>NC_090701.1:28852446-33652446 GCF_040954835.1 Lepisosteus oculatus
CAGTTTCAATTATACCAGCTTTCACCCCTCCCAGTCACTGTCACAGCAGTACATACCTCAACATCAGCCCAAGTCTTCTGTGTTCCAATGTGTTTGAAGTAGCGGTCTCCAAAGCTCAACCAGCCCGGAGGACAGGGACACAGGCACAGCTCACCACTAACTCTACTGCTCCCTCGTCTCCCTGAGACTGAAGAACAGAATCAGGGTCAAGCAATGGTAACAAAATCACACAGAGCTAAAACAAACTACTTTAATTTCAGATGAAAAGATGAAAGAAAAAACTTTTCTCATGAAACAAAGATTCTTAGATTTTGCAGCCCCTCCACCAAAATCAAGGAAGACTCGCCCCCACCTCACCTAATTCATGCATATTACACTGCTAGTGTTTGAGGAACAAAACAAGGTATATCTTTTTGAAAATCTATTTTAAATTATTAGATAAATGTATGTCAACATAACATAATATCCAAAAAAGGCTCAAGTATGCTAAAACATTAACAATTATTCCAAATTGTAATAATTGTTAGATAATAGAGTGTTTGCCCAGCACTTCTTATTACTCTGATTATATGATTATTCTAAAATTTGCATCCAAATCATTCTGGTGTCATTATCTGATATTTACTATTAGATTGATTTCCATATTTGAAATATATGAGAAAACATTAGCAGACAAGTCTGACTTACAAGCTACAACCCAGCTTTGACACTTGATTACTCTGTGACGAACCAAGAGTTTTTAATGCAGTACTGTATATACATTATTGAAAACTGGAAGGACTCAAGCAAAACTCAAGGATAAGAGCTTTATTTATGTTCTTTTATAAATCAATTAGGACAAAATCAATCACTCTTGTATATTTATTTTTTATCTTGGGATATTACCTCTTCAGTGGTAAATACTTAATGTTATTTTTTTTTGTTTTTCATTTATAAACTATTACAAAAGTATGCAAGCTGGTGTCAGAATTATATTAACTAGTTGAAAAGGTTTAGGTATTGCCTAACTTCAAATTTTCTAAGCAACATCCACCCAAAAGCCGTATTATTTTCACCACTATTTTTTTCCATTGCTTTTATGTAATTTTCATTTATTTTTTAACCCTCAGCACGGGAATGATGGGGAATGTATAACCGTTTTTCTGCAATAAGCAGAGTCACCTGCCTTTATAAAAACTGAAAGTCCCACAGTGCCCATAGTAGCACTATCAAGGTATGAAGGAAGGAGACAGCTCTCAGTAGTAATATTGAAAGCTAATAATATACTTGTCAAGCCACAGAGATCTCTGTTGCACAGAACAACTCTTGACTCAAGCCCACTCAATCCCATTAGTAGTCAAACCAATTTGTTTCAACACAAAGAGATTGCAGACATAATGACTCAGTAATGAACCAATAAAACCTGATCATCGTGAAATAATATTTGATATTCCTTGGAATTACTTTTTCCCATTGTTATGTAATGTTTTATTCACACTGCATATGAAATTTGAGGAGTTCTCCCGTAATTCATTTTGTTTCAGAGATGTGCACTCATTGTACTGACTGGAGAGGTAAACAATATAAAGACGACGTTTAAATTTAACAAACCAAGTTGTGAAACATAGCAACAGTTTACAAAATTTCACCACTAACTTAGCAGTCATTTTAACACATGCTGTATAATTTAGAAAATAAAAAGTGGATTCATGGCACTGCTTAATTGTGGGAGTTGCAAATGATAGATTTTAAATGTATTACAAATAAGCTAATAGCACTCAGTCACACATTAATAAAAATGTACTGTATATATACTGTAATGTATAAAATGTATAATGTTTAAAAACTACATTTTGTTATTTTGTATCTGTGGTATTTTTCATAATTAGACATGTATTCATTAGGACAGGTCATTCTCTTATCCAGTTATTAATGCCCTATTGAAGATTTTTTTAAAATAAAATAAAATGAATAGCTCATGATCAGACCACTGATTTCAAGGGAAGTGAGGGAATTTTCTCAAAAGCTGCTGTGATTAGGTTTATGTACAGTACATGAATTGGGCAAATATTTGGCTAGTTTTGCTGGATCATTTCATCAACATAACTGTTTGTAATAAGGTACAGGCTGCTTTTAAATAGTATTGGGGCTCCTACCTGAATCCACATTGAACACGAGGACAATGCAGAGCGGAGCTGATATAGGAAGACGGATCATAGTGACTCTCCTACACAAAGATTCAGAGATACAGGAAAAACATTGGTTCCTGACTGCCAAAGACCTACATTAAGAGACCATCTGTTTCAATTAATGATCTGAGGTTATTAATAATTATTAGTTGGTCAGAGAAGGCTTATTATTCATTCTATCTATTGGTTAATGAAGATGGAGTTGTTCAATATTCATTCTCTCATGTTATTTGGAATATGGCATTCCCTCTACATACAACCATAATGTATAATGGATGAATGGTTATTTGTGTAACTCTTCAGAAGTCTATGGACTTGCAGAAAGTTCATTTACTGGGTACTAATCCTTAGTCCTTGTTGAAGGGAATCATGTGTATGAATCACTCTACTTTCAGCTCTAAAGATCCACACACAATTACTGTATATGGAAAATTGTCAGACAGATAAAATTCAAGCAAGTGAGCATGTCTCTCTTACCTGTAGGAAGCGTCTCAGCAGTTGTCTTTCTCTCTGTGCTGATGGTAGCCAGAGTCTGTTGCTCAGCACTTACAGTGTATCCAGTTCAATGAGGCTGGGTGCAAAAACTGGCTGTTGACAGGGAAAGCACACAAATTAAACATCATCAGTGATGAACCTATGAAACATGATCATCATAAAATAATATTTGAGATTCCTTAGAAATATTTTTTTCCTATTGTTCCTGTTTTATTCAAACTGCATATGAAATTTGAGGAGTTCTCCCTTAATTCATTTTGTTTCAGAGATATGCACTCATTGTACTGACAGGAGAGGGGAGGAATAGAACAGGTGTAGGTTGTGAAACATGGCAAGGTTTACAAAATTCCACCAATTTAAGTGAAGTTAAGGTTCAAATTTTATAAATGCTTATGAATGAAAAAAAAGTGAATTATTTACTTTAGCGTGGTCTTAGCATTAACGTTCTTCCACAAACACAAATTGACTTTGTGAAAAAACACTAAAACAATATTATGCACTAAATGTTCTAAACTCTCCTATGTTTAGAGAAAATGTAGGCTGTTATCGAGTCGGTCTCTAATGAATGTGGGTAATGAATTCCTAAGATGTGAAGGTTCTGGTCTTGATCAGATAAATGAAAACAGAATCATAATTTATGAGATTAGGACTGTAGTCATAAATACATCCTTACATAATCAGGAGCCAGACTGTTCAGCACCTCATGCATAAGGAGAAGAACCTTAAATTCCACTAAATTTTAAATAGGAGCCAGTTCAATTAATAGAAGATGGGAATTATATATTAATGCAGAAGATTTTTAGTTTAGCTTAGAAGAAGTCTCAGCACGTTGTACGTTGCACGGCATTGAAGTACCCTGTCCATCCATCTGATCGAAATCAGGGTCGAGGGAGAGCTGGAGCCTACTCCACCAAACAACAGATACAAAGCAGAATAGACAGACACAGACACAAACACAGACACGCATGCACAGAGCAGAATGTTGAAGCGTCAGGAAAAGATTAGACAATAAAAACAACTTTGGATCTCACATTTTCCAGTTCAATTTTGAGGCCTTGTCTTGATTTCTTTTTGCACCCTGCTGTCTTTGTTCATGAGAAATCATCCACAAACTCTAGAGAGGTCATCATCAGAGTGTAGGTCTTCTGCTGTTTGAACAGGGTCCACTGACTGCTTCTGGAGTTGTCTAATGTGGTGTTTGTCATGGTCCAATCTATGATGAAAAGGAAGAGGATTGGAGAGATAATGAAACTTGGGCTCAATCCAGATTTCACAAGGCACCACTCAGACAGAGTGTTATCCATGATAACGCTCAAAGAATTAGAAAATTCATAGAATTTGAATGTCACAATCTTTAATGGGATTTCATAGAAATTAAGTATCTTGCAGAGAGTTTTTCGATGAATGATATCAGACACCTTTCCGAAATCCACAAAATTGATTAACAAAAGTGTGTTCCATTCTAAATGCTGCTTGTTCCTGCTTCAGCCTGATGTCAATCGCTGCCTTTTTCCTATAGAGCAGAATTCTACAGAAGACTTGGAATAGATAGAAAGGGGATTCCTCACCAGTTATCAATTCTCCAAATTGTCTTTTTTGGGGATTTGCAATATTTTATTTGCAATATTTGCAATAATAGTGATTTTGACTTCATAATATGTCAGGACGCTTGGTGTCAATGTTGAAGATTTTGTTTGTTTCTGCCAAGTGTCTGAGAGGTGAGAGGCTAATAATATCCATTATTTAGCGCCTCTCAGTTTAAAACCATGGACCTGTGCTACTTCTAGATAAGTGGTCTTGATGACATCCCATTTTATGTTGATGAGAGTACAATATCCAGCACATTGAATTTGGTATGAAGCCCCTATACACATTTCCTTTTCTTCTTGGGGCACTTTTCAGTTTTAGCCTTATGTTATCATCTTCTTGAGTTTGAGCTTAATGGTGGAAGCAAGAAGATTGTGATCACTGTAAGCATTGCACCATGGTATGCTCGAATATTGCTGTAATCATCTGCAGCACTGGCCATAAATGATGATGTGGTCTATTTGGTTGGTGTTTTTACTGAGGTGACTTTCACGTGAGCTTAAGAATGTTATTATGTGGGGAAATGGTGCCAAATGTGACAAAGCTGTTGTCCAAACAAATGTCAATGAGGTGCTCTCCATGACTGGTCTTCTTCAGGTTCCACAGCCGAAACTTTGTGTTTTCTTTTTTCTCTTTTCAGGATGGAATAAACCTTTACTTGTTCCTTTGCAGCCTACGCATGCTCATGCAGCTACCTACTTAAAAATCTCTCCATTATTGTCTCTTTCAGCACATCCACTGCTGCCCATTGCTTTCTCCTACTTCATGTTGTCAGATCCTACTGACATTCTTAGATCATCATGGTTATTTACTCAGGAGCAGACACCTCCAGCAGATGGTGATGAAAGAGGGGAAGAAAATGCAAAAAAGCTCCAAAACATGGGAACCACAGCAGAGCTTACAGGAGGCAGCATCAAGAAATAATGAGCAAGACAAACTGAACTTCAATGAGAAGTATAAAAATAAGCATACCAAACAAAATAATCATATTATTGAAAGAAAATAAAAATGATTTTTGAGAAGCAACTAAAAACTAAAACCACGGTGATGAAGAAGCAGCAAAGCTGCTAGAAAGTTATCTCTTTTAATACTAAGGTTTTACTTTACTTGCTTTCTGTTCTGTCCCAACTGTATTATAAGGCTAGTGTTTTAATGAGCAATTCTGAACCAGTTGTATAATTATAGGAATTCAAATGTCTTAACATTACACTCTTAATTTAATTTAGCCAGTGTAAGGATACCCTAAAGAGGAGATATGGATCCTGTGCAGCCGCAGGAGTAGGTGGGAGTCACGGCAACAAACAATCTGAATCAAGAGGCGAGTTTGTAGTCAGTGGGAGAAAGGAAGGTCGAAATCCAGGTCAAACACAGGTGGCAAACAATCCAAGTCAAGAGGCGAGATCGTGGTCGAAGGGAGAAAGGTAGGTATAAATCCGGCAAAGACACAGGTGGCAAACAATCCGAGTCGAGAGGCAAGGTCCGAAGTCCGAAGGCAAAAGGGGTAGTCAAAAATCCAGATTGACACAGGGTTAAGGAATCGCCAGGTAGAGTTCTCAAGGAGTAAACTCAATACCGAGCAGCAAGAAGTGGTTTGGAGAGGCTTAAATACTGCAGCCTGCCGCACGATAGGGAGTCTGATGTTGAGTTAACATGTGTGGTGGCGCTTGTTATTATTACTCTGCTGCTGGTACTGATTAGTTCTCTTGGGGGCTGGACTGGGCAGGTTGGTGGTCGTGACAGTCAGGTATCAAAATGGTTTAAATTTACCAATTGAACATTTTTAAACACAATGCTGTAAGAAAAAGTTAAAAAAAGAACAAGAATCAGTGAAATAATAAGCAATTACTAAATAGGGGGTGATTTGGATCCAATGCTTAAATAACTTAATAACAAGGACGATCTTTGGGCAGCCCTGTCCTATATAATGAGAAGAAACCCTGTGAGATTGGTCTTTACTGTGGAAAGTTTAGTGAAAGCATGTAATTTGAAAAGAGATTTCAAATGACCGTGGAAAATCAGTATTTGGTGCTCATTAGTCTGGATGGAACCATTTCTCCACATTTTGGGCTCCATTCTTCCACCGTCAGATAGTTCACTGGTTGCCCTGCCCATATCTCAGTACAAGAAACATCATCCAGGTCACACAGAATAACAGTCTAAGATCTAAGGATCTGCAGACCTCTGTATCACTCTCTTTCTGTGGCTGATATCAATGTCTATCCCTCATCCTTCAGGAAATACCTTTGTTTTCTAAATACAGCAATGGCTCCAATCAAGTTTTTTGAATGATCCCCACGACTAATGGAAGAACACTCCTTCTATAGAGAGGTTAAAACTTGAAATTTGTTACCACAATAAAATGTTTTTTATGATGAAAAACAACTGCCTTTCAACAAAAGAACCGCATCCCATCAAGCATGCTGGTAGGTGTATCATGGTTTGGGGCTGCTGCAGAATGGAACCATGACTTTGGTGTCATATCAGCACGTTTTAGAAACTAATTTCAGGCCATCCATTCATCAGCTGAATCTGAACTGAAAGTGGGACATTGTGTTACTTGTTTAATCAGGTTACCTACAACTGTTATTGAGACTTTCATGAAGATCTAATAATGGAGCAGCCTAGGGCATTCACAAACCTTTTCTCTACATTCAATATGGTGGGAAACTAGTGAATTTAATTGCAAAGCACATGTACTTTAGATTAGCTAAGAAATAAGATTCTTGCTAAAAAATGACAGAATATTCAATCCTTTCTTGCCTTTTCTTCTTTGGAGAATTCTTCACTTAAGTGTTTATTGTAAAAGCAAAAACCTGAAATCAGAATGTTTTCAGGAAGGTACCACGTTTCCAGGACCAGACTGTGAAACTGACAAAACTTTGAATATTATCCTAGTACTTAAATATTTCCTGTACATACTCCTGGTTTCTGAATAAAATCAATATTTTTATAAGCAAATTAACTTAGAAGTTTCTCAGTTATCAGCATTAGTTACAGAAAAAAGGGTTGTTCATGTTAATGAGAGATCAGATAAAGAATTAGCTGTTATGTACAGAACAGACGTGATGCGTATCATCCAGTTTACTCTTTATTTAACACAGAGATACAGATGTAAAACAGCACATCTTGTCTGAATAGCAGTTTCTCTTTGGACATTACTGTTGACACTCCAAAACTACCACTGATGAAATCAAGAAACGCTACTGTCACGCCCTCTGCAGAGGGCGCTCCTTCTCTGTCCTGTCCCTAGTTTCCGGTCTGCTGTCCTTCCTGTCCCTCTCTTTCTCTTGGGCTATATATTTCCGGGTCTTTCACTCTGTCCTGGCTCAGCATTGACGTTCGGATGTCCCGAGACCCGCCTAGCACCAGGGCGCCCCACGTCCGCTCCCTGAGGGCATTGGTTTCTATACGGCATTCCTGAACTCTTTGCACTAATGAGCCCGGGCCTTTTTCCCGTCTCGCCGCTACGCATTTGGGTCTTTTTCCGCTCTCCTGCTCCCCACGGTTACTCCCTTTGGACGTCCGTGACAGCTACAGTACCCACACACACTGCAGTGCTTTCCTCAATTCTGCCAGCCAAAAGAAAAACTGGTGTTTCTAATATTTGGATATTATTATTAAAAAAAAATGAGGATAGCACTTTTGAGTGTGTAATTATCTCTGTATTAGAGACATCTTCAACACCCCACACCTCTGCAACCAAACATAATATTTCTGCATTCTAAGGTAAGTGATGAACTGGTTTTAAAAAGGAGACTGAGCTCAGACAGCCTCAATTTACAATGTATGCTGGTAATTAAGGTAAAACAACTACGTCCGTTCTACACTCACAAGTGATTAATTCCTTTAAGGAATAACTCTATTAAAGCATTAACAAGCTGTTAGAAATATTATGTTTATAATACATACATACACAAATACACAGATTTATATTACATGACAGAATATAAAACATTTTTCCAGTCAATGAATAATTTGTATAAAGTTAGCTGTAAAAAAATATGTACATGGAGCACAATGGAAGTTCCTTCTCTAAGCAATGAGGGCACAGTCACTGTCATAATAATGCTTACTGAGCAGACCTGACTTCTACAGACACATTCTGACTTTTTATGAAAAAATGGCCGAGACTATCAGTTGGCAAGAAATCAGCATCCACAGAGTAATTCAAAAGCATTTAATCTAGAATGAAAGAGAGATAATCCACACTATATACGTAATAGAGCTACACAGGCAGAAGAGCCAGAAAAAGAATCCAAGGAAAAGCAAGATGTCAAAGCACCAGGTACTTAGATCCTTCAACCTAAATGCTAGGAATATAAGGAGAATTAACAGCATCAGTGAGATTTTTGGTGTAACTGAAACCAGAAACATGGCCAGCAGACAGTTCAGTTAAAACTGATAATAGGGTATAGCTTGGCTTTAAAGTTTGAGTTTACAGCACATGGCAAAGAGTATTTCTAGATCTCTATCCATCCATCAATTTTCAAACAGCTTAAACCAAATAAGGGTCACAGGCGATATGAAGGTTGTCCAGGAAACAATGGGCACAAGACATTATACACCCTAGTCTATCGCAGGGGACACACACCAGGGCCAATAGTCCCAGGGCCCCAGGGCCAGAATTGGACCCAGGACTCCAGATTTGTGAGTCTGCAATGATAACCACTGCGCCACTGTGCTGCCCTTGCTGGATGTCAATATCATATTTAAATACAAGTAAGATAAGTTTTCATATAAAACATACTGGTTTTAAAATTACATCATTATATTTTCAATATACAGTATGTATTAGTAGCACAGGATATGTTCTGTCCATCAGGTATATGTCACGATATTAGTTTCCCCTCCTTAAGGGTGCTCCAGCCCTTTCACTAAAGACTTTATTCTATGCACCTGTTCCCTATTCCCAGCCCACCTTAAAAGCCAGGCGCTGACGTTCATCCGGGCTCTGCTCTGATTTCCATATCGTGCGAGTCCGGGACCTGGAAGCGCCTGGTCCCGTTAAGGTTTTAATCTCGGTTCCCGTTCCTGTTCCCCGTCCGCCGGTTCCGACCCGGCCTTCGTGGTTTTTTCATTCTTGCTCTGATGGATCTCCTGGTTTTGGACTTACCCTTGCGTTTTGGATTTTCCCTAAGGACTACTCTCGGATTGTTCGCCTCGGCCACACCTCCCCAGTGCACCAGCGCACCTTGGACATGCCCCCCTGTCTTCAGCCCCGTTTTCCTGCATGACGTTTCCCTAGTGTTTCCCCCACTCCATCGGACTGTGTCGTCCGCATAGGGTCCGGAAAGAACTGTTCGTTACAGTATACAGTAGTTTTTAACAAAGAAACGCTTGGAGAGTGCAGCTTTAGGCCATCTCACAACAAGCAGTCCCAAGGAAGAGTGCTGTACAGTATGTTTTTTCAAGGTACTTTCAGTTTATGTCACAAAAAAATGAAAGATCTTTTTTCAGATGCTTAGTATTGTACTATTGTGCACCTACAGTGACGCCTTATTTTCTGGCAGTTATGCAGTACATATGACATTTCTTTCTCTTTTCTGCAGTGCATTTGTGCCACGCTGGTTCCTAATGGTGTAGGGCTTTTGTGAATTTACTGGGACAATTTATTAATTGTAGCAGTAATCATGATGTGAGTCGTTATGGCTATTAGAAAATGAATCAATCAGTGACGCACACACAGATTCAATACACGAGATACGTTTATTAATACATAAATTGTGCATATAAAACTGTGTCTGCCTGGATACAGATGGGAGATCTTACTGTGAGGATTATCAGCCGGAGATGTAACAGTACAGGTGAGGAAAACACTAGAAGGAATAGTAGGAGATTATGATGTTGTAAGCATTTCTGTCCTCTAAGGTCTCCTCATATGAGATGAAGAGATGACGTGTGTAATGTGAGAAGTGAAGGACATTTGAGCTCACTTGTCCTGTGTTTTGTTCCTTGTTCTCATTGTTTCTGTCTGCAAACCTGTTAATTTAAAGTGTAAGAATGTATATTTGGTTTGCTGTGACTACTCACTACCTGGACTGCATTGTCAAATCTTCTGATACTTTCTGTGTTATTTTCCCCTGCATTTGCCCCTTTAATTCAAACAGAACCTGAGTTACCTAGTTTTTAATTATTTCTGTAGGTGAGGTATAGTAATGAATTAGAGGAAGAGAAGAATTTTTGTTATGATGCATCCCCTGCTACCTGTGAGTTTGTTCCACAATATATGTGAACTCAAACACAGACTCAATAAAAGACTTGGAATGCAGTAACGATTTATTAAAGAAAAACAAACATCAGATTCTAAAAAAAAAAAGGAAGTAGACTTCAGGGTATGAAATAAATTTCCAACTGAATCCTTCCTGATATTCTGCAACAAAGAACCAAATTCTGCCTAAGGTGTCCGGGCACAAATGTAAGGATATTGATTGTTGCAAGAGATGTCATTCCAGCCTTCTTGATCTGAAAGACAAGAGGGAGAGACAGGAGCTGAGAATTTGTCAGGATAGTGTACAGTTGGCATGCTCAGGCTAGATGGCAGTTCTTGCCTGAACTGCCTTTCCGGGTAAACTTTGTGTACATTCCTGCCTCCAGAAAAGAATTAGTCTGGTGAAAAAGGTAGAGAGAAGCAGGAGAGATGTATGGAATACTGAAGGATTCCTAAATAGAACTGAAAGTCTGTGTGATGTGAAACCCTGTATAAGAAGCTGAAGGATCCTGTGTCTAAGTGTGAAGTCTGTGTGACATAATTCTTAAGTTAGGTGAGCTGCTTACCTATCTGGTAAAGTTAGAAAGAAAGATTAAGTAGTCAGGTACCTAGTAACTCAAAGAGGATCTTTGGCTTTTGTTTTGGTTCAGGTTTTGTTTCTCTTTACTGTAAATTAAGAGTACTTGTTTTGTACCTTATGGCTTTATACAGTATGTGTCTATTTTTTGGGTCCTGTCTATGAAAAGATCAATTGCTACAATGGTCCATCCTGGGGTTGTCACAAGAGACACCAGACTATAATAAGTCTTCCCAAGACACAGATCCTCTTCATTTGGTCAACACAATGGAGTAGAGATTTCTGTGGAATCCCTGAAGGTACTGTAGGCCCCAATTCCTAGTGCAAAGTCCATCCATCACTGCAGCCATTAAAACATTAAGTTCATGGTCGGGAATACATATGACCTCTGTCTTAGGTGTCTTTGGTCAGACCATGCCTGCTGCTCACAAGAAAGAAAAATTCTGCTACCAAGCCTCTCCCACAGCCGTCCTTATTAAGTCACTTTTATTTCAACATGAACCTCTCCAAGAACACTTTCCATGTACCTGTCTCTTTTCCTTTCAGGTCGTCCTTTTTGAACTCTTCCCCTTTCGGGACACCAAATGTGATTGTGACAATGCTGAATTATGCAATAGCTCTTCCAACATGCATTTATGTAATAGCCAGTCTAATGTGGGGTGCGAATAAAAAGACATATGTCCACAAAAACATTTCAGAAAATGGCAGATGTTATCTCTGCTTCATTGTAGGATACGGTTTTGAGATCTGTCCTGACTTTCAGCTTGTCCTTCTCACCCCAGATGTTTAAGTGTTTTGCAGTTGTAGTCTCCCTCTTTCTACTGTGACCTTGCATTCTCCGTTACTTGGATAATTTGGCCACTTGACATTTAAACTAAGCTAAAAGGTTTTACTGTTGACCTACTCAGCACCCACTGGGCCTTGACCTTGTGTACAACTAAAAAAAGACTGTTGTACTCCCTTTCAGGGCATAGCATTCTTGGGAACCAGCCTCATCTTCATGTACATACTTGCAATCCTTTTTGGATTTTGGGAAATCTCTGCTGCCATATTGTGGTAAGCCACAACAGGACGCCCGTATCCTCTCAATTCCAGCCTTCTAATCAGTGTTCAAAGAATTTCCACGAGAGTATTCAAGTAGGAAAAGAACTCAAGCAGATATTCTAACCATGCAACTCTGATCTCTGTTTTCTAAGAATTCTAAAGCTCTGCTGCAAAGCAAAAGAGAGTTAATTTTGAGAATTCAGCAGCCTGATTGTACTAAAAAAAGTATTTTTAATAGTAATTTTGGATCAAATCTCTCGCCTATGAAAAGGGGAGAAGAATCTTCCTTTCCATATCCCAGTGGGAACAGCTCATGGAAGACAGAATTCTACAGAATTTTATCTGAAAGCTACTTAAATTACTTCTTCAAAATATACTATATATATAGAATGTATATTCTTTAACTGAGGGCTAGCTTGTCACACATATTTAGTTCAGAAGATTCATGTGCCTCAAGGACATTCATAGAAATATTGCTGTTGATAATATTGCTGTTGATGATCTTACAAGCCTTAATTCCTTTTTCTTCTAGTAGGCCCTAGCACTCATTTGATACAGGACCAGGACACTACAGCTTGAGATGTAACTACAGGCTTTGCTCATGGCACTGCTCAACATCCTACTTATTCTTCTGAGCTCCTGAATGCTGCATCTGTCATGGAATATGGCAGAAGTTACAGATAACTCTTGATTTTCACAGCAAATGCTTACCCGAAGAATGTATATTAAACACTCAAATGAAAATACTTTTTTACAGGTATTCATGAAATGAAAGGTGTGTAATCTGGGTTTACTCACTACAAGTGGGTTAAACTCCCAAAAAATGATTAAATGTACTTACAGTATCCTTGTTGGCTGCTTATGTAGATGTTTTCAAAGTCATATTTAAAACTAAACGTTTGTTAATGTTAACAATATCGCCTAGAATGTGAGAAGAGATCTGTTGTTAAGGCTGGGTAATGAACAGTCTGATACTGTACATGAGCAATGTGCTCATGGTGACATCCAGCTTCTGTCCTGTTACACTCAAGTTAGCCTTTTAAATGGTAGTTAAAGGCTCATCAAAAACTATACAGATCATGTATTCCTTATTAGGTTTTTAGTGAGATATTAATTTTAGACCATTGTACTCAATCATTTGATTTACTTATTTACGTTTTCTTGAGGTGTGTTATAACTCAAGTAATTGTGCTTTAAGTAAGAACGCATAAATTAAGAGTAGATAAATCAAAAACTATTTGTATCATATATGGCAATATAGGCAAGTTCATTACAGTATCAGCAAAATGTTCCAAAGGCTTGCTATCAAGGAATGTGCTGCTTTTCAGCCAATCTTGTTTTCTGAAAATTCAGCTTCTTTGCCATATTAATTTTCACACATGCTATGTTTAGAAAAAGAAGTTAAACAGTCACCTGAAGCAATTATGTAAGGAGACGAATCTTATTACCATAATTAAGGTGTATACAGTTTTCTATTCCAGCGTTGTTGGGCTCGCCAGTATTCCACTTGACCCAGTTCCATTGTGCTCCATCACTCCAGAACCATGTGCCCTCCTGCAGCCCCACACACAGAGGACAAAAATAAGGAAGACAACAAAATGAAGAACTATGTGAAAACCTACACTCTTATTCTATAATGTATGTGACAGATGTTGTGCATTTTTCAACAAAGAGATATTTTGAGTTTCTGACAGGCGTATTTTTTATTTGCAGTCTGTCAGTCATTGCTCTTACACCAAGGGGTTGATCTATCTAACTCACATTTGACACTTGGTGCTGCAATGATGTGCCTATTTACTAAGATAATGATATATAAAAGTGTATAATTTTATATTATGCATGTAAAAACTAAAGTTTTCATACAGATATTTCAAGGTAACAGAGCTGAAGCTGAGCAACAGTCAATGATGTTAAAATGCGATGGAGTCAACACTCCTGAATGGAAAATTCTCTCTTTCTGTATACAGGAGGAAGTCATGGGTAGCGATGAGCCAAACAATTGAGAACAGGTGTGTCATGTTACGTTAATCACATCCAGACAGGGGAAGAGAAGAAATAAAGGGTCTCGGGAAAGGGATGTGGTTAAACAACAGGAAAAAACAATTATATTCGATCAATTTTTATTCAAGTTTGTTTATTCTTTTGAGAGATCTTTAGATTTAATAAGGTGAAACACTTAGCTTGCCACATGAGAGATAGCAATTACTTCATGTTTGTATAGATCTCTAGTATACTCAGGTGGAGGAATTTTTTTATGTTAGAATTATAAAATGTGAGAGAAAGGCAACCTGCCTATTCTTCACTTATTGAAATAAACTGCTTTTATATTGAGAATACAATGGGTCTCTGACAGAGAAATATAGAAGGAGAAAGATAAAGTTGGCAAGTTAGGAGTAAATTAGTCACTTGAGAGATTAACATGTACAGTACCTTTGGTCAAGGCAGTATACAAAACTAAAATCTTACCTGATTTGTGTTAAAAAAATTATTGAGATCTTTTTTTATATCCAGCAAAAATTGTCTTCAAATATGAAACTATACTATACTATAAAAAAAAATTAAAAAAAACAGAGGAACCTGGAAGACTGGTTTAAAACAGAATCATGAAGAAAGCCATCGCTTGCTAAATTGTGCTAGATGGAATCGATGAAAACATATTAAAGCAGAATCCCCAAAAGAAAGGGGAAAATACAGCTGGAATCTTTGGTAGGAGGAAGAGTCGAGGGCTGGAATACACCAGTTGGACACAAGCTGAGGGCATAAATTGGGGAGAGAAACTCAAATGCTAGGAAAAGAATTAACTAAACAGTCCTGGATCTGGTGCAGATCAATTTCATGCTCTCACACTCACAGGGTGGAGTGGGAGTCAGTGACCAGTGGAAGAGATGTAGAATAGAGAAGAGACAGCTGTAGGTGCAGTAGGTTGGATAAGTCAACAAGAAACAGACGGAAGGGGGGGGAAGAGAATGGATCAGGGAAGATGAGAAAGAGAGAAGTAAAGGGGGGTAGAAAAACTGCCACTGTTTAATGATATCAGGAAACCTGAAAGAAAAATGTAATTGGCATGGATAGCCTTGTCTTTAACTTATCTTATGTTCTTATAAAGTGTTGTAAGTATATGGTCGAAAAAAACCGCCCACATTGTTAATGCCATTTTTTAGTATCTTTCAGGGAGTAGCCTGATGGGATTCTTTACTTATACACTATGAATAGAAAGAACATGGAGAACAGAATGATACACTGTGCTGTAGTTCCTGTATCCTTGAGTGTCTCCAGTGAACAATACTATACCTTATAACAGTCGGTACCTCCCAGCCACATAGGAATTTCTTTAGATGAGATTTGCTGCTTCAGAAATTGATGCTCCTCTTCACTGTGCACTGAGGCCAGGTTTCCTCCCTTTGAGATACAGTCCAGCTGGAAAAGATGAAGGAGAATGTGTGTCTGAGAGAGAGACTATGCCTGTCATTTAAATCTACAACAAAAGTTTATTTTTCAGAAGTACTGCTAGTTGGATACTAGCACATTTCTCATTGTATGGCAGGGTCATGTGAATGGGAATGGAGCCCGTGTATCACAACTCCAGTTAACTGGGGGAAAAAGACAGAAAAAGGAGATACTTATTATATGTGTACTTGGTATTTGTGATAATTTCTCTGGAAAGGTATAGAATACCTAGTATGAAAAAAGCATTATAGTTCCTTCTGCCATGAAGGAGTACCAAGAGACCACTAGATTAATGAAGGAAGAATGTAAGCTGACACTAGCCTGGTCCTTCAAAAATCTTGACTTTAAATTTAAAAGATTTAAGAATAGCAACTAACATTTCTCCACTTATTGTTTCTTTTGTTTCTGTTTCATATTTATTTATTCCAATGTATTTATTTTTTGTATTGTTGGTATCCTTTTTTGTAAATTTAGAATCCGTTGTGTGTTTATTACATTTTGGTGCAAAGCTACAAACCATGCTCATAGATATTGATTTGTTATAATACAAGTGGATGTCCAGTCAGATGACAAGCATAATCAAGGAGTCCAAGGTATCTGGCAGATCCCTGCAAAGCTAGCTTATCCTTTATATCTTAAGATAGACCTGCTGCATGGTGAAGAGAAAGCCTTTACAGCTATGTGGATTTCCTAAATAAGGGAATGGAGGGAGTATTTGCGTTACAGCCAGGCGGCCTGGTATAGGGCCCTGAACAATAATAGGTATGGAATGTTGACCGGGAGCAGGGACAGGTGCAGCTTAAGCCTGGACAGTAGGTAGAGCTGAAGAGGTTAAAACCATCTGCATTAGTATAGCAGAAACATGAAAATCCATCATGGCTTCCCTCAGCTCAGCTGTGCTCCTTTCTTCAACTTTCAGGGCTGCCTCATGGCAAGTCAGGATTTGGGAGACTTTGCTGAGCTGAGCCCTGCTGGATTTCTGTCTTCTGGTTCTGACATTCTGTTATTAAGCGGCTGCTGACTACTGTCAGCCATGGTTAAATGACAGGTTTAAATCCAATTGCTATGGCTCTGGATGAAAGTGTACATGTCTGAAGCGGTTAGCGGCAGGCAGGGAAGGATGCCACTGAATAGGTCCTTGCCTCTTGGAAATAGGCAGGTTTAGGGATCCAGGTTCAAGGTCCAGGACCTTGACGTTTTTGTTACGCGTTTTGTGTAATAGACTCAAAGTAGACTTTGTAGAGTATAGCAGATAGACTCAAAGTCAGAGCAGCTCTCTGGGAACGTTTTCAGAACTAAATAGGGAAATCAAATGAAATGGTGAGTGGGACGATTGCCTCCCTGACTGGAAGAGAGCTGGGCGAGCAGACAGGCGGCCTGACCTCATCCTCATGGGCTCAAGGGATATGTGAGTGATTATGGAATTGCTGCAGTTTTCAGTGCCAACTGCAGGCTGAGAGTTGCTCCCAAGGCAGGCAAGAGACTGGTATGGTAACTTAGGAACTGAGAAGTGAAGAACTGAGGGAACTGTCACCACTCATTCACGTTTATGAACAGTTCCAGTTTCATGTACTACATCAATAAGTAATCGCACGACTGCTTCAAGGTCATCCACTTTGAGCAGTTCATGAGGATAAAGTCAGTTTAAGAACCAGACGATTCCTGCCAAAAACTGACACTTTTCCAATCACTGGAAAACAGACAAGGACAGATAGAAAAGGCTACAAGGTGCATTGCTGATTTTTATGTCTATGTGGTACATATGCTATCATTTCTGTCTTGCTGTCCTGGGGCCCTGTGTTCAATTCCCAGGGTTTTTTCTAAGTGGAGTTTGTATGGTCTCCCCTTGTTTGTGTTGGTGTCTTCCGGGTAAACCAGTTTCTTCCTATTACAAAGACATACTGGTAGGTTTACTGAACTCTGGTGTAAGTGTGTGTTTGTGTCTTTCTGTGCACAGAGCCATGTCAGAGCTGAGTTGAATGAGGTCACAGTTCAAATCCAGTCTCTCACTGCTGATACTACATACAGTATTTATGGTTGCTTTTTTATATCATCACACACATCTGTACAACTTTGAGCAACTGTATTTACCTGGATATTTAACCTGCATCTAAATATATCATTTGAAAATACATAATCACTTGTGGGGACGTCTGGCCAAATAGTACACAGTAGTAAGAATGTTACTTTGAAAAAGAAAACTCCCATTATTTTTGCATTTCCTTAATTAAAGCACATTTTACCAACATTTAATTTTTAATTTAAGCTTGAATGATGTATCCTCTCTGTGTCCTCTCTCATCTACATTACTTATACAGCTTTAGGTACCATAATCAAAAATGTATATAAATAGAAATGTTTAGTCTCTGAAAATTATTAAGCTTCATTTATGCAAGTATTCGGAAAAACATGCACTCAATTACGTGGGAGCAGAGAGCTCTATCAATGTATCAAGAAAGTATGCTGACCCCAACCTGACATACCTCAGCATCAACCCATGTCTTTTCTTGTCGAATGTATTGGAAGCAGCGTTTTTCGAAGTTCACCCAGCCTGGAGGACAGAGGACCTGGCACACCACACCCTCTTTATCATTATTTAATCTACCAGAGACTGAAAAACAGAAATACTGTCAAGCAACAGTAACAAAATGGCAGAGTTGAAACAAACTACTGGGATTTAAATACTTTAATTTTAGCCAAAAATAATATGATAGAAAGAGAACCTTTCTTAATGTAAAGGAAATAGAAGCCACTCTTAAGTATAAGAACCATCCTTCATTGAACAGATTTTGTCATCCCTCCAATAAAAATTAAAAACAGCACATTTCAGTCTCAGTGTTTGTAGTGCAAAATGAGATATAGTTTATAAAATATCTAATAGCATAATATCAGATAAATATATGTAGTCAGGACATTATGTGAAGGCATGTTTATGATGAAAAATTAGTTTGACAAGTTGTCATAATTTTTATTTACTAGAGAAGGAGTGTGATCAGCACTCCTAGTTTGTTAACCAATCTAGGAGAAAATCGTTCACGATCAAATCAGAGCTTGCACTTAATGAATGTACAATAGTTTAAGTCTTGAATTTTGTCCATGATCATATATTTACCCATAAAGTATGTTATGAAGTTCTTTTCACTCAAACTGTTGTGATTAGGCTCATGTATGTAACTTGAGAAACAAATCAGAAAATTTCTTGAATGCAATAATATTAATAATTAATTGTGTTTTAAGGCAGTACTGGTCCTCCTACCTGAATCCCCACTGAGCCCGAGGACAATGTAGAGCAGAGCTGATGCAGAAAGACGGATCATGGTGACTCTCCTGCACACAGAACACATACACAAGAAACACTGAGACTTGAGTGTCTTGCATCAGGAGACCAGTTTCAATTAATGATTCTACATTCTTTTGAGCTAAAGCTGTTAAGGCTTATTAGTTGGACAGTGAAGTGAAATAGCTTTTTAAACATTGTTTAAAACAACATTGGTCATTGCAGTAAATTTTGCTTCTTAAAATACATGTTTTTGAGAAAGATATAACTCACAAATTTAGTGAACATCATTTAGTCCTGCAAGTAGTTAGTCATATCCTAGTATGACTAGAAAAACAGGATATAAATATATTTTGTTGCTCTTTATAACTTTATGGAACTTCAGAAATAAGAACTCACAGGTTGCCTTATACTGTGAATTAAGTTACTAATTATTAATGTAAATAGAGCTTGCCAATCTCTCTAGCTACAGCTGTAACAATCCACACAGAGTTAAAAGGAAAACTGTTAAATGGAGAGCAGACAAACAGCAGGTGTATTTCTGTTACCTGTACATAGTGACTCAGTAGTCATCCTTCTGTATGTGATGCTGATTGGTACCCTGAGTCTGCTGCCCAGCTCTTATATACTGTACAATTCAAGGAGGTGGGGTGAAGTAAATGCTGTTGATAGGGAACAAACACAAAACTGACATCCTGATTTCTTATTAATGTGTTCATATATGATCATCTTAAGAAAATATTTGTTTTTTTCTTGGCATTACCCTTTCCCATTGTTCCATAATGATTTAAACTCTGTACATATAAGTGAAGTTAAGGTTACGTTTTTCTAAATGTTAATGTGTTACGCCAAGGCAAACCCAAGTTCTCAGCCCCTGGACACATTTGCACAATGAGCTCAACCCTGCCAGGCACTACATGCACCAGAATCCGCAGGCTGTCCCAACCACCTGCAACCTGATAACATACTGAGCACAGTCTTTAAGTCCCATAACACCATCGCTTGGGCTCGGTTATTGAGCAGCTCTCAGTCTCTCCCTGCCCTGATCTGTGAGTTTTGTATTTCAGTCGTGTCTTTCTTTCTGGCGATCCTGTGCAGTCCAGGTTCTGTTCCCAGTCCAGTTCCTGCTTACCTAGTGGTCTGTGCAGTCTGGTCCTTCTTCCAGATTATCCTGTCAACTCCAGAGCCCCTTTTGGTCCTTGTACACCCTCCTCCCTCTCAATACACCAGCCTGTATCACGCATATGGATCCCTCTATTACTCAAATCGCCTCAAGATCTCTTCCATCTGGCCACAACATTACAATATGATTACCAAATCATAGTGAATCACTTTTTTTAGCATTAAGCATTAAAATGCTTTTCTACAAACTTAAAATGACTTTGTGAATCAAACAGTAAAGCTAAATTCTGCACTAAATGCTCTGAACTTTCACAGGTTTAGAAAGTGTTGGCAGTCAAAGATGACTGAAATGATAGAGGTCTCTAATAAATTTGGGCAATGAATTCCATAAACTTGGTGCTGTACATAAGAATGATCTATCACCCATTGAGTGCCTGATCCCGAGCAGAGAAATAAAGACTGGAAAATGATAGTTGAAGAGACTGTACTCATGCAATAAATTATCTGGAACTAGACTACTCAGAGCCTTATACTGTACATGAACAGGGGAACCTCGATCCTTTCAGGTGGAGCCAATGTAATTTAAAGAAGATGGTTTTTTTTTGTAGTTTTTAGGCATGTATTAGTATTTCAGTATCACAAGCAGAGAAAGGTATTAGAGCAATGTTATGCAGGTGAAAAAAGATACTTATGATGTTCCTAACATGCACTTTAAAAAAAAGATAAATAAAGTGACAAATATCTCACCACGATTTCTGACTTCAACGTTGATGTTGACACCGATGACAATGATGACAGGAATTCAGTCTATGACTGCAACCTGCAACAGGTTAAAGATATTCTGCCTAAAGTGTGAACCACATTCATCCCATGAGTAAGTAAATCAAAGTCAGGAAGGCAATGGTCCAAACAATTAAATCAATTACATCTAATATAATTAATAAAATTAGATTATATATCATTATTATAATTATAATTACAATTATAGAATTACAAGTTAAAGGATTTTAGAAAGGCCAGAAAGGAAGATGCCAGTGGGGCTGAAAATAGTTTTTCAATATTAGAACACAGTGGAAAAGGATGATGTAAATTGTCTCGATGATAAAAATTTAAAACTTCAAGTTGATGAAAGGAAAATGATTAATGTATTAAATTAATACTTCCTTTGGGTGTTTACCAAGGAAGAAATCAACAACATAGCAAATTCTGAAAAGCACAAAAGTACTATACTAGGTCATTTTTGCATAGAGGAAGCAGGTGTTTTAGCACTTAATATATCTCCAGGGCCAGGTGGTATTCTAACCATTGTACTTAAGGAAATAAGAAACAATTAACAGACCTCTACTAGCTGGCTCTTGACATAAACATAGTACTAATCTATAGAGTGGAAAATTGCTAATGTAGTGTTTTACCTACACAAGTATAAGTCCAGTGGACTCGCAGGAATATAAGAATACAGTACTTGGTGTTCTTATTCAGCAGTTTAGTATTATTTACTGTTTCAGAGATAGATTAACTGGCTTTCACCCACCAAGTTTCTCTAAAGACAGTAAAATTGTCTCCAAACCTAAACATTTTACAGGCCTTGGAGCCTTATCAGGAGACAGCAACAGAATGCATATTTTCAAAAGCTAATAAAAAAGTAAAGGTACTTTTCTCAGGGTAAGTAAAGGGGTGAGGCACATTTTCAGTAATTTTCCAGCTTCTAAGACCCCGGCTCTTTGACTAATGTTTTCATACCAAACAAAATATGCTCTTGCAATCTATACATTATTCAATAATCCTTTCCCTTTAGAAGTACTGCAAAGTCCAATTTAACCATCTGACTGTTCTTTTATTCTGAACCCCTTCACAAGGTTATGCAAACATTAAATATACGAAGAGGACAAACATTAAATAGGATTTTCAACACGGATCTAGAAAAGTTAAGTTTTAATTGACTTGTTAATATACTTTAAACAACCAACAGCAATAGTGGACAGAGCATATTTATGGTATATTTATATTTTCAGAAGCCCTTTAATAAAGTTCTTCCTAAAAGATTTATTATTAATGTGCTGGCATTTGAAGTTATGTATGACCTTGAATAAAGAATTGATTACTGGAGGAGAAATCTTGGGTACAGTAGTTTAGCAATTATAGCACTATCCAGATCCCTGTTTTATTTCACTAAATGCATTATCCCAATGACAGTATTCACATCTTATCTGTACACTCTATTGTCTACTTAATCAGTTCTCAATTCAAACACTTGCATTTCCCTGAATTCTGGTTACCTGCAATTTGAGAATTAAATGTTCGTGATTAACTTTATCAAAAGCCTATCGTTACATGTAAATCTAAACCATATAAAATACTCTGTCTCCATTACATTGTATGCTGTTGCTTGCTCAATTAACCCTAATAAGTTGGTTAAGCAAGACATACAGTATCTTTTTAAAATCCTTCATCACTGTATCCAAGGATATATTCCATATAGGCCACCCTCTAGTTTAGTTCTCATAATTGTTTAGCTATTATACTGTAGCTAGCAATTAGCTTACATTTAACAGAAGTTAGACTTTTGGTCTATGACTACTTGATTCAGTTTCCTCATATTTGTTATGGATTTGTACTATAGTAGTCATTCTGATGACAGTCCCCGACCCAGTCCCTGGATACTACACCTGTCTTGAAAGACTGTTGGAAGAGTTGCGTCAATGGCTTCTTAACGACATGCATTTCCTTCAGTAAAGGATCTCTGATTACAGATTCAGGGATTTATGCGCAAAGGAATAAGTGGTCATTATGGTTAACATTGAATTTCAACACAATAATTTGGAAAAACAAATAGAAAGGGCAGCATCTGAAAGTGAACAGTGGTACACATCTGACTACTGTAGTTTTCTTACTCAAAGCACCTAGTACAAGAAAATCTTGGATGGACTGTTTGCAATCTTTTCAATAATCAAGGTAGAAAACAGAGGTGAGAGAACCATTAGGTGACTGTATTCAAAATATAGTATGGATTGCAGCTCATTTTGAAATATATTGTATAGGTAGAGTACAAAGAGGTTTACAATTTCAGTAAAGCAGTGTGTGAAGGAATGAGGAATATGAAACCAATAGAAAATAAATGACAAAAAAATTCAAATATACAAAAGCTTAAAGTACAAAACACATACACAAACACATGAGTACAAACTCATCTCATGAGCAAATTAATCAAACACAGGAAGGAATTGCCCCTGTAGGGATGCAAGGAGTCACAGTACAGTCCAGTGAAGGTTTGAGATGAGTTTGATTGTAATGAGAATGGCCACTTCCAGAGAACACTGAAGGTGAAACACACAAGGTGTATTTCCCACAGTGCCCCAAATTGCATGTTTTACAGAGGTTTTAATAGTCTGAGTCCAGTCATGTTATTACCATGAACGGGGGTTTGAGAGTCCACATTCTACTTATGGTCCAGTGGCTAATCTTGAATATGTTGCCCCGCCTTTCAGCTATTTCTGTGGTGTCATGTACAACAGCAGTCTGTTTCAAAATTCACTAAAGCCAGGTCAGGAGACTAGGTCAAGGACCCCAGGCCAGAGCCAGATATCTAAACCCCAAATGCATAAATAAACCCATTAGGTAGAATATAAGAAAAAATAAAGCACTTTACAGTATAAGGCATTTAAAATAGAACAAGATGCAGACTATAAAATGATTATAAAGAGCTGTAGATGCAGAAGTCAAAAGGTCAAGAGAGATAAAAAAGAATATTCCAAAAGACGGTAAAATAAATAAGAAAAGGTATTCAGTATTAAAGCAGTTAAACATTAGTAAAGGATGAAGTAATGAGTCTCAGCGATAAAAGAAAAAATCCTAAATGGAAATTACTCCCTTATTAAATTAGTATCTCACCAGGTTGTTTACCAAAGAAGAAACAGATAACATGTCTCAGACTGAATAAACACAAAGTCCTATTTTGTCCAGGGCCAAATGGAGTTCTACCAATTGGACCTATGGAAATAAGGCATGTTATTGACAGACCATTAAGAAACCTCTAAATGTTCTGTGTAGAGAAAAAGACTGATGACGTTTGTAAGGACTGAAAAATGTAGTGTCCATCCATAAAAAGGATGTCAAAACTAAACCAAGTCATTACAAGCCAAAAAGTCTTACTCCTATTACATTTAAGGTTGTAGAAGTAATTTGAAATAAACACAATTATGATCATCTCTATGGCAATAATCTAACAAATTAAGATAGTCATCAATGACCACTGACAAAATCAGCTCACAAGGGACTTCTTCAGAATGTACACTGAGAACGGGGGCACTTTTTGCACAATAGGTTGTTTGGAAGTTTGGAACAATCTGCCCAGGCATGCTGTCAAAACCAACTCCCTGGTTATTTCATGAAACAGCTGTATGAGGCCCTTGAATTAATAAACTACAGAAGCCAAACAATCCAAATGGACTGAATGGCTTCCTTTCTCTTGGTAACCTTCTTAAGAAATTGTTTGAATTTAGATTTATGTTTTTTAAACACTGCTTAATAACAAAACAAAGCTAGGATTTTGTATTTAATCCTGTACAAAATATTAAAGATAAGATAAGATCACTTTATTAGCCATATACAATTTCTTGCATTAGGAATTTGTCTTTTCACATACCCCAAATTGCTCTCCATGAGACACACAGACAGGGAGAGAAGCTTAGGGTCAGAGCGCAGGGTCAGTCATTGTACAGCACCCCTGGAGCAGCTGGGGTTAAGGGCCTTGCTCAGGGGCCCAACAGAGTAGGATTCCTCTGCCAGCCATGGGATTTGAACCAGCAACCTTCCAGCAACAGGCACAGATCGTTAGCCAAAGTGCCACCTTTCCGCCCATAATAATTAAATAATAATAATTAAAATGTTATTTTATACAGTATATCCATAATTTAAAATAAAAAGCTCTGGGAAGGAAACAGCACAACTTGTCAGATTATGTACAGCTCTTTCTAGAAAATAGGAAAGAAAAGAT
Source organism: Lepisosteus oculatus (assembly GCF_040954835.1). Taxonomy (NCBI): domain Eukaryota; kingdom Metazoa; phylum Chordata; class Actinopteri; order Semionotiformes; family Lepisosteidae; genus Lepisosteus; species Lepisosteus oculatus. The sequence goes on from NC_090701.1 coordinate 28,877,365, forward strand.
TATCAATTTAGTTGGAATTTAACAAAATTTCAGTTAACTGTATATATGCATACCCAATTAAATAGTTATATTTATGTATAAAGACTAATGATAAGGTCAACAAAGAACCCAATCTTCCTATTTTACAATAATACCTATTCAATAATACCAAATACCTGACAAATTCCTAATGCAGGAAATTGTATATGACTAATAAAATGATCTTACTGTTACCAAACATTGACCTCTTAATTTAAGTAAACAAGACATTTTAACCTGCCAGGAGTAATGTAACCATTGTCAACTACATCCTTTCAGATTAATTTTGTGCCAAGAGTGAAACCAGCTCTGAAGTGAGATTTTTCAGTGTGACCCCATTCTAGACCTGTATGTGGTAGACATCAGTACAATACACAAACTCACCAACTTTCCTGTTGATAATGTTTACTGAGCAAATGGAGGTCAGGAACAGAATCCACAGATTTCCTCTTATCCTTCTGTGTAAGTATAAGAAAGAGTAAGGGTAAGAAAAACTCACTTTAACAACGCTGAAACAAAATGGAGACACCCAGACAGAAACAATTATATCATTTTCTTAGGCGACTCAAAGGATAAAGTCTCCCATTTGGAAATCAGGTTGGGTTCTGGAGTCTATATATCACTTGTTCCACTTTAAGTGTGTCAGTTGGCTGTGACCAAAACCTCCAAAGAGGGAACAAATGATTCAGTAATTCTGGGAATGGGTGGGCTCAGAGATAGCTTTGTATTCTGCATCTTACCAACCAACAGCACCTCCAGTGGACTCCTCTACTGCTGGATACCCGTGACCTTGCAGCATTATTAAGGAGAGCTGCATCACATGAGCATATTGTTAAATGATTTAAAGTTGATCAACAATCGGCAAAGTCAAAATAGGGTATATACTCCAAATACAACCTACAAAAATGTATAATATCAACTTGAAACTTGAAAAAAAACTATGAATTTGTCTGTGAATGTATCAGAGACAGTATCAACAGTTCATCCTAACCTAAGGGATACTGTACTGTAAGTTCAAATGAGCCAGGACACAGTCAAAACATCCACACCACAGAATTTATCTGTAAAATTAGGAATTTCTTTTTAAATATTTTCTATACCATTTTTCTGATGTTGGAATATTTTTTTTTTATTTTGTCAGCAGATCTCAGCTAACCAAGGGCTTCAACACAGTATGATCAATATGATTAATCTGTCACTTAAATTCTTCACCTTTGCTTTTCTTATAGAGTTTTATAGAGTGAGAAGAATGAGAGAGTAACAGTAACTTCACTTTCCAGCACTCACAAAATATTTAAATTCCCCCAGAACAAGGGACTTAACGTTTGATGTGGTGGTTTAGGTGGTGGTAGATGAGAATTTGAATCAGGAATCCAGTCCCTTAGTCTACACTTACACTGGTACTGAATTCAGCAGAAGTGTGTGCTGACAGGCCTGACAGAGTGAATTTGAATAAATCAGAGTGACAGATTCCTGAGATAATCATTGACTGAGGGGCTGTAACCATAAGTGGTCCTGTGTGTGCTGTAGATTTCGCCACTTATGAAGGGTCAAATCATTATGAACACCTGCAGTGTGGAAGACATAGAAAGCTCCTTAATTTAGAGTTGTTCTGTATTGCCCGTTATTATTACAATACATTAGTCCTTTTGTTAAAACGTTTTGAGAATTAGATTTGGTGCTTCTACCTGTCTGCCAAGCTAGAAGAAATGGTAAACTAATAATTGCACAGAAAACTTAATGAAATCATGTAAACAGGAAAACAAATCGAAACGTTGTGGACACGGAAAGGCTGAATTGAAATTCCGCTGCTGAGGCTCAATCTGAAGCGCCCTGTCTCCTGGCAACAAAAGAACGCAGCCATTCAGTAGAACTGCGGTTTGGGCTGCGGGCTGTGGAAACAAAATAGACACCGCAGTTAGCTCTGCTTTCTGTTTTCTGTAGTAACCTGTCTGTGGGGCGGAATATGGCGTCTCTCTTGCGACTATAGTTGCCATGCCTTTGCAAGAAGTTTCTACGATTCTTTCGGTAAGTGAGGTGATTTGCTGGCGTCTCAGATATTCACGACCCTGTATTTCCAGCGCAAGTGTTAGTGCTAACCTTCGCAGCTCTACTTCAATCGTGTGCAGCTGTGAAAGAATATGCAAGCAAGGTGCCACCTGGGATTTTCATGTCCAGAGTAAAAAAATAAGTACTTTCTGTCGGGTGCCTACCCACCGAGAGGACGTGTGGTATCCACTTCCAAAGTAAACCAATTTAATAAATTATTAAACTTGAATTATTATTGATTGTAAACAACGAGGGAGAGTCGCAGTTGTTTAAAAAAAAGTTAAACTAAAAGACACGTACTTTATATAATTAAAAAACTTTTGAACGGGTTTTCCGTGAAGCAACGGACAGATTTCGGACAGGTCAAGGTTATTGCTACTGGTTTTAAATGCTCAAAGATGGCACATGAGATGTACAATTTTGCTAACTGAAAAAACAGAATGTAGTTTTATTCAAGTGCATATAAAGCTTTTATTAAAATGAACTACAGTAATTGCAGAATCCTATATTTCTCGTGTGTTCATGAAAAAGAAAATAAAGAAGAAATCCTTGCAACCAGTCTCTAAGCATTTAATCTATTGAACCTCCTCTGTTCTGTTTCTTCAAATAACAAAGGAGTTAGCCCTGTCCTCCATATTGAAGCTGGGCTTCAGCTGATTCTAAACTTTGTCTTTGTTACAATTGGCATTGAGACCAATCAAAGTTGTTGATTTTGAAATATTAGGTATTATCCATGCAATTTGTTTTTCAGGCCTTGGAGCAGAATCACATGTTGACCACCCAGACCCCTGTCCGGAGAGAGGCGGAGACCCCTAGAGAGAGGGTGCTGAGGAGATGGGGGCTTCTAAGACAAGCCGTCCAAAACGTAGAGGACAAGGTATGAGACTCAGGTTCATCTTCTTTTTTTTGCAAAAGTTCCTTTTTTTGCAAAGTTTGGTTTTGCTTTATTTTTTCCCTTTTAACCCCTTTCTAACATTCCTTGCTGTCTCAACTCTGTGTTTCTGTTCCACCTCTCCATTATACACCTCTCTCTTTAGGCTATTCCCCCATCTCCTTTCTTCTGGTTTCACGTCAAGCCCAGTCATTTCTTGATTCTTTCTCTCTTCGCTTATCCCACCTCTCTCTGTCTTTCGCAGTGTAAGAGTATTGATGTATTACTGTGTCTGACTGTATTAACCCCCTCCCTCCCTGTTCAGGTGAAGCTCAGAGATGACCAGCCCTGTGTTCTGACACATGGGTTGCAGCATCTGCGCTATGTGCCCTGCAGCGTCCCAGTCATTCACATGGGTGGTGGAAGGGAGGCAGAAGGTTTTGTCAGCCTCGACAAGGGGGGCTCTGTGTGGCTTTATCACCCTGATGGGCAGCTGAGGGCAACACTTCAGATGTCAAATTCCTTTGTGGGCATCACTGGCACAGGGCTACCTGACTGTTATGCTGCCTGGGGGCCTCAGGCCAGTTTAGCTCTGTTGGACAGAGACCTGCGGCCCCTGGTTGTCGCTGACTCCCCACCAGACATCTGCACTTGTCAGTCTGCAGAGGGAGTCCTGGAGCTGGTGACAGCAGGAGCAGGGAATGTGAGCGTGTGGTGTGTGCGACACCTGGTGTGCCGAGCACAAATCACAGAGGGGTTTGGAGAGCAAGATATTTTTACTCAGTTGGCCTTGACCCCCTATAACTCCAGCAAGACCCATGGCTGCCCTCACAGGGCATTTGCTGTGAGTCGGACGGCCGTTGCTGTGATTGACCTTTGCGAGGGCCGGCTGCTGGAATACAGGAGTGACCTACATCTCAGGTGAACAAACTAACTGCTATTGATTTTTGTAACTGTAGCTCACCACAACAAACCTCTCATAAATCACCATCCACCTTTGCTTAATATGTTTTGTTATTATTTGGTAATACAATTGGTAATGTTGTAAAAGAGGGCTCTAATTAAAGCTATACAAACTACAAAGTTTAGGTTTCTGTGTGGGGTGATTGCTGGTTGCCATATAAGTCATATTTAGATAGGTACTAATTGTAAGCCTGCTGTTGGGGAATTTCCTGTTCATCAGCTGCATTGCATGTTGATTTCAGGAGTTCTTGATTCAAGTTCTGTATGAGAAATACTTCTTCTATAATAACTTTTCTTGGTCTTCTTCCACCATTTTTCACACAGCAAAAAATTAAATACATGAGAAATCCCCCCCCAAAAGATTAGTCCTTTAAAATTACAAGAAGAGAGGCAAAAATTGAATGAGTTAATAATGAGCTCTTTGCATTTCTAGGAACATCACAGGGGTGGCATACTGCCTCCCACTGGATGGTCTGGCTACTGCCTCATGGGATGGTGTCATCAGGGTGTGGGGGCCTGACTGGGGGCTCCAGATAGTTTTTGTTGGTCATACTGGTAAGAACTTGGAAACAGTAGTACCTGATATACAGCAAGCTCTGTCTGTCCCATTCTGCAACTGACGCATCCCTCTTTCTGTGCTTGTGTGGTTTCTGTGGCTGTGTCTGTCCTCAGGTGCAGTCACGGCCTTGGCTTGCTGCTCTCAGTCTAGCCAGCTGCTGTCCTCTTCTCTGGATGGGACTCTGCGCTGCTGGAGTCTAGAACAAGGGGATGAGGTGCAGACAATATGGGCTGAAGGAGGTGTGCCAGTGGGGTTAGGTGGTCTGAGAGGTGGGGGCTCCACTTTCATTTCCTACTCAGAACAAGGAGTAAACTTTTGGAGATTAACCAGCCTGTACAGACTACACTGTCAGCTATGTGGTGAGGGGGGTGGCCGTGTCCAGAAGATTGTGGCCCCCTCTTGCCCCCCGTCATATCCCACCCGTGCATTGTGCTTGGTTGGGGATAGAAGGTTTATTCTGGTAGCAGGAGAAACAGGGGAAGTCCTTACCACTTTCTGCCTGAGGAAGGGCCAGAGGGCCATAGGGGCAGAGTACTGTCTCCCTCTGGAGACACTAATGGTCCTGACAGAAGAGGGGACAGTGATCAGGGTCAGCATGTTGACCAGTCCAGCCTGCTGCCTGGGAGTGTGGCAGTGTAAAACAGAAGAACCATGGCCAGGGGGTAAAGAGGAGGCTGTAGAAGCTAAGGCCCCCACCTGCCCTGGCCCTGCCCGCTGTCTGCTGGTGTACAGCCATATTACAGACCCCGAACGTGCACTCATGCACTGGAGGAGCCTACAGGAGAACCGGGGGGAGAAGCCAAAGAGGAAGAGGGAGGGAACACAGCGGGATGACAAAAACAGGTAAGACTCTCCACCAGGCTAGATCTATTATGTCTGTTTCAGTTCCTGTATCTACTAACTACTGATCGTCAAAACAAATTCATCACTCTGTTTATACATTTGTTTGTTGAAAAAAAAGAAGATAGTTGTTGGATGTCTATTAAAAGGTTCAGCATCAAAATACTTTTTTGAGAATACACTTGAGTATACACTCCACACATTAGTAAGAGACTTTTCAAGAGAATAAAGTCTTCATGCCAGTACATTGGAGACCAGACTAAATCACCTCAGGTGGAGTCATCAGCAGTGGACTGTATTGTGCTGCAGTACAGAATGATAATCTAAACCAATGAATGTGAAGGTCTAGCTGTGATTGTCTGGCCAGGAGCGTCAACTCCCTGCAGGTTTCTGCTTGTATTGCTTGATGACAACCTGACTGCTTGGTGCCAATTGACTGTATTGACCACTGTCCTGGGACCTCGTTTGCTGTCCTACCTGCAGAGTCCTTCAGCAGGACAATGAATGTCCTCATGCAGCTCATGTAACTACCATTTTCTTGTAGGATACGAATGCGACAGTTCCACAATGGATGCTAGAGCTCATCTGTGAGATGAGCTTGAACAACATGGCATCCGGGACTCAGATCAGTCAACAGACACATGCTTATCATGGCTCTATAAGAGCTATTTCACAATACAGCATCTGAAACCAGAACACCTACAATGTGTTGTAGGTGTTCCAACCTGTTTTGATTGCTTCCAGTGATAAACACGCATGCAGCTAACTTGTAATGTTGTAATTAATCACCTCCAATGACCAACCCTGTTGATCACTAATGTTAATCATCAAAATAAATTTACCTTTACTATGTATAATTATATATCAGTATGTCTGCTACAAAAAAAATTGTCACTGATGATAACACTGAATTTGTTTCAGTTATAATTTGGATGTGACATTTGAGGTCATCATCAGTGTCAAAGGGCTGAATCCAATGCTAATGATTTGTGTTTGACAGCATTGCTTGGCCAGTCAATTGGTTAGTCAGACAGCTTTTCCCAGCACTTCAGGTATTTGTGGAATTAAAGATAGAAAAACTAGCTGCCCTGTAAATCTGTGTACATTCCTTGAATTTTATTATTTGTACTTAATGGGAAATAATTGGGACTGCATTCTGCCTCAAACATCACTAAATAAAATGTAATATGACAGTCATCTGTTAATACAATACTTTTTAACGGTTATCATGCAAGTAATCACACACTTATTATCATTATTATTGTTGAGTTGAATGAATGCAGATTCTATGGGTCTCAGTAAATAATTTCTTTACACTGTTGTGTCATACAAATAACAAAGTTCAGGTGTCTGTGAAGCAGAAGTCTCTTTATTTCATATGCATATGGAAGTCCTGCTTGAAACCACCAGACTTAAAAAATAAGTAGCTGAAGATGGCTCTTTATACCTTAAAACAAAAAGAATTTCTATGACACATTCTAAACAAATGATAAGACAGCAACACATGCCAATTAATCATATCTAAGTTGCAGACTAGACAACAGTTAGTTCTTTTCATGTTCTGGGCGTACAGCCAGCTTACCAGATACATGCCCTTTATCTTACTGACGAAGGACAGGCAGCATCTTTATATATTTGAGCGCAAAGCCAACTTCAAGACACTAGACTGCATAGTTCGCAAAAATACAAAAACAAGAAATAATATTATTATCTCACTTCGCAGGTGTCTCTCTTATCTCTTCAACACTTTTGACAAGCTTTTGTAGTTTAATAAATTATATACAGTGTAGTTAATGCTGAACTTTATTTTACATAGCACTTTTAAAAGTAGCATCACAAAGTGCTTTAAAGTAGATGTAAAACATTGTAATAAGATTAGCAAATTACTAGATAAACATACAAAACACAAGCGGTTAGAGGAAAAGCAGAAAATCAGTCACAGACACTGATTAAATAAAAGCCTTTCTAACAATAATTCTTTTGAGTCCGTATTTAAAGGCACTCAGGGTAGGTGATTCTTTGATATCCTTGAGGATAGAATTACAGAACTTTGGGGCATAGTGAGAAAAAGCCCTGTCATCCACAGAAAGTATACAAGATACCCCAAAATTAGAAAGTCCAGCAATCAGGGCATTGCAGTAATCAATTCTAGATAAGACAAATGTGTTGACCAGTTGCTACAGTTAAAGACAACACAAGACGTAGACTGACAATGTTTGGAAGAATGATGCTTTTCAATATTCTGCACATGAGGGTCAAAACTCAAGTTGGATAAAATATCACCCCTAAATTCTTCAATTGGGATTGAAATACAAGCACAGTGCCATCCACAGATAGGGTTACTGCATTGACTTTACTCAGGTGAACATAGGTGCTGAGGAGCTTGACCTTAGTCTTGTTGCATTTTAAGTGAAGGAAATTTTGGGTCACCCTGGTCATCCATGTAGATATTTGTCTCTCTTTTCTCTTTCTTTTCCCTCTCTGCCACCGTAAACATATATACCCCTCTTTCCTATATGCTATTCACTGCACCCATTCTAGTTACTGTGTTTCACTCTATGTGCAGATTCCTTGTTGTGCTGGGCCAGGAGAGGGGATTTGTGACAGTGCTGTGCTGGATGACGGGGAAAGTTCAGTACAGGACTCCAGCTCACAATGGCCACACTGTCACTGTGTTGCAGGCCAGTCCAGCCACCAGCCAACTCATCTCTATAGGTACAGCACCAGCACTTGTGTGGGGGTTTGCCAATATATTCAAACATGTATACAGACTGTTTCCTGGTGTACCTGTTTATATTTTATTTTTAAGTGTTCATATGTCAGATTCTTTGTGTTTTAACAAGTATCACTACCGATTAAATATCTGAAAAAGTGATAAACACTGAAACTGAACAACATACAGCAAAACAGTATTTCATACAAAGTTATATGTAATTTCATTAGATGTTTTCTGTTTGGTCCTTCTTTATAATATGCAAGTACTTAATGTTTTTCCACCTTACATCTTAATGGTTTCTGTAATTTAAGGAAAAGTAAAAAGCAACATAGATGTAAAAGTACAGTCTATTCAGTCTAAAACAGTCAAAATACAGTAGAAATCTGATTAAAATGAAACCGTAATCTGATAACATTGACAGCAAAAAAAAAGATTAAATGTGAAATAAATTGTGTAATAAAGTTTGTGAGTATTTGTGTTCTGTATTGAACAGGGGAGGATAGGTGTGTGTTGGTGTGGCGTGTGTTCCCCTATGCCCAGGAGTGTCTCTGTCTACACATTAGCCTGTTCTGTGGGCAGCCACCACTGCACTGCACCACACTAGGACCCCTCCTAGCTCTGGCCTTCCAGGAACCTGACAGCGCCACCTACAGCTTGACACAGTTCAACTTGTTGACCCAGCAGCGCACTGACCACCCACCCAGCCAGGACCCAGTGGACAGCATCACAGGTGATTACCCTTACTAACAACCTGGCTCAGCATCACAAAACACAGCAGTCAGCACTGGAGCTAGCAGTACCAAACAGCATGCACTGAGATTACATCAGCTTCAAGTTAGCAATCTTGCTTTTTTAAACCTCACCAATGTAGTTTCTCTTTTATTCCCCTCAAATGATTACCACAGTCCACAAAGCACTTTTCTGCTTCTTTGTTCTTTGTATGTTTGTATACTAGTAGTGGTAAACAGAAAGCCAATATTGCTATATTGTTATTGTTTTAAAAGTGTAATACAAAGGCTTCCATGAAGAATATTCAGTTATCATTAGAGCCTCTTTGTGTGTTCACAGGGCTATGTGCCTGCCCCAGGTTGAAGGTCTTTGCCTCCAGCAGTAAAGATGGGACCATCCAGATATGGGATGATGAGAACCAACTGCTCAGGTCAAGAGCCAGACCCATCTGCCTGTCCCTCTGTGTTCTTTTGTCTTTATCTAGCCTGGTTTTTATGTTTTGTGGTCCAACATAAAACTGTGTATGTGGTTATGTCTTAATTCTGTCCTGTCCTTAGGAAACAATATGGCTCTTTTTTAGAACAAATAAAAGCATTGTAAGAAAGTTGCTAACACCAACACCAGTGGAATAAACATACAGTATGTTTATAATTTTTAAAAAATGATTAAAAGTGGCTTATTATTCTTGTGACTCTATTCAAACAATTTGAAGTTAATGTACATTGAACCATGCTAACAGGTATTAAAAGGTCTAAAGTATTTAGAGTATTTTTCAATTCATCTGGTTGTGTCTCCATATGTCTTTAGAGTATGCCTAAAGACTGTCTCTTTCTTTTTACTTGAGCCTGCCTTTGTATCCTTTTTTACTTAAAAAAATTAAAATAAATTTTAAAAATCAGTAACAGAGCCACACCGGTATTATATGTGTACAAAACTGTTTAGTTCGCAAAAAAGAGAAAATTGTCCTGTTGTGGAAGTTTGTGTGTTTTCTTATATTTGTATGAGAGAGAGGTTAAAGAGAAAAAAGATTTGATTTACCCTGGTTTATCTTGGTTTAAGCATTGACATACTTCCGTATGTATATTGTCCTTCCAGGACCCTCTGTCTCAGTGCTGAACCGGAAAGCCTGGCATTCTGTGGTGAACGTGGTGATCTGTTATTGGGTATCCAGGGGAATCTTTTTAGAATTGATTGTGCTTCGCTCCTACCAAGACAGTATAAACTTCAGGTACAAAAGGGGGGACCCGATTGGCACACTAAGCAGAAACAGAGTGCTGTCTTCTGATCTATACATTGTGGCTGCATATCCTCTATGCATTTCTGGGATTCATAATCTAGCATTCTCTGCTTCTGTAGTTGCTGTGCGACGATCTCCCTGAGCCCATCCTAGACCCTCCCATTCCCCCAGCTTTGGCAGAGAGTGACACCACCTCTGATGCAGACAGAACTGCTATACACAGGTAACCCTCCACCTCCTCCTGCTGTCTGAAGAGAAAGTGCCTGCTTTGGAGTAGCTCATAGTCTATCAGAATTAAGAATGATGCAGGTCAAGCATTTCCATGATGGTACGAACTCAGGAAACATCCAGGAAGAGTTAGAGTTACAGAGTGTAGAGAAAACCGGTTCAGGGACGCCAAATATGTAATCATAGTGGCTCTCTGAAGGCACCAGTTCTGTAGGGTTTGGGCATTTACTGAGACAATTATTAATTGTAGCAGTAAATCACAAAGTTGATTCTTTTGGTGGCTTTAGAATCCAACCATGCGACATAACTCAAACAACGCGCACACACAGGTACTAATACACGAGGATACATTTATTAATACATAGAATATGCATATAAACCTAACAGATCTTAGCGAGAGGGTTATCAGAATACAAACGTTATATATTCAATCAGTTACAAAGAGTTACACATCAAGAGGAAATACGTTCAGTATATCATTCATTAAGACCGTTTCGTAAAGTGAACTTGGTTACAACTTCTACATTAGATACTCAAACAAGTACATAACTCTTAGGAATTAAATTGATATCAACTGGTTTGGATAACAATTGAATTCTCGAGCTGTAATGCATTGAAGTTGAATACTCATCCAATCTTTGGGGATTCAGATCTCCTGCGGGCACAAAGAAACAGTTGCAGGCTGTTGCTGTCCAATCCGCGCTCTCTGGCTCCGTGCCAGGCTGTGATGTGCGGCAAGCGACGGTGCGCTGCTGATGCTCACTGTTGGCATTAACTAGCAAAGTTTGTGCACAGGAGAAAAGATGACTGTGGGTCCCAGCAAGTCAGGAAGAGGACCAGTTCGTTTATGATGAAGAGCTAGTTCTGAATAGTAATTCAGCTGTCCACAGTTCCGACCTGTTCACGAGGCCTGCTGCTGGTTACTCTCTGGCAACCTCCACTCTAGACTCTTAGAACAAAGGAAAGTTCTGGCACTCGGACACACTGGCCGTTCCGTGGTTGTCCGGGCTGAGTCTCAGGATGGTCAGGAGGCGCGCTGCGAGAATGTCCTGCCCTTGGGAGCCTTCTGCTCCTGGGCCGTCCTGCCCTGGAATTCTCCTTTGAATCTTGTTGAATCTGAATCTCAATCTTGTCGAATCTCTCAGGCTCTCTGTGTTGCCTGTTTTTACCTGGAGGAACTTCAGCTCATTGATTGGCTGAAAGTTCCATGGGCATCAGAGTCCCACGTGGGTTACTCGGCCCTACCAGTCCCTGATTGGTTGATCAAGGTGAGATATGAGTCACTTAGTCCTGACACTTAGTAATGCAGTCCAGATGTCCAACTCGCACTCCCTAGACAGATAGGCACCAATGGATGACCATTGATCATGATAGCCAGGCTTAGCTAAATGCATCCCCCTTTGGGAGCTGTCCTTGGACCTTAAATCACCTTGCATGAATGGTTTCTCTGTGGCTGCACCACAGAGATGAACAGAGAAATGAGGCCTAATTTGGGAAAGCTCAGAAACACTTAATTCTGCCTTATTATTAAGCCTCGCCACTACATATCCCCCCTTTTTGAAGGTCACGAGGTCCTGAGGCGTTGTTGCCTTCAAAACAAAACAGAGTTAAGTGATGTCCCTTGCCATTAGAACATTAATCTTAAATGTCTACATTACTCCTCGAGAATTCATACCGGAACCAGCATTGGATACAAACAGGATGAATAACATCTGGAGTATGTATAAACACGGTAGGAGACATTATCTCAGTCTAGGAATTACACATCAGGAAGTTCACTGTCAATATCTGATACCTCTGTGGTAGATATTTGGGGAGAAGTCACTTCCTTTCTTTTGACATGCTACCTTTGACTCATTCATGCTACCCAGAGTACATCTTGATGTGAGAGTACATCATTCAGAGTACACTGTCAGTCATGATCCAGCTACCTGGCAGTAGTGTTACAATAACAACAGTTCCTGTTCCCAGCCCCCCGATAAACCACAACACCTGTGTTGGGTATCTGCTAGGGTGATTTGGAGGTTTGTTCCATTAAAGCAAACTAACTACCTGTACCTCTTCAGGGCTTACTGTTTCTTGGATTTCTATCCAATTGAATAGTGTGGCACCTGAAGGCATCTTAGACCTCAAGTTTGGTCTTATATTGTCTGGTTCCAGACCGTACAGTGTTAAGTTACCATGCTGTACTATGGCCTCCTCGGGAACTTACAGGAAAACTATTGGTTAGATAGCTGCATTGTGGTAGCTGTATCATGCCTGTCACAAGTCATAGTGTCAGTTAAATGTGGTGTGCTGACCAGCCATTTACTTCCCACCTGCTCTTCATGGGGTTCATTAACCTCCCTCTGCTCATTAGTAGCTTTACACCCTTCATTGGTGAATCGTTTAGACACAGCCAATGGATAGCTTTGGTAGCCATACCCATCTCAAGATTTGGAACCGAATTCAATCTTGGATTGCCTTCTGGGTGAGCTATGAGCGATGGGGTTAATGTCACACACTCCTCTACTGAGAAGAGTGGAATCAAGTGGGTTGGGATTTGTGCCGTGGTTAGACTGGCTACAGTGGCACTAAACTCCCTTAACAGGTCTTGTGTCAACATTCTGGCCTGTTGCACACAAGCATAAACCCACTGTATAACACCGGCAATCATGTCCACTGGTTGGGGAATAAGGTTTAACCCTGTTGCATAGGAAGTTGCCTGTAGGGCTTTCCCTAAGCTTTCCAACTTTTGCTGCTGTTGATACAGTCTGTCACTACCCTCTGGCATTTCTGACACCTGCCTTCTTGGGGCAGTCAGGGTGAGAGTGCCAGTAGCACACAAACCTACCAGAAATAGCAAATGCACAACAGTGGTGGCAGCAATCAGTCCTCCCAAAAGTCTTTTCGGGTGGCTGATCCCAGTCATCTCCTTCTGAGTGACTGTTGCCTTTCTAAGCTGGCGCGGCGTGTACATGGTGTCTTTCTCAGTATGCCCTGTGGCATCTTGGGCACCAACATCCTGGAAATCTGGGGAGATCTGACGCAGCGGCTGATGCTGCTCCTCCTTTTCCAGGGCATCTGCTTTTTCGATTTGTTCATGCCTGTGCTCTAGGAACCCTGCAGGGGCCGGTGCAGCGGTGGAGCATGCCTGACCCTCGGCTGAGTGGTCATCTGGAGCACCTGAGTGATCTGGGATTGTTATCCCATTCTCACTGTTCAGGTCCACCCTGCACACTTCCTGATTGAGGAATCCCTCTATCGGCATGTTTACAATCGTTCGCTGGGGGTAGGTGTAGGACACCTGCTCGCTCCCCCCTTCCCTCGCTAGGGGTTCAGGGAGCTGCCCCAGCACTGGGATAGCTAGTTCACTGTCTTTGAACTCACTATCACTCACCAGGCCCATGTCAGTGCAGGCGGGGATTCTGACACCTCTCTTTGCGATGTCCTGCACTGGCAGGCGGGTGGCTTGACCATCCAGCTCCAGTCTGGCTGAACCACTGTTGGTCAGACTCAGACTGACAAACTGAGCTGGTGGCTGTAAGAAAACCAGCTCGGCTTTCATTCCCTGTCCCTTCTGGGGGACTGGGTGTGTAGGCAACCCTGACGTTGAGGCAGGAACAATCAGGTCAGTCTCACTCACTACCTGGTAGTTGTGAGAAATAATGTTACCTGACTGCAGGTTCCCTGGGTCAAAGCAGAGGGAATCGGCATCTGGGATCAGGTGTGTCCACAGCGCAGTAGTCTCAGCGTCGAGCTGGACCTCCTGTCTAACCTGTGAATGTTGCACCAGGGGCACCTGGCGGTGGCCCTGTGACAGCTGCTCAAGCAGATCCTCACTAATAGAGGACCTCTCAGGGCTAAGGGTGAGGGCTACATCACCAACCTGCTCTCCTGCCATCTGGATCCCTTCCACCACTGCGGGGTGGTGGTCCTGACCCCTCTTGGGTGCCAGGGTGCACAGGGAAAGCTCCTTTTCATCGCCAGGTGGGGAGATCTGCTCCTCTTTAGGGACGTAAAAGGGGTGTGCTTTACCTGGTGGATCAGGCGGCTGCTTGGAGCAGCGCTCCTGTGGCAGGGAGGCTGTTGGGACCTCAGCCGGGACAGGACTTCCCTGTATATCTGGGGAACAAGGAAATATTTTTATTTCTTGTCCAGAGGGAACAGAAGGAATCTCCGCATGGGCTTCTGTGTTCGGTGGGCTCTGTGTGAGCACAGTCTGCCTCTTGGCCCCCCTTTCCTTCTGTACAGAAGACTTAGGAGCCTTGACCTGTTTCCACACTTTGCCTTTCTGGTGATCCACCAAAGGTTCCTCTCTGAGTCGCATGCCCTTTTCTTTTTCTACCCGTTTGAGCTTGCCGTGTGACATCAAACACCTTTCAACCTCAGTGTCAATCAGTGTCTCACTGGGTAAGACATCTCCCATGGCAGCCTTGAGGTAAAAGCTTCTTGCTTTTCCTCTGCGTTTTACTGCCTGCTCTGTGACTTCAGGGGTGGAGTCAGCACTCACTTGGGAGTGGCTGACCTTATCCAGGCAGGAACCATTCCGCTCAATCAGATAGACTGAGGGAGGGAGAGGGGGCGGGTCTCCGCCTCCTCCAGTGGAGAGTATCAGCTCATTCACGCTTCCGGCAGCCTTGGGGAACGGTTGTCCCTGTCCTAATAAAGCTTGTTCAAGCCTGGCCAGGCGGGCGGCTACTGAATCCTTTTGTTCAGTTTTTTCTAGCCCTTTCCCTCCCCTGGTGTTCTCATGGCACTTAGGACGCTGGGTGCGGTCCAGTGTGAGTGCTTTGGAACGGGGCTTAGCCAGCTCAGGAGCCTGTGCTCCTTCGAGCAGGGGGGAATTAACCCTGCTGGCTCTGACGGCGAACACAGTCGCTTTAACAGCTTTTTGCTCAGAGCGACTTTGGACATCATACTCCCAGGCTTTCTGCACGAATCTCTTAATATCAGTCATTTTCATGGTCTGTGCATCTATATGCATTAAGATCATCTTTCTGACTGATGGGTGGAGATTCGCAATGAATAAACCCTTGAAATGTGTGTTCTCTTCGCAACCCTCATCATTTCGCCCTGCAAAATAAGTTCGTCTAAGTCTCTCGTAATATTCGCGAGGGGACTCTGCTCTCTCGTGCTTAATGTTAAGAGCGGCGGCTATCGCAGCGGTCGGGTCAATAAACGCACTGTATTCTTCGATAAGTGCTTGACATAGCTGCTCAAAGTCATTACAGACTTCTTTCATCTGCCTAGCCATCCACTCATGTACAGCTCTGCTGGTAGTTTTTCTAACCAGAAACACTTTCTCCTGTTCTGTGGCGTTTGGCAGGTACTGCAGGTTATACCTGAGGTCCTGAATATAACTCTCGATATTATTCTCTGACACTGCGGGGTCAAATCTCTCTATGTCCTTCGCTAGCTCTCTCAGAGAATGGAGATTTCTTCTCCTAGCTTCTCCGCTGACGGAGATATGGAAGAGATCGTGGTCAGACCTGTCGCTGCTAGAGAGAGTGCTTAATAGCGACTCGAATTCAGACCTTTTAGCAACCATCGTTAAACTTAAAGAGTATTACTTTTAAGTACGAAATTACAGTTTTACCACAGAAAACCACAAGATCAAGTATGCAATCAACCCGGTAGATCGCAAAAGATCACAAAACAATCAAACACTGCTTAAAGAGCAAGGGGAACTTTTTTTCCTTTCGGCTTTCAGCACACTGTATTGTCGTGTATGAAACCCGCGGCGTTTTATATTGAATTATTCCGCTTGGTTGACTCATTTCAGTCTTGCCACGCCCGTGCCAGGGACGCCAAAAGATCACAAAACAATCAAGCACTGCTTAAAGAGCAAGGGGAACTTTTTCTTTCGGCTTTCAGCACACTGTATTGTCGTGTATGAAACCCGCGGCGTTTTATATTGAATTATTCCGCTTGGTTGACTCATTTCAGTCTTGCCATGCCCACCCAGGGACGCCAAAATAATGTAGAGAAAACCGGTTCAGGGACGCCAAATATGTAATCATAGTGGCTCTCTGAAGGCACCAGTTCTGTAGGGTTTGGGCATTTACTGAGACAATTATTAATTGTAGCAGTAAATCACAAAGTTGATTCTTTTGGTGGCTTTAGAATCCAACCATGCGACATAACTCAAACAACGCGCACACACAGGTACTAATACACGAGGATACATTTATTAATACATAGAATATGCATATAAACCTAACAGATCTTAGCGAGAGGGTTATCAGAATACAAACGTTATATATTCAATCAGTTACAAAGAGTTACACATCAAGAGGAAATACGTTCAGTATATCATTCATTAAGACCGTTTCGTAAAGTGAACTTGGTTACAACTTCTACATTAGATACTCAAACAAGTACATAACTCTTAGGAATTAAATTGATATCAACTGGTTTGGATAACAATTGAATTCTCGAGCTGTAATGCATTGAAGTTGAATACTCATCCAATCTTTGGGGATTCAGATCTCCTGCGGGCACAAAGAAACAGTTGCAGGCTGTTGCTGTCCAATCCGCGCTCTCTGGCTCCGTGCCAGGCTGTGATGTGCGGCTTGCGACGGTGCGCTGCTGATGCTCACTGTTGGCATTAACTAGCAAAGTTTGTGCACAGGAGAAAAGATGACTGTGGGTCCCAGCAAGTCAGGAAGAGGACCAGTTCGTTTATGATGAAGAGCTAGTTCTGAATAGTAATTCAGCTGTCCACAGTTCCGACCTGTTCACGAGGCCTGCTGCTGGTTACTCTCTGGCAACCTCCACTCTAGACTCTTAGAACAAAGGAAAGTTCTGGCACTCGGACACACTGGCCGTTCCGTGGTTGTCCGGGCTGAGTCTCAGGATGGTCAGGAGGCGCGCTGCGAGAATGTCCTGCCCTTGGGAGCCTTCTGCTCCTGGGCCGTCCTGCCCTGGAATTCTCCTTTGAATCTTGTTGAATCTGAATCTCAATCTTGTCGAATCTCTCAGGCTCTCTGTGTTGCCTGTTTTTACCTGGAGGAACTTCAGCTCATTGATTGGCTGAAAGTTCCATGGGCATCAGAGTCCCACGTGGGTTACTCGGCCCTACCAGTCCCTGATTGGTTGATCAAGGTGAGATATGAGTCACTTAGTCCTGACACTTAGTAATGCAGTCCAGATGTCCAACTCGCACTCCCTAGACAGATAGGCACCAATGGATGACCATTGATCATGATAGCCAGGCTTAGCTAAATGCATCCCCCTTTGGGAGCTGTCCTTGGACCTTAAATCACCTTGCATGAATGGTTTCTCTGTGGCTGCACCACAGAGATGAACAGAGAAATGAGGCCTAATTTGGGAAAGCTCAGAAACACTTAATTCTGCCTTATTATTAAGCCTCGCCACTACAAGAGATACCAAAGTATATGGAATTCTGACTCTAATTATCCTTGGTATAAGGTTGCATTAATGGCATATACAATATCACTCCAGAGATGACACCCCTTACCATATTTTTTACTAACAAATTAGCCAGTTTATTAAATACCTGTAACAGTGACAGTAAAGATGTATCCATTAACATACATTTAGGAAGAAAATGCCGCAATGCATGCAGTTCAGAACTGTATTCACATTGGTTTTAAAATACCTAAATGATATATTCCAGTTAAAAAGCATTCACAGCAATTGTGATGTAAACTGATGCATTTAAGCCATTGTTTTTCATTTTTTGTATTATTTTTCTTCAGGCTGCTTTGATTTTCATTGTGCAGTAATAACAGTGTGTTTATTGTTTCAAGAGGGCTTTCAATAAGGCAATTTAGTGTAGTTGTTAAAGGTAAAAGCTTTCTACAACTGTAATGTAATATGATTGAGGTCCTGCAGGTCTTACAGATTTTGTGATATATCCAGCATCTACAGAACTGGATTTGTTTAATTGGTCTGTTTAAGTAATCAATCGGGCAATTAAGAGTCCTTGTGGAGTGGAACGTACTGGAGTTCCTTATCCCCTGCCTTAGGCACAAAAACTCATTCTGGAGGAAAAGATACAAGGAAGGATTCACAGACACCTGTGCATGTCAAAGCTGATTCCGGATGATCACTGAGATAAGCATGTGTCAAAACGATTGCAACATTCCTGTCTGTGAAGGCTCTGTTGCCAATATGTTGACCTGGAGTATACAGCACAATACTTGATGATCCTAGCAGATGCAAGTTGGACAGTATGGAGGGGCAACCCTTTTTAAACAGCGGCCCTTGAATGTGTCACTACTTCTAGGCATGTGTCATCTTATGGATGAAGTTAGAAATTGCTTCATTACCCCCTCAAGCTTTGGATCTGGTTGACACAAAAATTCCAATAGGAATAAGAGTTCAATATCTGTGTCCTTTCATTCACAGGTTAGTCAGCCAAACCTTGGAAGATGGTAAAGAGGGGAAACTCCATAGCAGTGAACTACAAAACAAGGAACAGGTCAGAACACAGCCTTCTGCCCTTTTCTACAACTAAAAATGGGGCATAAAGTATTTCTTACTGCTTGAAATTGTGTCAGTGCAATTCTCATTCTCCTTGTGTCACTGTGTGCAGTTCCATTATGCTATGACTTGTGTCACTGTATCTGTTAGAGACTGTATCTTTTCCCAGGACTATTTGGCCTTAGTCGCACGGGACAGAGACCTGGCTTTGCTGCAGCAGGGGGCTATAGAGAGCAAGCGGAGGCCGCAGCGCAGCCGGGACACACAGAAAGAGGCATTTGCTCATTATCTGCAGCTTCTCTACAGAGATCCACCTAGAGTGAAGGTACCAGTGCTCAAAATGTACTTAGCTCTGATTGTCATAGATCAGTAAGATAAGATAAGATCACTTTATTGACAATATAAAATTTCTTATTAGGTATTAGGAATTCATCTTTTTCACATACCCCAACTTGCTCTCCCTGAGACACACAGACAGGGAGAGAAGCTTGGGGTCAGAGCACAGGGTCAGCCATTTATACAGAGCCCCTGGAGCAGTTGGGGTTAAGGGCTTTGCTCAGGTGTAGGATTCCTCTGCCGGCCGTGGGATACGAAGTGGCAACCTTCCAGCCCCAGAGCCACCACACTGCCACCCAAAATAATGACTGGAGCATTGTCATGGGAATCTTTTACTGAGCAGTTTGATGGGCATAATAAAATCTTTCATTATGAGGAGCACCTTTATTTTGCAGAACAATTTGAATGTGTAAACAATAAACATAGCAAGTGGAGTTTTTAATGTAACAGAAAGTACCAAAATAGATACAAACTTAGCAAAGGTGAAGGGAAGACTGTTAGTCTAGAGGTAGAGAACATAAATTACAAATGAGCAGCTCTGATGAAGGGGCAACAGAAGATCTGTCTCCTTTGAGCACTGTATGAGTACTAAAGTAGCAGACTTTCGAGACTTACTACAAAAGGTGTCTCTTAAAGGTAAATGTCCATGTCAAATGTCAATTTATCCAGAAGAAAATTTATAAATACAGTTTTTATTACAGTCAAACAGTTACTTACTGTACATACTGTATATAAGTTCAATTTTCTTGGCTCTGTCTTTTTCCATTGTTATTGTGAATGCTGCAGAAACATGGATCCACTGTTAACAGGGAAATATAAGGTCCCCCATCACCGTCACTCAGCGGTACTTTTTGTGGATCTAATTAGATCAATAAAAAATAGATTTGTGTGTGAAAACCTTTCAGAAAATTCATCTGATGACTGGAGGCTGTGGCTGTCTCATGCAGAAATGAAATTAATAAAAAACAAGAGAGTACTGCATTTCAATATGTCATAATTAGATACTGCACCATTTTGTATCCACAATCATGTCACTAACACATTAAGCTAAATGCTGTCTGTTCAGTACATCAATACATAAACAGCCTGCAACACAGTAAGAAATTACCCTGATGAGCTGAGAAGGTTGCAGTATTAATTACAATGCTGACAGCATGTCTGATAACAGGGAACTGCCTTTGTATCAGATATGTATTTAGCTATAGCAATTCACAGTGGTTTATGAGAAGGTTACAAGTTTTAAATCAAAGGCTGTATTCCAGGATAATTCTCCTTTCTCCTCCCAGGTCCCAGAGGATGAACTGTTTGATCTACAGGCCCAGATGTGCCCCAAGGCTATTACTGCCTTACTTCCCATACCCGATACGCAGAGAGGGGGCTTTTTCCCTGATCCTGCCCTTGCTAAGCCCTGGGTTCACAGGTCACTGACATCAGAGCAGGTGAGATAGGATCTACTTGTCCAGCATTTTGTTGTTTCAGATCTTGTGCTTTTGTAAATTGTACCATATAATCATTGCTGCTCTTTTGGAGTTCCACTCTGAGTCAGAAAAGGGACTTCAAATCTTCACACATCATGGACTTTTTGAAACACCTCATCCTTGTCTGTAATGGGCTGGGGTCGAACACAGAGTAGTGGGTGTTCCATTCCCTAGCCACCTCCCCCCACCCTCTTTAGCTTCACTACAAGTCTCCTCTGTGCTTGTTGTTCTATGAATCCCACGAGCAGCAGTTTAATTACTCCAACAATGTTCCAGGTGGCGAGCCTTGAGCACTGAACATTACTTACCAGTATTTTACTGGTATTTTACTGGTGTCAGATCCCTCTCCAGTAGCATATATTCTTCTGTCTAATACAGTATTTCAACCTCTTTCCTGCCTACTACCTCGAGGATTCACCTTAGTTCTTCCATCTCCATCTCTCCCTTGCCGTCCCAATTTCTCAAACCAGTTATTTAATATTTCATTGAAGATTGAAAGACACTCATCAATGCTGATTATTTCTAACCCTGAAATAGCAAAATAGCATTGCAGTTCCTTTTTAACATTCAGCTCTCCGTAGTTACTCTCTCATTTTCAGACACAATACTGAATGACCATTCTGCAGGTGCTCTAGACATCCTAAAGTGGGCTCTGTCACAAAAATGTTTTGTTGCTGGTACAGTATGTAAAAAATAGTCCTAAAAATAACAGCAATTACCAACTTTACCAAAGCCAACAGATAAACAGTACCAGCAATCAGTGATTCAATAGTCAGGCCGAACAGTAACTGGTGCTCACAGCCTAAAAAAACATGGAGTGAGCACACAAAGATAGAATAGTATAAAATTAAATTATTAGCACAAATAAACCAAACCACCCTGGGAAAATCAGTGTAAATACACTACACAGCTCCCCACAGTTTGCCCTACCTATAAACAACAGCAAATGCATCATTTAAATTTAAAAGAAACTATACTTCAGGTAAGTGATTAATATGTATACTAATTGAGGAATACTAGTTTATTATGTAATGCTTTGTGGTCTTTTTCATTTAAAAGTGTCCTCAGAAGACATTAAAACATGGTTCACACACACACACACACACACACAATATTACTCGGTTAATGTGGTGTACCTGTACAATGTTCTGTTTTAAGACTGAGTTTCTTTGCTAGATCAGTAACTTAAGATTTCACGTATAAAATTCACTTTAGTCAATTTGGAATAATGAGCAGTTTTTGCAGGGTGATGAGGTACCTCACTGTTACTGTCTCTGTGTGTATCTATGTATTTACAGGTTCAGTGGTCTAGTCCTACCCCAAGGGGTTTGTGGGGATCCATCCCAAACTCTGTGCTGGTGGGGCAGCTATGGCCTCCAGAACAACTGGACAACAGTCAGAAGGAGAAGACCTGGAGGGGTCCCACTTTGAGGGACAGTTTAACTCAGGTCAGAAAAGGGCAAGTGGCTGGAGATTGAGTCAATGGAGCTATTTATGTTGTGTTATAAATGTTGTGCTGTATTGTGCTAGGGAGGTAGTTTGCTGTGGAAGTCTGGGAGCCTAGGGCCAGGAAAGCATTCTGTATATGGGGACTTGAGTCTATCAGTTATTGTGTGACTAACAGTGTGAGGAGTGATGTGTGTTTCTGTTTGTAAGGGGGCAGTCTATCTGTGTGTTCTGCACTGTAATGTGCCCTTTTTTCCTGTTAACTACAGAGTGGCTAGTTATTTTGTTACTGCAGTGTCCTGTATTTATTTAAAATGCTGTGCCTTGTAATCTCAGTGCATTGAAGAAGATGATGATGAGGCGAGGACTCTATGCTATGATGATGATGATGATGATGATGAAGATAAAGATGAACTGGATATCGCAGCCCTATTGGACAAGGTTACCATCAATCCTCCAAAAGAGAAGACACCACCCCCTCCTGTCGAGGATAAGGGCATCAGTACAGAGGTCAGTGAGAGTGAGGAAGAGAAAGAGATAGAAGGAGCAGGAGGAAGAACAAGAGACTGACTCAGTGACATAAGAACTGGGGAGAGTAGGAGAAGATTTGGGGATTTATTAAAAGAGGAACACAGGGCAGACAGAGGGAAACATTGACAGAAAGGGGAAAGGATGCAGTTGAACAGAAATGATGGTGGGTATTGGGGAAACAACTTTAGAAGTCAATGACAGATTATGGTACGATATAGGCAAATTAAACCTCTTCCTCTTTTTGTTGTTGTGTTTACGTCTGTTCCGCAGCCTGCCCCTCGTCCACCCCCTGTGCTGAAGCCTCTGAGACCAATGAAACCTCCACCCCCGATTCCCACCCCCACTCCGCCACAACCCCCACCCCGCCAGCCCTCCGTCACTCTCCCATCTTACCTTCTACAGTTCCTGGACCAGCACTGGTTTCAGACACTCTTTCCAGACCCCCAGGTAAGAGCAAGACCAGGACATGCACAGAAGCACAATGACAGCACAGGGGCACACTGACACAAACCAGGACTCTGCAGTCTATGTACCTATAATAGTATTAATATCATTAGACTACTACAAATAGCTACCCTGGTATTAATATTGTTCAACCCATTTACTGCACTGGTGCTAATAATATAGTATATAAAACAGTGTAAGCTTTTGTTGTTTCATTATTGTTGAAGAAGCTAGTCCAAATCAATCACTCCATTAATTTTTATGTGCTTCATATGATGCATGTTTTCATTGTGGGCACCGATGTGTTTTACACAGTCAGGTCATAATACAGTATGATGAACAAATAAAAATTGTAGTGGTGTGATAAAAAAATGATTACAGTAACCATTATTTACAGGAACTTTCTAATTAGTAATTGATCAGTGATTTGACTTATTGTATAATAATTTGTGTATTTTAGTAAGTATGATCAAAGGTTGAATGAAATATTAGCCCTTATTCCAGCTTACATCTTTAGCCAGTAAGATTGGATATTAATTAGAACTCTGTACCAGGTCTTCCAATCTGGTCTGAGGGTGGAGTGGAGTGTGTGTGACCCAATCATCTGTCTGTCAGCAGCTCTTCAGTCCATCCCACAGCGCTGGGGAATTTGTGCGACAGCTCCTGCACTGCTTGAAGCGTAGTGACTTTGCACTGAAAATTGGAATTCTGAGAGCCATTCTCACACTACATCAGCAGGGGGCACTGCAGGACAGCAAGGAGATCAGCGTTGCTCTGCTGGACACAGTGCGCCAGGACAGCAACATACTGATGGTACAGCAGTAAACACGGAGATAGAACAGGGGTGGCAACTAAAATATAGGCAAAGCATTAGGGGGCAAGTAGGCGTATAGTAGGAGAAAAGGGCTCCAAAATGAAATAAGATGCAAGCAGGAGGGGGGAATCTGAAAAAGGATAGGCAGCTTGTATTTTTTCTTGTGGCTATCTTATGTCTAAAAAAAGAGTCTGATCTGTGGATTTGTGTTGGTTCTACAACAGACCCCTAATGAGAGAGAGTTCTTGAGTGAGGCCCTGTGTGCGTTGGTCTCTCTGTGCCCCAGTAGCACAGAGCTTGCAGTGGAGCTGATCACACATGTGGCTCAGGGAGAACCAGGGATCAGGTGAGTGATAATCCAGGAGCAGGGAGGCAGCGAGGATGTGAGCAAGAATTTACAGTGTACGTTTGTCAAGAATGAGAATTAATGCATCATTATTACATCTCAAGAATAAAACAACACATCTCAGACCTTTTGCCTCCAGGGTAGAATTTGCTCTTGAATATCACTGCAAATATAAATTAGTTCTAAAACTTGAGGGGGGAATTGTTTTAAATTTTAGCTACACAAGAGCTGGAAAAGTTGACTACTTTTGCACTCTCTCATACATCTGTGAACCAGTATTCATTTTTGTAAATACAATGTGATTATTGACATTGAAGGAACTCTTTTATCCATTTTTCTAGAAAAGAGTAGTCAAACTGATGGATTCTTTATGCTACTGTTCTACACTGCGCCACATTGCTGGTTATTCTGCATGATTTAAATTTTTTCTGTATTTAAGATCACAGTACTGGTTCACAAGCATTTTTTCCTTTTTCACATCATAAAACATTAGTTTATGAAAAACTCTTCAAGGCAGTGTACAACATAAAGCCTTTACAAATATACACAAAACTATATTTGTTGCAGTGTCCATGTGCCCATCTCTTGGTTTCCTCAATGCAGGCGAACACTGCTCCCCCTGCTGGAGCGTCTAGGCCTGGAGGACCAAGAGGGCTCTCTGATCACAGAGCTGGACTCTTGGGACATCCAACAGCAAGGAGTGCAGGTGCCCAGGGCACAGTTTCGTGATATTGCCAGCCAGTGGCTCCAGTCCTGGACCTGCAAGTACAAGGTATGGAATAGACATGAGTCCAAGGAGACTGCAGCAATTTACACATATTCCTCTATGCAGGTTGTCACAAAAAGCCAGGTGTTGTTTTATTATATAAAATTGATGGTTTCTGTTATTGTATTAAGAATTATATTGTTATTAGGGTGAAATGCGGTGTGAATAAATACATCAAATGCACACTCCTCCACTCTTTCAGATGGAGCACAGACAGGTGTTCCTGACACAGGAGAGGCCAGCACTCAGTCCCATCGACGTACTCAACTTCTTCTGCAGTGTGCAGAGAGAGAGTCTGTGCAGCTCTCTCCCTCCACCACCAGGCAGAAAAGACACAGTGCTGCTGCAGCCTCACAGACACAAGTAAGAAAGCTACTGTACAAAGGAGCTATTATTGTCATACATTGGTTAGAAATTGAGCATCAAAATATTCATCACTATATGCATTTATGTTTTTAGAGAAAAGTAAAGTTTGGATGAGGATTAAATGGTTTTTTTGCATCATTTCAGTAAAGTTTCACAATCATCACTTACAATTGGCCAATATACTGTACTTAAATCCGTCTTTCAGATGAGACATTAAACTGAGGTCCTGATTCTCAGTGGTCATTAAAGATCCCTGGGTATTTCTCGATAAGAGTAGGGAGTTATCCCAGTGTCCGGGCCAAATGGCCTTTACCGTGGCCTCCAAATTCTCCCCAAGTATGATTGACTTGCACTTGCCCTGGGATGGACTGGCGCCCCGCTCCTTCCAGGATGACCCTGCTTTGCGCACGTTGCTTGGCAGGTAGGCTCCGGCTTCCTGCGACACCGTACGGTATTAAGCGGTTTGGCAAATGTCATGACATGACTGGACATAAATGATTTTGTTCATCAATGAGAGCTAATTGAGCACAGGAGATGATAGTTTAACCTGTGGAATGTCATGCCTAGTTTTAATCTAAAAAAACTATTCACAGAAAAAACTCACAACACCTTCATGCCACTGAGATGTTTGAAGCAGGTTTATGTCATCTCTAGTGGATTTGTTAGCCGTGGAGCCAAGTCCTTGAATCAAGGGTTTTAACAGACCACCCTGATGATGAGAGTCAATGTGATGCTGACGTTCAGACTATTTTAATGTTTGTGTAGCACAGCAATTAATGAGGTGGTCCAAGTGTGATAATCTGGGAAGGAGTGTCTAATCACTACAGTTTAGACTGATGATAGCCTGTCTGCACAGTGCTACAGGGATTCGTTTCTGAGATCTAATTTTCTGGAAAAATGTGTCCTCCTGTTGCTCATATTACAATGGCATTCTGTTTGGATGTGAATGTGACTGTCATGTCAAGGATACCTACTCATTCAATAGACACATGCTTGTTCAGTCTTTAAGGGAACAATTGACCATAATCCCAAAA
The DNA here is from genome assembly GCF_040954835.1 of Lepisosteus oculatus. NCBI lineage: Eukaryota > Metazoa > Chordata > Actinopteri > Semionotiformes > Lepisosteidae > Lepisosteus > Lepisosteus oculatus. The sequence goes on from NC_090701.1 coordinate 28,903,566, forward strand.
TATAGCATTTGCAACACAGTACAAAGGATTCATCACAAATGTAGTTTATATGACTACCAGCTGTAGGCACACAGGAAACACAGGAAACATGTGGCTTTTACAGTAGCCCCCCTGTTGATCAACCTTACAAATAGAAAATGAGTCCTATCTGATCACTAAAATGTCAGTGTACCTACAACATAAAAATAAATCCTAAAAACCTTGTGAATTTCATGCAGGAAATAGTGATTTAAAACTCTTGGAACTCAGCATATTAGAACTGCATTTTATTGATTTAGCACAAAACATAGTTTACATGGGGGGAAGTCACTGCACTATTTGAGCTATGTAATTACATTAATTCTGTATTATATTGTGAACTCCATTTATGCCATATATTGAAAGATAGCTCATTACATTCCTTTTCCACCCCTTCCTGGGGCAGAACATGTTTCAAAAACACAGAGCATGTTTTGGGGAGAAAAAAAAATATCCCTGTCTTTGCTTTTCACAAAATGGTATCTCCAATGTTCAAAACCCCTGGCACAACTGCTGTGGATGGATAATAATATATGCGTACTCTACCAGTGGTTTCGACCAGCCCCCAGTTCTGTTCATGATACATTCCCCTGCTGCTTTTTCACTTACGCTTTGGTTTGCCAACCACAAGTCCAGCCAACATTCCAGATCCTGTCACAGTTCCCCTGGTAATACAAACATTGTAGATCCTCTGTTACATAGGACTTCTATGGTAGCTAAACTTATATTGGACCACTTTAGTGCACTCTCTTTCATGCTGATTTACCTCTCTTGGGTCCATGCTTAGCAAACAATTTTTTTTTTGTGGTTCAACGACTTTTTGATGTCTTTAAATCTGGCATTTGTAATGTTTAAATCTTTGTTCTTTTCTAGTAGTATTTTCTGTGGGCTTACCTAATCACTAGGCTCTAAAGTGGCTGCTAAATAGCCAAATTTCCATATTCATATTGTGCTAAACTGAAAATCAGTGTTAATTACTCTGATATATTTTTATATACTTATACTTATTATTCGCTCTGCAGTATAGTTTTGTGTCACAATTGGTATTGCTTTCCAGATCCCAGGCTATCCTGCGACTGGGAGAGACTCACAGCCTGGCCAGGACTCGTACAACACAAGGTGAGCAGCTCCTCCCTCTCCCCACAATGAATGCTGAGAATCCGAGGGGAAAAGTGTATTACTTTTTTGTAAGTGTGCATGTGTAAACGTTTATATTTCACTTATCACGTGATAAGATAAGATCATTATTGAGTCTCTACTATATTAATTTATTATTTATATTTGTTTTACTATTACACTTATAATAGTTGTATACAGTTTAGTAATGGATTGAGTTGGCAGGCACTGTAGATATTTTTGGTGTGTGTGCCATTTCCATGATTATATAGACATTCTGTAATACAAACTGGACAAATGATCCCCCAACAATAATTCTTGATTTTATTTATTTTTTTACCCAGAAAACATATCAACACATAGTCATTTTATAAATTACACATTAACATAATTTGCACTCTTCAGTTATTAAAGGAGTTTGTTAAGAATTTTAGTCTTACTTTTATCACCTGCTCAACTGGAAACCATCACTTACTAGAACCTATGAAGGTGACTTCAGCTTGCTCTACATTATCTCATATGAGATATCTCATATGAAAATCCCATTTCTACACCTGAGCAAAAACTGAATCAAAGACACAAACAGCAAAGACACACAGCCCTGTCACATGGTAAACAAGTGAACACAGAAACCAAACCACCAGGTAAGGATGTGTCTCGGCTTATTTTTGTCTTGGCACTTAAACATTTTAATTTCCTGTTTAACAAAAATCCATATTTTAATAGGACAATACAGTAGCTCTAGCTACAAGTCATTCAGTCTCACCACCTGTCTCACCTGCAGGCCTTGCTCTACCACCGCTTCCTAACCGATCCATGCTCATGGGATTTGTGCCCTTCATCACACTTCCTCTGCCTCGGGTCAGCCTCTGCCCTTTCCCCTGCCCTGCGGACAAGCTCTCCCTGCAGAGTGGAGCCCGGCGCTACTTCATCCTGGAACAATCCTATGTTCACAACTACAAGTGATCCCCGGAAAGAGTCATCTGCTATAGAGATCTTGTTGCTGCAGTACTGACCCTTGCCAACTCTGTAGTGTCAAAGAACATGGGTTTATATTTGAGTTAGAATGTTCTTATAAACATCATTTGTTTGGTAAATATATAGCTCTTCTTTGGCTGTTGGAAATATAGCTTCTTAATCTTAAAAGGAATAAGGGTCCATTGATTATTCTGAACGAAAGCTGCTGTTTCTGCTTACCAGAACTATTACGTCACACCCACACTGCTGCATGTATGATAGATACAACACAGGTCGTTCATGCAGAAGCTGTATGTGAATACTTCAAGTAGTTCAACCAAGACTTCATTGAACTTTTATATCCTCTGCAATCAGTGCATTCCCAGAATTCTTCCTAGTGCTCATTACTTCAAAGACATCAAGCAAAGACAACATCACAACATTTGACAATCCTGTGATCACTTCCTTCAATTATATTTAAATTATCAATTATGTTTTATGCTGCAATTTAAAGGAATGGACTCTACGTTGTCTGAAACTGTAACTACCACATAAAGAGCACCTGTCCATAAGAGCACAAGACAATAAACCTACTGTACGTCATTCTTTAAAAAACATCATTGTAGTGCTTTTTAGTATTGCTGTAAGAATAGCAAACCTATACAATGAACAGCTGTATGTATGTGAAATATCTAATGAACGTTTTATAAAATGGTTTGTCATCTCAAAGAGATATGGTACAGTTTGTACAAACATACTAGTATACACAAAAATATCCGAGGTGCTTTGTCATTTGTTAATCCATTAATCAGAGCTCTCTTAACTTGTCCTGTGAATGCCAGACCTTCACCTGACAGGCCAAAACTACACAACAGAGCATTTGGTCATTGTGGTTGGTGTGTTTTATTAGCCTTACAGTTTTACAAGTTGTAGATGTGTTTAAAGAAAAATAACAACTGAAAATAAGCTTGTTTTGTCACCTGACAGACAATCAAGATACCTTTGCCCTTTGCTCCTCTGTTGATTTATTTGCATCACAATCAAGGAGAGGGAGTTACCCCTGCTTGTGATTTCATATACAAGTGAATGATAAACTGAAAAAAGAAGTCTATAAAAATACACAATATTATGAGGTAAAATTCCCAGAACCTGGCTTAACTATAACCCTGTAACATATCAATTCTGGAATTGTAATCTGTCTCCTGAAAATCTGTTGCATGTGTAGCTGCAACTTGTTTTATAGATATGATGCCAGAATCATTTTCTCTTTATTCCGCTTTTAGATTACAAAGTCGCATTCATGGCTTAACAGCAAAAATATATACTGCTAAAAAGCTCTACAATATAATGTGACATGGGTGACAGATTTACATTAAAATATATAATTTCTCTTAAAGATAACAATTATAAAAGAATATATAACAAAATATATTCCCCAGAAAAGGATTTTATTGCTACTCAGTCACAGTAGCTGTGACTCAAGATTGTCAAGATACTTTATCTCTCCCAGCATAGCAGGCTAGGGCTCACATTACCTCCAGGGCAAACAGTCCTCTTACAGGCAAACCAACCAACCTGAGGAGTGCTGGGACTCCTAAAATAGGTTCCAAAATCATTTTGAATTACCTTTCTGGAAAGGAATCCCCCACCATGCTCTGCTACTCAGGGTTGTCAATGCTGCTGTAAGTCAGCAGGTCAGAGGTGACCAGCAGGTCAGTGCGACCCCTCTCCTGCAAACACCTCTCCAGTTCTGCTTGTGTGGCCCCTAGGACACCATCCTCCTCCTCCAGGGGCCACTCCATGAGCTGGTAACTGGAGGGGGTGTGGGGCAAGCCAGGCTGGTAGCTCTCCAGGGGTTGGGGGTAGAGCAGCAGCTGAAGGGAGGAGATCGCAGTAGCTACACGAACCAGAGAGAACACCCCAGCTTGGGACAGTGGGTTCAAGGCGAGGCCCAGGGTGCGCAGGGCCTGGCAGCGAGTCAGGCATGGCCGTAACATCTCCAGCTGACCATCTGTGAGGCCACAGCCACAGAGGGAGAGGTGCAAGAGGGACCCTGAGGCCTGATGCAGCAGGCGGCACAGCGAGGGCAGTGCCTCCTCCCCTAGCCTGTTTTCACTGAGGTCCAGCCGTTGCAACGAGGAAACATGAGGGCTGCACGACAGGTAGGAGAGGTCTGCAGGGGTCAGGGAGAAATAGGGCAGCTCCAGCACCTCCAGGGGCTGGGAGAGGGAACTGGAAGGAGATGGAAAAGAATATGGAAGAAAAAGCAGCAAGGGTGGGGATAAGGTGGAGTGGGAAGAAGACGTGGGCACAGGCGAACAGGGATCCAGATGGTATAGGAAAGAGACAAAGGGAGAGGAAGAGAAATAAGAAGTTAATTTTATCTACAAAAGTGAAACAAATGAAAAATCAATTTTGAATAAATTTGCCATCTCAGACCGACATTTTCACCAAAGGCCGGGACTGTGTTGTACCTCAAAAGCAGGCGCAGGTGTCCGGAAAGCCTCAGAGCTGTCATGCTGAGCCGCCGGAGTGAGCCCAGGGCTCCCAATCCGCGGGCAATCTTGCACAACTCCACCTCCTGGCCAGGCTGGTGCCTGCGCAAGTCCAGGTTACAGTAGTGCAGACGCAGAGATCGCAGCTCAGGGAAGGGCGCCAGTGCAGGAATCAGTAACGCCAAGCCATCTACGCCTAGGTTGCTGTAACGCAGGTCAAGCCCCTGCAGGCCGGGCCGAGGAAGCAGAGACAGCATGGTGACAATGCTGGTGGCAGGCATCGCTTCCACACGCAGCTCCCGGCACTGTAACCTGAGGGGGCCTCCCGCGGTCAGGGCGGCCCGGACACGCTCCCAGGACCTGGAGTTCACAAACAGGTCTGCTCGTACGTCCACAGCCGTGGCGTGCTCCCTCTCGGAATCCATCTCCATCAAACGCGTGTACCCTCTCTTCCTCTCTCTCCCCGTCTCCGGGTGTCTCAATGCCCCCTTTTCCTTCTCCCCCTCCGCCCCCACTCCCAGCCCCCTCTCTCTCTTTCCCTCACCTCCCATCTCTCCCTCTAGCCCTCTTGCCAATCCCCTCTTCCACTCTCCTTCCCCGAGGGAGCCTCCCCGCCGGAGCTTCGTGCCGGCCACCCCGACCGCCTCGCTGCCCCTGGCCTGCAGCACCGCCGAGCAGAGGGCCAGGGTGAGGGACCAGCCTCCCATCGAGTCGGACTCTGGCGTGTCCCCTGCGCCCCGCTCGCACTGCACCCCACACAGATCCAACACCCGCAGGGCACACCTGGAGGGAGAGAGCCAGCAGAGGAGGGGGGGGGGGGGGCAGGTAGACAACACAGGGGGGAGAAGGGCAGCAAAAAGGAGGGGGAAGGAGAAGGAGAAGGAAAAGCGAGAAGGAGTGAGTTTGGTACACAGCACATTTCCCAGGACTTCCCATTTATTATGAAGTTCTTCACTTTGCGCTGCTTGAAATCAGCTTGAAATCAGCCATGCAATTGCTCCCGCACCTGCTTATTCAGTTTCTAGCAGTTTTTTCTTGCTATTGCTAAATAGTAAATCCCACTTTTTTCATTGCTATTCTTCAATTTTACGTGTCCATCGCTTGAATTTCTTAGTTAAAGTGAAAATGTTTAAACTTTTCTATTCTATCCTCTGCCAGGAAACACAGCATGATGAACAGAAGTTGTTCTGGACAACTCTGCGACGTCCTCTCCCTCACCTGGGGTCTCCCAGTCCCTTGACAACAGCGAGCAGCAGCGCCTGCACACACAGCCGGCTGTACAGCCCCTGGCCCTGCCCCGAGCTGGGCAGCAAGCCACGTCCCAGGCACAGCGTGCGCTCCGGCCAGCGCTGCACCAGCTCCCCAATGGCCAGGGGCCGCCTCTGGAGCAGAGCGGCCTCCAGCAGGGGGCAGTAGAGCTCCCGTGGCACACAGCCCAGCCAGCGTGGGGACAAGCTGTGATCACTGACCAGCCTCTGCGCACACAGACTGACGAAGGAAGGCACCATTACTCTCCTGGCATTGTATCCTCACTCCTTCAACACTCCATCACTTTCTAGCAGAGGGTGACTGCGCATCCAGGGCACTGCAGAGAGAGCGAGAGAAACTGAATAAGTGTGAGCCTGACAGAGGAGACAGAAACAGAGAGACTGGGTGAATGACGAAAAGACAGTAACAGGCAGAAAGGTTGAGAGAGATCAACAGATATAAGGAAGTAAAAGGGAGGACAAATGTGACATTGAGAGTAACTAACAGGAGGAGTATGTATAATACTGTTGTCCAGGTTTATACTGGTGTTGGTACTCCGGTATTATGACAGCAAGGTACACTTCTAGTCCAACCAGGGGAAGGTTCGTATCACAAACTCCTACACATTTCATTCCCCAATACTAACAATACAAACGGGCCTTTTAAACAAATTGTTATCTTTAAAAAACGTAAGAGGTTCGAAACGTTTCTTTTCTCCAGGTCTACAACGTCTTTTAGGTCACGCGGATTTGTCCAGCATATATTGAAACGAGCAGGGGGATTTCAAAGACTGCTCAAAAACAAGTCTCCCCTATTTGCTAATAGTACCTTAAAAAAACTATGCAAAATGTAGCAACCAAAGACCAGGTACAGAATACAGAAACTACACCCAATTAAATTCAAAAGGTTATCTGTGGATAAAAATGGAATAAAACGTCTCTCAGTGCGTTTTCTCCAAAAGAAGAAAACGATGCTTTTTTATCGACAAACGATCCTACTAGATATCTTGCCTTGTAAAGAAAATATACAGTAAGGTCTGGCAACACCATTACTGCAGCGCTGAAAGAAATTTAAAACATTCAAAAGACATATAATACCAAATCAGCCGGCACAATTTGAAGATACCGTATAACATTTTAATTGCTATAGTTTACACTGCAATAATATGAAGAGAACTCTTAAAAAATAATTTTCGCCCGCAGAGCGCTTGTGTAATTTCTGCAAATCATCTTAATAGCATGCATTACGAGGTTTTTCAGTTTCTCATATTTTCGTAAAAGACCCCTTTTGCTTTCACAATAGTTTTCATGGCGGTCTAATATTAGAATATGAACGTTTAACTTCTTGAATATATCAAAGTCAGAGAAAACTCACTTACATATGCAATGAGAGGTCACATTGCAAATGCTAGCACGTAAGATATACAATGGTCACTCTAATCATAATAATAAAAGTACTACAGTATGATTATTCATTGTAGGGCATATTTTAATACTAATATTTAAAGCTTAATTGTTTGATGAAACAGTCTGCAGGACTGTGATTTTGTACAATCCATCGGATGGTGTAGCACAAATGAGTTTGTATCACAGCAGACGTAACATACATCTATAAATAAGTGATGACATACTGAGCATGTAAAAAGACAAATTAAACGAAAGCAAAAAAATAAACTGAAAATAGTAGGATATCATACACAGCGAAGAAAATGAAGGAGTGCTCCTGATTCATTTCCAGCGATGGCACACTCTTCTCTATGCAAAACCTGCTACTTTTTAGTAAATATTCACTAATTTACGAATCCAGGGGAATTCGTCATCTTGCAGCTCCTACCCGAAAGACGGCGCCAGCTAATGACGTAATGAAAACAACAGCGCCAGAGGAAGTGTAGCGATTCCTCGCATTGAGCTCAGAGGCTTTTTTCAAAATAAGTTTTTAAACACCAGAAATACAAAAAAGGAGACAGAATAATAAAATATATGCAGAAATAGACACTTCAAAGCCAGAGGAATTCATAATTGTAAAAACTAAAAATTATACTTTTTAGATATTTCTATTGTGTCTTGCCTTTTCATTCTTTAAATTTCTAATAGAATTTAAATAAAAAAGGAATTCAACTTTAAAAGCATGAATAGAGGGAGCAGTATTAGTATATTTGTGGATAAAGTATTTAGCCAAAATAATTAACAGATTAATAATAAAAACCTTTTCTTTATCCAAATCAGATATAACAAAATATAAAATAATATCAAAATCTTTCAATTTAACATTTACCTTTACATGTTGAGCAATAACATTTTGCAGATCTATCCAAAACAGTTTTGTATATATGCAGTTAACAAACAACTGTAACAAAGATTCCTTCTCATTATTACAAAATACACATAAGTCATCTTGTTCATCTTTAAATCTAGAAAGTCTAACAGGATAAAATCTGTGAACGATCTTAAATTTCTTTAACTTTATTTGTATTGATCAGCAATGGATCAAACTAATTTCCAATTTATATTCCTAAACATAGCATTCCAAAAGGATGTACAAGAAGGTATAACATATGACTTACACAAGTTCCTCATATAATAATTATTGCATTTTTAATCTTTTATATTTATTCCATCCAACAATAAATGATCAGAGAAATCAGAAAAAACTCTGTTGGCAAGCCCAAGACTACCTCTAAACAGCCTCACCATTTTCATAGGAATTGCATCAGAGACTACGGCATATTCACGGGGAGTGACAGGAATCTTACATTTTTCAAAAAATTCTGTATATCTGAACAATCTATCCTCTTCATTTAACAATCGGGCCACTAGCCAGATTTTGTTTTGAGTTCATAGGCTACTGCGCCCCTCCTGTAGGACAGCGCTCAATTCCCCTCCTTTTTGATGCTTTCAGCTTATAAATGTTGCTTTTAATTTTTATGCTCACTAACCCCGGCCATTAGGCAAAATGATTAGGCTGGGTGAAGCACACCTTCTGCAGCATTTCTAACAGTCACCCTAACTGTTATTAAATAGATCGCGTTAAGTAATGATTTAAAACATTTTTATTCAAAGTTTTATCCTGACTACAGTGAGTACGGAGTGGAAATGCCCTCAACATATTTTTAAATAATTATTATTAAGTATTATTAATTATTAACAATATAATTAAATAATATTTGTTATTAATTAAAATCATTAACAGAATTGGTGGCGCAGTGGTTAGCATGACAGCTCTGGGGCCCTGCCTTCAATTTCAGATCTGGGGTGCTATCTGTGCAGAGTTTGTATGTTCTCCTTGCATGGTTTTCCTCCCACAATAAAAGAAAAACATACTGATAGGTTATTTGGCTTCTGGGAAAAGTGGCCCCAGGTCTGAGTGTATGTGTCTGTTCCCCAGACAGGAAAGACTGCTTTCCTTGTACAGGGCGTACCCTGCCTTGTGCCTGTTGCTTGCTGGGATAGGCTCTGGTTCCCCTGTGACCCTAAATTGGTAAAAGTGGTTAAAATGGATGGGTAATTTATTTTAAATGTGTTTTTAATTGCTAATTATTTGACATAATAATAAGGTTGTCAATTCATGGTGCTTTAACACAAAACTCCAGAAGATACCAGACTAGAGACATAAAAAGACAATTCAGACTGATTCAGTAACATGACATGAAGAGTTCAGCTGCTGAATGATTAGTATGAGCTGCACTGGGATTGACAGTACTGTGCAACACAACTCTCAGTCCAGCCTGACAGCACAACCTGTTACCAGAGCACATTGGAGTTCCTCAGGCACAAAACCAGGGTCTCCAGAAAGGCCAGGAAACAGCCCCTCAGGGAAGGACCCGAAATCAACATGTTTCTTCCTGATCAATTGTTTTCTCAAAATGATTACCAAGTATTTGCTGACCTGGTCTCCAGCTCTGTTTGAATTTTATTTTCATAATGCAAATCAACAAAAAATGTAAAAACGTAGTAAACAGAATGTCATTTTCTCCATCAATGTGTTCTGTGAGATTTAACCACTGTGTAATGTTAAGCGTGTTTCTAGTTTTCCGGATCAAGGTTAAAGACTTTCTTGGCAAAACTTGAGGCAGTGAGTACTGTTTGTGGGGTTTTAATCAGTGGATTAATTACCAAGAGATTTCCATGTAAACAAAGCCATAAAGACAGAAGAATGCTGTGGCACATAAAGAGAGACATTTAATCAATGACTGCCTGCCAGAATCGTCGTGTTATAGCGCAGAGCCAGGTAGTATGGATTTCAGATATCTAAAGTGTCCAGTATGCAGTCTGAGCTTGTATCTGAATTTATTACACCCATTTTATACATCTTAGGCTGGAGAAAATGTACTCCTGCTTATAGGATCATAAACTTTCTAGGTTTCACAGCTCCCTTCAATCAGCTGTCTGAGATTTAAGCAATATTATCCCACCAACAATGCATGTGTCACACCTAGTACACCTAGAGGGCGCTCTACTTCTATCCTGTTCCTAGTTCCCTGTGATTATTCATGTCTTTCTGGTGTATCTTGTTGTGTAGCCTATTTACTTCCTGTTTCTGCTCTGCTCCTCGCTCAGCATTGAGGTTCAGATGTCCTGAGACCCGCCTAGCACCAGGGACTCCTGTCCATGGCCTGAGGGCATAGGTTTCTATACAGCATTTCCTGAACAGCTGAGCCTGGGCTAACACCCGTCTCGCTCCTACGCATAGGGCCTTTTTCGCTCTCCTGCCATTCCAGTTCGTCCCTTCCAACATCCGTGACAGCATGCTTATTGAGAGGGTTTATCATCACATAAGTTTCTCAATGTGACTTTACTGCTCACCAGGTAAGAGTTTATACAAAACAAAGCAAACACTTAATCCAGTCAAGGAGAGACAACTAATCTTCCCAGGCCAAATTCTATTATGCAGCATGTTTAAAACATGGATAGGGTGCAGAATCAAATATGAAAAGGTCTGCTCAAGCACGTAGTTAAGTTAAAAGCATCAATTAGGCTAGGAAATCAAGTTTGATCAAGTCAAATCAAGGCAAAGAAGACCTCCAGGATCAGGACTACTAACTGCTCAAAACTCTTGCCATCTAACCCAGGTGAGACTAGGACAGCTGTCTCCTGCCAGTTTAGATACAATTTTAACATGAATGTAAAGGCTCATTTGTGTTAAACATGAGAATGACTTTTTAATGTAGTCATACCATGATCCCAGATCATACCCGCTGCTTTTTTTTAGTGGCTGCCTTCTAACACCCAATGTGCTTTTAACATCTTGTTCTCTAACGGGTCAAACAATACAGAAGAATGATGCAAAAGCTTAAGCAATCAAATAACACACAAGGCTTGAAGTATGTACATATAATTTGTTCGGAGTATTTTTCGGTTACCCTTTTAAATAAAAAAATGGATGAAAGTGTTAACAGTGAATGTAACAACCAAAAATGTAAAGGTTGTTTCGATTAACCGATCACAATAATACAGTTCACTGCTTGATGAAGCAAAGAATATTTTATTGAGGTAAAAAAATTAAACATTAATAAGGACATGAAGCATCACCAGCCTCAGCCTAGCTGAAGACATAGAACGGAGCAGAATCACACACCCAGGATCTGAGGACTGAACAGAGTCTATACGAGTACAGATGCACACTTTGGGGAAAAACGGAGGTAAATCCATTTCAATGCATTCATTGCTGCTGTTATTAATTTTATCAGGCTACAGAAAAATAACTTGATGATCAGAAATATATTTAAAAATTAAAAACCAGAGACACCAGCATCCTGCTGACTTGTCAGAAGACCTTTCATCTGTGATCAGCATCACAGAAAACAAACAGGTCCTCTCTCAAGATCACTGCATATCATATCTGGCTTAATAACAGTCATCTCAATTTCAATAAGAAAAAATGTTTTTAAAAACTTAAACTGGACAGGAAAACAGTCAGCATTTCAGGCTTGAAATTGCCAGTTATTTTTAAGCAACTTCTCCCTTTACACTAGAATTACAGCTTTGTAAGCAACCTGTGCTCTATATTTGAGAAAAGCATGCAACACTGCCTGCATTCTAGATATTTTACAAATCATGAAACACTGCACTTTTGTTTCAGATCCATGAAAGTACACAAATACTTAATACGAAAACATTTGGTCAGCAGACGTCTTACACAACAGTGCAAAGATACAATAGCTGCTAAATATAGTTATTTGATTAGCAGAGGTGTCAAAAGATTGAACAGCATTACCTGTAAGCTGTTTGACAGTTTCCAGTAAAGGAGAATCAATTCGATCATCTACACAAGAGAAACCTATCTTGTTTCGTCACCTAATATTAGGGGTTTTAATGTTCAAAATGACTGGTTCACAAAGCTAAAGTGGTCAACAATAAAACACCCTATCAGTGTTGCTCAACACCTCCAGTCACCACAGTCTGGGAAAAACACAGAGGAAAGACAACCAGCCTGCCTCCCCTTATCATTCAAGGGGAGTGGAGCAGGGGGACACTAGGTACAAGCGCAAAACCAAGGGGAAGATCACCTCAATACAGAAAAGACCGCAGGCAGCTGAGTGAACACACTATCCCCCTCATGATGCTGCATTACAGTGGAGCAAGTCTCCAACTGTAAAAGAGCCCCCCCATCAGCTTCACAACAATGGTGTACGTAGTGTACACTCTGATTTACACCACAGAAGACAAGTCCTGTACCAAATGATTCCCAGCTGGCAAAAAAAGGCTAACTGCAGGTTTTCAGACTTCAAACGAATTTCTACACATTAAGCTAAATCAGTGTTTGCATTACGTGAAAAACAGCATATAATGACTGAAGTCTAATACGACACAGATGTACCGCAAAGAATTAAACCAAACATTCCAAAATCACCGATTTCTCCTCAGAGCTGTAATACACATCAGTCCAGCTCCATAAATTTCATACACCTCAGGATCGAACAGTCTGGGTTTATCATTGATTCATGGTCAAGATAAAAACAAAGTACATCTCATGCAGCTCCTTACAAATGTAAGCAGAGGAAAGATTGTTCTGGCTGTCCACATAGCACAGCTCACAGCAATGTTCTAAAGAAAGGAAGTACATCTCTTCACGGCGATTTGCCAGAGGTTGATGGTGTCAGTTCAGGCACATGAACAGTAGAGAGCCCCCTAACATGCATGCTCTCTTGCTTCTAGCTACTTTTCAGTGCATCACAGATTCTCAGTGCATTCTCAGATTCTCAGAGCACACCCATCTCCCAGAACAGAGAAAGACAAGTCTTTCCATTCCAAATCATCACCTTATTTCCTCCTCAGTACACACTCCTACTCTTCCCCACTAAGTGAAACAAAAATTACTGTATGCCTGAACAAGACAGAATCTACCCATCAACTAAACAGCTGAAATTCACAGTCCCCAATCCACACCAAATGGCCTACTCAATCTTGATACTCAGTCCACTGGGGTAAGTTATTGCTTGAAGATTGCAGTTTGGTAGATTTCCATCCTGGTAGATGGAAAGAGTAGAGCCGTGCTGAGCACATGGTGATGGAGGTTTCCTGCGTCTGTGATGCTCTCGAAGGGAGGAAGAGATGCAGTCCTGGGGAGGTGTAACCAGTTTGACTCCAATGTCCAAGGCACCATCACAGCAGACCTAAGCAAGTGGCGTTTTCCCCACTAATCCAGTCAACATGGAAGTTAATCCGGTTTGCCAATGACCACTGCAGGGGTGCCCTTAAATCCCTGAGAGGGTGACAAAATGGGTATCCAGGGAGTGTACTGGGGTCTCTTTAGCATGATGTCCACGTTTTCTCAAAAATGTCTGTGCCCCAGAGACGACCCAAGTGTCATCAAAATATACATGTCCAAAGTCTAATTTAAATAAGACCTTACCCTCCATACTGATAATGGAAGAGCAGCACCAGCCCCATCAGAGAAATACTGTGAGAAAGAGGTAAAAATAAAGGCCACCAGGACCGGAGAAACAGGCAAAAGGCAGGAGAGGGCCAAAAAAAGACAATGAGAAGAGGAGAGCTTCTCTACTGCTTTGGGAAAGGCAAGCAGCTCATCTGTCCACATAATCTCATCAATCAGTATGAGGAGCCTAGACACACACCGTCCTCTGGAAGCTATAAAAAAAGCAGAACAAGATAAATGAGACCAATGCCTATTTCATTAGAAATCATATCACTTAAACATTATGCAACTGATAATGTAAATACAGGTAAACAGAAACCCGGGAAGACAAAAAAAAGGCACAAGAACAGAAAGACAGACAGCCAGATGGCGATAAATAAGAAATGCCAACAAAAAAGACAGGCATGCACAGACCTATCCTCGGTGAAGCCGTCTCTCTCCTCCTCGTCCAGCTCAGCCTCCAGCTCCATGTCCAGTTCAACATCCAGAGTGTCCCGGCCATAGCCACTGAGAACACTGCGAGAAAGCGAGACAATCACCATACTGCTGCAATCTCTCAGACCACAATGTGCCACAGTGAGATGCAAGGAAGAATTGTGGCTATCTTCCATTTCTCTGCTCTAGCATTTTAGACTGTCTGCTAGTGTGCTAGCAGTGGATGTTAGCTGCTGTTTAGAAATTAATCCAGACTGACCTGATGGAGCGGCAGGTAAAGAAAACAATCCTCTTCAGCTTCTTGTTGTAGAAGAAGTAGTTGAAGGACCAGAGGCTGCCCTCTTCCCCAAAAGGGTCAGAGTCCAGGTCAGGGTTATAGCTGAGAGGGCAGAAGGATGGTACATTAACGACCTGCTTACATTTCTCCAAATCCCTGGTACATTCCTCGCTGCTGATTGTGTCTGAAGAGCACCTAAGAGCCCCTTTCTCAGTAACTATTGCACTCCTGCTACTAGCTAGTCCTTCCTATACTACACCACTGCAACCTTCCACAATTCCTATAGTCACACAATTTTTCACAAAGGACTCTGCTGTATGTATTTATCGATAATGCACATAAAATATAAATCGATGTTCACCTCAACCCACATTAACACCTCAATCATATTACCCACATCTGTATGCATCACACCCACCTGTATATGTCACAGTTCTGCAGGCTGATCTCTTGGTCGATGGCGCTCCAGAGCTCTGGACAAAGGACGTTAAATTCCTCCCCCACAGAAGAGAACAGACTGCTATTAACGGCAGTCACCACCTGTTGGAGACAGACCAGGCTCATGACTCACAATGGTGAGGAAAAACAAGGTGCTTACCCACTTTAGGGATGGGACATGAATCAAAAATAATATTTTTTGTGAAGATTCATATCAGACACTGGCAAATCCACTATGAGAAATGCAGAAATGTCATGAAAAACATGACTATTTTCTGGACTGCAACTTGTCATCAAACTAAAGCACAAAATAATCTACCTTTAGCCATGAAATATTTGTTTTTATTTAATTTCTTGACAATCTCAGTAACAACTGCAAAGAAAACTGACCTGCTCCTCACCGATGCTACCTTGTCACTTAGTAAAACCAAGCACATCAAAAAGAATGAAGGAAACTAAAACTTTGCCAATGGCTTTTAGATCATAGATACTTCTAAGATATTGTACACTACATTTTGCAATTCTAGAAAACAGTTTGCCTTGTTTTTTTCCCCCCAAACCTAGTGACCTCCACAGGCAATTTTAATACTGTTTAATTATAAGCAGCATTAAATACAATTCAGTCCAACAAATTGAGCCTATAATCATTATTTGAGATAACAATGAAAATGGCGTGACTGTGCACCTCTAGCCCAGTTGATTGTGCATAACTAGTGAGAGAGTACAGTGGGTGTCTGTACGTATACAAATGTGTGCAATTACCCAGTTGAGGCTGGGCTCCCTGCTGAACTCGTGGGCCCGTGCGGTGCTGAAGTCATAGTCGGGCCTGAAGGACTCATTTAGGGTGGTGATGAGGTAGAACAGGGTCTTCCTGCAGCACTTATCACTGAGGGGACTGTCCCTCTCCTCGCTCCTGCTGAGACTAAAGAGGGGAGGAAGAGTGACACAGTGACACACACAGAACTGGGGAAAAATGCCAGACAAAGACAAGCAGACGAGATAACACAGAGACAGGAAGGCTGAGTGGGACAGGCTGTGACAGACAGGCAGACACAAGAGACTGACCAGGGCGAACTGGTAGCGCTGGTCTGGGGAGGGGACAGTGCCTCCAGGACGTGGGGCTGCCCTTCCTGACAGAACTGCTTAAACATGTGCTTGTCATCGCCCGCCATCTTGCAGGAGTAACTCTCAATCCTAGAAAGAGAAACAGAGAGAGTGATTGGAAAGGCCCACTTGCTATTTATTGTCCTGCACAGAAGTATCTGCATTTTTGTCTGTGGTGCTCCGCTGTCCTGGTACTCAGATCAATCCTGTCATCACAATGAATATACTGTCAAGGGTTCGAGGAGAAACAACAGGCAGCAGGTAGCACCTTTAGTGTTCAGGAAAGAGAAATGGGGACTTGCAAAGACAGCAGAAGCACAAAATCGGCAGAGGGGTGTGCTTATCGATGTATCCCTGCAGAGGGAGAGGGACAGACTGGGGAGGTGAGATGGAGTTGAACTAAGACAGCATGATCCTAGCAACACAGTGAACTATTTAAGGATCTGGGTAGCTCTTCCATAATGCCAGCGAGCCAGAGAGGGAGTGTGATGGTGTTTATTTTTGTTTCTCTGAGTGGTATAAAGCTGTTACATAAGGACACTCTGCAACGTTGTGCTCTTGCTGTCACTGGCACTCACAGGCCAATCTAAAATTATCACTGAGAAGAAGGACAAAAGGGTAGAGGGTAGGCACGCTACATACTCTCTCTTCTCCCCGTCATTCCATTAAGGCTATCCCGCTGCTCCTGTACTTGTGAACATGAATTCAAGTCATAAAACAGAATCCCCGGAAACTGAAAAATGGACAAAAAAATGAGCAAATGTTTGCCTGATTTCTAAAAACATAAAATATCAAAATAAATGAGAACTGCCACAAATGGTACTTCAAAAGTGTGTGGAATTTCAAATGTCCATCCTTCTGTTTGATCTAGGGAGAAGATGAGTGGTCAGCAAGATCCTCTTCCAGCAAGAGAACATCAAGCTCACACTATTTGAGGAATGTAAAGCACGGTTTAGATAGATAATACTTTATTAATCCCGTAGGGAAATTGATGTGTTACAGCAGTCCAGCCCAAGACAAGCAAAACATACATCAGAATAGTTATAAAACAAAAGACAAACAAAATAAATAAAAATAAATAAATACATAGGTGTGTGTTTATGGCTTGGAATGAGTTTGTAAATATTAACATCATAGGATGGCAGAGTCTTCTAGTTTAATTCTTGTGTTCTTACACTACGTCGATGTCCCCAGCTATTTAAGCACACAATTAACCCTCTTCTCCAGGTCTTAATTAGCTGGTAAATTAAGGATAGCCTGAAATGCTGGTTAACAGCCCTCTAGAAATACAGTGCAAGACTCCTGCCCTACACAGCTGCGAAGAACTGTGACAGGGTGACAAGGCGCTGAGATACTGACCTGCCAATGATGTGGGAGTCTCCCATCTCCACACACAGCCGGGAGCTCAGAGCCTCAAAACTGGAATTCTCCAACAGCTTCATACCTGAGGGAGGAAGGATAAAGAGAGTCATGGAGGATGGTAGGAGAAGAGAGGGAGAGAAAGGAGAAAGGACAAAAGGTAGTCAGAAGAGTGATAAAGAAGAAAATATGTATCCTTCTTTTTCTATGTCTTGTTGATTATCCTGGTTTATGTTTTAACTCTGTAGTTATCCAGTTAGTTACCTGTCGCTGTTGTAGTGCGTTGGTAATACTGTAATGAAGAGATCAAGCCAATGATGCCCTTTGAACTGAACTGAGAGACAGGATACATGCATCGCCTTGGGAAAAAAAATCAGTTAAGCCCCCCATCCCACCCCAAAATAAGGAGGTGGACCCCTCTACCCACTTTAGAATAGTGATTCTCAACTGAGAATTCGGACATAATGTGGGATCCCAGAATCAAAGGACTTTGTAACACGTCCTAGTTAAACAGCGGGCAAGATCAACACTCGCACTGAAGATGATTAGCTGTACTAATTTTCGACTTCAATGTTTTATTCATATTGCACATTTATGTGACGATGTTCAGGAAGGGGAGACGCAGGCAGAAAAGGTCGAGAACCGCTGGTGTAAGCCGAGTGGCGTTATGAAATTATCAGGCTCCCTTGCTATTTTGCTAAACTAGCTGCTATTGGAAACAGACTCCGGGCTCGCTTGGCGACAAAGCGCGTCAGATCCGACCCTGCTGCATCCCTCTTCTCGCAGCCAATCTCTTCACGGCCAACCCTCCCCCTCGCACCCAATTTCAGTTTCTCCTTCCCCCCACACAATAGCCGTCTACTTCCTGGTTGCAACCCAAAGGGGATATTAACTTTTTTTTTTACCTAAAAAGGAAAGAGGAACAGAGTTAAATGTCCCAGCGACATAAACTCATGCAAAACAACGCAATGTTTTGTGAAAACAGCTCGAGCACAAAGCATGCCCTTCGCTGGTAGGCTTTCCGTGTCACGCAGGAGCGCTTCAGATTTTTTGTTCAAAAGTTTGAACAAAGGCTCCAATACAGTCAGACCAAATAAATGAAGGGTGTGAGATCTGCTACAACACATTTGGAGATTTCACGTCAGATTCATACTTCGGTCTTGAAGTGATCAGATTTTGCTCCACACTGTTTCGAGAGTCGTCCTTATAAGCCTATTGCGCAATATCGAGACCTGCTGCGTCTAGTCCCTGGACCGCCGTTACTGCTCAAGTTGCTACTTAGCCTCTTGGCAATAGAATATAGCTTAATCACACTTATTTACAGCAATATAACATAAACATGCAACAATACTCACCTTCCTAATGATCTTTTCCTCCAGACTCGAACTGGCAATCCCCCGTCTGAAATAACTAAATATTGCGGTTTCGCGTTTATTTAAAAACCCCTTTGATCGGACTTCTCGCAAGTGGCTGTAATGGGAGCTCTGGTGTAGTTCCGCGATAGCGATGGACACGATTTCAACTGATAAATAATTTAACTCAACACGACGTTCTCCCTTCAAAAATACTCTGTCGTTGATGCCGTCTTAACGTTATTCTTTTCCGCGCCATCGATGCGAAATTCAGCTCCGAAAAACTGTTTTCAAGCAAAATGAAAGACTCAAGTCCCAACGGGCTAACAGTAAAAGCTGTGTCGAGCAGCGGCTGCATCCCCCTTTAAGCTATCTGTTCTGCTAAAAATAAAATTAAGACACTGTATCGAGGTCAAAGAGGCCTTTACTCCTCACGGATTTACTTGTTAAAGATTTAATCTCCCACAAAACAAGGCGCTATATGGCAAAAACACCGCCTCCGCCACTGCGACTGCAAACAACAACAGTCCTCACAAGCCCCACCCCTGAGCGTTATCGCATCAAGTCACGTCCCATCCACCCTCATCGTCAGTGGCTCTTGCGCCTCTCCGTCTAAACTGCTGACCAATCGGATGACACCAAAGGGCCTGTCAGTAAAGACCGTCGACTATCCGCTCAAGGACAAAACATTATAAAATCCCTTCTTCCTCAACCTTTCTTAGCTTTATGTTCAGTAAGAATGCGTTTTATAAGGGGGCTTGTTAGATTATCGACACTGAATTTCGTTAAATCAAGAAACATTGATCAGATCAGTGAAGGACAATCCCTGTTGGTTTCCACAGGAGAAGGACAAGATGGGGGGGCAGTTGGTTTTTGAGCCGCAGTCCGTGATTGGTGGAGACCGTGGTAGCAGATGGCGTCGGCCGAGTGTGCGCACGTATGCATGAGGGGGGGGAATAGGAGGGTAGCTAGGTTAGTCAGTCAGGCAGTAGTGACGACCTTTACTCTCTTTCACTTTTTTCATGGTACCTAAATCCAATCTGGAACGTTTGAAAGCTGCGTCGTCTCCCCCTTTAGAAACTGGTGTTAATTTTCTTCAAAACAATGTTTTTCCTTCACACTTCATGCGAAATAAATATGAGTGACAGCACACAAATATAACACTGCAGCCTGTGATTCTCAAGGACGGTTTGTGCAGAGTTCATATTCTTATGATGAATCATATTATCATATCAGATTGTCTTCTGTGTCCATCAAGAAAGTTTAATTAGGACAGTCCCATAGCCGGGATCTGTAATGTTAAGCGCACTTATTCAAATTTTATAGCTATTTGAAAGCAATCATCTAGAAGGGCATTATAATATATATATATAATGAACAGAAAACAGTACATTTTAAATTACAAATTGACGTATTAATAATAATTTGTTTTTGAATTATATATAGTAACAAAGGAGAATCCATGTGATTTTTCTGCATTGGGTTTTGTAAAGTGTACAGAGCAACTTGGCAATAATTCATATTATAAACAACCTTATTAGTACTCATACTTCGAGACACTTCTTACTCACTTGCTTTCCAGGGGACAGGCTGGAATGTCACAAGCCAGAGTGGATGTTCCTGTTGCTACATACTGAACTCTGAGAACCCTGTGAACTCTTCACTTTAACAGCATCAAACCTATTGATTCCCTATTACAACTGACTATTTACTAGCTGAATTTTACAGATTGAAAAAAAATAAAACTGTGAATGTGGCATATGCAAATCGTACTGTGCAAGTGCAAGTCAGTACTTAGTAACACCTCCTTTGGCAGAAATCACGTTTCTTGTAGCCAGCTAGGAGGCTTTCTATTCTTGCTTTAGGAATTTTATCCCCACTCTTCCTTGTAGAACTCTCCTAGCTCAGAAATATTCTTAGGTCTTCTTACATGCACTGCATGTTTGTGATCTCCCCACAGCTTTTCAATAATATTCAGCTTGAGCACTATGAAGGCAATTCCAAAACCTTAATCTTTTATTCCTGTACTACAAGTACTTCATGGTTGATTTTGAGGTATATTTTGGATAGTTGCCTTGCTGAAATATCCAACACCTTTTTAGCTTCAATTTCTTTACTGCCTCTGTTACATTAGCTTCTAGGATTTGTTGATATTTTGTTGAATCCATTCCTTTTCCCCCCATGCAATACTTCCTGTGCCACTGGCTGCCACACAACCCCAAAGCATAATCCATCCCCATGCTTAACAGTTGGTAAGGTGTTCTTTTCTTGAAATGCTTCACCTGTTTTTTTTTCAAATATATCTTTTGTAGTTGTGGCCAAAAAGATCAATTTTTTCATCATTTCACAGCACTTTGTTCCAAAGAAATGTCTGGCTTACAGAAGTATTGCTATACATACTTCTGTCATTGCCTTTTGCAATGAGGTTGAAGGAGAGGTTTCCTTCCGACAGCTCTTCCGTGCAGATCATTTTTTAGAGCGTACCCTTGCTTTGTATGGGTCAATTACCCTTTTCAAGTCCTCATTCAGCTGCGTAGAGAAGCCTATGGTTGCTGAGAGCATGCAAAACACCCTGAGAGGTTAGAAGGGTCAGAGTATTTATTCAACTATGGAATTGTCTTCACTTGGCTTAATTTAAGGCCTAACGCATCAATCAAGTTTTGAGACCATAAAAAAAGTATTAATGAATCAACTGGAAGGGTGCCCAAACGTTTGCACATGCCACATTCACTGTTTATTTTTTTCAAACTGTTAAATTCAGCCAATAGTCATTCTGCATTAAAATTGCAGAAATATGTCACATTTAAGTCTGTGCCCTGCAGGAATTTCTGGAAAGATCCGTGCAAAGAGGAGTGTCTCAAAGACATTGCAGCGGCAAGCTTCCTTCTCTAGTGACACTTGATTGACATCAGCATGATCAGCTGGGTGCTTCAGTTCAAGCTACTTGAATTAATTACCAATATTCCAACCTCTTTGGACTTAGCATTTACTTTAGCACTGATTTCAGCATTCTCTTTTGGTTTAAAATAATTCCAAATACGATACTATAAGTGTTTTGACACAATATGTTCCCTTTGCAAAAATGGTTATTGTTTTCACAACAAACATACAAGTATTCAATAACAGCTAACTTTAGTATCATGTGTCCACCACTGAGTAAATCTACTAAGTTACACAGCAGAATAACATTACAGCATAAAATACATCACAGGCAGCCACAGTAAAGCAGTATAAAGCGCTTCCCGTGGTGCAGGCGTACTGTGTAATTGTGCATATGTTACATAATTATAACATACTGTAGCTTTCGGGCTGCTGTTCCAGTTCAGAAATTGCAATTATTGGTGAGAGGTTATTGAACAGTTTTCAAGTCCAAAATAGATTAATGTATATACAGTGCCTTGCGAAAGTATTCGGCCCCCTTGAACTTTTCAACCTTTTGCCACATTTCAGGCTTCAAACATAAAGATATAAATTTTTTATTTTATGTGAAGAATCACCAACAAGTGGGACACAATTGTGAAGTGGAACGAAATCTATTGGATTTTTGAAACTTTTTTAACTAATAAAAAAATGAAAAGTGGGGCGTGCAAAATTATTCGGCCCCTTTACTTTCAGTGCAGCAAACTCACTCCAGAAGTTCAGCGAGGATCTCTGAATGATCCAATGTTGTCCTAAATGACTGATGGTGATAAATAGAATCCACCTGTGTGTAATCAAGTCTCTGTATAAATGCACCTGCTCTGTGATAGTCTCAAGGTTCTGTTGAAAGCGCAGAGAGCATCATGAAGACCAAGGAACACACCAGGCAGGTCCGTAATACTGTTGTGGAGAAGTTTAAAGCCGGATTTGGATACAAAAAGATTTCCCAAGCTTCAAACATCCCAAGGAGCACTGTGCAAGCGATCATCTTGAAATGGAAGGAGTATCAGACCACTGCAAATCTACCAAGACCTGGCCGTCCCTCTAAACTTTCAGCTCAGACAAGGAGAAGACTGATCAGAGATGCAGCCAAGAGGCCCATGATCACTCTGGATGAACTGCAGAGAACTACAGCTGAGGTGGGAGAGTCTGTCCATAGGACAACAATCAGTCTTACACTGCACAAATCTGGCCTTTATGGAAGAGTGGCAAGAAGAAAGCCATTTCTCAAAGATATCCATAAAAAGTCTCGTCTAAAGTTTGCCACAAGCCACCTGGGAGACACCCCAAACATGTGGAAGAAGGTGCTCTGGTCGGATGAAACCAAAATCGAACTTTTTGGCCACAATGCAAAACGATATGTTTGGCGTAAAAGCAACACAGCTCATCACCCTCAACACACCATCCACACTGTCAAACATGGTGGTGGCAGCATCATGGTTTGGGCCTGCTTTTCTTCAGCAGGGACAGGGAAGATGGTTAAAATTGAGGGGAAGATGGATGCCGCCAAATACAGGACCATTCTGGATGAAAACCTGTTGGAGTCTGCAAAAGACCTGAAACTGGGACGGAGATTTATCTTCCAACAAGACAATGATCCCAAACAAACAGCAAAATTTACAAAGGAATGGTTCACAAATAAACGTATCCAGGTGTTTGAATGGCCAAGTCAAAGTCCAGACCTGAATCCAATCGAGAATCTGTGGAAAGAGCTGAAAACTGCTGTTCACAAACGCTCTCCATCCAACCTCACTGAGCTCGAGCTGTTTTGCAAGGAAGAATGGGCAAGAATTTCAGTCTCTCGATGTGCAAAACTGATAGAGACATACCCCAAGCGACTTGCAGCTGTAATCGCAGCAAAAGGTGGCTCTACAAAGTATTAACGCAAGGGGGCCGAATAATTTTGCACGTCCCACTTTTCATTTTTTTATTAGTTAAAGTTTCAAAAATCCAATAGATTTCGTTCCACTTCACAATTGTGTCCCACTTGTTGGTGATTCTTCACATAAAATAAAAAATTTATATCTTTATGTTTGAAGCCTGAAATGTGGCAAAAGGTTGAAAAGTTCAAGGGGGCCGAATACTTTCGCAAGGCACTGTACTTAAATATTTACGTAATTCTGGAAATAACTTTATTAGATTTTGCATCGGCAAAATGCAAGATTTAGTTTTATAATTGGAAAAAGTAATGTCTAACATCTAAAATCCATTATAGTACTTACTAATAAACTTTTAATAGTTTGGCATTCATAAATGTAGTGGTCATTCAATGGCTAAATAATGTTTCGTCTTTTCTCCGTACTTAAAAAAATGCTTTATTTTGAAAATTGAAGGGCCCAGCCAATAGTAAAACATACATGTCATTCAAAAGTCCTAAAAAAGAGCATAACAATAGTCCACAATTTGCGGTACTGTGCAGAGGATGAAGAATGAAGCTGGATTTAAACATTTGATTAAATAAGCTACATTAAAAGTCTTGGAACACTGTCAAATTGCACAAATGTGAGTAAGATGGGCTAATGATTGCAGGAGCTGAAAGTGTAAAGAGATTCTCTGTATAATCTTTATATACAGAGATATATATACAAGTGTTCTTGAGTTTTGGCCAAAAAAAGTAGAGAATCTAGGCAATCATTTTTCTTCTTCTGCTTTTCATGATTAAACTCTGAAAAGTAATCACTTTCTTTATATGTTTTCCTTTAGTTTTATTGATTTAGTTTATGAAGACATTTTCCCAGTTCTTGAATAGACTTAAATGTCTGTTAAAAGGCCGAAGCAAGTATGTCAATGTACTTAAAGTTTGTTTTTGTCCCTCCTTTTTGTTTCTTACTAGAGATAGCTGTGATATGTAAGTGCATGTACAGTTATTCTGCATTAGTAAATATGTTCTGTAGCAGGAATTTAAGGGCATGTGCAGTAGCTGAGTTATTTAACCCAATTATTTTTCATGCATGTTCCAGATTTTTTCCTTCTGTTTACTGTATTTTAACAGCTTTCTCCTCCTTCTCCTAGATATGTCTTAGATCTTACTTGCCCACTCACTGCCGTCTTTGTGGTCTGTCATTCTGCCCTTACTTATGTACCCGTACTTCTCATTCCTCCTTCTCCTTCCCCTGTGTTCACTGCCTCAAATGGGACTGATTGAATGTGTGTTTTGCTCATCTATAAGAGCTGTTAATCCATCCACCCATTTTCTAACCGCTTTATCCAGTACAAGATCTCATTCCTCCTTCTCCTCCCCCTGTGTTCACTGCCTCCACTAGAATTCAGTGTGCCCTACTGAGCCCTGCATGGGAGACACACTGAACACACAATACCCACACAGAATAACGAAGGCAACTCGACAAGAAGAACTGACCGAATGTGTGTTTTATTCTTTTATAAGAGCTGTTAATCCATCCATCCAATTTCTAACCATTTTATCCAGTACAGGATCATGGGGGAACGAAACTATCCTGGTAAGCAATGGGCACAAAGCAGGACACACCCTGGATGGGGCACAAGTTCATCACAGGGCACACATAAAAACACAAATACAGACATTAGTCATACACTAGCGACATTTTTGTCAGAAGCCAATGAACCTACCCATATATCTCTGTAAGAAAACCAGAGCACCTGGAGGAAACCCATGTGACTACCAATGTTACTACTTTTCCTTATTCCTCTTTCTCCCCTCCAACTCTGCTGCCTTACTTCCCTTCCCTCTGCCCACTCCCAGGGCCTCTCTCCCTCCTCCCTCTCTCTCACACACTCTCCTGTGCTCTCCGGTACTCAAACACACTCCCTCTCTCTGGGAAGCCGTTCTGAGGTTGCTGTCGTTTGGAGATGGATCTGTCGTTCTGTCCCCCTCCGTCCTTCTCCATCTCTCCATAGCCCCCTCCACCAGGGGTGTGCAGACAGAACACGTCCTGTAAAGAATCAGGCACAGGGTCACACATACACACATTAGCAGAGACAGGGCGACAGGGCGACAGGGCGACAGACTGCCAAGCTGGAACTGAGAGCAGTCAGGCCGATTGAAGGGGAAGTCAATCAGACACAAAGGATAAAAAGTACACACTGTCAAGACACAGTGACTACAGTGTGCTGACACAAGAGGCATGCCATCCAAGCAGGTACTACACTACACCTCATCCACACACACTAGAGGCACATTCCTCAGAAACTCTGGAGCTCTGTGTCTGAACTGTCACACCTCTCCTACATACAGAGACTGACACGCTGGGAATGGGTGGGGAAGCTAAATGAATAATGAGAGAGAGCAAGCACCACACACTGAAATCACATGACACAGAGGGAGAGGGTTTGTGTGTTATTCATAGCACTGGGCATAAAAACATAGGAAATATTACAAATGAGAGGAGGCCATTTGGCCCATCTAGCCCACTTGGTAGTTAGTAATTAACTGATCTAAAGATCCCATCAAGACAAAAAAGCCAGGATACTGGCCTCAACAACATGGCTGAGTTTCTTGTTCTACACTCCCACAGCCCTCTGTGCCTGTTTTTCGGTTTTAAATAGTTTTCACATAGTTTTCACTTGTGCCCTCTGGTTCAGTTTCACTGTTCATTCAGAAGACATTTACCAGGTTGGCTTGGTCAACGCCTTAGAAAAACACCTTTAGTTCTTCCAGCCTCTCTGCATAGGAAGCCCCGAAATCTGGGACGCTCTTCTCTAGACCGATTACAAAGCACCAAACATTTAAAATACTTAAAGAGGATTAAACAAAAATGATAGAAGAAGGCTCTGCTGTACTGGAAGAGCAGTAGGCCAGGATATAAAACCTCAGTATTGGAAGATGACTCTATGGGACTCTTCAGGAAGAAATTTGGTGAAGCAATGAGCTACTTAGCCACCAAACAAGCAGGATGGGCCTAACAGCATTTGCCACCTTTGACAACGGCTTAAATTCCCTCTCCATGTCTGTTGCTCTTTACATGTGTGTCTGTACTCGCACAGTGAAGTGTGGCGCTCTCTCACCCCCGGCTCTAGCTGCACCGACGTCTTTGCCCCCAGGTTCAGAAGTCTCCCATTAGCTCGCTGCAACAGATTGAGACCTGGGGCTCCGGGCCTCCCCCCTGCACACACATATCAATACAAACGTAAGGACAGAGTGTGTGTGAGCGAGACACTACAGCAGCACACACTGCATAATGGTTATATTTCAAAAACGTTCCTATGGTACGTGGCAACAGAGCACTTTTGAGCTGAAATGAACTGAGAAAAGAGAATATGTGAGAAACAGGGAGACATCAGGTCCAGGTCAATGAAGGTCGGGGCCCTAGTGTCTTTGAAGGGACAGGAGGTGACAAGGTTGCAGTGAGCTCTCAAACTGAAGGAAAACAGTTCCCCTCTTTTAAGGGATAACTTTAAAAAAGAGCTTTAAAGCTTTTAAAAGAAACCTTTCACAGACTTTGAAAAGAATTACCGTTAATTCATTCCCCATGTCAAAATAATGACCATCCATCACAGATCTCCTAGTTACAAATGAGACTTGTCTCACACTACAGCCGAAGAGAGAAGGTAACACACTCTAACACACGAAGGACAGAGCTGACATTCGAGAGGTTTCTTCTCAGTGGAAGGCTGAAATGCATGTGAGCCTGAGAGGTTACAAGTGGAGAATTAGTGGTCACAGGTGGGGGGGCAAGGTGCGTGTTCTCTAATTTGAAGGTGTAGGGGAAGAGGTTCAAGGTGAAGAGAGAGATGCGCGACGCTGTGGTGAAGGGGTGAGATGCTTACCGTGGAGGCCATAGGGTCGTGTGGCACGTCTCTCGGTCAGCACCGAGAGCACTACCTTCTCCCTGAACAGCAACTCTCGGATCACGCCGTCTCCCCCCCGGTACCGCCCCTCACCCCCTGAGCCGGGACGCAAGCTGAATCGCTGCAACACCACAGGGTACCTGGGACAGACAGCGAGAGGGAGGAAGAGAGGATAGAAATGGCAAGTTAGCCTGGTAAGACATGCTAGGACATGCTAGGACAGACCATTCTCAGAGCACTCATGCTGAATTAACGTCCGCTCTGTCCTGTCCCCCTTTAACCCTCTCCTCGCTTGTCTTCCTTTCCACCCCTCTGTCCCTTCCCACCTTCCTTCTAAATATAAATATATCCTTCAAATATAGCCTTTAATGGGCAGCTTTCCCAAAGCATTCCCAAAACAGCAGTACAATGGGGAACAACTAGTAAAATTAATACAATTTAATATATTTTAAATATGAAATGTTGAGGCCTGTTCCACCAGTGGCTATCAAAGCGGTCTGCCAGAAGATCTGGGAAACCAGCAGGTGGCCAAAGGATTGGAAGAGATCAGTATTCATCCCACTGCCTAAGAAAGGTGACGCAAGGGACTGTTGCAACTACCGTACAATAGCCCTGATTCCTCATGCGAGCAAAGTCCTTCTGAAGATCATACAGCAGCGTCTGCGCCCAATCATTGAAGCAGAACTACCTGACTCGCAAGCTGGGTTCAAACGAGGTCGTGGTACCCGTGACCATATCACAAATCTGCGGTGGATTACGGAGAATGTCATGAACATCAGAAAAACATCTACATTTCCTTCATCGACTACAGTAAGGCATTCGACTGCATCGAACACGATAAGCTATGGAAGGCCCTGCAAGAACTGGGTGTGCCAGCACACTTGATCCAGCTGATAAGATCCTTTTATAAAGATCAAGAAGCAACTGTTCGAACACAACATGGAGACACCGAATGGTTCAAAATCGAGAAAGGTGTGCGACAAGGCTGTATTCTGTCTCCTTTTCTTTTCAATCTTTACTCAGAAATGGTAATGAGGAAATTAGATCTGGAAGAATCTGAAATCGTTGTGAAGATTGGAGGCAGAAATATTGATAATCTCCGCTATGCTGATGATACAACATTACTGGCGGAAATGGAAGATGGCCTGAAATACCTCATTTTAAGAATCAAAAAGGAAAGTGAAAAGATGGGTCTCCACCTCAACATCAAAAAGACAAAGATCATGACAACAGCTGGAAATGGAGCAGTCAAAATAACCATCAATAATGAAGAGATCGAATGCGTCAAGGTTTTCTGCCTCCTGGGATCCATGATCGACCGAACTGGAGACTGCGGACCTGAAATCAGGCGACGAATAGCGTTAGGCCGTAGTGCGATGCTGGGCATGCACCAAATCTGGAAGAGCAAACCATCAGCCTCACAACCAAATGCAAAATGGTCCATGCTATTGTGTTCCCCATATCAATGTATGGGTGTGAAAGCTGGACCCTGAAAAAAGCTGACCGAAAGAGGATGGATGCTTTCGAGCTATGGTGCTGGAGAAGACTGTTACGGATACCATGGACAGCAAGGGTCACCAATAAAGAGGTTCTGGAGCGCATCAAGCCAGAAATTTCGCTTGAGGGAAAGATCACCAAACTCCGGCTCACTTATTTTGATCACGTGATGCAATCAGATTCATTGGAGAAAGCAATGATGCTTGCAATGGTCAGTGGAACAAGAAAATGAGGCCGCCAAAGAATGCAGAGGCTCGACGCCATCAAAACGGACACTGGCTTAGGCATAGAACAGCTGAAAGGGAAAGTCCAAGACCGGAAAGCGTGGCGAGAGATGGCCTATAGAATCGCCGAGAGTCGGATCCGACTGACTGGATAACATCATCATCAATATATTTTAAAATTGCCTTAACAGATAGTAACAGACGGTTAACATTTCTGTTTATTAGTGATTGGTGATATTTTGAACACATATTGTTTTGGACGGTTTAGGCAGTGACATTAATAGACTGCTATTAATATAACATCAACATAACATCACTTTATTGGGTCTGTACAATTTCTTGCATTAGGAATTTGTCTTTTCGCATACCCCAGCTTGCTCTCCATGAGACACAGACACACAGTTTAGGTTAAGGGTCTTGCTCAGGGGGCCCAACGGAGTATGATTCCTCTGCCGGCTGCAGGATTTGAACTGGCAACCTTCCAGTCACAGGCGCAGATCCTTAGCCACAGAGCCACTGCTCCGCCCCATTGCCCTGTGTCTATTGCTATTGCTCTGGGTCTCACCTCTTCTCCAGGATCTCGGGGTCAGTGATGCGCGTGTTGGTCATGTGACTGTGGACCCCACTGCGCCCTTGCCAGCCTGGCCCTGCTCCTGCACCTCCTGCCACCGTCTCGTAATATCCCCCCCGCTCGCTGCCGAACGACACATTGTTCATACAGCCCTGAACAAGGGAACCAGAGAATATGCGTGGGTCTTCATTTCTTCTTTGTCTCTCTCTTACTACAGTATGCATCAGTCTTCCCATCTGTCTGTTCTTCTGACTCTTGGCCTGTGAGTCACTCCATCTTTTCATTCTCCTATTCTCTGTCTCTTTTTCTGTCTTGTTTAAATGCCTCTGTTGTCCCCCAGTCTGCAGAATAAAGTCTCTTTTTCCAAGAAAGTTGGCAGACTATTTTACACCTCGTCATTTTATACTTGCCACACAAAATCCCCCTATAGGCTATTTCTGATGAAGTCAAGCCTCCTCTCACCTGCGATGCAGCGCACACCTCAAATGCTCTGAATATGACGTCTACCACCCTCTGTGATGTCAGGACATTTCCGCCCACCACTGCAGCATTCTGGGATGGTTGGAGGATGGAGCCAGGGGGAATGATGACCTTGATGGGGGCCAGGCAGCCCTACAACCCAACACACATACACATCAGCAACACATACAACACTCTGGCTCTGTCTGTTTTTACCTCTTCCTCTCTCTGTTCAAGGCCCCCCATGAGAGAATAATTCACGACCCCTTCTCCTCTCATTACACTTCTTCTACATCCCTCAGTGTTTCTCCTCTTGCTCACCCTTATTCCTCCTTTCTGCTCCCCTTCCCTCTGTTTTCTCTCTATCCTCCATGCCTCTCCCTCCCTCTCTCCTTTCTGACTTCCCTCTCCTTTCTCCCCTCCAGTCTTCTCCTTCTCCTGTATCTCCCTATGTCTCAGACCTGGTTGAGGGGGATGTCCTGGCCCACCATGCAGCGCAGGCAGTAGATGAGTGCAGAGAAGGTGATGGCTCGAGGGGCGTTGCAGTTTCCCCACACCTCCGGCCCTGTCCCAGAGAAATCAAACACAGCGCTGCCCTGGGAGACAACAGGAAACACACAACAATGTCCTTTCACACCCATTCTGCACGGTCAGGCTGATCAGAATCTGTGAATGTGTATATTAAAACAATAATTACCCTACTTAAGTACAGGAAACTCTTTTGCCTGCAGTCGTCAAAGTCTCCTCTGACCTTTACAGGAGGATCAGGTTCACAAGGAAGGAGTCAGACACCCCTTATCTGCACTTAATGAACCCCCACACACCTCTTCTTCATTGATTTGCACCCGTAGCCTGATTGGTGTTCCATCATCCATGTGATCCTCTGACTCCACCTCCAGGGAGCCTGTCTGTTGACGGCGGAGACGAGCAAACTCCTTCAGCATGTCCCTGACAGCCAGCTCTGCGTTACTCTGGAGGACAAGAGGGACTGAGACACTGAGCACAACCCACATAAACACTCTTCTGCCTCTTTCCATCCTCCCCTTAAACTTCACCTCTCTCACCTGTATATATCCCATGTAAGCCTGCACCACCTCCAGTCCATAACCGTCAATCAGCTCCTCCACTAGCTGGCTCCCTCTCTGATTGGCTGCCACTTGTGCTTGCAGGTCTGCAAGGTTGTCATGGAGATTGCGGGTCCCCGAGCATCCTGGGTATTGGCCAGGTGCCATGAGGGCAGCTGTCACAGCTAACCAAGAGTGAAAGAGCAAAGCAGAGAAAGACTGTGACACAACTAGAGAAGGGGAATAACTAAATATATTGGTAATTTGCTTTGTAGCTCACCAAGTGACCTTTGCCGTTGATCCGGTATTTCCAGAGGGGCCAACATAAAGACAGACTGGTGACCTGCTATTCTATGGTATGTGAATTTCAATTTTCTTACAAAATAAGGACATCCAACCATTATCAAAAAGCCATGTATTCTTACTGGTGAGGGTTACAATGACCCAGCATGTATCTTAGAAACATAAGGTGCCAGTCCATTGCAGAGCACATACAAACAAGAGCAATTTAAAGACACCAAATAACAAAGTTAGCATGTTTCTGAGTTGTGGAAGAAAAAACAGAACACTAATTCAAACACATAAAAAAGACATACCAATCAAACTTTGCTGTTTTGACTCTTGAGCATATTTGAAAATACAGCATTAATACTGCACTTAAACTAATATGCAGTAGAATTCCTATAATTTCTTCAGCCAGTGTGACACTGCTGATGGGACAGTGAATGAACAGCAGTGCCCTCTAACTGCTGCTCCATGTTCACGATCTGATAAAATAGTTTATATTTAAATTCAGATTGGATTTATGGTTTTAAAATACAGTATATTTTACTGCCGAAAAAATAACCCTCATTCAAAATTGAACTCTTCAGATTAAATGCATAGAATACACGTATAAATACAAATATAAATTATTAAGAATTACTTGTACTTATACAGAGTATTTTACTCTTAATGCTCCAAAAATGCTTCACATGTAGAAGAGGACCCACTTCATCTAACACTGCAGCACCTACCTGGCATCTTATCCGTACCATCAGCCCAACTATATAGCAGATCAGGAATAGAAGCAAGAAACTCCTTCACTCTATTAACACCCCTAGTTTACTGACCAAATAGTCAGGACCTTGATTTATAATCTCATCTGAAGGATAGTACAGAACCTCCTACAGCACATTACGCCTGAGGCATCGGAATGTAATCTGTGGTTTTGAGGAAAGATACCCACCAAGTGGTCTACCAACAACACTGAGGTTTCCCACCCACTCTTGCCTAACTCTTGAGATCTGATGAGATCAGGTTACAAGCTGGTAATGTTTCTTATTATCTTCCAAACCAAAAAACCTTTCAAATCTGTTCAATGCCTGTCATCATGGCAGGAGAGGCCTGGTCCCCATAGACAAAGTTATGGCTGTTATTACTACTATATGATATTCTTCCATACAACACTTTTATTCCAAACCAATTTATATTTGCCTAGTAAGTGTGCCAGCATTTCAGAGTTCCCTCACACTCTGTCTTTCATTGGTTAATAGCACTCAATATTATTAACAAAAACATTACTGATTTCAGTTTGAAAGACTTCCTGCAACAATTTAAGATTCCTAGAAAAAAATAACCACAGTTTCTTATACATCTAACTTTGAGCTATTGTGTGAAGCCAACCACTTCTCATTAATACAATTTAATTTAAAAATGGCACTATTCAGGGAATGTGCACACATTTCCTTTATATTTTAGTTTGTTAGTTACCAACTTCCCTTATTTATTGAATGATATATCAATAAATCTGGTAAAATTCTTCTTAGAACCCTTTCGTGCACATGATTTTGTTTCCTAGTGTTTAAAGAATGCCCTTGCTATTGAACACAACTCTAATGTCACACAGTACCACTTCTTCAACTACTTCAAAAAACGGAACGGTAAGGCTTTTAATATCGGTCAGCCACATTTAGTCTCAGAAAGGAGCGCTTTGCAGTATGTATACCACCATTATAAAGTGTTACACAGTGCAAAGCCATAAAGAGGTGCATCATCATGATACTGTACGAAATACCATAATGTGCAGCGACCCAACCAGGACAAGCTGACAGCATCACCCAGTCTCCCCCAATTCTCACCCTCCTCCTGGAACTTGCCCCCAGTCACCAGTTTGAAGGAGATGAAGACAGCCCCCTCCTGCTGCAGAGAGGTTGAATGGGGGGGCATTGATCCCGGCGTGATTCCTCCAATGTCAGCATGGTGCCCCCTGCTGGCCACGAAGAACACTGGCCCAGTCACCCCCTTTCTGAACACCTGAGAGTGCGGAGGGAGGATGGAGAGAGAGGAGTCAAGAGGGGAGAGTAAAGAGAGGTACACAGGATGTGAGAGGAGAAGGAGAAACAGATGCAAGGACCAAAGGACCATAAGAGTGGCACAGAAAGGACAAGGTGAGTTATGAAAAAGGATTTGGGTGAGATGGGTAATTTTAGGCCTGGAGGGCCAGTGTGTTGCTTCGAACCAACCAGCTAAATCAGCTTATTATCAGCTTATATGATGTCATTAAATTATTATTAATTTAATGAGACAAATTTACCTGCTCCTCACAGCTCTTCAGCTGCTGGTGCATTATAGAGACCTAGAAAATGTACAGACTCACTGGCCTTCCAGAACCATTACTTAGGACTCACACACTCTCCCTTTCCACCTTACCACCTCTCTCCTTCCTTTCCCTCTTTCGCTCATTTCAAAGCTACTTTGCAAGGTATTGACAAACCAGCTGCATCAACACACATCTGTAAGATAACATTATTTAAGACAGCGTGAATATTTTTAAGAAGCAATAAGAGCAAAAAACCTTCTACCTCCCTTGACCCTCTCCCTCTCTTTTGTCTTCCCCCATCTGCCTCTCTACCTCCCATGCCTCTTCCCCCTTTTGTGTCCACATGCATCTCCCTGTCCCTCCCCTTACTGGCCCTCTGTCTCACCGGGGTGATGACAGTGAGGTCAGGCAGGTGACTGCCCCCAGCGCAGGGGTGGTTGCTGAGGATCACATCTCCCTCCTTCAGATCATCCTGCAGAGTGCGTAGCTGAGGAGGGATAGAGAGAGGGAGAGAAAGAACAGAGGGTCATGGGGCCGGGTGAGAAGACTTACATACCACACCTTAATATTTTTCTTGTGTGGTTCTGTGAGGTAAAGTGCCCTCCAGATGCCTTCCTGTACTCATAACCCTGATAAAACAGGAATATTGCCATCAAACAACAGAAAGACTCCTTGTGCAGAAAATGTTTCATGTTTAATTCTAAAAATGTTACACTGTAATATTAACAGCATTCCACAGAGCAGAGTCACATTTGTCACAAATAATTAAAGTCCAGAAAACATGATCACATTTATTCATGCCCCTGTGGGAAGTATTTTGTAAACCCTCCCCTAGTTATTACATGGAATAAAAGCTTCCTGTAGTGTGCTATGATGTCCTGGCAATTAAATGAAATTCATGAACTATGTAGATCTGTCGTTCTAAAGAGTCCTTCAGACCCTTGGACTTCTATTTAGTGAGCTCAGGATCACAGTTAGAATCACAGTTTGCCACATTCATACGAGTGATGTTTAGTAGTAGTTTTCTACACGATAATGCCAGTGTTATTGGAGATCTCCAACTGTTGCCTTTGAATTTATAGTTGCCTCCTAGACCCACTGATTTTACAGTCTGTCGTGGCAAGGTACACTAGCATTCTCTTCCTTGAGGGGCTGCACCTATACAAGTAGCCTGAAATGCCTAAATAATGCACATTACAGTGGAAACTGTTCCAGTAGATTTAGTTTTTGTGGAATGTTTTATAGCCATCCCCCAAATTGTGGAGATCAATAAGCAATTGCCCACAATCTGCAGTCTTCAAAGAGCTCTCTGAGCTTAGGCATGATGCATTACTACTTAATGTTTTCCATGTAGTTCTCCTTTTATATACAAGGGAAACAGGAAACATTCTGAGGCCTCTATGTAATCCTGATGGCTTCCACTGCACTTCCAAAAAGGAGAGTATTACTGCAGATTTTGTTTAATCTAATTTAAAGGAATACTAAGCATTCCATTTATGTGAAACAAATGTGATTCTAACATCTAACAAAAATGATTTTACTGTGCAATGCTATTAAGAATACAATATAACATTAGTAGAATTTATTTTAAGTGAGACCTTATCTAATATGTACTGAAATCTGGTCGGCACTGTATTTGAGTGTCACAGTGTCAGTATCTGCTATGCTTGCTCTCCAGCAGGACACACAGCTGTCCTCATATACTCGTTAGCCTGGGGGTAAGTGTGTCTCGGGATCAGTGCCAGTCAGTGTATCAGGGATCAGTATGGGACTGACAGTGTGTCAGGGGTCACTGGTCTTCTCATTCATTATCAGTAACCGAACGAGGGGTCAATGTCAGTCAGCATGCCAGTGGTCAGTGTCAGTCAGTGTGTCAGTTGGGAAGTGTGTCAAGGGTCAATGTCATTTGGTCATACTGCTAAGGGTTAGTGTCACTAGGTCAGTGTGGTAGAGTCAATATATTAGGGGTCAGTGTCAGTCAGTCAGTAGCAGGGGTTAGTGTGCCAGGAGTCTGTGTAAGCCGGCCAAAGTGTCAGGGGTTGGTGTCAGCTGGCCGGTGTGTCAGTGGTCAGTCAATATGTTAGGGCTTGAGGTCAGTCGGTCAGCATGTCAGGGGATGTTGTCAGGTGGTCAGTTTGTTAGAGCACCACTGTGTCAGTGACAGTCAATCTGTGTGTTACGATTTATAGTTTGAAGTTAAGTTAAGCTAAAAGTTAAGTCAAGGGACATCATGTTAAAACTGTACAATACAATATAAGGTAAAGACCCTACCAGAGACACAGAAGTTCATCAGACCACAGCTTATCCTGCAGCATTAAGCAAATTTGAGAGGCCATGAGTCCGCCTACATGGGACATCAATTACCAGGATTACTCCCCAGCAATACTTGTCCTCACTTATACAGCTGGGTGCCAGCTGTATAAGGAACTTGAACCCACAACCTGTCACTCAAGAGTCAAAAGGTTTAACCACTACACTACACCTCTCCACAATGTAGTAGTAATTCTGAACAACATCTGGTCATCATGTCACAAAAAAGATACTGCTGCTCTTTAATCCGTCCAAAAAAGCACAACAAGATACATTCTGGGACTCATAATTAACCAATTAGCTACTGACTAAAAAAAAGGTTAATAAAGCTGAATGGCTTCCACTCATTTTGTATCCATTCTTGTGTTCTTTTGTTTTAGGATGACATTTTTTTCAGTCGGTGTCTGTCAATCACTGTATCTGTCAGTCAGTGTGCCATGCCATTAACGTCTATGTATGTCTCTAAGTCAGTATCAGGTTGTCTTTCTGTGTGTCAGTAAGTGTTAGAGTGCCAATGTCAGTGGATCAATTTGACAAGTCATCAGTGATGCAGCTTCATCAATTTGGATATGAATCTGTCTCAAATATGTTCTGTTCACAGCACTAAGGAAGTCATGTTTGTAAGTCAAGTCTATCAGGATTAGGGTGACAATGAGCAAGGATGTTAGGGTGTCCAAGTGCCACAGTGTTGAGTTCCAGAGTACCAGTGTGCCAGAAAGTCAAATGTCTGGTTGTAAGTACCTGGTACTGCACTGTCTCTTGCATAGCTCCCAGGTGTACAGGGATGTGTGGCGCATTAGAAACCAGCCCCCCGTCTGGCCCGAACACAGCGCAAGAGAAGTCCAGACGCTCCTTGATGTTGGTGGAGATTGCCGTGCGCTGTAACACTCGCCCCATCTGCTCTGGATGACATGTACAGCAACACAGTCACTCTCCCGGCTCCACCCATCCCCCCCCGCCCTGCCCCGAGCTCTGCTGTAATGAGCCCTGTTCCCCCCCCTGGGGCTCACCTGCGATGCTCATGAAGCGGTGTGAGAAGATGGAGAGCTGGATGGTGTTCAGCTCAGTGCCCAGTTCACAGGGCTTCTCCGCCCCCACTTTGATACGCACATCTCCCCCTGCTGTCAGTTCTGCCACACAAGATGGTTCAACCACGATGGTACTAAGAAGAGACGCAGACAGTGGAGAGTGAGATGCCGAAGGAGAGCAGAGGTAGAGAGAGGAGGAGAAGGAAGCAAGGGTGTCAGGAGAAAGGAGGAACATCAAAGAAAAGCTATAAGAATGAAGAGTACCACAAGCAGAGGAGAAAGGTCTCCGGCTCTTCCCCCTTATTTCAGAAAGTGCATGCAGAAAGAGAGTGTATACGTTATGAAAAGCAGCAATGTCAGCAGGCAAATTGTATGAGCAGTAAGCAGTGTCGGAGGAAGTTACTTTTGAAAAATAAAACATTAAAGTTTTGCTACTTGTGTAAGGGATTACTTTTTTAATAAATAAGGATTTTGGAGAATGGATTTCCATAGCTAATTTATGTTACACAGTAACTATGCACACACTAAATAGATCACTCTAACAGATATGTTTAAAAGTTATCTTTTCCAACTTCTTGCTCATTTTAAAAAGTAACCCCTCACACAAGTAACTTGTGTCTGTAATGGATTACTTTCTTTAAAAAAAAAACTTCCCCAACACTGGCAGCAAGACAGGAAGAGAATGTCAGCAGGCAAGCTGATGTCAGCAGTGAGACCTGTTCTTGTCAATGATGATGGCTGGCCCTGAGATGCTGTCGTCACATGACAGGTCCTCCCATAGGTAAACACTGGTATCCATGTAACCGTCGTCAAAGTAGCACCGCGTCACCTGCGGAATGGGACAAAGTGGTGGCGAATGAGTCACAATGACATGATCAGTTACAGTACCTTCTG
This sequence comes from Lepisosteus oculatus, assembly GCF_040954835.1. Taxonomy (NCBI): domain Eukaryota; kingdom Metazoa; phylum Chordata; class Actinopteri; order Semionotiformes; family Lepisosteidae; genus Lepisosteus; species Lepisosteus oculatus. The sequence continues at coordinate 28,941,553 of NC_090701.1, forward strand.
TACCTTTGGACACAGACAACAGCAAATCAAGTTCTGTGTAGAAGCCTTTTCTCCATACTGTTCTTGCTACTTTTTAAACATCTACATGTCTATCTTTGTTAGACTTACCCTTTATCACCCTCAAAACTAACCTCTTCTGTTCAATGGCAAATCTGTTGCCTTCTGCTGTAAAATCTGTGAGAGTTAATAAATCCTTTCTTTAATGGGATCTGACACAGACGCAACTTCTCCAGAACTGGCATTTTTGAAAACTGTGTGCCTATGTGATTGGTACTAATGGTCTATCACTGAATTAATTTAAAAGCAGCTCTCCCCTATTTCTTTACCTTTGTGACCTTCGGAGGGCCTTGTGCTGTATGGACTGTTGGTTGGGGAGTAACCCCTGACCTCCCACAACCCCTGACTCGGATATCATCCACCACAATGGGGCGATCGGGGATAGTGAAGCCAAACTCCTTCAGATACCTGAGGGAGAGAGTTAGAGTTGGAAAGAAGAAAGACACACACAGAGCATGAGCCAAGCAAATACAGACTGTGAGACAGAAAAAGACAAAGAGACAGAGAGAGAAATGTAGAGCCAGCAGTACCGGTCAGTAAAAGCTGTGAGGAAATCTCCAGAGCGACAGGACTGGGAGTTGCCAGGGTAACCACATGAAGACACCATGAGGGCGCAGTCTGTTCGCTCATAACGGAGGTGAAGAAAGACTTCTGTACTGATCTGAGAGCTGGAGAGAGGGTTTACAATTTACAAAGTTATTTACTAATAGTGACAAAAGAGAACATTCGACCACAATAGTTGCTGAGGCTTCTGTGTGAGTAGTGATCTGAGGAAACAATTCTGCAATATTCTTATATTGTCCTGTATGCTTCTGATGTGAGCAGTGTACTGCAAGTGAACAGAGCTGCGCAGGTGTGCAGGGCTGGACAGGTGTGCAGAGTACTTCAGGTGTACAGAGCTGGGCATGTGTGCAGAGCACTCCAGGTGTGCAGAGCTATGCAGGTGTGCAGAGTACTACAGGTGTACAGAGCTGTGCAGGTGTGCAGAGCTGTGCAGGTGTGCAGAGTACTGTAGGTGTACAGAGCTGCGCAGGTGTACAGAGCTGCGCAGGTGTACAGAGTACTTCAGGTGTACAGAGCTGGGCATGTGTGCAGATCTACGCAGGTGTGCAGAGTACTATAGGTGTACAGAGCTGTGCAGGTGTGCAGAGTACTGCAGGTGTACAGAGCTGTGCAGGTGTGCAGAGTACTGCAGGTGTACAGAGCTATGCAGGTGTACAGAGCTGTGCAGGTGTACAGAGTACTGCAGGTGTGCAGAGCTGTGCAGAGCTAAGCAGAGCTGAGCAGGTGTGCAGAGCTGTGCAGGTGTGCAGAGCTGTGCAGGTGTGCAGAGCTGTGCAGGTGTGCAGAGTACTGCAGGTGTGCAGAGCTGTGCAGGTGTGCAAAGCTGTGCAGGTCTTGTTGTGCAGCACATGTGGGCTCAGTGCTTTGCTGTGTGCTGTACACTAGCTGACCTGCTGAAGCCACGGCTTCGCAGCATGTTCTGGCAGCGCAGCATGAGGCGCTCCACTCTCTCATCCAGCAGGGGGAACGACTGTGACTCATAGCGCCAGGAGCACGGTTCCTGCAGCTCCTCCACCACATCCGCCAGGGCCAGCCCGTAGGCAGACAGCACACCACTGTATCTGAGACAGAGAGAGGAGACAGAGAGATCACTCACCTGGGCCGGAGGGAGAGGGAGGGAAACGAACCTGCGATCTGATCTAACTGTATGAGTCGTGCCAACAAAGACATATTTCAAAACTCTTGGATCTTGAAAAAAGGTGGGCAGGAAACAGAAAGGTGAGCTAGATCGATAGCAGGGGAGGTTTGAAGGATCCTATCATAGAGCCCGAGACGGGAATCATACTTTCTACCATCAGATTAGTGCTGCCAAAGTGTCTGATTTTGAGAACCAGAAAGAAAGGAAACACAGAAGGACTCAGAACTTAAATAAAGCCTATTTGTACACACATGCTGAACGCTCTTCTCCTGCCTCCATGTCCTCTTGTGATCGCCATCACTCACTTGTGTATGAAGACAGTCTTCATCCCCAGTGCCCGCGCAATGGCACAGGCATGCTGCCCCCCTGCTCCTCCAAAACATGCCAACACATGCCGAGACGTATCATGCCCCTTTGCCTAAGAAAGGGAATATGAAACACCATTTATATCCTCCCTCCACTGCTAGGAAAACTGAAATGTTTATTTACCCCAGAATGAAATCCATACCCTTAAAAGACCTGGCTTAACACTTGCACCTTCTGCTGCTCATCTGTGAATACTAACTTCTGTTTTTACTGTTTGGACCCTGGCCTTCTTTCAGTTAGCAAATTGAATCTCCAAACACTGAGAGATGATGCTTTCTGTTCTGCTGCTTAAAAAAACTGTATTGATATCAGAACTTACAAGTCACTGAGCACTGCCAAATCTTGTCTTAAATCTCACCTCTAGAATTGTAGATCTCTATAACGCTTCATTTATTGTTTTAATTTATGAATACCTGTCTGTTGGAATTTTTTTGCATTACACAGACTTGAGAAAATGTAAAAGTGCCTGAAAGGCACTCTATAAAAAGTTGTTTGTTTTATAAACATGTAACACACTTCTTTGGGGGGGCATATTACCTGCGTCAGTGCTCTGATTGGACGGCACATGGCCTCATTAGCGACACGGATGAAACCCATGGCAACCTCCTCTATGCTCATCTCTGACTGGCCTGGCTTAAGAACTCCAGTCTGACACTGTCCATCAATATCACTACCAGTCTCTGATTGGCCAACCACGTTAGAGCCATGCTGCAATTGGCTGGCAAGGAAGTGGTTAATGTCTTCAGTAAGCGCAGAAAACTGGTGCAGACTCTCCTTGCGGGACAGCGGTTCATCCTCATTAGGGCCAAAGATTTGTGGGAAAAAGTCGGGCAGCAGGCGTCCCAAAGCAAGGTTAGCATCCGTCACAGTAAGGGGGCCACCTGGAGACCCAAAGTACACATTACACACAAATACACTACTGTTTGGACTGGCTTCCATGATAAAATCACATAAATTCAAATTTTAGACTTTTGTTTGTGGAATTTAGCATTTAAGTCATTTTAATATCAACATTAATTAATCTTCTAAAAACATAAAAGATCACAACAACTTTAAAGAACTTCACTTTACTGAAGAGTAAAGTAAAACATACACCAAAAAACATACACTAAACTCACATATACACCCACATTGAACACACGTTTGACACAGTAAACCGGATCCAAAATGCTCCTTATTAACACCCCAAACTGCTTCATGTTTGCATACTTTAAAACTGTAAATGTAGAGTTCAAATGTACAGTATGAAAGAATGAGACACACCTTAAGAGAATTAGAATGGAACTCAATGGATAGGAAATTAGCAGAGAAAATATGTTATAAATCAATTGAGAAATCTACACGGGGAAGAAAATAATTTAAAATAAACTGTTTCAGAAGGGGGCACAGTACATTCCAAGCATATATGTAGATACAAAAACCAAGAGACATATGGAATACTGCAATGGAATTATAATGGAGCAAGCTGAGGTTTTTCTGAAGCCTCTTCCTTCTCTAAAGTAAACTGGATGCAGCAGTCAAGTGCAGGAGGCAGGGAGGCAGGGAGCTGAGTCTTACCTCATGCAGTTCAGTGCGGGAGTGCATTCCTGGAGTGTAGTGAGTTTAGATAGCACAGGAGTTAAAAACTGCCAGTAACTAACCAGTATTAGGTCTGAAGCGTTAGAGACGATGACGACTTGCAAGGATTGTTAAGCATGGGATTTAGTAAAGAAAGAGGAATCCAGAGATAATTTAGTAGTGTGTAGTATACTGTGTATTCCTGGATTAGCTTGAATTCTCTGTAGTCCTTCTATTGTGTAGTAGATTGGTAGTGTTTATTGTTGGAAACTGGGAACCAGAGGCTAAGTAGGTGCCAGTAGGAACATGTATCCTCCATGTTTGGGAAAACTGGCTGTGGAAGGGTGATCCCAATTGAATGTGCTAGGAATCCCACAGTAGGAATGGGACCAGATCCTTCCAGGTAAATGGAACCTGTGCTGGCTGTGCATGGGAGAGCCAGTTTGAGTGTGCCAGTTGAGAGGACTGAAGAGTTGTTCCACATGAAAAGAGGAACTGAAGATCTTTGGGGGACTAATCTCTGTGAAGGATAGGTTTTTGGACTGAGTAGGCTTTTCTGAAAGTGGACAACTGGCTTGACTTCAGAATCCAGAGGGATTCCACAAGCCAGCAGTGACAGATCACTGAAGCAAGCACTACTTAAATCACCAAATATCTTGTTCAGGGCTATACTCTCTGGCCTAGAGGTCAGCGTTTATCATAGGAATTACAATATAAATCTTTTTTGGTATTATAGCCAGAAGAAAACAATGTAACTTTTTGCACACTAGGTCAGGTTAGGGAGGTGTTTAGTGCTTTTTTTAGGAACCTCCCACCAATCATAGGTCTTTTGCCAAGGCTGGAGGATGGATAATTTAAGAGGTCTGTTGCAGTGAGCCAGAATCTCTTACTATGGCGGAAGATAAACTGAACAGAGACCTCAGTGGAAGATGCCCAAGAAGGTTATGAAAAAATAACCTAAGACTTGAGTGGCCAGACCAAGACCAATTTGATATATCAGAAATAGGACTGGTCCATGAGTGAGTTCCACATTCCTACAGACTAAAATTCCAACAATTCAGGCCTACTAGTTTAAGGCTAGGATCTAACAGCTATTTCTGCTAACAAATTTTTATGTTTTTATGACTCATTTCATTTTATCCCCCTTGTGCCTTTACGTCTGTGATGTGGAACATGGTTTGTGAAACAGCTCATCTAGCATCAGACCAAAATGACTGAGCACAGTGTCATGAAGAGGATCTTGCATTGTACAGAGACATTACCTAACAGCTGTGTCTCTGTTTGTACTAAGCTTGGCCCATCTTTGAGGGACAACTGACAGTAGTTTTGGACTGCAGAAGGTGAGGGCTCAGGGGCTCGCAGTCTTTCAAAATATCTTTAAAGAACCAGTTATGTTAACAGAATGTATTAAGTGTTTCTAAATATCATAATTGTATCTTGTACCTTTTCAGTGCTCTGCCATTTCACTGTGCTAGAAAAACATTGACATCACACAATGGTCAGTTTTCATTACCTGATTATAGGTTCAGTATTTTAAATTGGTGTCAGGATTACTTTTACATTGTCAAAACACTGAAGGATGCCTACATTATTACACGAGTTTCTATTGTATCAGATTCCCACGCATGTTTTTTTGTTGCCTCAGTGGTCTGTTTTTTGTTTGATCTGTTGTGTAAAACTATGCAATCAACTCCGACCAAAGCAGGATATTGGCAAAGCACAGGACACAACATGGAACAGCGTGAACCTCATACCCTTTCTGTAACAAGCAGGCCCTGGGTGTGCTCCTGCCGACTCGGGTCCCACAACAAACAATCCTGACCTGAGAGGGAAAGAGTTAGGCTGTATTCACTGAACGCAGCATAAACACTGCACAAACACAGATCATACTCCCCGTGTCAGTGAGTTTAGGAGAGTGAGCATCAATGTAAGTGTAACTGGGGTACAACTGTTGGTGGATGTAGTCCAGCTGTAGTTAAGGGTCTGTAAATGTGATATCTGGAGCTTACTAGGGTTTCTGGTGTGTATGTGATCCTTAGGATATTTTGGAGTTCAGGGTTGTAGGTGGGAATTTAACAGGCTCCATGTGGGAGTTGTTTGTTCACTCGCCTGAAGAAGAGCCGGGAGCCTCCCCCTGCGGCCACAGTGTTGATGTCGAGTTGGGGTGCTTGCAGGGGAACCCCTGCTGTCATCGCTTCAAACACGTGTTCATACTGCCCCCCGAACCGGCTGACATCTGTGGAGGTACCTGGAACAGAGTGAGCAAGCCAATGCGACAGATACACAAACAGAGAAGCAACAGAGGTGCAGAGATCATAGGAGCTTTGTGGGTACTGTGTGTCAGAGAGAGACCCAATCAGGCAAACAGCCAGAGAGACACATTGGCCAAGACACAGAATCAGACACAAACTGACACAACTGACAGAGCTTGATTGCATAATGTTTTTGAGAACTCCTCTCCCATTTACTGGAGTGGTCCAAAATCTTTAACAGAAAAACATAAAGTAGGCATAGCTAAAACAAAGAAAAGCCTTAACAAACTGGTAAAGGTTTGTTTGGATGTTGGACTTTAAAGAAAATTCCACTTCCAAATTCCAAAATTCCAATCCTGTCCTGTCAGAGAGCTTTCTGTTTCCCCTAAACAAAAATCCTTCATTCACCATGATCTTGTCTCTACCTGAACTCCAGCCCCAGCCCTCTCTTCTCACCTCATCTCCAATACTCTTTCATCTTCTCCATCCCTCCTCTCTTCTCTCTCTGTCTTCCATTCTCTCTCTCTCTGATGCTCACTTTGGAAATCGGTCTCCCTTACTCCTCCTGTCCACAGTCTCCTCACCTCCCATGTCGAAGCCAATTATTGGCTGTTTCTCCTCCTGGCTGTAGGTGGTCACAGCGTAGCCAACCACACCCCCTGCAGGTCCCGAAAGAACTGCCCTGGACCCACAGAACTGATGCATGGGCGTGAGCCCCCCGTCTGACTGCATGAACAACACACTGACCCCCTGAGAGACAGAGAGAATGAGCTAATCATGCAGGAGAAACCGAGTCTGAACACAGCAAGATGCACAATAATGCTTCCACTTAGATACACAGCAAGATGCACAATAATACTTCCACTTAGATAAGATAAAGATAAGATTAGATTACTTTATTGGCCATATACAATTTCTCGTATTAGGAATTTCTTTTTTCGCATACCCCAACTTACTCTCCATGAGATACACAGACAGGGAGAGAAGCTTGGGGTCAGAGCACAGGGTCAGCCATTTAAATGGTGCTCCTGGAGCAGTTGGGGTTAAGGGCCTTGCTCAGGGGCCCAACAGAGTAGGATTCCTCTGCTGGCTACGGGATTCGAACTGGCAACCTTCTAGCCACAGCCACAGATCCTTAGCCACAGAGCCACCACACCGCCCTGTGGGCCCAGAGCCACTTCCACACCCTCCTGTGCTGTATCCCTTTCTTCCTCTCATCTAACTCTTTCTCTCCCTCCCTCCCTTTCCCACTCTACTTCTTCATTCACAGTACCTCTGTCCCTCTATCTTCTACCTGCCTCCTCCCTGAATGGCTTCTGCACTCTGTGCACCTCTTGCTCAAACCCATTCCTAACCAAGGCCCCACACTCTTGAAGCCCTGCTTGACCTGCAGTCCGCCCTTGAAGCCCTGAGTGAATCCGTGCAGGTACTCCCGGATCTTGGGGGTGAGGTAGGCGTCAGCAGCAGCAGTGTACCCCCGGGGTACGGCCCTCACCATGGGTATCACTTCACTAGACAGGGAGACCTGCGAGAACCCCAGCCTGCGGGCCAAGGAGCCCACTGCCTGCTCATGGGCAGGCCACCTGGGACAACAGGAGAGAAGAGTAGGAGCAGAGGAAGAGGGATAAAAAAGTGGGAGAGAAGCAGGGGGTGAGGAGACAGAGCAGAAGGGTTAGAAAGACAAGAGAGAGACAGAATAAGAGACAAAAGGTGAGGAAGATGAGAACACAAAAGACTGTTGTTCATTATAGGATTTTTGACAAGGTATAATTAACCGCAGATGACAGGTTGGACATATATTTGTGATCTGTCTTTCTTTTTTATCTACATTTATTAAAAATCCATCCAACTGATCATACTATGTTATCAAGTGCTCATATTTGGACCAATTAGAGCTCAAAAATAGTACTCCAGCACACAGTGCATAGGATACTGCTTAAGCACAAGCTGCATGTAAAAACATAATATACTTTGCGCTCAGTGCAGCCTTGTGCTCTGCAGAAAGAGTGGGGGAGGAAGATGAAGAGATTCAAAGAGAGACCTAAGAGAGAGAGAATACGGGGGTGTGGAGAGAGCGATACTGACGTGTACGAGTGCAACAGCAGCACAGCCAGACTGGTGATGCCGCGCGACAGCACTCCCCGCAAGTCACTCTCCAGACGCTGCAGGTCCACTGTGCGCCACACCTCCAGGCTCTCCCCTGTGCTGCCTGTGAAGACAGGGAACAAGGTTTCCCACGCACCCTGATCAAGGACAGACAGGCTGGGCAAGCAATAAGAACCAAAGTACTGACATCAACTGGCTGACACTATCCACAAGAAAGATAGCTGTCTGAAATTCACATGAATACTGACAACTATCCAAACTTTCATTTTCCTGCTGCTTTTGAAATAAAACTCCAAGCTAACAGAAACAAAAAGGGATCAGTGCTGTTCAACAAGGCTCAGACTCATTGTGGAGGACTCAATTTTTGAGATTGCGGATTGAAATTATTTGTTAAATCTGATTCAGAAGCCTCCTTTTTTTAATCTTAGTCTTAAATTGGAAAAAAAAGCATAATTTAAAAGTTTTGGCTTACCTAACAATTCTCAATCATATTTATTGACCAGTTTTGCATGTTCGGCAGAAAACGTGTACAAATCCTCTTTGAAAACTATCACTGTGGACGTATGTGTCAATACCTGTGTCATTGTGTATATACTGTATCTGTGTCAGTCAGTCCACACCTCTGCCAATGTATCATTGTCCTTGTTATTCACCCTATACCTGTGTTAGTACCTTTGCGAGTGTGTTGAAACTTATCACAGTGTCAGTAAAAGAGACTCTTTTCTGTACTTGCCCATACCAACCCATGTCGGTACTGATGACATAGGTCAGGACTTGCCTTGCGTCAGTGTGTTGGTGTGTGTACCTGTTGTATCTCAACGTGTTGGTGTAGTTGTGTTGATGTGTCACCTTGTCTCCTTCTCAGTGTGTCAGTGCTTTTGACAGCATCAGTATGCCAGTGTCAGTGTGTGTGCAACAAAGGTTTGTTTTGCAAGTACACAGTGGTGGTATGTCAGTATTTGTGATGATGTGTCAGTGGGCCGGTATCTGTGTCGGGGAGACTGCAATAGTGTCAGTGTATCAGTTACTGTGATAGTGGGTCACTGGGGCAGCACCTATGATGGAGGATCATAGGGTCAGGTCTTTGATTACGGCTCACTGGGTCAGTACCTGTGACGGTGTGCTCTGGTGCTCTTTTGGGCAGCTCGCAGCCCTTTTGTTTCAGCACCACCCTCTCGTCCACCTCGATCACCTCCTCATACAGCATCTCTGCCATCTGTACCTCCTTCAAGACAACAAACAGCATCACATGTAGTCACACTCATCTTCAGGCAACAAGATCCAGATATTGCCATCTCTTTATTGTAGAGATCTTTGGATAAAAATGCCATTCATTTAAATTAGTTATATTAAATTTGAATTAGATCTAGAAACAGCCATGATAAATAACACCTGAATCACTCTAAATTTGGAAGCTGAGGCGATCCAAAGCAATGTCTGCTTTTGAAGTGACAGGTGGTTCACACACAGCATCACCAGAGAAGAAAGTAGACTCAGTGTGGGGCTGACCAGGTCAAACAGCGCAGGTCGGGCCTGGGTCCCAATGTGCAGCAGGTCTCGGAAGCCACGGGTGATCAGGAGGGCAGTCCTCTCGCCCCGCCTCTCCAGCAACGCATTGGTTGCCACTGTCGTCCCCATCCGGATCCAGCCAATCAGAGAAGGATCTAAGGGCTCATCTCGGGGGAATGCCCGCCCAGTCTCCTGGGTTATGGGGAGACAGATACACCAGGTGACCAGCCAAGAAAGCAGACAGACACAATCAAGACACATGCCAGAGGTCATAGAGATTATTAGGACAGAATAGAATTCCCAGTTCCTCACTCCCCCCACCCTCTTTTTCTGACACTATTCCTTCTGCTTCTACCCCTTCATTTATTGACTCCCTCTCCACCATCCAACCATCTCCCGTTCTCCCCTGTCCCTCACCTCCTCCAGAATTCGGCGAATGCCCTCAGTCGGGGCGTCACGGTAATTCTGGGGGTCATGTGAGAGGAGCTTGAGGACTCGCTCCCGGCCTCCGGGCAAGCGGGCATACACGTCCGTGAAGGTGCCACCCCGATCGATTGCAAAGTCAAACTTCTCCAGCACGGCCGCCATGCTGAGGGAGAAGAGGAAAATCGAGGAGAGACGGCAATGAAGGGACCGATTGTATGTAAAATAAGCAAGACAGCTGAGTATACAGATATTGTTGTGGCCAAGGGAAGAAATGTATAAAGTGGTAAAATATTGAGGTAAAAATAATAATAATAATAATAATAATAATAATAATAATAATAATAATAATAATTGCTTACACTTATATAGCGCTTTTCTGGACACTCCACTCAAAGCGCTTTACAGGTAATGGGGACTCCCCTACACCACCACCAATGTGCAGCATCCACCTGGATGATGCGACGGCAGCTATAATGCGCCAGGATGCTCACCACACATCAGCTATGAGTGGGGAGGAGAGCAGAGTAATGAAGCCAATTCATAAAGGGGATTATTAGGAGGCCATGATTGGTAAGGGCCAATGGGAAATTTGGCCAGGACGCCGGGGTTACACCCCTACCCTTTTCGAGAAACGCCCTGGGATTTTTAATGACCACAGAGAGTCAGGACCTCTGTTTTACATCTCATACAAAGGACGGCGCCTGTTTACAGTATAGTGTCCCCATTACTCTACTGGGGCATTAGGACCCACATGGACTACAGAGTGAGCGCCCCCTGCTGGCCTCACTAACACCTCTTCCAAAGTTTTAAAGTTTCCTTCAATTCAGAAAGGTCCTTCACTGATACTAGACAATACTTTGTTATTGGGTGAAGTATTTTTCACAATATGCCCATAAATACTGGTCAACACAGGCAGACCTGGCTGCCTAGAGAGGACAGGCTGTTTTCCCACTGTCAGCAGGACAGAGACAGAGATGCACTTTCTGCTGTAGTGCACGACATACTCTGGTATCAGATAAAGATACCTCCTTAAAATAACAAGTTTAATTTCCATTCCTGCTAGAATCACAACAGTTTCCAATCCAACTGCGGGAGAGGATTAGAAAACAAATATAGAGCTGGAAGCCCAGTAGAAGATCAACTATCACAGACTCAGAAACGAAGATCGAGCTTCCCAAATAATATTTTTTTGTTGTTGTAGATGACTGAACATGCCTTTGAACTTGTTATTGCTTTGGCAATTTCATAATTGGTTGGTCATGCCAATAAAGCTCATTGAAACTGAATTTGAATAATTGCAATGGACTATACTGCCCAGCCACACAGTATAGAAAGATACCCCGGGATCTTAGACACATCAGCCTGGCCCTGTAATGAGATGACCTACAAGTTTAATTCTGTAGCTTTTTACTCCAGGACAGGACAATATTTATTCATTGTTTGAAAGCAACTGTACATTTTTAAGGGTAAAAATTTAGCAACAGAGTATTCTAGCAATACTGTGGAAAAGAAAAAACAAAATTGATGCCTTCTCTTACACAGGGTTTTGAAAGATATGGTATTTGTATTTGTATTTGAATGCTCAAAAAAGGGACAACAAAGAACTTGGTCCCGCAAGTTTAGTTTTTCATAGTGCCCACAGATGCATACTACTGTTACTGCAATAGCCAAATCCACATGAACAGAGATTAGAAGCCCAGTACTTGCTATGGCAAACTGTTCTCAACAGTTATCAGTTAAAGCTTTGTGAAAAAAGGTTAATGTGTAACATTACACTTATAGGTAACTACAAAAGTGTTTTTTAGAGTTTGCACATAGAGTAGATAACATTCCCTTTCTATGTTAGATGACATGGGCATTAACTCAGCCTCATAGCTCTTGGGTCCTGAGTTCCATTCAGGCCTGATGTGCTTTCTCCATGGAGTGTCCATGGTCCTGTGTCTATTCTGGTTTCCTCACACCTTCCAAGCATATACTGGTAGGGTTACCTAGTGTGCCTGTTTGGTTACCTAGTGAGTGTGTGTCCTGTGATGGACTAAGTGATTTTTTTTAGATTACATGCACTGCAGGAATCAGTCAGTAAGTTCTCAGAATACTGTTTTTTCAGTGGTTTTACTGGTTTTTCTTCCAGCTTGTACTTCTGTCTTGAGCCATGTGCTACTAATAACAGCCCTAGATTGCCACAGCTACTATCAGGAATACATGACTTTCTGCATTAGATTAAATGACATTCCTTTTTAAATGTCTCTGTAAGAAGTTCTGCATTTCTTTCACTGCCGAACTGTTGAACCTGTGTTGTATAGTTCTGGATCCTGTATTACTCTACTATGCATGTACACTCTAATGCATAACATATGCAAATCTCCCAGTCTTTCCCAGCAATGTGCCTTGGAACTCCTGACACTTCTCAGACACTGTCCAGAGGGACCCCAGAAACAAATGTAAAAACTTCACCCCAAAAACCAGTAGCTTCATATAACACCCTCAAATATTCTACAGCAGCTGTCCTACTACATATCACATCAGGTGGACCAGGCTATATTAAAGTGTTAAGATAACACCTCAATTATCTTAACATTTGCTCTTAGATCTTTAACACACACAGATGTTTTGTTTATTTCTCACCACAAGGATAGCATACCTTACAGCAGTGTCCCTGGACACCAATGTGAGGCACTGGTTTGGAAATTCTGGTGCACAGTCCCCCCTGCTGGTCCACAACCATTCACAGCAGCAGCCTGGCTTTCCTTGGAGGTCTCCTATCCCAGTACTGACCATGTCTATGCCTTCTAAGCTCTGCGATTTGACAGTTTTGCCAGTTACCCCTGGTCCAAGATTGGACTGCCATTTTTTTTTTACATTGTGTATCTTTCCCGATATCTCAACCGTGAAGAAAAGTAACATTCTTGACTTGTTGCTTAATTTCAAAGTAAATTCTACTACTTTTTTATTTCTAAACAGTATACAATTAAGTTAAAATTAGTGATAAAGAAAGATACATCGTTAACGTTGACAACATCACTGCCAGTTTCCAGTTTATCAGTTTTCTCTGCTTTGCGCCGTACGCAGATTGTACCCAGTCAAGTCAGACTTACATCGAGACAAGCACTGAACACGAAGTATGAGTCTGGCTCCAACACGGTCTGACGTCTCGCAGTCTCGGTGTGATTTTCTGATGAAATCGAGGTTGTTGAACAGTGGAGTGCAGTGAGATCTCCTTTACCTGCTTTGTTGACACCAAACTGTACCTGTCTGCTTTACGTTGACCTCGGGGACTAACTAAGCTCCTTCTTACACCTCCACAAGCTACCTCTCTCTCTCTCTTGCCACAGAAAAGATCTTATCCAGACTGCTCTGGGAGAATGCATGAGACCTGGCCGGCCAGCCAATCAATTCCCGAGCCCCGTTCCTCCTCTCGGCTTTGTTATTAAAACGCTGTATCTGCGCTTTCAAGCTTGCAAGAAACTTTGGGTTCAAAAGACAACGTTATCATGCATGGTGGGTCACTGACACCCCCAGGATGTGAGGAGTTTCGAACGTCTTTAATATCCCCGAGGGGCAAACTGTTTAACGTATTAACCTGATTTGCTTATTTTACTGTAAACATTTTTCTTTGTCGTTCAAAATGCATTTAAAAAGTATTTGCATCTTCTATATGTTGTGTAATATAAGCGTCACAAGCTAAAAGTAAAAATGTTTAATTTTAATGTTTTTAATTGAGAGACTCAAACAAAAACGTGTTTAATGGGACATCACGAAGGGCAAACATGAAATCCCAAAAATGCGGAACATTACTGACAAGGATTTTATAATGAATATGCAATACACTACGTAAGACAAGGAAGATGACGAACAAGATGACAATATATAGAGCGACGGCAAAACAGAAGGATTGTGGGTATAGTAGTTTTTTTTTTATTTGACGGGCTGTATCACTTTCGCACATGAGTTTTGAAACATGGCCGGGTTAGAGTTGCTGTCCGATCAGGGATACCGGCTGGATGGGAGGAAGCCTTCCGAGCTCCGCAAGGTGCAAGCCCGCATGGGGGTCTTCGCGCAAGGCGATGGGTCTGCCTACATCGAGCAGGGGAACACCAAGGCGCTCGCGGTAGTGTACGGACCGCATGAGGTGAGTCTCCTGGCAGGCAGGGAAAGTAGCCGGGCCCGGGGTGTGTGTAGAGTAGGCAGCCTACTGCCTTTCAATGACTGGCATTAATTTCATAGAGGATGATCGTAACGTTCGAAGCTCCTTTGTGAAAGTGATTTATCATTTTTGATTAATCCGATCGACGTTGCCGTTGATGCACAGAGGAAGTTACATGCAACGTCAGGGGTATGCTCGAGACGATTCAATCTGAAAGCTGTACAGTTAGGTTGACCGTATACAGTTTGTTCACATGGACTATTTCAGTAAGAATAAGACCTGCTCTTTGAACGAGATTACGTTCACTTTTTTAGTTACGTAATGCAACCTTCTTAAATTAACCACAGACGAAGTTATTTTAAATATGAATTCGTTAGTTGCTGTTTCAGTTCTGCATATACTATGCATATGCTATCAGTCTATTTTCTAAACACTTTATGCAATACAGTGTTGCAGAATGGCCTGAACCTATCTCGGCAAGCAACAGGAGCAAGGCAAAGTACACCCTGGAATGGATACCAATCCATCCCAGGATGCACACAACACACACACACAGGACCGATTTTTTCTGGACAGTTGGAGGAAACCCACAAGAGGCTGATTGGAGAACATTCAAACTCCACACAGAGATGAATCCAGGAATTGAACCCAGGGCCCCAGTGCTGCAAGGCAGCAATACAACCACTCTGTTACTGTGCTGCCCATGCATATCCTAATATGATCCAGGTAGCTTTTTAGGTTTTATAAATAAGCCATCTACAAAACCTACCTGTAGTGAATTCTCACTTTCATTGATCAGTGGGTTTAACAGCTGATGGGTGTTGTGAGTTATTAACCACCAGTATGTATCTCTGCAACATTTTCATCTTAATTTGCATATGAATTATTTTTAGTTTCAGGCAATTTTAAAAACTTATAGATGGGCTGAGCAGTGGCTCTGTGGCTAAGGACCTGTGCCTGTTGCTGGACGGTTGCTGGTTCAAATCCTGAAGCCCCCAGAGGAATCCTACTCCATTGGGCCCCTGAGCAAGGCCCTTAACCCAGCTGCTCCAGGGGGGCTGTACAATGGCTCACCCTGCGCTCTGACCCCAAGCTTCTCTCCCTGTCTGTTTGTCTGTGTCTCATGGAGAGCAAGCTGGGGTATGCAAAAAGACGAATTCCTAATGCAAGAAACTGTACAGGGCTAATTAAGTGATGTTTTGTTACACTGTCTGAAAGTATGCTTGGGAATACAGTTATATGGAAACTGTACAGTATAAACATGTATAAGTGATCTCTGTGAGCAGCTGGAACTCTAGGTAATTTATTATCTTGTCGAGGGTAAGGTCATATTATCCAGTAGGCACAGCAGGTACTCTACCTAGGGCACAGGAAAACTAAAAAGCCTGTGAAAAATGTTTTGACCATTTTTCTATATCTATGATAACAACTATAACAAAGATCCCTCCTTGAATATATATATATAGAAATTATAGGCTATCTGAAAAAGCATTGGAGATGATGCTGAGAAACATCTGTGAAACTGAGCTATAGGGCCTGACTGAGGTTAAATACACACAGACAGTGGCACAGCAGTCTGTGCTTCTGCACAAATGGCACCTCAAGTCACCATTGCCTGTGAAGCAATGAACAAGAACCACATCGTGATGGAATTTAAGTTCTTTGATAAATTGCCTTGTTGCTGAGCACTTGAACGTAGAACAGTGAAACAGCTGTGTGGGTACTCACATGGAAGTATGCCACTGTATACGTAGAACATCCAGACCTTCTGCAGACAAGACTGACCAGTCCATTAGGAAAAATATCACAGGGGTTTCACTAGTGGTGGCTGTGTGAAATGATCTGCAATTGAATGTAACATTAGCACTTTGCAAGCAAGGTTTAAAATGCAGTACAAAGACATTAGAGACGTCTGGTTATGCTTTTGGCAGAGGCAGGAAAGGGAGCGGACAGTACAGAGCAATACAGTGCACAGGAGGTAGTGGGAGATCTGCAGATCAGGTATCCTGTAGTGTCGTCTGATCTGCAGAAATGTTAGCCTTCCAGATTCCGAACAGTGAAGAGCTTAGCAGGTGTCCCTGGGTCTCTCATAGCTTGTGCAGTGCCACTGAGGTAATGATACAGTATTAGGCTGACCTCATAAAATATGAATGATTCTTTCGCCTTTTAAACTTCAGAGTTACATTAAAATAAGCCACTGTTTATTTATTTCTGTGTTTTGTGCTGTTCTCTGCTCCAGTGCTTGTTATAGTACTCAAGGTCTGCTGTACGGTGCTCTGGCGATTAGTTATGAAAAGTTATCAGTTATGAATTGCCAGCAGCCATATCACCCCGCAATTCACAACTGGCAACCAACTGAAGCTAAGCAGGTGTCAGCCTGGTCTGTACCTGGATGGGAGACCTCCTGGAAAAAACGGAAGGTCGTTGCTGGAAGAGGTATTAAGGTATTAGAGGGGCCAGTAGGAGGTGCTCACTTTGCGGTGTGTGTGGGTCCTAATGCCCCAGTATAGTGATGGGGACACTACTGTGGGGAAAAAAGGCACTATCCTTCGGATGAGGCATAAAACAAAGGTCCTGACTCTCTGTGGTTGTTAAAAATCCTAGGGTGTTTTTAGAAAAGAATAGGGGTTCCCCAGCATCCTGGCCAAGTTTCCTATTGGCCTTTAGCAGTCATGGCCTCCTAATAATCCCCATTTATGAATTGGCTTTGTCACTGTTCTGGCGCACTATGGCTGCTGTCACATCATCCAGGTGGATGCTGCACATTGGTGGTGATGGAGGGGTGTCCCCATTACCTGTTAAGTGCTTTGAGTGGAGTGTCCAGAAAAGCGCTATATAAGTGTAAGCAATTATTATTACTTGTGTGGTGTTGTGGCTGGATTAAACTGTGCCTTGTCAGCTCTTGGTACTTGAGGATCCCCCAGACATGGTTGGAAAATGATCACCTTGGAGAACAATGTGACATTTGTGCCTTTCCATGACCAACTAGGATACGTCAAGCACTGTGCACTCTCACATTCTCGGGAAGTCTGTTACTTGTTAGGAAAAATTATCCCAGCTTGGCTAGATCAGTGGTTCAGGAGTCGCTTGGGGTTGGATGGAGATGGTAGGATTTGAGCAGATGCACTTACAGGATGATTACTGTGTCTCAGGCTCCCTTAGAGATTGAGCTTTGCCGGAAGACCAATCTGCTATGAAAAAAGAAGTTGTAATTGTGTATTTGATCAACGCACAGGGGAACATCACTCCACACGGTGTATTTCGGTGGGGTGTGAGCGCCGTGCAGCTCGGTGCCGGGGTGTCTGAGATTCATCACCCACGCGGCTCCTCTCTGTGCCCGCAGGTGCGTGGGTCTCGCGGGAAGGCCCTCCATGACCGCGCGGTCATCAACTGCCAGTTCAGCATGGCCACCTTCAGCACGGCGGAGAGGAAGAGGAGGCCGCATGGCGACCGCAAGTCCAGTGAGGTCAGCCAGCACCTCAAGCAGACTTTTGAGGCGGCCATCCTGACACAGCTGTACCCGCGCTCACAGATAGACATATACGTCAAGGTAATACCGCAGCTCACTAGCGCCCCTCCCAGCTCATACACAGTGCCTTGCGCAAGCACTTCCTGCGGTGTTCCTTTTTTGGAAAATCCAAAACGAGGGTGAACTCAATATTCATTTCAAAACCTGAACGCTCAAACTGAAGATATCTAAGGGTAAATTAAGTTACAGTAAATGTCAGCAAAAAACAAAGAGGAAAAAAAACTGAAATATGTTGATTTTATACATATTCAGACCCATGAAATCAATATTTGCCTTTGGCTGTGTTATGTTTTTGTATTGTTGTGCACTCCCTAACCATAACGTAGTTTAGCATAGGTATCTTGAATTTGCACTTGCTGTTATTAAGTTTTACACAGAAAAAAAGGTTTGGATACTTATGGGTTCATGGATTTCCATTTTTCATTTAAACTAATTTACCTCTTTCTTTTTGTTTTTTTGCTATAAATGCTTGGGGTATGCGAAGTGTATAACAATATTACTTGCTACTTCAAAGTAAACAATTTGTGCAAAGTGCACGCTTTTAGAGCAGAGCACCCGTTTTACTTTACATTTGTATAAAGACCAACGTTTTCAATCTTGTCTTCTTGTCTTCTTTCCCCTGATTCTCCCTTTCTGCTCTCTGTCTCTCTATTTTCTTCCTGTGACTTGCACCGTTGACCACCCACCCACCCCAGATCCTGCAGTCAGATGGGGGGAATTACAGCGCCAGCGTCAACGCGGCCACCCTGGCCGTGATCGACGCCGGCATCCCTCTGCGCGACTACGTGTGCGCCTGCAGCGCGGGCTTCGTGGAGGACACGCCCCTGGCGGACCTGTGCCACGCCGAGGAGGCGGGGGGCGGCACGGTGCTCAGCCTGGCCCTGCTGCCGCAGGGAGGCCAGATCGCCCTGCTGCAGATGGACGCCCGGCTGCACCAGGACCACTTGGACACTCTGATGGAGGCAGCCATGACCGCCTGCAGGAGCCTGAGCACAGTGCTGGACAGAGTGGTCAGGGAGCACCTGCAGGAGGTGACCACGCTGACCGCTGAGTGAGGGAGGGGAGGGAGTGGTGGGCTCAGGGCTTGTTGAATGAAGTTTCTATTTTTGTATGAGTATTTGTAGCTGCTTGTACTGTACATGCTGTAATAAAACCAGTCCATACTCACGTCTTGTGTGTGGTGTCAGTCTCCCAGTCTCCTCAATTAGAGTCTTGATTCTGATAGGGGGAACCCAACTGGCAGGTGTGGTTTATCCTGGATCTGTTTCTTTGAACATTGTTTTGAGCTGATGCATTTCCCTCAATAAAAAGTAATTATTGATGTTTATTCTTTGCAATTTGAAGTGGTCTTTAATCAAATGGGCCGATGTAGAAGACTTTTTGTTGTTTTTTACCTGGGAGAGAAGCTCTAAATAGTTGTGAGGCTTGGTTGGAAGGTGTGTTGTGAGTCTGTGTTTTGCTTATTATTATTCACTTTTCTATAATAATGATAATAATTCCTTACACTTACACTGGGCGGCGTGGTGGCTCTGTGGCTAAGGATCTGCACCTGTGGCTGGAAGGTTGCCAGTTCGTATCGCATCCCCTGGCAAGGCCCTACAGAAATTGTAAATGGCCAATAAAGTGATCTTATCTTTTCTCTTACATAGTGCTCTTCTGGATACTTCACTCAAAGCACTTTACAGGTAATGGGGACTCCCTCCCTCATCACCAGCACCCACCTGGATGATGCAATGGCAGCCATAGTACAGCTGTACACTCACCACACATCAGCTGTCAGGGGGAAGGAGAAAAGAGTGATGAAGCCACTTCAGAGATGGGGATTATTAGGAGGCCATGATTGGTAAAGGCCAATGGGAGATTTGGCCAGGACACCGGGGTTACACCCCTATTGGGATCTGACCACATTTAAGGACAGCGCTTCTTTCCAGTATAGTGTCTCCGTCACTATACCGGGGCATTAGGACCCACATAGTCTGCAGAATGAGCGCCCCCTACTGGCCCCACTAACACCACTTCGAACAGTAACCTTAGTTTTTCCCAGGAGGTCTCCTATCCAGGCACTGGCTGGGCTCACACCTGCTTAGCTTCAGTGGGTTGCCAGTTGTGAGCTGCAGGTTGATATGGCTGCTGGCTAAGAAAGAAGGAGACCTATATGGGGATCGAACCTGCGACCTTGGCATTATTAACACCTTACTTTAACCAACTAAGCTAACCGGCCCTGAAATGGCCAAGGCTATGACTTTATCTTGGATATAAAAGATGCAGAAGTTTTCCTAATACCCCTTCACATCTGTAGACTTCACTTGACTGAACCAACACATGGTCTTCCTGTCTTGTAAAATGTAAAGCTCTTTGTCTCTTAGCCATGGCTTGTTTTTTTATCCCATAAAGTTATTAAACATTAATAAAATATTCATAAATACATTTTCTTTAGATTAAATAACTACCGTACCACAAAAATGTCTGAAAATATCACCTGAGTTACAACTTGTCCTTTCTTAATAGAGATCTGAGATCTGAATTGTTTTAGGAAGTCTTGAGATTTGCTTTTTTCATTCCAAATAATATAATTTTAAGATAGATAAGTTTAAAAATGATCATTCTCTACACTTTTACTTTTTTTTTGCAATATTAACCTTTTTAAATCCCTAAAAAAATTGCAGTTTGTTAAAGCCTGCTTAAATCAGTCCAACAGGAGGCGATGCTGGAGAAACGTGCTTTTACTGTACTTACAGAGATACAGGAAGTACTTCTCTTTCTCCCGGAAGTGTGTCCAGTGTTCCGACTAGAAACAAGGAACCACACTGTATTTTAAAGAGCACCTACAGTAAATCACTGCAAAATACGGTTTATTTTGCTGTTATAGTCCGGGTGGTGGTTTAAGGTTGGCGAGGCACACCGTTTTGGATTAGTGGCACTGTGCACTAAGCAAATAGGAGAACCGGTCAAGAGAAGGAGAAGGCGACAGGACACACAGCTCGGTATTCATGAGAGACGGCTTTTTAAATACATTTCAAATGGCGTTACATTAACATTGATAAATGTGGTGCTTATGCTGTCGGTGTAGTTGGAAAATACCAGTAACCTCATAGAAAGCTAGACGGATAGACTGAACAAAAAAGGGCAGTAGAAGAGGTATCGTACAGTCATGTTTCATTGGGTGTTGAGTGAAAGAACTGCACAGTATCACGCTGGAATATTGTTACAATAGGTGTTGACGTGAAAAGATGCTGAAGAGGTCAAATTATATAAAATTGAACTAGTATGACGTGCGCACGTGTTTCGTTAAAAAAAGCGTTTTATTAATTCAGAGTTGTAGGAAATGTTTGTCTTGAATATTGATGCGAAAAAAAATAATTATATATTTCTGAGCAAGATCGTATTACAAAAACGTGAGGAAAAGAAACAAAAACTTGCAGTGTTTTTGTAGAAGACCCTTAGAAAGATTACTGTGCTTTTTATCGAGTGGCTGTTCATTCATGGTCTTGTTATTGAGGTCCTGTTCTTGTGAGATTTGTGTTGTGTTTCTGATAGAAAGGTGTAGTTTTTGGGTTACCCGTGAATTAACTCTGTAGTATAAAATAAAGCCACTGATGCACCACAGTGTCTTTAGTTTATACTGAAGAATACGTGAGCACAAATAGATTACCACCTGGTACTGTAACATTCATTACAGATCTGTAGCTAAATGATTGATCACCAATACACTACCTGTGATATTAATAAAATGTTATCGTACTACCAGATTAATGACTACACAGGTTAAATAAATCTCTGGGTGTCTCAGACTATTCTGAAAAGGGAGTCAGTTCTTTTACAGATAAGAACTAATCCATATGCCAGTCAGTCCAAAATGTCTGAAATGGCTTGGAGAAATATGATGTACTAGTGTGCTCTCTCTTCTTGTGTGGTGACTGTGGATTATGTCTTGACAGCCTGTGAGCACACAGCAGTGGGACCAGTGGTCCATGTTTTGCAGTGCCGAGGTTTCAGCTGACAAGTGAGGGAAGATGGGCCTGCTGTCTGACCCCAACCGCAGGAGAGCCCTGACCAGCCTGCTGACCCGACTCAACACGCCTCTCTGGTCTGTCTGCATGCCCTCACACACCTTGATAACTTGCACCTGTCTGACTTACACATCTGTACCATGCCCAGTCTCTCCCTGCCTGTTCCTCACTCTCTGTGTTGTCAGTTGGCATCCTTTTGCCTTCTCTCTCATTGTCTCTTTTGAGCTCTCTCAAATTCAAATATGCTTGAATGTAAAGTCAAGGGCAAAGCAGGATGTCAAACGTCCTCCAGAATCGCCAAAGCAACTATGCTGAAAAAGTAAAAAAACAATAGAAAGTCAAAAAAAGAAAGTTAAAAAGTCACATGTACTGCATAATCACCAGCACGATCATGCTTAAAAAGCCATCTGCCATTTCTTCCCTGTGGCTCTGTCTCTGTCAGCGTGCTGTGCTACCTCGCTGGCGTGGCCTGGTTCATGGGCTTGGCGTTTGAGCCCTTCACTCTGCGCACCTACATGTCCGAGAACGCCATGGGCTCCACCATGGTGGAGGAGCGCTTCACCGGGGGCGAGCGGGCACTGTCGGCTGCCAGGGAGTTCGCCGTACACAAGAAGAAGGCAGGGTGAGTCTGACGCTGTGCAGTCTTCTGCTGACACACTGCCCACAGGTCAGTAAAGAAACACACACCTGCTCAGTGGGGAGGCTTAGAAGTGACCCAGGCTTCAAGCTATAATAAGGTGTGAAACACAAGACTCTTCTTCACACGTAAAATCTGGAATACATGCTTTGTTAAAGATGATGATTCTAGATCCTTGAAGAAACTGGGATAAGAATTTGTGATGGATTATCTACTAGCACTTAAGTTAGACTGGTTAAGTGGCATGCTCATTTTTTCTAACCTTTTTAGCTGTATTGATAGTTCATATATTGTGTTTACAGCACACAAGAAAATCTGCAAATTAAAGCATTGCTGTTTTGCCTTTCCCCTTCTCTATTTCTCTCCCTTCCCTTCCTCCTCCTTTGCTTGATGGCCTTCCTTCCTGTGTAGTGGGATGCCAGTGGAGTGGCTGGTGCAGGCCATGCAGAGCCGGGGCCTGGAGGTCTACACTCAGACCTTCTCCCGGACACTGCCCTTCCCTGACGAGAGCAAGGAGAGATATGTGAGTACACGTGCATGTACACACATTCTGTCTACTGTACCTAGAAACCTAGAAGCAAAGCAGAGACACCTGGTATGATAGAAAAATAGTTGCAGAAAACCTGCAGTGACTGGGTATCCAGGATGAAACTTGTAGAAGGATCTGTCCGCCACTGCTGTTCTAGAGACTGAAGAGTCCCTCTTGTTCTGTTTGCAGAATCAACCCAAGCACTCTAACATCATCTTCAAACAGCCTGATATTTGCTTTTAGCTTAACCAAATACAAAAAAAACAACAACCAAGAAGTGGTCAAATTGGGCCTTTCCAGTGGATCATATGGTAATGGGTCTTGTCGATCACAGGTTCAGGCCTGGGTCATGTTATGTGCCAGCTGTGAGCAGGATTCAACTCAAAGATTCAAGGGCTCTTGTCGATCCATCCAGCCTCTCAGGGTGCTTGCAGGCTCCAGTACTGTCGGATTTCCTATCAGTGGCAAACCCCATTCATTAAGAACCAAGTGGCTTGATCATTAACTGGTCGGATGAGCCGGTCTGCACGTCTTTATTCTCCCCTGTGTGAGGAGAGCTAAAGCATGCGACTGGTGATTCCAGACTGGGTTGCTTTTACAAACATATTGATGATTCTAGATTTCTAAAAAAATACAGTGGTGAAATTATTCTTTTGCTTCTTGACAAGAAGGTAATTAGTGATGTAAACCTGATGAGGAGAAAGAGGACAGGCAGACATGATATACTGGTTTGTATCATGAATCTTGAGACCCTGGAAGGTATACTGTCGGGCACTGTGCTGATGGCAGTGACATTACTGTATACATGAAGGCCCCCAGGAGGCAGCAGGAGTGACTTTTTCTCCAGAAGAACTGTGGCTAACACCATCCCTACCTCAGTCATGCTTATACAACTGTGTGTCATTTAGACTTTAACCGGCGACTTCTGTGCCACAGGTCTCAACCTACTGTCATAGCCTTTACTTGAACCAGCTATGAATCCTGTTTTTAGATTGTTCTTATTTGTGTCTCGTACCCTACAAATGGCTAATGAATCAAGCAGCTGGTATGGCCAGGCAATGCCTCAGAGAAATAAGACTTTTTCAATTTTAATAGACAACGTCAGTGTTTTATGGTTTTCCTTGTCTTTTGCCCCACTACCCCCTCTTCCTGCTGTCCTGATCCACATCTGCCCATGTCCCTCACCACTTTCTCTCTCACCCCAACTCCTTCACTCTTTCTCCCAGATGGTGAAAGGCACGAATGTCTACGGTATCCTGCGTGCCCCCCGAGCGCCGCGGACTGAGTCTCTGGTTCTGAGTGCCCCCTGCAGTCCAGGCACAGCCAACAACCAGGCTGTGGGGCTGCTGCTGAGCCTGGCCCAGTACTTCAGAGGTGAGCCACAATTCCTAGATACATGCCGACACACTAGCGCAAACAAAGAATTATTAGTCTTCACATATATGGATGGTAAGGATTTAATCCAAAATTAGTACTTGTAGTACTGTGAGGTTTACACAAGGTTTGTGCAACAAGGACCCATACTTTCTATCTGGTTTATCAAGATTTTTGCACTGTGTTTCTTTCAGATTACAGAGTTTATGTGCACAATTCTAAATGTTGCTCTCTATACAGAAGCATGTTTTGCCTGTTTTGCATTACATTCCACCAGTAATTGTTATTGTGATCATTGGGTGGGTTGTGTGATCAGGTCAGATCTACTGGGCGAAAGACCTGATCTTCCTGGTGAATGACCATGACCTGATCGGCATGGAGGCCTGGCTGGAGGGCTACCACGATGTCAACATCACAGGTCAGTCTATACAGGAAGGCGGTCGTGTTGTATTGAGCGAGTCAGGGCAATCTGTTATAAGTTTATAACGACAGACTTTTCTCCACTTCGCAGGCATCAGCGCCCAGCCCCTGCAGGGTCGTGGGGGCTCAATTCAGGCAGCCCTGTCTCTGGAGCTCAGCAGTGACGTCATCACCAGCCTGGACTTGGTGCTGGAGGGTTTGAATGGGCAGCTGCCCAACCTGGACCTGACAAACCTCTTCTATGCCTTCTGCCAGAAAACAGGCATCCTCTGTACCATACAGGGCAAGGTAAGTAGTTCACTGTCTTTGTCTATCTCTCTCTCTTAGTCAATCTTCACATTTTCTTTTTGTCTTTACAGTTGTTGTGTCATACAAATGACAAAGTTCAGGTGTCTGTGAAGCAGAAGTCTCTTTATTTCATATGCATATGTAAGTCCAGTTTGCAACCACCAGACCTAAAAATAAGTAGCTGAAGATGGTCCTTTATACCTTAAAACAAACCACTTACTATGACACATTCTAAACAAATGATAAGACAGCAACACATGCCAATTAATCATATCTAAGTTGCAGACTAGACAACAGTTCGTTCTTTTCACGTTCTGGGCGTACAGGCAGCTTACCAAGTACATGCCCTTTATCTTATTGACCAGGGACAGGCAGCATCTTTATATATTTGGGCGCAAAGCCAACTTCAAGAATCTAGACTGCATAGTTCGCAAAAATATTAAAACAGGAAATGATATTATTATCTCTAGACATCTTGAGTCAACAGCCACCAGTTACTGGCATTCCCCAGGCGGCTGTAAATCGTTACAGCTCTTGCAAGAGGTCAGGAGCAGGATTGCCTGATAGGTGGTCAGGTTAGAGGAGCCTAAGTGCACTACCTGATTGTGTCCATGTGAGCTGAGACATAATGACAATTCCAAGTTCTAAAATAAAAAAAATAGTGGTCCTACTGTGTTTAAAAGTAAAGGTACATGCGGTAGCGCTGTAAGGTTCTGTCCCTTTCTGCTGCTGAAACACACAGGGCACGATGAGGTACGTGGCACTCACTCCCTCCTCTACCCCTGCAGCTCCAGCGCAATGACTGGGACACCGTAGCTGGGTACACCCACTCAGTGCAGACAATGCTGCTGATGGTCCTGCGCCAGGCCAGCGGGCGGCCTTGGGGTGATCACGGCCTCTTCCTCCGTTACCACATCGAGGCTGCCACAGTGCGTGGCATCAACAGCTTCCGTCAGTACAAGACGGACATCACCACAGTGGGCAAGTAGGTGGCGCCTACAATGTGTTGGAATGTAGATGCGCTACAGAAGGTTTTTATATCAGCCTTTTGTACAGTAGTCATAATTTAATATTATCTCTCTGTAGCATAGATTACATTGTGTGACTCTTGTTGTGTCCATGGATTAGGCCTCTGCAGTGTAGATTCCACTGCATGTCTGGCATGTGTGACTGGTGTTTATGCATTTGTCCCTGTACTCTTCAGGCTGCTGGAGGGGATGTACCGGAAGCTAAATAACCTGCTGGAACGTCTGCATCAGTCCTACTTCTTCTACCTGCTGCCCTCGCTCTCTCGCTTCGTCTCCATAGGCTACTACATGCCAGCCTTTAGCCTGCTGGCTCTCATACTGCTGCTGCGAGTATCCTGCCACTGAACCTGAGAGGGAGAGATGGAGAGGGAGGAGGGAAGGGGGGGGGGCATGATTGAGGGAGAGGGAGATATTGTCAGTATGCATCACTGTACCAGTCTTTAACAGTAACACATGCTCTGGACCTCTGGGTGCAGCTCAGCACCCCGATAGCTGGCCTGGAAGATGGAACTGTAGAAGGAGAAGAGGTCAGTTTGACTGTTGTCTTAGTGTCCCTACAACTAGAAGGGGCAGTTGTCTGTTCACAGGGCAGCAAGAACAACAATATGTATGAATAGATTGGAACTGGGAGGTGGTTTGATAACATAAAAATATAAGTAAGGAAGAGATAATGCTATATCAATGTCAGAGGCACATGAAACTCTTCCACCATAATATATGATAACAAAGAAAGCAAGTCCACATATTTACATGCACATGTAACCGCACCTTTTCAGATTAAATTTAAAAGAGAGAGGCTGTGAAGCTGATCTGGCAGGCTGTGCTATCAACTTAGTGCATTACAGCACACTGTCGAAGCTTGTTTTTGGAATGGTTAAGAGTCCGAAGTGTGTGGATTGTAATATCCTCCCATAAGTACCATCTGGTGCCAGACCAGAGAAAAAAGTAGTGAAGCTGCATAACTTTTTTTTTTAAATGACTGAATACTATTTATACTATAGCCTATTAAAGGAAGACATTTTGCTTTTCTGAAGCAAAACTGTTACATTATAAAAGGACTGGATCCATAGACTAAATTCTGCCATCTAGAAAGAGCCACTAGATCAGTTCTAGCCTGTTGATGAATCTGATTATTGCCATCTTAACTGGGAGAGCACATCCTCACCTGAGCAAGTGGAATCGTACACATTTAGAATGTGAAGCCTGTTTTTGATATAGACACGCACCGATGCAAATGCCTTTCATAGCCAGAAGTACATGCACAGTGCTCCAGGGGGTTCAAAAGCGCTAAAATCCCCCAAAAAAACAACAATAGTTAATTAGTCTGAATTTAGAGGCATCAGGAGATCATCCAGTGCCATGAGCAGGGTTATCTGTGCTGTGTAACACGCAGAACGCTCACAAAGGGTTATAGAGTTCATTGGTCAGATGATAATGGATATGTCACTGAGAAACTGTCTTTTCCTGTCCTACTTTTTCTCCACTTTCATTCCTTCTTTCCACCATTTACTTTTACATTGTCTTTCTGCGCACTCCCTTCTCTCCCTTTTTCTATCTCCTAGGTATCCGGCCCAGGTGTGCTCTCCTTGGTGACGCCAGTGTTAATCAGTCATCTGACAGGAGTTGCACTCTACATCCTACCTGTGCTGTCCCAGCATGCAGCAGTGCAGCATTTCCCTGTGTCTGAGACAGAGGCTGTGGTGCTGACTGCTATCACCATCTACGTCGCCGGGCTGGCACTGCCACACAACACTCACAGGTAACCTGCACTGATGGGAGAGTCCATGGCACCAGGGGTTGGAGAGGGCTGACTGTGGGTTTTTGTATCCCAGAACAGGACACAGCAAGAATAGGAGATACTTCTTCATGCAAAAGATTGGTGTGGGAGTATGGAATAGGCTACCTAGCTAAGTGGTGGAAACCATAACTCTGGCTTCTATCAAGAAATGGCTGGATGAGATCCTCACATTAGTTAGCAACTAACTACCCAGTGGGCTGAGAGGCCTCTTCTCCTTTATAACCATAGTACCTCGTAGTTTCCTCTCCTCTTGTCTTATAGTCGAGGGAAACTAGAATGGCATGCTCTGTCCCTCTCTCTCGTAGGAGCCTGGCGAGAGTGTTACTATGGTAATGTCTCCTCTCCAACTTGCTCTTTCGCAGGGTGCTGTCCGGGGAGGGTACAGAGCGTGGCTGGCGGTTGTTGAAGCTGCTGGGGCTGCTCTACCTGGCTGTGCTGCTCGGCTGCACCGCCCTCATCAACTTCTCACTAGGCTTTATCCTGGCCCTCACACAGGTGCCCATCGCAGCTTTAATCACCCCTCATGTTCCCAGGTAAGCACTCAAGGACTTGAGAATTACTGCACACACACACTCAGACACACACAAACAGGATCACGCTGCACAGAATATAGATTTTTTGCTTCCACTCTCGCTTTCCCCCTTACTTATCCTCCTCCTCTCCATTTGTCTTCCAGGCTCCTGTGTGCCGGTGCCATGATCCTGCTCAGCCCGGGCTGCACCCTCCTGCTGTGCCTCTTCCTGTACCAGGAGTTGCAGGAGGCCCCGCTGACACTGCTGGAGGGATGGGGACTGTTCCTGTCAGCCGTCTCGCAGGGCATCCTGGACCACCACCTCTATGGCTCACTACTCTACCCCTTGCTGGCCCTTTTCATCTTCCCCTGCTGGCTGCTGCTCTGGAACATCCTCTTCTGGAAATAAGACGGCACTTGTGCTCCTTTCCCAGCTCCTCCAAAACGCCTGCCTTCACACTCTACCGCCCTCCACGACTCCTGCGAGAGAGCAAGCACTGAAGAGCAAGCACTGGAGCAGAGCAGAGCAGGAGGAGGGTGGGTGGGAAGAGATGGAGAGTGGTGGTGGACAAGCAGAGCAGTGTGGACTAATGTTAAAGCTGAGGGTCTGAGAGAGTGGACAGTGGTGTGGGGTCATTATCAGAAATGAGGGTCTGAGAGAGAAGACAGCAGTGTGGGGTGATTGTCAGTCCTGGGCCACTGGGAGAGCAGACAGGGGTGTGGGGTAATTGTCAGAGCTAAGGCTCTGGGAGAATGGACAGTGGTGTGGGGGAACTTCAGAGCAGAGGGTCTGAGGGTTAGGGTTAGAACTGAAGGACAGGTGACCTGACACAGAAGCACTACTTTGCCAATGGGGAAGCAGAGAAGTGTCTCTTGTAACTTCCACAGTGCTGTAGCCTCATCTTGACCCTCACTGCTATGCAGGAACCAGCCAGAATAACTGGGGATAGAGCTCTGTCGTTCACATTCACTTGCCTCATTATTATGTTTTTTTTAAAGGTTCTATCAGCCTTTTTTTTAAATTAATAAAACACCTGGGTTTTGGATTGACATTTTGCATTGTTTCTTAAACTTTTTTTCACTAACTTTTAAGAAGTATGTAAGTCTGCATTTTGGGCTGTCCGCACCAATTTGTGAAATGTCACTCCTTTTGAATATTGGTGTCTGAATGTGAAAATAACCTTAAATTCCTATTTATGCATGTATCGGAGAAGAAGAAACAGTTTTTTGTCAAAACGGGGCATTTCCAGTTATTAAAATCAATTTAGTCAAATGCATCAGATTTCAATGTGAGATCAGACAGGGGGATTTTCCTGTAAAAAAAACTACTGCCAATGTGGTCCTTAATGTAACGTGTAAACTGCTTTGGAGGGGGGTGTTTTATATAGTCAACACTGGTTAAAAAAAATCCTTAAGCCTTAATTGTAAGAGAGAGAAAAAACTGGACTCAGGCTGTCAGAATAATGACTATTTATTGAAAATAAGGCACAATTTGCAAGACTTATCAGTCTTGAGCAAAGGATGGCCTTAGCAATAACCTTCATTGCTACAGGCAAAAATTCACAAGCACTGGTGACCCTAGAGGAACGGGATTTGTGTGTGTCTCAGGAGACAAACCAACACCTCTGACAGTCTGACAGACCATGCCAGAAGAGACATGAATGATACATCACAGTCGGCATATTCTGGAAATGCATTCATACAATCCTGTGTTCATTAACTTAATCCATCCAGCATATACAGTGTGTTATATTTAGGGCAACTGCTGTTTATTACACTGTTAGAGGCAGAAGCAATTAACTAATCACTGATTTATGCATCCATGCATTTAATTCGACCTGAGCCTTTTATAATAGCACAGTATATATGCACTGTCTCGGCCCTGAGAACAGTTTGGGAGCAGTACTGGGCATGTAAAGAACAGATTGCAGCATGATTGACAAACACACCTCTCTCACGCCTTCTTCCCTCCACTGCCCTGCAGGGGTAATGGACACACTCTCCTCTCCTCCCTACAGGCTCTCCCTCAGATGCAATGCAGTGGCCCACCACAGGGGGCACTAGTGGCAATTCTGGCACTCGGGGTGACAGCGCTTCCTGTTGACATTACAGCGGCACCCTCCACTGGTGTCTCCTGGGCCCTGCAACACAAGCATCAAGTAGTGGCTCACTGAAAAACTTTAACATTTAATGTATATAATGGTATACATACATTATATGGTAATGGTATTATATAATGGTATTTAATCATAGCATGTACTAAAGGGTCAATTTCTACCCTTTAGTACATGCTATGTCAACTTCGCAAAATACTGTTCTAATGTTCCACTGTTCAGTGGTTCCCAAAATTTTTCCACCTGAGGACTTGTGTAGTTTTGTTTCCTAACTGTTGCTTCTATATCAGATCTGACATAAAAACATATTTTGTAAAATGAATTAAAGTAAGGGAGGCATGGTGGTGCAGCACTGGGGCCCTCCTGGATTCCATTCCTGACCTGGGGTTCTTTCTGCGTGGAGTTAGTGTGTATGTGTGTGTGCGCGCCTGCCCTGTGATGGACTGGAGTGGCTAGGGTGTATCCTGCCTTGTGGCCATTGGTTGCTGGGATAGGCTCTGGTTTGCCTGGAACCCTGTATTGGATTAAGAGGTTAGAAAATTGATTTAATTAAAGTAATTTTATTAGTTGCTAATATTTAAGCAAGCACACATGATTCATTTTCATTGATTGCCTATTTGCTCATTAACATTTTGCTTGTCCAAAAAAATGCAATATTGATGGTTTAGTTTCAAAACACATAATGAAAAGTATAACATTCAATAACTACACACAAGCAGTAAATTACCTGTCAGCCCTTTTTACTGCTTAAGACCGCTACTGCCCTGGAATCAGTTCAGTGTTTGTATTTCAGCTGCAGTGTTACTGATCTGTCTTGTAACACTGCCATTATTACTGTAAGTGATGTACTGTATCTTACCACAAGCATTACTGTCAGAATAATAGAATGGAGGCTTTTGGGATTGATCTGAATCCAGACCTAGGTGCAGTATTGTTTTATCTTCTTCCCCATGTTCATAAAAATCACTCCTTCCACTCTTGTGCTCATGTTTGTTTGTCCCTATTGCTGTCTGGGTAGGGGAAGAGTTTTTTTTTTTGTTGAAAGCTTGTTTAGAAATTGTTTCTGGCTGTTGCCATTGTAACTAGCACTGAACAGTAACAGCCACAGAAGTGACTTGAGTAGCGATTAGACTGAATTTACTTTCCTTCATGTTTGAGACAGCAGGCGGTCCAACTGTTGTGGTATGGAGGGATCTTTATGCAAGCTGAGAAGGGCCCTTGAATGTTACACAGCTGGACTTTCATTTTGTGGAATTTGTGTCTTGCTGTCCGAAATAACCAGTCTGTCCTGACATGACATTTCCTGCCTTGCCCTATAAGGCAACGCAACAGATGGACTCCTTCCACAGGAAGTGTATAAAAGAGCTATTGGCAATGTGTTCTTCAGAAGTACGCTATAAGGTTTCTCTCTGATTTTCCAGAGGACTTCCGTAATCAACTCATTCCAAATCCATGCTGTGCTGTTCCGTGTCTTCCTGCATCCTGAAACTTGCATTGCTCTATTCAGTTCACACACATGATAAGGATAGTTTCACACTATTCACAGAACAGAATTGTTTCAATTTGCTTTTCATCCCAACATTCTTCATTCAATTTGAACTACATTTTCAGTGAATTAATGCCTTTTACTTTGGGATTAAAGGCATTAAAACCACAACACTATATTTTACATGACTTGTTGCTGTTTTAATGCCCTGGTATATTTGAGTACATTACTGTTGTATAAGCAGCTGTTTGCTAGACAGTAGAAGTTATAAAAATTATTGGAAAATTTCAAACCTTTGTCAAAGCTGCCATACATGATTAATGTTTTTGAAAGAGTAGTAAACATATCTACCTATTTCACTACAGAAGTACACTCTTACTCTCAGGCTCTCAATTTTGGTCAAGAAAGCTCTGCCATGATCTTCATGACCTCATGACACTTCATTTGCCTTGGTATTCACTGAAAATGTAGGCCAAAGAATATATTCACTTGTAATGTGACACTATACAGTACTCATGTTAAACAGTATACACTTCGTACACAAAATTCAGAAATTTGGGACCATAGGTCTTATCTCCTGCATGTGGATTTCTTTTGCATAAGATTATCTTTCTGCATTTAAAAATAAATTCTGAGATCTCACAAGTGGCTCAACTAGTAAAGGCGCTTGTCTGACAGCAGGCTGAGCTTTATTATTGTAGGGTTTAACCTGGGTCATGGCACTAGCGGACTGTGACTGAGATCTTCATAGTTGGCTGGGTGGCGCTGAGCAGGATTGTCTGAGATGGCAATCTCTATGCCTGAGCACTTACAGGTTTTCAGGGATGGTGACGGATGTGTCACTCCTCCAATCAGCTCTAAACTTCCTCTACAGGAATGCATTTCCCATGACATGCTAGAAGATGAGTGGGTTGAAAGAAGGGTTGAGTCTGCCTTTACATTCCTCTGTGTGTGGTTATACAATTCTCAATTCCAATCAAATAACTGGAGATTCTAAATTTAAAAAAATACATCCAAGCAAAAGGACCTGAATCTATTCCCCCTGCTTTATGGCACTGAATAGTGTATTATTATAAATGTTTTAATAGCAGTTTATTAGTGCTGGCAATCTATGTATGAGAAAATGGTGTAATGAAATCATTATTTATGGAACTGGATTAAATTCAAACACCAGATGGGAACAGGTTGTCATAGAAGTCTTATTGGTCATACCTATGCTTCCAAAGAATACTGGACAGGCTGAAAAGAAGGTAAACAGACACAGAAATGAGAAGAGTCAGCCCTCACCCCTGGCCCCCAGCGTGGTCCCCGGGTGACCCAGCAGATCTCAGTGTGACAGACAGTACAGCGCAACCAATCACAGCCCTCCTTCTTCTGGACAATGATCCCACACTGAGGACAGTGCATGGCCTCCCCCGTCTGGACCAGAGACTGGGGGGAGAGGAAGAGGGAGTTAAAGACAGCCAGAGTTACAGTCAGAAACAAACAGAAAGATAGGCTGACAGTTTTTGTATAGATGCACAGCAGCACAGAGAGACAGGCAGTTAGCAAGACTCTCACAGACAGGTAGTCTGTTACAGATCAACACCCAGGCACTGAGAGTTAAACTGTGATGAGAACAGTTTTTCCTAAAACAGGATTTTCAACACAACCCCACATACTCCTCAGACAGCAAAGAATTCTACTATACCAAAAGGCTGAACTTCATGAAGGGAGAACTCGATCTCCAGGGTCCATGGAGGTAATATCACTTTTTGTAACCGACTCGGTGCAAAAATAATCCCTGTTGCACAGAGTGTCAATATGTTAGCAAAACAAATAGAAAGAGACATTCAACCAACAAGACAGAGCAATGGTCTTTCAGTAAGAGAGACAGGCAGTGAGACAGAAGCGTGAAGTCAGCAAGAGAGACGGGCAGTGAGACAGAAGCAGTGAGTTAGCTAGAGACAGGCAGTGAGTCAGAGAGAGAGACAGGCATTGAGACAGAAGCGGCGAGTTAGCGAGAGAGACAGGCAGTGAGACAGAAGCGGCGAGTTAGCGAGAGAGACAGGCAGTGAGACAGAAGCGGCGAGTTAGCGAGAGAGACAGGCAGTGAGACAGAAGCGGTGAGTCAGAGCACTATGGTCCTGTCAGCCAGACTCACTCTCAGCAGGTCCCGTGTGCGCCGGGCTGCAGAGTCATTGACTGCGCGCACTGCCAAGTCATCCTGGTACTGCCTGCAGTTCATCCCCTCGTGGATTGCCTGGGAAAAAAAGAGGAAGAGAGGGTTACAGAGGGTGAGCATCAGGCTCTTGCTGTCTTTGAATCAGTATCTAGAAGCTTGTGTGCTGATGTGATGTGTTTATACATCATGTGTTCAACGTATAAACACTGAACTGGCTGCAGGGTTAATGCAGTGTGTGTCTTTTCTGCAGAGTGTTCATAAGTTGCATAAGCAGAGCATGCATCACCTTGCAGAGCAGGCAATTAGTCCTCCGGCAGACGGGGCAGTTGAATGTGTTGACGCTGTCCTCGTACTCACACCAGCCAGGGCAGTCCGGACTGGCACAATGATAGCTGCTTTCACTGCGACACTCCGCTACAGCCAAGCCCCGTGCCAGGAAGCGCTCGTACTCCTCTGCTGACACCAACTGGCAGAGACAGAGAAGGGAAGAGGTGTTGGAACAACCTGCAGCTCCTGGCATCGCACTACACAGCCCAAAGAACATGATCCTGCTTTCTCACTCAGAGCAGTCTCTGACACCACTGAAGCAGTGCAGTTAGCCCTGGTCACTACTCCGAGTCCTACTGGCACCCAAATTCCAGATATAAACACTAGTCTACTACTACTGATCTAAAAAGACTCTGGAGAATTCCAATTAATCCGGAAATAAACCCTCTGTGGATCCCTCTCTCTTTATTAAATCCCGGTCTGTTTACCAGATCAGGGTGAGATCAAAGTGAAACAGAGAAACAGACCCTGATGAAATACAGGCTCTATGTTTCTAACACAGCCAGGCCACGTAAATTGGGTGACAAAGGCAGACCTGGCTTCCCAGAGAGGACAGGCTGTGCTCTTACTAGACTGTGAAAAAATACTCAGGGATTAGAGAAACATTCTTCCTCAAAATCCTTTCCCCGAATTCCCACACCTGCCAGAATCAGAACAGCTTCCAATTCTTATAGGGGAGGAATAGAGCTGCAGCCCAGTAACTTGTACGTTTTCTTCACAGAGGGACAACATCACACATACGGCACATAAGTGACCTCCTGTAACAGCCTGAGAAACAGAGAGTGATCCTCTCAAATAAGAAAAAGGGCAAAGGGAAGGAATGAAGAAGAGGAGAGGGTTGGAGTTGACGGAAGAGAAAAAGAAGTGAGGAAAGAGAGGGATGTTGGCAGAAAGGAGAAACATAAAAAGAGAGAGATTCACAGGAAGAGGGGTAAGTGTTTATGCAACGCCTTACCGCACGGATTTCTCTCTCCTGCAGGGTGCTATCACAGGCATAGGCGTCATCGCGGTAAGGACAGGACACCTCCGGGTCCTCACACACGTGGATCACCGACCGCAGGCAATCTCTGTGGGCACCAAAATCATCCTCAGACACACCGAAACACTTACTCACTAACACTCACTTCTCTAACTCACTGAGATACTAACGCACTCAATGCTAAATAATAAGATTACAATGCACTGGACATTTAGTGACATTGAGAGTGTGACAGGCAAAGAGGGCCACAGGAAACAAAACAGAAGAACAGGAGACAGGGAGCGATCAGCCTAGTACAAAGAAATTGAGGAAAAAAACGCTGAAGACCGAGATGGAGAAACACAGTGGAAAACTGTTGAGTGACTTTGAATCAAAATGACTTTCTCCCCATTCCTCTGTCCCCTGTGCTATTCCATTATCAGGATCCCTGCTAATAGAAACCAAGAGCCTTTCCTGGAAAAATAAAGTGAAAAGAGAAACATTTTTGAAAGGCATAAGGAAGATGGACAACTCAAACACAATCTCTCAGTGAGGGAGAACATTCTCTCACCTGCAGAAGCAATGCAGACACTCCCTCAGCAGTACTCCCTCTCCAGGCTGTAACTCCAGGTAACAGATACGGCATTCCACACTTTCCCGGTTTGGCACCAAGTCCTGGGAATCAGTCTGGACTAGCCTTGCAAAGTTCCTCTGTCGTTCCGCTTCCCGCACCTGTGTGACAGGGACACAGATCAGGGCTTAGAGGTCAGAGTTAAAGGCCACCACTCTGAAGGGTGTACAATACACATGGTCCACTTCAAGCCCTATCCAGGAACGGTCCTTCAAAAACAATTCCCTGTGGAAGCCTTTGATAATCAAAATCAGTCAGCTGAACCCAGTCCTTGACTGGAATCGACCAGAAGAGACTGTATCTGATAAGATAAAAATACTTTATTAGCCATATACAATTTCTTGCATTAGGAATTAGTCTTTTCGCAGAGGGAGAGAAGCTTGGGGTCAGAGTGCAGGGTCAGCCATTGTACAGCACCCCTGGAGCAGTTGGGGTTAAGGGCCTTGCTCAGGGGCCCAACAGAGTAGGATTCCTCTGCCGGCTGCGGGATTTGAACTAGCAACCTTCCAGCCACAGGCGCAGATCCTTAACCACAGAGCCACCGCTCTCCAATCCTACAGTCAGACTGTACTGTAGATGTGTGTGCGCATGTTTTTTATTATCTAAATGAGACATATTATCCAACCTATTGTTAAGAGTTTTGTCACAAATGCCTTGTTTCAGTAATTGATGATAGTTTAAATTTCAGATGAAGCAGCTTATTATTATTATTATTATGAACCCCCTAGAGATCTGGTGTTTGACTACCTGTCCTATATGCAGTGGGATACTCTGGGGCTCCACGTCAAGCTATGCGTGGCATTCTGCGAGGTCTTTCAAGGAGAGATAAATAATTTGCTAACAACCCAATAAACAAGCACGTTTGAACACTCATCTTGTGATCCTTCATAAATCTGGATATTCCTGTACTCTAGGTCAGGTATCTCGTTCCAAGAGCCTGGTCTGCTAGAGCATCTTCTTGATTACACTTCAACCAAAAGTGTCAATTACTGCTCTGAACTACTAAGTTTAAATTGCTAGGACTCCTAGCCACTGAAGTGACTAACCTAAAAAAATCGACAGCTTTCCCGGACCAGGACACTGAGTCCCGGGCAGGCGCTGCGGGTGTGAAGCCAGGCACAGCTCCCATGATGACCCTGGGGCTCTGTGCAAACCAGACAACAGACGCTGGTGCTCCAATTCATTTTACGAACCGACATTTAATGCAGTTTTTATAGTATGCATCTCATACCGGCCACAGGGCCGGGAAGAATAACATATAAAGGCAAGAGTTTTAAAATAAGTCTCTTTATTTCTAAACAATATTTGTTTACAGTTAAATACAAGTTTCACTTTAATACAAAGAACTTAACAGTGGCTTTCTTGTATTCATTCGCCTGCAGTCTGGCTGTAGTAGACCCATGCAGAACCAGACACAGTTCCAGCAGATTGCTAAAGTTTTCAAAACACTTTATACACTTTGTCAGTATCTTGAGATATAAAACCATTTAGAACTGCAAAACAATTAAGACAACCTACGTAAAGGTTCAGTTAACTAGGTGCTCCATTGGAACAATACAAAACGGAAGCAGAAGAGGTTCTTACAGACTAGGAACAGGAAGCTCTTCCTCCCCTGGAGGTGCTGTTTCAACACTGAAACGACCTCCATCACAAAGGAACAGGACTGATGCCCCCCACTGTGGAGAGCGGTAAAGCCTCTTGCTCCTCCATACCCCTGCCACCTTCCACAGCAGGGCGCACACTAGGGGACACACCGGGCATTACGAGAGACCCCCACTGCTCTTAGGGACACCGCTGTAACCTGGGGAAGTGCCACAGTAGGGCCCTGCTTCAAGAAACATTGGCCCTTTCACTGCAGCCCTCTGGAGAGGCCTGATCCTACTATTTATATTAATAGTTTGGATGGTGCTTCTAATCCAAATCGTGTTACATTTGTACCCACTTATACTGCTGGGCATCTTGTTGAAGCAAAGTGGGTGAAACTTCTTGCTTAAGGGCACAAGTGTAGTAGCATCCCTGTGATGTGAACCCACAGCCTTCCAGTTAACTAGCTGCTTAATTCATTGATCTTATTCAATATAGATGCTTAAATTATGAAGTGTTAGCTGGAAAAAATACCGAGATATGAATCTGTGAAAAACTTGAGGGATAATACAGAAGTGCTAGGGGAAGGGACCATATTAGCCTGCAGCCTGAGGACATAATAAAGATTGCAAATAAGATTAGGCCATTGAGCCCATCCAGCTCAACTGGTAGTTAGGGACAAATTCATTTGATGATCGCGTCCAGCTGATTCTTGAAAGAAGTCAGAGTTTTGGCTTTCTGGGGGGATTTTGACTACATGAGTGGGTAGCCTGTTCTATATTCCCAATACCCTTTGTGCAAAGTACTAATGTATGAGAGAAGAAAGGAAAATGACCCAACTAGTGACAGAACAGTGTGGCACAATGATCTCTGGCACAGAAAAACACTGACCACAGATGTGGCCCTCCTTACCCCCGTCCCTGAGATATATGGCCCATGAAATGGCACTAACCAGAAAAGCCACAGCATGAAACAAAAGCTGATCATCTACTTACAAAGGTTTCTTACTTTTGACAGATGAGAGAACAACCAGAAACAGAGCATTGTGTCCAGGCTGTAGCTAAGTGAAGTAACTGTTCCCTTCCTCAAGGTTTAAAACAGCCTGACACTAGCCAAAAAACGGGTGCTAGAAACTCTCAGTTTCTACTTGTTTCTAAGGAAAGAGTGAAACATTGTAGTCGCAGTTAATGGGCAAACAACCTGGAGTCAACAATAAGATTGCTGGACATATATACATACATATATGCCTACTGGTTCATCTGACTTATTTTTCAACAACTACAATCACATAATCATTAAAAGTGTTCCTGTGTCTTTTTATCATATACAAGCTTTTGTATTTCATGTGTAATAAATAGACTGTATATAATCCACTAAAGCATACAAAACATAAACAACATCCATTTTACACTATTGACCTACCCCTATAGAGCACCTTTGATTTTAAACTTATACAGTACTTACAGTATTTTTACCTTGTTTTATTTGTGCATTTTCCGGTTATTGCTGGGAAAATCCAATATTTCTGATTTAGCAGACAAAACTCACTTTTAGCAGATTTAATCCGTCTGTTCAAAGTGTCCAGAATTACAGATATAAAAAAAACTAAATGCATTTCACAGATCTTTAACTTACTAGGCAATCTGTTTTCTCTGCCCCTATGATTTTTCAATAAACATTTTACGTATGATACCTTTAAGCCCTTAAAGCGGAATATAAACAATCTGTTCATGGCAG
The DNA here is from genome assembly GCF_040954835.1 of Lepisosteus oculatus. Taxonomy (NCBI): domain Eukaryota; kingdom Metazoa; phylum Chordata; class Actinopteri; order Semionotiformes; family Lepisosteidae; genus Lepisosteus; species Lepisosteus oculatus. Next base: position 28,980,797 of record NC_090701.1, read on the forward strand.
AAATAGTTCATTGTCCACACTGCTGTGTAACATGTGTTATTGTTATTGTCATAATGCTCTGTTTGTGCACTGTTCCCATACACCATCTGTCGTATGCCTGAGAACAGGTAGATAAATCAATTTCAGGATAGACTTTTACAAAATATTCCAAACCTCACAGACTCCTGAAAAACAGACCAAGTGCCAATTCTGAATAAAACAAGCAAACAAAAAGACGGATAGAACTTGGATGAAAATGGTGCCAAATGTTCTATGTTTAGTTTAAGCTGAGGGAACTGGGTCTTAAAACAATACGAGGTTAGAGGGGTGCCCATACAGAGACAGGGATCACAGAGTCATCCTCTGACCTCACAGAACATAATGGTTTTGAGATTTCCCAGTGCATTTGTGAACAGAACCCTTGATGTGGTGAACGACCCTAGAATAATGGCTCACCCAAGTCTGCTACAACTTGGCTCATTATCACCAATACCAATTAAGAATCTGAGTTAACTTATTATATATTTCAAAATTATTCAAGATTATTAATTTATTCACAATTACAGGGTGCTTTTCAGTTATTTTCTGCTCAAGGGTATTAAGGTGCTCTCTTAAAGCAGTCAAATTCCAGACACGTCAAAGTGCAAGTTTTGAAAGGGACAACACAGGAAGTGAATATAGCAATTAAATGTTTTCAAGTCAACCAACTTTGGAAATATCGTCTGGCTTTTGCTCACCATTAGAACAATGATAATTCCTTGTACTTGAGCAAAGAAATTCATACTGTTAACACTATGCAGGAAACTGTGATCCCAACGCACTAGGACACCACTTAGTTACACAACATAAACAATACAATTCAAAATAACAAAAAATACAATACTTTAAAAATATAACCGTTTTAAAATCCTGTTGCTGGTAGCTGTACCCCTTCTGCAGAAATGTCTGTAAAGCAGGCAATACAGGCAGTGTGCAGCGGGGGTGCCGTGCAGGTGTCTCTCATGGCTCTGCTGTTTCTGATGTTAGTATGCTGTGTGTGTCAGTGTGTGTGGTAAGTACAACAGTATGCCATGTAGCAGCAGTCCAGTCAGAAAGCGGATTCAGGATGTGTTGTACAGGGTTGTGTGAAGACCTGCAACCTGCTCCCACAAACCTACATCGCAATAACGCAGGTTGGGATTTTAAAGTTGTCCTTCTAACTCGAAGCAATGAAATTTTAGTCTGAGGAATAATCCTTCCCTGCACTGGAGGCGTCTTCTAAGCAGAAAATATCACAAACAATCTAGACAACATCAAAGTCTTTTGTGAAATTAAAAATAAATGTAGGTCATATTTTAAGGTTTACTATATGGCATGTTCCTATTGCTCCGTAAGTGGCACAGATTTCTTGTTTCGTAACGTAATACCGATCAAATACTGCCTCTGCAGTGTTAATCGGCAATTAACAGAAGGTTAACAAATAATTTAAAATAGGAACAAGTGAAAAAAAATGTTTGGTATAGGTATCTGGTTAGCAGCAAAGAGCAAAATGAATATTGCAAAGATTTAACACCCAGATTGATTCAATTGCTTTGAAAACATCTCCTATCTAGGAGTGTCCCGGACTCCTGGGGTCTGGGTGTCCGGGAGCCCCCGTTGTGCGTGAGTGTGGGCCAGTCAGTGGTGTGTCAAGAGTTGGTTATGGTGTCAGTAGTCCAGACTCGGGGGCAGGTTCAGATTGTGCAGCAGGGCGTTGTTCTGTGTGGCGGCGCCCCCCAGCACTTCTTCTCTTCTCCCTTTCTCCTTAAACACAGAGAGAGAGGAGAGGTCAGCATGAGGGAGCGTCCCAGGCTCAGTTACACCCTACCTGTCCTTCCGTCTGGCTCTTGATGCCCCTCCACCTTGTCTATGCTACATCCCTATCCCCTCTTCCTACGTTTGACCCCCGTCTATATCTCTTTCTCGCTTTTCATCTGTGTCCTTATCTCTCTGTTCAAGTCCCTTTCCTGTCCTTTACTGCTGCCATATTCCCAAGTTTTTCCCATGCTCCTCTGTCCTCCTAACTCACAATCCTACAGTCTGTACCCCACACGTCTGCCCCCTTATCCCTAACCATGTGCCTCTGCACATGCTCATCTGCCCCCCTTCTTCTCTGTCCTTATCCTCCTGACATTCACACACCTTTCCCTGCTGTTCTCTTCCTTCTATGTCCACCTGTGTCCATAGAGTCCCCTCTCCCTATTCCCAGACATCTGCTCTGTCTGAACACGTACACCAAGAAAATCCACATGACAAGCCCACGACCCCGTGTTTCAGACATGTCGTTGTGGACAGACTGACTGAACCACTGACTGAGACACTCACTGACCGTCTGGCTGACACACTAGCTGCCTGTCGATTTGAAGCAGTGCAGAGAGAAGACAACAGTCCACCCTCAAGCAGAGCGCAGAGCCACGACAGCAAACAGTCTGTACTACCTGCCCGGGCAGTCACTCCCCACACTTTTGCTGCTCCTGGTTCTGTCTGTCTGCCCTTTGCGCACGAGTACATTTGACTATTTTTGTCATGTTGGTGTGTCCGTCTGCCCTGGGTGTCTGCGAATCAACCTATCTGGTCTGCGGCCCATTATGTCTGTGAGTGTGGCAGTGTGTCTGTCTGTGTCAGCGTGACAGTGTGTGTCTCTCAGTTCCTCACTGCCTCAGTGTCAGTCTGTCCTACCTGCTGGTACTGTCTCACTGCCTCTTTCTCCTGCTGGATGCGGTGCAGCTCTTCGGGGTCTGGGCGGTACCCCCCTGGCACCACGTACCCTACGGGCCGGTCTGAGCTGCAGATCTCACAGCCCGGCCTCGTGGGCTTGTTGATGAAGGTACAGGAAGGACATGACCAGCCAGCCTGCGATGGGCGAGGGGGGGAGGGGTTGAGAGAGTGAGGGAGAGGTAGGAAGGTGGAAAAGGTAAAGAAAGAGAGGCATAGCGAGTACACAGAGAGAAGGGTAGACAGAGCAGATGAAAGAGTAGGAGTAGGGCAGAGGAAGAGGGGAAATGGTGAAGACATGGTTAGAATTCACATATATCCAATTGTTCTGAATAAATCCTTGCTTGATTTTACATGGTGAAACATTACAGACACTGGACACAAGGCAAAACATAAGGATGTCTTGTTCCACTTGAAAAGAATTCCATTGTATACAACAGACACAAGCCCTTTTAGTAGGATATTAACAGCAGCTTAAGTAAAACATTAAAACCTACATAAAATTCCACTGCTCCTTAAACCTGACATAAAAACATGGCCACGCACACAAAGGTGGTACTGTTGCGCTCTTGTGTTAGGCTGACACAGTATTGGCAGTGCACACTACCTGTGTGTTGCTTGGTGCAGAGTTAGCTGTGCTGCTGCTCAGTGCCTCATTTAGCTGCAGCATCTCCAGATTAATCAGATCTCTGATGTCACCGATGCCCATCCGGTCTGTCCCACCCCCTCCACCTGCACAGCCAACCAAAAGAGATAAGACATCCATCAGAAGCCAATAAACATCTTTCCCTACTCTAACTCCCAATCACAAAACTCGGACAAGAGAAACTGACATTTCAATATCGTTCTGTACACAAACCAACACAGAGCTACCGGCAGATAAAACACAGGGAGATGAACAGCAGCTGTTCACAGCAAGTCAGACAGAAAATGAAAATAAATGTCATTAGCAGGTTCCTCGTCCCTAAGAAATTCCAGAACATTACTCAGCCATGTCCTCAGTGATCCCAGGGAATAAATGACATAGCTCATCAATGTGTTCTTGTCCCCCACATCACTTCTGGTTTGTTCTTTGTATGTTCTGGACTGTGAGTAACTCTTCTTAGTGCACTTCTCACTGTACTGATTGTATTGTATTGTATGTATTGCATTATTATTATTGTATCATTTGTTACACTGTTTTGTGTTGACTGTGTTAAGCTGCTGTAGCACTGCAATTTCCCTCACGGGATCAATAAAGTATCTATCTAAAGCAAAAAAAATAATTATTATAATAATTATAATAATAATTCTCTTAAAGGGGAAATGCAACACTATATTTATATTTCGAGGTTAGAAAGAATCAGAAATGATGAGTGCATTTCAGACCACAATAAAAGTGAAATGTAGACAGTAATGTGTAAATCCTCCAATTTACATCACAAAATAGACAGAATTTTCAGGAATGTGCAGCACCACATTCTGGGATTCATAATGAGGTAACCAAACTTTGGCAGAGCTGAAGCTGCCCTATCCCATTGTACACAAGCAGGCTTACGAATACATCTTTTAATCTGCTCAAAATATTGCTCTGAACTTTGAGGCGGTCTTGCTGACAAATACATCTCACTCGTCAACTGCGTGCAGGTCACGTTGGAGCATTTCTGCAGTGAAATTTCTGCTACACAACCTGTACTTATTTGCTCATACATCACATTGCATTAGTTATTACAGTGGCTTATGAGCAGGAAGGGATACTTCACACCACAATTCGTGTGAACTCTCGCTCCCCGTGGAGAGACCAGGGGTTTGCAACAACATGGAAACTAAGTTCACAAAGTTCATGATTTTGTACTTAATTCTGAATTTGTAAAATTTATTTATTTTGTTCCAGAGAAATTGGGACTTCAATTCTCCTTTAATGTCAATTTGTTGCACAGATCAGAGTGACCTTTGCCAATACCCCTTGGAATTAGATACAAGTATTCACAATTGCCTCTGTTGAAGAAGGAACAGATTTAATTTGCCCTTTTAGCTTTGCCTGACCTGATTTGATGGGACACAAGCTATTTCAAAGGTTCCTTCCTCAACAGCAGTATCTTCTAACATACAGAACAAAGTACATTGTCTAGGAAAGAGCAACACTGAATTAAATCCTTCTCACAGGTTGATGTTTCAAATCCAGTATTAACTGTTTTGCACTTATCAGCATTAAAATATCTCAGGTTTCTGCCCTATCATGAATAGACTCAAATCTAATGCCCTTATTCTCTCTGTATGTGCCTTTCAGAGAGACTTGGATCCAAGATCCTCTACTATTTCTTGTGCCACTACTACAGTGTTTGTAACTCCCCACATTTAAAAAAAAACTGCAAATACTACACAAATACTTGCTAAACCTTACCAACACCCTGCATATGAACCAGTTCTTAATCACAATGCCGGCATTTTCTTGGATTTGTACACCTTTCAACTGTAGAATCAATCTTTACCTCTAATATACCATATTTTCACAACAATCTTTAGTTGAATCTAGCCGATTCAATAATATTCCCATTTAGGTTAATGACCAAAGATCTAGTTAACAGTCGATGAATAACAGCCCTCATTTCTTTAGAAGCCTGGTTTCCGGAAAGTGTTTACTATAAACTTTACCATAACAGTCTCCCATTATCATGGTCACTCTTGACCTATGGATACATAGAGACGTAACCAGGGAGACAGAAAAGTGTATTATGAAGAGAGAGAAATATCAGTCCGTCAAACATAAAACCTCATCATTTAGTCAGTGCTCTGCCATTCAGTCAGTCCCTCCGTACCAGTGCTGTGTGGTAACCGGGCCGGCAGGGTGTTGTAGCCCCTCCAGTCCTGCGGGGGCAGGCCATTGCTGGAGGGGGGACTGGTGAGCAGAGCGCTCTCCTGGTCCTGCTGGCACAGCTGGCGCGACAGTCGAGCGTGGCGTGCAGACAGCAGGTAAAGGAAGGCCGTGTCACCATGACGACGGACACCGTAGGATGCCAGAGTGCGCTGGTCTGCGCACAGACACTGACCTATCACCCAGCGCTGCACACGGGGGTGAAACCCATAGTCCAGAAAGACCTGTGAGAGGTGAGGGAGAGTGGAACCGACAGTGAAGAGGGAGAGACAAGTAGACAGAAATGGAGACAGGAAGTAAGCAGAAGGCTGCTATCTTTCCATTATTTTTATTGGTTCACAAATAAACTGTAAAAAAATACCTCTTAAAGACAACTGCTTTGTTTAAACCACTTTTGACAACTGCTATCTGCTTTCTTGATCTAATTAAAGGTTGAGGATCATCTCCATTTCATGAGAACTGTTGACTACCTCATTATTTTGTATTAATCCTCATTCAAGTCACAGTGAAATAAATACTTATTTTCCTTTGGTGAAAAAAGAGAGGGTTATGGTCACTCACTGTCTGCTCACATTATCAAATATTGAACTTCCACATCTTGGTGTATAGCAGCCATGATATCAGTTTAAAAAAGTTTAAAAATACTTTAAATTGTTAAGTGGTCACACATTCTGAATAACTAAACAGGTTAAAATATGACAATTATTAGATGAAAATACTGGTGTTTTGTTATAGTCAAGTTTATAGTCGTTTAAAACAAGAAAGTTAAGAAAGTATAATTGTACAAAAAAAAGCAAAGACTGTGATAAAGGGTGAGAGACCGAAACCCATAGAAGGAAACAAACACAGAAACCAACTAAAAGGGGGCTCTAGTCTCACCTGCTGTTTAAGGGAGGTAATGGTCATGTGAGGGAAGACTTTCACTGTGACACAACAGGAAGAGGAAGCGTCCTCCACTGCTACCTTCAAACTGAGAGAGAGATACTGTTAGTATCCAACTCTAGCTGTTGGTATATAGCAGCAGCACATATTCCTTTTATCGTCTCTCATTCCTCCTTCAGTGACTCACAGGGAGACAACTGATGCACTCGCCTGTGTAAGTCGAGTTGGTGGCCCTTGTCCCTCTGGACCAGAATTTCCAAAAAAGTAATGCCTGAATCCAGAGAGACGGCACTATAGAAGCTTCCTTGAATGAATCATGAAACTGAGGTGCTGCCTACTTGGCCATTAAAAGTCCAATGGCACCTTAAAATATGAACCAGAATGGGTGCCTACCACAGTAACCTGGGTACATTTCACTCACTAATATCCCACCTTAATTCAGCTGATGAAGTAATTTCACACTTCTCCATCTGATTTGCTGTATTGTGGCACTGCTGGCACATAATGGCAACCATGCCTCACCCAAGTAGGTACCGCCCTTCAGTGATAGATAAAACATACCTCCTTCTAGATGTAAAAAGCTTCAGAATGAAAAATGCAATATAAACACAATTATTAATTATTCCTCTCTACCACCTTCAAACCGCCATGGACACTGTTGATACACTGCTCTATCTCTTTGTCCGACAATAACTCTTTTACATTGAGAGTAAGAGAAAGTAATGTTAACATCGGGGGAGATTCAGTGGAGCTAGTAGGACAATACAAGTACTTGGGGACCATTCAAGGCTCCAAGTTAAATTTCGAAGCCAATGCTGACTTGATCCTCAAAAAAGGATAACAGCATCTTTTCTTCTTAAGGAAGCTAAAGTCGATGATTCATTGTTGATTTTGTTCTATCGGTCCTTCCTTGAATGTGTTCTAGCTTTTACCCTGATCTGCTGGTTTGGCAACCTGAAACTGAGAGGCAAGACAAACTGGGCAGCCTTGTGAAAATATGTCAGATGTCATTTAGTGTTGATCTTCCTGCCCTCTCCTCCATCTATCATAGACGTGTTTTGCGTAAAGCAAAATCTATCTGTGACGATCCTTCACACCCCTTCTTCAATAATTTCCAGTTACTCCCGTCAGAACGCAGATACCGCCTCCCCAACTCCAAAACAAACAGGTTTAAACTCTGATTCATACCTGTAGCTTTAATGTTGTTTAACACTTGATTTTCTTTGCAAATATGTCTACTGTTGTTTTTTTTCTGTCCGCCTGTACACCAACACTGCTGCTGGAAAACAAATTGCCCCCTTGGGGATAATAAAGACTCTCTCCCTCAATTCATAAGATTCATCCGTGATATTCCCATCTCCTTTCAATCATTCCTGCTCTCTCATACTCTCTTACCCCTCTTCGCACTGTAGGCTTCCAAACTGTACTACCCATTATGCCCTCCACTCTAACCTCCCACATGCCTCTCAGCTTCTCTCACCTGATCTCGGTGTCCGGGTAGCTCTTCTCTCGGAGTCGGACTGTGAGCTCTGCCTGCTGGCGGGCCAGTGACACTGCGCACTGGGAGGCTGAGCTGGCGTCGCCGGCCTCAATTGCTGTGGCCAGTTCTATACACAGGTCCTCTGCAAAAACAGGGGAGAGGGGAGCATAGAGGAAAGGGAGCTTGTCATTCATGGGTCTGTGTTCCCAGCTATGTCACAGCTATTTAAAGGCCAGCCTTTCACAACCTCCATAAAACCACCTCTTGATGCTGACTGGTTTTCTGCTGTCTGGTTAAAAGCTTATTAACTTCATTAAATAAACAACTGGCTATATCAAACTCCCATACAGGACTAGGCAGAAGGTATTTGACAGTCCCTGCACAGGCAGAAAGACAGGTCAGTAATCTTTACTTATTAAAGCTCAAAGTGAGTCCATCCTCATATCTGTAAGAGTTCTTATTAGTAACTTATAAGCGAGGCCTGTCCTGTCTGTTAAATATCTATATTTGCAATCAAGAGCTCTCCCCCTGTTCTGTCATAATATTTGAAGAGTGCTGTCAGAAGCTCAAGCTGCATGTGTCCAGCACAGAATGGCAGTTCATAGTACTTCTACTTTTATGGACAGCTGCTTCCACATTGGCAGGGGAACTTACATTTACTGTTTAAAATAACTCAACTGCAAGACTCTGCACGTTGAGAATATAAAATTAAAAAATGAATTCCTTACACTTATATAGCACTTTTCTGGACACTCCACTCAAAGCGCTTTACAAGTAATGGGGATTCTCTTCCACCACCACCAATGGGCAGCCCCCACCTGGATGATGTGACGGCAGCCATAGTGCGCCAGAACACTCACCACACATCAGCTATCAGTGGGGAGGAGAACAAAGCGATGAAGCCAGATCCTAGACAGATAGGTCTCATCCAAAGGATGGCATCTTTTAACAGTACAGTGTCACCATCACTATACTGGGGCATTAGGTCCCACACAGACTGCAGGGTGAGCGCCCCCCTACTGGCCCTTCTAATACCTCTTCCAGCAGCAACCTTAGCTTTCTCAGGAGGTCTCACATCCAGGTAGTGGCCAGGCTCACACCTGCTTAGCTTCAGTGAGCTGCCAGTTGTGGCTTGCAGGGTGACATAATAAAGCACCACCCGATTGTCTGCCTGTCCCATATTAAAATCTATGATTAAATACACTTTAGAAAAGCATTTCTAACCTGTTCCACTAAAGGAGCCGTTCTAAACTGAGCTGAATCATCACAGGGGAGAACAGTAAGGGGATGTGGACCTGCACCCGAGAGGGAAACAGAGGGAAACGTCACAACTTCTTGAGCACTGAGGTGTGAAAAAGGTCAACACTCACCTGTGCGTGGCAGGGTAACAGACGCTGTGGGTTCCAGGGGTTCCAGGTGGAGCTGCCTCTCCTCTGGGGTCTGGGAGGAACTGTCTGCCACTGGGATAGCAGGAGAGAGGAGGACAGGGGGGAAGATAGGTAAGTGGTTGGTTTAGGTGGTCTAAACACTGGGAACCCCCTTTACTGATGCCATCTTCACACCTGCTGAACACAGCACACACAGCAGAAAAAAACAAACATCTGGCAGTCAGCTAACCTTTCACTCACTGAACTGAGCTATTAAGGCCCTGCAAGGCAGACACAATCACCAGCTTTAAATCATCTGTGAGAGAAACACAAAAGCATACCTGGACGACGGGTACTATAATTCAAAACTTCAAACCAAGCTTGAGTGCTTCTGTCTCTGCTAAGGGACCATGGCCAGATGCAAGCTCATCTTACAGTAATGATCTTTAAGTAGATCCTGACACTGAGCCAGTGCACCTCACAGCCCTCAGTCTGGAGGCCACAGAAAGTCCCAGAAGCCCAGAGTCACCTCCTGCTACGGTGAACAAAATACACAAATTATCAGGGCCGATCACATGCACTTCAAGGAATGGATCAGCGTGTAATGTTGTCAACTGTGTGATTTTTCATATGTCAGCTGATGTCTGCAAACTCCACACCCAAAGTAGAACAAGGAAGATGGGGACAGACTTAATAATAAACTTTATTTTATACTGGACCTTTAAAGGTGGCTTCTCAAAGCGCATCTGAATACAGTAGGAGCAGAAGAGTAAATAACAGAACCAGTTTAGTAAAGGCCTTTCTAAAGAAGAAGGTTTTAAGTCTAAATTTGAAGGAGTTCAGGGAGAGTGACTCTCTGATATCCTTAGGGAGAGAGTCCCAGAGCTTTGGAGCATAACAGGTAGGGGTGGGGAAACAAAATCGATTCATAGGTGCATCATTATTCTCTGCACAGTACTAAACATTTCAGATAAAAAACAATGTAACATAAAGGACAAATAGAACAAATAATAATGGTTTAGTTTTTTGTGCTTAAGACTAAACTAATTGCGTGGTGAAACGTAAAGATGTATAGGTTAACAAGTGCGCCATGCTTAAGCTAAGCTACCCGGTTTATGAAGACGGACAAACTCCGGCCTGCACCGTCCATTTGGAAAGCTACCATATGGGCACATTTTGGATTTTATTAAGTAAAAGGTAAAAATGAACTGGATAAGAGCCACATGGTGTGCAAGCTGTGTCATACCAAGATAAAATATTTCGGGAACACAACGAAATGCGAAATCACATTTCACGTTTCCATCCGGAGTTGGAGGAAAAACGGCCTGCTCTTGTTGCTGCCGAACAGAGATCCCTCAAGCAAGCATCAAAGCTTCCACATAGTTCTGAAAGGGTGAAGAGAATCACCAGGTCTATAGCAAGTATTATCGCAAAAGATTTGCGCCCCTACACCATTGTTGAAATCCCGGGCTTTCACTTAATGTCGCAAACACTGGAGCCGAGGTACAACATACCGTCTCGGCGTCACTTTAGTGAAACAGCAATACCAACACCCTACAACGACACCAAAACTCAAGTTTTGGAATAATTGAAGAAAGCACATAGGGTGGCAATAACCTGTGATGCATAGACGTCCATTGCAACAGAATCCTATATCACTATTACCACGCACTACATAACTGATGAATGGCAGCTCGTGTCTCGCCTATTCCAGACATACAGTAAGAAAAAAAAATCATCATCTATAGAAAAAAATGCATCTCAATGCATCGAGAATCTATTTATAATCACATTGTGGCACCCTGAATCGAAATCGAATCGAATCGAATCGTGAGGTGCCTAGAGATTCCCACCCCTAATAACAGGAGAAGACCCTCTCACCCACAGAGTGCAGACAGGCTTAGAGTCAGATAGGAGACCAGAATTAGAAGAGTGAATGTTGCAAGGTGGGGAGAAGGACAATAGTAGCTCAGACAGGTACTGAGGTGCCAAGCCATGCAGAGCCTTACAGGTGAGCATGAGGATTTTGAAGCCATTACGAAAACCTGACAGGAAGCCAGTGCAAGGACACCAGGATAGGAGTAATATGATCACTTGCTCTAGACCTGGTCAGGATTCAGGTTGCTGAATTTTGGACATACTGGAGTTAGTTCAATGTGGATTTAGAAACCCTAGCAAGCGATGTGTTACAGTAGTCAATTCAGGAGAATACAAATGTGTTTATCAGATTTTCAGCAACAGTTGAAAAGCAATAAAAGAATAAACTTCTCCAACTGCCCAGCTTCACACCTCTCAACATTGGAGCAGAGAGCCCTGATCCAGTGACAAGATCCAGGCTTGAACCTGTGATCACAGAGCTCAATACGCTCCTGGGTGAGCACCTTCCATTGGCTGGTGCTTATTTAACTAACATCTTATCATTTTGTTGTGCACATAATGTTTACAAGAAAGTCTTATATTTTTGTTACAACTTTGTTTTCTAGTTAAGTATAGTTCCCCTAAACCTATAGATGTAACTCTTGGCACTAGACCTATATTTTTCCAATATGTTTTTTGCAGAAAACTAGTAGATATGTAAGAAATTGTCAATAAGAATAAAATCATAAATGCTTTTCATCACACTAATATTGCTGCACAATGCAGCCAAAAAGTACATGTGAACATGAAGTATACACTGTCGATATTCAAGGTTTCTAGGGTTTTTCAAACTGCAGGTGTTCAACAATACCATAGTAGATATTTTACCCAGCAAACTTTTATCTTCTTAACAGCATTTTTCACAGCGAATTGTGATCAGCCGTACACACTTTGGGTGTTTGTGGGACTATTCATTTTTGCCTTTTGTAATTATCTCACCTGGAGCAGTTTGCTTGGCCAACAGCTATATCACCCTGCAACTAACAGCTGGCAGCCCAGTGAAGCTAAGCAGGTGTGAGCCTAGTCAGTACCTGGATGGGAGACCACCCGGGAAAAACTAAGGTTGCCGCTGGAAGAGGTATTAGAGATACCAGTAGGGGGGCGCTCACCCTGCGGTCCATGTGGGTCCTAATGCCCCAGTATAGTGACGGGGACACTATTCTGTAAACAGGCGCCGTCCTTCGGATGAGATGTAAAACTGAGGTCCTGACTCTCTGTGGTCATTAAAAATCCAAGGGTGTTTCTCGAAAAGAGTACAGGTGTTACCCCGGCTTACGGGCCAAATTTCCTCCTGTCCTTTACCAGTCATGGCCTCCTAATAATCCCCATCTATGAACTTGCTTCATTACTCTGCTCCCCATTGATAGCTGATGTGTTGTAAGCGCACTTGTGCACTATGGCTGCTGTCGCATCATCCAGGTGGATGCTGCACATTGGTGGTGGTGGAGGGGAGTCCCCATTAACTGTAAAGTGTTTTGAGTGGAGTGTCCAGAAAAGCGCTATATAAATTTAAGGAATTATTACTATTATTATTGGAGTTTCAACACTTTCCACTTTCCACAGTGAATGGACAGTAAACTAAACTTAAAACTTAAACTAAACCAATGCTTTAAAATCAGACAAGCTTGCCTTCAGCTTTCCAGTACAGGATTAGTACAGTACAGGATTCAAACTAAATGGTTACCTTTTAAAACTGAACAGAAAAAAATGTACGGAATTAATGTGATCCCAATAACCCTTTAGGGTGGTTTTCTTTAGTTTGTTGTTAGCAACAAGGTCTATTATTTCTTTTAAGATTAGGTGTTATTAAAGATTTCTAATAATGTTTGTGTTCCCTTGACGAAGCAACTTGGTGCCTTTCTGTGTAAGGGCAAAGGAATATGCTAATAGGCCCCTCTGACATGAGACATCATAAAGCTGTATCAGAACTGAACAGTGTAACAGTATTTAGCACAGATGGAATCCAGCAAAGTTTCTAGGCTGTTTCTTTACAAGAACATGGGTCCAAATTTACTGTTCATCACCCAAAAATGCACCAACGGGGGATCTCCAGGGTTGGTACTAAAACCATCACCAACTTGTATGTACCTTAAAAGCAAGAACTCACTGGCTCCTCATCTCTCCCCAACTAAACTGACAATCTGAGTTTTCCAACCATGCCACTGCAAGCAGTCCAGACTTAAACATTTCTCCAAGAAAGCAAGAGATTGAGTCTGTACAGTACAGAATTCTGTCCAAGATATTCTTTCTGAGAAAGAAGAAATCTTGTTTTTGCGAACACACTGTTATTTTTACCCGATGAACAAAATAAGACAGATGGGAGTCTTTTTGTGGACTTCCTGAATATCCAGGAATATTCAGCACTGGGACGAACAGAGCTCAACTACCTGTCTACCTTGCGGCCAGACACAAAAAGAAAACTCTGCACACAATTTTATTTTAAGACCAAAGTTCAGCCATGTTAACTTATGGCAGACCTGCCAGAAGGCCAACACTAGCTGCTGAGACCAAACGCAAAGCAAAACTCTATTCCTTTCCCTCAGCACTGGGATACTGCCAGAACAGAGTGAGCTGTCAAGTCTGACCACAGACCATCCGGACCAAATTTGGTCAAGAGATATTTGAGCATAAAACTTTTTAATCACATTATAATTCTTGAGAGTTGAACAATTATTTCAAACATGTTTGATGTTTAGTTCACAACATTAAATGCATATTTACTTGTGTCCGAGAAAATTAATGCAGTGCAATCATTTGAGACCAATAAAATATATGAGCTAGGCCATAACACACGTTATAGTCAATGTGTATTTTAACTCTGAAGTTATTAACTCTGATATTTGTAATCCCTGAGTAAATGATCAGCCTTTTGTATCACAGCACATCATTTCACAAATATATTCTACTTTATTTGAATTTGGTTACATGTTTGATTGATTCCTAAAAGTCATCAAGTACTTTTACAATTTACAACTACAATTACTGATTGTTAATGAAAAGGAAAACCCCCACATCACTATAGTTGAATGTGCACCGATATACTGTTTTCAGTCTTTTTTGTTTCCGTCATAGGATGTTTCATGACCATTTATCAGTTAAAATCAAAAACAATATCTGTAAGTAAATGTCAATAAAGGTTAAGTAGAAAAAGAGAAGCAGAAGAAAAGTTACAAACATGAGGAGATCAATCAGCCTCTCTAGCCCTTTAAGGTGAAAAACCTGAAAGCTGAACTGGAACAGTGCAAAATCCAAAAAAACGGGTTTGGATAATTCATGTTGAGTTTAAAGCGATTGAAAGGGAAAAGGGGACCATGAAAGAGAATGGGTCAGAGACAGGTTCAGAATCAAAGCAAGACAGAGAAACAGAGAGGGACAAAGACAGGCCATGTGAGACCAAGAGCAACAGAGGAAGAAGCAGAAGGAAAGGGGAGAAAATCGAGATCAGATGGGGGCATACTGACCTCTGTGCGCCTCCCTCAGCGATGACGTCACCACAGTGGCCCACTCCTGTGCCTCACGCTCGTCCCGGAAGTTAAAGGTGATGCGGTCGTGGGGGGGAGTGACCAGGCTGAGCTCGTGGCAGCGTAGTGACTTGACCTCGTACTGCACGTCACGCAGGTCAAACTCCACGATGGACTGGAAGAGAGAGGGGCAAGGAAGGGCCAGTGAAAGAAAGTGAGGAGTGGAAGTCAGCAGACACGTGACTCAGACAGACAGTCAGTCTTTCAAAATGACATTCATACAAATACCACCTAGAACACGAAGGCAGTTTGAAGGAGTCTGATGCAATCTGGTGTAATCTATCTGGACAAAGCAGCCTGACTTCGTAATGAGTGTCTGATGTCAAGCAGGCCAACCAACTTTCCTGTGTTAATCACTGCTGCCTTACTTGAGCCGTGACCTGGTCAGGTCTCAGAAGCTCAGCAACTCCAGGAGGAATTTAAGACAAATTGCCACCCACTTTATGGGTATTAATGACCCCAGGGCACAAACACCAATAATCCCACAATCAGGTCAACATCCTGAATAAACAAGAATCTGGCCTGTCCCCCTTCAGTTTTTTGATTGCTTGTTTAGATGGGGGGTCTCTTCTGAAGAACTTTGCAATGTGATGCAAAGTGGCTATATACGTACCAAACCACAGACAAAAGCCTCTTTGAGATTCTTGGGTCAGTTAACTGCCAGCAAGTAAACAAGCAACATCTGAAACATGGCTGCTGCATGTCCATGTAAAAATGGTACCCACGCTCAGTGCAAGGCCAACACTAAAATAGAAATCAGGGCACCATAAGACTGCCTAGGCCTGGCCAAACGCTAATCACAAGGTCCTCTGAGTGCCGAGTGATACGGACACTCCTGAATAGATCCCTGTGATAACAGCCTATTTAACCCTGAGGGTGCGATGAGCTTGGAGAACTAACTGATTTGAAAATTAAAACCCGAGTTCTCAAGAAAATCAAGACACATATATAGTATAATATCTGTAGACCTACATACTATTATGATGTTGTCAACATTGTAAAAGTCAACACTAATGGATTTATTGAAAAAATAAACGTTTTCTGCAGTAATTCAGAGTTCAGAATGACATGTAGATAAAAATACAGAGACGCTTTGCTACCAGCAACAGGAGTTTATGTTTTATTTAATAATGGCAGCAATACTTTGACACAACACATTGATTCTCGTGTTCATAGTACATAGCAGCGCTTTACTTTTCCGTGTTTGTTTTGTGTCACACGGCGTATCTTTGACCAGTTGTTTCCCAGTTAAAAACACTAAACCAGCGGTTCTCTGGTCACGGGGGAACACTGTATGCTACTTTTAGTTTCAACTGGGCACAGGTGCTGACTGCTGCCTGTAACTGATCTGCTTGCTGGTTAAACCTTTTCTTGCATTCAGGCCTTAGCGTCAAAACATACTCTAAATTAATTCAAACAACGTCAAACAATGCAACGTTAGGCGCTCGCATTTAACGAGCGGAAAGTTGCTGTCAAACACTTAATTCAGAGAATTTACAGCAAAATTCCCAGCTGCTCGGAGGTCCATTTGTTTGACAACCAGGGATTTGCTAAGCGGCCCGCTCCTGACAAGACTGGTTTAATTGGGGACTTTACGAAGCGCGCATTGTAAATAAAAATAGACAGAATCGTGGCTAAATAAACTAGTTCATTGGCGTCCCATGACCAGTATGGCATCATTGATGTGATGGTGCACATTCACACTGCCACAGTAAGTCCATAAAGATTATGAACACTCATACTTCAGAGCCTCCTAACTATAAACAAACACAGCAGTCACCCACTCGCAGTTAGACAACGCAACAAACATAAAAACAACACAAGATTTACTAAAAGAAGCAAAAGTATCAATAATTATTTTATATTATCAACGTTATAACTAAATCCAGAGTGGTTGTCATCCACATTTCCTTGCACTCGTCAGTCTACAACTGTCATTTCGTTGTATATTTTTCTGCAACCCCAGAAAGGATAACAGCTAGTCCTGTGAATAAAAGAGAGTGTTACGACTCTCCCCGATCCGCATTGCACTTTCCCTGGTGTCTTACCACACTCCTGCCGGCTGCCGAGGCGCTGGCATCCCGCAAGGCCAGCCGGAACTCCCCGGCCCGGCCCGGATCCATGCTAAGTTGCAAGCGCAGAGACTCGTCCCCAGCTCCGGGAAGACATAGTGGTCGGATCCCGGAGTGACACACCGACACCCGCACCGACATCAAGACTGTGTTGCAGCCGCCCTGAGCACCCACCGGCCCGGGGAGCGGGGGAGAGGGAGTCCGGGGCGGTGGGGTGTGCGCCCACCCGCCCGAGCTCAGCGCCATGACGCCGGGCCAGCAGGCGGGGGGTGAGACAGAGGAGTCTCAGTAGCACAGAGGCCCGGCCGGTTGGATGGTCCAGTCCAAACTAATCCAGCCCGTCGGGTGATTTGTTTATCTGTACATCGAAAGGTGCTGTTTCATCTCCGATCGCCTTTCTTAATCCGAACAGCGACTTCCTATCACAGAGCAGGAAGCGGGTACTCCCCCTCTCTGCGTCCTGCCTGCAAACCGAGCTCCGCGAAGGTCGGGTCCGAATTCAGGAGCAGCCAAGGCGGCGGGGCGGAGGAACGGGCTCATCCGGTCCGCAAGACTGGCTGGCGGCAGAGAACCGAGCGGCACCGCGGTGGAACTGAAGAACAGGGAGGGAGTGCGTTTATTCTGCGTGACAGCCGTGTCGTTTCGGAATAATCTGAGTTTCACTTTCCTGTAATAGAAAAGGGAACCGACGAAAGAGCCCCATTTGATTGAGCTGCAGTAGTGCAGTAACCCGACTGCTACACAAAATAACGTTTGCACTTTCTGATAATAGCGTTGAATATTACTTCAACCCAGCATCGGGTCTGGCTTTGTGTAGTTTTGCTCATGAAGGCGAACCTGGTATTTCAGAATACAAATGATCACTTTTTACAGTACATTTACAAAAAATATTTATTTTAATGTAAAAGCCGATAATTCTCATTAACCTGTTTGAACTGAATAAATTGTTGAGAAATCATTACAGTATTCAATATTTTAAGTGGGCCTTATTTATCAATTGTGACTATCGTGGATGTTTAAGTACCTTGCCATCTCTCCCTTTACTATTAATATCTGGGGGGGTCACTGTTACTGTATGAATGTGGCAATTGAGTTTGTGACTTTGGGTGCTGCTACCCACAAAAATGTGTAGAGGTAAAGACCACAGAAACGCCAAAGCGATGCCTTTTCATATTTTTATTTATCAAAAATACCCGTGCGAATCTTTTTAAAAGGCTTACGGATGTTGCCTTTTTATCAGCAGGCTTACAGTTTTTAATAAAATAATTGCACGTCCCAGCATTAAAAAAATAATACCCTGAGAATACACAGATTTCTGAAAAGGAAAAATAAAATTACCAAGTTTTTCCTTAGTCCCCAACTCCATACATTCCGATGACTCGGGCAGGACTAGCGACTGTCTTGTAAGCAGAGAGACAGCACCCCCTACAGGACATTTCTGTAAAGTGCCTCACTCCACCGCTCTTACCCTGCCTTCTGTAGTACAAGCAGGTCATGAACTGCTAAAGAGCTGAGGAAAATATTCAGTGTAAATACTGGTCTCATTTAGAAAGTCACCACTGACACCTCTTTCTAATATGACAGTCCCAGCCGCCCCGTTTCTCTGTTGTAGTCCAGCTAAAACATTAGAAGCCACCTTGACACAAAAATCATGCTAAAATACAATTAATAGGGAAACTTGTAAAATTCTGGTTTACATTACAAAGTCTGCATCCAAGGGAACACAGTGAGAAGAAAGGATATCATCAAGGAGTCCCATTATTTTCCTGGAGGTCCAGTTTTATGTCCAGTTTAGCCTTGCCTATCAGTAAGTTCACATTTACTCAGAGCTGTCTGCTAATCAGGTTTGATTGAATACTCTCCAGCTCTTCGGCCTGGATAGCCGACCAGACCCACTGCTGGAGGACCAGAGTTCCCAGCTCAGAGGGTGAGGGTGTATCCGAGCCCCTCTGAGCTGGGAGAAGAGGAGATGTCCAACTTAAACATGTGTTCAGCAAATCACCCCAACATTCAATGGCAGGTGACAGATCAAACCCCTGGCCCTGGAATACATAATCTGTTCCTCCTGTACAGACTATGAAGAGGCACTTCAAAATAGTGCTGTTTGAAGCTCTTTAACGCCTAAATTGGTACCATTTAGAAGTTTTGGTAAGGTAATAGGTTTTTGTTACTGATTTACATGCAGAATGATGAAGTCTGCATTTCAGCTTTTGGTGCGATGATTACAGCATTGAGCAAAACGCATTCTAGCCAACAACGGATAAAGCCCCAATCTAGAAAAGCCTGAAAGTCCTTCCCAACCCTGAGTTTGCCTTAGCAAGACCACATCTGAACCTGGGGACCCCTCTCAGTCCACCCCACTTCTCCTTGGGTAGAAGAGCACCCCTCCTCCTGCGTAGACTGATGTGGAAACAGAGCACTTGTCTAGGCCTCTGACTTCAGTACCTGACTGCACAGCCACAGGCAGATGACTCAGCCCTACTAGGTGTACATGAAATAAATACATTCTCCCTTGTCAACACTGCTCATTACTAATAAACACAAAATGTATACCTTCCTTCCATCCTCTCTCTGTCCTGTTAGGCATGTAATATGTGCAAAAAACATCTCTATATTAATATCTTTTCCCATCGACCAGGGAGGCACAAAATTTGTCACATTATTTCATAGAAAAAAGGCAGATTAAAAAGAAACCCTGTTAGATCCAGAGTAAACCCTGTACGTCCGATTTAATAGATGCTCTTCAGCTCCACAATGGACCGTAGAGGCTCAGAGCCTCAATATTATTCCCAGCTATTACAGGAACCAAAAAAACGAGACCCTGGCCAAAAAGCTCCAGACCAAGCAATGCTGGCGTTTATAAACAAAAACAACACAAAGATAGTGCAAATAAGAGTCCGGACGAGGCCTTTGTAAGATTTCGCCCCTGTGGCCAGGGAGGCAAAGTCAGTTGGACAGATGGGGAGACGTTCAGAGCAGCGCGAGAGAGGGACGGGGCAGTTCAGTAAGGTGAATAGCGGGCGAGGGGAGCTGCGCTCTGCAGGGCGTACTGCGATGGGTCAGAGAAGGTCATCGTGTCGAAGACGCTCTTGTTGGGCGGGACGGTCTGCAGCAGGGTGTCCAGGTCCATGAGGAGGGGGGTGGGCTGCACAGAGACACTGCCTGAGGGCACAAGGGACCAGTAGCCCGGGCTGACAAAGGGGGCAGAGTGGTGAGGGGGGGGCACCGAGGGTGGGCTGCGGTAGCTGTAGAAAGGCAGCCCCCCCAGGGGCAGGAAGGATCCACCGTTGAAGCACATGCTTGGAGGTGCGACGGTATTGGGGGGGGCAAATTTTGTGTAGGAAGTGGGCAGCTCCCAGGGGGCGGTTGTGGTCCTCTTGGCTGATTTGTGGGGGGGCATTTGTGCGCCAGAGCACCCGTCCTCCGAGTCCGAGCTGCCTTGGTTCTGGGGGCGCTTCCTGGGACCCCCTTCCTTCCAGTCTTCCTCCGAAGACGATGAGGAGGCAGGGCTGTAGGAGCTGGCCGAGGCGCTGTTGGAAGAGGAGGAGGAGGAGGAGTGCCGGGATTGGGGGGCGCCCCAGCCTCCTCCGTGCCCCAGCGCCTCATGAGGCACCGCCTCCCCTGCCGCGCTCGCCGGACGCAGGCTGTCCAGCAGCGAGTCGATGGCGAAGGAGGAGTCCAGCCTTGGCGGCTCGGGCACCTTGGGGCTGTGCTGGGAGCTGCGCAGGGTGGCACTGGGAAGGCCTCGTCTGTGCAGGATGTAGGGGCTGAGGTCCTGGGCAAAGATGGTCTCGTCCTGCCGGGACACTGCCGTGTTCTGCCGTTTCAGCAGCTCCAGTGGCACACGGTCCACATCCACCATCCAGTAGTTGCCCTTGCCTTGGGGCTTGCCCGGATCCTTCAACACCTGGGGGCAGGAAAGGCCAGGTCACACCCCGAGACTATGGGCAACACCCCCAGTTTACACCTGCTTGTTTATTTCACTCAGACCCCACGCCAAGCTGTCGAGCTTCAAATTCAGCCAATTGTCATTTAAGAGGGCTGGTTGCTGGCTTGTTTGCCTCAGGACTTTGGTAAACAATACTGCAGCAGCAAAAAAATGTTTCCCGAATATGAACCAGCAAGTAATACATTATAAATCAACTGTACATTTCATAAAAGTTACAAAAGAAAGCCATGCCACAATTCCTGAAGGAAATCTAGCATAATACTTAATACTTTTAAAGTGAATTATACATTTAAAAAGAAATGTAATTTAAAAAATAAGTAAAAAGATTATTAATTGGTCTAGCTCACAGACAAAAATTCCGATAGCATATCATTTTGGGAAAGCATTCCAGAGTCGGGGGGCAGCGTAACACAAATTTAACAAGCAAAACAGTAAAGTTAAAACCAAGCTAAAAGAGCCTTTTTAGTCTCGCAACAGAGAAGACTACAATAATAATAATTGCTTACACTTATATACCACTTTACTGGACACTCCACTCAAAGCGCTTTACAGGTAATGGGGATCCCCTCCGCCACCACCAACGTGCAGCACAAACCTGGATGATGCGACGGCAGCCATAGTGTGCCAGGACGCTCACCACACATCAACTACTAGTGGGGAGAGCAGAGTAATTAAGCCAATTCATAGAGGGGGGTTATAAGGAGGCCATGATTGGTAAGGGCCAATGGGAAATTTGGCCAGGACGCCAGGGTTACACCCCTACTCTTTTCGAGAAACACCCTGGGATTTTTAATGACCACAGAGAGTCAGGACCTCAGTTTTAAGTCTCATCCGAAGGACGGCGCCTGTTTACAGAATAGTGTCCCTGTCACTACACTGGGGCATTAGGACCCACATAAACCGCAGGGTGAGTGCTCCCCTACTGGTATATCTAATACCTCTTCCAGCGGCAACCTTAGTTTTTCCCGGGTGGTCTCCCATCCAGGTACTGACTAGGCTCACACCTGCTTGGCTTCACTGGGCTGCCAGCTGTTAGTTGCAGGGTGATATGGCTGCTGGCCAAGTCTACCCTTCAAAACCCTGAAGGGTAGAGCAAGTTAACCCAATAGATGGTATGTATTCTAACAGTTTAACATAAGCACAGTGGAAACTATGTGAAAGCTTTTTTAAAACTGAGAACAGGAGGCTCTTTTACGCAAAGGGTTGTGGGAGTATGGGACAGGCTCTTCAGCCATGTTACTGAAGCCAATAACCTAGCTTCTTTTAAAAAAGGGCTTTAGGAGACCCTAAGGTAAATTAAATAGCAACTATCAATTGGCCTAGACAGGCCAAATGGAGTGAGCCTTTCTTATGTTCCTTTCCAACAGGATCAGGGCTTCACGAAAATGTGATTATATTGCCATGTTTTTCCAATTGCACTAATAAAATTGTCAAAACATTTTAACACAAAGATCTGGGTTCTTTCTAACTACACCAAAGTTTTGGAATATTCATCAAACTTTTCAAATTCGCTTAAGATCCGAAGAGCAAGGTGAGGGGATGCACAGGATACAGGACTTCACACTGTTCAGGATAGGCTGGGCAACTGATGATCAGAAGTGAACAAAATGACGACTTACCTTCACAAAGCAGTCATAGGAGGAGAGGTTGTGCCTCACTGAGTCCTTCCAACCCTTATAGTTCCCTTTAAAGAATGGAAATAGGTTGCTGATCTCCTTAAGGATCTGAGGGAGGAGAAAGGTTTACTTTACACAATACAGCAATACCGTCCTAGACTTCAGACAATTCTGTCTTCCTATAAGGCAGTTGAAATACAGTTGGCAAAGACTATTCACGCACATTATGCGCCAAACCATGGAGCATTTACAGCATGGGTAAGCAAATCTTTCCCAGATTTTTTCCAGTCTGGCACAGGTGATGAGAGCTCATGACTTCAGGGAACAAACTCTCAGGAATCATTGCAGCTTATTTTGTTAGGCTGCACAACGGTTTTTCAGTATCACGTGCTTAGCCAACACACGCATGCAGTGTTGAACTCGGCTGTAGTGACCCCAGATCACCCACAGGGGTCACCACCACAGCAAAGGTACCCTTGATGCTCTTAGAGGATGTACTGCTTTGTGTTTCTTTAACTTTTGAACATCAAAGCAAATATCTTATAGCCAATGACACAATTGGTACACTTAAGGTTTGCAGCGAGAAGAGTAACTTTAGCCTGATCAGTGGCGGACAACAGCGCCACCTGGAATGGGTACCCATTATTAAAGCGAATAATACGGACGTGGCTGCTACTTGTAAAATAGTGCCGATTACTTTATCAACTGTGTTTTAAGCAGGTAACTGCAGGCTTCGTTTCGGAGAAAAAAAAATGAACACCGTTTCTAATAACGGGGAATTTGAAGTTGCAAAAATTAGGTCAACTGGAGTTGCAGCTTGTCTGAAAAATTACAAACCAAATAGGAAAGAGATCAACCAAAGATGACTAACTGCTCTTTATTCCAGAAACTGAAACCATAAAACGTTGAGTTTTAATTTTCTGGTCATTTTAAGCTGACATATAATTAAATGTACGAGATGTGATTAAATAAAAGTATTATTTCGTGACATATTTAATGTAAGGCTCCCCATCCCAGACTTAGAAATAGTTTTTGCATACTTTGGTCTGAGTTCCGAGGCTGAAAAGATTGCTTTAAATTAAAGCTAACCTCAATTAACCTCTTTAGCCAGGAACAGAGAAGACCAACAAAGATGTTTACGTAAGCTGATAAACTTGTTTTTCTGTAACTTATGCATTTATAAGACTGAGTTCATGTATATATTTAATTTATCGTGTATTGTGTCATGTGTTTTGCCGGTCGGCAAAGTAAATTTGGGACAATTAAAGAAGTAATTGTGTGTTTCTTCAGAATAAACAGTGAAACACCAACCAAAGGACACCTTGGGTGAAAAGTACATGGAAAAAATTTACTTTAAAACGAAAAACAAACTTTTCACACAAAATGTTGTGGGAGTGTAGAAACAAGCTGTCCAGTCGCATCGTTCAAGTTGATACCAAGCTTCCCTGGAGAAACTGCTGGTTAAAATCATTGGATCAAACAGCTAGTAAAATACATGCTAGGTGGATGGTTCGAAGGTTTTCCTCTCGTTTGCAATCTTTAATGTGTCAGGTGATTTGCTTTTACACTAATCGAGCATAATTTTAATACTTATAAATAATACCATAACACAATTCGCCAGTAGACGGAATATCTGCCTTTCATTCATAGGCATTAGAGCTATAATTGCATGTCACTCAGTTTAAAAGCAGAATAATCCCAGAAATCACGTTAACGTCTTGTATACGGCTGGAGGGTACAAATACAGAACTAGTCTTTAAATGGGAATTGCAGAACTTTCTATCTACAAGGTCTTTGTAATTGTTTATTGTATTGTCATATTTGATATACGTAACTGGTGTCAAAGGTGTCGAATTGGCCGAAATCTCGTTAAGTTAAATTATCCAATTAGGTGAATGATGATTTTTCTTTAAAATGGAAAAAAAAGTAATTGGAATGGAAAACATTTTCTCCCCATCTCGAAGTATTGTTGAAAAGTATTCAAAACGAGAAAAAATGAAGGCATCTAATTATATAGTTGAGAAAAAAAGCTTTAAGTTCGCATAACTTGGAATGAAGTTCCAGCATTATGTCTTTTTTGCCTAGTGGGTAACAGCTCTGTAGAATGGATTTCGGGAAGTTAAAGCTAAACACATGTCTGAGAAATAAACCACGTGTATAGCAAACAAGCGTCTTCCAGTCTAGTTCTGCAGAAGAGCGGTGCGCAACTCCGAGAGTGCACTATGGACATCCGTTTACAGACCAATGTGTTATCGACTCCAGTTTATCCGTTTTTAACTTTGCCTTTTGTTACCTAATTTCATGTTTTTCTGCGGTACAAAATTCAATCACAGTCTAAATATTAATTTCTGTCGTCATTTGATGATCTCCCGGGGACACCTAGAGCACAGAATCCCAGGCGTCCCTCTCACCGTAGGTGAGCCGCCTTACCTGGGACAGGGTGAGTTTCTTTTCCGCGGAGTTCTGGATGACCATGGCTATCATAGCGAGGTAGGAATATGGTGGCTTTGGGTAACGCTGGTAACACTTTTTCCTGTCTTTCTTCGAGTGTCCGTCCGTGTCACTTTTCTGCTCGTGGTCGTCAGAATCATTTCTTCCAGGGTCGGACTGCTGCTCCGGAAAAGTAAAGGCGGAGTGCCTGCCGGGGTCTCCTGGTATTGCGTCGTCCATCGGCTGTAACACTGTCACTGGAGGCTCTGTTGGTGTTGGCGCGGATGCTGGCTGTGCTAGCCTGGGCTCCACGGGCCTGGGGCTGAGAAAGGCAGACCAGAATGAGCTTGGCGACTGCAGCGTTATACTGCTCGTCAAGTAGTCTGTGCGCGCATAGATCGGGCTGCAGTGCTTGTCACGGGCCGTTGACCAGTCAAGGTTAAGGTCGAACGAGGTTCTGAGGCTCGGAGGACACAGGTTGGCGAGGGCGGTTGCCCCCAGCAATCTGCTACCCTCCCAATTTTTTGTCATGCTGATATCTTTGGGCAGCGGCGAATCCCCCGGCTCCCAGAACCTGGCACAGGAGGAGGAGGAGGAGGACGGTCCTTAAGTTCACCAGACTTCTGGCTCCAGCGGACTCTATTTGAAGAGCAAACAATTAACAGTTTCATGTTAATCCCGCTGGGTAATCAGGGAGAGAATGGAGTGCTATCTCTGAGGGAATGACTGATCGCCGCGGGGGGCTGAATACATGTGCGTGCCTGTGTGGAAAATCCACTGGCCACTCATTCACCCCCATCCCCTGCCTTGAATTCGCCCCACCCTTTACACCAACACGGCGCTGTCACACTGAGATAGAGACACCCCCCACCCCCCGTATCGTTTGAGCTGCTTAGAATAACAGCAGATAAGAGAGGTGATGTTACAGGTTTGAGATATCAGACCAGTGGGGGGATAAAGAAAGAAGGAGAAAATGTAAATGAGAAAGGCAGGTATACTCACATACATGGGAAAACTGTACATACATAAGGGGTGAGTGGTTAACTGCTCCCTTAAGAATAGTCCATTGTTTTCCTAATCGATATAACGCGCATAATATACCGGAGGTTTCAATAATACACACTGGATAATATCTCGCTCTGTTCAATTCAGCGCCTTAATTGGATCATTAGGAGATGCTATCATGGGTACATCATCCTGAGATAACATTTAAAAAGCAACATCACTATCCAGAATATGCAATTAATATAATAATCATTGAGCATTGCTATAACACTATCTTTCCCTCCACACGCCTCACCTTCAGCGGAACACTACAACAACAAATTAAAAAGACTACATTTAAAGTCGTCACTATCAGGCCCCTGGTAACCACGTCCATCGTTGTCACGGAACCTTTATTGAATATATATTCTTGCTGTCCTAATGCTCTTTTCGCCTGAAGGAACTCAAACCTATATACCCATTAGATAGCACCCACTCATATAGTAGTAAAGTGCAGCACCGACTCGTGCGTAACGCTACAGCTCCACGACCGAACAGACCGGGTAGGAAAAAGAGAAATTGCTTATCCAGTTCAATTTAGGTAACCCCGATTGTGCAAACCTAAAGTGGAAATTGGACAGGACATAACACCCCTTCTCTCAGAGTAGCCGTGCTAGTTTGCCTGCTGCCTCTAGTGAATGAATGGCTCTCTTGCTTTTATATACATGACCAGTCAGGGCGCATCTCTCATCTCGGAGCGCTTCAGAGTTAATCAGATTACAACAGGGCCAGCAGTGAAAGTACAAGGCTTTGGTTGCTCCGATGAGTATATTCTCCCTGGAGGCTGAAGTACAGTGGGATCCTGCAGCAGGAGGTTGGTTATGCGTCCGCGGCGACTGCTGATGGACGTCACTGAGAATTACCTCTCCACATGCCACAAAGCGCGCTACGTATCCAAACGGTGGCCGCGACGCCAGCAACACGAATTAAAGGAGAACTAAAACGAAGACAGGTCCTCTATTTGTTATGCGGTATCCAAAATGGCTTTGTGGAGTCAACTGGGAAGGCACTTTGAGCGTTTACATATTTCCAAATGAGAAGATTTTTCAGTAGTTTTCAAGTATAATTAAGGTGTAGATAACAGAAATGTTAATAGTCTGTTACAGAGATTGATGAATGAATGTCAGTTTTGCAACAAAATACTTTATTTCAATTTTATAGAAATATGATACATTTATGCTTTATACGCTATACATCTAAGGGGGGAAATACAGCAATTTAAGAAAAAACGTTGCTTAGTATCAATCTTTTCAGCGAATAAACAGCTAAATGTACATTCCTTTTTTTATATTTAAAGAAAATTAAGAAAATGTGGATTTCTCCACCTTTACGTGTGGAACTCTAATGTAAAAAGCCATACGCATGTTTAACCGTTCCAGATGTCATTTTCGAAATTAGATAATTTCACACCAGCTCTGCAAAAACTTGAATCTTACTTTTACAGGCTGAAAGGGATACTCGCTCTTTGTTGAGAAGCAGTTAGCATTACCGACCCCGCCCCCTCCTCCGCACTGCACAGCATGAGGACGACTCTAATCTGAGGTCCATCAGAAAGCTGCTCTGGTCCCGAGGACCCTGTTCCTCAACACACCCCCTCTCGTTCTCTGCGGCACACAGCGAGGTGTGAGTTTATTACGGCTCTCTGATCACCAGCGATACTGTAATTCTCTTTGATCTGTTATTATATGACTGGTTTGAACAACCGGTTATATATTAAAAGCATCGGTGACCAGTTTTCATCACGTTTAATTAATACGTCGGAAGATCACAATGTTATGAACTTGTTGGGTTGGTGAGGTCATTTACATCACGATTTAACCCTTTTCAAAATTATTCCAGGATCTACTGTTAATTTAAAAGTACTATTAAAGCCCTTGTTCTCCTTGTGCTGAACGTATTTTGAAAGATTGTCTACAAGATTCTAGACATAACCGAAAAAGTGCTAAGAACCCAGCTCAAGAAGATAATTTTGAACTAAGAAATCCATTCGACACCTCTTCAGTCTCAGGCATATCTAGTGTGATAATCATTCCTTAATTATTTGAAACTTAAATCATTTACATTTAACTTTAGATCGGCCTGAACAGTCAGAGCTACATGAACGCCAATGCGAACTGTTTGCCAGTATCTCGTGTCATATAAAATTTAAAATCTCGTTCCTCAACAATTAGCAATGGAAATTTAGGGGCTACGGCTCTCCGTTTTCTAAAGATGAAGGTTAATGGGAGGCAGTTAAAGTGTTAATTCTCCATTGTGCTGTTCTTAAATGCAACGGTGTTCTGCCTTTAGACTGAACAGGTCTGGTAGTGTATGGGGCGCTTGTGAACGGAGTTCCTAAAGGTGTTTTTGTCCTCTACTCAGATCTCGCAGCATGACAGGTAAAATACGATGCGCTCACCTTCTTTCAAACACCTACCGGAGTGGGCGTGGGCAGAGAGCGGAGACAATAGCCAGTTTATAAACACCCTTACCAAACATGGCTAGAAGCAGTCTGTCATTGTTATTTTTATCAGCCGTTACCGAGTGACAACATTCACAGTTCAGCATTTTCTTGGTAATTAGTAACTTTAACTCTTATAGTCCACGCCACTTACCGTAGTTTCTGCATTGCCGCATAGATCTACATCTACTTTTACAGTTTCTCACCTTTACTTGTATCTGTTCCCTAAAGCCTCCCACTTGGATTTAACAGAACAATGGAAGAAAAAACGGATTTCATGCATTACGACTGTACCTTCGTGACTTGTAAAGTGCCGGAATTGCCCGGCGATTGTCCGCTGAATCGGTTGTTGAGAAACATCTTACTAGCGCATATTCACGCTACAATAGCGTGGTTCAGAAAAGTTCATTATTTTATAGTGAAATATTAAAAAATACTGGGTTTTAAGAGGAAAAGTACATTAATGCGTATCAGAACTCTCACGCCCTGTATAGATCTTTAGAATTAGATTACCACCTAGATAAAATGTATAGGCTCCTAGGCAATTAAAACTCTTTATAATCCATGTTGCATATTTCCAATGTAGTATTATAGGGTCAGTTTAATAAAATCTGCTAATTTAGTACGGATCATCCCAAAATGACTGCTCAAGCACAATGAAAAAAAACCTGCAGAACAAAGTTGGAATCCAGCTGATTTTGTTCTTAATACGGTACAAGGGATTAAGCTTTTGTTCTACCAATCAACAACTGAAAGTGGATTCCGATTCGGAATGTTGGAATGACAGTATTTGCACCAGTAAGCCAATCTGTGGGCAGAAACGAACAGTTATTACTTTGTTGTATATGTATAGCTGAATGCTCGTGATAATTTAATGTTATTTTTTTTCATAAGAAATGTATGAATGCTAAATACTCCAGATGAGGGCATATAGATCCAAATAATAAAGAAAAATATAACAAAGCACATTAAATACATGGTGTATTTGTTATATATGCCTTTATTATTTGGAAGGTCATTTTCCAAGGATAAAGACTGTGGTGAAATGAAGTGGACTGAAAAAATGAATGGAGAAACCGCCAGAGAATTTGGAGAATGTGTTTAAAGTTAATAATCCTAGACTCTGGGAGAGAGACAGGCTGGGATATCCTCAATCAGGAAACCAATAGTGACAGATAAAGAACGTCAGTTTTCAAATGAATTAAGTTCATTTTTTACTAGCTATGATAAAGCAAACACTTCTGATAATTGTTTTAACCAGGTCTAGTACAAGTGTTCACATTACTCCTATCCTGGAGTCCTTGCACTGGCTTCCGGTCAAATTCCGCGTAGACTTTAAAATCCTCATGCTCACCTACAAGGCTTTACATGGCTTGGCACCTCAATACCTGTCTGAACTTTTATCGCCCTACTCCCCACCTCGCAACCTCCGCTCTTCAAATTCTGCCCTCCTTACTGTCCCCCAAGCCCGTCTACATTGTATGGGCGACAGGGCCTTCTCCTGCTATGCCCCCAAGCTCTGGAACTCTTTACCCAAGGATATTAGAGAGTCACCTTCTCTAAACTCCTTCAAATCCAGACTCAAAACTTTCTTCTTCAGTAAAGCCTTTACTTAACTGGTTCCATTCTTCACCCCTCTGCTCTTCTTAATACCATCTTCCACGGTCTCCTCTATTGTTATTGTTGTATTGTTGTAATTATAATTATGTCCTGTCTTGTGAAATTTTCTTATTTATTGTTGTAGTCTTCTTATTTATTGTTATTGTCATCCTGTAAAGCGCTTTGAGAAGCCACCTTTAAAGGCGCTATATAAAATAAAGTTTATTATTATTATTATTATTATAACAGTTCAGACAGGGTTATCATTAATGTAGAGCAAATCATGAATACTTTTAAGTTTACAAATGTTCATAAGGCAACTGGTGTATAAAGCACTCTTAGTACATTTATTTTGAAGTTCTTCACAAGAGAATTAGCTTTGGTACAGCAATCAGTTTTCCAGATGTCTACAGACACTCTATGCTTTATATAGACATGGCTATACTACAATCTGTGGTATGGATCCTCCTATTCTGTACCCCTCCCTAAGAAAACCTGACCAGAAGAACACAATGATTTCAGGCCAGTTCCTCTTACATCAGTTTTGACTAAATCATTGGACGGGATCTTGGTTCAGAATCTCAGCCAGTCAGTAAATGGGAAACGTGATATCTAGGAGTTTGCTTTAAAAAAGTGAGACGCACAGAAGATGCTGCACTAACTCTCCTTACCTTACACAAATCATAATCTAGGGCATTTTTCCTTGATTTTTCTTCAGTTTCAGACATTTTGTTGACTATTCTATTATCAAGCATAATACAGTACAATTCATTCCTTACAAGAAGGATACTGGGGGTTAATTGTATACTTTCTTCCAAGGTATTAACTAACTATGGAGCACCCCAGGAGTGTGCGAGTTCACCACTGCTCTTCACTATGTATATGAACGAGGGTGTTGCCAGCGATTCAAACCAATTCCTAATAAAAGTTTCTGATGATTCTAACTTAATTTCTCTGATGAATGATAAAAATAACCCCAACCTTTAACAGAACTGTATAGTTTCCTTGCATGGTGCATGACCAGAATGCCTTGATTTAAAAATACTTGAGAAACAGAAGAAATTGTCTTTGGTCTTGAACATAAGTATCTTTCAGCAGTCACAGTTCATAATGAGAAACATTAAGAAAGTTACAATCTATAACTATGTGAGTCTACAGATGCTCATCTGTTGTGGAAGGCACAATTGGACTTTATTTGTAACAAAGAACAACAGTAAATTTACTTTCTTTACAGGTTTTTGGTGCCAGCCATCAAATTCAATCATGTTTTTCAGCTCTGTGGTACAATGTGTCATGCAGTACAAAATAACCATCTGCTATAAATGTCTTTCAGTCCAACAAAAGGCAAGATTACCAGTCTTGAGGATGTGTTCTAAGGTGGTAGGGTAGCCACTTTCACACTCCTTTCATTAAGAGTATGTTCACAGTAGCTGTTAGTATCTCCTCTGATCCCTCACATGGTCTGCATGAAGAATATCATCAGATGCCTTCAAACTCATGTTTGAGAGTTCATGCAGACACAACAATAAGGCATTCCTTTATCCCATATTCAGTTAAACTACTCGACAAGAATTTAAAATTACTGAGTATCGGTTAATGGGCAAAAGCAATTAGTTGTTATATGCTAAAATGAAGGGTTATGTGCAATTACAGCGGATTAGGGTGATTTTGAGAAAGTAAATTTACAGGTTCTAGCAAGCTTTATGGATTCCCGTAAGAATGGTGTGTAAGGACTATGTATAGGTACATGCCTTTTATGTAACATTTATTTTAATGAAGTTTATTTGAACTGTTTGTATGTTTGCTTTGGAAGTCTCTGTGTGTGTGAAACATGGCTGTTGAGCTGTGTAACACTTTAATGCCTGATTTATCAGAAATTTATCTTATTTATCTTATCATATCGTACCTATGAAATATTCTGTCTGTTTCAATGCAACACGAAATTAGTACAGTTACAGTAGGTTTGAATTTCATTATGTGGTGTATCACACAGGCTTTAAAATTTAAAAAAAGACTTCAGATTTAGCCTATTGTAAAATGGCATCTTCTGGCATTTGTGCATGAATACTACAGAAATAAGAGATAACCTTGTGCACTTTCATGTGATGCATTTGTTGCACTTCATTCAAGAAGGTTTTCTAGTTGAGGTCCATGGATTTTGACCATTAGGGGTACTTGTGTCTGTTGATTAAGCTGCTGGGGCCTCGATTATGATCCAAGAAAAAAAGGGGGGGTACCCTTTG
This sequence comes from Lepisosteus oculatus, assembly GCF_040954835.1. Taxonomy (NCBI): domain Eukaryota; kingdom Metazoa; phylum Chordata; class Actinopteri; order Semionotiformes; family Lepisosteidae; genus Lepisosteus; species Lepisosteus oculatus. The sequence goes on from NC_090701.1 coordinate 29,012,923, forward strand.
AACACAACACTCCAGATTCTGTTAGCCCCGTGATATTTGAAACTGATTCTTTTCTTCATACTGTTAACAGGAATAGTCATACCATGAATGTTCATGACTAGCAGCGTTTACAGTTCTGCTCACAGTCATGGCAGTCGTTGCACTCATTCAAACTGAGCTGTGATTTCCCAGTCCTAAAAGCCAAGAACCCACACTGAGGTTTCGGAATTTTATAACAGTGAATAGCTTGTCCGTCATTCAAGCTGGATTCCAGTCCAGTAAGAGCCAGGAGCAGCACTGTGTCCTGTGCACACCTCCTCATGCTTGCTATGGACTGGGATTAACCAACTGTTCCACCTTCAAGTGGAACAGAGCACCAGCTGTTCTGAAAACACTCTCATTGCACCACAATAATAAGACAGAAAATTGACAATGTTTTGAAGAACTGCCCTAAACAACAACTTCTGAAATTATGTTTTCTGTAATATACCCTTACTACATGAAATAACGCATTTTATTCACTGTAGCTCTATTACACAATACCCCTTCTGCCCTCTAACATACTACAAGTTTAATTACATGTATTTGCCTTAATTTCATTTCGCTTCTCTCCGCAGAATATACGTCTCAATATATACATATAAAAACTCTTTAGCGCATATTACAGTCTTTACTGTATGTACGTTAGCAGTTGTAATACTGATGAAACCTCCATTAATGATTAGAAAATGAGACCTTGTATTTTGGTTGGTTGGAATGCAACGTTAGCTAAATAGTGCATTAATCGTTGCCATCGACGAACGCTGAAATCATTACGTATTAAATATATTATTTCATTACTGAAATAACCATCATCAACAACTTATTACTGCTACTACATTCGGAAATTTGTAGTTGTACTACCAAATTGCTTAGTCTATATTAAGAGTTGTAATTACTCCCATACTCTAATACCCTCAAGACAGGAACAGCTGTTAATTTTGGGTTCATTGCAGTGAAAACTTTGTTTTTAATACGTGTGAGGTATTTACTTTAGGAAGAAAGTTCGTAACAATTGATATTTACCTAGCTTACTAGTTTATTACAGAGCAATCACGGAGCCATCACCAGTTAATACCCTGATTTCAGTTTTTAGCCTGATTTCATATTTCTTATATTTGCTTTATAAATAATCACATAGTGCTTTTAAAAAAACTCAAATCACTTCACAATACTTGAAAATTCCTTGTATATCACAATAAACGTTTTGAAACACACAAAAACAGGTAGAGAAAATAAAAAGATTAGAAAAAGCCCAACGCCTACTCCAAAAAACTCTACGCCCTTCTAGTCTCAAGAGAATGAAACTCCCATCTGAAATACGATATTCTACTTTGACCTTGCCTCAGAGCGCATCTCAAAGCGCTTTACAAAGAGTGGCGATTCCAATACTTATCTTTTAAACTCACAAAGGTGAAATTAACCGTGTTTAAAAAGTAAAAGCACAATTGCATTGTTTTACCAGAGCTCTATTTATTGTACACTCTTTATTTGAACGAAAAACCCTCTCATACTCACCGTTTGGACAGTAGACACCATCAAGTCAGAAACATACAAAACGTCTAGGATTTGGGGAGCTACAGGTTCTACCTGACCTGTGTTATTCAAACACACAACCTCTCCAGCTATGCAAGTAACCCTCTCATCTGAATCCAGGTTCCAGTTAACTCACCGTGACCCCCGTGGCCTGCGTGTGATTGGGGCAAGACCACAGTGACGTTAGTTTGAGTGAGGGTTAAGGGACACGTGTAAAAACTACTTACATGCCTGAAATCGCCCCTAAATCAGGGGCAAAATTGGTAATAGTAAGCAACAATGAAAAATTACGTTCCTTAATCGACATATCTTACATTTAAGGAAAACGACGAAAAAACACTAAAGATATTATTATTTTCGTTGAAAATACAATATTTTCACCATTCGTACCATAAAATGTTACAAATTGTTACAAAGTAGCGTGCTCAAAATGAACAATGAAACGATTTACGAGCTTAAGCACAAGTTTGCATTAAATAGCGCTGTTCAGTTGAGGGATAGCGAATAAAATATTTAGTATTCAATAAATGGGAAAAAAACAGTTCAAGACATTTTGAAATTGCAATAATGTTCTCCAAAATGGAGATCTCACTATTTTATTTATCCCAATCGGCTTGTACCGATTTAACCGCAATTATAAACACCGGGTGAGTTACTGACTAGAAGTGGGTTGAAATCCTCAGAATTCTGTCAGAACTAATCTGGATTATATTGACGTTACTGCCAGTCCAGACACATGATGCAGATCAAGACAGGTTTGAATGCAATCGACCTCAGAAGTCAATTCATTTATTAGTGTCACTTCTGAACAAGTAACAGGACTCAGTTTCTTAGAATTACTAGTAATTTCAAAATTTGTGTTTTTTTCATGAGCTTCATTGTTGGAAACAATTTTGTTCTGAGAAAAATCTACTGATGTCTTGAAATTGCTGATAGCAACATGATGCAGTTCCTCTCTTGCTGCTCCAAGAACACAGTTTGACCTTCTAGCCTACACACTCCGATATTCCAAACAAAATGTCATATACCAAACAGAAGGTTAGTTCATTCCTTCAGTCAGGGCTGACTTTTAACAAAGGGCTAGTCTGCATTGTGCAAGGTTGCAAAACTTTGGATTTTATTTGAATTCCAACACTGACAAAATAATATTTTCGCTGTTAGACACTGCAAGAGATGCAGTACTTTCCACAGATACTCTACTAAGAAGGCTAGTGTGTTTGAAAGATCATTGCAACACAGTGAAGGAGCAAACAGGTAAGTAACTCTGCCTCTGGGTTCAAGGAATTGTGCAACACCAATCTATTTTCCCCTTCACATGTCCTCCTGCTTCTCTGTGTTTTTTTTTTTTTGGTTGGGGCAACTGCTACAGTATGTGTAAGAAACAGATCTTCCAATCTCACATTTTCAGCTTTCTGTTTCTTGTTTTTGTTAATGGCAAACATTGACAGTTCTGTAGAAGAGGTTAAACTACAGTATACATTAACTGACTGAAACCTCAGAAGATGAAAAGGAAGCTTTTACAGCAAGATGTATGCAAGATTAAAATGACCAAAAATAATGTGTTCCAGGTTGTTTTAGACAAACTTGCCTGTTTTTCTGTTTAGATAAAATTATTTTTAATTTATCTGGGTTACCAAATGGTCCTTTTTAAATATTACTTTGAACAGATCTATAAAGTTATAAAATAATCCAAAATAATGGACACATTTACAGTACTTTCTCTGCTTCATCAATTCACCTGGAAACACCTGGCCAGCATCAAGCTGCTATACAGTGGGTGTCTAATAGCAAAGCCTGTGCCTGCTGGATCTGTACCTGGAGTGACAATTTCAGTATGAAGTGCTTATGATTAGACTGCTGTGTCTGACAGTGTGAGGTCAAGTAAAGTTTCCAGGTCAGTTATATTTTGTTTGTGTCTCATTGTCCTAATTGCTGGCAATGTTTTTTAATTAGATGAGGCAGGGAAGAGAGAATCATTATCCCCTGCTTTTGAATGTATCGATGACTTTCTTTCCCAGCTCTGTTAATTCATTTCTCTCTGCTTTAACCTCTCTCTTCCTCAGTCTCCTGTATTTCTTTTTCTTCACCTCCTGCCATTAGTTCCTTCAGCCCTGTAGCTCCCTCCTTCTCCCACAGTTCAATTCAAAGTGCATCAGAACGAATCATCGTCATTTATAGTGCTGTCAAACCATGACATCATTTAATAATTTTCTATAATAAATAATGAACAACATACAGCATATTGAGGGGAATATGGCAGTTAGCTTGCAAGAAATATGGCAGAAATCCTTTGTAAAACTAAAGCAAAATGAATTCCTGTTTACATCTATTTGTTATAGTCCAGAGATGATACTCCCTTCTGTGTCTTCATTCTTTGGGTATGATTTCTAAAGACCATTGCCAAACTCTTTCAGCATCATTCAAGCAGGGGTGATACCCGCAGACTGGGCAATTGCTGATGTAATGACCATCCCTAAAAAGGGCAACAGAATTCAGCCATGATATTCTAGAACATTCTCTTACATCTACAACAGGTAAAGTTATGGAAGACTAAAATGTGGCCTTTGCCATAACATTGGGTAAGTGTGCCAGTATGGAACAACTTACCCAGCCACGTTTCTTTCAAAACAGATTAATTAATCACCAAACAGGGGAGGTGGGCCAAATAGCCTCCTCTTGTTTTTTTTTAACATTACATTTTAACATTGTTTTCATCCTTTATGTTCAAAAACTGGAGCACAGAAGTGGAAACTATGTAGAAGTGCATTTAAAACACAAAAACAGGAGGCACTTTGTTACGCAAAGAGTTGTGGGGGTGTGGATCAAGTTACCCAACCATATTGTCAAAGCTGATAACTTGGCATGTTTGAAGAAACATCTGGATGAGAGGCTTGGATCAATTTGTTATTAACTAGAAAAACCTATATTTTAAAATAGAAATAAATATGATTTGTACAATATATAAATAAACCTAAATATATAGTTTGCAGCCATTCCTACATTTTTAGTGCCAATCATGACCTCGGAAGCCATAGGAAAATGTCACGTTGTTTGGAAGAGATACATCTTATCACATTTTCAAAAATAGAAACTGAATACCGACTGCTGGTTTACAGATATTATTTATTCATAGCTGGCAAATAGCCACAGAGGAACACATTTTCCCCTCTGTTCTTATTTATATTCAGTAGTTAGCGCACGAGCTGATGGCAGTCGGTGTAATTGGTTACTTTCTGCGGCGAGACGTGTTGCGGGCCGCCTGTTTCCTCTCCTTGCGGCTGAGCTTCACCCTGCCGTCCTTGGACACGTCCTCCTGCAGGGCCCCACTGGGGCTGGCTGAGGGCAGGCAGGCAGCGTTGACGTGTGGCAACAGGGGGCGCTCTGGAGCTGCAGTTGCATGGTCTCTCTTGGCGGCGGGCGAGGGCTTGTAGATGAGGTGGAAAACGAACGCGTTGGAGTAGCTGAAAGTCGGAGATGGAGGCGAGGAGAAGAAAGGGGGTTGGCAGTGGTGGAGAGAAAACGGCGAGAGCAGTGAAGGAGAGCGCGAGATAGAGGGAGACAGAGGGAGAGAAAGGTAAAGATGAAAGCAGACAAGAAGAAGAGGGGAGAGAGAAAGATGATGGGAAGATATACAAATATGAATGAGAGAAAACGGATTCACCTATATCCATGTACTATTTTCCCTCCCTCCTGTCTCTTGCTCACCAGGGCAGGTAGCTGTCTCTGCTGGTAATGCGCAAGGGGCAGTGGAAGGGATTGAGTGTCGGAGGAGACAGTGACCCTCCTGTTGCAGTGCTCATGACCTGCTGGCTGGACACACAGCTCACCTCACTGGGCTCACAGAAATAGGCTGGCACCTTCAGAGCCTGGGAGAGAAGTGCAACAATACTACAATACTGCAACTGCAAGAGGGATCATGATCACAGGAAAGGTTTATGCACTCTGATTTATTCCTTTAACTACACAATCCCTCAGTACTAAAATAATTGGTAAAAATAGAATCACAACAGGGGGTATTTGCTTCTATCCTCTCCATTTTGCAACTCCTATCACCTTGGTTCATGACTACAGCATCTCAATCAGAGAACCATTATTATTATTGTTATTATTATATTGTTACACTTATATAGTGCTTTTTTGGAGACCCCACTCAAAGCGCTTTACAGGTAATGGGGTCTCCCCTCCACCACCACCAATGTGCAGCACCCACCAAGATGATGCAATGGCAGCCATAGTGCACCAGTACACTCACCACATTGGTGGGGAGGAGAACAGAGTGAGGAAGCCAATTCATAGACGGGGATTATTAGGAGGCCATGATTGGTAAAGGCCAGGGAAAAAAATTGGCCAGGACACCGTGGTAACACCCCTACTCTTTTCAAGAAAAGCCCTGGTATTTTTAATGACTACATCAGGACATGAATCAGGACATCAGTTTTACATCTCATCCGAAGGACGGCACCTTTTAACAGTAGAATATAGGTTTACTATAGTGTACACTAAAAGAATGGCTTTTAATTTTTTCCTACTCCTTCATTCATTCTACAACTTAATATAATATCAATAATACAGCTTAGAGCTCAAAGTATTTATCAGTGAAAATGTTAAATGAATAACCACCTGAAATGAAGTCCCACAGCTGTGCAAGGACAGTCTTTTTGCACTAATTAGTTTATTCCTCTGGATTTGAAAACACTATAAAAACCAAGTAATCTCTCAAGTGACTTAGATAGAAGGGATTAAATTATTAAAATAAATATTCACTACAGATGCCTTGAAATAGGGTATAGGTTATAACAAATGTTTAAGAAAATGAGGGGTCCATACCAAAGACCAAAGCTTGGGTTTATAAAATGGACCAGAATGTAGAACCTCACTCTGCTTTTTTAAAACAGGCCCAAATGTAAACGGTATTATGGGTAAAGACAATCTTGCAAGCAGCACAGTATTGTTACCTGCAGCCTTGGCAGAGTGCTGAGCCAAGAGTCACCAAGACCAAACCCTGACCTGAAACCTGCAGAGAAAAATGGGGACAGATTCTAACTGAAAAAACAGAGAAAATATTGGAGAAAAGGAAACCAAATCACAGAGGTCATGAGAGATTGAATTACTGGCACTGTGAGACAAAGGAACAAGTAATAGGTTTATTTCATGCTGAAAAGAGATGAAAGAAAGCACAGCATTTCGGCTGTGGAGCCTTCTTTGGTTGTCAGGGTGAACCCACCAGAACTACTGTGAGACGAATGCGGAAACTGAGAAAGTGCAACTCTGACATGAAGAGATATGAAAAAGACTGAGAGACTATGAGACTGACATTGACACCTGAGACTCCAATGGACTGAAAGGTATGGATAATGCAGGTATCTTGCAATGCAGTACACAGATACAGACAGAGACAGAAACAGGGCCATGTAATGAAACAGCTCATTACAAGTCAACAAATACGCAAGAAAACAAAATTGGAGGTCCTGCCCCTATTTCCATACTTACCAATCACCAGGTTGGGTTTGGGACCTTGAAACAAGTGATATGCCCGGGAGCAAATTCTGACCCGGATGCTTTTCTTATCTGTCTTCTCCTCCGATGCCATGCTAGGGCTCTCCAGGGTCACATGACCATCCTGCGTGCAATCAGGAAACAATGACCAGTGAAGTTGTGGCTGAGCAAAACACCCACATCCTGTTCACCTTCCAAGTCTAACCCCTATGAGTACTTCTTCTTGAACCCTGAAACCCTCCAGCCTGTATCTCCGTGTTCTGTAGACCAAATCCCATACCTTCTTCCCAAATACCCTACATGCCACTTTTCACAACACTTCATACCTCTACACTCTTCATCCTGTCTACTTCTCTAGACTCCAGTTGTATAATTAGACTCCCTATTCCTCTAATCTAGTCCACTACAAGACAAACTGCAACCTATTTTATAATCCAGTTTTCTTTGCCCAGTTACCCACCACCTATACCAAAAAACTATACTCTGTTATATAAGGCAGTTTTCTCTCACAAAATGTTTCAAGTACATCAGTAGAGTGGCTTGAGAGGACTGGACTGAGTTCGAGTTGTCTCTCTTTTAGCTTATTCTGTTATACCCCTGTGGCCTGGTAGAGAATACAGAGTAGATGTCACAGAAATCAGGGATCAATCAAAGACATGGGTAACCTGTTTTGGCCATACCTTCCTCTGCAGTAGAAGCTGCTGCTCATCATAGTCTTTGGGGAGCTTCTCCCCCACGAACAGGAGTTCAAAGGTCACATGAGGGAGAAGGTCAGACAGCTCCTGGGAAAGCAGACAAACGCACAAAGTTAGACACCAGAGCAGGCAGAAAGAAGCAGGAGGACCATACACATCCCTCCTACTCAATTTCCCCAATGTGAAACAGGGTAAGCATGAAGGAAGCTCACTTCAAGATGTGTCTTCGAAGTTATATCTCACAATGCTAGTGCCCTTCAAAGCAGAAGGAGGGCATATGTGGGTAATTAAAAGAACCCCCTAGGTATTGCACCCTGTGTGTACATTATTGGAAGTATAAGAGTGGAAGGCTGGAGATCAGGAACAGCCATAGACAAATGATGAGACAGATGAGAAGAGAGACGACAGACTGAGTGGTGTGTGTGTGCAGACAGGCTGCCTCACCCAGAAGGTAAGCAGCATATTGAACTCCCTCTCACTCTCAATGATGTGGATCTTCAGTGACTGCTTCTTCAGGATATTCAGCTCTGGGACTGTGCCAAGGAGAGACACACAAATAGAGGGGAGATCAGAAAAATAGATTCAGGCAAATACAAAGAGAGACTCAGAGCATGTCAGGGATAGCGCCACAGTTAAAGACACACTAGACCAGGTATCCTTTCAAAATCCATTCTGTTACACTGCAATCATGTCTTTGCTTATTTAAACCATCCATTCATCTTCTAACCACTTCAACGAATGGGGGTTGCAGGGGAGCCAGAGCCTATCCTGGAAAGCAACAGGCGCAGGTCAGAAAACATCATAAATGGAACGCTAGTCCATCTCTTACATGTCCCTTAGTTATTTAATGGATTCTCCAGCTGTAGATCACTTTGATAAGTAAAGGGTAGATTTTCAATGGAGCAGAAAGAAAGTAACAAAGTTGACAAACTCCTGCACTAGACACCTGATGCAGAGACAAAATTGCAAGGTGAAAACAAAGAGAAGGACAGACGAGTCAGACAACCATACAAAGACAGACAGATAGACGGATGTGGGGTCAGACGGGCAAGTACTCACAGTTACGAGGCACCAGTGAGGTGATGATGTAATAAATAGTGAGAGGACAGCTGAGCAGGACTGCCACTGGAGAGGAGAGCTCGAACCCACGCCACTTGTAATACTGCAGCCAGGACACTGAGAGAGAGGAATAATATTTCTGTCAAGATAATCAGGGTAAGATAGGGAGCAATAAAACCACAATGAGAATACTAGGAGACTGAGGGATAATACTACAGTCCGAATGTTGAGACTGCAGTAGGCTAAGAGAGAACAAGGGGGCAATGTTATAGTCAGGGCACTGAGAGAAAGAGTGAGAGTATTCCAGTGAACAACGAGGGAGAAGAGTCCTGCTGTGAGGACAGAAAGAAATACAGGATTGTGAGCAGTGTTATGACACTGTCTTACCCAGAGGGGTGTTTAAGCTGGGAGCAGTAGGGGGAGAGCAGCTGAGCATCATCTCTGACTCCTGTAAGGGACCAAAGGGCTGCCTGGGAGCTAGACACATCCAAAAAGACAGGGTTAGGATCATAATTAGAGACAAAAGACCAGGGACTGCTCCACTGCAGGAGTTCAATCTAACTTGAGCTTTTGTTACTGCTTGGCCCTTAGTTGTTGAGCGGTCCCTACAACTAAGTAAAAGATAGTAGGATAAAGATTTTCAATAGACCAGAATGATAGTGACAAAGTTGCTGAGCTCCTGAAGCAGACACTACCTGAACCAGAAGGAAAAGCACCACAGCGGTACAGTATACAGTACAGTATACAGTATAGTAGAGTATGGCATGAACTTTATTGGAGTGTGGTCTAGGGAACTGGGTTATGAACGGTATAGACCACATATTAGATACATGATATCTGAATACAGGTTCCAGGGCAGAATGGCAAAATGGCTTAAAATGTGTTGGCATATAGGCAGTAGGTAGGTTACAGGGCAATGAAAGTAAGGCTATGGAGTATAATGGTACAGTCTATTAATCTGTGGGATAACATCTGGGCTATAGACCATCAGGGTATAGGTTGTATAGCAGGTAGCTATGATGTAGCCAAAAGAGCAGTAGGGTTTAGTGTAACAGGGTGTAAACCATAGGGAAATATGCTATAGTAGTGCCTGTGGGTTAGACAATAGAATTTCAAGGTATAGTGTTTAGATTCGTAAGATGTGGGGCAATAGATTATAATGTGTTGGGGTGCAGATTAAAGGCCCAGCTATGCCTCACCCTTGCCCATGCAAACCTGCAAGCTCTGCTGGGGAGCTCTCTCTGGGCTGCTTCCTTACTGGCTCCACTTCCTGGAAGGCAGAATGGACCAGCATGCTCTGCTGCAGCCAGTACCCACTATTCAAGCCTCTAGATGACAGGAAGTGCTCCACATCAAAGTCTGGTGATGTTGTTTCTGAACAAGCAAGTGGGAAAGGAAGTGAAAAAAATGGGCAGGAAGAAAAAAAGCCTCCTGAATGGCTCAACCAGCAAAGTCGCCTGCACGAGTGGGGGTTCAAGCCTTCACTAGCCGACTGTGACTGGGATTCCCCATCAGTGTTGAACAATTTGACAGATCACTTCTCACAGTAGGGTGAGATTAGTTGCCAGGATTCTCTCAACTCCTGGTGACAATGCAACCCCTGCTGCCTGGAGTTTGCAGTACTGTCAGTAAGGGATGTGCCTCTCCCCCAGTCATCAACAAAACCTCTGGAATGGGGCTGTGCTGCCCATGACGTGTCAAAAGAGGAGAGTCTTGGGGATAGCAGGTCAGAAGAGTTTGCCTACACCTCTTCTCTCCTGTGTGCTCTTGCAAGGTTTGTAGTGTAAGTAGGAGATGTACAGGTAGAAGAAGAGAGAAACAGAGTTGGGGAGACAAGGAAAGAAATGGAGAGAGCAAAAAAGACTGAAACTGTGAACTCTAGTTACAGAAGAGAAAGTGAATGATTCATTCCTGACTAACAGACGAAAGGGACAAACATGGCTGTGAGGTGAAGAAAAACAGAAGAACAAACAAATTAATTAATTGCGTTTCTCACCTGCAGAGTAAGTGAAGGGCATATCAGCCAGCTGACTACAGTGCGACATGAACTTGCCCAGCAGGGGGCAGCAGTGCTGGTGACTGACATCAGCTGGGCTCTTGGACCAGTCCGCTTGGACACACTGCTCTGAGCAGTACAGCACTGCCTGACATTTGGGGCTGGGAAAGAGGGAGAGGAGGAGGAAAGGAGAAGCAGAGAGACCGGGAAGTGGGAAATGCGCAGAGGAGCAGTATGAAAGAGTCAGATGAAGTGTGGCATTCCAGAGGAAGGAGGGAGTGAAAGAGAGAAGTGGAGGAGGATAAAACAACAGTGAAGAGAGAGATGTAAACACAGAGAAAGACAGAGAGGAGAGAAAGATGCAAAGCGTAGGGAGGCAAAGGAAAACAATTCAAGGGTAAAGAAGTACAGCACAGCACACAGTAACAATATACATGCCAAAGTAGGAATAGGAGAATAGGGGGTTCAAATCCCTAAATATTTCAGTAAAGACATGAAATCACTAGTTAGAAATTTAGGGATGTTTAATATAATTAGAATAATGTGTGCACAATTAACACAAACATCCTTCATCCTCTCTCTTCCTTTACTTTCTCTTCTTCTCTTTTCTCATTCATCCCTCCCTCTCCCTCTGTCTTCTCGTTTTCCTTCCTTTTCCCAACCTTCTCCCACTCACCCTCCCTCTTCTGCCTTCTTCCTCTCCTACACTCATCCTCCTCTCTCCCTTTCCCTCCTTGCCTTACCAGGGTCTCAGTGGGGCCTCAAAGGCATGTTTCTTACACACGTGGCAGTGGCGTATTGGGGGCCAGCGCAGGGCGAACCCTTCCTTCGGTGCCCAGCCTGTGAAACACTGCTTGGACAGCTCCACTCGCAGGGCCGAGAGGGCATTGCCAGAGAGGATCCTGGGAGAGAGAGATGGGGCACGTGAGAAGGGCGATGGGAAAACGAGGGGGTGAAAGTAAGAAAAAGGGAAATTAATCTATTTTTAAATACGTAAACCTAAATAAATAAACCTAAAATACAAAAAAGCTTCTTCTGTCTACTTGCCTGTATACTAACATATCTGTTGCTAACCTTCCTGTCCATCAGCCTCTTTGTCACCCCTTCTCTATGTGTTAGTAAGTCTGTATGTTTATCATTTCTACCAAATTCAAAGAGCTTTATTAGCATGAGAAATTAATTACAGTGTTGTCAAAGCAATAAATATTAGCAATCATACTGACAGACATTTACACTAAAATGTCAGGAAATGTGACAGACTCTGTGTTTCTCCTTCCTATTTGAACTGATGTCTGTCTGACTGACCTGTGTATCTGTCTGTCACCCACGGTGAGTGTCAGAGGTCTCCTGGCTCCACCTCTACCCAGGGGTGCCTCCATACATTGCCTTAGCAATCCCACAATCCTCAGCACAGGCACGTTTCCTTTGGTTCCTCCCTCCAGGAGGTCAAATCCCAGGGGGACTCCAGCACTGTCTGTCACCAGGAAGAGGCGCTGTACCGTACACTCTGCTGACAGAAGGAAGAGTGGGAGCAGTTCAATATTTGCACAGTGAACGCCAGCACACAATAGCACAGAGAGTGAATGGGCACTGTGCTACTGTCACTACGCTAATGTCACAAATTATTCCCTAAATTCAGAAATCTAAGTCCAGAGTTCCCACACCTGCCAGAATCACAACAGGAACTCAGTTGAATTGGCAGAATGTGATCTCCCGTCATAGCCTGAGGAACAGTGAGTCTGTTTCCCTATAATGCTCCATATGTTTACAGTATATGTAAATTTTTTATGATATGTCTTTGTTGTAAATGTCTTTAAGTTGTCTGTAGATTCTATTTTATATTTATCTTTTGCTGCTGAAAGAGTCCTGTCAGTTTGGATGAGTTATGGAGTTCCAGTAGAATAACTTTGTGTTTCCTGTCCTGAGTGTTGCATTTGTGTCCCTGAATTCCTTGATTGCTGCTGATCTTGAAAAGGACCCCTGATCTGAATCAGATTCACTTCAGGATTTTGAATACCTGATATGTTCTAAGCTAAAAAACTCCCTTAATCCATCTGATTATGATGTTCTCTTCAGGCCAGGAACGAGAGAGCCATTCTTGCAAAGTGGTGCCCAACATTGAACACAATATTCCACTTCATTGCTTCCCTCAAATTGAATTCTATTGAAATCCACACAACCAAGCATTTTCTTGGCTTTATACAGCTTCACTGCACTGCGTGGAGGAAAAGGGACAATGACATAGCATAATTCCATCCATCCATTTTCTAACCGCTTCTTACAATTCAGGGTCTTGGGGAAACCAGAGCCTATCCTGGCAAGCAATGGGCACAAGGTGGGGTACACTGAAGAGGACTCCAGTCACAGGGCAGACACACACAAAAAAACAGACACACACATAACCTGCCTTTATGTCTTTGGACTGTGGGAGGAAGCCCGAGCCCCCAGAGGAAACACATGGCGAGAACATACAAACTCCACACAGACAGCACTGAGGTCCAGAACTGAACCCAGGGCCCCTGTGCTGTGAGGCAGTAAATGCTAACCACTGCATTACCAGAGAACAAAGCTCTCTTACATGTTTTTATCTAGTTCAATACCACCTATTTGACACCTAACACATACAGAATATTTTGCAACCTGCATGTAATAACCGTGCATTTCTACACATTCAATTTGAATTTCCAGGGATCTGCCCATGTCTGAACTGTGGCCACGTTTTCTCTATTAGATGTTTTGCTACATTACATCAGACACATTACCTTCAGCTCCTCTTATTTTCACATTATTTACTGAACTGACCATTGTACTGGCTTTAGTCTAGACATTGTTCCAATCTGCTCATTACAGTAAATCCCCTTAACTGCTATATTGACCCTGATTTAATTATCAACTAAACCACTAAGGGATTGGTTGTAGTACAATTAATGAGAAGTCACAATTAAGAGTAACTTAGGCTCAGAACATGGATGTAAATTATGAAGAGCAGCAGTCCTAAAACTGCCCCCTGTGGCACCTCTCAATAACCTCAGAGACAGAGACAGAAATGGTGGGGATCCATTTTTAACAGTGTGGTACTTAGGTACATTTCTCATTTCTAATGTTGTCCATCTCTGCTCACCTAGATCTGATTGGTCTAGACTGGCCAAGCTGAGCCGTGGTTTGACCTTGGCGGAGACGGGGCTGCAGTCTAGCACATGAAGGAACCAATGAGGACTGGCCTGATCCACCGGGAGGCGGGGGCATCGCTTCACGTTACCGTCAGCACCCCTGCTCTCTTCTTTTGTCCGGCCACACACCGCGGCCCGGTAACAGCAAAACCAGCGGGACATCGCGTCACAGAAATCTATCAGGGGATCGCGGTAACCTGTCACAGTCTCCATTACTGAGAGACAGCGGGAAAGACAGGGAGGTGGAAAGGAAATGGGAGAAGGAGAACCGAAGAAAGACAATGGATTTAATGTCATAGCACATTTCAATCTAAAATTAACATTCCCGTTCTCAAATTGTCACCAACAGACTTGTACTTTACTCAGTGTTAGTTTTTAGTCTATCCATCTGCTTCCCAAAGTGATTACATAATAATAATAATAATAATAATAATAATAATAATAATAATAATAATGACAACAATTCCAGTTGTATAAGTTAATGAAATTGAACCTTCTCGGTATTATCTTCCTTGATTCCCTTCTTGTCTGCTTCTCCTTAACACGCCTGTTGGCGAAACCACTGTATATAGTTTATCACCAATTCGAGTGTAAATAAATAAATTGTCTTAAATTCGAACAAAAATATTGTTTTCCGAAAGCGATGATGTCATCAGATAGTGCATCGTATCCTTCAATCGAAATTCGAAATTGGAATAAATGAGTTCTAAAAGCACGGAACGGTCAATCTCCGGGTTATTTTAAGGATGTATATACGTGTATATTGTGCAACAATTAATTCTTAGATTTAATCAAACATTTTTTGAAAACCCCAAACTTCGAGGGCCAGAAGGTTGTTTTCTAGTTCTAATTACACTTCACCTAATTTAACTCGCTATGTGCGTAATTTAAAAAGTTGAATGTTTTCCTATTTTTAAGAAGATGGAGATGTAAAATTCATATACCAGCTGGACGTGACCGGAGTTTTAAATCTCTTCAATAGGCGATCGAGCATCACGTCCGAGGAAATGACTGCCCAGGTCCCAAAATGACAATATGTTATATTCTTGTTATGTGTTGCTTTAGCAACACTGTAATTCATCTGACACGCCAGTAAAGGTCTTCGAATTTAGAATCTGCTTCTGCGTCTATGGACATTTTTTAAAACCTAAAGACTTATAATTTCACTTTAGCTTTTAAGTTTTTTTTCTTCCGTTGTATCATTCGAGCGTTATTGTACAGTAAGATTTTTCAAATAGCTATTTAAAATGTGCGTATAAACCAAGCTATTATAAAAAACATCCGATTGCTCTCTTCAAGATGTAATAGACTCTTGTACAGTTTTGTTTTTTTCTAATTGCTTCGATTTCTGAGTTCACCGCAAATGAATGGTCTCCAGTATAATAAGTATATACTGTAGTTCTACAGCAGTGGTTCTCTTGCCTTGGCCTTCAGGGACACTGCTGCTTTCTATTCCAGTTTAGCTCTTCAAGTCCCGTGCAAATCGGTGACTCGGTTGGTCTGCTTGTTTAGACTTTTATTTAACTTGTTTCTTTGGTGAGTTCTGTCAAACCCCCCTACTGTAATTCGAGGGTACTGTTTTCAACAGCTTAAGCGCAGAGAACTTTACTCAGCTTGTCCTAAACTTTCTTACTATAATTTCTGACTTACAAGCTGTTGTTACTTGATCAATGTATTATGAACAGACACCGCTATCAAACAGCTCTCACAAATATTTGTTTTTGCTGCGGAGGTCCTTTTGGTTATATTCAGGCAAGACCTGAATGAGGGCAGTTCTGAAATCCCATTTTACCTTATAAAAACTGAAAGTAATTTACAAATGTTCAAAGCAGATAACCGTGTTTAGGAACTCGGCTACGGAAAAAAACAACGTACTAGGGTTGGAAGTACTGCTGAACAGTAAACGAAATATAGTAATCGCACCTTCACCTGCCTGTACCGATGTCACGATAGGAGGGGATTCAGTCCCTATCATCTAGTGTTGTATAGGTCCGCGTTTAATTTGAGAATTTAAGAACAAGACTTTTTTAGATATACGTTTTTTTCATGTTGCACGTTCATTTTATAGACACGAGACCGAGGTCACGATCATCTTAAGTTTGGAACCGCGTTTCAAATCATCTCCTCACTTTTAATTACCGCTTGTCCAATTCAGAGTTACAGTGGCGAGTGGCATTTCAGTTTTTCTCGTTCGGTAGTCGTAAACCGCGAACGTCTGATTGCGGTTGACCTAGAGCTCCTTCACATTAATTCTTATTATTTAATAAGGAGATTATGCCTTCCGAGGAAACCTAGGATTAAACATT
Organism: Lepisosteus oculatus; assembly: GCF_040954835.1. Taxonomy (NCBI): domain Eukaryota; kingdom Metazoa; phylum Chordata; class Actinopteri; order Semionotiformes; family Lepisosteidae; genus Lepisosteus; species Lepisosteus oculatus. Next base: position 29,029,199 of record NC_090701.1, read on the forward strand.
TAAATACATTTAATTCATAATATTAATAAGGATGTGTTTGGGGCGGTGATATGTACTGTACGTTTGGGAGGGAGGTGTTGTATTGGAAAAGGTTTTGAAACACCGATTTCACCCATAAAGGTAGTCGGCCTCTAACAATGGTCTAATTATGGAGCAAGGATGCTAGGCACCCTTAGGTCTGTGAGGAATACCTTCCAGTGGTCAACAGCAGAACTGATCTCAGGCAGTAACTCTCCTGGTGTCCCTCAAAGCTGCACAGAGCATTTCTGGGGTATTACATCTGAAGGAAAATGAGATGTTATAGTTGTCCGTGTCCTGAGGATAAACCTCTCACATCACTGAATCAATAGACAATATAAATTATTTTGTTTGTATCATGAATATGCAGCATTTTGCAACTTGAATTGATGTTTTTTTCATTTTAAATACAAATATACATAGAAACTTAATCTGATGGGAGCTTTCCTGGCACTGGTCTATACAATCTCTGAGGTGAAATGTACTTTCTCTAAAGATCAGACTGGAAAGGATCAGAATGGCCTGAAGCTTTGTTAATCTTTGATTCCCAGTTTGGTCACCAAGGGAGAGGAATAATGGTCGCTACACTGGCCCATCAGAGAATACAAATTAAAGGTAATGGGACCCACACCCATCCTTGGTCTTGTACAACGGCCAGTGGCTGTTTCTGATGTGAATAGTATATAGTCATCTACACAAAACTAGCACAGTGCAGGCTGACACCAAGAGCCACAGATGATCTAAGCTGCCACCCCAGAAGGGTGTTATAAACAGAACCTAAAATATACATAGGAGCTCTGCTGTGTCTGTGGGCTATACAGTACATTATACATGAGAGCTGTATAGAGGAGGTAAGCACAGCTCACGTCTTTTTAAATTAGGTACCAGTAAGAAGCGAACAGTTTATTTTCTCACAGAAGGACACAATAAAGTCATTAAACAACACGTAAATCTGCCGTGGTGCTAATTTACAAGGTTCAGCAGGCACTTAAAAAGCCCCTTCCTGATTTTGAGCAGTAGGACTTTGTTCTTCCTTTTCTAATCAGATTCCCTACGACTCCAGGAGCCACTGCACTGACCTGACAATAGCCAGGGATGCCAGGGGGAGAGAGCTCTCTGTTTGTTGCAGTCTGCAGGAGAGATCAATGATTCCACTCATGCCAGCACTATCTCCCTCACACACCGAGATTATCCTCAGCTGTGTAAAAGACACACTCAGCTGGAAACGCAACGCACAAAAAAAGTCATCAAGGAGGGTTTTCAAGCCTTGTCTTCCCTAGACAAAAGAGCAGTGTCTTTCACTTCCAGCTGTTGTGTTAATCTGCTTTTTAAATTATTTATTTTACTGTTATTTGCCCAGACGATATCAAGGCAACTTACAATACAAATGTGGGAATCTGGAATATGTTAGCCAGCCATGGTGTTGAAGGCAGTTCCCCTGGTTATGTTAAATGAGATGGGATCTTGAGGAGGTGGGTAAGATGAAATACAGTAGCTACTACCAAATGGACTAGATTGACCAAATGGCCTCTTCTTATATGAAACTCTTTTTGTACTATGTAGTGGTCAGATGGACATTATTTTTCAGTGACCTGTTTCTGGACTGAACAGTAAACTTTTCCCGTTTACAACCGTTTTTGTGCAATATATGCCAGGGACCTGTGCAATACATTTATAGTTATATTCATATTGTGCAATATGACTTTTTTGTGGACTGTTCTGTTCTTGTTTGTTCTTTGCATGTTCTGGACTGTGAGTAACTCTTCTTAGTGCACTTCTCACTGTACTGATTGTATTGTATTATTATTATTGTACCATGTTACACTGTTGCTGTGTTATCTGTGTTAAGCTGCTGTTGCACTGTAATTTCCCTCACGGGATCAATAAAGTATCTATCTTTAAGTAGTTCAAGTAGGTAGCCGTGTCAGCATGTGTAGGCTGCAAAGGAACAAGTAAAGGTTTATTTGTTGCTGAAAAGAGAAGAAAAGAAACACAGCACTTGGGCTGTTGAGCCTTCTTTGGGTGGCACTAATTTATGAAGCATAAAAGTCATAAAAGGTTCTGTATGCTACTCAAACAAGAACATCTACACTTTCATAGTGGTCTGTATGATAGAAAATTTCCACAAAACAAAAAGAGTCTCAGTGGTGTAAAGATTCACAACGAGCTTAAAATAATCATGGTGAGCCAACTGCTGTGTATGTTTAAAGAAAATAATAACGGGGAATGCTTGCTAATCTGTATTTTATTGCAGTATCACTTAACAGGGATTCTGAGCTAACTTTATTTGTCTGCAGTTTCTGTATTTTATTGCAAGGAAGAGAAGATGTATATATTTATCTTAGAACAAAGTATTTTTCCTGTAATGTCAAAACATGATGTGTGTTTTGTGTGTAACAAATGTTTGATCAAAGCAGCATGGGAGACTGTATGGAGCCGAGGGAGTGAGGCTGTAGGGTTAGTTTTTAGAGCTGATACCCTCTTTCTGGGGGAAATTCATTTTTAATGTGCTTGTTAATGCGTCCAAAGGAAACTAAAGAACTCAGTTTGTCTAGACTGTGGCAATGAAGTTTCACACAGGTTGCAAACAATTTGTGGGCAGGATCATTTCATATTTTTCTAGAAAAATGCCAGATCAGGTATCCTGCAGTCATCCTTGCAGTAATCTTTCTTATATAATGGACAATATATTTAGTCAGAAATTGTGTTTTCAGCCTCCTTCACTCAGCTCATCAAAACACGAAGAACTGCTTATGGACCATAGGCAGGCTGATTCCTGTACAGTGAGCTCCCCCTGTGGTCTGTAGTGTGCTCAGCTACTGCAGTAAGCATCCCGATTCCCTTAACTTGTATTATCATGTTAATGCTATAATACAAGTTTCCTGTAATTGTAGTTTAAACTGGTAATAAACCAACAAAATGTGGATCCCTATTGAACATTACATACTGGAGAGGGCTGGAAACAGAATATTAACAGTCTCATACAGACTTTTGTTTTCTGTCAATAGTAGACTGATTTTGTGTAGCTCCCAATTAGATGACACATGTCAGCCATTATATGACAGCAGCTGCAGATAAGGTAACATAACATAACATAACATAACATAACATCACTTTATTAGCCCTATACAATTTATTGCATTAAGAATTTTTCTTCGAATACCCCAGCTTACTCTCCATGAAGAGGAGGTAGAAGAGTGAAACTGAAGGAGGTCAAAGTGTGCAGGCACTAAGTGGAATTCAGTCAGGATATTGTTAACATCCCTAAACATATGAATACTGCAATAGGATCTTTACCAAATAGTAAGGGCTTCAGTTTAACGTCCCTTCCAGAGAAAGAACCTGCTTCAACCCTGTATCTCTGCTCACTATTCTGGGGAACGGGGGTGGAAATTTTGGTCCAGCCTTTTGACAGTTTAGGCCAGGGGTAGTTAACTTTGGCACCCTAGATTATCAGCCACTCCAGGATTTTACTCCATTTTATCTTTAATTTTCTGGTAAATTAATTAAGGATCAATTCCCCCCAGGCTCAAAATGCTGTAATGCCAAGAATTCCAGTTGTCAAGGTTGACTACCCGTGGTTTAGTAGGCAGTCACTCGTCATTATTCTTGATGTTACTCTTATTTCACAAATACCGAATACAAATACAGAAAAAGACATGCCGACGCCAAGGGCTTCTCCTTCATAACCGATTTACTGCGATCCTCACAGTACTTTGTAACGGTAAACTCTCCCTCTGCTCACTTAAACCGTTTGAATTTTTATATTTCTTCGTGTAAGCTTGCTCAGGGAGTTTCTTGTTGATTTACCAGTTGTCTGTGACCGCCTGAGTTTTGTTTTTATCCGTTTATGAGAAAATATTGATTTTTCACAAACTTCCAATTCCTACAGACGCATCTAAACTGTTTTTCTGGATTTTACGTTAGTTCGAATTGTAACCTCATTATCCGATGATTGCTGTACAAAATACTCTAAACTTTATTAATATTTGTTATATTTATTACTACTGTATATAATTATTTTCTATTTATCCATTCTGCGCCTTCGAAAAAACGTCCCATACCGCTGAGCTGTTCCCGGTCGCCGCTTGATGTCGTCAGGAAAAGGTCCGGAAACGAGAACGGTTGTTATGGAGAAGCATTTCCCCTGAGGGATAGAAAGAGAGAGAGAGGAACTGGAAAATAGAGCGAGAGAGCGAGGACGGGAAGCACGAATGGGAAAAGTGAGGAAGCTGTGACAGCGGCTCCTTCAACAGGTAGGTCGATCATCGTTTGATTTTGTTTCTTTCATGCCTTGTACTGTTTTCAATGGCTTATCGGAGCTACTTCGAATTCGGAGCAAAGCCAGGCGAAGCGGCGGCGTAGTTGCGGGAAGTTCAGCAGCAACACGATGTCAGTGGCAGGCAGCACCGCTCACCTCGCCGTGGCGGCTGAGTTCACGGGGCTGACTCCATAGCTGTTCTGTCTCTTTCTCCAAAAGGCTAGGTTGTGTCGGAATCGGGTAGGCGTTGCTTTGCACTCGTTTTCTGCAGGGGTGTGAAGAGTTGCCCTTTTCGTTTTCTTATGGGAGTTTCTCAAGCAGCGCAACAGGCGGCTCTGGGATCTTGATACTGGCCTGACGTGTCTAGCGTGTGTCAGGGTTGCTTTTAGTCTCTCACTTTTACTATTGTTGGAGAGATGCTGAGAGACGTGGTGGGTGCGAGTTCGCTTCATTTAACCTGTAGAGAGAGACAGGGAAAGCCTATTTCATGCTCTAACAGAACCGCGGTTTCTGTCCAGACTGAACAATTAAAATGGTGCTGTAATTAAGTCTCTGTCATCACAGTGACCTGACATTGTCTTCTTCTGTCCTACAAGAGAGAGCAGCGTGCTGTTTTTGTAAGTACTATCATTTTTTAAAACTTTTTACAACCCAGAGGCTCAGCCGTAGTAGCCTATTAAGGTCGGATTTCTATATGCTGAGGGAGCAGTGAGTGAACATCATATACAGTAATTAACCTGACGTGACTATGGTTTTAAAGACCGAAAGTTCAAATGATAAGGGTCAGGAAAAGTAAAGGTTACAATAACAGCGGTCTCAGATACAGTACTGTACGGTATTCCCTATCTCTAAACTGGTAGCACGGACACTTTATCAACTGTATAAGACTGTTCCTTAGCACGCTGACTGACAGAACTGATTGGATACTGGCAAATGCAGCACGCTGACTGAATGAATGGCTGGCACAGAGAGACTGCTGACTGAGGGACACTCTCCCTGACTGACGCATTGCTCGAGATACACCAGCAGCTCCCTCTCCTTACTCTCTTCACACTGCTGTGCTGGGCCTCCTGCCAGGGACAGCATCATCTTTGAGCACTCCTTCCAATTCAGCAATTTCATGCATTCTTGTAAAGTAATTGAGCTGCAATTTTATGCTACTTTACATTTATGACCTAACGCTGCTTTGTTCCGTGTTCTTTGAGTGTGTGTGTTCATGCGTGTTTCAGGGCCATTTTTGACTTCTGCTGTATGGCCGCAGTGAAATACAGTGGGAGTTTCCTGGTGCTGTTTAGTCAGCAATGGAACTTGCTTCTCATTTCCTAAAATTGGATCGAATTCTGTTTGTGCCGATTGAGACTGTCTCCAATATGCAAAAACTACTTCAGAAAGAGTGTCAAAATATGGGCTCGGATCCACAGAGATGGACACACGATTAGAAAATGGCAACGGCTGGCTGAAAGTCTGAGAAGAAGAAAGTAGTGGAGTTGGAAATGTCACGTTTCCCCTGCACACACAGATAGCCGAGTAAGACAGTGAACAAGAGGGGAAAACACATCGCTAGGATGCGTGTTGTACATTTAATTGTCTCCAAATGATGTGTCTGCATGAGATCCTGGGCTCGCTGAGCAAGCAAAGCCTTATAATGTAACAAAGGTCAGGGTGGCTGATTGCCTCCTAGACAGACCAACACTTGCAGGGACACCACCAGAGAGTACAATGGGGGGAAGGGCTCAACAGGTGAATTTTTACACTTTCAAAAATGGAAGATCAAAAAGGAGTCGGCATGTCCCAGCGCTTGTTGTTTGTCCCTGTGACAGTTTGGGTCCAGTTCAGTGAAGATGGTAGGAAATTTGTTTTTGGGAGAGTCAAGTTTTTACCAAAACCTTAAACCAGAGTGCCCTGTGATGAGCATAGATTGTGATGAGTTTAAAAGGCACATATATTTGGAAATTATTTTATATGCAGGATTATACTTGTCATGGATTCTAGAAACTTATAGAGTGTTCATTTGGAATCGGTGTGCAGGTGGAACAAATTTTGCAGTTCAGCAAAAAGTTTTGAGCATTGTTTTAACTGTTTCTCTGGGTTTCTCTGCAGCTTGCCGGCTGTGCAGGTTTTGTGCTGTCACTGAGGCTCTGAATGCCTCAGCTCACATGACCTGGATTAAAGTCCACCTGCCTCAGCCTGAGAGCTTTCCTGGCATTGTGACTTAATTGTGTGCAAAACTGTTAGAAAGCCAGAGGGGAAAAATGGTTTATACAAATATTAACCACAGGCTTAACCTACTTCACAGTGTTTCGGGTGAAGGGAAATCTTTTACCCAGTGCACACATGATGCAGATACAGTCTGTCACAATTTGTTTTAAAGCTCATATCAATTCCAGGTACCTTGTACAGTTTTAAAGCCATCATTTGTAATGGAAAAGTCTTTCAATGAGTTTTGTTGGCACAGCTGTATTGCCTGGTTTTCAATACACTGCTACAAGACGTTTGTTGAGGTTTGTAGGATCTGGGCCTAATGGATCTCCTCTCAGATCTCTCTTTCATGTTTCTGTGAATGCAGTTTTAAAGGAGCACCTGCTCATGCTGATTACCATATCACAAGGCCTGATACCAAAGGACTTACAGTAAAACTATAATTAGCAAGCGAACCAATAAGAATTGAGCTGATTTCAAAAGTGAACTGACACTCAGCTAAATAGATAAGCATATCTAGATGCCTATATCCCTGTCTCAGGTGATACATTTCAGTATAGCTCATTTCTTAAACTTTGCTGTTAAACAGCATTGTAGAAGCATGTACAGTACCTTTGTTCCGTGAAGCACAGAGTCAAATATTAAGAAAATCAGTAAGTCTTTTGAAAGGAAACAGGCAAAACTATGCAAAGATATATTCTAAACATACCTCTGTATCTTTCTCCTGCTCTCTCATTCTCTGTATTTTTATTTTGTGATTAGTTTCATTTTTCTTGTTTTATTCTTTGCTCGGTCAATCAGGGGCCATTTGTCCCTGCCAATGATTCCAGTCTGAACTGTAAGATATTCTGTGGTTATCTGGGCTCCGTTCCCACAGTCCGAGAGGGAGAACTTGACTGTTTTAAAAGGCAAAACAAACAGGAGACACTGTTATCAAAGGGCATCTGTATCATTACTCCAGCAGAAATACGACTTGTACTAGGCAAAGGTCAGTGAGGAAGTCACATTGGATTTCTTCCACCAAATATGAATGATTTGTGGAATCCTTCAGCAGACGTAAACTCACAGAAAGGTCCAAGCAGACCCACACAATATGTGTTGTGAGCTTTGTTGGATTACAGAAAAGCTCTCTGTAAAAAGTGTTTCAGATTCAGTCTGATATTTAAAACATTTGCAGTTTGTGCACTGTGAATTATAGCTGACAAGTAACTCCAACTATATTATTAAATGATTGTTAGAGATGCACATCAACTCCAAAGTTTAAACATAAAATAGGTATGTGCTCTTGCTGAACTCTTTCCCTTTGTGGCTGGGTGAGAACTTATAAGATGCTGTTCGGCGTGTGTCGGCGTGATATAATGCTTAAGGGTTTTGCAGTGAAAGGCAAGAAAACGCTCCTGGATGGGGTGGCTGTGGTGGTGACACAAAACAGAGCCGAGAGCGACCTTTCAGTGACCCCAGCACTGAAAGCAGGAGGGGGTCAGCCAGGGGCCAGCGCTGAAGGTGTGTTTTGGGGAGTGGCACAATCAGGAGAATGGCTATCATTGTATCCTGTGCTGTTTTATTTCCCCCAATATAGGGAGCGCAGCTCTTTCTCAAGAGGTCACTCAGGGCAGCACACCAATGGAAACAGGCTGATAAACTGATAGGAAATCTGTTGTGCAGCTTTTATAGTGTGTTGCTATGATTAGCATCATAAGAGTTATGTGATGCGACTCTGTACAGTTTAGATGTTATTGGAAGCGGTATTTTGAAGAAGTGGCAGTAAATGTTTGTGCCACACCTTTGTCAAGGTAATGAGTGTCTGAAATAAATATGTGTAACGTTTTGTTAATTGTTTGTTGTTGACACTTTGATTGCATCAATAAATCGTTTTGAATTTGCAGTGTTCAAAGCCCCTTCAGATACTCTGTCTAACAGGGTAATAGAGAATCTTAAAAATAACTCCCTGTATAACACTCAAATTTGCTTTAGCTTTATTTATTCCTCCACATAATTGGCTTTATGTGGAGGAAGGCTGGATGTGTCGGAACATGTGCTCTCATAACATTAATGATAATGGGTTAGGGCTTGGAAAAAAATATATACTTCTGTTAGGAGCAGCAGATATTATTTCCATGCTGGGCAGTTCCAGTTTATAAAGAAAGAAAGGAAGACGACAATTTTTCCTTCCTCCTTTTGGAGCTGAATAGTCCTGGCACCTGAAGGCCGGGCTGTCCTGTTTGTAGTTCCCAGCCTTCCTGTTTTTCCCCTCAGTTTGGGCCTGCTTCCTCCTCTTGAGCTGTAACTTCACCTGCCTCTCCAGCCTGAGCTGCAGCGGTTAAGGTGCCGTTTTGGCGTGGATAAACCAGACACATTGTCATGGTAATTGCACAACTCATCACAGTGCTCCTTCTTTCCTTCTCCCTCTCTCACGTCGGCCCTCCCCCCTCCCTCTCAATTCAGTTCAATTCAAGGTGCTTTATTAGCATGACCGATGGGTACAATCAGTGTTGCCAAAGCAAATAGAAATAATAAAATTAACATGGAACAAAACAAAAAATAGAAGTAAAATAAAATCTACAGACATGTTACAGACATTTACAACAAAGACATATTATAAAATATTGACATATACTGTAGGCGGCTGGAGCATTATTGGGAGACAGACTCACTGTTCCTCAGGCTGTGACAGGAGATCACATACTGGGCTGCCAGATCAACTGAGTTCCCTCCTCCCTCTCCCAGTAGGATTGGGACCTGTTGTGGTTTTGGCAGGTGTGGAAGGTATTGGAAGCTGTTCTGATTCTAACAGGTGTGGAAATTGTTGGAATTAGATGCCTTATTTTAGTGAAGAATGTTTGTCTAAAATCCCTTTGTATTTTTTGAAGTGCAGCAGAAAGTGCGTCTTTGTCGCTGCTTCTCCTTGCTGGTAGTGGGAGCAGAGCCTGTCTTCTCTGCATATCCCGGCCTGCCTGTGTCACCCAGTTTCTACAGCCAGGTCATCGTCATTGAGCCTGTTCTTCATCAGAGTCTGTTTTTCCTGTCTGTTTTTTACTTTGGTCAGATACTCGGTCACTGTGTGTTTTTTTTTCACTAGGGTCTGGTAGCATTCCAGTTTATGTTGTGTTGGTGTGTCCTAATTGGTGCTTTATTATTATTTCGCCGCTTATTGGTGCTTTATTATTATTTAGCAGTGCTTTTGTCTTCAATGTTCTCACAGCCTGGCCAAAATTCCCGGTCTGTGCAGCTGGATTTGTGTTCCAGTGTGACGCTGTTCAGTTCAAGATTCAAGATTTGAAGTGTATTGGAATGCTTACTTATTCAGCTCTACCCAGTAACAGTAGAGAAAAAAAATAGCTACAAATGACAAACAGACATGGACAATAAATGTAGACAATAGACGTTATAATACAGCGTGAAGTGGTGTCTTGTTTCCTGAGATCTGGCTTTCTTCTGGAAAACTATGACTGTCGAATTTTGTCAAGATTGACTGTCAGTGCCCAGTACTGCTCCAAAGTGCCGGGCTATCAGTGAAGAGCAGTAACTTGATCTCGGTGTCGTGTGAGGCCAAGAGCTGTGACTGCATCAACACCTCTGCTAGCTCACTGATGTAGATATTGAACAGTGTTGGGCCCTCACTAAAGCCTTGTCTCAATCCCACAACCCTGAGGTAGGAATTCTGTTCTTTTCGATTTTCAACTGCGCGCTTGTTTTCCAATTGATTTACTGACGTTGTAGACTTTACCCACTACGCTCTCTCTTTCTTTCTGGTCTTCATGCCCCCTCTCTGCACAACCAGGCAGACACACAAACAGAATGCCACATCTTTCTGTCCATTGTGTTAAGGGCTTGTTTGTGAGAGAATGAAGCACATGCTCTTTTAACAGAGTAGCCTGTATTGCAGTTAAACGCCCCGTCAGCAGTCACTCACCCCGGTGTACAGAAATGTGTACAGTGTTCTAGCAGACAAGAGAGCACATGACATCCCTCCAGATGGGATACTGGTCCTTCATAGGGATTACATTCCGAAAGCTGGTTCCCGCTTATACAGCTGGGTGGAGTGGAGGAACTGGGGTAAAGAGTCTCCCTCAAGGGTACAACAGTAGGGGAACTATAATCCACCAGTTATGAGACCAGAGACTAACCCACTACTTTATGCTGCCCCCCTGCAGTCTGGTAATACACACCGTATTTGCTACATTTACAGCTCTTGTATCTGCTGTTAAACCATGCAGGACACAGGACATGGAAACATGGATTTGTGTAATAAACACCTCCTCATTCACACCACCAGCCAGCCTAACCAGATGTCACAAGACATGATGTGCATCAAATACACTTTGTTCTGTTCTTTTGGTTGCTGCATGTTATGTGAGGTTTGTGGGGATGCATGGCATTTTAGTGAATTGAATAGAAGGCTTATATGCATTTTATATTTCACAAAAATAAACTAAAATGGCTTCAGGGTTAGATAAGGAATTTTTTAAGCTCTCATTTAAATGAGTTATTTTGTCACACTTTATCGCTGTCCTGTATTGTTTAATGTCAATAGAGATTCCTTGCATTTTGCAGCCCTTTGAGGTGGTGCTGACCACCACTGAAATATGAAAGTGATGAAGTGACTGATTAAATATGAACTGAAGAGTACACGGTCGTAGCAGCTAGTTTCTTTCCAGATGTTAGGAAGTCTATTTTTATCTGCTAAAAATCTCGTGCCCGATACATACAAAGAGCAGTTTTACAGAGGAGGTGAAAAAAAGAGCCCCAAAGAACCCTGGGAATGTGTGTGTGCCCGACCAATCCAGGCTCGGCCCATCTTTTGGAGGTGAGAGGAGAGCCCCACAGAACCCAGGCAGGGTGCTTGGCTTGCCCTTCCAGATTTCCCCTCTCTACTGGGAGAAGTCGTAGTCATAGCCTTGTGGGCAGTTAAACCATATTTGTTGTTGAATCCTGGGTGAATATAGTTATATCACCTCACTGGCTGGGTCCAGGAAGAATGGCACCATAATATCTGGACTGGAAATAATAACAACACTTTATTAACCCTATACAATTTCTTGCATTAGGAATTAATCTTTTCGCGTACCCCTGCTTACTCTCCGTGAGACACGCAGACCCACAGACTGTGAGAGAGCCTGGGGTCAGAGTGCCGGGTCAGCCAATGAGATAAGGAAATCCTTAAACCTCTCATATCTAGCTAGCTGTGTCTGGAAAAACCACAAAGGTAGAAGTATTTCTTACAGTGGCGATAAAAATATTCACCCCCCTCCCTTTAGCATTTTTCAGCAGCCATATCACCCTGCAACTCACAACTGGCAACCCACTGAAGCTAAGCAGGTGTGAGCCTGGTCAGTACCTGGATATGAGACCTCCTGGGAAAAACTAAGGTTGCTGCTGAAAGAGGTGTTAGTGGGGCCAGCAGGGGGCGCTCACCCTGCAGTCCATGTGGGTCCTAATGCCCCAGTATAGTGACGGGGACACTATACTGTAAACAGGCGCCGTCCATCGGATGAGACGTAAAACCGAGGTCCTGACTCTCTGTGGTCATTAAAAATCCCAGGGCGTTTCTCGAAAAGAGTAGGGGTGTAACCCCAGTGTCCTGGCCAAATTTCCCATTGGCCCTTACCAATCATGGCCTCCTAATAATCCCCCTCTATGAATTGACTACATTACTGTGCTCTCCTCCCCACTGATAGCTGATGTGTGGTGAGCGTTCTGGCGCACTATGGCTGCCGTCGCATCATCCAGGTGGATGCTGCACATTGGTGGTGGAGGGGCGTCCCCATTACCTGTAAAGCGCTTTGAGTGGAGTGTCCCGAAAAGCGCTATATAAGTGTAAGAAATTATTATTATTATTATTTTTTTTTCAAACTGCATTTTCTTGCCTCATCAAAATGGATCTTAGGATCTTTTTCTTAATTAGGGAAAGCTTTGGGTTTGTTTTTTAATTGACATTACAGAGTGTTTTGTGTAGAGTTCAGTGGCAAGAATTCCTGAACAAATCTAATTTGATTCCATGATGAAAGGAAAAGAAAAGTGAAAAATGCGAAAGGAATACTTTTTATGTCCACTGTATTTATACTTTATTGGTTCAAGGTTTCTTTATGTAAGGAAATGAGGACATTAGAAAACATAGGAATTCTGAGCCACCCATTCTGTAATTGTACTCAACCCCCATGTCTGACTGGTACTCACTCCTGCCGGAATTTCAGCCTCTCTGTAGCTGAGGACCTGGAAACAGTGGTAACTCACACAAATCGAAAGTCAGGGCTTTACGTGAGACTCGGTTACCTGACTCAGAGCTCTGGCAGACGGAACACCTGCAGGCTCGTTGGCTCTCGCCGTGCATCAGTGTAATGGAGTACCGCTGCTGGCGTGGGCTCGTTGCACCCAGCTGATGCTGGAAATAGGTGCCCGTGCAGCGTCTGATTACATCAACATTTAGCCAAACCGCGCAGGAGGACTGTAGCTCCTGACATCGCACGGCAGTGTGCGTTTTGGGCGGGGGGAGCTGTCCTGAGGACGTACTATTAAATTTCCAACCAAATATAAACCCGCAAGTTATTTTGGGGTGTTTATTTTTGCCGACTGCCGCTGCACAGCAGTGGAGATTCCCTCTTTGCAGGAGCATACTGATCCCAGACTATCCTTTCTCTATGAATTACAAGCAGCTTTAATAATTGATGAGCTGCTTTGAGATAACGCCCTCTACTATTTCTGAAGGGTGCCACAAAGAGCAGCAAAAGAGAAGACAGGCGTAGGGGCAGAGTTAATTTAGCAAGGTGGAAAAGGCGGCAACAAGGGACTGTTATTTCCCTGTACTGCAGTAATATCTCGTTGCTGGAATTCTGTGCAGCAGGGCTCCTCGGAAGTCAAACATTAATGAAAGCAGACTCTCTGGTTTCCCTCTTCAGTTCCACTTCCGGGCTGTGCAGATGAAGCTCTCCTCCTTGGTAGACAGGCAGGAAGCTGGGCCCTTCAGCCCCTCAGTCGCTCAGAGCGGGCACACACCTCGGGGCTGATCTGTACATGGCGATATCGCTGCGGCCCTGCAACAGAACAGAAGTAGAGTCGAGAGTAGAGTAGAGTTTATTGTCATATAAACTGTATACACCTACACAAAGACATCAAGAAAACACCAAAAACACAGAACAATGGCAGCAACAACAAGTTAAATAACATACATCCTCGAGGAAAAAAAAACATCAGTGTGAGCCAGTAGGTAGGGGTAGAGTTCAGTAATCTGACAGTTAAAGGACAGAAGCTGTCTCTGAGTCTGGACGTTCGTGCCTTTATGCTCCTATAATGTTTACCAGAGGGTAGGGGGGAGAAAAGCAAGGAACCAGGATGACTGGTGTCCTTGACAATACTTCCAGCCTTCCTGAGGTAGTGAGTTGTAAAAATGTCCACAACAGAGGGGAGCTGTACTCCAGTGATGGAGTGGGCTGACCTGTCCGGCCCTTGTAATGCCTTCCGGTCAGACAATGAGCTGCTGCCAAAACGCACTGTAATACCACATGTGAGCACACTCTCAATAGCGCACCTGTAAAGTGTGGTAAGGACTTTTAAAGACAGCCCACATTTTTTCAGTTGTCTGAGGAAGTAAAGGCTCTGTTGTGCCTTCTTTGTAGCTCCAGTTACATCCTGGGAGCACATTAACTCGTTAGCGATGAAGGTTCTTAGGAACTTGAAGCTGCTAACCATCTCAACAGCCACCCCATTGATGTGAACAGGGTGTGGTCCCCACCCTGCTTTCTAAAATCAATGACTAGCTCTTTGGTTTTACTGACATTGAGGGAGAGGTTATTGTCAAGGCACCATTCCACCAGGTTCTTGACATAAGACAATGTACATGTGAGAGGAAGCCATTTGGCACTTAGTAGCATATCGATCTGAGGATCTCCTCCCGTCGTTTCTTGAAAGAAGCCAGGGCATCAACAGCATGGTCTGGTAGCTTGTGCCATACACAAAGGATTGTGGGAGTAAAAACCTGTCCCTTGTTCTCAGTTTTAAGTGGATTTCCAGCTAGTTTCTGCTTGTGTCCTCTGGTTTGTGTTTCACTGTTATTTCTGAAGAAATCTGCTTGATTGATTTCGTCTGTGCCCTTAAGCATTTTGAATATTTGGGGAAAAAGTCCCCTCGTAGTTTACTCTGTTGGACACTAAAAAAAGTTCAGTTGTCCCCGGTGTGTATTATTTTTACAGTTGTCTGGAGAATGGAATCAAAACCCACCATTTCTCTTTTTGGATTCTTGGTAGTACTGGCAGTAGCTGCAGTCATGCTTACTGTGTTAGGATTTGCAGTTTTTATTTTTTTCATGGGAGGAGAAGTACAATTTTTAGTCTCCCACAGATCTATGAGGGCGTGATCCAAGTATTCAAAAGGTACTTTTTTTACACAGAGTTGTGAAAGTATGGAACAAGCTATCCAGTCATGTTTTTAAAACCACCATCTTATCTCACTCCTCTCCTTCGCTCTCGTTAATATTTCTACTTTATGCAAAGGGTTTTAGAGAATGAAACAAGCTACCTATTCATGTTTTTAAAGTCAGTACTCTGCTTTCTTTCAAGAAACAACTGGATTGGATCCACAGCTCCGTTATCTACTACCTGCAAAACAGTGAAGACGGACCTCCTCTCATTGGTAAACTTTGTAATCTTAAGTAGGTTTTTCCACTTTGAGCTTCGGGGTTTCAACTGGGGAAAACAAAATTCAACCTTTAAAGATATTTTTTCAGTTCTTACTTGACAAATGTCAGTAGCTTTCCAGCTGTGCCGGCAATAATCCAAGAGTCTTGCTCCATATCTTAGGCTGGCAATCTATTAGCAGTTGTTTCCAAGTGTAAGCCCTCTTTAAACTGAGCAAGTCTGTGAGCCTCCTTGTGCTTTGTTCTTCACTTCAGGACCAAAGCCTTTTGTAAGTAGCCCCGCTGTTTCGTAGTTGTGTCCTGGTCTTTGTAAGCTGCTATTAAATGCTGGAAAACAGAGATAGGTCTGGCTTTAATGTACAACAGAATGATCACTCAGCTTTTATTTTCTGTAGGTTCTTTTATTTGCATGGCATTGCAGAAGCAGTTTGTAAAAGGAATTCAGTAATGTAAAATATACCATACTATGTAGTTTAATGTATACCAGAATAAGCCAATGGAATGTTTACTACAGAAACTAGAAAACTGAGCCTTTTGTTTTCATCTTCAGTCATTTTCTCTGCTCTGTGGTGTAATGTCAGTCTGTCCTTCCAAGTATGCTTTGAGTCCTTGTGTCGTTCACTGGCGGTCTTTGCAGAGTCCTGTGCGAGTGCTGTTTCAGTCTTTTTGCAGTTCTCTCCATCAGTTTTACGATCTGGCTTTCTTTACCTTTTAATTAGTATAACTCATAGAAGCAGATGTGTCTTCTGCTGTGTGATCACTCTCTTCCACTTCTATCTTTCAGTCCTTTTTCTTCCACTTATATCTTTCAGTCTTAGAGCACAGAATAATACTGTCTGTTATCTCCACCCAGTCTTCTCTGGTTTCATCCCAGATCACTATCTTAACAGCCAGGAGTATTGCCATTGAAGTTCTTACTGTATGTTTTATTCTCTAAATATTACATATGTCTGACATTCATCACACCCCACCTGATAAGAAGAACTTTATTTATGTTAATAAGGTTTTATTTTGTTTAAAACGTAGTCAGCAACTACATTTATCTGACTTCAGTTATAGCCCTGTCAGTGCTCTGTTGCTGGTGTGACAGACACAGCTTATATACACAGTAGAGAATTATGTGAATAAATGCCCAAGTTTGGGAAGAACCTGCATTGGTCATGGATCCTTATCCAGCACTGGAGAAATATGAGAGCAAATTTTGCTTGCAATAACAGCTTTTTAGGTCAGGGGTCTGTTTTATCTGTGTCAAGATTCTGTACATCAGGTGTGTGCTGAGAGTTCAGTAGAGATTGCTCATGCGGTGCTGGTGTAAGAGAGAGAGCTGTGTGTGGACTGTATTCGCCTGGCACAGCCTATCTCCTGACATCCACCCATCCACAGAGCGCAGGTGGGGGGTTAAAGCTGGGCTTGACGAATGATCTCACTGTGGTTATAAAGCCCTGCGTGAGCCAGACATTATTCCAGCAGTGGAGCAGCTCTTCGTGTGGTTTGAAAGGTGGAGCCCCATGGCTTCCCTCCACGATGCCTGGCAGTCGTCAGGCGCCAGCACCTCAATGAGCCCGATGTGTTCTTGCAGTGGTCCTTGAACGTGTGTTTCAGGGCTTTCCTTTTGAAAGTTTTTCCAGAATATGGCTTCCAAAGTGGCATGACAGACCCACAGCTCTTTCTGGACTCCTGTTTGCTCCTTCCTACCCCGTGATAGAAGAGCTGATTAACAGTTGGCTATTTCACCCTGCAGTGTATAGAAATCAGCCATGATTTCTGATTCCAAATGTAAAAGTGGCAGTTTTTTAACTCCAAGCCAAAGTGTTCTTCACTTTCTTCAAATAAACAACCTGCGTTTCCAATATGAATTGAAAAGCAAACCCAAACCTTTCCATTCCTTCTTCGTCTTTTGCCGTATTGGTATCTTCATATTGTTAGTTTTGACTTTCAGACAGGTGGGAAGCAACTTTTCTCTGAGGAAGAGATTTATCCTACGATTTTAAGGGCTTTCAAACTGAAGCAGGAAGGAGGGAGGGAGTTACTGCTGAGACAAGATTTGTGAGAAGCAAGTTCAGTTTTGCTTATGTCTCGTCGGTCAGGTTTGTAGTCTGTTCGTCTGTTTGTTTTCTAAAATAAGAGAGTGAGAGAAGCTCTTTCTTTTTCTCTTTCTGCAGGCTGGCTGGGGGATGATCCAGGGTTGCGCTTCTGAAGAGGGTGCACTGGGCCTGAGGCCTGACTCGGACAGACGGCGGCGTGCAGCTGAGCGTGGGCATGACGAAAGAGTGGGCAGAGGAGAGCAGCTGTAGGACACCTCTCGCACTGCAGAAACTTACACACACATACTGAGGACTGGAACCCGCAGTCCCCCGTACCCCTGCTTTGGAACCAGGGTTTTTTTTCTTGTAAAAATTTGAAAACGTTTTTCAAATGAGGCGCAGAGAAGAGATTGACCGAGCCACGCAGTCAGTGTGGCCTGTATAACTGAGGCCATCTTCATCACCCGCATCATAACTGCATCTTCCTCTTGCACAGCTCTGCCGCTGTCAGCCCAATGGGCAGGTGTGTCCAGGGCACAGTCCTGACACACTGTTGCTTTCGCACGGCGTTCCTGCTACATCCAGACCGGCAGTCAGACAACATTCACACTGAAAGAGCAGCAGGATAGTGTGTGTTGAGTGGCAAACTTTTAAATAATTTTCTTAAAAAGATTATCTTGCAACAAAAATTGATGTGTCGCCTTCAGAAGGTTCCCAGCTTCTTTTGAGTGCTTTTAATCAGTAATTGGGTTTTTAATGTTATTTAATTTTGAGTAGACCAGGGGTTCATTGCAATACTGCAGGCCTCCTCTGTGTTAAGGACGGGGCTGTAGGGTTGCGCATCTCCATTCGCTCCACAGCCCCTTTTCCGCTGGACTTATTTTGGAATCTCCCTTCATTTGGGGATGTTGAACCCCCATTTTACCTTCTTTTGTTTTTGACCTGTGGCGCGAAGCCTGTATCTTGGGAAGTACAGCAGAGGCAGGCCAGTCGGGGTGTGACTTGCCCTTGAGGATAGGTCGCATCCCTGCACGCACCGCTACATTCCCGCCGCTTTCGGATAAGATGCGCGGCGAGCCCCGCGCCGGGCGCAGGCCAGCCGGCTCGTTCTGAGGGATGCCCACTCCGTGAGCGACCCGCACCGCGGACAGAGAGGATGGCGGAGCACGCGGAGCTGCTGGCGGAGATGGCCTCCGTCAGCCGCATGACCACGACGGAGCGGCTCAAGCACGCGCAGAAGCGGCGCGCGCAGCAGCTGAAGGGGTGGGCGCAGCTCGAGAAGGAGGGGCCCCGGAGCCACAGGGGGGGCAAGGGTGGGGCGGGGCCGAAGAAAGGCCGCAGGGTGGTCTTCCCCCACAACATCACCCTGCTGGAGGCCGCGGCACGCAACGACCTGGAGGAAGGTGGGTCTCTGACGCCGAAGCGTTTGTCAGAACAGGTGGATCATCAGTTTGTACAGCACACACCCACTCTACATTCCCAAGTGACACATGCAGCCATCGCCTAAGAAGCTTTGTCTATCTTTGGGAACCACTCTAGCCCTGGATTAGTGCGTGAGCTGTAGTATTTCGGTTACGTTGCTCCATCTGGGCATAGGCTGACTCTGCACAATTTCACCTAATATGTTCACCCTAAATGCACTTTAGGCAAGTGTTTTGTCGTTCTTGTTGCTAAATGGTTTGTTTAAAATAACTTTACACATTAAATTGCTCACTTCTAAAATGAATGCATGTGTGAAGAATGCAATCTAGGTTAATTTTTTTTATTATATTTTTTATTTAATTGGACTTTTATTTTTTAGTTTATTAGGTTACTTCTATGCCTTTAAATGGCATTAAATCAAGAATATTTTTCTGGCAGCTGTAATTGATTTAATCTCCCCGTTGTTTGAATCTGTTATTGTAATTCTTTGGTGAAATATATGCCTTTGAAAAGTACAGG
Source organism: Lepisosteus oculatus (assembly GCF_040954835.1). NCBI lineage: Eukaryota > Metazoa > Chordata > Actinopteri > Semionotiformes > Lepisosteidae > Lepisosteus > Lepisosteus oculatus. The sequence goes on from NC_090701.1 coordinate 29,048,271, forward strand.
ATGCAGTCTTCACTATTTTATACAACTCACTTACCATAAAAAAAATGTCCATTCAATTCATACCTGAAGAAAATGAGTATGCTTATTTTCACAGCTGGTAAAAGGTTCACATATAGTACTCTGAATCCAGGGTGAAGACTATATTGGCAAACTCTCCTTTATCATCTCTGTTTCACATTTGGTTTCAAGAACATGAGAAAGGTTACAAATGAGAGGAGGCCATTTGGCCCAATTAGGATGTTGGGTAGTTAATTCTTTGATCCGAGAATTGTATCTGTTGTTTCTTGAAGGGAGCAAGGTATCGTCTTACTTGGTAACTTCTTTCATTCTCCCACAATCTTTTAAGAAAAAGTGTCTTCTGTTCTCGCTTGCAAATGCTCTTCCATGTATTTCACTAGTTCAAGTGGGTAGCTGTGTCAGCATGCATAGGCTGCAAAGGAACAAGTAATAGGTTTATTCCATGCTGAAAAGAGAAGAAGGAAAACACAACGTTTCGGCTGTGGAGTGCTCATACCCGAAGAAGGCTAATACACCTATTACTTGTTCCCATGTATTTCACTGTTAATTTGGAAGATGTTGACAGGATTGACTTTGTCAGTGCCCTTGAGGATTTTGAATAGTTTGTACCAGGTCCCCTCAGTTGTCTGTTTTTGAGGCTATAAGGGTTCACATCTTTTAGCCTTTCAGTGTAAGATATTCCTTTAAGCCCTGTAATGTATCTTGTTGCTTTTCTTTGGATTAATTCCAGAGCAGCAATATCTTTTCTATAATGACCTAACTAAATTTGTACACTATTCTAAATCAAGCCTTTTAGTGATTTCTAGAATTTGAAATTAAAATGTATTTAAATATTGGTTTAAACTATATACTGTATTTTGTAACATTTATCTTTCTATTTTTGAAGACAAAAGATGTAAAGGTAAATAAAGTATAACCTCGGCTAAGTCTTTTTCATAGTGAGGATCTTCAAGCTTCCCACTTTAGTTCCCACTTTATCTTTAAAGTTTGTTTTTGATGCTTACAAGTAACCTTTGTGCTCTTGTCTACATTATATGTCATCTTACAGTTGTGTGGTCACTTGTGAGTGTTGTCTATTTTTTACTTAATCTGCTGCTTCTATAGCATTTGCTAATTTCTCCTCTTTTGAGGTCTTCTTTTAACTGCTAACTTTAATTTTCCAAACAGTCTAGCTGAGCCTTCTCTTTTTGTGATGTTTCTCATGGTCTAATGTTTTTATATAATCAACAATGTGACTAGTCTAATAACTACAACATAATCTAGATCATTGCTATGAATTAGGAAGAGCAGTAGACCTAATAGGCATCCCTGTGGTACTCCACTAATTACATACCCCAGTTTGAGCATTCTCCCCTTCTCTGTTCTCTCTGCTTTCTAAGTCCAAACGTGCATTTCTTTGAGAGCCTACTCACCTGTAATTTGATGATTCATCTTTTATGAAGAACATTATAGACAGCCTTTTGAAAATCTAAATACACAGTATCATATTCTCTGTATCTGCCCATTGCTGTTGTTGCTTGTTTAAAGAGTTCTCAACAAGTTAAGCAAAGTCCGCTTTTTTTAAATCCACTAGGATTTTATTTCCATATAACTAATGCTGTAATTTAGATTTAATTATTGTTTCCATAACCGTACACATAACAGATGTCAAACTTACTGTTCTGTAGTTACTTAGTTCAGTTTTGTCAGACGTTTTACAGATGGACACTACGCTAGCAGTTTTACAGCACACAGGTATTAACCCCTCTCTTGTGAAACATTCAGAAGAGTTGTGTCAGTGGCTCATGAACAATGTTTCTTGGTTCTTTAAGTGCAATTGGTAATATACCAATACCTGAAGCATTTGTGCCTCTTCTTTGCTTTTTCCAAGAAATGACATCTAATTGTCTTGCCATTTTCATTCTATAACAAAACCTAACCTTGAACCAGGGAAAATGAGGAAATGAGGGTTTTGTCAAAGGGGGTGTAGCTGTGTTACCTTTTCTGAGGGAGGTGTATGCTAAATTAAATCCTTTGAATAGTCTGGGTAGAAGGAAGGTGATCTGTGGTGCTGTTCATCCTGCTGCATTCTGGATCAGTCAGATTTATGGCCTGGCCATTGAAAAAACTTGGTTCCTCACATTCATTATTTAATATTTTAATGTTAAATATAAATGTCATTTAAAATATTGTTAACAGGGTTCACTGTTCCCATATCATAACCTTCCATCTCAAAATCATTTTGGAAAAGTGTTTGCTGTCCCAAATTGCCCAAGATGTTTGACCCTAGTGCTTGCCCTATTTATAAACCTTAAAGACAGTCCCTCACTCAAGCCTCGATTTTCACCCCACCTTCAACTATAATTCAAACATTCAGCCCTTGCACTTACCACATCCCTAAGCCTAACCTTAGCCCAAACATTAAACCTACATCAAATAGGACTTTCAGACCTCGACCAAATACTGTACATGCCCAGGTCCTAATCTAGCCCTTACAACTCATCTCTGTCATCACCTTTCTTCTCTGCTATATCTTTTGTACTAAACAAACCTTACGTCCAGTACCTACCCCAGTTAAAACCATAATTCAAACATTCCAGTCCCATCCCCTTCCCTGTTACGCACAGCCAAACTAGTGTTTGTCCCCTAACTCAAACACTGAGGATTAGCCAATACCTTTATATTTACATTCCTTTATACAGATGCCTTTTGAGTTTTTACCACAAACACAAAGAGTTTTTTCAGTAGGCAATTGCCCAGTAGGGGTTAGCACAACAGGAAATGTGATCAAATGGTATACTGTAAACATGACATGGGCTGAGAGTAATTCAGAGGTGATTTAGAGGGGTCTGACTAAACTATATTTCTGTCCAACACTTCAAGTTGTCTGATAAGCTGCTCTATAGAAAGGTTTTTAAAAGAGTGATCAAATACTATAACCAATGAGAGATCACCAACTTAATATCCCCCTACTAATATAAATAAAGTCCAGTAATGACAGTTGTTAATTTGCAGTAAAACAAAACCAATACCAATGACACTGAAGTTATGCAATGGTAAAGCTCACAATGTTAGTATTTCTGAAGTCATAAATTCTTTATGGGATTCGCAGCAGTACATGAGTAACTGAGCATGTGAATAGATCACATCCAGCCCTACAGTCCATTGTTTAGTGGAGTAACCCAGAGTTACACCAACAGGATAGGACTTCTCTAAACCCACCATTCATCCATCTATCCACCCATCCATTTTCTAACTATTTAATCCAATTTAGGGTTGTGGGGGAGCCAGAGCCTATCCTACCAAGCAATGGGCACAACTCGGACACAAAGACATGCGCACACACACTCACACCAGGAATAGATTTCCCAGAAGCCAATTAAACCTTTCAGTAAGTCTTTGGATTGTGGGAGGAAACCAGAGCACCCAGAGGAAACCCATGCAAAAGAAGGAGAGCATACAAACTCCATGCGGGTAACACCTCAGGAATTGAACCCAAGGCCCCAGTTAACCAGTTAACCACCAGTTAACCACTGTGTGACCATGCCACCCCATAAACTCCCCAATATCTATTAAATACTTTCACTTGCTTGACAGGGCCTCAAAATGGTTGAAACTGATACAGCAGTTTTCCAACATTTTATATTCTAAAGCTCAGTTTTAAACAGCGGAGCAGGCCTTGAACTTACTGAATGATTCACTGGACATGACCTGTATGTGCCCATCTGTTCAGTGTAAGAAAGGAAAACATTTCTCTATTGCACTCATCCAATAACACACGTTTTTTCCATCTCTAAAGTAACGAAAATAGGGAATGATGAACTTTTCCGGGTGGGACTACCATCGGACCAGGGAAGGGGTTAACAGCTCTGGGCCCGGATGTGCTGTGACTGCAGGAGTGGCAGTGTCCTGCTCTGTGGTTTATTGCAGCACATTCCAAGTGAGGGATTCACGGGCATGTGGGCAGCTCCACCCTGCTCTCTGCAGCTGTCTCACATGAACAGAAACACAGGCACCAGCCCCATTCTTAACATGGCCTCTGGAAGAGAGAGAAAGAGGGGCTCAGAGACAGATGTGGTAGACCAAAGAGCCTCTTCATATTTCAGGCGTAATACATTAACCATTTGTTTTTTTCTGTTTCTTATGATCATTTTTGTAATAAATCTTAATATTCCATTTTCATATGCCTTAACTTGGAAGAATGTTTCTCCCACTTCATCCAGATGATAGTCTCCAGTTAACCATGTGGACAGGACAGGTGTATTACAGACAGCAGCACGTGGCTCTCAGATTGACTATACTAGGACTCCCTGTAGTGTCCCCATGTGTCTGCCTTGCATTCATTCATGTTTCTTGTTCTCTGAACTTGCTGTTCTAGCCTGGCAGGTCTTGTGTTCATCTGCAGCTTGTTATGTGTTTTGTGTAGTTGCATATCATTTGAAATGTAGCAAAACTAGTTTCTGATTAATTTGGTTGTACCTGCGTTTCTAAACTATGAAATGCGGGTAACAAAGAGCAGTCTAAAGCACTGTGGGATGTGATTAGTGTTTAGAAATAGAGCAGGTGGCATTAAGATAAACAATTCAAGTGCTTAACTCCACAGCTTTGCCATATTAAATTGAGCCCTCAAGGGAGATAGGTGTTGTCTAATTTTCTGAAACCATTTCCCTACATCTAGTAGTGTCTGCACCACGCGCAGATGATCAAGGCCATCTGATGTACCACACTGCTGTGCATGTTTGGCTTTATATCTGTATCAGGATGTCTCAATTCAGTGTATCAGGACTCTGTTTGTCACTAGTTCTGTGAGGGTGAGGGTGCTAGGACCAGGAGAGTGTAAGGTTCTTTTTGGCTGTGTGAATTTCAAGGAGAATTTTTGACTTGGGTAGCACAAGTTAATCTCTCTCTATCATTCCATCTTCCACCTGCTGTTCTTTTTCGTCTCTCACTCCCCCTTTGCTTCTCTCTCTCCACAGTGACCGAGCTCTTGAACAGCGGGGTTAGTCCAGACCTGTTCAATGAGGATGGGCTGACAGCTCTGCATCAGGTATGAACTTGTCCACCAATGAGCCTCTCATGATGGTTCAGCATGTGTATGGATGTGTACATGTCTGTGTGTCTCTCATAGTTCGGTGTGCCAAGACTTCTTACTGCGACTCAGTGTTCAAGTTTCAGTGTGTCGCTTTGTCTCGGTGCATCTAGGTGTGACACTAAATCCAGTCTTTCAATTTGTCATTGTCTTGGCATGTCTCTGTCTCTGCAGTGCTGTATTGATGATTTTGAAGAGGTAGTATGTGCTCTCTTGGCTGCGGGTGCAAATGTGAACGCCTGTGACAGTGAACTGTGGACACCACTGCACGCAGCTGCCACCTGTGGACACACCAGTCTCGTGGAGTTGCTCATCAAGCAGTGAGCCTGATCTCCTTTGTACTGACTCTGCACACTCTGTACACACACTCACACACTGCTCATCAAGCAGTGAGCCTGATCTCCACTGTACTGACGCTGCACACTCTGTACACACACTCACACACTGCTCATCAAGCAGTGAGCATGATCTCCACTGTACTGACGCTGCACACTCTGTACACACACTCACACACTGCTCATCAAGCAGTGAGCCTGATCTCCACTGTACTGACGCTGCACACTCTGTACACACACTCACACACTGCTCATCAAGCAGTGAGCCTGAACTCCACTGTACTGACTCTGCACACTCTGTACACACACTCACACACTGCTCATCAAGCAGTGAGCCTGATCTCCACTGTACTGACGCTGCACACTCTGTACACACACTCACACACTGCTCATCAAGCAGTGAGCCTGAACTCCACTGTACTGACTCTGCACACTCTGTACACACACTCACACACTGCTCATCAAGCAGTGACAGTGAGCCTGATCCCCACTGTAATGACGCTGCACACTCTGTACACACACTCACACACTGCTCATCAAGCAGTAAGCTTGATCTGCACTGTACTGATGCTGCACACACTGTACACACACTCACACACTGCTCATCAAGCAGTGAGCCTGATCACCACTGTACTGACGCTGCACACTCTGTACACACACTCACACACTGCTCATCAAGCAGTGAGCCTGATCCCCACTGTACTGACGCTGCACACTCTGTACACACACTCACACACTGCTCATCAAGCAGTGAGCCTGATCTCCACTGTACTGACGCTGCACACTCTGTACACACACTCACACACTGCTCATCAAGCAGTGACAGTGAGCCTGATCCCCACTGTAATGACGCTGCACACTCTTCCTAAACACAATATTTTTATACAATCATCATATTTTACATGTTCCTGTCACTGGGGCACTTATACAGCAAACACCATCCTGGTGGAAATGTTTTCCAGAATTTACATCATATTTTACATGTTCCTGTCACTGGGGCACTTATACAGCAAACACCAGCCTGGTGGTAATGTTTTCCAGAATGCACAAAAATACACTCACAGTGTTAGATGCATATGCTCAAATTTAGAGAGACTATGTCTGCCTTCCTGCTACATTTTCTGTGTCGGTTGTTATTGTCTCAGTTCACTTGGCCCCCTTGTCTTTGTATTGCAGTGGTGCTGACCTGCTAGCTGTCAATGCAGATGGGAACATGCCCTATGACCTTTGTGAGGATGAGGTTACTCTGGAGTTAGTTGAGACAGCCATGGCTGAACAGGGTCAGTGTGAAGTTGCCATTGTCTTATTACAGTAATGTGCAAACTGGAAAAATAGCAGCTACACAACAGAAAGGTTGAAGAAATTACAGGTTACTGAGATAACATTAACTAGAAACTGAGACAAGCTAGATGTTTAATTGCCACAGGTGGTCAAGTCCTCAGTTTAATGATTTAAAAAAAATCATCTACACCTTGAATTTAATTTAGTGTGTGTTAACATTTACAAAGAAGTCGTAGCATTATTGTTTCGCTCTGCAGGTATTACCCAGGTGCGGATCAATGAGTGCCGGGGGGCAAAGGAGCAGGAGATGATCAGAGACATCCAGGCTCTGATCAAGGCGGGATCTGACCTCAATGCGCAGGATGACAACGGAGCCACTCTGGTGAGAGAGTCACTGAACACACTGCACTGAGATACAGGCTGATCATCCTACCCTGAGACTGAGAGAGCGAGAGTGTGAAAGCTGCGCTGAAGCAGAAAGAGGAACAGGCTGAACACACTCCACTGGGAGACAGAGAGAAGGGCAGGCAGAACTGTTATGAATAAGCAGTTTATTTCTCTCCTGCATCAGTATATTTATGAGGACCTCTCTGGAGAAAACCTGCTTGTTTTTTATGTAAAACAGAAGTAGAAAAAATGGTTTATATCCAATGTAGTGAATGAGAGAATAATTAATAATAATAATTAATAATTGCTTACACTTATACAGTATAGCGCTTTTCTGAACACTCCACTCAAAGCGCTTTACAGCGCTTGACTCCCCTCCACCACCACCAATGTGCAGCATCCACCTGGATGAGAGAGGTGGAGAGAAGGAGCCTATACACTCACTACACATATTCCAACAGACCAATATAAGTAATTGATTTCATGAATAAAACTAACCCCCCTTTTTCTTTCTTTGTTCTGCGCTTTTCTTACTTTGGTTCTGCTTGCTGTCTTTCTCTGTGCAGTTGCACATTACAGCAGCAAACGGGTATCACTCTGCAGCAGAGCTGCTGTTGGAGCACCGGGCCCGAGTGGATGGAAGAGACAGTGATGGCTGGACCCCCCTGCACGCTGCCTCCTGCTGGGGACAGGTCAGTACTGTCCCCTCAGAATGCATACACTCTCTTCCCTAGTTTCACAAATTGAAAAAGACTTGGGTGTTTAGATCTGCCTGACAATGGGGAAAGCACTAAAACTGCACTATAGAGTAAGAAAGTATTATACAGCACTAGTAAGGCCTCGTTTAGAAGATTCTTGTATCTTTTGGTCACCATGTTAAAAAAAAGATATTGCTGCTGTACACTCAGCCCAGAGGAAAGCAACCAGAGCTGAACCTTTTTAGTCTTGACCAGAGAAGACAGCCCAGAATCCTCAAAGGCATTGACAGTGTCAAAAATGAGGGCTTTTTCAGAATGTACAGCAATATATGAACCAGTGGACACAAATGGAACTGTGTACATGGCAGTGCATTTAAAACTCAGTACAGGAGACTACAATTCTTATCAGGAGACTTACAATTAAATTCTTCAGTTAGGCAAGAATTGTGGGCATAAGGAACTAGTTACCCAGTAGATACGTGAGGTAGATCCTGTTAAGAAATGGCTGGATGAGAGTTTTGGATTAATAAGCTACTAACTTTTAAACAGGCTAGATGGACCGAATGGCCTCCTGTCGTTTGTAATTTTTCTTATGTTATTGGAGCCTCTGAAGGAAAAACAGATGGTGTCCAAGGCTGGTTGTACGTTCCAGCACCGGGGAGAGCTTCAGGCTGCAGTCCCAGTCCCAAGGGCCATAATTCTTCAGTTATTTTGCAAAAATCACCTACAGAATATGTTTGGAATTGGGGCAGAGATATTAAAGGGTCATAATGAAGCCAAGGCACCAGTGACATGGAAAAGGAAGGATTATGTAAAATTTTGGGGATGTGGTCCAGAGAGTCCTTCACCCACACACCTCATTGTATGGGGTTAATGATCTGAGACCGTTTTCTGTCCTCTTTTTAAAGTGTTCAGAACCACGTTGAGCTCAGTACTGAATGTCTTATTTGACTCTCTTTTAGATACAGATGGTGGAGCTGCTGGTAGCAAATGGAGCCAGCCTGAATGCCAAGTCTGTACTAGAGGAGACACCACTTGGTAAGAGAGAGTTCTTCGGCTTCTTAGCAGTTTCTTTGTTGTCAATGGTATAACATGGATAGCAGTGAAACTGCTCAATGGATATTATGCTCTGTGGATGAAGGTATTGTCTTCCTGGAAAACACCCTCCTTATAGGAGAGAAATACACAGAAACGATGAATACAATCACTCAGACATTTAAGTAAAGTTTAGTATGGACCTTTAATTCTAAGGCAATTAGAATGGGTTTACCCAAAAAAAGGAATGAATACTGTACCCCCCATAATAATGGAAACACCCTCACTCTAGAGCTGATTAGGTTGGCAATGCATGTGCACTCTATTTGTTGAGAATACGGTGAAGTATGATTCAGGAGCCCATAACACATTTTTCCACTAGTAGGGAATCAATTGTCCTGTGCTCTGCAACACTGGGCAGAGTGATGAAACTAATTCCCATTGATTAATCTGACTGCTTGCAGTTGTTTGATCTGCCGCTACTTGCCCGTTTTGGATTTTGAATTAGTGCACAGGTATCACAATCCTGGATTATAGCTTTCTGCCCACTGTTTCCCTTGGAACACGAGACCTGTTTAACAGCAGGTGGTCCAGACAACCTAGCTGGGCTGTAGCTGAAAAGAACATTAGAGGGTGGAGAGATAATCTGGGAAGCCAACTTTGAGCTGGTCAGAGGGATGGCCTGAGACATTCCTGAGTTTTAAGCACCCTCTGAGCTGTCTTTCCTGCTGTGCCCCCAGATGTGTGTGCCGATGAGGAGGTGAGGGCCAAGCTGCTGGACCTGAAGCACAAACATGATGCCATCATGAAGAGCCAGGACAGACACAAGAGCACGCTCCAGAGACGAGCCTCCAGCACAGGCAGCCGAGGGTAATAATAATTAATAATTCCTTACACTTATATGGCGCTTTTCTGCTATATAAGATATGTATATCTTCTGTATATATATATATCTCTGGATACTCAAAGCTCTTTAAAGATAATGGGGTCTATCCACCACCACCACCACCAATGTGTAGCACCACCTGGATAATGCGACAGCAGCCAAACTGCACCAGTACTCTCACCACACACCAGCTATCGGAGGGGTGAAGAACAGAGTAATGAAGCCAATTCATAGATGGGGATAATAAAGAGGCCATAATAGGTAAAGGTCAAGGAGAAATTTGGCCAGGATAACCAGGGTAGCAGCCATAATAGTTCCAAGAAATGCCTTGGGATTTTTAGTGACCCCAGAGAGTCAGGACCTCGGTTTTACGTCTCATTTGAGGGGGATTTTTTTTTTACAATATAGTGTCCCAGTCACTATTGTGGGGCATTAGGATTCACACAGACTGCAGGTTGAGCTCCCCCTACTGGTCCCACTAACACATCTTTCAGTGAAAACCTTCGCTTTTCCAGGATGTCTCCCATCCAGGTATTGGCCAGGCTCACACCTGCCGCCAGGTTAGTTGCAGGGTGATATAGCCGAGAAGAGGGGGCAGGGGGGCTGGAGGCAGGAAGAAAGAGGGAGAAGGCATGAGCAGGAGAAGGGGAAGGTACTGGAGAGGAAGAGGGAGTTAGGGGTTGAAGATGTGGTGGTGGAGGAAAAATCATTCTGCACAGCATTAGGATGTAATGGCATTCCACTTTTTCTATGAAAGTGAAATCTGAGTGTACATTGATACCGTGTTGTACAGTTATTACTGTAATGTGTGCAGTTTCTGCAACAATGTCTTGCCTCTCTGCCGATACAGCAAGGTAGTCCGGCGTGTCAGTGTCAACGAGCGCTCGAGCCTGTATCGCCGGGAGCACCAGAAGGAGGCGATGGTGTGGCAGGAGCGTGGGCGGCAGGTGGAGGCGCAGGATGACGACGAGGACAGACAGACGGACACCGAGCTCATGCAACACGCTACCTTGGTGAGACTTGCTGAAACACAGTCATCGACGGACACAGACAGGCACCTCCTCTACCCTAATCCAGCTTTTTTGTGAGATGTTTTTAATAAATGTTACATCTTTCCTAAATAGAACAAAACAGTATTTAAACACTTTTCCCCTCTGAGTCTCCTACCAAAGGACTGCTACCTCATTTCAGCACTAAAGAAGCTTCAGTGTCAAGTTCAGTATGTCTGTGTCAATCCCTCCACACTCTGTTCTTCAATTCTGTCAGCACGCTGAGCCTGTATTAATCCTCTCAATCTGTCTGATAGGAGTAATACAATTAGAAATGCCCCGTGCTTTTTATCTAGGAGCAGTGGTGGCTTGTGGAGTGTGATTAAGGCTACATTTAGAGATTTCTGATTATTTGACTCATTAAATGTTTTGATATATTAAGATAAAGCCAATCAGTACTGGAAGGAATCTGTAAAAACAACCCTTAACCTCAAGAAATTTCTTTGTCTAATTCCCTCAATTGCAAAAAATCTTCAGATATTGATGATATGGGGGGGAAGTAAAATTTGGTCATCTCTCAAATATTTCAATGCATTTACAATGCATGTTTATATTACAGGTATTTATAGGCTCTGTAATGTATTTTCAGGAATTCTATTTCATAATTAACAATAAGGGTCTTCTAAAATGGAAGAGTGCAGGCTAAGCTCCATGGTTATGGTGCGTGGGATGGGTTAGTTATGATCAGGATTTTGCAATCACTCGTGCCAAAATTGGTTGAGCACCCTAGAGGCTAGTGTGGGATTAGTTATCCAGGACTCTCTGGGCACTCTGTGACACCATGACCCCTGCGCCGTCCTGCACGCTTGGAGGAGTGCAGTGCTGTCGGTGAGAGATGTACTCTAGTCGTTGCTGAACCTTTGGTAAAGGGCTGTGTTGTCAGTGCTATACATGTGGCTTGAAAGTGGGCAGGTCAGAGGAGTCTCACCAGCCCATGTCATAGTGATCACAGCTGAGGACCGAGACGTGAAAACAGATAAACCTATCCCAGATCGGGTGGGTTTAACAAAATCTGCTACTATCTTGTTATTGTAACCTTAAAAAAATGTGTTAAGGCTTTTATCTCTCTCTCTGATGCAATGCAGTATCAGTGTATAATTCTGCCCTTTTGCTGTGAATTCACCCTGCCTTTTTCCCTCAGGCTGGTACATCAGAGCCCATGGCAGGGAGGGTTGAAGACCCCCAAGGTGAGGAAAAGAGGGAGTCCAGGCTAGGGAATGGAGGGACTCCCCAGCCCTCTGGGCCTGACTCCTCTCTCTTGGTTCCTGGGGAGCTGCGTGAAGGGGGTCGTCTGGACCGCAGTGCCTCATACTCGCTGGCCACAGCCCACGAAGATGCCATGGGGGGTGACATGAGCCGCGAGAAGTCCCACCACACCCTGGCTGACCTGAAACGCCAGCGTGCGGCTGCCAAGCTGCACAAACATCCTGCGCCCCCACCTCCCTTAACACCACCTGAAGAGGAGATTCCTCCTGCTGAGCACTCCCACCCCACGGACCGTGCCAGCCCCACCACTGTCTACTTCACCCCTGCCAGCGGAGACCCTCCCTTGCTCAAACTGCGGGCTCCAGAGGAGGAGTCCCCTCCAGGGAAGCAGCCGTGCTGTGGACTGATGTAGTGTCTCTGGCCCCTTGCTCGGCACTGAACTGCACACTCGCTGATTCTGCTCAGAAAGTCATATCGGACTCCTGAATCCTGACAGACTCTCGACAGCCAGCTAGTTGGGCATGAGCAAATCACAAGGGTCATTTGGCCATTCAGGTCATTCTATTATCTTCTGCACTGTGTCATTCCATTTTAGCAGTAGTAAGAGTTTTGAAAGGTCCTAAAATATGGCTTGTCTATTGGTAGAAGGAGCCTCTTACATTTCTATTTGTTTGCCAGTGAGGGAGCAAATTGCCCATTCAGTCAACATGGACAGGATAATGTATTAAGCTGCAAAGGGATGCACTGAGTGCTTGTTGTGATCTGGTGTCGGGAAATGTGCTGGAGAGGGTAATGATTTCTGCCATCCAGCGTGTTCAATGTTGCAATCAAATCCTCCAGAAAGAGCAGGGAGTATTCGTCACTGTCATCTAGCCTGAGTACAGCGGTTTTGGGGGACACAGACAATTTTGTTTTCCAACAGAAATTTGAGCTGTGTGCTGTATATCAGAGTTAATGCAGGCCAGGGACATTTATCACTAGGATGGATCACTAATTTTTTCTCAGTCCCCTAAGTGCAGTATGTTTAGTACAGAGCGAAATGCTTTATATGGCCCGGTCAGATTAAAGACCACAAAACTAATACAAATAATTGCAGCAGTGGGAGACATTCCAAAATGAGAGCGCATGAGCACCACCTGTTGTTCAAATATGGTTATGTACATAGAAGTGTCATTTCTGTTTGAGGCATTTCCATTTGTATGCTGAGAGGAGGTGGCTCTGCCTGTCTGCATATTTGTCTGGAACGACCAAGCCCCTCCCTTCCCTTTACTCTGAAAATCATCGGAGAAAATGCAAAAACCAATAATGGCTGTGACTGTACAATCTGTCTTGTCAATACATATGTCAATATAGAGAATCTTAATACAGACAGCTTGATACAAGTATAGGGGTAGTTTATTTTACATGACAACGTTATGGAAATAATACATTACGAAATAACGTTAAAAGAATCAGCTAATGGAGAAGCTTATAGTATTAAGTTTAAGTTAAGGTCCAGCTATTTTACACCATATTAAATTGTAGGGATTAGGGCTCTGAAGTTTATTCCAGAAGTTTCCAGACCATTTCCAGCACTGTGCTGTACTCAGTTCACCCTGCTCAGTGTGAGAGAGCAGCTGCACTTCTCCCCAAGCTGTGATGAAAGGTGCGCTTGAGCTCCTTGTTTGTCTTGGATGGTGCCAGCAGCAGGAGTTGGTCCGACCCCAGCGGCTTTACTGTGGCGAGCCAGGTACTCCCTCCCCAAAGTCTGCAGTGGTCGTCTCCATGGAAAAGCAGAGAGTTCGTGGAGAAAAGCAAGGGCTTACATGCAATTTAAAACTACCGATGGCGGTCATGAAACGGAGTGAAAAAATCTTGAAATCATTTCAATGGGTGTGACGGCAGTGATTTGATAAAAGCTAATTTGTTTTACTATTTAAGACATTTAATGGCAGTCAGTGTTGGAAATCAGGGTTGGAGACAAACTGGATTTTAGTTTTGATGGGAGTGTTTGAATTCATCTATGAGCAGGACTGAGTTTCTATTTGTAATCTCCAGGCGTCATTCTTTTCTTAAACTACTGGTAAGCCAGACAGAATTTCTAATTCAGAGTTGATGAAAGTGTTTGGATGCACAAAACTAGTAGAATTTAAACCAAATAATTCTTGGCTTTTTGGAAATGAGAGAGTGTGGGTTGGTTGAGTTTTTCTGTGTACTGATGATGAGAATGGAGATGAATTTGACTTAAGTTGCTCTTTTGAGTTTTTCTTAATTACTTATAAGCTTTGGTTGGGAGATGAAATTATATTTTACTTTGCACTCGTTAATTCTGGGAGTGTTTGATGTTTTTGATAGGTCAGGCAGTGTATGAGGTTATGATTGAGCTTTATGTATACTGTATATATGTGTTTATATTCATTATAACAGCCTGTGGCCAAGTGTCAAGTCATCAGGCCAGGCTCAGTACCTGTCTGGAGGAGAAAGGGCTTAAGTACTGCTCAGGTCGAAGTGTGAGTAGTTGTTTCCAGCTGTTGTCCAGTGCAGCATGGGTAATCGTTCCACTGGTTGTAATGTTTTTCAGAAGCAGTTTTCTGCTGATTTAATTGGATGATCCAAACCATCTAATGGAGTCTGCGCAGAGAACTGGGCAGGGAACAGGGTTCCCATGACCTGTGAGGGTGCACTAATTTTAATTGAGCAGGACCAGCGAACCCTCTACAGATGTAGCTTTCTAACCATGAAGATTCCCAAATATTTCTTCAGTATTCCTTCTTTTAAATTATTGGTGCAAATTATAGAATTAGTGTTTAAAAGTTTTAGGAATTAGCAGGTTTCATGTAAAATGTTACCTTTTGTGACAATCAGAAATTTGTTATATACCGACCAAATATTTTACAGAAGATGTGCAGATTTAAATAGGAATGTTTAATTTTCTATATCTAGTCTGAAATAGCCATTCGCCTCTCAAAAATTGGAAATTAGCTCACTAACCAATGTGACTCCCTATCAGATCACTGTGTCTTCACTTGCGCTGTGATCTCGGTTAGTCTTGCTTCTGCCAATTGTGCTTCAGGGACATTCAGGTACATACATTCCTCTCTTCTACCTGCTGAGTTGCTCATGTTGCACAAGCTGCAAGCTACTACATTTTAGAAATCAAATACTGTATCTGTTTTTAGATTGGACATAGTATACTTTAGTTTCTGTGGCTGGTTTGGGAAATGTGTTTTGCTGGGCAATCTTCAAGGAATTAAGGCCTGCAGACTGCTTTTCAAGCTGCAGTCCAAAATCCTGGGTCCCAGAATCTCATTTTTAGGCAGGTTGTTAGGCATTATATTGGACTTACACGACATGGCGACTTTACTGTTTTGTGTTCTTATGTATATGCTGTATATACACCTCAAGCCATTACTATAAATGGACAGATGATGTACAATATTACAGAATCAAAGCTTAATCTTTTAATTTTTTTAAACTACACATTTTCAGGACAATTCTTTTCTTTTATTCTGTACCTCCAGTGGAAAAAAATCAAAAAGGAGACTTTGGAAGGGGCTACTTTCTAATAATCCAGGTTTTTGGCAGGCCTTAATGTCAGCTGTGCAGACTGCTGTGGTGGAGCTGGAGTGAAGTGTGAGTGCAGTCGGTGTTTAATGTGGCTAAAATGACTTCTAGATCCCATCTTCTGGTCTGACCTCCAGCTTTGCATTAACTGACTGCCTTCAACTTACAGAGACCTAGACAGTGTATAGAGAGAATGAACTGCTGTATTCATCCCCACAAAAAGAAATCTATTCCTTTTTCATTGTGCAATAACAAGAGTAGATATTTCTCACATGTGGTATATTTGAGCAGGGGGAAGGAAACTTTGTGAACATGGTCCACTGTGAAGAATTTAATTGTGCATTACAGTCTTTTACTCTCCTGTCTTGTGCTACTCCAGTCTCCTTATTTTATTTCATTCTGTCATTCTTGATGAATATCGGCTGAAAGCTCAAGGGGAGAGGAGATGCCTATTCACTTTGACCATTGTAATTAGCATTGTTCAATTTTAGAAAACCTTGCTTGTTATTTTGTTGACTATTTCATACAGTTAAAGGGTTATTGGACCTACTACTGATTAGAATTAAAATAAATTTCATAGATGTTGTGCGTGAATGTTTATTTTTGTACAATTAACATTCAATGTCTGAATGTAATTTTTTTGGCTGGAATCAGTATTGACGTGGCACAGACTGTTGAACCTTGTGCGTTAAACTGGACAGAACTCTTCACACTCTTGGTGACGTGACTAGTCTAATAGATGCAGGAGAGCAGTAGGAGCTGTTGAATGTGAGGGTAGCCCAGGCCTGAGCCCCTACACAAGGCTGGGGGCTCTGAGAGTGTCACTGAGAGTGTCACTGCTGTTACATCCAGTTTAAACACTAGAGAGCTGGTCTCCCAGCCACTGCTCCACAAGACCACCATTCCCACACTGTCTTTACAGCCCTGTCAGCTTTAGTTTACATGAGGACCAAGCTTCTTTTTAGACTTTTTAATGCTGGTTGTTGTCTTAAAATGCATTTTTCATTTTTTTTCTGAAGCACTTTATTAATAGAGAGGAGTGAGTTTTTTATTCAATTTACCTGATCATAGAGCAGAAAGATATTGTGTTATGCTGTTGTCACACTCCTCAGTTTCTCCAGTGACCCTGTTCTGACACTCTTGGATCTCTATGAGAAGAATCATAGGAATCTACTGGTCCAATGAAAATGAGGATTGTGTATCCATGAGAGAGTTTAGTACAGAGCAAGATGAAGCAATGGTTTTTCTCTCTACACATACCTGTACAGCACTGGTTATTGTACTTTTTTATTTTCTTCTATGATAATCCCATATAGCTGCTTAATAAATGGAAGATATGCCAAAATGAGAAAAGCCTCAATGAGAAAATGTTGAGTCTGTTGTCCTCCATCTTAGACTGCTGGTCAGAACTAAATGGATTACATCTCCATAGCGATGAACACAAACACACTACTACCTGTTGCTGTCTGCTCTATATATTCCCAAAGTTGTTATTCATCCCAATCATAGTTTAATATTTTAAATTAATGCTCTGTTGCTCATTAATGAAAAGGACCCCAGTTTTGGGTTTGATGTGGGGTCTGGGTGCAAAATATGAGCTAGGGCTTGCAGTGCACTTTTTTTCAGGTGTTTCATTAAGACTTTACAATGGTAAAGCAGGCTTTCTGTTCTCGCTCTTGCAATTCCTGGGAAATGACCAGCCAAATACTGTTCTTTCCAACCTATTGTGTTGCAGCTATTTGTTTGAGGAGTTGAGAAGTACATTAATCCCTGTAAATCCCATGTCTGCTCTTGTAGGCCTGTTGCAGTCCTAGCTTTAAGCAATAAGTAGACATTTGGACCACATGTTAACATACTCATTATGCAGGAGACAAATGGAAGCAGATGGAGGGAAGCCCTAGGAGGCACTGTGGATCTTTCATATCGGGGTTGTAGACCCCTTTAAGGTGTTGTGGCTAGAGGGCAGTTTGCATGGGTCTTTTTAGTCCTTCAACAGAGCTTCAGGGGATCAGAGAGCACTGGTAAGTACCAACCAGTTCTCTCTGGACATCACTTCATTGATTCCACTGATCAATAACAATAAACCACCACATCTGACCCCCTTCACATGAAAACTTCTGGGTACCATAAAGACCAAAAAAAATTATCAGGCTTGTTTGTATTGACCTAGAGCTAAGTGCTTGGAGGACTTTTTGACACTTCAGATCACTGATTTTTTTAGTGATGTGTAGCTGGAGTTCCTCTGAAAGTACAACAGCAGGGCCGATGTCCGTTGCCCACCAATTAAAGATTTATTTGGACTCCTTGGATCAATAATGAATTATGAATAATGAGGAGAGGAGCTGTCGCATTGTGTATTTTTATACTTGATTTTGTCCTGGTTATTTTTGGAAAAAGATCTAGAAATTATTTAAGTGACTTATAATAAATGTATTCTGATAAAATATTCAAATCTAGTCTGTGTGATTTTTTTTCTCTCATGAACAGTTTATTAATTTAAATAGCCTTTGGGGGGAAATGTAGTAACTGCCATAAATCACCATACATCATACAAATATATACCTGGTGAACTGCATGCAGAGCAACAAATGTAAGTCACGCACCAAGCACCATACAGCTCTTAGACACAGCAGAGAAACCTAGCCTGTTGAACAGCAGATTTGAAGCACCATCTTAGGTACACCTCGTGAAAATATTGGTCCCTTACTGTCTGGTGTTCACATGCATCATCATACATTACAGTATGAAACCTGTTACACTGTCCCCCCGTGTCTACAGTGACTGATCAGTATCAATCACTTTGGCCCAAGTCCACTTGGCACGTATCTTAACTGTGAGGATGGGATGTTCGAAGGTGTGGCTAGATTTCTGGCTCAAATCAAGGACCTGATTTTATTCATCATGTCTCTGATATTTAGTCCTGGAAGAGGTCTGCATTGTCTTCTGGTTTCACTCTGGATTCTTGATTGTATTTGAATCATGTAATCACTTAATTGGTCTAGATTACTGCTGCTCATCACTGCTGTGAGAATTTAAGTTACTTATAAAACCTGGTGGTCTGTGGCCTTCCTGGACCAGTATTGAATTTTACTGCATTCCTTGAATGCTGGAAGGACTTAGAAACTTAGAGTCTTTGCTCACTTGGGCTTGGATGTGGTTTTAAGGCAGTATTGGTATATCGCTGAGTCCATCTGATAATCCCTTCTGCCTGGGTGCAAACCTAGTTAAGCCTCAGTCTGGCGGCATCTTTAAAGAAATTACAGAAAAATTTAATATACACACAGATGACTACGGAAAAATCGGATACTGATAAAGAGGAGAGCTGTAATATTCCTCGTTCATACTGAGTGAGATGGGTTTGGTTTTGAAAGGTATTACCGGCCAAGCCCAACCTTTCCTAGTTTCTCAGATCTGACAACAGCAGGCCAAGAGGTAACAACATCCCTGGCTGCTGAAGAGTGGCCAAACAAAACGTCCTCACCTGAGACTTTAAGGAATGACACTGAAATCCCAGAAATTTGCTGGTGAGATGTTTGTGGCCTCGGTTTATGGCCTCCAGTCTCCCATAGCGCAGACACCTTATGATCTCACAGGGAACTGCTTACAGTGCAGTATGAGTGGCACCTGTTCCACCCCCCAAAATCTCAGGGTTTAAGTTACACTGTAACGTATACAGCAGTCCCAGACACGAGGCCCAGCAGAGAAGTCAGAATTTAATTTTTATTCCTTTTTGTGAGTAACTCTTAACTCAGTTTGCAGAGTCAGCACCGTCTGACTGCTGCACTGCAGTTTTAACATTTTGTCCATCTTATATCTTGTTCTCTTTCTTGGTCTGACCACAGCATGAGTCTTTAAAGGAAGTGGCATCATGTTTTTGAAAAATACAGCAGCACGGTATGTGGATTTTGTTTCTTGTGAACTGTCTTACTTTCTCAAAGTTAGAAATCTGAATAACTTTGAAATGGATTATCTTTGGTCTGCTCAAACTGGTCAAATAATGTTTTAAATCTCTGTGATTTCTTCTGATGCGACAAATTGGTGTGGAATTCATGCTGAAAAGTGGATCTACAAAAAACAATTGTATTTCAAAGTCGCATGCAGAATAGTTTAAGATATTAATGAAATGCTATGAAAATCCTTAGTCTCCAACTTGAAATATTGTGAGGAAAGTTGATTAAATCTGACTCTCTGGGATCAAGAAATGCTGTCCTAGTTATGGCTTAAAAAATAAATCAGGCAAATGAACCTAATGGTGTCATATTCCTTGTAATATTTCAATGATTTTGTGTGTAAAATGTGTATAAACAAACTAGTTGTGGTCAAACAAAAATTCCAAACATTGTTAGTATTTGTGAAAGTCACCATAAAAGAGTTAATTTTCTTCTGAGTATGACACTGGTTAGGGGAGATCTTATCAACAGTTGCAAAGGTCGCAAAAGCAATATGATGGGGGTCTTAAGTACGTCAATCTACTGAAGTCCAGATTGTGCCAGGGTTTAAAACTCTCCTTTGAAAAGCTACCCATAAAAACTACAATTCCCGTTTTCACGAATATTAAGCCTACAAAATGACGAACGACATACTGAGAATCGTAAGAACGCAAAACGACATTGGAGAAGTGTGTGGTTGCTGTGGAAACGGTGCACAAGTTTGAGTTGTGTTGAAACGCATACGTGGGACAACGAGAATGAAGACAAAGCGGCGTTTCCTGTAATCATTAGTTGTATATGTTATGCTAAGCTTTTTGGAAATTTGAACGTCCGTGGATTGCTTTAATTAAGAAACTGCATTATCCTTACAGGCAGAGCCGTGACCAGTCGTTTAATATCATTTCAGTTTTGTTCCCGCTTCAAGACGAGCAGGGCTTGGAGGTTTCTGATCCAATGCTGGGAAAGCGAAATTTGGACTGAAGAGAAGGATTATAATTGTAAGATAATGTGACAAATCTTTAGCATTCGTGGAGTAGCAACAACGAAAATGGATTTTATAAGCTTAAACATCGGAGGCTCGCCTCGAAACGGAATGATATGCGGATTTGTGTCCTGCTTTGTTATTTCGTATAAATTGTCATTTTGACAAGATTGAAATGATGCTACCTTCATTGAAATAAAGACTCGGTACAATACATACAGCACAGGTTGCGGAGCTCTCAGTGTGACCGCAAAGATCGACTGCACTACGTAGACAAAAACACCGGGAATTTAGAATTTATGGACAATAAGCATTCATTTAAATCCAGGTAGAGTTATGATTATCACAGTAATATTAAGGGGCTAAATCAGTCTCTTGCGTAGTGTTCATTAAACAAAAAAACAAAGGTAAATATGTAGATTTTAATTGAACGCCCTGTGGCAGTTTGTAGACCGAGAAACGCTTTCTGTGATACATCGAGCGCTGAAAGAATCCTCCATATTTAAGGAGGTGCAGTGAGGTTTCGTTCAGTAAAATTGCCTTAATATCTCTCTTCCTGCGTTTTTGTACAAAAAAAAACCCCACTATTTCTTGTTTAGCGTACTGAAGTTGTGGTAACGATTCAGAGACTTGAAACAGTACAGTTTGCAATTTTGAAATCTAAGTGGGTTGCAACATTGCAACCCAACACAGCGCTCTGGGCTCGGTCAGTTAGAGAAGCAAGGACGTTCTTGACTATTCAAGTGGGGATGATAAACGAGAACAACAGAACTAGCTAAACCCAAAGACTGAGCAGAGTGGAGACTTGGCAGTTCTGTTGCTTTCTCAAAACCTCTACTAGTCTTCTTCTGGCCACTGTGATTCTTCTGCTATTGGCCTGTGGTTGTGTGTACAATGCTTCAGGGCGGCTCAGTGCAGCTGCTGTGCCTGACTGCCAGCAGCGGAGTGCCTCTCTTCTGCCGAGGCGCAACCAGGCCGCTGCCTTTCTCCATCATTGGATCCCTGAACGGCGTGCACATGTTTGGTGGGGGCCAGGGCACAGTGCTGTCGAGCTGCGTGACGGACCGCGGCGGCAGGGTGCTGTGGCGGGTCTTCCATGACACCGTGGTGCTGATCGCGGTCAGCAGCCAGGAGAGCGGCGCCGTGAGCGAGCTGCGGCTCCGCCGCCTGCTGGAGAACTCCTGGAACGCCATGGTGCTGGTGCTGGGGCTGGACGAGCTGGCAAGTGCCAGGAACGTGGAGCGGCTGAAAAGGGACCTCCGTTCCTGCTACCGGCTCATTGACGCCTTCCTGGAGGGTGAGTGGGATGGGATGGGCGACCTCATGCACTGTGCGGACTGTGTGGTGCCCTTGCAGCCTGCCTTGTTACAAGAGGTCTTGGACTCCTTTGCTCACGCTGCTGACAGCGAGTTTGGCTGCCTGCTGACCCACGGCAAGATTATAGTTGCCACCGAGAAGTGGTGGCGCCTGGCCCCCCAGGAAGTGGTGCTTCTCTCTGCTCTGGTGCGCACCCTGGATGGCACAATTTCACGGGATTACCCTGTTTTCCTGCCACAGGGAAGCCCCACTGTGCCCCATCGCCTCCTCTGTTTCCAGCTGCTCCCTGGGTTAGATGTGTGCGTGCTTTGTGGGCCAAGTCCATCTCTGCAGAAGGCTGAGAGTGAGCTGGTCGTCCAGTTCTGGTCTCCTGTAATCGACACGCTGCATGGCTGCCTGGCTCTGAGGGACCGCTGCCTGCCCAGCTCAGTGACGTTACAGCACGGAATCCTTGGGCTGCTGCTGATCAACCGCGAGTCACGTCGCGCCGTTTCCACTGTGCACCTCTGGGCAGGCGCTCCTGCCGACGTCCCCTTGCCTGCCCGCAGACGGGAGCTGCTCCGTGCCTTGTACACGCTTGCAATCACCCGCTACTTTTTGGCAGAGGACGCACAGGAGGAGCATCGCTCCGTAGACGGACTGGAGGAGGACTTCCCTGCTGGATTTTCCCATCAGCCAGTGCAGTTCTACCTGGCTACTGACGAGTGCAAATGCTTTGCCCTGCAGACCCCTCAGCACCAGCTTTACCTGCTGACTTCTGTGACCGTCCCCACCTTCGCTCTCCGATCCCTAGCCACACGCACCCTCTCCACCCTTCTCAGTCATACCGGGTTTTAAGCCTGGGTGCAGGACATACTGGAAAAAACTGTGAAATCAAATCTGGAATGGTTTCAACCAAAGATGTGCAAAACTCAATCATGTAAAACACACCGGGCTATCATCTCTCTAGTGAGTTACTGGCACGAACAACTAGAGTGTCGCATCAAGTTATAGAAATTGACAGCACTTTTCAATCTCTTTATGAAGGTCTTCATCACGTCGATGTCACTCTGTTTGGCAGATTGTTGGATGGGCAAACTGGAGTATTAAATGGTTGAGTTTATCATGAAGTTAACAGCTACATTGCCCTCTCACATGGTTGAGATTTCGTACATTTTTCATGACAGAACCACTTCTTTTCTGCTAAAATGATAATCTCACCATTGAACTTGGCCATGGCTCGTGAAACATAAAACTTACGTACATACAGGCTGTAGCAGAGATTTTGTCAGTAGAATGGGCTGCTTGTCTCCTATATCTGACAGCTAGTTGTGGCTGTGAGGGAGCTCACGTTTCTGAATAGAAAGATATGTTATATGCATTGTATGGTTCATTTATTGCAGATTGAATGCTAATTCAACTGAATTTTATTTCTTAAGGTTTTTAATTTTATTACTAATTAGGTAAATAAATCCCAGGTAATGCCCTGGTTCTGTTCTTTTCATAGGGAAAGAGAGTTAAAGTGATCATTTTTGTAATTGTAGGTTATTTATACAGAACATCAAGTGTTTTAACCTCTTTGCAAGAACCCATAACTGTTAAGCAAGAATAAAATGATTTCTATTTTCAGATTTTGTCTTTTGACTGGAGTTTGAAATATGTGTTAACACATTAAATCACATCTTCTGGAAGCAATTGTGCAAAACCATGATTATATTCAATGTTGTCTATAAAGAGCAACATATTTAAATGTATTTACAGATTATGACATTAGAGTTCTTAGAGGTCATTGTGGTCACCTGAAACCAGTATTAAATACTAACTTGGAAGGCTTGGCTTCATGATTTGTTTTTATTGGCTGTGCCAAATTGTACATTTGTAGGAAGCTTCCAAAATAATGTATGTATGTGCTAAAGTGGACAATCAGTTGTTAGTTTTTTTTTTGTATACCCACCCGATCTGAGGATCTACTACAGGTTGAGCCAAAGAAGAGCATTTCTAGTAGCCCTTTGACTGAACGACATCAGTTTACTTCTTAGCTCCAACTCCATTCTCACAAATACAGTGCTGATCATATTGAAGTTGACATTGATATTTTACATTGACATGTCTTAAAGTACAATGACAGTCCAGTTTGTTGGTATTCAAATATACACATCTAGTGAGTTTAGGTTTATATTGGATGACAATTTGCGCTCATTGACATTAATCAAGATTTGTAGGTTCTTATAAGATCTAGACCCCAGTCTCATGTGCTGAACGATTGTGATGCAGCTTTTGTCTGAATCTCCTTGTAGATTCAGTTTTTACTTGCAGTCTTAAATAATTGATTATTTATTATCTTAATTCAGCTGTTTTTTTTCATAGGGTTTTGGTTAAAACAGGTTTAATATATCAATGCAGAAAAGTTACTGGCTTTCTCTATATAACTGGTCTGAATTAAGGACAGGGGGTGATTTTACAAAAGTAATTTAATAATAATTAATAATTGCTTACACTTATATAGTGCTTTTCTGGACACTCCACTCAAAGCACTTTACAGGTAATCTCCTCCACCACCACCAATGTGCAGCATCCACCTGGATGATGCGACGGCAGCCATAGTGCACCAGAACGCTCACCACACATCAGCTATCATTGGGGAGGAGAGCAGAGAAATGAAGCCAATTCATCTCTCACATCCTAGCGTTAATCCCGCGTCAGGCACGCCCATTTCCATTTGGTGGTTTGAACCAAATCTTTGAGCTGACTATGCCATTAAATGTGACCAAGAATACTCCAACCGGCGTGTCGCTCTGCCTGCCGTCATAGGGGGGTGGGGGGAGGAGAACAAAGTAATGTAGCCAACTCATAGTGGGGGATTATTAGGAGGCATGGGGAATTTGGCCAGGACGCTGGGGTTACACCCCTTCTCTTTTAGAGAAACACCCTGGGATTTTTAATGACCACAGAGAGTCAGGACCTCAGTTTTACATCTCATCCGAAGGACGGCACCTGTTTACAGTATAGTGTCCCCATCACTATACTGGGGCATTAGGACCCACATGGACCATAGGATGAGTACCCCCTACTGGCCCCACTAACACCTCTTCCAGCAGCAACTTTAGTTTTTTCCAGGAGGTCTCTCTTCCAGGTACTGACCAGGCTCACATCTGCTTAGCTTCAGTGGGTTGCCAGTTGTGATTTGCAGGGTGATATAGCTGGTGGAAATTTAACTCACCTAAAACAAAATGAACAGGTTAAGGTAGCCATTTAATAAATTTAGATACTGTTTCACCATGTCTTAGATTTAACAAGGTGATTTCCCATCGAGTCTTAATTTATCATGTTTTCAACACTTAAAATTTGGTCTTATTGAGTTTTCCAAGTCTGTTCAATTTGACTAAAATACCAATTGGGCTGTCAGTATGGCTGAACTAGAGGCAATGGTTTCAAGAGCAGGTTGAGCACTACGGTACTTTAGAAGTCACCAGCTGGGATCTGTCATGAGCTGAGCTTGACCATTATTCCCCAAATGGGGGGGAATAATTCAGGCTACTGTGAGCATGTGGTGGTCTTGAGCCAGCCAGGAGGTCCTCAGCCTGCCAAACAACAGCAATCTGTGCAACTTCCAGTGTAATAAGGGTGTCGTTTATCATTTCTTCAGTCAATGGAACTCAATATCAGAGGAGTACTTGCACAGATCTCACCCCTCTCATTCAGATACAAGTGTCATAGTTGAAAAGGCAATTTTGATTCATAATCTAATTCCAAATTCAAGGAGTACATAAAGATTTGTTTTCTTTCAAGTAGTTGAAATCTAAGGGTAGAGAAAATATTCTGTGCAAAATTATAGCGCATCTTGTCAATATTATATTACTGTAAAGAATTTTGTGTGCTTTTGTGGATTTAAGTGGTGTTACTAGATCTATGCAAACGCTTTAATCTTATGTCTACTCTTTCTGCAGTGCAATGCAGCTTGTTATACTTGCTCAGTGATGTGCACTCTAAAATGAACTTGGAACAGGTTCTTAAAAAGTTCTCCAAACTAATGAGGAAAAACACAGTTATCATTAAATGATCTGTCCTTGTTTTGTAACAATTTTGTTGTTGCCTCAGTCCTTTATTCACTAATGCAGGTGATAAGTCTTTCTTAATGCAGAAAAAAAGTTATGTTATCTCAATGCTCATTAAATAGATTCTTCTGTTTAGCATAAACCATTGCTCTTATTCCGTTTACCCCCCTGGCCAGGGCAAGAAAGGCTTTGGGAAATGCATAGTGTTTGTACTGTAAATGGCTTCAGTGATTGGGGAACATGGTTAGATGGCTTTCTACCAGCCTTAAATAACAAAACAGGCCTCGCTGCAGCTCTGAACTTAACTGAGCTAAACCAAACTAGGAAGAAGGGGAGGCATCCAAGTATCTGTGCACAGTTTGGTAAATATTCTTACTTAATATGGCTCGCTCTGCTTCGACTCTGATGGCTTCTTCTCCTTTACAGAATTAATCCCCACCGAGATATTTGCCATCTGTAATTCTTCTTAAGTACCATTGTCATATCTATCGAATAATTAACAATGCAGTGAATGTGTTTCTATGTACATGACTGACCTTCTGCTAATCTTTTCTCCCTTAAATTTTCATAAAATGTATTTTTTGCCCTAAAGTAATGCAAAATCTCCTGTCTTAAATTAATATATTGCTTAAATTAAAACTGTTTTTTTTTTCCAATGTAAAGTACAGTTTTATTCCTATTACAATCCGGTCACATTTCTTTGTAAAAAGGTGCTCCTCATGGGCGGCACATTTGCTGAGGGGTTAGTATTGCTGCCTGGCAGTGCTGGGGCCCTGGGTTCAACTCCATACCTGGGGTGCTATCTGAAAGAAGTTTGTATATTCTCCCTGTGTTTGTGTGGGTTTCCTCCGGATGCTTCGGTTTCCTCCCACAGTCCAAAGACATGCTGGTAGGTTAATTGGCTTCTCTGAAAATTGGCCCTGGTGTGAGTGTGTGTGTGTTCTGTGATGGAGTCCACACTGGGGTGCAGCTAGCCTTGTGCCAGTTGCCTGCTGGAGTAGGCTTTGACTTCCTTGTGACCCTGAATTGAAAGAAAGAAAAAGGATGGATGGATGGTGCTCCTCATGTGTTTCCACAGCACTTCACAGTTGAAAGACAGCCATCAGTGCAAATTTAACCACATGCCAGACCAACAGAACACGCCTTGAGTGTCACTTTAAATGAATGCAAGAGCCAGCGATAGGAAGCCTGACACTGGCTAGCTGCACCTAGTATGGAGGTGCGAGAAGGTGCAAGGTGTGTTTCTAGACATTGCTTTTTTTAACGTCTGCTAAAGCTTTCCGTGATTTTACAAAGGTAAATGCCAATCGTTAGAGTTCTGTTCCTACAAAATCTGCAGCAGGCAAAACCACATTTGTTGAATACTTCAGTATGTGGGAAATATGGGGTTTGGTTCCCAGGGTTTGTGTTAACTAATCAATGGCTAATACAACTTGCAGATTTCTCCCTTACAAACTACTAATACAATAACATGAATTATAATTCATGAAAGTAATAGCATTTAATAATAAAATGGAATTACTTACCTTGAATCATCAGACTTTACTTTGCAATTCCTCCTTGACTCCCTTTTTCTTATTGTCCTACTGGTGGACTCATTTACAGCCAGTGACCTGCCCAGTGAGGCACAAACCCATCTAACCCTTCTAGTTTCTCATCCAAGTCCTTCACTTTACTTGTCCGAATGTGCACATCTTTCCTTTTTTCTCACTCATCTTAGCTTAGAGGCCATGGTTGTGATTGAATTATCACAGCACAAATGGATGATGGTATTGATGTAAGAGCATACTGAAATCTTGTTCACGATAATGTAAAAAATACGCAACTGATCACCTGGCTGGGTGAAGATGTGTGAGGGAGGCAAGAGAACACCACAGGCATGAGCTGGTGGCAAAGCCATGAGCTGAAGCAGTTATAAGCAAGGGGTTCCCTGCTGTTGAGATGAGTCCCATGGTTGGCAAACACCTGAGTGTTGTCTTGAAGCTAAAGAAAATAAAGCTAAATAGCACAGCTACACCAAGGAAGTAGATAACAACAAGGAGCTTTACTGCAGGGACAGTACTTAAAAACTCAGCCAGCTCTTAGGAAAAGCTGTGGCACTACTGCTGGACTACTAGAACTACATTAATACACAATTTTCAAACTCCAGTTCCAGCATCAGCAGTCTTGATCCTGGGGGGGGTGCTATTTGCTAGCCGATAAAATATTCAACCCAATTAAGGCATTCAGTTCAGTTCAGTTCAAACTCGCAAGATATCATGGCACCCCTGGGTTTGAGCCTGGGAACCACACATAATCATGCAACACATGATAAGTTATTAATAAGAACAGCACACAATTGCAGCATTACTACCTGGTCAGCTTGTCAGATCTCAGAAGCTAAGAAAGGTTAAGCCCAGGCGATACTGGGATGGGAGACCTCTTAGGAAAAGCAGGATGCTGCAGTAGTGGTGTTTGTGGACACCACCACTGTCTGGACCAACCTTGTGGAACACAAGGGAGCAGCTGGGTGACGTGGCATGGGTTTAGCACTCAAGCTCTCTGTGTATTTCCTAAGAGAGACTAACTATATTTCATATGACAGGCAAAAGCATACCAATCCACCTGTTCTTATCTAGATTGTACATTGCTTATTGGCTCAGAAAGATTAACCTGATGGAAAGCTACAGATTGCAGATGCCTCTGCAAGCAGTGGTCCACAATCTTGCTACTTGCTACCTTTTGGTTTTCATTCCAAGCCTAAATTAATCAAAGTATATTGATTGTGTAACTGAGGATTCGGCCGGAAACAAGACCATCAGGTTTTTGGTCACCAGGACCAGGACTGGGAAGCACTATTCTAAAGCCTGGTGGGCTGGGAATCACTGAAAAGAGGCAAGAGCACAGATGTATAACAGCAGAGCTAAAACAGAGAGAGACACTGATGATATACAATATCAAGATTAATTATTTTCTACACGATGACCTTCCAGTTTGCTCCATTGTAGTTCTTTATCACAAACTCTGTGTTACTTATGATTACGATATTGATCGTTCTCATTACTATCTGGATTGGAAAGTTGTACATTTAGTAGCGTTGTTCTAAATAATGGAAATGTCACCTCATGTCTGCAGTTGTTGATGTCTAAAGAGACCCAAAACACAGCTGGATTGCAGCTCTTAAAGACAGCAGTTGGGTGCCCCTGCTCTAATATTACGCTACGTTGTTTTCTTCGCGGGAAGAAACAGGTGCAAAGGCAGCATGGTGTGACCAGTGTACAGTACGAATAAGTCTCGAGATCTGAAATGTGCTCCTGCCAGCCTGACTGTGGGGGTAGTTTCTTATTTATCGACACCAGAAGCCTCTTGGAATAGACCTGAACATTTACTGGGGCGCAGAGGGCTTAGTGGGATCACTGCCCAGCACGTGATTAGGAGTTTCTTCACCAGCTGGAGAAGAGAGGGAGAGAGAGTAAAGTAGCTGTCTTTGACTTGAGGACAGGCAAAGAGCAACCATTGAGCCACTCCCTTCTTGCCGGTATTAAGGTACTGTGCTGTACAGCTAATTTGTAGACTCCCTGCTCTTAGTTGTTTAATCTTGTATGTTTCCATTTGTAATTTGTGATTCTGTCTGTCTCTGTGTCAGTGCGTAGGTCTGGGTGTCTTGTTTGACCTCTAAGATCTTTTGTGATTTGTCTGTCTGCTTCGATGCTTTTTTCTCCCTTTCATCTTTCTGTTCATCTGTCCAATAGCTGGCTTAGCCTTTCCAGTTCCAACTGTCCAGTATCTATGTGTTTGAAAGAGATAGTTCAATTTCTTTCTTAATAGTATGTGTTGTGTATGGACTCTGTTGACTGTTAGGGATTAAAGTCATCTTGGGGTGTGGGATGTTATTTTTTCATCTTTTAAAATGAAATTTTAAATAGGGATTACAAAATAAAGGATTACGAGTAATAGACTGAGTGGGGTAATGGATAAGTAAATTAAATAATTATAACCTCTGAATTGTAAAGGGTTTGCTGAGAATATATATGTATCAGAATTATAGTGCTTAATAACTTGAGTTCTTTGTGCTCTGGCACCGGTTTAGTGAAAAGAGTAATAAACCAGGCACACTGGGTAACACATAGATTTTTTATTATTAATGTTACAACACAAACTAAACAACACACAACTTAAACATATAACATACAAGTTGCATCATTTACAAACTAGTCATCCCAAAGGCCTATGTCCTAACCAACATGAAAAACCCCAGACTGCAATAAAGTGTTTGAATCCTACAGGTATATAATGCCTAAAGGGGCCCCAAAATAGAGATGAATCTACCTCCTGCACCAAACAGAATACTGCCTAGAGTTTAATCTCTCTCTATAAACCTGGATTCTACAAGGTGAATTGGCAAGCTATCTCCCTATTCCAAAATGCATCCACTAACCATGAGCTGCTGTGTTTAACCAAGGGGTTCTCTCTATACGGGAAATCTGAGTTTCTTGTATCAGGGTTTAAATACTTAACCCAAATCTAGTCTTAAAGGTTGATCGGAAAAAGTACCTCTGTTGTCTTCTTCTCTTGTGTCTTACTGTCCTTTCTCTCATCCTCCTCTCTCTGCTGCTTCTCTCCTCTGTCCACCTGCCTGTCTGTTTTTATCCTGTGTTCTTCAGCTGCTGATGCCTCTTAATTATTTGCCCAAAACTTTACTAACCAAAGTAAACCAGATGATTCTTTTCTTGCTTTGCTTTCTGATTCCTTTCTTGCTTTGCAGCCCCTGAGATGGTGACATTAAATGTTGACCTATCTAGATGGTTGACTTTTATCACTAGATTCTTGACACACCTTGACAGCCACTTCCAATAACCGTAACAATGCCTGTAATAGATGGTGGCTTAGCTTGATGGTCACAAGGATGTAAGTTGTTGTGTATCAGTCAAAGGTGTTTTCTCTGGTTCAAAGTTCAACTGTGAACTCTTGAAAAAGCACACTTCCTCACTCTGTAGCTTATCTAATGCTTTGCTTTTGTAACTTGTGGCTATAACTTGAGTCAGAAAAAAATCTTTCAGATATCACTCCTAATATATCACAAAATACAGTTTGCCCAAGTTTGGTCATCTACCCTTTTAATGTGATAATGAGGTATATGTCTAACCTTAGATGACTGTCGTCATGGTTGGTCTCCTTGATATTTTTATTCGGGTCTCAGGTCAGTATTTTGACATTTGAAGCCCAGCTCTCTGTACATACAGTACTGAGGAGCTTGTGAAAGAGACCAGCTGAGTTTCCATGTTCTTTCTGCCAAAAATAAACCATAGTCATAACCCTGATCTGAGATACAGGATTTGTCAGAAACTGACGGTAGGACCAACCTTCCAATAGGAGGATGATTTTCTAAAATTTTACACATCGTGCTACAGCACATCCGCTCTTTCAATATGCAGAAGAGCTGTTTGATGGCCCTGCCAGTGACGTCCCCATCTAGACTGACTGGTTGAACAGACTTAATGCACCTTATGTGATATGTTTAAAGATTTATGTCACAGTGTAATCCTGGCTTTATTTAATGAAAGGTAAATAGGAATTAAAGGAAAGAAGGTCTTAATAATTAATCAGGGCTATGGATATTAATTTAGAGTACTGTTTTACGTAGTATCTTACAGAATGTTGTGTAAATACTGTGGCTCACACCTGAAGAAGGCTCCACAGCTGAAACATTCTGTTTTCTCTCTTCTCTTGTCAGCATGGAATAAACCTACTTGTTCCATCTTACAGAATAGTTATATTGTAAGTTACTGTGAGTAATAGAATAGTTTTGCTGAATAACTTATAAGTAGAGCAGTGTTTATCATAGTTATGGAAAATTGGTTTTGTGTTAATTTTTAGCCACTTTCATGTAAGAATTGTCCAATGTATTCTGTAGAAAAAGTAACATTGTAGAGAATGCCTCAACATATCTTGTACAGTATCTCTGAGAAGAACTGAGCATTGTAAATTAAAAGCACTAGAATGATTTACTTGAAATGGCAGAGCAGGTGTGTATTTTAACTTAAAAGAGAGTATTCAAACAGTTCCATGCATCACACCTGTCCCCATTTATAGTCTCATAGCCCCTGGTCATAAGTACAAATTAACTCAATGCAAATAATTCAACCTGGAGTTCAGAAGGATTGGTTGTTTTATGTTTTGTAATGCATTCAGCAGTAAAATGCCTCAGGTCAGCAGAGACCTGAGATCTGGCAGAGCTAAGAGATTGGCCAAGTGTTGCAATGCTGTAACCCCACACCAGGCAGGGAGCAAAGGACAGAGTGCCACCCCAGGAAGGAATTCATGGCTCATGCTAAAGGAGTGCTTGCTATACAGGAACATAAACTGCACCCTAAGAACGATGTGTCTGTGGATCTTGATCTAAGTGTTTCATGTGTTTCAAGGCTTTGATAGGTGACCAGATACTGATCTGTGTAACTTCTCAATTTTGTGTGGGGTGGTTTTGTTGCAGTTGTATTATTTCTATATTGAGGTTAATGCAGCAGGACTCTGTATTTATGCCATACAGATACAGTCTTTGAGGCACTTGGTTGTTTTCTTCTAGATAACATAATATAGGAGGAAGCGCTCTGAGTCCACAATACCCTGCTTTTCTTCAGTACCATCTCAAGTCCATAACTAGCTTAATTAATACTAATAATACTTATCTAAAGGTCATAGTATGTATTATATACACTGTGTCTTGAATCTAATGCTTACTTTATTATTGTTAATGTCAATAGAGCTTCACGTTTTGATAATGTGTCATGGTAAAAAAATAATTTGATTGTTTAAGATAAACATGAGCTTAATTTGGACTAAAAAAGCCTCGCAGCCCTTCAGTAGTTCTCTTAGAGCCCCCAGGTCAACACAGTCCAAAATCTCTCTCATCCAAGCAACAGCCAAAGAAACACAGATGCTGTTTCCAAGAATCTGTTGATACATCATAGGTCATGGTGACCATGAGCATTTTATGGGAATCTGGCATGAAGCCTGCATGGACCCTCTATTACAGGATGACCTGGAGGGCCAGTGTGTCTGCAGGTTTTGTAGGTCTCTTTAAAGCACCGGCACCTGATGAGTTGCAAAGGGAGCCAGTGTGACTTGGGGTTTCGAGAAACTGGATCAGTTCTATGAGAAAGCCAATTGAGATCTTCATGGCAGCTATGTGTGCTTTACCCAGGTCATTCATCCATTCCTACAGAATGAACAACAATGAATGTAGCACGGCTTTTTGTAACTCTTGGACACTCTTTAACTCATCAGAATTCCAACCACTTACCCTTCTGTTTGCCACAGGTTGGGTACACCGGCTTCCCATTACTCTTCTAAGTTGCTCCACTAGGCCTCCTGGATTTGATAAAATATCACAAATTCTCTTGGCTTTTTAGGGCAAAAAGGATGGGCTGAGCCAACTGGATGACTTTGGCATATGTGCTCAGCAAGTGCCATGACACTTCCCTTCTGGGAACGGCTGCACCCTGATCCTAGTCATCTTCAACAGACACTAATTGAAGTCAATTTGAACTTTGTTTTTCGGTTATGATGCCCAACAAGGGTGGCACAGTGGCTCAGTGCTAAGCACTGCTGCCTCACAGCTCTGGGCCCCTAGGTTCAATTCCAGACCTAGGTTGCTATCCAAGTGAATTTAGAATGTTCTCCTCATGTTTGGGTGGGTTTCCTCCAGGTGCTCCAGTTTCTTCCCACAGTCCAAGGGTGTACTGGAAGATTAATTGGCCTTGGGTGTGAGTGTGTGTGTGTAACCTGTGATGGATTGGTGTCAGTTCCAGGATGAATCCTGCCTTGCTCCCGTTGCTTGCTGGGATGGGCCCTGGCTCCCCTGTGACCCTGTACAGGACAAAGTGGTTAAAAAACCAAAGGAGGGATGTTTGTAGAACAACTTCACAGATTTCCTTTGGATTTTAATTTATATTTTGGATGATTTTGTTGCAACCTAATAGCAAATTGGTCCTCCTCTTGCCCTCAGAACTGTCTGAACTGTCGGGGCATGGACTCCATAAGGTGTCAAAAGTGCTACACAGGGATGCTGGCCCATGACTCCAATGTTTTCCATCTTTGTTGCACATTAGCTGGCGGTGGATCTTTACTCCGCATAGCTCATTCCATCCCATCCCACAGATGCTTGATTGGATTGAGATTTGGTGACTAGGGAAGCCACAGTATTAAGCTGAATTCACTGTCACTTTCATGGAACCATTCCAGGACTTTTCTAGCCTTGTGGCATGGAGCTTATCCTATAGAAAAAGCCAGTTTAGTTGATTGGTACACAGAGGCCATAAAGGGATGCACCTGGTTGGCAGTGATGTTCAGATATCCTGTGGCATTCTAATGTTGCTCTACTCGTTTCAAGGGTCCCAATGTGTGCCCTGATCACACACCCCACACAACTACACAAACACCAGTCTGCATTGTTCAAACCCAGCAGGATGGATCCATGGACTCATGCGATTATCACCATATCCTGGTCCTCCCATCCGCGTGAAAGAGCAGGAACCAGGATTGATCAGACCTGGCGATGTTTTTCCAGTCCTCCAGTGTCCAGTCTTTGTGTTCCTTAGCCCACTGCAACCGCACCTTCTTGTTTTTTGCTGACAAAGTACAACCAGTTGTACATTCTTATATGCCTCTTTGGCACCACTGTACTCAGTTGTTACTGGACTGACTGTATCTTGTCTGTTAATCTGCACAAGTTGTGTCAGCCTTTTGATCAATGCTCTGTTGCCAAGCACAGGACTGCTGTTGAATAGGTGTTATTTGGGTGCTGGCACATTCTCAATACACCTCGGACACCTGTGGTCATGCGTGAAAAACCACAGCAAGTGTGCAGTTCCTCATACACTTGCTGGCGTTTTTGCTGGTGCCCACTACTATGCTGCGTTCAAGTTACCTAAATCTTTTGTCTTGCCCATTTTTTCTCACGACTCCTTCTGTACCTAATAAACTGGCCACTCAGTGTATTTAAAAAATGTAAATCCATTACACCTAATTGTTTTGGGTTTTCAATGTACATCAGCAGAAAAATACATCATCTCCAGCTAATGTATGATCACTAGAGGGCAGTGCTGTACTGGCTGCGGACGCTACTTTCACCACCCAGCAGTATGGAGTTCAAGGACTGGAGGTGTATAGAGCTGTTTATTTAGACCTGAAACTGTTGGACACTTCAAGTTAAAGTAAATTGAAATCTGTTGCTTTTGAGACTAAAACTTTTGAGAGAACTTTGTGAATTACCATCAAGTTTCTGGACTTCTTAAGTGAATGTTACAAGATAGTGTTGAATACTGAACATCCACATGTTCAGTCAGACTTTGTGGTGTAAGTCTGCATTTTCTGAGCTGTGAGACTCACCACAGTATAGCTCTGTGGTGTGGTGTGTCCACACAGGGCTCTGTCTGGAACAGAGGGTATTTTGTGTAATTGTGGGTTAATGTCTGTATTATTGTGTGTGGTTGTGCCCGAATATGCCTGTAGTGGAATAAGACATGTGTGTGTGAATGCGTGTCGGGGTTGATTTAATAACTATTTGTGTAGTTTATTAAAAAATAAGTCAAAATAAAAGTTTTTAAAGTCATTTCATTAATGTTATTTTGGACAGTTTCATAATTAAATGTACACTTCACATTTGATTGTTAATTCACCTTGTCCAGTCTCGGTGTCCAGGGACTCTGGAGTTAGACAGGACAACTTCTTATATTTTGATACACGTCCACTCACACAGCCGACTCCTGGAACCCGCCCCAGGATGTAGCAGACAAGTAGACAAGATAAGCTGCTACTTCTGCAAGGTGCTTAGCTGTGCAAGGAGAGCAGGGTGTGTCTGGACGAGGTAGCTGTTAGATAAGAGCCAAGGCAGGACCTGGCGTTGCATAATCACTACAGAAGATAGGTTTTTATTCTAACTGGAAAAATAAATATAGCTCTCATTCTGTATCATCTGGTTTATTCCAGTAAATGGCAGTATCCCATAGTTTTGACCTGTATTACAACTGATTACTGTGGTGTCCCAGAGTGAACTCAATCCATTGCTTTCTTGACTGACTTCACTGTATGTCTTGTAAAAGTGTGAGAGCTGTCGCATTGTGAGACGCAGCCTTTCAGAAGTCTAGCCGGTACAGTGTCAGTTTCAAACTCTTTTTGCATTTTGCACTGCATTAATACCAAATTGTTAGGCTAGGACATGGTCTTTTGACAGCTGGTAAAACTACTACCTTTCAAAATTCAGCAGCTGGGTACCGCGGAGAAAATCACACTAACATTTGGGCTCGTCATTTCCCATATTTTTTTTCCAACCACTCACCTCTTTATAAATGATAATTAGCAGTCACTGAGTGTTTTACTTTCACTGAAAAGTATTCATGAATCATTGCCCTTGGAGTTTAGCATGCTTCCTTATTAACAATGAATATTTCAAACATGATACTGCACGCTTTTCTATTCTGTTGAAAAGACTATTGGTCTCCATATCTCATTTAACCTCTAGTGAAACTAAACCCTTAAAGAAATATCTTAAAAACATGTAAAAATGAACTCCAGGCTGTGAAGAAGCAGAGATAAAATGCAAAACGGGCTCTGTAATTAGTGATCATCTTTACCTGTGAACTGTGCTAGAGGGCTTGAGGAACAAAACAACTCTGCCGCTGTGATGTGAAATGAAATGCAGCACACATTGTCTTGCATTTCTCAGAGTCTTAGTGTTTGTTCCTGAGAAACATAATCAGCTTATGGTAAATTTAACAGAATGTCACATGATTTGGGGCGGAGCGGTGGCTCTGTGGCTAAGGATCTGTGCCTGTGGCTGGAAGGTTGCTGGTTCAAATCTTGCAGCTGGCAGAGGAATCCTACTCTGTTGGGCTCCTGAGCAAGGCCCTTAACCCCAACTACTCCAGGGGTGCTGTACAATGGTTGACCCTGCACTCAGACCCCCAGCTACTTTCCCTGTCTGTGTGTCTGTGTCTCATGGAGAGCAAGCTGGGGTATGTGAAAAGACAAATTCCTAATGCAAGAAATTGTAAAGGGTTAATAAAGTGATGTTATGTTATGTTAAACACGGTATAAACAATGAGCTCCACTTAGAGGACAATTTTGGCAAATGTTTGCTCCACTGCAAAAACTTTCCCCTCCTCTTCTGTCTGCGCGTATTAACCATGGGAAATTCCAAAATTAAGGCTTTCATTCTCTTTCCACAGCTTCTTTGTCTCTTGATGCTTGTGCTCTTTTAAAGTTTAGTGTCTGCCTTCAGAGAACTGCAAGCTTATCTTTCTCTGCAGCAAAACCCTTGGAAATCAGCTCTGATGGTTTACAGGAGGATACTGAACACTTATGGACTCAAAGCCTCTTCTCCCCATAAAGTTTTCTTCTGCTCTTGTTTCTTTAAGGATCCCTAAGATACAGTTCATGCTTCTTTATACATTTCACAGCCCAAACGCCAAACTGCAACTGAAGCACTAAGTCAAATACAAATTCTGTCTGATGAATTGAGCCAGGTTCAATTGTGTTTTTACAGTGCAGTAGTTGCTGTGATACCCAGACAGTGTTGC
Organism: Lepisosteus oculatus; assembly: GCF_040954835.1. NCBI lineage: Eukaryota > Metazoa > Chordata > Actinopteri > Semionotiformes > Lepisosteidae > Lepisosteus > Lepisosteus oculatus. The sequence continues at coordinate 29,085,594 of NC_090701.1, forward strand.
ACAACCTCCATTATTAAAGCCTATTGTACAGACCCCTTCACTTCAGGGAAGTGTGGGTTTAAAAGTCTCTCTAAATAGACTCTAAATTGTTAATTAAATGACAGGCCTACACAGAAAGTTAAAATTAGATTTGTTTTTTAAATAAATGGATTGTTCCAGACTAAGTCTCTGTCTGTGTGTCTGCATTTGTACAGAACTATACTATGTCATATTAAAATGAATAGTCCCAAACAGTGCAATTTAACAACAGTTGAGTATGCCCACTGCAGGATCCCTCTCTCTGTTGATATAGCAGGCATATGCAGGAATTGTCATGCTCCTTTTGAAATTTAAAATGTAAAATCAGTCTGTGAAAAACTGCTGTGCTTCTGTGCACTCCTTTTAGTGCTCGGTGTTGTGCCACGCTATTTTATCAAGATAGTTTATGATGTGGTATTGCAAGTATGTTTGAGCATCTGTGTTCTTGTTTGCACGTGTATTTGTTTTTTTCTGCAATAACTGATCTTGTGTATACCGAAAAAATTAACAAATGTTGTTGTTTTCCACACTTGCATTGTAATACCTCTGAAGATAAATGGCAAAGACAGACCAGCACATTAACTTTTACTTTTGCAACCAAAAAAGTAGACGCAGAGCATTTAATGTCAATTCTGACTGTTTTGGGGAAAAAAAGGACATTACATCTCTGGAAATGTCTCAGATCACTGCTGTTTCCTTTTCTGTATATGAAAATATATTGGTAATTGGCACATCAGCAAAAGAGAATCCTAGGCCAAACAGTGAATCTGTAAGGTAAGTTTTCATATTGGAAGAAAGGAAATCAGCCTCACAAAACAAAACAGAACAGTGCAGGTATTCTGCATTCTGCATGTTCAGTGCCCCTGTTCTGCATGTTTGTATCAAAAGGACAGGCCATAACATGAAGTTAATATGTGCCTGACACTGCAACAAGCACAAAGTGGAGTAGGCACAAACAGTGCAGTATCATGTTTACACAGTTACACTAGCAGAAGGCTAATATGTATGCCATTGCTGAAGAAAATCATGTGGAAAACTGCAGTTTCAATATGTGGGAGGCAAGAGTGTTCATTTCGGACACAGGTAATGAAAAAGAGCATTGTGTAAAACAAAAGTACAAAATCTCTGACAGGATGGAATTTATTACAACATCTGCATCTGAAAAAAATGGGTAACTGACATAGCCACAAACAAGGAACCACTTGTTTATATGATTTGGTCAGATTCTCTGATCTGAGATGACATCTGAAAAGATTAAGAGATAAAGAGTGTACTGCTTTATTGATTGTCTTTATTGACTACTGTTCCTCTCAGGCCCTGCCATAGTAGAAAAAGGAATAGACAAAAAGATATAGAAAAGCAAGAGGTAGGCTAGTAGCTGAGTAAGGTTTAAATTGTTTGCACAGTTAACATCAAGAGAAATATAAACACTATAAAAGTAATAATAGGTTTTTAATTTTTATCAAAAAGTTCATTCAAAATAATTTATGACTATCTATTGGAAACAAATGGATTTTATTTTAGAGCAGATGGAACTGCAGATCATGAGATTTTACAGATTGCAGCTTTATGAAGTCTTAAGAGGAGTGTTGATTGTGAGTGTAAGCTTGCTGATGCAAAACACATAAAGTACATACACAAGCAGTGGTCATGTAAAGATGTTACGGTTATGACAAAACACCAAGCACAAAAAGGAGCAGACAAACACATTCACCTTGCAGGGCATGATACAGGCTGCCCTGCTGTAGGTTCAAATATATTTTCTATGGTGGTCCTGTAGATAAACAAGCCCACGCTGACATTAATATGCCAGAGGCCTTCATAGTGCAAAATCTCAAAATCTCTTCTTGGAGCAATTGGCATGTCAGTATGACACGCTAGTTGACCTCGGTTAGCACTGCCAAGAAACCTGGCCCTTGCCTTCATGCGACACTGTGAAGGGGAAGGAAACTGTGCTGTGTCATAGCGCCAAAGGCAACCCAGGCCAGTGTGTGCAGTACTCAGGCCTGCTCTGAGCACAGACATTTGGCACAGCAGTTCATGTTTTTGTAACCATTACTGCATGTTTTCTCACCATCTCATCATTGCATTCCTGCAGTAAAAAAACAAGATGCTTATTTGCATGCCAAATTTTAGCAGTTTTGTGTAGCGTTAGTCATGCTACACATTGGTCTTGCAGCTATTCCTGGTTCTTTATTTTTTCCCATTAGCTTCATTAAACACATCACAATATAATGTCCTTTACCCTCCCTTTCCTTTGAAATGCTTGATTTTTTTAAATGATGTTAAAGTTGTTGTCATTTCAGCTATCTAAACATAAGGATTTTAAATTAAAAGAAAAATATCTAAACTGGAAGATGAGGAGGTACCAAAGCAGAATTACCAGAAATACAACTCATTTCGGAATTGAAAGTGTGAGACATTCTGTAGGCACAGGGCTGTAGGTATGTGGAACACACTATAGTTTAATTGTGGGTGCTGTGTGACTGGGGGCTGTTGGTGTCTTTATGGGGTTCTGGGGCCACTGCATTACCAAACTCTTGGTGTATAAGACAGTGACACCATTAGCAGGTCTTGTATTTTGAAGTATACTGGACTATTGCAGAGATCTGATCCACAATTATCCTGTTATTCAATACCAGAAACTATGCAATTTATGAGCTTTGTCTTTTTTTCTAATAGACCTCCATAGAAAAACACAGTATCTGAGAGTGCTGTGAATTTGGCATGCGACAACATTCAATACTGCCATGAACTTTGGAACCTGCTGTTTTGTGGAAAGTAATCTCAGAACAGAAAGTGAACAATGAATAGCAAGGGGAAGAGACTGTGAAATCAGGAGGATTAAGCGAAAAGCTGGAGCAAGGGAAGAAGAGTAACAGCTGCAGTAGCTTAGCTCTGAAACGCTGAGCCTTGAGGTTGTCAGGGGGATGTGTGGGTCCCTCGACTTGTCAAATATTCCCATTGCTGTGGAATCAGGCAGTGTGTTGTAGGTGTAGAAAAGTTACAAACACTGGTGTTCTGCTATGATGTCCTGCACTTCCTCATCTCTCTCTGATCATGTACTAGACCAGAGACCCACCTCCTCCCTCCTTGCGCTGTTAAGAGCAGGGATCTAAGCTTTTACCCCCCAGTGACTCTGCAGCATTGGGTCACAGTTGGACCACAGGCGTTAGATCATAAGAACATAAGAAAGGTTACAAACATCTGGCTTATTTGGTAGTTAGTAGTTAATTGATCTAAAATTCTCATCTAGCTGTTTTTTTAAAGAAGTGAGGGGATCTGCTTCCACAACATGTACCTTGTTACTCCTATTAACCTTTGAATAAAGGAATGCCTCCTGTTCTTGGTTTGTGTTTCACATTGTATCTGATGTTGAGCCATGACAGTTCAGCAGTGTTGGGTCAGTACTATCAGTAGGCAAGGCAGAGCTCGTTCTGATGGTATAAGGGCACAACATAACCAGTCAAGTCTAGACAGCATGTGAGTTGGCAGGAAACAGAACTCCCCTATGAAGACATGGTTGGAGGAGCATGTGGAAGCCCACTCCATCGTACAGTGGCCCAAACATAACCAAACACACTTACTGCAGTGAGGCAGGACTGCTAACTGAGCCATCATGCTGCCCCTAACCTTTGTGTGTCTATCAGTTTGTAAATGGAAGACGTGTTGCAAAGTTCAGGATAATGCAGAAAGTTTAGGAATCTAAAGCATGCAAACACATGTATTTCAGGATCATCTAATCTACTCCTGTAATCGGAGTAATATTAGTCTGGAGTCACCTGGTATGAAGCCCAGGGAACTTTAAATTAATTCCCAAATATTTCCCACTTGTGGTGGCACAGTGGTAAGCATTGCTGCCTTGCACTGTGGAGGCACCTGGTGTGATTCTGGAACTGAGGTGCTGTCTGTGTGGAGTTTGTATGTTCTCCCTGTGTTCATGTGAGTTTCCTCCCCCAGTCCAACAACATAATGGTGGGTTAAAAGGCTTCTGGGAAGAAGTGTCCCTGGCATGAGCGTGTGTGTCTGAGGTGTACCATGTCCTGTGCTCCTTGCTTGCCAGGATACTGTGGCTCCTTTCCAACCCTGAATTGAAAGAAGCGTTTAGGAAATGGATGGAAGAATAAGTACCACTTCGAAAACTTCTGAAGTCTATTAAAATCAGCGAGAATGGACTGAACACTTGCTGATGCTAATAGCTGATTCTCTACCTTTTTCTGGAACTGGAATGACTACTATTGCGTGAAGCCGAAAATGAATAAAAAATGTGATAAAATTATAGTTGAAAGACGCAAAAGCCCCATGCCAACTAAACCAGCCAACGTCATAATGGGCTTTGTTGAAACAAAGTGTATTATCACGACAAAATGCGGACGGCTTTAATGAATGCGTTAGACTAGTTTTCACTGAGCAACAGCTGCCGCTTATTTTGCAAATGAAATTGTGAATCTATCTGGAGGTTGTGTTTTCAATAGTCATTGTGATCATTGGAAGGTCTAAGAGAGGCTGCAGTGTACTGTTTCTGATGTTTCATAACATAAAACTAACGTACGTACCTATTACACCATGCAGGATGCACTGTTAAAATAGTGATGTAAACGTGTATAGCACAGTCTTTCCCATGTTTCAACACTACGAGTCACATAAGGAAATAAAACTGAAACCTGGTTACTATCGCATAAAAATAATATGGCACAGTCATACGATTTATTTACATGTTCAATAGCCCCTGCTAGTTCTGAGCTGGCAGGAGTGATGTAGGCAGTTACAGATAAAATTATTCGTGTAAAGTGTGCTTAAAGGAGGAGCCGGATTCGCGAGGAGTTTTTTAAAGTGTTACTATCATTTACCACGCAGTTCCCTCCCAGCACAAGTGGGAGTGTGCGATAGAAATAAAGTGCGAGAGGTAAGGTAGGCAGGCCAATTATCCCAAAGCAATTTAGAGGAGGTAAGCTCGTATCGAGTCCGCTCTGCTTTTTATTTAACGGGAACAACGTGAGGCTTTCTGAACTGTGCAGCTACAACAGACCTGCAGTTTTCGGGTAGGAGGGATGGGGGAAGAGACGGGGAGAATTAATGACCTATTAGTTTACATGCCTCGTTTCTTTAAAAAGGGAATAGTTTAGGGGGGAGAAGCTAGAGCTAGGGGACTTTTAATCACATGTTAGGGTGAGTGTTTAAATTTTAAGTGTCACTATCGCTTTTCCTCGTTTCAGTCTGTCCTTATCCGAAGTCCAAAGGTCTGTTTCTGTACTTCGGTGTTTTTTTTAACTTGCCACTACGGGTGGTTGTCCAGCTCTTCGTTTTAAAGCGAATTTTTGGAGTTTACGAATTTATTTTTTCCATTAAGTGTTATCTGTTGCACTATAATGTTGGCACGGAGGAGCGTGCGGTCAGTGTTCCAGTGTGGAGCTGAGCGAGGGTTTGGGGGCTCAGTGGCCGATTTGGTGCGCTCTGAGCCGGTTGTACCCACAAAGCTGAGCTCCTCTCTCCTGCTCTCACCCTTCTACCTCCATAGGAATTTTTGCGCGTTGTCTGCGGTTAGGTGCGGGATAACTGAAAAGAAGATGACTGAGAACTGCGTGACGCCTCACCGTGGGAAGGTGCTTACCATGGACACTATGAACCCCAATATCAAGAGAGTGGAGTACGCCGTGAGGGGTCCCATTGTCCAGCGCGCCGTGGAACTAGAGAGAGAGCTGCGGGAGGTACCACACGTCAAATTTAATTTAATATTAATACATTTATAAATTTATTGTTTAATTTAAATTATTTTCATCTGAGTAACTTTGTGCATTTTGGTAAATCACTGGTCTGTTACAGATAGCAGCCGAAGTGCAGATGAAGTACTTCTGTTTAATGTACCCAGTCCATCATTTGGTCTGTGTGCATGTGTGAGTGGATACCATGCATTCTAAATCTGTTCAGAGCCACATGTCCATTAGCAAAAAAAAGTATAAACTATTATATGCATAATAAATCTGACAGTGAATTTGATGGGTGAGATCTGTTTTACCAAGGGCTTGACTATTTTATGTCATTTGTGGTATCCACAAGGAACAGGTATTTATGCTTCAGATAGTGACCAGTTTAACCAGGAAGGGAGTTTGGGTAGCCAAGTGTCTGAGTGTCCTTTCCCCCTACTGACCCACAGTGTCAGTTGGTTGCTAAGAGCTCATTGACTTGAAGATCTTGTGTAGCTTTCTTTCTAAATAAACCAGGCTGTCACAACATGGCTTGGAAATGTGTTTCAGACAGCTACACTACTTTGTGCAAAGTGTCTCTTATCATTTCTAAACACTTGTTCTCTGATTATGTTTCACTGTATATTCTGAAGAAGTCTCTTGGGTTGACTGTTAGTACCTTTTAGACTTTTGACCATTTGAATCAATTACAAAATTGTAGAATGTGGTGACCATCTTATTTACTGTATACTAGATTAGGAAGGACACATTTTAAACATGGATAATTTTAATATCCTTTGATTTATATTCTCTGCCTTTTACTATATATCTTAACATATTTCTTTGGTTTCCACACATTGTATAGAAAAAACAAATGTCAGCATGAGGCCGCTTCAAACTCCTATAAAAAGTTTTTTTTCCACATGCATGTAACGACCTGCGCTTGTCCATGTTAAGTGCCATCAGCCAGGTGTTTGCCCATTCTTGAATTTTGTCTACATTTGTATGGATTTTATTTGTGGTTTCTACAGCGTTTGCTACTTTGTATCAGTAGGCTTATCAGGGTCACACAGTCAGAATGCAGATCCTAAAGAAATTAGGAGCAAAAGATACTGATTCAGATCCCTGTGGTTCACCAGAATCTGGAGAATGCTCCCATTATCTATACTCCCTCTAGTAAAATTAAATTAGGGTTTATTTTAACCCCAGAAGTTGAACTTTAACTGGGGACAGAAGCTGTACTTGAAGTAACCCTGAACTTCAAGGGGTTACTTTTAGATACTTCACATTCATTCTTACTGGTATTTAATGGTTTCTTTTAATAGTGAAATGAGTTGAATGTGTTTGCAAATAGGATGTCGCCAAAAAGCTCACTGTCTGCTTTGCTAGACTGCGTTATGGCAACCCTCTAAGGTTAAAACCGTTGCAGAGAATGACTAGATGGATGAAGTTAAACACAATTTCCTTTGACATTAATATGAAATCCACTTTGTCACAAGGGGCACTCAGATGACCTGTTCCCTATGAATTGTACATACATTGTAAGGTTTTACCAGTTGGGTAAGAAAGCCAAATCAGGATGGATGATAGCTTTTTAAAGGGGTTATTTTAAGAAATTGCTACCTTGCTACCGAGGTAATATTTACTACCAAGATCTGATTTTTGTCAGACCCTGAAAGCAAAGAGAGGGTAGGCCTGATCAGCACAGGGAAGGGAGACCTCAAAGGAAAGCTGGTGGTGGACCAGACGGTGGCACTTTATCCTCTGGAACAGCCTCTGCCAAATTCACAGTCTTGTGTGGTGAACGAAGACACGGTGATGTAGGAAGTGCAATTCTTTTTTGATTTTTAGCCTGAAGTTCTGATTAGTTATTAAAGATTCCATAATAAGACCAGAGAAGTCCATAAAAGAGAATGATTTTTCATTTAACACTGATGAAACGGAGAGTACCCATTAATACAGCATTTTATTTTACGGGAGCAGTCTCGGTGAAGGAGCCCAAAACTTGGGTACAAGAGTAGTACCTATGTGGGATAGAATTCACAGCCTTGCTGTTAAAAATCCAGTGTCCCACCTAATACTCTGTTCCGCTTTAAGCTTCTGTAAGGATGGACCGTTAATGATTTTTTTAAGGGAGCGTGGATTGACAAGGGAACAGCTTTTCCTTTTGTTTTTGTGTCCTATAATGTCACTTCAGGCTGTTTCAGAACTTGCCTAACTGGTTGTGCTACATTATATAATGAGTCTGAAAACAGGACAGTGGGAGAGTTGTCTCATGTCTCGCTGTTGAATACTTTATGTTCACTGAAATGACCTACTAAAAGAAAGTTAAGAATCTCAGAAATATCTTTCATTACAAGGATAGATGGTAGAACAATGAGCAGTTTCAAGATTATGTTGCAATTACAGGGCCAATATTACTGTAGAAACATTAGATCAATTTTCTTTCATGTGGGGGGGAAACTCTTTCTGCTTTTTTAACTGTATTTAGATCTACAGTATAATACAATAAGAAGACTTGTATGCAGTGGGCTGTGAGCTCTTACCCAAGCTGAAGGTCAGATGGTCTGGGTCTTATCGTTGTGTATACAGTAACCTAATGATGTTGTTGTCATACTGATGAAAGTTTAAGCTCCTGACCAACTCTGTTCACTTAGGTTAGGAATGACTAGGGGTGATTCCGTGGCAATCGTCTGAAGCATAAAGTGAGCCCTGACCTCTGAGACTAAGATGGGAGTGTCAAATGCACAGCAAGTTCCCAGGATGTATTATACCCACAGGGACAGAGAAGTGTCACCAATACCTATAACACTCTCTGTCTCCGACTTCTCTTCTGCTCCCAGTTTGCTCATATTCCTGCTACAGTATCTTGTGTATGTAATCCTTGCAAGTTCCCTGTCCCACCTTAGTCACCATTTAATCTACTGCAGGGAGGTACAGGGTAAAAGGCATGGCTTTAACCCAGGACTTTATGATTCCCTGCAGGTGATTGGGAAGTGTGCTGAGACAGCCAAGGGCACACAAGGCTCTCTCTTTGTGAACATGAGAAGAGACTCCTGCCTTTATTCTCTCCTCTTCCTTTACTCACTCACCTCCATCTCTCACACACACCCCGCTGGTGGCACGTATAAATCCAATTTATGCCTTAAATTCAGTTTATCTTTTAGTTTAAATACTGTTTGCTAGATACATAGATAAACAGAATTTTAAGCAATAACACAGTGCATCAAGGGCAGTAATTAAAAGGCTACTACTTGGGATTAGATAGTGCTGGATTCAGTGTAAATGAAATAAAATGCAAGAAGCTTGATAATGTGGTTTGCACAGTGCTGACTGCATTGTGATCAGATAATTGCAATCTGATGATGGCTATCGCTCTGGCAATGACTGCAGATCACCAGACCACTGTGGCTGCCTGTGATCAGAGCAGAACAAGGCCCCCATCTTGTCCCCACCCCTGTCTTTCACCTCCTTCCTTTGCATCTTACCTCGGTCAGCCCTCATTTTTTCTGTGTGCGTGTTGAAAACTGGAATAACAAGGACTTTTACATTCTTTCTCCTCCTCTTCTGAAACATAAGAGGAAGTTTTAGAAATAGGTTTTCTGAAATATCAAGCTGTGAACTTCTGGAATGTTTTATGTCAAGGAAATGAGGGGTGTAATTCCCGGATCTCTAAATAACATGTTTCAACAAGCTCAGAGTGGGAAGAGCACCTACTGTTTGGAGACCTGCAGATGTAACCTCACTTTATAAAAAGGGGAAACGATAGACCTGATCATAGCACTTCCTGACCTAAATAAACAATTTAGATTGATTAGTGGCAAACGAGTTAAATATGTAGATAATGCAATAAGTGAACTGGAAAAAAGAAAAAGCAGCTGATGGAGGGCAAATTAAATTTAACATTGATAAGTACTGAGTAATCTGCGTGGAGCTTGTGCATGCTCCCTGTGTTTGTGTGGGTTTTCTCTGGGTGCTCTAGCTTCTTCAGTCCAAAGACATACTGGTATGTCAATTGGCTTCCGGGACAATTAGCCCTGATGTGCGTGTGTGTGTGTGCCCTGTGATGGACTGGCGTTGTCCAGGGTGTATCCTGCTTTGCCCCTGTTGCTTGCTGGGATAGGCTCCAGCCCCCCCACGACCCTGAATTGGATGAATCACATATTGAATTGGTGAATGGATTGAAGTGGAGTGATCTTCACTGTGAGTAATAATAATAATTGCTTATACTTATATAGCGCTTTTCTGGACACTCCACTCAAAACACTTTTACAGGTAATGGGGACTCCCCTCCACCACCAACAATGTGCAGCCCCACCTGGATGATGTGAAAGTTTTTTTAAATGGTTTGTACTTTTCTGGTCAGTGCACCACAAAAAATACAATAGAGTATGTTGTTAGAAATAAAAAGCAACAGGAATGATTAATGGTCTTGGGGTAACTACCAAGAATTGTTATAAATGGACAAAGTTAAGGTAGATGCGTGTTTTAAGGCTGTTTCAAAGGAGATTGAGAGGAGATTTGCTTAAAGTACCCAAGATGTCTTTGTTTTTAAGAGTTGTAGAATGTAGAACAGGCATCATTGTGCAGATATTTTGTACAACACTTCCCTAATATGGTTTACCAATTCTGAGACTTATTATATAATAAATAAGCTAGCAGATCTGCTTGTGCCTGGTTCCAGTTTGATTCTTACGTGCTGCTCTTTTCTCACATTTTCTCATGTAAGCCTTAGTGCATGTTTAACTGACTTTTTGGAATTGCCGTTAACTTTTAGTTCCATCTGTTTTCAAAATCTGCAGAGGACATTTTAAACTGTAGTAATGCTTACAAAAATGAACTGTCTACTTTTGTGACCGTGGTTTATTTTTTAGTAATGAGAGAATGCCCATTCCATTTGTTTGCAAAGTAGAATTTGTTGTTTAATAAACACCGAGTTATGTTATTAAAACAGTGTTGACTCACCACACTGGTTCAAACCCTATTTGTAGTTTATTATCTGATTGTAATTCTTTGCCCAGCTGGAAAGAACTGGGCAGCTGAAGACTAGTAGTTTAGGTTACTATTCATTTTGGCCTGATTCAAGACTCCCAGTGGAGCACGTTCCACAGTCTGGCCACATATGATTGTGTGTGCAGCAAACCTCCTAGATCACAACACCCCTTCTGCACCATGACTTCTTGTGACTGGCTACAGCTCAAGTTTGAGATTCTTGATGCACTGTCATGTGTAATAAAAAAAAATAGTAACCTCCAAAGGAGAGATTGAATTAAATACATATTAGCTTGCCTTTTAACTTTAAAATCTTTGTTGCAGATTACTGTGCCTTTTAAAGGACAAATGTGCATGGTTTGCAAATTAACATTTCCAGCTGTGACTCATGCTTTCTACTGTCTGTGCTTCTGTTTGTAAAGTTTCCCAGATGGGCCCGGGTTCTTTATGTAAGAATTTCAATGTAGAATTCTTTAGTCTAATTTCTAGGTCAGGTTCTGCCCTAACTTGTTCTTAACAAAATCCTTCTCGTGTGAAAGGTGCTTGAGCCCACAGGTGTTACATTTCATGAGGATAAAGTATTTTTTTTGCAGACTGCTCATGAACACAGGGGACTGAACTCTAAACAGTATTAGGACTGACATTGACTTACTGAGACCTCTATGCAGTGCTGAAATGCAGTGGCTGGAAACCAGTGCACACCATGTCCCCAGAAGCAGCAGAGCTCCTCCACTTGCCACTGTCTGTGTGGTTAGCAAAACGCATGCAGTCCAGTGCACGAGTACAGTATGTGGTGCAAACAAAGGCTTTCACCAAAGGCCTCCACTGTGAGTGAAAATTGGACCCACCTGGTTTGAGTGCCTGATTTAGTGTCTTGTGTGACTGGAATGCCACTGGAAGGAAAAAAAAGCTCTAATTTGATTGGCCCAATGGGTAATTCCACTTTCCACAATATTTACTATCAGGATATGTTTGTATCAAGGTGCGCATAGGGTGGGGGCTGTGTCTTGGCTCCTTCGGTTCTAGGAGATAGCCGGGAGAACGATGACCAAAGTTTTGCATGAAACTGTTTATCCCTATTAAGGAGAATCCTTATTATTTGTTCAGGGGATGAGCCCAGTTCAGTGTGTCAGGGTGTCCCTGGGTTTGTTGGGAATAGTTTTTTGTTTTGAAGGAAGAGAGAGGAATTTGCCAGGAATTCAGCTGTTCTGGCTTCTCCAGTAGATTACAGGAGATGATCCATGGCAGATGAAGAGTAACGGAAGGTAATTTGCCTAATACCTCTGTGAAAGGGGACTGAGGAGGCTTCTCCAAAATGGGACCTGGTATGTTATACATGTAGGAAGCTTGAGGGGTTAAGAAAGTTACATGTTGTCCTCTGGCTGTTCAAACACAAATCTGTATTAATTAAGGAGCAAGAAAGTGTTTGAACATCAAGGAGAAATGCTTAAACTTCTTTTAAGGGATTAGGAGATTGACTTGACATTTTTACTTTGTGGTGTTTGTTGGGGAGGGTGAGCAAGTGTAGACTTATCAGCACAGTAGCTGAAAAATATGGCCCGAAATGTATGTCAGGACAAATTCTCATGGAGTAACTTGGCCCTACATGTTATTTGTACAGTTCTTTTCAATGCAGGCTTTATTTCCCCTTAGAGGAAATTTGTTTTGAGGTCCAGTACTACAATATGACAAAAACACACATCACCAACAAAAAGTACAGGATGACAATGTTTCAAGAGATTAAATAATTGTTTTATATACTTAAAGAATGTTATTGAAATAGAGATGAACAATTTGTAAGGTCTGTTTCCATTACACTGAGTGGCATAGAGCAATTTGTAGAAAGTATTGCGGTTGATCTGTTTGACTCCAGCAATTTTGTTGTTTATGTTCACATCTTTTCCCAAGCTATCGCAATTTGCAGTACTGATGTTGCAGTGTTAAGTGTGAATTAACGATTTATAGAAATATGTTCTGTAAATTAGTTGCACATTAAAGAAGCTTAGCTTCCTAAGAGTTTTTTGGCCTTTTTTTCTGAATTGTCCCAAATACTAGTAATCATTGACGACTTCAGTCTTCTATAGTAGGCTGGAGAGGGGTTGCATTTATCTTAAAGTCAATGATTAGTTCTTTTGTTTTCAAAATCTTTACTTCCAAAGAGAGCATATCTCTCTATATACTGTAGGTCTTGAAATGATTAAGTAAGTTTTTAGGGTGGCAGAGGAGTATCTGTCAGGACAAATGGGTCAACTCAGAGCTGTTTAGTTTTTTGTGCTGAGCATTCCAGTGAAACCAGTCAGCAATATCTCCTCTTCATTTCCCCCAAAGCAGCACAGGTTTTGTTTTTATTGAGGGGAAACCTTTTATGTTGTTTAATCCAGCTGTGATGTAGTGATTTTTCAAAGCTTTGTGTCCAAGATGAATTAGCCCTTAGTCATCTGAAGGGATTGTAACAGTAAGAGACTTCAAATCCAGCATCTTTTTGTGAAAGAGGAGAAAAGAGATGAATACTCCTACTTAAAACTGCCATTTTGGAGTTAGAAGTGCAATCCAGCAAAGATTTTGTATTGACAACCAGAAATGTGAACTCTTGTTGCCAGAGCACAGTGGGAGAAGAGATTGTTTTCAGTGGCTGAAGTTCATTTCTGCAGAGGTTATGAAACATGAAGTTGAAGGTTTGGAATTCAATCCCTTTTACTTTCACACTTAGGAGAAAAGGTGCGAGCCTGCTCCTGTGTAGGGTCGGTGATCCAGTGCTGGGATCTTGCTTCTCTCTGTCGAGGATGGGGGAGGCATGGCACCAAATTCTCCTCTCCCTGGCATCTCTGGGCTCTCCCTTGCTCATCATTTTTTATTTCCTGAACAGGCAATGCGCGGCAACGTGTGCTTTAACACAGAGAGCTGTGAACTGCATAGGAGTTATATTCACTGAGTGGAGACAGGGTTGTTGCTGTAAAAAGACACTGCTTGGATAAAAGGTTGAAGAGACAGGAACAGGGCACTGAGTACAACATAAGATGGACACTGAGTAGCTAAGCTGCCTTTCTCTTGTTCCACAGCTAGAACCCCTAATTTCTGAAGAATCTGTTTGTATAAGAGTCTACAGCTTCTTAAGAGAGAAAGGGAATTCAAGAATATTAGGAAATGTCATTCACTTGTATAAAGCAAGGGGGAAATCAATGAAAGTCTGCCTGTTAATGCTAAACCAGTCTTTCTTACATGTGAACTCTACTCTTGGTGTGAAGAGGAAGGAAGGTCAGAGGTCTTTTTTTTTTCCCTCTTACAGGACGGCCTCAGTCTATGTCAGTTTTAACCAGTTGCTCTCTTAGGAGCTTGACCTGGGTTCCAATTGCTCTCCTCCCTGTTTGTCCATGTGCTGTTAAAACTGTTTCTCTGCTCATCTACAGCCCTCCTGGCACTCATTCGTGTTCTTTGTAAATAGGGTACTTCTGATGCTCCTCTTCATGGTGAAAGTGGCCTCGTCAAAGTGCCAGGGTGAGCAGGGGGGAGCCGGGCTTTGTGGGTGGCAGGATTAATACCCTGCTCTGTGGATTATATACCTGTATGACTTGAGCTGCCAAATTCTCTTGAGTTATATGGCAGTGAAGAGCAGCACTCTCTGTGGACCCCATGTAGAATGAGTTATAACAAGCAGCCGGGAGTGGGGGGAGGGGGGAGCAAAGTGCAGGCAGATCTGTAGAAGTCTGGCAGAAAACAGCAGGGCTATTGTGACTTGAAAATCCGAAACATGAGGAGACGCAGAGGGAGTAAAACGTTCATGGTGACTTGAACAGGACGTACAAATGTTCCTTAAAAACCCTTACAAAGCAAGAGTAAGCCTCTCCTGAGTAAGGTGAGCACTGTGCTCTTTTAACTAGTTTCCTGATAACAGGAGATCCAGCCAGGCTCTCTCTCTTATGGATTTTGCACACATTTCATCCAGTTCAAATTCAGTATTTTTGTATTTGACAGACAGTTATTTTGAAGTGGTCTGGTTTCAACATTACATTTTTTTTGTTGGAATGGTCAGTGTAGAGATGGATTCTTTAAAACTGTCCAGAACTGCCTTTGTGCAGCAAAAATGCCTCATGTACTCAAACCCTGGCTCGTGAGGTGGCTTTATGTACTTCTAAATTTATTGAACTCTGTTTGCTTAACAGCAGGATTCTGAGGTCTCTAACTTCTTTCACTAGACATTAGGACCTTGTACAGTATTTACAGAGTTTTCCAGTTTTCCCCACAATCCTTCAGCACGCATAGTACAATAATTCACCTCTGCTTGAGCATCTGAGTTAGGCCCTACATGGCATACTGTACATATGATACCACTTTTTAAATCTGCATTGTCTTATGCTTGAATCTGTGAAGTGTTATAAAGCTGGTATATCAGTGATGTATGTCTGTTGCAATGAAGCCTTTTTCTTTTAGCCAGGGCTCTGGACTTGGTAGCCTCAGCTGTCTGATCTCATCACACTACTGGTTTTGTGAAAGTCAAGAGTAGAGGAGTGAGGGCCTCCCAGCCCCATCCAGGACCCAAACAGTTTGTGCCAGGCCGGCTCTGTGCCAGGGTGAAAAACTACAGGGGCACAGCTCCGATATGTGCTGGAGTGTTGCAGCTCAGGGCTGTGACAATAAGAGCAGACAGGGAGGTACTGACAGAGTAGAGAGGGGCTATTCAGCCCTTGAACAATCGCTCTTTCTCTCGGGGCCTCTTCTGACAGAGCTGTATCCGGTTTACTCTTACTCTCGCACTGCTGCTGATGGGGGGGAACCAGGAGCAAAATACGCTTCTTATTCCTGCACTACTTCCTACAAACAAAGCGCCTGTCTCTGTACCTCGTGGTGTCATGACAACAGCAGCAGAGACGGCTCTCCTCAGTCCTGCTCATTCTGAGTCTGAAAGATCAGTTTTTGTTTTGTTTTCATGTTATGTAAATACTTTTTTTTGGTAAACATTATTCTAAAGAGCAGTATAAACTTGTAATCTAAGGACCTCAGATGTTTTTACAGAAAAAAGGTGATCTTTTTTGTGTTTTGTAAGTAGAAGTATGCTGCTGTAAACTTTGACCTTGTTTTACCTTCATTGTAGGAACTCCAAATTAATGGGCGCTTATTTATTTCAGTATTACAGAATGTAAATAAAGGAGCCTCTAGGATGTTTTGTGAGAGTGGGTATTTTTTCCTTGACAGAGCAGCGAATGGAGATTTAAGGTGGTTGACGCTGCTTGCTCCATATTCGTCGGTAAAAAAAAAAAGCCATCTATACCTGAAGAATAAGCAGACTGATGAGGTCATTTTCTGAACTCTGAACTGTCTGGATGGGTGTGTGACTATTACACTCTCGCCTTATTGGCTGAGAGTGGAGAGACACCCCTGGGTCTGGTGAACAAAGAAGCAAAGAAGGGGGGAGAGTTGTGGCAGTTTTAAGTTTAACTTGGAAATAGACAGTCCTGCTTTTTTTTGGAATGTTGAGATCACTCCAAGTTACTGAACTGCTTAATTATATAACTGTAATTGCCTGCTCACCCTGCAAGCTCCAGCTCTTTCTTTCCCTAGGATTAATCCTGAAGATGTATTTTTCATAAGAACACCATCTCAAAGCCCTTTGCCAAGTTTGCCTAATAAATTACACCACTGAAGTAATATGTACAGCATATAAAAATTTATTCTGATTGACATTAGATATAAAGTAAATGAAAATTACATTGAAGTGTTAGCTTGGCTGATTCATATTTCAATTGTTACTGCAAGTCTTCTGAAAGCTGGAAGCAAAAAGTAATACATATGACACCTGGGGATCCATAGGAATGATCGGTTAGAATACAGTGTAAAGGTGATATTGGTACATCTTCACTTAGCCCTGTATATCTCATGGTGATATGAGATATAAGTACAGTATTGGGTTATTGTTAGACAAAGGAAGAGTTCAGTACAGTGAAGGGCAGCGTGTAATAGATGAGATCAGTGGTTCTCAGTCATGGTTTTGTACAATTCCTGTGTCTGCTTTCTGTTTTTTGGAACAGATCTTAAAACTTTTTTTGGGGGGGAGGTGTTAACAAGTTAACTGTAATCCAGAAAGCTTTGTCTTTATTGTAGCTGGGGAGCATGAGACCTGGGTATTGCACTAGTTTTTGTTACCTGTTTCTCAGGATGACTTAATTGTAGGTTTAAGCAATGAGAGGATTTCTGCAGTTTTATGGAGTCTCCAATGTTCGACTACCATTGCATAAGCAATTTCCTTTTTAGGAATCAGCCGTATAATGTACTTATAGATGCGCAAAGTTAAGTTTTCTACAGTTTACATCTGGTTCATTGGACACATTTTAAATACTGAGCAGCTCATCTTTTTCATTTGAGTGACACTGTTCCTTGAGTGAAAATGCGGAGCTAAACTGTTATGAAAAGACCAGGTACTGATGTTGAGTTAGGGATCAATATACAGAAATAGACATGATTTTGAGATATGTAGATCCCTGCCTGGTTGCTATTGGCATGATTGGTGGTGGCCTATAAGAGAAAAGTTCAGAGTTCAGGTACAGGGCAGCCTTCCTGCTCAGAGATGCTTTGAGGAAGTCCAGTGTTTCCGTTCCTGCATGTCAAGCTGGAGTGGGATTTTCCACACAGGGCTAGGGTTACAATGTCTGTACGTGAACAAGCTGGCTTTTGGCAAGACTGGCATTTTCTTCTGACTTCTTGAATCCAGTAAGAGAATGTATGACACCAGCCTGTCAAAGAGCTATGTAGCCATGTTGAGGAAGCTGATAGCCTGGCTTCTTTCAAGAAACAGCTGCTTGGGAACCTTGAATCAATTACCAGACAGTTTAAGTAGGCTGAATGGCTACTTAAATTTTACAAATTTTGTTTGTAATCTCTGTTCCTATGAAACAACTGCAGCCAGCTGCACAGAGAGTGGTAGAATGTCCCATTGCGGTCTGACCAGAGGCTGATTAATGCTCATTGGACAAAGTGCTCCAAGCTGACTTTGTAACTTTGTAATGTTTTGACAGGGTGTTGCATTTCATACTGAAAAAAGGATATGGGAGTATAGAACAAGGCACGCAGCCATGTTGTTAGTTGTTAATATTTTGTGATTTGCATTGGAGTTTCTTTTATGCATAATCACATGTTTAAATTGTATGTATAGCACAGTATACAGCACACAATAGCTGGAAAGCTCATGACTGCAATGCACTACCATATCAAGAGGAAGTAAAAAACCCTTCTATAGTAGCCATATCTCCTCACAGATCTAGCTGGGGTGTTAAAAATAGTTTGCAGTCTATAATCCTCTACGTGCAGCTGACCAGGATGTGCACTGGTGCTCATTTCAGTGAGGTAAAGACTCCTAGTAGCCCTGACCACTTTCTTGCTCCCAACAGGGCACTGTTGGTGAAAGAGCCATGCCCCTTTCCCAATCAGAATAATTGAGTCTGTTTCTGATTTGTTTCTCCCAAGCAAGTATTCGAGACTACAGACCAGCACATGCCTCTAGCTGGCTTTTATTTACTTTCAGAGATGTGATTCTGACCTTGAATAAGTAGAATCTGTGTTTTTGAAATTACAGCATTCTCCTTCCATGTCTTGCTACCGAGCTGTAAATTTTATTTCAGATGTAGAGATGGGGCTGGTCTCGGTAACAGGCCCATCTGGTATCCATTTGAACTGTCTGTTTCTTAATGCTAAGGGCAGTGTGGACACTGTTGACCTGGCTTATAGAAGGAGTGTCAGTGAGGGCTTCCTCTTCACCTCTGCTTGTATCCACTGTCTCCAACTCTGGCAGTCGGGTTTTGTGTTTGTAAATCCTTCAACCGGATATACAGAAAGAAAGAGAGCCTAAGGCAAAGGTGGGGTGTTTACATAGTGTGTTTGTAGTGTCCTAGAGCAGTGGTTCTCAAACTTTTTGGACCAACTACCACCCCTAATCCAACCAAAGCATCCAAGTACCACCTACAAGTCATCATCCCATAGGAACCCCAGAAATTCTCAATGACCAACATGAGCGCGCGTGCACACACACTCACACATACATATAATAAATATTATAATAATTAACTTTATTTTATATAGCGCCTTTAAAGGTGGCTTCTCAAAGTGTTTTACAGAAAAAAAAACATTAACAACAACTAATAAAAAAGCACCATTTCAGTGAGAGGGGTGAGCCTGTTTAGTTGAGCAAAGCAGATGTGAATTAATTTTTCAAGCCTTAATACAATTCACAACAGAGTCTAACAGATATTAAATCGTCAAGCATTTTCTTGACGGCAAAGGTCTCGCGGTGGATGTTGTAATGCGTACATTCATTTCTGGAGCAACCTAATTCGTGCAACTACACCGTTATGTCGGCTTGTCATTGCTCTAACACCGTCTGTACAAACTCAGATGCATTTTATCCAGTCGAGGCCATTCTCTTCGATAAATTCATTCAGAAGCTGAAATATGTGCTCTCCTGTAGTTCCTGTTGATAGCGATTTACAGAACAGAAAGTCTTCATGTGACATGCCCTCAATCTCGTATCTAATGTAAATGAGCAAATTGGCCAAATCGACTACAGACTCATCTAATTGCAGTGAAAAACATCTGCTCATCTTAAGGCGCTCTATCAGTGTACTTTTGATATAATCCTTCATTTCAACAATTCTATGAATGACTGTGTATTTCAGGGGGAGGGGGGCAGCAGGTCGAGCTGTTTAGCATTTTTTTCTCTACACATAATACGCGTCAGCTCTTTTGCCAACGGTAAATAAGGTTCTTCAAAAATAGTGTACCTTACCTGCTTTAACAATACGCAAGCTTGCATTTTTCCGCGTTTCCGTTTTTATTTCCGTATTTATTTAAAGTTTTTTTTCATGCGCATGGGAGCGAAACACGGAGACGCTCAGTATATTTTTCTCAAATTAGAACAGTTCTTAAATATTTTTCCGTTATTACGCTTTCGTGTGCTGACAAGATTACCTGCGTTCGTAGCACGCATTTCTATGCATTCCTGTGTTTAGAACGTTGGCATTGTTCCAAAATCACGCACATTTTCCTTTCTCCCTATTTGCTGGAGATACAGATGCAGCCATTCAAAATGGGTGAGGTATTTCGCGGCATACCGCGACACGCCCACCGGGGTATCACGCAGTTCACGTGTGTCACATGACTAACTATCCGGTGTCGCCTTGTAAAACCGCCAGGGGGAGCTTAACCTCTCATTTACAGCATTTGAGCCTTTAATTTTGAACTGTGTATTACAGCATGTTAATCATCAGTCATTAAAATGTTGGTATATTTTATGAAAGCAAGATTGCTCAGTTGGACAAAACTACACAACCTACCTTTATCAGAAATATTTATGCATCAAAGCCTTTACTGAAGATATTACTAATAGTATTAATAATGAATTACTTTGGACAAGCTGTATACTCAAAGTATAATTTCTTTAGCACATTTGTACAAGCACTTGGAATCTGTCCAAGCCATACTTTGTCAGGCATTTTGTTTTACTTCAACGGGCATAAAAACTTCCTTGCTTTTAACAGGGCGTTTCATAATTTCTAACTACGAAAATGATTTAAAATGCGACACCTATCATTCAACTAGAGCTTAAAATATCACAAGGATCCTCAAGAGTGTGCCAGGCCACCACAGCGTCACACCACACAGCTGCCAGCGCACCTCACCGTGCCAGGCCACCACTGCGTCACAACACACAGCTGCCAGTGCACCTCTACATACCCGACCACCACTGCATCACACAGCTGCCAGCGCACCTCACCGTGCCAGGCCACCACTGCATCATACAGCTGCCAGGGCACCTCACCGTGTCAGGCCACCACTGCGTCACACATATTTCATGGATATTATGGAATATAATGGATGGATATCTTAGTTATCTTTCTAGTTCACAGGTTTGCATGCATAATTTAATTTTGAAAGCCACTGAGACATCAGGTACTTCTGTTGTATTTATGAAAAAGAAACAAAACAAAAAACATACTAACAACTGTGCCATCCTACTCCTTAGTTAATACATTTTATTATTCATAAACAGTTAACATTGTTAGCAAAATATTTTGAATTATATTTAACCCTATTTTTTCTTTAGTTTTGTATTTAACTTATTATATGATAGTCAGACTTAATGTATATTTGAACAATGAAAATATATTTTTACAAGATTTTACATTAAGCACTTAAAATTAATATGGTTAATAATAGTAAATTGTAACATGCTGTAACAAGATCGGTTAAACTGCGAAGAAAATGCTTTCAGAGAAAATGTTTCAGGTGTGAAGAACATAGATCTCCAATGCAATTTCAACCAAACCTGTTCCCACACACCCTGCCCCCACTACCATTAGAATATACACAAACATTTTAGCGTTTCATTCTGAGTAGAAGACCCTCACACCTGAAGAGTGCTGGCTGTGACGAATTAAACCGGTTTTACAGGTTTCAATCACAGACCATGTGACATGGGAGTCAGGAAACTAACACACAGCGCCACCGGATTTGATAACGCTATAAAAACGCTATAAAATAATGTGACTTGGCACAGAACAAGTTTACAGCACAGTACAAAAATAAATGCTGACCATGACTTTAGAAGCATAAATTGCCTTACACTCAATTTAAACACAAGCTGTCTTTAGCCCTCTAAGCTGGTTCATACAGAAATGTAGAGATCCAGGCTCAGAACACACACCTTCATTAGCGAATACATATGCAGGACAACTAGAGAAGACGTTTTACAGAGGATGGATTTTTAGAAACATCCCATCAGTGACATCACTGAAGTCAACTCCTAGGTACTGTAACTGTCGTGTGGATAGTTTCACAAGAATTAGACAAAGGTTTAAGCATCGCTTGTTCTAGATAAAACTGCAAAAAAAAACCAACAACCAATAATGTACTTCTTTGCGGCTCTGTTTGCCCAAATCATATATTCACAACGTGAAATCAAGAAAATAATATTACGTAACCAAAATCCGCAATATGGAAACAGAACCTGTGTAATTGTTGATAGATGTACTCGTAACATTTTTTCAAGACGAACTACAACATTTAAAAAATGACTTGTATGTAATTGATATCTCTAATCAATCCACGGGTCCCAGCACAAAACGAAACTAAAACGCATACCGTTCCGCACTTCTTATTAGTTGCTCAAAAGTAATTTGACCGTATGAAATGCATAATATAAACCTAGAAACATATACGTGAGCAGTACTTAAGCACTGTAGTATCGGTGTTAAGACATACCTCTCAAATACTGTAAATCAAGTTAAAAATATCTCAAGACCGATTCTGGTCATAATGAAACCATGTTTCGTGTATGTTTTCTTTTTCATCTTGAAATAACTCAATTCTAAATACCTTTTTCACTGTTAACATCTTGCAGCAACTCTGCAACAAAATATACACCCTGACAGTTCATCCTGCTACCAACATTAAATAAAACAAATCTTAAGATTTCTATATTTATGTCTTTATTTAGTGGTTTCATTAGTGACAAAGGCTAAACTTTCTTGGAAAAATGTATTTTTTGTGTTGCGGAAAAAACTGACTTGCTTTAACAAAATATGTTTACAAATCCTTTCACCTGGCATTTTCGTAGTTAGAAATTATGGAACGCTCTGTTAAAAGCAAGGAGTTTTTATGTCCGTTGCAGTTCTTTTGCAACATGAATATAATTATATCGTTATTAATTTCTTGAGATACGCGATTCCATATTATATTCCCTTTTAATCAAATTCTAAAAGTATGCTTGTTGACTCCGGTATCACGTTAGTTAAAGACTTCGAAGCTTACAATGTTTAGGGAGAAATGGAATACTGGTGTGTATTTTTTTCTTTAAAGTACCAAGACAAGCTATATACTGTATGTTTATGTTCCAAAATTAATATCGTTTATGGCCTTCACACGCGTTACAGTATGCTCCTATTCTTTTTATGCTCAGCTACTAAGATTTCCCTTCAGTGGTAAAATTCAATATCTACAACGGGCACAGTAAAGACATTTACAGTAAGTCTTTTTTCGACAGACCAACGGACCACGAGTGCCCCTGTCGGGCAACCAATCACGCACCGCGGTATTTTGCGTCATCGCGCGTCGCGATGCACGACGCCGTTGCCAATAACCTCCGGTACGTGTCTGTACCGCGCACTTTGAATGGCTGCATCTGTACAGTAGCTTTTTTTAAATACAATTGGTCACTTGCATCTGTAGCACGCATTCCTTAAGAGTGGTATAGAATTACAGAGTATCTCTTGTGTCCACTGAAGTATTAGCGCGCACTGTATCGTAGTACGTAGGCTGCGTATTCGACACATATTAAAATACAAAATATGAAAACCCGTCCCGATTTTTCAGCGCACACGACACAGTTCCAGGGTCATTTGGCGTACCACTTGGCGGCACTCCACGTACCACTACCGGTACGTGTACCACGGTTTGAGAACCACTGTCCTAGAGCATAGCTTTATGTCAGTAGCTGACATGTATTGTATCCTTTCAAACTTGTTCTAAAGCACTGACATCTAAAATGTTATATGTAGCAATCTAGCTAATCTGTGGATCAATGCAATAGCAGCACAGTTCTTCAGTTGTCCTGTGTCTCAAATGTGGTGAACCAGAGGTTAAATGTGTTACGTATTAATGCATTTACAAAGGAATTAGACCTCAGCTGTTACTCTAAATGGATAAAGAGCAAATATGGGCTTTTTGAATTCTACTGCAGATTAAAGTCTAGTGTAAAACAATTACCATTCCAGCAATGTGATCTTAATTATTTACTTTGTGCATGTTTATCCTTTAGACCACCTGTTAGACTGTACTCTCTGACCTGTTGCATCATGGGACTGTTTCTGTGATCTCCAGGACAGTACTGACCTTTGTATTCTGTGCAGCAGTCAGTCAACCTCCAAGGGGGAGAGACCCTGGTAATGAGTGGCTCCAGCTGTGTGAGAGGTCTAGGAGGGAGGAGGGGGATGGTGTGCTCTTACAAATAGAGCCGAGACTGTCCAGCCTGCAAAGTTGATTAAGAACAAACCAGACTAAAGTACCCGGCCCTTGGGATACATTGGAAGGCTTTGTTTTCCTGATAAAATCCACATTCCAAGCGATAAGAATAATCTTAGCCTGAATTATCAGACCAGAAATGGACCAATGCTGAGCAAACCCCATTGAGAGAGGGGAAAGTGACCTCTTTTGTCCTGTTAAAAATTCATTCAGGGCATGGCAGTATATTACTCCGTATTATTATGGAATACAAGTAAGAAAAAAGTATCAGCCCCTGCACATACAATTTTCTAAAATGGGAGGAAATAAAACTGCTAGTGTTGCTCCCTGCTTAGAGTGTACTGAGAAAGTGTTAATCTCTCCTGTTATGGTTACTTGAGAGGACAGGAAGGAAGAATGGGACAGTTTTAGAGACATTGAATGAGGAAGAGGGTAATACAGAACAGACAGAGCTGAAGATGTTCGTAAATAATAGGTATCCCTATAAATTCTGCCAATATGTTTAATCTTTAAAACTCTGTTTTCTTTAAACCAGCATTGGAATGTTTGAGAACAAACTGGTCCTTGTAAACTGAGTGAACTTAATTCAGGAACAGGTATTCCTGAGGAGAGAGGGTCTGAGGGTTTGATCCAGGCCTTCACCACTATGAATTCTCTGTTGAACACTTTCCTGCACTGTACTGTTTGTCATGTTTGCACTTGTGCAGACTGAAGCTTTGCCTAAAGTCTCTGTGTACCTTCTTTCAGGGTGCGAAGAAGCCCTTTTCAGAGGTCATTAAGGCCAATATTGGAGATGCCCACGCCATGGGCCAGAAACCAATCACCTTTCTCAGACAGGTATGCCCAGAGTCATTACAAGCACACAGGTCATGATATCCTCCTGTCAGGGTACAAAGGTCTCTAGTCTGGTCTTAGTGTCCAGTGTTGTGGGGAGAGGAGACTGGGGAGGGCTGAGTTCTTGAATACAGCCCTCATGGGTAGCAAGGTTTAGAAGGTGTGAATAAAACATCCCTTGAATTAGACCCTGGAGAAAAGGTTGAGGTTAATTCTGTGGATAAATAGTTCACCATATTACAGAGAGATTGGGTAGTTTAGAAGTCATAGGAAAAAAATAGAATTATTGGCCTGTATTGCTGCACCCATTCAAGACGGTGTAACTTCCTGTAAGAAACAGGACTGGTCAGACACTTGACATTCAGACTGATCATTTGGATCTTTGCACAATAAAATGCCGAGCATACTGGCCTGAGCTGTACAGATATCAGTAGTCAGAATTATACATTAACAGTATGTCATGGTCAAAGAGTGTCTGCTGGATTTCACGGGGGGCTGAGATGTCAGCTACTTTGATTAAGCAGTAGTAATAACTGATTTTCGGGGTCTTCATGTTATTTCAGGTTGCTCTTGAAGACCATTTTAAATGTAGGGTTTGAGGTTTAAAAGAATGGCTAAAACTCCGGTTGGCACTGTTCAGCTGAGGTTTAAAGACTCAAGTAGCTGACATTGTAGTAGGATGAGGCACCAGCATGCACTAGGGTTGCATGGGTCTGGAGTGGGTGGCACTGCACACAAGTGTAACTTGGAGTAAATTCCCCCTCTCCATTTTCTTGTTCTCTTTTACTGTATTGTCTTCTGTCTATCTCTCAGGTCCTCGCTCTCTGTTCCTATCCGGATCTCCTGAACGAAGACCATTTCCCAGACGATGCCAAGCTGCGTGCGCGCCGCATTTTACAGGCCTGTGGAGGAGGCAGCATCGGTGAGCACACCCTCCTTTTGCTGGGGCATTCCCTGGGTGGTCACTGTGCTGCGTGGTGACCATGGTTCTCTCTCTCTCTCTCTCTCTCTCAGGGGCATACAGTATGAGTCAGGGGTTGGAGTGCGTGCGCCAAGACGTGGCGCGGTACATTGAGCGGAGAGATGGCGGGATCCGCTCCGACCCCAGCAACATCTACCTCTCCACCGGCGCCAGCGACGCCATTGTGGTACAGTACCCTTCTGTCCGCATGTTGATTTTCCAGCACTCTGACCTCTGTCTGATCCTCTTTTGCATTCTGCTAATTGCTTGTTTGTCAGGCATTGTCTTCGTGGCTGTGATTCTGTATTCCCCTAGTCTCCCTTACATATTTGTGCATCTATATTCCTAATCTGGTTATTTTTCATAATACAATTAGAAAACTGCATTAGAATTTTTAACATTTGTTTGGTAAATGCATAATATGCTTCTTGTAATATTCTTGAATTATCCTGTTGTTGGAGAAAGTTTTCCCTGCTTCCCCTTAAAAGACAGTCAGGAGTCCATCTCATAAGTTAAAAAAAGTTTTTATTTCATGGGCATGGGAGCAAAACACACAGAGATCCTCAGTGTATATTTTTAGAGGTAATTTAACAAGAACAGTCCTTTAATATTTTTTTGTTATCTATCATGCTTCCCTTTGTTTACAAGAATTGCATTGTTCCAAAATCACGTACATCGTCCTACCTTCCTATGTGCTAAAGATAACTTTTTAATACAATTGGTTACTTAGGTTTGTAGCACACATTCCTATATAACGGCATACAATTGCATAGTAGCCCTTGTGTCCAGCATTCTTCCAATCCAGTTCTGAATGTCCACCTTATAAAATATTG
Organism: Lepisosteus oculatus; assembly: GCF_040954835.1. Taxonomy (NCBI): domain Eukaryota; kingdom Metazoa; phylum Chordata; class Actinopteri; order Semionotiformes; family Lepisosteidae; genus Lepisosteus; species Lepisosteus oculatus. Next base: position 29,111,918 of record NC_090701.1, read on the forward strand.
CGTCTTCTGCAGGAAAAGTTCATAGAGACTCTCTCAACACTGTAATTTCAGAGATGAGTGGGCTGCATTTATTGACCACTCCCATTTAATAAAAGTACATCTAAACTGCTGGGGAAATAAGTACCAAGAGTAATGAAGAGGTGTACTATTTCCTCCCAAATACGGAAATAATGCATATCACAGTTTTATTCCAGCTTTCTTGAAAAAAACAGAAATGCCGCCTTGTTCTCCTAGGATAAGGCTCATTCCACTTGGTGACCCTTCTGTTTCCCTCCATTCCAGAACTTTAATACAACCTGCTTTTTACTTGCTTTACAAGGTCCTACCACTGATCAGTTGAACCATTAAGAAGCTGGTTGTAGCATACGTCTGGAATGGAGTGAGTTGGAAGACATGCCCTAGTGTATCCACTTCCCTTCTTCATGTCACCTTGAGCAATTGTTATTTAAGAACTGTTCTGAATGTGCTTGATAAGGTTCCATGTGAAAGATTTGTTACGCTCAGTAAGGATAGTTTTGTATAGACCTTGGCAATATATTAGCAATGTATTGGTTTACGCTTGGTAAAGCTGTTTGAATTAAAAATAAAAAAATTGTTATAAGTTGAAAATAGACATGTATGGATATGCCTTGAATGAAATGGGAAGCTTGTCAAAATGGACTGTTAAAACTAAAGTTTAATCTTTTTTATCTTCAGTCTCATTCTTCTTTCTAGGGCCATGTCCCAGTATGCATACTTGCAGTCTGTTGCCTTAATATGCGCATTCTCACTCAGGTTTGCAAGAGCTTAGGGCATCCCATGTCTAATTTGGGTTTCACAAGGGTGCTTGTGGGTGTCCTTCTCTGACGTCTGCATCAGAGCTGACTTCTCCGATGGGAATTACCCCAAATTCCTCGTGAAATGGTGACATGTTCATGTTCTAATCTGTTAAAGAGGAGAGACATTGCCATGGAAAATAAAATGTAACTTTTTTTACCTTTTAAAAATCTCATTTTTTTATAAATACAAAATTATTAGACTACTTCAGATTCAAATGTATTCTAGGTTCAAAGTGTTGACATTAAGCTATTATTTCATCACACCATTTCAACTGATGAATATTCATTTACCTACGTTATTTTGTACACGGAATGACGAAGTGTTTAATAGTACAGAGCTGTGAGATATTCACGTTGTTTAGTTTACTTTGCCCACTTTCACTCAATCTTGTTTATTGTGAATGTTCCTCATACTTTCATTTTTGTAGTGGGACAGATGAGATTAAATGTATGTAATTGTACAAAGCTTTGAATAAAAGGAGAACATTATTGCCAGGTTTTCCTTATTTAGTTTAACAAAAGCTCAACATGAATGAACACATTATATCACAACTTTTGTGAAGGGACAGACATGATGACATTTAAGCTTGTCAAACTCAGAATTGGGGAAAAAAAAAGAAATTCTCGTCAATGTGCAATTAGCCACTGGAAAAGAAGCTGCGCGAAAGCAGCAGCAACAACAGAAAGCATTTCGACAGTGAGTTTTTTTAACCAACGAATAATATCATGAGGTATCCCATTACCCTTTTTATAACGGTGCGCCCTTGAATGCTTGTGCACTTTAAGTCCACACTTTCTCTACAACACAGAAGTGTGAACCTGAAGGAAGGGCTTAGTGTGGCATTTAGGAAATGGCCTAGTTTTCCTTTTGCCCTCTCTTTCATGCTCTGGCTCTCACGCTGGATCACCCTCCTTTTCCATTTTGTCCCATACATCCATCTCTGCGTCCTCCAGACGATGCTGAAGCTCCTCGTGTCGGGTGAGGGGTCCACTCGGACGGGAGTGATGATCTCCATTCCACAGTATCCGCTGTACTCTGCTGCCCTGGCAGAGCTGGGTGCCGTACAAATCAACTACTACTTGAATGAGGAGCAGTGCTGGAGCCTGGACGTTTCTGAGCTTCGCCAAGCTCTCACCGCTGCCCGCAAGCACTGCCGCCCGCGGGCACTCTGCATTATCAACCCTGGCAACCCCACCGGTATGCACAGATAAACCCACACATATAACAATTATGGAGTGTTTGGTTTTCATGTTGTTCACGTTGTCTTCCTCCTTCTGTCTTGCTGCAGGCCAGGTTCAGAGTAAGAAGTGCATTGAGGATGTGATCCGATTCGCTGCTGAGGAGCGTCTCTTCCTGATGGCTGATGAGGTATGGTGTTGATGTGACTAAGGTGGTTCCCATGGCAGCAATCAGGAGCTCATGGAGGACAAAATGTGGTCACATTAATAGCTAAAGCTATTCTACATACGCTTTTCTACAATTCCATCCCTTCCACACATACACTATCTAAACTAAAGTTTGTTCTTCGGGTACTATTACATATACTTTTATACAAAGTGACTTACATTTGTAACCATTCAGGTGGGTAGCTGCAGTAGTCTGCAAAGGAACTAGTAATAGGTTTATTCCATGCTGAAGAGAGAAGAAAGAAAACACAACGTTTTGGCTGTGAAGCCTTCTTCAGGTGTGAGAAAGACAGGGCAGACAGCAACCATTAATATAGCTGGGCCTGTCAGCACAGTAGCACCAAAATCCATTTAGGATCTGAACCTACATCCAACCAGTAATTAATCTGAAATTTTGCAGGTACTCCATGTTCTTCAGAGTCAGCTGTTTGATTGTATCGAATGGATTCTCCTTATAGTTTAAAGCAGAATCTGTAACTGTAGTGTGGCTAAAGAACTAAGTAAACATTGTGCTGCTGGTCTGAAGCAGAGGTTGTTGTTACCTGATTGTGTATCCTAGGTATCTAGAAGGCTTCCTTGATGTAGATGCAAGCCCACATCCTATGTTGTCAGCAAAGCACCAGATTTACCAGTTCATTTGCTGTCAGTAATGATACAGGCGGCTCATTAGTCTCTAGTGATGATCACACGTGGCAGACAGGCTCATGTGGCCTGCAGACCAGGCTCCTTGTGTCATGAGGCAGTGACATGCAGAGGTGTGTGAGACATGCCAGTGTGAAATCCCAATTGTCTCCCATGTTTACACCATTGGAGTAAGTTCAGATGTTGAGGAAGCTCCTGACAAGTCACTGAGGTCTCCTCTTGTAGCCACGCTAGTCATAATTATAGGCAACCAGGTCCAGCTTTTTATTACATAACCCTATCCATGCAGGGATGTTATTTCCCTAATTTCACATGGTTCATGTTTGTGTGAAAGCCCTTATTTTCAGTATAACTGGGGGAGACTATGCAGGTTTTTCCATTTTTGTAACAGTGTTTTGTACAGTGCCCTTCCTCCAAAAGTACTGTGACGAGTTCAAATTAGTCCATTATAGCTGTATGCTCATGATATTGTGATTTCAAATCGCAAGATGAATGAGAGAAAAGCAGAGAATATAGCCTTTTACCTATGGGTATTTTTATTCAAAAATGTTTTTCTAATACAACAGCAGCATGGTTGAGGTCTTTTAAAACTGCTTCTGAAGTTTTTCCACTTGAATTATTAAACACCAACATGAAGACCAGAGAACTTACTATGACGGAAAAGAAGGCCATTTTGAAAATGAGGGAAAGGAAAATGACCATCAGAGAAAAATTGATAAGACTCTTGGCATTGCAAAATCGACAATCTGGAATGTTCTTAAGAAAAAGGAAACAACTGGAGGAGTCAAGAATAGAATGTCAACAGGGTGTCCAAGGAACAAATACAGTGGAGGACGGAAAAATATTTCAAAGTAGAAAGAATATCCCCCAATTTTCTGAGTGGGGAAAAAAAATCTCAAGTACCACAATTTGCAGAAGACTTCAAGAAAAAGTCAGAATATGTATTGCAAGGTGTAAGACCCTCATCAGCAAAAGGGCTTGATTGAAATTTACAGAGATGAACTACAGGTTCTGGAACATGCTTTTATGGACAGAAGAGCCCAAAATAAATTTATCAAAGAGATGAAAAGGCTAATGTGTGGAGAAAAACAGAACAGCCAATGACCATAAGCATACCAATTCTTCTGTAAAGCATGGTGGAGAGACCATCATGGCTTGAGCACGTATGGAACAGGCTCAATGGTCTTTATTGAGGTCTTAAGTGAAGATGGCAGCAGTAGGATGAATTCAGAGATGTACAAACAGATCTTGTCTATAAATGTATGAAAAAATGGCATCAGATATTGGCAGTTCATTATGTTTCGGGTCATTGTTGCATACTGCACGCTTAACATAGGAGTTCTTCAGACATAAGAAGTGGAACATTGTAAACTGGCCAAGTCAATTACTAGATCTGAATCTAATTGAGCATATATTTCATTTGTTCAAAAGGAGACTAAAGGCAGTAACCCTGACCAACAAGCAATAACTTAAACAGGCTGCAGTTAAAGCCTGGCAAACCATCTCAAGTAAAGAAACAGTCTGGTGATGTCAGTGTAATGGAGGCTTCATGCAGTTGTTGCAAGCAAGGAATTTGTAACAAAATACTGACTTTTTTCACTTCTTTAATTTGTTTTTAAGTGTCCCAGTACTTATGGTCACATCAATTTGGGGGGACTGGACACATACAGTATGCTTGAGTTGAAAAATGATAAATGTGTTTGCAAAACACATTCTAAAAATAAAAGTTGACTTTCTGATCTCTGACTCGGTAAAATTGTTTTATGTGAATTTCAATTTCTTGTGTATACAACAGGGAAACGCCAATGTAAGGCACTGTATATGTAAAAATAATTCATATTCATTATTTTTCATAATTTATGATGAGATATTGTGGAAGACCTTCAGTATATGTAAGCATAAATGCACTTTTGTTTTATTTGCTGACTTTATCCACTTCCTTTCCCTTTTGCCTCCATTCCTCTCAACACCAGGTATACCAGGACAATATTTATGCAGAGGGCTGCAAATTTCACTCTTTCAAGAAGGTGCTGTTTGAGATGGGCCCCGAGTTCTCCAACACTGTGGAACTGGCCTCCTTCCATTCCACCTCCAAGTGCTACATGGGAGAGTGAGTGAGCATTTCTAGAGATGCTGAAGATCGACGGGCATACAAATTCAAATGCACAAGAGTCCAGGTCTGCTGATTTCTGAATTTGTGGATCAGTGGACATAACTGTGAATGGCACTGTAAAAGACTGTAGTGGTGGCTCTCGGCCCGTCTCTCATCAGTCACGTTTGCCTGTTTGTGTTGCAGGTGTGGTTTCCGAGGTGGCTATATGGAAGTGATTAACCTGGACCCTGCAGTAAAGGCCCAGCTACTTAAGCTGGTGTCAGTGCGGTTGTGTCCTCCCGTGCCAGGACAAGCCCTGATGGATCTGGTTGTAAACCCTCCCCAGGAAGGAGAGCCCTCTCACCCACAGTTCATCAAGGTCAGTATCCAGACTGCGGTCCTGTGTTCCTCAGAACTCGCACAATGTGTGCATTGAAATGATGCACTGCCCATCTGCCTGACTCAAGACCCTGTTACTCTTCAAATGCGTTTTATGTGGTGAATCTTTCTAATCTGTTTCTAAGAGAGGTTTGTGACACAATTATAGACAAAAACAGTAAATTGGTAATTTCTTGATAGGTCTTAATTTGAACAGTAGTTACATTTTGTACAGAATTAGGCTGAGCATATGATTCCATCTTTACTGTAACAGTTTGATGAGACTTTAATTATATAAATATTTTATAAATATTAAGATTTATTTGAATTGCCAGTTGTGCTTCTCACATCTTAGCTCACAGCTATGAACCTCACAACTACACACAGGGGAGAATGAAATTGGAGACTCCTTTGAGCCATTCATTCTTTAACAAGCACTGCAAGAATTTGGGAGACTCTCAACAATTGAGAGTCCTGGCTGACTAATCCCCTGAAACATTTGTGTTGCCTTGAACAGTTAACCAGTGACACACAACCCAGGGTTGAACCTGTGATGAGATCAGCCTCCTGTTGTGCGAGTGCTTTTACTGAGGCCACTCATAATTTACTTTAAAACTGAACTGAAAAGATCCTTCCAATAAATCAGTAATAATGTTAAACTTTTCACACATATAGTCTGATCATTGGCGGGATGAAAGTCAACATCTGGTTAGCATTATGCTTTGCTGTGCATGGGCAGTAAATCACCAGTTTTCAATTCTAAAGGTGTGCTGCATTTACAACAGCATGTAGTTGGGAAAATCCTGTCCTGTTTCTATGTCCAAGTGAACAAAGTTTCACTGGTAATACGTACTTGGTGAGTTACGAATTGTTTTAGTGAACCTTGATTGAGAGACTAATCCTCCATTTGTGGAGTTCCCATTGGGGGAAAAAAAATGTTTGAAGTGTATTGTTTTACTTTATCCAGTTGGTAGTCTTAGGACTACCTGTAACTTCATACATCCTCATATCTGCAAACCGAGGAAACGCACAAAGCTCATCAAGCCAGATAGCAAACACACTGCACCTTTAAAGCATAGCTCATACCCACTTGACCACGTATACTGCTCAGCTATAGAAATTGCACACAAATCTTTTGACAACCTGATTACAGCAGCATGTTTCCAGAACTCGAATTTCATCTCTCTTAATCTGTCAGGAGCGCACTGCTGTGTTGAGCTCCCTTGCAGAGCGGGCGAGACTAGTGGAGCAGCTGCTGAACAGTATTCCTGGGATCAGCTGTAACCCAGTGCAAGGAGCCATGTACTCTTTCCCCCGGATCAACATCCCGGAACGGGCAATCAAGGAAGCACAGGTACACTTGCTCGGTCTTATTTGGTTAGATATCTTGGTCACCCTTTTATCTGTCTACTTCTCATTAAGGTCTGCAGCTCTATGCTGTCCCACAATCTCCCACTCTGCTTTGCCCCTCCAGGCAATGGGCCAAGCTCCAGACATGTTCTACTGTCTGAGACTGCTGGAGGAGACTGGGATCTGCCTGGTGCCAGGCAGCGGCTTTGGGCAGAAGGACGGCACCTACCACTTCAGGTATTTTCACCCGGCTCGGGTCCCCTACCATTGCCCCCTCCTGCCATCTCTCCCTCACCTGCTCTCTCCCTCCTCCCTAGGATGACCATCCTGCCCCCCACCGAGAAGCTGGAAGTTCTGCTGAGCAAACTGAAGGAATTCCACCAGCGTTTCACCCGCGAGTACTCCTGAGCCCTGTCCGGGCCTCTCCCAGCTGGGGCAGGGGGTGTGGGGCACAGCTATTCTTGATCCACTCCCTCAGCTACAGACCAGGTGCTGCCTCCCTGGAGGGGGGGGGAGGGAAGTTCTCCTTTTTTTTTTCTTTCTGCGGATTTTGTGATTAACAGTTCATGTTAAGAGTGATAATTCTAAGATAAAAACTAATTTCTGGATGATTTTGCAAAACAAATCCTAGGTATTTGTGGTTTAGGACACAGGAGTTGTATCTCAAAGACTTACTCCTCTTCCCACCTCACTAATAGTCTGTTGTGGCCTGGGAAGAATATGCCTTTACCTTCTAGACTCATGGATAGGTATCAGAGCCCACAGTGAGTCCCCACAAATGGATTTACACTGCATTAATTGCCCTTTGACTTTCCCTGGTGACCCATAACCTGTCAGCTGACGATATAGATTCTCTCTGGTACTGGCGCATGGAAAGCCCTTCTTTGACTGCAGCTTTGTGGCTGTATCTCTTGAGAAGAGAAGAGGAGGAAGAACACAACAGTCTATGGATAGAGGCGGTCAGCTGTGAGGATTCCTGCAGCTGTCCAGGTTCTCTGTGACACTCCTAGGGAGTGGTGGAGGGCAGCAATATGTCTGTTATAGTAGGGTAGTCAACATATCTTTGAGAACATGGCACAGACATCTGGAAATATCATTGGAATTCTGAAAAAGAAAAAAGATATCTATTACCCCACCTGTTTACTTTGCAACTGACTGGAAAATAAACACTGAAGAGGTCTGCAGCTTTCCCTGTGTTCACACAACCAGGGCACTGTCAAGTTCAGGGACTGCAGGCCTCCTCTCACCATGCCTGCAGTTGGCCTGTGTGTGTTGCTCCCCTCTGGTGGTAGTGACTGCACACAACATGCCAGGGTTCAGGTGTGTAGCTGTAAAGGGAAAAAAAGCTCACTACAGTAGAGCCATCTACTGTACTTCTCTGAAAGTCTGTTAAAAATTGTATAGGTGTGGATACAAGAGGTGAAAAAGGAAATATGTTTTTAAAACCTTATGGAAATGTTTGGGTTTTGGAACATGCATTGGGTTCTGCTTGGGAATACTCCCTTTTGTATGTTGCCCACATGAATGCAAATACTGTACAGTATGGTACAGTACAGTATTTCATTCCTACAGTTTCCATTTAGAAATCTTCTGTGGAACAGAATATCAAACTCCTGTTTGATGGCATTACATGATTAGACCAATTTTAGCAAAGCATTTCAATAAAAATATTAAATGAACAGTGCATTGGGTTAAAAATATTCCCAGTACAATTAGATATTTGCATACATGACTTAATTAGGACAGATGTGAGGTACGTTTGACTTAAATATCAACAATAATCATAAACTAGTTTGGAAATGCTCCACATCTCTGATCATCTCATTTCTGCAGGGTCGTATAGTTTTCATCTTGGTGATCACCTGATCTTTAGCCGTTATTTGCTGCACTGGCTGATTTACTCAGATTGATCTAAAACTGACTGGAAATAGTCAATTCATCGACTGCCTTCTGTGTTGCAAAGGGAGCCATGAGTGGGACTGCAGTGTTGTGGTCACTGTGCTCTCTGAGAACTTTTGCCTAGGGTGCTCTGACTCTCAGGCACTTGAGTGAGGCCACAGAGCCATCTACTGTAGTTCTCCTTCCATATTAGAGCTGGAAATGTGCTAATAGAAAGGAAGACTGGATAACAAACCAGCTAATTGATCTCAGTCATACTTTGGCTTCAGGTGTTATGTGGTTCACCAATGTTCCATGCCCTGAAATAATTTGGGCATTTAGACCAGATTTAAAATTTATTGTATAGGCAATGGACTTTGCTTCAGGTAGATGTCTTTCAAATGTGTTGTGGTCAGGAGAAAATTGTTGTATTTTAAGAATTTAGTAAGGCATTTCTGAGCTGCAGTCCTGTGAACCAGCTAGAAGTCCAGCATGTCCTGGTTGTAAACTCTCTAAATCCATTTTAGAATGAAACTGGTGTTGCAGAATGAATAATATCACAAACTTAATTCTCCATTTATTGCTGTTTGATTAGGGAGCAGGATGACTTAGCACGTCCCCAGCACTGGTACAGGCAAAACTCTGTCACAGAGCAATGGACACTCCGACTGGACAATGTTACTGTGCTAAAACCAAGGTGCACACAGGCTTTAATATGTTCTGTAGCCTTTCTAACATGCAGAATACTTTGTGAGTTCTGTCATGTACTAAACACTTGTTCCACGTTTATATGGCAATTATACTTTCTACCTGAGTGACTGATAATTATTTTCTAATAAATTAATACTAAACTAATACAATTATTGTAACCTAAGCCTTAATTGTGTGAAAGTGGAATGATTGTAAATTGGAGACGAAACAGCACTTTATCTTTGGGACAATGGCAGTCAAGACTTGTCTGTTTTAACTACAGTGGCTATAACTGCCAGGCTCCCATTGTACCAATACATTTCAGGATTTTGCACCTGTACAATGTATCTGAATATAATGAGAGGTGCTTATTTCATGCTAGTTGCCTTATTTTGAGTAAAATGGTGTGAATGGATTTAAATCTTCTTGTAAATGTATGTTTGTACTTCAGGACAAGTTACAGCTTGTTAAACCTGTAAAACTGTCTATCTGCTATGAAACTGGAGTCACAGCATCACCTCATTCCTATAAGGCCAGTGTCTCAGAACATGTATGTCTCTGTGGTGCAGTTCCAGTGTTGTCTCTGTACTAGAGAAATCTCATTAAAATTAATTGAAGTGTAGGGGGCAGTATCTAAAACCTGGAGCAGGTGTCACTGGATATCTTTACAGGTTGGCAGGGTCACACACACCTCTGCCTCCACCCCTCAGTTTCTGTATTCACGGTGTGAAGAACACTTTGTAGTGCTGTTTGAACAGATTGATCTCTGCTGCTCCTTCAATGTTAGTTTTCTGGAGAAGAATCTGGTACTGTGCTTAAGGTAGCACTGCCTTTACATGTTGCCTACTGCCAAGCACTTGAGAATTTTAAATACTGGTGCCTTATTTCTGGTGCTTGTAGTATACCGTTCTGGCTCTGGAAAAATGGAAGTCTGCCTTCTCCGCAACCACCTACCCGCGAGGAAGCAGAGAGGGTGCAGACTGTTCTCCAACTTAGGCAGGATCAGGAGGGGATCTGGATATATCATTGACTTAAAAGAACAGACCCTGACCCTGAGTGCTTCCATTCCAGCCTGCACTAGACCTCAGCTTCACCCCTCACTTCTGGGCTTAGCTTAGATGGTGAATATAATCAAAGCCATCAGGATGACTACACCTCGCACTTCCTCCAGAAGTATCTACTTCTTGTTCTTGTTCCAGTTACTTATAGGCTTTCAACACTGCTGGTAAACTGCTGCAACCTTTCCCAATACAAAAAAAAGACATGAGTAAAAAGTCATTCCTAGGCAAGCATAAAAGCCAAAAAAGAAGTAGAGTTGGGGAATCTGTTGATACTCTGGGCCAAGTGACATATTCATGTCCGTTACTTTTTTATGGTTTTGGTGCTCCAGGCAGACAACTGGAGATGAAGCACTGAAACACAGGGCAGTCACTCCCTCCCTGTAAGATTTTCTGTCTTTTAAAAAACCTGCATGATTCTCCGAATTGCAGCCATAGTGCTCCTTCAAGTACCTTTCAGTGCCACTGCACAATTAACAGTTGTTGCATCTGTGTTCCTCTATCCTGCCTCATCAGAACGTGGCTCCGAGAAGGAAATTTGCACGTCTTCACAATTCACAATGCCTTCTCCAAAGTGTTTAAGGTTAGAAAGGAATGACTCTACAAATTGTGATATAAAAATGGTATGGTGTTTTACCTAATGAATTAACTGCGATCATAGACAATAAAAATCTATGCTAGTAGATGTGTTGTTTTTTATTTCTAAATAGAGGAAGTGCAAGATGAGATTGGGGCTATATTGAGATAAAGATCATGTGCTGAAATGCAACTCATGTGCTTAATTTCTTGGATAACACCTTTTTTCAAACAAATTTAATTCAAATCAGTCATGTCTGTGCTGGATGTTAAAGATGCCACACCACTGTTTACAACAGCAAGCAGATTAAATTCCCACCCACATTCTAGTTTGGAAAGAGACCTTAATTCCACTGTTTTTGGATTAGATGCTCATGTAAAATTAATGCTTACTGAAAGAGTTTCTTGTTCATTTAATTTTTATCTGATCAGAGCATTGGGTTCTTTACAATACATGGTCACAATTTAGGGGATGGGGTACCCTACTCTATTGGCAGAGGTTCATTCTAAACGTGTATACTTAAAAGAAACAGAAAGCCAAATGTTATTGTATAGTGTGATTGTTCCGTAATAAAGAGTAGTAAATTTCCAAAATATGCAAATGTGGAAAATGACTGAAGACAGTAGGGAAAAACTGGTGTGGAGGCATCTGTTGAAAAGTCAGAAAATTGCTCCAAGCAACAGATACTGTATGGCACTCAACACTCCCACTTATCTCTCTATTAGTTTGATCTATTAAGCACAAGTGCAAGGATGAAATTAGGATCAAAGTCAAATTAAACAAGCTACAAGCTAACTAAAAGATCAGCGATTTATGTATAGCAAACCTGTAAGTGTCAGAAGGAAGTGAGCTAAATTTTGTTTACCTTTTGAAAGGGAATGCAATAGGAGCTGTTGTGCAACGTAGTTGAGCTTTGTGCTATTACTGCAGCTGTGGTATTGAAACGCATTACAGGCTTGAGCAACTACACTTAATTGTTTGTGTTTTTAGGACTAGAACATTAAGCGAGGATTTGCTGAGGCACAATAATGTTGTCATTGGTTACTCAAACTTAATTCACACAAAAAAAATAATCTATTGTGCCAGTCACTTTTCCACCAAACACTCAGAGTACCTCTGCCTTATCCATGATTGTGGACAACCTTGAGTGGTTCAACAACCGTAAACAGAACAGTTATTAAGATGGAAAACCCTTTGCACCAACTGGAGGCTTTATAGAAATGCACTGGGCTAAAAAAAAGTGATGAATTGATGAATATTGACAAACTGTAAAAGAATGTCATATTGACAGGGTGTATGTTCACAGCGAGCGCTAATTGACTCACTTGTATCAGAAGTTATCCTGTCTCGTCAAGACAGGATAACTTCCATATTTCAGACTATACATTTTCATTCATTAAGGTATATTTTCCAGTCAAATGGAAGACTGTGGAAACTCTTTGAAGAAAGTCTGAACCCTAACCTAACCCAAATCTTTAGATAGGGTTAGGACACCCAGCCACAAAACATAGACAATTCTCTATGGTATGGCTGTGTTTTAGGACAGTGAAATTTAGGAAATGTTACTTCTCAATGTTTTTTTTCTTACATAAATAGCTTTGTGCACTACATTGCTCTAAGAGGGAAAGTTGTCTAAATTGCTCTCATTTTTTTCTTACATACAGTATATGGCTCTTTACACTGCAATGCCCTAACAATGGCCAACCAACATTAACACTCCCAAAACAAGTCTTCAAATACAAACAAAATGGGATTTATTGCCTTCTACCATGATTACCCAAAAAATACACTCCCATTTTCAATAAACTCGCAGCTCTTCTCAACACATCTTCTCTCCAAAGCGACACCCTGCTACTGGCATCTCCCAGTCCCTCTTATAGCTCCTCCTTACCTAGGCCCATCCTCCCTTAAAGGGACCTTTAAAGCAAATAAAAATACTTTTATACAAAAACAAAATAACTTACACCTGTTACAAAATCATAACCTTAACAAAGTTTTGTGAGGTTTTTTATACATTTAGCAAGGAAAATAGACATACAGTATGTTAGTTATTTATGCATGGCCTACCATCATCCTTTCCCTTTAAGAACAGCAGTTTTTTTTGTACTGCTAATGTGGCTGCATGCGAAACTAAAAAGAGAAAGATGACTGGTGGCCATTTTGCCAAACAAAACACCATACTTCAAAATGAGGAACACTGTGGCGATTTATTGGAAAAGGGGGGGTAAGTACCATTTACAATTCAAATGTATTACTTACATACTCACTAACATACAGGAAGGGTGCAGGAAAGGTATTGGAGAAATGAAATTAAATTTAAGAAAAGTGATATTTCAATGTTATCTTCACATTTGTTTTCTTGCATATATGGCTCTATACACTGCACTGCCGTGAATGGGAATGTTATGTAAATTGCCCTTACCGCAAAAGTTTGAAAGATAGTGGTTAAAGCTTTCAAACTGTTGCATTTGTATCGGATGCACTGCAATTTTAACAGATTCAGCTAAAAACTATTGGGTATTCTTGACTGTTAACCTATTTGGCCAGCAGCCATATCACCCTGCAACTCACAACTAGCAACCCATTGAAGCTAAGCAGGTGTGAACCTGGTCAGAACCTGGATTGGAGACCTCCTGGGAAAAACTAAGGTTGCTGCTGGAAGAGGTGTAAGTGGGGCCAGTAGGAGGCGCTCACCCTGCGGTCCATGTGGGTCCTAATGCCCCAGTATAGTGATGGGGACACTATACTGTAAATAAACACCGTCCTTCGGATGAGATGTAAAACCGAGGTCCTGACTCTCTGCAGTCATTAAAAATCCCAGGGCGTTTCTCGAAAAGAGTAGGGGTGTAACCCCAGCGTCCTGGCCAATTTCCTATTGGCCCTTACCAATCATGGCCTCCTAATAATCCCCATCTATGAATTGGCTTCATTACTCTGCTCTCCTCCCCGCTGATAGCTGATGTGTGGTGAGCGTTCTGGCGCATTATGGCTGCCGTCGCATCATCCAGGTGGATGCTGCACATTGGTGGTGGTGGAGTTGAGTCCCCATTACCTGTAAAGCGCTTTGAGTGGAGTGTCCAGAAAAGCGCTATATAAGTGTAAGCAATAATTAATTATTTAGCCATGAACCTATGTTCATTGAGAACACCATTCATCACTTAATTTTCGATAACAGAATCCTTGTTAAACAATAAGATTGTACCATAGCTGATACATTTTATTTGGTTTGGCAAGGTTGCTTATTCTTTTCAAGCTAATATTTTGATGTCCTGAGTTATATTTTCTGCTCAAATGAGTGGAAGGTTGCATTAATTCTTTGGAGAAAATCTGAACCTTAACCCTAATCTACCCAAACCCTTAGCTAGGGTTAGGGTTAGAATTCTTAAAAAACAGAGAGGGTGTTTGAGGTTATTTTCACATTTGTTTTCTTGCATATATGGCTCTGTACACTGCATTGTCCTGCATGGGAATGTTGTGTAAATTGCCTGAAAAGCAAGAATTTGAAAGAAAGTGGTTAAACCTTTCAAACATTTATGTTTTGGCTTTGAATACCCAGGCTTATGAACAAATAAAGCCTAGTTTCATTAGGTATTCTTGGCTCTTAGCCTAGTTGAGCCTGAAACCATGCTCATTGAGAAGACCTCTAAATATGAACTTTCCAATAAGTCAATACCTGTAATGAAATAGAATTTTCCTATTGTAGATATATTCTCTACCAAGTTCGCTTACTTTCAGACTTATATTTTGATTCATTGAGATTTATTTTCCTCTCAAATGAGTGGACAGTTTTAAAAAAATTCTGAACTAGGGTTAGGATTAGGATACCCACAAAAAACAGACAATTCTCAGTGTAATGGCTGTGTGTTAGGATAGAAATGTAAACAAGAAAAAGGCTTCTCCCAGCTTTACTAACAATGAATGATTGGATTGAATTAATAAAGGAAATAAATATAATGGAAAAAATAAAAATTTCGCTAAAATTACAAATGAGAGAATTTGTCAAATATCGGTCTAGGTGGGTTCAGTACATTAAACCTTTAAGGTCAGAATGTGTTGACATACAAAATAACTGAAACTTAATAATGTACATTTATATAGTCTCCTCCCTTTTCATTTTCATAAATGTATGCATCTTCCTCATTTTGAATGTACTGTATATAATTTTGTTTACAAGTTATATAATTGTAAAATACTAGGGGAACAAACAGGAATAGACAATTTGTGCTTGAGATGCATAGTCAAAAGTGTACTGTAAAAGTAAGGCTGAATAATGGTGGTTTATATGTAAAATGGTTTGGTTTTGTTTTGTTCTCTAAAATATATTTTTTTAAAGAAATGTAATTTAGGAAATCTGATATCTCAATGCTATCTTCGCATTTTTGTTCTTACTTATTGGCTATTTACACTGTCTTGCCCTATAGGGGAATCTTGTCTAAATGTCTGTAAAAGCATGTAGCAATAGCAACAAATGAATAAAAGCCACAAAAAGTGCCTTATTGGAGAATTTATTTATTCTTCAATGATTGAAGCCTGGCCAGGATTAAGCCGATTGATTTGTTTAATTTCAGATTTAATTGGGTAATTGGTCCTATTATTAGTAACACCTGTGTGAGCCAGGGAGGAGCTTAGGGTTTTAAAAGGATGTTCCTCTTATGGGGAAGAGAGGAAGGAATAAATCAGAAGAAGTCAACTAGCAAGAGAAACCATAGCTTGCCTGCCAACAGACCATAAACCAGTATTCCAGTGTTTCTCATAGCAGGAAAACCCTTGTGAAGAAAACATTTGTTTTTTACATAAGCACGGCAAAAGAAGTAAGGACATTTCACAAAGGAGGAGGGAATCTTTGAGACTTCTAAGGGGACTGAGGTACCGCTATTAAGGACCCAGGATTTACAACATCTTCCAGGACAGTCTAAATATAATCGTGTTTACTTTGCTGCAAAGTGCTGTTCTAATTGTTTTGGAGAAAGACTCCTATTGCCTTATTTGTTTCACGGTGGTTTTAAATATTGGATAATATTCTTTGTAATAAAAATTTGTTTCACCTTCTGAATTTATCCTGCTAAAGTTTATTAACTTTGAGATACTTTTCATAAGCTTGCTTACTTTTCAAAATTCTTATTAGCTGTCAATTTTGCCAATAGTTTTCAAGTTGGATCGTTACAAGCAAATGTTTGAATGAAAGTGTTTATACTTTTAACACTCTTGGATTTTGCTTTAAAATACAAAGGCATATAAACAAATAAAGCCAAATGTTATTAGGTATTCCTGCCTCTTACCCTAGTTGGGCCTGAAACCATGCTCACTGAGAACACCATTCAATATTAAATTTCCAGTGACTCAATACAAAAAATAAAATATTACTATTGTAGATATATTCTCTTTGGATTGTCAAAGTTGCTTAGTCATTTCAGACCAATATTTTGACTCATCGAGGTATATTTTCTACTCACTTGAGGCGCAGATTGAATGGAAAATTGTGGAAATTCTTGGACCAATCTGAACCCTAACCTAACTCAAATTCTTAGGGTTAGGATACCCACAAAACATATGCACTTCTCAATGACATGGCTGTGTTTTTGGACAGAAATTAAATTTAGGAAGTGTGATTTTTCAGTGTTACCTTCACAATTTTTCTTATATAAGACGTATCTTTTTCATCTGCACCATTGAGGCATAAATGCATATTATTGCTTTTAGGTCAGGGCTGTCTAATCCTTGTCCTGGAAATTTGATATGTCTGCAGGTTGTCATTTCAACTCAACTACTTAATGAGCTAAATAGTCTAAATATTGACTTAACTGCACCAATATTACAGCTACACTGAGTTCTTCAGTTTCTGGAACTTTTAAGAGCCTGGAAAACCTTCAGAGACACTGACCATCCATGACCAATTAGCGTGAGTTACGCAAATGAACCAGACGTCTTAGTAAAGAGGCGAATTTCAAACGGTGTAAGAGTTCTTCAGCCACAACAGTAGTGTGTAAAGCGAATAGCAACAAGTGTCAAGCAGCTAAAACACCAACTTTGTGTCATGTTGGTTACTTTTAATTTCTTGAATATTCTGCTAAATTTATAAGGGTGTACTGCATATCACCTACAATGATTCCCACCTCTGACAAATTTGACAGCATGATTCTTTCTCTTGTAAATTGTCATTACTGTAATTTTTTCCCATTGAATTAAAAGCATTGTGAAATGCAAGGTTTTAAGGGAGCAGTATAAAGTATACAATCAGTATATTTAACCATAACCATTGACAAAAACATTTTTTTTCACCATCAAAAGTGGCATAACATACTGTACAGTGTTGAAACCCTCAGCCAATAGCAATTCTCCTTCCATTCAGTTTTTAGTTTTTTACTAATATTGTTGATCTGTATGGAGCATCTTTGGCAAAACTGCAGTGCATTGGTGGGTAAGGAAAGATCTTATTCCTGACTAAACACAAATTTCTGCTTCTCCAAAAGTGGCATGAATCTATTTTACAGATTCACAATAGAAAATCACCTTGGTTTGGTCAGGTTAGTGTCTTTGCAAATGTTGCTGGTGTTTAAAGAACACTTCCTCTTCCAAGACTGGGAGAATACAGTGCTGGATGGGGAATAGTCTCACTCCAGACCAAACAAAAAAAAATGTGCCTCTCCAAAGGTGGTTGCAATCTATTGTACAGACCCACAGCTAATAGTAAATCACCATGGTTTTGTCAGATTAGTGTCTTTGTCAATTTTGCTGGGGTTTATAGTATACTTCCTGTTGCCAGATTGGGACAGTGCATTGCTGGACATGGGAAAAGTCTCAAATAGTCTTGAAATGTTTCCCAGAATGGGGATGTTATCATAAAGTGATACTGTGTGACAGTAGAATGTAATATTGCATGTGCTCTTTAACCCAAGGCAATTGTTCCTGATGTTATTCCTATAGATTTGAAACACAGTGTAAGGATGCTTACAGTAGTAATGCAGATATTTGTGTCGATTGTGTATTAAAAATACATCATCACAGGTATTTTGAGAACACCGTCACTAAAATTAAAACACTTAAAAGTTAAGATACTGAGATGCCCCTGATGACATAACACTAGATTGTAAGGACAGCAGTAATTTTAAAAATCAAACAACAGTAAGATAGAACACACAGTATTATATCAGACAAAGTAATAGTGACCTTTTTCAGTGTGCTATTTTTGAAGACTCTTATGTTGATGTTGAAAGCTTAGAGAGTTTAAAGTTGTCTAAGCCATTATTTGATCATTTTCACAAGATACACATTAAAGATTTGGTGGATATAAACAAATAGGAAAAAATTGGATTAATTCATATTTTGGCTCTGAACTTGGAATTGTTTTAAATTTCATTGCATCAGTTGAGTTATGGTCAGGGTTATTAATAGGCCTGTTACAGCTATACACAAAGACAGATGGAAAGCATATTGACAAGACTACATCTATCTTTGAGGAAAAAGTTTAAAATAAAGAAAAAAATAAGGGTTGATGAATCTGTGAATCACTTAACAATTTTCAAAGGAAGTTTAGGGACGCTTGTGATTGAATTTATCAAGAAGTCCCCTGCCCTTGTAGAAGAGGAGGAATGAAAGAAAAGAAAGAGAATTACACAATGTCTCAAGTCTTCATTCCAAAAATCCCCATAATCTTTTGTACTATATCTAGATGATAAATACAAAATTAATTATCAAAATGGTCACAGCAAGTCTGGCAATTCAGGTGAAAGTCACAATCTGAAGTGGTGAAGTGAGTCAACAAAACATACAGATTGGAGAACACCCTAACTTTTATCCTGGTACAAAGGTAGCTTTAGCATTTTTTGAAGCCTACATTTAAGGGGAAAGCTCCCTTAAGTCCACTTCAAACTAGAAGATAAGTCTGTAAACAGTTTAACTATTGTAGTGATGACTGAGTCATTAATCAAGGTGTTAGAGGTAGAAGAACCGCAAAATGTGTAATTAAGCACTCAATCAACGTTGAATTAAGCACACAAAAATCAAATCATGTTTAAAATGTACTGAATAAGAATATACTGTAGCATTTCTAATTATGAGGATAGATAGAAATGACCAAAAATCTTTTGGTAAATCCAATGATGAGCAATTGTTTCAATGTCACATAAAGCAGAGATGCAGTGAAAAGCATAAGCACTGGGTGGAGTGAAGTTTGTTAGTTTTTCTGTGTACTAATCAAATTTGTATTTCAGATAGAATATGAGTTTCTGGGTATTATTTTGCACACATGTATAGAAACATTAGAGAAATTGCAGGTGATCCTAAATACTGGGACAAATTTATTTAAAGTAGATTAAACTTGTGTACAGTAAATATAGTAAAGCTAAAGTACTTTGCTGCATAACCCTTACATGCACTGACTGCTTCAAGTCTGTGTCCCATCAACATTAGCTTACACTTTTCTGTATATGAAACTGTATATGAAACTTGGTAAGCATAGATGGAATGCAATAGAGCAAATCTGCACTGCTATTGATCATTTGTTTTGCCTGAGTAAGTCTGAACATCTTAATTGCATGTATAGACCATAAAAGAACTAAGACCACATACTGCGGAAGTTAGTGATGTTTAAAATGGTCCCTGGGCTCAATTTCTGTGTGGAGTTTGTCAATTCCATGTGATCTTTCCAACTTCCCACCCTTCCACAAACATGCTATCTGAGTTAATCTGTGTCTCTGGACAATCTCTTTATGTGGGTGTGTGGGTGCCCTGAGATGGACTGGAGTCCAATTTGAGGTGAGTACTGTAGTTCTTACCTGCATGCAGTGTTTGCTAGGTGAAACACAGAATGAAAACAATGAAACAGCTGTTGAAAACAGATGGATCGTTTTTTATATATTTATTTTCATTAATTACATAGGATCTCTGGGATAATTATTTAGCGAGGTCATTTAGTCCTTGAAATGCATTAATTGTAAAGTCATCCCTGTGAGCATTCACCCCTAGCATGACCTGGAAACCCACAGCTAAATCTTCTTCCTAAACAGGCTAAAGAGATTCAGATGTGTACATTCCTCTCACATTGTTTCCTCATCACACTAGCATCACACTAATGTAGTTGGTATAAGTATTACTGATAAACAAGTCCCCTTTCAAAATAACTAATCTCCTTAAAAATTACTCTAACATAATGCAACATAAAATATGATTTAAAGTCTTTCTATAAAGATATTAATCGGCCTGTTTCCTTGTACCCAACCTCTATCCATCCAGTTTGGGAGTGCTCCTTCCAGTTTGGTACATCCAACATATACAGTAGTTCAGAATAATGAGAACTGAAGCTTGCAGTTCAAAAGGTTTAGGTAATTAGAAAATAGTCTGCACAAATGAATTAATGAAGACTTTTAGCAGTTAACATCTCAGAGGCCTTGGTAGTTAATCTTGACAATCTTTCACTCCAGGCTTTTAATTAAATTATCTGTAAAAAGGAATTGCTTTTATGTCGTTTTCATTCTAAACAATGCATAGATTTTTGATCCACCAGTTTACAACTGAAAAACTTGTCTGGGAGTATTTCCAAAAGGTATCTTGTAAGACATTAAGGGATCTGCCCCCCCAGCCCTGGGAAATACCATTCAGTGCCAGATCCAGTTTAGAAGTCTGTCTAATGAGATATATTGATGATTGTGAGATAACAAACAATAGAAAATAAAAACCTTTTCAGAAGTTTCCAGATGCAACTAACACATTTTAACTATTTCCTGGCACAAATCCTATGGAGATGTCCCTAAAAACAGGTAAACACAGCATGTTAGAATGTGTAACCAAAAGGAGATTATAAAGACACTCAGTAAATAGTCTGAGGACTGGGGTTGAGGTCCCCTGCACTGGGTGGATCAATCAACCTGCAATCATTCAACCCAGTTTTGCTTTGTTGGGCACCTTTTCAAGATGAGCATCTCAAACTATATGAAAAAGTACCACAGCTAGTTCTATAAAGAATAGTACAAAACCAGACTTCAAAACGTTGCTTCTTGGGGAAAAAATGTAGTTTTAATGGCATCAGACATAAATATGGTTTTTACAATTGTACCAAACCACACCCTCTCATGATGCCCATATTTAGTAATGCTAACCACCAGATTTCGCGAAAGGAATTACTGTTGAATGATTAAATCACAGAATACGATGCAGGCTTCCCATATCACACCAGTTAAAGACCTATGGTGAGAGATTAGGTTTTCAGACCAACTTTCTCATGAAGCTGTCTGACTTTGTCTGAAGGCAAATGTGTCTGACTGGTTTGGAAATGTTTCTCTGGACGACGGAGTCATTAAGAAAATTCCTGCATGAATCTCGGATGGAAAGAATTCAGGCGGTCCAGCATGTCCTCCATGGTGTCCAAGGGAACCAGGTTACACAGCCTGGGGAAACACAACAGTTATTAGTAGAGCTTTTAGATGCACAGTGTCCATCATGGGCTGTGTTAGTGAGCTCATCCATATTGCTATGCAAACTGGTATATTGCTACAGTGTACATGGCACATAACAAAATCTATGATCAAAGAAGCATTCCTAAAGCAGTGAATCTAATAACCTTTCAGTCAATTACAGTACTGTGCAAACTGCAAAATGTGTCACTCTGACCATCCTAGTTCCCACAAGATAATGCAGCCAATCAGCATTTGAAAAGCACCATGAAAAGATTCTCTAGGATGTTTGTGAGGACAGCTCGGAAGTGACAAACTTTCTAAAATTATAATGTTGGTGGTATAACTGTGGCCAGGAACATTTACCTAAAATTGTTTTTTTTCCCCCAACAGTCTTGCAATCTTTTTTGCCATCAGAAATATGCAAATGCAATATGTGATGAAATGAATGTGCCTCCTGCCAGAATCGATTTTCAAGTTCAAACATGAATACATGTAGTATTTAAGGCCTGTTACAGCTGGTTGTAGAACTTGGACTTTTGATTTTATATTACCTATAAAATACTGTGGGACATGCAGAGCTGTATTAAATTTGTTCAGTCAAATAATTTCATGAAGTTGTGATGTCTTGAGTCAGATGAAAGTCTTTGGGGTGAGATGTGGCCCTCAGGCTACTGGGATTGGCAGCCCAGTGTGAACAGCAAGTACAGGGTTTGTACCTGATATGGTAGGTGCCTTCCCTCTGACCCACGTCACAGCCAGGAGTCGAGCACACCCCTGCCTCCTCCAGCAGCCTGCTGCAGTAGAATCTGTCAGGCTCCATCCCCTCTGCCTGGACAGAGGTACAAAATGTGTGAATAATTAAAAAACCTTTACACACACAAATGCCAGTGTATAGCTGTGTAAAGAAAACAGATAACTGTAGTAATTCCTAGCATTAACACAGCACAATCTCTTACAGACCTTGTGTGGCTCATTAAGTCAGTGCATAAAATTGTTTAAATTTTTATTTACTGATTTATGTAGTAATTAAATTGCATATTTAATAATAACAGAACAGAAAATGCAAACGATATATAGAAGGAGATTATACAGTAAAATGCCATGAACAATGAAAACAAATCTAGTTGCAAAGCAAAAATGAATTGCATCTTAAAATGTGACTTAATCTCAAAGGACATAATATCCAGTTTGCAAAGAGTTCGATTCTTTTGAGGTTCTAAAATTTGTGTCTATTGTCAACATCTACAGTAAGCCTGTCATACTCTGTCCCTTTACATCCACTTTAATTTAAAATGCAGCCTTTCACCCATATAACAGCAAATAGCACGACTGAAGACTTTCATTAGAGCGGTAATATGTGGAAAGGCTTGTGGATGCTAGCTCTGTTAATGCAGGTGGTGAGACTTCACTCCTTGCTTGTTCTGCTAACTGCTCACCCTGGCCTGCTCTACAGCTCGTGGGGGGAGGTGCAGGCGGGGGAAGATGTACAGAGAGCCCTGTACAGGCTGATAGCTGACTCCAGGCAAACTGTCCAGAGTCTCCTGCACTCTCCTGGCATTGTGGGCCAGTGTCTCCAGAATGGCCTGGGACTCCTGTAAGCAGAACAGAGGGTCAATCAGTATACACGTTTGCAAGGTGTTTAATAAGCCGATCTACACTGCCATTTTAAACTCGTGTCCAGCAAGAATAAATTCTGGGGATCAGTGAGTACATTTTCATTTTGAACAAGGAGCTCTATGGTGCTAAATTACAAATACTAAATAAATGGCTGTGCATTGGCAGTCGACGACGGACAGGGATCAGTTCTTTCTCTTGCCGTCTCATGCGGATCCCTGAACTTCTCTCGTTCTGACTGGTTTCTAAGCCACACAATCTGTCACAGACGGTTCAGAGACACAGCTGCACTGCTACACTCACTAACTCTGATGGAGGACTGCAGTCTACTCTGGTAATCTGAATGTGTTTTAAATTTTAGTTTGGATTATGATTACTAGATTTAGAGATGACACTGTAGCATGTTGCTGTCCCATAGTGCTGAGGCCCGGGGTTCAATTCCTGGGGTGCTATCTGTACCCCATGTTCACTTGGGGTTCCTCGGGATACTCTGGTTATTTCCCATAGTACAAAGATATAAAGAACTGGTAGGCTAATTGGCATCTGGGAAACAGGCCTTGGTGTGAGTGTGTGTGAGCTGCAATGGACTACTGTCCTGTCCTGGGTGTATCCTACTTTGTTTCTATTGTTGTCTGGGATAGGCTCCAGCTTCCCTGTGATTCTGTATTGGATAGAGTGGTTAGAAAATGGATGGATGGATTAGATTTAGATAACATTCACCTCTAAATGCAACACTACAGTATTTTTCCTTTTTCACTCACTATGCTAATATCCTAGGCTGAAGGTGTAACATTCAGCCAGGCCATGGTGAGATCTAACTGAAATAGTCATAAATGCCAAAGAACTGTGCGTGTCTGTGAAGTCATGCTGGGTGCAGACCAATGGACTCCGGAGTGGTGAGTGAGGCGCCTACTGCTTTGAAGATGGGGTAGGAGGGGTCTTCGTGACCCGGAGGGTTTGTCATAATATCCAGGGCGATCTGGCCAGTGATGGAGGTAGAAAGATACATCTCGAAAAGCCTGATGGCACACTTCTTCACCTCAGGATCAAGGTTCACAAACTCCACATACCCACAGCGCAGCCCACACCTGCAAAGACAGGGAGCAGCCTGCCTAACAACCAGTCTGTCTCACTCCATATACTGGAAACACTCACATTCCTTCAATCAATCTGCATTTTGTATTTTTATGATATACACATATACTGTAGTGTCATTCTGTAACATGACTGTAAAGCCTTGCACTTTAGAACCAGTAGAGTTACAATACTGGTAGTGACTATAGTAAAATACACACCAGAAGTGTATAATTATCATATTGGGTCAACATTTAATTTGAAATGTTTACACAATTACTTTTGCTTGCACCTCACAATTTGGGTTTACTTCGAAGTTTTGGGGGTTTGAGAAACCATTCATTTTCATGCACACAAAATTTTTCAGAATAAAAGATGTTTTTTAGTTTCTTTTCATTCTACTGGGCCAGGTGTTTTAATTTTGTAGGCATAAACATGAAAGACTGCTTAACTGTATGGTTGTTCTCCCATTGTGTGGCAATAGTTAAGTTACACTGGAGTTTGTTACACTGTTACGTTTTTGGAATCTCAGCTAGTTCTTGTTCTTTTTCCCACTTATGGAAGACATTTAAACCTTTTACTGATATGCACAATATACCATAGAGCATAAATCCAACTGCAAAGGAATCTAACACAAATTAATCCAGAGTGGATAATTCGGAATATAGAGTAAGAAAGGAATGGTGTTGTAACCTTTTTTGGCATTTTATTGACATTTTTCTGTCCTAAATTGAAAAGTCTGAAATAAATCTTATTTACTTAGGGCTCAGCCTTCCAGTCTTGATGCAATCAGCTTTAAAAAAAATCAGGAAAGGCATTCTGTTCAAAGTAACAGAGTACAATCACTTACAGGTGGCTCAATGAAAGTAGAGCTCTTGAAGGCAGGTGTATTTAAATACCAAGATACATCGAAAAGCGCACAATTTTGGGGAAGTCCCAGGATCCTTAGCAGCAAAGGAAGAAGTGAATCCCATTTGAACAGATACCCCTGTGCAAAATTAGCACTGGTATTTGATGCAAAAGGGATGAGTGAGAGATTTTTTATTCTGATCAAATAGCTGTAGATTTAAATAACTGGACATACAGTACAAAACTGCCCTAGCACTTACTCTCCTGTGAAGCCTTTGGAGACAGAGTGCAAAGAGGCCAATTCTACCATGTCGGAGTACGAGGGCCCCATCTCATACAGCACCTTCTTATAAGAGACAAATGCACTGCCCTCACCAAACACTGTCTGCTGGTACACCTGTAACACAGACAGAGGCAGAGAAATGGGAAGAGAACATATGTGAGAATGTTGGAACCAAGACATCAAAAGTCTGAATAATGAAGATAAAGTGTCTCACAATACACAATGTGTCAAATGAAGGAAAGTTGTGATTGTGATGAGGCACAATCAACAGTGCATACCAGCACTGAGAAAATCATGCAAAAAAATAATATTTTTGTAATAGTTCACATTTGGAAAATATTATTAATTTTTATGTCTATATATAAATACAAATAACTACAAGTGAGACCTCATTTAGAATACTGTATGCTATTGCGATCACCAATCACAAAAAAGTATTCCTGCACTGAAATAAGTCCAGAGAGTGCAATTATATGCTTTCCAAGACTTAAGAGAATTTCCAACACTTTTTAGCCTTAAACAGACAAGTGTATGAAGGAACCTGACAAATCACAGGACATAAATGTAAACTACATGAAAGTGCTTAATTGAAAACAAGGGACACTTCCTTACTGAAAAGGTAGTAGGAATATGGAACAAGCTAACCAGGGCAAGTTGTTGAAAAACAGTAACCTAATTTCTTAAAAAAACAACTGCATAAAATCTTCAGATCAATAAGCCAGAAACTACCAAGCAGGATAGGCTTCCTTGTGTTTGTAACCTTTCTTACAGTTTGTTCTTTTGTAGTGACTGCCCAGTAGCACATCAATTTGCCAAACAGTTTGTCATACTGTAAACTCACCTCATCAACCAGCAAGAACAGCTTCTCTTCCGCGGCAAATCGAATCACCTCTTCAATGGATTCCCTGCTCTGTACGTGGCCTGTTGCAGCAGAGCAGAGGAATAGAGTCAGTACCCTAACGATCTTATATCATGTGATGACTTCCACTTGGTCAAAGGAGAAAAAAGTTGTTTGTTGGTCCATCAACACAGTTTGGAAAACAACTTGGAACCATTTTTTACAATAATTATTGTGCGTAGGCATCTCCTGCCCCAGTCATATCTGGACAACTTGAGACGGTGTGGAAATAAAACATAATCCTGAAATAAAATTAATATAAACTCAGCATTAAACATTTATTTTTTTTATTAGGGATGCAACATGACTGTATATTATACTGTAGGTTTCTTTTAAGACAAGCAAAAACCAAATCAGTACAATACATTATTTTTTAAATTTCTTTGAAATCAATAATGTGATCCTGGGTCCTTTTGAATAATTAAGAATTAATGTCAGTTTTTAAAGCTTTAAGGCTAAAGTATTCATTTGTAAACACCTGTACTGTGTCATGTTGTCCTGGAATGACAAGATAAGATGGCAACCTTAATTGTTGAGGGTGCACACAATTGTTTACCCATTGTAAGGAATATTTAAGGGTTCTTTATGTAGTATTAACTGCGTAGATAACTGAGCATGAAGGAATTATCATAAAAAGACTGGTCATATGATCTCTTCTTTTGTGAATGTTTTGCTTTGCTTCTGTTTTGAAATCTGAACTTAAAACACTCTCTCCTAGATCATGTGGCTCTTTTCTTTATGTGGTCACCTCAAACGCAAATCCAATAAGGGCAAAGGAGGAAACACTTCCAGATGTGTACAGTTAAGGTTTTTGAGGCTTACCTGTGGGGTTTCCTGGGTTGATGATATACAGTGCTCTGGGGCTGCAGTGCCCTCTAGCTGTTTGGAGGGCACGGCGCAGCTCATTCACCTGCATGTCCCAGCCTTGCTCCTCTGAGAGGTGGTATGGCACAATCGCCCCTCCAACCTCCAATACTGCTATTTTGAAGTAGCTGTACGAAGGCACTGGCATCAGCACTCCTGTCTGAGCGTGTCCCTCTCCATGCACCAGAATCTTCAGGATGCACTGGTGCAGATGAGAGAAAATTTCATCAATTCATCAAATCGTCAATTACATCACAATTTTTTAATCACTTTATTCTTCCTTGACCTGTTTGTAATCTAAAGGCTACAACTCTTCATACAGTGACAAGTCATAAAATCAGTCTCTGAATGGATGGAAGACATGAAATAGCTGCTTAGTCCTGTGACACAGGTGTACTACAAGCTAAGCTCTAAGCACACCAGCAGTGCAGTGCTTTATCCAGCTTGATCAAATCAGGATGTGCTCTTGTCAAATGAGCTACCATGGCTCTGGTATTGTCTTTATCCTTAATTGTTGTTAAAACAGTAGCATAAAACATTTAAACCACTCCCACATCTGTGAGATTATCATAGGAGTGGGACTCCATAATGCTTAATAATTATTTTGTCTTGTTGCAGACTCTGAAGTCGACTTATCTGTGAATTAAGATGCAGCTGGTTTGTTATTAAACAATCTATCACATTATCATAATAAAATAGTAATTGTAAGGAACTGACATCTGATCTCAGAAAGTGTTTGCACAGGATGGCCACTGCCAAGAAGCAGCCTAAACAGGAAATATACAGGTGACTGCCAAAATAAAGAAAACAGTTGAGTAAAAGAGGGATACAAAGTATAGTGAAAGCAGGTGCTTCTACACAGGTGTGATACCTGAGTTAATTAAGCAATTAAAACTCCCATCATGCTGTATAATTTCCCATCGGCCTTTATCAATCATGGCCTCCTAACAATCCCCCTCTATGAATTGGCTTCATTACTCTGCTCTCCTCCCCACTGATAGCTGATGTGTGGTGAGAGTTCTGGAGCACTATGGCTGCCGTCGCATCATCCAGGTGGATGCTGCACATTGGTGGTGGTGGAGGGGAGTCCCCATTACCTGTAAAGCGCTTTGAGTGGAGCGTCCAGAAAAGCACTATATAAGTGTAAGCAATTATTATTATTATAAAATGCTGGGTTGACTCAGTTGCACATTATTTTGACTACCGTGGCTAGAAGAGATCCCAATGACTTTGAGAGAGGGGAGATTGTTGACGTTTGGCTGGAGCTTCAGTGATGAAGGCTGCTCAACTTGTTGATGTTTCATGCGAAACAGTGGCTAAGGTGGTGTTGGCATGGAAGTCTGAAGGAAAGACATCGTGATCTAGAAGCAACTGTAGTCAAAAATGCATACTCCTCGACTGTGAAGCCCGTACATTGGTTCAAGATGCAAGGCAACATAGACGAGCAAGTCCGAATCAATTGACTGCAGATGTCAATCTAAGACGTAATGAGGTAGTTTAATCAAGCACAGTCCATCGAGAACTTCACAGAGAGGGATACTATGGTTGGGCCGTAGTGCACAAACCATTTATTACACCAACAAATGCACTTTTGCGAGTAAAGTGGTGCAAAAGACACATGCAGTGGAAAAAGGTCATATGGTAAAATCAGTCATCCTTCACCCTGTTCTCAACAAGCTGACGAGTACGTGTGTGTGCACACGTAAAGCTTAAAGGCTTGAGTGCTTGCTTCCCGCAGTGAAAGGCTCTTATGGTGTAGGGTGCATTTTCCTGGTATGGTTTAGGTCCACTCAACCCCTCAGAGGGCAAAGTGAAAGGGGCGGTGCGGTGGCTCTGTGGCTAAGAATCTGCTCATGTGGCTGGGAGATTCAAATCCCACAGCTGGCAGAGGAATCCTACTTTGTTGGGCCCCTGAGCAAGGCCCTTAACCTCAGTTGCTCCAGGGATGCTGTATAAATGGCTGACCTTGTGCTCTAACCCCACGCTTCTCTCTCCCTGTCTGTGTGCCTGTGTCTCGTGGAGAGCAAACTGGGGTAAGCAAAAAGTTCAATTCCTAATACAAGAAATTTTATATCTTATTATTCTTCTTTTTTTTCACAGCCTTAGTCCCAGACTGTCCTGGGGTCAGCTGCTTTGGTTGCTCTTCTCCACTTGTCTCTGTCGAGCACATCTTCCTCATTCACTTCACATACCTCCATATCTTTTCTCACACAATCTATCCATCTCTTTCTAGGCCTGCCTCTTCTTCTGTTACCTTCCACCTCAAATTCCATTACTCTCTTTGTTACTTCCTCAACGTCCCTCCACTTTTATTTTGGCAGGTATCTACATATGCATGTATGAAATGGACACAATTTTAATATATAAAACAAGCCCTAGAAAACCACCAGAGAAATCCCAGTATTTTCACCTACTTAAACACCTGCTTGACAAATCATAAACAATCTGAACACCACAAAAACATGTTTATAATTACATGGCAATGCCAAGAAAAATGAAATGTATCTCGATGCCTCATATTCGCCGGATGGTGAAGATGCCTTAAATAACTCCATTCCCTGGAGCAGAATGTGAAGTAACATGTTTTCCTTAACAACAGTGTTAAGGCTTCCTTAATGGCAGAGAATGAGGTGTTAATGTGAACACATTTTGAGACAAGCAATACTTTTAAAGATGTTGATCTAATGTGTCTCACCCTTATGGCATCCTGTCCACCTGAAGTGATAAAGATATTATCGGGGTCAGAAGGCACCCCCCCGTCTCGCTGTGAGATGAACTCTGACACACTGCGTCGAATGCTGACGATGCCGCAGGGAGGTGAGTACGAGCCTGGAAATACATACACAGTCACGCACAGCGCCAGTACAGACAGAAGTGAGGCAAGTCAGTATTGGGTGTTGAAAAAGAGTGCATTCACAACCCGTTAGTGATGTGTGAATTGGGAGGCATTGTGTGCAGGTCCAGTAGTTACCAAGACTTCCTCCTTCACAGTTCTTCAATAATCTCTGGGCTCTCTGCTCGACGTCAGAAGGGAATCGGTCACTGTGGAGAAGCTCGGGGTACAGGCAGACAGCTAATACCTGCACAGTACAGAAAGACAATTAGAGGACAATTTCAGGGTTACCCTTTACCACTGTACAGTAGTAAGTCCCAGTATTATACAACTGTCCTCCATCTAGAGATTTATGGTGCATTATCCAGGTGGATGCTGCACATTGGTGGTGGTGGAGGGGAGTCCCCATTACCTGTAAAGCGCTTTGAGTGGAGTGTCCAGAAAAGCGCTATATAATTGTAAGCAATTATTATTATTATTATTATTATTATTATTATTATTATTATTATTATTATTATTATCTATGTAGAAAATCCTTATATACTTTTTGCCTTTTTTTTATTCGCTGTCTTTTGTTTTTTCTAACTTTACTACATGTTGTCAGAAGAAGGGTGAAGCTTCCTGATGTCATTCCGAACTGCTTCTTCTTCCTGGGGAACTTTCACAGTTGGAAAGTCCTCGAAGGACAAAATGTTCCTCTCCATTAACATGCAGTGTGGCAGTCTAGGCACTACAGATGATACAGATGATCATACAGTACAATGATGAATATGTACAGGCACCGTAGCAAAATGTATGAAAACACAAATCTCTTCAAACACAGACTATTCTCATTTTTGACAAGTTCAACTTGTGTTCGGTCTCGGTCTATCATGGAAGACTCAAAGTCACAGCACTGACAAAATCCATGGGGTCTCTGGCAGCCACTTCAAACAACCCTGTGAGTTTTGTGCTTTGTCCTGCTATGACCAGAGTCCATGTCTCACAGACACTGCAGTCCAGATTTTCTCAATTAGCAAAACTCTGCAGAGACAATGCAGAAATATGACCTAATTTTCTGCTTGTATAATACCTGTATTTACATTTATTAATTGTACCCTTTGTAAACCCTAAGAGCTAAGGTCCTTTTTCCCCTTTTACAACTATTATCCCCCATTTCCCTCTGACATAGCAACACAATATAGCTAAAGATAAATATAGCTAAAGACACAAATTCATGATTCTCAGAGAGACATATACTGTATATTATTTGCCAATAGGGGCCTCAAGTCTAGAACTGGCTACAGTGCCTTGGAAAAGTATTCATACTGTTCCTATTGTGTCCCATTTTCTAAAATTACAGAACACTGCATTTTTATTTAATATTTTACCTAAACTTTGCAGTACAGTGGCACAATGGTTAAAATAGTTGACTTGCTGCACTGGGGCCCTGGGTTCAATTTTGGACCTGGGGTGCTATCTGCATGGAGTTTATATGTTCTCCCCAGGTTTGTGTGGGTTTCCTTTGGGTGCTCTAGTTTCCTCCCATAGTCCAAAGACACACTGGTGGGTTAATTGACTTCCGGAAAAACCTGCCCTGGTGTGAGTGTTTGTGTGATGAACAGGGGTCTAAATCCTATCCCATCCAGATGGGATACCTCCCCTGCATTCCCTGTATAGGAAGAAGCAGTTAAAAAATGGATGTATAGATGGATTAACTGTACTTCATTTTGTTTTTTTTTAATGTGGAATTGGTTGTGCATACAGTATAACAAATAGTGGTTGCTACTTCTACACAAGAACAAGCCTTCAACTATCACTAGACTGACCTGCCGAAGGAAGGAGATGGGCTTCATCCCAGCCATGTGAGCATCCCCTGAACTCACATCTATCAGCTTCTTATAAGGCTTCTTCACTCCCTGCAGAGAGAGGCACAGAGTAAAGTCTATACTTCACACAGTACTATCTACAGTACCTCACACAGTACTGTCAACTGCATACCTCTAACAATACAGTCTGTGCCTCACACAGTATATGACTGTACCACACACAGTACAGCCAATATCTCGTGCAGTACAGTCTGTACCTCGCACATTAAAGCCTGTGCCTCACATAGTGCTGTCTATACCTCACAGTACTATGTACATCTTGCACATATATACAGTATATATACAGTATAGTATATATCTCATATACCTTAATATAGGATACCTTTCCTTGTTGTTTATTTCTAGCTTACTTGTTTGTTTTAACTATCCTCTGTAGGACTGGACAGCACTCTACAGTATTCCACTGTCTTCTGTAAGACTTGACTGTACTTTTGTACTCTGCTGTATTTGACTGAATTCTCTACTACTACTGTCACACTAATCTCCTCAGCTGTACTCCACAGTATTCTGTGGTACCGGACTTTATACCATAGTTTATCCACCATAGGTTAAAATACCTGCAGTAGCTCCTTTCTGATCTCTCTTGCTCGCATTCTTATGAATTCTTTATCGAGGACTTTTATACTCCTCACATAGGGGTTGACCTCATTCAGGGTCAGACCTTTGCCCTTGAAATCCATTTCACCTTCCTCACTGTAGAAGCCTGTGTCAAAGGATAAGAAGTGTTATTCACATACCGTCCATCGGTAGCTTCTCAATGCATGAGAAGTGCTGTCCTGAAAAGCCCTTATATATAAATCTTAGAAAAATAAGAATTAAAAGATTAAAGTGTCCAGAAATGAAGTGACCATCTAAGGATCATTGACTTCGGTTCTTCATGTTCAGTCCTATCTCCTCAAAATATTTAATTTTATAATTAGATTTTATTTAAGCCAGCTACTTTTTTGGCCCATAAATGAAGGCCAAATAATTATTAACAGCACCGCACTCTCACCCCGAAGTCTGTGACTCACCTGTTAGAAGCACACTGCAACCCAGCTAAGCCCCTTTCTGTCTGCTGCTGTTGTCCTGTCTGTGAGCAGGTTTCTCTCTCAAAGACTGGTTTCAGCACTGTGATAAATTCATTCACACTCTCACTTTCTGAGCCTTAGAGGAACCGTGGTGGAACTAATATAATCTTTAACTCGTAACACTTAACCTAATTAATCTTTCACCACAGTTATCATTTGCAATGAAGCCAAGACAGTGTAAGAGATACCAAAAATCCCCATCTTTTTTAAAAAATTGATTCACGTTTAATAAATGTGTTAAAGATTTCTGATTTCTTATTTGAAAGCTCACAAACATAAACATAAACATATACTGTAGCTATGGAGACAAAAATCGGAGACATGATGAAGGTAAAAAGAAACTGAGATTAATGTGTGCTTGCACTTTAAAAGTCATGTTAAATTAAATAATGCAAGACGTGGGACTAAAATAGAAACTTGCTGGGTAATAAATAAATAAAACCATGTAAATCTCCTGCGCCTGCTTGTCACATGTGAAAACTACTGTGGGCTTCAATGTACACCTATATTATTTCTGCTTACATGTGTTCAATAGAACAATGTGGAAATAACAGCCCATTGCAGAAGGTATGTACTGTAGGGGAAAACAGCCACAGTATAATAAAACATAAATGTTAAAAGAAAGCTCTCCTATTGCTACCTGTATGATGACCTTGTGGCAGAAATGAGGACAGTAGTTTCAGCTAACCAGCCACTAGCAGACATTAGGGTCTCTATTGTAAGTAAATACTGTAGGTCCACAGGTGGTACAGTACATTGATTTAATTAGTTGACCTAATTAGTTAACTGGTGGAGGCTGAGAGCCACAAAATTAACATGGGAATAATTTAGACTACTAGGTTTATAAAGGAAAACTGCAATAAGTGGTGCTGGTATAGAGTAAGGCTTTGGTAGGTTAAACCTAAAAACCTAAAAGATTTTGGGGCTTTTTTTATGCTGATTAAAGTCTTGTAGCACAGTATCTTTGCTGTCCATTCTATCCTCCCGCCTCTTTAAAAGGAGGCCCAGTACAAAGTTCTTCTCCTGTTTTCCACGTTTGACAAGTTTGCTATTATGTTTTAGCAGCAGACCAAGCAAAATAAACATAATCTCAAAGATGTATTGTTTTACAGAGGAGAGTGGTCAATGACACCCAATCACCCTTATCCTACTGTCAGATGGAGTGGGTGGCTGACTCTGTCAAAGGCACTACAATGGTTGAGGATGCATCTGGAGCTGCAGCAGGCACAGACTACTGGTGGTCAAAGAGCACAACATGACTTCAATTTTTAAAACATCACACCTGTAATGTGAAGAAAGGGCTCTATCTAGCTGGACGTGGCAGGAGAAGAAACAGAGGATATTGGTGGGAATGCCAGGAAAAGACTGTCACCAACAAAAATCACCAAAAGATTTATTATTTCTTTCAGTAATTAAATTGAACAAAAGAAAACAGGATTTAATACTGCCAAGGTGAAGAGCACATAGTTGTTCAGCTGGCTTGGTAGCCCAGGAACTTCATTACTTATAAACAAGTCACCACCAATTACCCTCCATAGTCTTACTTGGCAGGTTATTCCACAACTTAAGATCTTTATTTCAACCTATGAAAATATTTTAACCAGTTTCTTCAATCATGGGATATTCCAAAGTCTTCTTTGGTCTACACAAGCCCTGTGACTCTGTTAAAGCAGAAAACCAACTATAGTAAGGTTGTTACTCTTTGAAAGCATGGGAATTTAACTCATTATGCTTATAAACACATTGTCCAACATTATGATAACTTATTTGATATCTGAATATCTTTAGAAACCATAGAGTGAATCCTGAGGTATTCAGGGCTTGATCCTGTTGAATTCCATGTGAATCCAATATGAATTTATAGCCATTATTTTAAGATAATGTAAGACTTAAGACTGTAGATATGGAAACATCAATAAGCATGTTCAGTGAAAATCTTTTTGGTTTGTAAAATTATGTGCCAACCTAGTGGGTGTAATCTCAACCAAGAGCTCCTGGCTGGGCTCGAATTGTGCTGCTACCATTTGTGCATCTGCTGACAAATGCATTTGCATGTATTAGTTCAAGCATAGTTACCGGTGTAATAAGATGACAACCTTACTTGTGTTAGCACTTGAGCATCATGTGTGTTTGAAATAGGGGATGTACTGTAGAGAAGCCTAGCCAAACGAGACCCCCTCATACAGCTATTATACACAGATGAGACCTCTTTTGCTTTACATCATTGTATACATAGTTGAACATGGATAATAATAATACATTCCCGGCAACTATTACTGTCTAGTACATCACAACAATCGTTGGCGTTACACAACAAATTGACTCGGAAAAAAAGGACAGAAATCAGTCTGTATATTTCCATGTTTTTTCCACCCTCACTGCCAGCACTTCAAGTGGCAGGAGAACAGCTAATTTAAGTTGCTCAGTATTACTCAGTGTTCTGTTTTGGCCAGCAGGACTTGACTGGTTATGCTTTATGGAGGTGGGGACAGGGGGGAATCAAGTGCAACTCAGTGCTGCAGGAATGATCACACCAATGTGAACATCGAGCCTTTGGAAGGTTTAAAACCACAGTTAAGTTGTGAACAGGGGTGGCCTTATTAGACTTCTTCCTTAGCAGACACAAATTACATATGACAAACTGAAGGATTCAGATGTGGCTGGACTGAAAAGGGACTGAGGCTTCTTCAAAATCTTGTGCTAACAGAACAGGGGCCACTCCAGCAGAGCTCTATTTAGATCTTCCATGAGAAGAGAAATACAAAGCTTAGTGGAACCTCAAACGAACTGGAGAGCGTCTTTGAACATAAAGTGCTAAGAGTGGTTTGCCAAGCTGAGATGGTGAATCCAGTGCTCTGGGACCTTTCCAGAACAGTGTGTTAGTTCAGGTCAGACAGGTTCCAGCAGCCAAATGATTGTATTTAAAGACCTGAATGTGTGTCTTGGTCTGTGACTTGGCTTCTGGCTTTCCTTAATGACACATTTCTGAGGTCAAATACTGTCCAAGGAGTAGAAAGGCATGTAACAGTCCCTCAGCTCTAGGGGATGGCAGATCCCCTAGAAGCTTTCAGGTGAGAGTGTGAGAGGAACTAGGAGGGGAAGGAGGGTGTGAAGAAGGAGGTGATGGGAAATCTCCCCTGGAGAGAAGGGAGACGCTGGGAGACACTGAGGTGAGGGGAGGATGAGGAGAATCCCGAATGATGTGTTAGTGAGGAATCCAAGAGAATGTGGAAGTTGACTGCAGACTCCTCAGCTGTTTTTCTTTTCTGGACACTGGATCTTATAACCCACCCTGTAGGCTTGGAGGTACACACGTGCCTGGTTGATTCTGGAATGAAAACAGTAGCTCATTATCTCAATTAGCTTTTACTGGTAAAACAGTATCTAGTAAAAAAAGTGTCTATAAGTGCTTCCTGTGATTTGAAGTCTACAAAAATTATCATTCAAAGGACCGTAACAGACCATCTGTCAAGGTTTGAAAACTGTTACCCACAACCCCCTTCAACAATATATACAATGTTTAGTTGTGGAACAATTACAAAATTGCTTACTTACTTAAAATCAACACACTGTGATGTCAGCACACAGCAGACCTTGTGAAGACTGACAACACTACAATGTCTCCACACAGGCAGCTGCCTACACTGTTTTAAGGGCAAGTCAAGATTAAAGTCACCTAAGACAATGGTAAACACTCAACCAATTCTGAATTTTCACAAACAAAACCGTGCTACTCAAGTTAAAGATTCATGACATTTAACTGATTAACATGGGCTTAACATGATCATGAAAAGCTTTCTATTATGACAATACCAAGGTTAAAAAAAATCCAGATAAGAAAAGAACAACATGAACAGATCTAAGCATGACAGATAACTATGGTCTTAAATCTGCCAGGACAATGTTTGTGTACCTGTACTTGGTGCACAGCTGGACTCCCAGGGGTCCACAGCGATCCACATAGCTCTCCCTCACCCCCCTGCGCACTGCCCGTGCTGTGCTCACCACTGTGGTCACAATAGGACAAATCCTGGACAGGCGGAAATGACAGAGAGATGGACGATAAGGGATACCAGAATTCAACCTATGCAGTTCCCTAGAATTACTAACGGAAGACTACTCAGGCCTTCTTGCATATCATGTCAACAGTAGCTCTATGGTATAAGAAATAAATCACTATACATGATACACAGCACAGGTTGTGTTTGTTCCAAACACCCACAACACTACTGGTGAAGACATCTGAGTGCTGTGACGCGTGTCTCCTAATGTTAGTGAAAGGCTCTGTTTGGTTGAGGTACTCACAGCTTCTCACAGCGCATGCCTGTTGTGCCCTCTGGACAGCTGCACTTGTTGAAGGGGGCACAGGTGGCGCCATGCTGGCAGGGTGGCACACAGGGTGTTGTCACAGCTGCAAATAACAGTAGTGGGTCAATGTACTGCCTGCAAAGGTTCAACACGTCCACAAACACCTGCTGTGTCCCAGGTTAATTAGTGCAGAAACAACTTGCAAAGCAGCGCTCTCAGACTACAAAGGGATTTATCAATGAGATCACATTCTGTACAGAACACTCATTCTCTTTGATTCTAACCACGGGTATCAAAAAGTGTTAAAGTCTGCAAAGGACTGGGTCCATGTGGGAAGTCGCAGCCTTGCACTCTAGGATTCTGAAATAAATGTCTATGGCATGACCTTTTCAAGAAATAAGCAAGCTTTTTGATGGAGGATGGATAGATCTACTGTACAAAAATCAACAAAAAGCAGAATATGCAAATCTAGAGGTTCTATTCCATGTTTTAGTGTGTAAAACACTCCAGACACTACAGTGAATTCATTTTTTATTTTTCCCATTACTGTGAGCATGAAGCTTGTAAGCTGAAATACACTATATCCCATGAATCTATTAAGAGAGATGATCAGGCTTTCACCTGAAAGCATGTATTAGAGATAGACAACATTTATTAGAGTGCTGCATATTTTCAAAGATGAACATAAAGACTTCATGAAACTCTTTGAGAACACTTGTCATCTCTCCCAGTGCAATAAACTCTTTAATGGACTGAACACCCAAATTAAAGCTACCCTGCAGATGAATGAGTTATTCGTAATAAGGACATGTTTCTCTGTCTTGACACCTGTAAAAGTCTTTAACAATTTAAATTGACTTTTTCAGGAGCCCTGGTTAATCATAGAATGTGTCCCAGCAGCTGACACTTTTACATCATGTAAGAGGTCATCTGAGTGCTAAGCAGATGGCTTTGTGTGATTTATTAAGTTACCAGCATGGATGATTTCAGCAATTTTCAAAACTGGGGCCTATGACCCCTTTCTTTGCTGGCTAAGGCTCTCAGGACAGAGTACCACTGGCCAGACAGAGAGACTGAACATCTGTTGAACTTAAGAGCTTAGAGGGGAGGCTCATCAGCCTCTTGTCCCATTAGGGCAACAGGAGAACTATTAACTATGTTCTTTTCAGTGTGTGATTGTGTTACAGCTAGAACAGCTAGACACAGTTTTATTTTGATTAAATCCTAATGATTTTTTTTTTAAAGCACCAGATAATCATAAACATTTGAGTGTCTTACAATCACTCTGCATAAAAGAATAAGGTTCTAAATAGTGTCTAGGGGTATGAGTTTAAAAGTATAGTTTGACAGTAACCAAGAGCCCTTTGCTACTTTTACAGAATGGTTCACTAAATATCTGTAAACTTCAACTAGAATATGTGACTAAACTTGTGCAAAATGTCTGCATTCCTATAGCGACTGCAGAGCAATATTATTTAGCCCCATTGCTTTGGCAAGAAATGTACAGTCCTGACAATTACTGGCTAGAGAAGTGGGTGTAACAGGGGTGTACTGTTTGTTTTTTTGCTAAAAAGAACAAACATTAACTGTACTGAACACGACTGATGGGGCAGAACAGCCCCCTATTGTGTTCCAGCACTATCACAGACAGATGAGCAAGGCTCCGACAGAGAGATGAGCATGCAGCAATCAACCAGTCAAAAAGCAACAGGTGTCCTGAGAAGAAAAATATCTGTGTAACAGGCAGGGTTCAAAAGTAAGAAACCTTTAGTTAACTAAACTGAGACAGTTGAGTGATGCAGGCAGTAGCTAAAACGTGTACCAACAGGAATTCTACAAAATATTCTTGCTTCAGATTAATTCCTTATTCATTCTGAGTACCTGCAGAGTCAGTGGTTGCAGTTTATTTTTCATTAGACGCTCCAAGGAATCTGTGAACTGATAGCAGGCTTATTGTGCGATTTGCCTGTCACCCACTTACCTGTCTCACACAGGGCACCCGTGAAGCCACTGGCACAGCGACAGCGGTTAAGACCCACACACACCCCATTGTTCTTACAGGCCACCTGGCACAGCACGGGCTCTTTGAGAAGCAGACAGACACACAGTCAAACCTTGACAGACTTTCACAAGTGTTTCAGGTGGGTAGCTGCGTCAGCATGCGTAGGCTGCAAAGGAACAAGTAATAGGTTTATTCCATGCTGAAAAAAAGAAGAAAGAAAACACAACGTTTCGTCCGTGGGGCCTTCTTCAGGTGTGAGGACTTTATTTATTTTTAAACACTTTACTTGCTCACACCTGAAGAAGGGCCCACGGCCGAAACGTTGTGTTTTCTTTCTTTTTTTTCAGCATGGAATAAACCTATTACTTGTTCCTTGTTTGAGATTGTTTGACTGCCATTAGGAAAATTTAAAAACATCTAAAGACATTTAAGATATGATAAAGACTTATGTGTTGTTTAAATGTATAAATTTTAAATATGTTGTTATACAATGGCTGTACTTCATTTCAGGTTACCTTAAAAACCTTCAAAACCTTCAAAAGACAGGTGTCCTGTCAATCATATGATTTAAGTAATGATTCACTCATTATTTGAGTGAGCAGAAAAAAAACAATGACCTGAAAATCTATCACAGATTTGATTAAACAATTTTAAGTTGCAATGAGTAGAAAGGAAAATGTACTCCTGCTTTACTAGTGGGATGCTTTCATTGTCTCCCATCACCCCACTCTACCCCTTTAGTCAGCACTGTGTTAGTATCATAGGACTCAGTGTGCCGAGCCAGTTACAAGACTGATGTCAACCCCCTCTGTCTTTGGTGCAGTGCTGAGTGTGCATCGAATTAGATCCTAGCAATGGCAGGGGGGGCTACACTAGTCACAGTGGTACCTATCTGACAGCGGGCACCCTGCCAGCCCCGGACACAGGTGCATTTGTTGACATCGACACACCTTCCTCCATTCAGACAGGGCGGGGTGCAGGTGGCTGGAGAGAGGAGAGAGAGATTAACCATGATCACTACACTGATCCACCTGAAAGAGTATCTCTGTGTCCCTCTCCCACTCTTTTCATCAAGCACTGTTGAATTTCTGAGTCAAGGCTGTGCACTTGAACTGTTCAGGGTCCTGTATTTATTACTCTCTGAGAATAACGCAGTTCTGTCCAAAGACTGATACAGAAATACTTTGACCTTGCATGTGGACATCAGTGATGCATTCCCCATCTGTGACTGCAGGAGGTACTCACGAGTCAGGCACTGCGAGCCGGTGTAGTCATAGGGGCACTGGCATGTGTCTGGGGCAATACAACGCCCTCCGTTGGCGCAGGGCAGCTCGCACACCGCTGAAGGGAGAGGAAGGGCAGCAGTAAGGGAGACAGACAGGGAAGGCAACCTGAGAGGCTGGAAGAGAAAATCATCGAATGAGAGAGATTACAGCAGAGTGAAGAGTCTGACGTAGAGCTGACAGAGGAGGAGATGCTGGTAGCCAAGGGACAGAGAGACAGGAGGACAATGGATATCACAGGGCAACAAGGCCAGAAGCGATGGAAAGGAAAAAAATGGGAGAGTAAGGCAAAAGTGGGAGAAGAGAGGTGAGACAGAGAGAAAGTGAGAGCCAGTGAAACTGAGCAGTAAGGATTACCAGTGTGGCAGCCTGGACCAGTCCACCCTGGGGGACACAGACAGGTGTTCCAGCGCATACATGAGCCTCCGTTAGCGCAGGGAGGAGAGCACATGGCTGAAACACACACAAATGATAATAAGACACACAACTGATGACTAATGAATGCATATAATGTATATATGTAACACACACAAACACATACAGACAACACTCATCCGACACACATTAAAAACACAAAAAAACAGATTTTACGCATTGCAGAGTTGCAAGCTACGGGCGCCAGGCAGGATACACCCTGAACAGGACTCCAGTCCTTCACAGGGCGAACACAGACACTAGTACACTCAGACCATGGCCATACAGGGGAGTCAGAACCTATTGCAACAAGGAGCGATTCACAGGGGATTCGCTGGTCTATGGGTACGATTCTCCCTGTGGGTGCAAGAGGTTTGGGGTTCGAATTCCCGACAAGCTCTTGCATGCTGTTTTTTTCCACACCCATTATCTTGGGAATCAATATTTAAAACTGCTACTACTAGTATGTTTTTGAACCATGGAAGGAAACAGGAGCACCCAGAGGAAACCCACGCAAACAAAGGGAGAACATGCAAACTCCACACAGATAGCACCCCAGGAATTGAACCCAGGGCCCCAGCACTTTGAAGCAGTAATGCTCACCACCGCACAACTGTGCCACCCTGGTAACTCATCTAGTAAAACCAAGACACCGAAACTGACTCATTAATCAAAATCATTTTACACTGTTCACACAAAAAGACACTCAATAACAAGCACAGCAAAGTACCTGAACAGCCAGGACCAGGGTAGCCCGCAGGACAGTCACAGCTGTTGGGAGCAGCACACACACCTGAGTTCTGGCAGGGGGGGTCACACACCGCTGTGGGGAGAGACAGAGAGATCGGGCTGTTTTAGCTGTGAGAAAGACTGAGAAGCAGAGAGGATGAAGAAGAGGAAGAGATTTTGAGAAACGTACGTGGGGGGAGACAAGCCTTACTGAGAATCAGATACTTTTAAAACAAAGTTCCAAGATACTTTGTGTAAGGGCTTACTCTTTAAACTTCACATGAGGTTAGTGAGAAGTATTTTTAAAAATTCAGGAATTGCAGTAAGCCAAGTAAAGTGATTATAGTTACTAAAGTATGTAAAGTAATACATTACTTATTTAAAGTAATTTCCCCCTACTTTTTTTTAGTTCAAAAAGTAACTCATTACACAAGTAACTTGTAACGTTAATGATGCCATTCCCCCCCACCACTACCACTCACCTGTTCCTTAGCCAGCCTCATTGCTGGGGACATTTTCTCAAGCTTCTCAGCCTAACTGCATGCTTAGGGCTAAAGTCATTATGATCAGCAACTTTGATTAACCTCCTCTTCCCATTTCTAGAATGGCTCTCATTGGCAATCAGTGACTGATTAAGCTTCTCTGCATTGTTCATATCCTATGTGCTGTCACTGCTTCTAAAAAAAAAAGGCTGTACCCAAGCTAATATAATCTTGCTGTCCCAATGTGATGAGTTTTGATTTTGATTCTGAGAGAAACCGACACAGAGCAAATCACACACAGAACAGCCTGACTCACGCTGGCACTTGGCTGGGTCATCGGTACGAGGTTCGTATCCCTTTCTGCAGCTGCAGTTGAATCCCCCAGGGTGGTTCAGGCACAGCTGCTCACAGCCTCCGTTAGTGAAGTCAGCACACTCATCCACATCTGTACAGGGCGAGAGCGCACGCTGGCTTGACAAAGCCTAGCAAGAGCCAGTGTATGTTCCCCCTCTGGACAAGGAATTGTCCATTGCGTATCGTATCCTCTTTTTCATCTCCTCCACCTTTCTTCCTCTCTCTTTTCTCCCTTTCATTCATCCCCTTCTTCATATACCTTCTCCTCCCCCAATTTCACTTCCCTTTCTCTAGTCGTGGCATTGACTCCTCTCTCACCCTGACAGCTTCGGCGATCAGCGCCCAGCTCCCATCCTGCCCTGCAGCTACAGAGTGGCTGGCCCTCGCTGAGCTCAGTGCAGGCATGGGCACAACCGCCGTTCCTCAGGGCACATGAGCTGACATCTGAAGGACAGGGAACATGGGTTAAGAACACAAAGAAGGTTTTTCACTGAGAAAATGCCACCTGCCCAATCACAGCTAAGCAGTTTCTTATGCACTATGTCAGTGGTTCTCAATCCTTTTGCTAAAGGCCCCCTGTGTCTGCTTTTTTTCTTTTTCCAACTGGACCTTGAATCACCAGTGCTTACTGGTGCCTCTAAATCATAAGCTTACTGGTTTAGACTTTTTTGCGCTCAGTCCCTGGTTTCAAAAGTTATTGTTTTTTATTCAACAATGTCATCATACAGCATAGCACATAGTCTCTCCTCAACTTGCACCTTTATTCCTGGCTAAACTTCTCTTAATAGATGAGGAATAGACACAGGTGGGAATTCCACTGCTTCCCACAGACAATGTTTGTCATTCTGCTTATGTAAAATTCTTCTAATTCAGCTGACACACTTCAAAGACGGCCGTCCTGAAAAGTGTTAAATAGCACTCATACCAATCATAAATTTAATTCAGCTTTCGAAGAGCTGATAGCAAATTTATAAAAAGTGTTAAAAAACATCCCAGGAGCCGGCTTCAGAACCACTGTACTGGGAATTCTTTAAAAACGAAGGCCTGAGTACCAAAAAACAAGCAAGTAGATCAA
Organism: Lepisosteus oculatus; assembly: GCF_040954835.1. NCBI lineage: Eukaryota > Metazoa > Chordata > Actinopteri > Semionotiformes > Lepisosteidae > Lepisosteus > Lepisosteus oculatus. The sequence continues at coordinate 29,155,199 of NC_090701.1, forward strand.
TTACTGACTGTAATTTACACTGGTGAGTAAAGGCCCAGTCAGAACAAAAACAAACACATACAGGGGACCTCCAGGACCAGGAATGAGAACCACTGCACTAAGTGATATGGTCACAGTTGGAAGTTTAATTTGAAGAAGCTTCATGTTTCCACAAACTACACAAAACAATCAGCACAGATACAGAGAGAGGGATTCACAAGAATGAAAAGCAGAGGGACACCCCTTCCCCAACAGGGATCTAGCGACGGATCTAGTACTCACTAACGCAGGTCCTGTTGTCCATGTTGAGGAGCAGGGGTTTTGGACACTCGCACTGGTGTCCCCCAAGGGTGTTGAAGCAGCTGTGGGAACAGCCTCCGTTCTGCAGTTTGCACTCGTCCACATCTGGGGACAACATACATGTATGTGCACAGCAACAAACACACTGAGATACACAGTGCACAAGCGGATTCATACACATGCATGTGCACATACTGTACTGTACATCTGCCTGCACCTCACACAGCCTCTCAGCCACCAGACTCACCCACACAGCGGCGGTTGTCCACATGCAGCTGGTACCCTGGGCGGCAGGAGCAGAGGAAGGAGCCCTCCGTGTTGGTGCAGATCTGATCGCATGTTCCGTTCACCAACACACACTCATTCACGTCTACAGGGAGAGGGGTGCACAGAGAGGCAGGCAGGAAACAAGTGAAAGGGAAAAGTAAGGAGAATTGTTGAGTTACAGGTGCAAATCCTCCAGGCTGAGACTGCCTGCGATGAGCCCCTACTTGGCTATGTACCTGTGCAGTTGTGGCCATCCTGGGAGAGCTGGTAGCCCTGCTGGCAGTGGCACTGGTAGGCGCCAGGCTCATTGCTGCAGTTTTGCTGGCACTCTCCATTGTTCAGGGCACACTCGTCCACATCTGCAACCCCAACCACAGCTTCATCATCACTGACCAAAATAATTCTCAGATTCTCATATGTCTTATTCTTTTCTTACAAATAATTCAATATCTTTACTTATGTCTCAGCTTCTTCATTGTTTTACATCATCAATTTGAATTAGGCACCTCTGTTCTCATTTTGAACTGCTATTGAGTGAGTATGTTCACATTCCCCAGAGTCTCTCACAGTGTCCCTGGGAACACATCTTGGAATAGTCGTTGTGCCACACTGCCCCCTTTCATCACTGAGGGGAATGTGATGTTGGAATACAGCAGGCCCAAGCTCTATCATTTTCATTAGGAGTGCTCTGAGGGACATTAAGAAATACAGTACCAGAAAATCATTCTTAGTTCTTGAAGTGTGCTTCAAACTGGAGACACAATTGCCCTTTTATAAAACAAAATTGGTTTGCAATCTAAAACATGTTTCCAATATTTGAATGTATCTTTTCTAAAGGGACCTGGTTCCTCAGAGGCACTCTTGTCTGGAGAAGGAAAGCTTTGCTCTCAGCCTCTCTCCTGACTTCCCTTGTCTTGATGGAACACAGCCTTGCTGTTCACTATTTGACATGAGTATTGCTGTTTGCATCTGAGACCCCCCGCCAGGCTAGTTCCTGAGCTGGGCAGGCTTCATTACCGAAGCAGGAGTGCCCATCGCCAGCAAAGCCCTGGTAACACTGACAGAAGTAGGAGCCGATGATGTTCCCACAGCGAGCGTTGACGTCACAGCCGTGCCTGCCTGAGGCACACTCGTTCTCATCTGGGCCGGAGGGAAGAAAAGCGAGGAAGAAAAAGGAGAAGAAAAAAGGGTTAAGGTCAAAACCCACCATTGGCAGCTGTTGAGGGAAGGCAAAAGCCCCTTTATGGGGATTTTCAATTATTCTCCCTATCTGAGCACATCAGGAAATGCTCAGAACATTGGGAAATAACACCAATAACAAGGTGACATGCCCTCCAGCTTTTCCCTTAATTTTCAATCACTTCAGTAGCATTGAGGGTGCCAGCTGGAAAACCTCTTGAATTAACAGCAGCAATATCACTCTGCAACTCACAACTCACAACTGGCAACCCACTGAAGCTAAGCAGGTGTGAGCCTGGTTAATACCTGGATGGGAGACCTCCTGGGAAAAACTAAGGTTGCTGCTGGAAGAGGTGTTAGTGGGGCCAGCAGGGGGCACTCACCCTGCGGTCCATGTGGGTCCTAATGCCCCAGTATGATGACAGGGACACTATACTGTAAACAGGTGCCATCCTTTGGATGAGATGTAAAATCGAGGTCCTGGCTCTCTGTGGTCATTAAAAATCCCAGGCTGTTTCTCGGAAAGAGTAAGGGTGTTACCCCGGTGTCCTGGCCAAATTTCCCATTGGCCCTTACCAATCATGACCTCCTAATAATACCCATCTATGAATTGGCTTCATTACTCTGCTCTCTTCCCCACTAGTAGCTGATGTGTGGTGACGATTCTGGCATGCTGCACATTGGTGGTGGTGGAGTTTAGTCCCCATTACCTCTAAAGCGCTTTGAGTGGAGTGTCCAGAAAAGCGCTTTAGAGGTAATTGTGTAGCAATTATTATTATTATTATTATTATTAGTTTGTCCTCACGTGTCACCTCTGACACAAACACACAAGCACTTTGCTGCTTTTTTCCATGGAATGCTATAGTAAGTTCCCAGTCTCCCTGAGAGAATATCGATGAGTCTTTTGCCATCTGTAGCAACTTCTCAAGGCTTCTGCTCCTGCCTGTGACAAATCTTGTTCAGTGTCGCTCCTGTTGTGCCCGTTGTCCTAGCTCCCTGGGTTTGTGTGTGTGTATCAGTGCTCCAGTCCCTCCCCCTGTCTGCGTGCTCACCTTCGCAGTGTGTGCCGTTGCCTCTGTACCCAGGCTGGCAGACACACCTGTAGCTGCCCAGAGTGTTCTCACACACCCCCTGTCCAGCACAGATATCGGGGGTCTCTGTGCACTCGTCCACATCTACAAAAGACAGGGAGAGAGAGGCAGAGGAGTTGTTACTGTCTGCTGACTGAAAATAAAATGGGTCCATAACCTTCATTTCATTTTTCTTTTTTAAAGCCCATTAGGTCTTTAATCGTCTATATTTTCTAGAACTACAGCAAGAAGTGCTGGTGTGAAGGCCTCACCAGAGGAGGGAGCGAAAGGTTCCCCGTCCATAAAAGACAGAAACTAGAATTGTTATTGTAAGTGTGTAACTATGGTGATTTTCTGTATTCATGGTGTGCAATGATACAGGTTAATAATTAAAACTGGATAAAAAAAAGTTATTTAAGATGATCAGACATCAAGATTATACATTACTCTACACGATAACATCACTGGGATAATGTGAACCTGACTGAACTGGATTCTGAAGTCTGAAGTCTTTAGTAATAAAAAATTATAAACCCGAACAGCCGTGCGCTTGCACTACATAGCGACATGCACTACTATGCAAGGCTCCAGAGCAGTGTGATGTGCAGCAGTGGTCTCATACAGTCCTTGCAAGGGTCGGAGGGAACGGAGTGAGATACTATACCTTGACACACAGTGTAGTCTGCGCACACTGGGCCTATAAAGTGGCACAGGCAGGGGCAGGTGGCAAGGGGGCAAGCCAGAGCAAGGGCACACATGCAAAGAAGAAAATACAGACACAAGCATGTCAGGGCAGAGCTGGGTTGAAAGCTGAGCTGGGGGCAGGAACAGACTTTCATGACACAGCAGTTCCATCGATGTAAGTTTTAGGAGATGCATGCATTTGCACAAACAGTGCAGAGAAGCCAGACAGTATTTCTTTAAGTTTATCTGCAATTGTTGTGTAGCCTTTTTCCTTTACAAGCAATGCATGAAGGACTGAGTGGGATAACTCAAACATACAATTCCGAGCACAGAACATAGCCAGCAGGACAACATTCTCATAAGGATGAAGCTTAAACGAATGTCAAAACCTCACAAAGCCACTGCAGTCTCTGTAAGAACTGGCTGAAAGCACAAGATGGTTAGTAGACATTTTAACAGTCGGATTTACAGACACACTAGATTGATCATGCTGAAAACTACTTTTATTAAATCAAAACTGCCAACTGTATGCCAGTTGCACATTATGAGCTGAGTACTTGATGATGCATCCCAAAAGATTGAGTCTGGGACAAGCTACCCAGTCATGTTGTAGAAGCCAATATCCTGGCTTCTTTCAAGAAATGTTCTGAATGATGATCTTGGATCAGCCAATTACAAATGGACTAGAGTGGCTGAATGGTCTCCTCTTATTTGTAACCTTTCTCATGTTCTAATGCTGATGGTTTTCTTATGGATAGAGGCAAGAAGTCTCTGGCCTACACAAGTCTGCCATCCAGTATTGGGCCTATGTTTTCATGGGCCAATGGAGATGACAGAGAGCCACAAGAACAGGACAATTACAAGGTAAGTCCAGCTCAAATACAGAGAGACGAACAGGACAAAAGACAAATTCATCAAGAAAGACAGGGAGACTGATATGGAGACCTTGATGAACAGACAAACATGCACCCTGAGCCAGAGAAGACAAGAACAAAAGGGAGACTTGAGCAACAGGGCCAATGAGAAGCCGAGAGACGAATGAATAAGAGTGAAAAGTAGAGACAGAGGGACAGACAGGCATTACAATAGTGACTGGCACTCCAGTACCAAACAGACCACGGACAGACGAACAGAAACACACCATAATTGGAGAGTGAGACATACGCTGTAATGTAGAAAGACAGAACAACAGTCTCACCCACGCAGGCTGGCTTCTCAGCCCTGAAGCCCTGCTGGCACTGGCAGGTGTAGCTCCCTGGGGTGTTAACACACATGTTGCCCAGTTCCTTGCGGCACTGCTCTTCAAAACTGCACTCGTCCACATCTGACAAGGACAGGCAGCATGAGCACAATACGTATAGATCCTATAGACTTAGTCTGAGAGAGGGCTGAAGAAAACAAGTGGTGCATCACCGCGCGATACAGGAGGGCTGTAGTTTGATACAATACAATACACTTTTTAAACCCCAAGGGGCAACTGAGCTGATGATTTTTTAATCATTGTTTAATACTAAAAATTGCTTAAACTTATAGTGCTTTCCTGTACACTCCACTGAAAGCACTTTACAGGTAATGGGGACTCCCCTCCACCACCACCAATATGCAGCATCCACCTGGATGATGCGACGGCAGCCATAGTGCGCCAGAACGCTCACCACACATCAGCTATCAGTGGGGAGGAGAGCAGAGTAATGAAGCCAATTCATAGATGGGGATTATTAGGAGGCCATGATTGGTAAGCGACAATAGGAAATTTGGCCAGGATGCCGGGGTTACACCCCTACTCTATTTGAGAAATGCCCTGGGATTTTTAATGACCACAGAGAGTCAGGACCACGGTTTTACATCTCATCTGAAGGACGGCGCCTGTTTACAGTATAGTTTCCCCATCACTATACTGGGGCATTAGGACCCACGTGGATCGCAGGGTGAGCACCCCTGCTGGCCCCACTAACACCTCTTCCAGTAGCAACCTTTGTTTTTCCCAGGAGGTCTCCAATCCAGGTACTGACCAGGCTCACACCTGCTTACTGTAGCTTCAGTGGGTTGCCAGTTGTGAGTTGCAGACTGATAAGGCTGCTGGCTGTTTGACATGGACAATGACAATGTAACTAAAATGGAATGACAAGAAGACCCTGCAGTTCTCTAGGTGATGGGCTACCCTCCCAGAAAACTACTGAAGACAAGAACAAAGCTGAGGACAGAAGGCTTCTTGTTATAGAGTGAAAACCTTAACATTACTTAAGATGCTCAGATCCTTCAAAAAACATTTGTTTTCGACAGTTTAGTTGTTTATTTTATGACCCTTTAATGGGTGAATGGCAGTCATTGTACTTTTATTGTATCTCAGCTTAGCAAGACCTTAATTCTCCTCTGGGTACAGTAGCATCAAAATTCACCGTATATATATGAAATGTTGGAGTTTCCTTTCTACAATCTGTTCACCTGCATTCTGAAAGAATGTTGCCAGATGCTTCATTCAACAACTGGCAAAAGTTATCAACAGATTTTAAATTATTAGCAGATTGTAATGTTTTTAACTAGGAAAGGGACTGGGTCAAATATAGAAGATGCCATATGTCAAAACATTAGCATCAGATTTGAAAAAGCTTAGATCAATTTTCAGAATGCAGGCTGGATGTATGCATGGATACAACATGAAGCCAGAGAAGCCATGATAACCAGAGGGGATTCTCTTTACAGGCTCTGTGAGTGCCAAACTAGATGTTGCAGAATCTCACTGTATGAGATTCAGAGGCTTTACTACTTTGAACATTAAAAGCAACTTTTTTCAGTTAATAAGAGCCATGATTAGTGTAATAATATGTCCTTCTTCCATGTGTGGTCTTTTATATAAAGACTGGAGTCAGTCATTTTATTGCATTCAGTAAATGATAGGCTCTAGGAGCTATGAAGCTACAGTAAGCTATTCATCTCATTAACACTGATAGAAAAAGTGGGAGAAGGAGAGCAATCTCTTGGTGAGAATATAAAGAACAATCTGTCACATTCACAACTGAGTCATTCAAAAACACTGCCTGATGAGACACAAAGCTGTACTTGTGGGGGAAGTAGGGAGATAAATGGATGTGTACTTTGAATGCAGTTCTCAAAGCAAAGGAAAACAGACAATATAACAACAAAAGGTTTCTAATACAAATCACTCCACGGTGCTGAGAAAATATTTGTGAACACCCCAGACTCATAAACTTTACACCTAAAACATATTTACATATTCATGAAAGTTCTTGCCACAAAGACATAAAATATGTTTGGATTATTTAATTAATAAATTGATCCAACAGTAAATATTTTTGTATGAATCAGTAGGTGAATCCACAGTTTCAGTGTCTGGTGGTACCTGCTGGAACAATAATGACTTAAACGTGTCCTGTAACTGTTTCTCAGATCAGCTTTTAGGAATTATGGCCCACTTCTTCCTTACAGAACTGCTTTAAGTCAGTGATATTTAAGGGTTTCCTTGCATGAACATGAAGACAATTCAGACCATGCCATAAAATTTAGGTAAGAATTCTGATATGGCAAAGAATGCCACATGCAAAGTGGGAAAAAATGCAAAGATTAGTCTTCTTTGGCCATTCTGTTGTAGATCTGCTTGTACTGTATGTCAATGATGGCAATGAGATTAGGCTGTCCAGTTGCTGCAGCAGCAAATCAGCCACAAATCATGATACTCCCACCACCATGCCTGATGGTTGGAATGAAGTTCAGTCATTGCAGCCAAAACGTTAAACTTTTGATTTGTCTGTCCAGAGAATATTCTTTCAGCAGACTTGTGGATTATCTAGGTGGCCTTTCACAAGCTTAAGAAGAGTGGCAATGTTCTTTTAAGGGAGGAATGATCTCTTCCTTGCAACCCTTCCATGAAAACCATATCAATTCAGTCCTCTTCTGATGGTTGAGGCAAGAACCCTGACATTAGCCACAGTAGGAGAGGTCTGCTGATCCTTAGCTGCTACTCTGGGCTTCTTGGAACACCAGTTTTGATTAAAGAAGGGTATCACGGTAATAAAGTGTAATTCTATTGAATGTGCACAAATGATTTCTTTATACTGTAACTTATTTTAAGTTATGGTGTGAATTGAAAGAAATTTGAGGCCTGTATAATTGGCTTATTATTTAAATTCACTGTCCATTTCATTCTTGTATGTTACTATAAGCCCCTGTCCCGTTATGAGACTCACACTGGTGTGCAGCTGCAGCACCTCACCCAGGTCAGACTCACCCACACAGCTCTTGCCATCCAGAGCCAGAACAAAGCCTTTAGGGCAGGAGCAGGAGAAGGAGCCAGGAGAGTTCTGGCACTGTGACCCCTCAAAGCATGCCTGCAGCCCTGTCACCTGGGCTAGCTGACACTCGTCCACGTCTGCGAGGAACAAACACACAAGGGGGCAACACGTGCAAAAAGATAAAACACACATATTAATAAAACTGTGTCTCAGTTCATTACTCTTTACTTCCCTAGTGCCAATCTATAGGTCTCCCTTAATTAATCTTGGCAGATTTTCCTGGTTAAACAAAGAATAAATTAATAAAAACACTGCAGACATGCCCCTGTGTTCTTTAGGTCATTTTGCTTGTCACCCTTTTCTACTCACCTTCACAGCCCTCTGGCCCCCATAGATACCCCCTGTGGCACTGGCACAGGAAGGAGCCTGGGGTGTTGGTACAGTTAGCATGGCGTCCACAGGGGTCTGTCCTGTCCACTGCACACTCATTGACATCTAGGAGGTGACCAAGAGAAAGAGCAACATGAAGAGTGTCTTGGAACAGCGATGGACTGCAGTTCTGTGAAACAGTATTCCCCTCCTTTCAGAACTTACAGTCATGCTTGAAAGTTTGAAAGGTGGTCATTATTTTAGATATTACAGGGATATTATATGAACCTGGACTCTTAATGAATATATAGAATTAATATCCTAAATAACAACTCATAGATTATTATACTGTGATAATTAACAAATCACAAGATATTCTTGTGTGCAAAAGTAAATGAACAGTCAATAACCTGTGGCACCTCCTTTACCAGGAATTAGCACCTCCTATAATCAATTATCAGTCTCTGACATCTTGCTGCAGGGATGTTTCCCCACTCCTCTTTACAAAACTGCACCAACTCTGTGAGGTTTGAAGGATATCTTGCATGCACAGCACTCTTCAGGTTCTGCCACAGCAATTCAGTAGGATTCAGGTAAGGGCTTTGGGTTGGCCATTCCAGGACATGGAACCTCTTCTTCCTAAGCCATTCTTTAGTGGACTTAAGTGAATGTTTTGGATCGTTGTCTTGTTGAAACATCCACTTTGTGCCCAGCTTCAGTTTTTGAACTGATGGCCTAACATTCTTCTCAAGAATTCCTTGATATTTCTCAGAATTCATGATTCCCTCAATGATGTCACGTTGCCCAGGCAAGAGTCAGAAAACCAGCCCCATACAAGGACACTCCCACCACCATGCTTGACAGTAGGGATAAGGTTTTGTTGGTGGTAGGCTGTGTTGGCTCTTCGCAAAACATGGGCCCTCTTGTTGTGCCCAAATAGTTCAATTTTAGACTCATCTGTCCAGAGAACAGACTTCCAAAACTCTTCAGGCTTGTCCAGGTGATCTCTGGCAAACTTCAGATGGGCAGCTATGATCTTTTTTGACAGAAGAGGCTTCCTCCTGGTGACCCTTCCATAGATGGCATTTCTGTTCAGGGTTCTTCTCATTGTTGATATTTGCACCACTACTCCAGAGGCAGCTAAGGAGGCTTGAAGATCTCTGGATGTTATTTTAGGATTACCTTTTATCTCTTTATTATTCTCCTTGTGGCCCTGGGTGAAGTTTAAGAAGGACGTCCACTTCTTGGCAGGGTTGCCATTGTTTTAAATGCCCTCTACTTGTATACTATTTGCCTAGCAGTTGATTTATGGAATCCAAATCTTTTTGAAATGGCTTTATAACCTTGTCCAGATTGATGAGCATCCACTTCTTTGTTCCTCAGTTCTGCTGATGTTTCCTTAGTTCGAGGCATGATGCTAGACCCATAGGAAGAGTAACTGAACTGCTTTCTTGCAATTATTTATGTTTGCTTCTCCCTAACACAACATTTCAGATCTTCAATTTCATTGGTTATCTCGGTTAATTGGTTAACACTCTGTCATTGACCCACCTGATCCTGCTTTACCTTGATGTACTGTAAGTCATAGAACTAAGAGTTCACTTATTTTTGCACCTGCACAATTTCTGTGTACTGTGTGTATTATTTTATTGCATGGACATTTTCTTTTAAAACACTAAAATTGGTGAATAATTCTACTTTATTTCAATTAGGAAGTGACAAATTCTGATTAAATATGCCTTTTGTGGTTACAAAAACAAAAAATCTCAAATTATGCAATGGGTTCACAAACGTTCAAGCTTAACTGTATGACTTTTTGCATGTCATTTTCACCACTGAATGTTATCAGAGCTTTACGTGACTCTCAGTGATAGATATAAAGGGAGCCTGAGTGACTATATAACACAAGCGTTTGGTGCTTGTCTTATGTATTTCAAAAACAAAGTCGACCACCATCCAGTGTCCCTGTGTGAAAAGTAAATGGACCCTTGTACCACTTTAAGCTGCAGAAACTGCAGTCAAACGCTTCTTGTAATTGAGGATCTGTCTCTCACATCTCTTTGTTTCATAAAGTATTCACACAACTGGCCCTATGTGTCCCTTTAAATGTATTGATTGAACAGGATAACTTGTTTGTGAAATAAATTAAACAAAAAGAAAATATGCAGAAATTCTGAAAATCTGAAAGGCAGCAGACACATTTTTACAGAATTGTATATAACACACTGCCATAATGTGAGAAACTCTCTTTATATTCCCCTGCTTCCACTCTGCACACTAGATAATTAAGAGCTGTAAAATTGTTCTGTAAAAGCCTATAATTACCACTTACCATTCTGAATAATTATGTACACATTCTCAATTAAACTGTTCCCAGTAATTATTTCAGCAATGCTTCGGACTGGTATTGTCGCATGAACTGGTAACATTCCTCTGTCTAAATAAGCCAAACAATTACACAAGAACATACGAAATTGTATATTTTAGAGGATTTCAGACCATCTAGTCTATTTGGTAGTTAATTAATCTGAGTTAACTCACCCAGCATTTTCTTAAAAGAAGCTAGGGCATTGCCTTCAATAACATAGTTGTGTAGCTTATTCCATACTCACACAATCCTTTTAGTTAAGACAATCCTTATATACACAGCATACTCTACAACAAAATACGCAAACATTTTAAGCTCTCTGTCTAGTTTTGTTACTGAATGAAGAGGTCATTCAATCCATATTGTCTTTCTGGTACAGTAGCAAGCGGGTCATTGATCCATGGAGCTTGTCTAGAAAGATGGTGAATTAATGTTTCCGATGATACTCACAAGCCAATGTGCTGTGTAAAATAAAGATAATAATAATAATTGCTTACACTTATATAGCACTTTTCTGGACACTCCACTCAAAGTGCTTTACAGGTAATGGGGACTCCCCTCCACCACCACCAATGTGCAGCATCCACCTGGATGATGCGACGGCAGCCATAGTGCACCAGAACGCTCACCACACATCAGCTATCAGTGGGGAGGAGAGCAGAGTGATGAAGCCAGTTTATTGATGGGGATTATTAGGAGGCCATGATTGGTAAGGGCCAATGGGAAGTTTACGGTACAGTGTCCCCATCATTATACTGGGGCATTAGGACCCACCTGGACCACAGGGTGAGCGCCCCCTGCTGGCCCCACTAACACCTCTTCTAGCAGCAACCTTAGTTTTTCCCCAGGAGGTCTCCCATCCAGGTACTGACCAGGCTCACACCTGCTTAGCTTCAGTGGGTTGCCAGTTATGAGTTGCAGGGTGATATGGCCGGATTTGCAATCGTAAAGTATTAGCATCTGGAAAGATGCAAATTCTGAGCCAAGTTAGTCATTAATAACGTGATTTAAGTCATTAAGACTTGAGGTGGAATGAAATTCTACCCAGGCACATCAGCCTTCCAGGACCAGCATTGCCCATCCCTAATACAGATTGATTTAGAGTGACTTGCATGTGACTCACCCTGACACAGTGCTTCCCCCTGCAGGGCAAAACCAGGATCGCATGTGCAGTTCTCTCCCTGCTTGACTAAGCCTCCAGGACAACTGCATCCCTTGCCCTCCTCCAGAAGTACCTGATTCCCAGGACAGCTCGGGGCCGGGAGAGGCTCTGTAGACAGAAAGGGGAAAGGGAGAAAGAGAAGGAAGGGCAACTGAGGAGAGTGTCATGCAAGGCTAGGGGGGTAGCAGGACTCATTCCTTTTGACCAAAAGCAAATTAAATTCCAACACAGGAGGAATAGGAAGAAGTGATGACTCTTCACACGAAGGGTTGTAGGTATATGGAACAAGCTACCAGCCAAGTTGTTGAAGCCAATACCCTGACATCTTTCAAGAAACACCCAGATGAGATCCTCAGATGAATCAGCAACTAACTACTAACCACACAAGATGGGCTGAATGGCTACCTTTTCTTTTTAATCCTTCTCATGTTCTTATGTCTATTAATGAAATTCCTCAATCACACATTTGGTCCATTGTTGTCTAGCAACTATAAGCTATTTATAGTTCCCTAATATTAATATTACTAATTTTCTAGCAACAATAATTTGAAAAAAAGTATGATGCTTATTTTATCAAAGTCATTTATGGTCTGTCTAGTCATTGAGGATCATAGCAACCTCAAATACTAGGCAGTGGTTGATGTGTACTGCACAAGATCCTTTATATTTCTGTGTTATACACCCTTATACTGTATCTCCTCTGTAGATCCTCACTGACCTGCTGTTGCAGCCTGCTCGGAGTCACCCAGCTTTTCAATAGCATTCTCCATCACGACGCTGACGTTCTGACAAAGAAACAGCTGCTCTTACAGAGGGCAATGTTGCATTATTGAAGCATTCTGTGATAATTCTATTTCACCAGCAATTGTGCCCTTTTATCATGGGTTTTCTTTTTAAGTCTTATTTACCTCACTTTTAATGTGCATTCCTATATTTGTAACATATTGCAGTTTTGCGTTAGTGTACTAAAGTACACATAACAATTAGATTTATTGCACACATTTTTGTCCTCCTTTTATCTGCTGATCATTATCACTATTCTGTTTACTCACTGTCCAGAGTTTGTGCCAGAAACTTGGCTGTGCTAAAACTGCTGGAAACTGTGGGATGCATTTTCTAATTTAGCTCACACACTGACCTGGGACTTGCTGGGCTCCAGCTCACTGGACTTCAGGACCTCATTTGAGCTGGCAGGGGGGGTTTCCAGAGGCTCTGTGCAGGACAACAGGACCAGCAGCACCAGTGGTGCTCCCCAGAAGAGTGTCATCTCCAGCCCACTGGCATGCAGACACAAGGACAACTGGACAGGAAAAGCACAAGAACAAATGATCTTGTATAGATGGTCAGAGATATCTTAAACATAGCAACAGAGTAACACACCAGACCACTATTCCTGTACAGCAAAAGAAATAGCAGCCTCCTAAAAAGTAAATAAGACATAGCAGCAATCACAGCAATAATTCCACTAGATGTTTACAAAGTGTCTTTGGAGATATACAGTAGCAGGGGCGTAGTCATCCAGGCCCACCCTGATTGATCCTAGGCCTACCCAATCAGTTCAATCAGTTCAAAGTAATTTAAGATTCTTTTTGCGTGATTTCTTGTTTGCGTTAAATGATTTGCTTTTTTATGTTACGTGATTTGATTTTAATTTGTTTTGGCTCGCTGTATCTTTTGTGACCAATAAGAAAATTGCAGTGAGGCAATGCATGGTTTTTGGTCAATCGGATCAAGACGCGTTTGCGATCCTCAAAGTCATTAGATCGTCTGAACAACTTGTCTACATTTGAATGGGAACTTGCTGACTCTCTAGACAGTAATGAGATTATTGCCATATTCAATTCCAAACCCCGTTGCCCGCGTCTGGTCTAGAAGGGCAAAACCTCCCAACAAAGGTAAGGACTGACTGTTTTGTGTGTGTGTGTGTCTGCCGTGGCACAGTAGCGTTCGGCAGCCTAGGTAATTGTTGCTTAACCTGTGTGTGTGTGAGAGACAGCATGTACAGTTTATATAAGCTTCCACTAATTCTACTCTTTGATTATACCGCATGAGGATTGGGATTGTAAATTGTTGGAGGGGTGCCCCTATGCTGGCAGGACGGTCAGTTAGAGCCCGGACCACCCACTTTTGCACAGGCGCACCCAAAAATCAATTCCTGGCTATGCCTCTGAGATACAGGACCACTCTCGCAGCAGCAGCTGAAATAGCTTCACATGAGATATGGGTGGAGGGTCAGTAGGTTTAACTGAGCTCCATGATGGTGTCCTGTAAACCTTTAGGGCTGTCTGAACTGTCCACTGCCTCCTTCAGCGATGCACTGGAGACACATGCACCAACAGCCATGTCATATGTGAGGTCACTCATATCAGACTAATTTTACACAGAACAGCACGTTTAGGAAAAGGTCTGATCTGCTCCTACTTAGTCCTCAGTCATCATCAGACACACCATGAACTGGTATTTTATTAGATACACCATGAACTGGTAATTCACACTACTTTGAGCAGAATGGGTCACTCCACTGAAACATACATTAATCATTAATATTTTTCTAGGGTATGCCAATGATATATATGTTTTAGTCTCATAATGTACACTATATTTACTATGTCCTACTCCAAACTGAGAGTGCAAAGGGTTTGCAATGGTACTGACTACGGAAAGCTTCTTTTCCATACATATTAATCAATGTATGGAATGTATAATCAATGACTTCATTGTTAATGCAGAGACATAGGAATACAACTGAAACCATAAACACCAGTGCAAGGACTTTATATATCACTGTCATGTAAGGACTGTGTTCTTCACATCGCCCGACGAGCTGCAGAGCTCTGCGCCCTAACATGTCCTCACAGAGCCAGCTGCACTGCATTGAGTCGGACTGAGTCATTAACTCAGGAATAGTCCGTACAGAAGTAAAGAAGGACAGAAAGGAAAAAGGTTCGGACAGTGCAACTAGTAATACTTCTCCGAATCACACGCACAATAATATACACGATACAGCTCTACCATGCATATGAACCTGCAAAATCGCCTCTTTGATGCTGCGTTACTTTGGTTTAAGAGGCACTGAAGAAAAAGGGAAGAAAGACAAGAAGAAAGTGTAGATGAAGAGAAACATTAAAACTTCTGTCTGGCTGGGACATTCATCTTTCCAGCCTCCAGTCGTTCTTTGTGCGCGTTACCCCGAGTCTCCACCGGTGACCCCAGCAAACTGACTCTTTTGAAAACTTCGAGACTAAGGTAATGACGAAAAGCAACTTAACAGTGAAATAGGAATCTCCCAAAGGACCAAACAAACAGCAAGCACCTGCATCCGGCACAAGGGAATCTAATTTGGATTTATTTTTATTATTTTGATACCAATAACGTCTATTAAATATTCCTATTAAAATACTATTACTTTAAAACAAAGCAAACACTGGGCTCTAAATGCTGAAATCGCAATTACCTGTGAACGGGTAAAGGGAGACTTCTGCCTCGTACGTGTTGTGCAAGTCGCGCTCGTCTAGCCTCAGCCTGACTGCGCCTCAAAAAGCCCCTCCATCCCCCCGGCACATTGGGGAGTAATTATACCGCGTCACGTGAGAAGAGACGTACTGTAGCTGGCTGCTTAGAAAGTTCTTAAACTTCTTAAAACCCCTCTTACAGTTACTTTCCGGCACTCACCCGGGGGGTAATTTAACAGCCACATCCTGCTTGGCATTGTGCACTTCCCATGCTTTAAAACCCAAATTAACCCTGCTGAATAGCTGGAGAGCGCCCTGCTTTACTCCAGTTATTGGTCTGAGCCGTGTGTTTTCTGTGGACTGTATTTCTGCGTGTGTTTGCTGTTGTTCACATTACTCTATAGTATCCCCGAATCTTGGCCTCTGTGTGCACCAGTCCGGACAGAGAATTATTTTTTTTTAAACGGACTAGGGGTTGGGACTGGGGAGCAGGGAAAAAGCATTAGGCAGAACTGAAATCAAACAATGTCTGCGGTTGATGGTTAAATTACACAGGGCAGTGGGAGCTCGCTCAGTTCAAACGGCTGAGGCTGTCCTGGCATGTTGAAGACATAATGATGTGGGAACTTCAAATTCCTCTACGTTTTTGTTCTACTTGTTAAAGCCTTGTCCGGGGGGAGCACCAATTCGAAGCCCCTTAATGACATTGCGGAATTCCATCTGCTGAAAATCTTAAATCGCAACTTACATAATGATTTTAAAACACGCAGCGCAAAATTCTTTGCTGGTCAAATGAAATATATCCAAAAGATGAACACACGGGTTGGAACGGCATTTTTGGTAATCTTACACTTGTGAACCTAGCTACAAATTGAAGTACAGAAGATATACTTCTATAACATTTCTGTATCGTTGTTTTTATAGAGCATTCAACATTTTGTAAGACTATACCATCACAATACTATGGTACACTAGTGTACCTATTATTAGGTCAGGTACTGTGGGTAGTTTAACCACATAACAAAATACAGTACTGTGGTACACCATTGCTACAATCTTATAAAGATTCTATATGCTAAAAAACAGTAAATCTAATACTAATAACTACGCTATTTTAATTTAAAAGAGCATAAAGTATAGTGAAACTACTGCGTTGTAACACCCGACGACAGCACGTCAGAGATCAAAAGTAAATCCACATCGCCAACGCCAGAGATACAGTACTGTACGTACTGTAAGTGCTTGGACCACCTAGTCGGGCAGTAATGTGCTGCTACATGCTCTGAATCTGGAGCGGTAAATAGTTTAACGGTAGAACTACAGTTCACACAAAGACACAGTGGCTGCTGTATCATGGAATACATACAGTAACACAATACTTATGTTTATACCAGTTTCTGTACTCTAGTTTTTTGTAATGTGTTCATATTTGCAGGACAAAATGTAAAACTGTTTTCAGATTCACGTGTGCAGAGACAGTGTTTAAAAAAAAAACTTTTTAGCATTCAAACTTGTTCCTCTGATACTGAGAGGATTTGTTTTATAATTACTTGTGGAGGTCAAGGGCCTTGTTTAGATGTACTGTAATTAACACGTTACTTTGTAGAGAAGGAGTGTTTAGTAAATGGTCTTTGATATTATTTTTTAGGTAAACATTTTATTCTGGAGATGGACCATAAAGGTTTAAATAGCCAAATTAAACAAGGGGGAGTAATATCACAGTGTAACTCAGAGCTCTATTGCTATGATTTTCAGATTCATCACATGACTGGCTCCTCTAACATCATTGCAGATTGTGAAGGGGGAGGCAATGAGATGGTGATCCCTCATTGACCTTACCAGCCTGTCTCATTTTTCCAGTCTAGCAGAAAGTGGGTATGCAGCCTTTCCTCTCTGGGCAGTCAGGTATGCACAATTTCTATAGCCTGAATTTAATCACTGAGACTGTATGTCATTGGGAGCTGTTTTATCTTGTTGCCTCTCGCTGTGGTCAGATATCCTGGAGGTGTGTATTGTCTTTTAAGGGCTGAGTAACATTCTAGTTTTTATTGTGTCACATTAAAACCTTTCTCAGCTTTTAAGTTTCTACATGCAAGATCTCCTTTAAGCTCTCTATGGTCTTGTGCTACTTTCTGTGGTCAGACATCATAAGGTGTCATTGATATACACTGCATGTGGCACTGTGTGGTTCCAGCGCTCACCAGTGTGTGTTTCTTCATGTGCTCCCTGTGAGTAAATGTCTTCCCACGGGTAAGGATCTCTCTCTTCTGGGGGAGAGCATGTGTCACTTGAGGACACATGAGATACACTGGTGCATAGCTGAGGGCACTTGAACTTGATTACTATTACCTCATTCACTGCAAAATGACACAGAAAAGGCCATGTCAGTTAAAATGCTACCTACATTTTATATCCCCTGTGATTGTCAAGGACTTTAGAAAAAATGTGTGTTGCACTAGTCTACTAATTACTAATTGTTCCAGAAGTTAAGGTCCTGTTGGCTGATTTGTATATAATTTGGTTGTAATTTAGTGTAACTCTAATTAGTGGTCTTTTAGCAGTACTTTCCTGAGACTAACTGTTGCTGGAGTGGTTAAGAGCAATCAAATGACAGAATTTCGTTGTTATATGTGTAATCCTTAATCTGATTATTATATCATTTTTTGTATTTATACAGCACCTTTTCAAAACATCTTATTTTTTAAATAACTGTCTTTGTAACCATTATTGATTAAGCTCATTAGGTTATTTACGTGCTCTTATTTTGCACGTGTTTGGTAAAGTGTGCTTCAAAAATATTTACTTCCTTATTAATGATAAATTAGTTGTCATTTTACACGCTTGTCCAAGGTCAGAAACAGGTAACGTGACGGTGTGTTCGTGACAATTTGCTCTGCAAGCACCCAGTTGTGCGCCCCTGCGAAGTCGCTTGGGTGACTCAGTCTTTTTTTAACCACCCTTTATCTTCCGTATTTCATGCTGCTACAGTACAACAGTCTATGATCTTAATTACCTTAGTCTGTACCTTATAAATATTTTTAAACACTTGTTCATACATTTAAAAAATATTAATACAATAGTAAAACAAAGTAAACTAGTATGTGTATAAAATAAATTCAATGCAAAGAATTTGTGAAATAAAAATCGCAATTTTTTTCCCTAAAAAAAACTTTGGCTCGATTTGATCGGGCGAATAAATAGGTTAGATGAACAAGCGTGAACAATCCGTCACCAAATAGCAAAATGCGAGAAATGACGCGCAAGACGGATTTTAAAGGCAAGTTTTGCTGCATTTCGGTGCTTCACATTTACGGATATTCTGTTTCTCTAGATATTGAAGACGCTGCAAATAACTGTTATCTATTAGCAAGCGCGCAACACCAAGCAACACGTTTTCCTTAGTACATTATTACTGTCAACGAAGCCCTCTTTAATAGATTTTTATTCTTGTTGTTTTAATGTGAGAGAGGACAGAGACATGCTTTGTTCATGTGGATACATTTAAATACTAATACGCCCGATGATTTTGAAACATTGGCACCTGTGCTTAATATTCAATTCACTAAAAATAACAACACTCAAGATATAAACATATGGAAAGGTTTATTTAATGTTTTAGTCACAATCAAATTTAGCTTAATAACCCGCTCTGCTGAAGGCTAACAGGATGAGGAGGCTGGGACTCCCAAGCAGAGTGAGGAGTGACCAAGAGGCAGCTGCAAAGGTGGAGATGGAGTGGAGGTGGGATGTAAGAAGGGAATTATGTTCAGTATTAAGAATGTTTTACATGAGGAAATTATGTCAGGATTGATTAGGAATTACTGACACCTGAGTCTGATTGATATTTGGCAGTTGTAATCCCTCCCAAACATTCGTTATAATCTCCATTTTGCTAGGAATAACAACACCCATGAAATAATCACATTGAATGGTTTATGGACTGTTTTAGTTGCAATAAAATTGAGCTTAACTGGCTTGGTTGAGGGCTAACCTCCCATCCATAGGACAAGGAGGCTAGGACCGCCTAAAAAATGTAATCAGGGCCCTAAATCACCAATGCAGAATTAGGGAAAAGAACAGAGAAGGTGAGAAGTGTTGTGTGATGTTCAGTACGGCTTGAACTGTGGGTTATTTCAGCCATTATATAGAAAGCTGTAGGAGTGTTTGTTTAAGAGTATTTGTTTTGGTTTATATAAATTAAGGTGGCCTTGGATGACCAGTGTCTGAGTTGCTTTATGGGATAATAAGGAAGGCCTTGACGAGCTGCTGAGGAGGCAGCTTCAATCTGGAAGGAGCAGCCACAGAATTGCTCTGAAGCAAATTTAGGCTTGGTGAGAACTTCATGCAGATCAAAGAGAAAACAGTTATGAAACAGTATGAGGCTTTTCATTAGCAAAAAGAGAATCAGTAGGAGATGCTTTTTGAAAAATGCTAATCTGGAGATAATGGAGTCAAGATTCTAAAGGTCTGATGTACTGTAAGTAGACTTAATTGTTGATAATCTTAGAATGACATTTACCTTACAATAGAAGATAAAGGATGAGATTATATCACAAGAAGTATTTATTTTTACATTTGAAGGAGATGGAAGGATTAAAAAAATCTCCAGGCAGTATGGTAGGAACTGAAGGTACAAGGTGTACCTTCAGATAGTATTTTGAACCAGCTGGAAAGCTGGTACAGATGGAAAGAGTGATTTAGAGGAATACTAGATTTGAATAAGGAGGAGCTGGAGAGGGATACTAGTTGGCAACAGGCCTAAATTCTTGAACCTCTGAAATTGAAAGTGAGAAAGATAGAAATGGCAATATTGTTGGCATGAGGTTTGATGTCAGCTGTAACAATTAGAAATTGTTTTATAATATTTATAAGAGAAAGCCATTGAAATAACTGAGGAATTTCATGATAAAGGGAGAAGATTATCTTCCTTTGTTGATTATAAATGGTGATGCTGTCTGAATGGAATTTTGTTTCTAATTGTGGACCAAAAAGCAGCTGTGACAACTGGAAACAAATAAAGCCAATGATCAGGAGAAGAGATAAAGGTAAACTCAAAAGGACAAGGTGCTGTGAACCACTGGCCTCAATAATAGCCTCTGAAGCCAATGAAAGGGGCTGTGTCTGTGAAATCTGTTTGGACAGAACAAGACTCAAGACTCCAGTTTGTTAAAAATAAGTGCCACAAACACATTTCTTCTTTGCAATTGAATTAAGAGTGGTGGGGTGGTTTAAGAATGATGCTGATGATGCAAGTTCTACATTAAAAGACGTACTGTATGTGAGGGTGAGAAGGGGATTATGTACAGTATTTATAATGTTTTAGGTGAGAAAATGGTATCGGAATGGACCATGAATTATTGACAGCTGAGGCTGATTGAACTTGGTTGTTGTCATCCCTCCCAAACCTTCTTTATGGACACCACTGAATAAACCTTAATAATCAGTCAAAGCCCTAAATAAGGAAAATAGTAAAAGGACCAATGATGGTAAAAGATAGTTGTACAATCCCGATTTATCTTTGGGCATTTGACTTGCTTATGGGCTTTTTCCCACCCAGCACTTCCTGTACAACAGTTTTCCCTAATTGTCTACACAGTCTACATGAAATTGCTAAGCAATTTCTTAAAATTTCCTTTTAAAACTGCATAAGCATCTTGCACAAGTTAAAGTAATTGTTTTTATTTAGTTATTTAGTTTGTTGGGAGTGGAACCTGAAACCAAACCCTCTATTAAAATTAATTCTCATGTGGGATTAGGTTTAAATTGAAGTTTTTCATTTACCTAGGTTTTTCGGGTCCACTTTGCATGTGTAAATCAACTACCTTTATTCCAAAAACGACACTTTCAAATTCAGTTGATATTGAAAACTAAAACATCACATATAATGACAGGCATTTAAATATGTTAAGTTTTGGTTCCTCTCTGTTTCATTTTATATCTTGGTCTTGTTTTATAAACACTTGTATTTTACAGATTTTATTAAATGTTTTTCAGATCCTCTATAAAGTGGCAAAATGTTTGAATATAAAATAATGTACTGTAGTATTATACTGTATTATGTGATACTAGGCAAAAGTAGTATACATACTGTACAAGAATGGCTTAAACACACAATGCCAGTATATCTGCTCCCTGTTTCATTCAGGAATGAAAGACTGACCTGTTTTATAACTTGGGCCTGTTAACTGTTTTTCCACCTGTGTGTAGACTAGCTGGTCATTTTTTCTAATGTGGTTGTTGGAAGGAAATATTTCCATAAGACATAATTTCTTTAGCAATAATAACATTGAACTAAATAGTACAAAGCATAACATTTGTTTTTGGGTTCTGGGTGTGTGGTTTATTAATAATGGAGGTCTGCTCAAAGGAAGCAGAATAACAGCACGAAAAGAAGATTTCTAAGACAGGTGGATCCTGAAGGTAGCTATTGCTTCTGCTGTTGGCTCCCCAAGTGTAGCCGTGTTGGTGGGGTGGGGAGCAGGATGCAATGACGCTGCAGAGTCAGAGCTCCTCAAGTATGAGAGAGACCCTCATTCGCCAGAATTCATGGGTGCACCAGGTGTTCCTCCACTGATATGTCCTGTCACCCCCATGGCAGCTGCATGTACACTGCACCCCCACATTCCTAGGGTCAGCGCGCACAGTGGCTCTACACCCACTCTGCCACGGACACTTAGAACATAAGAAGCACAGGAACTGAGGAACCAGTAATAAAACAGGAGAAATGTGAAACAGATACAATAGGCAACAACAAATCCTTTACATCGTCAGGACTCTTTATCTACTGCAAGTATTTATAACTTCTTGATTATTTTTCTTAACCTGTAAAACATAGACTGAAGTACTTAACAAACGCATCACATCATTCAATTCCTGCTTATCTAACTCAGGGTCACGGTGGCCCAGAGCATATCCTGGGAAGCATTGAGGACAAGGTGGGATAACATCCCTGAGGACGCCAGTCCATCTCAAAGCACATAGCCACACACACTTATGCCAGGGGTAATTTTCTCAATTTTTACATTTAGTAAAGCTCATATTAATAACTGCACAAGGGTATAGAAAAGCAACATTAATAGGAAAATCATATAAGATTTTTGCAGATCTCTGAAGATGTGAATGAAGTAGATCAGGTGTTTTTGGACATGTGAGACAAATCTGGAGTATCCATAGAAAACCCAATTGAACATGGAGAAAACATCCAAACAACATGCAGATATCACCCCGTGCCCCAGTGCCCCCAGCGCTGGAAGGTGCAGATGCTGAACAGTGCATCAGTGTGCCACTCAGGTACATTTTTGAGTTAGTATTTTAAGGTAACGTTTTAAGATAAGTTTAAATAATAAACCTCATTAATCAATAATAAATAATGTATCATGAATACAGAAAATATCAAGTGTTAAGAAACTTGTGACAAAAAATGCATAATCATTAGTCTACAAGTAGAGTACTTGTAAAATGGCATCTGTGAAATGGTTTTACAGAGATTTTACACTGATCAGACAACACAGGTGAGTGTTTGGGGTTCAAAGTACATATTTTATGAAGGTAACATAAGTAGACATAAATAACTGTGTATCTGGATGAGACCCTGACTTCTGTCAAAGAAATATCTGGATGAGCACCTTGGATCAATAAGCTACTATCAGATGGGCTAGATGGACTCTTCTTGTTTGTAACCATTCTCATCTTGTTATTCATTCACCATTTATGAATAGATAATAAGGGACTGATAAAAAAAGTTTATAATTGAACCTTAAGAGAAACTGTTATCTTTGTAACATAGACAGTAGAAGAGTAGTGTTTAGGGCTCCTGGCTCATAACTAGAAAGCTGTCTGTTCAAATATTTGGTAGGCCACTGCTGTTATGCCCTTAGGCAAAGTACAGTATTTACAGTAGATTGTCAACAATTTAGTGATTTGAAATATAGTTACATCCTTAATCCTAATCCTGTTCCGCTGTTAGCAGTTTTTATGATACTGCTAACACTAACCATATATCTTTACGTGTACTATACATGCAGTATGTTATAGCTAGTTTGTATGCAAAGGGAACATTTGCTTACGTCCTGTTGATATTGTTAATTCCAGAGACAAAATAATATTGTTACATGAAGGGGGGTGTTAAAAATCAGGTTCTGATACCAGCTTGCTATGCAAGTTAAACAATTTCACTTGTGTTCTTTTATTCTCCTGCACAGCTCTGCTAATGGAGTAATAACCAGGCCCAGACTTACACAAGACAAAGATTTATTATGATAAATAACACAACCATACAAAAGCTACAAAATACAGATATTTACCAATTCATTTGGTTTCAGGGTCCTACTTTAGACATAGAAAATTTAGAATTCTGCTCCTGTAATCTAAATACACAGCAAAATAATTTAAAGGCCAAAACAAATCATGTGTCCTACCATGGGCTCAATCTCCCTCTCTAAAACACAGATGCTCACAACTGAATGGGAATTATTTTTTTCACATTCTAACAGTACATCACTAACATAGGAGAGATGTTTAAAGCCCGAGGATTCCACAATATAAGAAATTTAGAAATCTTTATAGTATTAATTTTACCTGGTCAGAAACTGGTTCCAAGTCTTATTGACATGAAACTCACCTACAGTATGGAGATTTAGAGGAAGAGGAGGATGAAAATGATGTTTCTTCTTTGGTTTCTGTCTTCTCCCTTCTCTGTTTCTCTCCCTCCCTTTCTTTCTCTGTATCGCTGTTACTGTATATTTTTCTATGGAGACTGGATTAATGCCCTAACTAGGGATCGCCAGCTTCACTGCACTTAGTCTATTGGAGAGAGTTTGTCTTTAAGGGGTGTATCTTCCAACTGCAGAAAGTCCAAAAAGCACAATGCCATGCTCGTCTTCGAGCTGCTCCTGCAAGCACCTATTGCTGGAACTCAGTTCCTTGGTCACAGAAGCTGGTTATATGTGTGCCCGCAGAACCTTTACCCCTGGTCACACAAGTTGCAATACATTTATTGCAAGTGGCAAAACAGTAGTGTAAAACAATCTAAAATTGAAACATACATGCATCCCACTGAGAGACATTCAAATTAAATATTATGCCTCTGAGTAACATTGGACTGCATTGTTGAAAAATAATTGATTGATTCGACTACAATAGTTGAATTTTAGCTATCAGTATAATCTTTTTGATTACAATATGCAGTTTTGAATCCAATCCAATTCATTGTGTCCTCTACTTTCTACCTTTTGGCTTAACAAAGGAGTAGGGTATTGGTTGAGATACAAAAACACGTTTCATTGCTACATGAGGTTTTGCAGGAGATTGAGGGTTAAATTCAACCTTGTGGTACACACTTATGACTGTTCAGAGAAACCGTCTCAGACAGATAGCAGACACAAGCATTCCTGGTGTCAAACCATGAGCCAGAGCGGGTTAGAGGTCAGTTCTGACAAGTCAGAAAATGACCAAATATGGATCTCATTTCCTTACCCACCTTAAGAAATACGGCTTTTCAACAGGATTTCAGATAAACAAGAAATATACATCTGATGCAGAAAACTATTTGGTACAGTTAGTACTGTGCTGCAGTAACTCCCAAGACACTGTAAACCTTCAGGTTTGTAGGCAGGTTGTTACGTAGTAATCACTCCAAGTGAAACCAGAAGTTGAAAGCCACTTAAACTACCACTACAACAACTGCAGTGAATACTATTTTCTGTATCCTTTCCACTACACTACTTTTCTGAACCCTAGCCTTAAAATTAAAAAAAAAGAAAATGTAGATAAAAGTGGAGTGGTAGTATTAACATAAAGGAATACATGTTGTTGGGGTGAATGTGAAACTTGGCATTCCCATTAGTTTCAGCATTGTAGGAGGTCTTCTGTGACTGGGCCAATTCCAAAAAGCATCACAATCCAACAGAAAAAACAACAGCTGTGACACAATTTTTTAATGCTTTGTGTCAAACATTCATTTAAAAACAATACTAATTTCTGCAAGTTATAGCTTTTAAAACGGATCATCACTAAACCTTTATTTTAGGAATAAATCAGATTAATATTTAGGTACCAGATGGAATTTTTGTCAATTGGTGCCACCGATATGAAGGGTTGGGTTGGTCACCCTTGCCGCTCTGTATACCAGAGGAAAGTAAGCAGGGTACTGTTTCACCAAGACTTACTTACACCTGACAAATGTTTGCAAGGAAATTATTTCCAATTTTGGATTAACAAAGTCAATTTGTATTGTTGGCTATTGTACTCTGAATTCTGACCCTGAATTGGATAAAGCAGTTAGAAAATGGATGGACGGTTATTGTTCTGGAACAATCTGGGTGAAGTACAATGCTCAAGGATGCAACAGCAGTACCCCAGCTAGGATTTGAACCACTGCTGCACACCAACTCTAACTAGCATGTAATTAGGAAGACCGCAATAGGAATACAATATTCCGCTTTTGAGACAGCAAACCCAGGGGATTACGTCTGAATTACCCCTGAAAACAGGGACCCGTGGATACTAATGCCAAAAAAGAGGCTGTCCATTAAGGACTGATGATACACAAATTAATAGTTTTTCTGGAAAAAGATTCACAGGCATGAAGCTAAAGCAGATTAACTTGGATCCTTCATGAAATGTTACAACGAGATCTTCATTTGGGTGAACCAGCTTTTCTCCATAAAATGTTCATATGATTAAATTTTTCCATCAGAAAAATACCCACCCATACATCTATACAGACCTTTTACACTGAAGCACTGTCACACAGGAATACAGGAGATCTTGTGTTAATTGTTAATGTGATGTAAGACCATATGATCATTCCTTTTCTTGAACGCCCTTTTTAATGTTTTTTCACCACTGGGATGGTGAGTGTGATTTGTTATAACCTTATACTCATAAAAAGCAAATAATTAAACCAAAAATGTGAATGCAAATGTTTATAAATTTGGATTAAACTTTATATGCTTTATAGCAATATGCTGGAATGGCAAAAATTCCAGAAATGTAGGACAAAGCCCAAATAACTCAGAAAGGGGAAAGACAATTCAAATTTACATAAGATAAGAAACATTTTAAATCCTTCAAATTACCATTTAAACACAACTGTCAAGGTCCTAAAAACAGAGGGTCCCCAACCTTGGTTCTGGTTCTGCAGGGATGGTGTGTCTACAGGTTTTCAGTCCACTTGCACTTAACAGTATGACAACCTGAATCAATAATTGAACCAGTTTCACAGCTTCAAAAAGTAACACCAATGTTGATTCATATTATTTTATTGAACTGACTCATTTTTCAATCAACAGGTTAGGATACATAAAAAAATAATAATCTTGGTGGCAGCCGTTATCATAATCTGGAGGTTGTGAAAACAATACAGAGGGTTGAAATGTCACTGTTTGAAAGCACAGGCCCACAGCACACAGAAGAGAACAGTATGGCTGCCACACCAGTTCATGCACTCATCACTGGTACTGTACATCACTATTTATCGAGGTTTCAGTCATCTTAAAAAGAATGGAAAAAGCAGTCAAGAGTCCCAACTTAATTTACATGGATACATACATTGCAGAACGTGAAATTAAGACTATTTTTAAAAAGCTGAAGTTAAAAACAGACAAAATTAAGAAGTGGATAGTCAAAAAGATTCAGCTCCACGCTGCAAAACGATTTCATTGCTTTGACTTTCGAGTTGTAGAACTGAAAGAAACTTTTATTTATGTCCACTTGTGCCATTCCCATCACTATTTGAGATCAGAACACGTAATACCAGCTCCTGAATTACATGTTTAGTCACAATTCAGGCATTTGGCACCTTTAAAAAATATTTAAAATTTAGCTTCTTGTCTCTCATGTATGCATTTGTTGCAAGTTGACATCATTGTTTAGACACAATATTCTGATTACTCTCTTATCATATTAAAGGTAGGGACAATAAAATGTCACAGAACATCATGCTAATACGCCATCAACACTAGTAGCTCAATTTATTTGATCACAGGAAATGTTACATGTAGGGTTTACTCTTTTGTACATACTGTAGCTGTAACAAAGAACATAGTCTAAACCTTCCAATCTATTCGGAATGAGTAAAATCAAAACAGGAAGCACAGGGCACAAGGTGAGACTACACTCACCTTGTGAGAGACAGGACACACACGCATCCCTACACACCACACAGCCCACACGGGGACAATTTAAGATACCAATTAACCTGGCCAGCATGTCTCTGGATGTTGTGAGAAACTGGAGTCCAACAACTATACCTTGTTCACACAACTACACAATGGTAGTTTTAAAAACTGCCGTTCAATAACTACTGCCAAGATGAGAACAGATAATTTAGGCCTTTTTTCCCCCACTTTGTCACATTTGTAAAATTCTTCATGAATACAACTGACAAATTTTAGTATTCTAATATATTAGGGACTGATGTACTTTAAAGGATATTGTACTTGCTAGTGTCACACTACAAATTAAGTAATTGGATGGAAAAAAATAAGACCTAAAATGCAGTCTATAACACTATAGTTTCCACTTTGAGCTCAGACCTTCATATACAGAAGTGTTTCCATTTAGTAAAGCTCATATTAATAACTGCACAAGGGTATAGAAAAGCAACATTAATAGGAAAATCATATAAGATTTTTGCAGATCTCTGAAGATGTGAATGAAGTAGATCAGGTGTCTCATTTCATTCAAAAATGCGAATTACACTTCTTTTGGGCCTTACCCAAAAGTCTCTGATGCTGGCCGAGAAGTTGAGATAGTGAATAATATGTATGCAAATCTTCACAAAGATTTTCTTCATAAAGTCAGATTGAAATTGGATCATTTTGAGGTTTAAGGAGAAGATTCATTTTCTTTACTTCAGGAATATATTTAAGACGTCATCATATATATTACAGATTCATCGGTGATTATTCAATGAATGCATGTCCTGTGTAAAGCAGAAATGAAAAAAAACAGAACTGTTGTGTAACAGGAAGGCAAAGGCTAGTTTCATTTTTTTTTCTTACAAATATAAATACATTTCAACATTTCCAGTGAAATATCATCAGGACCATATTTCACAAGCAAGGCTACCTTTTAAAGTACTGATAGTAACATCAGAACAGCTCATTATTCTGAATACCCCAGAAATGCATATTTAATATACTGAGATAATATCTCTTTCCAAAATCACCATATTATTACACTAGCAGATTTAACATTTTAAGAGCATGCTAGTCAACTTACTTCATTTTCAAACATCTGCTCTCAACATTGCAATACCCTGGCTGCCCAGACGTAGCGCTATGGTCCAACTTCATAGACTGTATATATATTTTAAATGAACTTGGTAATTATAGTGCCCACCAAAACTATCGGGAAAGCAAAGTGAAAACTTATTATTTTAAAATCAAGCAATTTGTATTTATAACCATGAGACTGATATGAATGTCAAGTACAATTTAATATATGCTATCTAATAATTTCATGCATACACATTAGATCATATTAGAACTACTTTGTGTTCAACCCTATCCTTTAAAAGGGATCATAAGTACTGGGAGACAATTCCTGTATTTTTTAACTTGCAGAGTGTAAAAGGCAGGATTTGACTGCATATCCCTTGCATGATTTACTCGCTTGATGTCCGTGATTCATTGAGCTGTTGTTCTGATTCTTGTGTATTGGCTAAAGTCACTTGGAGTTCCTCGAGCCTATTACTGGGGTGTTCTGACTTATTATTATTTTTGTTAGCATGTGAAATGCATGCTAAACATGCAAAATACATTCACAGAGGGATTGAGATTGACTTGGCCAGTCTAAGGTTTTCCCCTTTTTTCTCCCTTGAAGACCTCCTGTCATTATCATATTGCCTGGTGAACTCAATAAGGTGGGAACAATTATCTTCTACACAAGCAGCAAATTCATTTTGCTGTTGCCATCATTATTTACATCATTAAAGATGAGCGAGACAGTTCCAGAGGCGATCATGCATTACCGGACCATAAAACTTTGCTCAAAACCCTCCTGGTTCATCTTCGTATTTCCAAGCAACTTTTAACCTGGCTTTTCTGTTGTTGGTGCTGATGGGTTTTACACTTTATACTGTTGCCTTTGCAAATCTGCTGTCTCTGTCTGCAGAGTCCCTCTGTACTCTGGAAGTTGCTGGTGATTTCTCTGACAGCTGTTTTAGGTTCTCCTTAACAGTTTTAATCAACTTTCTGTCAACAACTGCAAAGGTGTTCTTGGCCAACGGGGTTAGGGTTAAATTTTGGTAGTTTTTCTTTCAATTTTTAAAATTGCCTGTTTTTCTTTCACACTTATTGCCCTTTTCTCTTTTAAAAAATTCTTTGGTTTTGATGTTATGGTGACTATGGACTCAAAAGACTGAAATCAAAGGAAGGTGGGTTGACAGCATGTTCATAGGTTTTTTTTTATAAGTGCCTAATTAGTCCACTAAATAGCCTAATTACCATCAAGAGACACCTATGTGAGCTAAAATTACAAATACTTTTTGCTAAATCAAAATAAAGTTAACACTATAAATGTGTTGACCCAAGAGACTAGAAATGAATTGACTGTGTAAGAAATAAAATATTCAGGAGATGTGCTTATCTATATTTATATTTCCTGAAAAATTATTCTCAGAGTTCATAATGAAATGCCAGTTTAATCTTCACTGTCCCAATGTTTTACTCCTTGTCAGCAAGGATAGTTGTCAAGGGAAACTATGGGCATCCATAAGTGATCTATATAGTACAGCAGACTGTCAGCAACAGACAACTGGTGTATATTTCAACATTCAGTATATAGTACTTAGATTAATTATTTCTGTAGCATAAAGTAACCAGAGTTTATTCCATTACTTCACCTATTATCCATCAATTATCAGATACAGTAGCTGCTAATTACTGGTAAGGACCGTGGCAACCCAGAGCCTTTCCTAGAAATGGCTTTATACTGTAACACCATCTGAAGACTCTAATGCAAGAGTCACTGTGGCCAATTTGAGACATGAGACATCTCATTAATAATACGAAGAGGGGGAAAAAGGAAAAAGAGCCGTCATTGTGAACCTATATTAAATCATGACCAGTGGCATCACTGGTCATGTCACTATAAGCACACAACTGGCCAAATGTCATCAGGCATGGGGTGAGGTCAATTTGGCCAGGGTATCATCGGCTTCCAACTAAGAGTAAATCCTGCATACAAGGCACCTCGTAAGGCCAATCTGTAGCTCAAAGTGTATAAAAAGTACACTTTCCTATTCCAATTAAAATATAAAAGATGTGTGATTCTGGGAAGTGTATTTTTAACTTTCTTAAAATAAGCCTTAAAATTAGCCTTAGCATCAGCGCTATTAGCGAAGAAATAAAAATACAACTCTACTACAGTACTATGTATAGTCTCTGTATATTTGTGTATAGGGTATATTAAATTAAATTTACCTATCAGGAAATTCCAACTTTTTATAACTACACTCTTTCCTGCAGCTTTCCGTAACGTACTTGCTGAGTCTTAGAAGATTGGCACAAACATTTCTTAAAAACTAAATATGTCAAGTGGATTTAATATCTTTAATCTGGCTTAAAACCACAGTCACTTCAAACATTAAAAATACAATGATGCTAACAATTAACCACTGTCTTGTATCTTAAATTATAATAAGCAGTAAATGGTCAGGTGCCCAGCCCACTGGATAAAAGATTAAATTAGCACCAATTGCTTTGTAAATGCAGGTTCAATCTTTAAGCTGGATGTTTTGTTTATATACTGTGTATCTTATGATTGACTCCTGCTGGCTGCATAGGAACAAGTATTACGACCTGAAAGATGCTTTAAAGCTCTTAAGGCCGTTTTGCTATGAGACTTCAAATCCAACAGTCAGCTGTACTTCTGATGTGCTTTCCAAAGCTTGGGTGACTGCCAGACTAGAAAGTCTGTTGTGGTACTCGCACTACACAAATCATAAAAAAGGGACACCAAGCAATTATTGATATTTTTGTCTGTTTTGATGTTGAGCACTGCGGTTCTTGAGACAGAGAATCATTCAGAAATGTGCCCCCAAACTCAATATCATTCTACTGATGAGGGAGCTGAAGAGAATGGATTTTTCTTCCATAAAGTGGTGAGAGGACCCATGAGTGAATATTCCCTTTGTCAGGACTGTGGCATGTCTGCCTTGGGTACAGAGGCTTTGATGGGCTCTGTGAAGACTAGGGAATTCTTTATGCCATGTATTCACCCAAAGTGAAGCTGTGTAATAAAACAAAAAAAGGAGGAGCCCTCATATCTGCATAGACACTCCTGGCCAGGGGGCCTATTATTGCTTTGAGCATGCAGCATGCTTTTTGGTTTCTAACCTGCCCTTCATGTCACTTTCCTCCTCTCAAGAAGGGAGGCTAGATAAAGAGGGGGATATCAGAGGAGACATTCAGTCACCCTAAAACTGGCAACACTAGGGAGAGATTACCTGTCACACTCAGACAACAGGACAGGCCTGCCTTGCACCACAACAACACAGGACCTTGTTTGTATACGGTGGAAGCTAAGAGTGTCTGCATTACAGCATGTAGCCTGAGTACAAAGAAGAAGTAAAAAACAACAACAAAACACACAAAGTATTAAAACATAAACCTTCCTGCCCCTCTACATCCCCTTCACTCATTTGTCCCATATGGACGGTGTCAAAAGCTGTAGAAAACTACAAGCAAACTATCTGGTAACAAATATTTTAACGTGTGTGTTGTACAATAACAGAAAAAAGAGTCATAAAGTGTTATAAAGTACAAGGGAAGACAGATTGAAAGTTGATACCCCCAGGGGGTGAGAGACCGTCGAGGAGTGGGCGGAGTTTTGTGAGGGCAGGAACTTGTTTCTGTGGCTGCATCTCAGTGTGTGTTTGTGTGTTCGGACGGGTGTGCGGAATGTCAGCGGGAGAAGGTCACGGGTGGGGGAAGAGGGGGGTACTTCTGTGGGTTCACTCGCGACTGCCGAAGAGCTGAAGCAGGAAGAAGAAGATGTAGACGATGTCCATGTAGAGGCACAGCGCTCCGAACACATGCTCTTCGGGGCTCAGGGAGTAACGCCGGTTCCCCATCAGCAGCTGCACATCGAAGGCCAGGAACTGCGCGGACAGACACAGTGAGGCAGGGCCTCCTGTCAGGACAGCCTATCCCACTCAGAGCCACAGCTCGTGTGTGCCCTGTTCCCTTGGTTACATATCCTCCAGGACCAACAAGAGCTGCCAGAGCGGACACCCTTATAAACCAGCTTTTTAACCTGGGGGGGCTTTGCTCTCTAGAAAAATTAAGTATGTAAATGTATTCACACAAAGATCATAAAGGAATTTATTCCAGCTATATCTACATAGCATTACCGTAGACCTCGAGTCTATGTCTTTCACTCACAGTTCACCTCTGGTTATTCCTTGCTGTCTACTTTGTGTTGTTTTTCATCTTACAAGAGTTATATGATATAGTGTGATAATATATAATCAGATAGTTTCACAGTAATACATTTCAATCCTGAGATATTTACAAAGCATAAAAAATAAACAAACAAGATGCAACAATTCATATGACACTTCACATGCTTACCAGAGTGAAGACAAGGGCTCCTAGTCCTGCATAGGCAGTCTGTAACCATGGAATCTGGAGGACAGAAAGCACATTCCCATTCACCACTGTGACTGCTGCCAGTGCTTCTGAAGAACCTCCATCAATATCTTCTTATTCCACAGCATCTTCTGACTGTCCGGTTGTGCTTACCCCAGGCTGTATATTTTATTTTTTATCTGTATTTACTTTTACTCTGACATAGGTACACTAATCAGTGCTTGTGCACATCATGATTTACCTACATGTTTTTGACCCACACTATGTAGCATTATATACTGTACACATACAGCACAACCCCAGATTCAAGATAATTGCTAATTGGGAAAAAAGGTACATTCACTTTTTGGCTGAGAAACTGTTTCATTATCTGTAAGCAATATTACAATAATGTTCTCTTATGTGGTTTAATCATCTTTGCCACAAGTCACACGGTACGTTTAAGTCATTGGTTTCAAGCAAGCTCATAAAATGGTATAAAATGGACTGAAGGAGACATTGCTAACACAGCACAAGGTCCTTTTATAAGGCTCCAGTGCTTGTAACATAAGGTTGTGTTGGAACGGACTGGTTGATTTTTGAGTCTTCCTTTGAAATGTTCTGTACATTTATAACGATGAAAAAAATGGTTTTGAAAAATAAAACACAAAACTACCAAAACAGCTCTGTGTGATACAAATATTAGTAATCTTCAAACCAAAAGAAAGCAATTAGCCTAGTTTAGTAAATAAGATAATGAGATTAAATAGTGCAGTATTCTTTGAGTCCAATAAATAAAGTTAGATGGACAGAATATCCTTTTCCTTTTAGAAAGCTTGCATGAATATTCACTGGTTTATCTTGGGAATATCAGAGTCATGGGCTGTGGGAGAAGACCAGCAGAGGGCAGGAAAATGGATAAAACTCATATTGGGGGGGGCTATCCTGAAAGAGGCAGTGGTTGCCAAGGCTACTCACGTATCCAAAGGGTGCAGTGAAGATGAGCACCAGGCCAGTGAGAAGCAGCACCATCATGAGGGAGAACATTAGGCCATGACACGAGGTGAAGTCAAACTGCAGAGACAGACTCACTGCCATGTAATGATGTACTCACGAAAAAGACTTAGGTGTATATGTTGACACGCCATTTATATCTTTTAGACAATGTGAGGAAGCAATTAAAAAGTTAAAATTCCGCAACACACAAGTAAGACGTCATTAAGAACATTGTGTAGTATATTAGTCACACTAAGATATTACTGCTCTGGAATCTGCAGAGAAGAGCAAACATATGTTCCCTGGCTTCAGGCCAGGAACTGGCTGGCTGACAGGCTGAACCTTTTTAGCCTTGAACAACAAAAACCACAAGTAAGCCAAAGTCAAAGCAGTGTATTCTTTAGAATTAGCAGTGAAACACAAATCAGAGAGCACAACAGGAAACTAGATGGTACATTTAGAACCCAGAACAGGCACTTTTTTACCGAAACCATTGTGGAAGGAAGAAACAAACAGTTCAGCCATGCTGTGGAAGTCAACAACCTGGCTTCTTTCAAAAAGCAGCTGAATCCTTGGTAGATGGCTGAATGGCCTCCTCTCAGCTGTAACATTATGAGTATGTGTTCCAACGCCCATTGACTGCCCTGTCTATTACACTGATGTGAACAAATACTGTATACTTTAAAGAAAATCAACTGGAGTTTTATCCTCTCTTTGGCTAGCATCATTTTTGTAAAAAATTGCCAATAGTTTAACAAATATGTGAGATTAGTTGGGGGGCAGGTATTACCATAACAATAAGAACTAAGTTTAAGAGACTATCTCACAAATACAATAGCTCCTTACAGCAGCTGAATGGAAAAGGTCATCACAAGATAAAAAACAATCTGAATCTTCTTTTAAACCAAAGAGTGCCAAAACTGTTTCTTTCAGGTCTACGTTCAAGTGGACTTTCATTTTGGTGCTGTGATATAAATAAACGAGAAGGAGACATCCACCCAAATAAAAAAAATAAATTTGTATGTGGGCATGCAAGTATTACTAACAACAATTAAAAACAATTTTCTAAAAATAAATTACACACCCCCCAAAAAACTGGGCGTTTCTGTTTTAGTACAAGGGTTTGGCAGAATGGTGTATTCTGCACATGAATGGCGTTATGTATTATGCATTATTATGTATTATTCATGTGAGTTGCAAACTGATTACACACCTAACAACTCAAATTATGGTATGTTGAATCATTGAAAGCTCACACTGTTTTTGAAAATGTGAAATAAGTCTTGCTAATTGACATAATGAATTTTTTTTAGATATTTAGATTTATTTGCTATTTTACACTAAAACTATATTATGCAAGTACTAAGATTTTTTTTTAGAAAAATATTTTAAAGTGAAGACAATTTTGATAATAAAGTGCATTTAATTTTTAACATTCTGATTTCCAGTCTCTTGTGTCCTTCTAACCAGAGGTTTAAGCTACTGACTTACGAACCATGTAAGTGGTGCTCTTACCTTTGGAACTAAACTATTTGAATTTCACTGCATTCTTGTACAATCAGACCTACCTGAAACTGCTCCTCAATTCCAACTAGCAAAACAATTTCTGACTTCTCTACCTGTGTAGTGGGGCTGCTGGTGTTGGATGGCTGCCACAAGTCTTGTACTGAGGTGTCATGTACAGGTACCATTTCAGTGGTAGATGAAGTAGGATCCTTTGAAATCTAAACAGCATTATAATTGTGATCAATTAATCTACTGATCATGAACACAGGCCTTGGATTACAACTGCTTTAGAGGAACTGTGAGATTTAGAACTGGCAATCATTTTGGAAACTTTTTTTTTTGTTTTTTTGGAATTGTTCCTGGACATTAGACAAAACTGGTCTTCAAAACAGGCTGTCTGCAACCTCTTTTCTTTTCCGGAGACTGTTATTTATGTTGTATGAAAATATACATCAAATATGATTTTACCACAGCTCTAGTAATGGGTATGCTTTGAAAGAAATGGCAAGTGGAATGTAATTCCACGACAAGTTATCAGTGGTGAAAAATGTGCTGATGAAAAGAACGTGACAAAATTGCCATCGAGTTGTTAACTCAATGTAATTTTGGTGATGACAATCTGCTGATGAATAGTGCTTGACAAAATGATAGGATGCCATCTGTAACAATCCAAGTGCACTGAAAGCTATGCCTGAGTGTCTGACAAACAGACATGTTCTCTCTATTGTAGTATTCTCTTCCTATTCTCTTTTCCAACTGCTGTAATACAGCATTCTGTACCAGGGAAGATAGTGTTCAGCATGATAAGGTTTCTTTGGCAGAACCAGGCATGTAAACCCCAGGCAGCAAGCCCAGGGGATTCTCAGGGGATCTGCAATGCCATTCAGCACACCCACAGCTCCAATGCACCATATCACAGCATTCAAGACGCACCCAGTCAGCTCACCTTGGTCTGAAAGCAGAAGAGAGTGACTGCCAGGCACACGAGGGCAGTAATACCAACACACAGCATCACCACTTTGGTGTTGTGGTAGCTGCGAAACCAAAACACATGCTTACAAACTGTCAGAACAAAAACAATCCGATAAACAGTTCACAGTCCTTCCCTCAGTGTCTGAGTTCATGAGTTGTCCTACTCATTCACTCTCTTATCTGAACACTTAATCTCATTCACTCTTCCTGTATTACTTAGTCATTCCTTGTAGTAATATTTTAGAATGCTCACAGATTTCTTCTTTCATTTTTTCCCCAAATGAACAACGAAACATGAACCAGAGAGCACAAGGGGGAACAAGGGGGAACTAGGTGGAAATGCATTTAAAACTGAGAAACCTAACTTCTTTACCTATAGAATTGTGGCTGTCTGGGAGAAACTGCCCTGCCTTGTTGAATCCAATACAAGGTTTTTGTTTTTAAGAAAGGGCTGGATGTGATCTTTGAATTAATAAGCCAACTACCAAAGAGGCCAGGTGGGGTGGACAACCTCTTTTAGTTTGTAACAGTTCTTATGCAACTAACTCCCCTTCTCTCATTATCTTGTCACTCATAACTCTCACACTTTGTCTGTCATAATCTTTTAATCACTGCCTTAGCTCTTGCTTTTTTAATTGCTAAGGGACTTTCACACTCCAGCAGCTACAGTAGGTGTTCAGGCACCACCACTCAGTCATTCCTAACTCATTCATTTATATTTAAACCATTTCTTGACTCCCAGGTAGTATATCTTACCTTGCCAGCATTCCTGCCATATAGGACATGGCCAGGGTCTGAAACAAGAAGAAATGGAGTGCACAGTCACTGCATGGAAAGTTAATTTCAGGGTACCTGGGGACTGGAAAACTGTCTTTCTTATTTGCTCTTTTATTTCACTGCTGTTTCGTCTTTGAAAACTTAAGGATCATAGAATTTTCCCCACAAGCAACATGAAATGGTTTAGCATTTCAGTCATAATGAGAGGAATAAAGAAGACTGAAAATGCAGAGCAGGCGTGTCCAGTCCAAGTCCTGGATGTTCGTGAGGCTTAGGGTTTTCAAGGTCTCTTCAAGGCAACAGCACCTGACGAGCTGGGAGCTGCTGTTAAACAGATCCGGTTTAGTACAGTAACCAGCACGTTAAGAGACACATCAGCTCTACAGGACCAAGACTGTACACCCCAGATATAAAAGAATAGTGGATTTATTCTTTTAAAGATAAAGATTAAGTGAACTTTCCTTATGCTAGAGGATGGCATTCCAGCTTTTACTGTATACCAACCACCCTGGTTAGCTGGTTTGCACATTTTTTGCGATGGCTTTTTGAAATGTGCTTTCTGATAGTTAACAAGAAGGAATAATATAGAATGAGATGTATATAGATAATTCTACTTTACAACTCATCAGGACAACTTCAAGACCCTCAAAGCCTTGATATGGTGCATTTTTTGTACCTGAACTGTTACACTTTTCTTCCATTCTCAAGGTGGCCTTGCACATCAGTATTATTTACTTGGATGCTGCTTTTATCTAATGACATTTGCACCCATCAATAAATCTGGGTATTTTACTGGAGCAAATAATACCTGACTCATGGGTACAACAGCATTGGCCAGAACTCTAACAACTACTCCACAGTACTGCCTCTTCAGACCTTTGTCAATCACTAAGTCTGAACTTGCTGCTATTGAGTCAGTGTACGGTACCATTTCCACACTTCAAAATGAACCAGACGACAATTCAGACAAAGCAGAATACGTGACTGGAAGATGACAGAAATAACCAGCCAAATAAAATAAACAGTATATAAGAAGAGAGCAGTTGGTGGATGCCATCATCACCAGTAAAAGAGAGGAAAGAAAAAGACCGCTCTGAAACACAGCTCATTGTCAGTCCAGCAGGTCCACATCCCATTACATAGGACACAGGGAAGCTGAGAGGAAGCT
The DNA here is from genome assembly GCF_040954835.1 of Lepisosteus oculatus. Lineage (NCBI taxonomy): Eukaryota > Metazoa > Chordata > Actinopteri > Semionotiformes > Lepisosteidae > Lepisosteus > Lepisosteus oculatus. The sequence goes on from NC_090701.1 coordinate 29,193,274, forward strand.
ACTCAACTCTCAGTGAAGGCCACTTCTGCATCAAAAAACAGCAGCCCAGGGTGGAGACTGGTGATGCATTTCCCTTCACGGAATACTCACAAAGATGCCCAGCAGGATGAGATTGGTGGGATACCGCCGTCTGAAAAGAGGAGAACAACCATTTATTTATCCTTTAAAAATCAATATCACCAGTCCTGTTGATTTTCAACACCATATCTTCTTGTTATTTATTAAGAAATTGTTTATAATTAGCGTTATTAATAATAGACTTTAGATATGGAAAAAGTATTTGTTTTCCTTTTTTATTGGGTTGAATGTGTTTCAGGGGATTTTTATTGCTGTTCTTTTTTTATTTTATTGCCATTTCAGTATTTCTGTATTCAGGCATTGTGTGAAATTCAGTATATGACTATGCTATTATGTATTCTCATTGTTTGCAAAGGGAGTGAAAATCCTTATTCCAAATATTAAAGTTAAAGGTCTTTACTTGTAATAGCCAAAAGGAAGAAAAAAATATTACATTTTATATGGGTAACTTTTCAGCAACTTATTTAATTAATTCCTCCCAATCAATGAATCAATCCAGCAATTTTAAATTTTGAAAACTCAGCACCTCTTCCTACAGTGCAACACAATGATGAAATCCTGCCTCCAAAAAATTCAGATGCCTGTTTTGCCAGCAGAGGTCACTGTGGCCCAGTTAGGAGTACAAAACCCAAAGCAGCTCTGGCTTCCCCTAGGCAGCCCTGCACAAGGATCATATGAGATCACAGCATTAGCAGCGTGAAGAGTGTTGTGTGCTTGATGTGTCTCTGGTTCACTCATCCCATAGCTGACTCATATAATTACTGGCATCTGTTCAGTGTTTTTCATCCCAAAGGATCCCAATATGTTTTGCATATAAAACAGAACCACTTCATCCATCACTGAATGCAGATCCTGGGTGATACACAGCAGTCATTCCACACCAGCAGGCCCACTGCACAGCACTTCAGGTAAAGAAGTGAGAAATAGCTTCTCTAAGGGAGTTAGGGAGTCCTAAGGGAACAACTTGGGGAGGCCAGACTTTAGTCCAGGGCTCTTAATCACTGGACAGCACCTCCAACACCACTGTGTCTCCAGGGCAACGGATGTGAAATTCAGGGTCAGCACCAGTTCCTGCAGCAGCCTGGTTTTCCTTAGAGGTCTCTAATTCCCCTACCAACAAGCCCCAGGTTTAGCTTCTGAGATGGTAATGTTTAAACTTCTTATAAAGTATTTCAGAACACACAAGGCTAACTTACAAGGCTTAGGATACAGGCCACAGGGCAACATTTCTAGGACTAATTAAACATTTACAAAGTACTTTATTCAAACATTTCAGGGAGCACGTCTGCCACTGTACACTCTGGAAGAGGGTGGCAGTGGTATAAAACTTTAGGCTGAGTGGTGTGACCCTGAAAACTATAACTGATCATTAATCAATGGGAGAAACTAGTATCCCACAATCTGTTGAATTGTATTTGATTCAATGATCTTTTATTTTTATCTCAATTAAAAAAAAAACTAAACACTTGGTTTGATTACAATTTACCTCAATTAAAAATAATTGTTCATTGGTTTGCCCTTTTTGTAAATATATTTTCCTTACTTTACAACTTTACAACTATTGTAGTCACCACGTTTCACATTAATAATAAATGGCATTTTAGAGTAAAAAATATGCACTGGACTAGCAGCCCAAAACATCATGTGCAGAAGTGGTTATTCTCCTTACAAAGCCTCTTGTTTAGGGGAAATGATTTAGTCAAATAAAATGCACCTCTACAATTTTTTTCCTTCATTCCAAGAACACCTACAAGACATTCCTATTAAAACACGCTTCCTTCAACATCAAGATGGCTGGAAATACTTCTGCTCAAAGCCTGGCCGAGATTCAGATTGTGATGTTTCAGAAAAAATATTAGCAGTACCATGAAGCTGTGCTTCCGAGTTTTCATTCTTCAGATTTTGAGCACCTTTCCAACTGTGTGCTTGTGGGACAATTATTTGTGGTCAGGTCAGGAGAGGAGAAGGTGCAACATTAATGGATTTTAACTGCTTCAATGTTTCAAGGATTCTTTAATATGCCACTGTTTTAAGTTGTTGTGCAGAACTTGACCTGGGAATACACTTTACTAGATTCAGAATGTATTGAAGGTCTTTGTGCCATCTTACAATTTAAAAAGATCCTTCTGTTCAGACCTTAGCCAAGATTCAAAATCATACCATAAGAAACTACCATTGAGGGGCACAAGTCATATTGAATCAAGTAAAACGGAAATAATTCATCTTTTATCTGAGGGTTCAGTTGTATGATCTTTTCTGCCTGACACTCACACTTGTTAACAGTGTCATGTCTTGTTAGGTTTTGCCTTGTAATCTGATTTGATATTTACTGTCCTATTCTTTCACTCTTTTATGTCTATAACGCTGATAAGAACATAATAAAGCCATTTGGCCTGTTTGGTACTTCACAGCTAATTGATCCAAGAATCTCATCCAGTCATTTCTTGAAAAAAAGTATCGGCTTTAACCACATTGCTGGGCAGCTTTTTCGGCACTTGTGCCCTCTGGTTCGTGTTTCACTTTTAATTCTGAAGGAATCTGCCCGTTACACTTTGTCAGTGCCATGGAAGATTCTGAATACTTGTAACAGGTCCCATCATACTTTAGGTTCCTGTGTTGAAGATTCAAACCAATTTGATCCTTCAGGCTATCACATGGCTTTGTCCCAAAAATGAATCTGCTTTCTCTTCTCTGGACTGTTTCCCGAGCAGCAATATATGTTCTATAATGTGGTGACACTACTCTAAATTATTCTAAATCCGAAATGACAATATTCTAAATGAGGCCTTACTAGTGCTTTATACAATTCTGACATAACATCCCTTAAATTTAAATTCTCTGATTTAAACTATTAGAGTTTAAATCAAGGGATATTATGTTAAAATTGTATAACTGTACATGTATGCTGTATTCATCTTGGATCTGTTCTCTACTGACTTACCTGGTTACATAAAATAATTCAAGAAAGCAACTAAAACAGTCAAGGAACACCTGAAGAAGGCTCCACGGCCGAAACATTGTGTTTTCTTTCTTCTTTTTTCAGCATGGAATAAACCTATTACTTGCTCCTTTGCAGCCTACGCATGCTGACGCAGCTACCCACCTGAACTAAAACAGTCTCTTTTTTAAAGTGTTGGAATAAGTACAGCTGACATATGGGATTTGGTTAATTACCAAGGCGCTGCACTGTATTCATGCTGTAACCCAGATTGAGTGAAGCCTGACATTTAATCTCACCTGGCACTTGTACTGCACACCAGCACCAGGTATGTTCCCATAAAGGTGATGCTGAAAGGAACAGAGGACAACTTAAACACACACCACAACCAGGAGAAAGTGAAACAGTGAAACCTGCACTGAAGAATTTGAATTTTGTGGTATCGTTATTTTTGCCAGCAGCCCTTTACGAGACTTTGTTGCCAAATAACCATCAAACTGTAGACAGTTCTTTAGGTGCAGCTTCATTTCCAGTTTCAGTTTTGAGTATAATTTTATTCATTTTACAAATACACCAAAATACACAAAGAGGGGGGCAGAAGCTGACAAATTAAACAAGTTCTGAAGATGAGAAGAAATTATCGACACTTGCTATCACAGCTTCTGTGCAGGCAAAATGTAGGCCAGTTGCACAGCTTTGTCTAAGAATAATTTCTACAACTGAGCGCAACCAGTTGCCATTTTAGGGTATCTCAGTCTACAAGCAAAAGATAAGCTTTGTGTTCTCTGTTTTTTTGGCTTTATAAATGCTTTATGAATTATTTTCTACAAATAGCGAGCAGACAGCACTTGATCAGATTGATGTGGTTACTTACTATGAGGCAAGGTAGAGAATACGGTTGTACTGCACAAACTGTCTGACCTGTTCGCTGCAAGAAAAACCACAAAACGATTAGATATGCGTCTTCTGTTCTTTGCAGATGCAGCCACATGTTCCCTCTTGAATTGCACCATGCAGACTCATACACACGAGGAACTGGAACTCTGGAGCTGCTGGCCTGAGGACAGAAAATTCAGACTTTACACTGAACTTAATTGGATGGGGGTCTGAGAGGATTAAACTCCATAAGAGATGACGGACCAAAATGGAAACAAAACAAAAGAAGATGATGAAGCAAAGAATTCTGCATTCATATACCTAATTTCTAAATGAAAGCTGCACTGCGCAACAACTACTGTAACCTCAGAAACACACGACTGAATTATGCCCCCTGATGATCAGCCACAGTGCACAGACAATGGACCTGCCAGGGGGAACAGTCAAGGTTTCTCACCAGAAAGTGAACAGAGCCACAATGCCAAATGTCACCATTAGCTGAACCATCAGAATGGTGAAGACCTGTGAAACAGAGACAACAGTGCTGTCAAAGAGAAACAACTGTGTTCACTGCAATACAGCCATACACTTGCTGTTTTTACTGCAATATACAGTATAGCAAGAAACTATCAGGTTGTGAAAATGCTCGCTTCCAGGACAGAAATTAAATAAAACTTCTTTCTATATATTTGAATTGACCCTTCCCTACAGTTTTACATTCTTTTACAGACTAGGGATTAAGGTTTTTCTTTAGCACAACAGTATCAAACATTTACATTTTCTAAAATATAGTACAGGAGAGGAAAGCCTTTTTACTTTCCGTTTTTAGTTACTGAACTACATTGAGACGTCCAATCATGTCTATTTCTTGTTCATCTCCCGTCTCCACATTTCTCACAGTCTCCAGCTTTTTCCTCTCTTCGTCTCCCTGTACCATCTCCTCTTCCTTCCTCTGTCTCTCTTCCCCTTGTATCAGCTCCAGCTCCTCTCCCTCTCTGTCTCACCTTGCGTATGAACATGCGGCGGATGTTCCTGTCCTCCCAGCCATCTCCGCTGAGGCCGTCACAGCTGCCGGTGGTGCTGGGGTCCGAGAACGGCGAAGACATGTCCGAGGCATAGGGGTTAGTGTAACCTGGACCTGAGTGAGACGGACAGAAAACAGAGGAATTAGTGTTGGTAAGCGACTCACCCAGGTGGACTGGATCTAGTTGGAACACACATTTCAGGCACCATTTCTACCCGCCCTAACCAGACATGGGCTTGAGTGTATTTGCAAACTTTAAAAAACACGGTTTAAAGATTATATTTACCATTCAAATAACGCCTTTCAGTCACACCTCCATAAACTACCATCCATTCAACTCATTCAGACCTACAGTGGCTGTGTATATAACTGGGAGTTTTTGCTATTGATTGACAGAAACCACTCTTTAATGTCAAAGTAAAAACAAAATTCTACAGATCCACCTAAATTAAAAATAAATATAAAATGAAAAATAACTGAATGCATTAGTATTCTCCCCCTTTGAGACACGTTTTGGTAGAGACATATTTGGTAGAAACTACAGTCTTCTTAAATACATTTCTAACAGCTGTTTGGACACATGTTTAGAACTGTCAGTGAACAGCAATTTTAAACTGCTGCTATGGATTCTTGATTGGATTGAGCTCTGGGTTTTGACTGGACCACTCCAGAACACTGACTTTTTTCAATTCCAGCGTGACTTTGGCTTATGTTTTGGGTCATTTTCCTACTGGAAGATGAATCTTCTCTCAGGTCCCATGTCTCTTGCAGGTTGCAACAGGTTTTCCTCCAGGATTTCCCTGTCTTCGTTAAGTCCATTTTTCCTGTTATCTTCACAAGTCTTCCAGGCCCTTATGCAGTGAAGAATCCGCCTATTATAGATGCCAAAAAGCTCAATTTTGATCTTGTCGGACCATAACATCTTGTTCCCCTTGGTCTCAGAATGTCCACTGTGTCTTCTCGAAAAGTGTAGTTGAGTTTTATCATTCGTTTTTTGTCACTCTCCCCTTAAGTCCAAATTTGGATGGCACCCAGTATGCACAGTTTCTCCCATCTCAGCCATTAAAGACTATAATTCCTTTAAAGTTGTCAAAGGCCTCTTGGTGGCCTCCCTGACAAGTGCCCTTCTCGCCTGGGTAGTCAGTTTTTGAGGACACCCTGTTCTTCACAGTTTCACAGTTGTGCTGTATTTTCTACATTTCTTTATAATGGACTTAATTGTGCTTTGGGGGATATGAAATGCCTTGGAAATTTTCTTATACTCTTCCCCTGATTGGTGTTTTTCAATTTCCTTTGTCTTCATGATTTACTTTTTGTTGGGAGCTGTACTAATAGAACGATACAAGTACTTGGGGACTGTTCTGGACTCCAAGCTAAATGTCAAAGCCAATACTGACCCGATCCTCAAAAAAGTGCAACAGCATGTTTTGTTCTTAAGGAAACTTAAGTATTTTAAAGTCGATGATTCATTGTGATTTTGTTCTATCGGCCCTTCCTTGAATCTGGGTATTCTTGTGAAAATGTCAGATGTCATTGCTGTTGATCTTCCTGCCCTCTCCTCCATCTATCATAGACGTGTTTTGCGTAAAGCAAAATCCATCTGTGACGATTCTTCACACCCCTTCTTCAATAATTTCCAGTTACTCCCATCAAAACGCAGATACCGACTCCCCAACTCCAAAACCAACAGATTTAAGTTCTAATTCATATCTGTAGCCATATTGTTACTCAACACTTTGTTTTTCTTCAGTCCGTCTGTACAGCACCACTGCTGCCTAGAGATAGATATATTTATCCTACACTCATGTGAAACGCCCTAATTGGACTCTATTCAACAAATTATATGACTTTGAAAGACATCTGATTACACAAGAGCCTATTTAGGTGTGTCGTAGTAAAGGGCGTGAATACTTACGCAGTCACTAATGTTCTGTTTTATATTTCTAATTAATTTAGGAGGATCTGTAGAATTTTGTTTCACTTTGACACTATAGAGTATTTTGTGTTGAACAATGGCAAAAAAATACCACATACATACAGTATGATTGTATTTTGTAACACAGTGAAATGTGAAAAACCCCAGGGGGGGAATACTTTTGATAGCCACCGGACCTGGACAAGATCTAATCAACCACTTCACTGTGTTATTTTTCAAATTTCCAGTGATCATAAACAGCTAAATTTGAGTTCAGATGAATGGGATCGGGGTGGAGGGTGTGGAGATGAAAGAAAGGGGTGGCTATAGTAGAGGGTTATGCCTGATTTTCAGTCGTAGCCTTCATTTACATAATCGTAACAAAATCACAGCGAGTTGTAGAGTTGCAGCGTGCGCCGGTTACCATCAGTTGTGTAGTGTGACACCCCCAGTGACTCATTCATAGTGCCCTAACTGCCCCTACAACTGGTTTGATTTTCTTGTAGCGAGTCGCAGGTTGTAGGGGCGGGCAGTGAGCCAGATGTGTACTTGTGAGATATATTATATTAAATGTTATAGTGCAATACTCATTTGTTTACAATATTTGTTTTAAAGGTGTTTTATTTTTGTCAATTTAGTCTATATTTATAAAGAAGAATTATATTTTTGAAGATGTTTATTTGTGGATACCAATGTCTGTGTTACACTTTTCAAGATGTTTTACGTGCTTGATCTCCATGTTGTTTGTTTACTGAACTTTCGTTTTCCTCTTGTGCTCCACATTGACTGGCTGCCAAAACGAGGCATCCTTGTGGTACTTTCGTGACGCCATATGAGATTTGGAACCACGATGAAAAGTCATGAGGAAAGGAGTCAGGCTGTAATTAGTCACCTGCTAAGATGAGATTCAGCAACTGCAGACACTTCATTTGACATGCTCTCTGACTAGAAGTCATGTTGAGTCCTGTAGTGTGACGCTGGCTTTAGCTGGACAGAGAATGGGTGACCAGTACTACAGTGGAAAACAGACATGGCTCGAAAAAGAGAGGCAAATATAAGAAAGATACTTTTCACAGAGTGAGCGACACATAGAAAGACATATCCCAAGGGTTAACACAGCACAGCAAAGCCTAATCTTGAAACAGTTTGACGTGGAGTACATTCAAAAACAATATGTGAGTAAAGAATGAAAGAGTTGTTTGACTGAAACAATCTGTAGCAACGGAGTGGCCACTCACTTGGGCTGGGGTGTACATAAGCCCAGCTCGGGTGCATGGGCACAGTAGGGGGCGGCAGAGGGGGTGGCGGGGTGGCGTAGGGGGGGGCTGCAAACCCCGGCTCCTTGTCCCCGGCTGTGGCCTCAGCGTAGCTGGGGGGAGCAGCGGGCAGAGTCATGGTGGCGCCGTTGAGTCCTGTAGTGGGGTTGAGCAGGAGGCTGATGGGCTGGAGGGGAAGAGAAGAGTGCTGTCAGCATCTGAAACACAGGACAGGTGCTGGCTGACAGGCGTAAAGTCACCCCCTCCAAGTGCCTCCAAGTGCCCGATCCCAGCACACTGAAAACCACTGGTGGCAGAGGGTGAGAGTTAAGTTCCCTTGAGCACCCAGAAAAGTGAGTCACTATAACAGACTTGTGATACACATCAGCTCTTTTCCATGGTATTACACAACAAAGTGTCATCGTCCACTGCAGGTACAGATTCCTCTGGCTGAAGAGCTCTCATCGAGAGACTCCTGGAAGGAGGCCAGCAAATCTAATAATAAGGTGACTCTCTGGCCTAATACACACTGACCAGTCAAAAAAGAGTTAGTGCTGAGTTTGAAGTATTTTGGTCCTGATAAATACCTTAAAGAGCTTAGAAGCATTAAATCTGCTGTGAATGATCCTATCCTGTTGCTGGGTTAAAAAAACTGATGTTGCAATGTCACAACACAAGTAACATCAGAAAACAAGAGCAGCAGGTAATGTAAGAATATCACCTTTGTACTGCAAATAGTGTAAATCTTAAATTAAGTTAGAAGATATTTATAAAATACTTAAAAAACAAACAGTATTTATAAAATATCATTTTTTTAACTGCAGTTTTACTACATAGGGCAAAGAGAAACAGATAAATAACCATCTTGCATTGGAAAAACAACCCGGGCCCCATTCTCTCTCTAGAAATCATCTCCCCTCATCTGCCCTTTCCCAAGTCACTTGCTGCTATTTCCAATCCGTCTGCATGTGCAGCATACACTGTTATGTTCTTTCGCATTCTTCTTAACAAATAAGCAATTTAGCCTTGCCTTCGCACATGCTACTTCACTTAAAATTTCCCGAGGGAGATTTGAAGTGACAACACACAGTCAAGGTCACTCGGAACACAATTCTTCGGCTACAGGAACATCAGCGTTCCATTTTCTGCAGAACTAAATTAACAAAAGGCAACTTGCAGCTTGCTTGTTAGACAATAAACATTTATCTGCAGTAATAAGCGCAACACAATAAGGCAATAAGGTGATACACCAATGCCAAGAGCTGAAGCACAGAAAATGACAGCCAAATGGGCTGATTTGATATTTATACGTTAATATAGCATCCTATATACAGTATTTGGTTACAATAGGAACTTTGGAATAGGAATAAGACTTTTTTATTTGACTCGGCCATATCACAATATACTGTATACCATACAACACATATTAAGAGTAAGTTAAACTGAAACCACCATTCATCTAACTTCTAATCTATGTTCTCATGTGACTTTTTAATTTCCTGTACCTAATATGTAGATCTCTCAGTGGTGAATAGTCCCTGGTATTTTCAGGTGAATCAGAAAGCAATAAATTAATTTTTATTTGAACACACCCAGAGATTGGGGTGCAAGCTACTAGCATTTCTTAGGAAAACAGACACACACAGCCACAAGGTCCATAACCAGTGCTCTTTATTTACAGCACTAAAAAAGTCCACAACAAAACATAAAGCAAATCAAAAGTCCAAGTTCTTTCTTGAGCTACTAACTACATTTCTTCTCTTCTCTCAATAAACTGTATGTACCAGGAAGATAAGCTGCTTACAAACTCCACCTTCGCAGTCTTTCTCCAAGAAACCTCCTCGAGAAAACACTCAAAAATTCAAATCTCTCCTTTTTTCTCACTCTCAGAGACTCTCCCAAATAAGAACACCTCCTGGGATCAGGCACTGATTCAGCTCTTTCACTCACTCCAGCAGGGCAGTCAAGTGGTTCTGCCCCTCTCCCCCAGCCAGCAGATTCCGAATGACCACTGGAAGAGTCTGCTTCCTGTTTTATAGTTCATCACCTGACCAGCTGGGACAAGACGATTGGTCAGGTGATGACTGAGTGTAGCAGGACATGGCCCACAGCTTCCTGGGGAATACAGTTCAGACCACAGCTCCCATCCTGACAGGACTTGTTGTCCCTTCACAAATGTCTGACTTTTTATTTTAAAAATACATTGAAGACAGCCTAAATTCAAGAAGACACATATAGAGAGATTTCTACCCTTTATGCTTGATCAGTGTCATTTTTCTACTGTGTATTTTTGATGCACATTTTTATGCTTCTACCAATTTCAAACTTTTGTTCTGATTACTGTTCGTGCTATTTCTTTATTGTAAATAGAATCCTTTTGTGACAGTGTTGGGTCTCAATAAATTAAAACATCTTGATTAAGTGAAAAATAGATAGCAAATAATAATAAGCTAGGATAGTGTGCTCTCTTGGGTTTTTTTCTTTCTGTTTTTTCAAAGTCTGGGCAGGATGTAAAGAAACCATATTTGTCTAGCATCTGAGATGATACATAACACACAAGGAAATAAGAAAAGAATACAGAAATGAAAGTAAAATATTAAAAACATAACTAACATTGAACTTTCACCTGGTTACTTAAGAGATGATGAGTTTAGTTGGGCATGTCAGCTCAGTAGCTTGAGCTGGAACACAAGTTCAAGCAATGATTGAAACCTGTCTACAAAACAATAAAACATAAACCAAAAAGGTTTAAAAAAATTCTGAGGATTCTCTTCTCTGAAAGAAAAGCTGCATCTAGGTGTGCATATCTTTTTCTAGTTCCTGGCATTCATTCAGTTAACTGGTAGTGCAAGTTATACCACAATTTTGTTATTGCCTGACAACCTGCATTTATTTACTTAAACAGTAAAACAATAGTGCACTTTACTATACCTTTAGATATAAAAAAAAGTTGCCAAACACAAACTTGTTTACTGAAAATATGAAATAACTGTCATGTCTGACGGAAATACAACACCAGAGGAATCTGGGCTCTAATAATATTAATAACTCTTATTGTTATCATCTTTTTTAAGGTGACATTGTTGGAAAGAGCAACAGAGTTCTAACCATCTTACACATTCCAGTCAGTCATCTATCCCAAAATGTAATGACTTACTGTATGTTTGCTGAACTGTGATCCTATAAGCAATTATGGACTAAAATGTATAGTAGAAACCTGGAAATCACAGACATTCTAATATCCAAGTGAAAAACCACAAATTAAACTGCGGTTTAAATAGGATAAAAGCACCACATATAGATCAGACAATGAATGCAGCATAGTACAGTAATTATACTAATTATACATAATCACCTGGCCAAGCACTATGTATACTGGAAATTATTAAGATTTGCAGCTTATCTTCCTGGTTAACTCTTTTAACTATTCAAAGACAAAAGTACAACTACAAATACTTTTTGCCATTTTAAGATGTGATATGGAACAAAATCAAATGCTATGGAAGGAATGCATTTTTGCTTGTCACAGATGGTCATGGGGGGATTTCAAATGAACCAATCAGAGAATATGGCTATTCTGAAGCCATGTCCTACAGTCCAGGAATTGACAGCTCAGTCCTGGGCTGCCTTCAGCCAAGCGTGACCAGGATTAACCAATCCATGCCACGCTATTGGCAGAGTGGCACTAGGGTTGGTGCAGTTAGCCTGGCTTACTGGGTTTGGCATGCAAAGACTGACCCTGCGGCTCTCTACCTAGTGTCAGCTGTATCAGAAAAGTCAGATTACTGCAATATGACAGTAATCACTTTCACTGCAAAAAGCCGCTCTTAAAAAAGGCTGCTTTTTTCGATTTCCCCCTCAAACTTGAATAACTTCACATTATTTTTCAAATACGTGGCTACAGGTAAACCTGTTGTTTGTCAGTATATTCCTGTGCCTCTGTGGATTTAAGTTTCTGAACTCAAACCAAATATCCTAGAAATATTAGAAACAGGACATAAGAATTTTGTGTTCAGATATGAAGTTCTTTGAAGAGATCTTCATGAAAGGGGATTCCAAAATCTCAATGCTGCCCAGTGGATTGTGGATCACCAACAGATGTCGGGAAACATCACAACCCTAAGCATGTACACAAATTCTTCAAATAACCTTAGGAAACGGCAACCTATAGTGTAGCACACTGCACAACAAGAAAAGCTGCATGGCCCTATGAGCATTAAACTTTAACATAGTTTTTTATGCTTCCCACTAAGCCCCTTAAATCAAAAACACCTTGCTTAAAGAAGTCTATATTTCACCCCTTTGTTTAAATTGGATAATCTCTTTGTCCATCACGGAGCTGTTCCATTAAGGTTCCCAGCATAACACGAGAGCCCTTTATTACAAACATCTAAAGGTTACAGAAGCTTTTACAGCTTGCTATGGTAAACACGGGGACTGCTGTCAAGACTAGAATTAGAGCCTGTTTCTAGTTTCACATTTACACATTATAGAATTATTAATAACTGATCTGATCACTGATCTTGAGAAAGTGGAATATGTGAAAGAATATTCTTGCACTTGTATTCTGCGATGACAGGACCTAATAACTGGGACTAATAACTGAAATGTTAGTTGAGTAAATCTCCTGTTTTGCAATTGAAAGAAAAAAAAAGCATTATTCAGGACTTTAACAAAACTGTATATTTATCCAATTCAGGATAGTAGGGAAGTCTGAGCCTATCCCAACAAGCAACGGGCACAAGTCAGGATACAACCTGGACGGGACACCAGTCCATCACACAGATTAGTCAAAATTACATGATATCATATTATATTCAAACATCACTATTGTCTCATCTAATACAATGAAGTGAATAAGGCACCTCAGATCGCCCCCACTGCTGTCCACAGAGCTACGCCTAGATGCCAGTTCCCTGTCTAGTCACCAGCAGCCAGAACACACAGCTCAAAGACAAATACTGTGGAAGAGCCTGGTGTGCCCCTCCAATTCCACCTCACACTCCTGTTCTGGCATGGACAGCCAGGCCAAACCAAATACAGTGAAGCTGCGTCATCTGGCAGGCCTGCAAGCTCTGCTTATGCCAAAGCTGTCATCGAGACGCTCAAGGGAAGCAGTAAAAGCCGGGATGAGGTGCTTTTGTGTTGTGAAAAAGGCTGTAAAAACAATTAATAGAAACACTATATGCAACCTGCATATCTCCCACCTGAAACCTGCTCAATAACGATTTACCTTTGCCTGCTGTTTCTGATTGAAACAGCCACTGGAATTTCTGTGATTTTCCAATCTATATTTGTGTTCCTTTGAATAAACAGACCTAATTTTAGGATTTAGTGTGTGTTTACATATCATGCCTTAAATAGCCACACATGTCAAAGGCATAGTTTTTAAGACACCGATAATAAAAAAGGACGACTGCATGACCTTAACAGCTCTGAAACAGAAAATAAAATTACACTTTCTACTCTGCTTGATGTTGACTTTTATGTCAATTACTCTAAAGAATCTAAAAAGCACATCTTCACACTGAGGAAGTCATACTGTATCAACAGGGAAACCATGTCATGCAGTAATCCCACTAAAAAAGCCGTTATTCAGTCTTTTTCAGGTTAAAGCATATTGTGGATTTTGTACAACTAAGCAGACTGAGAGCCAAAGACTTTCTGCTCACTGTCTCTGGGACACTAGTTCATAGCAGGGTTAGCCCAGCAACATGGGTACAGGTCTGAAATCGGTCTTGTCAAGTCTGGTGTCCCCCAGGGCTCAATACTGGGCCCCTTGCTCTTCAGCATTTACATGTTCCCACTTGGTCAGCTTTTAAGATCACATGGCCTCAGCTTTCATTTTTACGCTGACGATACTCAAATATACATCCATACCAAACCCGACACTGACGTGGCTGTCTCTATCCTATCTAATTGCATCTCTGACATAAAAATTTGGATGACTCAAAACTTCCTTCATCTTAACTGTGACAAGACTGAAGTCATGCTTATTGGTACCCCCCATCAACTTCGTAAAGCCAGTCCTGTAACCCTGTCTGTAGATGGCTCTGTACTTGAGCTTCAATCAAAATTGAAAAACCTTGGGGTTATATTCGATTCTGGCTTAACATTCGACCCACATGTACAACAAACTGTCAAAACATCTTTTTTTCACCTTAGAAATATCGCAAGACTACGCCCTATGCTATCATTAACTGTGGCTGAAAAGCTGATCAACATATTTGTATTCTCTCGAATTGACTACTGCAATGCTCTGCTCCCTGGTGTATCTAAATCTACTCTGAACAAGCTGCAGTATGTCCAAAATTCAGCAGCCAGAATCCTGACCAGGTCTAGTACAAGTGTTCACATTACTCCTATCCTGGAGTCCTTGCACTGGCTTCCGGTCAAATTCCGCGTAGACTTTAAAATCCTCATGCTCACCTACAAGGCTTTACATGGCTTGGCACCTCAATACCTGTCTGAACTTTTATCGCCCTACTCCCCACCTCGCAACCTCCGCTCTTCAAATTCTGCCCTCCTTACTGTCCCCCAAGCCCGTCTACATTGTATGGGCGACAGGGCCTTCTCCTGCTATGCCCCCAAGCTCTGGAACTCCTTGCCCAAGGATATTAGAGAGTCACCTTCTCTAAACTCCTTCAAATCCAGACTCAAAACCCTCCTTTTCAGAAAAGCCTTTACTTAACTGGTTCCATTCTTCACCCCTCTGCTCTTCTTAATACCATCTTCCACGGTCTCCTCTATTGTTATTGTTGTATTGTTGTAATTATAATTGTGTCCTGTCTTGTGAAATTTTCTTTTCTTATTTATTGTTGTAGTCTTCTTATTTATTGTTATTGTCATCCTGTAAAGCGCTTTGAGAAGCCACCTTTAAAGGCGCTATATAAAATAAAGTTTATTATTATTATTATTATTAACACTCACACACATTTGTACACGGACCCATTCGGCTGAATGAATGGGACCAACAGGGACGAGGTGCGCACAGTTACAACAACAGATGTGATTATTTCATTTGGTTTATTTATCTGTGCAGTTTGTTTTTCAAAAAGTGCTATTTTGTCATCCCTTTCAAACATACTACATACTGTAGGTGGGGCTTGACATTGTAGAAGAGCGGTTCTTTTTTGATCTGTCAAAATATTTAGCTTCTCCAAAACAGAAAAGATTATCACAATTTTTTTTTTACTTCTCACTGGCGTCAAAGACTCCATGTGTCTTATTCAAGAACATCTTATTGCTGTCGCCTTCTCTGTAAGTGTCTCTGAGGAGCACATAATTGTACAGAAGAAGGATCATTCATTTCAGAAGGATCATTAATAATAATTTAAAGTGTATCTAAGAATACCAACTTTAAAGGCTAATTTGGGCCCAGAGTCAATACAAGGTGTTTTAACCGCAATATAATTTATATGATCTTTTTAAACCTGATTGTTTCGTATTGAACACCAGATTATGTCAAGTTCTTTGGACTGATCGGCACTGTCAGTCTGCCTGGAAATTTTCCTTCCATGACCTTCGGCTACAGGAGCTACCAATGGTTTGTTCGGCTTGGTTCATCTGCCAGTTAGGGGATTTGTTGCTTTTCATACTTGTTTATATGGTCAGCTTTTGAGCTGAGGAAAATCAAAGCAAAACAGCAGGGCTTTAACCCGAGAAATGACAAAATCACTCATCTGTTCGGCAGGACAATGTTTTCATTTCTTATAAAGGGGAAATAAAAAAAAACAAGAGAAGTCAAGCCAGTTTTTGACAACATTATTCCTTTTAAACCGTTTAATCATGCCAAAGTATCTGAGAGATCTTGAGAGAGATAATACAATCTGTCAGCAGAGAGTAACACCACCCATGAACTGGGTGACACTGAGTCACAGGAGAAATGTAACAAATGCCCTACTAGAACTTGCTAGCTGACTAAGAATCCAGGAAACCTACTTTCTACCCTTATCAAGAAGGTTTGCCAAGAGAAGACGAGGGAATAGTCGTAACAGCCTGCAATACATTACTAGCCAGATATGAAGATGGCTAAACGACCTGATGAGAGACTGACCATCTATGAGGACATAAACACTGTCTGTACCGCCACCTGTACATAGGAACTGTTGCAAAATAATACTATATCTTTAACATCCTGTAATCCACTACATTAATCAGAAAGGCCCTTATCAAGAATGGACAATTACAAATAATAATTGCTTACACTTATATAGCTCTTTTCTGGACACTCCACTCAAAGCGCTTTACAGGTAATGGGGACTCCCCTCCACCACCACCAAAGTGCAGCATCCACCTGAATGATGTGACGGCAGCCATAGTGCGCCAGAACGCTCACCACACATCAGCTATCAGTGGGGAGGAGCAGAGTAATGAAGCCAATTCATAGAGGGGGATTAGGAGGCCATGATTGGGAAGGGCCAATGGGAAATTTGGCCAGGATGCTGGGGTTACACCCCTACTCTTTTCCAGAAATGCCCTTGGATTTTTAATGACCACAGAGAGTCAGGACCTCGGTTTTAAATCTCATCCGAAGGACGGCGCCTGTTTACAGTATAGTGTCCCCATCACTATACTGGGGCATTAGGACCCACATGGACCGCAGGGTGAGCGCCCCCTGCTGGCCCCACTAACACCTCTTCCAGCAGCAACCTTAGTTTTCCTCAGGAGGTCTCCCATCCAGGTACTGACCAGGCTCACACCTGCTTAGCTTCAGTGGGTTGCCAGTTGTGAAATTACATTAATTTCAATCTTCAAGATGCTGATGTGATCCTGCTACTAATCCTGCTACTGCACTTTAGAAACAGACAACCCTCATTGTTTCCTGGGTACTGGGTGGATGATCATTTGGATCTTGGCTAATCTACAGAAGTCATAATGTACCTATCATTAGTTCTTCCACCCATCCGTTTTCTAACTGCGTTTCTAATAGAGGGTTGTGGGGGAGCCAAAGCCTATCCCAGCAAGCACTGGGTGCAAGCAGAGTGCACCCTGGACCCGATGCCAGTCTATCACAGGGTGGACACACAGACACACACTCAAACCAGGGCCGCTTTTCCCAGGAATCAATTAACCTACAAGTATGTCTGTAAGAGGAAACCAGACAGGCCAGGGGAAACCCATGCAAACACAGGGAGGACGTACGAACTCCACACAGAGAGCACCTCAGGAATTGAACCCAGGGACCCAGCGCTGTAAGGCAGCAACGCTCCCCACTGCATCACCATGCCGCCCATCATCAATTCGGATAATGCTTTATTCACAGTGATAGTTTATTACATAAAGGTTAAAAGTAAACAATGTTATCTACTATTAAGACATTTAGAGTATTTTATTATGTTGACATTAACATGATCAACTGCAGCAGACTGTGTCAGAATCATGAAAGAAATTGGACACTACAGCACAAAAAAATATATGACTAAATAAATCAAAGAAACTGTTTCTGGACCAGCACATTGATCAACGTCTCCAGAGTCCAATTCAAAAATTACATTTCAGCTGAAATTGTGATTCCCAGCAATGTCATTGTTTTACATTTCTTTAATACCAATGGATGAAATGTCAGTTCAAGAGTACTTATTTATCTTTTTGTTCAGTAAAACAACGCTGTACCACATGCAAATGAATTCCTGAAAAAAGATTTTTCTTTTTTTTCTATTTACAAGAAAATCATGAATACATTCATCTACCAACATAAATTTATAAATCAGACTAGCACTATTCCTTAATAACAAAATAAACACCATGGCCTATAATATAACCTAATTTAAAAAAAATAATAACAATTTGTTATTTAACAGTGATGTTATTATTTGAACAATGCACCACCACATCGAAACATATTATTATATGCACATATTGGTCACAGTTCCACAGTTACCTTTTATGAAATATAAGAAACCATTTTCTCATTTAAAGCTGCATCTCCATACTCCCAAATGTAAAAACAATGCTAATACATTAGCTTTGTTCAAATAAACACTATCATTTAGTTGGATGAGGTATACATATATAGAAACTGTTTAAACTCTACGTTATCTATCAATGCAATTCTCAACACAGACTAAAAAGGCTTAAATAAAGCAGCACCTATCTTAGCTTACAGTAAATGATACCCTGCAGTGTTGACAACTTGAAAAGGATAAATATTATAAGCAATGGAAATCTCTAACTTCCTTGACTTCTTTTGACTTATACTGTTGAAATATCACTGTGCAAAGCTTTATATAAATAAGAGCTGGCAGATTTATTTTACATGATTAGTAACTCCAAGTACAGTACCTCAGTGTCAAATACAACAAGGGAATAACTTCACACACCACTGGCTTTCTCCCAGGATCCTTCATTTCTGCATGGTCTATATTTAAACCCACTGCAGTGTCACAGTTTCTTTGTTCAACACAGGGACACCACAAAAGTTAACTGGCAGCACCACTTAAAACACCTCATAATGTTTGAAGATGAATTCAATGTAACTTTGCCAACATAGAGCTACATACTGCATAAATAGAACACTCAGAAGGATCAAACATTTTTCACCTGCTCAGGTATTACAGATTTAACAGCTTGATTCTATGAATTTAAGTTTTACATTACTTCAGTTACTCCAGCTCAAAAATTACCTTTCAAACTGCTCTGTTTTTAGACATTTACAACAAGCAGATGGGCAGCCTGTGCATCAAGTATAGTTACAGTTCTTGTGCGAAGAAATTATGCCAAAAATGATGTGTGTTGCACTTAGTCCTGGATATAAGCATGATTCAAAACGGCATCAAGCATGTCTGCCTTCCTTGTTTGGTCTTCTTTTTCTGGGAAAGGAGGAGGCCACTGTCCCTCCTATTCAAGTAAATGTTCAGAATCTCTAAGAAATCAACAAAGCAATGGGATGAGGCTTTCCAGAGCCTCCCTGATCAACACAGGAGGGGCGCTGCGAAGAGGAATCCATCTTGGAATCAAAGCTTGAAGGCAAGTTTCAGAACATCCTTGCCACAGTGCATATTGATAAAGCTAATTGACTACATCATGCTTCGCAACAGACAGAACAAAGGCCCTAGGTCACAAGTGGAAATTACAGCTAAATGCATGCAGGTCGAAAAACAAAAGGGACATCTTTATACAACGAGTCATGGAATGTCTGGAACAAACTTCCCAACCACACTTTTCAAGCTGATTCCATGACAATCTTCAAGAAATGGCCAAATGAGACCTTGAGATCGGTAACATTTTAACTAGGTCAAACTTCCCTATGTTCTTAAGCCCACATCAATTAATTAATATGGCACAATGGTGCAGACGTTAGCATTCCTGTTTCACAGCACCAGGGCCCTGGGTTTAATCCAGGACATAGGGTGCTATCTGTGTGGAGTTTGTATGCTCTCCTTGGGTTCACGTGAGTTTCCTCCGGGGACTCCAGGTTTCCTCCCACTGTACAGAAACATACTGGTGGGTTAACTGACATCTGGGAAAACTGGCCCTTGTGTGACTGTGTGAGTCTGCCCTGAGATGGACAGGCAGTGTCTATCCTGCTTTGCACCCCTTGCTTGCCAGGAAAGGCTCCAGCTGCCCCACGACCCTCTATTGGACAAAGGGGCTAGAAAATGAACGGATGGTTAATTAGTTATTTGAATTACTTAGTATCACAAAGGCCAAGAATGATTCCAGGAACGATTGGTTGCACCTTAAAAATAAGAAAAAGCAATAACCACAACTTAACAAAGGTTAGAAATGAGAGGAGGCACTTTAGCCCATCCAGCTTTTATTGACTGTTAGGAGTTAATTAATACAAAGATCTTATCCAGCTATCTTGCAAGGAAGCCAGGGTATCAACTTCAGCAACCAACTGGATAACCTGTTCTGTATTCCCAAAGTTCACTCAGCTTGTCAGTGTAAGACAGTGCCTTAAGCCCCTGAATGTATCTGGTGTCTCTTCTCTGGTGATTACAGGGCTGCAATTACTTTCCTAGCACACGATGACCATAATTGCACAGGATATTCTAAATGAGGCCTTATGAGCGCATTATATAGTTTTAGCACAACATTCCTTGATTAAATCATCTGCATTTTATTGTCTATTTGAATTAAGTTGAACTGATATTTAGGAAATTCATCAAATTATAACTTTAATTGCAATTCTTAGAATATCATAATCATTTAACATGTGACTTAGAAGATTTTAACTAAAACAAAAATGGAAGAATATTTTAACACCAAAAAATAACTGTTGGCTATAGCCCCATGAAAACCAAAAATTCGCTTTTCTCAGAGCTATGACAGAAACATTTTCTGATTCAAATATTAGGGTCACCCAGCAAAATGAATAAACTTTCCTAGAGATAAGGGATGCATGACCAAAGTAACATGAGAAAAATCTGCCTTCCCTGGCTAGCAGAGTTGAGCTTACCTACTGTATTACTCTTAGACCTTGTGCCAGTCAAAATTATTTTGTTCTGGACTGAGGTTGTTACAAAAACTGAGAAGAGAAAAAAAATATTGCTTGTCTGTAATATGGTCATTCACAGGATAGCTGAAGGTCAGAAAGGTGTGCTATCTGTGATGGATATATTTTTGACTGATCAATGCTCTTGTGTCAATCTAATTATAATTATAGCACACTACACAAACTTTATTGATTTAAACTTTCAGAAAAAATGATTGCATAAACACAAAAAAGATGAACAGGATATGAAATCAATCAGACAGTGACACAGAAGTACAAAGGGTAAACTAGAGTCCTCCATCAAACAAAATGCTGTTCTATTACTTCTTCTTTTAGAGCTTTTAAATTATGAAATTACAATAGTGATACTCATTCCTGGGCCTGGAAAGTCACAACTCTGCAGATTTCACGGGAATGTTAAAATTCACTGTGATTGAAGACATGGAAACAAAGACAATATGCATCACTAAGACAATAACTTTTCCAATAGTCATTAAAAGCTTAAACACCAAAAGACTAACTGTTCAATCACAAGTACCACTGATTTAGAATATAGTTTGTGTGTTACATTTTAACTAGCTGATTAAACAACTAATTCAGCTGTCTAGTTGTCTATACACATTACATTACATGTACTGTATGTAAAATATCAAATATCTCCAGTCCTACAGTAGGCTGAGCATTGCAGTAATAAAGTAATTGCACAGGGCCTTCTAACTACAACAAAATGTGGAATACTAAGAATTAGACAAACTATAGAAACCATAAGCATCTTTTAGGACTATGAAGGGGTCTTAACGAGATAACGGGGCCAGCCTGTTCCTACTCTCAATTATTATGTATTTATTAAGACAGAAGTAGTTGCTCACAGTCAAACAGCAGAAGACAACCAGCATATGGTTCTCAGCACTGGAAGATAGGTACCCTTACCTTCTGATTAAACTTTGTATTCCAGAGCTGCAAAGATCACAGGATCAAATGATCACACCAGCATGAATGATGCTGCATGTATTTTAGAGAGTGACATTATTCTCTTAAAAAAAATATTCACATAGGAAATGTTTCTGGCAAAGACAGTTTCAACATCCAGGAAAAATATATGCATGGTGGGCAAGGACGAGTAGGGTGTCAGTGTGAGATTTGGGTACCTGATTAAAAATTTTAAAAAGTCAAAAATAATTTGTTCACCAAAAAATGAACGCCCAGAAGCCCCTCAGTCCTTGACTTGCAAAAGAAAATACAAACAAAACTGCCCTATCAGATCTCACCTGAGAACACTGATCATATCTGTCTTTTTGCAAAGACATGGCTGAAGAGGTGAACTTTCCGATAAACGAATTAAGATGTCACGTTTCCTGACTGTGTCCGTCTTTAAAAAGATCGATTAGGCTACTGTAAGATTTTTTTTTACTAGGTTGCAACATGTCTTTGGCCCTGCCCTAAATAAATAATAATGACAAAGTGTAGCCCGGAGCATTTTAGATAATGGCGCATTCTGCAAGCGGATAAGAAAGATGTCCTGCATGCTACATTACTGCAAAAGCGGACCGAAACAATAGTAGCGTAAGTGTGTGTTGGATATGATGGGCGAACAGCACCTCTCTCTGCGCCATTCTTTTTATTTTGCATGTACCAGGACATGAATCATTTGTTGCTTTAAAACACCGTACTGAGCGCTACAGCCTCACGCTGTCAATTAATAGAGGAAAAGCAACCGATTGGATTGCTGTTTGCTATTGTTTGTTTTACATAAAAATCGCACCGCTCATAACATTTTACACAGAACCACGACATCCGCTTATCTCTTTTCTGCTCTTTTTTTCAATAAAACAGCATAGGATTACGGTCAATAATAAATAAAACGCTGCATAAGTGATGCTGCTCACACAATTATAGCCAAATAAATAATAGCGATTTAAAATAAACGCGCTTACCTGCGATCTACGGATCCGTGACAGTTCTTCAGGTGACTTCTACTCTGAAACCCACAACACAACGAGACCAACCCCCAGCTCTGACGCACATCCTAGCAGCTGAGTCTCACATTTAGTTTATGGGAAATGTAGTGGATTGAATCTGAAGTGGCGTTTTTATGTACAGTATATACACAGTTTATATACACGACCCATTCTCTACTGCTAGGATGTCAAATAGGTTACTGTAGTTCTAGCTCAGATATACCCTGAGAACAAAAGTAACAGAAATAGAATGTGTTGTTCACAAAACTGTTCAAAAGTCAGATAAAATACTGTACTAATGCCAAGTGACATTGTTTTTCACTCCAGTACCTAAACATGAAGCTGCGTGGTCACTTCAGTCCTTCAGGTGTTGTAGTCCTGTAGGGTTTACAGATAATTGCAGGTGAGCAGCTGTTTGTTTGTTTGTTTGTTTGCTTGTTTGTTTGTTAGAAAAAATGTGAGGAAATGACATTTTCACCAGTTCAGTACATAGTTACATCAATTAAATGACTGAGAAGTAAGTTTGATTAAAACCTGATGTAGTCTCTTTTAACACAAGCACCTTGGGATATGAGAGAAATGCAGCTGTGAATCGATGGTGACAGCAGCCAACACAACTGTTGCATCAGTGTGACACCACACACAGGTCCAGCAGCTTCCCTTTGGCCTGAATTACTGACCTTTTTCCACCCAGCTCCAGGCCTGTAAATTCTTAAGCTGTGCTGAAAATCTCATCAGCACTGTGCTAGAAAGGTTTGTGTTTTACTTTACATCCTTTTTGGGGGGTTTTGCATTTCGAGAACATGTGGAGATAAGCCCACATGAAGAATTTTTGAGGTAAAGAAATACAAAATTAATAGCAGTTTAAAATATTTAGGTTGTGATTAGATTGTGATACTATCACATATCACATTAACTATTAAGGGCAGAGAATAAGTGCTCATTTAACAGAGTGAGGGATGCTGTGGGTTTTCTAGTGTGAATTAGAAAACAAATTTGTTTGCAAAAATGTCTCGAAATATTATTATCAAAAGCTTTTTTTTGTCAATTTACTTTGTTAAATTACATTCCATGCATTTTCTAATTTCTTCATCCAATACTGGGTCACAGAGCCTGTACTGGATGCAAGGCAGGATATACCATGGATCCATTGCAGGACACACACAGGCACAACAGACACATATATACCAGGGCCAACTTTCCAGAAGCCAATTAACCTACTAGTATGTCTCTGGACTGTAGGAGGACACTGGAGCACCAAGCACAAACCCACATGAACACAGGGAGAACATCCAAACTCCTCGCAGATAGCATCCCAGGTCTGGAATTGCACCACTTTTTCATTCTTGTCATTGTAAATCATGTTTTCTCTTTCACCCCATAGGAACATCAGAAAGTTTAAAAACAAGAGGAGATTCCTGGCAGTTACTATTTAATTGAAGGATCTCATCTGCTGTTTCTTGAAATAAGGCAGATTCAACAACATGGCTGGGTATCTTGTTCCAAAGTCCCACAACTGTCAGTACTGTGGTGGGAAACTGCCAGGGAAGTACCGGTTGCTGCTGCTACCGGTGTTGGGGACCTGTAGGGGGTGCTCTACTCTCTGAATCAGAATTTCCAAACCAATGAATGAGCATGCTGACTGGGGAAACTATGCTTTAGAAGGCGCCGTCCTCCAGATGAGACATGAATCCAAGGTCCTGACTACTCGGACATTTAGGATCGTATGTTTTTTCAAAAGATCAGGTGTGTTAACACTGGTGACCTGGCTAAATTCAACTCTTACAACTGACGAAGGACTACTGGCATTCAGCTGCAAGAGACTGAGCCATAACAGGCTCTTGATGTCCTGAGATGTCCATAGCTGCTAACACACCATACAGACATACAATCTAGCCTTCCTCAAATCCCCCCTTACCCACCTGGAGATTTTGGAATATGAAGCCTGCTTAAAAATGTAAATTGTGAAATTTCAGAATTATATTTCCATGTGGTGCTTTGTAGTGCATTTACTAGTCATTTTAATTCTTGATAGAATTAAATAACACTGCACTATGTATGGGAAGTTCTGATCTAATCTTTGTTCAGAATTATAAAAGCATCTCCTAGTTTTAATATAATATGATTACTTCCTGCTGTTATCAGATTGATGTCTACTATCTGTAGGATGCAGAAATTAAAAAGTGGATAACAGATATAGCAATATAAGTAAGGGTGTAACTGGGGTCATCAATGTTCTTTGTACAGGAAGATCTTGCTAATAGTGGTATTGCTGACACTTCTCATATCAGCTCCCAGAGCAGTATATTGTACATAGAAAATTATATTGATAAGGATATAATCACTCCTGAATGAGTCTATATACAGTATCATGACATAAAAAAAATGGATAGATGTATCTTTTATAACCACTTCATCCAATTCAGGGAGCCTATCCTAGCAAACAACAGGCACAAGGCAATGTATACCCTGGTTGGGACACCAGTCCATAATAATAATAACTGAAAAACAAGCACAGTGGTGATTTAAATCTTTATTTATTAAATAACTGATATTCGAAAAAATAAATAAAATCAGACAGCAAGTTCTTTTATTTATTTTGACACAGGAGTCATATTGTATTTAAAATAAAACATAGAAAAAAGAAACCACAGAAGAAAAAAGTCAAGAAGTGCAATAAAACATTGTTCATTAACCTTTTCAACAGAGATATTATCAAGTCTTTCATTTTGCAAAATACATTACAAACACTACACTTTACAGTACTTGCTTGCTGTTAATTGGATGGGTGTATTGATACACATTTGTGAATTCAGTCTGTGTCTGTTCACTTCATAGGATCAATTTATACAAGAGTAAAATAAGGAACTATCAGATATTTCTGTACAATCAAATAAGTAGTTTCCATACTTACATATTCCGTAAGGAATTTCCTATGTTGCATACAGTTATGTACTGTATACCTCTGTACAGTCAAGCAACCGTTGGAAAGCTTGGCTAGGCGAGTATGAGAACATCACCCACCAATAAAAACACCTCTCTTCTTGTAGTTATTTCTTTTCAATAAGTCTGTGCTACAGTTTGTTTGCTTGTGTCTGCACTAATGGTGCCAACACCAAGTATTGGTTGTTTATGTAGAGGTACTTCAGTTAAATACACAATGAGACATTGTGTATTTCCATTTTAACTTTCTTGTCTGAGACTCATTCATAAAATTATACAATTTAGCCTGTATGAGTATGATTATATACTGAAAATCAAAACAGTTCTCTCTCTTTACTTCTGCTTTTTTCCCCCAATTTTTCCAAAGTGTTTAAATTTAAAGTAGCGAGTTATAATATCATTACAGCAGGTTACAGTACAATGTTAGGATGATCAGTGATGTTTACACTGGTTATCTACAGTACATCCTGTTCACCTCCCACAACAAAACCAATGACAACCTCCCAGTCCATGTAATAACTTGCAGAAGTCGGCAAATTCTAGAAATGCAGAGTTGACCCCCAGCATACATTTTGCAAACTTCATACCAAGTTGAGAGTACTCAAGTCCACTCAAGTTGGCCTGAGCATGGACGCAGGACATAAGACATCTCATGTCCTTGCATCATGATGCTCTGCTTTGCTGGACTGATGTCATTGGCTACCGGCCATTGAATAGCTAGAGTCATTTGTCTCCTCAAGCTCAGGCATGGATTCTTCAAAGCCCAGATCTGATCCAGCTGGGTCTTCCTCTGGCACAAGGTTACAGAGAAGCAGAGTTGAATTAGAGTTGATGCCAAAGGCTGGGCGCAGAGGCTTTTTGAACTTGGCCCTGAAGGTATGCATGGGCTGTGCTTTATTAATACAGAAGAAGGTCAGGTACCCATTGTTATAGTCAAGGAAGATCCCCACACGGTAACACACATTCCACTTTTCCAGCACGATACTCTCCCCATTGTGCATGGCCAGGAACTCCCCATCAAACATCTGCAAGCCCCAGGAATTCTTGTCAAGACCCAGGGCTGCTTCGCTTCCTTTGCATGTTCTGTGGTCGTACACCACTCCCACACACCAGTTTGCCATGCCCTGCACCTCCACTTCCCAGTAATGCTGCCCACTGGAGAAGGTATTAGTGGCAAGGACGTATGGCCTGATGTCGAACCATTCATCCGTATTTCGGGCCTTCTGGGGCGAAGAGACATTGGAGACCTGTTTTTTATCTTCTGAAACCTGGAGGTTTTTGTGAGCGGTGTTTTCGTCAAACATGAGGTCCACAGCATCTAAAGAAGGTTTATAAATATACAATATAAATTAAAAAACACATTTTTTCTTCCAAGATAGAGTATTCTTACTAGACCTCTGAGAAAATTTTACTTTGCGACTGTCAATAACTAGAAATCTAGACTGCCCATTGTACTTGCATGTTACAAAGCAGCAGTGAACACAAGCACATGGGTATCCTCTGATACCCGCTAGAGATCCTCTAATTTTCCTTCGCAAATTGACACTGGAATGGAAACAGCAGAGCTATACTCTATCAGTGCAAAACTCTTTCAGGAAACGTCCAATCCTCCATCAACTCACTGCTATTTTCACACTGCAGATGGATTTCTGTATTGCGTGACTGATGGTTTCATCCTGCTATTTCCACTTACTAATCCTACAAAAAAATGAATTTACAGCTGTTGCCCAAATCAGATGAAACAACTGATCAACTAGTATCTCTGCAGCAGCTTTGCTAACTAAGGCGACAGTCCTCTGTGTGGTTTTATTATTGGCAGTACTCTCCACTGGGCTCCTTACTTACACTCCCAAGGACGCGGCAGGAGCTCCATATTCTTCCTAACAATGTGCTCCACTGACTTCTCCAGAATTGCCAGCCTGTGGTGGTCAAAGCGCATTTCCTTCTTGAGGCGCTGAATGAAGAACTCCAAAGATTTGACACTGAAGAATGAGAAACAATAAGTCAATATAAGGATACGGAAGATTATATTCTTAACTGCTGTGTTTTTAGAACATTAGTTTTACTTCTGGGCTCCAGTTTGTATACAAAAGCATGTATTATTTACAGGAGTTTGTGTAAAGATGTTAAGATGAATGGGTCATTATCAGCATATTTCAGATTTTCTGATTGAGTTTTAGCCTTTTAGGCATAAGTGTTCAGAGTTGAGGCTGCATCTTACCTTAATTTGAGTGCACTGATGTCCTGCAGAAAAAAAAGAGGATAATATAATTATAAAATACAATTTGCTTCAAGGTAAAGACATTAATATCGAATATAAGGCAGAATAAGAATAAGCTTGTAAGTCTTAAGTGCATATTTATTTTCTAATAATCTAAGATAAAGAAGCACATAAAAACTAATTATAAAATTATTGCTGATCCACACCTAGTTTATGTGAAATTAAGCACAGGCTTTGATTAAGTTTTAAACGGTTTTCTGCACTCATTTCCTCTTACAGAGCATCAGAAGATGAGAGCTGTGGCTCAGTAAGAGAGGAGGGTCTTGATGACCTGAAGAAGCCTTACCATCAGCTCAGTGACAATGGAGCAGTCATTGCTTTTCTCTGCCAATTGGCTCTTTTGTTCGGCACTCTCTGCAATTTCTGTGGCATTGTTCTGATAGGCATTACAGTCCGTTTTCCATCTTTCCAGCTGCAGCCGAATGCTCTTGTGCTCGGCTGCTATTAGCTGAAAGGCCTTCTTCTCATTGTTGTCAATCAACTTCCGCAGCTCCAGATATTTATTGGCCACAGACTCTCTCACCTTCGTCACCATGTCCTGTGAATATAAAGCACAGCAGGCCATCAGAACACCCCCAATGACATTACCAATGTGCCAGGCACAGAGGAACACCTACAGTGTATAATACAGACGTGTACATTCAGTCTTCTGTCATCTCTGATAGTAAACACATCTAGGAAAATTTTAAAA
This sequence comes from Lepisosteus oculatus, assembly GCF_040954835.1. Taxonomy (NCBI): domain Eukaryota; kingdom Metazoa; phylum Chordata; class Actinopteri; order Semionotiformes; family Lepisosteidae; genus Lepisosteus; species Lepisosteus oculatus. Next base: position 29,221,673 of record NC_090701.1, read on the forward strand.
TTTGATATTTTTTCCTATTTTTTTTTCATGTGTAGAAACAGATTTAACAAAATTACATTTAAATAAATCAATAATGTTAGTCATGCATTCATCTCAAAATGTGTATATTTTACCAAATACCTACAGTATATACACAATTTAAAATCCCATCCTCCTGAATTCAGGTGTCTTCTGTTTTTCACTTACGGTATACGACATCTCAATATATTAACCAGTCCATCCCCCCTTCAACATAACCACAGCCTGCAAGCTCTTTGATACTGGTCACTTATCAATACCTGTAACACTATAATGCTTGTGATTATCTGCAGACTTTGTCAGTCTGTTCTTGTTACTATATGTTGTTTCTATATCCACTCTCAGGAATGAATATGTTTTCCTAGTTAAGTTCCATCAGTATGGGAGGTGACACATTTCAAAATTCATGACATGCTACAACTTTTAGGCCTCCCACCTACCTCTACATCATTCTCTGCCTTGACAATTTGTGCCTCGACATCTCCCGTGATCCTCAGGTCAGTCTTCAGCTGCTTGGTGGTTTTCTTCAACTCATTCTACAAAAAGATCACATTATAGAAATTACTGTTCCCATCACTGTCACCAGTCATATCAGAATATCGGCAATATCATTTACCTTACAACCTTACAAGTCCATAAGTACCTTTACCTATCATGGCCTCCTAATAATCCCTATCTATAAATTAGCTTCATCACTCTGTTCTCCTCTCCACCGATAGCTGATCTGTGGTGAGTGTACTGGTGCACTATGGCTGCTTGTCGCATCATCCAGGTGGGGAAGCACATAGGTGGTGATGGAGGGGTGTCCCTGTTATCTATAAAGCACTTTGTGGAGGGTCCAGAAAAGCGCTATACAAGTGTAAGGAATTAATACAGAAAGACTAATGTTTATCCCACACAAAGACCCACAGCTTGTATTGATTTCCTTTGCAGTGCCTTAATGAAATCGGAAGAAATTCTTTGATGGAGTGGATTCCGAGAATTACCGGTTGAGTAGCCCCACCCTCAGTTGTAGTACTTGGGTTATTTAAATTACTTAACTTCAGAAAAATATTCTGTATGTCATTCACACAAACGATGAACCAAAATGCAAATTCCTGGACTTGAGCACAGGGATTTAGTCTTCATCTGATGGGAGAATCTAGCATTCCTTTCTCATGCCTATAGGAGGCAAATCAAATTCTGTAGCTTCCAAGTGCTAATGACCTGTATTTGCAGCCTCAATAGGCCCTCTCAGCAGAATCAACAAGATTGATCTGTTCCTACCGCACCATACACCAGGTGTGCTATAATTCTGTCCCCAATGTGTCCGCTTTTCATAACTACCTATCACCTTAAACTTAATTGTCCTGCTTATGGAAAATGGTGTTTGCAAATATCTCTCTTTCTCTCTCTCCCCTAGTAGCATGCCCACTCTACTACTATACTAGAAGAGGGCAATAAACCTCTTTATGTTGCAACTGATCTTCTCAGTCTAGCCTCCTCTGCCATCCAGCTGCTGAAAGGGAGTGCAGGGCAGTTCACTGCATTGCTACCAATGGAATTATAGAACTACTATGGCACTACAATATTGTGATCAATATAATATTGCTAGGGATTGACTATATAGACCAGTCTGTGCTTTACTCTGGTGTGAACTAGTGAGGACTCTTTCCCTTTCCAGCAAAAGAGAACAGGTCTTTAAACTCTCTAGAAGAATGTCACGGTTCAGGTATTGAACTGTTATAAATCTGTGATCATACCACTGATGTGCTTATTAATGGTTCACGATTTCATGAAAGCAGACTGTAAAGAAATGATTCTTCATAATCAGGTTCTTCTGATGGGAATGTTTCATTTAAAAAAAAACGTTGGTATAGGTCAAGCGCAGACAACTTTGACTCTTCTATGATATTAAATGATCTTCAGCAGTAGCATCAACTAAGTGATTGAAGTTCAATTGCAATACTGAAGTGCTAGCTAGGTCACCTTATATTGCAATATATTTAGCAATATAAGAAGGAACACTGCCTACCCATGGCTTTAAACAGGACTCTTCAGCATAGCAAATTTTACAAAATAAGCTACCATTGTCCTCTGGCTTGGGTTGGAGCCAAAACCACTGTGACTTCATTTCTGATCCACTCTGATCCATTTATTTTAAGTGGGCAAATTATATGACTATGACAGTAACAATTTAACACTTGCATTTGAGCCTAAAAAAGATTTACATCTTGTCCTATTGCATGAGATATAAAATTGTATAAACTCTCTTCACCTGAGACAATATTTAGATCAGTTATAGGAGGTGAGAGATCAAGAGATTTCTGTTTCTGTGCTGCGCTATTGAAACTGACACCCATGTTATATTACACACTGCTTTCCTCTTTACATAATGAACCATGTTAAGTTGGTTAAGTAAACAGGTCAATTATGGAATGAAGAGGACTGGCATATCTTCCCTGGGTGTGAACAAGTCATTCTACCTAAGAGTTTACAGAGATTTAAAAAAAACATTTAAAAACTTTCATCATCATGCTATTTCAGTTCTAACACTGACCAACCCACCCACTAGCTTTCTCAAAAACATCCAATGCCAATGAAACAGAAAGCTTCCATTTAGTTTGGATTTTAACCAGTGCCTTTAGAAAAGCACGTATCTTGAATAGTTAACATGAAAAGTGTTTTTCTATGAGGTAACTGCAGGCTGAGGTGGAACAAAAATCAGAAACTACCCACATTAGCCACTGTGTGCTTCTGATTCTACGCATTCCTGTTGATGTTCTATATTGTAAGGCTTTGAAGATTCAACAGACGCTATTGTTTTCAATAATCATTGAATTTCTCATTTCTCAGTCTGGTTCATTAATATTTGGGATTAATGAAACCACGTAAAACGCCCTACTCAATGGACACTGCGGAGCCACGGAGGTGAGAAAAGCAAAATCAAGAACCCCTCTGTCAGACAATTGCTCAAATCACCAACAGAATGTAACAACAACAACAACAACAACAACAACAACAACAACAACAACAACAACAATAATAATAATAATAATAATAATAATAATAATAATACCATTTGTTGTTTGTAGCCATCCAAGAGGGACTTTAATTCGTGTTCACGGTGTTCCGCACTGACTAGACAGTCCGCACAGACACAGTAATCACAAGTCCGGCAGTAGATTATCAGACCTTTGTTGTGTGCCGTGCAAGCCACCGAGTTATCCGGGGTAGTGTAGCTCATCGTACCCGGTATTACACAGTCCTCTGCGAATGAAATCGGAAAGTCAAAATAAAAAAATAAAACTCTCGACTTCTCTTACCAGGGCAAAATACCTGGTAGGAGTATTTTTTAGTTGTTTTCAACTTTTAAAGTTCTGTGGGCCAAATAACAGCAGAATCAAACTAAAGTTGACCTTGGCTCGCCAAGAACCTGGTACACTCGTTAGCCAGTGCCAGTTTGGCTGACTCATATATACTGACGCGTATTTAACAGGAATTCAAGCAGGTGTGTCAGAACTCCTCCTTCTGCTACATAAAAATTAATTTCACTTCGACATTCATAAGACATTTCTGTTCTTCATACCACTTACTTGTTCATTAATTCTAAACCTAAGGTTTTCAATTCATTTTTTCCCTTATATTCATATTTTTTTTTAACAAATCGTAGATGAAAACCGTGTGTAACAAATTATGAGAAAGAATCATAACGTTTCTACATAGGTAATTACAAAAATATTGTTATACGTTTGACAAAGAATTAATGTCACAGGTATATAGATTGTGCAACCAAAATGCATGATACTTTGTAGCCGACTAAATAATACTTACACTTACAGTATATGGCGTTTTTCTGGACACTGCACTCAAAGTGCTTTACAGGTAAAGAGGACTCTTCTCCACCCCCATCAGTGTATAACCCCACCCAATGATACTTTATATCTAGAAGTCTTTTTGTTAAAATACAATTTTTACATTATCAGCAATTATGGACATTGTATAACTAAAATTAAAAAGCAGATATACTGAGATGGAACCTACCCCCCCTTCAGGAGTTTTAGTTCTAGAATTGAATCGTTTGAAATTAATGTATACTACACTCTGATCATTCTTAATTCCTGTAATCCAGATGATCAAATCAGGTGGAAAGACATTGAATCATCCCTTATTATTCAGGCATTATTAGGTAACAAGAATTTAGATAAATTTACTGAACAAATAAATAGTGCATGGATAAAGCTCCAACTAAAGGTATGGAATACAGGTATAAAAGAGTATCACTTAAGAGATGTAGTGAAGGTACTCAGATGGTGCACCTATGATACAGAGTTTATACCAAATAGAATGGATAATAGATTTAAAGTGTGGATAGCAAAAGTAATAGCGGTATTTTGTACCATAATGGATAAGAATCAGTTACAAATTTGGCAGTTTTTAAAAGACACCATTTGGAGAATCATAATTCTTATAGATGTCTTGAACAGCACTACTATTTCAACAGTAATATTAAGAAGGGAGAACTAGAAATTGTTGATGGTGTGGTGGAGAAAATAGTTATGGAAGCCCACAAATCAGAATCACATGAGGGTATTATATGTAGACTGTTTAATGATTTTATGGAAAATAAATCACATTCTATGGAGAATATAAAAGATAAATGGGTGAAAGAAAGTAAAGTTAGGATTTCAAAAAAAGAGAGTTTTGCTGGAAAAATATTGTTCAATTGTTTATTACTCCAGGGCAGTAGGCACACCATACTGGGGGAAACTCTAAATGTAGGAAACAAAGAAGGTAATCATTGGTATTTATTCTGGGAGAGCCCTAAAATAAGGCTCTTCGGAAAAGATTTACATGTAATCCTGGAGAACATATTTCAAAGGTATTTACCCTTTACATCTGGCAATTTGTATTTTTACTTGAGTAGTACTGATGAATATCTGTTTGGAATTATTTTTTTATATTTTCTTATAGACTATAGTCTTTTTACCTGCAAAATCTGAGAGAAGAAAGTGGCTTCTCCTGGATTTACCAGCAACGAAGGATTGTATTTAGTTAATGAAATATATATAATGAAAAAATTAACATTTTCACTTAAATTACAGATGAATAAATTTGTCAAATATTGGTCTAGATGGCTTAAGTACATTAAACCTTTAAAGTCTGGATTTGTCGAGAGACAAAATAAATCCAGCTTGAATTAAGAATGTACATTTGCCTACCTTTTTCCTTCTCTATAGTTATAAAAACTTTTACATCTAATTTCGGATGAATATCTTTTGGTAAGAAGCAAGTAAAATACTTGCCCTACCCCCACTTTTGTCACTGTGTGACACACCCTTTAACCACAGTAGTGCTTGTCCTTAACACACTCTCTTCCTGGTTCCCAGGTAATCCTATTCTCCTTAGCCGACCTGTGCAGGTAACCCTCACCCTCTACCTGCCTGTATGTCTGTTAACCTAAACTTCCCTCAGTCTCCGAAAATGTACTAGATTCTGGTTACAATAGAGACTAAGTCATGTTTGAGCTCGCACCCTGCAGATCTCCAAAACCCATCTGACTAGCAGTATCACGGGTCTCCAAAACAAATCCGTCTGCCATTGCAGTTTCAAAGGACTCCCTAGCTCATCTGTCCCTATAGTGTGAAAGGCTTTCCCAGGTAGTGAGCCAGAGCAGTATCACGGGACCCAACACTTATATTTGCTCCTTGCCTTCCTTGCAGCATTTAACCCCCGTAACTGGTGTGTGTGGGAGATTCTGCCAACTTATGGGTATATAAATAGATAGTGACCCCAATCCGCAGGATACTTTAACTTTTAGTCAACTATACAACCTAGCAATTTAAAGTGCTAGGACCACCCCCCACCAACAGGAACCACCAGAGCACCCACAGACCAGTCAATTTATCCTTCATATTTATAGTTTTTATTCTACTGTCAACTACAATCAGTTACTGTATCTCATTCTGCACCCCAAACATCTGAACACCATGGACCACAGTTGCCCAAAAACAATATATCCCAAAAGAGAAATCCTGCAATGTTATTATCTGAAAACAGCTCTGGCTGTGAAAAAGCCACAGTGCAGAAAGGAACATAATTCCATCTAGTGCTTTGATCAACAAAGCGTTAGATTATCTGACTCGATTAAATCAAATTAAATATGCCTCCAAAAACAAATCCTGTCTGCCATTGCAGTTTCACAGGACTCCCTAGCTCACCTGTCCCTATAGTGTGAAAGGCTTTCCCAGGTAGTGTGCCAGAGCAGTATCAAGGGACCAAACACACACATTTGCTCCTTGCCTTCCTTGCAGCACATGGGACTGTCCCTGGCTATATAACTCCACAGGATCGTGGGCCCCCAAAAAGCCTACTTTCCTTTTTGAATTCTGGCTAATTTTGTTAGCCACTCTCTTTAAGCTAGATGGTCCACTAATCTGCTTACCACCTTTAAAACACTCTTTTTATAGAGCACATTTTAAAGAACAAAGAAGCAGGACGACCCACCGATACCAACAACAACAATGGTCACTATATGCAAATTAAATAATAAAGTCAAATAAGGTCAGTTTTGTCACTCCATGACACATTCCCCAAGCCACTGCTCTACTCCCACTTTTGTCACTGCAATACCCGCAAACATTCTTTGCTCAAATTTATTTTCTTAAGTATATAATGACTTTAGCAGTGACAGTAAAAGATGAAATGTCAATGTCCCAGCTTAAGATGAGAGAATCTCCCCCTTATAAAGACAAGCAGGGCCCAAGTAAGTTTCAGACTGAGGGATTGATGATAGAAAACGCATTACCATTTGTCATAACACTTAGTGCAAATTCAGAAAAGAAAGAAAACGTATCTGATAATTGTCAAGTTAAGACCAAGATAGATCTAAGTTAAGGCAACGACTATATTGTGAACCAGTTGAGTGGTGTTGTTTCATAACATGGATCCAAAACTAGAATGGCTTACATACATTACATGTAAACACAGGAAAAACAAACCTAACTTTACATCATATACTTTACTTTATATTTATTCAGTGTGATCTCAGTTATGTTACCTTTTTGCATTCTTAAGAGCACACTAAAAGTACTGTAAATCATAAAATAAAGGCAGGGCAGCTAACTTTAAATTAAGTTAGAAGGAGTAAGCTTCTTCAGTATCACGAATGACACACGCAGCAGTTGACACAGCACAAGTGCAAACTGTGTGAGAGTGTATTTAAAAGCGAGAACAGGAAACATTTTTATGCAAAGGTTTGAAGGAGTGTCCCTTTCTGTCGAAGCTTGCTTCTTTAAAAAAATGTTGTGATCCTAGAATTAATTAGCTTCTAACTACCAAATGGGCTGGACTGGTCTTCCCCCTCATTTGCAACCATTCTTGTGTTGTTCCGTTCTAAGAGGGCATTTTCAGGAAGAAGATTAAGAAAGAGGTTTCTCTTTCAGGTTGTGTTTCTTCAGGATTAAACAAAGTTGAACATAATCCACACCTGACACACGCAGACTTAGAAACACACCTACATGCTATATACAAATAGAATGAGCTGGGTCATTGCACTCTTTCTTTTCATTGGCTGATTGATCATTAAAAACACATCTGCATTCTCTATGTGTAAAAATAATGTCATTCCCTTTAACTGAAATCAGTATCACTGTGCATGAACCTCATAGTTATGTCATCAAGGAAACAGCAACTAAAATGATTTAGGTCTTCTGTCTGTGAGCACTAGCTCCAGTTTCTGTCTTACTAGTATGTAAAAAGCAAGATGAAAATGTAAATATAAATATAAGAAAGGTGCAATACATTGTGCAATATATATTTTTCCATACAAATACTCTTTTAGTACTCATAATTTAAATTCTACATAAAGACTAAATATATTCTGAGTAAATCATTTAGTAAATCAGAATTGAAATAGAATAAATAGTGCTTTGTTGCACAACACAACCTTAAACGTGCTGCCTAGTCAAATAAAAACAATTCCTTACTCTTACAAAGCACTTTACAGGTGTTGGGGACCAATGTGCACCTAGATAATGCGACAGCAGGGAAAGTGTGCCAGTACAATCGCCACACACCAGCTATCAGTGGGGAGGAGAACAGTGTGATGACACCAGTTAGATGGAGATTATTAGGAGGCCATGATTGGTAAAGCCAGGGGGAACATTTTGACCAGGACACCGGGGTAACACCCCTATTCTTTTTGAGAAATTCCCTGGGATTTTTAATGACCACAGAGAATTAGGACCTCAGTTTTACTTCTCATCTGAAGGATGGCACCTTTTTTACAGTATATTGTCCTCATCACAAGACTGAGGCATGAAGACCTACACAGACTGCAGGGTGAGCAGTCCCCCTCACAGCTCTTCCTGCAACAACCTTAGCTTTTCCAGGAGGTGTCCCATCCACATACCAGCCAGGCTCATACCTGCTGAGCTTCAGTGGGCTGCCAGTTGTGAGCTGCAGGGTGATGTGGCTGCTGGCCTTTGTTTTGACTCAGAAACGTTGATAGTATAAAGGTGCCAGGTGCTGAGTCTGGCCAGTACTGCTGAGAAAGAAAATGACCATCCTACTTGTCTATGCAAAACTGCTCTTTCATGTCTATGAAGACGATGTGGTGGTGCCTGTATCAGTCTGGCCTGGCAAAGTTGGTACCATTGTAGACAGGCACCGGTTTCTGATGTGTTAGTGGTCTGACTAGTTGTTGTCAGGATTGTCAGAAAAATCACGTAAAAGAGTTAAGGATGGTTTGTGATGTGATACATAAAGCAGTTTTGGGGCAGTCCACGGTGCTGTTGATTTGTTGTTGGAGATAAACTGTGGAATGAATTTCAGGAGCTCTGTCCACTCCGGAATAATTTCCTTTTCTGTTTTTCTTCAAAGCACTCTATCACCCATCGTAACCAAGGCATGGTGCATTTGCTCTAAAATCATGAGCATTCTGTGATGCTCACATATTTGACTGTTCTGAAAGCTGCTGGCATTTGATAAATTCACAATCAATTTAGGATTAATTTATCCACCATGTATTTTACAAAAGGTAAAGTTAAATACAAGTTTACAAAGGTCAGTGAAGCAGATTATGTTTTGTGTGTCCTTGGAGATGCAAGTGATTTAACATTATAAAGAATAAAATGTAAAGAATAGTGACATTTCGCAATGGTCTCACTATACCTAGCCATTGAAGAGATTGCTCATGTGATAAGAATGCTTTCTTTTCTTTTCTGAAGTGTTTGCCCTGGGTGTGTTGATTTTCCCTTCTTGTAAATTTGTATCTGTCTTCCTTATTTTCTCATGTTTCATCATTTCATATGAACTTCTGGCTTTCTGAGTAGAACACACCTAGTTATTTGGAAATGTAATGTCATAGACCTTCATTCTTGCCAAGCCTGGAGTCTTGTGGTTTGTTCCCTATGGTATAAAATTGCAATGATTCAAAAATGATTGATCTCCAGCCTTTAAGGAAATCAGAAGAAATGTGTGCTTTTAACTTTCAAATCCTTTCAAAAGAAGAGATTGGCACAAACTATCAGACAGGTTAATGGTCTTTAATCTCTATACAACATAATGGCTCACTGGGGGAACAATTAATGATATACTGCACCATTATTATTATTATTACTACTGATAATAATAATATTTACATACTTCCTGTACTCTGGTATATGCTTCAAATTATATATAGAAAGTACAGTATATAGGCAAAGTCCAAAACAAAGGTAATGCACAGTGGATGGAAATGGATAAAAGACATTCAGCTTGAATCACAGAAGAGATTCATCCCAACAGTTAGGTAAAGCAAAGCCTAGGAAATAGTGAATAGAAAATAACAATGAAGAAAAAGGTTTTGCTGAAAAAAAGCACTTGATTAAAAGTGCATTAAATGATTAAAAGAGAACAGAATCCAGGTAAAGAAAAGGGTTGCAATGAATTGTTAGCACAGGTAAAATGGGTGTTAGAAAGGTCTTGCTCTGCTATCTTTGCTGATATTGGTGGTTGATATGATGTGGTGGCTGATATGATAATAATAAAACAGTATAGTATAGCAACAGCAAACAGCAAAAGAAATGTAAAGGATGAAGAAAAGACTCCCAGAGATATTAATGGGAAACATCAAGAAAATGAAAGGGAAACGATTCGTTAAATTAATATTTTAGTCAGTAGACTACCAGGGAAGAAACATACTACATTAACTAATATCATAAAAGATACAGAAATAACACAGGTACTAGAAGCAGTTCAGATAAATCTCCAATACCTGATGTGTGACAGAACTGTGCCAACTGCTATGGTGAATAAAATTCACAGCAGTTTTGGAAACAGCTGCATGGGTAAGCTAACCAAAATTCCATGAGTAATTAATTTCTAATGCAAATTGTTGATATTTGTTCTTATATTTAAAGACAATGTTTCTGCTATCTTTAAAACTTTTAGGAAAATAACTGTAAATGTAAAATGTTTTAAAACACTGAACATGAAGAAGATACTGTATTTATTATATTTATGTGAATGGATCATTTGTTTTGTCTAGACAATATGAGATAGCAGTTAAAAAAGGCTAACAGAATGTTAGAAAGTTGAGTCACTATAGATTTAAATTGAGAAATGTTAATGCGAAAATTGTACAGTGTAGTCCCAAGATAGCATTTAAAATGTTGTGTACAATTTTGGTCACCATGCTCAGGAATCAGTTCAGAGAAGAGTGACCAGTTAAATTCTGGAGTTCACATAAATTCCTCACACTGATAGGCAAAAAGAACTACATCTCTTTGGTCTTGAACAGAGAGGACTACAAGTTGATCTGATTCAAGTATTCATGTCAATCCAATGGACAAAATCAACAAACATATACAAACCGAGCCACCTGGATGGAAACTGTAGAGCAGTTAAATTAAAACTGAGAACAAGAGGCACTAATGCAAAGAGACTAGCCTTGTTGTCGAAGCTGGTACTGGCTTCTATCAAAAAATGGTTCTTTGAGATCCTCAGGTCAGCTACTATGAGCAACAATGTAAATGGATTGAATGGCTACTTATTTGTAACCTTTTCTATAATTAATAATTCTTCACATTTTAAGTCCCTAAGGATCCCAAAATGCATTACATGTTTGAAGGAACCTGCTTCATCCACTACTGCATCTCTGCAGTGCTTTCACCAACTGAATTAAGAGGGAACAATATATTAGGTTGTTCACATTGCATAAGCCCACAATGGTATTTAACCAGGATGCTGGGGTGTCTTATTAATTTCTATTTTCTTCAAAAAAGGGATGTGGCACAGTGGCAAGGTCGCCAGCATTGTTAGCTTGCAGCACTGGAGCTCTGTCTTCAATTCCGGGGGTGATAATTACATAGAGTTGTATTTTCTCCCGGTGGTCATGTGGGTTTCTTCCAGGTGCTTCTGTTTCCTCCTACAGCCCAGAAATACTGGTAGGCTAATTGGCTTCCGACAAAATTGGCCCTGGTGTGAGTGTACACATCTGTGTTTGTGTCCTTATGTGTCCTGCAATGGACTGGCATTCTCCTGCAAACGTATACTGGTTAAAGTGGCTAGGAATTGGATGGATGGTTATTCTGAAAAGGGGAATCTCTACAAACAGGATTCATGCGGAAACTATTTGGAAGGGCATTTAAAACGTAGAATAGGAGGCAGGTCCAAACCCAAAGGGATGTTTGAAGGCTATGTAGTTGAACCCTACACATCTGGATAAGATCATGGATCGTTAACTACTCACTACGAAATGGGCCAGATTGGCTAAACAGCCTCCTCTCCTTTGTAAGCTGAGGATCTCATACATGGGCAACATTTTTAAGTTATTATACAATTTTAAATAACCAATGGCATGTTTCTCACCTCTTGTGTCTGACAACCCTGCAACTGCAAACAGGAGAGCATGAGGAAGTATAGACACCTCCCCTCTTTACACGGCTTCTGGTCACTTGTGTTATAACAAGGCACCTGTAACTGAAGGTCCAGCTGCAGATGCCTTGCTTTTCCTGGGCCCTGGGTTCGATTCCTAATTGGGAAACCTTCTGTGTGGAGTTCAACATGTGCTTTGTTTTCCCCAGTTTCAACTTGACATTACCATGTTATATAGGAACAAGTATGATGAATTCCATACTGAAAATTAGAAATAAAAAACTCTGATTCAGACATTTCACAATAGTTTTTTTCAGCGTGATAAAGTAAAATTAACCCATTCTTATTCCTTTGCAGCCAACACTGACGCAACTCCAACAGCTGACTGGTTTAGCCTTACATCAATCCAGCAGCCATATCACCCTGCAACTCACAACTGGCAACCCACTAAAGCTAAGCAGGTGTGAGCCTGGTCAATACCTGCAAGGGAGCCCTGAATGGGAAAAACCAAGGTTGCTGCTGGAAGAGGTGTTAGTGGGGCCAGTAGGGGGTGCTCACCCTGCGGTCCATGTGGGTCCAAATGTCCCAGTATAGTGATGGGGACACTATACTGTAAACAGGTGCCGTCCTTCAGATGAGATGTAAAACCAAGGTCCTGACTCTCTGTGGTCATTAAAAATCCCAGAGCGTTTCTTGAAAAGAGTAGGGGTGTAACCCTGGAGTCCTGGCCAAATTTCCCATTGGCCCTTACCAATCATGGCCTCCTAATAATCCCCATCTATCAATCTCCTCCCCACTAATAGCCGATGTGTGGTGAGCATTCTTGTGCACTATGGCTGCTGTCTCTTTATTCAGGTGGATGCTGCACATTGGTGGTGGTGGAGGGGAGTCCCCATTACCTGTAAAGTTCTTTGAGTGGAGTGTCCAGGAAAGTGCTATATAAGTGTAAGCAATTATTATTATCGGCTGAACATAATGCTGTTTTCATAGCACGAGCAGAAGTTGGAGGGCAAGGGATCAGCAAAACCTTTCCACCCAATTCATGCTAATAAGCCTCCACCTGTTTACGACATCTTCAAACTTGGCAACACTGGGGTTTATCTATTATATCAGTCCTTACCCTTCCTCATTCCTTTCATAAGGAAAAAAAACCCTCATTAATCATGAGCCACAAAAACATGTGGTCACTGCATTAATCACAAACCTGGATAAGTCAACTGTCAAATTCAAACTTAAAATGTGAACTGTTACCTGTTTTTACAGTAGGACATTTACTGAAGTAATCTATAGCAGATGCCATGCTCAAAAGGCTCAACGGCACTATTTGCTATGGAATCAGAGTCCACAAGCCTGACCACTACTCCGTATTGCTGCCTTTTGCCACCCCCATTCTGTTTTCACCACAAACCTTTCAGCTCAGCTTTTATCTACCACAGAACATTTATCAGGACAGAGAAGCACAAAAAACTGAAGACCTCCACTTTTACAAAATTAAAGTTTAAGACAAGTGTTTCACTATTCTGTGCAATCTGATCATTTTAGCACTCTCTGTAAATAAAAAAACTTTGCTAAAATAAAGTAACAGACATTATCTATTAGACGATGGGAATCAAGGCTCCCTCGGGGTTGTGCAGTCCTACATTTTGTAGTATTTTACGCAATGAAAATGTAACTTCCAGAATTTATTGTAGCATTCGTACATTAATGATTCTCAATCTTTAAACAGATTTTGCAGATATTCTACAGCAAGACATTAAAACCACCATAAAAATAACATCTAAATGTTAAGCCACAGGAAATTGATGCTGTAATTGCTGCACTGTTTTGCAGCATTCTGAAGAACCCTTTAAAGACTACATTTGTGTTCTGGTCTTTTCTGTATTCACAGCATGTATGGTCACTTGCTTTAAGCGCCTTGGGGCACCTTGTTGTGAAAGGCACTATAAAAAACAAATTGAATTTCAAAACAAGCTAAGGAGACTACTTAATTTGTATTCAGAACTTCCAGATGAGGATATATTTTCTTTTACTTTGGTATATATACTGATGGAAAAAGAAACACAAAACCTCCTCCTCCACACTCTGGAGTCTGCGTGGAACAGGCTGAAGAGCAACTCATCCGTGAAGAGGACCCGATGCCACTGCTGACAAGCAGGGGGCCTTCGCTGCAGTTGGGACACAGTGGAGCAGCTTATTCCAGTGTCTAGCAATGCTGGCACATGACATGCCTGCCTGCAGCATGCCAATGGCCCTCTCCCTTGCTTCTGGTGACATTCGAGGCATTATGGAATGCACAGAAAACTGAGTAAGTGTGGCCTTTTTCTTGCCGTGACCTAAGCTTTGAATTAAGGCCTTTTTAAAGGTGACCTGATCAGGCATCGTTCCACCTGGACCTTGTTGGGTGAAAGTGCACCTAACGAGCTTTCCTGTGATTGGCAAGTTGCGACGCCTCACTGCACAAACTGTATTGCTGGTCAGAGGGCTTAAAACAAATTAACAACTTTGTGTTAAAGTACATAAGCTATAACTATAGTATTCTCATTCCAGAAAATGTCACATTTCTTTTTTCCCCTATCAGTATACATTCTTCATAAAGGAGAACAGATTTCACTCCACACTATCACTCACTCATACATATCTACACCCCAAAAAAAATACTTTCATTGATTTCTTCAGACAATCCTTTATTGCAGATGAGTTAAATAAACGACAAATAAAAGGGAACATAAAATGCCAATCTCAATAGAGGTTACAACGTCCAATCTGTATTGTTGCAGATACGGACATGAAATAAAAAATAGAATTCTCAAGTGCACATACTGTTACCACTTTGAAACAATTTATTTGGGAAGCCAAGTTAATGTCTACTGTGACTGTACACTGGATGCAGTCCTCAACTACTGCTGGTCGGCTGACCTTTCAAGCTACCAGGGACTTTCAAAGCAGCACGAACTGGGAGGAAGAATGAGGGAGCCTTTGTGCTGTGTCAACATGCTTTTAAACATGGCCATGGTAAAGATGGGATCCACAATTAATCCAGAAGATCACCTCTGGGAAGTGCTTAGATGTCATGTGCCTGTTTGTCTATTTTGGATTTCAAATGCTCCTTGTACGCCAAGATGTCCCTGTTCCATTTTGTAATCGTCTGCTTCTCACAAACCCAGATTTCCTGAGCCACCTAGTGGAGAACAGAAACCATTTTAATTTCATACAAATTTGGTTAATGATTCATGGTTGTTATTCCAAGTTTAAATGCAGTGTAACAGGATTCCAAACACTAGTGTTGAGAGAATATGGGAATATCTGCAGGTCCATAATAGAATGATTTTCATATCCGGTAGCTCAACTTACAATACCTTGCAAAACTGTATTGACCCTTCTGCCGTTTTTAATTTATTGCTTTAATGCTTGCAGTCATGACACTTTGAAATAGCAATTAGTATATTTAATAAAGAAACGACACCAATACAATTCGCAGCAACTAAAAATAAAAAGCCCACATAAAGCCTAGAGGCATAGATGAAAGTAGTGCCTCTTTTAATAATGTAGCATTTAATCTGCGAATGACTTTCAGCTCTTTGCACGGAACCCAAATTACTGGCTGCTCTGTAAAACACGAACATCAGCTCTTTCTGTAGGTGTGGATGGTCCTGCAGTGCAGGGAGAGTTCAATCGTGCTGCTCACCTGCTGTATCAGCCTGAAGTCGTGGCTAACCAGCATCATTCCTCCTTCGTATTCATTGATGGCTTCCGCCAGCGCGTCAATTGTCTCAATGTCGAGATGATTGGTAGGCTCGTCAAGGAAGAGCATGTGAGGGTTTTGCCAGGCCAGCCAGGCAAAGCAAACCCGACACTTCTGACCATCAGAGAGATTTCTGATGGGGCTCACCTGGTGACAAAGGAAGGAGGGAAACAAAAAATCAGGTCATGCAGGCAAGAGGTGATAAACTAGCATGGCATCTTAGTGGAGTCTTGGGTTAGAAACCGAATCGACTAGTTTAAACACTTGATTTTCCAGTTTGTCATCTGTATACATCTGTATAAAAAGATATTTTGCAATGCAGTATGTTACTCAAATCGATAGACATCAGTAATACTAAAAAAGGGGGGGCTGGCATGGTTACTAGTACTACACTGTCTTACAGTAGCAGGGCTCTGTTTTCACTTTCAGGGTTATCTGTCAAAATGTTCCCCAGACATTTGTGTCAATTTGCACCCTCCTCCCATAGCATTATAACTTAGGTTGGGTTCTCTACGTTGTCCAGTTCTAAAGGTTGCCCACCGCAAGACTGTAGACAAACTGACCTAAAATAAGCATGATGGAATAAAATTTCCCCATTCGTGACCATCCTGTTATTTTGTACATAAAAATATTCTGATATTGTTTTAACAAGAAAGGGCATTTGTAGCTGAAAATTCAACATTTTATTAAAAGTTGAAACAGAAACCATTGCAGTCAAGGTAACACATTGAGCAGGTCTTTGAAAGAGCCAGTGTGCATGCAAAAAAAGGGAACAGAGCCTTATCTAGTGAGTACCCATGACCCTTTTTCTTTAATTTATTTTATTTCCAATAAAATGTTTAAAATGTTTCTCATTGTTGGAGATTACGTTGTCTGGCAATCAGGTCATATGAAATTACTTTGTACATCAAGTATGTAGTGAAACGTGCTTCAGGGCGGGGTCTGAAAGGCTTTGTAGTTTTTTAAGCTAGTATACTCCTTTCATGCTTCCAGCACTATGTAAAATAGTGTAATGTCATTCATTTTTACAGATTTTACATGTGACTGTAGTGATGTTCAAGTACCACTCTGAACATCGAACAGAAAAACCTCCAGGCTCAGTGTTGTTTTTCAGTGCATAACCCCACACAATTTGTTTTTGTTTGTTTTCAGAAAGATAATATTCCTAGATTAAAATTTTGACATGAGAAAAACCCAGTTCATTTCAGCACTTTTTAGGCTCATTAAACCTCCAATAGTTTCAGGTCGTATATAGTAGGACACGGTTTAAAACTACTATGAATTAACGCTACAAGATACTAAGGGATGTAGCATCTAATATTCCACATTACAGATTAAAATGACCAGGTAGTATTAACATCACTGCAAATGATCACTATACGATGGTCACTCCCACCTGTTTCAACACATTGCAAACCAGTAGCCAGTTAGAAGCTGTTAGAAAGTATTGGAAAAGAAATAAATTTGAAGAGAAACTGAATTAGCAATGGAAGTGAAGTTTTACTTATGCAACTGGTAAAATAGCTTTAATAGAAAAATCCCAGGAGGCAGAGGGATACTTTAGAACTGGGAAAGGGATGCAAAGGTTCTACTACTGGTTTGTAGTGTAGAAGTGGAATCCGAGTCAAAAGTTAAGGACCGGATCTGAGGAGATGAACTGCCTGCTGTGAAGAGAGGCAGCTATAGTGCGGTAGTGGAGTGAAAATGTAGGCAAAGCAAACCACAGGAATTAAAAAGTAAATCAGAATGCAAATGCTTGCAAGGGCATGGAGTGCACATTCCACTTTACTTGAGCCTGGCTTAATGTGAAAATTGCCAAAACCCTTGGAGCGCCCTATTCCCCCTTCCAAAACTAAAGGAGTACAAGTAGCCAGAATACAGTAACAGCAAGGACCCAGAATGAAAAGGGTCCTTCTGCAAAGACGTACACGTTCACATTTACGATTACTTGGTCAACTGTTTTCTGAATTAAAACTGAAGTCTGTTCACTGCTTCAAACTATAAAACTGAACATTCTACCTATAATTTTCATCATTTATGATGTTCCTCCAGAAAGGTGTTGAAACTGGGCAGCGCCTATGCACCTTCTAACTGGCAAGGAATATGTATATCATTATACTACAGCTAATAAGTATATGCAGAAGTGTTTAGCTAGTGATTTTATTAAATCTAACAAGTATTAAGAGGTTTTGATACGCCATTTTAATGAGGTTTGTGATATTCAAACACTGCACATTGTATATTGCAGGTTACTGCACGTAAAGGTGTTTAAAATACCTTGGTTAAATCTACAGGGCCTTACATCAGAAACAGAAAAGTTTAAACTTTCCACATAACAGTGCTTTGTTAGAACAAGCTTTAAACCACCATTGTGATACATTATCAAACTGCTAAAAAATATTCAGTGCTAGTCAAATTCACAATTCCAACCTTACAATTCTGTGAAGTAACAAACTAATAGGCCCAATATCTGGTTTTGTCCAATGTGGAAGCAGATCCATCTCACAAAGCTGCATATGTAGATTCGACGTCTCAACTAGTTCTCCTTTATACTGCAGTACATGTTTTTGTATGCTCAGTACAATATCCTTTGTAGACTTCTGTGAATAATGCTAGACTTACCTGCTGTTTACCAGTCAGTCCATATCGACCAATGATTTTTCTCATCTCCTCTTTCTCTTTGATCTCTGGGTAGCATTTCATCATGTACTCCAGAGGAGACAGGTCAAGATC
This sequence comes from Lepisosteus oculatus, assembly GCF_040954835.1. Taxonomy (NCBI): domain Eukaryota; kingdom Metazoa; phylum Chordata; class Actinopteri; order Semionotiformes; family Lepisosteidae; genus Lepisosteus; species Lepisosteus oculatus. The sequence goes on from NC_090701.1 coordinate 29,240,004, forward strand.
CAGCTGCTCTGTTAAATGCTATGAACACACAGAAAGCAGCACTCAATCTACATGCAAGTCCTGAAACTACTAAACACACCAAAATAAAAACAACTTACTCTTCAAGGTAAAAGTTACATCAAGGTTAAAAGTGACTTTAATTTAGTCAAAAACTATATATACACAAGGAAATCCATTTAAAATTGCATAACCTGTGAATAAATGTCAAGTCCCATATAATAAGGTTCTTATCTAATCAGCATTTGTATTTATATGTAGCTGTGGGAAACATACCTGGTGATATCTTCCAATCTTAACATGAGAATGTTTCCTGATCATGCCATCAGTTGGAAGAAGCTGCAAAAAGAATCAAAAAAAGTTGTAACATTTCTTCATTTGCAATACAATTTGAATGCATCTTAACTTCTTTTCCCCTACAAAAATCTTCACTTAACATACTGTATAGGATCCTTCCTATTGGCCTTCCTGGCCAATTTTCAGCATCTACAGTAATGTTCAGTGTTATCAACACCATCTAATAAGCAAAACAAAATTAGCGAAATTTAAAATTAATTAAATCCAAAAAAATATAGTTGAACCTTTAAGTAAACAAGGCTATATTCCTTGAAAAAACAAAGAATGTTTTTTTATTTTTCTCTATGAAAAACAACTTTTCATAAATGGGAAAAGAGCTTGTTAACCACACAAAATACCTCAATTACCATATACAAAAACGCATTTTAAGAAATGTATTCTAGAAAAAAACTTTTATATTTGTCGTTTTCTTACAGAAGTGCCTTAAAATACCTTAACCTACCTCTCCCGTTAGCAGCTTCAGCAGTGTAGACTTTCCAGCTCCATTAGGCCCTACCAGAGCAACCCGTGTGTCCAAGTCAATACCAAACTCAAGGTTCTTGTAGATGTGTGGCTGCAACAATAAGTGTAGAAACAGCTTTAACAATAAATCAGTTTCAAAATTTAACATTGCCAAGTAAGCAGCTGGTTAACTGGAGCTCAGCTTCAGGAAATACATATAATTGACAAAATAATTCAGTTATGCCTTTTTGGCAGAGGCAGCCAAAATTAAGGCTTTAATGATGCCTAAATGCAGGGGGTATTTCTCCTGCCTTGCACTGTGAAACCCCAAAAACTCTTCAGGCACCAATGCTTTGAAGACACCTAGAAAACCTTCAAACACTGACCTTCTGAGACCTGGATTGGACACCCCTGCTACAGGGATTCATTTATATACAAGGGACAAAGCTCAAGCATGTTACTGCAGGAAACAGACAATCATTGTCTTTTTATTTAAAGGCTCCAGGCTCATTTTGCAAATATTGCCCTTTTAAGTAAGGCTGCGTAGAAAAAGGGAAAACTTACCCCATCATCCGAGTATTTAAAGCTAACGTTCTGAACCATAATAACTGGAGGAGGAATCTTCCCACAGGGAGGAAAATAAAATGACAGGGTCTACAAAATAAAAATAAAAAAAACAATTACAAATACATGGGACACCAAGCAGGAGAAAATGCAAAACCGTCTTCTCTTCCTGGGGGGTTTTAAAAAGGACTCAAGGGACACAGGTCAGCGGATCAGATAAAACGCTTCGGTCGATTTTTTTGTCACTGCACTGCTGCACTGAGAACAAACTGCTGGGCAGCAGTGCTATAATTCGGCCTTTTGTTAACATCATGTCACTGCTGTGTCCTTGGTCATGCACTGCCTATAAGGTAACATAGGAGGAGGGGGTTCATCCTTTGAAACAATGGGATATTTACTTTTATGTAAATGAAGTTTAAAACAGTCACTTTCCAAAGATGTCTGGGTTGGGTATTATACCAAGTGTTAAGAAAAAAAAACTCAACCTAAAATAACTGAAATCTCTCAATATAAACTCACAGGATTCCCCAGCTTTTCATTGTGTTGAAGTCTGTAGATACATTGCTGAAATACCTTGTCATTTACGACACGTTCTGTCAGTCCTGACGCCACCATCTTCTGCAGGGTCTTCTCTTTACTCTGGGCCTGTCTAGCCAGCTTGGCAGAGCCATGACCAAACCGTGCAATGTAGTTCTGCAAAGGGCACAGAAGACTCACTTAAGATCATGAAGATGTGCTGGCCAAAGCTGGACAATATGAAGGGAAAAAAAGTTGTAGGCAAGACTGTTCAAAGACTACAACCCAGAAAAACGACCAAAGCCTTTAAATCTTGCAATAATGACTGACCCAAAAACCAGACCCTTTCCCAAATCTCACATTTCAAATTCACTTAGTTCTAACCAATTATGCAGTGATAAATGCATAGATTTTAAGGTACTGCAATAAAATAGATGCAGCTGCAAAGAGAGTTTAAGCTTTACATGAGCATGTTTCATTTCTGCACTGGTCAAAACCTAAGGTGGGGGACCTAATGACTCTGGTCATTTTAATATTAGTCAACTGTCAAACAAAATTACTCATTGTGCAACATGTACATGGTGTAAAGCTGTAAACATGGCTGGGGCTGCTCAAACTAAAGTGTTACCCTATTCTGACTGTGAACAGAGATCTCTGGTGCAAGTCCTAGGCAGTCTCATTAATCACACACTCCCAACAGCAGGTCAGCGGGAAAGTGCCATCTTGTGGATATTTGTAGTAGTGTTTACCTTCATGTGTGCGATCTGGTCTTGCTCCCAGTTATAACGTTTCATCTGATTCTCTTCCAGTTCCAGCCTGGTCTTCACATACTGATCGTAGTTACCCTAAAATAAAAACAGATGGTTATAAGTAGTCTAGTTACACAAACCTGCTTGGGGCATCAAAGATTCTAGTACCAAATTAAGAATTAACCCGACATTTGTTTGATTCTTAAACAAAAGCATCAATTCCAAAAAACTAAACATTTTAGACAGAATATTCCGCTTATATATTAAAACAAATATAAAATGGGAATAAAGGACTAGGGTCAAATATTTAAATAAAATAAGGAAATATTTTGTCAGTTATATTGTTGACAGTCAAACAAGTTACAATGTACTATTTCTAGTTTAAACCAACTGTTAGGTCTTGCACACTTAAGCTTCAATAAAGTAACATGTATACTTCATGATGTCTTTTAGCAATTTCCATAGACAAACTAAAGGCCTACCGTGTAGTATTTGAGTTTTCTTTGATGCAGATGAATAATGTTTGTGCACACCCCATTAAGGAAGTCCTGCGAGTGGGAAATCAGCACTAGAATTCGTTTAAACCTGCAGGGAAACGGTTAACAATATGAAATTATAACTTTACTGCCATGTATTTTAAGTAGGTGTATATTCTGACATGGAAAACATTAGAAAAGTATGATACCAACTGCAGAATTTTTAAATATTGAAGAAAGCAATTTCAAACTGAAAATTAAGATTAGGTTCACAAGGGAGAATTCCACTCAGAGGTTTGATTACATGTTAAATTTTAATGAATCCCCCCCCAAAAAAAAAAAGATGTTGAATGTTCTCCACTTATAGCATTGTATTCCAAAGACCTTTAAATACAGGATATGGGGGAGATCCCCAGTGATGTGCGGCAGCCATCTGAATGACATGCAGAAGGAATTTATTATACATAAAACTCCTATGCAGTACCTTCACTACATGTCGGGGAGTGAACTAATACATAGCTGAATGGTTATGTAGCAGTTGACAGAACTATGGTTAGGAATAGAGTAGAAGTAAACCAGGACACCACTCTTAATACCCAACCTCACACACAAGAGACATCAGGATCATGGTCTAGTGTCTCAACTGAGGAATAGCACCTTCAGTCGTGTCTCCCGTTACAGTAACGGGGCAGATGTGAAAAGTCTGGACCAGAGGAGAAGAGTGCCATCTACTGGTCCACATATATTCAAAGCAGCAGTCTGACTTTGCTTAATGGTCTCCCATCTTAATACTACTGACCAGTTCCAGTCTTGCTCAGGCTACAGCATGGTAACACAGTTGTTGTAACCCAAACCATCTCATTTCAGTACAACAGGGACAAACTCGGCTATACAGAGTCCCCAAACTGTATTTAAAGACCTTGTAAGGAAAAAGTGCAGTACAACCCCCCTACTAAAAAATGAACAGGCACTTACGAACTCAGCTCCTCCTCCAGCCACACACAAGCATCCAGGTCCAGATGGTTTGTGGGCTCATCCAGCAACAACATGAACGGTTTTATAAATAGAGCTCTGGGAAAGAAGAAGCAGCAGCTTAGTTTAAAATCTCACTGTTCTGAGGCCTGTCAGGATGCACGCTGAAAAGGTTCGGCAAAATGAAAGAATGAGGCAGTGAAGCCATGTGACGTTTAGAGCTGTCGGTACAGAAAAAAATTCACATTAAATCTACACATCTGTACAGACCCTGCCAGTGGATCAGATAGAACGCTTCGGTACATTTTTGTCATTGTGCCGCTGCGCTGTGAACATACTGCTGGGCAGCAGCACTGTCATTCGGCCTTTTGTTAACATCATCCCACAGCAGATCTGTACGACATTCACATAGCTCTAGTATTCTACACAGCACTGCAGAAGTTATCTGGGTGCAGATTTTTATATGAATAATATCCTTACATTTCTATAATGCTTTTCTGAACACTCGAAATTCTCTACAGGTAATGGGGACTTCTCTCCTTCACCAATGTGCACCCCCCACCTGGATGATGCGACAGCAGCTATTGCGCACCACTACTCTCACCACACATCAGCTATCGGTGTGGAGGAGAACAGAGTGATGAAGCCAATTCATAGATGGGGATTATAAAGGCCAATAGGAAATTTGGTCAGGACATCAGGACTCTACTCTTTTCAAAAAACACCCTGACCACAGAAAGTCAGGACTTCAGCTTTAGGTCTCATCCGAAGGATGGTGCCTTTTTTTTTTTTTTTACAGTATAGTGCCCCCATCACTACATTGGGGCATTAGAACCCACACAGACTACAGGGTGGGCACCCCCTGCTGGCACCACTAATGCCTCATCCAGCAGCAACCTACGTTTTTCCCAGGAGGTCTCCCATCCAGGTACTGACCAGGCTCACACCTGCTGAGCTTCACTGGGCTGCCAGTTGTGAGATGCGGGGTGACATAGCTGCTGGCACATTTTTAGTGCTCATAAAAACTGCAATAATGAATGTTTTTGCAAATTATACACAAAAACCTGAGCAAAGCCCACTTTCCCTTACCTGGCCAGAGCGACGCGCATCCGCCACCCCCCGCTGAAGTCCTTCAGCTTCTTCCTCTGCATTGCGGGGGTAAAGCCCAGGCCGTGGAGGATACGGGAGGCCCTCACCTCCGCCTTGTCAGCGTCCAGCTCTTCTAACCGCTCGTACAGCTCCATCAGTTTCTCACACTCCGCTGGAGGAAGAAAGAACAGACCCGTGAGCGAAGCCTGCACACCAAAGTGCTAACCAACACCCGCCCAGGAATTAAAACCGGGTCCGATCCGGCAAGCCACCATCAGCTGTCCGCTGGGGCACAGCCAAAAATGACTGACAGAAACGCAAAGGATCAAGTAAAGATTTATTCCATGCTAAAAAGAGAAGAAAAGAAAATGTTTTGGCTGCGATACCTGAAGAAGGCTCCACAGCCCAAACTTTCTCTTTTCAGCATGGATGAAAATCATCAAATCAAATTACAGAAATATCTTGCAAGATGCTTCCCAGGAGAGTCCTGATCCTGCAACTCCCATTGAACATCCATCGTATAGGGCTGACAAAATCGATCAGAATCTTGTGAACTCCAAAGGGGTAACCGATATCATAGATCTCCAGTTTTTAAAGCAAATATTACAAATTAATGTTTAAACCGAACACTTTCAAGGGTGAAGCTTAAGGTAAAAAAAGTTACCTTAAATTTAGTTCAGGAGCACAAAACATGTCAAAGTAACCTTAGTAGAATGGCTTCTGCTTGTGGGCAATAAGTTAAAAACTGTACACATCACTGCAGTTGTGAATACAATTTCAGGGCACTGTATAAAGATGTCCACATAGTACATATTTTAATCAAGCACTTATGAGTTTTACATTTCTATGTGCAAGATTCAAAATAAGCTGAGGTCCCTCTAATTAGATGGAAGAATGCTTCAGATAAGACAAGCATGAATTTCCTAAAATAACATATGGTAAAGGGTAAAAAAAAAAATACTGGGAGTAACACCATCCCATAGATCTGGGGCTTTAAAGCTCTCAATAAGCTTTCACAGGCTTTGGAAATACCAAGTTGACTGATGAGACACTGATCGCTTGTACATCTTGTATAAACCATCACTGGCATGTTCTGCATAAACTTTGTTCTGAGACAAGGGATTTTCCATTATGTGAAAACAAATCCCATAATTCAATCACAAGGTCCTTGACATGTCACTTATACAATCCTAGATTTTAACCCCAAAACCAAGGAAAAAAACAAGGTATGAAACTTTTCAAAACTGCATTTTGCAAAACTAACCAATAACTATAACCGACCCTAGAAGGATACCCCTAAGGGAAAAGGTACACCTGAAACTACATTTGACTTTCAAGTACAGGACCCACAAAGGTATACAAAAGGTTTTTTTCCTTTACCTAAATAGAATGTTACAATTTAACCACATGAACATTGGCGTTAAGAGTCCAAGTCTAACCTGCCCAGCAAACCAATTAACACCTACTAACTGAAAGACAGTGGATTGGCAAACTAGACACTTAATCTTAAGAATTCCTGAAACATGAACTTCCAAGAGTGAGAATGACGCGTGATGGAGAAAGTGTTGTGTCTGGAACTCACCATCTTCATGTGCTAGCCTCTCTGCTTCTTTCTCCAAAGCAATCCTCTCTTCATCTACCTCCATCACACACTGCAGTGCTGTCTTGTCACTGGGAGCCATCTCGCGAGTGAGATGGTAAATATCGATGTGCTCAGGGATCGGTACTTCACGATGGCCAATTGCAGACAGTAGCATAGACTTCCCTGCCAAAGGAAGATATTTTTCAACAAAACCCCCCTTCGCTTATTATAAATAAGTAGCATGTACAGTCCACTGCTACACAAAATCTGAAAGTGCAAGAGCTCATTCAAAGTTTACAACATTACAGCTGTACAGTGGACAAATCTATCTTTCATCATTATAATGGTAAACTCTCCTTTCTCACACATTTTACATAACTGTCTCACATTTATGCAAATTATCAACAACCAAGGAGAAACATACACTGAGAAATGCATAATGATGTATGGGCCCGAAGAGACAAGCAGACTGAGTAGACCGAGATAGGAGATCTCTTAGCCCATTAGACTTGTATAAATAAGTGTATAAAAAGGGTTTCTGCCCCAATGTCTCCCCACTTCCTAATGTTCTTAGGAAACAGACCCACTAAAAAGGTTACAAACAAGAGGCTGTTGGGCCCCTCTGATAGCTGGTAGTTTGATTCAATGATCACATCCAGCATCATTAAGTAGTTTTTTATGCAACTAAATGTCAACTATGTTTTTATAACAGTCTTGGTTGAAATTTTTCATTTTGGCATCTTTGGAGCCATAAATGAGGTCTAAGGAATACAGCCCTTTTTGTTTCCATGGAAAAAAATTTGAAAACTGTCAACTGCTATTTTCCAGAAAAGTCCAGATTATATATCAGAAGGAGAGATATAACCTGTCTTTTATATGGAGACTGTAGCCTACAGTAAAACACTGCTCGTAAATCCAAGTTAAACATACAAAGCTAGAGCAAATTATGTATACCTAAGTTACAATTTGCTCAACTGCAACCAGAGATTTAAGCGAAATTATGGAGAATTATGAACGCTCTGAGCTCAGTTCTCCAGTTTTGAAAACCAAACAGCAGCACTGACTACCCATAACTCAAAAAATGCACGTTATAAACAGATCAGTACCGCGTTGCCTCGGCATAAACTCATCTGAAACCCACACATCCCGGAACCCAACCCCTCCCTCTACCTGTGCCGTTAAGCCCGATGAGGCCGTAACGCCTGCCGGAGTTCAGCTCGAGGCTGGTGTCGCTCAGCAGCTCCTGCCCGTGGAACGTCAGGGACAGGTTGATGATATGCACATCCGTGCTGTTGGGGTGGGAAGCCAGCACACCGGTCACGGCTCGAGCCGCAGTCTTCTTCAGCTCAAACTCGTCAATTTCCTTGGTCAGCTGTGCCACTTCTACAGCAAAGGGGGAAAAAAACCCCGCTGTGAGACATTTAACATATTCAGTACTTTGTATTTCATGTTCTTATTTGGACTGCGATAATTTCTTAAGTGTGAGAAGTTTCATTTGGTCTCCTACCCAGGGGAAAGTGCGTTGTGGATGGTCGAGGGGAGAACACAAGCTTGCGTTATGTCCGTTATTCTTCTTCTAATCTTTTCTTTGGTTCCCAATTAAGTTTGATAATAAGCCAGTGAATTTCAGTCATACAAAAAAAAATGTAGTTTGGCAGTGAATGAGTTATTACAATAAACAAGGGGAAAAAACAGAATCAGTAAGACCAAATCCTCCATTGTAGGCCTTATACTAAAATAGCATTCCCACATGACTGAGGACTTTGCCTCTGGTGCACACTGCACTGCTGTGACCATTTCCTAAAACAGTCATGGCTCTATGACCAAAACTGTAAGAGCCTGAGTAAATAACACTGCATGTACAGGAACTGGAAGCTGTGAATGGGCACCAGGGCTCAGAGCACTGAGCAGGTTACAGCAGGGACATCACCTCGCATCCTCAATTTACACAGTGCAGAACTCTGCCATGCCAGAGGAGCTGGTCTTCATGCATGGCGGAGTTATCTGCCATGTTGGGAGTGGCGCTGGGCGTCCCCGCAGCCTGCGAGTGTCCGGGTTCGAAACCCCCGCAGGCGCAAGGAGAGAGCTGCACACATCACAGGCGCACCATCACCCACTGCTTCTCACCATTGTCTTCCACCCCGTTCTCCTGGCTCTCTGGGCTCTCCAGCCTCTCCTCGCTCTCCTCCCCGTTCGCCTCGTTCACCTTCTTGGAACGCTGCCGAGCCTTGGCTGCCTCCTTCTTCTTGGCTGCCTTCTTCTTGGCCAGATCGGACGGCATGGTTGCAGGCCTCGGGGACAATCCACTGGGAAGAAAGCAGCCTACAGTGGGGGAGGACAGAACGAGAACCTAAGTTTGTTGGTGGGATTTGGTGTGTGCATCGGAAGCAGTCCCTGGTCAGTACACGGAATACTACAGGGGACGGGGGTAAATACCTGTTCTCCCGCACTCAACATCATATTCACCCATTAAAGCAGAATTTAACCCAAGAGTAATATATCCATCATCTGACACTTCTGACAGTAGGTAATTAACCCAAGGATCTCATACAGACATTTCTTAAAGGAAACCATAGTGTCAACTTCAACTATTTGAATACATAGTTTGTTCCGTACCCCCACAACCCTTTGGGTAAAGATGCGCCTCATTTTCTCAGTTTTAAATCAACTTCCATAGTTTCCATTTGTGCTGCACTGTTTGTTTTAAAGAAAAACACCAGGTTGACTATTTGTGCCTTAGAAGATTTTAAATACTTGACTGATCATGAGGTCATGAGTCATGGGGGAACTTGATACAATAAATAGATGTATGATATAAATGAATACTTTAAAATAAGCCACACGGGACCGACAACACTTGCTTATTCATTGCAAGGCCATTTTTGATAATAAAAAGGAATCCTCAAGTTTCAAGTGATCTTGTTATTTCTCTCAACTGATCCTAGAACGACATTAAGGGACAATGCGAAATCTTGTCATATCCAAGACTAGACATTAGATTTACATGTACAACATAAAACACAGTTAGGGAACTGTGTGTATCACTATTACTTCAAAGCTCCAGGGTGCTATTATCAACTGGAGTGCCTAACCGTGTGGAGTTTGCATGTTGCACTTACATATGGATCTGCATATTTTGTCTGGTTTCCTTGGAGACTAATTAGGTATGACTGCCTATTCTATATTGTGTTTATGCTAGAAAAATTTGTTCCTAATACATCTATGGAACGACAGGGAAACTGAACCAAAGTGAGCTTCATGGGCCAAAACTCCTACCTATTGTGGAAAACCTGAGGTGCCAATAAAAATACTTCAACATTTTATACATGCAGGAAACTGAACTGACTGTTCGCAAAAGAGACGACACTGAACAGAAGCCAGAAAGGCTTGGGGCTCATGTGTGGATACGCTGTACCACTTCACTAGGATGTTTGAACTGATATGCAACATGAGAACTGTACTTGGGAAGCTTGATGTGTACCAGTCTGCATCTTAGACACACCTAACACAATTATACGTATTTGCTCGTATCCAAGGCTCCGTGTTCACAAGCGAGCACAGGCCTCGCCGTCAGAGAGCCTGTGAAAGAAAACCTGATGATGACGACATCAGACAAAGGCACAAACACGTGCTCGCCACCCCCCCCTACCCATTTCTCAAAGACTTGGACGCGAGATATTCCACTGACTCAAATACATCAACGTCGAAAAGAAAAAGAGAGGAACTCAACACCCCCTACGGTACAAAGTCAATTAAACTGGCTATACTAACGAGCCGCCAGGTAGTCTCTCGTCTGCCCTGGCATCACACAGGAAGGCCGGTCCCCGCACTCCTGCCGGGGTCCCTCTTGTCTGAGCCGCCGGGAGATAACCCCTACCCCGTGTTACTCCTCTCTCTCTCCAGTACTGCAACCACACACAACCGGCATCTGATCGTTTATTTGAAAAAACAAAGATAGTGGAAAGGGCAAGAGGAAAGGGCCCGAGGGAAACACGAGCCGACACGAGATCCGTGCCGCCTGCAAAACCGGAGAGCGGCTCCCCCTTGCACTTTTCCCCCCACGGCGCCGTAAAGAAAAATCACCGTTTCTGCTCCCTGGGCCTCAAGCTTGCGTAGCGTTTATCTGTCGGTAGAGATGTCTTTTTAAATTCTCATTTAAAACCCGCCGTTGTCATAATACAAATCTGCGACTAAGAGAGTCGTGGCAAAGCATGAATCCCCGCTTTAAACCCAGCACGCAAAAAGCCGGTTATCCGGAAAACTAGGCCCAAGAGTAAGATGCCCTCGTTACTAAACCCTGGATCATATCTCAAGCCACGAACCTACCTCGCCGTGACGAACAACGCGTCAAGGTGCCAGATGTAAAGACACCGATCTGTTTTCTATCCACATGATCGGGATTAGCCGTTATCACCGAACTCGCGTTTTTTATCCACCGGAACCCGGTTTATCCGTGATCGCCAAACTCGTGTCCAAGCGCCGCATCGTGCTCAAGCAGAGCGACGCCGATTAGTCATCCGCGCAGGATAAGTACCAAAACCATCCACTCCCACCGACCGAACTCCGCTCTCCACTCACAACCGAGCCAACATCTGCCCATCGGGGCTTAAACCTTATTCTTACCTGCCCCCCAAAACCCCTCTTTTTAAAAGCAACGCATTTCATTCCTTACCTTCTCTCCGATCACCGGCGGTCCTGCGCGCCCCCACAACACCGGCTCACTGCCGAATCAGGCACTGGACCTTATTTGGACAAGGGCGGTTAGGAGCCAAGCGCCGCCCTGATCAGGGAACGCTGGGAGTTGTAGTTTTACTCGAAGGCAAACTAGCGTGATAAAGTGGATACATTCACTACAATTCCCATAAACCACATCGGTGGTACTGTTAGTTTTGAGTGTTGCGCAAATTGAGCTAACTAGGTTCTCTAGGGGAGCGTGCTTTGAGTGGTTAGCATTCATGCGTTGTGTGTTGCAGTTAAATATGTCCTCAGTAGAGGTAATTATTGTTCTTTTATGATTATGCTGATGTAATCATGCTGACACGAATGGTAATTTCACAATCAAATTATTTGTTAACTCTTAATTATGCTCACTTTGAGATTACACTGACTAAACATATCCCATGTGCAGGAACAGGAAAGGAATCGGTAGCGTACTGTGTGTAATACTGATTTTTTACAAATGCGGTAGTGTTTAAATTTCTCTCCCTGCAGTGCAGACTGGTCCAAGAATTACTGCTTCTTGTATGGAAGCCTAAGAGCTGAGCTTCAGAAGTCTTCTGTGATTGTACCCTGAAGCAATGTTTATTTAGAAGACCAGACTGAACCTGTACTGCTCTTGCATAGTATCAAGGAAAAGTGAAATAGCAGAGAAAAGGGATATAGAGACGTTGTGAGTAAAATATTTGTTCATTTAAATATCTTCAAATAGAAAGCCACATCAAGAACATCAGTTACTTTAAATTCCACTAGTTCTCGTAAGGTAATATTCCTTTTTAAAATAACTATACACTAAAGTTTATAATTTCAGATAAATACCAAGAGTGCTGTTCTTGTATTATATAAGCATATTGTACAAAACAAAGAAATTATAAAAGATTCTTTAGTTTTTTTCTTCAGAATTTCCTTCCTTTCTGTTAACAAAACTGTTTAAGATGCATAGAGTTGATACATTAGATGATTAGTTGATAAATAGCAACATAGTTTAAGATTTGATGAACAATTCTGATAATTTTATGTGGTTAATTGGTCAAACATTTGTTGTTTTTTTGGTTCTGCCAGGTAGTTCCTCGAGTTGAACAAATTAAACCTTCCAGAAAAGACACCTGACCAAGCCGACAGCAGTACAAAGTTATGAAGACACGTGAAAAAAACACCAACTTTCCAACAAACCTTAAAACCATTACCTATAGCAGCGGTATTTTTTTTCTGATTGAAATGTACATACGTATATTTGAAGATATGCTAAGATTTAAACTAATTTAATCTTTTTAGATTTTTTGAGGACCAGACAGCAAAGATGTTGAATGTCACCTAAGAAACCTAACAACTCTGGGGACTGGACTTTACTTTAGCTCCAGTTATTTATTGACAGAGATTTAGGATACAGTGAAGGAGTACCCAGCATAATTGAATCCACAAATGTGTGCTTGAGTTTGACTAGGGGAGAGGACAGATATACAGATAGATTGGCCATAATGTTTTTATCATAGTGTTGCGCCAGTGACATGGCATGTTTCCTTGCATATATAACATACTTCACTTCAGTGATAATCATAGGTGAAGGCAGGCCAGTGACCAAAATTAATTTATTAAGCAGAAGTTTTTGTGTCTTCACAAGCCATGAAGTGCATTGAAAGTCGATCATGCACACTACAGTCGATGTGTTACATCAGAGCCATGGCCAGATGATAGCACCACAATGCCTGGAAGAGATCAAAGCCATCTTTGAACAGTAATGTTTTAATTTCTTTAGGTTTAGGGGTCACAGTCCCCTCAGTGAGCTAACATCCATGACTGCCCTATGCCCCAGGGACTGGGACTCCCTATATTGCTGTTTTGCCCAAAAACCCACACTGTTGATCTGCTGCTCTTGGAAATTCGCTGGAGAATTGGAATGTTACTGTCACAATTCAGATCATGGAGTGATCGGAGGTAGAACCCTATGTGTGGCGGGAGTACCAAACTTAGGCAGAAACAGGCTTGAATCAGATATCAAGGCTTGAATCAGACATAAGGGTTTATTCGTGCAGACACAGAGTACAGGTGAATAATGTGAATAATGATTCAAAGGAATACTCAGTCCATACCAGATCCACAAGCACAACCAGGATACAGTCCAAAATCCAAGGAACCAGGAGATCCATCCTTCACATCAGGGGGCTGGGGACTCCTAGGAGTAGGCCTTGCCCCCCCCAGGCATGCATCTGACAATGCCGAGCCCAAAGCATAGGGAGCACTAGGCTTAATAGACAGGTAACCAAAACAATGTGAGAATCATGCACACCCAGATAGGCTAAAGGTGTCAGCTTGAATTCCAGCTAATTAGCTACTTTAGGATGTGGAGAGGGCAGCTGAGCACCCTCTAGGGGTGGGATGCCAATCGTGACATTTGCGCTATGGTTATGTAATAAGTGTATGCTCTTTCAAAACTCTGGATTTTAATTACCTGCATTAGGAGAATTCTAATGCACGTTTGTGTTATATACAGCCAGGGTTAACAACAGGGTCAACAGTTCTATATGCTATCCAGGAAGATTGCAGAGACAAAGGAAAACCTCTCAAGCACATTCTCACAACTCATTCATACCCTGCTCTGACACCAACTTTGGCGGAGATGTTGGTGCGTTTTGAATAGGGGTCTTTTCCCCTGACCTACAGCAAAACGTTTGAAAAGAAATCTACAAATAACGAACATGAAAACGTAAATATCTGTTTACTTGCATATTTTCAGTATGCTTCAAGAACTCCAGTTAGAAACTATGTTAATGAAATTAACAAGGTTTCACCACTTTAATGCCTTTATTCCTTTATTACAAATGCTAACAACGAAGTTCTGTGTGATTAAACAGTTTCAGAATCGAAAGACTTTTAAAGAAAGGTTTGGCAGATGTACTACTCATAGTGGAACCGATTTCTCTGTGCAGCTTGTTTCCTCCGGGTCTTTAACTGCACGTTTTTTTTTTCTTTATTAAGAGGCCGTGCAAGTGTCTGATTTGTAGATTTGGTTTCAGGGAGGAAGTGCAAAAAAGGGATTTATTGTCATATGTAAAATACACTGTTGGAGAAAGTATGTGAGGGAGAGAGACATACCCGGCCAGCGTACGAGGCTGTCAGTCTTGTGAGGTGGCATCAACAGTAAAGCGAAGGCGCAGCGCTCAGCTCTGCAGGGGATTTCTATAGACAATCGAGGGGAGCAGCGTAAAGGTGGAAAAAATGTCTCATCCACCAAATACTGGATTTAGTTGAAAACCATCGTTCCCCATGCAGGAAGATGAGAAACTGCTCGTCGCTGGGATTATTAAACAATAACACCAAATTAAGGGATATCGGAAAAGCTGGTTTAAGTATCATTTTCAACTGGATTTTGAACGCTTTGCACGCCATTTTTAGGAGTTTAATGCCATTTAATATTTGCCGTCACTGAAGATTTTTTTTCCATTTCGCTACTGTGTCAATTTCCCGCATTTCGTTTGTCAGTTCCAGACTATTTGACTTCGTTAAGTAATATAATGCAAATAAGTTGGACTTGAACAGCATAACTCTTGCTTATCGTCCTGAAAAAGATTAGTTTTATATACGGCGTATGTATCGTTTATTGACAAATGTACAATCATTTTGTTCTCGGTGATAATGATTGTATGTATGGATAGACGCTTTACTGCAGACACGTTAAACTCGTTGTGTTCTGCGAAGTATCCATTGGTGTTAGAGTGGACAGGTTATAACCGCAAAATAAAAATGATCGGTGGTGCTCAACGGTAATTGGATACATTCTCGACTAGTCATTTTATTATAACGGCGGATGTTGGGAACTTCGCATACTGATAACGATAGTTGACGTTTCTTGAAAACAAATGACACTGTTTATTTCCGTAGTTTTTATTGACATTGTAACATGTCACAAAACGATGCTGTAGTCCTCGCTATTTTATGTATTTAGTTAACCCTACAGTGTTGTTGAGTCATAAAATCGTTAGTGCGCTTATGAAAATTAGTTTTTTTTTCAATTCGGAAGGCAAATTGCTATTTGCAATCGCGTGTTAATACATGATCGAAGATTTTGCTAGAAAGTAAGAAAATAAAACTAAGATGAAACTATTTCAATCTTAGATCCAAACATCTGCGTTCAGTTCTTCTTGGCAGTTTCCTGCAGTTTCTTCTTGGCAGTAAGAATGTGCCCAAGGCAACGGTTTCTTTTACTTAGATGTCGAAACATCATACAGTGTAAGCAAAAGACTTAATAAACTTGATTTGTTTTATAATTGAAGTCAAATAACTTGTTTTTCCTCGACATTATTCCAGAACAAATTCTGGATCTGAGAACGACTGTGCGTTGGCTTCAAGTTAAGACTCTGAAACTGACGGTTGTCTTTAATAAAAACCAGCAAAATAAACGAGTTTTGATGGAACAAGAAACAAAAACAACAGCTACAAAACAATAAGATATGTTCTGACTGAAGCTGAACAAACCGTTGTTACTTCAAAATTATTTTTTTAATATTTAAAAATTGCGTCAACCTCTGCCATTTTTCATTTTTTCCCCTATTTTAAATGACTTTTCTAATGAGCACCCTTATTTGAAAACATCAAAAGGGTTTTTTTGTATTACTTTTTTTTTGTTTGCTCTCAATCTCGGAGCCTTCTCTGCGTGTGCCATGCGTCTGTCCTCCTTACTTGCCTTATTCAGGCCTGCGCTACCTTTGATCCTGGGGCTTTCCCTGGGCTGCAGCCTGAGCCTGCTCATGGTGTCCTGGAGCCAGGGCGATGCAGACGAGCCTTGTGGAGAAGAAATGAGAATCGGTGGGCTGTTTCCTGGTAGCCAGAGAGGGAACCCCAAAGGCAGCAACGGGGCCGAAGCTGGAAATGAAGACTTCCAGCCACGCATTGTGCCGTACCACAAAGACCCCAACAAACCTCATAAGAAAGTCCTCAGGTGAGGTGGTGGCATTTCACAATTTCTGTTTTATTTTTCATGTGTGACAGGTGTCTTGTCAGGGGTCTACTCTGCCTTGTGCCCATTGCTTGCTGGGATAGGCTCTGGCTCACCCTCAGCTCTTAATTGAAAGAAGCGTTTAATAATGAATGGACGAATTATTCACATGTTCATTTAAACCTGCAGCATGTACAGTAGATTCCAGTACTCCATGATAGATACTCCTTTTGAGTTCAACACACATTTCTGCTCATACTGACTCCCAGTGCTCAGCAACAATAGCTCAGTAAAGTTTTAAAAATACTTTGTATTCACAGTAATGGGTTTCAAGATAGGTTTGTAGAAAATCCAAAAATTATAATCAATTGAATGATGCCTGCTTACCTTTTTAATTGTGAAATGGCTTTGGTAGAGAACTCAAGCACGTTAGGATGTGTTCAAGCACGTAAGGATTCCTATTCTAGCTGGGACTGTGCAGCAGTACTAATGACAGTGCGTAACAAGAAGCAGGTTGCATGGTCCAGTGGTTGAAAAATGGTAATATTACTTGCAGCTCCCTAGAATAAACTCCAGCATTGCTGCTGACTATCTGTGTGCATAATACTGATGAGGTTACTTAAAGAGTTAATCTAGTAAAAAAACAAGCTAAGAATGTATGATGTCATTGTATGATAATTCTAAGCTCCCAAACATCTCCATCATTCTACACATTACCTGTATCAGTCCTCTTAGCTACTTGAGTTACCGAAGATGCCTTCTTGCAGTCTTGCACAAGACATTCTAAACAACACAACCATTGCTTTGTCTTTGAACACATTATACTGTTGGGCTGTGACCATCATACAGGCTCATAGATCAGTAGGTGTAAGTATTCTGCATTCATAAACATAATTTCAAGTTCTCAATGCTTGATTGGTAAATCCTATGTATCTATGCTATGGCTTAAATGTATACCAGGAGACTTTAGGGTTGCCCTTGGAGAATTGCTATCCAGCAGGCTTTTACGGGTGGCCATAAACCCCTTTTAAATAGGCTATTTTACATAATTTACAGACACGAATGCAACAATAATCAATCATTTATTTTGCAGAGCAGGAAAACGACACCAACACACACAATTAAATAAAATCCTCTTTGAGCTAAACAACTTCAACTTTTATCTCTAATAGTCACCAGGCAATTAAGATGCTTCACACAAAGTCCCTCGCTGATACATTACTCAAAGCATTCGTCTCCAAAACTAAGTCTCTTTCTGAGACTCCTCTCAAAATACCCATCAAACAGACTTGGTTCCACACAGCTCCTGTTGTTCTCTCTTTTGGAAGCTTCAACTTCCTGGTTTCACATGACTAGTTGCTTTCTCCCAGTTGGGCAGGTGACAGAAAGTAGGAGGACATTCCCAATAGCTTTCTGGGGAATGTAGTTCAGGTCAGAGCTGTCATCTTGCCCAAACTTGCTGTCACTCACCCAATTAAATCATCAGTTTCTAATAACCTGAAACAGTTTAACTCTGATCAGCTTAACAGGTGATTTATATAAAGTAAGTGGATTTGATATAATTTGGAATCGCAAATGTTGAGGGTCCCAAAATACAACAGAATGTTATTTGACTAAGGTAATGCTGGAAATGTTCCATGTATGAGCTTTGTTACTGATCCGTTTTCATAATGTTCATTAACAGAGATCTAGCATAGCACAGATGTAAAGAAACAAAGTGTTGTTTTGACCCTAATTTTGAGTGTATTTTTAATGTTACTAAAGTGTCTCTGTAGTACCGCTTGTGTCTCGTCTTGTCTTTCCCAAATGGATACAGACAAGCTAAATCATGCTTTTGGACTTTCTTGAATAGACTGCTGTATTATATTGTTTTTCAAAACGCCCATAAATAAACCTTTAACAAATTGCAGTATGTTTAGAATTCGGTAGCACAAATTTAAGCAAAAACAAAATCTAAAATCTGCGAGTGTCTCTGCATTGGCTCCCAGTGTTTCTAAAATGTACAGATTTACTAACAAATACATCTTCTCTCATCACACACTCTTTCAAATAGTATTTTATGTCTGTAGACCTGGAATGTTCTTATTCTGGAGGATTGGTGTGCCTACAGGTTATCAAGGTCTCTTTATATTAATTGGAATCTAGACCTGTGAGAAACTGTGTTAGTTCTGTCCAGCTGGTTTAGCATTAAGAGTACAGTGGTAATGAAAACCTAAAACTATACTCTTTTTCCCTCAGGCTGGTGAGCAATATACTAATCTTCTCTTAAATGCAGAGTTATATTATACCTTGGCCTTAATACTTTGAAGTGTTTTTAATGTGTGCTAATAAGAGCTGTATTATATTGCAGTTCAAAAGAAAGCTCAGTTTATTGTTAATGCCCCCCCCCTTCATTCCCATTTCCAACTGCTGCCCTTGGGGAGGCATTTTAAAAAGCTTGTGGCTAGGAAAAATGTGTACAAGAAATCCTCTGTTCCCTGTGTAATTGGTATATTAAACGCTGCTAAGTGACTGTTTCCTGGAGCTTTCGGATTGTGTGTAATGGTAGTGTACTATGGGCAGAGTGAGATGTGTGTATACAGTATGTATTGCTGCATGTCTAAGACTATTGTTTGTTTTTAATGTGTGTTTCATTTATGTTGTGTTATTGGTCTTTTTGTAGTTTTGCATAGTGATGCCAAAGACAAATTTCCACCCTTTTGGACAAACAATAAAGTTATATCTTATCTTATATTTATTCCACCTAAAATGTCTAAAATCCTTCTTATTGGACAGACAATTGCACATTGTAACACGATTGTAGAAGCCAATATGAAGTTGATGCAGCACAAAAATAAAGGTCACTGGTTACATACTTTGCAATACAGTTGTGCAATGGTGTAACAAAGCATTAATGCTGTCTTGTAAGTTGTAGGAAGTTCATTATAGTGAAGTCCCACTTTATATCATTTTGCAGGTCCATCAGTTTAAGTACAGAACCAAACTGTACTACAGTTTGTGTCATGATGCGTATTGGTTATCAGGTTGATGAGTTGCTGCCTGTTTATGTAATCCATTATTACCCAGCTCTGTCTATGTAATTAATTATTTAGGTTTGTTGCATTCTGATATGGGTGTATAAATATTTTAATATTTCTTCTAAAACTTCCTCAAGTAATAGAAGCAAAAAAATGTATCTTGCTTTATGTACAAATATTACTTTGTAATATTACAAATAAATACTTTGTAATATTTGTAATAATTACTTTGTGCCAGGACCCCAAGAAATCTCTATGAGATTTTCTGTTTTCCAGATTATCTGTATTAGGTTCGAGGACGTCTTTTCCAATTTGAACTAATTTTAAAAAGTCGTCCTTGAATCTTCTTGTAGCAGAGAAACTTGGGTGATGGACTAATCCAGGACCTTACAAGCTACTGTAGATAAAGTTCGAGAAGCTGATTGGTTTTGGGTAGGATTTGTAAAAAAACAGCTTATTTTCTTAATGGTCAATAAAGCCAAACTTTGCACACATAACCTTGGCATGGTTGTCTATCAGGGATGTTTGAGGCAAGGAGTTACATAAAAAATGGCTTCTAGGAGCCACTCAGGGTTAAGCAATGGGTAGTTTGCCTGTATTACACTATTTATCTTCCACAGACTGTTGAACACACAGATCTTCACAGAGTTGTAAATGTCATCAGCCTGCTATGGTCACTCATCACTGCTGTTTGCAGCTCTGCATATAGTATGTCTACTTCTCATTAAAATCATTTGCACTGTTGGCCTCCACCACTTTTTTTCAGGTTTTCACAAGTGAACTGTTAAATATGTCGTGCTTTAGTTCCGTTTTATCTTAATAAGGAATCTTTGTGGTTCTTGCATGTAGATAACCAAGAATTAGTAAGACATAGTCCTGCTGCATATTTTCACAAGTAAAACAACCACATTACTTTCAAGGTCCAGTGTTGTAATAACCGTTGACTTCAAAATGACACACAATTTGTCAGAAGAAGTCCTCCGGCCTTTCATGTTTCACATTCTCTTTTGCTCAAGCCTTAGGAATTGCTCGTAATCCTGGAGTATGGCATTAAATTGTGACAGTTGACTCTGCCACATCTGCTAGAAACAAATAACACAAGAGCTCCAGTATAGCACTAAAGGAGACACTTGTATACTTTTCCAGAATGAAACTTGGCTTTACCAGTTCTCTGAAGGGTTAGCATCTTTGTTGAATCGTGAGAATGCCGATGTTTGTGTTACCTTTTAATTTTGTTCCAAAAAAGGCCAAGTACTAAAGTTATTTTTACTTCCATAAAAATAAAAAATTGAAATCCATAAAAGATTTTAATTTCTATAAAAGAACAAAAATGTCTTTTTCTTCCTGTATGAATATTAGGATATAGATCTTGCTTGTTCTGTTTTACAGATTTCATTATAAAGCAAAATGATTGCTACCACATTATAAATTAAAACTCATTAGCAACTGGCTCCTGTGACAGAGATTACTATATTGTTCTTCTTGCTAAATGTGCAAATTAATCTTGTGCCTTCATTTTTCTGAGTAGGAGACAGCACAGTACTCTTGTTCAAGATACAAGTACTGTTTGGGGTATTAATTCTTTCTTCGTTTCTGTCAAAATTGGTTTTTACTATCTGATGATGAGGACTAAGGTTCATTGCATGTCAAGAGGCAAGTCAAAACTTCACATAACAAAACAGTTCAAATTGTCTAAACGCATAAAACATCTTTAAATAAAAAATGTAGCACAACGCACTAGGGTGTCTTGTCCTTCCTTACAGAATACTGCAGTTGCTGCAGTATTTGCATAAAGCACTGTTCTTCCACTCTATCTACAATATATCCAGTCTATCTAAAATATGTTTTTACTGTTCTTTCAGTTACATGTAAGAGAAATAACTATAAAAAAATCTTCATTTTCACAGAGGTCCTTCAAATTCACAACCTGAATAATGAGCCCTTAACTGTGGGGTCTTTATCCAGAAAATGTGGCAGTTATTTTAATGATTCATAGATAGAGGCCAATTGTAAGGCAATTCTGTCTTTGTTAGGGCAATTGTTTTTCACCAGTGTAAACTTAGAGCTTCCGCAACACAGGGATTGATTACTTATGCAAACCGCATATTTCATTTTTTATTTTTTAAAGAAGATTTTCTAACATAAAACAATGTCACATTAAAACAATTAATTTTGAGTTTCAGTGCTTTGAAATGTAAAAATCACAGAGAACAAAATTTCAGTGTACCTTAGGATTTTTAATTCAGTAAAATGAGAGAATTGGTCAAGGGTCTGAATACTTTTGCAAGGCACTGTATCTGTCATCAACATAATTTACCTTGTGTACCAAAAACATCTTGCTCATTAATCAAATTAATATTGAGGTGAACTATGAAACTTGAATAGTTTCAGAGTGGAATTATAGGGCCTGATGACAAATGTAGCAGTAAGCTTTGCTATTTTTCTATCATGCACCTGCCTATTGCAGTGAAAGAGTGACTTATGGTAGTTTGGAAACACTGAAAACACTGAACACTGATGCAGAAGCAACATTAACATTCAAGGGTCCGTACCAAGCATTCCATTGAGGGGCTATGTTGTGTTAGTTGGGTTGTAAATTAAGCATTCTTCAGGAACAACAGCTGGCTTTATTTACAGTGTTCACTCACTGGACCTATTCACTTGTGCGGATCTGCAAAGGTCAAAATCTGATTTTTGTATGTAGACTTTTGATGTATGTAGAAGTACATGCTGAAGCTAGTTGCCTGTTTTTTTATAAAAATAATTCGGAATGTTTTGGGGTTTGATCCCTAAATTTGAAGTAATATTTCATTGATACTGTATGTTTTTCTTCCCATTGGCTTTTCTCACCCATGGCTACGTTCTTCATTGATTTGTAACATTTGGAATCCATTAATTCTGGAGGAACTCCTAGGGGAAGTTTCCAGTTAGGGATTTATTATATCAGGGAGCAGTAGAGCTGTGTGTATTTTTCCACGTGTTCAGTGAATTCTTTTGGATTTTCAGTCAGCATACAGACTCTATATGCATGTCTTGCCATTTTGGTCTGTTTTATACTTAATCTTCTCTTTGTACTAATACTTTAAGACAGAATTTCCATGTGTTGTGCAGTATAAAATGCATTTAGAATGACTGCTTTTTAAACACAGACCAGAACTTAGATGCTGCATCACAATATTGACACTTCAATAGAAATGCAGAGGGCTGCAGCTACTGTCTGCTTGTGAGTGATTCTTTCAGAGATAGCCAGCTTGAGAATTATTGATCCTTTAGCCTCAGCCATCAGCTTTTCAGTTGCATAACTGAACTGATTATTTGCTCAGATAATCAAGATTTTTTTGTATTCTAGATTTTTTAATTCCTTAGTCTTTTTAGTCTTTCGCTATTTGTCATGGCAGTATCCGTCCATTTTCTAATCGCTTCTTCAAATTTAGGGTCACAGGGGAGAGCCAGAGCCGGTCCCGGCAAGCAGCAGGCACAAGACAGGGTATATTCTGGACGGGACACCAGTCCAGGACTGACACACAGACACAGACACGCACAAACTCATCCCCAAAGCCAGAATTCCCTTAAGCAAATACAAAGTTTTGGACTGTGGGAGGAAATTGGAGCAACTTGTTTAGTTTTGTTAAGTGCTGATGGTTTTACTTAAATTGGGAATTTGAAGGAACGTTTTCTGCATATACTGTAGTTAAACAATACACATCTTATATATACACATTTTCAAAAATAAACATTTTCAGTTCGTCGAATACTGATAGATTCTACGGAGTTGTAGTACAGACACTGAATGAAATTACTGAGTTCAGATAAGGATATACCTCATGCTCTAAGATGTTTTATTTATTGGGAATCCTGTTCAAACTTCCTGCAGGCCCTATTTGCCAGCTACTGCATAAAAAATAATCTTACGTATTATGTATACATCTTTAAAGATGTTAAAAAAATCAACTCAAGTCAAAGAAGTAAAGTGTCCTGTTAGATAAGTATTTTCAATACACTGCACCAGAAAGTGTACATTGTACACTTTTTAAACTTTTTACTGTCAAAACATATATCAGGACAATTTTGTGAAAATTAATTTTGTCTCATTAATGCATCCATTGTATGGTAGTCTAGGGCAGGGTAGATGAGGAAGAGTTTAACATTGTTATTGTGGTACAGAGCTAACATTTTACTTTATAAACCCACTTGTTTTTGGGTTAAATGACAGTTTTTTTAATGGAAATGGAGAAGTCAAAGTCTAGATTGTGTCGCTATATGAGAAACATATGACATGTCATTTATAGAATATTTGAATAAAGGGTTTTTCCCTCTGGTTTAAACCATTCTGGAAAATCTCATTGTACATTTAGTTGTATGACAAGCTATGTTGAAACTGGATATGGCAGAGAAACTTGGTCAGTACATTGAGCAAGGAAAAGGTTTTTGAAGTCTCCAAATGTTTTGAAGGGAAAGAAATACTAAATCTCACTCAGTAAATTTGAACAAAAAGCAACTAAACTTTTAATGTGTATGCTCATGAATGCAATGATTTACTTGTGACCCAGCTGTAGTTTAGAAGCTCAAAGTATGGTTTGTAGAAACCTAAGACTGAAATTAAATTCAGTGAGATCATTTTGATAGTTACCTCAGCTCACAAACATAACAAAGAAACATTTGTAGATTTTCATTATAGCAGAAAGCCCACACACATATTCTCTTCTAAAGCTTGGTTCTGCATTTTTTCGGTTGTTTTTTTCTAAAGGGAGTATTTGAAACAAGATCATTTTGACAAAGCTCTACTGTGTGATTACGGGGACTGATGTGCATTCAAAGCAATAGGATGACAAATTTCCAGTTTGGTTTTTATTTGTATCATAAAAATAGAGGCTTTTTTCTGCTGGGAGGAAATGACAGAATGTGGTTGTGTTAATCCTGTTAGCGTCAGAAAAAAAAGTGAATGGAGGTCATTATGGCCCTATGTATATATATTATTTATGGTGAGTCTCCAATATTTTATGGCAGTTAGCTTTTCATTTTAGACTCTTTCTTGTTGGTCTCTAGAGTTCCTCAGAAATCATAATCCTCAATATTACTTTGCCTGCTTCACTGCCTTGAGAGGTTTAGTTGTGTTTCATTAGTTGGTGTTCCTTGCAGGTTTGGAATGTCCTGGTTGCTTCAGATTGAGAAATGAGGGGGAGTGTAGTCATATTAAAGTGAAAAGTGCTCAGTTTAAATGTTTTTTTTTAATGTTTTATATCCCCCCCCCCTTCTTCAGAACACGGTACATTCACACGGAGCTGGGGATTCGAGAGCGCCTCCTGGTGGGCATCCTGACCTCGCGCGCTACTCTGAACACGCTGGCAGTGGCAGTGAACCGCACGGTGGCGCATCACTTCCACCGCACCTTCTTCTTCACGGGCCTGCGCAGCCCCAAGCTGCCCCACGGCATGGCGGTTGTCGCTCACGGTGACGACCGGCCCGTCTGGCTGATGTACGAGACGGTGCGGCACCTGCACCAGCATTTCGGTGCCGACTACGACTGGTTCTACCTGGCCCAGGATGACACCTACACCCAGGCCGAGCGGCTGAACGAGCTGGTGGGGCACTTGAGTGCCGGGCAGGACCTGTACATGGGCCGGGCCGAGGAGTTCATTGGTGGGGAGGAGCGTGCGCGGTACTGCCATGGCGGATATGGCTACCTGCTGTCCCGCAGCGTGCTGTCCCGCCTCCAGCCCCACCTGGACACCTGCCGCAACGACATCCTGAGTGTGCGGCCTGATGAGTGGCTGGGCCGCTGCATCATCGACTACCTGGGGCTCAGCTGTGTGGAGGTGCACCAGGTACACCGAACAGTCCCGTTCCCTCCCGTTATCTCTTTTAATGTCCGTCTTGGTCAGAAAGGTTAGAAACAAGAGAAGGCCATTTGGTCAGTATGGTTGTGAAGTGATCCAAAGATATCTTCCAGGTGTTCTATGAAAGAAAGCTGGGTTGAACAATGTGGGTTTTGGTCCATATTCCCCATCAGTATCCTCCCACATGCTCCCGTTCATTGTAGGGATTTATAGGAAAACTGAGCCTGTCTTCAACCAAGTGAGATTACAATAAACATTGTGTTTTCAGTCACCTTTGGTAATGAACTAACAAGGTCCCACTTCCACAGAAACAGTGATGCAGTTTTACAAGATTCTGAGGAGAAACCTGGGGAACAAGTGATTTACGCTGGATATAGGGGCCTTTTCCCGAGGCCTTTTAATTTATTGTCTTTACATACTTCTTTTTGTTTCAGGACATGGGTGGTTGTAAACCTCCAGCCAGTTGTCTCCCACATAATTACTTTTTATTGTGCTCTCGGTGATTATGAAATGGTCACTGTTTTCAGAGTTGTCCCAAAGCTCAGGCCCATATTAAAAACAAAATAAGCTCAGGCTATAAAACTGCCTAAATGGCTAATTTGCCGCTAGAGAATGTGGATGAACACTCTGGTCACTTAAATGAAAATTATTTTCAGAACTGCTCATACTTGTGTATCTACATTCTGCTGGGGCTGTTTTTTTTACTTCAGTTACTCTTGTCTCCATAGATTGTTGGCCAGACTTGGAAGTTTTTTAAATTACCACAGTATTTAAATTATTTTAAATGAATGTAATGGATAACAACTGATTGAGAGACCCTAAAGTGATTATTTGAAACAGACCATTTCTGAAAAGAGAGAGAGAGTTAAAATGGTGGGGGATTGGGTTGGAATTCCTTCAGCTCCCTGGCTGCTAGAAAACTGCTTTCAAATCCATATGTTAGCTCAGCTGGAGTTGGACGCTGATCTGGTGACAAAGGTTAACACTTTACCATTCTTCTTCTCCTCCTGCCAGTTTTACATTTTAAGAGAATGTGGGTTTACTGAAGTGTTTTAAACCAGGTTTTCAGGTTTGTGTGTGTTTTACAATCAAGTTCAATTTAATTTGTAAATACTGGTTTAACACATTCAGAGGTGTTGATGATGGTCTGTGTTATAGTTAAGAATACATTTTGCTCATGCATGCTATCAGTGCTCAATTCTGCAGGTGAATACGAGTACAATTCAGATCAGTTCTGGGCATCACTCAAAGAGGCTTTTCAAATCCTTTACTATAACATCACTTTCTTTCATTGGCATTACTGCAGTAGTGCTAGATGAATACTTTGCAGTAAACTAAGTCTGGAGCAGAAAAAGCAAAAGGTAACGGTAGCTTATTAGAAAAATGATATATTATAAATTATTCTATAATAATTATATATATTGAACTGACCAGAAATTTTATATTTTTCATTTTCTATATAAATTATAGGAGATGTATCAGTCTGGGTCTATACATACTTGGGACAGTTTTGTTGCCCTTATGGTTGAACAATACAATAGCAATTTTCAAGTACAGTACATACAGTAGGTACTACCATTGTCTTCAATGACTGGTGGAAGAGTTATGTCAATTTCCTTAACTGCAGTTGGTAAAGTACACTGGGCTCTGGAGATTTATTAACTTGTGTTACTGTATTTTAGTACTTGAAACACTTCTTTTCCTTCTATGCTAATACAATTTGATAAAAAGCTTTGTCTCCCAGCTTCCTGAGGTAAAACAAAAAGCCTTCAGCTGCTTGTTTGCTGGGTGGTGTTTGTTCCGCCTTCTGGAAAAGAATGAATTCACATTTTAAAGAAGCTTGGAAACAGAGGCTGATAAAACTAGTAATATGGAAAATTCACCATATCTTCATGAAGACATTTGAAGATGTAATGATTGAAGTAGTACAGATTAATAAGCTCTCTAGGAAACTCCCTGATGGCCCACAGTGCTCTGCTTAATATTGTAACTGCGGTTGTGATGCTTTCCTGTTCAGAAAAAGGCAGACAATGAGGCCACACACACATGTCATTGAGCAGAGTGAAAGGATGTGACCTCACCTCTTGTCAGCGCCAATAGCCCTGCATTGAGCTCACGGCTTCAACTGTACCTCTTTGTAACTCAAGTGTCAGAGCTTGTATGTGATTGCAAATACTGGATTTTCTTTTTTTTATTTGATTACAGAACACTGTCTTAATGGTTTCTGTTGATTTATATATTACCATGAAAATGTCAGGAGAGGTTCTCATATTTTGTGTTATGAGAACCATATCAAAATGTTAAGAAATTCATTGTCATGGCTGAGCTGATAAAGGTTTGCTCATTAAGTATCTGCTTTACAAAGAGGTCACAGGAAGATGAATATTTGTTTTTGATTTGATAAAATACCCAGAACTGACTTTTTCCTCCACAGCATTTCAGTAACAGTGTATGCAGAAAATGACATTTGTGTGCATCAAACCACATATCAAGACATGTCAAGATTTTAAAATGAGAATAAAAGAAAGGTTAAAAATTGTAGGATATTGTTCAGGTCATCCTGTTCTGGTCTATTTAAAAAAAAGAAAATGAGAAAATGTAATTTACTCCCTCCCAATAATATTTACTGTAACAACTTCTATGTTGATTCTATGTGCGTAATCTCCTACATACAGTTAATATATATCGATTTGTAAACTCCTACTCACTACTGAACAAGTTAGATGGCCTCCTCTCAGTTGTAACCTTTCTTATGTTTTGAAAGATTTAGTTCTTGATCTTGCTGCTCTCTTGATAGTTAGATTAAGCACAAATGACAGAAGTTTGGAAACCACAGCTTGGCTTTGTGGATTTAAATGCACTAATAATAACACCCTTTCTTGTGATTCAGAGGTGTCAACTTGCATTTACACTGTGTGTCAGAGGCAGGGCTCTCAGAAAAAAAAGAATAAATAGAATTCAAAGTAGTCAGCTTTCCGATGAGGGTGTATGGGTAGGTGTAGCAATGTGCACCTGGACTGTATCTTCCCTGTCAAGGATAAACAGCTGGAGGACAAGAATAATTTGACGTTGCAAACTCACTTCCTGTTTAAATGTATCTGTAAAAAGAAGATCTGTCAGATGTAATCTGCTTGACAAAAACCAGGTCCATGCGATCTGAATTAAACATGTTGTGTTCTGTATTCTTGCTGAGTTTGGACAAAATGTATCTCTAGAGAGATTTTTTTTTTAAATGCAGAAGACTCTTTTTAAATGAAGACTGGAGTCTATTTATTGTTTACTGTTTTGTATGTTCAGCAGGTCAAGCAGCATATCTGAAATGTTCAGTTATGGAGGAGGTTTCATATTAGAAACAGGATGGTGATGTGTGCAAAACTGACATTTCACAAGAGTGATGCCATTTTTAGTACTGCATTACATATGTATTCACAGAAGTAGGCGTCTGACACTACTAGCCTATCAGCAATGTCAGAATTATGGAGCTAAAATGAACATACTGCTCAGGTAATAGGCTGGTATCCTTTTTAAGTGTGAACTTCCAGCTGCTGTAAATTAAGTAGTATGTAATTGACTTATTCTGAATTATGGATCTTTGAGGACAGCTTCACAAACCTGGTTTAATACCCGTTACGAAGAACAGTTTCTTTTTGGGTGAGCAGTGTTTCGCCGGGAAGCCTCTCTCAAGCTGCGATGTGCTCCCTCTGTGTTGTTCTGCAGGAGATGCAGTACCGCTACTTTGAACTGGGGAAGAATGCTGACCCGGAGCGCGAGGAGAGCCCGGAGTTTAAAAACGCCTTCACCGTGCATCCTGTGTCGGAGCCAGGCCTCATGTACCGTCTTCACAAGCGCTTCAGCCAGATAGAGCTGGACATGACCTACCTGCAGATACAGCAGCTGCAGGTCGGCACTCTTTCTCTCTCTGCTTTGCGTGGCAGCTCTCCTCTTCATTCATCGTTCTGTGTACTAAGTCTAGCAAATACATTTAATGGCTTAAAATGATCTCTGAAGAAGGGCTGAGCAACTTATAAGGAACTTTTTAGATAATAGTGGGTTAGACCTAGTGATCTGCGGCTTAATGCCATCATGTCCGAGGTACAATATTGTCAAGAATGTGCAATGCGTTGGGGATCCTTTTGAAATATAGTTTATCTTAGTAAATCTTTGTTTTCTGATATTTTCAAAAATCTGGAGAGATCTGAGATTGCCGCCATCTCTGTACTTGAAGGGAACATTATAATTTTACAGGTGGGTAGCTGCGTCAGCATGCGTAGTCTGCAAAGGAACAAGTAATAGGTTTATTCCATGCTGAAAAGAGAAGAGAGAAAACACAATCTTGTGTCTAATTCTCGTTCCTTTAAAATTTTACAGTTATGATCCCGTGAAAATCATTTCCATCTTCTGACTTGTTTTGTGTATTTAGCTTTAGCTGGATACTCCGCTTTACAGGTAATGGGGACTCCCCTCCACCACCACCAATGTGCAGCATCCACCTGGATGATGCGACGGCAGCCATAGTGAGCCGTAGCAGCCGTAGTGGGGAGGAGAGCAGAGTAATGAAGTCAATTCATAGATGGGGATTATTAGGAGACCATGATTGGTAAGGGCCAATGGGAAATTGGGTTACACCCCTACTCTTTTCGAGAAACGCCCTGTTTTTTTAAATGACCACAGAGAGTCAGGACCTCGGTTTTACATCTCACCCGAAGGACGACACCTGTTTACAGTATAGTTTCCCCATCACCATACTGGGGCATTAGGACCCACATGGACCGCAGGTTGAGCGCCCCCTACTGGCCCCACTAACACTTCTTCCAGCAGCAACCTTAGTTTTACCTTGGAGGTCTCCCATCCAGGTACTGACCAGGTTGCCAGTTGTGAGTTGCAGGGTGATATGGCTGCTGGCTATTACTATTACAGCTCCTTTTAAAACAAGGAGTATTAAACTATCCACAATGAAAACCTAATTTCATTCAGTCACCAAGGTCATCTTGAGATGCACAGAGCTCTCTGTGTTTCCGTTTGGAATGACTACAAGCTGTGCTCTACAGATAAATAAGTGCTTCCTCCTTCAATGCTCCCAGTTCAATGGTCTGAAGGGATAGGGAAATATTCCACCGTTGAAAGCAAAAACAGCCACTTATGGTTAATTTGATTTTAATTAGTGAATAATATAAATATAAAATAATATAAAATATATGTTTTACAAATTAGGAGGAGGGCTTAAATGACTAAAATTCAATTAGACAACTCTCAGATTCTGAGAGTTGCAAATAATAAAGATTAAAATTAATTATTTCATCCCATAAAGTCAGGAAATACAGGGCAGTCCAGCTTGGTAATAGAGTAATTATCAGCCACAAACGTATACCATATTTTTTAATTACACAACTATATAAACAAGCAACACATAAACATACAGTATATGGAGTTTTTTTCTTCTAATGCTTAATAGTTGTACGTGAACTTAACACTTACAGTCCCTTCTCCTCACAGTGCTAGTGTTTGTTCTGCATGACATAATAATGATAATGTTTCTTTATTAGCCCTATACAATTTCTTGCATTAGGAATGCGTCTTTTCACATACCCCAGCTTTTCTCCATGGAGACACAGAGACAGGGAGAGAAGCTTGGGGTCTGCCATTGTACGGCACCTCTGGAGCAGTTGGGGTTAAGGGCCTTGCTCAGGGGCCCAACGGAGTAGGATTCTTCTGCCAGCTGCAGGATTTGAACCGGCAACCTTCCAGCCACAGGCGCAGATCCTTAGCCACAGAGCCACCGCTCCGCCCACATCAGTACTGAGCTCACTTCCCAGATTTTGTACCAAGTATTGTTTAGCATTAGTTCCTCTACTATAGTACAGAATAGTTGATTTGTGGGTTCTTGTGCCCTTTGAGCTGACAGGATATTATACCTAAAAGGAGCAGTCACAAGTATGAGATTGAGCAAGGTGTATGACTTGGCAGCTGATGTCTGGTAGGTGGGTGTTACAAAAAAAAAAATTTTCCCCAAAAGCTAATATGCATTAAGTAAATTTTTATATATAACTGGCACCAAAGCAGTTCAAAATTAATGAAAGAAGTCTAGTTCTTTACTTCTGTGATATGTACTGCACTTCAATAAAATAGGGATTTGGGAAATAGCTGATTAAGAAGTAAATAGAACTGAAAGACTTGAACAGAAAGATTCTGGTCTTGGCAGACTCCACAAATGAGCTGAAGGTACAACAACAGAACTCTTTGTGCAGAGCTGGACAGTCACTGTGCTTGGTGGCCACTTTCAATAGTCTTATACACTATTACTGTAATATAACGCCTTACAATATAAGTAATCGTAATAGTGTTGTAAAAAAAACCTCCTTTTGCTCACTCTGCTCTGTTAATTCCATACAACTGTGATTATACAATTCACAGATGAAGCTTTACAAGATGTTAGTAGAAAAATAAACAAACCACACAGTAAAATTAAGTATTTTATGTTAGAAGCTTTCAGGGCTGACAAAGGGGCTTTTAGTAATTTTTAAGTAGTTTTCAACAGGCTGCAAAAGGCAAGGAAAACAACCACCATCAGGATACTGATGGTATCCACTAACACAAGGATGGTGCCTTTGCACCTTTCAGAGTACATTTTGTGAAAGACTCTCAAGGTTCCTTAGAAAGATTGGTCAGACCATATCATTAAAGAGCCTGGCACGTGTGTTCATGACATTCAGATCTTTGTGTGCCACATCGACAAGCTCTAAACCAGATTTGAAACAACAGGGATTGTGCTTGTTACATTGTACACTTTCTCAGCAGTATAGCATATTAATGTAGATTCTGATGAAGATTAGGTTGTGCATGCTTACACTTGTGAAGTTTCATTAGGCATTAGTTAAACTGTCTTTGACTTTATTACTGAAGGCAATGGTGAATTACTTCAAATTCTATAGACTATAACTATAACTAAATAACACTTAGAAACACATAGTGACACAGAAGACAGCCCAAAACCCAGAAGATTCCCACGTTCTTATGCAGGTTATATTTAAACTAAGAAAGAAGTCCCTAAAGAGTATCATTCAAATATCAGCCTCTTTATCCAATCTGAAAGAAAATATTACATTTATTTGCCTACATCCTACTATGTTGCTAATAAACAAATTGCACTTAATCCAATTGAACTTCAATGCATTTGTCAATTGTAACAAAAACTTTATTGAAAAAGGCTGTTAAGATTTACCTTGTCTTTTTAAACATACTGTAAACATTTTTACAATGTGAGAGGGTGAAATCATTAGACATAAGTACCTGAGATGCGGAATTGCTGATAGGAAGCAGACATTTTAACTGAGCAACACACGGGGCACAGTGGATTAAAGGCAGCCAGAGGTAGATTACCATGCTAAACCAATCAGGCCTGTGTTTTAAACTGCTCTCTCTTTCGGCAGGTCCAGATCAACAACCTGAGTGAGCTGACACCAGAGGGAAAGGCTGGTGCCACATGGCCCATTGGGATCAACCCCCCCTTCAAGCCCAAGACGCGCTTTGAAGTCATAAACTGGGACTACTTCACTGAGGAGCACATCTACTCGTGTATCGACGGGTCGCCCAAGTGCGAGCTGCAGGGGGCGGACCGGGCAGACGTCAGCGCAGTCTTGGAGACGGCAGTGGAGCAGCTGAACGAGCGCTACCAGCCTCTCGTGCGCTTCCGCAAACACCGCTTGCTGAACGGATACCGGCGTTTCGACCCCACGCGAGGCATGGAGTATACCTTGGACCTGGCACTGGAGGCCTTCACCCAGAAGGGCCACAGCCAGGTGATCGCCAAGCGCGTGGAGCTGCTGCGGCCCCTGAGCTCCATTGAGATCATCCCCATGCCCTATGTGACTGAAGCCACACGCGTGCAAGTCATCCTGCCTGTCACCGCCCGAGAGCAGGACTATGTGAGCAACTTCCTGGACATGTATGTGATGAACGCTTTGGACACACATGACAATGTGCTGCTCACCTTCCTCTTCATCTATGACCCCTTTGATGCCCAGAGGGTCAGCCAGGCTGACATCTTTGCGGGGATCAAGTCCATGATTGGAGAGGTGGAGAAGCGCTATGCTGACGTCAAGATCCCCTGGATCAGTGTGAAGACAGAGGTGCCCTCCCAGGTCAAGCTGATGGACATCATCTCGAAGAAACACCCCGTGGATACCCTTTTCTTCCTGGCTAGCGTGTGGACTGAGGTCAACGCTGACTTCCTAAACCGCTGCCGCATGAATGCCATCAGCAATTGGCAAGTGTTCTTCCCCATCCACTTCCAGGAGTACAGCCCAGCCATCGTGTACCGTGATCAGCAGCCCTCTTCCGCGTCCTCTTTTGCTGCTGATTCCCTGAAGGATGGGCGCTTCGACCGGCACGTCTTCGAGGAAGCCTGCTTCTACAATGCAGATTACATGGCTGCCCGCACCAAGATGGCAGCCGACATCCTGGACAATGACGAGATGCTGGAGAGCATGGATGTGTACGAGATCTTTGTGCGTTACTCCAGCCTGCACGTCTTCCGTGCTGTTGAGCCCGCACTGGTGCAGAAGTACGTGCGCCGTGTTTGCAACCCCCGCTTCAGTGAAGACATCTATCACCGATGCGTGCTGAGCAACCTGGAGGGGCTGGCCTCCCGCTCTCACCTGGCCATGGCTCTCTTTGAGCAGGAACAGGCCAACAGTACTTGATGCCTATGGGTCTGTCTCTGACTGGGAAACAGAAAATGACTGATTGGAGGATCAGAGTAGGTAATGAGCCTTTTTATAAGGTTAACGCCTAAATAATCAAGTTAATAATCAAGTTAATTAACTTGCCATGCTTGTGAATTTTGAGTTGAAGAAACTGTGAGACAGTGTTCGTCTTCTGTCTCCCTAGAAGGAGTTCATAGAGGAAAAAATAAACCGCAGAAAGTCTCTGTGCGGTTTAACTTTGAAAACAACAGAGGTTGGTTCAATATGTTTTTTCCTTACATTTGACTCTTGATTTTATAGATGTACAGATGGAATAAACTTAATAAAAACACATGGAACTGAACAATTCTCAACTTGGATCTTTTTATGTTTCCCTTTGTGTACTACGGTTTCCTTTTGAGCAATTTAGTGGTAACATGGTTGGCATTTTAAATTAATCCTAAAATATTTTTTTCTCTGTGTTAGACTGACACAGTGGGTTCATCCAAACAAATGGGATTTGACCACTTTTCTTTTATTAAATAAATAATAGGAATTTGAATTAGAAAAACAAAAGTATTAAACGGTTTTGGCAGTAGTGGTTAGGGCTCTGGACTAATAACGGGGAGGTTATTCAAGCCTCTCTCACTCAGATAAATAACAGTGCCCATATGTTCAAGTTTTAAATGCATGTCACTTTGTATAAACATGTCAGCCAAATAAATAAACAACTTGTTTTTAAGACTTTGCTCAGCTTGTCAATGCCAGTGGCTAAAAGAAAATTAATCAGTATGCTGCAGCTCGGTGGAAGTCCTTGGAAAGACAAAATAATTAGAATTAAGGACTGGATCTGCTCACAGGGTAAAAAAATCTCGAAGAAACAGTTGTCTCTTGAACTCAGTCGATGCACCTAACATGCAATGGTAATGGAATGTCTTAAGAAGCTATAAGATATACAGCAAGTTGTTCATATGTTTGTTGTTAAATTTTGATGGTCAGTTACACAAAATTCCTCTGAATAATGCTGCGGTATCACTGCGGTATCACTGAGTGAGTGCAGGCCATAGTGGGGCCTGTATATCCCCATCAGTGAGCCTCAAGAATAGTATACATTTCCACACGGGTTGTGTAAAAGTTTTTATTTAGATAACTAACACTATATGTACTGTATATATTCAAAATGGCTAACAACTTGCAATAAATAGCTAGAACCATACTATTTTGATTAACAAATGTTAACAACGAATAAGCACCCAAGAGTTCAATGTATTGCAAAGTCCTTGGCTGTTTTATTCATAGTAAGATTTGGCTCAGCCTGCTTGCCTGAGGGCCAGCGTGCTAGCTGTAGGACGAGGAGGCTGGGACCCACATGAAGAGAGAGGGGGTTCGTAGTGCAGGGAACCTACAAACTTTCTTTGTAAGCCCCGTTAAAGATACTCCTTTTCTGAGAACAGCATTGCTTTATTATATAGCCCAGATTCTTGTAAGGATGGTTCTTGTCCTTTGAGAACAGCAGAGTGATAAACAGTCTGTTTTCGTCACTGTTAAGGTCAGCCGTGACTCTGACAATAGATTTGTATGCACGCAGTCCTTGCAGGTGAATAGGAATACAGAGCACAGCAAAGAGAGAGCATCCTGCTGCATTTGTTTGGTCAAATACTTTATAAGAGTAGAAAAGAGACCCACCTGGGATCAAGTCTTTTTTTTCTTTGCACCTTTAAGTTTCTGTCAAGACCTTTTGTGGTTTTCCATGCAGGCTTGCTGCCCACAACCACATTTTTAAGGGGCACTGCAGTGAGGTACAATGTAGTGCATGCTCAGGAGTGCATTGGCTTAAAATTACGGTAGTTACAGATAAGCAGTGTGTAGATCTAAAGGTTAAAATATTTAGAAAATGGGATTGCTGGTTAAATCATGAAATTAACCATATTCTGTATGTCCTCTGATGATTAAAAGTTTATTTTAAGTCCTGTTATCTGAAGCCATTATTTTCTGAGCATACTCTATTAGTCATTCATCTCCTTAAGTGAGATTAAGAGTTAGATATCTCTGCTCTTAATGTAAGATAATTACTATGGAGAACTAAAGGGTTAGAACTGATCAGGCAAAAGTGAAAATGAGAGGGTTTTTTCTTTTTACAAAAAAGTTGACTTTATGGGTGATGAATCTCAAAATGTCTGAGTAGTTTTATAAAGAGTAAATATAGTGTCTATAGAGTTTATTCTATGTAAAACATTATGTTAAAAAGTTATTTTGCTGTTTCTATTTGCTACATTCTATTTGCTGTTAATCACCTTGCAATGCTTAAAGGGGTTACTTCAAACTCGCTCCATTCTAGAGGATGGATGGTGGCAGTGTGTGAGGTGCAGTGATGTGTAACAGTAATAAACCATTATTACAAATATTATCAAAGAAACCAGCCGAAGTACAGGGAGAGGGGTGTTTTATTCAGACTGGTAGAAAATGTCATATTATCTTTGGAAACAAATGTGAGAAATGAAAACACCAAAAATATAAATATGAAGTGCATGTCATGTTAAATTTTAATTTCAAATTGCTTTACACCTTATGTAAATCATTAAAATAAGAAATGTAGAAATAATTAAATATTTTAATGGAAAAAGGGTTAAAATCAAGGGCTTCAGTTGAGCAGACAAATGCCTCTCATTGCTTGTGTCCACCGGCATGACATGTAGATGTTTCCAGTATTACAGATTCTTGGAACTAAGGTTTGCTGTTGGACTATGTAATTTTCTGTTCCTTCTCTTATACCCGATTGATCTTGAACTTTTGTACCACAGCTTCGCCTTCTTTGAAACTATCAGAATATTTTCACCTGGTAGCACTGGATAAGAAAGTAGATTCCCCCAGCTTTTTTAAACTTGTACCGGAAAGCAATGCATGAAAACACAACATTGAAAAATGTACACCGTGAATTCCCCTGTTAACCACATGGCAATTGTGTATTTCTATATATAATTAAATACATTTCCTGAGTCTGAGAGTATTGAGGAAAATGTACTTAAGGAAAACAACAGATGCTGTTCATTGTCCATAAACATAATACTAAATTGACTGGAAAATTACTGATGTACTGCCCA
This sequence comes from Lepisosteus oculatus, assembly GCF_040954835.1. NCBI lineage: Eukaryota > Metazoa > Chordata > Actinopteri > Semionotiformes > Lepisosteidae > Lepisosteus > Lepisosteus oculatus. Next base: position 29,277,032 of record NC_090701.1, read on the forward strand.
CCCATTAAATGGTGACAAAATTAGTTACTAATAATTAGAAATTATTGACCAATGTCTTATTTGTATGACATGTAAGATTATTGAAATGACAAAACTACTGTAAACAAGAAAATCGTCTGTATGGAAAGAGGGCAGCAAAGGAGTACAGTGGTTAGCTGTGCTGCATCACAGCACCGGGGTCCTGGGTTCAATTCTTAATGTGCAATCTGCATGGAGCTTTTATGTTCTCCCGAAGACATACTAGTAGGTTAATTGGCTTCTGGAAAATGAATGCCTGGTGTGCATGTCTGTGTTTGTGTCTGCCCTGCAGAGGACTGGCTGCTTGCTCGAGTTGGCTCTGGCTCCCCCACAAGCCTGTATTGGATAAAGCAACCACTAGCTAAGCAGGTGTGAGCCTGGTCAATAACTGGTTGGGAGACCTCCTGGGAAAAACTACGGTTGCTGCTAGAAGAGGTGTTAGTGGGGCCAGCAGGGGGTGCTCACCCTGCGGTCTATGTGGGTCCTAATGTCCCAGTATAGTGATGGGAACACTATACTGTTAAAAGGCGCCATCCTTCAGATGAGACGTAAAACTGATGTTCTCTCTGTAGTCATTAAAAATCCCAGGGCTTTTCTCAAAGAGTACGGGTGTAACCCTGGGAGTCCTGGCCAAATTTCGATTGGCCTTTATCATTCATGGCCTCCTTCACTTCATCACTCTGTTCTCCCTACCCCCCCCCCGCCAATAGCTGATGTGTGGTGAGCGTTCTGGTGCACTTTGGCTGCTGTTGCATAATCCAGGTGGATGCTGCACATTGGTGGTGGAGGAGGAGAGTCCACATTACCTGTAAAGTGCTTTGAGTGGAGTGTCCAGAAAAGTGCTATATAAGCATAATCATTTATTATTATTATTATTATTATAAAACCGGCTACAAAATGGATGGATGGGACAGCACATGATTTATTTACATCTTTAGAAGGCTTTTTTCCTCATAAAAACTTAATTCTCAAATTCCAGTTAGTTCTCATTCAAGTTAATGTGTATTTAGATTGAGAACTAGTTAATAAAAAAGAGAGTATAAATATGGTGTTAGTTCCCTTATTGGTGTGGAGTACCAATGCTCTTTCTAATTTAAATCAGTGAGGTAGATTTTATGAGTCAATTAGTGCAAATTGTACTTTATTAGAAGGATTCGATAAGAGGCTGAAAGGAAATTTGAAAATATTTTACACTCAAGACTGAACCAACAGATCACAAGTGACATTTAATGTAGACAAGTATAGATTAGTACATGCAGGTGGTAAAAACAAAACTATCAGTATAAAATGGTAAACACTGATTATGAAGGGGCTACTTATGAATGTATTTTTATTGATATTTACATCTTCTAGACAATGTGGTGGAAGGAATAAAAAGGACAAAATGTTAGGCTCTATAGTTCAAAGTGTAGGATTTAAGGGATGTCATGTACAGTGCACTGATAAGAACACTGATAAGAACAGTATTAAAATACTGTGCATAATTTAGTCACCACTTTACAAAATATGTATTGGAATCTGGAAGAAATTATACCTTCCCATGCTTAAAGGAATTTCCTGTACCTAACAAGTTGAAAAAAAATTAAACCTTAAACAGAGGGGCCTGATACAAGTATTCATAACTCTCTATGACATGAACAAAATTCAATACAGTAGAATTCTTTAGAATCAACAGTGAGACACAAACCAGAGGACAAGTGGAAACTGTGTGGGAGAGTATCTAAACCTGAAAGCTGGAAATACTTTTTTACCTATAGAGCTGTGGGAGTATAAGAAATCGGGCTGTGTTGTTGAAGATGAATTCTTTTAAATAACAGCTGCATGAGACTCTCAGATCAGTTTGCTAGTAGCAACTAAATGGGTTAGATTAGCCAAATTGCCTCCCCATGTTTTATAACGTTTCATACATGTTCTTTCATCATATAATGATGAAAATGCATAAATATTAGATCTAGATAGAAATATACACTTGCAAAATATGTCCAGGTAAGTTGAGCACTGAAGGGTGCAATTCTTTGCTTTAATAAAAGGACTGTTAGCTTTTAGTTGTAAAAATATGTATTTCCTATTTGTGATACCCAATACAAAATTTTGATACATTATTTGGAATAGGGGAATATTTTTCCTACTTTGTATTTTTGGCTCGGTTGCAGGTTTGAGATATATTTCCTGTTGCTATAGAAGGCAGGGCCCTGATACTCTGCGTGTTGTATCTCTGTACTTAAATTTGTCGACTCTGCGGGGATGACATGAATTTCCAGAACCAAGCACTCAAAATGTATTCTTTTTTCATCAACAGAGGATACCCCACCCATGTTATCGATCGGGCCCTCTCCTGGGCCAAAAACAGCCCTCGGCTCATCAACTCGACCAGGAACTCCCGGTCTCACAACTGCATTCCTTTGGTGCTTCCCTACCACACTAACACACTTTCTATCCCCAGGACCATTATTAACAACTACTCCATTTTACAGGGCTACTCTTTTTTCTAACCACCCAATCATCTCATATCACCGACCACCCAATCTATGTAAACTTCTGGTTCTCAGCTCCCTTGACCGCACTCGGCAATCATCCCCACCAGGCACCTTCCCCTGCAACAGAACTCGCTGCAAAATACATATCTAGCAACAAGCTCATTCAGGGTCCCTCAGGTCAATTCTGGATCACACAGACGACATCCTGTACCTCCAGCAACCTCATTTACTGTATCTCCTACAAAAAATGCCCAGCTATCCCCAGTTTGGGGAAACTGGAAGAAGAGACTAGGAGACCGCTTAAGAGAACATGTTCGGGCTGTGAAGATTAAAGATTTCTCCAAGCCAATAGTTTCTCATTTCACCCCAGCCAGCCACGATCACACTGATCTCTCTGTCTCTGTTCTCAAAGAAGGGTTTCTCAACTCCCATAGCAGAAAAACAACAGAAACGAAACTCATCCTTAAACTAGGTTCACACCATCCCCCTTCTCTCGATGACCGATTTATTTCCATGTAATCTTCTCTATTCGTATGCAGGTTTTGACTTCACACCTTTCTTCACCCTGCTGCAATTCGCACTTCCTGAGTGGCCTCTCTGCCTCTCCTGCCTTCTTCCCTCTCCCAGCTTTTGTTCTTCTGTGCTATTTAATCTTTGCTGTCTGCTCTGTCTTTCTCACACCTGAACAATGTGTTTTCTCTCTTCTCTTTTCAGCATGGAATAAACCTATTACTTGTTCCTTTGCAGACTACGCATGCTGACACAGCTACCCACCTGAATGACGTCATTAAATTTGTGTTTGTACATTATTGTAAATGTATGTCTTTTTAAAATGTGCTACCTAATTTATGACATTGTTACCTCACTGTGCAGGGGAACAAAGAAATCACATTCCTTTGAGGGTTCTGTACATTATTCCTTATCAGTAAAAGGGTTTGTCTAATGTTGTTGACAGAACCTTTTTAACATTTTCATTAACCTTTTCATTTTAACTTGCCCTTTTCAGTTATTTACATCCTTAGCCTTTTATGTTATTAAAGACCGCATGTTCAGACCATCATGTTCATTTGGCTAGCTCACAAAATTCTTAACCAGGCTCACAGTTACTTAGGATGCAGGAAAAAGGTCATGAAACTCGTCTATGGTCTCAGCAGGTAGGCAAGTTTCAATTTGGGGGATAAAAACATGCATCCATCCATTTTCTAGCTGCTTCTTTGGATTCAGGGTCATGGGGGAGCCATGTGCTCACTGCCTTGGCAAACAACGGATGGAAGACAGGGTACCCCCTGGCCAGGATGCCAATCCATCAGACAGCAGTTGCAGACACCAAATACAAATGCACTCACACCATGTCCAATTTTCCTAGAAGTCACTGAATCTACCAGTATGTCTTATGGGAGGAAGGCTTACCTGAGAGGAAACCCATGGGAACACAGGGAAACCATACAAACTCCACGCAGATAGTACCCCAGGTCTGGACTTGAACCCGGGGCCTCCGTGCTGCGAAGTAGCAATGTTAACCGCTTCACCACTGTACTGTCCATGAAAGGAGTCATTCTGAGAAAGTAATTCCTTGTTTTGGCAGGATTTTCTTCTGCATTCTCTCACTGGAAAAAGGTATCACCTGCTTTCTTAAATCGACAACCCCCTGAATTATGAAAATGACTATATTAACATATAAATGTTTTACTAAGTTACCAAAAGTTTTAAAACACAAGGACATCTTGGAAGTGTATCAATTGAGTCAACTCAAAATTGAACTTGAAAGTCACTTATCATAATTACTTCATTATACAGTTCAAAATATGCATTAAATCTTTATCACAATAGCATTATAAAACAAAAAAAATACCTTGAGTAGATATTAAGCTCTGTAACAACAGGCAGGTACCTGTACACTACTATGGCTGTTTGCCATGAAAAAATGTGTATACAAACTGTCTTTTTCTTGTCATTAAAAAAATGTTATGGAGTGCCTTCAGAAAAGGATGATAGTAGAAAAGGAAAACAAGTAATTGATGCCTAGAAATGGTTTATTTTCATTATTTTTTTACAACCAGCAGGACATTATCAGTTCTGGATCACCAGTACATTTCGCATGAAACAAAACACACTCCTGCAAGATTAAGGACATGTTTCTTTCTTAACACTGATTGGAAATGTTGTGATGGCTCAGCTCCAGTCCTTGATGGCCATATGGTCTCAGTTGCATAACTGAAATACTGCGTGGATATAGACGACATATTTCCTCCCACATGTGTTACACAGCACATGAATGAAATTTAATCTGTGATGAAAAATTGTATGCAATACACAGAACTCATGTGCTGGAAAAAATACTAGTTGAATTAATCCCATTATCTGAGTTTTTATGCACTAATAATACTTGTCATAGCTATCAAGGACAGGAGATGACGTCTCCTACTTTAAAAATGTTTTTTGGTCTTGTTACAGATTTCCCTTCTAAATCACACTAAACCTGAGGGAGGCCCAGAAAACAAACAGCACTCACAATTTTAAGTCCCAAATTAGACTGCTACCTTATTTTCATTCTGCCTTCCATTCTGAATGTAACCACATCGTCTAATTTACACCAAACATACAGTATGTCTTTCCAATAGGGGACCAATGTTATTTTAACAGACCCTGCAAACCACACACTGGTTTGTTTCTTTCGAGAACCAGAATTTTTCACCACTGCTGCTTATAGTAAATTGATGAGTTTTCATGTTTTCCTATGGGCATCCTTCAGCTAAGAGTGGAGCCATCCAAAGTCACTGGATGCTGAGATCATGATTAGACTAGTGTTTTATTTTTCAGAACTGCTACAATAGTCACAAGTAAACACATCAGCCTAGAGGAGACATTAACATTTTTGGTTACACATTAAATGTCTGTAGTTTTATGCAACAGACCAATTTACACTAGATTAGTCAACAAAGGAAGAATTAGGACTAGTCTAGCATTTTAGTCACTTTTAATGAACTTTGAAGTTGGCAGAGGTGGACAGGAAAGCAAGGAAGACCTCAGTGAACTGACCAACATGAAATCAGTGATCAACTGATCTCAACACCATGATGCAAAAGAGAAGGCAGGTTAAGTAATTTTCACTGAAGTCAACCAGGCTCTCAGACCACTTCAGATGAAGCCAGAGGGTTACACACATTAAAAAAAAACCTAGACAGTCTTGCAGGTACAAGCTTTGGCAAACGCTACTTTCATTTACATCCATACTGTCTCAGCAAGTCACAGCCACAACGTTTCTTGATCCCCACAGTGTCCTAGTACAATTAAATTATAATACAGTTAAGATTTATATAGCGCCTTTAACTCTTTCTTTGCACATAAAGGCGCTGTACATGATTAGAGTCCTGGGTTCTTGGGGGTGGTGGAAGCTGTCGGAGGGAATCAGATTCCCTTGTTTCTCCATTTCAGGAGTCCCACAGTAAAAAGACGGGTACTGTCCAGAAGCTGGGGTTCAGGAACTTTTTTCAGTCTTATCTTCCAGGCAGACAGAACAGGACTGTTAGACCACCTTGATAAACAGCCACTGTGATGAAGGGAAGATTTAACCTGGTGTTCATGGCAGCTGGCTTTCATCTTTCTGGTCAAGAATAATTTACAGCTGAAAGTCAAGCCTTGCATCTGTACTTAGTGAGAGATATGTTGCTTTACTTTTTCATAACTAACAGTGCACAGTATGTTTTAGTAGTGCCAGTAGCTGGTAGTAAAGTTGACCGCACTGGATCAGTACCATGAGGCCAACATAAGTTCCTTGGTTGCAGCCTTGTCACAGATGAGCCACTGCTGGTCAAGTACAACAAAATTGTCTGGGTACAAACAAAACTATGACCTTCACAGAACCAAAGACAAAGTCATGACCTCATCCAGCAAATGAAAGTACAACGCAGGTCTTTCCAAAGGCATTCTTTCCCTCCTGTGAATCAGGAGTTTAACTTTTTAACTCAAAAGTTGAGTGTTCAAAAGTAATTAGTGTGGTGTGCTCCACAATTGTTGATGCATATTCTGGATTGCCAGCTGGTATGGACTTAATTAAAAACAGGCCTCTTAGCTGGATTAAAGCTGACTTTCTTTCAAAACATTCCATTTTACAGCAACAACACACTACCCATTGGCTTGCAAGTCGCAAAGTCCAATAGATGTCCATTCCCCAGGCTCCTTGTCATAGCGACGACCACTATAATTCTCCCTTCATTCTTTCCTTCATTTGATGAAAACAAGTATTTTGTTTTCGTTTTTTATTTAAAAAAAACATGTCCATGCGGCATGCATAGTTACAAAAGAAAATCTTCCACCATTTACAGTACCAGCTTTGGGTTTTCTTGTTTTAAAAGTCGCATTTCACAGACATTTTTAAGTTTTAGAAAACGATTCTATGTCTCTACGTGGATACCGTTACATGAAAACAGCGTAAACAAGCACGCACACAGAGACTCCGAAATACAATCAGGCACCAGCAGCAGTCGAGGCACCTCCCTCTTGAACACATTTGTGCGCATAAGGCTAACAAAAGACAAAACAGAAGAAACACAAAACAAGGCAATCTTCAGACGCTATAACACTGTTCCGCTTTGGTAACTGGCAAAGGCCAGTGCCAGTCCCACTTTACCCAGATGTCCTCCTCTTACTGATAATTGTAGATTACCTTGGTGTCCCAAAGCAGTACCTTGATGTATTTCCCCAGGGGATGACTCCTGCCACTACTGTGCCACTACTGTTACCCCTCAGTGTCATGTGCACTCTGGTGCGCAGCTTTCTGTAAAAAACACAAGCTCCTTCCTGACGTCTTTCCTCTACACCTAAAATACTTTTTTTCAAATATAACTTATTTTTTTCCCTTTCTTTATGAACTGATCTGAAAGTTTAGCAAGCTAACGTTTTGCTTTGCAGTTTTCCAATGAAGATTCCTTTAATTCTCAATGCCCACATCTGGTGTTGATCTCAGAGGTCTCAGAACCCAGGGGGCCAGCTTAGGAGAGTTCAGTTCTTTGCATCCCACTCTCCATATTAAAAATGCCTCCATGGCTAATTGGCAAGGAAAATTGTATTTTCTCAATAGATTATACTGTATGATTTAAAAAAAATAAAACAGTTTTGCTCAGCACTTCTAGAACAGCAGAATGAAATCCATACCCACTTTCACAACTTGAATAACATCAGTGTACACAGGAATGTACAAATTGGCACCTAGGTTCGAATGACAAACAACTTTTGAAAGATTTCATGTGATAATTAAAATGGTCCGTTGTCATTGCAGACCATGAATGCACTGTGTTTTTAGAAGGCTGAGTGCATTTTAAGGGTGTATTTGGTGTTATTGTGCCAGAGCTGTTTTAAGCACAGTGTGGGCTAGATTGCTGTTCTTCTCCTTGATGCATTCATAGGCACCTTATTGCCTCATACGTCTGAGGGTTGCAGTGGGTGAAATTGTTCTATTAGACTGCCAGCGTGGCAGTAATGTACATCCAAATAGTACTGCTATACAGGAATAACTCCCTCATACTTATGTTGAATTACAATGGACAAACTATATTTTCTGCCATTGTCAGTAGTTCAACAGTATGATAGACTGATAGAAATTCCCATTAGGACATGTTTTACAAGACAGACTCTGAGCTGTTGAAACTGACCCATAGAGTGGGAGCTAGTAGTTTGTAGCCAATAACAAGACATAGTCAGGAAGAAACACTTGTGTTATTTTTCATTAACACCCTTCGCACTGACACTGGAGAGTCTTTTTTCTGTGTGTGTTGCACTTCAAAAAGTCGAGTGACAAAATGATAAGAAAACAAAAGTGTTAACGGCTGTTTTTAGGCCATGACATGTCACACAGCCTTTTCCTTCTCTGTTTAAGCACCAACATACACCTTGTGAATGCAAAACTACTGTTTATCTCAAAATGTACAGCAATGAAGTGCAGATGGTAACTTCAGATGTGATCAGATAGAATTGCCTACTGTATAGTGCAGTCACACCAAAAGAGGCAAGATCGATGCCAGTTCCCTTTTTTTAAAGCAAATGCACATAACACAACCTAGTATGGGTAAATATACAAAAAGTACAAAAAAACATAGAGGCTCAGTTTTACAGTGTCATGATCATACATGCTTTTCTCTTAGGCAGCATGACTTTTCAACCACCAGCAACAGTCTTTGGTTTGGTCCTTATTGCGCTAAAGCCACATGAAGATGAACAGATTACACGTCTTGTGATGCTTGGAGGCTCCACGCAGTGACACGTACCAAAACTTCAAAAATCAAGAGGCCAAACACTGACACAAGAACAGTGGGGGGGTCAGGTCAGACTGCTTTATTTCTGCCAGCTTACAGAGGCTGTATATGTTCTAACACTGATGACCACATCTGTTTTTAGTGGAACTGATGGGGAATTCTTTAGCAAGGCAGACACTGATAAAAAAACTAAAACAAAAAGAAAATGAAAAGCCAGATGAGTCCTCATTTTGGCTTTTGAGGTATTCTGTCCTCCTTTAGAAAGGCAGAATTTCCTCTAATATTCCAAGTGTCTGTGTTAACTGCAACCACTCCCCACTGTGTACCAGGACAGCTGCACATTCTTTGAGTCCTCCTGGGCTCTGTTCTAGGTGTTCAGAAAGAAAAGGGGTTTTCAGGAACAAAGTCGGCATGTTAAGACACCGACAGGTTGAGAATGTGACTGAATTAATATTAGGCCATGGAGTTTGGTGAATTTTACAAAAAGGTCTTTGATTATAAGGTAAAGGGAGCTTAAAATGAACAAAGCCAAGTCAGTAAAAGTCTTTTAAAGGCACACAAAAAATAAGCCTCAATGAAACTATGAACTACTTTCAGACCTTTCTCTAGGAGCAATTTCTGGAAGAGGTAAATTCTAAGTAGAAATTGCTTTAAAACAGTGTCTCCTTTAGTTATGTTCAGATAGTCTCCAGTTCAGGCAAAGTCATTACTAAATCAAACACCTACTGAGTTAACGCTTCCAGAATCAAGTCACAGGCACCAAAAGGACAAAAGCTTAAGCTTGTGTCTGCGTTAATAAACTGTCACAAACACAAAATCACTTCAATCCACAGAAAAAGCAGTCTACTCCAGAGCCCTGAAGCTAAATATAAGCCAGTCCTTTTTGACTCTCATTCTTCGGTCGACCTTCCTCCCCAGTGCTCCCAGGGTGAAACAATAGTGCCTAGGCCTCTCATTTAATACCCAACCCCTTGTAAGGCATTTGTTTTTAATGTGTTACTTTGATATGGACTATTAAGAATGAGACCTAGTGACCTTGGCAGGTTTTGTTCCCAGGTCTACAGGCTCTATTGGCTAGTACACTTTGTCGAATAAACCTGTCATATCACAGATGAAGAATAGGTTATCACATCTCCAAATACAAAATGTAGTTCTGTTTTCTCCCGGGATATATTTTTGATTTTATTTTTTCACTTTGATAAAATGAGCAGAATCCCTTTCTAAATGTGAGAAGGGGTAAAATGGCCACTGCCAAAACACCGTTGTAAGCAGTAAGTAAGCCGGAAGAATAGCACCTGCTCCTGACGGAAATGGGCTGGCTCGCTGGTGCAAGGACATGAGCATGCCTTTGAAAATGGTGTGCTAGGAATCAAGGCCAGCTGATGTCATTGCCTCCACCTTGTGGTCAACAGTAATTACAGCACCTCCAGGACAGACAGCCCTGCAGCTCTGAATGTGCTGCCTTGAGCCATTGAAAATGTAAAACAATTCTCCAGATGAGCATTTGGCCTCACAGCATATCATGTATGTCATCTGAAACCTTGAAGTGTCTCAGAAACCAGGTCAACATAGTGATAAAGTAGAGAATCTTTAGAAAGGAAACAAATATTGTTTTTTTTATTGACTATGTATAAAGTTCTAGATGTCTATAACTGCGTTTCTTCTCAGTCCAGATGAGCCATAAGCTTGGCTATATATAGGGAAAATCGGAATTAAAACAACTGTCAAGGTTCAATTACAGTAACTGAACCTCTGCTCCTTCCCAGTGACCATCATTACACTTTTCCTCTTCACACAGAATGACAAGAGACTTATGTTTTTTTTTTCCTGTATTGAAATGTTTTAGGAGTTGTAGATAAAGGTTTCCAGACTCACAAATCTTTTCTTTGCAAACACCTTTTAATCCAGGCTGGCTTTGTTACCCCTTATGAAATCTTTGTAATCGAGCAAGACTCTTCTCCACAGCTGAAGTTTTCAGTAATGCTAAGAAATATTGTATATTGTATATTTATTGGTAAAGCTAATTTTTAAACACTTAATCTGAGCACAATTACAATACATTGGGTAACTATCTTTTATGCATAATGTTACATTGCAGAATTTGAAAAATAATGTGAGAAAATATAAGAATGTCTACAAACAGAAGGAGGCCATTTGGCACATTTACTGCTTGGAAGAATCCAAGAATATCTCCAGCTGTTTCTCGAAAGACATTCCCAACCCCCACAATCCTTTGCATAAAAGAGCCTCCGGTTCCCACTTTTTAAAAAAGACTTCTACACAGTAAAAAGCAACTAAAACACGGCTGCTGATTTAATGGAATGTGTTTTTTGGTACTTTAAATAAAACTGTTACACAACTGTTCTTAGCATAACTGAATATTAAAGGCAAGAAGAGGACTTTTCATAAATAGCACAGCTATACTCGGGTATAACTGAAGTACTCATATATACAGATGTACTACTGTATTTTGTAATTAGTATTGATTGTTAATGAAACCACTGGACATGTATTAGATGTGTGGGTGTACCAAGTTTTCCATGAACTGAGAGTGTGAGGTCAATGATGGAAGATAATTCCCCAAGCAGTCCATAGATATGTGAAAACACATTCCAACCAGGCCTTCTCTGGAAAGAACATCTACTCAGACTACCAGTGAGTGTCCCTTTGTTTTCACTGATGCATGATTAAAAGGGAAAAGCTAAATATCATCTGAAGTGTCCAACTGCAAAAACTGAACATTCTTTGCCCTTTGTATACAAGAGAACATATTAAAAAACTGCAAACCAAACCTGTTTTTTTTAATTGGTAACTAAAAGCAAGCCTGTACTTCTGATTGAAAGACATATTAGATCTAACTACCCCTCACCCTGTTACTGCAGATGAAAAGACTCAAAGTCTTTACCTCTGGGCCAATTTGGCACTTTTGTTGCTGCAGAGAACTGAAAAAAAAACATGAAGGGTGACTCAGTGCCAAGTGTGAAAAGGGAGCATGTGTCCTGATTCTAACAGTGAGAGCTGGGTGGTCCTGCCACAATAATAGCAAATGAGTCATGCAGGCTGGAATTCTGATTCCAGAATCACTAGACACCTTAATGCAGCAATACCCAAAACAACAGTACCTGTGTTCATAGCTTTAACTTTCCTTAAGTAGTAATTAAAACTCAGAAAACATTTTCTTTGTCTACACACAAAGAGAAATGCAAAAAATATAAGCAACAGCAGTTTACAAACTAAACATTAGTTTAGCAAACAAAATTTAGTGTAATAATTTAACATATGTTTCTCTCCAAACTGGAGCAAAATATATGGGTTGAGGTATGTCCTTAAACCAAAGAATAACTTTGAAAAATAAAAATAATAAAAATGTAAAATCATAATTTCAAAGGTTGCGTGGTCCTGCTCACAGTTCAGTTCCAAACAGCAGAAATCAGAAAGAAATTTCTTCATAACACTGAAGACGGCTGTCAGAAGTACTCAACACCAGTTTCATTTAGCTATTTACTAACTGTAGGTGACGCCGTCTATGTGAAGCTGAGGGAGTGAGAAGACTTTTTAAGGGTGCAGTACAGGACAGCAAGGCTACTTTGAGAAGTTAGTACTGAAAGTATAAGACTCACAGGCATGAATGTTGTAAAAGGAGTCTGGCGACCTTGGCTCTCTGGTGTGAAGCACACGACAGCTTCCATAAAATGTTTTGCAGCCACTATAACACAGCCTCTGTACAGACATCTTGAGGAGCTGAGATAATTTTTCATCCAGTAGAATTTTGGCCAGAATGCTTCAGGAAGTGTATTTAAAAAGAACGGTGTTTTGAACCTAATGAAGTAATGAACTGTACAGTATATACAGACACTGCTTTCACTTCCCATCAGCTTTATGGCTAAAGCATAGCCCCTACTGTAGGCTGGCAGTTTTAAAAAACACTTATTAACTGTAACTTGGGTTTGGAACCATGAAATCAAAGGAGGTAAGGCCTGTTCAGTAGCAGTCCATTATATTGGGGGTCAGGCGATAGGGTGCAAAGTCTGAGAGAGGAGAGAGGGTTTAGGGAGACCTGGCACAGTCCTATCCTAGTGTGGCAGGAGGACAAACAGGCACAGAGGACACACAAAACCTCTCACTGATCATAGGTCACAGCAGGTCACTACACAAAAAAGGGAGACTTTCTCTGGCAGGAACTGGGCACAAGAGATGAGAGGGGCTAGGGGAGACACACCGTTGTTTCCCTGGGGAAAGGGTTTAAGTGTTGCGCACGGCCAAGGCTTGTTCTAGCTCTTGTCTCCGCTGTTGGATCTGTAGAAAAGGAAGAAAGATCAGCGCCTGTCCTTTATCCCTGATATAGGAAACTGTAGAGTTGTGACCCAAATGACCCAGGGATTGTACTATCAGTGAAGCTATTTAATTGACTTTCACAGCCCTTCATTTGATTCCATGAAACATGTGCATCACATCATCTCAGCACTTTCAGGAACTGCCTATTCAAGTCAGGGTCACGGTGGTCCAAAGGCTATCGCAGGAAGCATTGGGTGCAAGGCGGGACAGACTCTGGATTTGATAGGGACGGCAGTCCATCGCAGGGCATATCGCAGATAGCACCCCAGCAACTGAATCCAGGTCCGAGCTCTGCGGGGCCACAATTGTTACCACTGTGCAACCATGCCACCCTCCACCAAAACTTACATTGCATAATCACAGATGCTTACATATCGCACCCCGCTGGTGGTCACTGAAATATGACAGATGAAAGAATTGTAACGGAAATGAACGGAGGAGGCAAGAATGCCTACTCCTCTTGGCGTGTGGAGCCAAGAGAAATCTGAAGCACTGATACATCATTAAAGCCAGGAATATAGCATCTTGGCTTCCATTTATTAGTCTTGAATTTACAAAACTACAAAACCAACTGCTATTCCCATTACTTAAATGCTATAAAAAGGTAAATCTTTTGCTATTTTACTCTGCCTTTGGTCCTGTAAAACCTCTGGGTGGCAGAGAGGTGGAAACTCTTGAGATCATGATATCAGTACAGCTGCTCCCCCATTATTCCCCCCTCATACGCCCTGCGGGGGGAAATACATACATAAATGGGTGTGGATCCCCTGAGACACAGAGGGGATCTATATCCCTGCAGTGTCAAATGATGCTGTGCCTTGTTAAAAAATACCTTGCAATAAAAGTAGCGGCTCACTGCCTCCTGGGACCAGGGCTCATGGTAAAACTCTGCCCTCCTCTCCTCTTCAGGGTTGCCCACCACATCTGTCATCACCTACAGCCAATCACAGGACAGCACTCAGAGCAGCACACTCCTCAGTTTCAGAATCACTTAGCCTTCTGAGAGTCGTTAGTAGAAACACAATTGGATTGTATCCAATGCAACAAGCAGGCATCTTCACAATATCATGCTGGTTTCTGGTCTGTTTTTACTGTCTTTACTGTGGTATTCTGAATATATTTCCATGCTTAAGTATAACAGGTATCATGCAACAGTGATTGTACAACTGTGGTTATTACAATCTAGTAATGGTATTTTATTATTATTATTATTATTATTATTATTATTATTATTACTACTACTATTATTATTATCATCATCAAATACATCATGTATTTAATTCACGTAGAGTCAGACCTTCATGCGCTCATTAAACTGCTGCTCACGTATGGTCTACCAAAAAGCCATTTGTTTTTTCCTACAAGAAGATTCCCTCCAGAGTCAAAGAGGCTACTAGGTGTTTCTGTTGTGTTAAGCAGACTAAAGAGCACATGATTTCTGCCTTGGATGGGATTGCCCCAAACAATACTGGTGCCCGCAGCTGGGTGTACTGCAGCAACTGGGATGAAGTATCTGTCTGAAGGCTACAACAGTAGTGTCTGCAGCAGGGACTTAAACCTAAGCCTATCAGTCATGAGTCCAAAGGCTTAACCATTACACTTTGCTTCCTCTCTGTACTAAAACAATCTCATTAAAATAAACTTCTTGTGCACATCCATTACTTACCTTGAGGTCTCGACTCTGGGATTTGAGCCAGTCCTGGATGTAGCCTTTGGGATCCTTGGAAAAGCTGAGCATGAAATCCCTCTGGATCTTCAGCTGGTTAATAGACTCAATGGTCTCATGAATCTGGGAAAGGTACAGCAGAGGGAGAAGCAAGCTTCAATAGCAAGGCTAAAATAATACCGAAGGTGAGGTAACAATACATTCCTCTTTCCGATAGTGTCCAATCCTTTTGTAAACAGAACTTCACTAAAATACGGATTTGTGACACTAACCACTTTTTGTAACCTCTAGTTTTAAGTTGGGTAGTGCCTGTCACAGAAGAACCAGCCTTCTTCAGTCATGAAGAGTGACCTCTAGGATTCACTACAGCTGCAGTTTACATCACAGAAACCTCTGAAGATAGATTTGATTACAAGGTGAGCAAGTGGAGAATGACAGATATAAATCTTGAGAGATAGGTTGGTGTTTGTAGGGCTAGATGTGTGTGTGAATTATAACCACACCTTCTCAAAATATTATCTAGAGGGGATATAAAGAGGGTGACAGAAAATAATTAGTTTAAGGTGACCGTAAAGGAGAGAAAATGATCAAAGATGTTTGTTTAAAAGCCATTTAGAAAAGTATGTATGTGAGTGGAAAACAATTTAAAAAGTAAGTTGTGTATGTTTTTTTCTTTCTAAAACTTTTTTTCTCTCATTTCTGGAGATGCTAAATTTTTCATCTTTCTACTGCTAGACTTGATTTTTTAAAATTACGTTCTGATTTCTGCCAATAGATGTATAACATTTGAATGGAACATCCAATTACAGTATCTCAGTAGATACATCAATTGAATGACTGCATACCCTGGGATAAGATGAGTCAGTTCACATCTGTTTGATAAAACTTGGACCCCCCAGGTTACAATGTCTTCAGTCTCATTAACTTTCTAGTGTCATTACAGGTATTTTACATATGTATGTGTGTTATTTCATTAATAGCATAGATAATGCCAACACATGTAAGAATCGTCCCAAAACATAGTTATAACACTTCTGCATCTTTCAGAAAGTATGAAAGTAATTTGAGTGTGTACATACTGTCATCTAGTGATGATATCTAGTGATGTGCAATGTCATATTTGTTCTCTCAATCTTTATCTGTTTTTAATGTTTTTTTACAACTATAACCTAAACAAGATTAACAACATTAAATGGACTCCAATACAATTTTAACCCTTTAATAACCTCTGAATATTTGACATCTCTCTTTTGGAAATGTTAATGACAGATGAGTGCTTTAAGATACAGTTTTGGAATGCAAAGAATTTCTGAGCTCCTAAAATGACTTTTTTTAGCCAGGATTATCTGTATTTCTAAGAATGACCTGTTTCTGTACAGTATCTGTAATACCTGTATAAATGTTGTGGTCCCAATAAGTAGGTTAACATTGAGCATAACAGTGTCTTCTGTTTGGCCCTATTTGGTTTAGTGAAATCTCTGATTGGCTGACCTTGTTGTCCAGGGAGGCAATCTCCTGCTGATTGGCTGTAGAGAGCAGGAAGCTGCTCATTTGGCCTTTCAATGGGTCTTCTACCTCCACATCGATGTCATAGCAGGCTGTCTTCTTCTGGTCATTGGGGTCCACACTGCAAAGAGAATGGACAGGGAGTCAGCCCGGCTGAACTGGGCCTGTAATAAGGTACATCTACAGGAGCAGTGTACTGTGGTGCGTGGGCATTTAGTCAGTTCTGGTGTTGGTATTATTCTTGTGTCGAGTTCAAGGACACTTGCCTGCCTCAAGATCCCATCTCTGTTACACTGACAATTGTAATAGAAATCTGACCAATATATTATACAACATGTATATTCAGCAATTCAAACATAATTAATTTATTTTGTTTGACATGTTATCTGCAATTTCCCTCACGGGATCAATAAAGTATCTATCTATAGAACTTTATATGACCGTACACATTTAATAATTAAAACAGTACCCAGCAAGGATTTTGTCTGAATGCATTTTATCAAGCATTTACTGTAACTAGGCAGACAGAAGTGTTTCAGATCAGTCTCAGGCGGCATAAAAATTTTGTATGACACTCTATCACTTAAAAATACACTGCATGCTTGGGCGAAATGCAAGCAAAAGGCTATCACTGATCAATGTGTAAGGGTTGAGTTTAGCCAGCTGAATAATTACAGTCGCTAATATTCTTTAATCCTCCAGTCATTATAGATATGCAGCAATTGGATTGGTCAGATAATGTATTGATGTGATTCAGCAAAGTTCGGTTAGTGTGGTTCTGGTGTGCTGGGGGGCTCGAGGGAGTGAAGCCCAGCTCAGCCCTAGCAGCACTGACCCCAACCTGCCCCCCAGCTGCGCCTATCTGACCTGATAACATGGTTGATGACGATGGGGTCAGGAGGCAGCAGGAGGTTGGTGAGTCGCTGGGGGATCTCTGAGAACTTCAACCGGGGGCAGTCAAAGATCTGTCCAGGGAAAGAGACAACATGTCAACCAGCTCCGTTACCACCATGTCTTACACAGTGCAATTCATGGGTGTCACTGCTTAAAACTTACAAAGCTCTGGCTTGGATGTAGTCCATTCAAGAACTGGCTGTCAATATTTTGTTTAGGAAAAAAGAAAGCAAAAAATTTTTCTGCTTTACCTATGAAATATCAGCATCTAGAATGAATCTTTTTTGCAGCTTGAATGTTAAAGGATTACTGAAATAATAGCCACAACCACTCATTTCAAAACAGCTTTACAGAAGGAAGCCAATAATCCAGATACAGTTTTTTAAAGTGATTTCAGTGTCTATGAATACAGGTGGGTAGCTGCGTCAGCATGCGTAGGCTGCAAAGGAACAAGTAATAGTTTTATTCCATGCTGAAAAAAAGGAGAAGAAAGAGAACACAACGTTTCGGCCGTGGAGCCTTCTTCAGGTGTGTCATGAATACAGTCTATGAATACAGTCTTCTATTTGAGGGACAATACTACATCTGGCAGTCAAGTACAGGTCCATCACGCACATTCACATCCATACAGATTCAGCTTATACTCGTACAATTGTAATGCCCTGGCCTCATCACTGTCAGGCCCCACATCAAAAAATGGATAAGCTGTGTCTGAAAACTTTGTTAAGAGGGGTGACAGCAGAAATAACTGAAGCCTTGTAAAAGCTTCCCAAAGACCTTTCTCAGAATAGCACATTAGAAATATGGGAAATAACATCTTGCACTTTCACAATGATCTCAACTTCAGTAGGAATGAACAATATTTAGTTAGGGTGCCAACAATCCTCAATTGAAAATTGGTGAATTGGTCAATGTATTATATTATGGTATCTTGTTAATAAGTATAGACTTATTAAACTCTAAGTATTGATTTATCATCACCCCTCACAACCATTTCATCCTCACCTCCATTTTCTTTTAATGTTTGTTTTTGAAATATTATGAACACCCAGTGGCGCGGCATCTTAGTCACTTTGTTTTATAGAAAATTCCCTATTTTTCTCCACGGGCATTCCAGGCCTGAAATTTCAGCTTACAGCTTTCCAGGGTGTGTGAGATACGGGGGGAACGTGTCGAATGCAATGAGCTTTCCTTAGCATAGTAATTCAGAAATATGTAAAAGAACAGTAAGACTGTGTTCATGGTGTTATGTATAAAAAGAGAAATGTTGGACATTTTGGTTGAAAATTAAAAACAGTGCATAGAGTACTACAACACTGCACATGGCTAATAACTTTTTTTTTTGCAGCTGATGTTTTTTGCTCATTATTAACAAGTTTTGTTTTAGCTGTCTTTTTGTGTTGGGAAATGCTATGAAAAGGTACCTATATTTGTTCATAAACCTTTACTGAACTAGAATTGGTTAAGAACACATCTTCATTTCCACTGACATCCTAGCCAAGAGGCTTCCACCACTGTTGCACAGAAGAGAATAAAAAAGAGAAGAACAGCCAATAAAACTAAATGGGACAGACATTGACACGATGTTACACTGTTAACAAGTGGATAATTTCAACAGACTCCTCTAGATTATTCCAGTCTTCAGCAGTGGCAAATTTAAATAACCGGCCCCAGAGTTGGCAGTTACCCTTGTATAAAAGTACTGCTTTTTGTAATCTGTGGCAATGGTGATTTCACAACAATCAATGTGTAAATTAAATGTGAGCCAGTGAAGCATTTGTCTGGCACTGTATGTAAAGAGGGACAGTCAATCAATGACTAAAGATCACAGTGATGAGTACCATAGAGGGCACCAGTAAACCTCATGGAAGAAAGATGTAAGATATGAAGTACAGAAGCTTTAGAAGTCATTCTGTAAGCCACACGATCACTGTCCAGTATGGGGAGTTTGGACATCAGAACCAGTATCTGTCTAGAAAAATGTCTAAAACAACACTTGTTGCAGTAAAGTAAACCAAGCTTAGACTTGATATTAGCTTAGAATGTATTAATATGAGTTAAAGTTAAAGACCCTCCAGCTAAATGCCTAGGTATTTATTAACTGTGAATAGCTGTAACTGTTGTATGAAAAGAGGCTTTGGATTTTTTTTTTCATTGACAAGTGTAGCGGTGAGGCTTAATAATAATGCAGAATTAAGTGTTTCTGAGCTTTCCCAAATTAGGCCTCATTTCTCTGTTCATCTCTGTGGTGCAGCCACAGAGAAACCATTCATGCAAGGTGATTTAAGGTCCAAGGACAGCTCCCAAAGGGGGATGCACTTAGCTAAGCCTGGCTATCATGATCAATGGTCACCCATTGGCGCCTATCTGTCTAGGGAGTGCGAGTTGGACATCTGGATTGCATTCCTAAGTGTCAGGACTAAGTGACTCATATCTCACCTTGATCAACCAATCAGGGACCGGTAGGGCCGAGTAACCCACGTGGGACTCTGATGCCCATGGAACTTTCAGCCAATCAATGAGCTGAAGTTCCTCCAGGTAAAAACAGGCAACACAGAGAGCCTGGGAGATTCAACAAGATTCAGATTCAGATTCAACAATTCTAAAGGGAATTCAAAGGAGAATCCCAAGGGCAGGACATTCTCGCAGCGCGCCTCCTGACCATCCTGAGACTCAGCCCGGACAACCACGGAACGGCCAGTGTGTCCGAGTGCCAGAACTTTCCTTTGTTCTAAGAGTCTAGAGTTGAGGTTGCCAGAGAGTAACCAGCAGCAGGCCTCATCAACAGGTCAGAACTGTGGACAGCTGAATCACTATTCAGAACTAGCTCTTCATCAGGAATGAACCGGTCCTCTTCCTGACTTGCTGGGACCCACAGTCATCTTTTCTCCTGTGCACAAACTTTGCTGGTTAAAGCCAACAGTGAGCATCAGCAGCACACCGTCGCAAGCCACACAGCACAGCCTGGCACCGAGCCAGAGAGCGCGGATTGGACAGCAACAGCCTGCAACTGTTTCTTTGTGCCCGCAGGAGATCTGAATCCCCAGAAATTGGATGAGTATTCAACTTCAATGCATTACAGCTCGAGAATTCAATTGTTATCCCAACCAGTTGATATCAATTTAATTCCTAAGAGTTATGTACTTGTTTGAGTATCTAATGTAGAAGTTGTAACCAAGTTCACTTTACGAAACGGTCTTAATGAATGATATACTGAACGTATTTCCTCTTGATGTGTAACTCTTTGTAACTGACCGAATATACCTTTTGTATTCTGATAACCCTCTCGATAAGATCTGTTAGGTATTAATGCATATTCTATGTATTAATAAATGTATCCTCGTGTATTAGTACCTGTGTGTGCGCGTTGTTTGAGTTATGTCGCATGGTTGGATTCTAAAGCCACCAAAAGAATCAACTTTGTGATTTACTGCTACAATTAATAATTGTCTCAGTACATGCCCAAACCCTACAGAACTGGTGCCTTCAGAGAGCCACTATAATCTACGTTATTTGGCGTCCCTGAACCGGTTTTCTCTACACAAGCATTTATGTATGTATTTGTATATAGTAAAAATGTATTTTTTAATTATTTAATTATTTTTTTAAAGTTTATTTTTTTTAATTGTTTAGCAGAAGACATAGCTCTATTGAAAATGAGCTGCATATTGGCCATTACAGATGGCAAAGTGGGTCTAGATGTGTTGTTGGGGTAAAGGCCTGAGCTAGTTATTTATAGTGATACAGAAGTGCAGAAGTGCTAAAACAGTCTTTAAAAAATGTCATTTTCAGCTGATGGATACCGAAAAAAAAACATGAAAACCAGATCATGCAGAAAAGGCTGTTTAAATTCTTTTTGGATAAAACCAGAGGGGAGGATTCTCTTTCAACCTTCTAACACAGGCTGTAAAACAATTATCACTAAGATCCTTATGAAATACAGTCAAGTGGCATTTGTCAGTAGCAAAGTGAGTGTGATGTCAAACAAGACTTACTGTATCTGGTGAACCAATTCTGGTAATCCAATTATAATTTGAATGAATCATACTGCCTTTTTAACTATTTTAAATGCTCTCAGATTTTTTCATATCTAAATGTAAATCTATCAGGAAAATAAACTCTAAGCTCAAATAAGGAGTACTTAGTTCACTAAATAAAGTTAATGTTGCAGTAGTAGAGACGGATGGTTTATAACGTGAGAACTGTATTTTTTATGAGTGAATTAAGTTGTTTAAGAATTGATCCAGATAAAACAAGTGAATATTATAAATGACCTTAAACATTAAAGACAACACCTCGTTTCCATAGAAGATCCATCCACACTAAAATTTGGGGCTGATGTTTACCTTTTCTGATAAAACCTGATAAAAACTAATACCAAGAAAATGGATTTGACACTGTTCCAGTGGATGTGTGTTGAGGATTTTGAAATGCAGCTCACTGAATTACAGTTGTATGAACTAACTCTTGACACTCTCCTACTGAAAGGTTAAGAACCCCTGAGCTGGTACATTTTCTGGTATTACAGATATAAGGTAATTTGATAACTGATTGAAATTGAAACACGAGCACAAAGCTGTAAAAGCTTTCCTTCTAAATAGCAGAAATGCCTGAGAATAAAAAGTCAGCACAGTGTGAAATTTGAGGTGGCTCAGCATCAAAGACAGCATGAGTATAATGTGAGGGGAATGGTCTTTAATCTGAACACAGGTCAAAACAGAAAATGGAAGCATAAGCAAAATCGTGACAAAAGGTTATCTCGGCAAAAGAGAAAAAAACAACGAAGACTCAAAACACAGTTTGCAGGAATTAGGTGATGGGTCAGAGAGTTGAGGTATTGAAGGGTATAAAACAAATGGCTGATGAAAGAGGCACACCATCAGAAAACAAACTGGGGAAAAAAGCAGACGGCAGAAGAGTTCACCAATGACAAGCTGATGTTTAAATGTTTGAGTACATTCAGGTAACTATAGAGTATATGCAGACAACAGGGAAAAAAAAACAAAACGGAAGACTTTTTGAAACAAGCAAAAGTAAATTTGATTAGAAAAGGCCGCATTGTGCACTTTATCTCCCCTGGGTGAAATAAGGGCACTTGAATGGGGAGGAGGGACAGTTACCTTGTAACTCAGCTTGGATAAAGTCTTCAGCCAGATGAGTGACAATGAAGAGTAGGACAGGAAGAGGAAGAAGAAAAAGAAGAGGAATACCTGCTGGAAGTACTTGTCACAGTTGATATACTCCTTGTCGTGGGCATCCTGCAGCTTGTTGGTCTTGACATACTGCCAGAGTGCCTGGATGATGGCAGAGCGGGTCTGTGTGTGGATGCCCAGTAACCGTGCCAACCTGGGGTCCAGTTTGAACTGGGGGGGCTAGGGGAAGGAACAGGTTAGCTCCCCACAGCAGTACTTACTAAAACAAAGATGAATCTTTATTCTGAACCTGGGGGAAATCGAACCACTCCAAAACATTTGAGGGATTATAATTTTCTGTTTGGATTGCAAAAAACGTTCATTTTAAGATGACGGCAAGACAGGGCAAGGAAAGGCTCACAAGGGCACCACTTCATCCCACCTGAAGTTTACCACAATTTACCAATAAAGGCTAAACTACTAGCTGCAGTGCCAGACAACTATTTCTCCGGTTACTAAGAATTCTGATGAAAAGCCACATTATAACTGTGCATCTCTATGTTAAACAATAAAACCTCAAAAGCAACAGTTGCTTCATGTGATACAGTCAGCTGACAGGCAGTTGTGGTATCTTGGACAGCCTGATTTTTACTGCTCATCGGGAGCCTCACTTTCCCTCTATTAACATATTACTTATTGAAGCTCAGCTGCCCACCAGCCTGTGTAGCTCAACAGCGCCCTTACCTGGTAGTCAAGCATCAGCAGCAGAGTGCAGCGCACGCTCACATCTCCCGGCCGCTTCACCTGGAAGCCATCTGTCTCCTGCGTGGTAGGGGTGCGGTGCCACTGCCAAGACACAACACACAGACACATCCGTGCCTTAAAGGGAAACTGCATTGGAGCCCGTTACTCTGCAGCCTTCATTCCCTGGGTCATCCTCACTCTTCCCGATCTCTTTCCTTACCCAGCATCACCCATTCGCTTCACGCACAAGTGTGTCTGCAAAACACCTGCGTTCTTCACAGCATGCCTTGAGAAATCAGGCTGGTGGCAACAAAAGTACTGTGGCATATTCTTTCTCACAAGAAATAAAATAAAAAAATCCTCATTCATTCTTCAAAGAACACAACATTCCTCTTCAATCAGGCACATGTCAGACTGGAAAGGTAACTGCCGTAATTGTCTTAGTAAAGTGTGCTCCTTAAATCTTTTATTTTTTTGCAGACAGAGCGCACATCTTTCTTTCAAGCCCCTCTTGTGTTTGTGAAACTGAACTATATGATCTCTGAGAACAGGCCCTGGGTGAGGCTGAGACTGAACCTCATTTGGAAAGGATTTGATGGAATAACCTGGGGAAACAGGTATGTGCTCCTGCTACGTTTTTTCACATACTGAGAGATGACATTGTTCAGACCGCTTTGCCATGTAATGAAATTAATATCCATTAACAGGCAGAGACCTTCAAAACCATTTTTTTTCGCCCTTTGAATTGCTCTCGAGGAAAGCACATTATCAGTTCTCGATTCAAAGACAGCTTCATCAGTAACAGCCTCTGTACATTTCTTCCAACAATTAATATGATGTCGCGTTATCACACTTAATTAACTACATCTTGGTTAAAAATGAAAATCTCAGAAAACGATCAGTTTTGCAGTCGAGGCAGTGAGGTGAAAGGTAATCATAACACCAACAAACCTTGCCATACTGTTATATAGACCATCCCAGCAGGAAACCAGCAGCAATCCGGTGTATTTAAGTGAGAAAAAGGGAAATTCAGATTAGGGTAAACCTGGGGGCAGATTTTAACATGACATTCATGACTTTCTCTAGTACACCATGGGACTGCTGCACAATGGCTGAAACTGCCTTTTTAGAAACTTGGAAAACCAAAAGAGTCAAACAAAATAATGAATCAGATAATTAGAGAGGGTTCTGAGAGACTTTAAAGATATGCCATTAAATTGAACTATTTATATTCATTTATTCGAAAAGGACTATGAGATGTTTCAAATTATTCTGTAGCGAAGCAATTTGAAAATGCCAAGGCAATTAAAATATATTCCATACCTACCCTATCATACTTATTGATATTATTATAATTTGGGATAGAAATACTGTAGTAATATGTTTTTTGCCCACAGACAAGATCCTCACCACCACATGCCCAACTTCATATTGTTGCTTAAAAGTCACAAGATGGTATCCTCACAGTGAGGCCAGAGGAGCTCCTGCTTGGTTTGTTTCCTATTACTTCTATCATTTCATTAGACCTTTGTTTTTGTCAGTGTCTGGACAGTACTGTAATGGTTTACATCTCTCAGATTTGTACCTTGAATCTTTGTTTTGATGGAATTCACGATCTTTCAACCCTAACCACGCAGACAGGTTTTAAGGAAGAGATCGGGAAATGTACCACTTAATCATAAGCAATATAAGAGTTTCTCAATTAACTTGGTAATAATGGGTTCTCACAGCAAGGCATTTATTCATATATAGATAAAGGAATAATAATTCCTCGCTTTTATATTGGAGGGGACCCACTTTATCTATCACTCAGCTACAACAGCCATAAGGGTGACATACAGCTGCCATCATGTGCCAGCCAGCCCTACTACACAGTAGATCAGGTGGAGCAATGATTAATGGCACATTGCTTGTGTAATTTAAATGAAGGGGAAACTTTAGGAAGGCCGGTTTGAAGAAGCTCAGAGCAGAATTACGACAATTAACCGGGATTAGCATTCTTACTCTTTAAAAAAAAAGCGCCATGGGATCTTTTACCAATGATACGGCAAATATAATTATCTATATTGGCTCCCAATCTGCTCACTTACTTGTCTCACCATGACAAAGAAACACCACATTTGAATCAGCTGCCAGACACCTGTGACTCTAAGGAAATTATTTATTGCCAGGTTAGGGCTGTGGGGACTCACACATCCCTACCACACCGGTAGCACTTTAAATACTCATTGGTGCGGGTGGCACTGTGTGCTCT
This sequence comes from Lepisosteus oculatus, assembly GCF_040954835.1. NCBI lineage: Eukaryota > Metazoa > Chordata > Actinopteri > Semionotiformes > Lepisosteidae > Lepisosteus > Lepisosteus oculatus. The sequence continues at coordinate 29,302,309 of NC_090701.1, forward strand.
GCAGTGCTGGGTTGTAACCTGCTAAACGCAGCAACACGAACAGAGTGAGCTGCTTTTTTCAGTAGCTTTGCTCTAGCGAACTATTTTAATTTCAAAGTAGAGAACTACAACTTTCGAGTTAGCACCTCCTACCACTTTTTTACCAGATGTATTTTTGTAGTTGCAGTGCAACTCAACTGTGTTATTTTCCGCACAAACATCATCATTCAACCCAGATCACATTAAGCGTGCACTGAACTCCCAATCCTTCTTCAATACATATCAATCCATAATGAAGTATACCAGATTCATAATGAAATCTCCCAGTCTTATTTGTACATTGTTTTAGGGTTTTCTCCATACTTAGGGAGAAAGGCGCACATACAGTATATATGTAATGTAAGGTACATATAAAAGGGTGTTACCCTGGCAACCCGGTTAAATTTCCCCCCTGGCCTTTACCAGTTATGGCCACATAGATGATCACTCTGTTTTCCTCCCCACTAATAACTGATGTGTGGTGAGTGTTCTGGTGTACTTTGGCAGCCATTCCATCATCTAGGTGGGTACTGCATATTGGTGGTGGTGGAGTGTCCAGAAAAGTGTTATATAAGTGACAGAATTACTATTATACTACTAGGCCAAGGCAATTTATAGGCAGGAATGCTATTATTCATCCATTACAGTCCATTTTAATGTAAATCCAGAAGTCTCCATTTGTCTTTTTACTTCCAACAGAAATGCATTTTTCTGAAATGTTGTTTTTTTCTGCACATCAATCACATAGTCTGCTTCAGAATCAGAAATCTTGAATTCTTTAATTTGGTAACTTTGTAGGATATCTCCCATCTATATGAAAAGTGTGAATCACTGATAGAAACAATACCAATTATGGGAGAAACAGCTCAAATGAGCTGGAAGAGTAACGACACATTTGGCATAGGTTGAATTTATTATTTTCTTAAACCCTAACACTTCCTGCAGCACATTTCATGGTCAACTTGACAAACATGTGCAGTATGTAAGATCTGGGCACAAATTCTAAATCATATCTACTCAGGGTATTCTGCTGCTCTTCTAATGACATCAGGGTAAGAATATAATATTGATCAGTGTGCATGCTTTAGCTCTAGCTACAGCCCTAGTTACTCTTATTTTTTTTCTATTTTAATGAAAAGGTTATATGGGTTGTTTAATGTAGAGTTAGCAATTTCACCCTGCGGTCCATGTGGGTCCTAATGCCCCAGTATAGTGATGGGGACACTATACTGTAAACAGGCACCGTCCTTCGGATGAGATGTAAAACTGAGGTCCTGACTCTCTGTGGTCATTAAAAATCCCAGGGTGTTTCTCTAAAAGAGTAGGGGTGTAACCCCGGCGTCCTGGCCAAATTTCCCATGCCTAATAATCCCCCTCTGTGAATTGGCTACATTACTATGTTCTCCCCCCCCCTCCGTTTTTTTTTCCCCGGTCGCATTTAATGGCAACGTCAGCTCAAAGATTTGGTTCAAACCACCAAATGGAGACGGGCGTGCCGACAAGCGGACCCTGCTGATGCGGGATTAATGCTAGGATGAGAGAATGTAGAATTAGCAATTTGGAGATAAGAAACATCTGAAATGAAATAATTGATCAAACTGACATTTCAAAGGTCAGTTAAAAAATCAGAAATGTAAAACTTCTCCTAAAACGAACAAGTGTTTTACACACATATATTAACACAAATTGCAGTATAAAAACAGTATGTTCATACCGATGGTGGTACAGACCGCGTGAAAAGTTTCTATAGAGAAACCACATGGAAAGTAATTTTAGACCATACATTTTGCAAATGAGAGGAGGCAGCCATTTGTATTGTTGGTTGTTTAATAACTGATTCCAAAATGTTATTCTTTTTTTGAGGGTGCCTAGAGTTTAGACCTCAGAGTGCTTTCTAATTTCTACTACACCCTTAAATTTGCATACCCTTTCATTAAATTTCCATTGCTCCAGACTGAAGATATTGATCTCTTTAACTCATCATACACCAACCCTCCAAGTCAGGAATCGTTCTTGTCAAGAATATCCTTTTTGTGGTGACCAAAACTAAAATCAATATTCAAAATGTGTTCTTAATAGTGAATTCAAAAACTTCAGCTTAACATCCCTTGATTTAAATTCCACACCTTTTGCTAAATATTATTTTTTACCATTTCTAATTCTTTCCCACATTGTCTTGAGGAGGACAGAGAAAAATCTGCCTAAATACCCAGGTTACTTTCATTCATAACTTTCTGCAGCTCAAAGTCACCAGTGTGATATGCTCAATGTGTGTTCCTACTTCCTCCGTGAATCACTTTGCACCTAGAAAAAGTTCAATTTAATTTGTGGTGTCAGTGGCAAGCTGCATCAGTGTGTGAGTTGCGAAGGATGAATGCCACACTGAAATCAAAAAGAACAACAAAACAGTTTTAACTATAAGGCCTTAATTTTTTGCCTTGAGGAAACCGACAGATTCTAATCCTTTCAGATAATATGTCCTGACCAGTGCTTAAGCAGGTTTTTATTTTATGAAGCCTGTCTACCAGTACAGATAGTAAATCTCTTCAGTGCTGATGACATCTTTCATACCAAATGAAATAAGTCCTCAATTTCCCATTTTGAAATCTTACTTTCAGGACACATCAACATACTGTATGTTATACAGCATATAAAATACTTTGCTTAGAATATAAATACTGCATTTTCTTTAAATTTAACATAATTCAAAATTAGCTATGTTTAAAATATTTCTAAAATAGCTTTATGTATAGCTAGTTACTTTTTTCAATGAGAACATTTTATATGTAACTAACTGCATTTTTTATGGTTTTGCTTGTAGCTTTAGTTGGCAGCATTTCCAAAGTAGTTTCCACAACACTTGAGGCCTGTCATTATCATGCAGCAGACAAGATGGTCTAGAGGAGCAACTTTTTCCATAAATGTCCTCCTGCAACTGATCCTGTGTGACAGCAGTTCTATGTTTGACTATGTTTGTAGGCCTGTCTTCTTTAGACCGACACTTCATGTTGCTACAGACAGGTGGAGCACTCCTGTGTGCTCATGATGAATCAGGTAATGCTGTTACAGTGTCCTACCCAAGTGAACCTACTAGGATACCATATTTCCAATTGTGAGAGACCTTGTTGAGGTACCATGGCAACATGGTGCACTCAGAATAACAAAAAAAATAGAATATAAATTAACATGGAAAATTAAAAAATAAAGTCAGTTAAATATACCCAATTATTCTTAAATCTTAAGCAAAAGCATTTTAATGCATGTGTACTAAAAATGAATCAACATACTGTAAAGAAACCAGTACAGACTGTGTCACATTCTTTGTATGTTTTAATACTGAGTCTGCTCCCTCCTGTTACAGGTGTAACATATTTCATAACCCAGAAATAGTCCATCCAGGACCACTCAGGGCCACCAAAAGCACTGTAGAACTGATATCATATTTTTCATGTAAGGTTCGAGCTCTGAGTCTGTTTGTTCGAAGCCTCTATCAGTCTTTTGCAAAGGATCCAGCTGCCCATAAGACCTGACAATGCCCACACTCCCTCAACACACACACACCTTTAAGAAGCAGCTTGTGAACAGTTTGTGAGATTGAGTCTTACCTTTTTGTTGCGGCTCAGCAACTGAAAAGAAAAACCGAAGTTCTTTCTAATGGATTTCACTCGGTTACACATTGTGACTTTTAAAACAAAAAAAAGCCTAAGCTTAAAAGCTTAACAGCTGCTTTTCTTGCAAACATCATGCAATGTCTGTCACTGACTTTCTAGAGACTAATGGTTCTTTAGGATAAATTAAAAACTGATTCCCTTGTACAGTAGGTTAATATTTACAAGCCACAAATCCTATTACAATAGACATCATTGATATATACTGTGTTCAGTAATATATCCCTCAAACAGTACATTCTTTACAGATAGTAGGGTGAGGAAAACAGTGGTATGAAAAACATTTTCCATTCACAACAGTGAAGAAATCACTTGTTTAGAAGATTGTGTTTTATCTGAAGATGCTATTGATTAAAAAAGAAAGCTTGATCAACAGTTTAATTTGAAACCATTTCTGGTTAACTATAAAATTGCTAAGTCATTTATTAGTTTAAAGTCTGAGACAGCAGAGACTTTTAACTTGATTTTAACATCGTCATTCCATACATCTGTAAAGTCACAAGCTAGCCAGAACTCAGTTTTTGGAAGGCAACATTATCTAATGATCTTAAAATTCAGTTTAACATGGAGCTACTGTCTTTAGGCAAGTCAAATAATAAAAAAAAAACATGCTTTACTACCTGTACAGAATTCTAAGACTGGATAAATTCTGATTTGGAACAGGTAAGGGTTTATTCCATGCTGAAAGGATTCCAGATTCCTTTTCTTTTACTTTATTCTTTTTTTCCCTTCAGCACGGAATAAACCTTTACCTCTTCTTTTGCAGCCTATGCATGCTGTTGCAGCTACCTTCTCCAAATTCTGTTTTGCACTCTATTACTTTAATAATGTTCTATGAAGGAAATGATGACATATGAGGTGTCAACTGATGATTTTGGTTTGAAAGGCTGGTGCTGTTCATATGTCCTGCATGGCATGTCTGAGATACGAATACAGTCTTTCATCAGTACCCCTTTCTCTTCTTCTACATCCTCACTCATAGGTTACCTTTAAGTTACTCTAGTAAAACTGAACAAGGTAAGTAAAAGCTTAAGTAAAGCTCAATTCTGTGCCCATCATACCATTACACTCATACCATTACAGTGCTACAGCACTGAAGCAAAACTGAAACGCTTCTTTGCAAAGTCTGGCCTGTCTATGGTTTGTTGTGTTTTTCTTCTTCTCAGAATACTGAGAATAAACATAATTGTGCTGTGTGCTTTGTACCGAAATCCTTAAACACTGCCTCAGGATGATCGGTCATTAGTTTACCAGTGATTATGACAGACCAGTGTGCTATAATAGCACCAACCAAACCCCAAACAGACATGATGTCTGTGTGGGTAAGTACACTCAGCCCTGCTCAGACACAAAGATATTACCTCCAGTCAACCACTGGGGCCTTCGTCAGAGCAGCGATACTCTGCCTTTCTCCCTGGGCTCTAGGTCTGGGTGTGGAAGCTCTGTGTATGAAGCCTATATCTTTTTAAGAAATATTTCACTACATGGGTAAAACTAATGTTGCTGTTTTTATTTTTTTAAAACTTTATGAGGAAGAAAATCATGTACTTATGTGAGAATAGAGCTCTTGCATTAAACCCTCATGTAGTGCAGCTTGTAGCTTTGGTTTCTATAATTGATTCCTTGTGCAGTATATTTAAAACTTAGGAAAACGTTTTATGGAGAAACTATAAGTGGTAATATATTGCACAAGTAAATAAACTTAGCAAACCCTGAAGTCAACCAATAGGAAAGGCAGAACTCATTTCCTTAATTATGCCTAATCTGATTAAAAGTGTTATGAAGAAGTCAGTCTATCACCTTAACTGCCCTGATATATTAAGATTCAGTGGTACTATGTAACTTACATCAGATCTTGTTCTCCCTTACGAAATATACTAAAACCAGATCAGATACAACCCTTTTAATACTGCAGAAGTGATGAAGCCAATTTTCCAAATCTGTAGTACAGGTCCAAGTGTCCCTTAATATTCCAGAAACCATCCATGTTGGTGTAACAGAATTTAAATGATCTTATATAGGTGTGTTGACACAAGCACAAATATTGTAGAACAGACAGAAAGGAGGTCTATCTTGATATTCTCATAGTTTACACTACAATTCTGCAACCTAATACATTTTGGAATACATCCTCTACTCAAAATTTGAGAACATGTGGCTGGCACAGCTGGCATATTTGCAATGGAAATGCTCAGGACACATGCTGGTACCAGAGGAGAAAATTCCCAAGAGGCACTGAAGGCCAAGAAGCAACATCAACACATTGCTGCCTTCACTTTCATTGAGGCACTTAAAAATATGTTTCTTCTCTATGTTGTAGCATAGCTATGTCATAGAGTTATGTTTAACTTTTAGTTTTTCTACCAGTATTTTCTATTAGATGCTTTTGTGATGACTAGTGAGATTTTTGTTTTCTACAAGTTGGAGGGATCACACACCATGTATGGATAAAACATCAGAGAGTCTTTGAATGGCACAATGTGTGTCAGAAGGCTCTTCTCCCAGCAGATATACCACCTACCATTTCACAGCTGTAATTGTACTGTTACAGGGAAGTACATCTGACTCTTAATGGAACAATATCAGAATGCAAGTGTAAACATAAATAATTTTAGTGGACAGAAACTGAACTTTTTGACTGAGACAAACATCTGGAGGAATGGATAAAAAAGACAGATGGAGACGTATGGATACAAAGACAGATGGAGACGTGGAAGGGGCAGGCTGCCAAAGATGGTTGTGAGTCTCACCTCCACCAGGTGGTTGTCTGGTCCATACAAGTCCTTGTCGAGCTCAATCACCAGGCTCTTAAAGAAGGATGAGAACTTCCTCTTCTGTTTACCAGGCTGGGGAATCACAAGAGGCACAGTGAGCTGAATACTACACTGGTGCTCTCTATAGAACACAAATAGAACTGTATATCCTCTAACACATAACAAATACTCCAAATACACCCCACATAGCCCTATGATCCCCTATAGCCCTGACACAGACGAGCAACCTACTATTACACCCCAGAGACCTTGGCTTTACTGAAGCTATTGACAGATCTTCACACCGCAACCACAGTGAAACGTCACACTCCAACGAGTCCACATGCAACTACAAATCCTCTCCACACATCCTTAGTGTTAATTCTCCTGATTATAATCTTACATACTTGCGACCCAACCAACATCTCCATATACTTGCTTTGCCCATCAAACAGCTCAACACACTATCTGCCCCAGAAAACGCTCCATACCTACCAAGCAGCCAGTCAGAGTCCTACTGCCCTGTATTATGTCTATTGAGAGCCTCCTTCGAACTGGCTATTTTGCTTTAAAGAACCCTGAAGCAGGGACTTGAATGTATGGATTCAGTGCCTAATCCCAGCAGGCTTCTATCTGGTTATTCATGTTGGAATGAGTAGGCTAAACAGGGCTGTCCAACTAACCAGGTTAGAAACTTGGTAAAATGATTTATTGGATTCTTTTACTCATCTTATACAAGGTCTAGACAGTCTAGGCATTTCTGTTATATTCCACTGCAGAACATCAACTCATCCTCAGTTTCATTCTCTTATCTGATCTTGAACATGACAATGAAGACTCAACTGGATCTGCAGCAGATCATGTAACTCTGTGGTTATGAAAAGCTGGTAAGACAAGCCCTAGCAATGCTGTTATATGTCTGACATGGAGCTCAAGGAAATTTTTATCAAACATGTCCTCAGGCTGCTCAGTCTCACTTCCTGCACATGCTGTCCCAATGGCAAATACTGGCAATTTTTTTAATGGATCTTTTAGTTAATAAAGCACTGAGCCACTAAATGATTTAGAAACACCATTAACTTACTGTGATGCCAACCACAACGTCAATAATAGGGAACCCTACATTTTAATTATAAAATAACCTTATTTGCTTAGGATAGCTAACTGCTTGTTAATCAGATAACCATCAAAAACCAACCCAATTTTATGACTACAAACAATGTTTGGAAAATTGATTTAAAATCTGTTGGGTCATAGTTGGAATAAACTGAATACTATATGCTGCATCAACCTTGTGTGTGTTTTTAAGTTGATTCTAGTTTGGTTTTACATTTGCTTAAAGAACAGATCTTGAAATGCCTCCACATGAAGCCAGAAGAGCTGGCAGAAGTGAATATTCACTAGGACAAACAAGTTGTGCACATCTACAGCAAAATACCTCAAGGAGAATTGCATCCATCATCGCCATGCCAACATGGTGTGGCGCCAAAACTATGTGGTGAACAAGCAAATGACCCTTTCATTTTCTCTCCCTTAGACACTACTGTTGGCTCTTTCACTGCTTATATCAGACCTGTGAACAGCACCACATTCACAGTGCTGTGTGTTCTTTGGAGGTCTTTGTCACATCTAAAATATCTTCAATGAGTTTCACAGAAGCACAGTCTGAAACTGAAATGAAGCTACCTCTGTGGTCAGATGGAAGAGTTTAGAAACCATATATGTATGTATAATTTGACACGATTAATTTTTTTTTTTACTGGAATAATATATATTTACATAAAAAGGTAGCTTAAGGTATTTTTCAATACATTCTGTCTTTACATTTCAAAAAGACACATCTAAGAGAGTATGCACTTCACTGTGCAATTAAACGTAAAGGATATTATTTCTAATAATATTGTAGCATATTACTCAGACTGATAATAGGGAGTATAAAGTACATAAGAGCTCAATGAACTACCATTCATTTTTGATAACCTGCACCTAGGAAGCCTAATTCTGCAGACAATGGACCCAAAGCAGGATGAAAAAGTCCATTATAACTTGAAATTGTATCTTCCATCTAATATTTAAAGCAGACGTTGCAACAGACTTGTTAAGAAATTATTTTCTTCTCATCTTACTCAGCTGTCAGACCTGACCTCTACCACAGTTAAAGTTTTTTTAATCAACACTGTAGATAACTAATGAAGTCACTCAACTCCTGCATATCATTTTTAGAAGCACAAAACATTTTGCTTTCTATGTGATGTCTCACTTTGTCACACGTGATTCAGCTATAATGATTTATAGAAGAAGCATATGGACTTCTTTCCCTGATGAATTTCTAATCAAATGTAAATAGTTATGGAATAAGTCAATATACAACAGCAGTATACCCGAAAGACCTCATAGAGCTACAGACTAAAAAAAGAAAAACATTCACAAAGATACTTAAGCTAAAAGAGTGAATTTAAAAGAAAAGGAAAAAGTACATTTGCATGCAGAAGAAAGACTCACAGACACTTTAAAAGACAGAAAAAACAATAAACAGGAAAGAAAGATGGAAAGACAGCCAGGCTAACAGGATAAGCAGCTCACATCATCCAGTAACTTCCCCTCCACTCGCAGCTCCCACGATGCAATGCTGCCATCGGAGTCATCAGCATCTGGCTTGGCAGGGTTGAAGGTGTTTGAGATGTACAGTCTCAGCTTGCGCTTTTGCTGTGAATAAAGACAGGGACTTCTTCATCTACAGTGTAATACAAATCTGCTCTCCCATTTTCCTGCCTTGAACCACGTGCCTGTGCCAACCTGAAGTTAGACACAGCTCTCACTGATGATACTTAGAGCTGCTGTTGCCTGCAAAACCACAGGAGGTACAGGAAAGCACTCTTTGGTAACTCCCTAAAAAAGAAACCTTAGCTCTGACTGACATTTAGAACCCTTAACACTGCCAAGATTCTCAAAATTCTGAATACAGCAATACATCCCTGAACAAACTGGTGATACTGTAGGTAAAGCACAAAAACACAGAGTTAATTAAAAAACTGTCTAATACAATGGTTTTTTAAATATATTTAGCCATCCAGTCTGTTTACAGCTCTGGAGTCTGGCTTCTCCTTTTTGAAGTGTGCATCTGTACTAGTGGTGCTTAATGTGGATTTGAGTACCATGCCTGAAATGATTGATTTCATTACTTTGGCTCAGGGAGCACAGCGGTATATCCCTCATTGACGAGCAGCATTCTCATTTGCTGTCCCCAGGCTTCATATCTCTCCCTGCATTTCACTTGGAAACTAATGAGGAACTTGTCAAGTAGACCTGACCTGCTTTTACCAGTGACTGGCCAGAAGTGGATGAGATGGAGGGAAACAGGAGCCGTACCTTCATAGGTCTCTTCAGAGCTTCCTGAATATCCACCCGCTTTCGCATGATGGTTTGGTCCAGTTTGCGCTCAAATGCCAGGAGATCCATATAGGCCTGGGATTCTGGGACCAACTCACGAATCTGGGGGTGGAGAAAGGTAAGCGATGGATGATATTGGATGAGAGTACACAGCATTTCATTTCATAAAAAATATTTCATAGTTCATGTAACAAAAAAAGGGATTCGCCAACTACTTTCCATTTTATACACCCATACAATATGACATTTGTTGCTCAGTTCTGTTTTGCTGCCACGACCTTTGTACCACCTGCAGAGATGAGGACTGTGTACATTCTCCTCTGAACGGTGCACTCCCAGAGCCATCTGCCATCCTTCGCACAGTGAGTTCCATACTTCCCACAGCAGAATTAGCAACAACATGAAGACAGGTGCAGCTCTCACTGACACCACTGCAAGCTCAGAGCAGGCTGCAGATACTCTGAAGGTACCTGGTGCTGTGTGGGGCCTCCCAGTCATAGTCAGATAATGACATGATCCAGACTTGAACCTGACTACAAATAAGTGTCCTTACCGGTCAAGCCACTCAGAAGCCACCTTCACAAACAACTTCTCAAGTGGTCTTTAACTTGAGAATTGCTTTAAAAAATCATCAGTCACTGCGGACATTAAACATCTTGATATACAGTGGTGTGAAAAAGTAAGTACACCCCATGAAAACGATTGTCTCTTTTTACATTTTTGGACAAAAGGATATTTGATTGTCATTTCAACAATACTGATAGATAAAGGTGATCTAATTTTAAAAAAATAACATTTAAAAATCCCATTTTGCACTCATTGGTACTATTTAAATCAACAGAAATCCAATTTTCTTGTTCGGAAAAAGTTAGTACACCCCTACCTTAATCATTGCATCAAATGCCTAAAATTAGAATCAGGTGCACCAAAACAGGGGCAAATGATTAGAACATCAAAAGAGAGTAACTTGAGGGCGCTGCCTTATATAAACATCAGAAACCTGTGGTCTGGTTTGGTCTTAGCAATTGAGGTGTGTGGCTACATCGTGCCACAAACAGCAAACAGCTCTCTGAGGGCCTCAGAAGAAAGATTGTTGATGCCTATTTCTGTCACAGGAGCTGGTCCTGACTACCGAGTAGTGTGTATTTTGGACCCTATGCAGACGATATAATCCAGAATTGACTGGAATAATACTTCAAGGGAAACACACTAGGAGCAGGACGGGATGACAGACAGGGGGGCATGACGGCTGTGATCGGGTGCTCAGGGGGGGTGGCGCAGGTGAATAAGTCCTAAGTTAGTCCAAAGGGGAAACCGGGGGGCAGTCCAGGGTCCAGGAGCCGGGAGATCCAATCCGAGACAGACAACGGAACGGGATCTGGAACAGGAACGGGGACAGGGAACCAGGAGGATAAAAACAGTAACGAGGCCAGGCTCTTCGAGCCCCAAACTCAGCAGGTCAGGAAGCCATGATGAAGCCTATGCCGTTGGGTCTCCCCAGGACCCGCTAGCAGGCGGGCTTCTGGGCGCCCATCTTCCAATGCAGAGCAGGGAATAGTGGGAGCACTAGTCTTTAAATAATAACAAGGAAAACAAGGGACAGGTGCACATAATGAACTTAAATAGGAAAGGGTTGGAGCACCCTCAAGAAGAAGCAATTTGTAGTCAATCACTCCATTGTCCGAAAGATCATCTACAAATGGAGAAAATTTCAAACTACTGGCAATCTATCCAGGAAAATTGTCTCACCAAATTCAGCCCAAGAGCTGAACAAAAGATGCTGGAGGAAGTCTCCAAGAACCCCAGGATAACATCAAGGGATTCACAGGCAAGTCTTGCCTCAATCAATGTCAAAGTGCATGAGGCAACCATCCGAAAGAGACAGCGCACGTTTGCCCTAAATGAGAGGTCTCAAAAAAGAATAAAGATGCACAACTGAAGTTAGTCAGACAACACCTAGGTGAAAATCCGGACTATTGGAACAATGTGCTCTGCATGGAAGAGACAAAGGTAGAGCTGTTTGGGCAGACGTCATGTCTGGTGAAAACCAAAAACTGCCTTTACGACCTGTAAAGCATGGTGGTGAAAGCATAATGGTTTGGGGCTGCCTCAGGGCCTGGCCAGCTTCCCATCATAGAGTCAACCAGGAATTCCACATTGTACCAGAGAGTACCCGAGGAGAATGTGAGGCCATCTGTCAAAAAGCTGAAGCTGAACCATAAATGGACCTTGCAACAAGACAATGACCCGAAACACTCAAGAAAATCCACAAAAGAATGGCTCAAAAAGAAGAATGGAGGGTTATGGAATGGCCAAGTCAAAGCCCAGATCTTAACCCCATAGAAATACTGTGGTGGGACTTGAAGCGAAACATCAAGTTTATTCAAACAGTTCAAACAGTTGAAGGAGTTCTGTAAGGAGGAGTAGGAAAACATTTCTCCAAGTCGATGAAGAAGACTAACAGACAATTACAAGAAAGTGATTTCTGCTAAAGGGGGCAACACCAGCTGCTGAAGCTAGGGTGTGTACTTATTTTTTCCACAGTAGGCAATTGCATTTCTGACTTTTTTTTGTTGAATAAATGATTGCAAAGAATAATTTTGATTGTTATTTGTTAAATTAGATCACCTTTATCTATCAATATTGTGAAATGAAGATCACATATCCATACATGCAAATATGTTGAAAAACACACACCTTTTATTGGGGTGACTTACTTTTTCACAGCACTGTATATGCACACCAGGAAAGGCACAGGGTTCAAATACACATAGGGGTTCTACACTGAGTGAGTCCAACATTCCGCTGCGATAACTCTTCCAGTGGTGAACAGAACACAGGAATTCTTGAACACAGGTCTCATCTCCCTGACTAAAGTGCCACCATTCTTGGTGCCTTATCACATGCACATAATTTGTAATTATGATTACCTGCACAATAGTTATTTTTATTTTACATCTCGTTTTTCATCTGGATAGTCTGTTTGGGAATAAATTCTCATTTACAAATGATTGCCGAGAGATTTAACCATTTATACAGCATGGCATTTATTGTGATTGTCTGTGAAGTACACTGAGTAAGGCTACAAATGGAGCTACCCACTCATGAATCTATGACCCTCCACTTCTGTATCTAGAGCCCTAACCACTACTCCTCTCTGCTGTCCCTGAAATAATAACAAAGAATTCTAATTTTAGTTTATTCAGGCATCCAGAAAACTCTATGGAACTAAGTCAATATGATATGATTGTTTGTGATTCTGAAATTCTTTAGTGATATAGCAATAAAATTGTATTTTGCTGAAAAGCTCATTAAATGCAAAGCAGCAACATGGTATATTGCTGTATGCAATATAAACACCCTATAATTCAAGTCCCTTATTGGTAAATTACCCTTACTTGGCTTTTGTTTGTTTACAAAATAGTTGCTCCATTGTTCAATGTCCTTTAGAAAGTCTGAAAAGAGATTCCATCTTTCTTTGGCTGTGGAAATAACTTTTTACTTGAAAGCAATGACATGGAGTGGATAGATTTGTGAATTGTGAATTGTGAACTGTTTTCAGCTTTAATTAAATATACATGTGTTAAGAAGCTTTCAAGGTTGAGTTTTAAATGTGCTCATGCTGCAAAAGTAGACAACCAAGATTCCATTTCTTTCTGTAAATTCAAAAATCCATTTATTTATTCAATCTGGCTTAATTGAGTTATTGTAAAGCTGATTATATTTTAATTTTATTATATCTTTTGAGGCCTATGAATGGTGGTAAAAATCAGAGAAAATTGAGTTCAGAAAGCTTCATATTCTTCAATGAAGATGTTGCTTTTGTATCTGAGGCTACTGTAGCTGTTTTACTTTGGTACTGTAGCTAATTTATAATGTAATGCTAACCCTCGACTAAACGTATTGTCCACACAAAGAACAGAACAAAATCTGCACCTCAAAAAACTTTTTTTTTGAAGAAATCCCTAGTTTAAAATATGTAAAATGCAAAAAAGCAAACCATTATTGTATTTGTATGGAGGAACCCATACAGTTTCCATGTGATGTTTTTTTTTATTCTGTTTTAGTCATTTTGCTAAAGTAGGATGAAAGAATTTTCCTATTTCATCTGCGTTTTCGAGAGCTCAATCTGTTCTGCGCTGCAAGACCCTATTTTCACCTGAGGGCAGACACATGAGGTGGAAATTCAAATGAGCCATGGGAAGGCTTCTTCTTGTGCTGTTTTTTCAGAAGCATTCTGAAAATGTGTTGCAAAGGATTTTTATCAGAGAATCTCACCAGCACATTCATGGTGGTCAAAAGGCATTTTGTATGATAGGAACTATTTAAAAGCAAAATGTTCTTTATACATAATTGGGATTCAGAAGCAAGGGATGTCAATAGACGTTAAAACAACAGTATATGTAACCCTGCCTAGATATATGGTACTTTTTTCGGTATGTATTAAGCCAGACCAGGACAAACCCCAAAACATAAATCTTGATGAGGCTTACAGCAAGTCAGGGCCTGTCCCAGAAATGTAGGGATCAAGGCAGACCTGAAGGTAGGTATCACTGCACTCCAACTGGATGGGATGCCAACACAGGGTATGGAGAAATGGACAATCTAGAACACTCACTTGATCCTAGTGAGTGTGTCTTTGGAAAGTGGAAAGAAACCACAGCACCCAAGAAGAGCCCATGCTAATATGAAGGGAACATGCAGACTCCACAGAGATGGAGGATGGAGACCTGTCCTGAATGTGGAAATGTGAGGCAGCGGCGCTAACTGCCACTCCATCATGCTTCCCAACACATCAACAACTAAGACAAGACCGCCACTGTCCAGCCCAGGTACAGCAGATCACCATGGTAACAAAGAGCAAAGAGAAAGGATTGTAGATGTTTGTGCAAGATGTCTAATATTTATGCTACCAAGTCCATCGCATTAGAAACCCATTCATATTTTGAGGTAAAATTTGGGTGTATTTTACCCATGTTACACAGTGCTCTCCAAAAGCATTGTGATAGCAAAGTCAAAAAACAACTTATTTTTGCTTTTCAGGTGAGTATAAGTTTTAGGAAGCATTAACATTTCAAAATGTAAAAGTCAGCATTTGTTTTCATACACAAAGACTACAGAATGGTGAGTTTAACAGGTCAAAAAAGTCTTGTACTGTAATTATTGCCTCAAAAGGGATTGCAGCTTATTACTGATATTACTTAAAGTGAATGTGTCCCAACACATATGATCACTTGACACTTTTGGGTTGAACACAAAATATGTTTGTGTTCTAATATGACTAATAAGTGTATACATGGAATTATTCCAAATAAAGTGCATATTATATCATTTAGCATACAAAGTTGGCTCATCAAAAATACAAATGGCTGTACTGTAAAGTAAAATAAAACAGTTTTGACTTTGCTGTTTCTGCAGGGTATTGTATGTCATTTTCTTTTATAAAGTAGCACTGCCCTCACTTTCTCAATTGCCTTCTCTTGTTTACATGAGAAACTTGGTCCCAGCCGGGGACACAAGTCTGTATTGACCTGGAAAAGAGCATAGACGACAGTGCGTTCTGATTCCATGTGATGTTCCTATATGCTTGTCCTTAAGTACCACTAACAACTCAGGATTTTGTATCTTTTGTGTGTGTTAGATTAGTGGTGCACGATGAAAAATACCCACACTCAGTTTAGGTCCCAGAACACAAGATGGTTTCAGAAGCCAGGCGAAGGAGATTTTAGAAATAAAAGACTAAGTAATAGCTGTATCAAAAATCTGGACTGCTAAAGAGGCTTCTTGGAATGGAGTTAGGAGTTGGAGTTGGATCACAGGATCAGCAATAACTACTGTAGAAGGGGAGCAGAATCCACTTCAGGGTTTTCTTGGTCACAAGCAACAACTGGAAGAGTCTCATCTTGTGTCCCTCCCTGCAAGAGGCTCCTTTCACTCAGTCCAAACTTCTAGCGTGGATAAAGTAAGCAAACCAAGAAAAGCTATTAAAGCATATAAATGGATTCAGTCTCAAGTCTGTTTTCTCTTTTCCTGCTGCTGTGTGAAGAACTATTCCTGTGTGCTGATTTGCCTGTTTGAAAAATCTAATTGGAAAATGAACAGCCTGCCAGTTAGCGATAAAGAAATGCAAAGCCCCAGTGACTATCATGCCCGTGTGATTCATACTGAAATTACTTAGCTTCTCCAGCAAACTACGGTTTAATTTTACTACCATGCCTTTTACAGGTAGCACACACACATTTTCTTGTTTTTATTTTAAAACCTAAGGCCCTTACTTTGAAGTATATCAGGTATAATGAAAAACACTAGAGTTCCTTTAACCTCACTGCACTGACATTAGACACCATTGGACTTGAAGGACAATGTACAGTAACCACAAACAGTAAACAGTAAAACAGTTTTTAAACAAAATAATAATTAAAAAGCAACTTATTCAGAAACTTATTTATGTTGGCATACATTATGTCAGGTTTATCAGCTTGTATGGTTAATTTTGTGGAAGATATTTACCTAGGTCAACTTAAATGAGCTAAACTATAAAGTCCTCTGGTTCTCTGGCTGCACACTGCTTCAATCTGCTATGTTTGTGCCTCTTTATGACAGGGCAGTAGGATCAGATAATAACACACTGACTTCAGTCTCTGCTGGTGAAGTTTGACAAGTTTGACATTGGTCATTGATGAGCTGGCATGAAAAACAAACAGGACTTTCTGAGCTAAGAAAAGGGGCACTTGAATATGGATCTAAACCAGCTCAGACCTCTGTACTTTAAAATCCTAAGCATAATAACATGGGATTGGCAGAACTCTTTTGGTTATGAGGAGACAGAGTTAACATGAAGTTGAGGTGGAAGCACTGGAGGGTTGCAAGTTCAAGACTCAGGTGTGTACTCTTGAACTAGGTATTGTACGTATTGTACAGCCAAGCCAGGATAATGTTTGCACTCTCACTTTAGTCAAGACTATTAGGAAATGTGAAATACTCTTGTTCAGTGAGCTACCCAGGTTTCCAAAGAAGGAGTAAGAGCTAACTCCACATCTGGACTTCCTTCAACACTGATGGAAGCAGCTTTGAGTATGGAATTGCAGTTGGGAACAGCCAGAAATAGCCCTGCCACTGTGAAACCGCACTTTTTTCCCCCCAAAGAACTCAGCATTGCTTAAAAGACAGAACATGACAGTGCGCATCAGGAGAAAGAATGCCATATTCTTGTACACAGCAGACTCCAAGATTAAGGCATGAAAATGAAGAAGAATCGACAGTCAAATCAATTTGCATGGTAGCCAAGGAAGATTCAAAAACAAAGCTGCATCTATTGTTAGAATACGCCCCTAACTACTTTGCCACATGTTATGTGGATGATAATGCAGTGCTGTTCTTCACTGTACATCACTTATGTCACACACAGTAATAAGTACAGCATACTGTACAAGCACCTCAAACCCTCCCTTTCAGTGTGGTCTGCATGGTTTAAAACATTCTGCACACTAAAATAAAGGCAGCCGCCCGTCAATGCCAGACATTGTGCCCAGATTCATATACGCATCTACAAATGAGACCCGACCGCTGCCTACTGTGGCGTGTCAGTTTCTAAACTGGGCTCACACCCAGGGATTTTCACACAACACCCTTGCGCATCTCTCAAGACACCTCTCCCTGCATGCCTGTTGACGATGCTCTCCACAGAGACAGACGGAGCCCAGGACAGCCTGTCTCCTTGCTTTGTAATCCACTGGGCTTTGCCTTGCCATCTCCGGGTCGCAGCGCACAACCAGACGCGAGCAAATACGAACGCCCATAGTGAAGGAACACAGGGTTATAACAACTACAGCCAAAAACCGACGGGGACAAATTACGACCTCAGAAATCGTTGAAGAAAGGGAAATTCAACAGTGCAAACAACTTTCAAAGAGGTTGCGTTACATCCTACAGCGTTTAGAGGAGGCTTTGCTACGGCTAGGACAAATTAGGCATGTCTATACCTTGGAAAACACCCTGTGCCTTCTGCCATCTCCTGGAATCTGAAACGACAGACTCTTAAGAATCTAAAATGCAGTCATCAGTCTACCACTAAAGATTTCATTTAGCAGACCCTTAACCATCGCCACCCCCCCCTCCCGCCACCGCCCGAACCTCCCAACCCACCAACCCCAGTCTCAACCCATTACATTTAAATACCCACCAATTCCCACCCCCTTTAACCCCCCCACCGTCCTCCCTCTTACTTCCCACCCCCTTTCGAACCCCTACAATTAAAACCAGAAACCCCAGAATTAGTGTTTTTCGTAAAAAAAAAAAATAGCTCACCCTCTGAGGGAGAATCTTGTCTGCCATTTTCCTTCTCTTGGCACTACGGAGGAAAAAAAGAAAGAAAGAAATAAAAAAAGAGCATGTTACTATGGTGACAGATAGCGGAGTACACAGGCCATCTGCTAAATTACTGGGACACATCCAGACATTGTTCCCAGCTGTTTGTAAGACTCCACTGAAGGCAGCCGAGGCTTTTGGATTTGAAGAGAGAGGGAAGGGAGGCAGTGGACCCACGCTGTCACACTGTGGTGCTGTGTGTCTGAGACAGGCTGAAGCACAGCCAATTTACTCTCACTTCAGCATGTTGCTTTTTAAAATTGATAGATTTTTGTGTGTGTGTCTGTGTGCTTCCCTGCTCCACACAGCTCTCCAGTTTCAGCCATCAGGATCTAAAAAAGGGAAATTAATTTATTTATGTACATTTTTTTTGTTATTTCACGAGGGAAGCAGTTTAGAGGATTGTAATGAGCCATAGTTGTTTTGGCCCTATTTAAACCAAGGCTGGAAGAAAGAAACAGAATTCAAAGCCTACGATGATAATCTCATTGCTTCAATAAACAAAATGATATAAGGAATTAATTGTGTCATGGCAATATTTTTAGTTATAGTCTTATAAAAGTCCTGATAATGTAAGGGAACTGCATCAAAATTAGTTAATGCACTTAGGCTATATTATTGGATGTAATTATCAAACTACTCTTAGACTTTACAGATTTAATTCTAATTTCGCTGCTGGGAATATTACAAGAGATAGCCCTTTGATCATTTACATTTCTGTTCTGGGGATCATTTTGTAAATTTTAAATGAAGGGGCAATTGTTTAACACCATGGGGTTTTGAAAGCTTGAGTGCACACAAGTCTGGCGGCAAACTCAGAGTGGTTCTTTGGTCAATAAACTGTGAACAGTCAGATGAGGAAGACGGGTTAGTTCCTCACGCCCTCAGTCAGTCATTATTCACTCCCAGACTTCCTAACATCCTGATGCGAGACCCCAAAAAGCCACCTACACATTAAATCATGTCAAAGCTGTCTAAACGGCCTCCTCTCCTTTGAAACTTGTTATCGGAGGATTGAATACAATCACTGGAAATAGACTCAGTAGATCACCACTTTGCAACAGACTTTGTATATTTCAACAGCACTGTATAGTCCTGTAATTGGGACCTGTTGGTGGATTATTTTTCTTGACACATAGAACAGGGGATTGAAGTTATATAGTTGTATATATATAGTGGGGAGAGATATCTGGCCACATCTACACAAATCATCTCTTACTTTGTATATCTCAATTACCTGACTTATTATGCCTGTAAAACCACATATCTAATATCTAATTAACTTGTAGGAAGGGAATGCTGGTCCTTGCTGGCTATGTCTGTAGTGCGTGAATCCCATCAAGGATTTCAAGGGCTGCTGCGATGCTCTGGACTGTGAACCTGGATATCTGCCTCCAGACTAAACACAGCCCCGCTGTACTGTGACAACGTCTGGAAAACCGCCAGAGGCAGAACGACGAGGGAGAGGAAGCAGCAAAATGAGAGACAAGGAGAAGACTGAAGAGGTGACTGGTGTACAGAGGTGTATTTGAGACCAGATCACCTGCACATGAACAGCAAAGGGAAATAGAGAGCTGAAAGCATACGTGAGACATGTCTGTTGAGGGCTGATGTGATGTGTTTTGCATACAGAGGTTTGTAAGGCTACGACATCACAGTATAGTAATGGCACAGCGTTATTTCACAAGCACATTGCACTGCCATTGCCTAAAACAATTTTTAACAAGAAACGTTTTGGAGAATACTGAATCCCTGTATTCTCCAAAACAAGAGAAACAACATTTTCTCTTCTGGGCTGGTACAACCTTGACTACCTCCCTGTTTTCTCCATTCCAGAGCCTCTCTCAATCTCCGCAATCTCAAGGCATTTCGATTTGTGCAAAGTGAGCTTTCTTGAATGGTTGTAGTGTCCATTAGGAAGAATCTTGATGCCAAATAAAATCCTTGTCCTTGATAGTTTTTATGTCGCAGCAAATTTTCCAGTTTTATAGTTAGGAGTTTCTACAGGTCAAGCCTGAGTGGAAACAGGAAGAACAGAACCAATTTTCAAAGGGGTGAGTAGCAGTACATTACTGGAAGGGATGATGGAGCCTCACAGTTAATATATCTAACTGAACATATATCTATGTGTGTCATAAAACCTTGTATTTGAGAGTCTTTCCAAGAATGCGAGTTGAGACCATGAGTAAAATAATGCTAAAAATTCATGAAGAAACTCCACTTGAACAATTATGAAAAGAAATAAATAATTTCTACATCATGTCACATTCTTTCATGCATAGATGTTCAGTATAGTGAAAATCTTCCAGCCAAAATACATTTGGTAATACCTTTTAATGGGGTATCATGGGGCTCTTTAAAGCAAACAAATGCTTGCTCTTATTAACTACTTAAAAGCATGTTTTTACCTGGCAGTAATGGTCTGGGTTTTTCTGGTTTGACTCAGTATTTTGAATTCTACGCTTGAAGTGACATGATATCTCAATCTCCTTACTTCCAAACTGTGGCTGTTACGTTTTTTTTTTTTTTGTGCTACCCTTGTATAATAAACAGGAGCTCATTCATACTTCGGGCAATTTCAGAATTGTGAAAGTATCATTTAACATGTTGTAGCTGAGTTACATTGGAGAAACAATGGAATCTGATGCCACAGGAACACACCACATTACATCCTCTGACTAACAAAATATCTTTCTCCCAAACAAGTTTCAGTCACAGCTTTTCTACAAGTTATGAAAGACATCTTGTCATATAGATAAAAGAAGAAGTTTCCACAAAACACTGAAATTTACATGCAGCTTTAAAATGTCAGCATCAGGCACTTATTATTAAATCATAACACACATTCCTTGTAAGATAAAGGAATCACGCATTTAAACTAATAATAATAGTCGATAATTAATTTAACCTTTTTTATATGTTAATAAGTATTTATCAGCCAAAGCCTAACATATGCGAGGTTAAGTACTGTCGTTTAATATCACAGTTTTGCTCTTTTTTAAATATGTAATTGTCTTGTTAAGCAAAGCTGAGCCCTGACATCACAGGGTCAGACAGCCTAGGTTGTAGCTGGAAGTGGCATTGGCTCACCAGAAGGTGGCATTCTTCCTCCTGAACCAGAAAACAACAATTCTTCCAGCTCAGGACATGGGAACTCTGCTTTCGGTAGAATCTTTTTCAGATGAGAATGTGCTGTTGTTCTAGATTCCCATCAGATTTTCAAACATCTCGTGGTGCTTTTTTTGGAAGTGAGATGTGCCAGCACTTAAAATTATGTCCAAACACTGACAAATCCAAAAGAATGAATCTGATTCCGAACAGTCCGATTCCAATAATCACTGAAGTTCCTATTCCCCTACCAGGTTACAGTGTTCATAGCTGTTAACCAAGACGTAAAAAATACACTGGTGATTCCAAATTGGGCCAGTTAACAAAAATACTAATAATTGTAGATGTTGTTAAAATACAAAATACCATGGTTTATGAAAAATTGATAATGAAGGAAGAACTGTTTAAGTTAAAATACTTAATAAGACAAAGGTAGATTAGGTAAAGGACAATTTAAAAAAAAGGAGTTGCATTGTTAATGCCAACTAAGCTGAAGCAGCACTCCTGCCACCAACACGTTCAGTCACAGGCAGTTTCACTAAGTGCCTGTGACTAACTGGACATTTGACAGAATACATTATCCAGTGCTATATTTCAACTCTTTACTTCCTGGTCAAGAGGAAGAATGTGGCACCTGCTGGCCAAGGCTACAAAAACCTGTTACCAAGGAAACATTTTTTAATTTTAGACATTTCCAATCACATTGGTAAACATGCCCAGGTTTTCTCAGCAAAGCAGTGAGTACATTGCGGACACAATGTTAATTAAGAACAGCTGCAAGCTAGTGTCTTCTTGATATTATATGGGTGGCATGCATGGTAACCATGTTTTCTGATGGCTTTTGTCATTTGAAGTTAACCTGGCACATATGTATTTTGATTTTAAACCACAAGGCAAACATTTTAAAAAAATATTAAAAAAAGAAGTCATTTGTATAAAATGAGCCTTGTATAAAAAGAAAATGAGTGAAACAAAACCCTTCTATTTGAACCTTCATGTTCTATGACATATTGTTCACCTTAAAAAATTCTAATCTAGAATGTAAACTTATCACTAAAAAAAAATCTGGGGATGGACTAATTTCTGACATGATTACAAAGGCACAGAGCCCTTCTTTGGAAAAAGAGGGCCAACTGATCGGGACTCTTATACTACTATGAACACTGCAATATGGTGCCCAGAGGGTACAAGTGGAAACTACATGGGAAGTGCATGTAAAGCTGAGAACAGTGGATTCTTCTTTACTCAAAGGGCTGCGAGAGTATGGAACAAGCTACCCTGCCTTGTTGTTGAAACCAATACTCTGGCTTCTTTGGAAAAATAGCTGTATTAGATCCTTGGATTAATTAACTTCCATCAAATGGGCTAGACAGGCATGCCTCTCTTTAAATTTCCAGTCTTAATGCTGTCAATATTATTAAGATTGGTTTTGAATCTTTCATAAAGTGATACCAAAGCTGAGAAGGTAAAGCAAAGATCCTATACACTGCACATGGCTTCCTCATAACAGATGTGCTGCTCAGGACTGCGTCATGGAATTGAATGATATACTGTATATCAAACAAATTATTTTATATACTGAACTTAACGTGACATTAGGTCAGGCTTATAATATACATTTCTTCTGCAAATTCAAATCATCCAAAGCATCTGTATTATTTATAAGAAAAAGCCATTATTTGGTGCTTTAACTGACAACTTTAAAATGTATTTAAGTATTATATTTACTCAGTCCAAAAAGAACAACAAAACCACCAGCAGAAAATAAGCTAGAAAGTCGTTATTCAGAGTGTCCAGCTTTCAGATGACAGATAGATAAAACTGTCTCCCTCTTGTGCGAAAAGGGAAACAAAATTCAGTGGCTGGGTTTTTTCAGGTATGTTGGTAGTGGCTAGCTGGTAAACGGGGGGAAATTAAAAATAAAAGTACGTGATAAAACTAACATGCATCACAATAAACTCCTACTTTGATCCAAGCGTGGGATCTGATTGGGCTTCTCTCATGTCCATCTGCCTCGCTGCGATCTCATTGGCTCCAGGGAATCCCACTGGTTTCCTAAGGGTTGATGGGATTTGAAGTTCTCCGATTAGAATTACTTCAACACGCCAGGGGCAAGCAGGGGCCAAATAACACAGTCAGACTGTGTGTGCACGTGTGTGCATATGTGCACAGGGAAGGGAGTAGGTGGGCCTACATCAGAAGGGTCTTATTCAGCTTTGGGCCTCATGCTGCAGTCTTCTGCTCTAGATCAACACTTGACACCAACAGACATACAGAGAGTGGGTGAGTCTGTATGGGTGAAAGAGATTGCGTAAAAGAGCGGGCAAACAACCGTATGCAGGTGGACAGATGTGCTTCCGAATTGCAGACGATGATGATGAACAGACTAACAGCACACAGGCAGAGGAACAGGCTGACAGGCAGGTAGAGCAAACGAAGGATGGGTAAGAACAGTTTAATTCAAAGAAAAGCATTAACAGTCCTGCAACAAACAAGGTGAGTGGAGGCGTAAAACACACAGGCACCAGACTGGAACAGCTGCAGGTACCTATGCAAGCATCCAAGCAGACAAGAGAGAAGGGAAAAATTGACTGAACTCACTTTCTAGCTCGGTTCTGGGCAGCCTGCTGCTGCTGCTGGACCTGCTGGGAGGCGGCAGGGCGTTTTCGGGAGGGCTCCATAACAGCGTTTGGCATTCCGGGACGGACTGAGGGGCTGCCCCCGTACGGAGGGCCAGGAGGACCCATAGGGGCTCCCTGATGGGGCATCCGGGCTCCAGATGGCATTCCTGGACGCTGCAGGAAGCAGAGGAGAGAAACCAAGCTCACTGGCATGAAATAAAAACACAGAGGATTTCTCTCAATAATTTGTCAAGCCATTCCAAGCTCTACCCACCACGTGAGAGAAATGCATTCTCAGATCTTCCTATGTACTCATCCTCACGTTATGCTAAACCAAATGAAGTCTTAAATCAATGATAGAGAAAAATCTTGTGTATTCAAGCATGTGAATACATTTGATCAAATCTCCCTGCATGTAATGTCTGTTGTACATGTACTCTGTCTTAATACCTGATAATTAACACTTACAATAATGAACACCCTGGAGGGGTGGTATGGCTGTAGGGTTTGATTTCTAAACAGCTATTAATGAGCTAAACCTGCTGGTTACTGGCTTAACTGGATTGTTTACCAGTTAACAATCACCCCACTCTGCAGGTGCACCTGCTTCACGTAGTCCTTGAAAACCTTTAGAGACTTCAGCAATCTGGAACCAAGTTTGGACACACACCCCTGAGGTAGGTATTTTTACAAACGTGAGTGGTGGCAGAGCAGGGGGTGGGGCATTTGTTTCCACAGTATATTGCTCTTAGCAATAGCTTCCTAAGGGAATGATCCTTGAGATGATTTTGTTACTTCTCAATGCCCAGTTCAATAAGTACCTTTTTTTCAAACAGACAGAATGGAAATGCACTGTCCAGCAGCAGCATTGATTGGCTTTGGAGTTATTCATTTGGTTTTAATAAGAATTCCTTCAGCAAAGTGGTACAGTGAATACAGTGAACAGGGTTCTGGACTCTGGAGGGGAGAGGATTCCAATCCTGGGTGAAACACTGCTATTGTACACTTGAGCAAGATATTTCAAATACCCAGCTATTAAAATGGGTGCAAATGTAAGTTGCTTTGAATATAAGTGTCCTCTTTCAGACTAATGGCAGACCAGGAATCTTCTTAGAGGGCACAGGTGAAAGTGCATTTAAAACCAAAAGCAGGAGGCACAAAGAGTTGTGGAAGTATGGAACAAGTTGTCCAGCCATGCTGAAGAGGCATATACCCTGGGTTCTTTCAAGAAATAGCTGGATGAAGTCCTAGGTTTAATTACTGTATCTACTAACTACCAAATGAGCCCGATGGGCCAAATGGTGTCTTCTCATTCGTAACTCTTCTTTATGTTTTTACTTTACAACACTGCTCAAGATATTTACAGTTTTGTCACAAGTGCTGGGCCCCAGGCCTCCTCGCTCTCCCTTCACCACCTGTCTGCTGGGGGCGAGTGGGGAGCTTCTGGGAAGCCTGACTGACACCTGCCTCTGCCACTCCAGCGCAAGCAGCTGCACTAACCCACAGAAGAAAGAGGCTCCTGCACTCCCCTCCCAGCCTTGAGAGGGCCAGTCTCTTTCCTAAAGCACATTCCGCCCTACACCCATAAGAATAAACTCTCAGGGCTAGACTGACAGACCACAATCCATTGTATGCCTATACCCTTTGATCTAAAATAACACTGAGCAGTCAAAGATTAGTGTTAATAAGCTTCTGTAAAACCACAGCTCACAGAAGGCTATAGAAATGTTCCAAATATATAGAAATGGTCCAAATACCTATAGGAACTCTTTAGACAGCATCATGTAGAAAGATTTGAGTTACACTTAATTTCACAGAGCATGTTATTAGGAAAACATGATTAAAAGAGTCACGAGCAACATTTCTTGAACAGAGCAACTATGAGGGTGCAAGACTGTCAATTTTTCCTATTTAGCCACGCACATAATATGATATTACAACAATTCATTCTTCCCTGTGAAATGCAGACAGCCTTTTTTAAATGGGATTTTCCAGGCTTTGCATTTCACTGTTCAGTTTTAGGAGTCATTCAAAGTATTTAAAGGTGAAAAAGAAAGAGACAACAAGGTACTAAAACATTTGATTAGTTACTCATAGCTAAATAGGTTAGGTTCTCTAAAAGAAGCTTCAAAAGCTTTAAAAATAACCTGAGTGTAACCAACTGCTAGGAACATACAATATAATAGAGGACATGATATAAAAAACATTCCTTATATCAATTAACTTTATTTTGACCTAAAGAACATGGGGGACATGCCTTTATCCAACTTCTTATGATAAAAAAACATTAAGATCAGAGTGGACTAAAAAATGAAGAACCTCAGATCTCTGTTACAAGAACTCTTGAACATTACGCTCCAGGAAACACTTGCCCATGGTCTTCTATAGCAGCATGCAGCATAAACATCTATTAATAGAGTAAAATTAGGTTTACAGAAGACACAAGCAGGAAGTGAATATATTCATACCAGGCACACCATTTCATACCAGTCATAACATTTATTCATTTATTTATTATTATTACAGAAGGTATTAAGTACGCTGTGCGACTCCAAGTAAATGAAATCATTTTTAAAGCATGTGTCATGAAGATTATTAAAATCGAGAAACATACAGTACAATCCAGTGTAACAGTATCAAGCCTAGAGAAGCCTATAAAAAAAATCTGTCTATAAAAATACTCAAAATTGTGGTGAAATCTGGTATGCTGAGTTACCCAGATACTAACTTGGGGAAAGCTGTCTGTGAAAGTCAGAAGGCAAAGGCTGCTAAAACATATGTTACTGCAACAGGGCTGAAAATCCTCACTTTCTAATACAGAAGCCCGTCATCTCATTTATAGAGGAACAGTGCTGTCTTCAGCTGGACTATAAACTCTTGTGAAATCCGGTTGTGAATAAACACTAAATTGGAAAGACAATAATTGCTATTGCAAACGTAGAACAATCCTGTTTTGAAACTAAAAATAAACTTCACTCATAACACTTTTCCACTGGCCTAAAAATGGATTTACTCCATTTTTGGAGTAAAACCCTCAAACCTCTTTAGTTAGTAGGTTAACGGGAATGAGAAGCCATTAAAACAGATTTTGGCATGAGCCTAGTGACAACTGGGATTCCCCTTCACAGCTGTGACTGGGAGAGACTGGACAGGCACCTGGCCACAGCAGCTCAAGTCACAGGGTTGGTAAGATACCAAACAAATGTCAAACCAGCCACAAAAGGAAAGGACAGTCCACCAAACTAATCAGTATTATTGAAAGGTTTAGTCAGTTTTTTCCTTGATTGGATAGTCAAAGATAAACTAAATCCATCCATCCATTTTCTAACCATTTTATCCAGTACAGGATCACAGGGGAGCCAGAGCCCATCCTGGTACATGGCTCGCACCAGGGCTAATTTTCCCACAAGCCAATTGACTGACCTGTATGTCTTTGGACTGAGAGAGGAAACCAGAGCACCCAGAGGAAACCCATGCAAACTCCAAGCAGACAGCACTCCAAGTCCAGAATAGCACCCAGGGCTCCAGTGCTGTCAGGCAGCAATGCTAACCAATACCCCACCATGCCGCCTAGATTAAATTCTCACTAGAAATACTGATGCAATTCACCCACACTGGGACAACATTGAAATTATGTGAATGTTAAGATGAATCTTTCTTACCAAATGTTATTTTTTGACAAAGAGGCGGAAGCTGTAACATTATGACAAAACCCCCATTCTACAATACATGAAGAGTGTGTCATTAAGTGTTTAAATGGGCAGAAGCCATTGTGATGCGCAAGTAAAACACCACGGAAAGCAGTTCTAGCTACAATGCAATTGCAGGAAAAAAGCCCACCAATCAGCAATATAGTGTGCGTAGTCATATTTTTGTCTTTATTTTACACAGCAGCTGCTGGGTCTCAACTGAATATCAGTCTTAGCTCTCAGAAAGAACTTGATAAAACCACAGTGGCTGGGGGGGGGTGGCCTGATGTTTTTACCTTGAAAAGGTTCTGGCTTTTACCCCAGTTTTGTCTGTTTCGAGTCTGAAATGCATATGGACTGGGAAACCTGCCAGGGTACATCATCTTATACACCATGGCCTCAAGACTGCAAGCGTAGCTTGCAATGGCAGGTGAGAAACCCTTCCAGACCAACAGCGTAGCTCAGATGCAGTTTGTTGCGGTACTGCTGTTTGGCAGGGCGTCTGGGGTGTAGATAATCACCTACAGGTTTAATTCAAAAAGAGTAACTGGGTGCATAGATAATTGTGCAGTGTTTTAGTAGCTATTTTAATTGCTTGCTCTTAAAAAGCAATGGACCTGCTTTACTCTGGCAGGGAGAGACAGACAATCAGAGTCAGTGAAAATAGATGCCATAGATTCGTTCTTCTAACAACATATTTATATATTTGGAGCAAGTCTCTGGTCTGAAACTCTTCAGTATTTCAACCACACATATGGACTTCCTGTGACGTAGATTTAAAAGCCTAGTATTTGATTTATTAAACGTTTAGCCTGTTGTACAGGTCACGTGTGATTTTCCAGTTTTGTTTCTCAAGATAATGGCCAGGCAGAAAGAGCCGGTGCCACTGGGAAACTATTCTACTTCCTCACACTCGCTGGAAAAGGACATTTTTCTTATGTGGCTTGTCTTATACATACCACAGCTATCTTCTTCAGCTATCTTCAGGGGAAGAGGTTCATTGATAGTAGTTTTGCCCTAATATGTGCAGTTAAGTGGACAGTTTATCTAATGGGGCTCCTGTATTGTAGCCTCTGTTGGTGCTGCTTTGCATATTTGATACAGGACTTCAATTTCCAGCAAGAGTTCACATTCAGCACATCACTCCTCATTGTAGTTAATATTCATATGAAAAGATCAGAGGGTGGCATGGTGGCACAGTGGTTAGTGTTGCAGCCACACAGTGTGGCAACTCTGGGTTCAAATCCTGGACTGCTATCTGCTTAGAGTTTGTATGTTCTCAGGCCCCAGTGTGAGTATGTATGTTTCTCTGTGTGCCCTGCAATGGACTAGCATCCTGTCCTGGTTGTATCCGGCCTGCCAGGATAGACACTTGCTCCGTCTTGGTTAGAAAATGGCTGGACAGATTAAATAATCAACAATGATCTTGTAAAGATGCCCAGTTCTGTACTGGAATATCACTATCAGTTTACATGACATGCTTCACAAAGACTTGCGGTATTTTGTTTCAGAGCACTTTTTTAACGTTCCAAACATTTTCAGGCAATTTCTGATGTTTCACAATCTAGCATCTGTTAATTTATATATAAAGTAAGCACTTAGAGCTCACAAAACATAGAAATAGAGCGAATCTCATTTAATCAGACCACAAGACATAGTTTCATTGTCATGCGAATGCAGTCCGAAAAATCTCAGTTTCTTTGTTGTGGTTTTCTCTCAGATGATGCTTCTTCTTTGCAACCTGGCTATGACTGCCACATTCGTGCAGTTTCAAGTGGCAGTTTTCAACACTTTGCAATCTGAACATCTGTGTTTGGGATTTCCAGCAGTTGCCTTTGCACTCATGGTTTCCTCCTGAACCACTTGTCTCACAGCCTGTGGTGACAAGATACAATTTTACCCTCTTCAAGGCTGGTTTGTCATTAAACCAGCAGCCTTAAATGGAATTTAATAAAATTAATAACGAACACTGCAATTGAAAGTGGTAGATTACGGTTTTTATAGATTACTTTAATTCCAACCCCTATTTTGTCATTGTCAACAACCATATGCCTGCAGTCTTCAGCAAGCTCTCTGACCTTAACCATAAAGACATATGCTACTACAGAATGCCTTCCTGTGTTACCTCCTTTTATAACCCAGGGAAACAGGAGACCTTCAGAGGCCACTGTGTAGTTCCAGATGCTTTTATTTAAAGGAATACTTACAGTTGTAAATAAATGTGACCCTTGTGTTTCATAGAATTTTATTATGCAAGACATTAATCTGTAACTTTTCAATTATACAACTCATTATATTGTGTGTCTCCTGAACAGCAGGTCATTCATGAATCCGTTGCTGGTGTCACATGCTGATTATGCCAGTTTTTTTGTGTAGAGAAAAGTGTGCAATGACTTTACAGACAGCAAGAATTTCAACTAGACAGCACAGACACAGTGCATTTGGACAGCTTTTATGCAGCACCTGCGAGGCATTTATCACAGAGAGGCAGATGGATGGCTATTGGCACACTACAGACTGGATGTGCCCAAGAGAGCGCAGCCCAAGTTTTCAATGTGTGATCGTTGGACTGGAGAACAAACATTAACAAACCGGAATCAAGGCTGAGTTTCCCCATTGTGCATACCCAAGGGTCACAACCTGTCATCAGGACTGACAAGTGGAAGTCAGAGCCTTGAGAGACAGGCCCCTGAATGACACAGAATGGTGACAACAGTTTTACCAGGGATACATCCCAAACAGTGAGAAGTCAACCACATGTGGCTTGGTGACTTTACTCTACCTTCTACTGCGTGTGAGAAATTACCAGGCATTACCAGGCAAGACCAAAAGGCTTTACACAGCACCAGTACTGGGCAGTGTTACAGAGGTAACTGTTTGCCAGTTCTGAGAAATATATGACAACAATTCCTCATCTGCAAGAAAAATGACTTTAGATTAAAAATATGTTTCAAGCGAAAATTATACGTGTTTAAAATGTAATATTTAGGCTTTCCTTGTATTATGGTTTAATATATAAATACAGTACATGTGACACATACTCTCTCTTTACAAAACAGCAACATTGCCATCTTGTAGCCTCATTTTATCAGGTCTCAGGAGCTGAGCAAGGCTGGGGCTTGTCAGTACAAGAATGGGAGACCTCCAGCAAATACTGCTGGAGGATTAGCAGGTAACTCTGTTCCCTTTGTACCAAATTTCCCAAACCAATTCTCCAGTATGGTGGCTAGGGCCACTGCGCTATAGGAAGGTGCTGTCCTTTAGATGCAATGTTAAACTGAGGCCCTGTGCTTAATCATTAAAGACAGCAAGAAACTTTTCAGAAGACCAGAGGTGTTAGCCCCAGTTAGTGTCTTGGTTGAGTTTATCTAGGCTTGTATAATATAGTCAACCTTACACACCCACTTAACTCAATACATTAGAGAGTGAAGGAAGGGGATAATAGTAGGTGGCTGAAAACTATAAGTAAATAGAAACATTTTTTTATCAGCTGGTTTCCTTGATCTTTCTCTCATTGTCATTTTCAGGTTTAAGTGCTTCTTCAAAAGGCATGATTTATGTACACAGGATGCCCTAGATTTCTGCAATCTACTAAAAGAATCAGACATTAAACAATTAAATACGGAAGCAGCTCCAAAGAATTAAAATGGAGGTAAAAGTTTAATATATCTTTCAGAGTTTCACTGAAGTACTAAGATTTGAGTCCCCAAAGCAGTTCCTTTCAGCGACTGATACTAGCAAAGTAAACTGCCCTTAATGTTTCTGTAAGGACAAACTTTTCTGTAAAGAACTACCACACAGAATGCTGCTGTGGCAATCACAGACAAAGCTCAAACCATTGGAATAACATAGACAAACAACTAAAGTACAGGGAGAACGATATGAAAGAAAAGAAAGTCTTTATAAAACAGGACATACATAGAAATCAAGGCAAACTGCAGGTTTCCTCAGCTAACAATCCGCAGCAAACTTTTTGCACATGTGTCTGTTTTCAGCTGGCTGGGAACCTGCAGTTTCACAACCCCTTTGACTCCCAAAAAGTAGAGCAGCCCCCAGGATGATCAGCTCTGTTCCAATCACCAGGCCACTGAGCCTTGACTCGGAACATGTGGACACACTGAGCTCTCAGCATAAGACGCTATCCGTCTCTGAGATATCTCCCAGCCTAGGGCATTCACACAAGGTTGGAGTAGCAACATTTGGAAGAGCTCATTAGGAGAAAATGAGGCCATTCAAGGTCAGATTCCGACACATTTCTTTTTTCTTTTCACAAAGCAAAATAACGCTCAACTTGCTCAACACACCTGGCAATCTGTGCATGTCACAAGGTAGCTTTTTCCTTACATAGATTTCCAGCAAAAACCTTTCTTTTTCTCTGAATAGTTGTACAAACGCACGTCTCAGGAAAAAACCAAACAGAATCCAGGATTTGTGTGTATTGATAGAGAGCTTAGCAACTATGAAAAATTGACCATACTGGACAGTTGATTTTCCTTGCTGTTCCACAGCAGTCTGGTTCAAGGACAAGAGATCAAACAGACTAAGTTCTTCCTAGCAAGCCTGTAAACCTTAAAATCACAGCTATATTGTCTAAATACCACAGGGTGAAATAAGGATCTGTATTAACATTATAATGGGAGTACACGCGTTTTTATTCAGTCTCTGAGATGATTACGATATGCCATTCCATATGACAGGGAGGGTAAAGGAATAGGAAAATCAAAAACAAAATACGACATGGTAAACAATTTTGATTTGGCTGATAAGAAAACAGTGCTTTCACCACCCCTTCACGGTATTATTTAGGCTGCACAGGGTCTGCTGCTTCATTTTTTCCTGGATGAGGTTCGATGATTTCTTGTCACAAAAGTACAGAGCATCCTATCTTAGTCTCTGCCTGCTGAATAATG
Source organism: Lepisosteus oculatus (assembly GCF_040954835.1). Lineage (NCBI taxonomy): Eukaryota > Metazoa > Chordata > Actinopteri > Semionotiformes > Lepisosteidae > Lepisosteus > Lepisosteus oculatus. Next base: position 29,334,833 of record NC_090701.1, read on the forward strand.
ACAACATTAGGATTTCGTCTGCCATGATTTACAGTAAGTAGTTCCTTAGTAAGTTTTTTCTTTTGATTGCATATCATGCAATGTGTAATAAAAGGAAACACATGCAATAGTAAAGCACCAAGGGCACAACCTCACTGTCTGAGAATTTACAGTCATGAGGGCAGCTCCAGGACCAACCCTCCGGAGAACAGAGCTATTACAGCATTGCAGTTATCACTGCCCCTTTTTAGAGAACCACTGCATAAATTTAAAAAGGAAAATGTCAAGATCCACCTTGTGTACAACCACCAGCCTGTCCAACTGAACATGTCCCAACCACCTACAGTGTTTACAGAGACATGAAACCTCTGTGTGACACTCGATGATTAAAAATAAGTCAATGTTGTGTTCTTTAGTGCACAAAGTAAGAGCTTTTTTCAATTCTACAATTATTTTTTAAATCTTTTTCAAGATATAACCACAATAATAATATAATAGCACTTTTTCTGCACTTTGCACTCAAACCACTTTACTGGTTATGGGGGCTCCTCCATACCACCACCAATGTGCAGCCCCATCTGGATGATGCAACAGCAGCCATAGTGACCAGTACTCTCACCACACACCAGCTATCAGTGGGGAGGAGAACAGAGTAATGAAACCAGTTCAGAGATGGGGATTATTAGCAGGCCCTGATTGGTAAAGGTAAGGTCCTGATTGGTAAGGGCCAATGGGAAATTTGGCCAGGATGCTGGAGTAACACCACTACTCTTTCGAGAAACGCCCTGGGATTTTTAATAACCACAGAGTGTCAGGACCTCAGTTTAGCGTCTCATCTGAAGGACGGTGCCTTTTTAATGATGACATTACTGGGACCCTGTATTGGATAAAATGGTTAGAAAATGGATGGATGGACAAGGTAACGTTTGAAATAGATATAATAACAGACTGTAATTTAATTTTAATAGCACAAATACCAAAAAAAGAAATTAATGCAGGTAAGAGAGCTTTGAAGTCTCACATACACAATGCGAAACACACATCGGATTGCCTAGCTGGGTGGAGAAGAGCTGGTGTTTGAGGAAGATGTGTGAGGGAGGCAAGACGCAACCCAGAGTCTTGAGGTGGTGGAGAAGCCACAGGCTGAACCACTTGTGAGAAAGGAGGTCCCGTGATTGGGCAGACTGGTACTCAGTTTGGAAACCCATAATGAATGAGTTCCACAGGTGGGAAATCTGTGCCTTCAAAGTCAAGTAAACAGATTTATCAGTGTATAGTCAATGGTGCACTGGTTACATTGTGATATGAAATGACGCAAATATGCATCTTATCTTACCATGTTGATTTGGGGCATTTTTTATGAACCTTAGGAAAACACAAGCAAACCGAACCACAAAAACACAACTAATAAATAATTAAAACAGCGTACAACCTTGGAAACTCAGACAAGAAACATATAAAAGGGGGATATTAAAACACAATTTGTACAATCCAAAAAGAAATACCATGGTTTTTTTGCATCAGTAAAATTGATTTTTTTTCCAGAAGAGTAAATTCTAGAAACAAATGCAATCAAGCACAATTTAAGGGTACCCCGGCCTCCATCCAGCTTTGTTAACAGCCTTTTTTGGTTGTAGTTAGCCACACACACAAAATATGTGATGCCAGAAGGTTGATAGCTACTTGGGAATCGTCACTGGGCAGGGGCATTTAAAGGCTGAGTGGCTCAATCTCACCATTCGCCTTTGAAAGCACATTACTCACGCGTGCTCAAAAGCCTCCTATTACAGGACACTCAAAAAAAACACATGCGTAGGAAAGTACTGGGTCCTCTTTGAGCACTGTTGTGACGGATAGGGTCGGCAGCTATCTTCATCTGGAGCTGCTGGCCTGGTGTTCCATACTGTCTTTCTACAATTTTAAAATGCATTAGTCGGCGTGCTACATTTTGAGAGGGATGGAAAGTAATGAGCAGAGGCTGTATCTCAATGCTAACTACAGCAGCTCTCTATCCTATTAAATGGGTAACTGGAAGATTTACTGTTTCTCACATCTCACATCATCATCACAAATTGTTACCTGAATCATACATTTAAAAATAACCCTTTGCAAAAAGAAAATGCTTTAATTTCTTATTTTAGTCTGGCCAGTGCTTCCTCTCTGTTATTCTACAGGACAGGCAATCACTGTTCAACTTGACTTTCCACTGTGTTCCTTCACTGATCTATGAAAACTGCAGGCCCACACACTTGCGCAAACCAACACCTACACATGTCCCCAGAGATGTGTTGTCCTCTGCATTTGGCACTATAGATCTTATAAAGAGCCATCCAGATATTATGCAGTCTAAGGATAGCCACTTATGACCACAATGTATATATATATATCAGCCCCTAACCAACAAATTGGATTATATAACTCCTCTATGAACCTCATATCTTGTATCAGATGCCTAAACTCATCAGATCTCAGATGCTAAGTGTAACTGGACCTAACCTATACTGGGATGGGAAATCAAGGAAAATCAGATCGGAGTGGTGCTGCTGGACTAAACCCAAGCCAGGAAATACAATGCTGTATGATGTAAGCTCCCTTAGTTAGGCCATTAAACTGAAGTCCTTATTACATGTTATACCCCAAGCCCTTTATTGGCAAAATTGCAGTTCAGGCTTGCTTAAAGCAATGTTGCCTCTTATTTCAAACAGCGAATCAATTGCCTCACTTCTCCATCTGAACTGTTGTGCACTGAGTTGTTGGCACTAAATGACAGTTAAGAATCACCCAGGTGGGTGCCTTAATTCAGAATGGAGGAAAAAATCAGGATCCTTCTCAATAAAGAAAAGTGCTGCTGAAATGAAAGCACTTCTTATTATGGTACAGATGTGTAAAAAGTACAAAGCAATAAGTGGATAGTAAATGAAGACCAGTAAAAGTGCTGTGCTAATTTAAAAGCCTGACAATTTCACAACAGTTCATTATGTTGATTAAAAAGGTATCATTTTTAAAAGAATCATTACAGACAAACAGTAAACAGTAATTTGGCAAAAATCAATGATATGCCTAAACATCATAGATGCTGATTTGATTTTACTGGGCAAAGTCACATTAAAAACTCCTTTCCAAATCAGAGGAATGGTACAAATTTCCTACAGTACTTCTAAGCCAATGATACAATTATCTACCCATTGCACATGCATGCTACCAGACACTGATGTTTGTGTTTGCTCTGGTTTCTGCTTGGTCTTGTGGCTGCAGTATCTCCAGGTCAAGACAATGTATCTTAAAATGGCAGCACTTTACAATGTCCTTAACAAAGTGGCAGCTTCTTACAGTGTGCGTAATGGATGTGACATAAACCTGAGTTTAGACAGAGAGACAAAAAGATGTCACCTGATCGAACATCAGAAGTAAGACATCTGGGAAATGTCTCCCTCCCTCCAGTTTATACTTTTAATGACTTATCCTACTGTATGTAGTTGTGATTCAAAAATAATAACGAAATCAGGTACCCTTACCAGGAATTAAGCTGCGTTTTGGGAATGGCTGGATGGAAAACACTAAAGACAATAAAGTAGAGAATTTATTTTATGCCTAAAAAAGTCAAAACTGGCTAAAGAAGCTTTCAGTGCCTCAAGAAAAAAAGAAAATCTAAAGCTGAAAAAAGTTTGAGTGCAGCTGAGGTGCAGATTTTGAGGCCCAACATCCATCCTTGCATCCATTTTCTAACTGCTTCATCCAATACAGGGTCGCGGGGGAGCCGGAGTCTATCTCAGCAAGCAACAGGAGCAGGGCGGGATACACCCTGGACAGGACAGCAGTACATCACAGGGTACACACAGACACACACACTTAAACTTTAAACTAAACCCAGTTTTCCCAGAAGTCAATTAACCTACTACTACGGTATGTCTTTAGGCTATGGGAGGAGACCAGAGCATGAGGAAGAAACCCACGTGAACATGGGGAGGACATATAGTACAAACCTCCAACAGATAGCAGCCCAGCACTGTCAGGCACTAATGCTAACCACTGTGCCACTATGCCCTCCTCAAATGAGCATGAACATCTTAGTAACACACAACCTATGACTAAGATAACTTCTCTGAACTAACTACTGCTTCCTACAGCCGGACCAACATCACATCTGACGTGTTGGGTCATCAAAACATAAATGGCTGACATAAGCTGAAAATTGAAAGTTGAAGACAAACACACACATAACTAAATTGTCAAAGACATGCATCAAAAAACTCACACAGACTAAGCAAAGGATCATAGATTTGGAGGAACACTCCAGACCAAAAAACATATGCCTTCTATGTCTGGCACAAGGAAAATCTAGAGAGCAACGCCAACTTGACCACACAACAAGCACATAGCACTACCTAGCCAAGGCCACAACAAGGGGAACACCCTCAATCTACTATTATGTTTCTTAGTTTTCAGAGACGAGAGCAAGTATGAAAAGCCAGGAGAGAGGCCAAGTTTATCAACAGGGAGCAATGCAGAACGCTGTTTATTTTGGACCTTTCCAAAGAAACCTCAACTGCAAAGAGACCTTTCATAAATACAAAGAAGATCCTCCACAAGAGGAAAATCCCATACTTAATGGCTTACACAGCTGTGTTCGAATTCTTAACTAATCCTTCATGAACCACTGATGAACTCTTGCAGAAGAACATTTTAACAAAGAACAACTAGATTGTTCTCCATGGAAGTTTTAGTTTTCATGCTACAGTTACTGTAAACATAGAAGAATATGATAAAAACATCACTCCACTAACAGTTATTATGACTCTTAATAAAACCTGAGTTCTAGATTTTGCATTGTTGGGGATAATGTCAGGGATATCACAGGCTGACTTGGTTATTGAAATCCTGACTTTGTATTTCCCAAGACATTTAGGATAGTTAGTCTTCATGTGGTTGGCAGAGATGGCAATGATGATGTACAGAACAGAGAAGAGATTTTATTTTGGTTTGGTTTGGTTTTTTGGTTTTTTTAACTTTCGTCTTTTCTTTGATTTGCTTAATTTAACGAAGATAAAAGTTATGAATACAGGGGTCTGGATTCAAAAGTTTCATCTTTGAAGTTCACAAGGTCAACTGAATGTACATGGTGCCACACACAAGATGACCAACTCGTAATATTTGTAACTATGTGGCAGGCTGCCACTATCACACCCACTGGAGGGGCCACAGCTGCATGTTCCACAGTTGCAAAGTGGAAGTTTAAATAGACAAGGTGATTGAAGTTTATTAGTGAGTGATCGGGTGCGCATGGGAATGCAACGATGTCTGCGTGCCTCCGTGCTGTTTGTGACACGCAGTCCCACTATTGACCCTGTCACACTTTAAAATAAACAACTTGTGTGTCAATGTAGACAAAGCAAAATATGGATAGCTCAACTATGAATAGCATGCGTAGGCTGCAAAGGAATAGGTAAAGGTTTATTCTGTGCTGAAAGGAAAAGGAATGCTGTAACCTGAAGAGGGCTCCACAGGCAAAACTTTGTCTATTCTTTTATAGCACAATGAAAAGACAAGAAGCAGCGATGTGATCTGTCTTTCCTTACCATCGAGTCGCACAAGCGTTTTCCAAACATATAGATTCAGTGAAAGGTGAGAAAGAAGAACGGGGCATCAATGCCGTTAGTGGTTCACCTGACTTCACTCATTTTAGTGCACAGGTCCTATTTACTCATGCATACTGGCTGAAAGCATGCCATGGAGAAAGCTGAAGGAAAGGCACTGACCTTCCTTGCCCTTAGTGACGTGTCATTTATGTAACCATTTCTAAACAAGCAATTTAGCTAACCACGCCGAACTAGCAAACTGATCCCCAACCATACTGAAAATAGTTAACATTATATCCCAAAAAAGCTTTTCTCAAACTCAAAACAGGTTTTTCCAGAGAAGCAGCGGGTGACATTGATTAGAAGGCTAATGCCTGAGTTAAACGACCTACATCGGCAAAAAACTAACCTGATCTTTTCAGAGTGACTGGTATTGCCAAGGCTCAGCATCAATGAGATAGAACACAAATTGAGAATGGCACAGAGACGACTAATCATCTCCCGTGTGATTTACATGTGGTGTTTCAGATTACGCATTACAACCTGAAACAGTGGGATGGCAAGATCCTGACAAGGGTCTCCAGGTTTGTCACTTGGATGTCAAAAGCATCCACTTACTTTCTCCTCAATGAAACCAATGTACCTGCCAAAATCTGCTGAACCAGGGCAATGGATATTGGTTTCTGTCAATTTCACATAGGAGAATATAAATAAGAAAATAATTGGAGATTCCAAAATAAAAAAGTAAAAGTTACACACCATGTGTCATACTGACTACTTATTCTTGCAAAAATAGCATCTGAAGAGACTTCTCAAACTACAGTGTCAGGGAATATGCACAGAGGCGGCTGATTAGTGTCACACGAAGCTGAGAACTCTATGAGGTGGTCTATATCTAGGGTAAGCCTAACATGCTGTACCTCCTCTCCTCATTTTCTCTTTCAGGTGTTACCCTGTTTGTAATGAAATATTTATGACAGCACAGAACAATCTAAGAAGAACAAACAAAGAACTGCATCAGAAACCAATAGCAAGTTGTAGACATACACCTCTAATTTCTAATTTGTCTCTAAATTCTTCTAACCAGACAGCCAGACGGTTTGTATTTCATTTGCTTCTATTGCAGCAGAACAGATTTGTTATTCAGGAGACATCTGAGTGTAAGAAACTCAGAGTTTCTCTAAATCTTTTTGGCTCCAGGGATGCCCTGCTCTTCAGGTCCAGCATGGTGGAAACCAACGTTTATTTTTGCAAGACTTTGTTTATCATAATTAATTAAGACAAGCACCAAGGTGGCCCACAAATAAAGTCAATGTGTGCTCAACATTGTTTGCTGGGCTTGCTGGATGAGTGTTTGCACTAAGCAGGTTCCTCTTACTGTAGCAAAAGAGTTTTCATCTTGTACAAAATCTGTCAGGCAATCTGGAACATACTAGGCATGTTTTCTTAGAAGACACGGCTCCTGAATCCTGACACAGTATGCATACAGTAGCACACTACAGCATATTGTATACTGACCTTCTCCCACGCAGTTTATTATTTTTTCTCTTAAAAACAAACAAAAAGACAATATGCCAGACTGCCAGATCTTAAGAGCTGACGTCCATTTGTTCCAGCATTCCACTTGTATTGTTCCTAAACTTTCCTACTCTTTACAAAGCACAAGGCTTTTGTGCCCACTTTTGTTGCTCTGATAAGCCTCTCAAGGCAATAAACCTTCCTCTGCACTTCCCAGACTGAACCATTAAGGGGGCTTGAACTGGTCTCATCTAAACTGGTTAAAAGGTTGAGGGGGGCTCCCCAGTTGTCCAGGTGTGCTGCGTGCAGCAGCAGAACTCAAGTTGTGGAGGCCAGTCGCAGTAGGCACTCCACATGCTCTTCTGGAAGCGACCAAGGAGCAGCGTCTCTTTCTCTTTTTAATGACTACAAAACCCACCTCCCCTGCTTCCCCACAGCTCCCTCCCTCCCCTCTCTTCTTTAAAAAGAAACGGTACGCGACTCAAGGCTGGAAATAACCTTCACACGGCTTTCCCAGCTATCTCACGCATGCAGACTGCCAAGCTTTGCACACACAGAGCAACCCAGCTCTTACCCCAGCCAGCCAGCACCTACTCACCACACCGTGGACGAGGAACTCAAACAGTTTGCTTTTCGTAGCTTTGCGGGCTCCCCCGGCAGTCTCCTCTGTAGCCATTTGGTAGCCCCCTTTTTCTTTTGTTTTCCTCCTTATTCTTGCTCTCTTTCTTTCCCTTCCAACTCAACCCCCCCTACTTCACTTTCTTCCTTTTTATTCCTGCCTTTCAGAACACTCTCTCCCACTCCCTCTCTCTCTCTTTCCCCCTCTCTCCCTCTCTTGTTCTCTGTGTTTTAAGTGTGTAGCCAAGCCAAGTCCCTCTCTCTGGCTCTCACACTTTTTAGTTGAGCAGCATTTCAGAAGCCTGTGGAGGGAGGGCGGGGGTCTGACAGGGGGGTTCCGGCAGGCCCACCCTCAGGGCCCCCCACGCAGCTGTTGCATTCCATTGGTAGATAAGGGCATGCTGTGTGACTGGCTGCTGCACTCTGGTGTTTATGCACTGGCTGGAAAAGTTTGCTTTACAGTTACCCATTCCCCTTGCCAATCACTGATGACAAATGTGCAGAGCTACAGCTTGACCAAAGAGAAAGGTTTCATTCTCAAAAAGGAGAAAGAAGGCTTAAAGGGCCCAGCTTTCATTTTGCATCTCGACTTCTCAAACGCTTTTAAAGCTCTTTCCAAATGTTCAGTTTGTGCGTTTTGAAACACAAAGCAAACCAACTTGAGCAGATTGCTTTAAATCAAACATGGAAGTGAAGCTATTTAAAAAAAATTGAAACAAAGAAACAAAACCTTAAGCATGGGTTTCAGCTGCTAGCAAGGGGTGCGCTTTTAACCAAGAAAACTTCATTTAACCTCATTATCACAGGAAACAAAATGTGGACTCTTATTCCCTGTACGGCCATGTCCAAAGAACTTAACATAGAAAGCCAGGTCTTATAAAGCTCTTATGTCCACATAGACAAATCAATCCTGTACAGTTCTCTACATCTCAGTGTCTTATTTTCTAATTAAATTAGAACAGTTCCACTTGTATGCTGCAGGGAAACCCATCTCTAGTTTTCCAGAAGTGTCAGATCTGCTGGGACCTTACAGGAAAAAGGGGAGCCGAAAGAACCACCTGAAACAGAAACTGTTTGGCAGTTTCTGTACTTCAAATGCTCCCCTGCAGAAAGATTCACACCCATGAACCCGATGTGACATCCGAGTCCAGTCTTCAAGACAGCACTGCATTAAGCCCAGAACCATCTGAACGGGACTGGGATTTTCTCGGCACTAGCTCATGACTGGTCAGACTCCAACTGCTGGATGGTCTTGAGCCAATGAAAAGTCAACAGCTGCCGCCTCTGGGACCTGCCCATGAGTTTGCAGTCCTGACAGTCAACCGGTGCCAACTGTCTCTCGAAGCGTTGTGACTCACTGGCTTGGCACATGGCTTACAAGTGAGCATCAGAGGTGACCATCCGCAGTCCTGTGAGGGTGCAGGGTCCATACTGGCAAGCCAATTGAGTAATCAAATGGTGACTTCAAGCTGAGAGGGCAGTAAACTATAGTAAGAACAATATTTAAGAAAAAAGATTTGAGCATACTGTAGGTACAGCTGAGCACAGGTGAGTGTAAGTGAAAGGGAACATTAAAAACATACTACAAAACCATGACAATCAGAAATATTTACTAAGCAGCATTCCGTATGAGCCAGAGTCCAGTACTAGTGCTTAGTTGTTAAAGTGTGGAAATAACAGCGATGCTGAGCCTTTCAGAAAACCCCAAGGGATGTACAGGGGCAAGCAGGTCAGAACAGGATATACTGTAGCATTAATAACTTCATACCTCGAATACAGTTTCAGCGAAACGAGAAGATTGCAACATAGTTGAACTTCACCAGACACTGCTGAATAACAAATTGTTCTTTATACACAGAAAACTGTTCAGAGGCAATGATTTCTTATGGTTAAGAAATCGGTTATTGCAAATTAAGCAATTTAAGTTTATAATGTATCCCTTAACCATTTCAGGTTACATTAATAGCCTAAGGTTTAAGTATAATGTTCATGAAGCCTGCATTCTCTCACACTTATCCCATATATGAGTTGAAACCTAAAAGACCTAATAGACCTAATAAAGGGCACAACACCAACGTCAAAGATCTTAGGAATCATCGCCAGCACAACAGATATACATAAAATTTGTGGATCTACAGAATTTTTTAATTTACATTGAATGGTTGGTTACAATATACTTTAAAGTTATTAGAGTACATTATGACAGATGCTTTTAAATCCCTGCAACAGCCTGACCACAATTACTTCAGTATATGCTATCTTCACTGGCAGTACCTGTTTTCTAACTCATTGTCTATTTCCAATTCTGGGGGAACAGCTGTCAGGACCCATTAACTGTGGCTCGGACTGATGTCTGAGGGATGTCTTACCACTCATTCTGGGGATAATCTCCCCTTGAATAATTTGACAACTGTATTTCCAAGGCTCTACTCACAGACAGTCACTTCCCTGTTTAAACTGTAGTGTCGGAGCCAGGCTCATTTTTTCCTGCATGGTTTCAGAAAACCTCCTATACACTTCCCGCAGCGTAGAACTCTGATTCAGGTTTCGGTTGAGTGAGCTAAAGCCTTTCAGCAAATCTTAAACAGGTAATCTACCCATACTAAAAATGCTTTGTAAGTAAGAGGTTGTTTGACTCTCCTCCTCCCCAAACCCCCAATCTATGGTTTGTCTATATTTCCCACATTTTCTTCCTCCTTGTTCAGCCCCACGATGCCTGACTTCCTGAATACTTTAACATCTGTGATCCGTCTCCCCTTAAACAGTTGTAGTAAGACATTTTACTAGAAAGGCAGCCTCACAGTTATACTGTACAACTCTTCTGTAGATTATTTTCTAACTATACAGAGCCTTTCACTACAATACATTAAACAGCTTGACATCAGGAAATACATTCCTTATCAATAAATTTAATTCACACCAGTGAAGACAGCAGCCTGTTAAAACCACCACAGTTTTATGGAATAATACATTCCTCTGTGACAGGTACTCACTGTCAGTTGATCCCAAGCTATTTTTTCCCACTCAGTTTGTCTGCTGGCTTTACACAGGACTGGCATGAGAGTCTACTGCTCTTTCTTATTGTCTTTCTCCTTATTCTGCAAATAAGACGTAACTGTACACAGGTTCCCTTTACTTCCATATTACTTCATAAGAGAGGCAAGAAAAACAATTTGCAGATGAGAATTGTAATGGGCTATACCAACTGCAGTATGTTATCAAATACATGTTAATTTAATACAGTGATATATGCACACCAGACACTGAGTATTTCATGGAAAATAATATTGAGCTCCTCGTGACAAAAGAGTAGCACAGTGTGTTGGCTGACAGACTGCTACTCAGGGGTACTATACTGTAACTACATACCGTATGTCTGCCAAATGTCCAATCTGGGAAAAGAAAGTTTTCTGTCATGGGATAATTACAACATGGAACATTTCCAGGAATATCCAATTCAAGAAAAGGTTACTATTTTCACATACACACACCAAGACTGAGCACACAGACATTCACATACTGTATACAAACAAAACACACAAGCACAAATGTACACCCCTACCAGAGACACAAAGATGCACACAGATGTATAGAGATGTACACAGACTAAAAAAGAGCACATGATCACAGTCTGCGTCCCCTGTGGACTGCATGTTGAGCCCACAGCTGGCTGGAATGCCTGTGAACACTTCCTCATCTGAAGTCTCTTTGTTTCACAACAGTTGTTCTCACAATGGTCATGCCCAGGCTCCTCAGGAGTCTCGGGGCTGCGGGTGACCCCGTGTCTTGGGAAAGGAACTCGGTAGTGTCGGTTCACTGATAGTTTTCCACGCAAACACTGAGAAACTCCACTCTAGCTTTGAGACTGACAAATCTCCTCAGTCTGTGTAAAAAGAAAACTTCCCCTTGCCGAGCTGTAAGTCTAAGTGAAGTTAATCATAATTCTGAAGACAGGCCCAAGCGACTGTGTTACTTGATGGTCAGAACATAAGAATCACGTCTGATGTCCTCACATCCAACAAATACTTAAGACTACTTTTAATTGGAGCAGATCAATATTCTTTCAGAATCCCACCACACAAACTAATAAAGTGTATTCATTGCCTGACAAATGAAATAATGCATACACAGCAAGAACCATGCAATCGCCTGAAGATCTCCCAGTGACTTAAAAAAGAGCATCCAGTGAGAATAACCGAAGACCCCTGGTGGGTGGAATTAGGAGGTTGTCACTGCAAGTCACCTTGGGACAGGAGGTTCACGTTCTACAGTACCAAGATCTGGCCTCCAGATGGCAGCGATAGTTTGTACCGTATACATTTTTTGGTTTACAAACTCATAACACAAGACAAACTTCACCATAAGTAAAAAAGAAAAACCAGGTGTCACAACTGGCACAGGAAATTCCACTGGGGACCCAGATTACAAATTAAGTACTTGGAAATGACATAATGTGTAACTATATAAAAGCTTTAGTGTGCAAATTAGATCTTTTCTGCACTTCAGAGAGGAGCTGGAGAAATGCTGGTGTGGGTGTGCGAGAGACAAGATCTCCATAAAGTCTCAGAAAAAGGTGATTTTATTCATCTGTTCTCAGCCTTCCATGGTTTTCAAAAGCCTGAAGAGCATCTTGTGACAAAAGCAGTGCTCTTGTTGTTTAAGCACATGAAGGTCTTCTTTCTAGCAACTCAAGAGTGAACTCTCTCTTCCTGTCGTGTGCGCCACAAAACAAAGCCACAGCTCCTGGTCCTCACTACGACAACAAACAGCAGTCATGTTCTTGTATTGTGCAAAGTGACACTGTGCTGTAGGAGCTCCTGTCCTTTGGATGGCATGTAAAACCCAGGTCCTGACTATCTGGTTGTTAAAAACCGCATGGCACTTTACAAAATAACTGGGGTGTCAGCCCAGATGTCCTGGCTGAATTCCACTCTGAGCCCCAATAATCTAAGGTACAGTAGGTAGGTCCCTTTTCAGGCCATAAAGACCCATGGGGAATGAGGTGCAAGGGCCACCATTTTCCTTGACCATCTGACATTGGAAATGGAGGTGAGGTGGTCAGCATCACACTCCAGCTGGCCTCTTACCCGCAGAAGGATTAACCCCCGGTACTCATTTGGAAAGCAGGCTGAGTGGACCTGGGAGCTGTCTGGAAGGAATTAGAGAAAGCTACATCAGCTACTTGCCTGTACCTAGGATTGAACACAGGACCTTCCGGTCAGGAGCTAGACGCCCTTGCCCTCTGAGCTACCATGGCCCCCCAATATTTTTACCTACCTTAAAATAAAGCAGGGGCAGAGTTCACCCTGGTTTCTGTCTAGAGAGCACTACCATCCAGGAAAGAAAACTAGCCCATCACTGGGATCACCCCACAATAATGCTGTTACTCACTTATATAGCTGGGTGGACTGGGATAAAGTACCTCACTCAAGTTACAACAGTAGTGTCTTCAGCAGGAACCTGAACCCACAACCTGTAAGTCTTCTTCAGGTGTTTTGCAGCCTACACATGCTGACACAGCTATCAGCTTGAACTTGTTAACCACAGAATGCTTGTATGTTTATTATCTGGTAATGGGCTCATGTTGTGGGTTCATATGTTAAATGTATTGTGTATTGTGTTGTCTTTTACCTGCCTGCAAAGCAAATGCCCTATCTACTAACAATAAAGGAAGCTGCTCCCACAGCCAACATTCTATATAAATTCCCCGAGTTTCACATCATTGCCTAAACAGCTGTGCAGTGGGGCTGCGGAGGATCATCCAAGGGGGGCTACACTCGGGCAGTGGGTGAGGTTGTGTCTTGGTTCAAGCTTCATTGTGGATTCGGCAGACATGCAATAGCTTGACAATGTCAATGTCAACAATTTTGAAAATCTGAAAGAGATCCCCTCATAGTCGTCTCTGCTCAGGACTGAAAGGTTTCAGTGCTGTAAGTCTGTCAGAGTAGCACATTCTTTCGAACCCAGGAATGTGCCTGGTTGCTCTTCTCTGGAATTGTTCCAGAGCAGCAATCTTCTTCCTTGTTACATGGAGACCAAAATTATATACAGTATTCTAGATGAATACTAGTACATTGTGCAATTTTAACAAACATTCCCCTGATCTATACACTTTTATCTGTATTTCCTAACATTGCGTTATCCTTTGTTATTAATTTTTCACATTGTGTAGAGGAGGAAAGTCGCAAAAAGATAATTTCTTCAAGGTTTGAATAAATCTTGGATGATTTATTATTTTATAATGTTGAGAATTACAGTAATGATGTTTTCACTTGATTTCTGCGGGATCTTTTTTAACATTCGGTCATTCTTCTCTGACAGTTAGACAGCACTGCTCTCCCAGACTAGCAATACTGGTCCAATTCCTTGCCATCTGGCCAAGCACCGGGACAAACTAAATTAGAAGATTTCTGTATACTTTCCTTCCTCTGAATGGTCTAGCTCTTTTGATGTGTTTGATATTTTTAACAGCTTAGCCAAGAAAGTTAATTTTCTGCTAGTTCTCTTCTGCACTTGGCAATGACCTTCCCTTGCATTCCTCAAGTACGATATGTACTGTTTGACAGCTTACAGAGAAAGTTCCTCCTGTTTCCCCATAGGGCTTTACCACACTTACAGTGGCCTGTAATTCTACTGTCCCTCGCAAATGGCAAAAGTCAGCATCTGTTGAATCCTCTGCTTTTTATTTTTCCAGTTGCAGAAAAAGTTTAAATTTCTGCCTAGTCAAGGGTTTTGTCTGCTCAGTAGACCATGAAATTAGCTCATGAGTTCACTGGGTGTGGTATTCATAGGATTTTTAGACACAGACATAGGTCCTTCACTTAGGACCTGACATTTCCTTCTTAGCTAACTAAGGAATTAGTAGTACTGACAGAGGTATCAGGTGTTAGGTAGCATTTCCCTCCTCCCCTCATTTTCTTTCTTCTTGAAATGTTTGTACTATAAATATCCTATCGAGCCTCAAACTCACTACTGTACTACTTTGCACAAAGGGTTGTGGAAGTCTGGAAGAAGCTATCCAGACTTATTTTCAAAGCCAATACCCTGTTTTCCTTCAAGAAACGCCTGGATGTGATCCAAATATCAATTAACTACTAAAAACCAAATGAGCTCGATCATCAGAATGGCCTCCCTTTGTCACACCTACATATTACCAAATAACACTAAATGAGTGGTCTAGCAAGCAAAGGCTGTGGTGTAATAATATTCTCCCCAAACCCTACATGTTTCCTTTAGACACTTTCTTCAGGGTTTTTTGAGTGTGGGTATATACAGATCACCATACAGAAAAGTTTATTAGAGCAAGAACTCAGTATTTATTTCCTCTGTCCTGACAGTAGGAGCTGAAGTGTTGGCCTGTGGGGAATGGGCCGGTGTCGGGCAGAGGTTTTAAATACTTAGTATCAGCTCTGTGCACTAACAGACACAGGTACTCAAAAAGACCGTCATGGATCTGAACCGAACAGCTCCAGAAAGCCCCTCTCCCTACTCAGCACTTGAACGGCTCAAGACAAAGATGTTTGTGCGCATGCTGTGTCTTTTTTTTTTCTTGAGTAATTTTACTGAAGTCATAATAAAAAGGCAAAGAACAAATAAAGCCTAAATACGACTTGGAGGCTTTACTGGAAATTATCACGGAAACTCAAACAAACCGCAGGTCAGACTGACTTCATCCTCCACTGTTCTACAGTGTCAGCAGTGTTACCCAGCAGGATGATTTCTTATTCCAGGTGCCTGCAGGACCAGTTGAAGCAGGCACAGACTGCTCCTGAGGTTAATAACTACTTCCTTTTCACCTTGCCTGACCAACTACAGCCACGCTGGGCAGCTGCCTGCTGCACATGACAAGAGACAACCTTCATCGTTTCTGTTTCACTCCAGAGAGATGATAAGTAGGATACAGGAGTGGGAGGCAAGCATTGCATTGCTGCACATTCACAGAAGTAAGAGCCGTTTGAGAAATGCATGCTTATGCTGGAATTCACTCCTATCAGTGGCGTCAGCAAATAATTTACTTTATATAGTGCTTATCTAACTAATGTATGAGCCCATATCTCAGAGCACAAATCTGTGCTCAGATACAGCTTTGAGAAGCCTAGCTGGAAACAGATCTAAAGAACATGTGCAGGGCCTTCACTCTTCCTGAGGATTAAGGCTGTAGTCCATGATCAACAGACATTAGAAAGTAAATTAATTTGCACAGCTGTGTGTATTTTAGAACTGTACATGGCCCATTCTTTAAGTCTCAAATACATCAGGGGAGAGCGTGGAACAGGAGATGGCTTGTTTTATACAATTTCACAGTGAAAATTCATCCAAACAGGACAAAATCAAGTAAAGTAAAGTAAAGTGGGTGGAAGCTGGAGGCAGAGAACTTTTGTTTAAAGACAGTACTTTTCCACCTCGCACTTCTCTTTGAAGAGGCTCATCACACTCAAAAAGAGGCCTCTGAATACTGTAAGAACGCTTTAAAGTTGAGATCATTCTCTCACATTAAACTTTTTAACCTTTTCACACACCTTTTGAAATTCTGGTAGCCCGTTTTATTTTGGGATTAATAAAAGAAATGGTGTGCATCTTAAAAAAGAGAATCCCGTTGATATGTGTCTGGCCATCCCATCCATGGGCATGGGCATGCAAATAGTGTATTATTAGAATTATTTCTTTAGTTGACAACAATAGGTCCAATTTTTTACACAAATGGATGTGGGAGTATGGAACAAGCTGTCCAGTCATATTGTAGAAGTCAATTCTTCTTAATTTCTTACAAAAAGTAGTAGGACAAGATCCTTGATCAATTAACTACTAACTACCAAACCAGCCAGACAGGAGGGATGGGCTCCTCTCTTTTTTATCATTTTTGCATTCATATGTCTCTAAACAAAAAGCAAAAGTAAAATGCAAAAACTAAGGATTATTACTGCAGCTATGCAATAACATTTTACATCCACCTGCACTAAGTGTTTATAATGCAAATTTTATATACAAGCGATACCAATCCATAGACAAATAATAAGAAACAGACTGCATTCCCTTTTATCAAACGAGTCTGCTGTAGTCTAGCTCTGACAAAAGATACAGCTGGTGTGAATGAGCAAACGTGCAGTGTGTCGGAAACCCCCTTGTTGGCACCCCTCTCTCAACCAAGCAACTGCACCAAATGGTAATGTCCCACTCAGTGAGGGGAGAAAAAAAGGAAGGCTTCAAAGGGACTAGCGGTCAAAGGCAGCTGTAATCAGCTATCTGGCGACTTTAGGGCCTGCTTGGGGAAAGGAGCCTGGTCCTCATCTGCACATTCCATCCCAGCATGACACAGCGCTTAGCTCTTGTGTGTGTACCGTCTGCATACTGGTCAAATCCTTAGGGGTATCCTTCATGCAGTGCCCTCCTTGTCTCTGTGTTCATCTGTGCATGTTTGCAAGGAGCAGGTTTGGGTCAGTGTGATGAAGGTCGTGTCCTGGTTGGGTTTCACTGCATTTTTGGGGTGTTTGAGACGATGGGAGGGTTTGCTTATATAGGAGAGTTAGCGGTGTTGCCGAGTTCTCTGACTTTCTACTTCACATTTCTCTTATCATTAGACAATATCTAGCTTCCTTCTTTACTGCCTTTGGGGCCTTTATTTATTAGAAGCATGAGCCTGTTCAAAACAGGAACAAGTTATTAATTACCCAGGTGAAATGACTTCAGACACGCAGAAGTACAAATGCTCACAGATAGCCAAGCTCAGCAGACAAAACCCGCTATAGTTTTAACATTTCTGCCTCTTGTTCAATTTTTCCTGTGCTACATGTCACATGAAAGGAAGCAGGCTTTGCTTGTACATTTGTACCTGGTCTCCTTTTACAGATCACACTCAGAGATGTCATTCATACCGCAGCTTCAGTGGCACAATAAAGAGGCCCTCAAACTGAAAGAGCCCAAATCAAGGGCGTTGCTTCTTTGTGTCTCCACATGCATGCTACTAACAAACACAACAAAAGCTTAGCCCGGCCTGTGTAATAAAAACTAAAAAGTGGTAAGGGAATTTGATGTCAGAGGTATAAATATGATGATCCCATAAAGTCATTTATTTTTAACTGATAATGTATTTTTATTGTACTAACAGATTGTTGGGTGCAAGAACACCTAATGATTTCCTTTTCTCCAGCTCAACTGGGGCAGCTCCTGACATCCTGACAGTACCCTATCCTGGCTGCCTGTGGCAGAATCACAGTTTGCTAGTCAGTGATTCACCCACATGTTGCCAAGACAGGATACTGTCAGGATGTCAGTAACAGAATCTGACAGGCTGAGGATTTACTTCTGTTATGGATCACTGGGTAATAAAAACTGTCCATCCCTCTGAGAACTGAATGTCTACTGGGAAGATATTTCAAGCCAATCAAGACTAAATCTAAAGAGCCAAACTGATAATATGCCGCAGAGACATACAGTATGTTTCTCTGTGTGAGACAAAGATAAAAGTGTCAGATGGTTTTACTAGATCATAACAATTACCAAGAAAAGCTCCAGTATCAACTTAATTTCATGTCACTGTCCTGAGACAGTATAAGAAAAGTATAAGAAAAACTAAAAGGGAGTGAAGGAAACAATAACACATCCTAAGAAAACTTAGTGATAGAGTTATGTCACAATACGGTGGATTATACGTTTATTGAGGTCAGAGTGAAGAGTTGCGTCAGTGTGTTGGCCACAAAAGAACAAGCAAAAGTTAATTTCACACTTAAAAATAGTGAAAAAACTAAATGTTGCGGCTCTCAAGCTTTCTTCAGGTGGCAACTGAAACATGGTGTTTCTTCTTTCTGCTCTTCAGTGTGAAATTAAGCTTTACTTTTTCACATGTATGATTGCAGTCTTGTGGGAAACTTTGTCCTTTCTGATGACAGAAGCTCTCAGCTGAACGACACAACAAAACACCCACAAGAGTACAGTCAAGACTTAGCGTCATTTCCGCGGTGAACTCCTGACAGTAAAATCAGTCTGTAGAGGCTCATAAAAAAGCCATCTGAATCACAATTACTACCTCTTTAAGTTCCCATTGTTATCGTCTTATAACAAATTTTAATTAGTTCAGCAAACTGCTTTTCGATCTAGGAAGCCCAAAAGTGAAGTTGCTTTAAGATGAAGACAATTACAGCGCATTACAAAGAAAACTTTATCTGAAATGACTGCACTTGGCCTCCCTGAGGCAGATCGAAAAATTCACAACTGATATGATCTATTTGTGTTCTCCTGCAACAGAAGTGTCTCTTTAAGGTCTTAGATGAAGCAAAAATGTACTACCTAATAAAGCCTCTTAGATCATATCAGAGGAGCAGTGCTTTTGAGAGCTTAATAAGTGCTTATCTGTTTAAATTGAAATGAGAGACTATTCCTTATGTGAATCAAAAGAACTATGATCTGTATACAACATTTTTATAATTAAGATCTTCCATATCCTCTTCCTATTAGCAGAAAGGATTACTTTACTGCATGCACTCAATTATTAAAAAAAGTAATGTTTTTATTTGATTCATTCCACTTTCATTTATATTCCTTTCAAAAGTAATATTACGGCTCCACTCTGGACAACAAAAGATCCTTGAAAGACCTGCTGAAAAACAGTTTCCTTCGGGGGGGGGGGAGGAATCCCCAAAGTTTTCATTCCATCAAGATGTCCATCAGATTAAATATTTGTTCATGTGCAGTACCAACAGGAAGTTGGCATATGTTTTCATAAATAAGGGAATCCAGAATCATGACCACTGAATGAGGCAGGAAACCATTGCAGCTCCTCTGGCTCCTTGAAGATGCTGAGTCGAGCTATTGTTCTAGACCAATATCTCGTTGACAAGTCTTGTTTTACGTGTTCCTCCAGACACACACTACTTCAAATGTCTGAACTCCCCACCCTGCACACTGCTCATGTGGTTAACAGAATGACTTCTAAAGCTACGCTATGTGAGGTCTTACACTGTTCAGCCCTAAGGTTAATCACCAAGCCCCCTTCTGTGCTCATCTGCATTATTTCTATTCTTTGATCAATCTGCCTTCTCTGCAAAGCAAACAAATGCATGGACCAAACTGCAGTGTGAGCTGAAAGTGGTTCACCTTTTATCTCAGAGAGTATTCTGTTGTGTGATCTTTTCTGCCTAACACTCACACATGTTAACACTGCCATGGCTTATTTTTCTTTTCCTTTTTATGTGATTTGTTATTGACTGTCCTGGTTTTCCTCTCTTTCTATGCTTGGTCTGCAGCGGAACACTGCTTTAACCCTCTTTGCCAGGTCATTTTTTTTAAATGAGACTCTGTTCTCACGGACTCATCTGGTTAAAGAATGAGATAGCATCTGTAATGTAAGTCCTTAATTAGCAAAGTGCTTATAATTAACTCTGTTGTAGTTGTTTAATTATTCAAACAGCTAAAACTGGTTCTTTCAGTGGAATTCCATGTGAGTCTTTTTAGTCCCACAGTAACCCACAATGTACTCTTTAAGATACAGTCATATGAAAAGATGTATTGTAAATAGTGTAAGCCTGAGTTTTCTGTTTCCTTACAATCAATTTTGTAGATTTATTATATGAGAGCATTATAAAAAGGAATGGAACGTGGCTGAATCAAGCTGGAAGGGGAGCAAAGTCCATTAGAATTGATCAGAGTGCCCTCTTGTGCCTAACAGAAGCAATTGTGGATGGGAGGAGAGCAACAACTCTGAGCCCCACAGCTCATGGGTGGCACTGACAAAATGTGACGTGAAAAAAGAAGTAGAATAAAAGAATTATGTTTTATGAATATCCCTATTACTGTGTGTATGCTCAGGTCTCTTCAATATGACATGACTGCTTAACATAAAAGTTACATGTTAACTTCAATCCTTATGTATTGTACAGTATATTCTCCCAGAGGAGCTGTTAATCTTAGATACCTTTAGTGTGCTTTTCCATTGAGCTCTGTGTGTTAAGCAATGCCAGCAAAAAAGCCTGTAGTACAGGATACAAGTGGATACTGGGCAGTCGAAAACAGTTTTAGGAATGATTTAGTCATTATTGGGATGATGATTTTATACTACTTACAACTGTATCCACTTATCCAATCAGGCATCTTACAGAAGCACAGCTGTGTTTCACAGCTGTGCCTCTAAAATTGGATTGAAACCCACAAGCTGGCGGGTCTGAATTTTGAGCCTTGAGCAGTACACCATGCTGCTGCTGATAATCCATCCATCCAATTTCTAACCGCTTCATCCAATTCAGGGTGGCGGGGAGCTGGACCCTATCCCAGCAAGCAATGGGCACAAGGTTGGGTACACCCTTGACAGGATGCCAGTCCATCACAGGGCACACATAGACATGTAAACACTCACACCAGGCCCAATTTTCCCAGAAGCCAATTAATCTACCAGTTTGTCTTTGTTAAGTGGGAGGAAACCCACGTAAACACAGGGAGAACATACAAACTCCACACAGATAGCACAACAAGTTGTGGACAGAACCCAGGGCCCCAGCAATGCTAAACCACTGCGTCACCATGCCTCCCTGCTGGTAATCCAAACCTATGATGACATACTGTAAACCACAGCCACTAATATTTTTTAAAGAAATCCTAAGTAATGGGACAAACTGATCAATATGAACAATACACACAGAAAGTAAGAATGATATCAACATTTGTCTTACAAATCAATATTTGTCAGCAACCAAACATGTTATTAACCCTTAATGGTATTTAGCAACAACTATACAATCTGTGAATTTGCTTGCCAAACATCAAGTTAGTATCTGTCTCTCCATTCAGCAACTTGCAATTACAAACACAAACTGCAAGGTACTAAAGTAATCTATGTATCACCTTCAGGTGTTAATTATTTTACCCCATAATGTGATGCACTTACCCTGCCTACAGGTAAAGATCCGGATCTGGTTTGTAATACCTGACTTGCAGCATGTAATTTCTGGTAAATTAAAATATTTTACTTCATTTTTTTAAACTTGTTGGTTACTTGATTGTCCATAATCAGGAAACCTCTTGTCCCTGGTGAGGGTCACGGCACCGCACAGCAGAGAGCCTGAGTCAGGTCCAAGCTCTGTTGTGCTCCATTTTACAACATGTCACACTGGTCAGCTCTTCGTAGTGATGAATTAAAAATGTCGTTGCTTTATTCATTAAAACTGCCCCAGTTGAGTGTTTTTTTTTCTAGGATGATAAGAACTGAAAAGTAGGTGGGTTAAAACAAAGCTGAATTGAGTATAGTACTAACAGAGCTTCCGGAGCGTGATGCTGACCACATCACCTCCACGTCCATTGTCGGTTGAGAAAAATGGTGTCCCTCGCCCCCCATTCCCCCATGGGCCTTTATGGCCAGAAATGGTGACCTAACCTACCTACTTACAGAGCTTACCCCCAGAGGGCAGCACTGAGACAACTGGGAGACAATCAACCATGTGTCTTACTTGCTCTGTACTCCTGTACTTCACCCTGTTGCCATTCACAAACAGCCTGCCACACTATTAAACACATCCAGCCAATAAAACCTTCACTCTTGGGCTGAAGACAGAATCTTTTTCCTATGAAGGTGATCCACTAGTTCTGGTTTTCATTCCCATAACCTTATGTGTAAAAAAGGTGAGACTTATTTGTCTATACAGTGCCTGCAGAAAGTATTTATCCCCTTTGGATTTTTTCACACAATTTGTTATGCTGCAAATTCAAAATGAAATATATTAATATATAACTGTATGGGATTTTTTGTCACTGATCTTCAGTGATTATGTGATTATAGAAATTATTCTCTAATGTAAAAGTGGAATGAAAATGATGGATTTTTTATGTGTAATTTCAATGAAAACAATGAAATATCTTAATATGATAAGTATTCGCTCCTTTTGCTATGACACTAAATTGAGTCAAGGTGCCTCTGACTTCCAAGTGAGATCAATCTAAAACCTGAATGGAATCCACCTAAGGTCAGTTCAATTGGTTAATATGATTTTAATCTATATACTGTAGGGCTCCTCAGTTGACAGTGCATGTCAGAGCAGAAACTCTACCATGGAGATGAAGAAACTGTCTGTACAACTCTGTGATGGAGTCATGAGAAGGTATAGATCTGTGGAGGTGTAGGATGTAGAAAGTCCCCAGAAGCACAGTCAATTACATATTTAGGGAAGAAAATAAAACCACCCAGACTCTTCTGAGAGCTCCCAGACAGAGCAACTGGGGAAGAGCAACTTGGTCAGGGAAGTACCCAATGACCACCCTCACAGAACTAGAAAGCTCCATGGCTGTGATGGGAGAACCTGTTCAAGGACAACAATCTCTGCAGCTCTACACAGACGTATGGGAGAAGAAGCTAACAGCATGCCTTGTGATTTCAAACAAGCATATGGCACACCTGAGACCATGTGGCAAAACATCCTCTGGTCTTATGAAACAAAAATTGATCACTTTCACCTGAATGCAAAGCACTCTGCCTGACGCAAACAGAACACAGCTCATAACGTGTGCGGCACCATCCCTACCATAAAGCAGGGGGGCGGCAGCATCATATTTGGAGGTGCTTTTCAGTTTCAGGGACTGGGGCTCTTGTCAGGATTGTGGGAACAATGAATGAAGCCAAAGACAGGCACATTCTTGAGGAGAATCTGTTTCAGTCAGCAAAATATTGGAACAATTAATGTTGTAACAGGACTTCAAACCGAAACATACAGACAATAAGACACTGGATTTTTTTTCATGAATTTTGTTACACAATAAAAATATGTTTCCCCTTTAAATTTGCCCCCCTCCCCCTTCACAAATAGAATATGCCCTCCCTTTACTATGATACACTAAATTGAGCCAAGGAGCACCTAGCATCCTAATAATATCACTCTTAAACTTAAATGGAGTCCACCTGTGGTCAGTTCAATTGGTTGACAGTGGTTTAAATGGTTGGTGTATGCTGTGTTAATCAAGGGGGGCAATCATTAAAATCAGTGATGGCAGCAGCCATCTTCTACGCTGTTGTGTGCTGGGGCAGCAGCATCATGACAAGAGATGCAAATAGGCTCAATAAACTCATCAAGAAGGCTGGCTCTGTGTTGGGGATAAGCCTTGACCCCCTGGAGGTGGTGGCTGAGAGGAGAATACTGACCAAGCTCACAGCCATCATGAACAACACCTCTCATCCGCTTCATGGGACTCTTATTGGGCAGCGGAGCACTTTTAGCAACAGACTGCTCCAGCTACGGTGTTCAAGGGAACGTTTCCGCAGGTCTTTCCTCCCGGCGGCTGTCAGGGTGTATAACGCTGCCCTAGGCTAAGACTGTTAGCCCTTCATTTGCTCCATTGTACTTTTTTTTGGACACTCAATCTGTATATACCTATGCACATTTTGCACATATTTCATTTAGTTTTTACAGTAACTATGAGCATACTTTGCACACACCTATGTATTTATTTTTATTTATTTTGTATTGCTGTACGTATTTTAATTTTTAGTCTAGTCTGATGTCTGTTTTTTTTTGCTTGTCTTGGGCTGGACTGCTGTAACACATCAATTTCCTTTCGGGATCAATAAAGGCTTATCTGTCTAGGTTGTATCTCCCTTTTTATATACAGGCATTACCAAACTTGACAAGACAGGCATTACTCCTGTTTCAACAGATGATTGTGTGAAGTGTTGATTGTGAAATGTTTGGAGACATCATGATTGGTTAGTTTTAAAAGGAAGCTGTGAGTGAGGGTGGGGGTAAAGATTATCCTCTGATTCCCTTGAAGGGCTGCTGGAATTTTATGAAGTGGTAGAAGATTTGAAGAAGATTTGAATAAACACCGGGGCACTGATTTTGGTCCTCCAAATATAGGCACAACATTTACAAGAAGAATTTAAACGGCTTTAAAATGTAAAATAATTTAAAAATATGTTTCGGGTGGACCCCAATTTCTGATTATATTTTTGGAAAGGCTCAGTAGAAAAAACTTCACAACAGAACTTTCTAGACATAAAAACAGCCCCACTTGGAGAGTCTACTGAGCCTAGCAGTCAGAAATTAAAAAAAAAACTCCTTAAATCAACTGTGCATCATCTAAAACTAAACATTTCTGTTTTAGGAAGGTCAACAGGCTTACTGTATCAGCATATCGCGCCTCATACTACACAGAGCCAAATTTACTTCACATGGATCTGAATGAGCTGCTAATGAACAGCTTCACAATATTTTTATACTTTATGTGTTTTCTCTCCAAATGTGTTCCATAATGTTCTTCAGTACAAGGGAAGTCTTCCCTTTTTTTCTGACTGTGCCATGACACTCCCTAAGATGGACATTTATGAACAGCCTGCCCGACTTTGCTACTGCAACCACCACTACAGGAGCTTCCAGATTCCACTTCTGGTTGGACCTCTGACATTGATTGATCAGCCCAGTGTGCAAATAGCTCCCTCAAATCCAAACACGGAGAGAGGTCTGGTTAAGGGTAAAATGATTCCTGTACTAATGCCAGAGCACCTTGATGGCACAATGCCTTGATTAAACCTTTTTCCTGATAAGGCCTTAAGACACATTGGGCACCTGGAGAATGAATGCGGTTTCTACTTGTGTCTCAACCCCCACAAAACACAGGCATCAGTAGTACAAGCGGCAAAATCATCTAACAGACTAAATCTTAACACTAAATTCTGAAGAAGGCTCCTTGCCAGAGAGTTCACATCTTTAGTTTCTCTTTGAGCTTTGTTAAGAATTTCTTAACTACAAAAGGGCAAGGCTTTACACAGAAAAGAGCCTAAAATTGCTCCTAACCATGGGCCCCTCAGTATTTTATTTACCCAGATAGCTGCTAACAAAACTTTCATCGGGAATGTCAAACACTGCCCTGTTTTAAGATGAGAAAGTGCTGCTACAGCACTTTCAGACAGCACCCATACTGACAGAAGTCTAAAACAAGAAAATCGACTGAAAAGGTAATTTACTTTAACTAAAAAGTTAAAGTACCTTTTTAACAGAAGAAGTATTATAAAAAGATCAGCACCACAAGACTATCAAGCTTTCCTGACTCAAGAGTAACTTTGATTCGCGTGAGGAAGGGAGGCATGACCTTTAACTAAAGCCACAGCTACAGCTGGAGTTGCTGGGAAATTGCTCTTGAAAAATGTAAGATTGACACATGAAGAAGTGAAACTGCATTTTCCACCCTTCCCAGCTACAAAGAGATCAATGAGATAATTCATTCTGAATACAGATCCCAAGCAGCGTCTGGATCGGTGAGTCAGTCAACCCCAATGGAGAATATAAAAGGAAAGCATTCTGCATTTTTGGCACTTTTATAATTCGTTCACTTTTTATATTAACCAAAGACCTGGTGTGACATTAGCATGACAGGACATTGAGTCCTCCTTAAGCATTAGCTTGGTAAGATGTCTCCTTTGATTGTCCAAGCCATACGTTACTTGTTACTTGTACTGGTGCCTTCCACTCAAAATCATTTTAAATGAGAACGTTTTGGAAACATTCTCCTTATTGACTTGGTAATTAAACAATGACAAGTCCCAGTAAACAAGGTGATGCTACATAAACAACAAAGTCATCACAGACTTTGGTGGTCCCACAGATCAGGGTGCTGTGATAAACAAATTAAGTTTAAAGGAATTTACACATGAAATCATCTTGTTTGTCACTGAGTGAAGATGTACAAATAAAAAACATAAGAAAATTAACATAATAAAGAATTGTAAAATTAACAGCATATATAATGTTTATAATCTGTTATAATACACAGGCTGACATGCTCCCACAATTTTGAATAAAAATAGGTGAGTGGGAGAATTTTTAGATTCCACCTTTTTAAAAAAATATACTTTTTATAATGAGCTCTGGAAATTACACAGTTCAGTTTGTTTCCTTGACTGAAACATCAAAATATTAAGAATTCAGGTTGAGGTAGAATCAGATATTATAGATTAGGAAACGGCAAAGACACCAATAATTTGTTTGCTATAAATTAAGTTTTAAAAAGGTTCTAAACTTGTTCAATTTTATATTTTATTAAGTTAAGCATCTTACATTTTGGATATAATTTCCAAAAAGTAGACTACAGATTATAACTGGTGATTCTGTTTTTCTAGATCTGGTTGCAGAATGCTGTGTAGCAGAATAAGGCATTTAGTGTAATACTGAAGGAGATGGTGGGACAAAGTGTAAATTTAATATTCAAATCCTTGGCTGATCCTTCAATATATTCCTTTTCCACTGAATGGAGTTATTGTTGAGTTAGCAGTTACTGAGACTGTTCACAATGGGTTAAGTAGCTGGCTTGACTCCATTGAGAGACAGGAATGTTAGAAAAGTTAGCCTAGAAGGCATTTCCTGTTTGCAGTATCCATGGCAACTTGATTTTTTTCATTTCCCGTTCCTGGAAATCTTTGAGCTGTTGAGTGTATTTGAAGGATAGAAAGGATGGGTATCTTTCAGAATAAAAAAAAATCATCACACTGGCTAGAATTCTACACTTACCCTTCTAGACCAATCCTACACATTCCTTTTAATTTCTGTATGTCAGAATCTGAGACATACTGTATGTCACACTCTGAGGGAGCCGGGCATTAGATAAGGCCAATCTGGAACTCCTGCATAGTCCTGTTTTACATAGAATAGGCTGTAGCATGACCCTGGCAAGTCCATTCAGGTCATGACATCTCATTGACCTCGACTGCTTACCATTAGCAATCAGGCATGAAAACCCTTGTTTGTTGAATGTAAACAATAACACCAAACTAAACCTAGAAATGAAAACAGCACTCGCACATGGTCTTTATGTGGGATGGAGAATTGCAGTTTACCTAATATACCTAATACTCATGCCTTATGCCTCAACATTCTTTAAGAATCTGAGTCTGACACCCAAACTTAAGTACTTTGCTATTTCGTCCCGTATTTCGTTTTAGTTCACATGCACTGTATATTATTTTATATGTTACTGTATAACACACTATAGGATTAATTATTTATGCTTTTCTACTATACTTTATAATGCCATGTTGAAACATGACTCATTAGGGGATAAATGCTCAAACTAAGTGATGTAGCTAGTGGAGTACCTCAATGATCTGAGAAGACTATTGCTCTTCCTAATTTACATAAACGATTTAGCGTGCAAAGTAATTAAGTACATAGGCAATACCAAGCTAAAAGGACTGGGAAAAAGACTCAGGTGTTTATACAGTGCCTTGCGAAAGTATTCGGCCCCCTTGAACTTTTCAACCTTTTGCCACATTTCAGGCTTCAAACATAAAGATATACATTTTTTATTTTATGTGAAGAATCACCAACAAGTGGGACACAATTGTGAAGTGGAATGAAATCTATTGGATTTTTGAAACTTTTTTAACTAATAAAAAAATGAAAAGTGGGGCGTGCAAAATTATTCGGCCCCCTTGCGTTAATACTTTGTAGAGCCACCTTTTGCTGCGATTACAGCTGCAAGTCGCTTGGGGTATGTCTCTATCAGTTTTGCACATCGAGAGACTGAAATTCTTGCCCATTCTTCCTTGCAAAACAGCTTGAGCTCAGTGAGGTTGGATGGAGAGCGTTTGTGAACAGCAGTTTTCAGCTCTTTCCACAGATTCTCGATTGGATTCAGGTCTGGACTTTGACTTGGCCATTCAAACACCTGGATATGTTTATTTGTGAACCATTCCTTTGTAGATTTTGCTGTATGTTTGGGATCATTGTCTTGTTGGAAGATAAATCTCCGTCCCAGTTTCAGGTCTTTTGCAGACTCCAACAGGTTTTCATCCAGAATGGTCCTGTATTTGGCTGCATCCATCTTCCCCTCAATTTTAACCATCTTCCCTGTCCCTGCTGAAGAAAAGCAGGCCCAAACCATGATGCTGCCACCACCATGTTTGACAGTGGGGATGGTGTGTTGAGGGTGATGAGCTGTGTTGCTTTTACGCCAAACATATCGTTTTGCATTGTGGCCAAAAAGTTCGATTTTGGTTTCATCTGACCAGAGCACCTTCTTCCACATGTTTGGGGTGTCTCCCAGGTGGCTTGTGGCAAACTTTAGACGAGACTTTTTATGGATATCTTTGAGAAATGGCTTTCTTCTTGCCACTCTTCCATAAAGGCCAGATTTGTGCAGTGTAAGACTGATTGTTGTCCTATGGACAGACTCTCCCACCTCAGCTGTAGTTCTCTGCAGTTCATCCAGAGTGATCATGGGCCTCTTGGCTGCATCTCTGATCAGTCTTCTCCTTGTCTGTGTTGAAAGTTTAGAGGGACGGCCAGGTCTTGGTAGATTTGCAGTGGTCTGATACTCCTTCCATTTCAAGATGATCGCTTGCACAGTGCTCCTTGGGATGTTTGAAGCTTGGGAAATCTTTTTGTATCCAAATCCGGCTTTAAACTTCTCCACAACAGTATTACGGACCTGCCTGGTGTGTTCCTTGGTCTTCATGATGCTCTCTGCGCTTTCAACAGAACCTTGAGACTATCACAGAGCAGGTGCATTTATACAGAGACTTGATTACACACAGGTGGATTCTATTTATCACCATCAGTCATTTAGGGCAACATTGGATCATTCAGAGATCCTCGCTGAACTTCTGGAGTGAGTTTGCTGCACTGAAAGTAAAGGGGCCGAATAATTTTGCACGCCCCACTTTTCATTTTTTTATTAGTTAAAAAAGTTTCAAAAATCCAATAGATTTCGTTCCACTTCACAATTGTGTCCCACTTGTTGGTGATTCTTCACATAAAATAAAAAATTTATATCTTTATGTTTGAAGCCTGAAATGTGGCAAAAGGTTGAAAAGTTCAAGGGGGCCGAATACTTTCGCAAGGCACTGTATATTCTGTATACACATCACTTTTACTGTATAAAGTGAAAAGCAAATATTTTAAAACAAGGGATGTTGTGTTAAGATTATACAACACACTAGTCATCATTTTGAATATTGCGTATAAGAATATTCAAGAAGGATGCTTCTGTTCAGGAATTAGTCCAGATAAGAGTAACCAGACAGATACCTGAGCTCAAAGGAATGTACTCTATTTTGGTTCTAATTGTTTCGATAACTTTGCATGTCATAGAAGTTAGACTTATTGGTTTATCATCACTTGTATAAGTTTTGTCACCTTCTTTAATGTCAGCACTACATTACAAATCCTCTAGACCCTTGTCTTGAGTGATTGTTGGAAGAGTTGTGTTAATGTGTTCTGAAAAACATATCTTGTTTCCTTATGAATTGTTGGTACATAAGGCAATGATGTATGGTGAGATACCATCAGGCTCGGGGATTTATTAATCTTGAGTGGTTTATAGTACCCGAAACACTTCTGTCATTTTTATGCTATCACTATTCAATTCAGAATTCTGTCCTTCTGATTCCAGAGGTATATTTTGACTTCTTCATTAAACTCTGTCTCATTTCTTTAAAGTGCTTAACAGAAACTGTGAACATTTGCTTTACACTCAACCTGTAGTTTCAGAATATGACTCTAAACACATAACGATCACAATGGTTCTCTCACTTTCATTTGTCTTACTTGATTTGTCATGAGTGCTTGAAAAGACAAGATCTATGTCTTATAGGTGCTCTGTCAAACTGGCTAAGAAATGCTGTGCATTTATCATGTCTATTTGTTTTCCACAGGTGACATTTTTATAGGTTTCTCCCAGCCTATGTGCAGAAAGTTCAAGTCTCCCATTAAAACTACTTCTTCTTTCGCAAATAAATTCTTAATGTGATTATATAGTGTTTAATTAGCATTTTGTCACCTAAAGCATACTCCTAAAACAGGGCTGGGCCTTGGCCTAGGCAAACTAGGGGACTGCTAGAGCCTTGAAGTCACCAGGGGGACTCAATGTGCAACACAACATGTTTTCTTAGTCCAAATGTGAGTCAAAAATTAGCTCTATTGGTTCTCCTGTTTATGCTGTGCTAATCTCACCTGTTAATATTTATTAGTTATAAAATATAATATTTTTGTTAATGTAAGTGTAGTATTTATTTCACTGTTAATATAGTAAATGGCTCTTATCTTTGCTGTAAAATGACAATATCAGTGCAGTTTTAGCTGCTGGTACACTGAATGCTGCTCTTTTGGTTTCAGAAACTAGTAAATGGTCGATTTTATTAATCTTTTATTACCTCTAATGAAAGATTACAATCCTTCACAAAGATTACAATCTTTCACTGAGAGAAGGAAGCACAGAAAAGAAGAGCAGGATAAGCTATCTCTAGAGAGGTATGCCAAATCAGCCACATTTTCTAGCTAGACACATACACTATTTGAAGTGTCTTACTAGAAGTGAACAGATTCATGTTTCTCTTTATTACTTTCAATGTTAAACTACATCTTATCTTTGTAAAATACGTGTAACTTGTTCTTGTTTGAAAGTTATTTATCATGTGTCTTCAAAGCTGGTTAACTGTTTTTTTTCTACTTATAAAATATATATTTTTAATTGTTCTAAAGTACAATACATTTGGGGTGGGACATGATAATAGTAGTTTATGCTCTAATCATGAGCTGGCGTCTCACTCGGATAGATTCAAAGCTAAATTGATTCCTCTGGCTTAGTTCCTTAATCTGAATACTCTGTTAATATATAATGTTACACCTCCCCCTCTTCTATTCTTCCTGTCTCTCTGGAACAGAGTGTATCCACTCATATTACACTCCTCGCCATCATTTTTAGTTAGCCAGGTTTCTGTGATTCCGATAACGTCATAATTGCCTGCTAATGCAGTAGCTTTTATCTCATCATATTTGTTTCTGATGGTCTTAGCACTTAGGTATAAGTACTTATTCACCTGAGCATTTGTTTAATTTTGTCCTTTGGTTCTCCCTTTATCTTTGTTCCCCATGTAACTTCCTTTTTGATTATCTTTGGTTTCTCCCCCCCACACTTTCCATTCTAACATGCCACACTAACACTCAAAAGGGTGGGCAAAATGAGAAAACGAGCGCGCCGTTTCCCACACATCTGCAGTCGCCAAAGCGCATTCGCAGCATATCCCGTGATGCAATTCGGCCTCATTTGCATAACACCAGACCGGCAGATCGCTACGCAAGCTCGCGTCGTGCGCCTGCCACACACCGAACAAACACCGGAGCCTTTTCAGCAATTTCCAAAAAACGGGCCTGCTCGCCTGCCCACAAGGCTCCGTCTCTTACCCGATGTTTCTGGTTAAATAAAAGCCCCCATAATTTTCTAGGAGATTTTCAGTCTTGATTTGAAAGTGCTCAGGGAAGGCAACTGTCTGATATCCTTGGAGATAAAATTCGAGAGCTTTGGGAGCAAGAGAAGGCCCTATCACCCATAGAATGTAAATGAGCTTGGGGGACGTCTGGTAGAAGATGACTAGAATTAGATGAATGAAAGTTATGACTCAGGGAGTAGAATGATAGTAAGTCAGACAGGTGATGAGGTGCCAAGCCATGTAGACTCTCACGTGCACAAGACCCAGAAAAGTGAAAAAATTCACTTTGGAAAAAAAATGCATACATCATTTGTAATAAACAAAACTCAGAAAAAGTGGAAGAGAGTAAATACTTTTGCAAAGCTCTGTATGGACAACTGTTCATGTGTATGTATGACCAGTTCATTTATTTAAAAACCCAAACCAGCTTTGCCATTGTGAGCTAAAGTCCTCTCCCGCCATTCAGCACAAACTGTAACCAAATCCCAAACCCTGTGGTGGCTCTACTGTATCTTCATAAGACCACAGAAAACCCCTCAACACTTCGGCACATAGCAGCTGCCTTTTATCGGTTGGTTCTCAACACTCGCTCAACTTTTCTTTGTAACCAGAAGATAAGAAACACCAGACAGGTGGGAACACCACACTGAGCAAAGTCTCAGGTCACAGAAAGGCATAACTCCTAGGCTGCTGGAACAGCAACATCAGGAAACAGACACTTCCTCCCAAAAAGTTTAAATCGCTTGCTCTCGGGCACTTGCTAAAAGCTGAAAACTTGAAAACTAAAAGCTTTCATTTAATGTTTCAACAAACTCTGCTTCTTTTCAGCACACAATATCTGCATAGTCCAGCACGGCAATTCCGTTGTGATTAAGATCTTTATTTCACGCTGGCAGTGCATTCCAGTTGAAACTGTGGATTGCACGCATCACAGATTTGGAGATTTTGAAAACATGTGGCAGCTGAGCAATCAAAAGAGCAGCTTTTACCGGGAATAGCTTTAAAGCTGTTACTTGATGTGAGTCAAGTAGCCTGGAAAGGGCTCAGTCTCAAAGTGCGGCGCTGATGCCTTACTTTCACAAAGAGCTCGGCGTTTAGTTGCTCTAAGAGTACCTATGGGTTGCAGTTCAAAGCACAGAGAAACCTTTCTCTGCATTTTAAATCAAGGCACCTTTAGCACCTACTGTTCCTGCTTTCATTTGTGAGTGAGCATTTACAGTCCAGTCATCAGAGAGGTCTGCGCTGAAAACAGAGCTTAATAATAATGAGGAGAAAGACGAAAGCTGTTTGGGAGCCTTCAAGAACACTCTGTGGCTCAGCCCTGCTCCCCCTCCAGAGGCCTCCCCATCAAAGCAGCTGACCCAAGACTGGTGCTGTGTGCTGTGGAGTGTGACATTCGCTGCAGGAGCCTTAAAGCTGCAGTCTGGTTTATTCTCTAGCTTTCTGCACTGCTCCAGTCTTACATACACAAGCCAGCCTTCCCAGCACATCACCAGGGGTCATAATATAGAAAGATCCCCACTGTCAGTCTCATCTTATCTTTTATCTTTAGAGATAAGATGGGACTCCCTTCGGATACATTAAGAAAACTAACTTTACATATAATATTTATTGTAATAATTATCTTGTCTAACGGTAGAGAATAATTCTATTGGGGGTGTATTACAGAATGCACTTCTAAGCATTTCTGATAATATTATGGATGGATGTAAGATTTCCGATGTAGTGGTTTCAAAACAACAAATATGTTAGATTCTCAATGGGAGCTACAGATTTCTACCACTCTTTGTTGACTGGTATTAAACCTGCAGTTTCTTTTGTTTTCAGGGCATTCCTAACTGTTGATTTTAGTATACCCAATCTCTGTGCTGTGTTTTTCATTTCTTTGACTTCAACTATAGACTCCCAAACACTGAAGTAAAAGCAAGACAGACTGACAGGATGTTCACACTCTCTTTTATGAGTGCCTAACTGCCTAACCTCTTACTTAATTATTCAACAACGAAAACCTGACAAACAAGAGACACCTATCAGCCAACTGCCCCAATAATTTTGAAGAGTTTAAGCATTATGCGTTTGTTTACTTGATCCAAGAAGGTAAAAGTGAATTGTGTTTAAAAATAAAATACTAAGGAGCTATATTTGTATTATATTATACTTAGAGGAGTTTGATGAGATATGATTACAGTCAAAAGTGTCTTCACTGTCTAAACTCTTTTGGATGGCATTCTACATACAAGAAATACATTTTATTGTTAATGTTTTTATTATACAGCATGTAATGATGTATTAATAGGGAATTGCTGTGAGTACATCACTAACTAACCTGCATCTTTAAAATGGTATTGTAAATATAGCACAGCATTGTGGTGTAGTGGGTATTGCTTTTACTTCCCAGCTCCCATTTATTTAGTTCAAAATCTGTCTCTGTCTATGTGAAATGTGTACATGGGTCCTGGGTCCGTCCCTGGGTACTTTACTCTCCTCCCAGTCCATAAAAATATTACCTAGGTTAAACAATGTATCTAAATACACAGAGAAACTTGTACCCTCTGCCTGCCCGGTGAGGCCCCAGGTCACTGTCACTCTTTTAAGATACAGCAGTTGTCAAAATGAATGGATACAGAAAATACAAGAACTACCTTAGGGTGAATGGGGTTTGATATACAGTACTTCTTTGGAGTGTATCTGAAGTATAAAGTGAGAAACTAGTGCCCAGTATTTTCCAGTACACTATGGTCCACTACAAACAGTGAAGCAGCCAAGGTTACACCCACCCCAGCCTCTTCCTTTACCATAAAGAAATGATAGGAGAGATGTTCCTGAATTAAATCTCTTATTTCTCTTCCATTTCCAAAACCATAGTATTTCTTCAACTTCAAAACCCTTCACTTCGAACTTCAAAACCCTTCACTATTTTGCCACTCAAGTTTATTTTTGCAAATAATGCGCTACAGTAATTGAAATACAAAAATGATACATTGTTAAAACTTGGTTACCTGTGACGTAAGAGCATACACAGAGCAGTTGAGTATGAGCTAGAAAGCTAACCTCTGGATTCAGAATCAATCAGTTGTTAACAGACTTATTTAGTATAAGTCAAGGCCAAGATCTTCTACTTAAAATTGGGATAGGACGGTTGACTTAGGAAATTTTAGAACAATGTTATCCTGCTACAGAAAAGGAAGTAGCAAGATAGGATTTAATATTATATTAATATTTAATAACACAACAGCAGCCTTGTTTAAGTAGGATTTATTCCTCCTTCAGCACTTGAACAAGATGTTTCTTGTTATATTTTCCCCCACTGTATATTCAAGCAATTCAGATTTGAGATGAAAAGATTAATTTGAGCCCAAAACACAGAATGTCACCTTTTATTTTGGGGTATTTCTGTGAATGTATGCTTTAATGTTTTAGAATAATACCACTTAGTATGTTATAGCCCCCATTTTAGGTGAGTGTCAATATTGGGACAAATTAACTTTAAATATTTTTTTATATATTTTAAAGAATTGTTTAATTTTTAAAAAAAATTGAATGAAATAACTACAACCCACTAACTCTTGGTTTGATCTTTTGAAGTGCTTTTCAAAGCCTTTCCTGCAACCATTTTCAGATGCTGACTTCCGTCTCCTTTCCAGCAAATGCATACTCAACTGGATTTAAATCAGGAGACTGCTTTGGGCCGTCTAAGACTTTCCTCTTTCCCCCGATGAACTCCTTGTTTGTGTCAGTAGTGTGTTTTGGGTCATTGTCTTGCTGCATAATGAAGTGCCAGTCATTGAGTCTGGAGGCATTAACTTGTCCATAGGCAGAGAAGATGTATCTATACAATTCTGAAGTCATTCTGCTGCTATAGTCATTAGTTACTGTACACCATCAATAAAAATTGATGGTGAAAAAATAAAAATTAATGCCAGAAACCATATTACTCTGCAACTCACAACTGACAACCCACTAAAGCTCAGCAGGTGTGAGCCTGGTCAGTACCTGGATGGGAGACCTCCTGGGAAAAACTAAGGTTGCTGCTGGAAGAGGTGTTAGTGGGGCCAGTAGGAGGTGCTCACCCTGCGGTCCATGTGAGTCCTAATGCCCAAGTATAGTGACAATAATGTAATGATAATGTTACTTTATTAGCCCTATACAATTTCTTGCATTAGGAATTCGTCTTTTTGCATACCCCAGCTTTTCTCCATGAAACACAGACACACAGACAGGGAGAGAAGCTTGGGTACGTGGGCTAGGGTTAGTGACGGGGACACTATACTATAAACTGGCGCCGTCCTTCGGATGAGACATAAAACTGAGGTCCTGACTCTCTGTGGTCATTAAAAATCCCAGGGCGTTTCTCGAAAAGAGTAGGGGTGTAACCCCAGCGTCCTGGCCAAATTTCCCCTTGACCCTTACCAATCACGGCCTCCTAATAATCGCCATCTATGAATTGGCTTCATTACTCTGTTCTCCTCCCCACTGAGAGTGGTGTGTGGTGAGCATTCTGGCGCACTGTGGCTGCCATCGCATCATCCAGGTGGATGCTACACATTGGTGGTGGTGGAGGGGAGTCCCCATTACCTGTAAAGCACTTTGAGTGGACTGCCCAGAAAAGCGCTATATAAGTGTAAGCAATAATAATAATAATAATTATTATTATTATTATTATTATTATTATTATTATTAAAGATGAGAGAGCCAGTTCCAGAAGTGGGCTATGACACTACCTTTCAATGATGCAGTGGTATGTTTTGGAATATCTGCAGTTCAGTTCTTTATTCACACTTTCACCTAACCATCACTCTGTCTCATCTATCCATAACACTTTGTTCCAGGACTCTACTGGCTCATCCCTGTACTTTTTAGAAAATAGTAACATGGACTTTCTATTTTAGGTGCTGATGAGAGGTTTGCATCTTGCGGTGCCACGTTTATAATTCTGCTGTCAAAGTCTTCTGAGAAGAGTAGATTGTGATACCTCCACACCTGTACTGTGGAGGTTGTTGGTGACATCAGCAACATTTACTTTAGAGTTTTTCTTCACAGCTGATAATTTTTCTATCATCAACAGCAGTTGTTTTCCTCGAACAACTGCTCAGTACACCACTGTTTTTTTTCTCTTTCAGCATCATCCAAAGTAGTGATTTCGCTATACCCAGTTTCTGTGCTATGGTTCTGATTGAATTTTTCTTTTCCTTCAGCATCCAAATGACTTGCTTTTCTTTCATAGACATTTCTCTAGTCTTCATGTTGGTTAAGGCCTACTGACTCCAAAGGCCGACACTTAAGAGGAGAGCAGAGGCCAACTCCAACACTACACATTCATAATCAATGCAACAGGAAACACTTGACCAATAAGAAACACATGGCAGTCAACTATCCCAATACTTATGCTCACCTAGCATAAATAGGGACTCAAACAGGGGGATTGAACACAAAAAGTGCCATTATTCTAAAACGGTACAACATATAAGCACAGAAATAACAGGAAACAAAGCATGGCATTCTGTACTTCTACCTCATATTCACCTTTTCATCTCAAAGCCAAATTGCTCGAGTATACAGCAAAAATAGCAATTTTGACTTCACTGTCTCAGTACTTATCAAGGGCACTGTATTTCTCACAAGCATTCCAGTTTTTTTTTAAATTGAATATCTTCTGAACCAATTGCTATTTATTTGACTAAAGCACTTCCCATATAAGAAAAGGAAAGACAGCTAACACCGTTATTTGACAAAGAAAGATTTGATCTGAGTCAAAACAACCAATTGATAAACAGAGGTGAAGAAGATGAAGAAGACACATTTTGGGTAATTCATTTGCACTTTCTTTTAGAAATGTATCCTGGTGGCTCTAACGTTATTAATAAAAAGCAAAGTGAGAGAACATCTTTCTTTAGCTTGCCCTGTTTTCTAATTTGCCTGTTTTATATAAAGGAAGCATTCTGGTCTGATTAAAATACTATCATTACATTTTAATGGCTGAGAGAAGCAACAAGCTAACAAAAGAGAAGAAAATAAGAACTGCACAACTTCTTATCTGGGTGTTCTCCTAACCTACTGTATATTACACAAAAGTCTATAAATATTAATTACATCAAATAAAGTAAAATTTGAACTTATACAGTGCTATCACATGGACATTTAACATATACTGTAGCATGCAATATGGCAACTCATTGTATTCCCTAGTGCTGAGCTTTTTGTACAAAGTAACATGCCCTTATAATGTTTACTCCTTAGTTCCTTCGATTTTCCTTTTCATAAAATTAAGTTATTTAACACTTTTTTGAGAGCTTATACATTAATCTATAGGCAATATTGCGCAGTTATTGCACTTTGATATATCAGAGTATACAAACTGTCCCACAAACATGAATAAGAACATTTCTACATTTACATATGTTGTGTCAATATCTCAAATTCGATCCTGTGGTAGACGTACAGCAGTGTTAATAAAGCCTAACAAGGCACATGGAGGTTGTATATTCTCCCCATATTTGTGTGAGTTTCCTCCCACAGTCTAAAATACTGGTAGGTTAACTTGCTTCTGTGAATATTGGCCCTGGTGTGAATTGGTCCATGTGTCCACCCTGGGATGTACTTGAGTCCCATACAGTGTGTACCCTGCCTTGTGCGCATTACTTACTAGGATAGGCTAAGACTCCCCCATGACCCTAAATTGGAAAAATCAGTTAGAAAATGAATGGATAGATTTTCTGGAAAGGAATATTCATTGGGTTTTCAGTGGGTATAAAAAAGGCAATTTTATAATTTTAACTAACAATGTGCATATCGAACAAATAACATGAATGTGGAGGAAATGAGTTAAAGGCAGCTGCAGCTAATTAACAACAAAGACAATTAGCTGTTAAACTCTCCCGGGAAATTATTAGAAATGAAAGATGTCATAGACGATCAGAGGCTTCATTAATAGCACTTGAACAAGTTAAGCAGTGTTTCTTGATCTGTGAAATTATAATGTACAAAAAGTACAGTCAGACAGGTCCTGGTGACCTGGCCTTTATTCTGTGGGATGCTTCCTGACTCACAAAGCACTGCTTTGTTTTGCAGTCTGAAAATCCCTAGCCCACCAAATAAGGAAGTCAACTATTGTGAGCTTCTCCTTGCAAATAATCTCAAATACAAAAGCAACAGCTACTGAATAGTATGACCTAATACTCCAGAATAAATTTACTGCATAACGTTTATAAAACGTTTATCCCCAACACACATCTCTGGACATTGAAACATGGCTCACAATCATTCCAACATGGTACAGGCTGGCATTTTTACACACTGGAGTATTGTAAATGTCCATATTTGTAATGTGTAAAGTTTTTTCATGAAGATGGAAAAGGCACAGGAAACCATAAAGCTTAGGGAGCAGGGAACTGTGTCAGCATGGAGGCAGCAAAAAGAACAAACAGGTTAATTCCATGCCTGAAAGAAAGAGTGAGAGAAATACACAATATTTTGGCTGTACAGCTTCCTTTGAGTGTTTGGAGGAGGCAAACAGAAATGTGAAGGAGAGAAGTGGGACAGTGGAAACAAAAGGAAAGAAAAGGTGAAAATGGTGGCAGAAAGGGGACAATGACAGATTCTGTGAGGAAGCATGAGAGGCAGCAATTTGTAAATGAAAAGAAAAGATTACAAAGATACAACAACCGTTATATAAGATGGTGTCAAACAGCTTGAAAGAAAAAGCATTCATTCAGCATTGTGGAAAATGATTATCAGAATGAGACTTCTATTGTGACTGCAAAGCAGTTTTCAGAGAGTCTACAGTTCCCCATAATTTATTGAAAAGTTTGCACCTTTCAAAGCATTTTGACCTTAGATACAGTGCTGTGTGAAATTTTCATCATATCTGTCGTGGAGGACTCACTATAAGCCTGAATCTATATTGAAGACACCTTGAGAATTCCAGGTTAATGTGTGCATTACTGAGGGTTTAGAGGCAGTTTGGCAACTTTAGCCCTTAATACTGTACCATTGTGACCTAACCAAATGACTCATGCTAGATGTTGCTAGATGCTAGACTGATTCTATAGACTTTCACTCTCTACAGATTCCTTCCAGGATCAAAGCTCTCACGTTGGACTACTTCTGGGGAAGACTTGAGTGGGATCTATCCTTCTCTAGGTCCTCCCTTTGTGTGCTCTCTCTACTCTTCTCTTAATTGATGCAGAGTCTTCCCAACAATTCAACCAGTGACACTCACACTTCCTTTATACAGTATATGGCTGGCAGCTATATCGCCCTGAAACTAACAACTGGCAACCCACTGAAGCTAAGTAGGTGTAAACCTGGTCAGTACCTGGATCTGAGACCTCCTGGGAAAAACTAAGGTTGCTGCTGGAAGAGGTGTAAGTGGGGCCAGCAGGGGGCGCTCACGCTGTGGTCCATGTGGGTCCTAATGCCCCAGTATAGTAACAGGGACACTATACTGTAAACAGGTGCCGTTCTTTGGATGAGATGTAAAACCGAGGTCCTGACTCTCTGTGGTCATTAAAAACCCCAGGATATTTCTTGAAAAGAGTAGGGGTGTAAGCAATTACTATTATTATATTTCTAATATATACTAACGCTAGCTCACTAGGCATAACAGTCTTCGTTCTGATTTACTCCACAGCACCCAGCTCTTTCTCTCATTCTGCTGAATTGGGAATCAGTGGGTGGCATTGCTGCCTTGTAGTGCTGGGGCCCTAGGTTCAATTCCGGATGTAAGGTGCTACTTGTGTTGAGATTGTACATTTTCCCCATGACAGAGTCTTTATTATCCCCAGGGGTGGGGGTGGAGTTGTTTTACAGCAGCAGTGTTGGTGTACAGACGGACAGAAGAAAAAGAAACGACAGGATCAACAATATACATATACATATTTGCATAGAAGGTCAAATGTTAGGTAACGATATGGCTACAGGTACGAATGAAAGTTAAATCTGTTGGTTTTGGAGGAGAGTCATGTTCCTGTGAGCTTCAGATTGGTGCGATTAATGGGCTTTTGGGAAAATTGACCATGGTGTGAGAGTGTGAGTGTTTGTATCTTTGTTTGTGTGTGTGCCCTGTGATGGACTGACGTCCCATCCAGGATGTACTGCGCCTGGCACCCATTGCTTGCCAGGATAGGCTCCAGCTCCCCAGAGACCCTGAATTGGAAGAAGCAGTAAGAAAACAGATGGATGTTTTGACTTTATTACTCTTCTTCGTCTGTAGATGTGAGAAAAACTGGTGCGACTTTGCAAGGCAATGCCTCACTCATGCAGGTGCAGCCCTGGTCCATGAAGCCACTCCTGTCCTCAGCAGCAGACTTCTTCCACACTGACTCTAGCAAATTACACATCTGTCTTGGACCTGTGACTAACCTCAGTACAGCATTTGCTATATCTTTATCTTCACAAGTTGCCTTAAAGATCACCAAGCCTCACAGGTCTACTGATTAAGAACTCTTAACTACAGAACACTTACTCTCCTTCTAGGCTGATCCTGTGCAGTCAGGGATGTGCTTCAGTAACATATACCGGCACCCGCAACACAGGTGCAGTTTGGTATATTACTTATTTCCTGCTGGCATCTAAAAACAGACGGATTCCCTCATCAGGTTATTCGCTCATTAGGCTCTTCATTAGTATCTGAGGTGTAGATAATTTCACGGAAGCCTACCTTAACCTCTCCTTTCCTTCATATGTAGTTCCATTCACTCTGGGTGTCATACAGTTGTTCATCTCTGGTGCGTCTTATAATGCGGCCATCTTGGCTCAAGGCCACACCATTAACAGAATTGAGTCAACATGGTGGCGTACTAAAGGAGTCAACCCTTACCCCTACACAGGGAGAATCTAAGAAAAGATGCATTTTCACCAGACACACACCACAGTGAGGTGAGATATTTCAAATGTACTCTTTCATATTGTGACTGAACAAAGAGTGCAAGAACATACTTGAATCGTGCTTGAATTAGGGTAGTAGTTTCCAATATTTCCATAATAATTTGATTGCTTAAATAGGTAACCATGTTTGTTTACCAGGTATGCAAGCATTTTCACAGCGTACAACAGAATCAAAATATACTGTTACTGAGGGTGCCCTTATACTAAATTCACCCATTAGAACAAAAATGTCATTTTCCTTTGCACACTGTTTGAAGAAAAGCCGACTTCAATAAAATAAAGTTTCTCAGATCTTATAAGAGGTGTCAGTAATGTCTGCAAAATGCCATTCAAAATTACAGATTCCTTAACTATAAAGAACATTTTAATACTTAATATTCAATAATATTGAAAATTCAATCTCCCCCTTTCTCCTTTACATCACCTGCATATTTAGTTAACACTCAG
Organism: Lepisosteus oculatus; assembly: GCF_040954835.1. Lineage (NCBI taxonomy): Eukaryota > Metazoa > Chordata > Actinopteri > Semionotiformes > Lepisosteidae > Lepisosteus > Lepisosteus oculatus. The sequence goes on from NC_090701.1 coordinate 29,377,025, forward strand.
CGCTGTTCTTTGCACACTGAAAATATGGCTAAGTGTTTAATTCAGAATCCTGGCAACTCAGCAATAGAGTAGATTAGGTGCTGATTCTGTGAGTACCCGCTTCACAGCCTGATCCTGTCTGAGTCCTTAGATACAGGTTAGAGGTCACTTTAGGTTGCTGGATATCAGGTAGCTCTTGAACTCTGGGTAAGAAAGACTAAGCTGAGAAGCCCAAAGGTCAGAAAAGGAGAAAACATTCTTATTAGTTTTTCTAACCCAGAGTGAAGCAGATTTAAAGATGTGATAAATGCTATTGAAACAGGAGAAAAAAAAGTGTTACCATAACTCCCCAAAAAACATTTTTTTTAAGTAATACTAATCAACCATCAATCGTCAGTCCACACATCCTGGTGTAGGCTGCAGCTATGCTATTAACTTCAAACTTAATGTTCATTGTATTTATTAAAGAAACTGAACTAATGCTCAAAATTTCTGAGTCGTCATTCATTATTTCACTGTTGTAAAAATGCATTCCTCATCTTTTTTAAAATTCATTTGAAATCTCAAACTGCACTCTAGTGTAACATTGCCAATATAATGACAAGAAGATCTCATGACATATTCAGCATTTCATTTAAGAAATTTGATCACCATGTTTCATTGAAAACGGTTTTATCATTTCAAAGCAAATTTTCGCCTTTCAAAAATGTTGGCAATGCTATTATTCAGAGCATAACCAAATTTTACACTCTTCTATTTCTGATGCTTTCTTTACTGTGCTTTCTACTGTTTTAGCTTCCTCCTGCTTCACAGATTCACAATCTCTTCCTTTTCCTCAATTATTCTCATCTTGCTTATGCTGCCCTAGATTTCTTCCCGTATTATCGGCAGAATCATTCTCTCCGCTTCTTTTTTGCCTCTTTCGCTTGTGCTCTTTTTCACTACTTTTCTCTTTGCATTCTTTTCCCTTGTAAAAATCCGTCTGATCCCAGGCTGTGAACTGGTGTTTGATTTGCCCAGTGGGACTCCTCTCACGGATGTTGGATGGCAGGTTATCTCTGTTGTCTCTTCCCAGGAAGCTCGATAAAAGACCACTGTACTGTGGAAGGGAAGGATCACGTCTTTGCTGCTCACTTATCCCTGACACATCTGTTGCTGTCTCAAGACTGTGGTAATAAAACTGCTGTTTTCTGAAGTGGCTGAGGTGTGACACATGGAAAGCTAGGTCTTTGAATACTGATATCACTGAGATTAGAAAAAAGAACACTTAGAATGCCATGTAACCAGAGAGTGCTGGCCAAGATAAACTGGTGAAGATCAGCATTAGATCGCTGATGCCACTGGTTCCACTAACCAGTTTTGCAGAGCTCAAAAGAGACACTCTAAATATTTGCACAGAAGATCATCATTCCTGGATTCACCTCCTGTCTTCAAGACATGTGTTCCCCAGCTGACAGGCAGCCAAGCCAGCAAGAAACTGCTCAGGTTCATATCAGTTCTGTTTTCCACAGCATGACAGCTTGACATCAGCATCTACACCAGACTGACAGAGTGAAAACAGGAACTGGCTGCCTCCTATCGCCCTCCCTGACGCACGCTTGTCAAAGGGAAAGCTCCAGCTTAGAGAAGTGTCAGAAAACCGGGGGAAAAAATACAAACTGCTTTTAACACTCTCCATTGAATCAAAATCAAAACAAGGAAACACACAAAAATGGCAGCATTTTGAGAGAGCATTGGTGTTGTGCTCTCATTCCTGACAACCTAACATTTGGTCCTTACTTGTGCTCATGTTGTTTCAAAAATGTCATTAACAGCCTTGAAAATACAGCATATCAACACTGATAAAACACCGCAGGACTGCGCCTATGATATTGTTTGAATGTTTGGATTCACCTTGTGCAGAAAGGCTTGCGAAGAGAACAACACCTTTCCTTCTTCTTTGCTGTATTTTCTAGTTAATACCTTTGCATCGCTGAACTGAAGAGAACCTCTTGGCATCAGTGATGATTTTTTTCAGTTTGAATCGAAAATGTTGCTTCATACCCATACCTTCATTATACTAAGTCTTCATTACTGCAGTTGTCTCTGGATACAATGACAGCTTGTTATCCAGGACTGTGAACTGGTAAAGAAATGCATGCCAGAGGCTTTCATAAGCACTAATCCCACTGAACACTTGACTGAGGCTCTCAAGACACTTCTCTGGCTACCAGTGTGGTCAATGATAACATTTTAATTTCGCTTTTCAAATCATCACATGGACTTGTTCCTTTTCATACGACTGACTTCATTATGTTACACGTCCCAAGGCATACTCTAATTTCTACTTCTCAAGGAAACTGGCATTCAGAATGCAACTACGACCACTCCATTCCAGAGCTTTCTGCCGTGATATCTCTTGAGATTAAGATCCACCTCCCTATATGACATGCAATTTCAGGCCCCTTTTCGGAAACACTAATAACAGATTTTCAGTTTACTTGATTAATTTATTGATAAATGTATTCTGAATACATTTATTACTTATTTGGAGCTCCAGGACACCACATCTGAATTAATACCGATTTAAACATGGAATTCCATCATGTTTATTTTTCCTGATGGAAACTAAAATCTCAGTGTTACCCTTCATGACTTTGCAGGAAATGAACTGTCCTTTTTAAATAATAGAAGAAAAACTCAAAGCATTGGTGACTCAGCCTTTTTGCAATACACTATGTAACAATGGTTGGTGTATTATGGCCCTAATAATAATACACTTTATTTTTACATAGTGCCTTTAAAAGTGGCATCTCAATGCGCTTTACAGAACAACAAAACAAAAAAATACACAAAATATATGTATTGAATCTGCATGAGAGGAGATAGTAGAAGGAAGTATGCAATACAGCAGGAGCAAAGGAGCACTGAACCAGTTAAATAAAAGCCCTTCTAAAAAATAAGGTTTTGAGTTGAGATTTGAAAGAGCTGAGGGAAGGTAACTCTCTAATATCTTTTAGAATAGAGTTCCAGAGCTTTGGAGCATAACAGGAGAAGGCCCTGTCATCCAAAGAGTGTAGACAGGCTTGGGTGTCAGACAGGAGACCAGAATTAGATGAGAAAAGGTTCTGAGGTGGGGAGTAGGATGACAGGTACTGAGGTGCCAAGCCATGCAGAGCCTTATAGGTGAGCATGAGGATTTTGAAGTCCACACAAAATCTCTGAGGAAACCAGTGCATGGACTCCTAGATAGGAGTAATGTGATCACTTGCAATAGATTTGGTCAGGATTCTGACTGCTGAACTCTGGACATACTGCAGTTTGTTCAATGTGGATTTAGATACCCCAGCGAGTACAGCTTTACAATAGTCAATATGGGAAAAGATTGAAGTTTTAACCGGCTTTTCAGCAACAGTTAGCGACAACATAGGACATAGTATGGCAATATTTTTGAGGTGGAAGAATGATGTTTTGACAATATGTTGCATATGTGGGTCAAATGTCAAGCCTGGATCAAAACTCACCCCCCCATCCTCCAGTTTTCACCGAAGCTCAATTAAAGCACCATCCACATTGGGTTACTACATTGGCAGTTGATGGGGCACTCCAATAAGCATGCCTTCAGTCTTGTCACAGTTTAGATGAAGGAAGGATTAAATCATCCATGCTTTTATGTCAGAGATGTAATTAGAGAGAGGAGAGACAGCCATATCAGTGTGGTAAAATATTCAATGCTTTAATGAATATTTGAAATAACTCTAGCCTAGACTAATGTGTAAAGAACAGTGAAAACAAGCTTATGCTATAGCAAAGAAAAGTGGAGGAAAGATACAATTTAGAGGAAAAGGACAGTAAATGCACAAAACTACCTAGCTAACTTTCCAGGTAAACACTGTTAAAGGTCAACTTCACTTTATACAGCTTGGAAAGCTACACTACATATCAAACAGGGGAGTTTTGAAGACACCCTTTTTTGGAAAATGCACAAACACACTGTGCAGAAAGCCACAGCCTAAATTAGTGAGCACATTGTGTAACTCCAGGAGGAGGGGGGAGGGAGGAGGGAGGAGAGAGTATCAAGAAGCAAACTGCAAATTTGAATAATTACACACAGAGAGGCCTTTACTATGAAGTGTTTGAGAATGCAAGGTGGTCTGATGTACTGTACTGTAGGTCATGTCAAATGTAAGGCACTTTGATATGTGTTCCTGAGCGTTTAATTGGTGAACACTAAGGCAAAGCACATTGAAAAAGCAAAGCACATTGAAAAAGCACAGCATTCCCCACTAAATGAAGATTTTACACATATTTTAAATATTTCTTTAGTTATGTCTGGTCAGGTCAAAAGGCTAAATTATACAATCAGCATGCTTTTGCATTGCTTCTGTAAGTTCTGTTTTACAAAAACTCCAGTCACAATTCCAATATTATATACTGAATGAATTACCCTCTCAGGTCTGCTTGAGGGGAATTGCAATATGTTTGCAGTCCTTATTTGAGCGATGTGTTCAGCAGGATCCAAAGCCAGTCTGCTTCCTACATTTCCTATCTCTCCCAGAACAGGAAGCTGGCTTTGCCGACAGAAACTGACATTGACACTACATTTTCTTATTCATCACAAGATGCTATACATCATTGTATATGCATCGGTAAATAAATCTTCTAGAAATTACCTGATGAGCAAACTGTGAACATATTCTTTCAGTTCTACATAGCACCTACAAGTTCAGGTGGGTAGCTGCATCAGCATGCGTAGGCTGCAAAGGAACAAGTAATAGGTTTATTCCATGCTGAAAAAAGAAGAAAGAAAACACAACGTTTTGGCCGTGGAGCCTTCTTCAGGTGTGCACAGTAACAATTCCAATATTATATACTGAATTAATTACCCTCTCAGGTCTGCTTGAGGGGAAATGCTATATATTTGCAGTCCTTATTTGAGCGATGTGTTCAGCAGATATGTTCAGCAGGCTCCAAGGCCGAAACGTTGTGTTTTCTTTCTTCTTTTTTCAGCATGGAATAAACCTATTAATAGCACCTACAATATTACAATGACTACTTCTTCTATCATAAAAGTCCTGTTGGCGAAAAGACCGGTGTTTAAAGAAGTCTCACACTTAACTGATCCATTGTAAAGACAAAACATACTAGTTTGTCTGCCTGTTGGTTAACTATTTTGGCTCTTTCACTTCCAATCAATGAAAGCTTCCTTTGACTGGAACTTACATAAACAGCTACATGTAGTTGGTTTTACATCCAAGAATAGGTAAAAGTCAAAGCAAATTAGGTTACATATTAACAGAGAGCACCCGTAAACTACATATAGGTAACAGCCAGAATATCACCAAAATATGGTGATTCAAAATATGCCTGATGATTTATTTTTATTTTCAAGCAAAATTAGTTTTTTTTTATCATACCGCCTTGTGACATGCAACAAAGCCAATTTAGCGATGGACCGTTGTTCAGTGAATATATTAAGAGTCACCTTAGGAATCTGTCTCAAAAGGATATGTGACCATCTGACAATGACAAACGTCCTAAAGCAACACCTCCAATAGAACCATACAATCCCACAATATCCCACAAACCACAAATGTTGTCTGTTCTTGTCAACCTGCAACTGCATGAAATCTTTGCTTTTTCTAAATGGAAATTGTGCATGGGAAGAACTGACATCACTTCACACATCATAATTTAGTCTGTGCAGAGGGAAAAGGTGTGTCCATTTGGATTGGTGACTCCATGGATCGACTTAAAATATTTTAAATGCTCAGTTGCAATGCAGTTAACAATCTATGGATCACAACCATGACAACATGACCAGCAAAGCACAGAATACCTATACTGACTTCCTTCCATGAACTGAAACAAAAAAGAATGTAAGAATAACAGGCAACAGCAGTGGCTCGTACCAGCAGTATTAAGACAGCCCAGACTTTTATAACCAATGCCTTAGAAAGCAAAAAGACCTACAAGCAAGATAATGTATAAAAAAGTACAACCACAAGCCTAGAGTAAGTAGTAATCATGGTAAACTGCTCAATATTATTCCTTGCATTCCTGAGTGCAGTTCCAGTATTACATTCCTTGCTTTCCATGTGATAACAGCACTAATAACACTATTAAACCACATCACTGGCCACAGCTGTTTTTCCTCTTTCCTGGAATTATAAATGTCATCTCAGTTAGAGAGGAAAGAAAAGGGATTTTAAAGCACTAAGATAATAATATATGGTTTTTCTCTCATTCACATACCTGTACTTGTGCTATTGACTGAGCACAGTCATTCGGGTAACATGTTAACAGTTATGGTTTGGATCACTGTCACATTTCCTGTTCCTAACAGTTAACTTCCAAACTTGAAACACAGCACTACCTTCACTGACGACCAGGGAAAGCCTACAGACAGGCATTGTTAACCAAATCTTCTAAGCCTGTAGACACACAATTGTGCTCAAAGTAGTATGGATGTTATTTGGTGAGCATTCATGTTTATTATTACTTGAAGAATTACTCATGGTTAGGGAATGCAATTGCTTGATGGATAAAGTGAGATTATAACACATATGCCTGCAAAACAACAACATGGAACCAAGTTTGAGACCATTTAGTTTTCCTTCTGCTGCATGTACTGTCATGGTGTCAGAGAAACAAATTAATCTGGAAGCCCACCTATCCATAAAATGCATTACCAGAGGTAGTGCAGGCTGAGAAAAGGACCACCTTGTCTCATTAACTTGTCCTAGCAACCAACCAGACGAGATGGGTAACAAAAGAAGACCGCAGAAACATAAAAACTTGGATTGGCATTCGAGCATGAGATTCTTTTTGCTGTAACTTCAAACGCTTTCAACCATAAGCATCAAGGAAGTATTTGTAGGAGCATGGATAATTTAGGTCTGCAGAGAAACCGAATGGAAACGCACATGAAGAATGTTATTGTGACACTTGCTAATAGACTATGTACAGTAGCTCTGGACAGTTTGCAGTGATGTACAGGAGAGGGGGAGGGGTGCCTCAGATAGCCAGCTAATACACTGAAACATCTACTACATATCTACCTTGTCAGGTTAAGGGCCCAAATGAAAGGAAGAATGAAACCTTTCCCCTCCTGACCTGCTTTATTTCCACACACAGAGGCATCTAAGATGCACATACAATCCTGCCTTGTTGATTAAGCCTTTCCCATTTTATTTATTGATTTATGAACCAGTCTCTGCAAGACCAGAATAATTCACTCGTCCGTTAATCAATAATGCTCATTCCACTCTAGCCTGCCAAGTTTTTTTGTCCAGTATCGTTCTAGGTTTTCGTCCTGCATTTTTATAACAGCTCGGGTGTTATAGTCGGCAGCCTGACGAAGATGCCACAGAGCATTCAGCGCACTCATGTTGCCAGAATCTGAACATCTCTAAATTCTACACGCAGCAGCCGCTGAAAAGACTAATTTAAAAAGGGACGGAACGAGGAAGGGAGGTATGCAATTTGAAATTCCGTTTACATTACGGCCGCAAAAAAAAATGCGTCCATAATGTATAATTTATTTATGTACATGAAGGCAGAAAACAATATGGCAATAGAGAACCTGGGAGTGAAGTCTCTTCAGGTACCACTGCTGCCTTGCCTGCAGACTACAGTAGCTCAGGAGACGGGAGGGGAGAGGAGGTTGGGGGGGGGGGATGTCTACAGTATATTCTACTCCTCAAGTGTCTGTTTCTCACCAGTCAAGGTTAACAAGCCCCCCGTGTCTACAGCGCTAAACAGAAAAGAGAAGGGGAGGGGAACATGGTGGGGGTGGGGGGAGATATGGGGAGAAACGGGGCGGGGGGAATTCAGGAGGAAGGTTGTGGGGGGAGTATTGGTACTTTTACAGAAATGAATTCGGTGGTTGTATTGAAAATTATTACATTTCTTATGATTAATACAGGACATACTAATATTTATCATTCTTATTTTCAGAGTAACTATTTCAATGCATCCCTGATACCCCTTTAATTTTTTTGCTCCTTGATTTTTTTTTTTATTTAAAAGAAATTCTCTCTTGCGCTGAACACTGACAGATTCAGCTGAAAAACTCCCTTGCCTTCGATTCTGGCTGGCAGTCAGCCTAGTCGTGCCAAGGTGGGCTGGGCTGCGCAGCATGGGCTTCTAATGGTGGACAGAAAACAATTTGCATTGCAGAGACGAAAAAATGTATCATCGCGGAATAGCTAGTAATACTGATAACGTGATGCCGCGGCAGAAAAGCCTACCTTTCTTTCCATCGCTGCAATGCAGTCTGCTGTCTCGAGGCTGCTGCAAGATAATAATTACAATAACAAGAGTCTCTGTCCGACGGCTTAGTTCTGAACTTCCTTACGGCTCCAGACTGCGATTCTCACACACTCCCCCCTGGGTGTTTGTATGGGTAGATGGATGGCTGGTGCCTCGGAAGGGGCTGAGTCTAGAGGATGGAGCCGGGTCTGGTGTAGTTTAGTGCGGCTGAGACAGCGGCGCAGGCGCGGGCGCTGCTGGAGACACGATCGATACAAAAGAGGGTTAAGAGGGAGCGTCGTCAAATTCCCCCGGACAGAAAGGAGCTTGTTAAAAACACACACACAGTTCTGTTAAAGGGGGCGCAGAGACAGGGGATCCGCGTGAAAAGTTGATGTGTGAAGAACAGTATGAAGTTCAATTTAATGAATGACATGTTCAGAGACTTGAGAGATTAAATAAATTAGGGAGTGTGTACAAAGTGTCTGGAATGCAGTGTTTGCAAAGGGTCGTTAGCGTGAAAGGACCTCACTTTATTCCACAGTGCTTTGTTTAGGCAGAGGCCTTTCAAATAAACAGGTCATATGGCACTTTTTAGTTTCACCATTATTAAACTATTCTTGTGACAATATAAATAAAATAACAATAATTAGAAACACTAATTCAACCAAAAAATAACATGTATTTATAATTTATAGAATTACAACATTGGAAAGCTTCTTTTTGGTGTAGGGAGGGCTACATTCATTTATCACATTAGTTGAAAAATTGACAGCCGTTTAAACTGATAATTTATATGTATGTTTCCACAAGGCAATTTCAAACTGCATCAGAGCTTTGGTACTTCAGATTTTAGCTCAGTCAAGTGGTGCATGGGTGATCTGGGAATGATAAATCTGTTGTTAACTGATTGACTCTAAGCATAAGAATCAAGTGTGAAACACCCACCAGGGGACACAAGAGGAACGCATGGTGAAATGTATTTAAAACCAAGAACGGCAGGCAGATGCTTAAGCAAAGAGTTGTGGGAGTCTGGAATGAGCAATTCCAGTCACAATTACAGTCAATATCCTTGATTCTTTCAAGAAACTTCCGGATGAGATCCTTGGATGAAGTAGCTACAGAAAGGAGCTAGAAGCGTGGAATAGCCTTCTCTTATTTGTAGCCATTCTTATGTTGTTAGGAATGGCCTTGATAGGCATCTAATTTTGGGATTCCTGAGACAACTTGTCATTACGTGAGCCCAGATGTGCTCTGTTATTTGCATAGTGAGGATGCACACAAATGGGTAATAGATTTGTTGAGTTCATTTGTCCTGATTGTACAGACTCCCTTCTGTAGCTTTTCAATTCTTCAATCTTCAATCCTTCTTCACTTCCAGCACTTCCAAAAAAATAGGCTTATGGAGCCAGACGAGCAGGACTGACAGAGATAGCAAGAGAGCCCTGTTCCCTGCTTTTCAAAAATGTATTGCTTTGTTGGAATACCTCTTGACACTGCCGGTCCTGTGCAAACAGGAACTGTAGTCAGTTGTAGCCAGAACTTGTTATAGGGCTGATATAAAGCATCTGAAATGCCTACCCATGAGAAATTGTTTGAAAATGAATCATTAAAAATGGTGACATAGTCCAAATCATGATTGCAGTTACTTTAACTTTACAAATCCTTTTGAGTAACTTATGACCAATACTCTTGGTCTTGGGAATACTAACCAAATAAAAAATATTTGTAAATGTTTATAAGCAGAACTTTGTTAGATGAGTTTTATCTGAAAGGCAATTGGAAACTAAGTTGCAACAGATACCATGTAATGGATTACAATATGTAACCCAAGAATTCATTGGGTGCAAAGCAGGATTACACCCTAGATTGACACTACAGTATGTACAGAATATACATACCCATATAAGAACCCAGACAGAATTAAGAAAAACTAATTAACTAACCAGTGTAGTAACAGACAAATAAGTTCTGGAACCCGAGATGGAGTTTAAACAACTGAGTTTATTTAAACTCCAAGGAACAATAAGACCCAAGTATTGTTCAAAATATAGGTACAAAATTTCCAGTTAATATAGCAAATTTCAGTCGCTTTTGACACAAATTGTTACCATGGTAATGGGGAAGCCACCTGTGTTTGGACATTCCCAAGACTTTGAACACTTTTAATGGTCGGTTTTATCTTTCCTTAGTTAGTGAGTCTTTATCTTGCACTTGGAATTCCATATCAATTAACTCCCATCCCTGCCATAAATCAAAGGTGCCTAAGCATGAAATGTCTTGTGTCACAAGACGTCTTTGTGTTAACCCCTTTTTCAAATCTTATATCTATCTTCACCAGCATGTATTTGGAAGGAAAAATAAATTGTAGCACGCAGAGAAATCACATGTAAACACAAAAAGAAAAAAATGTAGAAACATGTCACTATAAATTATTATTTTCAAAAAGCACAATCATGTCATCTTGTTAAACTTGTACTTCACGGTCATTACTACTTTTCCAAGTCAAGGTGACCAATAAAAAATTGTCAAAAAGCATCTCCAAATCAAAAAGGACACACCTCCTCTGGCTGATAACAACACATGAGAGATGTAGACAAGTTGTTATACTGCATTGTTCAGCTGTTATAGTAATAGAGATGTTTCTCCTTACTTTTTAGATAGCTTTCTTATTAGTTGCTGACATTCATTTAATTCCCATGGTAATAATCTAACACAACTGTAAAATATGTAAATGCAGATATTAAGTAGGTCAAAGTAAATTCATAGACAAAATCATGAAACTGGGTAATAAAGGCAAAGAAACAATGTGACCTCCAGTGTCCTGCTTTTGACAGCAAGTTGAAGAAGGAGGAAAAAAAACATTATAAAGAACTTGAAGGTTACAAATAATAGTAGGCCTTTTGGCTCATCTCAACTGTGTGGTAGTTAGTAGTTAATCAAACCAGGATATCACCCAGCTGTTTCTTAAAAGAAGCTAAGGTATTAGCTTCAACTACAGTACATGACTGGGTAGCTTGCTCCACACACCCACCTGCCTCAGAGTAAAGAAGTGCTTCTTTTTCTTGGTTTTAAACAGACCTCCATTTGTGTCCTCTGGTTCGTGCCTCACTGTTCGTTCTGAAGAAGTCCATTCTGACTTTGACTTTGAATACAATATCAGAGGTGAATGAAAACTTAAGTCTTTCCCAACAGCAGTCCCATAGCTATTTCTTCCAGCTTTTAGCATATACAGAGGAGCCTCTATGAAAAGGCTGGCCCCTGTGCTCATCAGTCAATCCTAGTTCCTCACTTCAACCATTTGACACCCATTCAACTTCTGAGGAGCTGACAAAGGCTTATCTCCCATCTTCACTGACTATAGCCCACACACTGGCATATTAGCACAACAATAATATAGAAAACAATGTGTATGTATTCACGACTTCAAACACACTTTCAATATGCTGCACTAAATAGGCCAGGGCATTGAATCTGGTGATATTGATTATTATTGACATAAAACTGTGAAGTATTCCATCCATTCTCAGAAACTGCTTATTACCATAAGTGTCATGGCAATTGCTCCAGAAGCAAAGGGCCAGAGGTGGGATAACACTGAATGCCAGCCCATCGTTAGACACGTACACAGGGACAATGCAGTGACACTAATTAGTCTACCTCCAGTAGCATGTCTTTGGAAGGTGAGAGGAAACTGGAAAATGGAGAAAACTAACACAAATATCATTAACATACAAGCATCATGAAAGGGAGAACTAGCTATATCACCCTGCAATTCACATCTAGCAACCCACTGAAGCTAAGCAGGTATAAGCCTGGCCAGTACTTGCGTGGGCTCAGCTCATAGAAAAAGCTAAGTTTGCTGCTGGAAGAGGTGTTAGTGGGGCCAGTAGGGGGCACTCACTCTGCAGTCTGTGTGGGTTCTAATGTCTCAGTATAGTGATGGGGACACTGCACTGTAAAAAAGCGCCATACTTCGGATGAGACATAAAACCAGGGTCCTGACTCTCTGTGGCCATTACAAATTCGAGGGCATTTCTTAAAAAGTGTAAGGGTGTTACCCCGGCGTCCTAGAAAAATTTAATGGTCTTGTAATAATCCCCACCTATGAATTGGCTTCATCACTCTGTTCTCCTTCCCACTGATAGCTGATGTGTGGTGAGCACATTGGTGGTGGTGGAGGGGAGTCCCCATTACCTGTAAGGTACTTTAAGTGGAGTGTCCAGAAAAGCACTATATAAGTGTAAGGAATAATAATAATAATAATAATGACACTGAGCTTAACTCGAAGAACAAGATGCAAGTGATTAACAGCTAAGCAGTGCCCACGCCGCAGTACAGCTTTGGAATGATTGACTGGAGACAGCAGAAAATCCAGGACATGGAGAGGAAGACCAGAAAATTGCTAACAAAGTATGGTCTCCTGCACCCAAAAGCCGATGTACAGTAGAATTAATATATATACCTAGGAGAAGTGGTGGCCATGGGCTCACTCAGCTGAAAACCGCATACAAGAGCACAATTGATGGCCTAGGCAAGTACATCAAGCGAGGATCCAACAAATACTGTACACCAGGCTCATAATAACACATGGAAAAATGAAGAAGAAATACTCTCTGGTCAACATAATCAAGAAAATCAGGAGCTGATACATCAAGCCTGAAATCAGCTCCCATACAACAACATCTAGCTGGGAGTCTATCAAGGGTAGGATGAAGTCTTCACTCATCGAAGAGAAAATCAACAAACTATTGTCGAAGCCACTCCACAGTCAGTTTTACAAACAGACTTTTAACAATTATATTAGACAAGATCAGTTCTTTGGACAATTTTTTATATTAAGAATTTGTCTTTCCACATACCCCAACTTGCTCTCCATGAGAAACACAGACAGAAAGAGAAGCCTGGGGCCAGAGCACATTGTCAGCCATTTATACAGTACCCCTGGAGCAGTTGGGGTTAAGGGCCTTGCTCAGAGGCCCAACAGAGTAGGATTCCTCTGCCAGCCACAGGATAAGAACCAGCAACCTTCGAGCCACAAGCACAGATTCTTAGCCATAGAGCCACCTCACTGCCTTCTATCTATGTTGATAGAAAACTGCATTTGGATGGCTACAAAACTCTGGGCTAAAAGGACAGACAGAGTCTTATCACGGCAGCTTAAGATCAGGCATTGAGCACTCGTTACCATCAGAGTAATATCCTCAAAATGGATGTTGATGGCAAATGCAGGTTGTGTCACCAACAAGCGGAGCATATCAGCAATATTGTTGCTAGATGCTCTTTGCTAACACCGAAAGAATATACGCATCGGCACAATAGAATAGCTAGCTACCTGCACTGGTCAATGCTTCAGGAACTTGGTCTACCAGTGCCTGATCACTGGTACGATCACCAGCCCGAAAACGTTGTGGAGAGTTGTGGTGATGGTGAGAACATCACCATCATGTATGACATGGCTGTTAACACTAATCACAATACTGGAGCAAACCGACCGGACATCATCCTTCATGATCTGAGCAAGAAGCGATGTTTCCTTATACAGTATATGTAGCTGTTTCAGATTACGCAAATGTCTGTCTTAACGAGGTTGAAAAATTAAGCAAATACAAGGACCTTGAGATTGATATATAGCGCATGTGGAACACAAAGGCACGTGTGATCTCAGTCGTAGTCGGAGTACCTCAATGAGATGCCAGGCAAAGTGAGTGCTGCTCAGGTGCAGAAAATCGCTCTCCTCGGAACAGCCCACATACTCCGCAAAGTACTGACCATTGGACAATCGCGGAACCTAAGTGGATCCCTGGTCAATAGCAAGGAGCAGAAAAGCTGAGAAGATAACACTTTTATAACAATAATAATAATGTAATTTGCAGTGCTCATATGAATTGTTACATTGTCCATTCCTCAAGTCTCATGTTTTATATGATGCTTTATACGGTGGAAGCACCATCTAGTGGTGGAAAACAACAGCTTCAGGTTCAGGAGCTAATATAAGGCAGCAAACTGAGAACTGGTCTCAGGAACACACACATTGTGAGGAGGATCACCTTCCTTAAAATACCAAATGTTTCAATTAACTTTTAGCACTACCAATACATTATTACACAATATGATATGCGTAATATAATAAATGGTTAAGTAGTGATATGATATCAGGTATGGGTAAGAAGAAACAAAGCAGTTATTTACTAGATAGAAAATTCCCATGCCCATGCATCCAGCTGTGGTATCAAGAGGTTTTGAAAAAATAGTTAACACTTAAGCGTGACTGTGCTTTGTGAAGGGTGCATCACAATGAAATAAATATTCGGAACACATTATACTGCATATCTAGATCTTGCATTAATGGTGGGTAGGAAGACAACAGGTGAAGAAGACCCACAATCTTCCCCAGAGGAGAAAGAATGTGTGAGATCAAGAAGCCTGGAGTTTTTCTGACAGTGAACATGCAGCGGTAAAATTCAGAGAGCAGAAAATGGGGCTGAAATGAGTCTGACCTTGTGTCATAAGAGTTGTAGGGGTTGCCTCCTTATTCCTGGCTCTCTGTTGTATCTTTACTGTAAGGATCAAGAAGGAATCTGGGAGGGGTGTGTCTCGGGAGCCGAGATGGTCTCCCAGGGAGGATGGAAGCGAGGCGACAAAACTGAAAAAAGGACCATAGACGGGGTTCAGGGGGACACACGGGGTTTATTGGTGCTCACAGTGAAGTAGGGAAGTTCATGCAAAAGTGTGCGGAAAATCCGAAGGCAAACATATCCAAGGAAGTTTAAAGGGGAGTCAGGAAGCAGTCCATGAGTCCATTGCCGGGAGATCCATCAGGAGACGCAGACAAACAGGAACACATGATGAGATGAGAATCCAGGAAATCCGGGGCTCTCTTCCAAGCCCCGGGCTCAGTGTGTCAGGGAGCGTAAACAGGCCTGTGCCCTCAGGCTTCCTCCCGAAGCCTGGTAGTAGGCGGGCCATCGGGCTACCATGTTCCAAAGCTGACCCCCAAAGGCAGGAAGGCGTAAACATAAATAGGGAAGCTAAAAGAAGACACACAAAAGTACTAACATGAGGAGGTTGGAGGGCCCTCTGGAGGAGAGGATGGTGACCGTAACAGGGTGAGCACCTGCCAGACTGTAAGACTGAGAGCTGCAATATTCTTAAAAGAATTAAAGATAAAGAGTGAGTGAACTATGTTTACAGGCTGATAGTGGTGCGTAGTGTGAAAGTAAATGAAGGAAAAAGAAACATTGATAGTGAGTGGAGTGAGAAGATAATGTATTGCAACAAGCAACAAGCTGCACCAGAAAGGTGGACCTGTCTCTTACTCCTTGTCACTATACTCTTTAAAATGCCGACACGTGATCAGTAATTGTTATTCCTGGAAGCCATGATCTCAGTAATGTCACTTACTAGATTATTTTCATATGTGATAATTTGTGCTTGATTTGATAAAAATGAAACAGACTAACAATCTATAGAAAGCAGCCAAAACACTGCTGAGCAACAGGGTAACTGAGAAAAATGTCATAAGCATGCAGTACTTGCGAGACCGAGACAGTATAAAGGGTGGTCACAGGTGTGTGCTGCACTGCTCTCTCATCTCAGTTTGAACAACACTGTTACAACTCCTGCTCAAGACATGACTAGATACATCATCGAAGTGGAAGCGGATCCCTCATCTGACAAAATCTGGGTCATTCTGTCAACTGGGAACCTCAAGTCTCAAGAGACAGCGATTGCAAAAGAAGGTGATACTGTAAGTTTTTAACCCATATAAGTTGCATGAGAAGCTGAGTGAATGATTAGTTGAGGGCAGTACCTGAGATCTTAAGGGAAAAACCAGATGGATTATTTTCTTTATCAACTCTTGAGCAAACTTTAATCCTATTGTTTTTCTATTACATACTGTACATGAGGATACATGATCCTCAAATTTGAATGTGCACACCACATTGGAACCTTTAGTAAGAACTGTATTAAAAGATGCTATATTTGGCTTTTAAAGAATAATTATTGATAGTGAAATGAACAACTACAATCATACTAAATTCAATTTACTTGAAAGTGTATGTTGTGTGCTTATGAGTTAATATCTGAAGCACAATGATAATTGATCTCAAACAACCTATTTCTTATTTTCCATTTAAAAACCTGAAAATGATATACCTACTATGAATCTAAACCCAAAGTCAGTTTGTGCTGAATATGTGTATTTTGAAGTAATTAAAACATTCCTTCTGGGTATCAGACACTTGCTCTTGTTCGGCCAGTGTTGGCTGTCAGTCTGGATGTTCACTTGTCCTTTTACCTTCTAGCTTGTACTAAAGCCCTGACTTTAATATCTCGTATCATAAATCTCTTCATTCACATCACATACAAAACAACAGTAAGTGCACAAAAATAAGCCATATCTTGTGTTGTATAGTTATTCAACAGTAACATCTCAATTGCTTATTTGCTAAAATGCTGATGTAGTGCGTCATCTTTTCTTTCAAGATTATTGACTTTCAGAATGAGCCTAAAGAAATTCTTATACGAAGAGAAACCTCATGTTTGCTTACTTTCAGTACAGGGTACTGTCGGTATGTGACACCCATCAGGCCTGATGAGAACACATACTATTTTCCCATCTTCAGAAATATTTCTGCTGGATTGACAAACAATAAGAAAAATTCAGGTGAGAATTCTGGTAACTGTTAAATATACAAATCAGACAGAAAAAGCTTTGGAAAGGTTTATCATTTCATTTTTCTACTGTTTTGTTAAACTGACAACAAGTTCAGTATCTTCAGTTTTTTCAGCTTTTCATTCCCACTTTTTTTTGTAAAGGTTTTACAATTAATGTTTTATTAATAATAATAGTAAACTGTTATTGTACAATCCACTTCTTGTTTACTATGTAATACATGTAACAATGTGTAATTAACATAAAAAGTCATTGTAATGCTTGTGTAGCACACAAGAATAGCTTTGGAAATTATGTCTGTTTTTTCTGATATTTGAGAACCAGTTGGAGAAATTTACATACTGTATAATCTTTATTTAACCTAATGTTATTTTAATAAATCGTAGCCTAACGAACAGTGTTTATAGAACAAACTGTGTTCCTAAATCCAGGGATACCTGTATTTATTTTTTGTTATCTTACCGAAGGAAATGTGGGCTGCTGGTTTAAAATGATCTCAATTTAATTTTTGTAATCCCCCTTTCAGGTTAATTATTATTTTTTTATTAATTATTGGATATGTGTGAAATATTATTTTAGATATTCTCATATCAAAAAGTCATTATCACCAAGCAGCTCATATAGATTCCTTTTTGTGACAGTGATTTAAGAACAAACATGATTTAGCCATTCTGTTATATCATAAACTACAAAAATGATAACAGCAATAATATACTGTAACAGCTACTCTATAATATTTTTTGGTATTGTGATGCTAGGCAAATTGAAATATGATGACCATTCAGAAGAGAGAAACAATGATTTGCAATAGAGAAATATTTTTTTGGGGAAGTTAAGTTTCAATGTGCAATTAATAATTAGCGTAATAGGGTAACTCAATACTGAGAGCCTAATTCAATATAACAGGACAGACTATCTGGAAATAAACAGGAGTTTTGCTCCATTGCACAATTGCTGACCAGCCATATTTCCAACAAAATCTGATTGAAATTTCAAAACCCTAGTAAAAAAAGTTTTAGCTGTCTTTGCAACATTAAAGCTTTTTGGTAGACATCACAATACCCTGTTTAGCTGGCAAACTAAGAGCCTGGTCATCCCTGTACTCACTTCTCTGTCATATTTATCTTAGCACCACCTACTGTTTTAATTCTTAAATTTGTTCATCATACGCTTTTAAAAAACTGAAAAATGCAACCTAGCCTTAGTCTTTGACTGAAATTCTAAACCCATACTCTGTTTGTGCTGAGTGATGTTGTTACACCACAGCTTAAAGTTTAATAAGTCATTCAATGGAAAAGTCACAAGCTTTCAGAAAACCCAGATACATAATGGCCTACGTATCATGTGCCAGCACTTTGTACTTTTTGTAGCTTCTTTGGTTCCAACACTTGCCTGTTGCATTAATGCCTCTCATTGCATCTGTCTTTCCAAAGTTTGACATTTACATCCTCTGTGAGAAAAAAACATTTTAGTGGCAAGGCGAGAGCTGGGGTCAGTAGTTAGGGATCTTATCAAAAGTGATTATCATGACTTTATACTCATTTATCCTTTAACTTTTACTATTTTATCCTAGTAGCTGTAATAGCATGTACAGTAGAGTCTTTAGAATGTAGTAGTGAATTTTCAGATATCCTGAGGAGTGAAGAGAACTGAAATTAAAGAAATACATGTTTAAAGAGAGTGTAAGTTTTACATGCATTCTGTCACATCTGGGTATTAATTTAACAGATTTGTTGTATTTTGTATTGTAATGGGGCTCTGGGCTTGTGTATCTCAGGAGAAAGCAAGGACATTGGGGATTCGGGTTTACAGAGAATGTTGTGTAAGCAAACGTAAGGGTGCATTAAAGAAAACTCTTTATCACCACCTTTTTAAAATTGACAGTTCTTCATAACAGTGTCCCTTCTCTGTCCTGGGGCTCTGGTCCAATAATGTGTAGTATGCCAAATGTCTTGAAGGTTGAACAGATGACTCATCCCTGTTGATAACAAGGTTGTTCAGGACTGCACAGGTACAGTGCTGGCTCTTAATGGATTGGTACGCAGACTAAATGAGAGGCAAGCAAAACACAGTTTTTAAAAACAAAATCAAGAGACTCAAAAGGTCAAAGGAACAGAAATGAACTGAAACTGAAAAAAAAAATCTGTTATAGAAGTCTCCTTACTTTACCTTTTCAGAGATGCAGATATAAGTTTTTACTTGCAAATGAAATCCACTCCCATGCACCAGCACCTTATATTAAATGCTAATTCTGTATAAGGAATACAATTGCTATTGGACATGAGCTGTTGTATCTAATTTATACAGGAACAAGTAATAGGTTTATTCCATGCTGGAAAAAAAGAAGAGAAAAAACAACATTTCGGCCATGGAGCCTTCTTCATGTTTGAGAGAGACAAGGCAGTAAGCAAAAGTAATGTAGTGGGAGAACAAAGGCTGGGAGGGAGGAGGGGTGAGAGGCAGGAGCAGGGGACAGAAAGAGAGGCCAATCAAGAGGTGTGAAGTCAGAATAGGTGTCAAGAGGTGTGAAATGAAACTTCCAATGAATGGAGAAAATTTAGTAGAATAGTAGTCTGTCGTTAAGAGAAGGGGGAAGGTGTGATCCTAGCTGCAGGATAAGTTTGGTTATTTGGTCAAGCTGGTGTCCCAAGACGCCAGCAATTATATCCCTCTAGCTTTCATATCCTAACATCCGCGTTAAGATTAAGTTTCTGAATTGAGAGTCCTGTATCAAATACACAAGCAGCTGCCTGGAAGTTGATCGTAGAACCATATCACAAGCTCCATAGCGCAGGCAAGTAATTTTTTATTCGCTCTTTAACTGGAGAATATTTTTCTCTGTTAATCGAGCCTTAAGCTTGCCCCTAAAATACTTAAAAGAAAACTTTCGGAGCTAACTGCCACTAAGCCGGTAGAACACGCACTCCTAAAACCCCAGCATCATCACAAATATTAGTTATTTGCAGTCCCACATAAGTAAATTGGTAATCATTCCACAAAAGATATATTCAATTGTGTTATATTCTTTGCAGCCGTATTTAGTGCCATGATCACAATTTCAGTTATTTACTATGTAACCAGACAGATATTTCTGCATACTGATCTAGTACTTTAACGAGTGTTTTAATAAATTCTTCAGGATTTAAAAGATAAAGCATCATGTTCTCTGCATGTAATGAAATGGTGCAAATTAAAGCCCCCACCCATGTAATCCCAGTATGAACAAATGAAAATGAATTGCAGTGGCTAGTGGCTCAATTGTCAGTGCAGACAAAAGTGGGAGAAGGAAATATCCCTGCCTTATCCCTTGCTTTTTCCAAGTTTGGTTGAATAACAACTACAGGATATCAGTATAGAATATAAATAATTAAGAAATGTTGGCCCAAAATTCATTTTCTCATGGACAGAAGATAAATCCATTCAACATGGTTGAAAACCATCTCAGCATCTAATGAGACTTCCAGCACTTGTTCATTGACCTGTCTGGCACCATGTAAAACATGATAAAAATCTCTGAATATCACCACAAGAGGAACAGCTCAAAGCAAAGCCAGTGTGATCCATAGATACCTAGATTAGGCAGCATATGTCCTATTCTGGTAGCAATAAATGTGGTTAAAGTTTTATAGTCCAATTTAAGTTGGTCTATAAGCTCCACAAAGTCTGGCATCTTTGTTTTAATAGTGATTGGTGCTTGTTCTAATGTTGACTATTATCATATTGTCAGGACCGCCAGCCAGCAGAGATCAAGAGATAGCGAGCTAATCAGCACCAGCACCGACTCCTGCATCTGCATTGGATCCTTTTCACCTCTTCAGAGCAGTGTTACAGAATACCGAGCCCAACTATGGATCCGGCGGACACACAGACTCTTCGTTCCCTTCTCCCTCAACATTCCCTAACTATCACCCAGCTTAAATCTTCACTCCAACAGCTCACTAACCAGGTCGACTGGCTTTTTTTCTTCCCCTGTTTCGCCGGCTCCCGCACCGATTTCTGTAACGCTGCTCTGAAGATGTGAAAAGGATCCAATGCCATCCAATGCCGCAGGAGTCGTAGGGAGGTAAGTAAGCGAACAAACCAAAACTAGAAGCTGAATCGTAGTCAAAAGGTGTAAGGTAGGCCAAAATCCGGTAGAGACACGTGAGACAGAATCGAGGTCGAAAAGAGAGCGGTAGTACAGTACATCCGGTATAGACACTGATAGCAAACAATCCGAGGGGCATGGCGAGATCCGTAGTCCAAAATTCCAGGAAGGCAAAAAAAAAAGCAAAGAAACGCTAGGTAGAGCTTACAAGAAGGTTACTCAATACCGAGCAACGGGAAGCAGGTTAGAATGGTATAAATAACCCGGTGCGCCGCACGGTAGAGCAATTGCAGGTGTGTTAACTCGTGCGGCAGTGCTTGTTAATAATAACTCGCTGCCGGTGCTGATTAGCTCGCTTACGAGTCGATCTCTGCTGGCTGGCGGTCGTGACACATGTTTCACTATACATGTCCGCAAGGAGGCCAATCAACCCAGGTCAACTAAGGCCAATTGGAAATCCATCTAACCCAGGAGATGTGTTCTCCTTGCAGACATGCAATAGCCTCTAGAACCTCTTCTTGTTTTAGTACCATCACTTTCATGCAAACTATAACTAGTGAGCAGGGTGGTGGCACTGTGGCTAAGGATCTGTGCTTGTTGCTAGAAGGTTGTTGGTTCAAATCATGTGGCTGGCAGATAAATCCTACTACATTGGGCCCCTAAGCAAGGCCTTTAACCCCAAGTGCTCCAGGGGTACTGTATAAATTGCTGACCCTGTGCTCTGACCCCAAGCTTCTCTCTCCCTGTCTGAGTCTCATGGAGAGTGAGCTGGGGTATGCAAAAAGACAAATTCCTAGTGCAAGAGATTGTTAATAAAGTGATCTTATTTTATAAATGAGTCTTAAATGGTAAAATATCATATTCAATTTTTTTACATTTAACTGATAAAGTACCTGCTCATGTTCCTCCTCCAAATCTGTAATGTCTGTTTTAAGCATGCTATATACTGTATTGTATACACTTTTCTGATGAATATGAAATTGTGCCCTCATCACACATCAGCTATCAGTGAAGACATGAACAGAGTAAAGAAGTCAATCCATAGATAATGATTATTAGAAGGGCAGGTATATTTATCCTATGTACCACGAACAGCATGTTTTACCTGTTGATATTAAATGAAGAAATCACATGGTTGTACTCAATAGAAACATAACTTACTACATTAAACCTCAATAAACAAAGGGTATCCAAGCAAATATCACTTGTCTGGTCTTGAATTAAAGATCAATTTATAATAAAACAAATGAACCAATCAGAATTCTGATTGCAACAAGCATTATTGAAAGGATCTCGAATTTAGAGCACAGATTATTCTGATCCATCCATATTGACTGAGGGTCCAGGTTTTGGAAAACCAAGTCACCCCTCTAGTGGAGAAATAAGTATACAACCCCCTCCCATTGCTTTTATAGCAAATCCGAATTCTGACCCATTAAAATAGCATCCTTCAGTCCTTACTGGTAAAAGTATGCATGAAGTACTGGATCTGTTGCCACATCTCTAGCATCATTCTCTTCCAAAAGGGTACGCTGAACCCTTGGAAGTTAGTCCAAGAGGACTGGATGCCAAGACTAAGGGAAGCCAGCATGTCGAAGAGAAGAGGTAGCAAAGAACTCAACTGCACCAGGGAAGCAAAGTCCAATACTCTGCTCCAGCCAGAAACTCTTCTACCTGTACTCCACAGCAACGCTTACTTCTCTGCTATCCGGAATATAAACAATAAGAACACACCAAGCTTTTCTAGTTTGCACACTTATATAGTTTGCATTTTCATTTTGCTTGTGTTCAATACCTGATAGAGATAATGGAAAATGTTTATCTTCTTAAGAATTTAATGTAATATTATGCCTTTTGTCTTGAATTAGAATGTATGAACTCTGTACTATTGTATATCTTAGCAACTGGCACTTTTCTAATTCTCTATTTTCCAACCATTTCCTCCTCTCTTTCCATAAGCCTTTTCTTTTTATTATTTTTATTCCTAACAAACTCATCCATTTTAATGAAATGAAGCAGGCCTGATTTAAATTCACATAGATCAACTTCGCCACTATCTTAAATCAGGGTTGTTTAGCATTGTGTAAATTATCACATTAACCTGACTGTGTTTTCAAAGAACATAGACATATAAGGGTTTAGTGTGGTAAATATCACCTGTTTTATATACCTGTTTTAAACCTGCCCTTGGTGTTTAAACAAGGTATTACAATACATCGTTTATCTGTTCAAATAAAAGAGATTTTTTCCCACATTTCTGATAACATTACCATGATAATACTATTAAACAATTGTAAATTATGTAAATGCAGATATTAAGCAGGTCAAAGGAAATTCATAGGCAAAATCATGAAACTGCATAATAAAGGACAAGTAACACTTGTCATGATT
The DNA here is from genome assembly GCF_040954835.1 of Lepisosteus oculatus. Lineage (NCBI taxonomy): Eukaryota > Metazoa > Chordata > Actinopteri > Semionotiformes > Lepisosteidae > Lepisosteus > Lepisosteus oculatus. The sequence continues at coordinate 29,400,394 of NC_090701.1, forward strand.
GTAATCCCTTCTGTTAAGGGCACTCCGGCTCATTCACATTTTAGTTGATCATGTGCACCTGCCACCAATCCAGCCCCTCCTTATAAGCCCAGACGCTCACACTATTCCGGGCTCTGCATTGGAAGACAGACACGCGGAGGCCTGCCTACCACCAAGACGCCCTACGACCGCAGCTTGAGGGCATACAGTAGGCCTCCTACTGGTGTCCTCACCCAGCTTTGTCCGGGGCTCAAAGTGCCTGGTCCCGTTATCCCCATTTTTATTCCCTCTCCCTGCACCAGATCCCATTCCATTTTTCAACTGTGTCTTGTTTTCATCTCGTCTGGATTTTCCAGTTGTAGACTCCCCCAGATTTCCCCCCTTGACTCCCTTGGACTTGTTCGCCTGGACCATGCCCCCCAGAGCACCGGTGCACAGTCGTCACACCCCCCTGTTCGTCTACCAGCCCAGTTCCACGTCGTCTCCTCCCTGTGTCAGTTTCACTCCCTTCCGGATTCTGCCGTCTGCATAGGGTCCTGATCTATCATCATAACAACACTGTAGCCTCCAGGGAACTGCTTTTGAAAGCATGTTGAAGAACAAGGAGATAGAGTATAGAAAAGATCACGAAGGTTACAAATTATAGGAAGCCTTTTGGCCTGTCTGGAATGTTTGGTAGTTTTGGAAGCCTGTTGCCAATCTGATGTGCTCATTTGAATTATTAGATAGTCTTTTCCTAAAGTCTTTTGTTTTATTTGATGTTTTATATTGTGGAGGCACCATCTAATAGTTGGAAACGACAGCTTCAGGTTCAGGACAGCTAACATAAAGCCAGCATACAGAGAACTGGTCTCAGGACCACTCAAGACCACTCTTGAAAGTGAAAGTGAGGGGAATCACTTTCCTTACAACACTGAATGCTTCAATGTATCTTTAACACTACCAATACATTATTATTATTATCTGATATGTGTAATATAAGGTATGCTTAAGATGAAACAGTAATTTACCATCTAAAAATTCCTAAGCAGTGTATCCAGCTGAGATATCAAACCCATAATTCCCTGTGACAGCATATTAGCAAACCAGACACTGGCAGATGGAACCACCAGAGATCCCTCTAATGGAGCTTCAAGGCCTCATACTGTATATCACAAGAGTGCCTCAAAGAGTCGAATGAAATGTGACTGGATTGGAGTTCATTACATTTGCAGGGGCTCTAAGAGAAAGACCAGTGAAAGCAGACTTTTAGGCAGCAGCGACTGCAATCACCAGCAATATGTCAGGGCTTGACAACAGTTGGCCGTAGGCTGTTGATTGTATGTGTGCTGAGGAGACACCACAGAGGATTTGGTCACAGATGATCAGGAGGTTTGGAAAAAATTGTTAACACTTAAGTGTGATTGTGCTTTGTGAAGGGTGAATCACAATGAAATCAATATATGAAACATGTAATACAGTATATCTAGACATAGATCTTGCATGAATGGTGGGTAGAAAGACAGCAGGTGAAGAATACCCACAATCTTCCCCAAAAGAGAAAGAATGTGTGAGATCAGGAAGCCTGGAGTTTTTCTGACAGCCAGAATGCTCTGGAGAGTTCCAAAGGAAATGGTCTTCCGGACTGCAGCAGGTCTTCTCTCCCACCTTGTCATGTCCAAGTGATTGAAAACTACAAATGACAGAGAGAAGTGAAAGAGTGTGAAAAATATGGCAAACAGTATCAGTGAACGGTGGTGGCTGGGCTGGAAGGGTTGCCCACTGGTAAGCTGTGAACATGCAGCTGTAAAACTCAGAAAATGGGTCTGAAATGAGTCATAAGAGTTGTTGGGGTTGCCTCTTCATTCCTGCCTCTCTGGCAACGAGTGACAACTGCTGAGTCTTTACTGTAAGGATCAAGAAGGACTCTGGGAGGGTTGAGCACCTGCCAGACTCTAAGACTTTGAGCTGCAATATTTTTAAAAGACTTACAGATAAATAGTGAGTGAACTTTGTTTAGATGCTGATAGTTGTGCGTAGTGGGAAAGTAAATGAAGGAAAAAGAAACATTGATAGTGAGTAGATTGAGAAGATAATTGCTGACAGGTCTGCAACAAGCTCAACCAGAAGGGCGGGCTTGTCTCTTACTCCTTGTCACTACACTATGTAAATTGACATTGGATTAATAATTGTTGTTTCTGCAAAACATGATCTTAGTGATTGACTTGTGCAAACAGAAAAACAGGATTTTCTAGATGTTTTTCATACGTAAAAAATGTATGTTTCTTTTGAGAAGAACAAAACAGATAGTTCAATCGTATTAATGAGACACAATCTATAGAAAACAGCTAAAAAATGCTGAGCAACAAGGTAACTGAGAAAAATGTCATAAGCATACTTGCGAGACAGTATAAAAGGTGGTCACAGGTGTGTGCTGCACTGCTCTCTCATCTCAGTTTGAACAAAGTTCATGCTCAAGACATGACTAGATACATCATCAAAGTGGAAGCAGATCCCTCATCTGACAAAATCTGGGTCATTCTGTCAACTGGAAACATAAAATCTCAAGAGACAGCGATTGCAAAAGAAGGGGATACTGTAAGTATTTAACCCATATAAAAGTTGGGTGTGCAGTTGAATAGATAACTAGCTGAGGGCAGTACCTGAGAGTTTAAGAGAGATGAAACGCAGATGGTCTGGCCTCATGTAGAATATTTTCTTTATCAGTGTTAGAATATCAGCTTTAATCCTATTGTTTTTCTACTGTCAGGAGAACATGATTATCAAATTTGAATTTGCACACAACCTCAGAACCTTTATTTGTCTTAGTCTGGTGTAAGAACAGTGTTAAAAGATGCTATATTCTGCTTTTAAATTATTGATAGTGAAATTAACAACCATAACCATACTTTTCCTCTAAGCAAGCAGCACACTTCAATATCTTTGAGTGTGTGTGTTGTGTGGTAGTTCATACCTGTAGCACAATAATGGGTGATCTTAAACAATCTATTTTTTATTGTCCTAAAGCTTTTAAAACCTGAAAAGGATATACCTACTATGAATCTAAACCCAAAGTCAGTTTGTGCTAAATATGTGTATTTTGAAGTAATGAAGACATTCCTTCTGGGTATCAGACACTTGCTCTTGTTCGGCCAGTGTTGACTGTCAGTCTGGATGTTCATTTTTCCTTTTACCTTCTAGCTTGTACTTAAGCCCTGACTTAAATTTCTCTATCATAAATCTCATCATACAAAACTACACAAAATAAGGCATATCTTGTGTTGTATAGTTATTCAACAGTACATCTTTTTAAGAGGGCACGGACAGGGAAGGCTGCCGTCCTGCGAGCTCCAAAGACATTTCATTGCCAGCAACTACTGCTGCACGCTGTATTGTTGTGCATTTGATAAATAAACTTTGATTTGATGTCAATTGCTTATTTGCTAAAATGCTGATATAGTGCGCCATCTTTTTTTTTCAAGATTATTGACTTTGAGAATAAGCCTGAAGAAATTCTTATACGAAGAGAAACCTCCCTTTTGCGTACTTTCAGTAAATGGTACTGTCGGTATGTGACAGCCACCAGTCCTGATGAGAACACATACTATTTTCCCATCTTCAGAAATATTTCTGCTGGACTGACCACCATTAAGGAAAAATCAGGTGAGAAGAAAGCCTTTTGCATCACAGAAATACTGGTATCTGCTGAGTATATAAACCGGACAGAAAAGGCTCTGGAACACATAGTGATTATCCACTTTTTTGTTTTGTGAAATTTCAATTTTACAATAATTTCAGTATTATCCAATTATTGTCAGATTTTCATTTTTGTTTTGTAAATTGAAATACTGAAAAGGCATCCCTCAATTTATAAACAACACATTTATTAATTTTCACTACAATCAAATGTGCAAATTTATACCCATTTTTTAAAAAACAAATGTTTCCTCTATAACAAACAAGATAACTTAATTAGCGAGGATCTTTCTAGGTAAGAAGTAGAACAGAATGTACATAGAAGAATACACTTCAGTGCCCTGGCAAATGTCTAAGCATCTCAGAAACTTTATTTTTGGATTTTGTTTATTTATTCTTTTACGTTTTACAATAATTAATTAAGGTTTTCTCAAAGTAAACTGTTACTGTACATATATTGCTTGATTACTAATGATGGGAAGTTTTTATATTCTCTCATATGTCTGATACTCTCTTATTTTTGTGGCAAGGCAGCTTCAAGACAGACAGGCATACAGTGACTCTTTTTGGGAGTTATGAAAACTAGCTTGCTCCCTCTGAATTAAAATATAATCTTATTTTAGTCTGATTTTATCTTTACAAGTGTAAGCTTAACGGACAGTATTAATGGAACAAATTATGTTCTTAGCTTGGGAGATGTCTGTATTTATTTTTTATCTTACCAAAGGAAATGTGGGCTTCTAGTTTAAAATTATATTAATTTAAGGTTTGCATTCCCTCTTTCAGGTTAATTTCTGTATTATATTTTACTAATTATTGGATAAGTAAGAAATATTATTTTAGATGTTCTAGATCTTGCCCATTTTTCAAAGCGCATTGTCAGCAAATGGTTCATATAGACTCCTTTTTGTGAAAGTGATTTAGCCATCCTGTTGTATCTATCATAAACTACAAAAACAATTAAAGCAATAACATAACAGCTACAATATAATACCTTTTGTTTTGTGATGTTAGGCAAATTGCCATGTGAGGACCTTTCGGAAGAGAGAGAGAAAGATTTGAAAGACAGAAATAATTATTTAGGTAAGTTAAGTTTCAATGTGCAATTAATAATTATTGTATGCAATAAGGTAACTCAATACTGACAGCCTGTTTCAATAAAAGGACAGGCTATCAGGATATTAACAGGAGTTTTGCCCCCCAGTGCACAATTTGCTGAACATTTATATTTCCACCACAATCTGAGAGAAATTTTCACGGAGCCCGGGAGGGACCATCAGTAAGAAAAAATACTTATATTAAGGGAACGATTTACAATTCGTGTGCACAAATTAACAAAATCGTTCACTCTGGTTTTTTAATTAGTGAGCACGAAATAACATTTTCTAACTCTGTCCTTCCCAAGGACAGGTGGCACTAACAGTGAAAGAGAGGTGCAGTCCTAACTAGTAGTTCAAGAGTACAGTAGCTACAATGCCCTAATAATTCATCCCCAAGCCAAAATTAAATCAGTTTATTTCTAGCCATTATCCTAACCTACAGCCGTGCCAGACAGTTAGGCTTTACTGTACTAATATAATGTAATAATAAAACCCTAGAGAAGTAAAAAAAAGTTTTATCAGTCTTTGCAACATCATAGTTATCTGGTAAAGCACACAAGGCACTGTTTAGCTGGCAAACTAAGAGCCCAGTCATTCCTGCACTCGCTTCTCTGCTTCTCAGGACCACCTACTGTTTTTATCCTAAATTCTTTCAACATAAGCTTTTAAAAACCTGAAAAATGTGTAATTAGCCTGAATCTTACATTTAGATTCTAAATCCACACGCCATCGTAAATCATTCCTGGGAAAAAGCTGGAAGCTTTCGGAAAATCCAGATATTGTACATAATGTCCTACATACAGTAACGTGTCAATACTTTGTATTTTTTGTGATTTCTTTGGTCACATAAAGATCTCCTTACAGATTGCATATTTATTATTTAAATCATTGTATACCAAGAGACTTTAAAAAGATAGAAAAGCTGAAATGTTATTAGTTCCAATACTTATTTGTTGCATTAACGCATCTCAGAGAATCGGCCTTTCCAAAGCATGGTATTCACTTCCTCTCTGAGAAAAAAAAAATTAAGTCAAAAGTTGCTTGTAAAAAGCAATTATCATTACTTGAATACTTTCACTTTCATCCTCCTACTACTATATGACTGTATGTGTTAGTTGACTGGAAGTAGCTCTGTACACAGAAACCAGAATTCTAAGGGCAAGAGTTCAAAGGGGAAGAGTATCATGACTGTTCTTTTACCTTATTTAAATATGATTTAATACGATTTAATGTTTTCAATATCACGTTTCTTTTTTTTATTCCTAGTGACGTTGGGTTGGAGACAGCTTGAGCAAACAGGTAAAGTTTTTATGACATTCACTACATTCCTATGGAGTGAACTTCTGTAACCGGGATAAAGATGTGTCCATTTATCAGTGAACTACATACATAGAACTTAGAGAGGCACGTGGTATCAGAGTTGTCACACTTCTTCCTGGAGGTTCTGCTGAGATAACTTCAACTGTATGTGGGAAAGGTTGACAGTAAATTTTATACCATAGCATGTGAGTTCACTGCCCATAGAAAGCATTTATATAAAGAAACTTCAGCCTTGGTCCTGGAGAATGTTAATCCAGCAGGTTTTGTATGTCACCATTAATTTTATTTTGATATATATATATATGGCACAATTGCACTCTGATCAGTTAAACAGGATATTCGTTAACTTACAGATCTTTTAGGACTAAAAAGCTAGTCGTCAATTGTAAGAGTGCTCTTAATTTAGCAGATTACTTGCTTCATCAACAGTTTACAGGTGTTTCTGTAATCTTTAAAATCGCCTGACCTACAAAACTAACTGGATTGGGGGATCAACGGTGGGGACACACTGATTTACATTATATAGCTAATGGAAAGAGCCTTAGACCTTGCACTTCAATATACATATTGAGAACATGAGTTATTAGTTCAGTTATTAGGACAACAAAGCACTAATATATCTAAACTGTTGCAGCAGTCATTGTCATTGTTGGTACTAACTCACCCTTGGCTAGGGCAGTGCTAGAGATCTACACACAAAAAGTCATTTTGGCAACTGTAGAAGCGTGCAGATTTTCAAGCAGATTTTCCAACAAGAAGATTCTTAAAATAAGCTTCTCTCTGTAATCAAACCCCTCAACAGTCTTTTCTGCAATCAAACTTTCATAACAGTGCAAGCATCTTTTAAGACTAGGTCACCACTTCTGAAATCATCGTTAAATTTTAGGAACACTAACATTAAAGTACAAATTAACAAATTTCCAAGCAGGTACAGTATCCCAATTACAAGAGAAAAGGAACTTTTGGTGGACTCTAGTAGCTGCTACTGCAATACTTTTCAAGCCAAAGTATTGTGACTTACTGTAAGTTTCCAAATATTAAAAGAATCCAAAGAAGTATTGTTTCAGTTTCAGTGTCATCGAATGCTTGCTGAGTTTTGTTGTGGTTGCAGCAGTTTTGTCATTTATCAGCAGGGATGGGCAGTTTTTGCACACAGCTCTGAAAAGATCAGGAACAGCTAGAACTCTCCAATTCGACAGCACATACTGTAGTCTCTGCTTTGTTTACAGCTTTTATAAGATCGCCATAAGAATTTCTTTTATTTTTCTTGTTAAGTAACTAGTAGATAATTAGCAGTCACTTTTTAAAGAAGAAAAATTATTAAAGTCATATATTACACTGTTAACACGTGCATATTTCATTTACTGTTCTTATTCTAATTATGTTTTAAAAATTAAGTAAGGTCATGATCAAGCTATACTGTACATAAATACAAAGTGAAGTAATATGCGCACACATCTTAAGTCAGAAATTTAAAATTAATATTAAAGTTGTAATTAGGCAGCAGCTTCAGACAAAATGCCCTTGTCTGGACGACATTTCCCATAAAACTGTTGGGAATGAGCTGCATCTCTCAGTCATCTGACCAATTATCTTCTAACAACTTTTTAAAAACTGGTCAGAAGGCAGGATGCAAAGGTTTTTTTAGTTTTGTTTCAGTTTGTAGTTTAGAGTTCCTTACACTGTAAATAAAAAGCTAAATATTTGAAGGATTCTGTTTACGGCACGCCCAATGGATTTTAATAAAAAATGCTAAAAATTAGCACTTACATCTTGATACCAGAAGCCAAAATACTTGTCAAAGGGTGGCACTGTGGCTAAGGATCTGTACCTGTGGCTGGAAGGTTGCTGGTTCAAATCCCATGGCTGGCAGAGGAATCCTACTCTGTTGGGGCCCATGAGCAGCTGCTCCAGGGGTGCTGTATAAGTGGCTGACCCTGTGCTCTGACCCCAAGCTTCTCTCCCTGTCTCTGTGTCACCTGGAGAGCAAGCTGGGGTATGTGAAAAGACTAGTAATTAAGGAAATTACACACTTCTGAGTCTATGGTTGATTTGATTCTACAGTGAATACAAGAAGTCAATACACACTTTAAAGCTTAGGCAAGCTGAGCACAGGATGTTTATTTGCATAATGTTATACAGTATATACAGTAGATAAAGTAATACAAAAGAATGTTATGTGGTGACTTAATATAAACCATTACCCATCACCTCAAAATATTTAAGGATGCCATTTACAGTTTTTCCTACTGTCATCTTTATTATAGCTTCATATTTGTTCACCTGCAGCATGATTAAAAATGGTCCATCTTTATCTTAGTATCTGTCCAATCTATGATCTACTGTAAGTCCCTTGATATTGTGTCTGTGTTTAGTCCTTCCCCCCACCTGTACACACCATTTCTATATCAATAGTTCTTATAATCAAGCAATTATCATGAGTTAAATAAAAGTATCGTCCCTCTCCTATATTACCGTTCACATTAGATCACTGGAAGTAGCTCCGCACTCAGAATCCAGAGTTCTTCCTATGTTATCTTTTCCAGAAAAATGGGAAGAGTTTCATGACAGTTCTTTTACTTTTCTTAAATAAAGGTCCCTTACAATAAACCATTACCCGTCTCTTTACAAAGGTTTTAGACAGTATTTCTGATTGTCATTTTTACTATAACTTAATAGTTGTTCACCTGATTAGAAAAAGGCCTTTATTTTTTTTCTGAACAGTGAAGAGCAATGACCAGCACTTTCAACCCAAGCCACAAGAAATCGAACAGCAACTTAAGACATTTCTTTCTTTTTAATCCATATGGCTGGAACAAAAAAAGTCAAAATGTACATTGTTAATATGATTTGTTTTCACTTAGTTTTAAATTTTTTTAAAAAAGAAATATTCACCCCTTAAATATGATGGGGAATCAGCTATCACATCCCGACAATTGATTAGGCTGCCCTAGCTCCTGTAGACCTTCAGTGTTCATTTTTACCCAGTAAGGATGGGTTTCTTTCTATGATATGGGCCTTGTTATTGAACCCTTGTAAAAATCCACAAGAAATAATAAGTTGTTTAAAATGAAGCATTGTTTTTGCTTCTCCTGCAATATTGCTTTCCATTTTCTTTTTTGCAGTCCTATAGACAGAGTAAGTTACTGTTACTATATTTTTTTAAGTTACTTGCTTGCTTAATACCCTATTTTCACAGAAAATGTACAAAACACATAACTAAATAAGAAATCAGCATTTATTCCACAACCAAAATCTTAAAATATATTAATTCCATTGAATTCCAATTTAATAAACATTTCTACGCTGTGCTATCACAAGTTTTTAGACATACGGGACACAATGTTCAAAAAGAAAAACAATGTATTGTCTGGGCATACATAATCAAGCACAAACATTTCTTTACTTAATGGCAAATAGCAAATACAAATAATAACAAAGAGTTACAGTCAAAGAACAAGGTAATAGTCTGTCTTTACAGTTTTTCTTATAAACAGCTAAAGTTAAGTGTGCAAAAGACAAGTATACATTTTTTTATATTGTTAACAATATTAAACTTAAATTACAGAGGTGCCTATCTGAATTGAATTTAATCATGTTTTGTGAGTTTAAGTCTGACTTTGAACTGAATAGTATACTGTAAATCCAACTAAAAGGGTTTCATTAAGTTAGATCTGAATGTGTGTTAAACTTCTTCCCAGTCTCAATTAACCCAGAATAATAGCTACTCTCATGTAAGATGAGGATCCCAAGTTTATTTCTTGGGATCCCTACAACCTGCAGTTTTGTTCGTGTTCTCAACACCTTGTTGCAACTGACCCTCCAAAATTTAAAGGAAAATCTATTTTATCCACGCAACACATAACACCAAAACAACATCATACTTATTAATTAAAATTTAAAAGAAACCTTAATGAATGTATCCAGAGGACAAACTTCTGGATCAGTTAGTTAGGAGATTCAGAGAGAGTAAGTGCACATACAGTATGAATGAGATCAGGTTACATTTCTTTATGTATAAAGTTGAGGGGGTCTGGGTCAAGTAGCCCAATCATGTGATGAAGTTGGACCCCAAATTCATCAAGGAACTGATGGATAAGATCCACAGATCAAAAAAATTACAATCAAATGAGCAAGCTAGGCAGGGTAGCCCTTCTTATTTGTAATATTTTTAACATCTCTGTGTTCTGCTGTTTAGTTTTACAGTATCTCAGGTAATAACATTTTAAATTCACATCCTAACAGCTTTATCTGGTGAAGTTCCCACTGAAAAGCCAAAGGAACATAACTTTTTACTAGGAACATCATTCTTAGTAAAAGCTTTGTCATTCTCACTGTAAGTAAAACTTATTTCCTTTGTTTTAGAGATTTTTCCAAATTATTTTGAAAGCTCATATTTAGTCTGTTTTTGTAGCTCAAAAAAATAATTAGATTTGATTCACACATATACTCTATAGTTTATTTCAATAAATTATCACAAAATATTTCTTAATATAATCTTAATTAGAACAGAAGTTGTAATAAAAATAGCTTATAAGGATGACAGTGTTCACAGAAGTATAAGGGTTTCAGAAAGTTTCAAGAAATTATCTTACATCATTTTGGTTTCAAAGGTTTCTATGTAACGACCTTTTTTAATTGAATATCTGGTGGTATTTCAATCTTGTATTACGTAATTACAACACTATAATATTAAACTGAATATCTAGTATTTCAATGAATATCTGATGTAGTACAAATTTACCTTATAATTCCAGTTTACATTTCAAAGCCCAGTTTATATTTGTAAAATCTAGAGCAGATTATTTGGCAATGATCTTAGTTTATTGATTGAAGACGTAAAACAAACACATGACTTACAATACTGTTTTGCAGTTTTCTGGAATTCTACTTGTTTTGTTATTATTTGACAAAAAGGCTTATGAACATTTTTAATTTAAAATGTTAATTTGAAGGGTAGCAGTTCCCAACATACTGTAATACTCCTGTGTGTTTTTGTGCTCAAGCTGTTCTAAGATCTGCTATTATATTCTTCTTCCAGGAAACTTTTTATAGTTTTCAGAGATGAGACTCCTCTTGAGTAAGTGATTGTTCAGTTGGTATCCACACTAAATAAATCAACACTTCAACCTACTCTCTAGTTGCTAATTATCAAGATCCAATTAATGTCAGCTAACTATTTGCTAGAGGCTTGTTTTTGTTTCTAGATAGTAGAAACACAGCATGTACCAGGGATGTAGACCTTAGATGATAAGTGGGTTGTATTATTTATGTAATTTTTCATAATAAACATAAGAAAATTTACAAGTGAGTGGAAGACATGCGAGAATCAACACATACTGTGGACATAAGCCGTTCCCAGGTCAGCTGCTAAGAAGCCCCAGATATTTTTTTAGCTTTGTACAGTACTAGTATATTTAAGAAATTCGACTATATAGTGTCAAAGTTCAGAGGTAGGCTAATGTGAGGGGTTAAAAATAAAGCTTTTTCACACAAAAACCGTTTCAAAAACAACAAAACGTCTCTCACACAAGTATTGCTGTTTTTGTTTTCTCAGCACAAAAATTGTGAATGGACTTCCAAGGTTCACAGAGGCTGGAAGTATTTTCAAATTGCCAAGTGAACTGTGGTTTGATGCTCCTAAACTTCTGACATTGATTTACTATCTAGTTATAATGTAAGTAAAAATATCTAGTCCATTAGCACATAATAATTAAAAACATGAGGATACACTGCAGGATCATTTTATTACATTTTACACTTCTGATTATTTTATAGAAATGCCAGATTAGGTTAATATGCTGTTTGTACTTATTTTCTATAATTTTATCATAATGAAATGGTCATATGCTATATTTTAAGTTAAAAAAATATACTAAAGTTTAACATATTTTAGATTTTGGCTTTGTGTGAAGCATTGAGATTCCATATGAAAAATATTAACTTCCTGTAGTCGTTATTCAGGCACTTTAATTGGGTTTTCCCCCACAAGAGGGAATGTAATTATGACTCAACAAAATGCCTCCAAACGTTAACACAATTTACAATTCTTTGGAGGTATTGTAGCATGATAGCTACAGTATACTTTTCTGAAGCTTATATACTGTACATTACTAGTTTACCCGACTTGCAACTAAAGCTGCATTTATAAGGGTAAATTAATGAAGTCAAAAAATTTTTTGTAAGCCTTCATCTTATCTTAACTGACCTCTGACCTCTGATCTGGCTAATGTTTTAATTTAATATTACTGTAATTTAAACTATGAAGTTTGTATCATATAATTTAACTTAATTCTGTAGCCTATTAATTCATTTCATTGAACTGATTCGACTTTGCAACCAACATGTAATAATTTAATAATGTATGGATAAATATTTGTCTTTTTAAATAGAAAAATACAGAGGAATGTACGTCAATTTTGGAATATGGGCCACCGATGGAGAACAATAGAAGACATCAGAAGGGTATTTTTGTTTCCAAGTAAAAAAGCAGGTTAGTCTCTGGGCAAAATGCATGAAATTCAGGAGTAGAGCAGATTGTTGTATGGATGTCTGAATTTGATGACAGACTTACATGTATGTTGTTCAGAAAAGGTATTTTGCAGCATCCTTAAAAATTGAAGGGGACAAAAGTGCAGCAACTTAGTTTGCAAAGCCAAGCCTTGCCCCTGTAGATTTTACTGTAGGCGTTCTAAGACTTGGTCATAACACTGTAAAAAGGACTAAAGCTGATTTCTTGGTTTCAAATTGACATCACCATTTTGATTTTGGCCAGAGATCCATTAAAACAGCATATGTCCATGGAGATCTCTAGAGCCTCAATAGTTAGAACCGTAAGCCAGAGTTAAACCCCCAGAATCACAAGAAAGAAAATTAATTTTTACTCAAGTATTATGTTTATTTCTCATTCTTTTACTGACACATTTATGAAAAATACAATTATTTTCAATTAAAATTTCGAACCTTTTTTTAAATCTTTTTTTTTATTATTCAAATTTCAAATAGATTTAACTTACTTAATGTATTTTAAGAAATATCATTCATAATTTAAAAAATTTGGCTTTGCATTTGCTTGATGTAGAGTACATTTCCAAAAACTGGAAGGATGATGCCTTTTTTGGTAGTCAGTTTCTCAACGGCTGTAATCCATTATTAATTAAAAAATATACTGAGGACAAACAGAAGATCCCAATTAAGAAGCTAAAGATGTTCTATCCTGATATAGAGGCAAGCATAATGGTAAGTACATTTTCTGCTTTCCTTAAATCCTTAAATCTATTACTGTTTTAAGAACTAAAGTTTGAATTCCACGTAGGAAAAAATAGCCACATGACACTGTAATTGTGTTAATGACATACAGTCCAAGACCACTTCTTCCAATGGCCTTAAAACTTTGGCATACTACAGGGTTGGCAGTTAGTTTTTGGGTATCTATAGGGAAAATGAAGGAATTTAGTTCTTCTGTCTCTCAATCCTCTCCATTATCTTTTGTTGGCACATGGACTAATGTTCACAGGCCATGTTGGAGATGACCACTCAAGTGGAGAGAGGTCAGAGGTCACCAATCCTTCCCGAGGCAGAGCTTTATTTAACCCTTCACACATTATTTAGCCTTTTGATCAGCCTTTTGAGTTCATTGGGTTTTTTTCCCCTGTCACAGGAAGGAATCATCTATGTGGTTGACTATGAGCTGCTGGATGGAATCAGAGAAAATGTAATCAGTGGGCACCAGCAGTTCCTGGCAGCTCCAATTGTTCTTTTGAAGGAAGAAGACAATACACTTATGCCCATTGCTATACAGGTAAACAATACTGCCTGCTATGGGGATAAAGAGTCTAAGTTTAAAGTGTTCACACATTATTCTTGCAATTCCAATAATACATTTTTTTCAGTCAGCAACGTCATGTGTAAAATATAAGAAGCATATGTCAATATATGCTTAGAATTTATTTTTAAATGTGCAAAAAAAATTCTTAGCTGACACAGAAACCAGCAGATGATGAGCCAATTTACACTCCCTGTGATGGAAATGCCTGGCTCCTGGCGAAGATCTGGGTCCGAAATGCAGATTTCTATATTCATGAACTGTCTTCACACCTCTTACAAACTCATCTGGTCGGGGAAGCCCTCTTCATTGCAATTTATACTTCCATGTCTAGAAAACACCCATTACTGAGGGTAAGTAAAGCCTCTGATTTCTCTCAGCATTTTTGGATTTTTTCTTTACTGACATACATCAGGGCTGTACAGTGGTGCAGTGGTTAGGATTGCTGCCTGGCAATGCTGGAGGTTGTATGCTCTCCCTGTATTTGTCTTAGTTTCCACCAGGTGCTCTGATTTCCTCCCACTGTCCAAAAACATACTGGTAGCTTAATTGGCTTGTGGAATAATTGTCTTTGCTATGAATGTGCATTTGTGTCTGTGTGCCTTGTGATGGATTGGCATCTCTTTCAGGGTGTATCCTGCTTTGCACCTGTCACTTGTTGAGTTAGGGTCCACCTCCCACTGTTAAATGGATGGATGATTTATATCGCTTTTATGTTGTGTACTGGATCAAAGATACTTCACAGGCATTCTAAACCCTTTACACAAACTACTTTCCAAAATATCAGTTATTCATGCAGTAATGCTAGAAATGTGACAGTGCATGGACTGTTCTTCTGCATGCTCTGTCTGCTTTATATTCAATACTTTTGGGGGACACAGAACGCTGGCAGGGAATCGATCTGTTGGTATTCTTGAATTTAATGGCAAGCGTTAAGGCTGAAAATTTGAGTCTCTTGTTTAAAGACAGCCGTAAGTATCTAATATGGTTGTCTCCAATTAGATAACAGGTGTTGTTGATGAGGCTATTATGCGTGTTCACACGGCTGTCAGGAAAGAGAGAGAAGGGAAGAGAGAGTCATTCCTTGTCTTCCTGGGCCCTCTAGTGGTGACTAACAGAGTCTCAGCATATATCTCAGCTCTGTCACACATACTGTATAAGAACATACAGTACAAGACCTTTCAGCTCATATGGCCTGCTTTGTATTTTTGGTTTCAACATGGTTTGGCACCTTGTCTCATACTTCCACAAACCTTTATCTACAGAATTTCCTCCTCACCTTTAAATTCACTTTCCCATAGTTTACATTTGTATGTGGAGCTCAAGAAAGTCAAAAGGTTGAAAACAAAAAAAGGGGGGCTATTAAAGTATGGGTAGAGCTATATGATGTTTATTGTGAACTATATATTTCTCTATACACAGAAAATTAAAAATATACTTACTGAAACTGATATTGCCCAGGTTTTCCAGATACTCATTCTTTCTGTACCTTGGAAGGCAATATAATATACTGTCCATATTTTAAATATATCCTTTTTGTTTCAGCTAAGCAGCCACACAGTTAGTAGTTGTTTCTTCATCCTGTAATTAAGCATAAATGCCAAGGTTCCTCTCACAATGTGGTTGAATCTCAGCCTCCTCACGCCAAGATGGAATTCTAAATTCCATCTAAACAACCAGTAATTCTAAACAACCTTTGTATGTTTGATTTTCAGCTTGTCTCTGAAAGTGGAAGGTTTACTCTCCCAATTAATGTAATTGCCAGAAACATTCTTGTCAATGAGGGAGGATTCTTCACTCAGGTCTGTCAATGATGCTTGGTTTTGGCTTATACTTTCATCTGAAAAACTTCTGCTTGAGTTAGGATGTTTGCGATGGGTTCTGAATGACTAGGTAGTCATACAGTATATTACTAATATTTAGTCCTGGTTCTGGAGGGCTACACTGTCTTCTGATATTAATTAAACCCTGGATCCTTAATAATTTAATCGAATCAATTACTAACTTAAATGGACACTAGTATCAATGTTTCCAGGTCTTCACTGAGGCATGTGACTTACCTATGAAAACTGGTGGACTGCAGCCCTCCAGGACCTGGACAGAACATCTCTAGTACTTATACTGTATATCAAGGACATCCAATTCAATTTCTAGATCTCAGTCAGAGTCTTCAGGCTTTTATGAAACACAAGTACTAGATTGCTGAGATTACATAAATATTTGATAACCTAAAATAAAGAAGGAGACAAAAAAAATATAACTCTTCGTTTGAATGCTACAGGATTAACAGGTTGCAATCGCATCAACACTTCAGCAATAATCAGAGATACCACTGATTAAAGTTATAGTATTCATTCAGCCTATTCCAGGTTACCTGCATTTTCAGAATAAATTGCCTTGACCAAAGATATAGATGTCTGTCTACAGTGAGCACTTGAACCCACAACTCTCTTCTAGCCATTTGTTTACACTGATACTTGAGTTCCTTGACATTCTAACAAATGTGCAAGATAATCAAATACATATTTTTTCACCTTAGTATAAACTACACTTTTGCTTTTAGTATTGTTGAAAATGGTTACAAATGATTACAAAACTAGTTAAATATCAGGAATAACTGAGTGGATTAATCCATAATCATAACCCCCAACTAGTAAAGATTTTGCCAAAGATTTAAATGGTTGGTGTAGTTAGAGGCACATGAGATAATTCAGGCACAATGGGTTTAACAAATATTTCTTAAGAATGACAATATTCACATTGAACTACAACACACAATTTACACTATGTATACATTTGCAAGTAAGGTATCCCAGAGGCCTAACGTCCTAACCACCCAGAAAAAACCCACTGTTGCCAAGTATTCAACTTTTAAATAGCACATACTGTATTATTGCCAAAATAAGAGAAGGCTGGCTTCTAAATTAAATTAATACAACCTCTCTCTCTGAAAAGCTACAAAATGAATGGGAACCCATCTCCCTTGGATCACTGAATCTGGGACCATTGTATCTCAACAAACATCCCCTTGCTTTGAAGCTGGAAATGTTGACACTAATTAATAATAATAATTGCTTACACTTATATAGCACTTTTCTGGACACTCCACTCAAAGCACTTTACAGGTAATGGGGACTCCCCTCCACCACCACCAATGTGCAGCATCCACCTGGTAACACTACCCAGGTGTTACCCATTGTACCTAGATTCACTTCAGTTTAAATTCTATACCAGCTACCAGCAGTCCTCAAATGGTACTAGCTATGGCAAGACATTAAAAAATGTTACTCATACTTTTATTTTACATTGGACTTACCAACTTCACATATCAACTTCTCTTTTAACAGAATACAGGACTTGGAAAAGGTGCTCAGTTGGAGATTTTAAAAAGGGCTTTCAAACAGCTGACCTACCAGTCCCTCTGTCTGCCTGATGACCTGAAAAACCGTGGTGTGGAGAACTTGAGCAATTATTACTACAAACAAGATGGGCTGATGATCTGGGCGGCAATAAATAAGTAAGACATTCTTCTTCTTTTGAACTGAGATGTTGCCAAGAGGGCATCATGGTGGTGCAGTGGTTAGCATTGCTACCTTGCAGCATTGGGACCCTGGGTTCAACTCTTGTGGTGCTATCTGCATATCGATTGTATGTTCTCCCTGTGTTTGCATAGAATTCCACTGAGTGCTCCAATTTCTTCCCACAGTCCCAAAACATACTGGTAGGTTAATTGGCTTCTGAGAAAATTTACACTGGTCTGAGCATGTAATGTACATGTAGATGTTTCCATGTGTGGCCTGTGATTGCGATGGACAGGTGTTTTATCCAAGGTGTATCCTGCCTTGCCCCCGTTGCTTGCTGGGATAGCCTCTGGCTCCTCCGCAGCTCTGTATTGGATGAAGCAGTTAGAAAATGGATAAATGGATGTTGCCTTAACACAGCTGTATGCTAGAGGAGCCCTGACTTCCTTCATATCAGACTATTGGCAAAACACAAACCTCTAAAGTGAATCAAGTGTAGAACAAAAGCATTTAAGAAAGACAAAGAAATTCTGATAGCTTTTAAGCATCCAAACCAGCTCCAAAACACAATCATGATTCAGGCCTCATTTAGTTAATACACACAAATATACACAAGTTTTGCATGGCAAGTTAGACTACCAGATGTAGGCTCATACTATTGTTTCAGACTGAAGGTCAGTGTTTGGAGTCCTTTACTGAAATAACCACTTGCGTATCTACAGTCTGTTTGATTTAAACAAGCTGCAAGACATTTTCTGTAGCAATTAAAGGGGACCTGCAGTCCTCAAAACAGTTTCTCAAACTGGGTATTAAATCCTGGTAACTAAATTAATTGTAGTGGTAGTGGAAAGTTTTGCAAATTGTGAATTAAGTGCAAAATCATGACTTTGTGGTAGCCATGTTGTCACTAGCAGATGAGAAATCTCTCGAGTATGCACTAATTGTGATGTAAAAGTGATTCTCCCTGTTCACTAGTCGCTGTAAGTGAACGAGAAACATCTCCGTACAATGTTATTCCTTTTTTGTCTTTTTGAACTTGTATATATTTTAAACAATGCCTCCCTGTCAAGCATTTGACTGTACAGAACAAACTGTTTCCTTTTCCAAGGGATTGTCAACTAGCCAAGAAATGGATAATAAACATTGGCATTGATGTTGGTGCCATCGACAAGTTTGTGGACGAGATTAAGTGTGGTGCACAATCTAATAAATACACATTGTGCACCAGACACTTCACCCTAGAAATATTTAACCAAGATCTGTATGTTGAGTTAACTAAGTAGTATTTGTCTACTTAACTGTGTTGAGTTGCTGAGGTAACAAGTGAGTAGTACTTGTCTACAAAACCGTTTTGATGTCGATATGTTGAATTAAATTCAATTACGATTATTCAAATCAGCTGTTCAGGTGACGGCACAGGCTATGGCGCAGCAAGTCCTCCAAAAAGATAAGTCCTGCTAGAATTTTTCTTTTAGGTGTGATTTACCATAAAATAACCACCAATGTGAATGATAGAGCACCTTTCCAAAACTTTTGTACTTAGATGTAAGTCTACTTGTATGTAATGGCTTCATGAAAGTATTTAAAATTCTGATGCACCTCGACACAACTTTGGTGATGTTACCTGGGGTCACTGGGAGTTTCGGATCTTTCTTTCAACATCAGACACCTTCAAGCCCCTGCTTTTTTTCCAGGTGGCTGGGTTACTCATGGATCACTCCTCTTGATCCACAGCCATCTTGGGACTCTTTCTGCAGCCTCTATGGTGATTTTGATGGTTTTCTCCTCTATTATGTCTGAAAGACTACAGGCTGTAAAGATCTGCAAGCTTATTGTTATGTAAAAGATGGACCTTATTCGGAAGCAGGTAACTGAGAGAGAGCAAAAGCCGAGTAATCAGGAACTCCGAGTTCGTGAACAAATCCAGAAGTCGAGGAAAAAGACAAACCAAAGTTCAATCACCATGTAAAGCACTAGGCAACAAACCAAAGACGTAATACAGAAGTCGAAGTCGAGGAATGCGCAGAAATCCAGAAATCAAAGAACGCAGGTAGTTAGCTCACCAGATTAAACCCAATACTGAGCACTGAGTTTAGGGCAGACAGCCCTAAAGTATCCAACAGCTGTGGGTGTGGTGGTGAACAGGTAAAGTGAGTGGTTAAGTGACTGGTCAAAGTCTACGCCTTCTTAAAGGGACTTTGGCCAGATTACGTGAAACCGGTACCATAACACAGATTCTACAGAGAGATTGACCTGCAAATCCTCTGCAGCCCACCTTGATGGGCTTGCGTCATTCTCACCACCCATTCAAATGGCACCGATTAACCAGGTCTTCATATTTGGCTCTCTTCCTTTCGTTGGGCTCCCAGTGAACTGTTAGCTCTAGCATGAACACCTGCTGAGATGCTTCAGACAACAGTGCAATGTCTGACCTAAGTGCGGTAGCTATGATGGTGTCAGGGAACTTAAGCTGCCTTCCCAGGTTGAACATCAGCTTCCAGTCTCTCGCCGTTGCCACAAGACCCGCTAATACTTTGCACTGTGGTTGTGGCTGCTAACCAGTTCTGACAAACGCAATGGCCTGTTTTACTGGGTGCTGATGTTGATACCCCTGCTAATGTCCACTAAGGTCTTCTGCACCTGGTCGTAGTGCCATCTATAGTGGCCTTCTCCAAGGGCTTTTGGGCTGAGAATGTACTCCAGTGTCCCTGGTTCTTGGCACAAAGTGCATGCTGGTGAATCGCCCTTTGCCCCAAAAGAAGAGGTTTGATGGACTAGGTAGGACATCATGAACTGACTGGATCAGATTAATTTTGCAGCAAAATTCACTTTGTCTAAAGCATATTTACAGTGTAATAGGGCCACTTTCATGTCACCGAAGTTTTGTTGCCTCGTTCTCAATAACAAACAATCACGGCGATATGGCGCTATGCAAACTTAATCTTTTTTGTGATGTTTTGTGAGGTTGTATGTACACCTTACCATGTACAGTACTTGTTAGTTTCATTGTGGTTTTAAATGCACTCATTATTGCTTATTCTGATTTATTATAGTCCCGAAATTAAAAATACCATTGCAATTCTTTATTCACAGAAATGAAAACTGTTAGGATGATTTTTTGTTTCATTGAAGCAATGTGTTTGCTCGTTTGATTTTTAATAAATAAAGTAACATGACTAATAAATAAAGCTTTCCTCATTTGTTGTAGGTTTTGTGACGCTGTGGTGAACAACTATTATAGAAACGACTCAGACATTAAAAATGATTATGAGCTTCAGAGATTTATCAAGCAGTTATATCAGAATGGATTATCCAAGTGCAAAGGTATGCTGAGCTTTGTTTAAAGAAAATGTATAACATCTGTTTTTTGCAATCATATTACTTGTAGCATAGTTAATTTTTGGAATAGAATCAGAATAGGATTTGTGTGATACTTATAAATAAAATCAAGTCCTAACACCATATTTCTAAATTGGATTTAAATTATTATGAATAATCAATGTACATCCCTTATTTGTCAGGGAATACTAAGTGTCATACACTTACTGCTTCAGACAACATGTACAGTATATCACCCTACTACTCACAACTGGCAACCATCTGAACCTAAGCAGGTGTGAGCCTGACCAGTACCTGAATGGAAGACCTCCTGGTGAAAAGCTAAGGTTGCTGCAGGAAGAGATTTTAGTGGGACCAGTAGTGGGCACTCACCCTGCAGTCTGTGTGGGTCCTAATGGCCTAGTATTGTAATGGGGACACTGTACTGTAAAAACAGGGTGCTGTCCTTCGGATGTGAAGAATGTCTATTCTTATTCTTATTCTTATCAAATCAATGATTCAAGCTTAGGTCATTACACGAACAGTGAGGAGGGCAACCCTGTTCCTCAAGAGCCAAGCCTACATTTATGCAGTAGGCCAAATAAATACCTACATGACATCTCTCAACCTCTATATATCTAATGAAACCACATACACATGCATAGGCTGAACAGATTTATTGGAGAGTATGAAATACATAGGAAAGAGACAAGCAATTAACTAATACTTTCGGTTACAGACTTGAACTCCCCAAGGCCCATTCTTTTCCATAATGACTCTGGGGGCAGAGACTTTGCTGAGCGTGGGGGTGCTTCATCATCCCAGCAGGGATTTCTACCTTCCCAAGTTTTCCTCTCCCTTGTTATTACTGTGTGACTGCTCCATGTCCAAACTATCCCAAGACCTACAGTACAATTCAAAAAACACATCACAGTAACTACACTGCCCAGCTCCCACATTATCAAGACATGCCCAACACACAGCAAAATAGGATTAATTTGGAAAGACTTGGCTCTGTGTCCATTTCTATATAAATGTGTGTTTTTCTAGAATATTCTAGAATATAACTAATTCTAAATTTGGCTTTCACCAAATAGTTTACTGCCATCCATCTTAAAAATTCCCTGTTTTTACTGCATTGATGTCCCATGTCAGAGTCTGGTATCTATCTGTTTACTGTTTTAAATTATTTTAACCAGTGAAAAAAATAAGAGACATAATCACTTTGACATCCACGAAAACATAACTAAGTTACTCTAATCATTTTGGAGAAGTCTAAATCTTCTAAGATTTCATAGCAGGTATTCCTTCAAGAAGGAAAATCAGAAACTTGCTGTATGTTTCACTAAATACCTACATTTTTGATCTGGCTTTTGGAAACCTGTTTTTTTATCTTATGAACACCTCTGGAAGAAAACATTATATACTGTGATTATTCATGTAGAGTATTTTTCTCAATTTTTTAAAAATGATTAGGTGGTTGGCCCAACACTCTAGAAACCAGAGAAGATACCGCAAAGTTTCTCACGACAATCATGTTCACCTGCTCAGCCCTACACGCGGCAGTTAACAATGGCCAGGTACTGTATCCCTTCCAGAGGTCATTCAGGTATAACTTCATCTACAAGAAATAATCTTAGACTTATTTACCTGCTGTGGGATAACTGAAGTAAACTCTTTTGAGTTTGAAATACAGAGCAACACTGGAATCATTTGCAATATGTTTCCACCACTCTTCATTAAAGGATGGAGAATAAGTGAAAAAGGGATCAAGGAGGTGTCATCATTCTTTAGGGAACACCTAATTAGGATTGCTGTATATACTGTATAACAGGGAGGGTGGTAAAAATGATAAATTTATGGTTCACTGTGATGATTCAATAACCCTTTAAAATATATACATTTAAAATAGTAGAGAGGCAAAGATGTCAAGACAAAGGCAGGGAGGTGCATGTTTACAAGACCACTGCTTTTAAGAAGAAAGAATAAAAGTGCATGATTGTATAATGATCAGCCAAAATGCTCAGGCTCTTACTTTGAATCTGACAAAAGACTTTGGAATTCATCTAATGAAAGCTGATAAAGGACAGCTCTGATTTTTCTCCCTAACATGATTTATAAACTGATTTTGCCTACAGTACGACACCTATGCCTGGATGCCCAATGGACCAACAACAATGAGGCAGCCTCCTCCCAAGTTGAAGGAGGACGTCACTGAGGAGTACATCATGAACACTCTGCCAGACATCAACGTCACCCTGGAATCCATGTCTGTGGCCCATTTCCTCAGCCAGCCACCCTCTAGAGTGAGTGTACAAACACCTATACCGCATGGAAAATGCAAACATACTCAGCAGGAAATGTTAACCCAATACTTATTTTCATCTGTATTTCTTCCTGTCTTGAATAATGTTATTATTCAAACAGGTTTGTGGTGCTTTAAAATCATATTTTCTTCTTACTGCTACTTATTAAAGTTTAAACAGAGCACAATTTGTTCTTAAATTGACACTACTTTGACTGGCATGTTAAAAGAAAAAGCATATCATTTGTTACATTACACTCACAACATATTTATGGACTGAAAGGTTTTTCACTCCTAGTTGTAGGAGACAAAGGCTTCACAGCACACCAACACCACACACATTCTGAGGTTTCTTGTTAGAAAATTGCACAAAATAAAATGATGCTAAAACATGCAAAGAATAACCCTTTAACTTTCTTGTTAAAACCAGGAAGCACACTCAACTTCATTACCATTTATTAAACTCTGTCAAGGTGTCATCACGCACAAAAAAAAAGCCTTTGCCAGGATAGTTTTTTCATGTTACATTAAATTTGGGTTTGCTTTTCTTATTTTCTTTTTTTAAGTCGGTGCAGAGAATTATGTTTTATTTTCTAAAATAACAAAAAAATATTATTTATGTATTTATATACACCTCTATAATCTCCTTGCTATAACACATGAATTCTCTTGGTGCTTCTGAGAAGTAAGTGATAGAATTCACAGATAACATATTTCTATTTACAGAACCTTTTAGGGCAATACTCTGATGAGGTGAAACATGAACCAAAAATGAAAGGTCCTATTGAAGAATTCAATGAAGTACTGAAGAAAATCGAGGACTACATCGACAGGAGATCAAAGACTCAAGAACTCCCTTACGAGTACTTGAGTCCTTCCTCAATAGAAAACAGTATCACCATCTGAGACAAGGTGCATGATGTACAAAAACAGACCACACAAGAAAACACCTTCAAATAGCAGATATTGTGCCATTTTCCTCCCAATACACATACTCAGACTTTGAATCCTATAGTATGTCAACACAGCATAGTACATTTGCCTTTAATTTACAACTGATCTGGTTTATTCACTTCCTAACATCGGGAGAGCATATTTCAACTTATTACTCATGCTTGGTTTGGTAGCTGTGGAGATGGATCCTGTTCCTTTATCTTTCCTGCAGTTTGGGCTACAATCTGTCAGTAGGCTTCTTACCACTTATTCCAAACTTCTTTGTTCCCTTTGTTTCCCTTTTGTCCCTAGGCAAGTACAGTTGTTTCTTCTGGGACTACCTACTTGTCACTATTTTCAGGGAATCCCCCTGCTTTAAATTAACTTCCCCCTACAACAGTGGACATCTGTCCAGTTTACCTTGACTGTCCAAAGTGTATGGCTTTTTACCTAAAATTGTTACTGTAGATCTCTGGCACTCAATGTTTTTTGCTGCTTGTGATTTTACAGGTGTGGAACATTGCTGCAGGGAGCCCATTGAGATGATCACTATAAATAGTTCTGTAGACACTAGCTTTAATAAGATCTAATATTGCAACTGAGAATCATTTTATGTGGTTAAAACATATCTCTTATCGATATTTATTTTCATGTAATTCCAAACTTAATGGGAAGAATGCTCTTATTTTGTTTTTGTTTAAATTTGGTTTTAGTATCAGGGTTATTGTTTTTTGTTTAAAATTGTTCTGGTGGTGGATGATCTTGTAATAAACATTTTGTTTTCTTATATTGCAAAATACAGGTGATACATATGTGGGATTATTTCTGTTATGGTTTGGAAAACACTAAGGGACTGGGGACACTTCATCTTGTATTTTTTTTCTGTACTTGTATTGTACATCAGTAATGGTGATATTTATGCTTGTAATTGCCTGTCATCCTCACAGCTTGTGCAGCACACAGATGCTAGTGAAAAAAGAAAATGAGAAAGAAAGAGCATATATGACTTCCATGTCAGCCACACTGCACTGGATTCCAGTTACAGTGTAGAATTTAAAATTGTTACTAAAATTTTAACTTTAATTGGTTATTTGTCTAACACTTAAGCTCTTTATCATCCTGTAAATCGTAAATCGATGATGGCCTTATCTGCACTCATAGGCCACACATAGACCAATTTATTATGTAAAACCTATATATTCTCTTCACTTTTATTACAAATACACATTAATTTGAAGTTTTAAAGCTTTTTAAATAGGGTATTATTAGTTTAAACACTTAATAACTTATTTTCAAAACATAGACTTTTAAGTTCAGGTGGGTAGCTGCATCAGCATACGAAGGCTGCAAAGGAACAAGTAATAGGTTTATTCCATGCTGAAAAAAAGAAAAAAGAAAACACAACGTTTCGGCCGTGGAGGTGGCCATGACACCTGAAGAAGGCTGAAGAAGGCTCCATGGCTGAAACATTGTGTTTTCTTTCTTTTTTTCAGCATGGAATAAACCTATTACTTGTTCCATAGACTTTTAAGTACAATTTTATTTCATGCTTAATTTCCCTTATAATACTATCAGTAACTGATGTTTTCCAGTTTAATAATGAACTAAAAAATAAATTAATTACATTCTGCATATATGTTTTGAAAATAAATCAAGTATTTTGAATATTGATTAAATGATTTCAAAGTAATTTTGATTGTCTGATCATTCATGGCTGATTATAATATGCTCAAGTGAATCTGATTGTTGCTTAAACACTAAATCACAACATTAGTGAAAGAGTTCATCTGGAACAGGAGAAGAGGTCATTTAATCTGTTGAATGTCCAGTCTGGTGAAAAAATGTTATCTGAAAACACTAGGGTGGATGTCTGCAGGTGTAGTGCAGATGGTCAAAAGTAACTAAGTGAAAATATTTAATGCAAAAATGCCATTTAAACTGCAGACATATGGAAAATCACAGCATCATGTAAGGAAAATGAAACAAAAGTGACATTTGTCTTGTGATATCCCACAAACCCAGTAGAAGGCATCTCAGCTTTGAGGGGAAATGTAATCTTATAATGTCCATTGAGCACTAGGTTGTACATTATGGTCACACACCCACTGGAGAACTGCTAAGGCCAGAGCTGTTCAGTTCTGGTCCTCATTTGTCACTGTGCAGCAGATTTTATACGTCTCTCAGAATCTGCACCTTACAACAACGAAATGTTTCAGCTTGTCCAATTAAGCAAATAATGCGCTCAACCATGTAATCAAGGTATCAGGTAGAAGAAAAAAAAGAAATCTTCTGACCATGACTTCTTTATGACTGGAGTTGTGCACCTGTAGATGGATACATGGAAATGTTCTTTGACCTCAAGTGAAGTTTGAGATTGTCTCTGAAACTAGTTTAATTGCTGTTTAGAGACATTTTATGATGGTTGCAGCATTGGATGAACAAAGCATTATTCAAGGGTCCTCAGTCCTGTTTCTGGAGGACACCTGTGTCTGCTTTTTTTGTTCCAATTGGGTGCTTACAGTAGTTACTGGTACAAACTGGTGCCTGTAACTTATTTGCTTGAATGTAGATTGATTTTCTACAAACCATTTCAAGCTCAGAAGTAGCATAAACTGGAGTACATAGGGGACCTTCAAGATCCTGAATAATAGCCCATGTTAGTGGCTCATCAGTGTGAAAATGCATAATGTATTGTGATATTAACTCAACCCGACATGGGACTTGGTAAAACCTGCTCTTACACTGCTCTTCTTTTATACATTTCTTTACTGTTTCATAAAAAATCCCAATACCAACACTTCTAGGACAAGAGATTAAAACATTGTTCAGTACAAATTTTAAAGTTCCAAGAGCTTTTCCCCATTAGTTAAAACCACTGCCCCAAAACATTTTTTTTTCTGTCAGGTAAAGGTGTACTTAATCGAAATATAACAGTTTTGTCCTGGGGCACAATTGGGAATTGTATCCTCCCAAACTCTCAAATGCCACTCAACACCCCAGCATAGCGTTGACATTGCTGCTTGCAATAATGCAGCCTGAAGAATTCGCACATGAGAAGTCTTCATATTTACTGTGTTAATTTTCCAAGTCTTTCCCTGCCCATTTTGTAGTTATTGCCCAGTATAATAAAACTCAATCTAACCCAAAATAAAAAACACACCAAACACCCAAGTAAAATAGAAAAAGAAAAACATAATTTCTTAGGAAGGTTAGCAGGATATGAACTTGAACTTGAACTTGAACTTTATTGCCATATGTAACCGATACTGGTACAATGGAATTCTTACTTACAGAAAGTCTCTCAATTGTAAAACAAGTGTAAAAAACAAAACAAAGTGCAAACAGTGCATCAAGACAATATACAAACAATAGACAATATACAAGTAAACATGTAGACAGTTTGAATGTAAACAATACAGACGTGTAAACAATGAACGGAGATGTGCAATAGATAAGAAATCATAAAGAGGTAGATGGTGATGGTGTAGGTGTGGTCTGAGGGGGATGGCTAAATGTGTTTGCCAGTCTCACTGCTTGTAGATAGAAGCTATTGAAGAATCTAGTGGTAAGTGTCCGTATGCTCTTATATCTCTTGCCTGAGGGCAGTGGGGTGAAGAGCTCATGCCCGGGGTGGTGACTGTCCTCTGTGATGGCCAGAATTCTACCACGGCAGCGGTCCTCATAGAGCTGTTTAATCTCGATGAGACCGCAGCCGATGATCTTCTGGGCCATATTGACCATTCTCTGCAGTGCCTTTCTTTCTCTCGAAGAGGTGTTGCCATACCAGACGGTGATCCCGTTGGTGATGACGCTCTCAATGGTGTAGCGGTAGAAGTTCACCAACACATGTATTGGCATCACCCATCGCTTGAGGCACCTCAAGAAATAAAGGCGCTGCTGAGCCTTATTCATGATAGAGTCAGTGTTCACAGTCCAGGTTAGATCTTTAGAGATGTGAATTCCCAAAAACCTAAAGCTGGTGACTGTTTCCACTTCCGTTCCATCAATACTGAGTGGGCTGTGAGTGTATGGCCTGTGTCTCCGAAAGTCCACTATTAGTTTCGTTTTCTTTATGTTCAAGTCCAGGTTATTGCTATGACACCACCTAAGCAGCTATACAACTTCATCCCTGTAAGTGGGCTCGTCATCATCACTGATCAGTCCTATTATAGTGGTGTCATCTGCAAAATTAATGATGCGGTTGTTGCTGTATCTTGCTGTGCAGTCGTGAGTAAATAGGGAGTACAACCTTGGACTCAGACAGCAGCCTTGTGGGGTTCCAGTGCTCAGGTTGAGTGGTGTTGATGTTTTATTGCCTATCCGCACCACCTGTGGTCTCTTCATAAGAAAGTCCAGCAGCCAGTTGCAGACAGAGTTGCACAGACCTAATCCCCTGAGCTTTGTCACCAGTTGACTGGGTATGATGGAATTGAATGCTGAACTGTAGTCTACAAACAGCATTCTCACATACGAGTTCTTAGTGTCCAGGTGTTCCAAGGCTGTATGCAGAGCCAGGGAGACAGCATCATCCACTGATCTGTTGTTCTGGTAGGCGAACTGCAAGGGGTCCAGGGACTCTGTGATGGAGGAGTTGATGTGTGACAACACCAGCTTCTCCAGGCATTTCATCACC
This sequence comes from Lepisosteus oculatus, assembly GCF_040954835.1. Taxonomy (NCBI): domain Eukaryota; kingdom Metazoa; phylum Chordata; class Actinopteri; order Semionotiformes; family Lepisosteidae; genus Lepisosteus; species Lepisosteus oculatus. The sequence goes on from NC_090701.1 coordinate 29,429,003, forward strand.
ACAGATGTTAATGCTACTGGGCGGTAATCATTCAGGCATGTCACTTTTGCCTTTTTCGGGGTTGGAACAATAGTGGTTTTTTTAAAGCAGGTGGGGACCATGGACTGTGACAGGGAGGAGTTAAAGATGTCCATAAACACTGTGGTCAGCTGGGCTGCACATGTCCTCAGGACTCGAGGTGGTATCCCATCAGGCCCTGCAGCCTTACGGATTTTCACCCTGCTCAGAGTCTTCTGCACATCCTGCTCTGAGAGTTTCAGAACAAACTCGCCCTGCACACTTGGGATCTTCTCAGCATTGCCCGTGTTCAGAGCATCAAAGCGGGCATAGAAATGGTTCAGCTCGTCAGAAATGGTTCAGCTCGGATATTGATTTTAGTGTACAATACTGTATGTAGTACAAATCCCAAAAAATTAAACAGCTGAAAATTGGTGTTGTAATCCCATAGCCTGTTATTGCTGGTCATGTGAGGGTGGTGATGCATCAAGAGCCCAAGCACAAGTGACCAGAGAGTGGTGGAACACCCAAGATGACCTGACTGATTGAGGGCTAGGATGCTCTGGAAGAAAGGGAAAGTGAAAATAGAAAGGTGTTGATGGAATATTTCATTACTGGCTGGCAGGGCTTACTCAGCCCAAACCAGACAGTAATGGAAATTAAAAAGGAAAAAACAGAACTGGCCAGCAGAGCTAGGAAAGGACCCAGTTGGTCAGCAAAAAAAGATGCCAAGTGAAATGCAATGGTCTGGGAGATGCCAGCCTTGCATCCTGTCTGCATCCCTGCCGACCAAGGAGAATGGCTGACATGATAAAGTGCCAGCCCCAAATGAGACTGCTCATCCCAGCCCATCTGGGACCCTCAGCTCCGGGGGGAAACCAGCAACTAAGCCCCCAGAAGGAAAGGGAGCCTCACAGATCTGGGAGGCAGCCCTCCAAGTAGCCAGGGGTGCAGGCCACAGACCCACAGGATGATGCAATTGACAGGAAAGAAGTAGCTGTGCTTTGCCCCTGGGGCTTTACGGAACCCCCACACAGTGATCCTGTCAAAGGGGCCAAGAGCAGATGATTGAAGGTGCACACCCTATTGGGGTCTCCTCCGAGACCACATGAAGCATGCTCTGTCAGCACGGCCTCCCAGGTTCAATGAGGTGAGGGGACTGCACAGACAGAGGACCTGGGGTCTGGAACTACAGAAGCTGCCTCCTGGATGTGGGATGGCACCACTGGAGAACCACCAGCCAGCAGGGAAAAGTCCAGGATTCCCAGGGTGGAGAGCAGGAGAAACCAAGCAGTCAGAACTGTAGCAGTGAAGAGGGCTGCATGGGGAGATCCTCAAGGTCCTGGATGGCAGAAGCTTCCTCCTGGATGTGGGATGGAACCACAGAGAAGAGAGGCCAGGTGAGGAAAAGGCCAGGAAATCCCAGGGAGCTTCCATACACTCCGGTTCAGGAGATGTGGTGATGAGTGAATCCTGGGACTGGAGTGTTCTGGATTGGAGTCTGAGCAGGCTGCCTCAGTAGTGAGAATGAGTGGTCAGTGTCCAGCCCAGGGATCTCATCCCCGGAGAATATAACAGTCAAAGGAATTAGGCAGCCTTTAACTACAGAGCGGGATCCTGTGCCAAGCTTTCAGGAAATAAAGGAGGAATCTCGGTCTTGGAACAGGATCCAGAGCACCAAGGGACAAGGGTGACTTTGGAGCGGAATCCTAGCATCAAGAACCACAGACAGGGGTGCAGACAGGCTTTGGGATCCAGGGTGACATGACCACCCATAGAGACTGCTGAGGCATCTGCCCAGAGAACCAGAGATCAGACAGGTGAGAATAGAAAGGACGGTAAAAAAACCTGGAATGGAGTAAAAAAGTGCAGACGTGAAAACTAAGACCACTAGGCTGTACAAACTAAGGAGGTGAAAAGGACAATGAGGGAGCACCGTTGAAGTGGGGCTCCTGCTTTAAATTAGGAAATGGAGTAATTAGTTGGGAATGGAATAACTCATAATTAAAGATAGATCACCTAAAGGTCTGGAAGCGGTGTAGCTGAGTGATTTGTGACCCTGGCCGCGGAGATGCTTTGGCTGCCGGGCTGCCTCAGCCCTTAAAGGTGTGCGACCAGGGTAAAGTTACCCTGAAGTTCGAAAAAGGATTTTGGCACTCCTGTAGCGTTTTCACGAAACCTCCAAGGGATACAAAAACACTTGCTTTGTGTACAAAGTACATTGTGAATGTTTTCTCAGCCTTCACTTTGTCGTTTTTATGACATTATTTTGACCATGCACGAATATTCTTTTGTCCATATCAGCGCAATGGAAACACAGAATGCCTTCAAACCAAATGCATTTTAAAGACCACGACTTCTGAAAATTTCCACAGCCTCTACATCAGACTGTCAGTGAACTAATTATCTTTTTTTAAACCTCTGGTTTTTCAACGATGTGTTTCTTTATGTCCTGTTTTCATTCAGGTAAGGGTGAACTAAGTTGACTTAAAGTCCGAAGTTGTACTTCGGACTTTAAGTACAACTCAAAGTCATGCCACCTGCAAAAGTTCTCAGATGACTCTGCAATTGTGGGATGTATCAAGGGTGAGCAGGAGGAGGAGTACAGAGGACTGGTCAGCAGCTTTGTTGAGTGGTGTGGGGTGAACCTCTTGGAACTGAATGTTACAAAAACAAAGGAACTGGTGGTAGATTTCAGGAGGAAAAAGGTCAAACCTACTCCTGTCTACATCCATGGGAGTGGCGTGGAGATGGTGGACTCGTACAAGTACCTGGGAGTGCACATCGACGATAGACTGGAATGGTCTAAGAACATCGAGGCCATCTATAAGAACGGACAGAGCCGACTTTACTTCTTGAGGAGGCTCAGGTCCTTCAATGTGTGTAGTAAGATGCTACACATGTTTTATCAGTCGGTGGTAGCGAGTGCCATTTTCTACGCAGTGGTGTGCTGGGGCTTTGGGATTAGAGCAGTAGATTCCAAAAGGCTGAACAAGCTCATCAGGAGAGCAAGCTCTGTCATTGGGTCTGACCTGGACCCCTTGGAGGTAGTGGCTGAGAGAAGAATGATGTCCAAACTAGAGGCCATCATGGACAACTTCTCACATCCCCTCTATGACAGGCTTGCAGGAATGAAGAGCACGTTCAGCAATAGACTGATTCATCCACGGTGCGACAGGGAGCGCTACAGGAGGTCATTCTTGCCGTCTGCCATAAGACTGTACAACGCATCCACCTTGCGTCTTGGCAGAGGCAACATCGACAGTGACCTGTTTCTGGACTAAACGCATATACACATCTACTGCTACATCTGTTCTCTTTCTTTTTCTTTTTCTTTTTCTTTTTCCCATTTACAACCACTTTTGTGCAATATATGCCAGGGACCTGTGCAATACATTTATATTGATATTTATATCTATGGTTACATCTATATTTATATTCATACGTGTGATACGATTTTCTGTGTACTGTTCTGTTCTAGTTTGCTCTTGTGTGTCCGGACTGTGAGTAACTCTTGTATTGTATTGTATGTATTGTACTATTATTATATAATTCGTTACACTGTGGCTGTGTTGTGTGTGTTAAGCTGCTGTTGCACTGCAATTTCCCTCACGGGATCAATAAAGTATCTATCTAACTATATTCACAATACTGCTGACAGCAGGAAGATTCAAATATTCTTTACTCAGCAGCTTATTAAAAACAGCTCTGATGATGTTCAAACCAATTTTTTTACACAGAAGACTGACACAGCTTTGTGTTCTGAATCTCTTTTTCTCGTGCTTTTATTTAATGTGGCACTATGCACCGGGATAGGGGTATGCTGTTCACAAACCAATAGCATTTAAACCACAGCACCCACAATGCTGCAAGTGTTTTACACACTAAGCAGGTCCTCTGACAGTCATGCTTTGTTGTGTGAAACTTTAATTCTCTTTTCAGGATTTTTTGAACATGGCAACTTCCACCGAAATGGGTTGGGGGTGGGGGGGTGCTCTTCAATTGTCACAAACACCAAGACTATAAATTTTGAATTAGAATGCTGGCAGGAGCCAGGTAGATTGTAACAGGCAGGCGATTACCGACAATGTGCTTCAGCAGTAACATTACTTATTTCACCTATTCAATGCTTAATGATCCAATAGAATTATGCTTTCAGTCTATCAGTTTTTATCAATTTCCCTATGGGATTAATAAAGTATTATCTATCTATCATTCACTACTTACAAAAGGCCAGCAGGGGGGACAAAATTACTAAAACTAAAAACTGAAGCAGGAATACTCTCTGCCTGACATACAGTATATAACATGTCTCTAATAATTAGAACATAACTAAATGATTATAATATTTCAGTCCTCTTTGGCTTGAAGAAGGATGACCTCAGATACAGGTCTCAGGAAATTTTTGACAGACACTTGGTTGAAAACTTTGACTTCCACTTTTCGGACTTTTCCATCACTGTTTGGGATAACAACAGAGAGGAGCGCCATAGGCCATTCGTTACAAGCTGCTTGACTGTCCTTTAGCAGCACAAGGTGGCTTTAAGGTGAGCGCAATGCCTCTTGTGATGGGTCTGCAAATTAGGGAGATACTCATGTTTCCAGTGAGTCCAGAACTTGCTGGCTAGGATCTGCACTTGCCTCCACTGGCTGTGGTAGAGGTCTTTGTCAGTGAAGTTACCTGGTGGAAGGGGTGCACCAACTTTCTGGGTAAGCAGCATTGCAGGGGTCGAGATAAACAGTGACTCTGGATCTGTGGAGACTGGGACTAGAGATCTGGCATTCGTAATAGAACTAGAAAAGTAGAGAGAACTTTATGTAAGAGTTGAGAAGGCCTTTTCTGTAGTAAAATGCAGAGTAGATTAAAGTTTATTGTCATACTGTATATACATGTACATTGGAATTCTTAATCGCGCTGATCTCTCGGGGCATTCACAGTACAACAGGCAACACTACACAACGTACAAGTAGACAACAGGAACAATAAATATACTGTGGAAGAATAAATATGTAGTACTGAGACTGAGAAAAAAAAGGGTAGACCATGTAAAAAGTACAGAGTGCAGATGTGTATTTAGTCTGAGGCCCTGCAGTTAGCTGTTATTGAGGATGTGCACTGCAGTGGGATAGAAGCTGTTCTTGAGTCTGGTGGTCCTTGCTTTAACAGTGTGGTACCAATTGCCATAGGATAGGGGGGAGAACAGTTTGTGGTCGGGATGGTTGGGATCCTGAATGATGGATTGGGCTTTATTGCGACAGCGGATGGTGTGGATCTCACCGATTGATGGTAAATCACATCCTATAATCCTCTGTGCTGTTGCCACAACCCTTTGTAGTGCATCTCTGTCATGCATGGTAGTACTGCTGTACCACAAAGTGATGCCACTAGTGAGGACACTTTCTATGGTGCTGAGGTAAAAGTTCATGAGGAACTGCTTCCCCAAACCGCATTTCTTTAAGCACCATAGAAAGTGCAAGCGCTTTCCAATGCTGTGCAATTAATGCTGTTTGGGGTGTGTCTTCCTCTGTATCTCCTGAGTTCCACAATGGGTTCTTTTGCCTTGTTGACATTCAGGGCCAGATAGTTGTCAAGGCACCATCTTGTAAGATGCTCCACCTCACTCCTGTATGCAGACTATTCATATTTAATGTTTATCAGCCCAATAATAGTGGTGTCATCTGCAAACTTAGTGATGTGGTTGCTGCTGTAGGAGGCTGCACAGGTGAACAGGACTGAGACAGCTGCCTTGTGGGGCTTCAGTGTTTAGGGTCTCAGTAGAGGAGATATTATTGCCAATTTTCACCACCTGAGGTCTGCCCATCAGGAAATCCAGTATCCAGTTGCAGATAGAGTTGCATAAACCCAGATTACTAAGCTCTGGGACCAGCTTGGTGGGAACAATTGTGTAGAAGGCCGAGCTGTAATTAATAAACAGCATCCTAGTATAGGTACCTCATCTGTCTAAATGTTCTAGGGAAGTGTGAAGTGCTAGAGATACGGCATCATCAACTGTCCTATTCGGATGGTAAGCAAACTGAGGTGGGTCAAGGGAGCCCAGGATAGAGCAATTTATGTAGGACAGTACTAGTCTCTCCAGGCACTTCATGACCACTGAAGTGAGTGCCACTGGGCGGTAATTGTTCAAGCAAGTCACCTTGCTCTTCTTGGGCAGTGGCACAATTATGGTTTTCTTAAAACACTCTGGTACAATTGACAGGGACAGAGAGAGGTTATAAATGTCTGTATACACTGGAGATAACTGGTCTGCACAGGTATGCTGTATAGAATTCTGCGGGCCACTCCAATCATGTGTTCCCAGGCTCCTCCCATGTGAGAAGAATGGGGAGGATTGAATTCCCATGTGCAGATCCTGCTTTCTTAGGAATTTTTGGAGATCAGTCTCCTGTTGCTGCTTCTTGCCAAGTTGCAGCTCATTACAGGTACCAATGAAGATTGTTCTCGACATCCAAACCCATACGTAAAATGTGGGGACATGCTGAATCATTCAGGGGGAGCTGGCATTTTCTGTTCTTCCCTCGTGCTTCAAACATGTGACATCCTTGAGGATAGATATGATGCACTTCTTGCTGTCAACTATCCACAGCCCTGCTGGCCTTATGGCTCCCTCAGTAAAATGACTAAGTTGATGTTTGACCAGTTAATTGTAGTGTCTTACAAGCACTGTGGAAACATGGTGTTCAGGTAAGATGAATGGGTTCTTCTCAGTTATGTCCACCTGTGCATGATGATGTCGTACTCCAAATTGAAGAAGACTTTCATTCACGATGTTATTCAGCTTATAGATGGAACTCCCCTTTGGAATGCCTCTCTTTTCAATGAGCACTTTGAACTCTTCAGAGTAGACTTCTCTCTGCATACTTCAAGATGCTATTCTTGGCCTGTAACAGTTCATAGGTAGTATGGGGCTTGCTGCACTGGTGCCAAGAGCTGCATCCCTTTGAGATGCCAGTCTGATTTGTGAAAGCAAGCTATTTGTATTATGAATATTACAGCTCTCAAGAATTAGTTCTAGGTGGAAAAACGCTCTGAGCATTTGGAATTGATATGTCTGTGCTCTGGGTGATGAAGTTTGTCATCTGGGGTTGGACCTCAATCTCAGACTCTGGATAATTAATCCATATGCATCATGTTTCTCCCTGTTCTCTGGCACACCTTTGTATGGTTTGTACAAGAAAGCTGGTCCTGTAAGCCATGTTGTTCTGGAAAGTTGGGATATGGGTACTGATCTTGTGGCATGATCAGCTGAATTGTGCTCAGTTAGTACATAGTGCCACTGCTCTGGTCATGTTGACTGATGGATGCACCAGACTCTGTTATGCACATACACATAAAAATGCTTGATCTCATTGTATATTTAACCCAGTACTACTTTGCTGTCACAGTAGAAGTGGATTGTGTCAGGCGTAATAAGCTCCGCTATTTCTACTGCCAACACTGTGGCACACCGCTGGAATTGGGGAATGGTAGGATCAGACTGGGGGGTTAACTTTTCTTTCCCTAGAATGAATCCCACATCAGACTGTCCATCTTTGCCAATAACCCTGAGAAATGCCACTGCTGTTTTTTGTGGAACCATCTGAGAACCATCTTGTGGAACTATTGTGAGAACACAATAGCTCTGTATATTTCACCTTTGAGAGTGTGTTCAAAGTGTTGGTGCATGGGATATTAAGTTGGTTTATCTCCTGTAGTGACTCCCTCCATGTTTCCCATCTTTTGAACTGCTCCTCAGTTAGAAAAGCATTCTACTCACTGGTGTCTGCGGAGTTTTCAAAGAAGAGATTTGCTCTTTATGGTTACTGGATTGACAAGTCCCAGGGCATTTAAAAACACTATTTATGTATGAAAGGACCCCACGCTGTGTGAAATGTTTATGACTTACAGATACTATAAAAGAAAATGTCTGTTTGGCTATTTTCTAGCTACGCCCAAAGCTTCTTTGCACTGGTGTAGTTTCTTCTCCAAGGTCAGGGTCCTTTATGCCCTTGGAAAGGTCCTCCAGGGGAAACATCTTCTTTATCATGGCACCGTTTGAAGCAATCCTGTGCAACCACAAGTTTGATTTGGTTATCAATGCTAGAGTTCTTTGTAAAGGCTCAATGGCTACTTGGTCTGTAGAACTATTGTCCTGAAGAACTCTTATCCCAAACTCAACTACATTTTTACTCAGGTCGTTGTCACAGGTCAACAGAAACCTCAGGGAAATGCAACATCTGTTTGATGTCAGCAGTTATTTCCACAAACTCTTTTCTGAAGCACATCAGGACTCCCAGGAGACTTTTGTTTAAGTCTATACTTGTGAGAAGCACACTGTTAAGGAATATGGCGTAGATCACTCTGATCTGGCTTATGAGGGTGGTAGACTCCTACGTTCGGCAGATACCAGCACTCCTCGCCCTCTGTCACTGGAGTTGCTGGCTCGATGCGTTCATTTTTTTAAATGAAAGCCACAAATTGTTCTTTCATCTGTGGCTTCTTGTCCAAAGTGTGTTGTAGAGAGGCAAGACGCAGGAGTGCTTATACATGGTTATTTGGGAGGTGACATCTCTTCACTCTTAAAGGGAGAGGAGCCACCCAGCTTTTTGTGTCATCCTTGTAAAGCTCTTCATAGATGATCCTTTAAAAGGCTTCAACTTTGATGGAGAGAGCTAGCTTGTTATCATTCTGTGTTTTGTTAAACACTGTTTTCCCAGTCTTTTGCCACTTTCTCTTTGAGGCTTACTGGGAGGCCATCAGAAATAACATCTTTTTTCAGTGTCATGGTTCAGTCTTTCAGTTGGATATAATTTGGGCATGGGGAAAGGAAGCTAAGACAATTGGAATATTAGTTTTAAAAGTGCTCATGCTGGGTTTGTGTGCATTCCTTAAGTGTACTTCGCCTATAAGAATCCATCCCAAATCTATCTTGTGCCACGAACCGCACACAAACACGCAAGCGCTCCCACATTCTCACGAACACTATTCACCATAAACGCGCATGTACAAATTAACATCACACACACTTTCTTATTTAAACCCTCAGTCTCCTCTTGGACCTTGCTCACTATTGAGGTTCGCTTGCCGAGCTACTCTACAACTTCCTTCTCCTGAATACTGTCACAAATCCTCAATGAAAAGGTTTGCAGATCCTGTGCAGACGCAGGAGCAAGTAGATATTGAGACAGGCGAACAATCCGGAACATCGGGCGAGATCATAGTCGATAGGCGAAAGGTAGATCAATAACCAGGAAGTACAGAGAGAAGTAAACAGTCCAAAACAGAAGATGAGGTCCAAGGTCGAGAAGCAAAAGGGAGTTCAGTATCCAGTAACCGAGGTTCAAAGTTAGCATAGGGTCTTTAATAACACACTCTACAGGAGTCAAAACTAGCTCCCCACGATGGGGTGTGAGAGCAGGGCTATCGGTGCCTGCTATATGAGTGAGATGTGTGTTAGTGTGTGTGGACCAGAGTGGCTGGTATGGTAGAGAGACCCTCCCCTGGTCAATACAAAGTAATTGGGAAGCCAGTAGGGTCTATCTAGCTAAAACACTCTGGAAGGTAGTGCAGTGGTGGCTGGGCACAGAGTGAGGTGCACCGGCAGCTGCATGGGTGTAACACAGTGATGGCTGGGCATGATGTGGGGTGTCCTGGCAGCTGTGAGTTCACAATCTGGGGGTGTGAGAGTGAGGTGCCAGAGTGGTTGTTTGCATGTCTGTGTAGAGAGGTCTCATTGTGCTGGGTCTCGGCACAGTGAGTAGTGCAGAAGACACTCAGTGATGTAGGTAGTGTATGTTTGCGTAGGCCAACCTGGTGGTGTCAAGGGAGGATGTCAGGGCTGGAGGCAGACCTGGGAGTCCAAGGCACTGGTTGTGTGTGAGACAGTGACCTTATGGAGTAAGAGCAAGAGGCTCCTAGCAGTAAGGACAGCAGGGTGGTACTCGATGAGACTGGGAATCATTGAGCAAAGAGTGAGGTAGAGACTCTGGGCCTGGGACTTCACAGGCGAAAGACCCAGAAGTATCAATATATGGAGCCTTGTGTCCTGATGAGGGGGCCAATGTGAACACCACTCTCGGAGGAGAGTGCATGTGTAGAAGAAGAAAAGGAACCCAAAAGAGACTGAAAAGGGATGTGTTGGGGTGAGTGGGTGAGTAGAATGCCTGACCACAACCCCTGTGGCACCACACGTGGAAGAAGGCAGGGTATCAGCTTCAACTTCATGGCAGGATAACTTGTTCCACCTTCCCACAGCCCTTTGGGTAAAGAAATGCTTCCTGTTCTCTGTTTTAAATGGACTTGCATTTGTGTCCTCTGGTTCATGATTCACTGTTCATTCTTAAGAAGTCCACTGCATTGACTGTTAATGCCTCTGAAGATTTTGAATATGTATACCAGTGATTGCAAGCACTTTGTTTTGAAGAAATATTTATTTTGTTTAAACTAACATATTTTTGGTATAGCTTAGTACTGCTGCATCTAACTTTTACATAGTTGGCTTTGCGCCTAGAACATAAAAGCAGAACCTGTCTTTGTCAATAAGCCAAGAGACATGACTTAAGTTATAAGATGCTTGTCTGGGATTTATACCATAATCATTCACTCAGAAACTTGTACAGGGAAGTTCTGCTTTTATTTGTACATTTGAGCAATTTCTCACATATCACCAGGCAAGTTCATTGAGATACAGCTATCTGGGCGGTGTGCTAAACAGCTTGCTTCACTAAACTTTGCATAAACTTTATGTAATGTATATCCATATATAGACATATTTCTGTATTGCTAACTATTAGGGGGAGTGTCCCTATAGCTTGCTTGTTTCACTTTATAAAAAAACATATGTTGTTACTTTTCTGGCTTGCAAGAGCATGGCTCCCATATGCATATGCAATAAAGAAGACCTGCTACACAGAAGCAAGCAAGTGCTTATGCATCCAGTTGTGATGTAAAAACCATAATTCCATGCAACAGCAAGCCAGACACAGGTAAGTGGAACCACCAGAGAACCCCTAGTGGAGCTGCAAGTCTCCAGATACCACAAGATCTTCAACTGTTGGAAAAGGTAGTGGTTTTCAGATCTTTACTTGAAGACTCACTCTAACTTTGACTTAATTAAACTGTCTATCAAAAAGGATGTAAAAACTTTAAAATAACTATTTAGGTAGCTGTGTCTGACTCAGTCTGCAGAGTACAGTATATGGACTTAAGGAAACATTGTTGAGACAAACTCACCAATCATTGGCTTTGCTTTTTGTTTTTCATGACTTCCAATGATGAGAAGCTTTTGCATATGTGTACTGATAAAAATATGACAAGCGCTCACACATTGTCTCCTTGTACTCACTCATTGCACTCACCTCCCAATTTCCTTCTTTGATGTTATCACAGTGGGGAAGGGACTGAACCTGTTTTTGTCTTTATCTTTGTTGTATTTACTGTATTATCTACTGTTGAATGTGTTTGTTGAGTGTGTGGAAGCTGACACTTATCTCTCCCCTCATTTGATCCACACTCACCTCTAGCAAAGACTAAAAAACTTGAATACCTTTCTTGTTCTTGCTCAGCGTCTTTGACTCCTTTTACTCAGACTCCTTTTACTTTTACTCCCAAGGTGAGTTACATCAATAAATTACTTTTCTGCACAAGCAGAAAAACAGGACTTACAAGATACACAGATCAAATAAATAATTTACATATGGCAGTGCTTGAGAAAAACAGTAAAAAGGAGCAATGGAAATTTTTGAGAAAAGTGTTGGGCAACAAGGAAACAGAAAATGTCATACACAAACTTGTAACAACATTGTTGCTGCACCTGCACAAGACACAATTACATATACTACATACAGTACAGTACACACCTGTGGTAGTGAGTTACATCAGTCGGTTAAAACTACCTCTTTTCACCCAAGCTCTGGAAATCCTTAGCTCGGCACAGACACACCTACAGCCCCTTATGAACATTTACCTGCTTGAAATGATGAACATGGCAGTAGATAAAATGTCCACAGGTATTTTGGACAGAGTTCCAAAACATTTTGGACAGGTTTCCTGGTGGCCCTTCAGGGACACAGAGTGACTGTGGAGGGTCACATTCCACCAGGATATACTAAAACAGGAAATAAGGTCTCTCTGACATCCCAAACCAGAGGCGTTAAACTCTACATCTGGCCCCTTAATATTGTAGCCACTCAGGACTAAGACTGTTAGGTGGTGTGTTTATTGTATCAGGAATTACAGTAGATATTCTGCCAAGTTTCCTAAGTGTTTATGCAATCACTACTCTTGAAGAGTCCGCCACAGCAAACATCTCCCTTGTCCTGACAGAATCAATGGTGGCAGTAGGACATCACATAATCCCCCCAATTCTCCTGAGTAACAAGGCAGCTGTACCAACTTATCAAACCAACAACTCCTCTGTGGGACCTCCCCTCACTCCTACATACATTAACATGGCTCCCTTTTGAGCCAACTGACTGCAACTGCTAGAGACTAGTTGTAGTCTTTACTGAGGCACAATCAGCAATCAGTCCAACCTTTCTGCCAAATGAGCAAATGTGTCTCAGTTCCTAAACAGTCCATCTATCTGCTCTGCTTTTTGACCACGTGGCTGCGACAAACTAGAGCCACCTCCAGCACCTGTTCTGACCAGTTCATGCTTTGGATTTCACCACCCAATGCACAGCACTGCTCCACTGCTGTTACGTGCAATTTGTTGCCCACAGAGACATAATACCAGGCTTTTTGCTTTCCAAACAGCACACTGTCACATTTGGTTACAGTCAATATTTGGCTTATATATGAACCATTGTGTCTTCTCCCCTGGGGATCTATCCAGACACATTACATTAGAGCCTTATTCTACTCCTGGGTTCCTTGCAAAGGTGTTGCCCAAGCAAAGTTCTGAATGCCAGAGGCATTATTTATATCCATTCTGTATACAAAAGATTATACAAGTTCTAGATGCCACATATCTCTCTTTCTGGGCCAGAGTCCTGATAGTCACTACCAACGAGGCACATCCTCCGTATTAAATATAACCAGCAGGATGTTTCCTGCTTATGAAAGGTTGGATACTTCCATCTCATTTGTGTTGACTACATTTCATAATAAAATCAATCTGTGGGTCACTGCCTTGGATCCCTGAAATGAAGTCAACATTTTTTGGGCCTATCTCAGCCAATTTGCCTACAAGGATCAGTTACCTCAAGGGTTTGGAACAAAGATAAATATTATGTCATGGTTGTAGTCCCTCTTCCTTAAAGGCACTCCGGCTCTTTCACTTTGGACCTAATTTTGAGCACCTGCCCCTTGTTCTAGTCACGTTCCCATCTCCCTTAAAAGCCTGACAGTCAGTTCGTGGCTCTGTATCTGAATTCCATATCGTGCGAGCCCAGGACCTAGAATTGCCTGGCTCCGTTATGTTTTTAACCTTCTGTTTTAGTTCATGTTCCCCCTGCTGGTTCCGACTCGGTTCCTGTTTTTAACCTGTCTGTTCTCGGATGGATTGCCTGGCTTTGGACTTTGCCCGTTTCTACGATTCCCCGTCTGATTACTACTGGATTGTTTGCCTCGCTCACACCTCCCCCGTACACCAGCGCACCATGGACACGCCCCCCTGTCTTCATTCCTGTCTCCTGCATGACTTTTTTCCCCAGTGTTTCCTCACTTTTCCACGGATTGTGTCATCCGCATAGGGTCCAGAAAGAACTGTTCGTTACATATTACACTAATTGTTCAGGAAGGGTTGGTGGATTTCACATAAAAAAAGCATACTATTGCAATATTTTATCAAAGAGGAACAAGCTACAGTACCAAGTCATGCTGTTAAAGCTGATATCATGGTTTCTTTAAAAAAACAGACTTTGGATCAGTTAACTATTAACTACCTCTCTTGATAGATGGGCCAAATGGCCTTGTCTTGGAATCACAAGTGTTTTTATGTTTGAAAAAGAAAACATGTTTTAAGGGCGTTAAAATTAGAAAAACTAAATTGAATAAATTAAGGTGGTTGGAACCACAAAGAAAGAGATTACTAGGATATACTGCTTTAATAGATTAACAGTGTCTGGCTGTCAGCCAGTGTCCATTTAGGAAGCCATAGTAGCCATAGAAGGGATTTTATGATTTGATCGCAGTAGCTATGGACAGTCCTACATACTGTAAATGGCCTGTCTGACTTCTGTGACTGATTCTTTTGTAACAGCAGTATGTGTTGGTGTAGAATTCTTTTGAACTCGCTGTGAATGTGTTTTTATGAGTACTGCAGACTGGCTGAGTGTGAGAAAGGTGCAGGTGACTGCAGGAATGTTGTACGTAGGCTGGCCAGGTGTAACATACAGTGCCAAATGCCATGCAAATGTTCACAGAGACATGTTGCTGTATTGACAGACACACCTGACAAGGACTGACAAGACTGACAAGGACTGACAGTCACAACGTTGTCACGCCTTCATCCCACCACATTCTCATATGGAAGCGCACTTGCACTAATCACACTCCAGCCCTGAGCACTTCAGCTAAACGACACCGCACCTTCCAATCAGCCAACCACGACACTCCATCAATCAGCACACCTTCTCCCTCGCACAATACTTAAACCCTCCAGAAGCCCCTGTTCTTTGCCTGGTATTAGTTGTTCTTTTGAGCTCCAACCTTGCCTTTCATTCTGTTTCCTACTCGCTCTTTGTTACCAACCTCAGAACATGCCTTCGACTATGTCTACTGTCTTGGCCCTTCAGATTAGGAAGCCTTCTTGTTGACCTACACCTTTTGGATCACGGAACTGCCTTTTGACTATGACTTCAGCCTTGCCCTATTCTGGATTGGAAACCTATTCCCCTACCTTTTCCTGCCAAGCTCGGAACTCGACTCGGACTTCGCCTCTCGTCTAGCCCTCCTAAGGTACCGCATAGGGTTCATCTTACCGTTTCCTCAGCGGGTCATTCCTGACAGAATACCGGGCGCAGATCATGGACCCCCCAGACCTACACCCTATTTCCTCCCTGCTTAACCAGCACTCTCAAACTTTGTCCCAGCTACATCGTTCTCTCCAGCTCCTCATTGATCAGGTCTCTCGGCTTTCGGCTCCCACCCCTGCATCTACTCCTGTCCCGTCTCCCACCCTGCTCCCTGTCCCCGCAGCAGCAGCTGTCTCGCCACTTGCGGCAGCTCCGCCACTGATCCCTACGGACAAGTTCGATGGGAACCCTGCTAACTGCCGGAGTTTCATCGCTCAATGCTGGTTTTGCATCCAGATGCACCCGGAATGCTTCCCTTCAAATCGCGAAGATATTGGCTTTGTAATTTCGCTCCTCATGGCCAGGGCACTGGACTGGCCCACAGCTTTATTGTCTAGAGGAGCCCCTGAACTTGAGGGATCCCTGGATTTGTATCTTTTTATCGAGAAGCTTTGGACAACTTTTGACCTTTCTAGCTCTGACCTCTCTAATTTCCGTCTGTCCTCACTCCAACAGGGGTTACGACCCCTTCAAGACTATATATTTTTGAATTTCAAGCACTGGCTACAGCCTTTGGAACAACCAGGTGCTTATATGCCAATTTCGTAAGGATCTCTCCAAGGAACTGAAGGACCACTTAGTCCTAAGTCCCCTTAGCCCCCACTCTCTGTATCTTGTTATATTCCAGATGATGGAGTTAGACGCTTGTCTTCAGGCTAGGAAAGCTGAACGACTTCAGGAGGACGCAGGCTCCCCTGCCCTGACACCACAGCAACCAGCAATTTCACGTACCCGACTTACCTCGGAGGAAAAGGTCAGACGCCGTTGGGAGGGACTGTGCTTCTACTGCGGTTCTCCAGGTCATCTCTTGTCCACCTGTCCCACTAAACCTCCCAGTACCCGACAGGCACGCTCAATCTTCACCACTGTTAGCAATATTGCTTGTTCTCCTGTCCCTTCTGGTCCTTCCTCTCCGTATTTCTGTCCTGGAATACTTTTAAGATCTCCCTTTCAGCTTTTATTGATTCAGGTGCCGCTGAAAACCTCCTAGACGCCTCACTCGCCAGGAAATGGAAAATCCCCACTGTGCCTCTCTCTCCTGTCTCTGTGCACTCTCTGGATGGTACCCCCCTGTCGCCTGGATTGATCGAACAGCAGACTGTTCCACTCACCCTCACCTTCGGCGCCACACATGTGGAACAAATCCAATTCCTCATCTTCGATTCTCTATCACACCCGCTCCTTCTAGGCCAACCCTGGCTTGTTGTTGACATGACCCCAACTTTTCTTGGTCATAAAATGAGACCCTTGCCTGGAGTCCCCGCTGCCTGACGTCATGCTGCCGTCGCCCTGTCAGGATTTCCTCAGCCCAACCCCCTCAGGAAAACTCCTCTCTTATTCATTCTCAATACACTGACCTGCACTCAGCCTTCAGTAAACAAAAGGCTCACTCCCTCCGCACCGCCCCTACGACTATGCAATTGATCTTCTTCCAGGAACCCTACCTCCCAGAGGGCGTATTTATCCTCTTTCGAGGTTGGAGTCTGGAGCCCTAGAGGAATACATCCGGGAATCCCTGCAGTTTGGTTTTATTTGTCCCTCCACGGCACCTGCGTGCGCTGGTTTCTTTTTTGTTAAGATGAAGGACGGCTCCTTATGCCCCTGTATTGACTAAAGAGACCTGAGTAAAATCACTATTAAGAACCGCTACCTCCTGCCTCTTATACCAGCAGCCTTAGAATCTCTACGTGGTGCCTCCATTTTTACCAAATTGGACCTCAGGGTGGCTTACAATCTGATTGGGATTCAAAAGGGGGATGAATGGAAGACTGCTTTTATGACCACCCACGGGCATTACGAGTACCTTGTGATGCCCTTTGGGCTCGTCAATGCTCCATCTGTCTTCCAGGCATTTATGAATGACATCTTCAGGGGCCTCATCCACAAGTCTGTTTTGGTCTACTTGGATGACATCCTAATTTTTTCCTTTTATATTCAGGATCATATAGCACACGTCCTTGAGGTTCTCTCCCGTCTCACTGAAAATAATCTCTATGCTAAGCTGGAGAAATGCTCCTTTTATGTGCCCAAGATCCATTTCCTCGGCTACGTCATCTCATCGGGGGGTGTGGAGATAGATCCATCTAAGGTCTCTACCAATCTGGACTGGCCTGCTCCTCACAATCTTAAGCAGATTCAATGCTTTCTTGGCTTTGCCAATTTCTACAGGCGTTTTATCAGGAACTTTAGCTCCATCGCAGCTCCCATTACTGCCCTTACCCGCAAGGGTTCTAACACTGGCAGATGGACCCCAGAGGCCAACCAGGCTTTTCTTAGACTCAAACACCTCTTTACCACAGCCCCCTTGTTGCGTCACCCGGATCCCTCCCTCCCATTTGTAGTGGAAGTGGACGCATCTGCATACTGAGTTGGAACTGGCCTCTCTCAACACCAAGGTGAGAAAAATCTTCCTCATCCCTGTGCTTTCTTTTTTAGGAAACAATCCCCTGTTGAGGTCAACTACGATGTGGGTAATCGAGACCTCCTAGCCAATAAATTGGCCCTAGAGGAATGGAGACACTGGCTTGAGGGAGCTCAACACCCCTTTGTGATTATTACTGACCATAAGAATCTAGCCTATATCCAGTCTTCCAAGCGCCTCAACCCTAGACAGGCAAGGTGGGCCTTGTTCTTTTCTAGATTTGATTTCGTTATCACCTACACACCTGGCTCGAAGAACCTGAAGGCTGATGCCCTCTCCCGCCTGCACAACCCTCCAGGCCTTGTCAACATTCCTGATCCCATCGTCCCTCCTAACAGGATTCTCGCTGTTGCCCAGAGCTCCATCGATCATCAGGCCAGATGTGCCCTCGCCAACACAAGCGTTCCTCCACAATGTCCATCTGATAGGCTCTTTGTCCCCAATTCATTGTGTTCCTGCATCCTGCAATGGGGGCACGATTCCCGCTCAGCAGGCCACCCTGGTTCCAAACGAACCCTGGACCTTATCAGCTGAGAGTTCTGGTGGCCCTCTATGAAGCAGGACATCCTCGATTATGTCTGGGCATGTCCTGTGTGCACGAGATCCAAGACCCCGCAATGTAAGAAGACCGGTCTCCTCCATCCCCTCCCCATTCCGGATCACCCGTGGTCCCATTTGTCGGTGGATTTCATTACTGACCTCCCCGAGAGTTGTGGTAACACCACCATCATGGTTGTGATAGATCGGTTCTCCAAGGCGGCGCATTTCATCCCTTTACCTGCTTTACCCTCGGCCAATGTAATGGCAGACCTATTTGTCCAGAACATCTTCTGCCTCCATGGTATACTTAGGGATATTGTTTCTGACAGGGGTCCGCAATTTATTTCCAGATTCTGGAAGGCTTTTTGCAAGGCTTTAGGCACCTCCATTTCTCTCACCTCTGGCTATCACCCAGAGGCCAACGGCCAAGCAGAAAGAACTAACCAAACTCTCCTCACCTACTTAAGGTCTTACACCTCATCTGCTCAGGATGACTGGTCCTCTCTGCTCCCCTGGGTGGAATACACCCACAACTCTCTTCTCACTTCAGTTACTGGAATGTCTCCCCTTTTCTGCTCCTTGGGATACCAACCCTCCCTCATCCCTGAAACCACCCTGGCCACGGACCTCCGTTCGCCTCTATTTTTTAAAACTACGCCGCATCTGGAAATCTGCCAAGGCCACTCTCCAAAAGACCTCCCTGCATCACGCTGGCGCCGCCAACCGTCACCGGCGTCTGGCTACCTGACTTAGGAGGGGGCAGTTTGTATGACTCTGCACTAGGAACCTACACTTGCGTCAACCCTCGAAGAAGCTTGGTCCTCGGTTCATTGGTCCCTTCCACATCCTCTCTCAAACCACTCCTGTCTCCTACAGCCTGGCTCTCCCCCACCTCTCAAGATTCATCCCACTTTTCATGTCTCCCTCTTGCGGCCTTTCTATCGCTCTCCTCTTTCTAAACCCCAATCTCGATCTCCCCCCCCTCGTTTGATCGATGGCCTTCCAGCCTACACAGTCCACAAGATTCTAGACTCCCACTGGTACAAGGCTTCATGGCCATTCCTGGTGGACTGGGAGGGTTACAGACCAGAGGAGAGATCTTGGGTTCCCGAGAAGGACATTCTGGATCAGACACTTATCGACGATTTCCATCGTACCACCGTGGACAGATCTACTAGGGCGTCCAGAGCCGCCCGTGAAGGGGGGGGTACTGTCACACCTTCATCCTGCCACATTCTCACACACAAGCGCACTCGCACTAATCACATTCCAGCCCTGAGCACTTCTGCTAAACGACACTACTCCTGCCAATCGGCCAACTACGACACTCCATCAGTCAACACCCCTTCTCCCTCGCACAATACTTAAACCCTCCAGAAGCCCCTTTTCATCGCCTGGTATTGGTTGTTTTTTTGAGCTCCAACCTTGCCTTTCATTCTGTTTCCTACTCGCTCTTTGTTACCAACCTCAGAACATGCCTTCGACTATGTCTACTGTCTTGCCCCTTTGGATTAGGAAGCCTTCTCCTTGACCTACACCATTTGGATCACGGAACTGCCTTTTGACTATGACTTCAGCCTTGCCCTATTCTGGATTGGAAACCTATTCCCCTACCTTTTCCTGCCATGCTCGGAACTCGACTCTAACTTCACCTCTCGTCTAGCCCTCCTAAGGTTCATCTTCCCATTTCCTCAGCGGGTCATTCCTGACAAATGAACGAAAAACCAGCATGGTGTCAGCTGTGTGTTATTGAATAAGGATCTAAGAGAAAGACTGGTGAGGTGAGGTGCTGTCTGCATTTCCCAGTGATATGTCAGGTCTTGACAACAGACTTACTGGAGGCAGAAACCATACAAAAAATGTGTGTAGAACAAACTGAAGTTATATTTCATTAATGCATGTTCAGACTCTTCAAGATGAATAAATTAGGGCTTGTGTAAAAAGTAAAAGCCAAAAGACACTGTTTGGAAGAGGTTGTTAACATGTGAAAGGGAATTTAGTTTTCAACACGTTCCCTTCTACAAATGTCTTTCAAACAAACAATTAATAAAAAAAACTCTTCAGTTAAACTATTATTGTGACAATATAATATAGCAATATACAATATAATAAACAATAGCTTAACCAAAAATAATATGTATTTATAATATAAAGTGTTATAACATTGAAAAGTTAATTTCAATTCATTTCATTGGGCTAAATCAATGTATAATTTTAATTGAAAAACAACAGCCTTTTAAACTGATACAATATATTGTATAGTATGTATAAATATGTGTATGTTTATTCCATAAGGCAGTTTCAAAATTAATCAGTCCTTTTGTACTTCTGATTTAGCTTAGTTAAGTATTTAAAATCCACTGTCAACAAAATCAACTGTGAAGCATAAACCAGAGTGCACAGGAGGAAAGTATGGGGAAATGCATTTAAATTCAAGAACAGAAGGCAGGTGCTTAAACAAAGAGTTGTGGGAGTCTGGAATGAGCTACCCAGCTATGTTACAGTAAACATTCTTTTGAGAAACAACTGAATGAGACTCTTGGATGAAGTAGTTACTGAGAAATCAAGGAGCTAAAAGTGATGAATTCCTTTTCATATTTGTAGATGTTCTTATGTTGTAAGGACTGGCCTTGATAGTCATTTAATTTTGTGTTTTTTGTCACTATGTGGGCCCAGATGTGCTCTGTTTTTTGCATAATGAGGATGCACACAAACGTTAATAGATTTGACAAGTTCATCTGTCTTGATTGTACATACCTGGGAGGCTGTATAATACAGATACATTCCTTTCTGTAGCTTTACGATTCCCCTCCCCAGTTCCTACTTGAGCTCCAGCCAAGAAAAATAGTCTTATGGAGTCAGGCAAAGCTGTAAGACTGACAAAGAGAGCTCTGTTCCCTGCTTTTCAAAATGTATTGCTTTGTCAGAATATCTATTGACACTGCAGGTCGTTCTTAAACATCAACAGGAGTCAATTGTTAGCCAGAGCTTGCGTTGATATCAAGCATCTGAAATGACTGTGTGTAGAAAATCCTTGAAAATTGATCATTCAAAAATGTGATGTAGTCTAAATAATCATTGCAGTTACTTGTGACCAACTATATGTATCTTGAATAAATATTTTTTACATGTTTCCAACAGGAATTTGTAAAGCTGCTTTTAGCTGAAAGACAATGTTTTGGGAAATAAATGGCTACTGATGCAATTTAATTGACTAAAATTGTATTCATTGTCAGAAAAGTGCTCATTCCTGAGTTCTTATTGCAGAGGCATAGTGTGCAAAGCAGGATTACATCCTAGGTGGGAAACTAGTTCATCACAGAGTATGAGCACCAGCACTTTTTAAAATTTAAAGACACTAATTAACTAACCAGCATGTCTTTAGAAGGATGAGGACACTGGAAATCCCAGAGAAAGCTCATGCAAACACAGAGAGGAAAATGCAGAAACATGTTACTGTAAATTATTCAAAAAGCACAATCACACCATTTTGTTATACTCGTACTTATAGCCTGCACTACTTTTCCAAATCAATAAAAAATTTGTCAGAAAGCGTCTCCAAAGCAAAAAGGATTATAATAGTAACTAGCATCAGTACAAGGTTTCAATTCTGGAGTGTGTCAAGCTGATTCAGTATGTAAGCATTTTAAACAAAGTGTTACAATGCATTGCACATCTCTTTAGATGGAATGCAGCAATAATGATGGCACATTGATACATTGATATGCACAAACAGAAAAACAGGACTAACAACATATCATTTCACAAATACAAATCTGTGCTTGATGTAGTGAAAATAAAATGGTATAAATACAAGGAAATAAAAAAGAAACCAATGAAATTCCTGACAAAGGTGTTAGGTAACAAGGAAATAAGAAAAAATGCCACATGCAGTACTTGCGAGACCGAGACAGTATAAAGGGTGGTCACAGGTGTGTGCTGCACTGCTCTCTCATCTCAGTTTGAACAACACTGTTACAACTCCTGCTCAAGACATGACTAGATACATCATCGAAGTGGAAGCGGATCCCTCATCTGACAAAATCTGGGTCATTTTGTCAACTGGAAACATCAAATCTCAAGAGACAGCGATTGCAAAAGAAGGTGATACTGTAAGTATTTAGCCAATATAAATGTTTGGTGTGCAGGCTGTTTGAATAGTTGAGGGCAGTACCTGAGAGTTTAAGAGGGAGTGAAACTAGATGATCTGGCCTCATGCAGGATATTTTCTTTATTAGCTCTTAAACAATCCTTAATCATATTTTTTTTTCCTGCTATGTCAGGTATACCTGATCTTCAAATTTGAATTTGCAAACCTCATTCAAACCTTTTATTGCCCTTTGCTGAAGTAAGAAGTATATAATAGTTAGAAGGACATGCAGTCTGTTATGTGGTAATGCAGTATTCTACTTTGGTGGTACGGACAGGGGTGCAGTGATTATCATTGATGCCTTGCAGTGCTGTCGCACTTGGTTCAATTCTCGGGGTGCTATCTGTTTGGGGTTTGTATGCTTTCTCCATTTTTGGATTTTTGCCAGTTGTTATGGTTTTCTGCCACAGTCCAAAGACTTTTTTATTAAGAAAATAAACTTTATTTCACAATGTATACACTTCCAACAGAGAGTTACCACTCTAACATAAAATCTCTACAATTAAAAGATCTTAAAGTGATTGTCCATTGTCAATCGATCCGTTTAGCAAGTAGTCATTAAGGTAAGGATTCCCAAACAAAGTCTCTCCAAGCCTCTCAGGTTTTCAGCATGGGCGCAAAGGGACAGGTTTTACTGTTTTCTTGTGCTGGATAAGAGTGTTGTTTGTGTTCCACAGTCCTTGTTTTGTAAGGAACACCAGCAATCATAACAGGTTCTGTGTCCCTCTGTGCACTCCGGTCAGTGCCAGCCCGAGCACGATGCACTGGTATATGAGCACCGTTCCTGCTCCCAGGAGTTGTACAGTGTTGTCTATTCTGCCCCCACACTGCCTTGGCAAAGGAAAAGAACCAAAACACATGCTCCTGTGTCTCCTCAATAAAATACATGTCCCGGGGGCAATGCTGGTTGTTGGCGAGCAAGTGCCTGTAAAGGACCTCTGTGGTATCCAGCTTTTGGAGCCTCTGGATCCAGCCATCCTGCTGAGGCCCATCAGCTTGTTGTCCTGTTCCTTTTCCAGACTTGTCTGGGGACCTGCAGCATCTTTCCAGCGACCAATTGCCCCTTCACCTTCTTGTACAGGGCCCTGTAGTTGGTGCAGAGTTCTGGGTGTCTTGTGGCCTTTTACCTCCAGCTCCACATGGCAGCGTGGGTGTAGGTCTCTTTCGGTCCAGAGTTTGACTGCTGGATCACATGCCTCTTTGGGAGGGAGAACCAGAGCCTGACAAAGCACAGTTCAAAGACATATAGTACTGGTAAACTTCTGAGTAGACTGGCCCTGCTGTGAGTGTGTAGATGTTTGTGTGTGCCCTGGGACGGACTGACCAGGGTGTAGCCTGCCTTGCGCCTGTTGCTTGCAGCTCCCCCACAACCCAGTATTGAATAAAGCAGTTAGAAAGTGGATGGATGGATTAATATAAATGTAATATAAAGTTTCATTTTAGAACCACCGACTATATTATTCATAAAGTACAAGGTTTTAAGGACATACGTACATACTGAATATCTGACACCTTGTTCTTCCTGGATGTTTCTTTGTCCTTTTATCTTCTAACTTGTACTAAAACACGGACTATAAATAACCTTCTACCTCATATATGATTGCAGCACAAAAATGAAAAAACTTGACACTTTACTGCCAGATCTCATCATTACCATTATGTGTAAAACTATACACACAAAAATAAAGCATACCTTGTGTTCAATAGTTATTAAGTAGTGATTTCTAAGGTCCTTATTTGCTAATAACTGATTTATTTGTCATCTTTTTTTAAAGGTTATTGACTTTGAGAATAAACCTGAAGAAATTCTCATACGAAGAGAAACCTCCCTTTTGCGTACTTTCAGTACAGGATACTGTCGGTATGTGACAGCCACCAGTCCTGATAACACATACTATTTTCCCATCTTCAGAAATATTTCTGCTGGACTGACCACCATTAAGGAAAATTCAGGTTAGAGGAAATCCTTTTTTATCACAGAAATGCTGAATATAAAAACCAGACAGAAAAGTATTTGGGACACACATAGTGTTTATCACTGCATTTTTAACTGTTTTGTGACATTTACATTTGTAAATTTACAACTACTGAAAAAGTCGAGTAAATATTTTCAACTGTTTCTTTTTTATGTCACCAAAGGAAATGTGAGGTCTTTGTTCAAAATTACATCAATTTCATTTTTTATTCCCTCTTTCAATATTTTATGATTACATATAATAAAATAATCGTGCATACATTTAAATTTTGCACCTTACCCACTTTCAAACCTGATTGTCACCAAGCAGCTCATTTAGTTTCCTTTTTGTGAAGAAAATAGGAAATTAAAATCAATTAATATACTGTATTAATCAGTTAGTTTACAAATTTCATCTGAGGTATTCTCATCTAATGGTAACAATGATTTAAAATAAACATTGATTTAGCCATCACTTCAAAACTATAACAAAAATGTTATAGCTATAATATGTAACAGCTATAATATTTTGTATTGTGTTGTTAGGCAAATTACCCCTCCAGGATGACTCAGAAGAAAGAAAGAAAGATATGGAAGAAAAAAAGATTTTTTTGCGTAAGTAAAATTTCATTGTGTATTTAGCTATAGTGGGTGGCACAGTGGCACTGTGGTTCAAATTGCTCATTGCATGGGGTTCTGGGGTCAGTTCCTGGGGGATTATCTGCATATTCTCCCCATATTTGCTTGGGTTTCCTTCAGGTGCTGTGGTTTTCTTGTAAAGGTCAAACTGGTAGGTTAATTGGCTTCTGGGAAAATTGGCCCTAGATTTGTAAAGTACTGTATGTACTGTATCTGTGTCTGTTTGCCCTGTGATGGACTGGATTTTCACCTAGCATGTACCCTACTTTGTGCCCATCATTGACAGGATAGGCTCCAGCTCCCCCTCAACTCCTTGCTGGATAAAGCAGTTAAAAAAATGGATGTATGGATTGATTTAGCGGTATTGTGCTAACACAATAACTCAATAGCTCCACCACAGTTCAACGTTTAATCATTCCTGGGAATCTTGTTGCAGACTTTTGGAAAATCCAGATACATAATGTCCTATGTAAAATGTGTCAGTAGTTTATGCCACATCTTTGGAAAAAATCAAATTTCTAAAGCAAAATCTCTTGAGAGTATACGTTTACCATTTATTGCCCTTGTATGCTGAGAGGCATTAAAACTTGCAAAGTTGAAATGTTATTAGTTTCAAATGCATGTCTCCTGCATTAATGTATCTCAGCGTGTCTGTCTTTCCAAAGAATGGCATTCACTTCCCCTCTCAGGAAAATAAATGTGTATTTTAGCTGCATGTTGAGTGTCAGAAGTTGGAGAATCTTGTCAAAGCTGACTACCATGACTTGAACACTTTTACTGATTTATCTTCCCTCTGCTATATTACTGTATGTGTTAGACTGCACTTCCTGAATTCTGCCCTATGTTATTTTTTCCACCAAAAATTTAATTTAAATTATTATTATATTATTGTATTGTTTAGATATGACATTATACTTTTTTGTCCCTTAGAAATGGTGGGCTGGAAACAGATGAGCGAAACTGTAGATGAGCTAAAGGTTAAGCTTGGAGGTAAATGTTTCATGGCATTCAATACATTCCTTATGGAATAACCATGTGTAATGGGTATAATATTGTGTCCATTTATCAAATCTACTAAAAGGCTAGAACTTCACAGAAAGGCACATAGAACTCTCCCGGGGGTATCTGCTGAGACAATTCAGGAGAGTTTAGCTGTATGTGGGAACGGTTGATAGTACATTTTATCACATACAGTACTGTAGCTGTGAGACCGCTGTCCGTAAAAAAGTATGTCATGGATCTCCAACCCTGGTCTAGGAGAGCCACAATCCAGCAGGTTTTGCAGGTCACCACTAATTTGATTTCTAAAGATATGAGACAATTCCATCCTGATCAATTAAACAGTTATTTTGTGAATTTAGAGATCATTAAGGAATAAACGTCTAATTGCTCTTCAGTGGTCAATGAACAGAGTGCTCTTATTTGAGCAGATGACTTGCTTGATTCATCAACAGCTTACAGTTTGCTGTGAATATTTTCAATCAGTTGACCTATAAGACTTCTGAAGCAGGTATGGGGACACACTGATTTACGTGATTTAGCTAATAAAATGAGCCATAGACCTTGCAGTGGACATATTGAGAACATGAGTCAAGACATTAATGTGCCAATTTTTTCACTTGGTGGCAGAAAAGCATTAAAATGCTTGACCCTTAAAAAGGTCCTGACAATTTATATGAATTTGTCCTAATATTATTATAATGCTAACCTAAATACTGTGTAATCAGCATTTATTCTGCAACCAGAATCTTAAACTGTTTTAGTTATGCTGTTTTAATTTACTTTATGTTCAAAAAGAAAAACTATTTGCTTGTCCCAGGTGTCTATAAACAAGTAATACATTTGTTTACTTGATGGTAAATGACAAATGCATGTCTTTTTTTGTTTGTTTTTCAGCTGCAGTCAGAAACCAAGGTAATAGTCTGCCCTTACAAATTTTGCCTTCAACGGTTAAAGAGTTTGCAATCAACACAATAACTTTTTACAATTTTTATATTGTTATACTTACAGATAAATTATGGATGTGCTTACCTTAATTCAATTGAATCATTTTCCCAAATTTAAGTCTGACTCTGACAAGAATATTATAAGTCAAGCTTGGGGGATGTTAGCAACCTAGATTTGAAATGTGTATCAAATTTGTTCCCAGTCTCAACTAACTCAGAACAATAATAGCTAATAGATCCTTGAACCTTCGGGTTTTTTTTCTAAATTAATACTTAAATAAAAAACTTCAGTCTGAGCAGGTATTTGTGGCAGGAGTGAAAACTTGTTGGTCCCCGACAGTCCCCATCCCACTCGAAGGAGCTTGAGTTATTTTGGTAATCAGATGTGCTAAGCTGGTAGAGACTTATCCAGACTCATGGGTGTAATCCTGCCAAATGTGCCCCTACCAAATATTTTCTTAAAGAGGGAGAAAATATTTACACTGCTTTATATTTAGAATTAATTTAGGGGGATCTGTGTAATTTTGTTTTCATTTACACACTATAGAGTGTTTTGTATAGATCAGTGACAAAAATCCCAATTAAAAAAGTTATGACGCCATATTGTAAAACAATAAAATATGAAAAAGTCCAAGGGGGGTGAATAGTTTTGAATACCATTTTAATAGGTTCAGACAATTAAAATTGACAAAATGATAAAGACCTCTCTCACTTTTTGAAGAAGCCTTCATCCAAGAGGAATAGACCAGAATACTGTATTAATTAATAAACTAAAAGAAAAACAAACTGAATTTGTGGTTGTCACATGGTACATTTCAAGAACTATGGCTGAGAGAAGCACAGCTGTAGCAAATTAATGGTCCTAATCACCACACCACTGAGACCAGTGCTCAAACAGAGTCACTATCAGGCCCGATAGTCATAGTCATACAACAAAAAAGACATTGCTGCCTTTTTATAAGAATGCAAAGAATGTAGTTTAAAGAATGCTTTGCACAGATTGATTACAGGACAGTTTAGTCTCGAACAGAAGTGACTATGGGGGTACTACAGCATAGATATTTCTACCCAGAGGACAATCATATGTACAGTATCATTTAGCACAAATACTTACTGTACTTGTAACTTGCCTAACATTCCTGTGTTCTGCAGTTTTAGTTTTATCTTGGGCAATAACATTTTGAATTCACATCCTAACAGCTTTTTTTGGTAAAGCTCCCTCTGAAAAGGCAAAGAAAAAGTCATTCTTAGTAAAAGCTTTTTCATTCATACTGTAAGTAAAAACTATTTTGTTTATTTTATTGTTAAACAAATTAGATTGAAAAATACTTAGATTATCTACTTTTTTAGCTAACAAAAATGTTGAAATTTTACCCACACATAAATGTTTAATATGTTTGAATAAACAATAGAAACTGCATCACAAAATATTTTGTAATCTTAATTAGAAAATGCAGTTTTGAAAATAAAAAAGGCTTATATGAGAGACCACCTTCACTGAAGTATAAGGTTTTCAGAAAGTTTCAAATCATTATTCAAGAAAAGTGGACTATCTTACATCATTTTGATTTGACAGGGATCTGTGTGCTGACCTGTTTTAATTGATATGATTAAGGAAAACAGTATTTGATATAATACAATTGCAAATATTGCTTTATAATTCCAGCTTACATTATCTACATAGATAATCTGTCAATGATCTATGTAGTTTATTGATTAAAATAGTTTTATGATGTTCTGCTAAATATACATGACCTATAGTTTTCCTGTTTCTGGAGTTCTGCTTATTTTTCTTTTTATTTGAGAGAAAGGCTTTTGAGAAATTTTGTATAAACTTCAAGGGTAGCAGTTGCCGGCATATTATAATGCTGATGTCTCTAAAGTTTTCCCTCAAGCTGTTCTAAGGTTTGCTATTTTATTATTTTTCCAGGAAACTTGTTCACACTTTCAGAGAAGAGCCTCTTTGGTATGTAATTGGTCGGTTGGTACACAGCCTAAATAACACTTCAACCTACTGTCCATTTCCTAATGATTATGATTCCATTAATTAATGGCATTTGATCAACATGTATTCTGAACTGAGTACTTTGCCTGTTCAGCTGTAAAGGAGCCCCAGTTCAGTTTTTTACTGTGTACAATACCGGAATATTTGTGAACTAAAAACTCTCTGAGCAAGACTAATGCAATGTTACTATAGTCATCTCCCATCTCATATAGAGGGGTTTAAAATATATAGCTTTTGTTTCATACAAAAACTTTTTATAGACAACAAAATGTCTTTTACACAAATATTTCTGTTTCCATTTTCTCAGCATTGAATCTGTGGACGGACTTCCGTGTTACGCTAAAGCTAACAATATTTTCAAATTACCAAGAGAATTGTCGTTTAGCGCTTCTAAACTACTGACATTGGTATACAATAAAGCTGTAGTGTAAGTATAGCTATTGGTTTTTGTTATTACATAATTATTAAAAGCATGCTGCAGGATCATTTTATTATATTTTACACATGAACTTCTGATATCTTTATTGAAATGGTTAATTTACTTATCATTGCTTATACAGTATTTTTTTCTATAACTTTATAATACGGAAAGGGACATATAATTAAACAATACTAAATGTAAAGATTTTAGTGTACTAGTACAGTGTGCAATCGTATCTCTACGAACACAAAAAAAAGTATTATATACAGGTACAAGTAAAGGTTTATTCCATGCTGAAAAGAGAGCAAAAGAAACACGTTTCTGCTGTGGAGCCTTCTTCAGGTGTGTACAGGTATTTTAGATTGTGGCTTGAAAAGAGATTCAATTTGAAACTGATGTCAGTTGTAAGAAAGATAACTCTCAGGAGACACAAACATGAAAAATCTTCTACTTCATGTCTTTCAGGCATTATTTGAACAGTTTAACTAGCTTCCACCCAAAATATGGGGAGCATTCACTACCAGTAAATTACCTTCAAACCTGAAAATTGTACTGTCACGATATTAGTTCCCCCTCCTTAAGGGTGCTCCAGCCCTATCACTCAAGACTTTATTCCATGCACCTGCTCCCTATTCCCTGCCCACCTTAAAAGCCAGGCGCTGACGCTCTTCCGGGCTCTACATCTGATTTCCATATCGTGCGAGTCCGGGACCAGGAAGCGCCTGGTCCCGTTAAGGTTTTAACCCCTGTTCCTTGTCCCTGTCCGCCGGTTCCGACCCGGTCTTCGTGGTTTTTATCTTGTTCTGATGGATCTTCTGGTTTTGGACTTACTCGTGTGTTTTTGGATATTCCCTAAGGATTACTCTTGGATTGTTCGCCTCGGCCACACCTCCCCCGTGCACCAGCGCACCTTGGTCACGCCCCCCTGTCTTCAGCCCCGTTTTCCTGCATGACGTTTCCCCAGTGTTCCCCCACTTCGTCGGATTGTGTCGTCCGCATAGGGTCCGGAAAGAACTGTTCGTTACATGTACAATGCATTTGTGCTACTGCAGCATGATAGCTGTGCAATAGTTTGCTAAAGATTACTTTTTTACCTTGATTCCTGCTAAAGCTGTTTTTCTTACGGTGGTAAGGGAAAAGACTGCATTTTAAATCTTCCTTTTTCTCTTATGTGACCTTTTCCACATATAATTTAATTTACCAATCTACCTCCAGCACCAATCACTGTTTGATAAAAGCCACCATCCCTTGCAGGTAATTTATTAATTGTGAACGTTGAGCAGATTCATCTTAACCAACGTGGAACCAATATGTAGTAATGTAACAGTGTTTACAGAATTATTTTATTCTTTTTAAAAGGCAAATGCATAAAATTATACGTCGAGTTTGGAATTTCGGCCGCAAATGGAGAAAACTGGAACACATCCAAAGAGTATTTTTGTATCCAAGTAAAAAAGCAGGTTAGTAATAAATGGATATTTATTACTTGTGATAAAATATATGAAAAAGAGGAGTAGAGTGAAAGAATGTCATTAAACACAACAGACAGAGTGAATGGGCTAAAAAACTCATGCTGATCAAAAAGGTATTTAGAGTAGTTGCTTCCTGAAAGATTGTGGGTAATGACACTCCAGTGGCTTAGTCAGCAAAAATGTCATTGAATCAGTACTGAAGACTCGATCATAACAGTACAAGGGTCTAAAGATATTTTCTATGTCTCATACATATATCATTGTAATTAAGACTACAGGTTCATAAAGACACTGTAGCTCACAGTACCTGCCCTTAAAGATCTGACAGCTGGAATGTAAGACAAAACTCCTTAGATTGTGAGAAAGAAAATGAATTAACACTGTTATATTGATGCTTCTTCCTTATGCTTTTACTGACTTTTACTGACAAACAAACAATTGTTTAATTTTCTCAATTCTAAAATCATATTCATGATTTTAAATATCAGTTTTGCATTTGCTTAATGTAGAATATGTTTCCAAAAACTGGAAGGAGGATGCCTTTTTCAGCAGCCAGTTTCTCAACGGTTGTAATCCAGTATTAATTACAAAATATACTAAGCAGAAGATCCCAGCTGAGAAGCTAGAGATGTTCTATCCTGATATTAAAGCAAACATAATGGTACGTATATTTTCTGAGTGTCATCTCTCCTTAAGTCCCTACATTTATTAGCATGTATTAAGCATACAAGCATAAAGTCTGAATTCCATTATTTTAAAATCTAGGAAACAAAAAATTACCTGGCACTGTAATTTTCCAGACCTCTGTTTACAGTCCAAGCTCACTTATTCCTCTTATTCCTCAGTGCCTCTTTTTACCTTGGGAAAAATCCCCATCCAATTCATTGACTACAGGTGGGATGCTTGCTTTCAGGGAGTTATTACTGGGAAAATGAATTGATTGAGTTATTCTATTCCATCCCTTTCTGACTATATGTTATTCCTTGTTGGCACATGGGCATGTCTTCACAGGCTTTGCCCATGTTGGAGGTCACTGCTCAAATATAGGCATGCTAATAGGCAAAGAACGTGCGATCTGTAGGCAAAGCTTTATTTAACCTTTCAAACATTAAGCCTTTTGGTCAGAATCCTGACCAGGTCTATTGCAAGTGTTCACATTACTCCTATCCTGGAGTCCTTGCACTGGCTTCCAGTCAAATTCCGCATAGACTTTAAAATCCTCATGCTCACCTATAAGGCTTTACATGGCTTGGCACCTCAATACCTGTCTGAACTATTATCGCCCTACCTCGCAACCTCCGCTCTTCAAATTCTGCCCTCCTTACTGTCCCCCAAGCCCGTCTACATTGTATAGGTGACAGGGCCTTCTCCTGCTATGCCCCCAAGCTCTGGAACTCTTTGCCCAAGGATATCAGAGAGTCACCTTCTCTAAACTCCTTCAAATCCAGACTCAAAACCTTCTTCTTCAGAAAAGCCTTTACTTAACTGGTTCCATCTTCACCCCTCTGCTCTTCTTAGTACCACCTTCCACGGTCTCCTCTATTGTTATTGTTGTATTGTTGTAATTGTAATTGTGTCTTATCTTGTGAAATCTTCTTATTTATTGTTGTAGTCTTCTTATTTATTGTTATTGTCATCCTGTAAAGCGCTTTGAGAAGCCACCTTTAAAGGCGCTATATAAAATAAAGTTTATTATTATTATTATTATTATTATTATTATTATTAGTAGTAGTAGTATTATTATTTTGATGATACTTTAGATTTGATTGTTTTTTTTCCCTGTCACAGGCAGGAATCATCTATGTGGTTGACTATGAGTTGTTAGATGGAATCAAAGAAAATGTTCACAGTGGACAACAGCAATTCCTGGCAGCTCCAATTGTTCTGTTGAAGGAAAAAGACAAAAATCTGATGCCTATTGCTATACAGGTAGAAAATACTGTCTCTAATGGTGATTTTCATCCTGTTACGGGGAAATATAAGTTTAAAGTTTAAAGTGACCACATTATTTGCACAATTAAAGCAGAACTGCAATGCTATTGTTATATTTTGGAATTGGAAAGAATCAACGTTAATGAGTAAAATGTACACAGTAAATTGTAAAACAGCCAGTTTACATCACAAAATATTTCCAGATATTTCCAGATGTGTGCAGTGCCATATTCTGCAATTAGAACAAGGCAACAAAACTTCTGTTGACGTGAAGCAACCTTATTAAACTGTAAACAAGCAGGCTTGTGAATATATCACTTTTGATGCAATAGAAATTTAAGACAGTTTTGCTGATAAATGGAACTTACTTGTGATCTCTGCTTGCAGATCGAATTGGAATATTTTTGCAGTGAAATGTCTCCTGAACAACCTGTAATTATTAGCTTGTACATTGTATTACATTAATCATACAGTGACTAGTGAGCAGGAAGGGTCACTTCAAGTTGCCATTTGCTCAAATCCTCACTCTTGCCCATGGTGAGACCAGCAATTTGCAACAACATGGCAACTTACTCTACTTTCAGAAAGTTAATGGTTTTGTGCTTATTTTGAAATCAGTAAAAAAATGTATACAGTCAGTGAATTTATTTTGTTTCCAAGATTTAATACCATATCAGAGAAATTGATAGAGACAGAGAAACCATATCAGGGACTGCAGTTCCTCTTTAAAATAAGCAGTATGTTAACATATTATGTGCTTACAAAATTTACATGCAAAAAAATTCTTAGTTGAGACAGAAACCAGCAGATGATGAGCCAATTTACACTCCCAATGATGGAAATGCCTGGCTCCTGGCGAAAATCTGGGTCAGAAATGCAGACTTCTATGTTCATGAACTATCTTCACACCTCTTACGAACTCATCTGATGGGGGAAGCCTTCTTCATTGCAGTTTATGGTTGCCTGTCTCGAAGACACCCAATATTGAGGGTAAGTGAAACCTTTTCTACATTTTTTTTAAAATGAGCTTTCTTGATTTATATCTCTTTCCTGTTGTATACACTGGGTCAGAGACATTCAGTACCACTGTTGCTCTAAACCCCTTTCCCAAACCACTTTCAAAAAGCTCAGTAATGCAGCAATGTGACAAAAAACATAAGAAATGTTCTGAGAACATTCAGCCCATCTAGCATGCTTGGTAGTTTTTGGTTTCAAGAACAAGGTTTGGCACTTTGACCCTTACTTCCTTACTGTTCAAAAAACAGTCGAGGGTTGAACACAAAAGTAGGGGTCTATGAGTGGGGCTTTATGATGTTTACTGTTATCTTCAGATTTCTCCTTAATAAGAAAATTTAATTAAAAATTATAAGACTGGAAAGCAGATTATCCATTGTCCAGGTTTCACAGAATGGTAAATACATGGACTTTGAAAACACAATCTAATACATTGCCTGTATCTTAAACATATCACTTCTTTTCAACGAAACAGCCACGCACTTCCAGGTACAAGACCAGTTTCCATGCTGTAATAAAGCATCAACACCAAGGTTCATCTAACAATGTGGCTGAATCACAACCCCATCACACCAAGTTGTGAGAAAATATTTTAATACACTTTCAGATATTGGAAGAGGGAAGGTATTGTAGCCCTTATGTATGTTTTGTTTCAGCTTCTCTTTGAGAGTGGAAGATATACTCTTCCAATCAACATAAGCGCCAGAAACACTCTTATCAATGACGGAGGCTTCTTTATGAAGGTCTGTAAATTATGCTTATATTCAGGTTATGTGTTCATCTGAAAACCTTTCCACTGTGATGTCCTACTTGAGTTGGAAAGTTTGCAATGGGTAGGATACATAAGAATACTGCATATCACCGATATTCAGTCCTAGTCCTGGAGGGCTGCCTTCTGATTTTTATTCCACGCTGGATTCTTAATGACTTAATTTAATCAATTGTTCACTTATATGGTCTCTATTATCACTGTTTCCAGGTCTTCACTTACTGATGAATGTTAGTTACCTATGTAAACTGGTGAACCGCAGCCCTCCAGGACTTGGAGTAAAAATATCTAGAATATATCTAGACATCAAACTTAATTTCTAGACCTTAGTCAGAGCCTTTGGGCTTTTAAGCAACTCAAGTCCTAGACTGCTGAGATGATGTAACTATTTGATAACCGGAAATGAACTTTTCCACTACAGTTTAGCTGAGGCAATTTCTTAAATTGAGAGGTCAAGTTAGAAAGAAATCTGTGAAGTAACTGATACCCATGGTATGTTCATGGAAGATCATTCACTCACCAACACTGGTAACCACAGAGACTTTATAGAGGGAAGAAATGGGAGAATATGTCAGACAGCTGTCTCTGAATGAGGTACTGTAACTGGCCTGACAAACGTATCAACAGAGAAACCCAAAAAATAGCCCTTAGTTTGGGTTCTTAAGAGTATCCAACTGCATTAAAAGTTGTATAGTGTTTATCATCACCAATATTTAAACACAGACAAAAACATGTTTTAACCAGTATACAGGCATTGGAGAAGATGCTCAGTGGGTGATTTTAAAAAGGGCTTACAAACAGCTGACCTACAAGTCCCTCTGTCTGCCTGATGACCTGAAAAACCGTGGTGTGGAGAACTTGAGCAATTATTACTACAAGCAAGATGGGCTGCTGATCTGGAGGGCAATACATAAGTAGGGCATTCTTCTTCCTCTTTTGAATTGACTGGATGCGATTACAGAGGTGTACACTAGAGAAGCCCAGGCTCCCTTTTTTCCTGACTGCTGACAAAATGCAAATGTCTAAAGTGAGCAAAATGCAGAATATCTTAAGAACAAAGAAATACTGATATCTTTAGCAGCAGAGTGAAGTCAACATGTACAGTACAGTAAGATGTTTTTAACATCCAAACCAGCCCCAAACGAGCTTTAAAAAATCATAGTCCAGAGATGTGCCTTTTGCATGTAAGGAGAGACTGCCAGTTGTATTACACTATTACTGGATCTGTGTTGCAGTTAAACTGTCACTGTTTACTGAAATGACCACTTGCAAAATCCATTTCTGCAGCCTGATTTAAACAAGTTACAATTAATTTCATAAGTTAATGTTGATTGTGTTAGGTTCAACATTTAATCTCAGAAGCCGCTTATTTGCTGGTCTGTTATGTGAGATTTTCATATCTGCTGTAGGTTTGTCCAAGCTGTGGTGAAAAATTATTATGAAGATGATACTGCCATAAAAAGGGATTCAGAGCTTAAGATGTTTGTTGATAAGTTGTATCAGACTGGAACTGGCAAGAAAGAAGGTACGAACTCTCAGTTGGTTATGTGTGTCTCTGGAACTGAACAGGATTTCCTTGATCTTTTAAAATTCTGAGTATTAAAATCAAAATCATGTCAACTGCTGATACCAGCTTGCAATGCCAGCAAATTATAATAAATACAGTAACCATTATATACCTCCTATTTATCAGAGATTTCTGAGTGTCAAATGTGAAGCAGAGGATAAAATAAAGCTCGTATAAAGACATCTTTCTCCACAATTTGTATTTAAATGATTAGGCTGGCCTAACTCTCTACAAACCAAAGAAGAGACCGCAAAGTTTCTCACAATGATCATGTTCACCTGCTCAGCCCAACATGCGTCAGTGAACAATGGCCAGGTACTGTATCCCTTCCAGAGGTCATCCAGTTATAACTTCATCTCCAAGAAATAATCTTATACTTATTTACCTGCTGTGGGATAACTGAAGTAAACTTGTGTTATTTTGTGCTTAAAATGCAGCGCAACACATGAAGGAATCAATTACAACATATTTCTATTACTCATCAGAATGGACAATAAATAAAAAAGGGGTCATGGAACTGTTATCAGCTCCTGGTCTCCTCCACTCACTGGTGGTGGAGTAATACTGAAGCTTAATTTTGTCATTCTTAATTGGGGAATGAATTAGGATTGTTGTACATATATTATAATATTGAGGGAGGTAGGTAATGAAAAATTGTCATTAATTGCTGTAATTCTATACTGGGACCCATTGTAGGTTACCATTTAAATAGTAGGAAAGGATGTCAAGACAAAGACAGGGAGGTCAAAGACAAAGCCCTTTAATAAGAAAGATGTGTGAAATTCATGGCCTTAAATAAGAAATAAATTGAAGGTCTTAAATAAAAAAGATGGGTGAAATTCATACCCATTAAAAGGATATCACTCTTTAAACTGTGTTTATTTTCAGGGAAAGAAAGAATTTAAATACATGATTATATAATGATCAGCAAACTCTGTTCGGTTCCTGTTTTAGAATCTGACAAAATACTTTGGAACTCCTCTAAAAAACACATAAGGAACAGCTCTGATTTAACTTTGTTTTATTCTTCCTTGCATTGTTAATAAACTGATTTTGCCTACAGTACGACAGCTATGCCTGGATGCCCAATGGACCAACAACAATGAGGCAGCCTCCTCCCAAGTTGAAGAAGGACGTCACTGAGGAGTACATCATGAACACTCTGCCAGACATCAACGTCACCCTGGAATCCATGTCTGTGGCCCGTTTCCTCAGCCAGACCTCCCCTGACACTGTGAGTATGCAAACACACATCTGTACTGCATGGAAAATACATGGAAACTTGAATAGTTTCATACATTATGCGGACCTGCGAACAAACTCTTGGCATAACTAGCCATTTTTGAACATCTTATTTTTCCACTTACCTAACTTTAAACTTATAGGTGTAAACTGAACACAAATGTTTTGCAAAATTGACACTGCCTGGTGGCACAGTGGATAGTATTGGTGCTTTGCAGTGCTTGTATCCTGGGTTCAATTCTTGTGGTGATATGTGCGTGGAGTTTGTATGTTCTCCCCATGTTGACGTGGGTTTCCTCCCACAGTCATACCCTGGTAGGTTAATTGAGCTCTGTGGAAACTGGGGTCTGGAAGGAGTGTGTTTATGCCTGTGTTTGTATAAGCCCAACAATGGGATTCATTGCTTCTGGGGTGTGTCCTGCCATGTGCCCATTTTTTGCCAAGATAGGCTCTTGCTCTAACTCTCACATTAGCTAACATGTTAAAAGAAAAATAAATCATACCATTTTGTCGCACAATACTCATGACACAATTAAGGACGGAAAGGTTTTTCACGACTAGGTGTAGGAGACAAATGTTTCAAAGCTGACATTCTGAGCTTAATTGTTAGAAAATTGCACAAAATTAAGTGATGTCAACCCCTAACTTTGATTAATTTCATTTAACTTTCTTTGTAAAAAGCATTTACAGTAAAAAAGGAAGTACACTGTCAATTCTATAACAATTTATTAAACTCCATCAAGGTTTTGTCAGAAAAAAAGCCTTTGCTGAGACAGAGTTTTCATGTTATAGTAATTTGGGGGTTGCATTTCTTATTTTCTTTTTTGAAGTTTCTGAAAACATTTTTAATGGAAAAAGGAAGTGATGTCACAATCACATATCCAAAAAACAAACAAACCTAGAATCAGCTCATCCTCATCTGGATTTTAGGGTTGTGTGCTGAAGGGTTTCAATATATCTACTGATATGTGTACAGGCAAACACCTGTTTCCTATTACACAGGTAGGAGTAGCATTAATGGGAAGCAAAGTAACATTCTAACTAGTGCTAAACAAAGAAATTGTGGATTGGAAATATATACTGTAAATCCAGGTTACAGCAAATATCCTGAGAGGCATTATAAATGCAGCAAATAAATATTGGAGCCAACAACATT
Source organism: Lepisosteus oculatus (assembly GCF_040954835.1). Lineage (NCBI taxonomy): Eukaryota > Metazoa > Chordata > Actinopteri > Semionotiformes > Lepisosteidae > Lepisosteus > Lepisosteus oculatus. The sequence goes on from NC_090701.1 coordinate 29,467,244, forward strand.
TGTTACATTTATAGTGCCTCTCAGTATACAGTACATTATGGTTTTTTGGTTCATAGGAAAAGCAACATACAGTAATAATAATAATAATAATAATAATAATAATAATAATAATAAAAACTTTATTTTATATAGCACCTTTAAAGGTGGCTTCTCAATGCTCTTTACAGAATGACAACAATAAATAAAAAGAATACACAAGATAAAACACAATTACAATATACACAGGAGACCGTGGATGGTGGTACTAAGAAAAGCAGAGGGGTGAAGAATGGAACCAGTTAAATAAAGGCTTTTCTAAAGAAGAGGATTTTGAGTCTGGATTTGAAGGAGTTTAGAGAAGTTGACTCTCTGATATGCTTGGGCAGAGAGTTCCAGAGCTTGGGGGCATAACAGGAGAAGGCCCTGTCACCCATAGAATGTAGACAGGCTTGGGGGACAGTTAGGAGAGCAGAATTAGAAGAGCGAAGGTTGCGAAGTGGGGAGTAGGGTGATAATAGTTCAGACAGGTACTGAGGTGCCAAGCCATGCAGAGCCTTATAGGTGAGCATGAGGATTTTAAAGTCTCCATGGAATTTGACCGGAAGCCAGTGCAAGGACTCCAGGATAGGAGTAATGTGATCATTTGGTAGGTGTTTCTGAGGTAAATGTGCTTCCTGCAAGGCAATGTGATGGTCATATCTGTGTTGTTGAGGTTTATATATACAGTAGTTATAGTATGCTATACAGTGGGCTGTGCTCAAAAACTCTTTAAGTGATTTTCCTCACTTTTGTGCTGCTTTGTCATGAAAATGAATTAAACCCCCTCCTTTATGCATCACATTTCCATTTCTCACTTGTGTGAGGAATATGCCTGATTTGTGCACGTTAATCATTTTCACACTAAAATAGCAGAGAAGATGGAGTTGTTATCCTGTAGACCTAAATGCCTGTGTCAGTAGAGAAACCTATTTTAAAAAATAAGTAAAATCTTAAACTTTTAATTTTTTTTGTACTCTTCTATAATCTCTGTCATGTCACAAATGAACTTTCATTGTGCTATTGAGAACAAAATGATAGAATTCATAGTTAAATAACTTTTTTTTATTTATAGAAATTGTTGGGAGAATACTCTGATGAGGTGAAATATGAACCCAGAATGAAGGGTCCTATTGAAGAATTCAATGAAGATCTGAAGAAAATCAAGGAGTACATCGACAAGAGATCAAAGACTCAAGAATTCCCTTACGAGTACTTGCATCCTGCCGTATTAGAAAACAGCATCACCATCTGAGACAAGGTGCATGATGTATAAAAACAGACCACACAAGAATAGTTCTGTAGAGGGGGACACCAACTTTAATAGGATCTAATATTGCAACTGAGAGTCATTTCATGTGGTTAAAATAATATATCTATTATAGATATTTACTGTAGTTTTGGATTTATTGTAAATCCAAACTTAATGGGAAGAAATCTATTTTGTTTTTGTTTAAATTTGGTTTTAGTATTGCAGTTTTTTTTTAATTGTTCTGATGGTGGATGTTACTTTTGTAATAACATTTTATGTTCTTATATTGTAAAATACGGGAGATACGTGTGATTATTTTTGTTATAGTCTGGAAAACTCAGGGACTGGAGACACTTTTCATCTCACATGTTGTTTTCTAAAGTTGTGTTGTACATCAGTAATGGTGATATTTATTTGCTCACCATTCCATTCTGCCATGTTTACAGCTTGTGCAGCACACAAATGCTGATGAAAAAAAGGAAATGTGGAAACAAAATCAAATATAACCCGTGTGAGCCACTGTGCACTGGCTTCCAGTTTGCTACAGAGATTTTAAAGATGTTGCTAAAAGTTAAACCTCTAAATGAATTGACAAGTGGCTATTTCACTGAGATTTAATTTATTTTATCATGTACACTGAGGGAAATTGATGTTGGTCTTTTCTGCATTCATGGACCAAATATCAATGAGATACAAGAAGCTGTATAGTGATAATGCCCTATATTATAATACTCTCTCACTTTTATTAGAAATACACTTTCATTTGAAGTTTTAAGAATTTATTATTAAATATGGGAATATGTGTTTGATTTGGATGTTAATAAACACTCAATCGCTTATTTTAATAAATTAGTATTTTAAATACAATTTATTGCATGCTTAATTTCTATTATAATACTAACAGTAGCTTCTGCTTTCCAGTTCAATAATGAGCAACAAAGGGAATTAATTACACTATGCATACATGTTTTCAGAGAAATAATTAGTATCTTGGATATTGATTAAATGTCATTTTGATTGACTGATGATTCATGACTGATTGTGATACACTTGAGTGATTCTGACTGTTGCATAAACACTAAATCTCTTTGTTAGTGAGAACTGATCTGGAACAGGTCTCACTGACAAACAGGTCATTTAATCTGTTGCATGTCCAATCTGGTGAAAGTGAAGAAAGAAGAACTCTGCATTTCAACTGACCAGCCAGCAGTGCAACCAAATCATGTTTAGCAATTAAACAAGGTTATGTGAGACCAGATGGACGTCTGAAGATGTGGTACAGATGGTCACCAGTAACCAAGTGAAAATGTTCAATTCAGAAATGTAATTTAAATTGCAGTTCTGCTTTCTGAGAACAATATATTTCATAGACATATGGCAAATCATCAGGAAAGTAAAAATGAACAAATATTGTATGACATTGATCTCGTTATATCCCACAAACCCAGTAGTGGGCATCTCAGCTTTGAGGGGAAATGTGATATTCTAATGTCCATTGAGCACTAGGTTGTACATTATGGTCACACACCCACTGGAGAACTGCTAAGGCCAGAGGTCTCCAGTTCTGGTTCTCATTTGTGCAGCAGGTTTTATATGTCTCTCAGAATCTGCACCTTAGAACAATTGTTTCACCTTGTTCAATTCAGCAACTAATGAGCTTAACCATGTACTTAAGGAACACAAAATCTTCTGTCCATAACTTCTTTATGGAGTCACCTGTAGTTTATACAGTTCTTTGGAGTCACCTGTAGGCAACATATAGAAATGTTCTTTCTTGAAATGAAATATGTGATTAGTTTCCTATGAATGTATACAACTGTGAATGATACTGTATCACATGCTCCCAAAATTAGTGCTTTTCCTTCTGCACAAGTCCGATTTTTTTCCCATTTCATCTGTTCCACCTGAATGGAAGTCTGGAATTCACTGATTAGGGCTGCGTTGATGTCAATCAGCAATAGCATTTCAAGAGCTGAAAGTACTGCCTAAATGTGGGCAACAAAATGAAAACTGAAACCAATTAGTCAGTGATTAAGAACTCGGCAGAAGTTCTAGAGGACTAAAAGGGGGACAAACTAGAGTCCTCAGAACCCTGATTCAGAGCGCTTGTTAATGGGGCGTCGGCGTGAAATTGCTTCGACCAGCTACTGAGGTCATGTATCACGACAGCAGCTCTTAACTCAAACCCTAACATGGAAGGATCTTAATTCTAGGAAAGATAAGCATGGTTATATTTCGTTGTTATTGTGAATTAATGAGACTTTCTACATTTACAAATTATTTCGTTAAACTTTTAAAATGAGTGCGAAGGAACAAGTAAAGGTTTATTCCATGCTGAAAAGACAAGAAAAACAACTTTTCGGCATTAGAGCCTTCTTCGGGTGTCAAAAAAACAGCAACAGTTAAAGGGTGTCTTTAAAAAAAAGAGTAACACATCTCTGTGATCGCTTTTAAATTAGGAAAAAGTCGGAATGAGAGATCGTGCGACAGTTTTAATCTTAAACCTTTTTATTTATATAAAATTATATAAAATAGTTTTGATTTTATCTAAGTTATGATCCCATGACTATTGATACAAATGCGTTGCTAGTTGTTCTCATAATGAATTTAAACGTTATTATTGTGAACTTAACCAAACGGTTTTTATACTTTGAACCGATAAGAAATGCCGCCTTTTCTCTGTGTTCGCTCCCATTTTCTTATCTAAGAAGTTCAGTTCAACTTAATCCAGAGTCAACAGTCTCAAACTCGGCCACTGTCAAGTACTTTGGCTTCCCACGTTACCGCGGAGACAGTTACTATGGTGACTCAAGCGTATTTTTGTTTTCTTCAGCTTCTGTTAGCGCGCCTTTCCAGCACCAATGTCATTGGTCCCCAGGAAACATAGAGGAGACATCCCGTACCCCGCCCCATCCAGCGTGGCCTGTGACTTGACACCGCGGCTGCCAATCATGGTTCGATGCTCCGGTTGCCGAGTGGCAGAAGCTCCACTTTTTTGTATGTGTGTGTGTTTGGGGGGGGGGGGGACACTTTCTTATTGGCCCGTTAAATAAAGGTTTTGATTGGCCCCGTTTCTAAGTGGAGACTTCGGCTTCTGGTTGTTTTTACTTCTCAAGGAGCTGATTGGCGGGGTGGGCGTGGTGGCCGCGAGAAAGCAGTCGCGCACCGGGCGGGTTGTCAGGGTCCGAGAGTGCGGCGGGGCGAAGCTCAAGACATCAGACCTGAGATTTAGGCAGTTTGGGAAGGAAGGAAACGTTTTCATTACAATACGAGTGTGTGTACGTGTAACGGTGAGAGATGGTAACGAAGAGTAAGCATTCCTAAACGACATCACCCGAATGTGCGAGTTACAGGAGGTGAGTTAAAAACTTTTCTTTTTCCATCTTGAGAGGTTGTTTACATTAGGTAAGTTATGAATTATGATTTTTTGTTTATGACGTTAAATACTCAGAAATGGTGTATCTTATGTGGTCCACTGTTGCCAGTTTTTCCTTTAAGGTGACTTATGATTTTCGGTAAAATCGTGTATGAATTTTGAGGTATTTTTAAGGTTAAATTCGTTGGTCGCCAAGTTTACATGTTGGATAAAGCCAAAGGATGTTATAACAGTAAGCTGGCTACCTAGGTTGCACCGCACCACAAAAGACGGTCAAGTTTACCCTGAAGCTAGAATCAAGTACTGTTCGTCTAGTATTAATCCGCTTCAATTGTGTTGTCTTTCTACTGAATTAAATATATGTAATATAAAGACACCCACGTTTGTAACAAGTGGAGGCCTTTTATTTTGATCTGAGCGACTATTACTTTTTTTTTACCTCCATTTGGTCATCACTTCATTTTCTGAAAATTGTCATCATTGTGACCAGGATTATTCGATTTAAATTATTTTATACGCGGGGTTTGAAAACGGTCCAAAATAGATTCTGTAGATAATCCCAAATGCAGTGGAAAACAACTTCCCAATACACTGAAGGGCTGCCCGGTCCTGGAGGACTGGTATCTTTGTGTATGTCTCCTTTTTTTTTTTAATCACCAGCACTTTAAACTATTAAATTGCTCAATGAGCTCCTTTAGAAAAACTAGCAGACACCTGCTTTCCTCGGCCCAGCTTGGACACACTTGCGCAAGAATGGCATTGAACTACAGTCATTTGTTTGAAAAGCGGCAATAAAAGATATGAAGTTACGCTACAATAGGGGGGAGACAAATCATTCCCCAACTCTTTTTTTTCAAATTTAGGAATTTTCTTATAACACCTGTCTGTCGAAATTTTTTTTAATCATATGCTGAGAGTATCAATTGTCCACAGAATCATCGGTTTGAGTTTGTCCCCCCCTAAATGCTGCTTGGTTTTGCTCGCGTCATTTGTCGAGAAAAAGAAGTTTTCCCCAACCTCGAAAAACTTACGCAGGCTGCAAAAGAAACGATTTCCAGAAACCAGCCCCTCGCAGGGCTCTGTGAGCTTGTCGGTAAGAGGAAGGAGACGGTGAGGGGGAGCTGGGGGTCCGGGGGGACGCGCTGCCTCGGCCCTTCCCGGCTGTGCGCCTCTGCGGCGGCGGTCGCGAGGAGCTGCGCGCGCACGCCTTGCCCTGCCGGAGCCGCGGGCCGCGAGACTCCCTTCTCCGCTCTGCAGAGGATCCGGCTGGTGCCAATGGCGGCTTGTCCGGCCCAGTCCGCTGAGCGCTGGGAGAGCCGCCGTCGCCTCTGAGCGCTACTAGCTGCACCGCCATTAAAGCAGCGTAAGTGACCGGTGGGGACGCGTCCGCGTTTAACGCTGGGGTAGGATGTCACGGCGAGGAATTCTAGTTCTTTGCAGAACTAAACCGTGCAGCTCAAATGTCAATAACCGGATCAACATTAGAGCCCTTCTTCGCACAACCTACATTTACTATTTGTGTGGTGGCGAAACGTGCCTTTACGAGTGCCTGGCTCATCACTGTGCACAATATTGTATTCAGTTGCCGCTGCACCAAGGATGTTGTGAAGATGCGATTGAAATGGCTCTCTGCCACATGACTTGTTTTGCTCCCTAGTTCTTTGCCTGCAACTCGATTAGGCGTGGACGGCTTTGCAGTGCATCGATTTTAAGGCAACTAGCGATGTTCAGCCCACGAAAAGTTCTTTGTAACGAAGAACGCGTACCGTGTTGCAGGTATGTACCGAGTACATTATTGGCAGATGAAAGACCTGTTTTCCGAAGTATGCAACTTGTTGTTCATTGGTAGTTCACTCGATAATCTGTTTTTCCGAATGTGAATCTGCCTAATTTGGGATTTTCAGCGTTTGACGTGTGTATCTCTCCTGAGGTGGTTTTCTATCTGGTAAAGTACGGGTCAACATTTAATTACTCAGCGACAAGGTTAATAAAATAAAGCGAATCCCCCCCCAGAACATCTAACCTGTTAGACAAATTTAGAAACAGGCGAAGTGACGGCGATCTTGATGGATACTGTGTGGTTAAAACTGTTCACCAAGATGAAGCTGAAGTCTTTAATTACCTACACGCGGTATAAAACATTATTAATGCATGTGTGGGCAGAAAGCACGGCTGTGTGAAACTGTAATGGTTCCGCTGGAGTTCATGGAAAGTAAGTTTGGCAGAGAGCTGGAGCTTGCACTAAATCTGTTCTGGAGCTGCTGCCGAATCGCAACTTTCTGATCCACGGTGCCTTCCGACATTTTCCACCGGCCTAGAAGTGTAAATTGATCCACAGACCTCATATTTGGTTCAAATAGCAGCAACAGCGGAGAGCTAAAACATGCCCTTCAAGACGTTAGAGAAAGAAACGATCGGCATGGTTCGCCAAAAGTTTAAAAAAATAACGTACAGATCCAAACCGTTCTTTAATTAAAATAATTTTCATGCGCCACACTTTCCCCTCCAGTAATGCGAGCAGAGGATCATAAAGTCGGTTTTGAGAGTGGTGAGCTGAAGCACTGACTGATTTAAAAAAAAAATACTTTGCTTAACTACTGCACCAGGTAAATCTCAAGTGCAACTATTGCCTGCTGGAATCGGTCACCAGCGACGTCTTAGAAATCCTCTCAATTGCAAAGAAATCCAAGCAATAGCTGTTGCTACTGCTTCCCTCTAGAGGACACTAGTCAGACGCGTTCTCGAATTTGTGTACTGGTCCTTGGATCATTTGACTATTAACTACATAACAGGCCAGATGGGCTGAATGACTTCTTGTAGCTGATGACTTATTTCAAATGGCAAAGGGTCTTTCTGTGTGGCTCCTGTCTTTTTTCATGACTGCTGTTGTGAATACAAGCCTTTCTCGAGACTCGATGCCGGTTGGCTGTTGTCAAATGTTCATGTTTCGTGTGTAGTACCATTACAACTGACCCCAAGATTGCACAACATAGTAGTATGACCACGCACCCTTTGACAATTGATAAAGCTACACCTGTGCATATTGATGTAAATTAGATTCTTCCCTTGACTGAAAGCGACTGGGATTGTGAGTACAGTCAATGGCTACATACTAGTAGCATTTGTTGTTGGTACTAGTGTAGTATGTACAGTATATTGCACATTTATTGAAGAAAAGTACATAAAATGTCACCATGCAGGTTCTGTCCTGTGCTAAAATAGTTAAGGTGATTGCCCACCCCTGAGTTTAGCATAATTGGTTAATCTTATTAAAATAAATTGTCACTGATTTGATGGCAAATTAATGGGTTAATTTGATTGTAAAAGGCCAGATCATGCAAAAACCACAACTAATTTAGAATGAAAAAACACTTTTTTTCCCACTTGATTAAGCTTAAATGTAATTCACGGCCAGTATGTTTATCAGGTTTGTGTGATTGGATCATGTTGAAATGTTGCAAATACCACACAGTGTAAAAGAAACCGTTATAGTAAATCAGCACTTGCTTCTCAAAGTTAAGGTATTAGTCTGTGCATTTGTGCGAGGCACAGGTTATTTTAAAAGTCCGTGTACAGTGGTGTTTAAATCTTATGCGTGGTGTTAGTAGACTTCTGTAATAACTTGGCATGTATTCCCAGCGCAATTAAAACATTTTCCCCATTATGCCATTTACTGTGTCATGTGCAGGTAAAATGTTTAAAATAGGCAAAGACTTGGTTTGGATTTTAGTGATGTGGTTTGCTCCTGGCGCTCTGATATAGTCCGGTTGGAGGAAAAAAAATAATTTCATCTAGCAATAAACATGTTTTAACAGGTTTGCATCTATTTTAAGTGATCCCTCCCTGTCTCAAAGATCTGGAAGGAGACAGAAGTGGTAATACTGAGAACACGTTTCAGGAGAGAAGTGGTGATTAGGGCAATCCTAGATGAGGGTGTGCCAGCTCAGTTCCTGGAAAGCCTTGCTTTGTGCCTTCTGGTTTTTGTTTCAGCCTGAATAGTCAATTGAATCTAATTATTTTCTAAATTAAACAGGATTTTTCTTTTCTTTCTTAGGCCTTTTCTGGTTGATTAAACAAGGCATTCACTTTATTCCAGGTGCAGGTACCTATGAATACTCTTGAAGCCTGGTTAGAAGCATAGCAGCTAATTGAATAATTAAACCTACTGTGTAACTGAGAACATGGGGGAAAACGCCAGAACTGAGTCTGCGATCTCGGATATTTGTTTTGCTTATGTTACTTCAGTGTTGGAGAGGTGGAGTATACTGAAGAATGTGTGGGTAATTGTGACAAACTGGCTTCAGCCAACATAAAACCAAAGATACCCATGCAAGATTTCTTTATTTGCCATATACAAAAAGTGTATTGGAATGCTTACTCGTTCAGGGATACCCAGTAGCATTAGAGAAAAAATATATATCACAAATGACAGACAGACATGGACGATAAATTTAGACAATAGACGTTATAAGACAGCACATAGTGCAAACAGCACAGTACCAGTACAGGTGCTAATATGTGCATCATACACAGTATGATGTAACCACATGCTTTTAATATTTTTGGTCCTCCTCATGATTTGTGATCATCAAGCCTTCTGTATGCATCTCTTGCAAACCTTGTTCCATACAGGCTATGAAAAACGTTCTGAAACCGATTCTATTTGCTATTTGTGTAATGAGACAAGTGTGAAGCCTCTCTCCTCCAGCTCACTGCGTGCTGCAGTGCTTTTCCCTCTCCTGTCAGGCAGCAACGTCGGGTCACAGCCTGCTTTGTATCCGAGTCAACTTTAGATAAGTTACAAGGCGTTTGTTTTACAGTACTGGTTTCCTTGGGCCAGGCATACTGTATCTCACTTGTGGAAACACCTCCTCGCATGTCTGGTATTAAAGAGAGTGGAAGAAGCTGTAGTTTGTTGGGGTCAGATTTGGAAACCAGTTCAGAAGTACAAAGAGCTTTGCAGGCTTTGGTAGGCTGATCTTATTTTGCCTCTATGCAAGTTCGTTTTCTTAAGATACGTATATAAGACCATCTTTTTGTCTGGTTGTATAGACATATTGGGTGGCACAAAGAACGTGCTGCCTTGCAGGTTCTCCCTGTGTGCGGGGGGGGGGGGGTTCTTCAGGTGCTCTGGTTGTCTCCTGCTGTCCAAAGATGGGCTGTGGTTCTCCTGCAACCCTCAACTGGGAGAAGTGGACAGGAAGTGGATGAAAGTATAGACTTATCTCTTCAAACTGCCCTACCTAATTATTATAGAACATCTTTACCAGCTTGTCAGTCCTCCTCCACAATTAGAGCATCAGTTTCATTACATTCTCCTAGATATAATAATAATATCCTGACACATATATATATATAGGGCTGGGTGATATGACCGCAAGTCAACATCACGATAATTTCACACATTCACCTTGGTATGATAAATTAATGATAATTGTTTTTGAAACCCTTGAAATGATATGATTACATGATATGCTGAAAGACCATGTTTTAAATAGGCAAAACTATTAAAGCTGCACAAACCTCATCTTATCTCAGTGTCTTACAAATAATGTAGTATGTAATGGCATTAGTTATCTCGTTCCATCTGCGTGAACCTTTTGTATATCGAGTGGCATTAGTAAATGCTTGCGTTCGAGACAGCTGTTTGGGGGAATCACTTCAGCCATAAATGTGCTTGTCAGTCTTTTTTTTTTTTTTTGGCCATGTACTCTTCGTATTCCACAACATGGTTGTGTTTCAAGTGACGGGACAAGTTGCTTGTGTTACGTTTGGGCGCAGAAATGAAGGTTGGACGAAGCAGAAGCATGCGACTGAATATAACAACTGGGTGCTGCCCTTTTCTTTTTTTTTTTTTAAGGGGACCGTTCATGAAAACACACAGCGGGGAAAGCTTTTACTGAGCATACTGACATAAGCAAAGTAAGGCCGTTGGGAGATTCTTAATGTCGGTTCTAATGTCGCCTAGCCCTACACGTATATAATGCTTTTTTTAATGGGTGGTCCCCTCCACCATCACCAATGTGTAGCTCCCATATGGATGATGTGGCAGCCAAAGTGCGCACAATACTCTCACCATGCATCAGCTATCAGTGGGGAGGAGAAGAGTAATGAAGCCAGTTCATAGATGGGAATTATTTGGCCAGGACACTGGGGTTACACCACTACTCTTTTTGAGAAACACCCTGGTATTTTTAATGACCACGGAGAGTCAGGACCTTGGCTTTATGTCTCATCCGAACTATGGTGCCCTTTTTACAGTGTAGTGTCACCAGCACTATACTGGAGGATTGGTACTCTCAGACTGCAGGGTGAGTGCCCCCTACTGGTCCCTCTCACCTTTTCCAGCAGCAACCTTTGTTTTTCCCAGGAGGTCTCCCATCCAGGTACTGACCAGGCTCACACCTGCTGAGCTTCACTGGGTTGCCAGTTGTGAGTTGCAGGGTAATATAGCTGCTGGCTCATGTGATTCTCCGAAGACATGAAAAATACATTCTGGCACCTTGATTTATTTATTTTTTTTTATTCAGCAGTCATGGCCTGTGATTCCTTGAAGCTGGCTGAGCTGATAGTTTCAGCAAGCCTGCAGTTTCCTTCGGAGAAAGTCATGCCTCGTACACCAAAGAAAACTTCTGTTCTGCTCTTGCTTACAGTTTATGGGCCATACCACATGGCAGACTGTTCCCACTGAGTTGTGACGGGTGCAGAAATATTAAGACAAATTTAAGAAGTACAAAAGCTTTGTGACCTGGGATTTCAATGGACACTCCTGCTGTGCTGTGTCCAGTGTCCTAACTGATGCTTCATGCTGCTGCTACTTGTGTGCAACAGACCAATTGGTCTTGCTGGACAGAATTGTCTGGTCACTTCAGAACTCCACTTGATTGACAACTGCATAATGCAACAATGATCAAGTCCTAGCAAGCAAAATATTTACACTGGACTTTATATTTAAGAATGGGTCACAAAGACCCTCTTTTAAGCAGGTGTGTATCAAGCCAGTGGTTGAGGGACACTGAGATCTGAATTCCTGTGTTTTGGACATTTTGTTTTGTTCTTAATGACTAAAATGTTGATCATCCTTTTAGGCTGAAGCTTTCTTGAAGAATCTGGAATCTTATGAATACTGCAATGGTACAAACTGTGAGTCCATATCTTGCAGTATTCAGGAGACGATGGCCAACCATTACAAGCCACAGGTAATCTGCTCTTACCCTTAATGTTTGGAGATTTGTTGTTCTCTAAATGCAAAGAGGTTTCTAGAAATCATAGAATTTGTGTAGGACCTCTGGTTTAACGTGTGTACGATATATTTTATAAATTCAATTAAGAGCATAATCATATTGTGATTGGCAAACAAATGTCTTCATCCGTCATGATAATATGAAAGCTGAACATCGCCTCAACCTTTCCTATCAAAATGGTCTGAAGTTTCAGATGTACAGTAGCATAGTTTAAAAACATTCAGATGTTAAGCCACATTAAAATTTTAATGTATAAAAACAGTTAAAGGAAAATCATCACTTAGAAATGAGAACTGAGTAATGGAATGGGCTGTGTGTAATGTTAAGCTACCTTTACTTGTAGATCATAGCAAGTGTTTTCACAGCCTGGTGAATGGTGAGCCTGTGGGCAAAATCTATTAGTATGTTACAGAATACCTTGGTGTCAAAGATTTTAACCTGTACAGTTTGAAGAATTAAGATTTTCAGATTAAGTGCTAACAGAAAATGGAGATTGTCTATGCATTGCACTCATGTTTTCACAGTGAATTCAAGTTAGAATGAGTTTTTTTTTTCTAATGAACCACCTCCATTGATCAATGGGTGAGGATGTACATCTCTACCTTGAGCTAGAATTAAAACTGAAGATTTTTTTTCCTCTCAAGAAAAAGCTCTTATCCCACTCTACATCGGTTGAGATTTAGTTTGTGGTTATTATTCCCAGAGTTTAAAACTGTATTGACCAGTTATTTAGGTTTCAATGCTGTTTTTGTACGTACTGTAGCTAAAGATCAACTTGAAAAAGGATAAAATGGACACACAGGTGCTGCCCCCTGCCTCCCTCAGCTGCATTAATAACGCAGCACTGGACCCAGCGCTGCTCTACAACAGCTGGTCTATGTTCACCGATGATGGCACTCCCTCAGCTGCCTTTCAGGACAGCATTCTGCCCAGGTAATGAATTGTAACAGTTGTATACCTTTTTGAGGAAATACATTAATTTGCACTCATGAATATTGGAGAAAAGCACAGAGTTGGGGGGGAGGAACTCTTCCCATTACAATGAAGTGCAGTCAGAACAGGTCTTACGGAGAACTTTCTCACTCCTTTTGTGAAACAAATCTATAATTATTCCTTCTAGACATTCATTAAATATTCTGGTACTCTCTGTTGACATGATTAGTCTTTAGATATGAATGGTGTTGATTAAAAAAAAAAGGTATTTAGTGATATACTAGTGAAGTTTTTGTAAATTATGTTTGGGTAGATGCATTTTCTCACTATGGGATTTGTTTTATTTGTTCAGTTGCATATGACCTCATCAGACCTTTTCTTAAAGAACAATTAACAAAGGCAGCACAGTGGTAACACGAGTGGGTTTAGTTGTGTAATGTTATTGTGTGACTGACTGATTAGTGTTGTGTTCTGTAGACCCCAGGTTAACCTCTCATACTCTGGAAATGGCCCGGATTTATTTGGAATGGTCTCAAGTATCTTGGAAGAACCAAATGGATCAGAACACCTTCAAGACTGGTAAATTGTACAGAACATTTTTCCAAGCCCTTTTTCCCAATGAAATTCCCAGTGCTCAGGTTTACGAATTAAAAACAAAAAATCCAAAACTTTTATTTTTTGAAAAATCAGTCCTGTGAATGGGTCGGATTTGGACCGTTTTGTTATATCCTGTTGACACTGGCGCACTTCAGCCAAGCTAAGTCAAAACCTTGCTGAGCCAACCCAGTACAACTTCATGTTTTGCACACTGTTCAAAACTACAATTTAATAATTGTATAACAGCTTTTTGCAAGAAGTAATAACCTCACCAATTACAGGGGAAATTTTAGATAGGCCGGGTTGGAGCAGAACGTTTGGAACGTTAAGAGATACTTCAGCTGTAGTTGATGTACAATTGCTCGTTATTGTTGCTATACACACCTGGTTAGGAATGGATGACTCGAATTTGGCTGTCATATTTCACATGGGGGCAAAAGAAGAAATCTCCACTGACCCTCCCACCTTTAAGCCATTAGTCTTTGAATACACTATAGACAAAACCACCCCATGCTGGAGTTTCTGTTTCTATCGGTGGAGAGGTGTGTTCCTCAGCAAACACTACATGCTTGCAAGGCTTTCACCTGTATGAATCTATGAATTAGCTTCATTACTATGGCTGCCGTCGCATCATCCAGGTGGATGCTGCACATTGGTGGTGGTGGAGGGGAGTCCCCATTACCTGTAAAGCGCTTTGAGTGGAGTGTCCAGAAAAGCGCTATATAAGTGTAAGCAACTATTATATAGGTGAGGGGTGAATGCTGAAATGGAGGGTGATCAATACCTGAACCACTGCTATTCTCAATTTCATTACAATAATACTCCAGTGTAAGACTTAACAGATAAGTCAGTTATTCCCTTAAGAATTAGACAGGGCGGGTTAGGTCCTGGGACTCGGTTATGCAATCTACATTATTTTTTACATATGCGAGAATGTACAGGTTCATCTTTTAAATTCTAAGATTGGAGCTTGGCGTTTCTTTATTAAGTGTGGCAATTTGTCCATAATTTTAAAATAAACTAGATAAAATCCAATTTTGCTGTCTTAACAGCAAGTGAGTCTTTCTTCTGTTGAAAATTGTCCACAAGCATATTTCTTACCTCCTATTATTCCAGTTCAGTAGAACATGATGTTTGAGTTTCTATATGTTCAAAGATGGTATATAATGCAGTGAAAAATTCAAGGTCATTGTCAACATTTTTTTTTCTTCATATTTCAGTTGTTCATGCATTTCATGATCGAACGAAAAAACATTGTTTTATGTCTTCTCTTAAGTATTCTGTGACATACTGAAAAACATGTGCATGTTAGCCCTGCACCCAGCTTTGCTCAACCCTGAGCCAGTAGCAGGTAACGTGTAAAGCCAAGGTCTCAAGTTTTGGTTCTGATTGGACTTCACAAAATGAGCAGTGTGAAATGATTTGTACTGTGAGAGCTCAGCTAAGCTGTGCCTGTATGACAAGGCTATTAGAAATACAAAATATCTCCAAGTACAATTTCGATCTCTTCTGATGTGCTAATTAAAAAAACTAAAGTTGCTGCTGGAAGAGGTGCTGGTGGGGCCAGTAGGGGGTGCTCACCCTGCAGTTTGTGTGGGTCCTTATGCCCCAGTATAATGACGGAGACACTATTTTGTGACGTAAAACCGAGGCCCTTAAAAATCCCTGGGCATTTCTCAAAAAGAGTAAGGGTGTTACCCTGGCGTCCTGGCCAAATTTCCCATTGGCCTTTACATATCATGCCATGGCCTCCTAATGAAGCCAATTCATAGATGGGGATTATCACTCTGTTCTCCTCCCCACTGATAGCTGGTGTGTGGTGAGTGTTCTGATGCACTATGGCTGCCATCACATCATCCAAATGGGTGCTGCACATTGGTGGTGGTGGAGGAGGGGAGTCCTCATTAGCTGTAAAGACCTTTAAGTGGAGTGTTCAGAAAAGCTCTATATTATAAGGAATTAATTTTAAAAAATAGACTATTAACCAGTGTCCTGTGACGGTTTATATGATTCTTGGCCCAGCTATATGGTCCAAAAATATAATTCTCTTAAACATGCAGTTACCACGGGACAATACATGTGTAAACTAAATATTCAAAATTGTTTTTATTTAGGAGTTCATCTTCCAGGTTTTTTCCATCGTTTCCGGCAGACAGCAGTAGCTGTATTGACCATCCAGAGAAGAGCATGCTGGAACAGAATGGATCTAGTGATATGAACAACTCCTATCAAGACACTTTCCTTAAGTTAAATGAAAATCAGATGGAAAGCCTTTATCCAGGATTCCAGGGCCTCAACCTTGGAGACTTCTGGATTTCACGTGACAAAAAGGATCCTGACATTACGAGCCATCCATCCGCTTATTTAACGAAGAGGTCTTATGCTGAGGATCCCATGTACAATAGCAATGCTTTTGTGCACAGGGAAGACTTTGTCTCTCGCAAGAAGCAGTCTGAGCCTTTCATGCGGGAAAGCAATAAAGAGATCCTGAACAGGGGCTTTGAGAAAGGACTTCGGGATTTTGGCATGTACGCGTTTCACAACCGCAGCAACAGTAACAACACAGTAATACAGAGGGAGTTCAAAATGGAGCAAAGGCAAGACAAGTTTTCCAAGCAAGTGGGCCAAATGGGGCAAGCAAGCTTTCCCACTGATCGGAATAGCCCGCAGCCTGAAGGCGGTTGGGCACTGGACTCTCAGCCGAGGACAAACTCAATGAAGGGATACGAGGATCACAATGGGCCCTTGTCTCAGATGACTTTCCCCCCCTCTCAGAATTACTTCGCTGAGCAGCCCATGAAAGTGAATGGGAGCAGGAGCTGGAAGCCGCGTCCTGATTTGAACCTGAATGTTCAGGATGGCTACCCTCTGAACAGGAAGCCCCTCAGTCAGGGCCTGTTTAACTCCCTGGATTATCCTTCTCCTTTTAGCCAAGCCATGAATGCTGCGTTCCACAATGAGGACCCCCCTCACTCTGCAAAGAGTGGTCCCTTGAGGGCCGAGGGAGATGTGCTGAGCCCGTGTGGGAAGCACAGCCTGCGGTACGCGAGGGAGAAAGGTACAGGCAGAAACTCCCAAGTGTCCAGCCTGTCAAGCGAGAGCTGTCCCATCCAGCTCCCTCTTGGCTCCAACCACCAGCTTCCCAGCTCCTCCCCACCATCGCTGGATCAGAGGGGCAGGAAGGGTGAAAACCACTCGGGTCTTTGGCGTGGCTGTACAGTTAATGAAAACATGATGCACAACCAGTTTGGCAGCTATCCTAGACTGGATGCAGCAGCAACCAAAGAGCACCATAATGGCCAGTCTGATGATTGGAGGCCTACCTCCCAGTCATCCACAGGGGAGGAGGCTGGGAAATACTACCGCTTCTGCAACGGGCAAGAACAGGACACCCATGATCGAAAGGGTGTCAATAAAAACAACTGCTTCCCTCAGCCCAATGCTTTTGAAACCTCTAAACCCCACCAGTACAATAATTACCGCAGAAAACCAGACCAAGGTGCTGGCAGCGTCTCGGACGTCAACTCTCCTATTGTACTGCCTTTTCCATTGCTGATGCCAGACCTTAAACAAAACCCTAACTTCTCCCAACTCTGCCACCATGCTGGCAGTGGCAATGGTGCTGGGTTCCCTTTCCCTTCCTCTGGATTTCCTTTCCCTCACCTCATGGATCGGCTCCGTTTGGAAGATCTCAATCATCTGAGCCCCTTCGTCAGCGAGCTGTTCTGTGGAGATGTGCCTCTTCCTTATTTCCCTCCCTTCAACAAGTACCGGCCCATGAGGAACCGCAGCGGCCCCACCAGTGAGCTCCATGTGCAGCTGGAAGTGTGCTATGACCAGTGGAGATCCCTGGAGAAGGAGAGGAAGAAGGTAAATTAGCTAGTGTTTTTGTAGAACACTAGAGATTACTAGTGCAATAGTGCCATTTGGCCTATGGTTACTTGTATGAACATCTGTAGATTTGGGCCAAAAACTGCACTATGTTTCCTGATGTTAGTGTTTCAGCAATTTAAACTTGATTTGAGAATTAGGTTTTTGCTCATGTCATAAATTTCTGTCCATCCATTAGAATCTGTATTTCATTATAAAGGATATTTTCTTCACATAAAATAATTCACATTTACATAAAGCAGAATAAGTGCAATGGATGGTATTTGGTTGCTTGTAACTTCACTTTTGAGTTTTGTGCTAATTGTAAACTTTGTTTAGCTTCTATCGGTGTATACATAGGTTCTTTAAACTACAAAATCATGCTGCCAGCCACAACACTTTTATATTCCCAAGGAAAACGCTCACTGTGCTAAGGTTTGGAATTCTTAAAAGCTGTTAGGTCGTCTGTGGAGAAATGGTTGATATTGTACATCTAGTTTGGTTTCACTTCAAATGTTCTGGCATTGTGGGCTTCAGCCATTCAATGTTCTCTTAGAACCTCCCTGGAATAAGTTGCTATTGCCTACTTTTCACCTTAACATTTGTACAGGTTATATGTATTTTATCTTCTGTCACTGACATACTAAGACCACACCTGCTACAGACCGAGGCTTTTCTTGGAGTGTCCTGCAGTAGAGTGCATTAATATACGTGACTGTTCTTTACCAATGCTCGGCTGCTGAGCTCAGATCTGTTGATGGTTCAAAAAACAGCTAGAAAAATCTGTTTTCAGAAGGCTGGATCTTGACGGCAGCAAAACTGGAAAACTCCTGATTTTATTTGCAATAAATACTTTTGAAAGAACTGTTCGTTTTTTACTTTGTGTAAAACTTCACAGCATGGCGATATGCGTTTTTATTAACTTGCTAAGTACACTTCCTTTTTTCTGTGGAAAATGTTTAAAAATCAAAAATACTTTTGTGTCCTTTAGATTTAATTTGTATCTAGGACTTTTGTGTTAACACAACCTCTGCCTGTTCTGCACTCCTACAGTACCACTATCCTGATCAAAGTGGTCCATGTCTCTGAAGTGACCTATATCTTATATTGGTCAAGTAGTCACTTAAATTCTTGACCATATCCTTGATATAAAATGGGCTGAAAAACTTCTGAAATGAGGGATTGCAAGGTATAACACTTCCTCTCACTACGTATTTGTGAAATTTGTGACACTTTCTGTATGATGGTTCCTCCAAGAAATGAAGTGTGTAACATTCTTCTGATGGGAAAAGAAACATTAGTGGAAATGTTTTTTAGATACAGAGATTATCGGACAGGTCTGCATTGTCTCTTTCACCTTTTCAGACGGAAGCTGATCTGGCCAGAAACTTTCCAGGAAAACGTGTTTCCAGCTCCAACAAAGTTCCTGTCCCTCGCTTGCCTGCTAATCCCTCTAGAGTGGACCGCTTGATTGTGGACCAGCTTAGGGAGCACACCAGGGTAAGCCAGCTGTGCTTCAGGTAACATGTATGCCTGCGGGTGGAAAAGGAATTCCAGTTAGTGGACTTGGCTTAAGGGACTTGTAAATATCATGATCGTTTAAGATTTGTTCAATGCAGGTATGACCTGTTTAAAATCATCCATGTTCAGCTTAACAGCAGAAATGTTCCCAGTCTCTTATGGTATACTGCTTGATTTTTGCAAAATGAGGCTGAAAAATCTATTTTTTTGTGTTTAGCAAGTCATTTCAGTTAAGTATTCTCTAGAGCTGAAACTATATGTACGGAAGTGTTTGCGATTAGTGTCTGTGTGTTTCCAGGTCACCACTTTGATTGGGAAGATGGAACGTCTGCGTAGTGCTCCTCTACATGCCAACATATCCACCGCTCTCGATCGCCACCTGGAGGCCATCCATGTCACACAGGCCCGCCGCAAAGATGAGATCTTGAGTGCTGCTAACCGGCATAAACAGAGAACACCAAGACCTAATGTTGAGAAAGGTAGGGGTAGGGCTTGTTCCACTCAACATGCAGTCTGTACCTTATTGTGCAGTCATTCTTTTATTAATAACATGTTGTTTGACATATTGATAGAAGCATGACCACTCCTCCCTGCTACATCACAGTGCACTCTTGTAGTGGAGCAATAGCACAGTGGCTACTGAGCTAACTAGTGTCGTTGGCTTTCTAACTTTCTAAGTTACCAAAGATGTTATTGTTTAATTTGTTTTATTTCATTTTTCAAATGTAGGAGTATGTAGGAACTAGGCAGTTAGACAGTTTCATTTCCTGGGCTGTAAGTGATTTTCTGATACTTTCCTTTTTTTTTTTACACATTTATACTAGTTACAGTAATTGGCTAAGAACATACTTTATGAATAGTTACAAACATGATTGTTGGTTTTGGTCCTCAGCACTGAATTGATCCAAGGATCGAATTTATGCATTTGTTTCATGTTTACTGTTCGGTCAGAAGAAATTGGCTGGGGTAATTTAGCAGAAATAGGTTTTGAGGAAAAACGTCTGACAGCTGGGAAGATTGCAGCATATCTTACCAATGTAATGCAACGGGGGTTCAGGCGGGCGCCCTTGCCACATTAGGTCGGCCCCCCACCGTCAGGGGCTCGAACCCGGGACTCCCGCGTCACTCAACAGGGACCCAGCCTGGTGAGCCAAAGAGATCTCTCTACAGCCCAGTAGCTGTGGTCCTGCTATCACAGGGAAGGGCGGCGACGTCACCGCTCTGGTAAGCCGGCTCTTGCACACCCTGATGGCTGTATGCGTTACACTGTCCCCCGCTTAACTCGCCGTCTTCGGCAAAGGGCTATCCCACCCCGCTTCTGACACCAATGTAACGCAGCGGGGGTTCAGGCGGGCGCCCTTGCCGCATTAGGTCGGCCCCCCACCGTCGGGGGCTCAAACCCAGGACTCCCGTGTCACTCAAGAGGGACCCAGCCTGGTGAGCCAAAGAGAGATCTCTCTACAGCCCAGGGGCTGTGGTCCTGCTATCACAGGGAAGGGTGGCGACGTCACCGCTCTGGTAAGCCGGCTCTTACACACCCTGATGGCCGTATGCGTTACACTGTCCCCCGCGTAACTTGCCGTCCCCAGCAAAGGGCTATCCCACCCCGCATCTTCCACGTTGCGTAGGGGTTCCATACCTCAAGTCTTTACAGAACCTGACTTTTCTGTAAGTCAGGTGTGACATTTGTTTAGTGTGTGTGTAAATAATTTTTCATGATGTTACAGAGGTTCTCCATCATTTTCCCTAGATGTGTTGAGTGAGGAAGAAAGACAGGAGAGCAGAATTACAGGCTCACTAGGGTTTGTCTTATAATGGCTAACAGGTGTGTGTGTGTATTGGTCAAGGTGTTGAGCAGATTGCAAGGGAGATAAAGCAGCAGCTGTAAGTCCATGAGGAGGAGTGAGAAAGGAAATCTGTGGTAATTTTGTTTTGTATACTTTAGAAACTTTTATATAGTATATTTATGACTCACTAAATAAAGTGCTTGTATATTTATGAAAGGAAATGGGCAATTTTTCATTGATTGTGTTGATTGCAATTAAGACAAAGGCTCCAGAAAGCATGTGTGTAACGGATGTCTATTTGTCTGGTATAATACCGTTTCTGGGCTGACAAAACCTCATTTGTGATTTAACGGACATTAATAGGGGAGAAGGGGTGTCCGTTATCACCTAGTCTGTTAAACTGAGGGTTTACTATAGGAGAACTACAACAGTTAATACAGTTAATTACATAGGGGGTAAATATGTAGTCCACTTCATGCCTGTGATGAAATGTGTCTCGTGTCTTTTCAGATGTTCTTGCCCTTGCAGCTGCGATTAAAGAGCTGACCGCCTTTACACGTAAAGGCCGCACAGCTCTGTGGTGCGCCCTCCAGATGACCCTGCCGAAGAGCGGTGTGGGCCTGCCTGTGCTCCAGGCAGAGCTGGAGAGGGCTCTGCAGGAGCTTTGTAACCAGGAGGAGGGAGAGGTACAGGGGTTTGGGGACAGCAAGGGAGACAAACCACAGGAATTGCAAGAGGAGAAACAGAAGGAGGGGAGTTCAGGGGCAGGCAAGGAGATGCAGGCAAAGCAAGACACAAGAGCATCCCACAAGTAATGAAGACGGGGGTCCTGTGTGTGTCAGATGTGCTTGGGTAGTTTTAGATCAGGGGAAAATCTCATGCTGTTATTGGAATAACAATGCATTAGGTCTGGGGGGTCTTCATTCTTCAGGCTGTATGGTCAGTGTTTTGGAATTTCCCATGTTGACATTGTTCATAATTGAGAAGATGTGAATATTTCCCCCCAACTTTCTGAACTGCTTCAAAATGAATTACAAAATCTTTGGTTTCTTCCGTTTTGTTCAAAGTTTTGGATTTTCTTTCCCTCAAGGTGTTATGAGAAGGTTGATTCATTACCTTTTGGTTATTCGCTTGCAAGGGTTTTTTCCGACAGGCCTTTATATGTTCTCGTTTTTGTAGCATTTTTTTACATGCATCGTTTTCTCTAGTACAGCTCCTCTATAGTATTATGTATTGTTTGTATCTTTTTGTTTTGTAAGAGTGGGAACAAAATACTGAAGGAAACCATTAAATGTTTTTTTTTAGTGGATTGAAGTAAAGTTCAAGTATAGGCTGTGGCTATAGTAATGTTTTGCAGGTGCTATCAGTTAGTTAGTTTTAAGGGACTTTAGTTTTCTGTATTAAAAGGGAAGGGCAAATCTCTCTTTTAATAAACTAAATTCTCAACTTTATATATATATATCCAAAGATAGTCCTGTACAGTAGTGTGTAGTTAATCAGTGCTCAACCCACTGTCAGGTGCCAAAAAGAAGAAGAAGAAGTTTGATGTTTTGCTATTAAATGAATGTAACCCCTGGTAACTTTTTGTTTTTAAAGTTTTATTTACTGAAATATTTTAATTTAACTTTGCACTTTTTATTATCCAGTACAAATGTTGAGTAGAATACAGAACTTTTCTCCGTTCCTGATTCATTCACTGAGTGTATTAAGTGAAAATGTTCTTGGATTATTATAAAGTAGCCTAACACAATAGGAAAATATTGAGTATTCAATGATTTTGAAGCACAAGGAGGAAATTAACAGTTCATAAGTGTCAGTTGTTAAAATGGTGTTGTTTTTGATCAACATGTGGTATTACTTTAAATGGTAAAAAGATGATACTCAGGAGTATTTTGACTTTTGGGTACTAATACCTTTTGGTGAGTCAAAATAACGTTATATGTACTTAGTGTGTGCTCATCTATATTTAACTTCATTTTAAGGGATTATAAGAAG
Organism: Lepisosteus oculatus; assembly: GCF_040954835.1. Classification (NCBI taxonomy): domain Eukaryota; kingdom Metazoa; phylum Chordata; class Actinopteri; order Semionotiformes; family Lepisosteidae; genus Lepisosteus; species Lepisosteus oculatus. Next base: position 29,489,834 of record NC_090701.1, read on the forward strand.
CATTCAATATTTATTTCTGATTAAGTTGTTTATATAAAATCTTTTTAGTGTAATATTTAATTATTTTCATTGGCCAAACCTTGCTATTAGATCACATTTAACGATTTACTCAGGAAATATTTAATATTTAGTTTTTTGGTTATATGTGCAAGATGTTTTCAGAAAGCTAACTATACTAAGTTACCAAAGCTGTTATTGTTTAACTTGTTATTAATTTGTTTTATTTCAGTTTCAAATGTAGCACTATGTAAGAGGTAGTCAGTTAGCCTTTGTACTTAGGCTTAGACAATCACTAGGTTTCTATGTCTTAAAATAAAATGTGAATGTAGAAAACTACAAAAACAAATTTGAGATAAAGAAAGCACTAAATAATTAACAGGTCAATTTCCTAACGCATTCATTACTCTGTTAAAAACATAATGCTTTAAGAATTGTCTCATGAATTCAGATTTGTTTAAATAAAATTGCTCCAACAGTTGGTATGTGTAGTTTGAACCTATGTCCATCATACAGTATATTTGCAGTTTAAAAATATTAAATATCAGGATTTGGAAGTCTTGTATAAGATTAACAATAAAATAATGCTGAAGTGTTAAATGGGAGGTGTTTCAAATCTTAATTTTGAAAGGAAAGGAGAAAGTGAATTTAGCAAAGGCAAAGGGAGACCTTCTCTGGGTTGAACTGTTATCTGCACTTCAGTTATCCTTAAGAGTCACTTTTATAGATGCGCAAAGCACTCCAACTGTAATTTTTTTCTTCCTTTTCTGTGGTGATGTAATCACTAGTCTTTTAGTCTTCATTAATTTCAGTTAAGTTATTGTAGTGATGGTAACTTATTCTTTTCATGTTTGTTCCATTATATAATTGTTATTTTATTTTCAAGAAGATATTTTATCTACCTCATTTTGAACATGGGTAAAGGTTAGAATTCTGCAAGACAAATGGTGAACTTTCCAAAAGATAACATCAGGATGTTAAAGAATGAGGTTAGCTCTCTTGCCTCGCTGTTTCAGATCCGTTACTGGCAGTTGTTGAATTGATAAGATCTTACCATTCTGATTCAGTTTTGTATCATGATGACTTTGAAATACAGACCTGTGTAAGCAGTGCATAATTGACTGAGCCACTACTGTTTTTTTTCAAAGGAAATAGTTAGGTCAGTCCTTAAAATGAATGCTCTTCTTGTGAATCATATGGGGGTGAACTGGAAATGAATTAAAATCATAGGAATTGTAAGTACTTTAGATTACGGTAAGGGATTCCAAGATGGTCTAAGTTGCCCTTAGTAAAACTGGACTATAATGGTTTGATTATAAGTAAGGTTTACTGTTTTTTTTTTTTAGATGTGGTTCTAAATAGAAATGGGCTGAAGTTGTAACAGATTAGAGTTAAGTTGATATAACAAGTTCTGTATTGACTAAAATAAAATAATTTCCTTGTGCTTTTGAAATTAGAATTTGTTTACAATGATTTTTTATAGTAGTTTGTAGGATCAAAGTTTATGAAGTTATATTTGAATGTATGGGTTTATTAGGTCTGTATGTTAGGGTGCTCTGTAATCTGTACCGTCAGATGTGTTTAATTTGCCATTGGAAAGTGTTGTTAATTTTAATCAGTTTGGAGTACTGTAAGTTATTATATGGTAAATGTGCCTTTTAATATTGTTCCTGATTTGGTGAAGAACTGTGAATAATCCATTCCGCACTTTTCCATTGACTCAATTTGTTACTTTTATTTAAAACAAAGTTGGTTTCTGTTTTATTATTTTAAGTGGTTCAGAGAAACTGCAGTGGATGTACATTATATAAAACCGATATTTCTCTAGTGTATTAGTTATTTTGTGCATAGGGTTGCCGTGATCAGTGTCTGAAACATTTAAATGCCAGTCTAATAGCAGTCATCATCCCAGTCTGATTACAGATCGACTGGTTTCTTATTTGGAGATACCTTTTAGTTCTGTAAAAATAAGGTACTGCAATGCAGAGAAAACATACAGACACCTTGAAAGTTATTCTTTTTCTTTGTACTTTGTACTTTGTATTTTTTTTCTAGGTTTATTAGATTTCTAAGTTATCCATGTTACTGCTGTTTTTTTAATTTTTAGTAGCAATCCACCTGTTTCATGCATGAAATATATTTCGGCACACTCTTCCATGTTTTATTCATCAGTTTCTGTCAATGTCAGAAGTCACGCAACTAAAACTTAATATCATTGATTTGGGTATTAAATATGCAGGATATTTCATTAAATTTGTTTACATTCCAACTTGAAAGACATAGAATTTAAAGTTAAAACCTGAGCACCTGCAAACAACAACCTTAAAGATTTAGAAATACTATAGATTTGACATCACATTTTTAATCGGTTATTCATTTATTGTTGGTTATTGGATCGGCGTGTAATGCATTTCACTTGAAGGCACGATGTTCACAAAATAGTCTTGAGTACTGTTGCTCATGGTTTTGTCTTCTGGTAAAGAATCAAGTCCTAACTCTACAGTCCGAGATTAAATTGAGAACAGCCAACCAGTAACCAAGAAAACTTTTTTCAAGTTGCCTAATCAAAAGTGTCAAGTTGATAGAAGGGAGTTTAATTGAAAACTCACCCTTCATTTCCAGAACTCTTTACTACGGTTTCTTCTTCTTTAGAATAATATATGGGGTTATATGAGAAAGCTGTAAATGTTTTATACAACAGTGCTTTTTCATTGTTACCTAGGAAACATAATTTTAAAAGGTCTATCCTTATTAATGCCAAGGTTTTACCATTATTGTGAGGTAGATAGAATAAGAGAATATTTAGTCTTGGTTTTACATGTGTTGCATACATTAGTGTGATTTTTTTCCCCATTGGGTGGTCGAAGAAAAAAAAAGTAATATTTGTTGTCTGGTTTAGGATTCCATGTGAAAAATACCATGAGCTCAGGAGTGTTGCCAGAGGAGGCATGAAATGTCATGATTTCTTTTTATGCCACTAGAGATATGATGCGTATAAGACAAATGTTACTGACAGACTTTGACACCTTTATTATTTAGCTTACCCTTCATTTTAATACAGTGGTATTAACCTTAAATTTAGTTTTAGAACTATGCATATAAGTATATGGTTGTACTGTACCCTGTGTTAATGCAGACTGAGAAATTAAATATACTGTGTCATGCCTTTGGTATGTAATTTGAGCCTAAAATTTTCTAGGATCAGGTAACTGGTATTAAGGTCCAAACATTTGTAATGTGAGTGGATAAATATTTGTATGACACTTTAAGCCTTATTGAGTGTTGTTGTTCAGCTATTGTGCTGTTCTGAGTCTGGTAAAATGTGGATAAGCTTTACCAGAACATTACTTTTGTTTAATCAGGGGCAGCAATCTAATTTAAAAAATAAAAAGCTTGTACTTGTTATTAAACAGGCAGGGAAAATTATTTAATATACTCTGTGGTTATTCTTTTGTCTTGGGAGTGAACAGTGTCTAAAGAAGGAATTGGATGGTACAGGTTTAGGTACAGTATACAGGAGAGAAGGTAGGTCTTATGCTGTGAATTCTGGGTATTTGTGTTGGGAGGCGAAATTAATGTTTTGACATTTTATTAATAAATATCGTGGAAGGCCTCGGGTTGCTTGGAATAAGCACACCTTTGCTGAGATTAAATTAGAGCAGATTATTAAATTTGAATAGGAGTGTTAGTATAGCTGTTAAATGTCTCAAAGAATGTAAAGTGCATGGAATACAGTAGTCTCAGTTTATTCTTTAGGTTTGAAACAGGGTAGGCTGAAATAAAGCAAGTGCCTCTTCGCACACTTTAAGGTATCCATCATGTTAGATGACAGGCAGTAGCCACTCGTATTGACTGTAAGCCATTGAAACCTACTGAGTATTTTAAATCGATTCATGACCATTACAAGGGTCCCTGTAAGACTGGCTTAAAAAATTGAAGAAGCTCCTCAAGGAGACATTTGTTTCTTTAGCCCCTAACAGCCACACTGGAACAGGTATACTTCAGGATAATAAACATTTAATGGCAGGTATTAAACTGGTGTGGAATGTTATGTTATGCAATAAATTTGATAGCAGAAAGTGATTATTATTAACTGTTCTCTCTTTGAGCAGAATTAATTTAAACTTTTTAAAGTCTGGGCTATTCATCTTGTGGCTAAAGGCTGTGCTTTGATGCATCCAGCACCTTAATTGCAATATGGATCCTGGTAATTATATCAATACTGAAAGAGCAAGGCAACTCAACTACCGCCAGCATGTGCTTTTTTTTGTTTTTTGTGCAGGAAACAGGAAAGGGTTGCTATTGTTCTAAACACGTTTCAAACTTTGTAGACTCTTGCTTCCAAGAAAATAGTACATTTCTTAACTAAATTCAAGCTTGTGATTCTATTATTGTGGCCAGTGGTTGGCAGGAATTTCAAATTTATGGGAGGAAAAATTGTACCTGTAGTTTTGAATCTTTTCTGGGATATGGTGACGAGGAGATTTGGTAAAGTCGCAGGTTTTAGAGCTGAGTTTTAAATAGTGCTCCAGAATTTGTGAATGCAAGGATTAGTGAGGCCAGGTAAAATACACAAGATTGCTATTGACCTTTACCAGATTGTTGAATTCCAGAGCCTTCTGCTTCCTCACCCGTCAGGCCTAAAAGACAATAAAAGGGTCTTAAACTGTTAAGTGTTAGTAGACTGGCTGTGGAGTAGCAGACGTATAAAAGCCATTTGGTGTGTATCGCGCTGTTCTGTACCTTACAGTGTAGAATTTGTACTGATGGGATGTATAGTTTTTCCTAAAAAATATTAGTTTGCACAATATTTTATTTACTCCCTTTTTCTGTTTTAGAAATGTTTATTTTTATCCTGTATTATTATCTTTGTATTGTTTTTTTGTGTGTGATATGTGGTTATATACATCACTTGTATGCGTTTGGAAGTTTGCTACATACTGTATTGTGTTAGGTTAGGATTTGCTCTGCAGTGCACGGTGATGGTGGCTTCAGTGTGTTTGAGCAGCGAGTCTTCCCTGGCCTGTGAATCTGTGGAGGGCATTAATGTGGCCCCTTCATTGCCAGTAAACTGTGTGGTAATAGGAGGCTGAAGGGGTAGCTATGGAAATGTCAAGTAAGTGCAGTTAGAAAAGAGAATGTTAGCTGGTTGCCTTTGAGGTAAACCATATATGTCATTAGGCTGTAGGTGGCACTGCAGATCTTGAATATGGAAAGTTTAGAAAAGCACTTAAAAAGTAGTTTTGACTATTTGCCTGATGACATCATAGTCTTCATGATCTCTTTTTTAAAGGAGCTGTACTGCTTGTAATATGTTGGAACTGATGTGTTTAAAATGCAGCTATTTCAGGAAGACCAGAATCATTTTGCCAAATGTGCCTCATATTATCTAATTAATGGTTTTTAATTCTCTATCGGCTCTTCTTAATTCTTCTCAAGGCCAGATCTCGATTTAGATTGCTTCTTGCGACAGGGAAAGTCTTTGGAATTGTTGCATCAAAAAATATTTAGAAAATTTAATTCCTGTCTCCTCTCCATCCTCAACTGTTACTTATCTGAGATTTTGGTCCCAAAGTCTCCCAGCATGGGAGAGGTCTAACAGACACCCCAGCAAGTTACAGGGGCTGCAGCAGTGAAAGACTGGGGGTAGCTTGGCTGTCTGAAGCCCACTCAGACTCCTCAGCCCCTAGAGCAGTTGTGGACCAGGACTCGGGAGACCTTGTTTACGGTCTGATTTAATCTTACAGAACTCGGCTTAAGGGTCGAGCGGTTCCTAGTGAAACCACTCTGGACTCCCAGTAGTCACAGACACTCTGACTTCTCTATGTCCAGAATGTGTATATTCCACTCTTGGAAGTTCAGAGGGGTACACGGCAGGTGTTAGCTGCACCTTTCATGTTCCACTGCAACATGGTATCGTGTCCAGAGAAAGAAGCTTTCAGGCTAAAGGGGCTTTTGAGATGAGTATACAAAATTGCAGCTCCATATGTGCTTTTCTCTCATGAGTATCCTGATTATGTGCAAGGTACGAAAGTGTGCTTTATTCAAAACCATTTTCAATTTGCCAAGTGTTTATTTTGTATTAAACTGTTTTAATATTTGTTTTTAGTTCCCTCCTGAAATTTCAATAATATAGACTTGATCATTTAAGAAATAGCTGTATTTCAGTTTTATGATGATCATTATACAAAATACATTGAAATTACATAAATGTATTCTGAAAGTTGCATATGTGTGAATAAGATTTGTTTTGAAGGAACTTAATCACATTGTGTGCAAGTATTGAAATACTCTCAGTGTAACATTTTTGTTTCCAGTGTTAACTGCTTGCAGACTGTTCATACAGAAGCTGAATATTAGAACAAATAAAAACCACCTTCATGTTTAGCCCAAAGGTTTATTGAAGCACTTAAGTACAAATCCTTTTGGATAACACTAGCTGTTTGTGATTTCCTGCATGTCCCTTTTCAAACAAATATTGTGAATGTGTCACATAACACTAGACTGAAAATGTTTATAACTATGTACTGAGGAGTGACATGCTGACCTAATGTTGATTTTTTTATTACTCTTTCTCTCCTGTTTCAATGAAGTTCATGATTTGGAAACACTGTGACATTTTTGAAAAGCTAAGTTATTTTCCATGAAGGAATCAAAACCCAATGATGTGTACAGTTACATTTGCTTGTTTGGAGTCTTTTAAAGGCTAGGAAATTTCTGTGTATACTGGAAAAAAATATTTTGAAGAGTCTTTCAAAATACTGAGTTCTGCAGTCTCAATAAAGAATCTTCTTTTGACCTACATTAACTGTGTATCTCGCCATTTCCAAATGTATGAACTAAGTAACGTTTCAGTGGTGCTATAAAGTAATGTAAATTATTCTTGCTTTATAATTTTGTAAATTCCTTAAAGCAATTCAGGGATCTATTATTGTCACAAGTGAAAAGGCACTCCCTACTAAAACAGAAACACATAGTAGGGTTCTGTTCCCGGGGTGTCTCCTGGTTTTCTTCTAACCTGGCTGTCCATCTTATGCAGTGAAGTGATTTAGTAATGATCCCTACTTGCCTTGCTACCCTCTGAGACCTGAACTGGAGACCAGTGTTCTGTTTCTCTGCAACTAAAGGGGAGGGAGGGCCAAGGCAGGTATGTGAAACTTTGGTTATTGTATAGTAAAGAAATGCAATATCCGCGTTACCCTGAAATGTTTTACAAGAAGAATCAAGTATTAATGGATGCAAGTTATCTCAGTAACATTTAGCCACCTGTCACGTCCTGGAAATATTAAAGGTAAGGTGCTCAGAGTACGAGGCTATACAGTAGTCTTTAGATTTATTCATAACCACAGTAAAACTGTAAATTTACCATTATGTAAAATCACTTTTGGCAGAAAGAAAACAAACAAGACATGTATGACTTTCAACATATCTATATAGAAGTGCTGTGAAGGCTATGCATAGGTTCACAATGTTCAAATGTATTCATATGTGAGCAATTCTTTGGCTTTGCTAACCTCAGTGAGGTGCTTCCTGTAGCCTTATAATAGGTTCTTAAATTCCACGTAGAATCTCGATCTCCTCCAGGTTATGTGAACTGCACTTGATCAGCTTTCTTCAACTCGTATAATGAATATCAGTGATAACAGCCCCTTGATGTTCTCTCACACTTTGGTAATTAATGCATTCATTGTATTGATGCCCTGTTGTAAAGTCCACCTGTCAAGCTTGACCTTAATAACAAATATATAATAAAAATGTCCTGATCAACCTTTTTTTTAAACATTATGGCACCAGAACTAGAGAAAGCAAACCACCCTAATGACAGAATTTCCTGTTTATTTTAGGAGGCATAACATAATCTTATTCCTGGTCAGGCTGTCCATGTAGGTTCATTTGACTTGGGAGTCAAATGGCTTTTTTAAAAAAAACATGTCTTTGCTGCATACTCCAGATATACAAGGTTAGTCTGAAATCAGTCTTGGAGACATTGTATCCAGAAGACCATTTTTCTGAGTAAAAAATTATTGGGTCTTCTTAGTGGTATAGTAGCTATCTTATCAGCCTTCAACCTCTTGGTGATAGACACCAGTCCTGCTGGGAGGTTTTGTAGATTTTTATTTTTATCCATAGTCTTCACAACTACAGGTACTGAGGTCCATAATTTACAGCTTACAGTAGATCTTCGATTAATTCTCTACCCTTGCCCACAGTGACATGAGAGTTTTGATTCCTGTTTTCACCCTTTTTAATACTCTGTAGCAATCGGTGTAACGTCCAGGAGAATAGTTGAATACAGAAGTTGAAAACAAAAGTTTTATGGAACTACCAGATACCTAAAAAAAGATCTAGGACTAGATTTAAAGCAATTACTTTCAACCTAGTAATATGTTTTGTGTATCTGTGAACAATCACATACTTAGGAATGCTTTTACAGTTCTGCTATTCAGTATTCCTTTTTATACATGTTCATCACATTTGACATCATAAGAATGGGCTGGCTGGGGCAGCAAGATGGAGGACTAGACTTGTAACTGGAAAGCTGTGAGATTTGCTTTACCAGTCAGCAAACTACATCATCTGCTCAGTAAAATGCCCGTCTGTGTACTTGATTACAAATATAAGGCACTGTGGTTAATTTTATTGGCTAAATTAATGATGAATTTTCTTTGTTAATCAACTTTGGTTATACTACTAAGAGTATGAATAAATTTACAGACTACTGTGTATCTCTAAACAGAGGGGATTTCAACACTTACATTTTGGACCACCTTTTGACTTATTTGGCATTATGCATAACTTTGAATTGTTTTAATCTAGGCTTTACATTTGGATTGTCTAGTTTCTCTGTGTTCAAACTTAATGTTACTTTTGTTCTACTGCTGTTGGAAATCGTTCATGCTTGTCAAATTAATAAAGCCTGTCCAGCAGTCTACAGTGATTTAAATACTGATTTTGTTTTTAAGTTGTATCTGAGAAGCATTGGGGGGAAAAAGGTTAATGTTGAAAAGATATTAGCACATTACTGACAAATAGTATCAATAATAAAGTTATTACTTTGATGCTACCTGTCTCTTTTGTTCTTGTCGGACTAATGAATTTCTGAATGTTTATATAGAATTGATCTCACTGCTATCCTCTACATGTAGAAATTCATGTAATTTTTGCATGGTGCTTTACAATTTTGCACACAAATGGGACAAAAAAAAGAGTTCTTGAAGGATCTTTGGCTTCAAAACATGCACCTACTATATGTACAATGAAAAGTGAAGTATTATGACCATGAAGGAGGATTTTGTATTTTTGATCAAAAGATCAAGATGAGAGAAAAAAACTTCAAAATGTCCTTTTATTTCTGGCTATTTTTGTGTATGCACATTAAATCATGAAACTACCCAACCTCCCCAACCCCACTCCTAGATTACATTTTCCCAGTGAATTGAGAATTTGTCAACTCCTGTCTTCTGGAGGTTGTTTGCCATTTCTTTGGTTATTTCAGGGTTTTTCTTTACAGTTCTTATTATTTTTCTCTCATCAACTAGTCGTCTCGCTGAGACAACCTGGTCTTAGCCTGTTGCTGATTCCTCCAGTAGTTGTTCTATTTCAGGATACTCTTTGATGTTGATTTTTGTGATGCCAGGTCTCTGCACTGGTTCTAATTGGATGTTTCTTTACTCTTATCTTCATAATTGCTTGTCTTTCCATTGTAGACACTCATGGTTTTGTGCCTTCGAACTCGAGAAGCATAACTACAAAGTCGACTCCAAAGGCTGGAAGCAAGATTATACATTTAGAAGTTTTTTTTTTTCCACAATGAATGCAATTTGGAAAACCTGTGCAAGGAGAGAACATCGGTTAGATATTTGTCCCAATACTTCTGAAAGAAAAGCAGAAATTTTATGTACTCGTGCTGTATAAGTACACAGCAAAAACAAAACTCACTTCACTGTCAAAATGCTAACCTATTTTTCAATTTGAGTCATAGCAGAAAAAAAGGCTTTGGGCAAGATGCTCTTCTTCTCTTTAAGTATAAGGCTTGTAGAAACGTAGCTGATCTTACAGGCTAGTTTTGTTGGGAAACGCAAAAATGAGCTTCGACTCATCATGCATTTTTTTTCAGTCTTTATGTACAGGAGAGAAGTAGCATTGCCCTTTATACTTGCAAAACAGGCTTTTTTTTTTCTTGGCAAGAACATCCAAAAGACTACAAATGAAAAAGAGGCCATCACACTCCATTTGTTTATTTAAATCTAATAGTACAGTACTTACAGCATGCAAAAAAAAATCCCAAATATGAATCACCTTTGAACCCTCCAACCCTTAATTTAGTGGTGCCAGTCAAATCTGTCTGGGAGATGAGATCAATCTGGAGCAGCTGCAGATGGGGATTCCACACGGACAGGTTGCTCAAGAGAGGACGACACAGGAGCTGTGGTTCAGTAACGTACTGTGCTGATTGTGTGTCAAATAAGGAAAAGATTTATAACGTGCTTGGTCCTGTTCTTAACCCCTGGGGCACTAAAATATTGCCCTTACCTTCAAAAGCTTCAAGAGCTCTCAAAGGCTTTTCTCATGAGTATTGGTGCATTTTGAATGACTATGTCCACCTTTGCTTCTGAAGAAAGGTGTAGCTGCTGTGAAACTATTATAGGCATCAGTTTCTTGCAGGGGGCTGTAATGGATGTTCCGCAGAAGGTACATAAAGGATTTACAGCTTGCTTCCAGATGAGTTGCATATATTGCACTTGCTCTAGTGTCAAGTCCACACACTGAAGTTGAGATTGTAGCCATAATATTCTATCACCTTTCACAGGTCACCCATTCTTAAATTTTGTTTCTGTGTTTTTTTTAAATTACAGGACCATTTAAGAGGCTTTAAGTATTCACCATAAGGATACCATTTTGTATACCTAACCATCAGAATATTTTTTGTATCTACAATTATAAATGTTTACATTTACAGTATCTCAGTTTCTCATTGTTTTTTTTAATATTCTAGATAATTGTAAAACACACAAATGCACTCATTTCAATAAGTGTCAAACTTTATTTTCCCCTTGGCCACTTTGGCCGCTGCTGGATTATCAAGGTGTTGCCACACATTGGTTGTGGTGAAGGGGAGTCCCCATTACCTGTAAAATGCTTGATTAGAGAGTCCAGACAAGTGCTATATAAGTGTAAGGAGTTACTAAAATAACTTTTTCACATACCCAAGGCTTTACCAAAATCTCTGTGTATTACTTATAATTTCTTGGGCAGTAATTAGCCTACAAAATGTTTATGAAAATAGCCTCACCTTCCCATTACATCAAAACATATCTAAACAGTCTTCGCTTTCCCAGTGTACTAGTCAGGAAATCTTTTGTCAAAAGTGTTTTATCTCATGGTCCAAGACCAGAAGTGATGCTCATGAGCCAAAGTGATGCCTGAGTAAGTGTAGGCTACCTGAAATCCATCTCATAGGACAGCCATTTACAAATTCAAAAGTATTTTCAGTTGCTCTCCAGGATGTGTAATGATTTGTTTGTTAGCCATAAAACATTTCTTACATCAAGAGAAGATGGTTTTCTAATATAGTATACCTCTTTGTTAAAGAGAATGATAGACTAAACATTAATGCTATATAAGCATGTTATAACCATCTATGTATAATATGGGACACACTGTAAATTTTATTAGCCGTTTCTTTGCTGTGGAAATGCAGCTCTGCAACTAATAGCCTCAGGCCCTGAAACTCTTAGAAATTGTTCCCTGAATCAGAAAATAAGATAATGAACAAATTAAATGCACCATCTCTCGAAATTAAACGCCCAGTTTCTTGTCAGAAGGAAACAACTATTAAAGGTCTTTGTTTAAAATTGTTTCACCATAGCAAAGTATCGCAAAACAATATGTGTTTTCCCCAATATGTGGAGCTCACAACAAACGTTCTGGAGGTATGACAGCAGCCAAGGTCAATTAGCCTCCACTGTACTAACAACCATTCCAGATGTCACTTCCTAAATTGAAAAAAAACTTGTAAATGCAATACATTAGTGCCCTTCACATGCATGTTTTCTCTTCTCCACCTTTGCTGAAGTCCCTTGCTCACTCCTCATTCTGCATGTGGGTTCCAATCTCCTCATACTACAGTCAGGGGGTAAGCCCTCAGGGAAGCAGAGTGAGCCAAATCTTAGTATGACGTATTTCTCAACACTTTTGAATATATACTGATGGAAAAAAGAAGCACAACACCTCCTCCTCCACACTCTGGGCTTCCCGCCTGCGTGGAACAGGCTGAAGAGTGACTTACCTGTGAAGAGGACCTGACGCCACTGCTGATGAGTCCATCACAGCCTCTGTTTGGCCCAAGCCAGTCGGGTGTAATGTCTAGGAGGTGTGAGTAAAGGGCCTCTGACAGGTCGCCTTGCTCTAAGGCAAGCAGCATGGAGCCTCACTGTCCTGTCACTGACATGGGCATTGTGTCTGCCTGCAGTTTCAGCAGCAGTACGGGTGGCAGATCTGAAACGATCTCTCAGATGGACCAGTCTGATGGGTCCTGCCTTGGTGTGGTCACTCGAGGGTGACCTGATCTTGGACAGTCATCTGGCCAGCTGGACTGCTGAAACCTTCTCTGCAGTTGGGATACAGTGGAGTGTCTTACTCCATAGTGTCTGGCAATGCTGGCACATGTCATGCCTGCCTGCAGCATGCCAATTGCCCTCTCCCTTGCTTCTGGTGACATTTGAGGCATTACAGAATGCACAGAAAACCGAGTAAGTGTGGCCTTTTTCTTGCAGTGACCTAAACTTTGAATTAAGGCCTTTTTCAAGGTGACCTGATCAGGCATTGTTCCACCTGGACCTCGTTGCAAAAGTGTACCTAACGAGCTTTCATGTGATTGGGAGGTTGCAATGCTTCACTGCACAAGTTGTATTGCTGGTCAGAGGGCTTAGAACAAATTGACAACTTTGTGTGAAAGTACATAAGCTACAACTGTAGTATTCTCATTCCAGAAAATGTTACGTTTCTTTTCCCCCCAGCAGTACTATGTTATTGCTCATAGAAGCAGTCTTTCCTGCTGAGCAAAACAGATGTAAGTGCCCATGTGAAAGGCTGTAGCCATACGTACTGTAGGCAGGTGAGTCTGAGCTGCAAGGAAGTGAGAATTTTAAACACCTTGGGATGGACCTGGGATGGATGAGTGGGGTGTTGGAACACAAGGGTTCAGCAGTCTCCCCAGTCCCTCAGCAGGACTCGAGCTATTGGGTGAAATGTAGACATTCAGAAAGCAGTCCAGGCTTAAGAGAGAGGAGATGCAGTGGATTATTGGAGATCAATTGGTGGATAGTGCTTGTGTTAAAGCTGATTGGACAGTGGAATGTGTTCAAAAACCTGAAGCTGAGTTCTGTTAGATTTAAATGAGACCTTGCCCTACAATCATTTTCCAAAAAGTGCTCACCTGCCTCTCGAAAAGAAAATATAAAGATGTTCTTTGGACCAGGCTCCTTCCTGTGACAATTAGGATTTTGCACCCTAATTTTCTGGTCGCTTTTGAATTGTTTCCTTTAGTGTTCTCACTAGTGTGGTGAAGACCACATCCACACCTTTCACTGTACAGATTTTGATTTTTTTTTTAATCAATAAGCTGTCCAGTTTGTATTGTCTTGAGAAGTATCTCATGACGGAAGGTTAGATGTGCTGGAGGAATGTAGAAATGTGCTGAATCACTGGAATGCTCCAATTCCTGGCAGCTGAGAGAGGAAAGACAGCAAGGATAGAGTCACTACACAGCTTGTCCTGCCCTGCCCTGGAGGGGAGTCCAGTTACACCACCATACACACAAACAACTTTACTTTAGCCGACACGGATCCACGGCAGCCCATTCCAGTATATCAGGACAACTGCCTACCTTTCTTGCAGTAGCGATGATGAGAACTTCTTTCCCTCAGAAAGCCACAGCTCACCCGCAGAACCCAGCTGGATGACTAGGTATTTAGCAATTGCATCACATATCGCTTTGGTCTTTGGTTTGAGACAGCACTGGGGCACCTTCCATGTGAGAATAGGCCATGTGGACAGGCAGAGAAAAAGCTTTCTCCAAGTGCTCGGTTTTCCTCCCACATTCCAAAGACATACTGGCTTAAATAAATTGGCCTCAGTGAAATGTTACTGTGTGCGTGTGGCATACCATTCAGGGAGGAGTACTGCCTCCTCCCTGGGTAAGTACTCCTTAAAAGGAGCTTTTTTTTACACCAAATAAGCTTTGGTGTAATTCTCCCAGATGACAGGACAACAAACTGTAAGGACATTAGTGACAGGACCCCCACTCCTTAGAATGCTGAATAAGCTAGAGTGTCTGCATGGGTTCCAAAGTCTTGTAACCTCAACATTATTCAAACTGTAAGAGTGTGGAATACCTCTGGTTCATGTGTTCCAGTAGGTTTTTTTGAAGGACTAACCTTAACTTCATATTCTTTAAATGCACTCTTTCATTTTGGAAAACAGTTCTTCCCCTTATCAAGATTTTTCATAAACATTATAGATTGAATACATTGATGATGAAAGGCAAGGCTGGACATCTCAACTTAAAATCTTCCTTGCAACTTACAGAATGTCTGTTGAGGTTTGAAATGCATTAGGTAATAACTTAATACAACTATCATTAATATCATATCAATTTTAAGGACCACAAAACATAACATACATCAGAAGATTTTCTTGTTAACTCAGTGCTGCTCAGTAATAATTAAGCTTCCATCAGAATAATTACATCTACTGTATACATAAAGGAATATCCATGCTACTGTAACAACCTGCTCTCCAAAATTATAATGTCTTTTGACCAGGAGACAACTTTAATCAGACTTGAATTTTAAAATGTGTGGGGTTGAAATATCAATAGCAAAGAATCCCTTTGGAACCAAAGGCAGTATTAGTATCATTTTATTTTCCACACACTCAGTGTCCTGCTCAGCATGATGATCTCCATGTAAATAACAGAAATGTCTGTCTAATTACTGTTTGTTTGTGGAAACTTTAACTTCACCCCACTGGGGAATCAAATAGTATCTTCCATTTTTAGTTTTTTCCTGGCTCCTTTTGACAGACAGCAGCAGGCAGCCTGAGGTCTTATAATAGGCTACATGAAACTCTATCATCTATGTAATCCCAGTGTTATGCGACTCATTTCAGAATACAGGGCACCTTTGAGATTGTTGGCACACCAAGATCCCTATTCTAATATTTAATGTTAACCCTGATGAAAATGATTGGACCTCAGGTGTATAAACAGAGCCTACTTTTTGGCAACTCTGAAGGGTAAGCCAAGAGAGACCTTTCCAAAGATAGAGCCTAAAGATGTGACATTCGAGCTTGGCTTTTATTTTTCTTTGCTCCAAATGGTTAAAAGAAAAGCCTGCATTTTTATTTTGATGGGCAAAAGTACCTGGGGCATGTTACCAGAAAGGGGGATCTTTCACGCATCATTAGAGGGGAACACAGAAGAACATAAGGAAGATTACAATCACAAAGAGGCCATTTTGTAACTGATACTTCATTGATTCAAGTTTCTCATCCAGCCTTTTCGGGAAAGAAGCTATTCAAATGTTTCCAAGCACATGGCTGTGGTACTTCTTACATACTCCCACAACCCTGGGGGTGAAGTAGCTCCTGTTCTAAGTTGTTTCCTCTTATGCCCTCTGACACAAACATGAGGCATTGCCGAGATTTAAACCCATGATTCCTTCATAGCGCCAGTCCATCACAGGACACACACACACAAACGCACACACACACCAGGGCCAGTTTTCCCATAAGCCAATTAACCTACCAGTATGTTTTGGAGTGAGAGAGGGAATCATATCACACATATGGAGAAAAAACACGGAACCCAGAGAGAACATGCAAACTCCACACACACATACACAGGACGGCAGGTATTGAGCCTAGGGCCCCACTACTGCAAGATAGCAATGCTAACCACGTTGCCACCATTAGAAATGGATGGATATCTTGTCAGATAAGCCTTCAACCCACATTAAAAAAAAGAAGTACGTTACTCGGCATACGTCTGGTAGGTTGGTACCATTAGTTCATTACATTTATAGATTCTTCTTCTTCTTTTTCACAGCCTTAGTCCCAGACTGTCCTAGGGTCAGCTGCTTTGGTTGCTCTTCTCCACTTGTCTCTGTCGAGCACATCTTCCTCACTCACTTCACATACCTCCATATCTTTCTTCACACAATCTATCCATCTCTTTCTAGGCCTGCCTCTTGCCCTGTTACCTTTCACCTTAAATTCCATTACCCTCTTTGTTACTTCCTCAACGTCCCTCCTCATGATATGTCCATACCACCGTAACCTCGCCTCTTGCATCTTCTCAACCACATCCACCACCCTACATCGTCTACGGATTTCTTCATTTCTGATCTTATCCTTCATTGAAATCTGCAGAATCCATCTCAACATCCTCGTTTCAGTTCTTCTCATCAAGTTCTCTTCCCTCTTTCCAACTGCCAAGCCTTCAGCTCCATATAGTAGTACAGGTCTAATCACAGTCTTGTACATTTTACACTTTAACTTTCTAGGAATGTCACAGATTATTCCAGTTATTTCTCTCCACTTGTTCCTGTCACAGATTATTCCAGTTATTTCTCTCCACTTGTTCCATCCAGCTTTCACTCTTTATTTTACTGCCTCCAGTGTTTCTCCTCCCTTTACCAGTTTTGATCCAAGGTATTTAAAGCCATCAACTTGTTTCAGTTTTCCTCCATTTGTCTCTTCAACATTGGTCATAGTATCTCCTCTTCTCTCCATTATCATTTCAGATTTTTCTGCATTCATTTTCAGTCCACCCTTTTCCAGACTCCTCTGCCATTTGTACACTTTCTCCTGTAGCTCTACTTCTGAATCTGCTATCAGTGCCACATCATCAGCAAAGATGAGTTCCCAAGGCACTTCTGTTCTTACCTCCTCTGTCAGTGTGTCAATGTTTATGAAAAGGAAAGGACTTAGTGCTGATCCTTGGTGTACTCCATCTGTGATTTCAAACTCTTTTGTCTCTCCCCGTTGTGTGATCATCTTCGTAGTTGCATCTCTATAGGTTGCTTGAACTAACTTCACCATGCTTTCTGGTACTCCTTTCTTCCTCAAGCACCAATACACCACCTCTCTGGGCACACGGTCATATGCCTTCTCCAAGTCCAGAAAGGCCACATACAGCTTTTTCCCTTTCTCTAGTGTCTTTCTCTTTCATTTATATTTATAGATATACAGTATTAATAGACCTGACCAAGAAATCTGCCAGTAACAAGGTGCACTGGACCAAGAACCGTGAACAGGTGTTCTGCAATCAAAGAAACATCCTTTGCCAAGAACCGGTGCTCCAGTGTCCTGATGTTACCCTACCCTTTACAGCTCAGACTCATGCACCCGTTTGGCACAGTTTGATTACAGGATGAGGGGGGAGAACAGGCCTGTCCCTTTATCTAGAAGCAAGCTCTTATCTGGGGAAACGAGGTGGTCTTCTGTGGTGGAGCTGTGGTGAAACTGGGCACTGGGTACTCCAATATACAACAACTCAATAGGAAAAGATTTAGTCATTGAGACAGACCACCAAAAGGTTCAACGGTTATATCACATGAAAGACCTTAATGGTCGAATACCTTGGTAGTATTTGTCATTGTTGCCCTTCAAGTTCCAGACATTCTCGTTTCCTTCCTGTGAAAGAATTGAGGTGTGGGGGGGTGGGGTGGTGGAGGTGATGAGCAGGTGCTCGCTCTGGAATTATCACATAGCTGCATGTGAGATTATATATCTCTTTTCTCTTGGTTACTTTTGCAAAATTATTATGTTCTCACATTGCAATGCGGTCAGGTGCATCTTGCTGGGAGATGTCTGTTGGTTTTGTACATGTGAAAGGATAGGGCTACAATTTGAACCATATTGTACGGTAGGGGAGTGTCATGATCATGCTGCCAAGTCCTGCGGGAGACAAAGACCCTCCTGTGGGACTCAGAATGAGACAGAAGAGGCAAATAAGGAGCCCCAGAGGAGTGAAGAGGAGAATAGTCTTCCCAAGAAAATTGCAAAAGCCTGCTCATTATGGACAAGGAGAACTGTGGGATAAGTTATACAGTAAGAGCAAGATGGAGAAAGGAGTAGCCCCAGCCATTGATCTCCTTTTCTACTCCCGGTAAGATCAAGAAGAATCCTGGTGTACTCCCACCAGTCACCAAAAGACAGGTATTGCATTTAAGGCAAGACCAAGCCTTTATATGTACAGTTTAGCTCCTGTCCAGGTAAGCTAGAAGAAGAACAGGCAAAACCTTCACTGATGTCAGGGGCTAAGAGACTAAGTGAAAATGCAGTCTTTCACTACTTGGCCTCACTGTTGTTTTCAGTATTTTTATTACAGGTGTGACAGTGGAACACACCTCACACTGCATTTCCTACTCAGCAGCACGTGGGAATGTGCAGCTTCCACACCTGGCGCTAATCAGCGCTGCGATTTAAGATCCCCATGCGCCTGCAGATGGCGTTCATGGTAGAACCGATTGTGTTCCCCTCACCGGCGACACAAACTAATTTCTCCGCTTAGAGAAAGATTTCTCTCCTGTACCAGAGAACTGATACCTCTGCAGACGACTCCACACTGGCACACCGCACAGAAGACAACACGCGCTCTGCCAGTGCTCAGGCAGCCTCCTTACTCTACCAACACTATCACACTGGAAATCCACCTGACAGATAAAGGCAACAAACAGTTACATTCTTGAAAGAGTGGAACAAAAGAGAATCATACTGGAGCTTAGGAGGAGTACAGTCTTCCGGAGTGGGAATCCTTCTGGGACACCAAGACATGAAGTTGAGCGCCGCCTAGCACAGACAGAGGGCAGCCAGGGAAAGGAAGAAAGCTTCTAAAAAAACTGCTTGAGAAGGATTAGAGATCAGTGAATGGGGGATGAGTCTTCAAAGTAGCCTGAGCGAGGGACATGAAGGGAGGGCATCACAACCAGTACACTGAGAAAGGCAAGTCTTTCCTGTTCAAAACAGGATAGACACATTATGAGAATAATGAAGCCTGTCACTCTTATTTCTTTAGTCAGGTCAGAGGAGCCCAGAAAAAGAGGTTGATCCACAGCCTGAGATAGGGAGATGGAGAGGAGATGCTTGACGAGAGCAACAAAATTGAAGCAGCGACCGTTTTCTACAAAGAGTTCTTTTCAGAAAGGCAAATAGAGGTGGAGGCGGTAGACGCTTTTCTGGGCAAGCTGATGGCAAGGGTAATGGACAAGAGAGAGAGAGAGGACCTGGAAGGACCGGTAACAGCAGAGCAGTTTTGGTCAATGGAGAATAGTAAAGTGACTGGGATGGGTGGACTTCCCAGGAGTTCTACACCTGTTTCTGGGACACCCTAGCAGCAGACCTGGTGGAGGTGGTGCAAGAAATCTTCCGTCAGGGAAAGCTTGGACATACGATGAGGGAAGGCATCATCTTCCCACTCTTCAAGGGGGGGGATGCGGCAGACCTCAAAAACTGGAGGCCTATAACAATGCTCTGTGTAGACATCAATATCTTGTTCAAGCTACTGACCAGTGGACCCTAATTAATCAACAGCGGCTAGACATGCGGGGTGGAGGGGCAATCCATCAGCTGGAACCTCCAGCTCACTCAAAATGCCTTTGCTTGGGCCAAAGACCCAGGCTATCTAAACCACAACTATCTGTTCAGAGTGCTGGAATGCTTTGGTTTCAGAGAAAGTTTCTCTGAAGTGAGCAACAGGGTCAACATCAACAGACATCTGTTACAATCGCATCCTGAACAGCATATCTCACCTAGTTGTTGCCCTGGGAAACAGATAGGAGAGGTATTCCAGGGCTTCAGGCTTGAAGCTCAACCATTGAAAGAGCAAGGTCAAGTTCATCAGACCATGGGGGGACAGGAAGGTCTCAAGCTCTACACGGAGCACCTTAATATACTGGGTGTGTCGTTACAGAGCCAAGATGACAAGATCATAAACTGGACTCAGAGGATTGTCAATTTCCAGATAGATTATCCAGATAGATAAGATAAGGGCGGAGCAGGTGGACACTCCCTTGGTGTCCTGGATTATAGATTAACAGGTTGTTAGTAGTACTGGGGCTCCACAGGGTACTATCATTGCTCCATTCCTGTTTACCTTCTATGCCTCTGACTTCAAGTACACTTCTGATGGATGTCATCTACAGAAGTTTTTGGATTACTGCAATTATATTTAGGAATACAGGAGCCTGATTACCAGCTTTGTGGAGTTGTGTCATCTTAACCATCTTCAGCTCAACATCAGCAAGACTAAAGAAATGGTCATGGACTTTCGGAGGAATAAGTCTCCGCTGAACCCTGTTTTTTTCTAGGGTGAGGACATAGAGGGGGTGCAGTCCTACAAGTACTTAGGGGTACACCTGGATGATAAGCTGGAGTAGTCTGGTAACACTGACACCCTGTACAAGAAAGGTCAGAGCCGACTATTTTCTTAGGAGGCTCAGGTCCTTTGGTGCATGTGGAAAACTGCTACACAATTTTTATGAATCAGAGGTGGCAGCAGCCATCTTCTATGCTGTTGTGTGTTGGGACAGCAGTATCATGGCAAGAGATGTAAATAGACTCAATAAACTCATCAAGAAGGCTGGCTCTATTTTGGGGCTGAGCCTTGACCCCCTGGAGGTGGTGGCGGAAAGGAGAATACTGGACAAGGTCACGGCCATCATGAACAATGCTTCTCATCTGCTACATGGGACTATTAGACAGCGGAGCACTTTTAGTAGCAGACTGCTCCAGCTACGGTGTTAAAGGGAATGTTTTCGTGGGTCCTTCCTCCCAGTGGCTGTCGGGGTGGATAACACTGCCCTAGTCTAGGACTGCTAGCCCTTCATCTGCTTATCTCTGGACAGCATGTTGTACTAATGTACTTTTTGGACACTGCATTAATATACTGTTTATACTGTTGTATTTTTAATCCGTATATAACTATGCGCATTTTGCACATCTTTTATTGTTTTACAGTGACTACTAACATCTTGTGCACACACCTATTTGTAACTATTTTATTTTGTATTCTATATACTTATTTAATTACTTTAATGCTGTAGTTATTTTAATTTTTATAATTAAGTTATATAATTCTCATGTATGTCTTGCTTTTCTTGCCTGGGCTGCTGTAACGCCTCAATTTCCCTTTGGGATCAATAAAGTCTTATCTATCTTGTCCAGGTGGATGGGAGCCTGGGTCTGTGGAAGACGTGGTCACTGACACTCACGGGTAGAGTGATGGTGTTGAAAGCAGACATCCTGTCAGCTTTGGTTTACATCATCGTGGTATACCTGCTGCTGACCAGAATCAGACAGGTGCTGCAAGGAATGGTCTTCAAGTTCATATGGGGAGGCAGGTACATTTACGCCATGAGAAACCAGATGTGTCAGGTGGTGGAGGAAGTGGGGAGAAACGTGCTGCATTTTCCCCTGAAGCTTGACTGCATCTTCTTTTGGAACCTCTGTTGGGCACTGTGGAAATGGATCAGCCACAAGTACCAGTACTTTGTCAGGCTGTGGTTCTCCCTCCCGATGAGGCATGTAATTTAGTGGTCAAATGCTGGACCAAAAGCAGAAAAGTGACTAGAGTGCTGAAAAGGTCTCTGGGCCCCCTAAAGAGGTTCAGAGGAAATTTCAAAACCTGTTCTGTTGTCCTCCTGTGGAGAACTGGGCAATAGTAATATAAAACACAGAATGAACAACAGCAAGTAGTAACACCCAGGAGGCTTGGAAGAACTCTTTGTTGTGCAAATCCAGCCTTAATGACCACTTGCCAAACAATCTGTTATCAATCGCCTCTTTGAGACTTTTTTATTTTTGAATCATGTTGCAATGTATTGTTTGCAAGAATTGTATACATTGCTCTATTAAGTTTATGTTCTGCACCACTGTGCCACATTTGGTTTACCTTTGTTTTTTTAAAAAATTTACATTTGTGTGCATATCCACTATCCGCCTCCCCTAGGGGCATGGAGGCATTTTTCTTGAGTGACTCTCTTCACCACGTTTGAGGGGCATCTCCACCACAGGGTCTCAACATTGCTGTCAGTTGTAACTGCTCATATTTCAAGGAAATCAGCTCTGGTTGTCTGTACCTAGCACAGTACCTAATAAAACCTTATGCTTGCGATGGAAGACATTTGTTGATTTCTATGGTTTGAAGTTACCAGCTATGTAGAAAGTTTATATACAGTATTTGAACAATTCCGTACAGACACCTTTGCAAATTCCAGTTCAGAAGTTATCTAGTTCAGACCCAGAGTCCATGGATGGATAATATGAAAAGATGAAACAGTTTAATATGTCCACAACATTGTTTGTAGGGTTTAGTTCTAAATTTTAACATCTTCTGTAATGTATAGTTAAAAGCGTATAATTTGAATTGAGGGATGTTATGATGAAATTGTACAACACAATAAGATCTCATTAAGAAATGTGACATTTTGATTAGCATGTTACCAACATGATCTTGCTTCTCTAGAAATCAGTTCACAAAGAATAAACAGAAATATTCCAAGGCTCAAATGAATGTTAAAGTCATCTGAATCTTTTCATTCTTGAGCTGAGAGGACAATTGACAAAAAGAGGTACTTTTTATGCAAAGGATTATGGGAGTTAAAGAACAAGCTACTTATCCAATCAGCAGCCATATCACCCTGCAACTCACATCGGGCAACCCACTGAAGCTAAGCAGGTGTGAGTGTGGTCAGTACCTGGATGGGAGACCTCCTGGGAAAAACTAAGGTTGCTGCTGGAAGAGGTGTTAGTGGGGCCAGCAGGGGACGCTCACCCTGCAGTCCATGTGGGTCCTAATGCCCCAGTATAGTGATGGTGACACTATACTGTAAAAAGGCGCCGTGAGACATAAAACCAAGGTCCTGACTCTCTGTGGTCATTTAAAATCCCAGGGCATTTCTTGAAAAGAGTAGGGGTGTCCTGGCTAAATTTCCCATTGGCCCTTACCAATCATGGCCTCCTAATTATCCCCATCTATGAATTGGCTTCATTACTCTGTTGTCCTCCCCACTGATAGCTCATGTGTAGTGAGTGTTCTGGCGCACAATGGCTGTCCAGGTGGACACTGCATGTTGATGGTGGTGGAAGGGATCCCCATTACCTGTGAAGTGCTTTGAGTGGCTATACTCTATACTCTAAAGCGCTATATAAGCATGGAATAATAATTATTATTATTGGCTGTTAAAGCCAATAACCTGGCTTCTTTGAAGATTAAACAGAATAAGATCAAAACAACTACTAAGTACAAAATGGGATAAATTGACTGAAATCTGAATAGTCTTTACTCATTTGTTACAGTTAAGCTTCTTTTATTTGTTGCTCAAATAAAGAATAGCACCTAGTACTTAAATTGCCAGTGACTGTTTATCATTCATCCTCAGAGCCTATTAAGAAACTACTAGTTTCACCTCAATACTGTACATACATTTAAAACTGATCTTAAAAGGCATAGATTGAGATGTAGTTCTTATTGAACTGAAAAAAAAGTTCCTGCATTTCTACAAGCTTCCATTAAAGAAATCACATTACTGTTCCTTTTGATGTCTGCCAAATTCAAAAGGAATTTGGACAAATCTGGGGTTTAAACCCATCTTTAAATGAAACTTAAAGTATAAATGGTTTTCTTTTGAAACAAACCAGATAAAGATCCACAACATCATAAGTAAAATTTCTGTGTTGATGTTGTAATTATTCCTTAATTAAAGGGATGGGTGTTTTCATATGAGACAGCTAATTGTAATGTTTATTGCTTATATTAGTGTAATCTGAGTGCAGATATAGACAATTTGAGGCTAGTAGTGTAAATGTTAAAACACAAGCCATACACCTCAAATTCATTTTTTTAATAAGAGGTCTTAAATGACTGTGCTGTACTAGAAATAAAGCTATTGATTGTGCAACTGATTAAATATCTAGAGATTGTTGAACACCTCCATTCTTCTGGGTCACAGTCTACCACACCTTTAAATGTGTCAGACAATCCAAGAGGAATAATCTTCTGTTCGAATACTTTATCAGCTGCAAGGGGCTCTTTGAAGAATCTGGACTCTTTCCACACTTACTTCCCATTCGGAAAGCTTTATGTATTGATTTATGCTCCACGAAGGGCTGAGTTAAGTACAGTACTGCTGCTTTGTTTGCCAGGTTAAATCTGATGAGTTTGGGAAGTGAAACGAATGCATACACAGCACTATTACCTTGGCTGGGTGCTGCTGGCTGAATTTCAGCGCATATTCACCGCTGCTAAAACCACCTCAGTCGAATGCCTTCATCAGCTGACGCCAAAAAGATTTACTTAAGGAAGTCGCTCATAGTCATAATATATACTGTATGTACATGTCCTGCTTTTCAGAAAAAACCTTAAATGTTATATCCCTGGTTAAATGTTAAGAGTTGAGATATTACAAGGGGGTTGTGCAATACTGCTTTATTTTTGTACATTTGTAAACGCACAAGCATAAATTCTTCCACAGTAAGTGAATGAGCAGTATCATAGCGCACAGTTTGACTTCTGTTCAATGTATAACGATGAACTCCTCTAAACTACTTCCAGTTATTTAAATCATCGAGCATTTCACTAACGCGCGTCGATCTCAGTTCTGGAGAGATGCGCTTACCGGCTACAAAACGCGTATGTACAGAAGGCGCACCCCTCTCTGAGCTGAAAGGGTATCTCTGCAGCAATGACATCCACTGCTATTTTGGAAAGGAGGCTGCACCGAGCAAAGAACGTCAGCAATTCGGCACCAAGGGATAAAGAAGGAGAAAAAATACGAGACTCGAATCCACTACAGGGGACTGGGGGACACTGCACTATCTTGGAGATAGGCTTTTTCAAGAATCTCGCCGGAATTCTGTCCTGTACATCAACTGGGTTTTTAATTTAAAACAGAAGAAAGAGCCTGGATATATAGTTTTTTAATTACTGGACTGAAGTTGCAACTGATGAATTACTGTTAAAATCTAAAAGAGGTGAGAACTGTTTTATGTTCTTCTGTTTTTTTTTCACCTATGGATTTGGGTTTAGTTACATTTACTGTATGTAAAGTAAAAAAAAACTTTTTACACGGTCAAATTAAACCAATTTGGACTTTGGTTATTGTTTAATTCGCCTCTCGCGTTTCATGCATCTGTGTCTATGTTGTTTTGTACAGCCTAGTCCACAAGGTTTAATGGAAAGGAAGTTTGACTACGCGCTTCATAGCGGATAAGAAATTAGTTCGAGTGTTTTAACATTTCTCCCCCTCAATAAATTAAAATACAGAAATGACTTGCAACAAAGGTTGAAATTTGTAAACGTAATTTTGCAATTAAGTATGTTATTTTTAAAGCAACAGCAATGAAGTGTGGTTATTGGATAAACGCATTTTCTCCAGTTTGCTCTTGTGGTCTTCGGGATGCCTTCTCAAACAGCTGATAGTCTTTGCTTCTACAAATGGCCATGTATTGAGACGGAGTTGGACAGCTGAGGCTATTTTTGGGATGAGGGGCCCAATGAAGTGAGGTGAGGTTTGGAAATGTCACCCTGTTAAAAGGGACAGAACTTTTGCAGTCGGACAACAGTAGTTCATCTGGTGTTACAGCATACAGAAAACCAGCCCGTTCCGCGACATGCTCAATATTTAACCAATGTAGCATACTGTGTAAAATACACAAACGTATTCAAGTACAATCTTATTTTAAGACTGTATAGTTTAGCACAAACGATTTCAGGTTTGTGGCAAAGCGATGCTGAGAGGGCCCAAAATGGCACAGAACCTTCAAGTTCTACAGTGGCTTAGTATCATTCTCCGATTAGTCGAATCGCATTGACAGTCTTTGTTCACATATTATAACGTAACACGTCTGGCACTCATGCCTACGAAAAGGGGGCTTTAGTTATGGTGTTAAGGAATCAGATTTTAATCGGTCTTCAAACCTGGAGGACTCCTTGTATCAATTGTATATATAAATTTTTATTTGAAGATTATAAAACATTTCAAATATTTTGTAGATCTAATAACATTAGAAGTTCATGGTCTTCACTTTAAGACTAATTGGCGAGTTAATTTTGACTTGAGTTTTCACGGACTATTTGGTGCGACAGTACATCATAGTTATATAAAGTGCATTAGAATGACATACAGTACAGCAGCAATATGAACCTTGCATTTCTACTATAAATAAAATATTTGTTTTGGTCAAGAATTTTAGATTTATTTCATCATTAGGGGTCGCCGTAACCATGAATACAGAATATTGACAGGGGTTTGAATTCTTTCCATTCCCTTCGCTTATTGAAGAGCGTGATATTAAGCCGACCTGTATCCGCTCTCGGGTAGTTTCCAGCGTCGTGGTGCACTTTAGCTAAAGTGGGGGTATAATTATGATTAAATAATTACGAGTATAATCGATGAAGATATAGGCCTAATGCTTGAGATTGTACATTCAAATCTGTTAAGTTTGCGTTTTCAGTTTTCTTCTAACGAGGTTAATCTAAATCTTTATTAAAACCCAAAATTGCAGTACAGTTTAAATCTTAAAGCTAATGAGCGTCATAAGTCAAGGTTGATGTCTGGCTGTAAATACGAGAAGCACCAACTCAGCTTGGCTCCTGTCCGCCTAAACACTCAGTCTGCAATACTGCCAAGGTGAAGTTAATCAACTGAGGAAGAGTCCATTCTCAGCAGGCTTTCAGCCAGAGGCAAACCCACCGCGCAGTGGGGACCGTCAGTCATAGCAGACTTGGCGCTATTCTGCATTTTAGCGGAGAGCTCCATTTTCTAATTACATTTAGGGTATTGCCAGCATTCATCATTTGCTTTTTTTTCTCTGAACGGTAATTTAAAAACCCCGCTATGATTATTCTTATTTGAAAGATTTTTGCCTTTCAAGTAATTAAGGACTTTTAAAACTTTTTTTATACCACTTGTACTCAGTGCATGTCGTTTCTTCTTTTTACATAGAGGGATTTTGCTTTATTGTGCAAGAAGTTCTGTAGATATTTCTATTTACGGAATGAATGGTTCCAAAAAATTACAATACTTTAAATTTAGTGAAACCAATGTAAAAGCAGTGTGAATTCCGTTAGGGAGACCCATAATAATTTAATTGCAAGATTACAATTCAGAACACGAGGTTCTCAGGCAGATTAATTGTGTATAATTAATTTGTGTATGGAAAAAAAGGGAGCAGCAAAAGACTACAAGC
This sequence comes from Lepisosteus oculatus, assembly GCF_040954835.1. Lineage (NCBI taxonomy): Eukaryota > Metazoa > Chordata > Actinopteri > Semionotiformes > Lepisosteidae > Lepisosteus > Lepisosteus oculatus. The sequence goes on from NC_090701.1 coordinate 29,517,083, forward strand.
CTACAAATGGAAAAACATTCCGAGTTAAAAGACTGCCCCGCATACCCCACTTTAAGGGAGGTACTGTAGTTACATCTCTGTGAAGATAATGCATCTGACCTTTGAGTTAAGATGTCCAAAAACTAGTATCCAAATAATAGCTGTAGTCAATGAAGTCAATATGACCAGGACTGTAACCATGAGCAGAAAATATTGTATTATAGTCTCTTATATCTGATGCTCATATGGACTTGACTGTATAATTTAATTGTGTGTTTTAGTTGATTCTGCCAGTGTTCCCATTACTATATACAGTAGTCATTGATACAGCAACATATAAATAGTTCTGTAGGTAGCTCATGACATTTACTAAACTTAACATTATTGGATATTTATAATAAAACAGGCTTGCTTTTGTGAATTGTTATTTTGTCAAATACTCCAGGAAGACTTTTGGATTAGTTGTCACCCAACTCACTGATATCCCACTGTTCCGTACTACACGTTGCAATATATCACAAGTTAAATCATGCCAAACGGTTGATTTGACACCATGTTGTAGGTAGTTTAAGAACCAAGCGAATACTATTAAAATTGGGTTTCTTGGTGACAAAGTAACAATGTCTTTTTAACATTAATAAAATACACAAAATATGAGTATCTTTAAGTGTTATTAAACTTTAGATATAACTGTTTTTGGCTGTGTAATTCTGAACTTTTTACTGGTTCATGTGTAATAAGGTCCATAAACACACCCATTCAGCTCTCCCCAAATTGAATTTCTACTTCACATTCAACTGAGTAAATGGGAGTAACAGATTTCTACAGATGCAGCAGCTAGAGTGAGTAGTTTTCTATGCGATAGCCATGGCTTGCAAAAAAAAATCTTGAAAACGGCTACTAAAATATTCTATAAAACTGGAGTGGGCATTGACGTACTGTACGATTCATCAATGTTACAGATGTGTTGTGAATTTCTGGCTTTCAAGACAACTTAAGGAACTTTCCTCTCCTAAGAATAATGTTTATGGAAACCGTATTTCCAAAAATTTTCATAGCTCTGTGCATTTTTAAATTAATAGAATTTCCCATAGCTCTTGGTCAACATACAGTAGCGTCTCAAAGCTAGAATTGATAACATGTCTGCATCTTTTTGGACCTTGACACAGTGTCAGTAGAACTGAAGTCACAGGAAAACTGAATGTGAAAGAACTAGTAACTAAATTTTCAAAACCTTAGGTAAGAAAAAGGATATTTTAAGGGCAGAGAGTATACATTCAGAGAGAAGTTCTTATTTCCATATTGGATCATGTAGTGGCAATGGTAGTTAGGGACTTGGGCACCATTTTCCATCTGGAGCTCAATCCACCCAAGAGCTGTCTGCCCTGTTACACACCATGTGAGGTGCATTGTCTATAGTGTTTCAAGTTCCCTGTTGCCACCGATGGTGTCACCTAGTCAATGCCTGCAGTTGCAGTGTAATCCTACCATTCCCAACTGCTCTGGGCTTACACTCCTTCTCTGGCCGAGATTGTGGTCCGCTTGCTGGCATGCAAATGTGTTCATCTGCAGGCTAGGACTCCGTGCTGCTTCCTGGTGCTGGTAGTGCTTCATGCTTGCTCTGTCTCCTGAGCAAGGTGCTGTGTAGCTGACTAGTGCTTACACACCTCCCCTCAACTGTCAACTCCTGACAAAAAGCATAGCTCCATCTTTTAATTGCAAAGTAACACCGATTAGGGACAATGAGACACTGATGGTGGCAGTAGGTTGTCCCCTTTACAGATTAAGGAAAAATAACTGGATCAGAGACTTTATTGTGGGCATATCCCATGGTTTATATTGTAATCTATGGTGGTGTAGCTGCCATGAATAGCGGAGATTAAGTAGGGGGAATAGGTCTAATTTCAGAGGACCAGAAGTGATCTGGAACCACTCTTATTGGATGACTTGCATTTTATTCTGGCTCCATCTTTCAACAATCCCCAAAAGGTCTCTGCAGGACAGTTTGAAGAAGGGTGAGCTCTGCCACAGGTACTTTATATCGTAAGTCTGGCTTCTCAAAAGGGAGTGTTAGTTAGTGGAAGACTTGCAGTACAGAAGTTGACAGATGTGTGTGAACCACTCTTGGAACCATCAGAGGTCCATTTCCTCCTCCATCTGGCTGGACTCTTTCCCCCCCACAACAGTTCCTTTTCACTATGGTCCCTGCCGCTAATGCATCTAGCTCCTTGCTGTGTGGTGGGAGTGGGACTACTGGCACACAGCTTCTGGGCTGCTGGTTTTCTGCCCTCTTTACCAGTGCTCACCCACTCAGGGTGAACTGCCATCCCTCCAGCTTTACAATACCACTTTTTCCCCACTGCTGATTACCTGAAGCAAAATATACATCGCTTGGCATGTTTATTCGGTTATAGGGCTGATGAACTAAACTGTTTTCAATCTAAACTACCGGATCCACCAGTCTCTTACCATTCAAGCAGTCAGGCCAAGCTAAAGCTATAAATGTTGATCCTCAGTGTCGGTAGCTTAATTTGGGGAAATTAGAGTCACACCCTTCCTCTTTTTAAAATTGTTTTCTATAGGGGATAAGTTTAAAACGTATTTTCTAACGGTTGGGTAATTTTACCTTAATATGTAGTGGAATGAAGTCTGGTGTGGCCCTCTGGAGGTTGTGGACTATATTGACACAAAACAATACAGTGCCGTATTTTTGTAAAACGATCAACTGTACAAAATGAATGCTGTATGAAAATACATTATTAAAAAAAGGTGACAGAAGTTTTTGTCTTGAGTTTTAGTATGAGATGTAATTATGGCATAGTGCTATGTTAGTTAATGCTATGGTCTTACACTTTCTGGGCTTGATTCTGGTCTGGGGTACATTCTGTGTGGAGCCTGCATGTTCTCTCCAGGTTTGCAGGGGTTTCCTTCCACCTCCAAAGGCATGCTGGTGAGGTTTTATTGGTGTGTTTGTAACCTGGGATGGCCTCAGGGTGCTGTCCAGCCTTGTGCTCTTATTTTCCAGGGTAGTCTCCAGGTTGATTTTTTTTAGTCATGGACAGGTATTTAGTATTTGGTGCAGTAGAAAAAAGCACCAACAGAGAAAATACTACAGTTTGTCATTTGCCAAGTCTTGTAATGAAAAGATGACTTTTATTTTATTTAGCTTTCTTTTAAATTTATTCAGAGTAAAGCATTAAGTTAATTAGGCTTTTGCAGATGTTCCTTAATGAACTGCAGAAAGCGATTGTGTCTCGATAGTCTTCCAGGTTCAAAATTTTTGAGGATACAAGATTTCCAACCTCAGAAAATTAGTTTTATGTACTCATTACAGTAGCCGAGTCATACAGAGGTGCTTAAGTGAAGGATATGACTTACAAGAGATGTTAAGACACTCATTTGGGAAACATGAAATTATGTCACAGCCAAATAGTACACAAATTTAAAATGTATCTGGATTTTACCTTGATCCTAGGGTTACTTTTTTGTAGAAATTATTTTTCCTTGCCAAGAGATCTCAAAAACACATTTGTAGATGTGAAGGTATCCCATTGATCCATCACCTGCATGGGGCACAGTAGCCTCATGATGCTGTGTACAAGATAGAAAAGGGAGAAATTGCATCACCTACTAATGTAAACTATGTACATGATTTGCACAACCCAGATTAAACCCCAGCAAGAACATTAACATGAGCAGTACCATGGGATCTTTAAAGACCAAGTAGTCATGACCTCAGTTCCCTGGTACATCTGTATGACAGCATGTCTTACAGCACAGTGTCCCCAGTCACCATACTGGTCTAGGGGGGAAAGCACCACCTACTGCTCCACCAGCACACAGCACCAACCTGGTTTCTCTCAGAGGTCCTTCACCCTAGTATTAACCAAGGCTAGGCTTGCTTAGCCTCTGAGATTAGGCTACAAGGTAGCAATGCTGCCACACGGATAGACTAGATTTTAAGATCGCTTGATCCTTTGATACATTTACTGAACTTTTCATTTACCTGGTGTTCAAATTAATCATCCAACAGATTTTTCAATTACATTACTCAGCCTTTACTGTGAATCAAGACATTTATTGGTAAAAGTCACAAAATACTTGTTTGATGCAGTTGTAAGTTGTATCCATTTTCTCAAAGTCAGAAAGGGAAATGTCCGTTATGCCCTTTTTAGTCGGATGTGCTTCACCTGCTCTATTGATTTCTATGGCACAGACCAGAAGAGACTGAATTATTCAATTTCTCTCTCCTACGTCAGTGCATTTATTACAGACTACAGCCCCCTTTGAAGAGAGGGCATTAATCCACACAATTTCTGTCTCCTGGACTGAAATTCTGACTCTGCAAAAGACTCCATACACTCCGCAAATTGCAGTTAGGAACATTAGGATCACTGGGTAATTGAATTAGGAAGACAGCTGGCCTAAACTTAAATTAAGGATGGGGAACATAGATTGATTCCTTTTGCACTACACATTTCTAAATCTACTCAAATGACAGATGCCACATCACATTTGTATTTTAATGCTTTCTGAAACATTTTATTATTACAGTACTTCAGTTTAATATGTTCACATAACTTTATCATATTGCATGTAAAATCATGTGAATGAGTTATTTTGTGTCTTAACCACACTACAAATTAAGAAGTACTGGGGTTCAACCTATCTGTTCCTAAACATGGAGTGCCTTACCTTCACCAGTGGGGCTCTGTATTGACATGATTGACTCATGTCGCTTTTAGTAACAGTCCAGTGGCAGCCACATTGCTGAGTCTTTCCCTAGATTTCCTCAGCAGGCAGCACAGTTTTTGATAGCATGGTAGAGAGCCAGGCCCCTATCACTTCCGTTTACTGTACTGTCATTCTTGGGGAACTCTTAGACTATTATAAGACGGTGAATGTGGCAACACAGAACTCTTAGATACTGCATTTAACTTCACCAGTGGTTGCTCTTTGTTCATCTAAGGGCAAAATTATCCTTGGTGAATTGAAAAGAGATCCTAGCTTTGATGTGCTATAATTAAGTCCCTTTGCATGATTTGTACAGACACTAGCAAAGAAAGGATAATTATTTATGTAGTAGTTGCGGAAGAACTCCGACTGTGGTAGCATGGCTCCATTGACGTGCTCCAAGTACATGCGTGACAGTCCAACATCGTAATTAAGAAGAAGTTCAGAAGTATGCCAGGCTTTATTTCAATTATATTTTAACCTCACTTGAGCCCTTTAAAACAGGCATCTTTCTAGGATTGCTAGACACGTTTGCCCAGTACAAGACCTGTACTTATCCAGAGTAACTACTTCAGCTTGTCTGGTCTAGCTGAATTTTACCAACTCCATTGTGACATGGGTTTTATCGGTGTAAAATGGAAGTACCCCACATTCCATTCAGTAACTGACACACTAATCCAATTATTCATGGAGAACGTTTTACAGTAGATCTCTTCTTTTGAGCACATTTTGGTGGTCTGTATGTACTGTATGGATGTGTGGGTGGGAAGAGAATTAAAAGTCAACTGGTTTTTGACTCAGATTTTCATCTGTGCAAATAAATCCAGATTATATACAAGACAGATGTCAAGAGAAAAACAACTGTGTGAAATCGTATTTTACAGCCATCGTTTTTCTGACTGAATAGAATTTAGTTGAGTGTGCAACCCCACTTAAGTGCAAAATTAATGACAAAAACTAATACACACTATCATATAATGAGGAAACAGTGCTATAAACTGCTTATAGTTAGTACTATAAGAAAGTTGGAATTCTTTATTCAAGAAATACCCCCATTTTCAGAAAGTGAATGTTTATTTTCTTAATGCTACTATGGCAGATCTCTCCTGACTTCTAGTACTGTCATTTGCAAATTGGTCCCGTCAGTGATCCAGAACAAGAGCTATCCAGTGTGGACCAGTAACCAGTAGCTCCCCACTGATTTAATATTCTAGCATGTTCTGTTAGAGTTACTGAAATGTCCTGGCATTTTGTTCCTTCAAGTGTCAACAGGTGGAAATAGGACCCTGGGGAAAAGCAATTTAAGAGCTTTCAGAGTTCAGCTCATGTCCTGATATATACATAAAACCTAATACTTAAAATAGCAGAGGTACATTTATATCACATTAAAGCTTAGATTCGTCTTGAAAGTTGGAAAAGTACTGTACTAAACAGTTATGCTTGCATATATATCTTCCTGCTAAAGCATGTCATTTTAAATGTACAGTAGGGAGAAAAGATTTTTTAGTTGCCAGTGTTTTTGAAAAGCTGGTTTAAAGCCAAAACTTTATCTTCAAGCCATTTTGGAGTAAGAGTGAAGAAACCTGACAGATATAATTTAACATTTTAATGAATATTTTAATGTTCTGTTATGTTTTAGAATTAATTTGCTTTTTTGAATTACTGCTCATATGTATTTACAGCTCTTTATTTGTAAACCTACTCTGCCTGGCAGTACAGTCATGTTTGTAACATGAAAAGGTAACCCGAAACTCTCTATTTTTATCCTTTGACTAACCGATTAATCAGCAGTTTTAAAGCAATACAGCTGGACTTCCCAAGAATGTCCACATGAAAAAGTCTTCCTTCTTATTGTCCATGTTCTACATCTGAGAGAGTAAAATTGGAAGTGAAGGGCATTTTTCCCCATCTTGGGGACAGTTTTGATTTGTTGTTTCATATATATTTTACAGTACATGACTTGCTTATTGTTTGATTTTTAATCGTATATCTATTAAACTTAATATGTCTTATTACTCCAAACAGCCTGACTTGCTGTTTCACCCTTGATTGTCCTCAGACAAAACCAGAAGATGGACCAGGACCTGTTTGGTGGTGCCCCACGCTTCCTGACCCGGCCAAAGGCCTTTGCTGTGTGTGTAGGGAGAGATGCCACCCTAAGCTGCACTATAGTGGGGAACCCTGTGCCAGCAGTGAACTGGGAGAAGGGGAAGCAGAATATCACCTCAGGTGGGCGCTTCAAGACTGTGGAGGATGGGGATGTGTACCGCCTGACCATCTACGAACTGACATTGGATGACAGTGGCCAGTACATCTGCCGGGCCAAGAACACCGTGGGAGAGGCCTATGCTGCGGTCACTCTCCAGGTGGGGTTTCCCAGCGACTTGGTGGAACGCCCTCCAACGTTTGTGGAGAAGCCCGTCTCCACCAGGGTGAGCCTGGGGGATGATGTCAAGTTCTACTGCCGAGTCTTGGCTCACCCAGAACCCACTTTCACTTGGGAGAAGGATGGAAGGTATGTAGGGGAGTCCAGCCGCTTCAAGATAAACTCGGACTCTGAGTCCACCTCCCTGAATATCCAGTGCGCACGGAGCATCGACAGTGGGACTTTCACCTGCAGGGCACAGAACTCCGTTGGCCGAGCCCAAGCAGCGGCTGCACTGGTAGTGGAACACCAGGACTCTCATAACCTGGCCAGTGCAGATAAGGGCTCCTCCCTGCTGTCGCATTTGCAGAAGAGACGGGAAGAGATGCGCAAATCTGACATCTCTCTTTACCGCTCTTCGGATCTGACTGTGGACAACTACAAGTCTTCGACTTCCTCCTCAACTGCTTCAATCCTAAAGTCCACGGAGGGGCTGAGCTCCTTGGGCCTGAGCCTGTCCCAGGACTACGTGCGCGCAGCCGGCCTGGCTAGCAGACTGCCGAAGGGGGTGTTCACGCGCACCTGCACGGTGACCGAGGGGAAGCACGCCAAACTGAGCTGCTTCGTCACGGGGCACCCCAAACCGCAGATCCTGTGGATGAAGGATGGGATAGTCATCAATGAGGGTCGCAGGCTCTTGATCTATGAGGATGAGGCAGAGAATTTCATCCTCAAGATCCTGTACTGCAAACAGGACGACAACGGCCTCTACACCTGCACTGCCTCTAACCTGGCTGGACAGACCTACAGCGCCGTTCTGCTCACTGTCAGAGGTAAGTATGTCCAGTAGGCCGCTCTTGTTTATCCAGGTCCTTACCTGCAGAATACATGTACAGTGAAGACATGTTAATTATTCTTTGTGGCCTTAGGGGCTATAGCAGGGGTTATTTAGAAGTATGTACCAGGGCATTCATTGAAACTTTAAAAACTGGGAATGAAAACACCATCACTGTGATGCGTTTACAAATCTAAGAGGACCCTTCCTGCCTGATCCTTGGTAACACTGAATCACTGAATCACTCCCCCCCCCCCCCCACTTGTACTATATAAGTTATATACTAATATAAATAAGTGTGATGAGAATCCTCACTACAGGATCATTGTATTTCTGTGCATACTATGCAATATACAAATAAGGGGAAACTTTTCTGGTAGGGAATATTAAGAAAATATAAATACTTTAAGGTGAAAATTTCACATCAGCTGATTTGTATACAATGTTCATATATTTTACAAATCAATCAATCTTCTGCTCTGGGTCATGTAAAATCATGTGACAGGAGACTGGGAATGGCTGGTGAAATTGACTACACTAATTGTTTAGTAAACATTTAGAGCTAAACAATAAATTAGTAGGCATTGATGCTTTATTTAGCAAATTATTTTTAACACCAAACGGGTATTTTAACACCAATTTTGATTCCAGAATTGTAACTCTTGAATTTAGTGTTGTTGTAAAAGATGCACAAAAGTTTTGCACCCTCGGTGACAGGTTGTACCATGGCAAACCTGAAATAAATGCTTGTAATTTAATGGGAAAAGGATGGTTTAGACAGGGTGAAGTACTTTGCCTTCATTTGTTGAGTATCTTAGCAGCTTTATACTAAAACAAATGAATGCCACCTTTCCAAAAATATCCCTGACCTCCAATTGAAAAAAAAAAAACTTTGTTTAGAAATTTTCCCTAAAGAAAGCTTTAATACTGTACATCAATGTGAGACTGGAAATTGATATTAATGCATTTTAGTTTTAAGAGGTAGTGGGCTGCTCATTTCTTGTAGCCCTGCTCAAAGCAATATTAATTTAGGAATTTAAAAGTGCCATCTCAGCTGGTGGTTTGAATCTCTCCCAGGGTCACATTACAAGCTTACTGTAGATAATGTAGACTGCAGGACTGGTGGTCTTGTTTTCAAAATAGTTGAGCCTGGCAATGACTAGTGGTAAGAATCAGGTTTTAAAACAATTACTGATCAAACTGTTGGAAAATAGCCTGAAACCTCAATGGAAATTATTAGTTTCCCCATCTCATTCTATGCCTCATGTCTGTTCGCAAACTGTCTTCTGTCAAGAATGGCAGTGAAACAGAGCCATTTAAAGTCTTGCAGTGTGTGTGTGTCGAAACTGCAGGAGCTGTTCCAGTCTTTAATTCCCCATTATGTTGATGGTAAAATGCATCAACTTGTATTCTTAAAAGAACAACAAGTAAATATACAGTAGTATACAGTTTGAAATCTGTGTACACGAATGCAAGTAATTTCCATATTTGTTGTAGGTGTGGGTTGCTGTAATTTGCCCATCCAAAAATTTTTGTAAAAGCTTTTTTTTAAATGTAGACTACAAAATTCCATCTCAAACCTTGATCATTTTATGGTTGTGGTTTTCTAGAAAAATACATTTTTCAAGTAGAATTCCAAACTATTTTTTAATGTTTGTATTTAATTTTTACCAATTTCCTAAATAGTTTGAATTTATTAGTTGCAATACAGTTGTTTAGAGAATAATAATTAATATTTACAGGGCTACATTGCTATATTACTCACCCTTCAATGGTATGTTTGCAAAGAATACCGTTATGTGGGCCTTACAAAGACCTACAGTGCCTTGCGAAAGTATTCGGCCCCCTTGAACTTTTCAACCTTTTGCCACATTTCCAGCTTCAAACATAAAGATATAAATTTTTTATTTTATGTGAAGAATCACCAACAAGTGGGACACAATTGTGAAGTGGAACGAAATCTATTGGATTTTTGAAACTTTTTTAACTAATAAAAAAATGAAAAGTGGGGCGTGCAAAATTATTCGGCCCCTTTACTTTCAGTGCAGCAAACTCACTCCAGAAGTTCAGCGAGGATCTCTGAATGATCCAATGTTGTCCTAAATGACTGATGGTGATAAATAGAATCCACCTGTGTGTAATCAAGTCTCTGTATAAATGCACCTGCTCTGTGATAGTCTCAAGGTTCTGTTGAAAGCGCAGAGAGCATCATGAAGACCAAGGAACACACCAGGCAGGTCCGTAATACTGTTGTGGAGAAGTTTAAAGCCAGATTTGGATACAAAAAGATTTCCCAAGCTTCAAACATCCCAAGGAGCACTGTGCAAGCGATCATCTTGAAATGGAAGGAGTATCAGACCACTGCAAATCTACCAAGACCTGGCCGTCCCTCTAAACTTTCAGCTCAGACAAGGAGAAGACTGATCAGAGATGCAGCCAAGAGGCCCATGATCACTCTGGATGAACTGCAGAGAACTACAGCTGAGGTGGGAGAGTCTGTCCATAGGACAACAATCAGTCTTACACTGCACAAATCTGGCCTTTATGGAAGAGTGGCAAGAAGAAAGCCATTTCTCAAAGATATCCATAAAAAGTCTCGTCTAAAGTTTGCCACAAGCCACCTGGGAGACACCCCAAACATGTGGAAGAAGGTGCTCTGGTCAGATGAAACCAAAATCAAACTTTTTGGCCACAATGCAAAACGATATGTTTGGCGTAAAAGCAACACAGCTCATCACCCTCAACACACCATCCCCACTGTCAAACATGGTGGTGGCAGCATCATGGTTTGGGCCTGCTTTTCTTCAGCAGGGACAGGGAAGATGGTTAAAATTGAGGGGAAGATGGATGCAGCCAAATACAGGACCATTCTGGATGAAAACCTGTTGGAGTCTGCAAAAGACCTGAAACTGAGACGGAGATTTATCTTCCAACAAGACAATGATCCCAAACATACAGCAAAATCTACAAAGGAATGGTTCACAAATAAACGTATCCAGGTGTTTGAATGGCCAAGTCAAAGTCCAGACCTGAATCCAATCGAGAATCTGTGGAAAGAGCTGAAAACTGCTGTTCACAAACGCTCTCCATCCAACCTCACTGAGCTCGAGCTGTTTTGCAAGGAAGAATGGGCAAGAATTTCAGTCTCTCGATGTGCAAAACTGATAGAGACATACCCCAAGCGACTTGCAGCTGTAATCGCAGCAAAAGGTGGCTCTACAAAGTATTAACGCAAGGGGGCCGAATAATTTTGCACGCCCCACTTTTCATTTTTTTATTAGTTAAAAAAGTTTCAAAAATCCAATAGATTTCGTTCCACTTCACAATTGTGTCCCACTTGTTGGTGATTCTTCACATAAAATAAAAAATTTATATCTTTATGTTTGAAGCCTGAAATGTGGCAAAAGGTTGAAAAGTTCAAGGGGGCCGAATACTTTCGCAAGGCACTGTACATCTTTGTGGTCTTTGGAATATCAAACCAGCAGTGAAGGTCAGTATTTTATTTCAGCTATTTTTGGAGTGATGAGGAGGTCACAGGTGGTACAATGACCACTAGCCTGCTGCTATGTGCTGCCAGAGGGATCATGAATTTCCATGCATTCACTAGTGAGTCTAAAAGCTCAGCTTTTTAAAATGAGCTTCTGACTTTGTCGAAATGTGACGGCAGTGTTTGGCATCATTGTTTGGCTTGCTTACACTTTAGAATAAATCGGGTATGGCCTTTAATTTTACATTCAGTGATCTTTTTAGCCTTTGTAAAAATAAAACCACTGAGTCTAGTTGCTTCCTTGTTACTGACCAGTGTAGCTCACTGGAAATTAATGTAATGCAAACGCTCCAGCTTGGAGTGGTAGTTTTGATACATTCTGTACCTCTGATTTACACCCATATACCTGTACAAAGGTTACAAATGCCGGAAGTGAACCTATACTAGTAACCATATCTATCATACAGTCTCAGGCTACAGTTTTGCTGAAATACCAGTCCTTCTCCTCACCCATTACATCTTCCCCTATGCATGCGTTTTAAGGTTACTTACATTTCCATTGAAAACCCTATACCATGATAATTGGAGCAAACAGTCACCTGTTCTCTTCGAGAAGTGTGGGTTTCTCATTAACATGACTAGCATAGACCCCAATGCTGGATGACCATTATATGAAATTTTGTATATTAAGGGTTCAAAATCATACCCCTGCTGGACTTACTGTATGGCACTTAAGTTCAATAGCCATTAAGCCATTTACGTCCTAACACAAAGGTAAACTAGATACGTCAGAAATTCTAAACCTAGGTAGTACTGTAGGTGGAAAAACAAGCACATGAGTTGAAGAGAGGTCATTAATTTGTAATGCTTTTTTAGTTACTAGGTACCTAGAAATTTATCAACATGCTTAAAACTGTCTGAATCACACCCATTTCTCCTCTACATTCCCTGAGCTGGAATCTCCCTATCACCCTGGTGACCAGCCGTAAAGCAGACATCATTGCAAGATTTTGAATGAATATTGTATAAAAATACTTTGACCACAAAAATAGCTTTTGGGTCATGGAGTTGATACCGCACCTTAAACCTGGTAAATAGGATAATAGTACTTAAGATGTGAGAAACACCTTATTCATGTCTGTAATTGCTTTTCACAGAAATGTTTGCATCTTGGACAGCTTTCTGTCAGTGAATACTATATATATATAGTAGCCTGATCAGACCATTTCAGAAGTTATGCAAAGTTGGGTGGGACCAGTAGTGGGATTGGAGTAAGAAAATCCTGATTGCTGCTGTAAGTGTATTGTTCGACCAGTAGTTAGCACTCTTCCTTCTGGACCAGGATTTCTAAAGCAATGCCATAATACGATAAGGTGACTAAAGAAACTGGTGATGCTGTATGTTGTTTTAGCCCTTGAGGTTGTAACTACTTGGTCAGTAAAAATTTCACCATACTATTTGTAAGCATAGGGGTATTAGTCCTTGTCCAGGCTAAAAACTACTTTGGACTTATCTACCAAAATGTCACTACCTGATCTGCTTGGTATTAGGTCTGCTGGCACATTACTGCTGCACCCAGGAAGGGATTATCCTTAATTGTATTAATTACTTGTCCTTAATTGTATTATTACAATTAATTGTATTAATCATTAAAATAGTTGATCAGGACAGAGTTAATTTTTTCCTCTTCATTAGTTGTCAGGTCGGTCCAGCTCTGTCAACTTACTATTTAAAAATGTTGACTTTGCTTTTGACAATGATTAGCAAGCAGAAAAACATTTCTGTGGTTAGCTGTCATTTGCATTCTTTTGACCCTGGCATTCAGTTTCCAAATGCATGGTTATGAACGGTGAGACTCTGCTCCATTGCTTATTTCCACAGCGCAATGATTATTCAGTACAGATTATTGTAGCTGTTATTCATTAACTATTTAACATCACTCCATATCATTCTGAGCTCTCCTCTCACCCAAATCAACCACCAAATTGTTTTATGAAACTGATAATCAAATAGTTGTATGCAAAGAAACTACAGCTCTTCAGTGAAGTATTTGCCCTTTCCTTCCTCTTGGAAGTTTTCATGAATTTTCTCCATCTTGTCTCATCTCCTTGACTCTCCACCTCTGCTCTGGTGGCCGGATCTCTTTCAGAGCCCATGATCCCATTTAAGACCAAGCTGCGGGATGTGGAGGTACAGGAAAAGGAGACGGCGACACTGCAGTGTGAGGTGCCCCTGCCCGCCACCGAGACCAGCTGGTACATGGAGGAGACGCCATTGTCCCAGAGTGCCAAGTATCACATGGAGGAGGATGGGACACTGCGCCGGCTCACCATCTGCAACGTCACCACCAACGACGATGCCGTTTACATCTGCGAGATGAAGGAGGGCAGCCGCACTGTGGCGGAGCTGACTGTGAGAGGTACTGGGCGGGAGGAGTTGAATCTTTCAGTTTAAAAGTAGATTTTCGAAGACATCAAAATGTTTTGAAATCCATCCTTGGCAGTCTTATGCTATTGTAGCTGTCCAAGCCAAATATACATTGAAATGCAGTAGGGGGTAAATCACACTATACAGTCCGGTTATACTTTATGATATCAGCAACAATCCTTCAGGACATCCTCAAAGCAAAAACCATTAGGAAGTGGAGTACTCAGTCTTTATTCAGTCAACCTACAGTTGCTTTCCTCTTCTCTCAGGCAACATCACCAAGAAGCTTCCTCGAAAGACCATCTTGCCAGTTAGTGACACAGTGATCTTCTGCGTCGAGCTAGAGAAGCCCTTCGAGAACTGCTTCTGGACCAGGAATGGCGAGAGGCTGTACGAGGACAGCAGGGTGTCCTTGGTGTCCTCCGACCACCAGTACACCCTCACCATCCGAGACTGCCGTGCTGAAGACTCCGGGGAGATCGCCTTTGTGGCCGGGGACTGCAAGACCTCCACTAGCTTCTCAGTGACTGGTGAGCCCAGCAGGTCCTCAGTCATCACAGCGCACTGCCAGGGGATTGTTAGTGGTTTTCTCCAGAGCATAGCTAGAGCCTCATGGACAACGTGAGGAAGAGTGAGCTTATGTATGTATGGATTAAGTTTCTAGTGTTAATATATGATGGTGACATGGTATATTTGGTGTCAGCCAGGTTTTCTGTAGAGAAAATGGTTTTGAAGATCATCTTGTATGTACAATATATGCACAGACTCATAATTTTCCTGAAGCAGTTACCATAACATTTAAGACAGCTGTTCACTTGCCATACATTAAAAGTTGCTTATATTCTGTTTGAAATAGGAAGACATCCATTACAAGTCTGTAAAGGGACTTTGCAGTATTTCATGGATTTCCAAACGTTCTCTTTGATATTCTTAATTGTACGCATGTGTACTTAAATGTATATTTTATTGTAATGTTTATCCTTCTATCTATCCAATTTGAGTGAAGCAACACAGATGCTCAATTTAGCCTTTTAAATCCTTTATCATCACTTTCATTGATTCTCAGATTAATTTAATTAATTTTAATAAAGGCTTTCGGTCTTGGACTGTTAGGATTATTTCCCTTCCATTATGGCTAAAACTCTACTTGTTAACATATCTAAAGTTATTCCTAAACCCAAACCTTCACCCCAGGGTTACCACATGAGAAAAATAAGAAAGATGGATGAGCATCACATTTCAAAGTTAACATTGATAGATTGTGACTTAAGGACTGCAACCCATCCTTTTCTAATTATAACACCGAGACCTGTCACTCAAAAGCCATTTTAAAGGATGTATAAAGAAGTACTAAAGGGGTTTCTATACACACTTCGTGACTATTTCAGCTTCCCCCTTTTTTTGGCACTCAGCACAAAGTACAGTCAAAGTGAAAACAAATCCAGACATTTTACTAAATTAAAAATAAAAAAACAGAAAGTAATTGAATGCATAAGTATGATTTCAGAATAAATACACCTGTGTCTGAGAGCTTCCCCACTTACTGCATTTCCAAGGAAACACTACACCATGAAGTAACATTCCAAGCAGATCCGAGATAAGGGTCTTCAAAAAATACCAGTCGGGGCAAGGATATAAGAAAATTTCCAAGGCATTGAATATACTGTACCTCAAAGCACAGTGAATTGCATCATTAAAAAGGTGAGAAAATATGGAAGTGTGAATCTGCCCAGAACTGGCCGTCCTCCAAAACTGAGTGTCCGGGGAGGAAGAGCCATAGTAAGGGAGGCCACAAGAGGCCTACGGCAACTCTAAAGGAGTCCTCCATGACAGAGATGGGAGAAACTGTGCATGAGACAATAGCACGCACAATTCATACATCTGGCTTGTATGGAAGGGTAGCAAGAAGAAGGCCTTTGTTGGAAAAAACTCACATCTTGGCTGGAGTTTGCCCAAAGTCATGTGAGAGACTCAACAATTTGGAGGAATATTTTATGGTCTGGTGAAACCAAAACTGAACTTTTTTTGGTGCAAACTTAACACAGCACATCACACTGAGAACACCATCCCTACAGTGAAGCATGGTGGTGGCAGCATCATTCTTTTAGGATGTTTCTCTAAGGCAGGGACTGGAAAACTCAAAAGACAGAAGGGAAAATGGATGAAGCTTAGTATAGAAAAATCCTGGAGGAAAACGTGCTGCAATCCACAAGAGCACTGGGACTTGGAAGATGATTCATCTTCCAACTGGACAATGACCCAAAACGTACAGCAAGAGCCACACTGGAGTGGCTTAAAACCAAAAAGGTTGATGTCCTGGAGTGTCCTAATCAAATCCAATTGAGCATCTGTGGAATGACTTAAAAGTTTACAAATGGTCCCCATCCAACTTGATGGAGCTTGAGCAATTGTGCCAAGAAGAACGGGCAAAAATTCCAGTGTGACGATGTGCAACGCTGATAGAAACGTACCCAAAGAGACTCACAGCTGTAATTGCTGCCAAAGGTGGTCTTACCAAGTATTAACCCTGGGGGGTGGGGGTGAATACTTATGCATTCAATTATTTTCCATTTTTTATTTTTTTATTTAGTAAAATATCTGGTTCCCCCCCCAACTTTGACATTATAGAGTACTTTGTATTGATGAGTGCCCAAAATTCTCAGTTAAATACATCGTAGTTCCATGCTGTAACATAATAAAATGTGAAAGTCTACACCCCCCCTTGGACTTTCTTTTTAGGCACTGTAGGTAGGCAAACAGTTACTATGTTTTTTTACTTCAGGATAACTAATGGCATCCAAGGGCCTACCGAATGTGTTATTTAGGCAGTGGAGTGGAATAGTGGATCGGATTTGTAAGTGGAAGATTGTGGGATCAAATCTTGGGTGGGGCACTACTCTTGTCCCCTTGAACAAGGCACATCAGTACAATTCACATTTACAAGGTTATAAATGTAGATCTTGGACTAAAATAGTAAGCGTGATAAATTAATACATTCCTTGTCCAATTCAGCCCCCAGAAAGCATCCTCCAGATCCCCCAGTTGACCCTGTGGTGCAGGACAAGACGGACACCTCCATCACCCTCTGCTGGTCCCCTCCTGTCACAGACAGGCCAGTGCCCATTTCTGGCTATGTGGTGGAGAGGAGGAAAGTGGGCAGCCAGACCTGGATGAGGTGTCATGGCTCAGACAACATTCCTTGCCCAGAATTTACAGTGAGTGGCCTGACAGAGGAGGGCAGCTACCAGTTCCGAATCACTGCCGTCAATGACTTTGGACAGAGCGCCTTCCTGGAAGTTCCTGGGACCTTTTACCTTGGTGAGCTCTCAACCACACTGAATTGTTTCATCTGTCTGTTAGAATGCAAATTGACAGCCACCTCACTATTCACATACTGTTGTAAGATTCGCATTCCCTCTTACAGTTAAGCACCAATATCTGAGAAGTTCTGTTGGTCCTGAGAGTGTCTAACAGATGATGCAACTTCTTTAAATGTTGACCTTTCATTGTGAATAAGGCTGCAGTATAAGTTGATCTTTATCAATATTCAACTGCCCATGGTGACTGTTCATTCTGTCATGCTGAATGCAAGTAACTGTTGACCTGCCAGAGTTGGTTAAACTGTTTTGCTCCATTTTCCCCAATCGTTTTCATCAACACTTTTCATTACTTCCTATAACCTCTTCCTCCAGAGCCCAAGGCTTCAGTGAAAACCCCACTGCTGGATGTGGTGTCAACAGCTGGGGAGGAGGCCACATTCACGGTCGAGCTCTCTGAGGTGTGTTCAGGGGCCTGGTTCCTCGATGGCAAGGTCCTGCGCAGCGGTGAGCTTTACCTCATCAGCCGCACCAAAACCACCCACACTCTGGTGATCCGCCAGGTGCGCAAAGATCTGAATGGAGCGCTGGTCAGATTTGTGGGTGGAGGATCAGAGAGCACGTGTAGGCTGAAAGTAAAAGGTGAGTACATGGGTTGTCAATGATGAATATTGCATATGGTTTCTCCCATTATAGCAGATCAGCTACGGATGTGTTGTAAACAGGGTGTCTTCAGGATCCATATATGCTCCTTGTGGAAGTGACTGTTTTCTAATCATCCCTTCATTTGCTTCGTCTGATTTTCAGCTTAAAAAAAACAGCAGTCCCTAGTTTTGTGAAAAGGAGTAGCTTTAACTTTTAGATGTAACTTGGACACTATAATGCCATAAACTCCAAGAAGCGATCATCCTGGTTTATTTATTCCATTTCTCCTTCTACAAAACCCATCTGTGCTGCATGTACCTAGAGATCATTGCCAATCATTCTTGAGTATATGGCTTAATTCTTCAATTTAAACTACAGGGTTCACTTTGAAGCTCGAGGAAAGCTTCAAAATACTTAGATAAACCACCCTCTCATCTATTAACTCAACTCATTGTTGGAAGAGCTGACTATACCAGTGGGTGTGACTTGTCAAATGTTATGCCGATCGTTAAAGCCTTTAAAAGTCAAGAGCTCTGCAGATGTTCCACAAAAACGATACAATGTCATATGATAAACGTGGGAGATACAGTACTGCATAACATGTTTGTATAAGAAAGAAAAAGAACATGAAATAAAAATAAAGCCTGCTCCACAGATCGTAAGTAATCAGGGCACCTTGCAGCAGTCCGTGAAAACTTTACCTTTAGAAAATGTTTTATTTAATGGAGCTTTGATTAAATAAACTTCCTTCATTATTTGTCAGTGATCAGTAAATCACTGCAGTCTCCCAGCTGACACATCACCTGACTGCCCATTTCTAAGGCAGGCCTGACAGACTGTGGCAGGTGGTGCTGGGAATGCCTTCTGAGCCAATAGGATTGAAAGCAACTAAATCCTCCATATCATCATGGAACAAATACCAAGTGTAAAATCCCCCTGCTATGGAGCTCATCTCCTTCACACCTCTTTAGGCTAAATAGTCTCATTAAGAAATTTAGTTAATATTTACTGACCATTTCTGTATCTTGTTTAATAACCCTAAATGAATGCAAAGACTGATGTCAGATTGTCCTCAATCGTATTTTTGTTCATTCATCAATGCACTTGTTAGTATTTTTACCAATAAAAGAAAATACAGATGTAATCCCAAAGCTCCACATTAAGCTGAAAACGGACTTTTGTGAAATATTTAGACTTTTTGTACAGACTTTTTGTACAGACATGAACAAAAAGATGGCAGGAAGGGTCAATACAAAACACAAATATCCACATTTGCAGTTTATCCAGAAGTCTTATACAAGCTAAATTTTATCAAACTATTGAAGGATTGCCTAAATATTGTGTACTTCAACATTAGCCTTTAAAGCAAAGACAAGCTAGAAATGGCCATTTTCCCCCTCTTACGAGATTTTTGCATACTTTATGACATGCCTGTTTTTTTTTATTCTTCCATATAAAACTACTGTTTGATTGACACCACAAGAACTTTCTACATGTAGTAGTGGAATAATTAGTACTGTAAATCCCAGGTTTTACTGGTAGGGGTGTAATGCTATTTACTGTAAATCCTAAATAAAACTGCAAATTGAGTTAATTGTTGAAAGGTAGGAGTATGCCACAGGAAATATATATACACACACACACTACAGGAAATATCTGGATTGATTTATGCTTTTCAGACTAATAAGAAAGAAAACAAGGAAAACAGGTGAGGGAACTGTGACCATAATGTAATTGAATGTGTGATATTTTGAAAGAGATTTTTGTTCCAACAGAATCCAGAAGTATTCATCTGCTTTTCTAGAATTGTAAGCAAAGTAGAAAGGAATAGGATAAATGTGTCCTAAAACCACACAGATACATCAAGAGTAAGCATATCAAGGAGTAGTAGCCTAAAGTATGCAATACAGTGCTTTGCAAAAGTATAAATCTCTTTCTATTTTAATTGCAAATGTGAATATTTCTAAAGTGAAAGACCTTGAATTTCACAGTAAAACTGAAAAGTAAATGTGTACTCCAACCACAATACAGTAAACCTACATTGTACATTCTCATGATGAAAAACAGGGTCATTATTGCAACTACTAAAGCATGTTGTGCTTATAACACATATTAGGGAGTTGAGATGTATTCATCTTAAGAGATTTTCTGGAGGATAGAAAACTGAAATTAAGGCAAATACCCAGCCATGACTGAACATACTTGTTATACATCACATTAACCTATTTGTTCCACTGTTTGTAATGGGAATTAACACTGGTGCTTAGGGGACAAAAGGGATTGAGGGATAGGGGAATAGTCAGTAAGTGTTAGTTTATTTAGGTAAATGTATGCATAGATTAAAATCCTCTTAGTGATTTATGAACAGTTCTACAGAACATTACCCTTCTCTTCCCTGTGGCTCTGGTTCAATAAGAAGGGTGTCAAAACAGCAGGTTTGTTAAATACCTTGGTGATTAAATAGGTGCCTCATTCCAGTTCATAGCAAGATTAGGAAGGACTGCACATAACAGCAATGCTGCTGATTCTTACTGAGCTAGCATACAGACCAAATGAGAATCAAGCAAAAGTCTTGCACATTGAAGTGTCTTGGTACACGTCTATCTTTCATCAATGAAAGTTAAAGCCACTACAATATAACACACAAGTCAAAAAACAGCTGTACTTATTTCATGGCACATTATATACTGTAGAATATCTAACAGATAGCTATTTGCCCTCATCTGGTATATTTTAGCACCAGACCTTACACCTTGATATACTGTACACCCTATAAGTCTTGAACTCATTCCTGCTACCACAGACCTATACCAGCCTATTCCAACTCGGAACAGATAACATGCCTTCTGTGTTGAAGTCTTTTATAGTGAGAAACCCAGTTCACAGACAGCTGAAGCCGGTTTCTCTTTTAACCTCGTGCAGAATGTGAAGCCTTTCTCTCTGTCTCTGGGGTGTCCTGCTTTGCCTTCTAGTGGCCAAACCCAGTATTAACCCTGCATGTTCCACTGCTCCGTCACAAGACGAGAAGAGCGCAGTGAAGTTGGACACCTATAAACTGCACAGTGACTCCCACAGCATCTGTGCAGTTCAAAGTAGCCTCTGTGCTTCTTCCCTTCCCGGGATAAAGCACATTCTGTTTTTGTGGTATGACAGCCCGGCCATGCAGAGACGCTAAAGAACCGCGCTGTTCTCATTCACGTGTGTTCCGTTTTGTGCGGCATTGTAAGTTAGTACTTATCACAATGACCATTTGATCTTTCTACTGGTGGTGAAGTTAAAATCGGGCAGCGTCTTTTATTCCTTTAAATAATGTATTAATATTTTATTTGTTTAGTCAACATTTTGACTCCCGAAAGGCTTGTATTTTAATTCGGAAAAAATTGAGTGTTACTGTGTACATTTGTGAGGTTGATTTGCTGGCCTATAAATACAGCCGATGTACAGTATATAATAGCATCTGTACCAGGACATACATACTGTATATCCTGATACTTCTCTACTTTCATGCAATAGTGGCGCGTTATTACTGCAATGAAATACCGATATATTAATCTTACTAGTTCTTTACTTTACTCATATTAAACTCAGTATGCAGTTCGCAAGCGGTTAACAATTAACCCCTCATAACATTTAAAAACTCATGGCTACGAGTCATTAAGATGTGCTTGTTTTTTAAAGTATTTTTTAAAAAAGGACAATGCATCTCTTTCACTGAGGTTAAAGTTTTGATTTTATGATTAATCCACAAATGCGCACGCACAAAAAAATAACAGAGAGCCCTGACCAATACTGTATGAAACAAATAAAACAAACATATATCTGGCAATAAAAGATTAAAATCACACATATGGGAAATTAGAGGCAAAGTAGCAGATAAAATAACTGAAAAAGAAAGCATTTTATCTCTGAATTGAAAGCAAAACAAATGCTAACTTTAATAGCACAAACTAATAGAATGTTCAGTTCTTTTGCCCCGAAGTTGAGTGGCGGAGTGACGTCAAACATTGAAAAAATACATACAGTACTTGTGTCTCTGTAATGGAGTGGTGCCTTCAAGCCGTTTTCTGCTACACCTGCCTGGAGATTTTGCAGCCCTCTGACACAAATTCTTGTGATACTGTGGTATTCTCCATGACCAGGTTTCTTAAGTTGGTCCTGTTGTTACAGTATGTTTCCCTCCTGGGAAAACAACCTCTATTGATTCCCTCTGAGGAATCTCAGATCTCCTCTGGGATTTATAACCTGCTGATATAATTCACTAACCAACGGTTTTTATGTGTCCCCTTCTGGAGTATGATAAATCCCATCCAGGATTTTTACCCGAATAATGTTACCTAATCCCTAGCTTGGAGTGAGAGAGAGAAGCTTACTTAGCCTGGCTTACTGTAGCAGGATTAATTCTCTCTCGGTTGTTCCAGTTTGACTGTAACCACTCTGTTGCCTTCTTACCTTACTGGTGGTCTGACACACTGTAGCTACATCTGAGTCTGCTACTGCTTACTGCTTACTGCTTATCTCAGTCAGCTGTAACATTGAACTTAATAGTGCTAGGACAAATTCTCTGCTCAGAATCAACCAACTCCTGAGCCGATAACCTCTATAACCTAGGCTGAGATACGACGCGAGTGTCTTTCCTCTTTCCAGCCATACTGTTGTTAGTGGCTCTCTCCCTCATTCAGGTTCTCTGATCTCTCCCTGATCTCCTCTCTTCTACTGTTTCTCTACCCTTCTTATATTTTCGTAACAGGAACATCAGCTGTAGCCATATTCTGTACTTTTAGCACTTGTGTAAGGCTTAATGTTTACGTCCTCATGAGAGTGTGTTCTTGTACAACTCACTCACATTTTCTTTCTAATGCTCCTACAAATCTGAATTTCTATCAGTTACTATGAGGCACAGTATTTCTCAAGACCTGTGTGTTCATTGTTACTCACGCACACTTTCCGTACGTCTAAATATTTTATTCAGCTACAGTCTCAGAAAAGAAACCAGCACAAAAGTTTATTTTTACAGCACATATTGACATAAGTATAGCACAAGTGGATGAGACAAGTTCAGTTCTCTTGAGCCATTGTAGAGGAGCTTAGTTCCACCTCTTTCTTGAAACATTACTGTATGTCGATGCAATTTGAAAATGAAAGCAGCACCAATGTTACTTTTAGTGGCTGAAACCGGGGCAAATATAGCAGAAACAAATGAGACCAGTTCAGTTCTCCTGCGCTATTGAAGGGGGTCTGAGTCATGTCACATTGTGAAAAAAGAATGAATTATATTTGGAAATGAAAGCAGCTTAAATGCTAGTTTTTATGGCATAAATGTAGCAGAATCAAATGTAGCTGGTTTTGTTCTGCACCATTATAGATGGGTGAGTGATGTCAAACCCTGAAAAAAGAAGAATCTATATCTTTAATATGGAACCAGCATAAATGATAAGTTTAGTGTCACAAATGTAGCACAAACGAATAAATCCAGTTTAGTCCTCCTACACTGTTGTAAGTGGCCTGAGTGATATCACATCACAAAAAAGGAATGCATTGTATCTCAGAAACTAACTGCAGCACAAGCTTTAATTTTAAAGCCACAAACTGCCACAAGTGAAAGAGAACAATTCATTTCACCTTCCCCATTATATTGTGGCTGATTTACGTCACTACCCTGAAAAAGAGCATTTTTTCTCAGAAATTAAAGCAGCACAAATGATACTTTAAATTACACAAACTGTCACAAACAAATTGAACAGGTGTAGTTCTCCTGAACAGTTTTAGGGGGGGCTGAGTGACATCAAAGTATGAAAATGAAGGCACTACAGTATATCATTTCAAGGAAAGCAGAAGAAATGGTACAGATGCAGCAATTCAAAATGCGCGGGCGATACCACATTATTTTTCGGTGCGCTTTACAAAGTCTACCGCGAATTACCGGTAAATACTGCTAGTTACCGTAAATTCTCCTATAATACCGCAAGCAAAATGCTGGGGCTGATTAGCTTGCTTACGATTTGGTCTTGACTGCCTGGTGGTTGTGACAGTACCCCCCCCTTCACGGGCAATCGGGATAGTCCCTGTGGAAGTCTACGATTAGCGTAGGGTCCAAATTATCCCTCTCCGGAACCCACGATCTTTCTTCAGGGCCATAACCCTCCCAGTCAACCAGATACTGAAGGGTACCGCGGTTCCATCTAGAGTCGAGAATCTTGTGGACTGTATATGCCTGGTGCCCCAGAATGCGACGCAGGGGAGCCGCAAGAGGTGAGCGGTAGAAGGGTTTCAGGAGGGAGACGTGGAAAGACGGGTGGATTTTAAGGGTGGGGGGAAGTGCAAGACGGAAGGTAACTGGGGTGATCCGGGAGGGTATCCTGAAGGGGCCGATATACCTACAGATGCAGCCATTCAAAATGCGCGGGCGATACCGCATTATTTTGCGGTACGCTGTACGCAGTCTACCGCAAGCTACCGGTAAATACCGCTATTTAAAAATATAATGTACTATTCTTGTATTGCGGTACATGAATATAATTATATCGTTATTAATTTCTTTAGAT
Source organism: Lepisosteus oculatus (assembly GCF_040954835.1). NCBI lineage: Eukaryota > Metazoa > Chordata > Actinopteri > Semionotiformes > Lepisosteidae > Lepisosteus > Lepisosteus oculatus. The sequence continues at coordinate 29,541,414 of NC_090701.1, forward strand.
ACGCGATTCCATATTATATTCCCTTTTAATCAAATTCTAAAAGTATGCTTGTTGACTCCGGTATCTCGTTAGTTAAAGACTTCGATGCTTAAAATGTTTAGGGAGAAATGGAATACTGGTGTGTATTTTTTCTTTAAAGTACCAAGACCAGCCATATACTGTATGTTTATGTTCCAAAATTAATATCGTTTATAGCCTTCACACGCATTACAGTATGCTCCTATTCTTTTTATGCTCAGCTACTAAGATTTCCCTTCAGTGGTAAAATTCCATATAAATATTCAATACTACAACGGGCACAGTAAAGACGTTTACTGTAAATCTTTTTATGACAGACCAACGGACCACGAGTGCCCCTGTCGGTCAACCAATCACGTACCGCGGTACCGCGCGTCATCGTGCGTCACAATGCGCGACGCCGTAGCCAATTACCTCCGGTACGTGTCTGTACCGCTTTGAATGGCTGCATCTGTACTTTTAACAGCTCAAATGTACACAAATGTAGCACACATAAATGGATTGTTTTTTGGAGTTTTGCAGGGAGGTTAACATCTCGAAGCTTACATTCTGTAGCATTAATATTCTGCAACTCATTACTATATCCTCTCCGATTGTTGTGCAGTTTGCTCGACATGTTACAAACAAGTAGTTCAGGTGGGTACTGTAGCTGCGTCAGCATGCGTAGGCCGCAAAGGAACAAGTAATAGGTTTATTTCATGCTGAAAAAAAAGAAGAAAGAAAACACAACATTTCGGCCATGGTGTGAGAGAGACAAGGCAGTAAGCAAAGGTAATGTAGCGAGAGAACAAAGGCTGGGAGGGAGGAGGAGTGAGAGGCAGGAGCAGGGGACAGAAAGAGAGGCGTGAAATGAATCTTCCAATGAATGGAGAAAATTTAGAAGAAAAGTAGTCTGAGAAGGGGGAAGGTGTGATCCTAGCTGCAGGATAATTTTGGTTTTGGTAGTCCTTCTGATGTATGAGTCCCAAAAACCGTCTTTGAGAACACAAATGGAGAGATTAGAGTGGTCATGGCTGTCAGAGGTGAAATGGGAAACAATGGGCTTGGAGAGATCTTTAATCTTCACAGCCCTAACATGTTCTCTGAAGCGGTCTCCGAGTCTCCTTCCTGTTTCTCCAGTGTAGATGGCTGGGCATTTACTGCAAGACATACAATAAATAAGGTTGCTGGAGGTACAAGATGCCATCTGGGTGATCCGGAATTGTCCTGAGGGGCCTTGAATGAGTGTGGTGTTAGATGTGTACTTGCAGGTGATACAGCGAGCTCTGTTGCAAGGGAAAGTGCCTGGTGTGGATGGTTGCTGAGGGCGGTCGAGGGAGCTGTGAACAAGAAGGTTACGCAGATTAGGTGATCGGCAATATGAGATGATGGGGCGGTCAGAAAAGAGGGCCCCAATGGAGGGATCATCCTGTAGGGTGGAAAAGTTGTCCTTAATAGTCCTGGGGATAGGAAGTGTGTTGGGGTGGTAGGGAAGCACAATATCTCTACTCTGATATCAATCTTGAAAAGGGAGACCAGATACTTTCCTGGGCTCAGCATAACCTTTTTATATGTTCTTATGATAACATTTAATTGTTTTGGATTGGTAGATGTTGGATTAAAGAAACAAATGTAAGTATGTGAATGAGGGCAATATTTATACCAGGGAGTCACATATATCAAGAGCACTGAGAATGGTGTTTGCAGATTTCAGTCACTTTGGACTCACCTATTTTACTGATTTAAATTCTTCTAGAGATTTGTACATGAATAAATTATTTAATGAAGCAACTGGTTCTAACAAAAAAAATCACACCATTCCTTATTCTGTAGCACAACATGATGAAACATTTTGTCACAATGAAAGGTGTAAAGAGGCACGTTTTGTAGAACACAAACTCACTCTTCATTATTTGTCTTTCAGGCCGGATTTAGAAAAGAGACCTGATGTTACATACTTTGTGTGCTGAAATTCAATTAAAAAAAATTGCTTCAGTGACCTTAATAAATTACATTTTTGACTGTAATATTAAGTATTTTAGTGTTGACCTGCTGACTTCACACCTTGCCATCTAAATGAAAATTTTGATCCTCAACATATAAAATCTGAGGCCACAATAATATAATCTCTGCCCCATGTTCATTCTTTTCAACAACATATTTTAAAACACGTTTCAGGATGACATAGTTTAATCTTTCATGACTCGTAATATTTCAAATATCGCAGCACCTTTAAAGTAAATGAAGTTCTTGAAGTTATTAGATAGAGTCATGTCCTAACCTGTCGTCTGTTAATTCCTCAGAGGAGCCAGCTAAGTTTGTGAAAAAACCTCAGAGCCCTGCAGAGGTGACAGTCTGTGCATCAGAGGACTTGGTGCTGAGCTGTGAGGTGGCAGCGGTTGGCACGAGTGTAGTGTGGAGGAAAGGTCACAGTGAGGTCAAGCAGGACCAGAGGACCACCCTCATCTCCCAGGGGACGCAGCGCAAACTTGTCATCAAAAACGCCAGGCAGAGCGACCAAGGCCAGTATACCTGTGAGACGGCAGAGGACAAAGTGACCTATCATGTCAAAATGAAAGGTGAGAAGGCATGTCTGTGAGGACACCTGTCTGGTGAGCTTTCCATAATGCTGGAGAGATGCTGAGGTGACAAAAAAGAAAGAAAAGTGTGTAATACGGATCATACAAACTGATCTAACATTTTTAGGAAGTTCTACCTGGTTCATTTGTAGTGCTGAAGATTAGGGTTTAAATACTTGCCATCACCGGCTTCTTGTGCTCTAGAAAACTAGCAAAGTATTGATCTCAGTATTCATATTTTTGCATATCAATAGAAAGCAGAAAAGCATCATGATGAATTGTAATAGGGGAAGGTGCATTTGGAAAAACTCTCAATACTGTATATTGTAATGAAACCGCGTTATGATGACTTGCGGAGGAGAGTAAGAGACTGGATACTTGAAGCGGAATAATGTGTAAAAACCTGCATTTCCCCCAGACTCTTGAATGCAAAAATCTTGCTCTTATTTATTCCAGTGACCATGGGGGGCCTCCTTTCAAAGCAGAGTTCTGCTCATTTATTTGTGAAATTTTAATAGGTTCTGTTGCGGTGGGGAGAACATTTCATACACAGGGATGTATGAATTGAATGTATGTAATGAACAGGGGATCATAAGAACACAAAACTATTTGGGGCCCAGTGAGAGCCACAATGTTTCCTAAAAATCTTGCCTTTGTTTTTAAAATAAAATAGTATTTAATTTGACTAACATGTATTTAGTTTGATTATTTAATTTGACTACTTCCATTATTTAAAATATCTGTGATTTAAAGGTCTCATACTAATGCAGTACATTTAGTTTGACAAAAATACATCATACTAATTAATTTGGGTATGTGTTTTTTAGAAACAACTTCAAAATTTGTGAAGAAGTCTACTACGAAGACAGAGTTCTCATCCTGCTTGGGAGAGACAGTGGTCCTGTCCTGTGAAGTGAGCCAGGCTGCTGCACAGGGGAAGTGGATGAGAGGAGGACAGGAAGTGAAGCTGGGAAAAGATGTGGTCATAGAAACGGAAGGCACAACCAGAAAGCTCAAAATAAAGAGCACAAAAGTCAGCGACTCTGGGATGTATACATATAAACTCCCTGAGGATGAGATAACATTCCAAGTGAACGTCAAAGGCAAGTTTTTAAAGAAAGGGCTCATGTCACTGTCTTGTGGTGCTTTGTCTGTGCCAGTCCTTGGCTTCAGCATGTGTAGGAGTGGTGCCCCTTGAAAGGCACTGTGTGGGCTGCTCCAGTCTAGAGCAGCGTGCTTCTGCTGTAAGCATGAGGCACTGCCCAGACCCACAGGGATGTGACGATGACCCCTCTCCCCCCCAGAGCCCCAGGCCACGTTCGCCAACAGGGACTCAGTGCAGAAGGAGGTGAGAGTCGCTGCCTGCCAGAAGGCCACGCTGAGCTGCGAGGTGTCCCAGGCCCAGACAGAGGTGAGGTGGTACAAGGACGGCAAGCAGCTGAGCTCCAGCAAGAAGCTGCACATGGAGTCGGAGGGCAGGACCCGGCGGCTGGTGCTGGAGAGCATGGAGAAGAAGGACGCGGGCGAGTACAGCTGCGAGGCCGGTGAAGACAAGCTGGTCTTTAAGATTCAGGTGGCAGGTAGGGCATCGGGTGTCCTGTGTTTTTATCTTGGGACTGAAATTCTGAAATATAGCATTAATTTTTGATTCTGTGTTTTTGTTAGATGTTATTAGAGTATTTCTGTACAATATAGAGAGACCAGAGTGGGATTAGAATCATTATCGTATTAAATTTGCTTTAAGAGGTACCTTATCATAGAGTGTTGCAGGAACAAGGTACCAGAAGATTACAGATCTCTCCTCTAGCTGGTGAGAGGTGGTATTTTCCTGTATGGAAGCCGTAATAAAAAGAAGCGGCGATCTCTTCTGCAATTGTGTGATTTGATTTTACCATTGCTCAATATGATTGTACCTGTCCAGAAATAATTTCAACATTTTTAGCAGTAGAAACCAGAACCACAGTGTGAAATCTTCTGTGTTTGTGTGTCACGGTATTAATGGATCAATCCAGTACCTGTGTAGGTACTGAAAAACACTCTGAAGGCTGCAGAGACTTTCTGTGTTTGTCTAGTCTGGAGAAGTGTGCTCCTTGTGACGTTATCTTTCAGCACAGTTAAGATAAGATAAGATTACTCATTGGCCATTTACAATTTCTTGTATCAGTAATTTGTCTTTTTTCATACCCCATCTTCCTCTCCATGAGATACACAGACAGGAAGAGAAGCTTGGGGTCAGAAGCAGGGTCAGCCATTTATATGGCACCCCTGGAGCAGTTAGGGTTAAGGGCCTTGCTCAGGGTTCCAACAGAGTAGGATTCCTCTCCCGACTCCTTTTTTTATATTTTGTCATCGATACCCTTCTTTGTCAATTGCAGTCTTTCTGTTTGTATCATCTTTTAGTGTTTTCATGTCACTGCCTTGTGGTGCTCAGTCTGTGCCAGTCCTTGGCTTCAGCATGTGTAGGAGTGGTGCCCCTTGAAAGGCACTGTGTGGGCTGCTCCAGTCTAGAGCAGCGTGCTCCTGCTGTAAGCATGAGGCACTGCCCAGACCCACAGGGATGTGACGATGACCCCTCTCCCCCCCAGAGCCCCAGGCCACTTTCGCCAACAGGGACTCAGTGCAGAAGGAGGTGAGAGTCGCTGCCTCCCAGAAGGCCACGCTGAGCTGCGAGGTGTCCCAGGCCCAGACAGAGGTGAGGTGGTACAAGGACGGCAAGCAGCTGAGCTCCAGCAAGAAGCTGCACATGGAGTCGGAGGGCAGGACCCGGCGGCTGGTGCTGGAGAGCGTGGAGAAGAAGGACGCGGGCGAGTACAGCTGCGAGGCCGGTGGAGACAAGCTGGTCTTTAAGATTCAGGTGGCAGGTAGGGCATCGGGTGTCCTGTGTTTTTATCTTGGGACTGAAATTCTGAAATATAGCATTAATTTTTGATTCTGTGTTTTTGTTAGATGTTATTAGAGTATTTCTGTACAATATAGAGAGACCAGAGTGGGATTAGAATCATTATCGTATTACATTTTCTTTAAGAGGTACCTTATCATAGAGTGTTGCAGGAAGTAGGTACCAGAGGTTTACAGATCTCTCCTCTAGCTGATGAGAGGTGGTATTTTCCTGTATAGAAGCAGTCAAAAAAAAGAAGCATCAATCTCTTCTGCAATTGTGTGATTTAATTTTACCATGGGCAATATGATTGTACCCCTCCAGAAGTGATTTGTTGAAATAGTTAAGCTCTTCCATTTTTGTCTTTTAAAACAGTGAATAGAGCGCACTGTTATTTTTTCATTGTAAATTTGTTCATGCAGATATCCCGACTTTTTAAGGTCAGAGTAACCAACAGCAGCCTTCAGAAGCTGTCACTAAAACAGAAGCTAAGAATTCAACTTTCTGTGCTTCAGATGTTTAGAGTTTAGAGTCTAGTCAGAGAGAGACGTTCAGGCACTTGCACTTGATGCAGGGAGAGTATGTTCTGCTGCAGCTGTATTCAATCAGTCTCTCTATGAAAGTTCAGCAGACAAGTGTTACTGTGTTATCAACTAGGTCATGAGGGTAGACTAGCTTAAAGATTATGATTAGGCCAGGGAAAAGATGAATATTTCCCATAGGTTTAAGGAAGAAGCAGGTTTGCTCTTCTGTAGGTTAGCAGGGAAAACAAGATAAGTGTTCCCCTTAAAGTTCAATATTAGAAGGAGAAAGCACAGTGCTGCTGTCCTGACATTTGAGGCTGGGTTTACTAGGAATCACTGGTGAGGCTAAAACAGGTTAAAGATCAAATCAGGGTGGGAAGGTTTTTCAGCACCAGTATTCACAATCCCTCACTGTCTGTAGTGTTAGATTTACAAGAAAGTTTCCAGCACATAGGGTCCAGAGACCCTGATTTAAAGGGTTTATGTGTGTAGGTTCTCCACAACATGCAATCAGATTAAGGGGACCAATCATATTGTCACAGATGTTGAGAAAGGAGGAGTGAGCTCAGTTTTGTCTGGCTTCTTTCTCCAGAATCTGCAGTGAAGTTTCAGAAGAAGACCGAAATAAAGGAAATGGTAACAGTACAGCAGAGTGAAAACGTTGTCCTGACAGCCACTGTGACCTCTGAGAGTGCGGCCGTCAGGTGGTTCAGGGACAGAGTGGAGCTGAAGGAGGGGAAGAAGTATGAGATCAAGAAGGAGGGTCTGACGCGCCGACTGGTGATCAAATCTGCTGAGGCTAAAGACAGCGGCACCTACTCCTGTCAGACCACTGACGACAAGCAGGAGTTCAGTGTTCAGGTCAAAGGTCAGTACCCACTGTATTAGAAATACTACAGGAAAAATGACATTCACAAAAAAAACATAGTGTAAAAAAGTACATTCTTATATATGTAATTAAAAGTAATGTAAACACTGCTTGCCTTATGATTTTGCTTTTTTAGTTTTCACATCTTTTTTTAAAACAAAGGAGCAGTACATAAGCAAATAGAAAATCCAGTTTTAGGGTTTCTTTTTCTTATATCTAATATATAAAATAATGCTGAATAAAGAGCAGAAAGTAAAACAAAAATCTGTTTGGTGAAAACCACAGTTATTATGAAATTTTCTGACTTTCATGGAAAGATGATCAGCTCTGAGCTGTGTGACACGTAAATTGGTCAACTGCTTCTTCCAGTTGTGTTTTTGTGGCAGTGGCTGAATCTATCCCAGCAATCAATAGGCACAGGGCAGGGTACACCCTGGACAGGACGCCAGTCCATTACAGGGCAGACATATACTATAGACACAAACACACAGACTCGCACCTAGGAGCAATTTGCCAGAAACCTATTAACATACAGTACCACCATGTTTTTGGACTGTGGGTGGAAACCAGAGCTAGGATCAGTATTTAGAATTTCAACATTTTTAGCAGTAGAAACCAGAACTACTGTACAATGTAAAATCTTCTGTGTTTGTATGTCACGGCATTTATGCATCAATCCAGTACCTGTGTAGATACTGAAAAACACTCTGAAGGCTGCAGAAAATTTCTGTGCCTGTCCAGTTTGGAGCAGTGTGCTCCTTGTGATGTTATCTTTCAGCACATCTGAGATAAAATAAGATCACTTTATTGGCCATTTACAGTTTCTTGTATCAGGAATTTGTCTTTTCACATTCCCCATCTTGCTCTCCATGAGATACATAGACAGGGAGAGAGAAGCTTGGGGTCAGAGCACAGGGTCAGCCATTTACAGATGCAGCCATTCTAAGTGCGCAGTACACACACGTACCGGAGGTAATTGGCTACGGCGTCGCGCGTTGTGACGCACAATGACGCGAGGTACTGCGGTATGTGATTGGTTGACCGACAGGGGCACTCGTGGTCCGTTGGTCTGTCGTAAAAAGATTTACAGTAAACATATTTACTGTGCCCGTTGTAGTATTGAATATTTATATGGAATTTTACCACTGAAGGGAAATCTTAGTAGCTAAGCATAAAAAGAATAGGAGCATACTGTAACGCGTGTGAAGGCCATAAACGATATTAATTTTGGAACATAAACATACAGTATATGGTTGGTCTCGGTACTTTAAAGAAAAAATACACACCAGTATTCCATTTCTCCCTAAACATTTTAAGCATCAAAGTCTTTAACTAACGAGATACCGGAGTCAACAAGCATACTTTTAGAATTTGATTAAAAGGGATTATAATATGGAATCGTGTATCTAAAGAAATTAATAACGATATAATTATATTCATGTACCGCAACACAAGAATAGTACACGCTGTACATTGTCTGTTGATAATGTTTCTGTAGTGCTTTTTCAGCACTCTGCATGTGACCTTGCTGGTGGCGCTGTGGGTTAGGTTCCTGCGGAGTACATTGCGGAGTTAAAGCAAGTTAAAGCCTTGATTTTATATATCACCTTTAAAAGTGGAATCTCAAAGCAAAGTAAATACCCAGCACCGATTGTACCCATCTGTCATGCTAATAAAGCACCTTGAATTGAATTGAATTGAGGGAGAGAGGGGGGGAGGGCGAGCGAGAGAACCAGGACAGACAGGCAAAATATACACCCCATAGACATTCACAACAGCGACATATCATAAAACGTTTGCACATATAGTTAAGTTATTACTTGGTTTTCAAAGTGCAATGAAATACAATATTGTTGTTGTTGCTGTTATTGTTGTTTTTATCCTGTAAAGCGTTTTGAGAAGCCACCTTTAAAGGCGACATATAAAAGCGCTGAATCTTATGGAATGTGTTCCGCCGGGGATTCAAAAAAATTTTTTTTTTTAATCGCGTATCTAAGGAAATAGCAGTATAACTTTGTTGCGTCTAACCCCTCTGATTGGAGAAAAAAGACGTGCTGGTTTGCTATACATACTGTACCAGGAAGATGATTTCTTTCTATTCGAAACGTGTATTCTAAAAGTTTAAGAAGTAAAAACCTTACAGCGTACACAGATTTCTAAACTGATCAGGATCGTTATCTTTGTCTTATCCATAATAATGTTCACCGCTCTGTCCAGAAAATTAATAATAAACTTTATTTTATATAGCGTTTTAAACTAATAAGTAATTAGATTGCTCATAAACCTAATCGCTTTTTCTACATAAACACAGCGTGATTGCTCTCTGAAAATGCTTTTTCTTTTTATTTAGGCTCAGATTTCAACTATAGATCGTATTATTATAAACTTTCTTGGAAAAATGTATTTTATGTAAACCATGTTTGCTATTAAATCATTAAGGGCTAGAATATGTTTATTGTCTTCCAATCGAGTCGAGTTGACATTAGAAGCTTGCCACGCCTGGACTGTTACACCAACTCATTAGCATGTTAAAGCGATTTCATTGAGGAGCCTAGCTTTCTTAACTAGTAAGTACTGAACTTCCTTGGCTTTGGAGGGGGAGGTGTCTTTCGCTGGAAATCTCGCCCCCTTCTACTTTGAAAATACCCGTGAAACCGGTTTAATTCGTCACAGCCAACACTCCCGCAGAGAGGGGGGTTGTACTCGTTAATGTCTTAGCCAAAACACATCATTATATCTCATTTTGTATTTCTATAAAAAAATCGTTTACCCAGCCACTATTGTTGTTATTGTTTTTATCCTGTAAAGCGCTTTGAGGAGCACAGCTTTCTCACCACAGATTACAAAGTAAATACCCAGATCATGTTTCTCTATAACAATAATAAAAAACATTATTTTACATATCACATTTATGTGATATCACCTTAAGGACAGCACATACAACAGTTAATTGCACAATGGACTGCGCAAAGAAATTTAAAATAGTCTTCTTTAGGTGTGAGGGCAGGAGTGGATCGCAGAAGACATAATCGGCAAATTAGGAAAACAAAGAACAGGACAGGCGAGACGTTTATCCAGAGAGCGAGTGATCAGAAAAAGGAACAACTGTTACACCCAGGTTTTACGCTCTTTCTTTCTGCTGAATGAATAAAAGCATTTTCTTAAAAACGCGTTTGCGTTTGTCTGGGTATTTACTTTGTAATCTGTGGTTTACATCTACTGTATTGCTTTGAGATGCCACTTTTAAAGGTGATATGTAAAATAACGTTTTTTATTATTGTTATAGAGAAACAAGATCAGATTTTCCCCCGTTCAGAAAAAAAGATCTAAAGTATACTAGTTTGTCACTCTTCTCATCCCCTCTTTGCTAAATGGCTTTTGAAAAGAGTCACATGAAGAGAGAGGTGAAACAGCCCTACACAGCCCTATCGCAGTACACAAATATAAATTATATCTTATTAATTTCTTTAGATACGCGATTCTTTTAATACAGTCTTTGCTGTGCTCTTGAGGATCCTTGTGACATTTCGCGCTCTGATTGAATGATAAGTGTCGCAGTTTAAATCATTTTCGTAGTTAGAAATTATGAAACGCTCTATTAAAAGAAAGGGAGTTTTTATGTCCGTTGCAGTAAAAGAAAATGCTTGACAAAGTAGGGCTTGCACAGATTCCAAGTGCATTTTTGCAATTTACGTTGCAACAGACAATGTACAGCGTGTACTATTCTTGTGTTGCGGTACATGAATATAATTATATCGTTATTAATTTCTTTAGATACGCGATTCCATATTATATTCCCTTTTAATCAAATTCTAAAAAGTATGCTTGTTGACTCCGGTATCACGTTAGTTAAAGACTAGATGCTTAAAATGTTTAGGGAGAATAGTGGAATAGTGGTGTTTATGTTTTCTTTAAAGTACCGAGACCAGCCATATACTGTATGTTTAAGTTCCAAAATTAATATCGTTTATGGTCTTCACACGCGTTACAGTATGCTCCTATTCTTTTTATGCTCAGCTACTAAGATTTCCCTTCAGTGGTAAAATTCCATATAAATATTCAATACTACAACGGGCACAGTTAAGACATTAAATATACATATACATACTGTATACAGTACAGTTTGCATACGGTAATATGTTTATGTTCCTAAATCAATCTCTTTTATGAGCATGTGAAAGGCATGGTGAATCGATTCTCAAAAATTACTGTACTTTGCATGATTGGAAACAAATGCGTGATTGCAAAATGCTGTGGTGTTACTTTTACAAAGACGGTCAATGAAAAAAATAATGTGGACCAGGGCAATACTTTCAGTTTACACCTTGTCCAAGGTCATTCATTATTAATACTATTAGTAATATCTTCGTTAAAGACTTTGATGGCGACAGCTCAAACATGAGAGGTTGAGCTTTATTAGCTCCACCTTGCGGAAATTCAGTTTCCATATTTTTGTACAACATTCTGTACAATATAGAGAGACCAGAGTGGGATTAGAATCATTATCGTATTACATTTTCTTTAAGAGGTACCTTATCATAGAGTGTTGCAGGAAGTAGGTACCAGAGGTTTACAGATCTCTCCTCTAGCTGATGAGAGGTGGTATTTTCCTGTATAGAAGCAGTCAAAAAAAAGAAGCAACGATCTCTTCTGCAATTGTGTGATTTGATTTTACCATGGGCAATATGATTGTACCCCTCCAGAAGTGATTTGTTGTAATAGTTAAGCTCTTCCATTTTTGTCTTTTAAAACAGTGAATAGAGTGCACTGTTATTTTTTCATTGTAAATTTGTTCATGCAGATATCCCGACTTTTTAAGGTCAGAGTAACCAACAGCAGCCTTCAGAAGCTGTCACTAAAACAGAAGCTAAGAATTCAACTTTCTGTGCTTCAGATGTTTAGAGTTTAGAGTCTAGTCAGAGAGAGACGTTCAGGCACTTGCACTTGATGCAGGGAGAGTATGTTCTGCTGCAGCTGTATTCAATCAGTCTCTCTAAAGAAAGTTCAGCAGACAAGTGTTACTGTGTTATCAACTAGGTCATGAGGGTAGACTAGCTTAAAGATTATGACTAGGGCATGGAAAAGATGAATATTTCCCATAGGTTTAAGGAAGAAGCAGGTTTGCTCTTCTGTAGGTTAGAAGGGAAAACAAGATTAGTGTTGCTTTAAAGTTTAGTATTAAAAGGAGAAAGCACAGTGCTGCTGTCCTGACATTTCAGGTTGGGTTTACTAGGAATCTCTGGTGAGGCTAAAACAGGTTAAAGATCAAATCAGGGTGGGAAGGCTTTTCAGCACCAGTATTCACAATCCCTCGCTGTCTGTAGTGTTAGATTTACAAGAAAGTTTCCAGCACATAGGGTCCAGAGACCCTGATTTAAAGGGTTTATGTGTGTAGGTTCTCCACAACATGCAATCAGATTAAGGGGACCAACCATATTGTCACAGATGTTTGAAAAGGAGGAGTGAGCTCAGTTTTATCTGGCTTCTTTTTGCAGAATCAGCAGTGAAGTTTCAGAAGAAGACCGAAATAAAGGAAATGGTAACAGTACAGCAGAGTGAAAACATTGTCCTGACAGCCACTGTGACCTCTGAGAGTGCGGCAGTCAGGTGGTTCAGGGACGGAGTGGAGCTGAAGGAGGGGAAGAAGTATGAGATCAAGAAGGAGGGTCTGACGCGCCGACTGGTGATCAAATCTGCTGAGGCTAAAGACAGCGGCACCTACTCCTGTCAGACCACTGACGACAAGCAGGAGTTCAGCGTACAGGTCAAAGGTCGGTACCCACTGTATTAGAAATAATACAGGAAAAATGACATTCACAAAACAAACATAGTGTAAAAAAGTACATTCTTATATATATATATGTAATTAAAAGTAATGTAAACACAGCTTGCCTTATGATTTTGCCTTTTTACTTTTCACACCCTTTTTTAAGACAAAGGAGCAGTACATAAGCAAATAGAAAATCCAGTTTTAGGGTCTCTTTTTCTTATATCTAATATACAAAATAATGCTGAATAAAGAGCAAAAAGTAAAACAAAAATCTGTTTGGTGAAAACCACAGTTATTATGAAATTGTATGACTTTCATGGAAAGATGATCAGCTCTGAGCTGTGTGACACGTCGTTTTGGAAAAAAACGTCTACCAAATGAATAATTAAATGGGTACAAAGCAAAGACGTTATTACACACTAGTCAAAGTAGAATTTTTCTTCACTCACTTATGATCAGTAATCCAGCCATCCACTTTCTGACTGCTTCTTCCAGTTGAGGTTTCGTGGCAGTGGCTGAATCTATCCCAGCAATCAATAGGCACAGGGCAGGGTACACCCTGGACAGGACGCCAGTCCATTACAGGGCAGACATATACTATAGACACAAACACACAGACTCGCACCTAGGAGCAATTTGCCAGAAACCAATTAACATACAGTACCACCATGTTTTTGGACTGTGGGTGGAAACCAGAGCTAGGATCAGTATTTAGAATTTCAACATTTTTAGCAGTAGAAACCAGAAATTCAATGTGAAATCTTCTGTGTTTGTGTGTCACGGTATTTATGCATTAATCCAGTACCTGTGTGGGTACTGAAAAACACTCTGAAGGCTGCAGAAAATTTCTGTGCCTGTCCAGTCTGGAGCAGTGTGCTCCTTGTGATGTTATCTTTCAGCACAGTTGAGATAAAATAATATTACTTTATTGACCATTTACAGTTTCTTGTATAAGGAATTTGTCTTTTCACATTCCCCATCTTGCTCTCCATGAGATACATAGACAGGGAGAGAGAAGCTTGGCGTCAGCCATTTATAGGGTGCCTTTGGGGCAGTTGGAGTTAAGGGCCTTGCTCAGGGGCCCAATGGAGTAGGATTCCTCTGCCAACCACAGGATTTGAACCAGCAACCTTCCAGTCACAGGTGCAGATCCTTAGCCACAGAGCTACCACACTGTCCTCCTTTTTTATTCTTGCCATCGATCCCCTTCTTTGTCAATTGCAGTCTTTCTGTTTGTATCATCTTTTAGTGTTTTCATGTCACTGCCTTGTGGTGCTCAGTTTGTGCCAGTCCTTGGCTTCAGCATGTGTAGGAGCAGTGCCCCTTGAAAGGGACTGTGTGGGCTGCTCCAGTCTAGAGCAGCGTGCTCCTGCTGTAAGCATGAGGCACTGCCCAGACCCACAGGGATGTGACGATGACCCCTCTCCCCCCCAGAGCCCCAGGCCACGTTCGCCAACAGGGACTCAGTGCAGAAGGAGGTGAGAGTCGCTGCCTCCCAGAAGGCCACGCTGAGCTGCGAGGTGTCCAAGGCCCAGACAGAGGTGAGGTGGTACAAGGACGGCAAGCAGCTGAGCTCCAGCAAGAAGCTGCACATGGAGTCGGAGGGCAGGACCCGGCGGCTGGTGCTGGAGAGCGTGGAGAAGAAGGACGCGGGCGAGTACAGCTGCGAGGCCGGTGGAGACAAGTTGGTCTTTAAGATTCAGGTGGCAGGTAGGGCGTCGGGTATCCTGTGTTTTTATCTTGGGACTGAAATTCTGAAATATAGCATTAATTTTTTATTCTGTGTTTTTGTTAGATGTTATTAGAGTATTTCTGTACAATATAGAGAGACCAGAGTGGGATTAGAATCATTATCATGTTACATTTTCTTTAAGAGGTACCTTATCATAGAGTTTTGCAGGAAGTAGGTACCAGAGGTTTACAGATCTCTCCTCTAGCTGATGAGAGGTGGTATTTTCCAGTATGGAAGCAGTCAAATAAAAGAAGCAACGATCTCTTCTGCAATTGTGTGATTTAATTTTACCATGGGCAATATGATTGTACCCCTCCAGAAGTGATTTGTTGAAATAGTTAAGCTCTTCCATTTTTGTCTTTTAAAACAGTGAATAGAGCGCACTGTTATTTTTTCATTGTAAATTTGTTCATGCAGATATCCCGACTTTTTAAGGTCAGAGTAACCAACAGCAGCCTTCAGAAGCTGTCACTAAAACAGAAGCTAAGAATTAAACTTTCTGTGCTTCAGGTGTTTAGAGTTTAGAGTCTAGTCAGAGAGAGACGTTCAGGCACTTGCACTTGATGCAGGGAGAGTATGTTCTGCTGCAGCTGTATTCAATCAGTCTCTCTAAAGAAAGTTCAGCAGACAAGTGTTACTGTGTTATCAACTAGGTCATGAGGGTAGACTAGCTTAAAAATTATGATTAGGGCAAGGAAAAGATGAATATTTCCCATAGGTTTAAGGAAGAAGCAGGTTTGCTTTTCTGTAGGTTAGCAGGGAAAACAAGATTAGTGTTCCCTTAAAGTTTAATATTAGAAGGAGAAAGCACAGTGCTGCTGTCCTGACATTTGAGGCTGGGTTTACTAGGAATCTCTAGTGAGGCTAAAACAGGTTAAAGATCAAATCAGGGTGGGAAGGCTTTTCAGCACCAGTATTCACAATCCCTCCCTGTCTGTAGTGTTAGATTTACAAGAAAGTTTCCAGCACATAGGGTCCAGAGACCCTGATTTAAAGGGTTTATGTGTGTAGGTTCTCCACAACATGCAATCAGATTAAGGGGACCACCCATATTGTCACAGATGTTGAGAAAGAAGGAGTGAGCTCAGTTTTATCTGGCTTCTTTTTGCAGAATCAGCAGTGAAGTTTCAGAAGAAGACCGAAATAAAGGAAATGGTAACAGTACAGGAAAGTGAAAACGTTGTCCTGACAGCCACTGTGACCTCTGAGAGTGCGGCAGTCAGGTGGTTCAGGGACGGAGTGGAGCTGAAGGAGGGGAAGAAGTATGAGATCAAGAAGGAGGGCCTGATGCGCCGACTGGTGATCAAATCTGCTGAGGCTAAAGACAGTGGCACCTACTCCTGTCAGACCACTGACGACAAGCAGGAGTTCAGCGTTCAGGTCAAAGGTCGGTACCCACTGTATTAGAAATAATACAGGAAAAATGACATTCACAAAACAAACATAGTGTAAAAAAGTACATTCTTATATATGTACTGTAATTAAAAGTAATGATAAGACAGCTTGCCTTATGATTTTGCCTTTTTACTTTGGTTTTTTAAGACAAAGGAGCAGTACATAAGCAAATAGAAAATCCAGTTTTAGGGTTTCTTTTTATTACACGTAATATATAAAATAATGATAAATAAATGGGTGAAAACCACAGTATTATGAAATAATTATCATGAAAAATATACAATAATCTGTATTCTGACTAATGGCTATTTGCAGTTTTTAAAACACTGAAAAATGTCACTAGCAGGGTTTCCTGGGTTTGTCAGACTGACAAAACAACAAAAGGGTTTGAAGGAGGACCGTATCTCCCAAGAGTTACAGTGCATGAATTATTGCTGTAAGGCCAGTCTTACAAATAACACACAATTACAGTAACAAATAACATCACTAAGCCTGAATTAATATCTGCTCTGATCCCTTTTTACCATTTTCTCTGAACATCCTATCAGTCTGAAAGGGGACATTGTATAGTACTGTACATGCTAACAGATGGGATGATAGAAGAGATGGTTCTTTAAATCCTAGGAAAGTGTGATCGTCATTTACAGTTTTAGTGAAGATGATACATAATTCAGGCCTTGATTAAAAACTTAGATTTTTTCTGTAATTTAGTACATTTCATATATTATTTCACCTTTGCCTAGCAACAAAATACCAAGCTACTGCTCTGTTATTTATCATTGTTAATACTTAAAATGCATTGTGTGCACAAAGGACACTTGTAGCAATATAGCCGGAATGTATATTTCATATTTTGTTTCCCATGGGGCTTTATACAGTATGTTGTACAGTATGTTGTATTTGTGTGTTTTTCAGATTTTTACCTCTTTGGTGTCAGACTCAGTTCAAGTAAAGAAAAGTTCATTTTACAAAGTGAAGTAGTCGTTATCTTAGGAATAACCCTGCTTGAAACAACATACTGTACATTTCTGGACGTCTTTTTTCAGAGCCTCCGTTGAAGTTTGCTGTGAAGCTGGAAGCCATGACAGTGGAGCTGGGAGGGAACTTGACTCTGAGCTGTGAGCTCAACCGCGCCCAGGGAGATGTGCTGTGGCGCCATAACAGGGCCGAGATCAAGCCCAGCAGCAGGTTTAGGATTCTGGCAGACGGAGCCAAGCGCATCCTCACAGTGACAGGGGTGACAAAGGAGGATGAGGGAGAGTACAGCTGTGAGTCGAAAGATGACAGGACAGCTGCCAAGATCTCCACTAAAGGTTTGTTGCACAACTCTGTGCAAAAGCTTCTGTCGTTAAAATGTCTTTAGTGTCTTATATAATGCTTAGTTGAGCTCTTAAAAGATATATCATCCCATAGCAAGTGGTCTTATCTGCTTTGGTCTTTATAATAGTGGCCTTATCTAGTGTTTAAGCAAAAAAAGTGGCCTTTCTCTTAAAGTGACACATTTAATTTGGGATGAACTAAAATCATTTTTCCATTCGTAAGATAAGCAATGCCGTTTCAATTTTGATTAGAAGGGATTTGGAAAACAATTGGCATTACATGACGATCACACTCTGAACTTTTTGTTTTCAGTTCACTTTGCTTTGTGTTTTTGTGTCAGGAACAGTTGATTAATCAGCTTTGCATTTGTTTTATTGTAATAACTAGAAATCACCATGGTTTTATAAACTGTTAGGTTAGGTCATAAATTCCCTCGTGGTTTTGAAGGGCCAACAAGATTTATTAGTTATGATGTCAGTATATAAATAGTGCTACAAAATACTTATTGTACATATGCTGTTTGTAAGTGCTGAAGATTTTACATGAGTATCTGGCTCCCAATATTTAAAGAAATTCCAGGAGAAAAATCCACAAAGGAACATTTCACTTCATTGCCTCACACCAGACTGTAATAGCCTAATGCCTACTGAGCCTAGGATGAAAAATACAGGATGTGAGATTTCAGTGCTTCAGCACAGCATGATTCTTCCTGATTTGTAATGGAAGGGAGCTGAGAGCATAGGACACTTATCCATCTAGTAAACTAAAAAAATAAGCCACTTTGATTCAGACCTACAGTACTATGAATGCAGCAGAAAATCAAGAACAAAATAGGGCAGAGCAGAGTCTGATGTGAACACTCAAGCAGAAGGCTGATGCTCATACCATGGGCATTGCCATTTAATGGGGAATTACAGTACAGTGTTTTTAAAGAGTCTCAATTTAATATGGCAGGAGTTGTTTACAAAATAGGAGCTTAGTTTAGGAGCAGGTTGAACTGGGATAAAAAAACAAACAAACTTTAAATCAAGAAAAAGATTACGCAAACGAAACTGACTGTGTTGCCTGTGCTTCAGCTCCTCGATTGGTCAGGTTCACTTCCAAGCTGAGCACTGTGGCCGCGGTGGAAGGGAAGGACGCCGTATTCAAGTGCAGCGTGACCCCAGCCGATGCCAAAGTGGCGTGGTTCCACAACGGAGGCCCCATCACGGTGGGGCCCAAGTTCAAGATCGCTCAGGAGGGAACCAACCACTGGCTGACCATCACCTCTGTCAGCTGCAAGGACGCAGGGCAGATCTCTGCTGAAACGGAAGGGAAAGTGACAAAGGCCAACCTTCAAGTGCAGGGTGAAACTTCCTCACTTGCTTAGTATTAGATAATTTATTTACATGGTTTCTTACAGGTCCGATTTTAGCAAAAGCGTCAGATATACTGTACAGTGGATATAAAAAGTCTAAACACCCTTATTGAAATTACAGGTTTTTGTGATGTAAAGCCAGAAATCTAGATAAATCATGTCAGACATTTTCCATCTTTAATGTGACCTCGCAACCAACAAAATTCAAGAGAAAAACAAATAAATAATTATTAGGAAAAATAATTGAAATAAAAAAACCTACAACACCCTGGTTGTATAAGTGTGCACACCCTTTTATAATGGGGGCTGTAGCTGTGTTCAGAGTTAACCAATCACATTCAAAATCATGTCCAAAGGTAAGTAGCATACACCTGCCATCAAAGAAAATGATTCTGATCAACCTCAAATAAAATCAGTATTCCTGTAGGATTTCCTTGAAACTTTCGGGTTGCATCCTACTGGGATAGCCAAGGAGCTGACAAAACTAAGGGATCTTATTGTTGAAAGGTACTGATCAGGAGAGACCCTCCAAATTTAATAACAGGACAAGGAGAAAAGTTATCAGGGAGGCTACCAAGAGGCTTACAGCAACATTAAAGGAGCTACAGGAATTTCTGGCAGGTACTGGTCACTCCTTGCATGTGACAACAGTCTCCTGTATTCTGCACATGTCTGGGCTATGGGGTAGGGTGGCAAGACGGAAGCCATTTTCACAAAAAAGAACATCCAAGCCCGTCTAATCACCCCAAACCATGTGGGAAAATGTCTTATGGTCTGATGAGACAAAGGTTAAGCTTTTTGGGCTTAATTCTATAAGATATGTTTGACGCAAAGACAACATAGCCCATCATCCAAAGAACACCATACCTACTGTGAAGCATGGTGGTGGCAGCATCATGCTTTGGGGCTGCTTCTCTTCAGCTGGAACAGGGGCTCTAGTCAAGATAGATGGGATATTGACTAGCTCCAAATATCAAGATATTTGGGCACAAAACCTGCTAAAGATAAAGATGAATTTCACCTTCCAACATGATAACGACCCAAAGCACACATCCAAGTCAACCAAGGAATTCAGAAAAGGAAGATCAAATTCTTGGAATGGCCCAGTCAGAGCTCAGATGTCAATCCCATAGAAAACCTGTGGAATAACCTAAAGAGGGCTGTGCACATGAGATGCTCTGGCAATTTGAAGGAGCTTGAACTTTTTTTGCAAGGAAGAGTGGGATAAAATTGCAAAGTCCAGGTGTGCAAAGTTGATAGAGACTTATTCACAAAGACACACTATTGTAATAAATGCGAAAAGTGATTCCACAAAGTATTAGTTGGGGGGTGGTGCACACTTCTGCAACCAGGGTGTGGTAGGCTTTTTAATTTCAATTATTTTTCCTAATACTTATCTATTTGTTTTTCACAAAGGTCACATTAAAGATGGAAAATGTCTGACATGATTTATCTTGATTTCTGGCTTTACATCACAAAAACCTGCAATTTCAATAAGGGTGTGTAGACTTTTCATATCCACTGTATGTACATACCACAACATTAACTACATGACTTAATTTTCTTAACTACTCAGTAGTCAGTGTCATTGTAAAAGTACAAAAATAATAAATTGATTTAAAAAAACAGTTGGGGTTACAGAGTTGCAATCAGCAGACTTAAGAACAGACACGATTCAGGTTTTTAGAGCTGATGACCTACAGTGTGCAGATAAATGAAAGAGGAAGTTACTGTGCTGTAAACAATGTCTAAATGGCTAAAATGGTTGTTCATGAGTGTTCCTGCGTCATGGTGTCTTCTTCGTGCTCACAGAGATGCCGGTGACGTTCCTGAAGAAGCTGGAGAACCAGACGGTGCAGGAGCAGGATGAGGTGGTTCTGGAGGTGGAGCTGAGCAAGCCCTCCGCGGAGGTGAAGTGGATGAAGAATAGCGTGGTGGTGCAGTCTGGGGACAACATCCAGATCCGCACCGAGGGGACCCGACAGGCCCTTGTCATAAAGAGTGTGACCTTTGTGGATCGCGGATACTACAGCTGTGAGACCCTGGACGACAAGACACAGGCCAAGCTCACCGTAGAGAGTATGAGGACTTTATCATTGAAATTCCAATTATTAATGGCTCTTTTAAACTTCTGAATAAGTGTGCATATTTGTAAGATCTGACAGAAAATCATTCTTTTGAAAACAGTGAAGTGTAGCAGACTAAGTGTTTTTTGACTGTCAATGGCTATCTAAATACTAGAAAGACTTTGTGAAACTGGCTGCTGTCTTTGGCACTGTTGCACTGAATTGGGTCATTCATTTTTATACAAAAAAGGGTATTAAAACAAATTGAAGGACCTCAGTTATACAATAATTAACTATTATTGGGCAGAACTCAAAACAAATCAGGAGAAACATTTGCAATAACATCAAGAGGCCTTTCCTGGAGAACATTAAATGTATATGAAAGTTTTAAAATGTGAATCCTTCTTAATCTGATTTTTACTGTGCCTTTAATAATTTACTTCCTGAATACCTTCTATAAATGGAATATAATTTTATTTACTCCTTCAGGCTGGAGATATTTCAATGTAATTTCAGGAGCTATTGGAACCACAATGGACATGCCGCAAAATTATTAAATGCAAAGTATGAAGTCATTAACATTTTAGTAAGTCATTATACTGTAGAGGCTTAGGCGGTGGAGTAAGGAACATCATGCCTTGTTCCCACACGTTTCTTCTTCCTCTGTCTTTTGTGTCACCACAGTGAAGAAGGTGACGTTGGTACGAGGGCTAGAAGAGATGAAGGTGGAGGAGAAGGAGACTGTAACCTTCGAGGTGGAGCTCAATCACGCCGATGTGGAAGGTTCCTGGACCAGAGATGCTGTCAGGCTGAAACCAGGGGCCAACTGCCGTATCTCAGCACTGGGGAAGAAGCATTCCCTCACGCTGTCCAACCTCAGGCTGGAGGACTCGGGGCTGGTTTCCTTCCAGGCTGAAGGGGTGCACACGTCTGGGAGACTTATTGTAACAGGTATTGTCATGTCCCTGAACTCAGAAGCAGTATCATCATAAAGTGATGCTTCCTTTATGGTGCATAGTTAATCAAGAACAATAAGAAAATAGTAACCCTGTACACATGTACTGTACAGTTCTTTTAATAAAATCCTGAACATCAGTCTTCATTTACAGGATATTTAAAGTTTGACAAATGTGATAAAAATAAGAGTAATGAAAATGAAAAAAAAATCATTATAGACCATTTCACCTTACCTCACTGTCACAGGTGCAAAAAGAATAAATTGTATGTCTGTTTAGTTTGTGATACACCCGGGAATTAGTGTGCCGTTGCAACAGTCTTTAAAGAGCTACTGTAAGTTTAGGTAAACACACATACAAACATAGCCAAACTGTATAAAACAAGCGCTCCTTTTATTTTACAGTGAGAAAATAATTCAACCAAACTCAAAATAAAACTTAAGCTCTTAACTTAAACTTAAAACCCATCTAAGCTCCTAATTAAGTACTCAATTTCCCTTTCCATAAGTAATCGGGGAGCTGAGCAGCTTCATGTTTCTCTCAAAAACCTCTTCCGAAATCTCTCTCTGAGACACTTCTCCACATGAAATGCTTCTCAGAACCTTAGTCTCTCTCTGAGACTCTTGTAGAAAATCATTCTTGGCTCATGTCCATGGGGCCATCCTCATTCTTCAGTCATTCTCTTGGCTTCTTCTCCCTTTGCTGCTCCCATGCAGCACGGTGGATCTGCCCTCTGTCCCCAGACTGCAGATATGTACTGCCTTATCTTCCTGGCTTTCTAAATTGTCACTTGACCAATTGTCCTTTCTCACTGGTCAGGTGACTGAGGGTGACAAGACATATCCCACAGGTTCCTGGGGAAAGTAGTTTAGACAAGGGATGCCTTCTGGACCTGCCATACACCTCTCTGATTTCTCTGCTTCAAAACATACAATTTTATTACTCTGTGATTTTTATAGAAAACGACAGTTTGCATTACCCTGATGGTGCCCTCTAATGCATATGCATTGTTTGAAAGGGTCAAGTCTTTATAAAGTTTTGTTAAACTAAAAAAAAAGACAGTTCTGTAGAAGACAGGTCTTCATTGTGTATGATATGTTGCATGTTTGAGGTGATGCAAAGAGAATAGTCAAAAAGCACATTTTAGAACATTAACTGTGCCTGTTAATGTAGGATTTGCCTTGATCTTATATCCCCAGAGCCTGCTGTGAAGTTCACCAAAACTCTTCAGGACATCAAAGTTCCTGAAAAGGAGAAGGTGACCTTTGAGTGTGAGCTTTCCAGAGCCAATGTAGATGTCAAGTGGTTCAAGGTAGGTTAGGGGTAGGTAGGACCTCCCCTACTGTATATGGAACGCATATACAATTTATTTCACTGGTAGCTTTCACTTAAGGTTGTACTGTGGTATCACTAAGTTATAGTCATAACACAGTTGCCATGGGAAATTATTATATAGGAAATTACCTTTTTTCCTATATGTGAAGGAGCAGGATATTAATCATGACTTCAAAATTTGTATTCATTTCATCATTGAATGTATCCAGTAAATCTTAAAATTCCATTAAGTTCACTATCCTGATGAAGAGTATTTTCTGTCCATGTAATGTACTGTAAGTGGTGAGTGTAGCAATGATGTGACATACTAAACTCAAACTCCTGAAATGGTGAATGGGAAATATTGTAGGTAACTGAAAGAGTACACATTAGAATTCAGTATAACACGTTCACTTATTTCTTGTTAGCTCTTTTCAGAACTCTTATTGGGTGCATACTATACAAACTGTGGTTAAATGGGTGTCTGTGGTTTTTGGGTGTCTGTGGATCAAACTGTCAAGTGCTGATGTGGAACTTAATGGAGTGTTTCTTGGATCAATAAGCTACCACAGCAATAACAGGATGAGCAATTCAAGATGGATTCAGCCCTCTCATCTGTCATGTCTCTAAAGTTTAATGCAGTTTGTTGCAGTAGAATGAGTAGCTTGAGCCAGTGTCCACTCTCCTGAATGACTCTTTGTTATCCCTCCAGGATGATGTTGAACTGAAGCCTGGGAAGAAACTGAGCATCATTTCCCAGGGCCGCAAGAGAAGCCTGCTGATTCACAAGTGTGCCTATGAAGATCAGGGCCTGTATGCATGTGACATGACTGATAACAAGACCTCAGCTAAGCTGGCTGTTCACGGTATGGACAAATGCCTCAGCATGAACAAAGATTTGCAAAGCTGTATTAGATTATTTCAGCCATTTACATGCTATTGTCACTTGAAATTATTCCCTTTTGAAAACTGTAACAAAGAAGCAATATTACCGTAAATACTTTATTTAGGACGAAAAACTATATTGTAATGTGGCTTTTACCCCTGAAATTCCCTGTGGTACTGCATATATCTGAGAAGCACAGAAGTAACATGTAATGTTCAGTGTAATTGTAATATCAAACAAGAAATACCGTCACACTTCAATAGAGGAGTTCATTATACACTCACTGGTCAGAAAATGTTTGTCAAAGATATAGACCTACTTTAACACTGTGGGAACCAGTGGCATTTATCAGTTACAGTACACACTCCATTACACTTATACACCCTTACATTAACAAGAGTATGAATGGGATTAGGCTGTGCTGTAAATAGAAGCTTGTGAAATCTATGACACCTCTTGTTCAAACTGTTCTTGGTACTGTACATGCACAGTTATTTGTGAGTTCCTACTGTTTTGTCCAGTGAATGTAAAAAAAGAACTTTCCATCAAATGCATTGTAATTTTCCAGTAACATTCTAGTACTATTTCTTCTAAATTTCTAGCCATGCTTTTATTTTTGCATTTACCTTCTGCGACTAAAGTCAAGTAGGAAACTGGCACAAAAGTCAAGCTGGATCATCAAAGGCACTAAAGGGAGAACTTAAATGCTGTAAGTCCTCCCTCCATGGTCATAGAGTCTAGATCTTCCCTTCCTTGGCAGGTGGTTTTCCATCTTGCATGTTGAACCCTTGGAAAAGGAATGTCTCGCTCCCAGCTAGACACCCTTGGAGTTTTGCAGACTCCTCCCTCTCCTCTGGGGACATTCAACATCTACCAGCACTCTTTTTACTGGATTATTGAATGTTTCGCTACACTTCAGTCTGCATTCCCTTCTTTATGGAAAATAGAAGTGTCAGTCTTGATTCACTTTCATAGCTGTGGCAAACTGTTGTCCAACTTTCCCAGAGGTCATTGTTGCAGTGGTCATACCAGTTTCCAGGGTAGAGAAGATGACAGCAGGATCACCATTTATTCTCCTTTCCAGAGAACTTGCGCCAGATGTAACTGGCATCTTTAAGATGGAAAACATGAATCCTACTGATATTTGAGGTCTCATCCTGTGTCCTTCAAGAGGCACTCTGGAGCATGGTACCCCTGTCCTGTGGGGTAGACATAGGATTGTAGTTTTTCCATTAACATGAGTTTTCGCTGTTTCAGCACATGGATGTCCCCTATTTGTATACTGTACTTCTGCAGTTCCAACCTGTCACAAACTCACATACACAACATACCTCAGCACACCACAGCTGAACAGGAGGGTCAGGTTTTAACACCAAATGTGGCAGTGCTTGGTCTCATACCTTTAAAAGGTTTCAGGTAACCCACTAAACAGACACAGTCCAGAGGCATGTCCTGGCATTCTGGGGCCTTGTCTTTCCATTGAACATTATTAAAATATCTTTCCCAAATCAAACCCCTCTTATACAAGACAACCCATGTGTAAACTGTTCAATCAAATTAAAAATACAATTATTTGACCCTGCTCAACTATTTACATCAACATAGTCTCAGAGGTCACCTCCTAGGTAGCGTCTGGTGATATCTTACCCTACATGCAATTGTAAACTTCAGTTTGCACAATTTGCTACAACAGACTTCACACAAGATGTGGATTGTCAGTACATGTTACTTACATTCCTTGAGTGTCAATGTCATTCGTCTTGGTGCATTCCAAACGTGAGTAGAAAAATTAGGGGTGATGTCTCTGAAAATGTTCAGTGATTTATGTCTTGATCTCACCATTACTCATTATCCATAGCCCGGGATATCCAGATCTTGAAGCCACTGGTAGATGTGGAAGTGGTGGAAAAAGAGAGCGCAGGCTTTGTGTGTGAAATCTCCCATGATGAAGTGGAGACACAGTGGTACAAGAACAATGCCAAGATAAAGCCCGGAGACAACATCAAGATGAGACAGGAAGGTGAGTTTGTGTGGTGAAAACCAATTAACAGATAAACTGAAATACAGTGAACAGTTTTACTGTGCGAAAAACCAAGAGAAACTGAATAAGAGGAGGATAAAAGGTTTTACTAAATGCTGTGTTAGAAAATATCTTGTATAGGTAATTCTGTGCATTTTGAAAGCTAAATTAGCTTCAGAAAAAGTTTAGATTAAAGGGAAATTTATGATTAAATCGTTGCCTTAAATTTGTGCATTCTACATCACCATAAACCGTCTGTGGGAATTATACTGTAGTTGATACTAAGAGCCCAATAATTACACCCATTCAGTTGTTATTTTATTGCCAGTAGTCTTGTAAGATCACTACTGAGATTTCATAGTCAAAAGATCAAAATTCATACTTTCTTCAACTGTAGTACTTTTATGCATCACAATTCAAGGCCAGATGCCAGATATAATGTGATTTGTATTGTTTCTTCTTTTTAATACCAGGGAGAACCTATGTGTTACTGTTCAAGTCTGTAAGGCCAGAAGATGCAGCTGAAATCAAATTTACTTCTGAGAAAACTTCATCCACAGCAAAACTTAAGGTCAAAGGTAACTTGTAATATATACTATTGCAGATGAAAATATTATTTATATTCAATGAAATATGAAATAATAGAAAATGAAGTTCCTCTTATAATAGAAGCAAATAACTATTTTCTAATTGGAAATTTGGCGTAAAAGTTTTTTTTTACAGTAATTAACGCATGCTACTGTCTACCAAACCTGATCCTATTTTTTATTAGGTGGATGTGCCAGGTTCCCATTTACCAGTCTCACAGCAGTGGAGGACTTACACACATTAACCACCTGTTACTCTGGTCTTTGCATTTTTTATATTCCTAGAAGTAATATAATAGGGAATGTCAGGGCTGCGATGTAATGAGATCACTACCTACTCAAATCTGGTCTATAACTAACTTTTCCTAACTGAGTTTTCCATATCGCTGAAGTTCTCTGTCCCTCTGAGAGCTCCTTTCTTAATGTAGCAAACTGGTAACTTGTAGACTTCGCTCACCAGCAGGGGCTAAGCTTCATTGTCAGGAGAGTAAGCCATGCTTGTCTCATCACACAGCTTGAAATAACCTATTCCCTATAACTGTCTTGAATTCCCTGAGTCGATGGGTGAGCACAGAACCTAAAGTACTCACTTTGGTGGGGACTCTTAAAATGATCTTAACAAGAGACCCCTCCTTTGTTCTTTGCCTGTTAAGTCAAATATTTGCACTTATTTCCTCTTTAATTTGTACTTAAGGCACCCTCCAAAGGACAACTCAGAATAACAGCTGCTCAGTTACAGCAGGTCTCAAAATCAAAGCCATCACAGCCACAGTAATATTCAAAGGATCTTATTCAGAAACCCCCATGCAGCTATGACAGTCTATGCCAGATGTACACTACAGTCAATGCTGCATTGTTACTTAAGTATAAATAGCTGTTGTGCATTTTGTTGATATAACTGCAAATCTACCTTGCTTATAATCCTTAGTCTCTTCACATAAAGTTTTGTTAGCTTTAATTCAAATATATATACTGGATTTTGAAAACGTTTGAATGGGGAATTAACGTGTTCACTGTGAAGGAACAGGTCTAGGTGAATTCCACAATTTACAGTATCTTTTACAAATGTTCACTGATCCACGTGATCTGGTCACTGGTGTTCCAGAGCTGCCAGTCCAGATTGTGAAGCCACTCAGGGACAAGATTGCCATAGAGAAGCATCGGGGTATCCTGGAGTGCAAAGTATCTCGGCCCAATGCTGAGGTTAAGTGGTACAAAAATGGCAAAGAGCTCAAACCCAGCAAGAAGTATGAGATTGCCAGCCAAGATGTCTACCGGAAGCTCATCATCAATGACATTGAGCAAAAAGATGAAGCCACCTACACCTGTGATGCCACAGATGCCAAAACCTCTTGCAAGTTACTTGTGGAAGGTACTGTAATATCACTGATTCTTAAGGCTGACAGAAACCGACTCTATTCCTGTGTAAGAGGAACATAAATCTGTATTAGTATGCCAAAATATTTCATAAAATAAGTAAGGGTTTTTATATAGGGAAATTGTCTTTGGCGTTTTAATTCATTTTCATATTTGCAGTGAAAAGTACTTCAAATTAGTCACAGATCAAACTTTAAGTTGTTCTGTTCTGGAATCCACAGAGCAAACTATTGGCATTTTACAACAGATATAGCTAATACTCCAAAGCAGGTTTTTGCAAATTCCTGTTGACTTTTAGAGTTTATCAACACTCTGTTCTTCCATGTTTAATAAACCACTTTATATAGTTCACTGTATCACAGAGAAATGTAAGGATGGTATATGGGTGAAGCAACTAACTTTACTAATTACCTTTTTTTCAGAGCAAGCCATCACCATCGTACGGGAGCTGAGCTCCGTGGAGGTGATAGAACCAGCTGAGGCTCGGTTTGAGGTGGAGATCAGTGTCGTGGAGGTCAAGCCGCCGAAGTGGACACTGTGCGGCGAGCCACTCCACGCCAGTCGGGATGTGGAGATTGAGCATGATGCCACTGTGCACCGCCTCATTTTCAGAAAGACCAAAGCTGACATGACTGGCCCCATCCAATTCACTGCTGGCAAAAGCAAATCTACTGCACAGCTAACTGTGAAAGGTATCGCTTTCAGGTGTTTTGTTTTTTCAAGCCTCATTAATTTGAGGCTTGCAACAATCAATTAATAATATATTAAAACACCCTTTTGGCATTCAAAATGATAATATACTATATGAGTTAATTATCATCAGATAGTTATTATCCTATATGATTCTGTAGTGCTTTATGTAGGAGGGGAACCATTTCATATACCAGGAATTGCAACACTCAACTGAGTGATTCGCAGCTGCCATTAGGCAACATCAGCCCCATTGTGCTATACCAACCTGCCACCAGAGGGCACCCCAAACTGTGGCTGCTGCTCCAGATGCGCAGCTCCATGTTGGTAGCTCGTTATTTTATAATAGCTGTCTTGACAACTCAGAATAAAAAGGAATGGGCCCTGTGTGGGTTCCAACAGTCAAAGAAGTGCACATGACAACAATAAAACACCATCCACAACTGAAGTCTTGAAACAGGTCAAAGTCCAAAACCAGGAAAGTAATCCAGGGAGAAAAAAACAAAACATCAGTGGCAGGAAAATAATCTACTGTATGAGGTAACAAATAACAAGAACAAAAACAAGGAGTAAGCTAACAAGTAAAGGAATCGGGACAAGGAACAGGAAAAAAAATCAAGAAAGTCAGGATCTAGAGCTTAACACAGAGGTAAACAATACTGCACACTGCAAAGTCTGAGAGCAGTTTAAATATGAGGAGGGGAGACATGGAGGCCCAGGTACACTACACAATCTTCTGCTTGGTCTGTGCTTCTGCTGTGCATCTGGAGCAGCAACCACAGCTTGGGGCGCCTTCTAGTGGCAAGATCGTAGAACTATAACAAATTGTACACGTGTAAAAGTGAGAAATTGGTCCTACAGTTTAATTAAGGGTAGATTTTAATGACTTTAGTTAGACTAGATTGTGCAAGCCAGTGTGGAATTTATTCAGTTCACAGGGCTTAGTACAAATGGTTTTAAGAACAGTGCCATGGGCTACTTTAATGCCCAAGTAGTCTGGGTCTTTGCTGGACATCTCAGGTGAAGAATGGCACCTCCTGCAGCACAGTATTGCATCACCATGTCATTACTGAGGCTGTGAACCTCAGTCATGAATGTCTGGGCATCTGTGAAGACTCTCAGGTTCCACTATGTTACAGCAGCAATGAACAATCAAACTGTTGCATTAGAAAATGCCCCTGTAATAATGAGGAGCACTTGTCATTAAAGTCAGTAAAGTCATTAAATCTATTCATTCAGATTGAGTCCTGAACATTGGAATATTGAAATTACAAATTGGATTTCTTTGAAAAATTACAAGCAGGGACATCTACCTGATACGCTGTACACATACTGTATGAATATAACTTATTTTTCACAGGGTGTAATTTATCTTTGAAATAAAATCAAATTAATGTAATTTTGATGAGTTACATATTTGTACTTAGGACATTCATATATCAAGAGAGTATAAACACAAACTCAAAAGGCAGTTTATGGTAGGAATTTATACGGATATAACCCATGAGCTATCTGCAATGTCCTTTATTTATCTTCTTGTATTTTACATGGTGTTCACAGGACATATTATTGCAATAAAGTAACACAATGGAATATTTTTAATGGTTATTCATCACATGGTTCGATGCTAGGCTATATTACAAAAAAAATTGTCTTTGAAAACTTTCAGCCCTATTCATTCTAGGGCATTTGATGAAGAGAGGTGTTAAATAAATCCCTATCAAAAATCCCAATCAAACACAACAGCTTCTATATCTCCTTCACATCAGTTCTATTCAGTTAATATTCCTCTCTTAAAGATAGTAGCACTAACAGTCCTCTTTTTCTCACTACAGAACCTCCGGTGCTGGTTCTGCAGCAGATCAAAGATGCAAACGGCAAGGAGAAGGGATCTGCAACCCTGAGCTGTGAGTTTTCTCCCCCTCCTAAGACGGTGTACTGGTACAAGGACCAAGCCCTCCTGGAGGCCTCAAGCAAGTACCGTGTGAAACAGGACAGAGGCCGAATGGAGCTCACCGTTCTGAAGCTGATACCTGAGGATTCTGGAGTGTACTGCTGCAAGGCTGGCAATGCAGAGAGCAAAGGCACACTCACCGTGGAAGGTCAGGAGCTCAGTGGCATGAAAGCTTTAATTTTCAACTGAGTTTAAAATGTACAGATGTACTCGTTTGTGATCTTGGGCCCACTGTTTCATAGTGTAGTGCGCTCTCACGAGGCACCAGTTCTGTAGGGGCTTGGGCATTTACTGGGACAATTATTAATTGTAGCAGTAAATCACTAAATTGATTCTTTTAATGGCCTTAGAATCCAACCATGTGATATAATTCAAACAACGCACACACACAGGTACTAATACACGAGGATACATTTATTAAAATTGAATGTGCATGTAAACCTAACAGATCTTATCGTGAGGGTTATCAGAATACAAAAGATATACATTCAGTTACGAAGAGTTACACATATCAAGAGGACATACGTTCACTATATCATTCATTTAGACCGTTTCGTAAATGAACTTGGTTATAACTTCTACATTAGATACTCAAAACAAGTACATAACTCTTAGGAATTAAATTAATATCAACTGGTTGGGATAACAATTGAATTATTGAGCTGTAATGCAGTGAAGTTGAATACTCATCCAATCTATGGGGCTTCAGATCTCCTGCGGGCACAAAGAAGCAGTTGCAGGCTTGTTGCTGTCCAAACCGCGCTCTCTGGTTCTGTGCCAGACTGTGCTGTGTGGCTTGCGACGGTGCGCTGCTGATGCTCTCCTAAGACCGGCTAGTTAGTTTTGGCTGAAACTGGCAAGAGTTTGTGCACAGGAGAAAAGATGACTGTGATTCCCAGCAGGTCAGGAAGAGGACCAGTTCGTTCCTGATGAAGCACTAGTTCTGAACACTGATTCAGCTGTCCACAGTTCCGACCTGTTCATGAGGCTTGCTGCTGATGCTAACCTCGGGTGGATCCCTTGGTTACGCTGGCAACCTCCGCTCTTGACTCTTAGAACAAAGCAAAGTTCTGGCACTCGGACACACTGGCCGTTACGTGGTTGTCCGGGCTGAGTCTCAGGATGGTCAGGCGGCGCGCTGCGAGAATGTCCTGCCCTTGGGAGCCTTCTGCTCCTGGGCCGTCCTGCCCTGGAATTGTCTCGCACCCCTGGAATTCTCCCAGAATTCTCCTTAGAATAGTCTCTTCTGTTGCCTGTTTTTACCTGGGGGAACTTCAGCTCATTCATTGGCTGACAGTTTCATGGGCATCAGAGACCCACGTGGGTTACTCGGCCCTACCAGTCCCTGATTGGTTGATAAAGGTGAGATATGAGTCACTTACTCCTGACACTTAGGAATGCAGTCCAGATGTCCATCTGGCATTCCCTAGACAGATAGGCGCCAATGGATGACCATTGATCATGATAGCCAGGCTTAGCTAAGTGCATCCCCATTTGGGAGCTGTCCCTTATCAAAAGAAAACATCTTTAAATCAGCCTGCATGAATAGCTTCTCTGTGGCTGCACCACAGAGATGAAGAGAGAGATGGGGCCTCATTTGGGAAAGCACAGCAACACTTAATTCTGTCTTATTAATAAGCCTTGCCGCTACAATAGAAAACCTCCATAATAAAAGTAAATTAAAGGGAATCTGTAGTCCCAGTTTCTCAGGTCTGTTATTAAATCTTGGTAACAAAATAAATTCATTTTCCATTGAAAAAAGTTAGAAATTTTGAATAATGCACAAAATCGTGAATTTTGTAAAAGTACTAAATGCTGCCATGTTGTCGCAAACCCATGATTACACCATGGGTGAGAGCGAGAGTCCCCATGAATTATGAACCGATACGGTCCCTTCCTGCTCACTATTCGCTGTAATGACTAATGCAATGCAATGAACGAGCTAATAAATACATATTGTGCAGCATATATTTCACCCCAGAAAGATTCCAACATGATCTGCAGGCAGAGTTAAGAAGTAAGTTGTATTTGTCAGCAAACCCTTCCCGAAGTTGAAGAGCTACTGGATTAGAAGAGATGTATTTACAAGCCTGCTTGCTTACAATGTTATAGGGCTGCAGCACATTGTTACATTGTTACATTGTTGTCTTGTTCAGTATCGTAGAACATTGAACTGGACATTCCTGGAAATTTCATATATTTTGTGATGTAAATTGGAGGTTTTAGAAGTTCCTGTGTACATTTGACTTTTACTGTGCTTTGAAATGCACTCATCAATGCTGATTCTAACCCCAAAATAAAAAATAGTGTTGCAGTTCCCCTTTAATAGAGATCCTTAAGGTGATAAATAACAAACAGGCTTGATAGTCCAATCTGCATCTTTATATGTCTAAGCTTTCTTATAAATGAGTTATTTTAGTTTGTAAGTGGAGAACACAGGCTTTTAAAATTAAAAAAATAAATTTGAAGTTAATTTCCAATTAATTGTATTCACAATTTTAAAACAACATACTGTGACTTAAATTCTGCACTTTGAGCTATATATTCTAACATTCTGTTTGCCCTTTTACTGCTTCCTCACATTGTCTAGAAGATGTAAACATCAATATCTGAGTTATTTCCTAGTTGGCTTCTCCAAATTCAGTGGTCAGTGTCTGTAGCTTATGTTTCTGCCACCTGCATTTAATAATCTGCACATCTTGTGTTTGCCACGTGTTTACAGTTTTAAGTTTTATCTAAATCTTTTTGATTGTCCTTTGCAGTTTTTTTAGTGTTTGTGTGACAGGTGCCTCTTAACCAGCAGCATGGTGTTGACACATTGACATCCTGTTAGTAAGGTCATTGCACCCGTACCTGCCATAACCTGAATGATAAGCAGCTAATAAAACTGTGAGGAATCATGAAACCAGGCCTACGGATGGACTAACCTGAATGTAATTTAACCATCCTGCCCTAATTTGGTCTGCCCTAATTTAACTGCTTTTAACTGACCAAATTCCCCTTGTCTGTACTTTATATTATGAGGAGAGAGAGAGATCTGTGCTTCTCCCTTCCTAAATTAACTTCAGTATAGAACAGCAAACCGTGTCTTTTCTTCTTCTTCCCTAAGCTGTAACAGAAAGTGAACTGTACTTCACCCTCTTTCAAACTATGGCAAGCCAAACTACAGTATATGTTTCTCCTCGTAATATATGGGAGAACAAGTTAGTGAATAAGCACTTAACTGCCAGCATTCCCTTCCCCACCGTCAATCTTAGCTCTTGTGTGGTCTGATTGGCAACCCTTTGGTTAGCCTGTCTAGATGATCAGACCATTGGAAGACTTCTGTGTTTCTTTCCTGATTGAAATCTTCTGCTTTTGGTCTTTTAATATTGTGTGGATGCCTGCACGTATTTTCTCTCCAAGTCGCACACCTGCAGCACAATCTGTCAGAGCCATCTGAGAAAGATGTCTACTCGGTGATATTTTGCTAAATATTCTTAATTTAGTTTAATCTGCGAACTTGAATGCTGTCGTTTGCTAACTATGCAATCTTGCAATCTAGATCACAGAGATAAATAATTAAAAGCAGAGGTTCTAAGACAGATCCCTGAGGCACTCCACTAATTGTATCAAGCCAATTTGACAATTCACGTACAGTATTAAGCTTTCCAGTTCCTACAGTAGCTAAATCCTTCAGGTTTTAAGCTTTGTTGAAGGAAAACAGAAATAAACTTTACACTGCTGGAAAAATGTATGAGATTTCATTCATCTTTACCGCACGGTCTGTTCTGACGTGTTTTAATGTTTTGTCTGCAGCTCGCAAAGTGGAGATAATCCAGCACCTGGAGTCAGTGGAGGTGGAGGAGGATGGTAGTGCTTTCTTCTGCTGCGAGGTGTCCCACGATGATGAAGAGTTGCAGTGGTTCCTCAATGATAACCCACTCTGTTCCAATGATGTCAATGAGATCAGGCAGATTGGCAAACGCCACACCCTCACCCTCAAGCGGCTGGCCCCTGAGGATTCTGGGACTGTGAAGGTCACAGTAAGGGAGATCACTGAGTCAACAAACCTCACGGTTAAAGGTAAGTCTTGTTTTAACTCAAATATCTTCACCAAAGGAGCAGTAAATACAGGCAAAGGTGGAAATGAATTGGACATAAGTATTACTGGTCAAGATCTGGGCAGACACACTTTCATTGCTGCTTTTGTTGTAATGCAGCAAAGGTTTTGACAGGAAATATATAAAACACACAGAGAAAGAATTAACTGTTCCTTATGAAAAAGATACAATTAAGCATGATTCAAAGAAATCTTCAATTTATTCACAGCTTACAGTTATTTTAAAGAAATCGTAAAAAGCATTATGAACTTAAAAATACCATCACCCATATGCATAAATAGCATCCTAGGAGTCTTACAGTATATCACTGTCCTCCATTTATAATATGAAGTTGTGTGTCATTTTTGCTCCATTACACCTGGGACAGTTAGACATCTTCTAGATAATCAAGTCCTTAATGTTATTTTTTCATTGCCTTCTCCAGAGAAGGTGGCTGTGTTCTTGAAGTCACTGGATGATGTAGTGGGAGAGGAGCGAGGGATGATCACACTGGAGTGTGAAGCCTCCAAACCCAAAGTCACCCCTGTCTGGAAGAAGGACAGTGTTGTCCTGACTGCTTCCGATAAGTATGAACTGCTGCATGCTGGGAAGGCACTTGGTCTGATTGTCCATGACCTCACTAAGGAGGATGCTGGGCTCTACAGTTGTGACATTGGCACAGACATCGCGAAGTCCAAGGTTACTGTTCAAGGTGGGTACCATACTGAATTCACATCTGCACTACCGCACTGAGTTCATTAAAGGAGCTGTCTAAAAAAGCATGTTTTAAGCAATCATTCGATCTATTTATGAGTTGAAGTATGGTTTTGTTGTTTTACTGTTATAAGCCCTAAGATGAGGGAGCTTTATTGTAATGACTTTTTTTGAGTATGGGATTCTGATCATCATATTTAAACATACCAAGAATGTTGTGTTGGTGGCTACACATGAAGCATGCCTTCTGTATTGCACTAATGATATGCTGTTTCCTCATACTGTTTTATGCTGTTTCTTCATACATTCATATATTTTTCTATTTTACACACTTAATGATCTCTCATATTCATTCTTCTGAGGAAATTCAGTAATGGTTGTAAATAAATGGAGCTAAAGACCCTGAATGTCCTGAATGTGTCAGTACTAGGTGGTGCCATGAATTTTCATCTTATGTCCGCTTCTGTCCTTTTAGACCTGAACATTGGGATCACCAAGAGGCTGAAGACTGCAGAGGCAAAGGAGGGGGAGAGCTGCAGCTTTGAGTGCATCCTATCACATGAGAGCATTGATGACTGCTCCTGGAGTGTGGGGGGGCAGCCAGTGGAGAACGATGGTCGATTTGAGATCTCCAACAAGGGCCGCAAGTACATGCTGACCATCAAGGAAGTGAAGGCTTCTGATGCTGGGGACATAGTATTCACTGCCAGGAACCTCAGCTCCAAGACCACACTGTTTGTCAAAGGTCACTAAAGACTGTGCTTTGTATCATCCACATGAGACATTTTACATTAAGAACAAAAAAAATGAAAGAGAAATAAACAACAAAAATGTCAAATGTCAAATAAATAACCTTTTTCATTAAAACAAAATATCACTGATGTGATCAATTCCTCATAAATAATATTTTCAACATCCAAAATAGTTCACCACAATTACTTTTTCTTTTAGTTCAGCTATGTCATGTTTTGTTCAGTAGTGTATAAGCTGCGTGTTGAGAAGCTGAAAGACAATTTGCCTAGATGGATAGACAATCTTCTGAGCACTCTGTTTCTGAGTGTTTATTTTTACCTTTGTAGAGAAGTCATCTACTATAACCAAAGAGCTGCAGAGCTGCAGGGTGACCCCGGGGGAAGATGCAGTGCTGAGCTGTGAAATATCAAAGCCTGGAGCCAGTGTCAAGTGGTACAAAGATGGCAAATCCATTAGGAGGAGCCACAAGTATGAGATAATCCAGGAAGAGAGCTTGCAGACGTTAATCATTCACAACACCACAGCCAAGGACTCAGGAGAGTACAGCTGTGAGACAGACAGCTCCAAAACCAGAGCAAAACTTGAAGTGAAGGGTAAGTCCTTGAATCGGGGGATGGGTGGAAATTGTTTTTAAGAATATAGTGTTGCAATATAGAGTTCAATAGGAACATCAAATCATTTTTGCCTTTTCTTTTTATTTCTTTGGTCTGCATCTAATCATAGTAAAATAATAATCCACTTAAAATACTTCACGGGTAATGCAGACTCCCATCCACTCACACCAGTGTGTAGCCCTCACCTGGATGATACGATGACAGCTAACGTGTGCCAGTACGCTCACAACATATTAGATATCACTGTGGAGAAG
Source organism: Lepisosteus oculatus (assembly GCF_040954835.1). Lineage (NCBI taxonomy): Eukaryota > Metazoa > Chordata > Actinopteri > Semionotiformes > Lepisosteidae > Lepisosteus > Lepisosteus oculatus. The sequence goes on from NC_090701.1 coordinate 29,578,101, forward strand.
TCATGGAGCCAATTCGGAGGCCATGATTGGTAAAGGCTACGGGGAAATTAGGCCAGGGTAACACCCCTACTGTCTTTGAAAAATGCCCTGGGATTATTAATGACCGCGGAGAGCCAGGATCTTCATTTTTTCATCTCACTTGAAGGTGCTTTTTTACAGTATGGTGGTCCCCATCACTATACAGCGGCATTAGGACCTTCACAGACCACAGGGTGAGTGCCCCCTACTGGTCCCACTATCACCTCTTCCAGCCACGACCGTAGCTCCTTTCCCAGAAGGTCTCCTATGCAGGTACTGACCAGGCTCACACCTGAGCTTCAGTGGGCCAGTTGGGAGTTGCAGGGTGATATACAGTAGCTGCTGGCATTGTTTGAAGGAGCCAAACTCCACACTTATGCATTGCAGCTCTTACATAGGTTACAGTCATTTCTCTGTGCTTGCACTTTCAGAAGAAGAAAACAGCTTCACCACAATGCTGCAAGACCTGACGGTGGAGGAGATGGGCTCTGCGACTCTGGAGTGTGAGACCACACTTCCTGTCAGCAAAGTCACCTGGAAGAAGGGTGTGATGGAGTTGAAAGATGGCACCAAGTATGAAATAAAACAGCAGGGAACCCTCCTCTCTCTCACCATTAGTAACCTGGAGAAGAATGACAGCGATAGCTACTCCTGCGACATTGGGGCCATGAAGTGCAGAGCCAGGCTAACAGTGCATGGTATGAATTTAGTATAGAGGACTATATGTGGGGTCAGGAAAGACACAGCCTCACAGGTCTTTTGGGCAGAAAATTCATATAGGGGCAAGCTCTTCCGGCTGAAGATGAGCATTTCCTCTTTATAACATCCCATTGTCTGTTAGTTTTCTCTATAGCGTCTAGTTAAAGAATGTGATTCTGGTCTTATCAGTAAACTGTTTCTATTTTTCTGTTTTAGTAATGTTTGTATTGGGTATTTTTAAAATAAAAGTCACTTAGGAGAGCAGGAATTTCTAGTTGCACCTGAGGTGAATTCAATGCATGATATATGTTGTTACATTGTAGCTTTATTTACACTGAGAAGAATTGATTTAATTGATCATCAAGAGTGTGATGGTTCTTTAAAATCTTGTCTCAAACCTCAAAAAGGCATAGAAACTTCACTCCAAGATGGTTTAACCTATCTCATGTAGAAACATTAAAGAATAGCTCATTTCAGCAAGAATACAAAAGTCCCAGAAAGTGCTTTAGAATGATGATTCTGCTATTGAAATGTTCACTGACGATACAGATTTAGTGGTGTAGAGGTGGAGGCATTACTGGTCTTTTGTCATTAATAGTTGGATATAAAAGGTTGAATATGAGGCTGTTCAAATCAGATAGGTTTCAGCTGAAAAGAAAGGCATGTACTGTAACACTCCTCTCTCTTGTACTTTTTAGAAAAGCCACCTATCATTACAAAAGACTTAAAAGACTGTGATGCCCAGGAAGGAGAAGATGTGTTGCTACTGTGCGAGACCTCTAAAGACTGTCCAGTCCATTGGTACAAAGATGGGATTGCGCTGAAGACGTCTTCCAAGTACAAGATGAGCTGCATAGGTGCTGAGGCCCGGCTCACCATCAGGAGTGCAGAGGAGAAAGATGGAGGAATGTACGAGTGTGAGGCAGGGCAGTCCAGGACCAAGGCCAGGGTCACAGTGAAGGGTAAGGAGCGAATCCTCTTCACCTTTTAGGTGTTGCCATTGCCTCATCATCACCATTAACAAGGCAATGTATAAACTCCCTGGGGTGTAACATCATGAATGTTTTCATACTTAATTTACTGGCCACTAATAAATCACACCTTGTGTGTAATTAACTATTCTCATCTGTGTCTGTACTGTAAGTGCTTCATCATAATCTTCATATTTTCACACACCTATGCTTATTAAACGTTCAAGGATGCCCATAGCTGCAAAGGTAGGCTGTGTTCCCCTTTTTAGTGATAATATCACTTTGTATGCTTTCAAAAAGCAGAGCTCTGTTGTTTGTATGGAGCGTTTGGTTTATTCCTCTGTTAGAAGGTTTGGTTTATGATAATCCTGGGAATGGAATGACAGAGACATCCTGATGAACAGGGTTTTCTCATGTGTACTTCAGAAATGGCAGTACGGTTTATTCGGGTTTAGAGGATTAGAGGTTGCAGATAGAAGGATCCAAGTGCTGCACATTCACTAAACCTGGAACCTCAGTCCCAAACGAAGACTACTAACACAGGAGAGTGCATCAAAGTGGACCTTGTGATTAACCTTTTAACTGTCATCATGTTCTGATTCTCTTTTGTTTGTTTCCCGTATCCTACTAATGACCATTATTGTGCTTGATCATCTCCGAAGGATAAAAGAGTCCTTTTTTTGCACAGACAACCACTAGTCTGGTCTTTCAGGGAAGGTTTTAGTACTTTGGCTAAATAAGCTAAGTGCCTACTTTAGGTATGTAATTAAAGCAAATGGGCACATGACATTTATGTTTTGACAGTGGTACCAAATTAGATAAATTAGTAATGCATTGTAGCTGCATTTATTTAGCAGTAAGAATACTATCAATGTTGCTAATTCAATGAGCCACACAAGACACTGGCTCTGGTGTATACAAAAGAAACAAAGTATGAATTAATTTCATTTAAAAGAATCTTGGTGCTCAAGTATAGAGTGATATGAACTGGATTATTTGAGGTAGGGAAAAAAGTACGCCCCTTGAAATACAGAGATAATTAAGATAAAGAGAGAAATGTTGATTTATTTGACAGAACATTGCAACCTGCTTAGACAGAAGGTGAGGTAGATAACAGACTCTAGATTTCTGGTTTTCCACGATATTTCATGGGTGTCATTTCTGCACCACGCTACCTGGATCTGGGAACTGAAACTTAATGTAGTGTTTTTCTTCTTTCTAAGTGTGTGAGTGTATCACTACTGAATAGCAGTATGATCTTTTATTATGTATTGGGTCATATTCCTTGCTGAGTCCTTGCTGTAGTTTACCTGTAGTTCACTAAAAAAGAGTAACCTAGGTCAGTTGTGTTGCTGTTTCAACAAAACAAATGATGCATTACAGGTGTGATATTTTGGGTCTCATAGTCACCACTGGCGCGGCTCTTTTGCTGCATACTCTGAGATAAGGATACTAGCGGTATTCTGTAACAATTTCTTCCTAACATGTCATTCTACAGTACATGCAGTTCTAGCACATGCCCATTTTCAGCCTAGTACCAGGCCCACAGAAATCTCCATGTCTGCACCCTAGCTACACATACAAACTCTCAAGCTAACTAATAGATTGACTGGGTGAGCTTTTGTTTTCCAACTTCTTGTGATTTGCCAAAGTATTCCACAGGTTTCTTGAAGAGAAAAGTTTCTCTGATTTCTTTTATACTGCAAACAAGTAAATGCTGCAAACTATAGTGTCTCACGGGTCCTTCAAACAAACAATAAAGAACTGTGCTTGCCACATTAATTTATAATGTGAGAGGCAAACTAATTTAGAAAAGGGGATAAAGTGTAATTGACGCTAGAGGGAGCTAGGGAGGAGCAGAAAACTACTCTTGCATCAACACAACATGAATTTGCACTGCAGCAAGGGGATCTGATACCAGTAGTACTGTTGGAGAAAATTGTCTCCAGTTTTCAATATTGATAGTCATCTACACAACGACAGAATATCAAATATAATCTGTCCTATCTTCAAGATTGCAGCTGCTCCCTGTCTCATCCCTCACTGGGGGAGGGAGGCGGGTTCCAAGAACCTCTTATAGGTTCTTATTCTTCTTGGCCAAGCAAGTTATCCCAGTAAAGCTCTTTATTTGAATTGCAATTCTTTTCAATTTAATTAGGTTTTGAATGAAACATAGTTGCTATAAACAATTTGAACAATTCTGCTAGCAGTTTTGGTAATTTTTTCTTTGGTATCTGAGAATACTGTTCTTCACATTTTTGTTGAACACCACTTATAAAATAACTTCAATTTGAGCATTAAAACCCTATTTTCATTTGGAAATTAGACATATCAAATTTCACTTTAGTTCACATATTTCTTTTTGATGGATCCAAGCAACTGACATTGCTAATGTTTGATTGTAATGGGCCTATATGACAAGTTACTTAACTAATTTCAATGGAGTAACAAAAGAATAAGTAATAGCTTTATTCCATGCTGAAAAATAGAAGAGAACACAACACAATGCATTCAGGATGCATTCAGGATACACTTTGGCTTACTAAGTCTATGTTAATAAAACACCTAATAACTCACCTACTAAGGGCAGACAGTTTTTTCAGCTTAACTACTGTATATTATTAAAAAAATATTTTTTTGCACCAAGTGCTGTTCTTGTGTTTTATTATGTTCAGTACAAATCACATTGCTTCTACATTTTTGTCCTGCTTGGTACCAGTTTTCTCTAACCAGTCAGTGACATTTGAACCTTTAATATGGGTCCTTTATCAGTTTGTGCCACAACCATCTTTTTCACGTAATTTATGAACAGCTGCTCATGATTCCCCAGCTTTGCCAGTGACTTTCAAGCAAGAGCTCCAGAACCAGGAGACCAAAGAGGGAGGCAGCGCCACCCTGCGCTGTGAGCTGTCGAAACCTGGAGCCCCAGTGGAGTGGAGGAAAGGGGCAGCAGCGCTGAAGACTGGGGACAAATACAAGATGAAGCAGAGGGGCTGCACTGCTGAGCTGCTAATTGAGAGCCTTCTGCCTGAAGACACAGGAGACTACAGCTGTGTGTGTGGAGACCAGCACACCACAGCCCGGCTCACTGTAGAGGGTAGGAATGAGGCCTCTTCACCCGTCACCTGCACTGGAGTGGGTTTTCTGTGGGAGCGGAGAGCACTGGGCTCTGAGCTGTTGTCAGGGTGTAGAGGAGCAGTGTATCTGACCCTGGGCTGCTGTGTCCTGCGGTCAGTATGTGCTGGAAGTGTCAGGGTGGCTGATGTCTTGTAGTTGGTGCTTGTTGGCATTATTGTTTTGTGTGTGTTTTGGTGCTCAGAAAGTCATTATGCTGAATGTCTAATGCCTGTGTTATTGAAATTTGCCGAGTTTCTTGTTCTTCTGTGTAGTTAGCAGAAAGACTTAAAATATAACTTCAAGAAACTGATTTTTATTGATTAGTCTGTTAACCTTCAATCAGGAAATGTTTTAATCGCAGCACTTTAATCAAAGTCCACTGCCACAACATAAAGAAATATCTATTAAATTGTGTCCTTTTCAGGAAACCTATTTTGACTTATGAACATCTATGACCATGAAAAAAACATTCATTTGGTTAGATTGATTGAAGGTGCTTTTTTTGTCAGTGTGAGCTCTTTTTTTACTAATGTGATTGTTTATCCATGTTTGAACCAAAGTATTGCTTGATGTTGTTTTGCATATCTGTTGGCACATGCATATGATATATTGGTCAGCACTGCTGTAGGTACTGAGACATTTCTGGACCTTTTACAGACGACACTGATTTTCTGTTGCCAATATATCATGAGATACTGCAGTCTGAAGTGCTGTCTGCTTCTTGTGTCGTTTCCGTGTCCTCGTGCTTCCCCAGCCCTGCCAGTGACTTTCAAGCAAGAGCTCCAGAACCAGGAGACCAAAGAGGGAGGCAGCGTCACCCTGCGCTGTGAGCTGTCGAAACCTGGAGCCTCATTGGAGTGGAGGAAAGGGGCAGCAGCGCTGAAGACTGGGGACAAATACAAGATGAAGCAGAGGGGCTGCACTGCTGAGCTGCTAATTGAGAGCCTTCTGCCTGAAGACACAGGAGACTACAGCTGTGTGTGTGGAGACCAGCACACCACAACCCAGCTCACTGTAGAGGGTAGGAATGAGGCCTCTTCACCCCTCACCTGCACTGGAGTGGGTTTTCTGTGGGAGCGGAGAGCACTGGGCTCTGAGCTGTTGTCAGGGTGTAGAGGAGCAGTGTGGCTGACCCTGGGCTGCTGTGTCCTGCAGTCAGTATGTGCTGGAAGTGTCAGGGTGGCTGATGTCTTGTAGTTGGTGCTTGTTGGTGTTTTTTGTGTGTTACGGAGCTCAGAGAGTAGGTTGCAGACTGTCTTACAGTTCTCTTATTATAAGTTTCCAGACCTTTGTCTTTTTCTGTGTGATATGCCGTGTGACTACATGATGTAGCTTCAAAACCTTATTGATTAATGAAGTACTGTATACTAATCTTCATGCTGTATTTGTTTTATATCCGTAAAATTTAATATATTTCCACTTTCACACCATAAAAATTAAGTGAGGGTGAAAAAAAAGACTATAGGAATCTTTGTCCATTTCAGAAAACACATTTTGTCTCATTAATGATTCTGGCCATGAATGAGACATTTATCTGAGTAATTTCATTGAAGGTGCCTTTTTTGTCAGTGTGAGCTCTTTTTTACTAATGCGATTGTTTATCCATGTTTGAACCAAAGTATTGCTTGATGTTGTTTTGCACATTTGTTGGCACATGTATATGATATATTGAGCAGCTCTGGTCTAGATACTAAGACTTTTCTGGACTGTTTTCAGACAATACCGGTTTCCTGTTGCCAATATATCATGAGATACTGCAGTCTGAAGTTCTGTCTGCTTCTTGTGTCGTTTCCGTGTCCTCGTGCTTCCCCAGCTCTGCCAGTGACTTTCAAGCAAGAGCTCCAGAACCAGGAGACCAAAGAGGGAGGCAGCGTCACCCTGCGCTGTGAGCTGTCGAAACCTGGAGCCCCATTGGAGTGGAGGAAAGGGGCAACAGTGCTGAAGACTGGGGACAAATACAAGATGAAGCAAAGGGGCTGCACTGCTGAGCTGCTGATTGAGAGCCTTCTGCCTGAAGACACAGGAGACTACAGCTGTGTGTGTGGAGACCAGCACACCAAAGCCCGGCTCACTGTAGAGGGTAGGAATGAGGCCTCTTCACCCCTCACCTGCACTGGAATGGGTTTTCTGTGGGAGCGGAGAGCACTGGGCTCTGAGCTGTCGTCAGGGTGTAGTGGAGCAGTGTGGCTGACCCTGGGCTGCTGTGTCCTGCAGTCAGCATGTGCTGGAAGTGTCAGGGTGGCTGATGTCTTGTAGTTGGTGCTTGTTGGCGTTATTGTTTTGTGTGTGTTTTGGTACTCAGAAAGTCATTATGCTGAATGTCTAATGCCTGTGTTATTGAAATTTGCCGAGTTTCTTGTTGTTCTGTGTGGTAAGCAGAGCAACTTCATGATGTCACTTCTAGAAACTCATCCAGTAGATGTTTTTCCTTGCTTTGGAGATAATCTATGTCCACAACCACAAAATAAAGAAATCCATTTAATATAGTGTCCTTTTCAGGACCCATATTTTGTCTTATGAATGACTATGGCCATAAAAGTGTAGTGTTCTCTCGCACGGCACCATTTCTGTAGGGGTTTGGGCATTTTCTGGGACAATTATTAATTGTAGCAGTACTGTATGTCACAAAATTATTCTTTTAATGGTCTTAGAATCCAACCTTGCGGTATAAATCAAACGACGCACACACACAGGTACTAATACACTAAAATAAATGTATTAATATATAAAATATGCATGTAAACCTTACAGATCTTATCGTGAGGGTTATCAGAATGCAAAAGATATATATTCAGTCAGTCACAAAGAGTTACACATATCAAGAGGACATTTTTGCTGCATATCATTCATTTAGACCGTTTCGTAATTGAACTTGGTTACAACTTCTACATTAGATACTCAAAACAAGTACAAAGCTTTTAGGAATTAAATTGGTATCAACTGGTTGGGATTACAATTGAATTCTCGAGTTGTAATGCAGTGAAGTTGAATACTCATCCAATCTCTGGGGCTTCAGATCTCCTGCGGGCACAAAGAAGCAGTTGCAGGCTTGTTGCTGTCCAATCCGCGCGCTCTGGCTCGGGGCCCGGCAGTGCTTGGTGCAGCTGGAGAGATTCTTGCTGCGCTGCTCTCTGAAGACCGGCTACTTAGTGTTGGCTTTAACTAGCAAAGTTTGTGCACAGGAGAAAAGATGACTGTGGGTCCCAGCAGGTCAGGAAGAAGACAGGTTCGTTCCTGATGAAGTGCTAATTCTGAATACTGATTCAGCTGTCCACAGTTCCGACCTGTTCACGAGGCTTGCTGCTGGTGCTAAACTCAGATGGATCCTTTGGTTACTCGTGGCAACCTCCGCTCTTGACTCTTAGAACAAAGCAAAGTTCTGGCACTCGGACACACTGGCCGTTACGTGGTTGTCCGGGGTGATTCTCAAGATGGTCAGGAGGCGTGCTGCCAAAATGTCCTGCGCTTCCCAACTGTTCTGGCCTGCGGGCAGTCCTGCCCTGGAATTGTCTTTAGAATAGTCTCGTACCCCTGGAATTCTTCTCTGGAGCTCTGTGTTGCCTGTTTTTACCTGGAGAAACTTCAGGTCGTTCATTGGCTGAAGGTTTCATTTGCATCAGAGACCCACGTGGGTTACTCTGTCCTACCAGTTCCTGATTGGCTGATGATGAGTAACCATGCCCTCTGACCTTGGGGTTGTAAACCACTTGGATGAGGCTCCCTTGGAATCTTGCAGACCTTTAGGTACCAATGGATGACCATTGATCATGATAGCCAGGCTTAACTAAGTGCATCCCCATTTGGGAACTGTCCCTTATCAAAAGAAAACCTTAAATCAGCCTGCATGAATAGCTTCTCTGTGGCTGCACCACAGAGAAGAAGAGAGAGATGAGGCCTCATATGGGAAAGCACAGCAACACTTAAATCTGTATTTTAATAAGTCTCGCCGCTACAAAAGAAACATTTATCTATGTAGTTTGATTGAAGGTGCCATTTTTTGTCAGTCTGAGCTGTGTCACTGACTTAACTGTTTATCCATGTTTGAACCAAAGTATTGCTTGATGTTGTTTTGCATATTTGTTGGCACATGCATATGATATATTGGTCAGCACTGCTGTAGGTACTGAGACATTTCTGGACCTTTTACAGACGACACTGATTTTCTGTTGCCAATATATCATGAGATACTGCAGTCTGAAGTGCTGTCTGCTTCTTGTGTCGTCTCCATGTCCTCGTGCTTCCCCAGCTCTGCCAGTGACTTTCAAGCAAGAGCTCCAGAACCAGGAGACCAAAGAGGGAGGCAGCGTCACCCTGCACTGTGAGCTGTCGAAACCTGGAGCCCCAGTTGAGTGGAGGAAAGGGGCAGCAGCGCTGAAGACTGGGGACAAATACAAGATGAAGCAGAGGGGCTGCACTGCTGAGCTGCTGATTGAGAGCCTTCAGCCTGAAGACACAGGAGACTACAGCTGTGTGTGTGGAGACCAGCACACCACAGCCCGGCTCACTGTAGAGGGTAGGAATGAGGCCTCTTCACCCCTCACCTGCACTGGAGTGGGTTTTCTGTGGGAGCAGAGAGCACTGTGCTCTGAGCTGTTGTCAGGGTGTAGAGGAGCAGTGTATCTGACCCTGGGCTGCTGTGTCCTGCAGTCAGTATGTGCTGAAGTGCCAGAGTGGCTGATGTCTTGTAGTTGTTGCTTGTTGGCGTTACTGTTTTGTGTGTGTTTTGGTGCTTAGAAAGTCATTATGCTGAATGTCTAATGCCTGTGTTATTGAAATTTGCTGAATTTCTTGTTCTTCTGTGTAGATAGCAGAACGAATTTACAATATAACTTCAAGAAACTCATTTTTATTGATTAGTCCGTTAATCTTCAATCAGGAAACGTTTTAATTGCATAACATTATTCTACAGTATTTCCACTGCCACAACATAAAGAAATATCTATGAAATTGTGTCCTTTTCAGGAAACCCATTTTGACTTATGAACAACTATGACCATGAAAAAAACATTCATTTGGTTAGATTGATTGAAGGTGCTTTTTTTGTCAGTGTGAGCTCTTTTTTTACTAATGTGATTGTTTATCCATGTTTGAACCAAAGTATTGCTTGATGTTGTTTTGCATATCTGTTGGCACATGCATATGATATATTGGTCAGCACTGCTGTAGGTACTGAGACATTTCTGGACCTTTTACAGACGACACTGATTTTCTGTTGCCAATATATCATGAGATTCTGCAGTCTGAAGTGCTGTCTGCTTCTTGTGTCGTTTCCGTGTCCTCGTGCTTCCCCAGCTCTGCCAGTGACTTTCAAGCAAGAACTCCAAAACCAGGAGGCCAAAGAGGGAGGCAGCGTCACCCTGCGCTGTGAGCTGTCGAAACCTGGAGCCCCAGTGGAGTGGAGGAAAGGGGCAGCAGCGCTGAAGACTGGGGACAAATACAAGATGAAGCAGAGGGGCTGCACTGCTGAGCTGCTAATTGAGAGCCTTCTGCCTGAAGACACAGGAGACTACAGCTGTGTGTGTGGAGACCAGCACACCACAGCCCGGCTCACTGTAGAGGGTAGGAATGAGGCCTCTTCACCCCTCACCTGCACTGGAGTGGGTTTTCTGTGGGAGCGGAGAGTACTGGGCTCTGAGCTGTTGTCAGGGTGTAGAGGAGCAGTGTATCTGACCCTGGGCTGCTGTGTCCTGCGGTCAGTATGTGCTGGAAGTGTCAGGGTGGCTAATGTCTTGTAGTTGGTGCTTGTTGGCGTTATTGTTTTGTGTGTGTTTTGGTGCTCAGAAAGTCATTATGCTGAATGTCTAATGCCTGTGTTATTGAAATTTGCCGAGTTTCTTGTTCTTCTGTGTAGTTAGCAGAAAGACTTAAAATATAACTTCAAGAAACTGATTTTTATTGATTAGTCTGTTTACCTTCAATCAGGAAATGTTTTAATCGCAGCACTTTAATCAAAGTCCACTGCCACAACATAAAGAAATATCTATTAAATTGTGTCCTTTTCAGGAAACCCATTTTGACTTATGAACAACTATGACCATGAAAAAACATTAATTTGGTTAGATTGATTGAAGGTGCTTTTTTTGTCAGTGTGAGCTCTTTTTTTACTAATGTGATTGTTTATCCATGTTTGAACCAAAGTATTGCTTGATGTTGTTTTGCATATCTGTTGGCACATGCATATGATATATTGGTCAGCACTGCTGTAGGTACTGAGACATTTCTGGACCTTTTACAGACGACACTGATTTTCTGTTGCCAATATATCATGAGATACTGCAGTCTGAAGTGCTGTCTGCTTCTTGTGTCGTTTCCGTGTCCTCGTGCTTCCCCAGCCCTGCCAGTGACTTTCAAGCAAGAGCTCCAGAACCAGGAGACCAAAGAGGGAGGCAGCGTCACCCTGCGCTGTGAGCTGTCGAAACCTGGAGCCCCAGTTGAGTGGAGGAAAGGGGCAGCAGCGCTGAAGACTGGGGACAAATACAAGATGAAGCAGAGGGGCTGCACTGCTGAGCTGCTGATTGAGAGCCTTCAGCCTGAAGACACAGGAGACTACAGCTGTGTGTGTGGAGACCAGCACACCACAGCCCGGCTCACTGTAGAGGGTAGGAATGAGGCCTCTTCACCCCTCACCGGCAATGGAGTGGGTTTTCTGTGGGAGCGGAGAGCACTGGGCTCTGAGCTGTTGTCAGGGTGTAGAGGAGCAGTGTGGCTGACCCTGGGCTGCTGTGTCCTGCAGTCAGTATGTGCTGGAAGTGTCAGGGTGGCTGATGTCTTGTAGTTGGTGCTTGTTGGTGTTTTTTGTGTGTTACGGAGCTCAGAGAGTAGGTTGCAGACTGTCTTACAGTTCTCTTATTGTAAGTTTCCAGAGCTTTGTCTTTTTCTGTGTGATATGCAGTGTGACAACATGATGTAGCTTCAAAACCTTATTGATTAATGAAATACTGTATACTAATCTTCATGCTGTATTTGTTTTATATCCGTAAAATTTAATATATTTCCACTTTCACACCATAAAAATTAGGTGAGGGTGAAAACAAAGACTATAGGAATCTTTGTCCGTTTCAGAAAACACATTTTGTCTCATTAATGATTCTGGCCATGAATGAGACATTTATCTGAGTAATTTCATTGAAGGTGCCTTTTTTGTCAGTGTGAGCTCTTTTTTACTAATGCGATTGTTTATCCATGTTTGAACCAAAGTATTGCTTGATGTTGTTTTGCACATTTGTTGGCACATGTATATGATATATTGAGCAGCTCTGGTCTAGATACTAAGACTTTTCTGGACTGTTTTCAGACAATACCGGTTTCCTGTTGCCAATATATCATGAGATATTGCAGTCTGAAGTGCTGTCTGCTTCTTGTGTCGTTTCCGTGTCCTCGTGTTTCCCCAGCTCTGCCAGTGACTTTCAAGCAAGAGCTCCAGAACCAGGAGACCAAAGAGGGAGGCAGCGTCACCCTGCGCTGTGAGCTGTCGAAACCTGGAGCCCCATTGGAGTGGAGGAAAGGGGCAACAGCGCTGAAGACTGGGGACAAATACAAGATGAAGCAAAGGGGCTGCACTGCTGAGCTGCTGATTGAGAGCCTTCTGCCTGAAGACACAGGAGACTACAGCTGTGTGTGTGGAGACCAGCACACCAAAGCCCGGCTCACTGTAGAGGGTAGGAATGAGGCCTCTTCACCCCTCACCTGCACTGGAATGGGTTTTCTGTGGGAGCGGAGAGCACTGGGCTCTGAGCTGTTGTCGGGGTGTAGAGGAGCAGTGTGGCTGACCCTGGGCTGCTGTGTCCTGGAGTCAGTATGTGCAGGAAGTGTCAGGGTGGCTGATGTCTTGTAGTTGGTGCTTGTTGGCATTATTGTTTTGTGTGTGTTTTGGTACTCAGAAAGTCATTATGCTGAATGTCTAATGCCTGTGTTATTGAAATTTGCCGAGTTTCTTGTTGTTCTGTGTGGTAAGCAGAGCAACTTCATGATGTCACTTCTAGAAACTCATCCAGTAGATGTTTTTCCTTGCTTTGGAGATAATCTATGTCCACAACCACAAAATAAAGAAATCCATTTGATATAGTGTCCTTTTCAGGACCCATATTTTGTCTTATGAATGACCAAGGCCATAAAAGTGTAGTGTTCTCTCGCAAGGCACCATTTCTGTAGGGGTTTGGGCATTTTCTGGGACAATTATTAATTGTAGCAGTACTGTATGTCACAAAATTATTCTTTTAATGGTCTTAGAATCCAACCTTGCGGTATAAATCAAACGACGCACATACACACAGGTACTAATACACTAAAATAAATGTATTAATATATAAAATATGCATGTAAACCTTACAGATCTTATCGTGAGGGTTATCAGAATGCAAAAGATATATATTCAGTCAGTCACAAAGAGTTACACATATCAAGAGGACATTTTTGCTGCATATCATTCATTTAGACCGTTTCGTAATTGAACTTGGTTACAACTTCTACATTAGATACTCAAAACAAGTACAAAGCTTTTAGGAATTAAATTGATATCAACTGGTTGGGATTACAATTGAATTCTCGAGTTGTAATGCAGTGAAGTTGAATACTCATCCAATCTCTGGGGCTTCAGATCTCCTGCGGGCACAAAGAAGCAGTTGCAGGCTTGTTGCTGTCCAATCCGCGCGCTCTGGCTCGGGGCCCGGCAGTGCTTGGTGCAGCTGGAGAGATTCTTGCTGCGCTGCTCTCTGAAGACCGGCTACTTAGTGTTGGCTTTAACTAGCAAAGTTTGTGCACAGGAGAAAAGATGACTGTGGGTCCCAGCAGGTCAGGAAGAAGACAGGTTCGTTCCTGATGAAGTGCTAGTTCTGAATACTGATTCAGCTGTCCACAGTTCCGACCTGTTCACGAGGCTTGCTGCTGGTGCTAAACTCAGATGGATCCTTTGGTTACTCGTGGCAACCTCCGCTCTTGACTCTTAGAACAAAGCAAAGTTCTGGCCATCGGACACACTGGCCTTTAAGTGGTTGTCCGGGCTGATTCTCAAGATGGTCAGGAGGCGTGCTGCCAAAATGTCCTGCGCTTCCCAACTGTTCTGGCCTGCGGGCAGTCCTGCCCTGGAATTGTCTTTAGAATAGTCTCGCACCCCTGGAATTCTTCTCTGGAGCTCTGTGTTGCCTGTTTTTACCTGGAGAAACTTCAGGTCGTTCATTGGCTGAAAGTTTCATTTGCATCAGAGACCCAAGTGGGTTACTCTGCCCTACCAGTTCCTGATTGGCTGATGATGAGTAACCATGCCCTCTGACCTTGGGGTTGTAAACCACTTGGATGAGGCTCCTTTGGAATCTTGCAGACCTTTAGGTACCAATGGATGACCATTGATCATGATAGCCAAGCTTAACTAAGTGCATCCCCATTTGGGAACTGTCCCTTATCAAAAGAAAACCTTAAATCAGCCTGCATGAATAGCTTCTCTGTGGCTGCACCACAGAGAAGAAGAGAGAGATGAGGCCTCATATGGGAAAGCACAGCAACACTTAAATCTGTATTTTAATAAGTCTCGCCGCTACAAAAGAAACATTTATCTATGTAGTTTGATTGAAGGTGCCATTTTTTGTCAGTCTGAGCTGTGTCACTGACTTAACTGTTTATCCATGTTTGAACCAAAGTATTGCTTGATGTTGTTTTGCATATTTGTTGGCACATGCATATGATATATTGGTCAGCACTGCTGTAGGTACTGAGACATTTCTGGACCTTTTACAGACGACACTGATTTTCTGTTGCCAATATATCATGAGATACTGCAGTCTGAAGTGCTGTCTGCTTCTTGTGTCGTCTCCATGTCCTCGTGCTTCCCCAGCTCTGCCAGTGACTTTCAAGCAAGAGCTCCAGAACCAGGAGACCAAAGAGGGAGGCAGCGTCACCCTGCACTGTGAGCTGTCGAAACCTGGAGCCCCAGTTGAGTGGAGGAAAGGGGCAGCAGCGCTGAAGACTGGGGACAAATACAAGATGAAGCAGAGGGGCTGCACTGCTGAGCTGCTGATTGAGAGCCTTCAGCCTGAAGACACAGGAGACTACAGCTGTGTGTGTGGAGACCAGCACACCACAGCCCGGCTCACTGTAGAGGGTAGGAATGAGGCCTCTTCACCCCTCACCTGCACTGGAGTGGGTTTTCTGTGGGAGCGGAGAGCACTGGGCTCTGAGCTGTTGTCAGGGTGTAGAGGAGCAGTGTATCTGACCCTGGGCTGCTGTGTCCTGCAGTCAGTATGTGCTGAAGTGCCAGAGTGGCTGATGTCTTGTAGTTGTTGCTTGTTGGCGTTACTGTTTTGTGTGTGTTTTGGTGCTTAGAAAGTCATTATGCTGAATGTCTAATGCCTGTGTTATTGAAATTTGCTGAATTTCTTGTTCTTCTGTGTAGATAGCAGAACGACTTTACAATATAACTTCAAGAAACTCATTTTTATTGATTAGTCCGTTAATCTTCAATCAGGAAATGTTTTAATTGCATAACATTATTCTACAGTATTTCCACTGCCACAACATAAAGAAATATCTATGAAATTGTGTTCTTTTCAGGAAACCCATTTTGATTTATGAATGACTCTGGCCATGAATGAGACATTTATCTGAGTAATTTCATTGAAGTTGCCTTTTTTGTCAGTGTGAGCTCTTTTTTTACTAATGTGATTGTTTATCCATGTTTGAACCAAAGTATTGCTTGATGTTGTTTTGCATATCTGTTGGCACATGCATATGATATATTGGTCAGCACTGCTGTAGGTACTGAGACATTTCTGGACCTTTTACAGACAACACTGATTTTCTGTTGCCAATATATCATGAGATACTGCAGTCTGAAGTGCTGTCTGCTTCTTGTTTCGTCTCCGTGTCCTCGTGCTTCCCCAGCTCTGCCAGTGACGTTCAAGCAAGAGCTCCAGAACCAGGAGGCCAAAGAGGGAGGCAGCGTCACCCTGCGCTGTGAGCTGTCGAAACCTGGAGCCCCAGTGGAGTGGAGGAAAGGGGCAGCAGCGCTGAAGACTGGGGACAAATACAAGATGAAGCAGAGGGGCTGCACTGCTGAGCTGCTGATTGAGAGCCTTCAGCTTGAAGACACAGGAGACTACAGCTGTGTGTGTGGAGACCAGCACACCACAGCCCGGCTCACTGTAGAGGGTAGGAATGAGGCCTCTTCACCCCTCACTTGCACTGGAGTGGGTTTTCTGTGGGAGCAGAGAGCACTGGGCTCTGAGCTGTTGTCAGGGTGTAGAGGAGCAGTGTGGCTGACCCTGGGCTGCTGTGTCCTGGAGTCAGTATGTGCAGGAAGTCTCAGGCTGGCTGATGTCTTGTAGTTGGTGCTTGTTGGCGTTTTTTGTGTGTTAAGGAGCTCAGAGATTAGGTTGCAAACTGTCTTACAGTTCTCTTATTGAAGTTTCCAGAGCTTTGTTTTCTTCTGGGTGATATGCAGTGTGACTACATGATATAGCTTTGAAAACTTATTGATTAATGAAGTATACTATGCTTCATGCAGTATTTGTTTTCTACCCATAAAATTTAATGTATTTCCACTTTCACACCGTAACTAAATAGGTGAGGTTAAAAAGAAGACTGTAGTAAACTTTGTCCTTTTCAGAAAACACATTTTGTCTCATTAATGACTCTGGCCATGAATGAGACATTTATCTGAGTAATTTCATTGAAGTTGCCTTTTTTGTCAGTGTGAGCTCTTTTTTACTAATGCGATTGTTTATCCATGTCTGAACCAAAGTATTGCTTGATGCTGTTTTGTATATTTGTTGGGACATGCATATGATATATTGAGCAGCTCTGCTCTAGATACTAAGACTTTTCTGGACTGTTTTTAGACAATACTGGTTTCCTGCTGCCAATATATCATGAGATACTGCAGTCTGAAGTGCTGTCTGCTTCTTGTGTCGTTTCCGTGTCCTCGTGCTTCCCCAGCTCTGCCAGTGACTTTCAAGCAAGAGCTCCAGAACCAGGAGACCAAAGAGGGAGGCAGCGTCACCCTGCGCTGTGAGCTGTCGAAACCTGGAGCCCCAGTGGAGTGGAGGAAAGGGGCAGCAGTGCTGAAGACTGGGGACAAATACAAGATGAAGCAGAGGGGAGCAACAAGTGAATTGCAAATCTGCAATTTAGAGATCGAGGATAGTGGAGAGTACAGCTGTGTGTGTGGAGAGCACAAAACAACCGCCTCTCTCAAAGTCAATGGTAGGAGGAATTAGCCACTATGTTATTGACACTGGGTAACATTGTGTGTGAGCAATGAATTTACGTCATGCATGTTTGATTTCATGCATTTTTCCTTTATGAAATGCCAGTATGTTCCATGTTTTTACTAGAAATTAATTTTCTTAGAAAACCGACTTTTCACTTGTTCTGAGTCACTGGGGTTGCTTATACTGTATTTCTTTTGGAAGTTTGCTGGATGGGGCAGTGGATGAGTCAAAAGTTTGCCTCCTTTATTAACTTTTATCCGTGATGTGGAATAATACAGTTCTTAGCTTCCTCTCATCTGAAACTCTTGTTTGACCCCCTTTCATGATTCTACAGCACTGCCGGTCATTTTCAAACAAGTGCTACAAGACCAGGAGGCTCAGGAAGGAGCCACTGCCACCCTGTGCTGTGAGCTCTCTAAACCCGGAGCTCTCGTGGAGTGGTGGAAAGGCAAGGAGCTGCTTCTGCCTGGAGACAAGTATCAGATGAAGCAGAGAGGAAACAATGCTGAGATGAAAATTAAAAATTTGGAACCTAACGATGCCGGAGAATACACCTGTATCACAGGAGACCAGAAAACAAGTGCTCAAGTGAAAGTGACGGGTATGCCCTAAGACAATTATTTTGTCACTTTCAGAGAGGATACAGCTCAAAAACATGTCATCATCGATCTCATAACGGAAACATTATTATTTAAATGTTCTTTAAAAATATGCTGGTTTCCTTCCAGTGTGTTTCTGTTGAGTGGTATTCTGTGTCTTCCTCACTGCTTAAAAATGTGTACAGTAGATAAGATATCAACACAAATTCCTTCTTTGTAAAAAGAGTATGTTTTTATTCTTTTTTTTAACATAACTACAGTATACATTTGACATTCAAAACTGTGTAACATGCTACCATCAGTGTTAGCTGAAAATGATTAATTTAATTTTCTTTCTTTGTCTTGGCTTTATGAATCAATACTGCACATGGAAGTGGAGTGTTAAATGCAAAATCTGTAACCATATCCAGTCTTTATTGTGCCAACCACCATATTCTTAATAGATACTGAACGAAAAACATTTTTTATTTAAATGGTAATGATAAGTGGTGTCTTTTTTAAATCTTAACCACTGAGCCACATTTTGTATTACTGCCTGCGTTTGGTCTATTTTTTAACTGTGCCATGATCTCAGAAAACAAATGTTCCCATTTATCTTCAACTTACCAGCTTTGCCTGTGCTTTTCAAAGAAGAACTTAAGCACCAGGATGCCAAAGAAGGGGACAGCATTACTCTGCATTGCAAGCTCTCTATGCCAGGAGCTGCAGTGGAGTGGAGGAAGGGCAGGGAGCTGCTGCAGTCTGGAGACAAATATGAGATGAGGCAGTCTGGCTCTGTAACAGAACTGCTAATATGTAACTTAGAAGTGGGCGATACTGGGCATTATACTTGTAAAAGTAAAGATGCAGAATCGACCGCTGAACTCATTGTGAAAGGTAGGATGAGCGTTTCTTTTCAGAACATGTTTCAGTATGCTTAGGGCAATATCTGGGGCACTGATAATTTTGTAGTTTGTAAAGTACAACTTGTAAAGTACAAGTTTCCTCCTTATAAGATAGTGCTTTATTATTTATTCTCTTCACTGTGATAGCAATGTGTGTACCTTGATCGAGGCAGCTATTTACCACTCGCTCTTTAATTGCGTGACCTCTGTTTCCCAGCCATGCCTGTAACTTTCAAAAAAGAACTTCAGAACCAACAGACCACAGGGGGAGGCAGTGCTACCCTGCTCTGTGAGCTGTCTAAACCTGGAGCCCCAGTGGAGTGGAGGAAAGGAGGAACTGCTCTAAAGTCTGGGGACAAATATAAGATGAAACAGAGGGGCTCCGTAGCTGAGCTAATTATAAATAATTTAGAAGTAGAAGATACTGGAGATTATATCTGTGCCATTGGTGCTCAACAGACCAGTGCTCATGTTAATGTCAATGGTAGGTTGAATGACTGACAGAAATTGAATAGAATGAAAAGATTACAGGTGTATCAAAATACATTTTTTAATATATTGGAAAAAAATATTGTGGGGAACACCCGTGATAAAGGTGATTAATGTGCTCTGATTTTTCTTTGTTGTACTTTTGAACATTGAACCAAGACTTAATACGTTAAGGGGCACAGCATAGTCTAATTTAGGCTATATATTACTATAGGCTTTCTATTTCTATTCTTTGAGATACGATGAATCTGAAAGCAATGATTTCAGATTGTGTTTTGACCCCAGTCATTTACTTTCTTTTGAAGTGATAAAATTGCTGAGGATGTCATTCTGCCCATTGTATCATTGCCAGTGTCACACTAGTAATAGTCTTAGCATGACATGGAGTTGGGACCCTTTTTCTTTTAAAGGTTCAGGGAATGTGTACAAATGTCAGCTTGTTCCCTTCAAACAAACAACACTCTCATACGCTTGTACTTCACATACTTCACATACTTTATGTAATCACCATAAAGTAAGAAACTATTTTATTAGTGTAAAGGCTTAACAAAAATGTGAATGGAAACCACTTATTGCGACATAGCACTTCTTTAAATAATGCTTCCTTAAATAGGCTATCAGTTTAGTTAGAGTGTGTCTCCTGTGTCTCAGGAGTGTGAAGGTGTGTTGTGCCTCTTCATATAAATTATATCCAATTATTCCATTAGGAATCTGTGTGTTCTGTTGAATGCCAGAAAATGTGGATTTAGGTTGGAGGATTGTACAGACATAGTAGAGGTAAAAAACAAGATGGGATACCCGGTTGTAGCCTTGAATTATAATAATCTAAGATTGTGTAAGAAAGCTGGATTCTTCACCTAATCATGTTTCCTGGTAGCTTTTGAAATGCTGGTATTTGTTTTCCAATGTTGCTGGTATTTCAGTGGTTCTTGGATTGTGAAAAAGACTGATTAAATGACTTCAGAATGACTTCAGAAAAAACCTGCGGTGACAGTGTCAATGTCATTTTCCATCAATCAGCACTACCCAGCATTTTCAAACGAGAGCTGCAGGACCAGGAGGTTCAGGAAGGGTCCACTGTCACCCTGCGCTGTGAGCTCTCTAAACCCGGAGCCCAGGTGGAGTGGAGGAAGGGAGGAGTGGTGCTGCAGCCCAGTGACAAGTATGAGATGAGGCAGGAGGGAGCTGTTGTAGAGCTGGTAGTTCATGATCTGAAGCTGGACGACATGGGAGACTACATCTGTGACACTGGTGACAAGACAAGCACAGCATCTCTGAAAGTCAATGGTAGGAAAGAGCCTGGCTTGATGTATAATTTTCATCCATTACTGTGCCACGTATTTTACTCAGAATCAGAGTGGGTCCCATATCCATTGCTCCACAACAGTCAGTCTTGCTTCTAGCTTCATTTGAATCCTAAGATCTGCAATTGGACAATTTGTGTTGCACTTTTGGATTTTGAGATGAGATGATTTTTTAAACTTTTTGGTTTTTGTCATTTATTGAAAAGTTTATTTCCTTTAATTCAGCATTTGACTTTTATGCATCATTCCTCAGCCTTGCCCACCATTTTCAAACAAGAGCTGCAAAGCCAGGAGGCTGAAGAGGGCAGCAGTGTTGCCCTGTGCTGTGAGCTCTCAAAACCTGGAGCGTCAGTGGAGTGGAGGAAGGGAGAGGAGCTGCTTCTGCCGGGAAACAAGTATCAGATGAAGCAGATTGGCCACAATGTTGAGCTGGTAGTGAGCAGCCTACAGCCTGAAGACGGTGGAGACTACACCTGTGACACAGGGGACAGGAAGAGCACAGCTCATGTTAAAGTCAATGGTAGGACCATGTATCACCATCCCTCATCAGCACTGCTGTCCTGCATCACTCCTGTGTGTAATGATCTGCTGCCACTCTGGTGTCTAACACCTTGCTGATAATCAGACACATTCATTACACCTTGCATGCACCTGCGCTTGTCTGTTCCCTGTTCTGCACCATCGTCATAGAAGTGGTCATCATGCCATTGGTATAAAAGCAGCTAGATTATCAAAATGAGAGTGAAATCAAGGTTTCATCCTCATATACTGGATTTTCATGCGTTTATATGTGGTTTATTAGGATATGGCAGAAATTCTAGAAGAGGAGTGCTTGGAGCTAAGAAGGATTTGTTTTTCAACCTTGTATTTGTAGTGTCTTGAATTTGTACTAGATCTTAACCGTTTTCATCTTTTATGTCACTAAACTGTTTATTGATCTCACACTGGATTTGAGAATTATATTTCTCCCTGATACTCATGGTGTGGGTCATTTTCATACTTAATCTGAGCCACAGATGGCTTAATATTTAATGGGGTTATTGTGTAACAGAAGCAGAAAACGTTGTTTGAATAAGAAGGTGATTAAGTAGATTCTGTGTTTGAAGAGTGTTCCTGATCAGATCAGCTCTGGAGGAAGGATGTCACCTCATTGTGAAGAGGACATGAGGAGGCTGCATTTCTAATTTTTCTTTGCTCGGTTCAAACTTGACTCCCCAGCACTGCCTGTCCTTTTCAAACAAGAGCTGCAGAGCCAGGAGTCTGAAGAGGGCAGCAGGGCCTTCCTGCGCTGTGAGCTCTCTAAACCCAGAGCCCAGGTGGAGTGGAGGAAGGGAGGAGTGGTGCTGCAGCCCAGTGACAAGTATGAGATGAGGAAGGAGGGAGCTGCTGTAGAGCTGGTAGTTCATGATCTGAAGCTGGATGACATGGGAGACTACATCTGTGACACTGGTGACAAGACAAGCACAGCATCTCTGAAAGTCAATGGTAGGAAATGTCCTGGCCTGGAGTATAATTTTTATCCATTATTGTATCAGCGTATTATACTCAGAATCAGAGTGGGTCCCATATCCATTGTTCCACAACAGTCACAGTCTTGCTTCTAGCTTCATTTGAATCCTAAGATCTGCAATTGGACAATTTGTGCTGCACTTTTGGATTTTGAGATAAATGATTTTTTACCTTTTTGGTTTTTGTCATTTATTAAAAAAGTTTATTTCCTTTAATTCAGCATTTGACTTTTATGCATCATTCCTCAGCCTTGCCCACCATTTTCAAACAAGAGCTGCAAAGCCAGGAGGCTGAAGAGGGCAGCAGTGTTGCCCTGTGCTGTGAGCTCTCTAAACCTGGAGCGTCAGTGGAGTGGAGGAAGGGAGAGGAGCTGCTTCTGCCGGGAAACAAGTATCAGATGAAGCAGATTGGCCACAATGTTGAGCTGGTAGTGAGCAGCCTGCAGCCTGAAGACGGTGGAGACTACACCTGTGACACAGGGGACAGGAAGAGCACAGCTCATGTTAAAGTCAATGGTAGGACCATGTATCACCATCCCTCATCAGCACTGCTGTCCTGCATCACTCCTGTGTGTAATGATCTGCTGCCACTCTGGTGTCTAACACCTTGCTGATAATCAGACACATTCATCACACCTTGCAGGCACCTGCGCTTGTCTGTTCCCTGTTCTGCACCATCGTCATAGAAGTGGTCATCATGCCATTGGTATAAAAGCAGCTAGATTATCAAAATGAGAGTGGAATCAAGGTTTCATCCTCATATACTGGATTTTCATGCGTTTATATGTGGTTTATTAGGATATGGCAGAAATTCTAGAAGAGGAGTGCTTGGAGCTAAGAAGGATTTGTTTTTCAACCTTGTATTTGTAGTGTCTTGAATTTGTACTAGATCTTAACCGTTTTCATCTTTTATGTCACTAAACTGTTTATTGATCTCACACTGGATTTGAGAATTATATTTCTCCCTGATACTCATGGTGTGGGTCATTTTCATACTTAATCTGAGCCACAGATGGCTTAATATTGAATGGGGTTATTGTGTAACAGAAGCAGAAAACGTTGTTTGAATAAGAAGGTGATTAAGTAGATTCTGTGTTTGAAGAGTGTTCCTGATCAGATCAGCTCTGGAGGAAGGATGTCACCTCATTGTGAAGAGGACATGAGGAGGCTGCATTTCTAATTTTTCTTTGCTCGGTTCAAACTTGACTCCCCAGCACTGCCTGTCCTTTTCAAACAAGAGCTGCAGAGCCAGGAGTCTGAAGAGGGCAGCAGGGCCTTCCTGCGCTGTGAGCTCTCTAAACCCAGAGCCCAGGTGGAGTGGAGGAAGGGAGGAGTGGTGCTGCAGCCCAGTGACAAGTATGAGATGAGGAAGGAGGGAGCTGCTGTAGAGCTGGTAGTTCATGATCTGAAGCTGGATGACATGGGAGACTACATCTGTGACACTGGTGACAAGACAAGCACAGCATCTCTGAAAGTCAATGGTAGGAAATGTCCTGGCCTGGAGTATAATTTTTATCCATTATTGTATCAGCGTATTATACTCAGAATCAGAGTGGGTCCCATATCCATTGTTCCACAACAGTCACAGTCTTGCTTCTAGCTTCATTTGAATCCTAAGATCTGCAATTGGACAATTTGTGCTGCACTTTTGGATTTTGAGATAAATGATTTTTTACCTTTTTGGTTTTTGTCATTTATTAAAAAAGTTTATTTCCTTTAATTCAGCATTTGACTTTTATGCATCATTCCTCAGCCTTGCCCACCATTTTCAAACAAGAGCTGCAAAGCCAGGAGGCTGAAGAGGGCAGCAGTGTTGCCCTGTGCTGTGAGCTCTCTAAACCTGGAGCGTCAGTGGAGTGGAGGAAGGAAGAGGAGCTGCTTCTGCCGGGAAACAAGTATCAGATGAAGCAGATTGGCCACAATGTTGAGCTGGTAGTGAGCAGCCTGCAGCCTGAAGACGGTGGAGACTACACCTGTGACACAGGGGACAGGAAGAGCACAGCTCATGTTAAAGTCAATGGTAGGACCATGTATCACCATCCCTCATCAGCACTGCTGTCCTGCATCACTCCTGTGTGTAATGATCTGCTGCCACTCTGGTGTCTAACACCTTGCTGATAATCAGACACATTCATCACACCTTGCAGGCACCTGCGCATGTCTGTTCCCTGTTCTGCACCATCGTCATAGAAGTGGTCATCATGCCATTGGTATAAAAGCAGCTAGATTATCAAAATGAGAGTGAAATCATGGTTTCATCCTCATATACTGGATTTTCATGCGTTTATATGTGGTTTATTAGGATATGGCAGAAATTCTAGAAGAGGAGTGCTTGGAGCTAAGAAGGATTTGTTTTTCAACCTTGTATTTGTAGTGTCTTGAATTTGTACTAGATCTTAACCGTTTTCATCTTTTATGTCACTAAACTGGTTATTGATCTCACACTGGATTTGAGAATTATATTTCTCCCTGATACTCATGGTGTGGGTCATTTTCATACTTAATCTGAGCCACAGATGGCTTAATATTTAATGGGGTTATTGTGTAACAAGCAGAAAACGTTGTTTGAATAAGAAGGTGATTAAGTAGATTCTGTGTTTGAAGAGTGTTCCTGATCAGATCAGCTCTGGAGGAAGGATGTCACCTTATTGTGAAGAGGACATGAGGAGGCTGCATTTCTAATTTTTCTTTGCTCGGTTCAAACTTGACTCCCCAGCACTGCCTGTCCTTTTCAAACAAGAGCTTAAGAGCCAGGAGGCTGAAGAGGGCAGCAGGGCCTTCCTGCGCTGTGAGCTCTCTAAACCTGGAGCCCAGGTGGAGTGGAGGAAGGGAGGAGTGGTGCTGCAGCCCAGTCACAAGTATGAGATGAGGCAGGAGGGAGCTGCTGTAGAGCTGGTAGTTCATGACCTGAAGCTGGATGACATGGGAGACTACATCTGTGACACTGGTGACAAGACAAGCACAGCATCTCTGAAAGTCAATGGTAGGAAGGAGCCTGTAGTAATCTGTGTTTCTTACATCTCCATTATTATGTCTTCCAGTCCCTTCATCATGTAGAATATACTCTTTTTTGTTCTTACAATCATTTTCAGAGATTTTTGTCTGAAATTGTTCAGAGGTAAAGGTTACCCATTATCAGTTATCACTTATTTTCTTCCTTATGAAGTTATCCTTCATAAATATCAGACACTATACATTTACTCTATATGTCTTCTGTGAGAATGAGACTTTCCTGGTCATAACTTCAAATCTTTCATTCACATTTGTATCTGTATTAAAAAGTCACAGTGACTGTTTTGTGTTCTTGTGTTCTTTATTTTGTGAAAAGGAGCTTGAATCTAACTGCAGATTGATCTTCTACCATGTCATTGAAAATATCATTTATTTTCTGTGTCAAAGAGCCTGTGAATTATATTTACTTTAACATAGCATCCTATGTTAGTCCAAGTATTAATTATTGCTCATCTTTGATCTAAATCATTTCAGAAACAACTTAATTCAGTTTTTATTTCATCGTATGTGCCTTTTCTTATGTAAGTGGGATTAAAGAACAAGTTATCTACAGTAGTTATGTAGTTGAATCCAATACCCTGGCTTCTTTCAAGAAGTTGCTTAATGAGCTTTTAAGATTAATCAACTATTAACTTCCAAATTGGCCAAATCACACCTGTAAACATTCCTTTGTTCTTATGGGTGTTCATGATACATTAATGTGCAGCTCAAACTTTTAGTAAGTGCTCTTTTTGCTGGCATTTTGGTTTGTTTTCTTTCTTTAACAATATCATAGCAATGTTGTGAAACTCATTGAGGGTGTGTGGGATACATCTTTGTGTACAGCCTTTGCTGAAACATAGATGTTGTAACTAATGTTGTATCAGTAATTAGACACTATCATGGTTAGTAATGGGAGACATATTTATTAGTGGTCCGGTATGAACTTAGAATGGTGATAGTCACTGGCAGATGCAAAGTGTATTGACAATATTGAATTAATTACATGGCCATTTCACTTGGGCAATTAGTTTTAGTTTGGAACTGAATACATCCATGATGTAGGCTTGGCTCAGCATAGTGACATGGCAGTTAATACTATTCATCATAGCTTCTGACTTGTTCTTTATATGAAGAACTATTGCTATTCTGCCTGTGTTCACATGGGTTTCCTCTGATTGATCTGGCTTTCACCCACCTTCCAAAAGACCCAATGGCTATTAATTTTGTGTGTGTGTGTGTGTGCCATGGTTAACTGGCATCCCTGCCACTCCTACATAATATGTTTTGCTGGGTTTTTCTTTTTTCCCATAAACTCCAGATGTGTTTTCATTTTTTGTATAAACCTAACATTAACCTTTTTACAGTAGACCCTTCTTTCACTGATCTAGTTTCTTTCAGTCATTTTCCTGCATAGCAATTTCCTAAAGGTTTTGTGTGTTTCTTTTTCTCGTTTTATAAACTTCTCTCTTGCCACCAAACTGTTTATTAATTAAATACAACCCATGTTCTGCAGCTCTTCTGCAGTGGAGGTCAAGAGATCACCTGCTCCTTGTGGACAATGATTATTTTAATTCTGTTTCATTACAAAGTCATTACATACACCTTTAGTTAGGATGCAGTGTCACATATGTCCATCAATTACAGTATAACCCTGTATTTGTTTTGGGTGACATTTTTTTTTACTATGGTTCAGTCCTTCTCTTACTGCATCTTTACACTGAGTCAGTCCTTTTCCGTGGATAAATTTTGGCTAATCGATAATAAATGCCCTCCGACATAAAAAGTGGGAAATCTTGAACTAGAGCTATCAATCCAATACCCGTGTGTCTCTACTGATACACTGCCGTGAAACACTTTTCCTAGATCCACTGAAATGTATCATAAAGTACCTTTATGTTCCAAATGCGCAATGACCTTATTGTCCAGAGGGTGGACTTTATTTAATGCACTTTTCGGAAGAGGTCTGAGACGTCACACAGGAACCATTCAACAGTTTGAAAGAATGGCACAAGACTTTTCCTTTAGAATGGAAGCTCAGAAGAAAAATGATTATAGTGTTCAGAAGGTATTTTGGAACAGATGGCGTTAGGGTACTGTTGTAACAGACAAATAAGTTCTGGAGCCTCAGATGACGTTTAAACAACTGAGTTTATTGCATGCAAGGAACAATAAGACCAATGTACTGTTTGGAATATAGGTACAAAACTTCCAGTTTATATAGCAAATTTCAGCCGCTTCTAACATAAATTGTTACCATGGTAATGGGGGGGGGCACCTGTGTTTGGACATTCTCAAGACTTTGAACACTTTTAATGGTCGGTTTTATCTTTCCTTATTTATGGGGTCCTAGCTTGCACTTGGAATTTCTTATCAATTAACTCCCTTTCCTGCCATAACTCAAAGGTGCCTAAGCATGGAATGTCTTGTGACAAGACATCTTTGTGCAGAAAGAAATCAGTTAACCCCTTTTTCACATCTTATATCTTTCTTCATTACCAACTGATTTGTTAAGGGCCATTTATGACTTCAACGAAGCCTCTGTGCCACATCGTTTTTAAAGACCAATGAATAATTTTGTAATTGAAGAATTAATCATTTGGTTTGTTTTTTTACTGACAGCACTGCCAGTCATTTTCAAACAAGACCTGCAGGACCAGAAGGCTGAGGAAGGGGGCACTGCCACCCTGCAGTGCAAGCTCTCCAAACCAGGTGCCACAGTGGAGTGGAGAAAAGGAGGAGTGGAGCTTTGCCCTTGTGCCAAGTATGAGATTAGACAAGATGGCTGCAGTGTTTGCTTACTGATTCACAATGTAGAGCCAGAGGATGCTGGAGACTACACCTGTGACACTGGGGATCGACAGACCACCGCTTGTCTGTCAGTGAAGGGTAGGCAAGGACAGTACTGTATACATACTGTATGCTTTAATCTGATAGAAAGATTTGCCACACATTTTTTACTCAGAGAATAAGTCTTTTCTATCAAACCACCTTATTCTGTGATATATGTATTCTTGCATTTTCATTGGAGGTCCCGATACAAAATGTTTTCCTGTGTATGTTAAAAAGCTTTTGGATCTTCTACTCATGTACGCATGTATATTTCAATTTTGTGCTACTTACAGTGAAGACATTTGCTCTTTATACAAATGTCATAGGTAACTGGTTAACAAATTCTTGAATATCTGATATTCATAAATTACATTTGCTACATAGAGGAACTGTTTTTATTGCCAACATATTCAAAGTTTTAATTGATTTTTTTTAAAGTAAGCTCATTAAAAAACAGAGCAGTGGTTCTGGTTTAACTGCTTGCAGTTGGTTGGGTTGTTTTGCTTTGAATCAACTGCTGCCTCCTAACCCGCAGTCTCTCCAACCATCCCCGTGTCCTCTTCCCTGTAGCCCTGCCCGTATATTTCAGGACCTTGCTGGAGAGCCAGCTGGGAGAGACAGGAGGAATGGTCACCTTGAGCTGTGAGCTCACCAAGGCTGGAGCCCATGTGGACTGGAAGAAGGGCGGGAAAGTTGTAGAACCCAATGACAAGTATGAGATTAGGCAGGAAGGTACTGTAGCAGAGCTTGTCATTTACAACCTGAAGCCATCAGATGCCGGAGAATACACCTGTGACACGGGCGACCAGAAGTCTTCTGCCACACTCACTGTCCAGGGTAAGCAGGACTGTGTGGGTGCACACAACTGACAGAGTGCTTTTAATCAGCACTGGCACTTCCATAACTCATTGCCATTCTTGTCTTTCACTCTAACTCTTTTCATGAACTTTCACTGTCTGCCTTTTTGACCTTTCATCAGACCTAACTTCCTCTTTGCAGTGTTAACGTCTTATGAATATTTATCTTTTCTGGTTATAGTTTCCTAAAGCATTATGTCATAATGCTTGATACATATAGCTACAATAGCACTCAGGTTTTTGTACACTGCTAAATGTATTCCTATTCAGATTCAACCTAACTTAATGGTCTTAGATAATATTTGTTTAAAAGAGGAAACATGCAGTCTTAATTTTTATGATGGTTTCCTACTGGAAGATCTAATGGTCAGGGATCAATTTACTTTTTTAAAGCACACCAGATTAAACCTCTTAATCCACACATTATGGGTGGGATGATTGACATTTCAAATTCTACTCAGGTCAGAAAATGGAGAGAAATCCTCCTGCTCAAGAGGATCCTTTGGTGTACTGCAGTATTTGACTTATGTTAGGACACTACCTTTTTGTTGCTGCTCTTTGGATTGAAAATGGAAAGCATGAGCACTGCAGTACTATACACCAAGCATTTGTAATACGCATAGAAAATAAATTGCATTTTAAAAATAGTTTTATCATGACATGAAGTGATTATTGTTAAGGAAATAGTAAGGAATGGATCCTATGCAGATCCATGTAACTCCAAATTGGGAAAACAGAGTTAAACAGGGGGTATCCAAATACAAAGGCCAAACAAGCAGTAGGTCAATAGCCAAAAAGGCTTTAAAGCAATAATAGGCCAAAAGAGAAGCAAAGGATGTCTCAATGAAAACCTAATACTACGCAGGGAAAGGACAGAGAGCTGGGCTGAAGTAGGCTGGGAAGAGGAGACGTGGTGGTGAAGGGGTGCTGGGATTGGTTGACGAGGTCTAGGTACAGTAGTTTGAATCTTCCCTGAGTAACTGAGGTAGTTGCCTGTTTGGAGCCCCCTGGTGGTTGGATGATGGTACCGTAAAAATTATATTCAGAAAGTATCCTGTTGGAAGATTGAACAGTCACATTAGTAAAAGTCATGTGAGTTATGGATATTAAAAGTGCCTAAATTGCTGTATAAATATCTTAATCCAGAATGCATAGCATTTCATTATTAATTCAACCTCTTTTTTTTCTTGCGTTTTCACATAAGTTCACATAAGTGTGCAGTCATAGACTGTCTCACAGAAATGGATTGTAGTTGTGTCCTGATATATCTGGACATAGCTCAGAGAGGTAACTGCTATGTGCATTTCCTTTGATGACAGAACTGGACGTCACCATAGTGAAGGGGATAGAGAGCCTCACGGTGAAGGAGGACGAGGATGCAGTGTTCCAGTGTCAGGTCTCCCATGACAACGCACCCCAGGTGCAATGGAAACTGCAGGATATCCCACTCCAGAGCAATGAGATGAATGACATCACCGGGGAGGGGAAGGTGCACACCCTGACTCTCAGGAAAGTGACTCAGGAGGATTCGGGTACTGTGGTCTTCAGCGTTGGACCTCACACATCTTCTGCTGAGCTCACAGTCAGAGGTACAGTAGGGTATCGATCTGATGCTGTTCTGATCCCCTCTGCACCGCTGTGCATGCATTTTGTTTTTATCATTGAACCCATAGGACTCAACATACTATTTTTGATTCCTTGGAATAGAGGCTAGTTAGATTGATGAGTGCATCTTTGACAGACTGCAAGCAAAACTACACCAAGATCAGCAACATTAACCATGAAAGTTCATTCTGAAACAACTTAAAGGGATAGGGCATCATATTATAAATCCTTATATTTTGCTAGATAGCACCATTGCATCTTAGGAGAACCACAGTTTAAAACCTTCAGATGCATTATGATCTTCTTTGTACACCTTGCTTACAATCTGGTGTGTTAATTCTCCAGCTTCCAATGTGCTGTTCACACGCTGGCTGCAGAACCAGGAGGCTATGGAGGGGGACTCTGCCACCTTACGCTGTCAGCTCTCGCAGCCTGGGTCCTCTGTAGAGTGGAGGAAGGAGGCAGTTGTGCTGCAACCAAGCACAAAGTACGAGATGAGGGTCGATGGGACTGAGGCCCTGCTTGTCATCAAAGATCTCAAACTGGAGGATAGTGCAGACTACACCTGTGACACAGGAGACCAGCAAAGCACAGCATCTGTTTCTGTTAAAGGTAAGTTGACGAGTTTGACTCTCCATTTTTTTTCGCACCACTGTTGCATTGTGCCAGAGAAAGAGTGCATATTGTGTTAAATCTGGAAGGATGTTAGAGTGCCCTCTGCAGGGAAGAGTAGATACAAGGTGCAAGATAATACCAAGAACAAAACGATAACAAGATAAAAGCCCCAGAATCCTGACCTTGGTAGAAGGTCTGACCCTTCTGCAAAATGAATGATATTCTTGCCGGCAATACCAGGAACCTTTCATATACCACCACTCTTGGAAACTTGCAGTCTGTAACATGGTAAACCAGTGTCACATACATACATCCTTGTATTTAGATATTTATTTATTAATTTACTGACTGGTTGATTTGTGACTTCTACTTTAGTTATTGGTGCAACTAAAGTGATTATGATAGAAAATATGTTATACTGTAAACTGAAAGACAAGTGGAGACAAGATGGAGGTTTTTGTCAGAAACACACAGTCTGCCGAGGAATAGACTGCCATCCTCAGTCATCTGACCGATTTAAAGGCTAGAAAGCAGAAGCTTTCAGTGCTTTGTATCTGCTATACAGAGACAGAGGACCGTAGGGTCTGGGAGAGAGAAACAGAGAACAACTAGAGCATGAGTTTTGGAAAGGGATTCAGAAGACACATTTTGTTTAATATCAGCTAGGAGCTTAACTGCCTCTTATGACAGAAAGGAATTTGAGTAAGAGTCTAGTTAGAGTTTGAAAGGACTGCTAAGGTTTTTTGTTTTCATCTTCCCACTCAGTGTGTACAGTAAATAAAGGAGAACTGTTTTACCTCATGATGTGCCTGTTTACCAAGACCCAACTTTTCAAATATCCTGTAATGGCAGTCCGACCCCTAGTTTGGACAAATCACGTCTAAGCTTAGGTCCTGTTATTGTGGTTTTATTCAGTTGAGCAGTTTGAAATATTTTTGAGTTGTGTGGAGTTTGCTGTTTCGGTTTGTAGACATGTGTACGTTGATGTGACTTTCTGTGTTTTCTGGTTGGTTACGAGGGAGAAAGTGACTAGGAAAAGTTGAAGTTTAGGCAGAGAGTGAGCAAGAATGTGGCAGGTGTAAATGTGGCTATTCAGTAATAAACTGTACAAAAAATATTTGTCTCCATCCAGCTCCCATCAATACAGGCAGAGTATTTAACCACCATTGCACAAACCCTACAGTTATACAAGTCTGAAATGAAAGAACTTGCTAAAACTGACTAAATGATTTTCCTCAAGTATTAATTCCAGTAAAACAATTTTGCCAAAGATTGTGTCAAGCTACGTGTATCCTGTTTCCCCAGAGCCTGAAGTCAGGGTGGTGAAGGAGCTGAGGAGCGTGTCGGTATTTGCTAATGAGGATGCCATGTTCTCCGTGGAGCTGTCTCGGCCCTGTCTGAAGGATGTTCAGTGGAAGCTGGGAGACGTTCCCCTGCAGCACAATGAAATGAATGAGATTGGGATGGCGCGGAATGGCCTTGTCCACACTCTCACCCTGCGGAAGGTGACGCTGGATGATTCAAGCCCTGTGACCTTCACAGCTAGGGGCTGCACTTCCACAGCTGAACTTAATGTCTCAGGTCAGCAGTGCTACTACATCCCTGCTACTGTATATTGTCATCTTTCCAGGCTATAGACTGAGATGTTAACCTCACCATAAACTGAAAATAACAAGTGGAAGATAGTTGTCTCTGTGGTTATATGTGCACTGCTTGTTACCTGTATTGATCTTCAACTTATTGAACCAGTAGCCTTTATTTCGTTTCCTGCATGATTGTGCGTCTGTTACTGTCTACCTTAACTACAGATAACCATTCAGTAATAATTGTTGGAAAACTGATTTTCTGTAACGTCCCACTCCAAATAAATATTTTAGTTAATATAAAAAATAAGCTTATTGGATGTTACATTAGATTTAATTATAAAAAACTGTTCCTGTAAACAAGTGTATAAGTAGAGTCAGAAAATATTTTTTTCTTTAAAGTAATTATCATTTACACTACAAAACTTTTACTGTTGATACAGTTAGGGATCTTTATGAGTAGGTGGCCAAATTCCATGTGATACATAATCAGTAGTCCTGTTTCTTATACAATACCCACTGTGGAAGCCAAGCCAATGGGCATATTGTATGTGGTCACCATCTGGTTCTCTCCCTAAAGCTGCCCCGCCTGTGGTGTTTAAGAAAAAGCTGGAGAGTCAGGAACTAAAGGAAGGGGACAACGCTTTCTTGCGCTGCGAGATCTCGCACCCTAATGTACCTGTCACCTGGAAGAGGGGCGGAGAGACACTGTCTCAGAGTGACAAGTACACCTTGCAGCAGAGGGGGACCATGCTGGTGTTGATCATCCATAATCTGAAGCCTGAGGACGCTGGTGAATACATCTGTGACACGGGGGATCAGCAGTCTACAGCCACTCTCACTGTCAAAGGTACAGTCCACTGCAGCGAGAAGTGGGTTTAAAAGAAACATATCCTCCCAGCTTCTATCTAGATCCTTTAGGATTTACAGATTTAATCAAGTAGAGCAGTGAGTCTTAGGCACAGTTCCCGTAGAGTAATCCTGCAGATTTTATACACTGCTCTTAATACTGT
Source organism: Lepisosteus oculatus (assembly GCF_040954835.1). NCBI lineage: Eukaryota > Metazoa > Chordata > Actinopteri > Semionotiformes > Lepisosteidae > Lepisosteus > Lepisosteus oculatus. Next base: position 29,611,386 of record NC_090701.1, read on the forward strand.
ACCTTCCAGACCCTGAGTACCAGAGTTCTCTTGCTCCATCAATAATGTACAGGTGTTAGACATTTTTAAAGATTGGTAATACTCAGTAAGACTGAATTGGGTCAGGGCAGAGATCTGTGATGTAGATACATTGAGCATTGTGAGATTTTGGACAGTCACTGGAACTTTTGAAGCATTCAACATGAAGCATTGCATGTCAAAGATGTGCTTACTATCCAGTCAAAACTAAATTAAAGTGAAAGAACAGCAGTATAGTTAATCAATTTACTTTAATGATTTAGCATAAGATTTGTTTTGCCTTATTATCATCTAATATTTTTAAATAAGGCAAAAGAGTTGTCTGAACAGAGATCACTAAAGAAAATGAAAATACTTGCAAGTGGTTTTAATGAGAAAAACACAAATAAGCCACTGTTTCTATATGTGTACCCAGGGCTGTGTATTACATGCTGTATTGTGGTTGTGCATGTTGAGTGGAAGCTGCTGAAAGGCCACTGCTTATTGCTCAGCTGGAACGTGTACTTTCCAATGCGATTCTTTGCATTTGTGCTTACCTTTCTATGTGCCTAAGCAGTTGCTTCTTTAATAAGTTAGCTGTTGCTTTACTGCTGTCCTGACCTTTCCTTTTCAGAGCATGTGCGGATCACTGAGGGTCTGCAGGATGTCAGTGTGTATGCAGGGGGTGATGCTTGCTTTGTGTGTGAGGTGTCCCATGAGGGGGTGACTGAGGGGCAGTGGAGGCTGGAGTCGGCTGTCCTGCAGAGCAATGACATGAACAAGATCAGCGTCAGCGGCAGGGTGCACACCCTGGTGTTGAAGGAAGTCACTCTGGATGAGATGGGCATGGTGACATTTGCCGTAGGGGAGGAGAGATCCACTGCCAGGGTGGTGGTGCAGGAGAAACCCAAAGGTAGAACCTTCCACTGTGAGAACTGCTGCCTGCCTGCAGAATTTTCCTTCAGAAAAACTCATTGCCATCCTCCAACCACTGTGTCCATTTCTTCATGAGGACAGAGCTGCCATGTACCCGCTTGTCCATGCATGCCTGGCATTGCCCTGAGCTGCACGGTTGGCGTGAGTCATGATATGCCATAGCTGTATTCCAGTGTCCTTTTTCTTCTAGTTCAGTTCCATCCTTTTATCTGTAAATCCCTGTTAGACAGGCTGTTTTCTTAAGGATTAAGAATTACCAATGGATTCCCTTCCAAGCCTGAACTAATAAGTAGCTGTCACAAAATACCATCCTGTCCATTTTCTAACCCCTTCATCTGACACAAGGTCATGGGGGAGCCAAATATTATCCCGGCAAGCAATGACCACAAGACAGAATGCACCCTGGATAGTATCTGGTCAGTGAATCTGAGCAGATACACAGACATACACATACTCAAACCTAGACCAATTTTCCTATCACTATGTTGGGATTTTTTGGAGGAAACCAGCGCACCTAGAGAAAATCCATGCAAACATGTGGAGAACATACAGTAGAATCTAGCATCCCAGGTCTGGAATTGAACCCAGAGCACTGTGAGGCAGCAATGCTAACCTCTGAATGAGCCACGATGCCACTGTGAAGCAAAATATAATTTATTCAAATTGTAACAAAGCTGATGTCAAATTCCAGTTATTATTTAGTGTAAAAGACATTTTTTGGGGTAGACATTGTGTTGGAAGGAAGGAAAATCAATGTTCTTATGAGAAAGGCACACAATTGTCATGTTTTGCTTCTGCACTGCAGCAGTTGAGACATGTATGCAATTCAGAAGGCAGGTATAATTCGAGTGTCAATTTTTTACACATCGCAAATTATGCACATACTGTAGCATCCAGGAAAATACAACAAAGGATTCTGGGACTGAATCTGGCCTCAGGTTCTTCTGTGGAGATCGAATGTTCTCTGTGTCTTTCTGTGAGTTTTCTCCAGGTGCTCTTGTTTCTCTCCCCCAAGGTCAGAATGTTAGATTTGCTTGGTGTCTCTAAATGGTCTCTTCCCCTGTGACACTGTGAGAGCTGTTGAGTGTTGCACAGCTGTTGCACAGTGCATTATAGATCCTCACCAGAATAATATATAAAATATATATGTACTGTAAATAAAATAATACAAGGTATGCAAATAGTATGTTACATTGGTGCACAGCATCACTGAGATGACATTTGAAAATACAAAAGTTGTGTTATTGTTTGCCTCTATTCAGCTGTGATTAGGGAGAAGCTTCAGGACACTTCTACCTGTGAGGGGGAGACCGCTGTCTTGACCTGCATGACCTCAGAGCCAGGTTTTTCAGTCACTTGGAGGAAAGACAACAGGATCATCAGGCCCAGCGACAAGTATGAGATCAGACAGGAGGGTCTGCTCAACCGTCTCCTTATCCACAGTGTGGAAGCAACGGATGCTGGGAAATACGCGTGTGAAATTGGGGATGACCAGAGCAGTGCTACATTGACAGTAGAAGGTAAAGAGGCCTGGGAAAACATTTTGCTTGGATTGAAATGGTCTCTTATCTGATCCTATGACAGTCAGAAGAAAAGATAATACAAATTCCTGACATTTATATAGAGCTTTTCTGGACACTTCACTCAAAGAGCTTTACAAGTAATGGGGACTCCCCTCCACCACCAATGTGCAGGCCCTACCTGGATGATACGATGGCAGCCAAAGTGCCCAAGTATGCGCACCAGACATCACCTACCAGTTCATATATATGGATTATTAAGAGGCCATGATTGGTAAAGGCCAATGGGAAATTTGACCAGGACACCAGGGTAACACCCCTACTCTTTTCGAGAAATTAGGACCCACTGAGCACCCCCTACTGGCCCCACTAACACCTCTTAGGTCTACCATCCAGGTACTGACCAGGCTCATACCTGCTTAGCTTCAGTGGGTTGCCAGTTGCCACTTGTGAGTTGCAGAGTTTGTTGTAGTGTTTCTTATTATTTTTGAAACACTCCTTTAAGGGAGTCCATCTGTGATTGAGAGGGCATCCCAATAGCTCATTTAAAGACTTTACACAGGATTTGGGGGAAAAAAGTAGTTCACTGAAAGAGGCTGCAGATACATATTAAAAAATTAAAGACATATTCAGTGACTAAAGAAGGTTTTTGGCAGATCTAATGGTTGTCTTTGTTTAGTTTAACTCTAATGCCTTTGTTTCTGTCCTTTGCAGAATTGCCTGCATTTTTCAAACAGGAGCTGCAGAACCAGGAAGCTGAAGAGGGGGACAGTTCCACTCTGCGCTGTGAGCTCTCTAAACCTGGAGCCCCGGTGGAGTGGAGGAAAGGAGGAGTGGTGCTGCAGCCCAGTGACAAGTATGAGATGAGGCAAGAAGGCACTGTTTTAGAGTTAGTGATTCATGACCTGGAACCTGAAGACAATGGCTACTATACATGTGACACAGGAGACCAGCTGACAACTGCTTCTGTCACAGTTCAAGGTAATTCTACATTTTAATCAATCTGGATTTCACAGTATGATGATGATCGTGTAAATCTATGGTCAATCCATTTTAAATCAAAGATGTGCGTCTCCACTTCTGGTCAGACGTGTCAGAGCAGCGATTGTGACTTTATCTTATATGAGGTTGAGTACACTGACTGGATCACTCACTTTATCAGTTTATCGTAGAAAAAACTGTGTTTATACAAATTTATAATAATAGGGTAATAGGGTTGCTGAAACTATTGTTTGAATATATTTTTCAAAAGCCTATGAATTCCCAAGATCCGGAACAAAATCCTGTTAAATATGTGAAGATTGTAAAGGCCTGAAGGAAGCTGTCAGGGAAAAGATAACACTGCTATATTTGATTTTCCACAAATTCTGAGGAATTGTAAAAATGGAAGTTTTCTGATGTTCTCTCATCGGTTTGGAAAGTTTTGTCTGAAGGGAAGAGGGTTACAGTGTTACAGTGCTGTTTAGACCCGCATCATGTGTGATTTCAAGGCCACTTGTCTTCTACTGCTTAGTTAACAGTAATACTTCAAAGTTGTACAATAATTAGTATCAGTGTTTAAAACCAAGGGGAAGGCTGATCTGGTTCGGATCTGTTGAACTAACAATGAAGAATCTAGCTTTGATATTCAGTTTTGCACTTTGATCTAAAAAAATGCACATCTGAAGCTACAGATAAAATGTCTTCACAGGGTTATTGTATTGTGTGCCTGATCTTATTTTCTCGTCAGTGAATATCAGTGCACAAAACGTTTCAAGCTTTGTGTTTTTGCTAATGAGGAAAATATCTGGAAATGTACCCAGAGCACATCCCTCTAAGCAGAGCTGACATTTATGAACAAGAAGGTTAATAATGTTAATACACCTACAGTATACTCATATATTTATAAGATCCTGAGATAAATGGCAGCACCTGAAATGATTTGCAAACATAGCAATGAAAGCTCAGATAATGTGCATGGAAAAATGATTTCCTTTATTATTTTGCTTTTCAAATATTAAACAGATAAATTAAGTAGAAATGGAAGGATTTTTTAAACATTCAGGTTGGAACAAGTACTTAGTAGTCTTTGTAAAGCAGAATTTAGATTAAACAATGCTAATGTTTGTAAAGGTGGATGCTGCACATTGGTGGTACTGGAGGGGACTCCCCATTACCTGTAAAGTGCTTTGAGTGGAGTGTATAGGAAAGTGCTATATAAGTGTAAGCAATTATTAATTCATTATTATAAATTGATGATTTCTGGAACACTTGGATCCAGGAGGTGAGTTTACAGAGTTATCTTCCACGGTTACTGTGTACATTGTAGAATGTGTACAGAGAGGAACAGATGAGCACATACTCTTTGGGCAGGAGCTTGGCAGGTGTAGCTCACTTGCTGAGTGCGGTGTCTCTGACTTGCTTCACAGAGAGAGAGGTGCGGATAGTGTCGGGTTTAAGGAACACGGATGTGTTTGTGGGGCAGCAGGCAGTGTTCTCCTGCCAGGTTTCCCGGAAGGGGCTGAAGGATGTGCAGTGGTGGTTGGATGGCTCCTCTCTGCACAACAGCCCCTTCAATGAGATAAGCGTTCAGGACGGCACGACCCACACGCTCACCCTCAACAACCTGGCCGCTGACGACTCCGGCACGGTGACTTTCAAAGCTGGAAGCCTCGTTTCTTCTGCCAAATTATTAGTAAAAGGTATCAAAGCGAAAGAGAGGAAGAGCAATCTGGCTTAACCCTTTCCACCGGGCCTTACAGTGTCTGAATAATTTCAGATCAGAACCTGACTTTTACTTTTATTTTTGTCTCGTGGCATTTCTCTTATTATCAACCCACTTTTAATTACAGTGGGTTAAAGCCAGACTAAACCATTTCTTAATTAACGTACATCGAAGGAAAACAAGGTGACAAGACAAGAGGAAAAACATTCAGTCCTTTTATTTCTTTGTGTTTAAGGCCTGACAGTGTGCTGTTCAGTTTTTCATGCACTCTGTCTGAAAAGGGTTAATGGCATTGCTGCTTATGATGTTTATTAGTACAGTAGAAGCTTGATATATATTGTCATTGTTCATGCCCTTTTAATGCATGACGCATTCTTTTGGTTATTTTAACCAAAGAGCACAAAAAAGGGAATTGCCAATCACAGCACCTGCAGGATCACAGAATAGTTCAACAGGCAGGCCCCAGTACTCTGTGTGTTTATATCAGAATGATATAAAGTGAGTTGTGCTCTGTTGTCACTCGACTACACACCAAGATTTTTAGAATGTACAACCAATGTTCACCAAGTGAAAACTAAAAATACATTTCTGAGTTTTCCAGGGACAAATTCACGTTAAAGACAGTATATTTTATGTCAAAAATGGATTCCATCAACCTAAATGCATCTATTTTAAAATGCTATGAGAATTGCATTTCGTGTTGTACAACATTTTGGTCCTCTGTATTGTTTCTGTATCATTTTCAAACTCAGCTTACCAACAGAGATCACAATTATCAGTCAAAATCAGGGAAACTTAGTGTACAGAATAGAAACGGAGTAAAACGAAGCACTTAATTTCATCTGCTGTATTTTTCCACCCCCACTTTCTGTGAGCTCCACCTAAACGCTTTCATTTACTTCAACGCCCAATCTCTTTTGCAAGCACTAAAACTGGCTAACCCCTCCATCTTGGCCCTGAGTTTTTGCTGTTGCTCACCATTTGCTTCCGAGTGACTTGCCCTTGCCTTGGCTGAGCGCCCTCTGCGTCGTGCATGTCCTCACTGACATGTTGGCTGACAGATCCCACAGTGGAGGTGGTGAGTGCCATGGAGGACATGTGCGTGGAGGAAGAACAGCCGGCTGAGTTTATCTGCCAGTACTCCCGACCTGTCAAGGCGCTTTGGAAGAAGAATGGCAAGCAGCTGCAGCCTGATAGTCGCAGGGTCCTTGTGGAGCAGGACTGGAATGTGGCCAGACTTAAGATCAACCGTGTCACTATGGAAGACAGGGGTACATACTCATGTGAAGCTGAGGGAACCACAGTGTTCGCTCTTCTTGAAGTCCAAGGTGAGCTCTTCACCATCCCTGTGAGGAGCCAGGCAGACAGATTCACACACTCTTTCCCCATTGCCTTCATTAAGTCAGGAAGTCATGCCTTGACAGTGCAGTTCATTTTCTTTCTTTAGGTGCTCTCAGACATCTCAAAGCACAACTCTTTTCCTTCTCCTACTCATGGAAATATCCTTCGATACCGCTATCTGTGACTGCTGTATTGCCTCTAACTATAGTAAACGAGTGAGGGAAACACCGGTAAATGAAGTGAAAGAATAGGCAGAAAAAGGAGTATATTCCATATTCCAAATGAATGCAAATGTTGGTTTCTAAGTGTTTGGGAAATATATTTATATTAGCATGTGCAAAATGAGTAGTCAGTTTGAGGCTAAACTAACATTAAGTCGCAGAAAAGAATTTCCAAGCAGTTGTATACAATCGATAGAGTGGGAGTGAGTTGGCCCGTGTGTCCTAAGTTTGGTGCAGAAGAGCAACTCTTGTGACTTGTTGGATGCCTATGAACATATGATGGTGTCTTTTGTTGAAGCACCATTGGACTTGCAACAAGGAAAATGGCAGGTGTCTCCAGTGAGTGCACTGGGATAGGTGAATTCACTGGGATAGGAATTGCTGTGGTAATTGCAGCTGAGATGAGGAAATTGGAAATAGAATAGAGGATACACTATAAGGAAACTAATGGCTGTAAAATGAAAAAAATAACCCAGACTCAGATTATACTAAGAGGTAAGACATTAATTGGGATTGCTTAGTACTGCCAACAACAATTACAGGAATTACAGAAGACTACTGAAAAATTACTCTATGTTGTCCAGTTTATAGGACAGTATATTACCAGAGATAATTTCTGCCATTGACAAATTGTACATTTTGGGACCCCATTACGGTCACTGTTGTCTCTCATCCACAGCTAAACCCATAGACATCATCCAGGGGTTGGAGAACGTAGAGACAGTGGATGGAGGTGAAGCACTGTTCGAGTGCTCCCTCTCTCGACCAGAGCTGCGGGACTACCGCTGGCTGATAGATGACCTACCAGTGCGGGAGACTGAGAACATGGAGATGGCAGTGTTTGAGCACGGACGCCGGCACCTCCTGCTTCTTAAAGACCTGCATCCTGAAGATAGCTGCCGGGTCACCTTCCTGGTTGGCAATGTTGTCTCCTCTGCATTCCTAACAGTTAGAGGTACTCCTGCTACTTATTATATTGGCACTAGTCAGCCTTTTGTCTAGCAATTGATCACTGACTCAGAAGAACAGTGTTGAAACTTGTGTTTGTAGTGGTACATTGTAGAACCTGCAAGAATGTTCTAGACCATTTGGTTCTAAAGGCCATATACTGTATAAAGTTGACCTTATTAACCAGCATTGTAATTTTGCAGTTTTCCCAAGATGCGTAAGAAAGTAAGTTGGTAAGCGTGTGTGACACAGTGCCTTGTCGTCCTGAATGCAGGGTGGCAGCTGCACGTGGCGAGGCCGCTGGAAGACGCAGAGGTGGTCGTGGGGGAGCAGGTGGTGTTTACGTGTGAGCTGAGTGAGCCTGTTCCCATCAGTGAGGTCACCTGGTACCTCAATGGCTCAGAGATCCATGCCGACAGCCACACCTGGGTTACGCAAGCCGATGGCAATTCCTACAGCCTCATCCTCAAACAGGCTCAGCCTCAGCACTCCAAAGAAGTGACCTTTGCAGCTAGGGATGCCATCTCCACTGCCAAACTCACAGTCATTGGTAAGCTTCTCGTGCCTTCACAGCTGTAGTCTTTGAAAATTTCTTGATAGCATTTCAACCTGCAATCTAGAAGCGGCTGTCTAAAAGTAGTCATCTCCCATTCCCTTGTATCTAGGTATTGAACATGCCTGCTTGTTTCAAGGTTTTCTTGTGTTTTAATTGAATCCTATCACTACCTGAAAAAAAAGGCGTTGGTTTTACCATAATCAAACTTTTGGGAACAGGCTTCAAGTTCATTGTATCAGATTCAACAAGGGTCTCAAAATCTGTACACCACATCTACATCTACATCACTTTGCTTTATGTGAAGTGATGTAGAATGTGCTCTGTTCACACCACACTGCTGATCATGGGACATTGGTTATGTCAAGTGTTTAAGAAATTGTAAATGGTGAATGTTGCTCATAACACTGTAGTAAAAATTTTGGTACCAGTTCTTAGTGGCACCAGAATGGTAAAGAATTCTGCTTTTGTGGTCCTCTGTCATTCCTCAACAGGTCTCAATGTAGAGAAAACTAGTGTTTAAATTAAAAAGGCTTAGTGAATGAGTTCATACAACTGTTAGAGAAAATAGATTTCTGTTTTCTCTTTTTGTGCTTTTCAAGTACCATGTTTCATGCAGTTTGAAGAAGGGTGGACAAATGCAGACTACAGTTTCAAGTTTTAAGCTGCATTTTAAATTCCTGTTTAATGTTTAAAGGGAATATTTATAGGATTTTGTTTCAAATGAGGCTAGAAAAATAGTTATTTAGCCATCCTCTATACTTAAATAATTTACTTGCATTAGAATGACAATAAACTAGGAGCACACTAACTCTGTCGTACTCTTAAAACTGTCCACTTCCACCACTGAGATTTAAATAATGAAGGAAGAAACTACAGTAAGAGAATATTTAAAGGAGAAAACAAAAGTAAATTATACTTGTTTTCTTTGAGGATGCAAAATAAAACACGGTTCCTAGATGTTAGCTAAGTTTTTTTATTCAAAGCATTTTGGCGCACATTCAATCAATCCCCGTTTTTTAAACTGCTGTCTTTCAGGCACCTCTAATTGTCTAATCCCAATATCCCCCACAAAGTCTCAATGCTCCTGAGACACCAGGGCAGAGAGGCCCCCACAACTCACATACTGAGAGGACTGTCTCACATTCTACATTTTCTAGATCATCCTTGATTATCACACAGAGTGTAGGCCTGAATAGTGGTGAATAATGTATTGTGTTGAGGTAGATTTCTTGTAGTTTCTTGATTCTTAGCTTTAGAAGAGGGTCCTTCTGGGAAAATAAACATTGGAAGAAGATGTTTTAGTGCTAGAGAAACAAAGCATGAAGTTTTGGATGATTCATTCAACACACCCTTTTCTTAACTCTTCATTTTCCCCTTCAATACATCATTCTATGGAAATAACAGACAATCCTGAAATCTAGTCATGTTTTCCCTTCACAATTCCCCCAACTAATGGTTCATGCAGAGTAAATGTCTTGCTGCTTTTTATAGGCAGACATATATCCAGTACAGCTTTGTTTATCTTCATCTCCCAGATTTATAAATTCATAAATATAGAGGTATTTCGAGATCGTGGAAGATACTTTACATGTACAGTTGTGCCATTTTAGAAAAGAGTATTAGATTGTATCTTGCAGATAGGCATCAGTTAGTGGGAGGGTTTGAATTGATTTAGAAAATTGCAATATCCAGCTAGATACGTCTCAGTAATGTGACCACGTTGTGTAATACTTTCTCTGGTACATTAGATTAGTTTCTCTTCTTGCCTTCCATATAACCTCCCCCCTCCCCTCCACATAGCCCTTCCTGACCCTCCTGAGGACCCAGAGGTGGTGAGTAAGAACAGCGAATCAGTGACGCTGTCCTGGTTCACGCCCCTCAATGATGGGGGCGGGAACATTCTGGGCTACAGAGTGGAGATGCGATTGACTGACAGTGTCCTGTGGCAGCCGTGCCACACGGAACCCATTCGGAACACAGAGTTTGTGGTGGACAACCTGATTCCAGGAAAGGCGTACAGATTCCGAGTAGCCGCAGTGAACCGCGCTGGCACTGGGGAGCCTGTCCATTTACCACAAACTATACAGCTAGGTGAGAGACGCTATGCTGCTTCAGGACTGCATTTGCACGTCTTAGGTGTGGTGTTTTAGTCGGTAAGCATCAGAAGTGAGGCAAAAAATTTTAATTCATTGCTGCTTCAATTGGCTGCAATACGTCATAGCTGATAACCCATGCATATGCCTGTAAAGATTAGAAATGTGCTTGAAGTTTGCAGATAAAATGATACAATCGTTTTCAAATTTTGACAGTTTCCCAATCACCACAATATGTAGTAGTGGGATTTCAAAAGTGAATGTGGGTGTTTCACTTTTAACATTCATTCTCAGGTTAGGAGAGAGTTACTTTCATTCCTTTACATTAACTCTTCCACAGCAAACCCAGATTAACAAACCCCAATTCCTAATACTAATCCCAATTCCCTAAAAGGTAATAGATGAGAAATATAAGATGCTTGTGTTGCATAGGGTGAGCTATAGAATCTCATTAGGATGTCTCATGTGTACTTTTGAAGAAACAAAAACACTGGATGTTTAAGGTAATTTACTTTTTTTTACAGTATTATTCTGTACTCCTCTTACACACAAGTTCCTTGTGATGGTATCTGTGGTTTGTACCTACTGCTCAGTGAAAGTTTAAAGAATTGAACCTTTTTCACAACATCCTTTGTAGCAAAAAACTTTTTGGTATTCATCTGATGTATTTGTTGACCTGTAAGTAATTTATCATGTCGGTTGTATGGATATTAGATTTTGTGAATCAATTAACATCAAGTAGTATGTAGTTGAACTCCATAATGCAGATGAAGTGCAATAATTCTCTTCATCGCACTGCAAAAAGTAACAACATGCTATTTCCCAGCATGCAGTTGTCCCACTTGCATGGAACATAACTTCAGCAAATGGCAACATTTTCCCCTTATTGCATCTATTATTCTGTAACAAAAAAAGGGGGATTTTTCTGCTTTACTTTCCAGTGCCTTCAGTGTTCAAAATTGGAAAAAACTACCATACATTATAGTGTGTCGATTTCATGAAAAATAAGAGGGTTAGTAGAGGCTAGTGTCTTTGGTGGGTAATTGGTGCTAAACAGTATATGGAGTAATTAATCTCTAATTTCCCATTGTAAACTTTAGCCTAGGCTTCAGTGTCAACTAGTTTACAAAGCTTCCAAAGAGTCCACTGAAACAGAAAAGGTACTGGTTTGATACTGAAGGGTACTGATCAGTGGGCTTTGTGTCCTGCAACCTGCTTATGCCCCTTCATTGAGAAAGCACAGCAAAGGCTGAAACAACACAAACTGAGTGTCTTATGCCCCTTAGTTTGTGTTGTTTCAGCCTTTGTTGTACTTTCTCAATGAATATACACTGCTTGTCAAAGACTCTCCAGGGCTACCTTTTCTTGTGCATGAAAGGAAATGCAGCTCAAGTATCACGGCAGTCCTGAGTTAAGTCACAAAATGTTCTTGTAGGCTCACTTTTACCCATAACTCCACTAAGTGTTATCAAGGATATCTTAAATCAATCTCTCAATTGATATAAATGAAAGAATTATAAAGTGTGAAAGATTTGTTTTTTAAGTTTAAGTTATTTAATGCCTAGTTTCTATTTGAGCTGTCACCAATATTTTGGGATTTTTGAACCTGTAGAATTAACTGGTGTCTATAAATGTGTACAGGATTGACAGTTTTTTTGTTACTGTATATCTACTGTGGACATTAGAAAACTTTATTATAAGTGAATGATTTATATTATATAGTTTTGCCTCAGGCCTTTCATTTCAACTTCGTATTTTATATACAAGATGGCAAAGGTATTGTGTTCCAATTTACTGAATTAACTTCATAAGAATTTATATATATAAAAGTCAATGATGATATAAAAAAACAATAATTGTAATTCCTGTCTGTGCAGTGTATTTTATCAGTCCTTGTCAACAAAGCCAGATTGAATTGCACTTTCCACCTTTCTTCAATTCCATCAAACATATTTCTATATTTATCCCTCAACCCCAGCAGCCCCCATTTCTGTGACCAAACCCCTGTCCAGCCCTGCTGTGAGGGAGGGGGAGACAGTCTGTCTGCAGTGTGAACTGTCCAGTGAGCACAGTTCTGTCATCTGGCTGAAGAATGACAAGCATCTCCCCCTGGGGAAGAAGTACCAGGCCACATCGCAGGGGAAGAGGCAGGAGCTGCTTATCCAGGATTTCAGGCCTGACGACCAGGGCATCTACGCCTGTGTGGCTTCACCTGAGGCTGAGACATCTGTAGGTCTCTATTTAGAAGGTACAGCATAGCTCTTTAGATCCTCTCCCTTCACTTGTTCAGGAGGCTATGTGCTATGAAAGGGATAAAGTGTAAATTGTTTTCCAAAACGTTTGTTTTATGGTCAAGCCATGTTTAATATGTCAAATATTGATCCAAATTTATATAAATGTAACATCACATTAAACCTTGAAACTTGCTTCCATCATAGACAACAAGTAATTAAAATAGTTCAGGTGGGTAGCTGTGTCAGCATGCATAGGCTGCAAAGGAACAAGTAATAGGTTTATTCCATGCTGTAAAGAGAAGAAAGAAAACAACGTTTAGGCTGTGGAGCCTTCTTCAGATGTAATTAAAATGTTTCCTTTAGAAACTCAGTCTCAACAGGTAGGCAAGATTGTAGAAGTGTCTCAAGCTGTGTGAACAAAAAGTAATGTACACTTTAAAAAACAACCTTACACAGCATTTTATTTACTTGCTCCCCCATCTCTCAGAGTTTACCCCGCCCATGGAGGTTCCAGGTGAAGAGGAAGAGGCCCCTATCCAGCCCAGTCTGCCCCCTGAGGCAGCTCAGGAGGGTGACCTTCATCTCCTGTGGGAGGCCCTGGCCAAGAAGCGCCGCATGAGCCGGGAGCCCACTCTGGATTCCATCTCGGAGGTGCCAGAGGAAGATGACAAACTCTCCAAGGAGCGGAGACAAAAAGCAGAGGAGGAGCCTCTTGCCAAGCCTGATCTTGAGCAGTTCTATGCCAGTTCAGAGGATGAGTCCTTAACTGGGGCCACTTCCTTAGTCTCCTATCTCAAGAAAACCAGTCAGTCCACTGTCACCTTTGTTGGAGGCCAAGCCCAAACTGTTTCTACCAAGAAGTTCTATGATCTCTTTGAAATGTCTGAGGCAGAACCACCTCAGAAGATGGCAACATTGGAACCCCCTACCATGGAAATAGGGAAGGATGAGGAGTCTGAAATGACAGAGGCAGCCATTAAAATTCAGGCTGCTTTCAAAGGCTATAAGACCAGGAAGCAGTTGAAGCATCAGGGAGTCCCTGTCTTTGGTGATGTTTTTAAGGACCAGACATGTGAGCCCAATGGTACTGTCCACCTAGAGTGTGTGTCACTCATGAAATCTGACATCCAGGTACGATGGCTGAAAGATGGGGAGCAGCTGTATGATGGGAAACACCATCACATTGACATCTACAATGATGGCACCTGCTGCTTGATAATCACAGGCCTGACACCCAAAGACACAGGAGTCTACACCTGTGAAATTTCGAATAAATTGGGCAAGGTATCCCACAGTGCTAAAGTCACAGTGGGAAGCTCTCGCGACATCCCCACCCAGAAACACAAGCACATTCCCTATGGGTACAGTGCAGATAGTGAGCCAGAGAGCTCCTCGGGTAGTGAAATGGATGAATCCCTGCGGAGAGCAGGGAAAAGGCTGCGGCGACTCCTCAGGACCAGGCTGTCGCAGGACATGCCTGATGTGGAGGAGGAACCCTTTGTGAGTGCTGATGAAGGAGACCTGGAGGCTGCTGACCAGCAAACGTACCGAGAGGATGACAAGTATATCTACATCAGGTTTGATACTCTTGCAGAGGCACAGGTGGCATCCAGACGCTTCCAAGAGATGTTCACTGTTCAGGGGGTTCCCATAGAAACGGATATCCTGCAGGAAGGCCTTCGGAAAGTTGAACTCCGCATTATGAAGGCAGCCCCGCCTCAGGCCAAGGAGAGCCCTCTGACCCCCACTGCGGAGAAAGAACAGCCTGCTTACACACTTACTGGATCCGGTTAGTGTGCCTTCACTTCTGACACCAAGTAAAGGCTGAGTAATGTATAGTTCCTAATGCATCTCAAGACCAGGAAATGAGCATTTACATGTTTTACTTCTTGAATTTGAAAAAGTTGAGTTTTTAGGGAGTTGCATTGATTGCAATGACTAGTCTGATGAGAACATTATCAGACATTGGAGCAACTGGATGATTCAAAATAGATTTTTCAATTTACTTCATTGCTGCATCATAAAAGAAAGACTCAATATTCTTAAGACCAATAAAGAACTCTTCATTGCAATACAAAGCATTCTGAGTTAAAACTTTTCTGTGATTGTTTTACAGAAATCCTGTTGTATTTTAATTGATTTAAAATGTATTAAAAATTGTATTAAAATGTATTAAAATGTCAGTCTGTATGAATTCTAATGCTCAAAGTAAATGCTTAATTTGAACCAAAGACTTACTTTTGAACTAAAGACTTCTGATCCCTTCTGTGTCCTTGTAGACATACTTTATCTAAACATCTTTACCAGTCATTGGATAACTGTGGTGTGTTAACTAACAAAACGATTGCTATCTATGCTGGTCAAATATGGGATGATCTTCAGTTGTGCTTTGTTTGATTTTGTCCTCCATCCCTGCAATGACAGCTCCCCCAGTGTTCCTGACGGAGCTGCAGAGCCAGGACGTGCCAGACGGCTACCCAGTCAGCTTTGACTGCGTGGTCAGTGGCAAGCCCCCTCCCACTGTCCGCTGGTTCAAGGATGGGAAACTGATCGAGGAGAATGACCACTACATGATCAACGAGGACCAGGAAGGCTGTCACCAGCTCATCATCACCGCCGTCCTGCCCAGCGACATGGGGGTGTACCGCTGCATGGCCGAGAACTGCAGTGGCATTGCCTCCACCAAGGCTGAGCTGCGGGTGGATGGTGGGTACCCACTTCAGGAGCAGCAGGGTTCTTGGTCATCTCCAGGAGGAGGTCCTACCAGTCCCCGACATTACTCAATTAACCATTTATTGTCAGCTCATGTACCGTTGGAGATTTCAAATTACATTGCACATTCTATGAATCGTTTTTAAAGCAGTTAAAAAACTAAAATATGAAGTTTCTTAGTTATGGCAAGTAGAAAAGGATTATAACATTGAAGGTTTTATCATTACTTCTTAAACTCCTTACCAAGTTCTGTATAGTTCATAACTGGAAGAATTCTTTAAATTCTTTTAATGTTGATTAAGGATTCTTGCTGCTATGACCTTCTCACTACTCCATTTATTACCGTTTTAAGATTATGAAAATGTACAGAGCTAAAAAAGATAATTACTATCTGATAGGCTGTGCAAAATGTCTATTGAAAGAAGAGACTAAGTCTGCTCTTTCCTGAGATTTCAATGTGCTTTGTATCCTACTATTTATTCTCATTAATAATATTTTATTATTTAGAATATAAGAATATACAGGGTCGTATCCCTCCATGTTATTACATATCATGGTATTTAATACATTAGTCTAACACTTCTTAATTCGGAGTCTGATTTGGTTTTAAAGTGGGTCAGGGTTGTCATTGCTATTTTTTCTTTATCTCCAGTGTCTTGCAGCTCTGACTATGACACTGCGGCTGATGCCACCGAGACCTCTTCCTATGTCAGCGCTAAGGGTTACCTGTCCAGGTGAGGCAGAGCAATGGGACAGTATTGTTTTGCATTTCAGGAGTCTGTCCACTTTAGTGGCCAGTTGTCCTCTATATAAGCCAAATCTGGCAAGCTATATGCATTCTTTTCTATAAAATTTAAAATTCAGAATGTTTATGAAGTACAGTAATAGTACACAATATGTTGTTGTTGTTGTTGTTGTTGTTGTTGTTGTTGTTAATATCAATGTTATTATTAGTAGGGCAGCATGGTGGTGCAGTGATTAGTGGTAGAAAAAAGGTGGATGGAATTTATTATCGGGAGTAATGCTAATGACAAAATAAAGTGAAATAGATTTACCACACATCAAACTAATTTAACACATTTCCCCTTCTTTGTGCGTGGGAGAAGAGAGCAGGAAGGCTTTGAATCGATGACAGACGAGGGGCAGGTCCCCCAGGTAGTGGATGAGTTACACGACATTTATGTCAGCCCTGGAGCCCCCATTGCCAAGATGCATGTCAAGGTCAAAGGTCAGTAAAACATTACATTGTTAAGGCCTCTTTCTTCATATCAGACCATTAATTTTGTATTCTTACAAATTAGGCTCTTTTGAATACTGTAACCATTATTGTTGCTGTAAAACAAAGCTCAGGCCCACTAGCTGACAAATGAGGAGACCCCAAATAGAGAAGCTGGACACTACAAAGGTGAAAAATGTTTTGAAGCATTTAGAAACATATCTAAGGCATCAAAAGCACAATATTTAAGTTCATGTTCATTTATGTTGCTTTCTTTTCACATACAAGGAATGCCATGCTAAAACTGTATAATACCCTGACACTGATCCATAATTAATTGCCCATGACAGTTTTCCCCACAGCATTTAATCGCAGACAGCTGTTCTCTGTTATAGTTGTTCCCCTCAATAATACTCCTTCACTACATGTTGCCCCAGCTATAAATACTACACACGTCAGTCCACCCCTGATAAAATTCATCACCATAATGATTCAACCAGATGATGAAAGATGCAATGAATTCTTATCTTTTAACAAACCTATATATCACATCATTTTGTAACTATGTGTATATAAATGTATTAGTCATAATACCATGTTGATTTATGTGTATGTGCATAGCCAATCTAATATTCCTTTTCTTCCCATTCTGTCAAATATTTCCATCATTTATTTTTTAGATGCCAGTGTTGTTGTTGAGACGGTGCTTAGTGATAGAGCTGGCTGGGATTTAGGATGAATTCACAAATGTTTCACTTTTTCTAAATGTAATGTGTAAATGTAAACCTCCTGTAATGTGAAGTTTAACAGTACTTTCCTGTGCTGCCAACAACTGGACAAGAAGACATGACTGACCAACATGGCCTGGACATTTCTTGTCTTTTTCATACTGCTGGGCCTCAGGCTATCCTGCTCCACGGGTGTACTGGTTCAAGGACGGCCAGCCACTGAGGCCCTCTGACAGAGTGCTGGTGAGCGAGGAGAAAAGGCTGCACTGTCTTGAGATCCTGGAGGTCTCCCAGGAGGACGCGGGGGAGTACTCCGCCTACATCAGCAATGCCGCTGGGTCTGCCTACTCCTCCGCCAGGCTCTTTTTGCACAGTATGTAAAGACGCTGACAAAACACAGATTGAATCCGAAAGCACACTGACTTCTACAGAGCCCTGCTGTGTAGGAATGTAGCACCCAATACTAATAAGCACCAATAACTAAACAAAGCTGTGACCATGTACCCTGCAGCCCAGTAAAGTGTTTTGGAAAAGTGGACAACTCCACTTTGTCTGGGGTTTGCTTGTTTAAATACGCTGGGCCTCTGTAATACAGTTTCTCTTGCTTGTTGCTGTCCAAGATAGCAGTATAACAACCAAATGAAACTGACCGAATGTTTCCCCAGGTCCTGGGGAGCAGATTGCTGAGGGAGACAAGCCAGATGCTGGTAAAGCCAAAGGTAAAGACATCCCCCTCATTTGTCAAGCACATGACAGAACAGGAAAAATTCAGCATTAGTGTATTAGTGTCAAATCAGGCTAGGTGGCTGTAATGCTGTATAAAGTGGGTGTCTTCACTTTTCTTATAGGATGAGGGAATTAAATAATAATGACCTTTACTATTTTGTTAGACACAAGCATGAAGTGACAAGATAAGTGTGTAGCAAAATCCTTGGAGGGGCTGCGTGTTTTTATTAAACAGGTTATGATTCCACAGAATAATGCAGTGACAGATGCATAACAAAGTAAAATAAAGTGGTTGATTTTACCACTTCTTCAAAATGTATTTTAACAGTATGTTTTGAAAAGTTTGGCATTGGTGGTGATCATATTTTGTTTTGCTGCTAACACATGGCAGCCTTACTCCATCTTTGATGTACAGTAGATGCACTGGGGTATACTATAAGTATGTGTTACTCTAAAAGAGCTCTGAAGCATTTGCATATGATTGTGATATACAATATATGTATTAATTTTCTGGGTAACTTTTAACTTAACAATTGAGTGAATATTACTTAAATGACAAAAACTTAATTCTTTCCGAAAGTTCATTCATTCATATGTTGTCAGATGAATTCTAAAAGAAAGAAGATATATTGTGAGATGAGTTCTGACATGTGTTTGTATTTGGCATTTAAAGGCACAAAGGAAATGGTGGTACCCCCTCGCTTCTTGGAAAGGTTCACTAACAAGAAGGTGAAGAAAGGTTCAAGCATCACTATGTCTGTCAAAGTGGAAGGTAGGGCTGAGAGCAAGGCCACAGACAATCAGGGGTTTTACTGTTTGTCTTTCGGACCTTGACATTGTCACTGTGTTCCTACAGGGTTCCCTGTGCCCATGATCACTTGGCTTAAAGAGGAATCTGCAGAGGATGTTTTGTGGATAAAGCCAGACACACCTGGCTATAAGGTGGCCAGCTCCAAGCATCAGCACAGCTTGATTCTGCTGGATGTGGGAAGAGAGTACTCGGGCACCTACACCTGCATTGCCACCAACAAGGGTGGCCAGTCCATCTGTACTGCACAACTGGAAGTGATAGATGGTAAGATATGACTTCCAGGTTCCAGCACATGACCAGTTCAGGCCATTTCGTTTTTCACAGTAACACAGATGGCTCAGCCTCAATGCAGTTTCTGAGTTAAAAGCACTACCTATTATTTTATCTACAGTATCTTCAAAACACCACGTAAAGCCAAACCTGTACATAAAACTATGAATAACTACAGAGCAATTTTGCACTCAAAAGTTCAATAATAGTATAACCTCGGAATAGTATTTCACTTTTACTGTAAATATGGTGCCAGAGCTGCAAACACTATGGCATGGCCACATACCATACTCACATTGAGAGACTTTTAAACAGAGGAATAGATTCCAGACTCACAGATCTGAATAAACTCTGCAGGCTGTATACTCAAGTGTTTTGCGAATCCAGCTCTCTGTACTGTGGCTGCATTAACATCCTACTTTTTCAGCTTCTGAAGAGGAGATGCAAGAAGTGGAGCAGAAAGTCGAACCCTCTCACAAGTTACTGCAAGAGTGAGTGTTAAAGAGCATTCCTGTGCCTCAAAAATGCCAGACACATTTTTTTCTCTGAAAATAAAGGCTGTGTAAATACAATCAACCGTTCCCGATTCCAGCTAAGCTCTTTCGTTAAATGCTCAATCACAGTTCATCAGCCGAGTCCATCAAGTCACAGATCTTTGGTCACAGGCTTAAATCCTTTTTGTCCCACAATTTATTTTGTAGAATGGGCAAAATAAAAGGGAATGTGCAGTGTTTGTTGATTATAATCATGTGAACAGAAATATCAATAAATAAATACAAAATTTGAGCAACTACTGTACATTACAGTAAATAAGGCTGAAATTAGATTTTTATATACGCTCATAGATAAATTCATAGCTCACATTAGGGAACATTTTCCAGGGCTGTGACTTCTTAATCATAACCCCAAATCATGGCAGAAGTAAAACTTTAAAAACATTTTTGTATAATTGAAGCAAATCTCTGATCTCAAATCACAAGATTTGATGAAGATGTATTAATAGAATTTAGAGAACAGGTTGAAGAGCAGGTCAACACAATCACTTGTAAGTGTTGTTAGGGTGGAAGCAGCCATATTACTCTGAAACTCACAACTGAAAACCCACTGAAGCTAAGCAGGGCTAAAAACTAAGGTTGCTGCTGGAAGAGGTGTTAGCGGGGCCAGCAGGGGGCGCTCACCCTGTGTTCTGTGTGGGTCCTAATGCCCCAGTACAGTGACGGGGACACTATACTGTAAACAGGCGCCGTCCTTCGGGTGAGACGTAAAACTGAGGTCCTGACTCTCTTTGGCCATTAAAAATCCCAGGGCGTTTCTCGAAAAGAGTAGGGGTGTAACACCGGCGTCCTGGCCAAATTTCCCATTGGCCCTTACCAATCATGGCCTCCTAATAATCCCCATCTATGAATTGGCTACATTACTGTGCTCTCCTCCCCACTGATAGCTGATGTGTGGTGAGCGTTCTGGCGCACTATGGCTGTCGTTGCATCATTCAGGTGGATGCTGTACATTAGTGGTGGTGGAGGGGAGTCCCCATTACCTGTAAAGCGCTTTGAGTAGAATGTCCAGAAAAGCGCTATATAAGTGTAAGCAATTATTAATTATTATTATTATGTGGTATAAGACATCAGTGTCCTAATATTCATTTGATTGTTCTGTGCTTGTTATTGAGAATCACACATAAGACATGAGCAGAGCAGTGAAAAATGATCACACGAGTGCACTGGACCACCTACAATCACCACAACACTGTCATCTGTGATTATTTCCTATTTCTGTTTTAGTTTTGGCCCTTATTTGAATTCCATATGTTTTTAAGGATCTTTTTGTAAAACAGATCCTGCTGCCTCAGAATTTCCTGTCTCAGATGTGTTTTTCTGTCAGTCCGGTCATCTGTCCAAACCCTTTGCCCTTCCAGTGCTACCCTGGAGTGTCTATAGAAGGTGTGTCTGTGTTCTTGTGTTTCAGAATCATTGATATTACTGTACACCCCCCGGAAGCAGAGCACATTCTTGGAGCCCCAGGAAAAGGTAAGTGTGCAGGCTCTTTTCTTTCGGTTTTAGAATACATAATTTCTTCTTCAGCCACTGGATTTCTGAATGTGGATTTTAGCTGGTAGGGTGGAACAGCATCCCTCTTGTTAAACAAAGCATTCCTTGTGTTAAAAGAAGTCTTAAAAGTATAGCTCGGCCTCAATCCCATAAGGAAAATTCTTTCTAAGGGACCCTCCTCTGATTTGGTTGTGAATATAAGTCAAAGTTAGCAACAATATACGGCTCTTAAAACGTTAAAGGTATAATTTGGAAGATGTATTTGTATGTTTCTCTTGTCAAAATTACCTATGCAACACTGTCCTAATTTCACTGCAATTTCCCTCACGGGATTAATAAAGTATTTATCTGGGTGAACTAGCTGTCCATGGTTGCTAAATTTGACTTCTTACAAAACATGTAATCAGAAGTTTCCTTAGACAGTTCTGCTCTCTTCAGCAATGTGAAATGATTAGAACTAGCTAAAGCATATTTTCCAAGTAATACACTGTAACGCCCTATTCACTGGAGTATCTCAGTACCTGTCTGAGCTACTATCATCCTACTAAGCCCATCTACACTCTATGGGTGACAGGGCCTTCTCCTGTTATGCCCCAAAGCTCCTGGAATTCTATCCCCAAAGATACCAGAGAGTCACCTTCTCTGAGCTTTTTCAAAAAAAATTAGAAATGCTTTTATTTAACTGAATCTGTGTCTGCTCCTTTGCTTTCCTACTGTATTCCAAACCTGTTTTTAAAGGCGCTAGATAAAATAAAGTTAATAATAATAAATTTTGGAATAATTTTTAACATTGACTTTTCAAGCCTTTTTTTCCTGAGCTCTTGAATAATTTCTTTGAACAAAACGCTCCTCACGGACAAACTTTGTTCGCATTTTGTTTCATTGTTTTTTGCTTCAAGAAAAACACTTTACTTCACAAATAACAAAACTGGGTCTGTGAAATGTGTGACTCAGCCGGAGTGCTGCAGAGGAAATTTAAGGATAGCCCAGAAAAGGATTCCATATGTCTTTCTTTTTAAAAAAAAATATTTAGGAGAACAAGTGGAGCGTGTCGGCAGTAAACTCCTGAGCCCTTATCTGGGGGAAGTGGGTACAGAGGAGTTCTTACAAAAGCTGACCTCCCAGATCACAGAGATGGTATCGGCCAAGATCACACAAGGTGAGAAAGATCTGCCCTGGAGTGTTCCATTGAAACCCACCAAGGGGAGTACTTAACCCATATCTTCCTGTATACAGTATATATCTAGAGCTATAGTCACTTACTGTATCTCCCCTGTGATTTTTATTAATGCATGTATCAAACCCAGGGTTTTTTGGCTATTATGTTTAATATTGACCATCACTCATGGAGGTTAACATTGGAGACACAGCTTTGATCTGTGGACACTTCATTGAGTAAAGCTATGTTAATAACAATTTCATAATTCCTCATCTAAAATACTAACAGAGAACCGAAACTGTTTCAGCCAACTACAGATGTGACAATATACAATGCCTTGCAAATTAATCCAGACCCTTCCCATTTTGTGTGCCATTTAGTGAAATTCCAAATTGAAGCACACAACTTCATATTTTGTTTCAAAAGCTAAATGCTCAAACTGAAGACTTCTAAGAGTAAGATAAGTTACAACAAATACTGAAGATAAATACTAAAAACTAAAATATTTTGGAACATGTCGATTTGGACTTGTTTTTTGGGTCATTGTCTTGTTGTAAGGTGAACTTTTTGTCCACTTTTAGGCTGAAGCAGTTTCTCATACAAGATTTAGTACTTTTCCAGGACCTAGTACTTTTCTCCATCATCTAAACAGAGCTATAACATAATGCTGACACTACCATACTTGACAGTAGGGGTGGTATTGACTTAGACCAACACCAACATGTTGGGTCTTAATCAGATGTAATACTTGTATTTAGTATAAAATATTCCAAATTTGACTTGTCTGACCACATTCACTTACTGTAGGTGCTTTGTTACAAACCCCATGTTGGATTTGAGATGCTTTTTTTTTTCATAACCTTACAAGCCTCCTTTGTGCAAGGGTCTGAATTGCAAGACAGTGTAGATGTCTATGAGATTTTCATTTTCAAGAAAACTTTAAATAAACTGTTGTCTTGTTCATTTGTAAGACTGAAATTATTATTATTAAGTTATACAGTAAACATTATAGTTTAATGAATATAGCCCTTTCTGTTGTTTTGTTGTAATATTTGTATTAATTTATATTCAGATTAATAGGTTGAGTAATGGATTAAAACATCTTTGGTCGGACACATTAATATGCTTGCCAGTGTTAATTTATGGTTTGTTTGCTGTGGCATTTGGATGCTGGAAGGGGTCTTGCTGCCTGATTTGTGCTCCAGATAGTTCTACCATCTGTTCCCCCATTTCTTCATCCATTCCTTTATTCACCCATCCACTCACTCACTTACTCATTCAATCATTCGTTTGTTATTCAGACAGCTTTACGAACCATCAAGTGCTCCAGTGGATGAGGTCATGGCCCAAAGTATACAGTATGTATCTATGGTATATTAAGGCTCAATAATAGTATACAGTATAGTAGATTTTGTATTATTTCTAAATAAGCGTATCCCTACCCTGGATGGCACCTTCACTGTTCCATACTTTGCCGGCAGCCACATTTAACAGTATAGGCAGCTTTTATTGCCTCTGATTTTGTCTCTGTTTTTTCAACCTGACCTAGAGGTGGCCAGTCCAGGACCTGGAAAGCCACGATCTTTATGGGTGACTTTCAACTCATCAGTTTCAAAACTCTTTAATTTTGACCACTTATGGAGGTGATTTGTGAAATTAAGTATTATTAAAGATCTTCTCAAACAACAAATTCCACCACCGTGAAGATCGCAGGAGCTGTAACTGGTCATTGCTGATTTAATTGAAATGCCTCTTTTACTAGATAGATCGAAGTTTGAAGTCTGTGCAAATCGATGATTTAAGGATGACCTATGAACTGCAGGGTTGTGGCTTTCCAGCAACAGGGCTGACGACCATTTTCTATTTTATCACAGGAACAAATACTCACTCACTTCACACACAACTTAGACCTGGAACTGAAGTGGATTTATAAATGCAGCCTTCAGCACACTTTTAATCCTGTGTTTCGAAATGATGAGATGTATTTCTGAGTGATTTTATTTCCTAATAAAATAGATTTGGAATTTTTACAGCTTGTAAATTAAGACTTGAGGAATATTAATTAGTAATAACTCCACACATCTTATCCTCTGGCTTTCTTTCAGTTTGCTTTCATGTTTTGCTTCCAGGTTCACATTAAATGACTCATGCTCAGTATAAATGTCTATTCTGCATTTATACTGTGTTGTAAACATTTCATTACATAAAAGAGTGCAATTTTTTAGCATTATGTTGTGTAAAAAATGTAAACGGCTTACTTCCTCATTTTGCTCATCAGTTGAACACTAAAATAAAAATGCCTTGCTTCCAGGAGGTGTTTTGAAAGTTCCAACGTTTGAAGAATTTGAGATTAATGATATTGACGTGTTGTATTACCAGTGCTTGTGCAAGTTTTGTATAATGATGTGCAGCATGTATTAACTTTCTTTTTTATGTCATCAATTTAAAAATTTTGTTGTCAAAACTATTTTTCCACTTTTATATGAATCAGTTTGAAATGACCTAGTCATTGTTAATCCATTCCCAGTTATAACACCTCTATCTTTCTGGGAGTGATGTAGATCATTTTCTCTGAAATGTGCATCTTCATGTCTCTATTGTGAGACAATGGACCAGACAAAGGACTAACACAGTCATTACGTACAGTATATCATAGACCTGTGACAGATGACACTGGCTGGTTTGTAGTGAATTTGAAATGATTGAAACTCGTCCAATTATCGGACTCTTAGTGGCTAAGCACTTGACTCCTGCTTGCTGTTACAATGGCCTTATGGTGACAGGTGACATATGGACATTCTCCATCCAGAGATCCTTTCTATTATCTTTCTAAACATTTCTTAAAATTCCCCAGTGACTGACAGTATAAAGGGTTTTTGTTTATATTACATCCATGCTAAAACAATTAGGGACAAGAAAGCTTGATTTGATGTGCTTCCAGATCTGTGAAGTTTTGTGGCACTGCATGTCGTGTAAGTATTTGCACACTTTAATGTCTCTGTTGTCTGAGACGGTGGAATACTATCATTTTCATGGCTATTGACAAATTCTCATGTAGCCTTTCACAAGGGGTAAAACCTGTACATTGTTCTTCTCAATCAAAATATGTACTGTATTTTATTTAAAAAAAGAGGAGCCAGCCATAGTGTATGTCTTAATACCTAAAATGGTGGTGTTGCCATACAGTATACATTGTAATTGACATATGTATTTTTTTCATTTTTCTTTCTTTTTGCATTCTTAATTGTGTTCTGACATCTGTATACACTCACAGTGTGAAACAAAAATTATCATTTAACTTTCTGATGCCAGTTCTGCACCTACCTGGAAGAAATGAAGAAAGATTGCAGGATTTTTCCAGATCATTCTACACCGAAGCAAGTTTGAGCTTTTTTTCTGCTTTCAGTTCATGCCAGTGCTGATGCCACTGTGCAGTAATTTGCAAAGCTGCTCTCCAGGGTTCTTTGTTTTTCTTCAAGCATTCATTCTTTTTACATCCCCTCCCACCCCCACCAGGTGATGGTTTAAAGTGTCACATTGCTGATGCCACTGGGAATGCCTCACACTTCACCGGTCACTAGACTCTAACCCTCACCTGAGCCTTAGGCTGAGTTAGAAACTAGCACCTTCAGCCAGTCAGCGGTCTTTGTGGATTTTGACAACACCATCTCACTTGTTGCAGCTTCTCTTCGCGTCCCAGGAGTAGATAGCGATGATGAGACAAAGACCCCCTCCCCCTCGCCACATCATGGACGCTCACGGCCATCCTCCCTCATTGCGGAGTCTTCCTCCGAATCTGATGAAGGGGAGTCCAGGGGAGAGGTATTAATTAATGTTAGCCAATCGTACTGTTCTGAAATCAGCATTGTTTCATCACAGTGATCATGTTCTCTTACAGTATTGTGCGGAGGATAACATTTAAAAAAAAAAAGAAAAGCAAGAATACACAATGTGATAATGGTGGCATTTCTTTTTGTGTTTAGATAAAAATGTAGTGAGAGAAGTAACACTTCTTAATAAATTCTTATTTTTCTTTGTATTTTTTTAACTCCATGTGTTATACAAAATCTTTGCTTACATAAAGTACACTACAGTTTGCATAAGAATGAATCTGACAGACCTCAAAGATGTGTGATTCCTGGACAAAAACAAAACTCTTCCAAAACATTCAAGACACAAAGCACCCACGCATTGCAAAAGAGTAACAAAACAGAAACAATTATAGAATGATAAATCTTTCTTCTTGAAATCTGGTTATTGAAATTAATTAGAACTAAATTAGAGAACCATTTGTATGGGAAGGTGAATCTAGGTGATTGTAAATATGGAATTAGAAAAGGCAGTTTAGACTGTCTTTGACTTGTTTGAACAAATCAAAATTAACATTAAACAAAAACTCAGGCTTTTGAATGTTGGCCGATTTTTTGTTTAATAAATAATGATAAAGTAAAATGTCTGTGTGTTATTTGTCACATGAGGTTAGATTTATCTGCTGTTAGGTCTTGCTGAGGACTAGGCAAAGATGTGTTTTAATAGGTAAAGACTTAGAATCTTGGGTGTACTTTCTTATTCACTGTAATTCAGAGCATTCAAGTGCATTTAAAATGAAAGAGTTGGCAGTTTTCTGTGGGAGTTTTCATTTTGCTGAAGTTGATACCCTGGCTTCTTTTAATTACTAAATGAGATCCACTTAGCTACTAGTAAGCAATGTAACCTATGCTAAAATGTCTCTTGTACTATAATCCTTCTTATATTCTTGTGACTGTGTGTTGACCACTTTCTCTATCTCTTCAGATGTTTGATATCTACGTAGCTACAGCTGACTACACCCCTGCTGGTGGCCAAAAAGAAGCCATTGCTCTAAAAGAGGGACAATATGTGGAGGTCCTAGATTCAGCACACCCTCTGAAGTGGCTTGTTCGTACTAAACCCACAAAGTCCACTCCATCTCGACAAGGCTGGGTTTCCCCAGCTTACCTTGACAAGAAGCTAAAGGTACACTGGTGTTGAAAGTGTTTTAGAGCAATTTTTACACCAGAGGTGTGCAAGCTTTGTACTGTAAAGTAATCATGCAAGATTAGTAGGAATCCATTACTCCAGCTGCACAGCAAAACAGACACACTGTAGCTCTAGACAAAGCAACCCTCCTGTATCTTTTCATATCTGGAACTCATCTGCAATTCAGTTCAAACCTTGACTTGAACATGTGTATTTTCCCAAATAGACTTTAAGGATATAGTGAAAGGTTACAAAAGGGAAAGTAAAGAATATCACATCCAGTTTACTACAGGGTTGTAGGTGACCCCACTCCTAAAGAAGTAGGAAACATTTCTTGCGTTAAGTATCATAATGTTAGAAAAATTGTTACGCCAGCATTCAGAATGCAGATTTCCCCCAAATTCTTTGAGTTCTTTTGTTACAGAAATCCATTTTAGTTGAAATTTAATATTGATGACTATTTTCCCCATTATTGTGTCACAGCTTTCTCCAGACACACCTGTAGGAGAAGCTCCAGAGATCAGTGGAGAAGAGGTTTCTGAAGATGAATACAGGAGAAGACTATGGTAAGGAGACATGGGCACCCCATGAATTTCATGCCATGATCAGAATAGATTTCAGAGCACCTCAGGAAAAAAGTTACAAAAACATTTTAAAACATCTGTGGTTTAATAAATCCACTGTCAGACAGATGTCTGAAAATGAAAACCATTGTGACTCTGGCTAGTACCAATCATCAAGACAAGATCTCCCAAAGAGCAGCCTGGAAGTTCGTTGTTGAATTCACAAAGAACCCCTGAGTAACATCCAAAGTTCTACAAGCCTCTCTGGGTGCAGCTAATGTCACTGTTCATGCCTTAACCATCAGGAAAAGACTGATGGAGAATGGCTTTCATGGGAGGATAGGCAGGCAGAAGGCATCATTGATGGAACCATGAATTCGGGGTTGTTTCACCAAATTATGGAGAGGAATGTAAGGCCATCCATTCATCAGCTGAAACCGCCAAAAGTTGTCATACAGCAAGACGATGATTCTCAATATACAAGCAAATCTACAACAGCATACTTGAAGAAGACATTTTGCATTTTGGATTAGTGAAGTCACAGTCCAGACTTAAACCCCATTGAAATGCAATGGGAGAACCTGAGATAAGCTGTGTATGTAAGGCAACCACCAAAAGTCATCAACGTGAATCAGTTCTATAAAGTAAAATGAGCCAAAACCCCTAAAAGGTGATTTGTGAGACTGATACACATTTGCATCAAATATCTAAAACAGCTTGTCTTATGTGTTGAGTTTAATTAAGTTATCTTCATCTTTTATTATGACTTTCATGAAGATTGTGTTGGATCTAAAATACACAAGAATATACACTAACCTAGGGAGTTTGCAGTATTTTTCCCCACCCTGTACATTTCAAATCAATGAGGAACATGTAGAGACAAAAGTCTGTGCTGACAGTTACAAAAAAAGGAAATACTTGCTGGTTTTGGTGCCTTCTTCAGGTGTGTAGGGAAATGAGGGACACAGCAGGAATATGAGGCAATGTGAAGTAAGGTTGACAAATTAAAAAAAAAACAAGAGAAGTGAAAGACAGCTAAATAGATGTGGATGCATTTTACAACTTCCTGGGGATGCATGGACAGGAGGGGTAAAAACTCTTTTCTTCTATCTCTAGTTCCCTGAAATGACTTATTTTTCCTTCGACAATGTAAATAGTAGGGCACTTTCTGTAGAAAGAGATGCAATAATTGTGTTTCCTGGACAAACACGTTGCCCTTTGGATGATCTTGAAATGACTAGACAGGTATTGTCAATTTGAGTATGCTGGATATAATAATAATAATAATAATAATAATAATAATAATAATAATAATAATAATAATAATAATAATAATGTATATATACCAGTATATACATTTGCAGGTAATACATCTGTTTATTTTTACATAACACTAATAATACCTTAAACTTATATAGCACTTTTCTGGACACTCCACTCCAAGTGCTTTCATGTAATGGGGACTCCCCTCCACCACCACCAATGAGCAGCATCCACTTTAATCATGAGACAGCAGCCACACTGCGCCAGTACATTCACCTCACACCAGCTGTCAGTGGGGAGGAGAACAGAGTGATGAAGCCAATTCATAGATGGGGATTATTAGGAGGCCTTGATTTGTAAAGGTCAATGGGAAATTTGGCCATAACACCGAGGTAACACTCCTAACCTTTTCAAGAAAAATCTTGGGATCTTTAATGACCATAGAGGATCAGGACCTCAGTTTTATGTCTCATCTGAAGGAGGGTGCCCTTTTACAGTATAGTGTCTCTGTCACTATACTGGCATTGGGACCCACACAGACTACAGGGTGAACACCCCCTACTGTCCCAACTAACAACACTTCCAACCTTAGTTTTTCATCTGAAGGTCCTCATCTATGTATTGGCCAGGATCACACCTGCTTAGCTCCAGTGGGTTGCCAGTAGTGAGTTGCAGGGTTATATGGGTGCAATAGTCACTGAAATAAATTTAAAAATTCTGGCATGGATGGAATCTGTAAGTGGTTAAGAGCACAGTGAACAATAATACTATGTATATCAGGTTGTGGCGTTCTAACGCAGCTCTACACTCTAAACTTCGATTCTACCCTGCATTTATTAAAATTGAAATACACATTCTTGTGTGATCGCATATGTGATATCTCCCTCTTTTACCATTATCACAACAAATATTGTGTTTTTCTTTGACCCCTATATGACAGTGCATGACATGTATTTGTTTTACTTTTATTCCTAGTCATCTTATCCAGGAGTTGATAGCAAGTGAGGAAGAGTTTGTGCGGGACATGGACTTCTTTGTGTCTCACCATGTGCAGCATGTCAGCACCAGCCCCGATGTGCCTTCTGTTGTCACCACCAAAAAGGATGCCATCTTTAGGAACATTGATGACATTAGCACTTTCCACAACAGGTAAAGGGGTTCAACACTGATGGCCATAAGCACAGTTTGTTACTCCTTAGAAGCAGCATATTGGTTATATTTTTACTGATCATTGTTCTTTTCATGTATCAATATTGTCCTTTCTTTTTTTTCCTCTGTTTTCTTCTTCTATAGCTTTCTAATGACCTTTTATTGATACTACTAATAAGTGATTACTGGCAACAGTGGATACTAAAAAGTAAATCTTACTAATACTGGATATTTCAATAATGAATTCTCCCTACGCAGCACCTTGTTCCCCGGCCTGAGTGAATGTGACACTGATGATGATGTGGCCGTGCGCTTCATAAAAAATAGTGAAGGCTTTGAGAAATACATCCACTACCTGGTGGGGAAGGCCCAGGGTGAGGCTGCATTGAGCAACAAAGCTGTCCATGACTACTTCAAGGTAAGGATTACACTGTCCCTCAGCATGAGGCCTCCTTTGAGAGGGGGTATTATTTTCACAGAGACCTCCTAGAGAAAATCTTTGTAGTACCAAAACGTTATATATAAAGGAGTAAATCAAAGTGACTCTTTTTTACCCCCTGTTGTGTATTTTTCCTTTTGACACAGAGATACACAGAGGCAGAGCTGGCCCTTGAAGACCCTTCTCAAGTCCCAGTCCCACCTGTCCATGCCTATCTGGAGAAACCCCTGGAAAGGATCCAAAAGTACAAGACTGTGCTCAAGGTGCGGGGTTTTAGTTATATCTCAGAAAGTGCAGCTTGCATTATGCTCTTGAGATCTCCAGGTCTGTGTACTGATTTGAACTAGAAATGGTCAGAAGTGTTGAAGCTGATACACTGAAAGACACTGGATGAGATTCTTGAAACCTTCTGTACTAACAACATAAGAAGCTAGACAGGCTAAATGGCTTCTTCTCACTTGTAATTTTATGTTTATTAGAAAAGATTGTTACCATCTTATTATCATTTTATAAGCTTATTGTTTTAATTGAACTTGAACTTAAACTTTTTTGCCATTAGTAACCGGTACATGTACTGGTACAGTGGAATTCTTACTTACAGAAAGTCTCTCGATTGTAAAACAAGTGTAAAACTGTGATCTTTAAAGATCAACAATGATTTTGAATTCAAATGACCCCTTTAAAAGATGAAAAGTGTGTTTACCTCCTGAAATATGAATATGAACTTCTTACACTTTCAGGTATCAATAGTTGTCTTTCAGCTTTTTTTTCCAGTGTCATAAGATGTCAAATTGTAACAATGCAGTCTTGATATTGCAATTGCTGAATGAATGAATTGCTGGGTGTCCACAGGAAATGATTCGAAACAAAGCAAGAAATGGTCAGAACTGCTGCCTCCTGGAGGAGGCCTTTGCGATAGTTTCGTCTCTCCCACGCCGCTCTGAGAACACACACCATGTAACACTTATCGAGAACTATCCTGCGACCCTGGAGGCTCTCGGGGAGCCTATCAGACAGGTGACACTCCTCAAACCGTCTGCCATAGGGACAGCAGTTACTGAATTACAGCTGGAAGTTACTCCACACGTTGTTTTTTTGTTGGCATCAGTAAATTACACAAATATTTGACAACATTTTTTTTTGCTTACAGTGGATGACGTTAGTATCTGAAGTGTTAAGAATAAACAAAAAATAAGACAATTTAACAGCATCATTTAAAAACAATTGAATATCAGTGGCACTGAAGCATAAATACATTATTAAAAGCTTTGCCATGTTCAGTATTGTAATTGTATTATCGAAAGAATGTTGTGAATATCTCATGGCTTCTTAAGTACGTTGACACCATCTTGTGTTCTGATGTGGCAGGGGCCATTCAGTGTGTGGGAGGGGGCCCCAGGAGCTAGAGCGTCTTTCCGGGGACACCACCGGCATGTCTTCCTCTTCAAAAACTACATCCTGATTTGCAAACCCAAGAGAGACAGCAACACTGACACACAGACTTACATCTTCAAGAACATGATGAAGGTAATTATGAGGAGGACACCATGGAGCTCATGCTAGAGATTTGAACTGTCTTGAAAATAAATACTAAGTAGCTCTTCACAATGCTGAAGGGGGCAAAACTGTCTAAAGAGACTCTTCATTCCATCTTTATTTACCTCCCTCAGCATTGTGAAATGCTAATCGCTAATAAATATTCATGTTCTGTCTGCAACTGCATAAGCCTGATCCTCGTTGACAAGGTTTGTGTGTTGACTGTGATGGTGCTGTCCCTCAGCTGACGAACATTGACGTGAATGACATAGTGGAGGGGGATGACCGCTCATTCGAGATCTGGCATGAACGGGAGGACTCAGTGAGGAAGTACACCTTGCAGGCCAGGACTGTCATCATCAAGAACTCTTGGCTGAAGGATCTCTGTGACCTGCAGCAACGCTACAGTCTGCCAGCCTGGAGTGAGTGCCTTCAACACCCTCTCAAGCCCACTCTTATCACATAGCCCAGAAGGCATAGCCACACTCTATGGGAGGAACATTCTCTATGCTCTATTGTTTTAATCTTGGAAGTATCTTTAAAATCTGATTTATAAGCATGTGATGTTTTAAAGTTAGAGTTTCCATTGATAACGTTGTGTGCGTATCTGTGCTCTAAGGTGAATACTCAAGGTGCAAGCCATTTCAAACTACAATACACTGTTGAAGAGTAAAAATAGGTCAAAGGATATTCAATGGAGAGTGATGAAATATATTGTTAATTATGAATGTCTTGTAGTGTTCTTTCAAGGGCATATTTCTAAATTGATTTTCTTTAAGATAGTGTTTTCTTTTCATCATCATAGTAGACACTGGTGATTTTAGCAAGACATAATACAGGGGATTTCTACACTGTATATATTCATGACCATAGTAAAAATTGTCTTGTGATTCATGGCTGGGCAGAACTAAAGACAGGATTAGAACTACTTAATGCTTTAAGGAAATCCAATGTTACTGCAGAGAAGGGTCAATGTATAGCCATGTGTACATGATTTACCTTATAGGAAGTAACGTTTATGTCAAGTATGGTTTACTGTATAATAATATCTGTCTTGTATGTCTGGGTGAAGGTTCCCCTGATTTTGAGGAGGTTCTCGCTGACTGCACGGCTGAGCTTGGGGAGACAGTCAAACTGGCCTGCAAGGTCACAGGAACACCCAAACCCGTGGTTACGTGGTACAAGGGTAAGAGGAGTGGAGGATTTAGCCAGAAATCACACATTCTGCTGATTTGTGCTTGTTACACGGATATATTCATCAACACCTCAAAAAAAACATCTAACTGTTGCTGATGGGAAAATTGTATCACAATAGCTAATGATTTAAGTGTGTAGACTGGAAAACAATATTAGTTGTGGAAGTAGTTAATTTTGCTTTTGTTAATAAGATGTTGTATGTTTTTAATTAAGAAACTGAATGAGGCTTTTTAGCAACAATTATCTGGTATGCAAGAATCATATTTTGTTTTGTAATTGAGAAGAAGTCCCGTAAAAGGCTCCAAAAAGAAAATCCCATCCTCTCCACCCAAGATTGGTAAATTATTACGCCTGCCTAACCCTCTTTGTTAGCATTCCCCTCATTTTTTCTTTAACAGTCTTTTATATGATTTTTGTTTTACTATTACATACAAATTGAGCACTCTTAACAGCCTTTGAAGATAAGTGATGGGGCAGGCTAGTTGTGTTTTTTAGAAAGGCAGTGAAACTGGTTTGCTGACAGTGTGGAGTGGGGGATGATCCCATGTGTCCCCCATATAACAGATGGCCGGCCAGTTGATGTGGACCCTCACCACATCATCATCGAGGACCCTGACGGCTCCTGCACCCTCATCCTGGACAACATGACTGCGGAGGACTCAGGACAGTACATGTGCTTTGCTGCCAGCAGTGCAGGCAATGCTAGCACACTGGGCAAGGTCCTAGTACAGGGTACGTCTTGGTACCAAGTGTGACTACTCTTGGTAACATCCAGTTTATACCCTGGTATTGTCCTGGTACCTTTGATTATTGCCCACCTGTTAAATGTCAGTTTCAATTTGTACCAGAATTAATAAAAATAATAATGCCAACTGGAAACCCCAGCTCGTGTTGCAAAAGAATTGCCCCTAATTTGATCAATGAAGGCTAAATAGCCCATCAATCAAGTCTTTATTTTGTTGTATTTCTAACTCAATGTGAAGTACTTTACTGCAATCCAGACTTCCTTGCTCCAAACCTGCAGACACCTATGAGAAGATGAAATGGAGGAAGAACCAGGATATTCTGGACACAAAATTACTCACAATATGATTTGTAATGTTCCTTTTGCCCTCTGCAGTGCCTCCCCGTTTCGTGAACAAGTTGAGGAATGCTGTGCTTGTCCAAGGAGAGGATTGCCAGTTCACTTGTACCATACAGGGTGCCCCCAGCCCACAGATCAGGTACATATGCTACCATTACTCTCTCAGCTCAAAGGTCCTTTCACTGATGTCAAATATTTCTGACACTTTGCTCTTCCAAAACACAGCCATTTTTTTAAAATGCTTATAAACACTCCCAGCTTATAAACAGGCTATTTTGAAGAATACCCTATTTCATCCCAAGAACAACACCCAGAGCGGGCCATAAGTCATGTTTTTATAAAAAAAAATCTCAGTAATGACATTAGGCTATTACAGTACATTACCAAAGGTATTTCTAAATGTTTCAATAATGGAATTTAAAAATGAAGTATGAAATAGACTGAAATAATGTGATAATAACCACCAACTGCTGTAGACAAGAAATCTCAAGCATAATGAGAACCATACCCTTCACTCCAACCCTAGGGTTTTATTTTGCAGAAGGCGGCAAGTTCCATCTAAAATAAATAATAAATGTATATCTAAAATAAATAAAAATATGGCTCATTATCCATTTCTGAACTTTAATTTTCCAATCCCTGTATTACAGAGTGACCATGTTTTCTCATGTTCCCATAAGAGTAAAAAGATTAATAATAATTACAATCCCAGAGATGATAATGCTTTGCAGAGTAAGTCCTCTACAGTGACAGTGTCTCTGTGTCACCCTCCTGACAGGTGGACTAAGGATGGCATTCTGCTGACAGACCAGGAGAAGTACCAGACATTCAGTGAGCCACGTAGTGGAGTTGTGGTACTGGTCATCAAGACCCCAGGGGAGAGTGACCTGGGACGATACCAGTGTGAGGTACTGACATCTCTTAGATCCATTATTAGCCATAGATAGTGACTTCAAAGGAGCTTTTCTCTTTATGGGGTGTATTTTTCTTTCAACTTAACAGCTTTTCTCCTCATTCGTGCTAGCGTTTTGGCACAAACATTTAATTCCTTGGAAGCTTTTTGTTTTGTTCTCTTTTTGTTTTCTAAGTGTCTCCCTTGCAATTTTTTCTTTGGTGGCTCTCAAGCCTCTCCATTCCAGTTTAACTTTTCATTCATTTCTCTTCAGATTCTTAACACACGTTTGATACTCATCTCACCTCTAGCACATTACATCTATGCAGATAGCCCTTTGTGATAGAAGCCAAAGCCAGACTGGTGTTTGTATTTGAACTGACGTGTCTGCAGTTAAACCCATTGATCTTGTGTTTCAGCTGAAGAACAGGCTGGGCACTGCGACCTGCGCAGCCGAGCTGTGTCTGCAGTCTGCTGCACTGATGGCCAGCGAGAGGAGGGGGGAGCAGGCCATCTGTATTGAAGGTAGGAGACACTGCTTTCACAGCCTTGTCCTTCTACAGGAGGAGGCTGGAGAGCCTCTGTTTTATTTTACTTTCCACCCGGGTCTTAATAATAATAGATTTTATTTATAAAGTGCCTTTCCAAACCCAGAGACACAAAAGAGTATGATAAAAGTAAAAGAAAAAAATAAACAAGAGCATACAGGTTTATACAGATAGAATGTAGTGCTGTGAAACAATGGCCCTAATAAAAAGGCAAGTTTGCAGTGTGGATTTAAAGAGAGTCAAAGAATTTGTCTCTCATAAGTTCTGAGGAAGGTCATTCCACAGCACTGGAGCAGCAGCAGAAAAGGTATGGTCTCCAAAAGTCCAAGATTTAGTCCTGGATACAGTGAGCAAAGGACCGGTCTTAGCTGAATGGAGCCTATGGGTGGGATTGTAAACATGGAGAAGCTCAGAGGTGTATGATGGAGTCAGATTATTTTAAACCATGAAAGTCAGTAACAAGATCTTATAGTATATCTTATACTGTAGAGACTTAAGTGTAGGAGTGATATACTGCCAAGGTCTGATGTGAATTAGTAGTCTATCTGCAGAGTTTTGAAAATATTGCAATTTGTTGAGAGATGTGTTAGGTAGCCGATAGAGTAAAGAGCTGCAGAAATTGAGCCTTGATGTTATAAATGCATTAATCAAGCACTCTGTGTCAGATAGTGATAGCAATTGCCTAATGTTGGTAATATTTCTTAGGTGAAAAGAAGAAGTCTTACTCAGTTTTTTCACATGGGCTAAGCTAGTTTACTGTGACTGTCAGTCTTTGTTTTCATTGTAACATAATGCCTTATATAATGAAAATGAATATCAAGGTCCTATTTTCAACTTGAACCTGCTTGAAAAATTAGAAGACTATGATTCACTCTAATGCAAAGGATTTTGAAATGGCTTGACAACCTATGTTTGTACTAGAGTAGTGCATTAATATATAGAGATTATGCTCTTCTGCAATTTCTGAGCAGTGTTACTTTTTTATCAGTTATTTTATAAGATCATAATAAACTGACATTATCTAGTTTATAGCCTAGTTCACCTGCAATATAAAAATTGTGATTGCTTGTTTTTTTGTGGAAGACTACCAATGAGAGAGACAAAGATATGATTCAGGGAAGACACACTATCAGTGATAAAAATTGTTTTGGATGAAACAAATAATCTTTGAGCCATTCTGATGTAGGTCAGGATAAAGCTTCTGTAACGACCACTAACCGGCCCAGACCAGCTCCGAAGAGGTCTAATCAGTCCCAGCAACTGGGTGATAATTACAAACGCCGCCGCACGTGTTAATTCTCTTCAGACGTCTTACCGTGCGGCAGGCTGCATTATTTAAGCTGCTCTTACTCGCATATCACTGCTCGGTATTGAGTTCCCTTCCTGTGGCTCTACCTAGCGTTTCTTTCACTTTGCCTTACCGGATTTTCTGACCTCATCGTTTTGCCTTCGGACTACGTTTCTCGTCTTGCCCCGTGGATTGTTTGCGACCTGTGACTATTTTTGGTATCGACCCTGTTGCTCTTGTTCCTACCACGTATCTGTCTCTCGTTCTGGATTGTTCGCCACCAGTGCCGTTTACTGATCTCGACCTACCTTTCGCCTTCGAATTACGACCCAGCTCCTGGATAGCTCTGTCCGCCTACTCACCGCCCCAGGAATCCTGCATCTGCATCGGATCCTATTCATCACAACCCAGCCTTCGTTACAGAATACCGAGCCTACAGTATGGATCCCGCGGATGCACAAGCTCTTTGTTCCCTCCTCCACCAGCACTCCCAAGCTCTAACTCAATTACAGCAGTCGGTTCAACTTCTTACCAATCACGTTGCCTGGCTTTCGTCCCCCACAGTGCCCCCGGCACCTTCAACAGCTCCTCCTGCAGTTTCTTCCGCACAAGCCGCGGCCCCGCCCACCCTTCCCTCAACCTTACCGTTTGTTCTTCCTGAAAAATATGACGGTAATCCTTCTGGTTGCAGAGGCTTCATTACTCAATGTTACCTCTCTTTTCATCTGCATCCGGAGCGTTTTCCTTGCTTAAAGCACCTTTTCAGCACTGCTCCTCTTCTCCGTCACCCGGATCCCTCCCGGCCCTTTGTAGTGGAAGTGGATGCCTCTGCCTATGGGGTTGGGGCAGTCCTCTCCCAGCGTCAGGATGAAGGACAGGTTCTACATCCATGTGCCTTCTTCTCCAAGAAGCTCTCTCCTGCCGAAGTGAATTATGATGT
This sequence comes from Lepisosteus oculatus, assembly GCF_040954835.1. Taxonomy (NCBI): domain Eukaryota; kingdom Metazoa; phylum Chordata; class Actinopteri; order Semionotiformes; family Lepisosteidae; genus Lepisosteus; species Lepisosteus oculatus. Next base: position 29,649,503 of record NC_090701.1, read on the forward strand.
GGGTAATCGCGAGCTCCTTGCAATCAAGCTGGCCCTTGAGGAATGGAGGCACTGGCTGGAAGGGGCTCAGCATCCTTTTGTTATTATCACGGACCACAAGAACTTGGCCTACATTCAATCGGCTAAACGCCTCAATTCTCGTCAAACTCGCTGGTCTCTGTTCTTCTCATGCTTCAACTTCATGATCACCTATACCCCTGGATCTAAGAATGGTAGGGCGGATGCACTTTCCCGGCTTCACGACCCCCCGGATTTGGATTATGCACCCGAACCGATAATTTCAACTGACCGTGTCGTGGCAGCAGTTCGTTGCTCAATTGAGGATCAAGTCAAGCGGGCCATGGACAAGACTACCATCCCGCTCCGTTGCCCCGTGGACAAATTATTTGTGGTGGATGATTTAAGTTCGGTGGTTTTACAGTGGAGCCATGATTCACGGTTCGCAGGCCACCCTGGGGTCAAACGTACGTTGGATCTCCTGAGTAAGGACTTCTGGTGGCCTACCATGAGGGCGGATGTAGCAGAATATATTCGAGCATGTCCTACCTGTGCCAAACCAAGACCCCGCGTGCCAGAAAGATGGGTCTCTTGCACCCCCTCCCGGTCCCCTACCGCCCTTGGTCTCACATAGGGGTGGATTTCATCACGGATCTCCCCAACAGTCAAGGTAATACGGTTATCATGGTGGTCTCGGATCGATTTTCCAAATCAGCTCACTTTGTTCCACTTTCAGCCTTACCCACAGCCCAGGAGATGGCAATGTTGTTTGTCCAGCACATATTTCGTCTACATGGTTTGCCCAGGGATGAGGTCTCGGACAGAGGTCCCCAGTTTATCTCGGCCTTTTGGAAAGCTTTTTGTCAAGCCCTGGGCACTCATGTGTCCTTAACGTCTGGATATCACCCTGAAGCCAACGGGCAAGTGGAGAGAACTAATAAAACACTCCTGGCTTTCCTTAGAGCCTTCACTTCATCTTCCCAAGATGATTGGTCATCTTTACTTCCTTGGGCAGAGTACACTCATAACTCCCTTACATCCTCCTCCACAGGCATCTCCCCCTTCCTTTGCTCCTTAGGCTACCAACCTTCCCTCATCTCTGATGCCCTTCTGGTTACGACAATTCCTTCTCTGAGACAATACATCTCGAAGTTAAGGAGGATCTGGAAGGTGGCTAGAACATCTCTCCTCAAGTCAGCTCGGCTCCAGGCCGCTTTTGCCAACAGACGTCGTAGACCTGCCCCTAGGTTCAGGAAGGGTCAGCTCGTCTGGCTGGCCACAAAGAATTTACCCTTGCGCCTATCCTCCAAGAAGCTAGGTCCCAAGTATATAGGTCCTTTCCGGATCCTCTCTCGAATTACACCGGTCACCTACCGACTAGCGCTCCCCCCCACTTTCAGAATCCATTCTGCCTTCCACGTCTCTCTTCTGAAACCATTGGTGGCCCCTCCTGCTCGTCCTCCACCTCCTCGTACTATTCAGGGGCGTCTGGCGTATACAGTTAATAAGATCCTGGATTCAAGATGGCACCGTAATACAATGCAGTATCTTGTGGATTGGGAAGGGTATGGACCGGAGGACAGATCTTGGGTTCCAGAAGGGGATATTTTCGAACCAGCGCTCATCACTGACTTTCATCGCAATTTTCCCCAGCGACCGTCGGGAGCCGCCCGTGAAGGGGGGGGTACTGTAACGACCACTAACCGGCCCAGACCAGCTCCGAAGAGGTCTAATCAGTCCCAGCAGCTGGGTGATAATTACAAACGCCGCCGCACGTGTTAATTCTCTTCAGACGTCTTACCGTGCGGCAGGCTGCATTATTTAAGCTGCTCTTACTCGCATATCACTGCTCGGTATTGAGTTCCCTTCCTGTGGCTCTACCTAGCGTTTCTTTCACTTTGCCTTACCGGATTTTCTGACCTCATCGTTTTGCCTTCGGACTACGTTTCTCGTCTTGCCCCGTGGATTGTTTGCTACCTGTGACTATTTTTGGTATCGACCCTGTTGCTCTTGTTCCTACCACGTATTTGTCTCTCATTCTGGATTGTTCGCCACCAGCGCCGTTTACTGATCTCGACCTACCTTTCGCCTTCGGATTACGACCCAGCTCCTGGATAGCTCTGTCCGCCTACACACCGCCCCAGGAATCCTGCATCTGCATCGGATCCTATTCATCACAACCCAGCTTTCGTTACAGCTTCACTCACAAGGATCTTTCTTTTGGCAGTATACAGGGAAAACTGACTGTGGAGAGATGCATAGACATTTAATGCTGGTATGGGCTTGAAATGTAATAATTTAAATAGTTTTTAATTAATTGTTATAGCTGAAGCTAGACAATACATGATACACACACTGCTTTTGTTTTGACATTTGTCTACATTTTGGGGAGTTCCTCTCAGTTGGACAGTGACAGCTTTATATTATTACATTTTCCTTAATGAATTAATCTTCAGAGGTAACCTAAGAGACCGGCTGGCCAGGTCTTGAAAATGCTCCACTTTTCTTGTTGGGCATTCATTAGAAAATCAATTCTAAAAATAAGTGTTACTTCTTAGTGTGTGGTCCATGTGTGTTTTGTTGTTATGTTCCACACTAATGACTTTGATTGTTCTCCCTCCCCCATTGGTCCATCATTACACCATTGTTTCCGTATGACATCATCTTCAATTTACTCTCGACCAATCAGAACTCATCTTATTCAGTATGTAACATGGAGGTTTTCAAAAGGAAGAGGCCTTTTGTTTGACTTCGGTCCCACCTGGCTCAGCTTCAGTTTTGTTTCGCTTTTGGTTTTTGCTTCGGCTTCGTTTCACTTCGTGTGTATTCCTATAGCGTCGGCTTTGTTGGTTTGTGTTTGTCTCTGTGTACTTTCATTTGTTTGTGTATTTATCCTTGTTTTGCCATTACCTTGCCCTAACGTGTTATATGTTCAACCTCTGTGTTCTTTTGTACCTGGTTACTTGTCTACTTTTGTTTTCCCTTATTTGTATTCCTAGTTCACTTGTGTGTTTGTGTGAGCTTTTGTTTATAGGGTTAGTTTAGGTTGTCGGGTACATTCTGCACACGTAGGTGATTTTTGTATTAGTAACAATAGTTAGTATGGGTGAGTGCTGTCTGTCTTGTATGGTTTTGGGTAATCAGTGAAGGTTAGCTAGGGTGTTTGAAGACGTTGAAGACCGTGTGTTTCGGGTTTTCTTTTGTAGTTAGGTCAGCTTCCTTCACTTTCTTAGCCAGTTCCATTTTATTTGTTGTTTTCTTTTCTTTGGCACCACTCTAGTTCCCTCTCCCTGTGTGTTATTGTGTCTTATTACGTACCAGTCACTTATTCACCTTAAAATAATCACTTTTTGCACAATCCCTTGTTGTCACGCTTCCTAAGTCCCTCACCAGAACCCACCTGCATGCGAAAATTATCCTAAATGTTACACCCCTTTACCCCTAGACACATGGGGTCGTAACAATAGGTTATGAATAAAAATAAGGATAAGGATATATTCCAACCTGGCTTGTCCCCAGAAGGTAGTAGTCTGCTTAATGATCAAACAAGTTGTATTTGCCATCATGAGATTAATTTGAATGATATGATAAGCACTTTATTAGGGGAGTATTCAGTGCATCCATTTGAACATATAACAGAAACATAATTTGTGTCAACCCAGCTAAAGTTGAAAGTTATATATCAACTGCATAATGTACATAATTGCATATTTTGTGTACTTATCAAGTTAGTGTGACTCTTATGACTCTGCACATTATATGTCTGTGTCTTTACGGTCAGATTTTAATCTGAAACAACTAGGCAGATTTAGTCCTGCAAATGGGCATCAATGTGGCCAGTGCAATGCTTGAACTTGCTTATCTCCATTATTTATTATACCGTCTTTCACACGTATGGTGATCCAAAGCAAGCTTTCACTTTTAAAACACATGGCAATAGAAGGAGGTACTATTATCAGCTTGCAAGTCTCCAGAAATCACTTTCCTTTCATTTGACTTTCTGTTCAATATCACTTTCCATGGTAATTATCTTCATATCAATTCTACTACTTCAATTCAAATGTGGATTTGAGATACATACTGTAAGATAATTGTCTCCATCCTAATTCTTGAAATTGCTTGTTGAATTCCTCAGCTAATTTTGTCAAAGAATTTTCTGGGCAAATCAATTTTTCTTTGTTTCCAGTTTTACTTAGTATTTTATCCGGCATTGGAATGTACTGTAGCGTTTTGTGCTTTTAATTGGATGGATCAACATGCCCAGTTTCAACGCATTCAATCCTCTGATAATATGTGAAAAGTCTCTTTCCTTTCTCTGCAGTTCATACTTCAACTTGTTCAAGTTAAATATTGTCAGATATCAAAAATTTAACTACATGCATTGTCTGAAAGCCGAATGCACACATCAATCTGTAATTTAAAGAAAGTTATTATTCTCTGCATTGGATAGAAAAATCTATGTAGAATATTCCCACTACTTACCTTCTTCACATCAGGATAGACAACCAGCCCAATGGAAGCAGGATTCAAGGTTCAAATCAAGCTGATGAAGTGTTCTTGTTCAATTCAAATGTGCAATTATGACAATGATTTTCATCACAAGTAAAAAGTCTTTAACTTTATTTATCAATCCTTGCTGGTGCGTTATTTATACTGGTATATCTTCTTCAAAGAAACATGCATTAGTATCAAGTATGGTGAAAGCATCATCTGTTGTGACAAGTGTGTTGATGGATTGTTTTTTTTTAGACTGTATCAAATACAAATCAGTGCTTCAGCAGAAGCAGAAGATACACATACTTCCACTTTCATCTTCCACTATTTTGAACAAAAAATGTACTTTCTCATTCTGACATGAAGTACAGTTTCTTTTTGGAAGCACCAGGCCTATGAGTTATTGTTTATGTAATGTAGGAAGATATTTTTAATATTAAAGGAGAGTTCTAGTTATTGGGTCATTTCTAACCAGTTGACATACACTCCAGGTACAATAAACTGCCAAATGCTGAATAGAATCATGAAGAGGAGGTCAGCTCATAACCAGTGAGGTACATGGCATACGGGAGCTTGATGTTATGCCTGTGTTTCATCTGAAACAAAAAGGAAATTGGGGGCTGAGACCAAGTTTGACTGGTTGATCACAATGGTGGTCTAGTTCTTAATAGTAGATAAGTAAGAGTGAAGTAAAAAAAAAAAACACAACAGAAGTGATTAAGCACAAAACTACATAGTTGGTCATATACATGTGAAGGCTGAAAATTAGCCCAATGGCACTCAGATGTAGTAATTGTTCTACAGGTATAAACATGAAAATAATTTTGGTTGAGCTCTAATTCTGCTGTGGTGTTAATAAAGGTTTGTAAGGGGCATTTAAGTCTCTGTAAGATGCCTGAGTCTTCACCAGGGTTTGAGCACATATTGTATCATGATCCCTCTCTTCTATCATTTCACCAGCATCATCCCCACTCTTTAAAGATCACTGCCATCACTCATTTTAATGAGAACCATTAATGCTTGTGACCTGTAACACGCTTTGATACTACATCAGTCGTCTCCAAAACCTGCTTTACCCAGATGCCACTGCTAATAAATGCTAAAAATAAAAGTTGAAATGATCTAAATTAAAGATATCTCACTCACATTCATTACAGTAGTACTTATTAAAACTTAACGGCATGATTAATTAGTTTTTATGTAGTCTCTATAGCTTTTGATTCTGTTCTTAGTCAATAATGTTTATATCACACAAATGCTTGTGAAAAATAGAATATTTAAATATCATTTTAAATAATCCATCTTTTTAAAGTATGCATTAATTGCCTACATAATAAAATACCAATTGATTTAAAATGGTATACACTTTCATACACTTTCTAATATTTCTTCTACAAATCTGGTAACTTGTTGATGAAAGGGCATTTACTTATCTATGTAAGGATGCAATTACCTGGGATCCTGACTTTCTTAGCCATACACAGATTTCCTCTTTTCTTGGTTTTCTATTTAAAATACCCAGTTTCCAAGCTGTTAGAAAGGACTACGGCTTCTACAGTTCATTGTCCTTTTTATCTATAAAGTACACCTAGTGTAGCCTCACATTGTCTCAGTTTTTTAACAAGCTCTGCTTCAGATCACGTACACCATTTCCACACAGCATCTACATCTTATCTACACACACTGAAACCTTGCACTTTATTTTCACTTCATAAGATAACTGGGCTCGTTTAGGGGGTATGAACGGGGTTGTAGATGACTTTGCAAAATCTTAAAAATGCAGGTTTCGGACAACAGCACATGTTACAAACTGAAATGAAAAGCCGTTTTCATTTCATACATGTAATTGTAAAATTCAGCTTTTTTACCTTTCTATGTTTTTTAGCCATTCATAAATGTAGTTTATACATCTTAGAGTCTCTCTTACATATTATATTACTGTATTATATTGTATATATATATATTATATTTTGTTTTCTAAAACAATAAATGTGGCATAAGATTAAGCATTATAACTGGGTCTCAATGGCTATTGGACACATTTCAGCTTTTGGCATTTCTCTAATTCCATGCTTTCCATCCTGTTTTCCTTGTAGTCACAGAGCAGGAGACTAAAGTGCCAAAGAAAACCATCATCATGTAAGTGTTGTTATTTTATCATGTTGGCTGATTCATACTGCATGTTATTCATGCTTCTTCACCACTGCATGCCCAGCTAACTGATGTACTCACAGGTGAAATACTGTAATAATGTGCAGGGAAATAAAAAGTAATGCAAAAGCGAAATAAAAAAAAACTTCAAAGTGTAGAAAATGTCAATCCTGTATTCACACAAAAAAATGTAGCATTTTCCAAAACTCTTTCCTCCAGTTGATGGAAAGGAGAAACTAAACAGGATTCTGAAAACATTGATGCCAAGTGTAAAAGAAAAAAATATCTAAAATTAGATAATTTGAAAGAGTATGCTCATTGAAATGAAAACAAAATGTCGGAAATCAAGAGTAAAAGGCAGTATTCTGAAATCTTCACTCTTCTGCTATAAAACAATTTCAAGCAGGTACATCTGAAGATGTTCCTCAAGCCTGGCAATACATTTCAAGCTTTCCATACTTTAGAGCAATGGACATGTGGACATCTAGAACAGAGCAGAACAAACTGCAGCAATTTTAATCCATTCCATTGTAGAATTCTGTTAGAACAATCAGATTAATTTTTTATTTAATTATTACCAGCACAGTGATTAGCATTGCTACCTGGTTGAGGCCCTTGGTTCAATTCCAACCTGGGGTGCTATCTGTGTGGAGTTTGCATGTTCTCACCATGTTCACAAGGGCACTCTTCTGGGTGCTCCAGTGTCCTCCCACACTCCATAGAACCAGGTTCAATATAGGAGTGAAGGTGCTGGTAATGCTGAAGTACTGCAGTGGGACAAATTGCAAGGGCTGTATGTTGAGTAGTAGGCCTGGCAGGACTATGTCTAACATTTGTCTTGAAAGAGGATTTGTTTTCCTGTGTCTGGTGCACCTCTGCTTTTCCCTTAACATTTCCTGATGGTATTTTGTATGCCTCCTGTGTCAGAAAAGCTTGATCTATCAAATTACAGAACACAGGAGTATTAGTAAACAATTTGATTATTGTGTCCATTAGTATTTTGGTTTCTATGTTGTTTTTTTCCTGAAAAGGACAATTTTGTTTCTTTCAAAACTCATTTCAAATCAACTTTCTCTTTTGTTTTTTCTAGTTCTTGTCATATAGAATGAATTACCATGGAAATAAAAATTATTTGGCATAGATTTTATATACAGTATATATTATTTATAAATTATAATAAAAGATCCTAAAGCTGCTGTGTTCAAGCTCAAAATACCATCCTGATATCTACTAATGTTTCAGTGCTTCCAATGGACATCAGGAGGAAGACATTCTTTCAAAGCTTTCACTGCAAACCATTATCACTATTTAATCAAATATATTTTAACTTAATTTCGGACTTCCATGATTGTCCATCATTAAAAATGCTAACAGTTTTCTGTTCATTAAAAACTATAAAGATGAATGGCAGTCAATTGCAAGAAAGATGAGATGATGAAAAGAGGGACTGATAAGCAAGCAAAAGCAATTCATTTCTACCTCAGCTTTTGGTTATTCATTTCAGTGCTGGATGAATTTTTACTGGCTCACCCAGTACCCTCTTTACTGGCTCACATTGCAAATTAGGTGACAGAGTAGTAGATTAAGTACAGTAAACCTGTATTGACCTTATATTTCCAGTGCTGACTTAGTTTGTTATGTGTCAAACTAAGGTGTGTGTTTGATATTCGAGTGCCACAAGCTCTTAATTTTCACGTTGAATTGTAGATTCCACAGTTGCACAACATAGAAAGACATAATCTTGAAATGTGTACATACAGAAACCTTCAGGGAGCCTCTTACATCTCATGATCATTCAGACTTGAAAGATATGTTGTTTTTTTTGTCTCTGTAGCATATAGGTAATTACTATTGTGGAAGTCATGTAATTCTGGTAACATTATTCTTTTTTTTACACAAACACAAACAGCTGTACAGTAAAGTTAAGTTAAGGTTATAAAGTTTTGATAAAGCATTTCAGTTGGTTGTGTTCATATATACTTTACCTAATATAATACATTTAAAATTCTGCAACTAAATCTTCATAGCTAACATATTAACCCTCTTTTAAATATGTAAAAATCATCCCATGTAGCACGTTAATGTTTTACTGTCTTAGTATCTTGAACCATTTGTTTAAGCTTCAGTAGTGTATCAATCAAGTTATTTTAGCAATGTGTTGTTTAGAAGATACTTCTGTCTTTTTTAAAACACTTATTTTTACTGCACTTGAGTGTAACGTTTACTTGTGTGTTCAAAAAGAGCTTTTTTCCTTGTATGACAACACATGTGGATTGCTGTTCTTTGTGCGAGTTCAACGTGTGGCCAAGGTCACGCAAACTAACATCCAACTTACCTGCTGGCATGTATGGCTGCAGTTTGGATCCTTGAAAATGTCTTTTACTTAAAACTTTCTGCATTATCCATCATCAGAGAAGAAACTATAACCACAGTGGTGAAGACTCCCAGACTGAAACGCCGTATGTCTCCTGGACTGTCTCCCTCACGGGTTCTCCGGTCTGAGGTGTCGACTCCAGAGCCCACCCCAGGCACCAAGCCCAAGAGACCTGCAACACGGTCCCAACCAGAAATGGCCAAGAGGCCAGTTATCCCTACTCTCGTTGTTACGGAACACGAGGGAGCTTTGGCTACATCAGTGAAAGGAGAATCCAAGACTGAAGACCAAAAGTCTAAGTGGATTGAGGTAGAGGAGATCATTGAGTACAAAGTGAAGAAATCACCCAAGCTTCCCAGGAAGAGAGGAGCTTCTCCAGGCAAATCTGAGAAAGAGCAAACTGAAACAGTCTTTACTTTTCCTGGTCCTCAGCCCAAGAGATCTCCCAGAGATGATCCTAATGCCAACAACTCAAACAACAAGCTGGTAGAACAGCAAGGCCCCTCTCTGCCGGAGGACAGCCTCCCTGATCTCAATATTCAGCCACTTCCTTGGGAAGATGGACAAGATGGGGCTTCAGCAGATGGAGAAGCGACCACCCCTATTGCAGTATCTTCAAGGGCTGCTTCACAGCCTCACTGCGATACTTCTGAGGGAAACGGAGATGTCGTCACAACAGGGGTAACGACCAGCATTCAGTTGAAAGATGGTACATCCCCCATGGTAGCTCAGGTTGGACAAACTCTTGTCTTTAGTTTTGAAACACCAGAGTCCGGCCATGATGAGTCATCTCTGGAAATGGCAAAGGGAGATTCTGCGGAAAAAGACCCCTCTGTTGATCAATGTCAGGAGGAGTCGCCTAATGAGGAAACCATCATTGTTGAAGAACCAGAGGAAGAAGGAGATACCTTGGCAAACAGAGACATCAAGGTCTTGACCCAAGATGGGAGAATACTAACGTTGGAAGATCTTGAAGATTATGTCCCAGAAGAAGGAGAAACCTATGGATGCGAGGATATTGATCAGTCATCTGGAGGAGATGCTGATAAACCCTGTGAGATATCTGTCCTTCAGAGGGAGATCAATGAGCCCACCATTGGAAAACCTGTTCTGCTCAATGTAGGACGACCCATTGTTTCAAATCCCCAGCCCAGTTTATTCACACGCTTCAAGGAGCATCTTTCCAGTAGCTTTTTCATGTCCGCAAGCCACATGCCTGAAGCTCAGTCCAGTGGGGTGCCAGGGGTGTCAGTGCATGTGACTGGAACATGTACAGACACTGTTACACAGTCAGCAGGGGCTGCTGCTCCTCCAGAGAGCCAACATACATTTGAAGTTAAACCTTCATACTGTATGGAGGTTCAGCGATGCCGCGACAATGGGCAGCAGAGCTTCAAAACAGAAGTTTCTGCACGAACATTCAGCTACCAAACAGTGGGAGAGCCAGTCACTCTTCAGATCAGCAAGAAGGACAAATACCAACACTCAAACCCATGAGTCAAAAAGTGTCATTGTAAACGAGTACCATTTGCTTTAAATTGTTTCCAGGAAAACTATAATGTCAATGAGAAAGTGACCTAAAAAAGCCCTTTTAGTCTTAAATGGGAACATTTCTGAAAATTCTTAAATGTAAACCTATATAGGTATGGCATTTATGAAAATGGCAGATCATTCCATATTGATGTACTGAAGATAAGATATTAACATTGACAGGCTCTCCTGCTTTTTCAAATGCAAGATTCAGGAGCAAGAGTCTGATGACTATTTTTGAAAAACACATTATAAAGAAAAGCAGATATTGGAGTTTATTAATCAAGCAATAAGCAAATATCCAAGATGCCATAGCTGTTGGCTGTCTTGAAAGCAATATTTAACCGTGAGACTTTATTATGTTGTGTTATTCTAGCTTATTTCCCAAATGTACAACACAATGGGCGAATTGTATTCAGGTGACTTTCAAATGCTAATTTAAACCCTTTGTTTGTTCAGCCAAGCTGTACAGACAGTTGTGTCACAGGGATTGAATTTTTGTTGTGTTCTACACCTTGTGTTCTACATCATGTCAGCCACTGGATTCTGGTGATATTTTGTCACACTAAAATCAACTTGTTAAATCTACATGAGTGGCATTTAGAGGGTTAAAAGATACAAATAGGACTCCTTTCAATTCTGAAGGAACTGAATAGTCAATCAAGAAAAAAAATGCAAGAGTTTCCTGCATGTTCCTTCAAAGAATGGAAAGTCTTGAATTCTAGAAGATATTTTCTTAGAAAATATAAGGGCTGTCAGAAGTAAATAAAACATTGATTCAGTAGATTTGATAAATAAGAATGGTCTTCAGTTTAAATTATTTTATGTGTGTAATTTTGTGTGATTTTATTTAATTTTTTCTGTAAAGCTCTAATAAAAAAAGAAGATATGCATATGCACATTCATCTGGAGAGCGTTGGAGATTGTTAACTGTAAATAAAAAATATTTGCTTTGAACATGGATTTGAGGCCAAAGGAAATAATGTATTTCACTCCACAAAATAATGTGAAAACAAAATAAAACAATCATGTTCAAACATAAATAACAGCTTGAAGTACTTAAACCTATGTGCATACAAGGATTTTATAGCTGGATGGGAAATTACCAAGATGCCAAACTAAATGCAAAATACTACCAACATTAGTTGAAGGGCAGCTTGTTCCTCTTAACACAGTTTAATTGATGCTGATACTGAACACTAATACCTCTGTCATTAGTTTGCTACAGATTCAGATTGAGAACATATTATATTAAACTACATAGTGCTTAATGGCTTTGTATGTGAAACAGCACATATTGGGATGTTAACAATTTGTTAACATTGTGTACTTAACCCGCTTAGGGTAGGTACATGCTAATTGTAAGCATTTTGAGTACTTTTGTTCCTGGTCAAAGTCTTGCTTGGATTTTAAGATTTTTGAATGCTTGTGATGTCTGTGTAATGAAGTCCAAAAGTTTAAGCTAAATAATGTTTTGTTTCAGACATTTCTATTGTGCGTTTTTTAGTTGTTTGTTTAATGAAAGAGGAAGTAAAGTATAAGTGGAATAGGAAGTCTGAGAGATTTCTGTTCTACACATTGCAGTTCCTTCTGTACTATCATCCTTTTTATAGCAATATCTATTTTAAAGAAGTAAATACAGTCCTGTGGAAGAAAAAAAAAAACATCAACCACTGTCACCGGTTCTCTGATTCTGTTCGAAACTGTAGCCATACATAAGAACACATGCTGATCAGATTCACTGCTGTGATAGCATGCTTTGGACAATACTGTTACCAATGGATCCATTGTAGTTTGTATCCAATAGACTCAGATGACTAATGCAAGAATGGTTGTGAAGATGTTTGTTTTTATTTGAGTTGTATCCCTATCCAAAAAAACGTAACAGACCAGCTGAAGAAAAAAGTACAACTGTAACTGGCATCCTAGGTGAATGTAACATGTGAAGCCTTAATTATTGACCGTGTAGTTTTGTTTGAAGTATTTCAGTTTTCTTTCCATTTCCAGGAGTGTGTCAGATACAGGATTTTAAAAGTAGAAGAAATAAATTTCTTGCATCTAAATGACAGCTTGTGAACCTCTTTTCTTGTTTAACACCATGAATTGAGTCAAGGTGACCAACAAAATAGGTAACAATAATCAGATATTGCCTTTACTATACAACTGTGTAACATTTGTGTAAAGTCATTGTTAAAACATACAGCTTTATCAGTTTTTGAATAGCAATGATTACCACAAGGAGTGAGCATCGATTTCTGACTCTGTAAGAGGGAACAGCCGAACAGTATTCGTTTTTTGATGGGAGGCATTTGTTAATTATTGTTATGAATTCACAGAAGAGGAATACAATCTTCAAAATATGGTTATGGGCAAAATGAAAAAGGTAAAAGAAATAATGAAAATATATTGGCAGTGAATTCTGTTGTTTTTCAAACTTTGTAGAAGCACATGGTATTGTTCGGCTTAGATCTAGGAGCACCTCTAAATCCATATTTGGTCTTTCAATGTCCCAGGGATTAAAGACACATTTCAAGTCAGACAAAACATTTTTCAAACGTTGTTGCTAGGAAACTACAGGGAGAAACAAATCTGCATTGTGTGCTATTGGTAAATTATAAAAATCATTATAAAATATATAAGTCATTATAAAAGTAAGCATTGTGGTGTTAGGCAAATGCATTAGCATGTCAATATCTCTTGTTCTTTAAGCTTTGGGAGGACCTTAGTTCAGATACCAATACTATGTTAACATGACAGTGGATCACAGACGTGAATGTGTGCCACGTTTTCTATGATGTTTGTAAAAAGCTATTCCATACCCTGCCATGCCAGAATTCTTCCGTGCTTGGTAGTAACATGGTCTGGTGTTCCTCTGTGCAGAGGTGTCATTGAAGCTGTGACCACACAAGGAGAATTATGCATTTAAATTTCTGATAAGAACATGCAGTGAATACAACCATTGAAAGCTGACAGTTCTACAGAAAGTTTAATATCACATGATCTCAAATATTAAGAAGTGCCAGATAAGGAACATATCCTTTCCAGTGCCATAAGAAAATAAATAAAATGACAGAATTAGTCTCCCTCCTTTTTATTGTCCGTTTTTTTGTGTGTTGTACATGATTTGTCCTATTTATAAAATACAATGAAAATTATCTCTATGAGAAACAAAACTTGATTTAAAATCCCAATCTTAAGATTTCTGAGATGATACTGTAGCTGTTCCCTTAGTTACCTTTAATAGGTGTTGCTTAATTTCTGTTAATTTCTCTTATCCATACAATAATATAATTTTCATAGGAAATTCCAGCAACTTATAAATTAAAAGAAATAAAATTTGTGGATACGTGGTTTAGGTCATATGTGTGAAATGCACTCAAATTGTTGTTGGAAGCTTCAGTTTGAAATCTACAGTACATTACTATTTAATATAAAAGCAGGAAGCATCTTTTAGACCATATTTTAATTAAAATTGTAACACAATGACCTTAATATGTAGCTTAAAAGAAAGTGTTCTGTATTATACAGAGATAGATCAGTAAAACAGCCAAGTGTCTATCTGGTGAAAATATCTGTCTGTAGGAGACTCCAGGCCCTGCTCCATGGTGAAAGATTCCTTGTATGTCTCTCTTGAAAAAGCAAGCGATGGCACACAGGTAGCCCCAGAAATCCCTGCAGCAGATGAGGCCGCAGTAGGTGACTTCCTACAGAGAGAGACTAAGGAGATGCTCCCTTCTGGGGAGGAACAGGCCTTGAGGAGCAGGTATCAAGCCTGTACATCACTGCCAGAACAAGTGGAAAGAGCTTCACGTACAGACAGCACCCACGACCAAGGTTGGTATGATCCTATTGAATGATATGAAAGATACCATTTACAGCTAAGAATCAACATTTGGTCCTAGTTTTCTACTGCTCTCATATCTACTGCTCTACTCTCATCTAACTGGATGTACACCCAATAAAATCCCAAACTCATTTTTATCCGATTAAATGCAGAGTCTAATGGAGATACTATGATATATGATAAGTAACAGGGGAGACTAACACTGGCACCATGCAGAAGCAGTATGAGGAAAATAAAAAAAACACTCTTTTTGGAGGCTAGAGCTTATTCTAAATGGCAGGTCATTGTAGTTTTGGCAATATTGAAATGTGTGAATTATTTTAATTTAAATTCTTGTGAAGCTACACATTTCCAATTCCAAATTAAAAAGCATTTTAATGACATTGCAAGAGTACACTAGTCTTGCCAAAGCAGCGCATCTACCATGTGAAATCTCATCAATCTTAAAGCTGGTTTAAAATCAAAGGCAGGAGAAGGGTCATAGATTTAATTGCTTAAAAGCATCTTACCATAACAAGTTTTACATGTGGGTAACAATAGGAGTTTGGACAGAGGAAACACAAAGGTAATGCAGAACAAATTACTTTTGATAGTCACGTATACTAGCCATCCTTTTCCTATTCCCTTAACTTGCTTGTAGTTTAATATGCATTCACGTCCACCATACATACAGTTCACTCTGCTACTGTTTCTCTAGAATTTCTCCTCAAGCACAAATTTAGTACTTGAGCCTTGTTAATATAAATCATAGAAAGAAAAACATTTTTGAGCTCTTTGGCTCAAACTCACTCACTTCTGTGTTCTGTAAGCAATATGAACAAATACTGTATGCATATTTTATAACTACTGTATACAGTAGGTATGAAGATTTTCAATGAAAGCACAAGGAACTATATACTGGTGTACGTGCCATTAACACATCATCTGGAAAATGGAACTAGAACTACAGTTATCTCTTGAGTGGCAGAGTGGGGGTTAGGAGGGCTTCTTCCAGAGTTGGGGACAGGTTGGCATAATATGGTGTTTACTTAAAAAAGCAATGTAAGCAGAATAGTGGAATAGAAAACAATATCCTGCAGAATATTTGTAGAACAATATTTATATGTAATGTTTATAGTAAATTTACATTTTACAATAGCTCATGAAGGAAGTATTGAAAGCATTCCTAATCTGACTGCGATTTCTTCATAGCAAAGGGTATGCATTAGCTGATCTAATTTTTGCAGCAGAAAGATCCATTGATAGTGAAACCTTTCTTTCTCTATCATCAAACATGGAAACCCACTGACAAATGTGAATATTGTGTTTCATTATATAAAAGACAGCAATATATAGAACAGTTTTGCATACAGTATGTCCCACCTTTGGATTTTGTGGATGCAGTCTGTCATTTTGCTTATATTTGTTATATTTGTATCCACCTGTGAAAGGGTTCTTTTTCAGATCAACAACTGCAGTGAGTAAGGGCATTTTACAGCTGAGTTATTGCTATGCTTGTAATGTTTAGTAGGATAACATCCCATAAGAAACAAGCTAAGTGCCAAGTATTCTATAGTATAAACAATTTGAAATGGAATGATTATACTTACAATACCACAATTAATACAATACTTACAATTGGCAATTGTAACATCAGTATTCTCTGATCTCAGATTAGCCTAATCCTAATTACAGTACATAGGTCATCCAGATTTTCATCCCAAAAGGTCCCAAAGCACTTCACATATAGACTTAAATTCACTAACATGCAGCACCCACACTGGATGGTGTGCAGCAATAATTCTGTGCAACGAGCATTAAAACAAAGCAAATCACTGGGGAAGGCAGAAAATTGTTCTTAAAAGCAAAGAAAGGAAAATTGAGATGTGCAGAGTACAAACTCAGAGTGTAATTTAGCCAGACAAAGCAACTCTTACTAGCAGTGATCTTTAACCCCATGAGGCATCCCATTCCACTACTGACCAGACCCTGTCTTGCTCATCTGCTGAGAGCTGATGAGATCAGTCTTTGAATCACTAATCTGCTTTATTTACTGGAAGTAAAATAGTGGCATGTTCTGCACGATCAGCTGTCACTTTCACCAGAACCAGAGAACTGAAATGGATGCATGATCTTATGGTCGCTGCAGGTTAAAAGTGGGAGAACATGTTCAGACATTGGTCATTTTTCTTGGAAACTGTCCCTTCTGCCTATAAAGAGCCTTTATAAATGCTGTGCAACCTGCTTTTGCCATTGTTGTGGCTCATTGAATCACTAATCACAGGCTTTTCTGTTCCTAAGCAGCTCTTCCTTTATTTACCCCAGTTGAGGTCAATGTACTTCTTTCGTCCACAGACCTGGGGCTGGATAGCATGTCCAGGATGCCCGTGAAAAGATGGTATGAAATCGAATTTAGCCCAACCACCTTCCACAAGAGGGCCTTCATAATACAAGGATTAGAGTCCTTCAGTCCTTACAGCCACAGGTAGATTTCATTTACTCTTCACGGTAAGCCACTCAAAACATACAGTACCACCTTACTGAAGACAAACATAGATTACTCCAGTTAGTGCAGAGCTCTCCTCATACTCATCAGAAGTGGAAAAATTTGACTTTGTGATTAACTTTGTTTTGTGAATTTAATTAACACTGACATCTCCTATGCAATTAAACAAAGGAGCATTCTGCCCTCCTGTCTTGGTATGACTCTCTGTACACTAAGGTCCGCTAATGATGCATTCTTTGTGAGACACTTTTGCAGCCAACAACCATATGGAATCACTCACTCATATGTAGTCTGTATTGTGTGTTCAGTCTCAGATTTATTTTCATTGTGCTTTCTCACATCAGAACTGAGACCAGAGGCAGAGAGCCAAGTCTTGATGACAAAGGGGATGTAACCTGGGATATAAAGACAGAGGACTATGTTGAAACCAGAGTGAAGGAGTCAGGTAGAGAAAACAGCTTTAAAATACTGCTGCCACATCTAGAGAAAGAAACTGTGCTTTTAATATAAAGCAATACTTCAAAAACTGCAGTTGAAAGTGGTATGTGATGAAAATTTGATTTTTTTGTACAGGAAA
The DNA here is from genome assembly GCF_040954835.1 of Lepisosteus oculatus. Taxonomy (NCBI): domain Eukaryota; kingdom Metazoa; phylum Chordata; class Actinopteri; order Semionotiformes; family Lepisosteidae; genus Lepisosteus; species Lepisosteus oculatus. The sequence goes on from NC_090701.1 coordinate 29,666,955, forward strand.
CCCTAACAATCTTCAAAGAATTTAGTGACTTATCAGGATATAAAATTAACTGAACTGATGCCTCTCAACACAGCCACACCCTTCACCATTCCAACCTAGAAGCTGTTTAGATACCTGGATATTGTTACACAAATTTCCCTTCAATTCATTGTCAGAAATATTTAAAAAAAGAGTTGAAGAGAGACAAGATTTTAACCTTTTAGACTTAAAACCCATACAAGCTACAAACTCATACTGCTATGATATAAGTAAGTTTATTTTATTATATTATTTTATTAATGTGTGCATTTCTTATCAGTTGTAGGGTTAAACAATGTGTTTGATCTGGGATTTCCTGTACAACAGTATGAGTTCAGTATGCTGTAGCATGCAAAATTCAAAAGAGGGCCTGGCCTTCCCTAAATTTAACCTGTATGTAAAATTGTAAGAGTGTGATTAAATCTTGAGTCCACTATGCTCTGCAGAGATATTGAGAAAGAACTATTGAATCATATAGGTATGTAAGACATTTTATTTGCAGATCTCACAAATAAGAAGTATGTCTCTTTATTATGGCAAACATTATAACTATCTGTATAGAAATAGAAAAACATAGAGTGTAGATCAATCAATCAGATCATGTAGAAGATCAATCGGCACCAATACTCAGCTAATACATGTGGCATAATTGCTCTCTACTGCTGGGTAGCCCTTCTTTTGTTTCCAATTTAAGGTCTAACAGTGGTATTAATATTCTTAATCCTATAATAGATGGCTTGATCTTTCATGTTAATCACAGGGATTGTTACATTTAGAAAATTTTAATTTAAATAGAAATTTAGAAAGAAATAATAAGTAAGTGATTGAAATTTGGTACAATATATTTAATGCATCTGAAAATCCTCACCATGAACTAATTCATTTTGGGGCTTATTGAGACACCAATAGAGCTTATTGGACACCTTGCAAGAGATGTGGTAATTGTCCCAGACAATATAGAAAATAGTGTGTAATGTGTAATTGAACCATGGTGTTTATTTTCCTCAGGTCCTCCGCACGTTCAGGAGATTGTAGAAGACCTCCAGGTGCAGAGTGGGGACACAGCCACATTCAGTACTGTAATTGTAGGGCACCCTGCCCCAGCTGTCACGTGGTATAAGGTACCTGTAGCTGGTTTATCATTCAAATGAAGGAAAGGATGCATTTTTCCATCTTTTACCAGTAATGTGTTTCAAAGGTTGCGTGGGCAGGGATAGGTTTCAGACATTCCCTTCCTACTTGCCTTTGGATAGAATAGAAACTGAGAGATTCTAATCAGTTTGAAATGCAACATATACAGCATGATAATGAATCCATCCATTTTCTAGCCATATCATCCAATATAGGGTCATGGGGATCCGGAGCCTATCCTGATAAGCAACATGGGACAGTATGGCAGGATACACCCAGGATGGGATGCCAGTCCATTGCAGGACACACACAAATGCAGACACACACAAACTCACACCAGGGCCATTTTTCCGGATCTGAATTAACCTACCAGTATGTTTTTGGAACGTGGGAGGAAATGAGATCCCAGAGAGAAACCCACTCCAACAGGCAGAGAACATAAAAAACTCCACACAGACAACACCCCAGTCTGGAACTGGACTCAGGGCCCAAGTGCAAAAGCAAAGCTAACCACTACAACACTGTGCTGCTTGTCAAATATTATGTCTAACTGATTTTCAGCTTGATATTTTTGCTCATATATATTACTTTTTGCACTAGTATGGACAGTATTAATACTGATAATATAATTTTGGGAATGTCAGTAGTTAGCCATCTAATTGCCACTCTCAGGGCTGCAGCAAGTCTCTGGCATGCCTCTGTGCCGAGCGGTGTGCTGATTGCAATTGTCTGTGTTGGGATCGGAGGACGGGGTGGTGCTGTCCAGCAGCGAGCGGGTTGAGCTCCACCAGCAGGGCTCCCGGTTTTCTCTCACCGTGGTCGACACAAGCAGCCAGGACTGCGGCGTCTACACCTGCGCTGCCAGCAACCCCTGGGGCGATGTTTCCTGCAAGGCTGAGCTTATTGTCGCAGAAGGTAAGAACTAGCAGGCCTACAGTAGTTCATTGTTTAGGACTGCTTGGACTTCAGCTGCTCTACCCCATATTTTAAAATGTTGCACTTTTTAAAAAATAATAAAGAAGAAATGCTGCAGAGTGAAGGGCACTTCTACACACAGATCCCCCTCAACAATTCCTTATTGTCTTTTCTATATTTTATCATGGATTTTCTGTCTTGTGCAAATGTTTAATTTTTAGTTGGAAATAAATGGATAAAAATGATTGTATATCACAGTTTCCCAAGGATGCTGTGAAAGCCTGTTAGTTTGACAAGTATGTCTCATATCTGAGTGCCAGCTTCCTGTGGCTGGCATGATAAATCAATCATGAAAATCACTGATAACAGTCCTTTCAGCCCTTAACAGTAACATCCCAGTGTGTTGTTTTGGTGATACAATGCATTTACAATAATCATTCAGCTGCTGTGCCAATAAATGCTTGACAATAAGACATGCATAAAAGATACTTGGCCTCAAATATTTAATCATTTATCAAATACAGTTATTGAAGGTTCATTATATTTTTTTGTTGTACAAATACAATCCTTGGTTGGTAAACATTAGACAGAAATTCAGATGTGAATGTCATCAGGAGCTGAGCATTTCTAATTATCTGTGTGCATGTAAATCTGTTACCTGTCAACTTCCATTATTATCAAAATGAAATCACAAACAAAAATGTTCCAACATTGTATTAAGTAAAATAAGACATATTGTCTGTTCATTCCCCCCAGGTTCAGAGCGTAGTAAACATGAAAGGAAAAAGAGGAGGAAACTGCACTCCTTGTACGAGGTCCACGAGGAGATTGGGAGGTAGCTCTGTATTCACTATTACCTCAACTCCAGGTTCTGTATCTGTAAAAGTGGTTCTCCATAATAGTTGCTCTTTCTTGTATTTTCTTTTTGTACAATTAACAGCTGTTTTTTTTTCTCTTCATCGCTGAAAGATTTTCCAATTAAAAACATGTTTTTACACTTCTGGCTTATTCCGATTTCTGAATATGCATCAGGGAGATCTCTTTTGTTTCAGTACACCAACGTCATCTTATTACTGAAGTTTGCCCATTTTGTAAGGAAGGCTTTCTTTCAAGGAATTCTTTTTCTAAGAAAATACAGATTACATGTTTTCATCAGTGTGATAATACCAGTAATAGTGATAGTAAAAATAGTAACTAGAAGCTTATACTGTATATGATATATAAATATAAAGGTTAATATAAAGGCACATTGTATCTATAGTGTTAAATATATGCACTACATTTGTAGCTGAACTTGTATGTACTGTATAATCCATGGTTAGTAAATGGAGGTCAAAGGTCAAATGCCCATGTACATATCTGCGTCTGAGAGAGCCATCAATGCTCTGTACTTCTGTCTTCGGTGTCCCCAGGGGCAGCTTTGCCTTTGTGAGGCGGGCGAAATGTAAAGGGAGCGGGGAGAGCTGTGCAGCCAAGTTCATCCCTCTCATAAGCAGCAACAAGGCCCAGGCCCTTCGGGAGCGATCTGTGCTCTCCCAGCTCAGCCACCCCAGACTCGCCTGTTTGCTGGATTCCTTCTACACCAGGAAGACGCTGGTCTTGCTCACTGAGCTGTATCCTGCCGGCATGTTTTGAGTTTAGCAACACTCGTTTTGTCATCAAAGCTGGAAACACAGCTAGTTTCTTCAGTGTTAAACTCACGGTGGCTGAAGTCTAAACAGTTGGTAGCTGTGTGAGTTTGTGTTTTCTTTTAAGTACAGCATGTGACAGATGAGATGTTAAAGAAAAAGAAACTTTTCATTTACCCTTTTTGTATATATTAAGGAAAATGTGAATATTGAACTCTTTCAAAACACTGTAAAGCAGGAGCCTTTGATAGACCTCTAATTCTTCTTTGTGTTTATAAAATTAATGTTGGTAGTCATGGACAGCTGAGTCACCTTATTAGGGCTCTTCGACTGGGCTAGTGGTGTGTTGATGTGCCCTAAGGGTTTTCCTTGTAAGAAATATTGTGTTTCAACTTATTTTAACATGTACTATAGAACACGTAACTGGCATTCATTGACAGTGCATTACGAAGCATAAACAGATTTATTGAAATTACACAAAAACAATTTCCTATATAATATATTTACATGAAGTCTTTGTCATGCAGCAGTGGGTTGTCAAGGTGGAGACTGATATTCCTAGCAATGTGGGGAAGACTGATAATAATAATAATAATGATTGCTTACACTTATATAGCGCTTTTCTGGGTGATGCGACGGCAGCCATAGTGCTGATGAACCCTCATGTTTCTGCTTTAACAATATCCCCTAGCTGCTCTACTCAGACACTACTAGACCACTTGCTATCAAAGGAATCTGTCCCAGAAAAAGAGGTAAGATCGAAAATGTTTAAATTTCCAATAGATACAGAAATCTTATGCAATCAAACATTGTGAGTTTTTTTTTCTTTATCAGGTTCAGAATTACATTCACCAAGTCTTGGAAGGCATTAATTATATTCACAACAAAAACATTCTCCACTTAGATATAAAGGTGAGTTCTGTGTTATTTGAGACATCTGGTTTGATATTTCACCATTTGAAGAGTCTAACTTCTGTATATGCCAGATGTTGTTAGAAGAAAAAATTCAGTTTACTTCACTTTAATTTGTTAAATAAACTTTAACTATAACCTTTCTATTCTGTGTTTCATAAATCAATGTTATTTTTAAACCTGTAATTATCTCATTAGCCTACCAACATCCTCATGGCGCTGTCAGAAAAGGACGAGATTAAGATCTGCGATTTTGGTTTTGCTCAAGAAATAGACCTGTCTAAACCCCAGTACAGCAGGTTTGGGACCCCTGAGTTTGTGGCCCCTGAAATTGTCTGCCAAGCACCAGTTACCAAGGCAACAGACATTTGGTAAGTTGTGGTTTGTTGTAGATATGCCTAGAATTCTCTTTAGATGATTTTAAAGATTTATCTTATACTGTAAATGAGCTTGAAGTTTTTGTTCCAAAGAAAAATATTACGGGAGTCGAATCCGTATTGTAAAAGACCCTATGCGTGACGGTATAATCCAGAAGTGTCTGGAGAATGACATCAGGGAAGATACAGCAAGGTAAGGTCAGGATGACAGACAACGAGCAGTGACTGAGGCGAACAGGTGCATGGGGGGAGCGCAGTCCAAAGGAATTCCAAAGGGGTAGTAAGGTGCAGTAAAAAATCCAGAAACCAGGAGATCCATTGGAGACACGGGAATAGGGAACTGGGACTAGGAAAACGAAAGGTTAAAAGCATAAAGGGGCAAGGGCCTCCAAGCGCTGGACTCAGTAGGTCAGGACACTATGATGAAGCCTGTGTACTCGGGCCATTTATAAGCCTGGTGGTAGGCTGGCTTCCGGGCTCCGTCTTCAAAACCTGAGCCCAGAACTACGGAGACATTAGGCTTAAATAAGAGAAAGCGAATGAAAAACAGCTGACACTAATAAAACTAAGACCAGTACGAGAAATGTAGGAACCTGCCGTAGTGGAGGGATGATGACCGTGACAATTGCAAAGTGTTATGTACAGTGTGTAACTCCTGAATGTTTACAAATAACTGCTGGTCAAATAATTGTTCTTTTATACAGTATGTTTAACTACTTCATGATTGTTTTCATTACTATTGTTGTTTATTTTTGCACATTTTGTACAATTATTGTGCTAATTAGACAATTTTATTTTTCTACCATTAAAAGATGGGCTTATTTCGTTTCATTTCACTTTTCAAATCACATTTAAAATATTAATTTTAATAACAGTACTGATGATTTCATTATATAGTTCCAGAGGTGAGATAAACTGTGCCTAAGGAAACATTTTCCGGAGTAATTTGCCTTCAGATGTTTTATACATAAATCAAACTGACTGAAAATTACTAATTGAATTCCTAAAATGTAACAGACAATGTTGAAGGGAAAAAATAAAACAAGAATGATTGTCCCATGATATTGACATGCACAGCACATGCTGTTTTCGATGCGGTCAAATCTAAATTAAAATGTTTGTTAATACACTAACTTCTCCACAGGTCTGTTGGTGTCCTGTCTTACTTATGGTGAGTCAATCCTTTGTTTTAAACTTGATATGTTGCATTAGGTCACATTTAAATAAACAATATATCAGAATTTTGTGGAATCAGCTATCTTGTGGAATCTCGATAAAGATATCATGTTACAATATTGTGGAGAACACCAAAACTGGTTCTGCAGAGGACAGTGACAGAGAATAGACAGGAGGCAAGTCTGCAGCTCCACAAACAGAGGACTTATTGCCCTTTTAGTTACAGAAGTGTGCTATTCACCAGGGAGAGATAAGAGGAGAAAAGCTGCAGGTAGAGTGAAAGGGGGAACACAGCTGTCTATAGCTTACTATGTGGTGCAAAGAGAGTGAATGTTATGGGAGCAGCCTTTCTATAGGGTTCAACAAGGGAGGAGAAGCTGCTACAATAGAGGTCAGGGGTCAACAGCCCAGTTCATAACTCCCAGGGGGCAGTGGAATAATGTTATCGTTATTCACCTGCTCTGTAAATTATATATCCAATCAGGTAATAAATCACCACGGTTCAAAACAAAAAAGCATCAATAGCTGTCATAAGGTATTACAGTAATCGTACAGTTCTGGCTACAGATTAATGCAGAGATAACTGATCCAGCCCTTAGAGTGTCAAGTATCAATATTGTTTTGCGTTAACAGTTTGACAGGCAGCTGTCTGTTCTTTGGAGAGAATGACTGTGCTACACTGAAGAACATTCAGGATGGGAGGATTTCCTGGGATGATCCTGATGTCACTTCAAGAAGCCCAGAGGCACAGGGCTTCCTCCAGAGGGTCCTACAACTTTTTGCTGAGTGCGTGTCTCTAGTATCTGTGTAAATGGCATTGTTTGCATATTTCATTTTACATATTTATATACTGATGCTGTCTTATTGCAGGATACTTGATTTTAATGTTTTGTGTAAAGTGTCTTTAGTGCACATACACAGGCTTTTCTTTGGTGAGAAATACTATCCTCACTGTTCTGGTGTTGAATGCATTGCAATTTTAGTGGAATGATTCTGCTCACATGTGTAAATGAACTTGTCACAGTTTATCCACCACACTGCTCTCACTTTGTCATCTCTTGAATTGTTAATGTCATCTGTTTTAGGAAGAGACCTACAGCTGCTGAGTGTCTGAGGCATGACTGGTTTCTGGTAAAAGATATTTTCTTATATTTTCTCCCACAGTTAACAAACATATGTAAGATGCCATGGCTCTCAAAATATTCACCCCCTCCCCATACTTTTTCATATTTTATTATGTTACAGCATAGAATCAAAATGTATTTAGTTTGATTTTTTTGCCATTAATCGATACAAAACACCCTATAATCTCAAAGTGAAAACAAAACTCTACATATATAAATGAGAAATAAAATAAATAAATGAGTGCGTAAGCATTCACCTCTTTGCTATGACACACATACCTGTAAATACTGTAGGCTCTTATACAACCAAATGTCTTTAGAAGTCACATAATTAGTTGAATGGAGTCCACCTCTGTGCAGTGAAGGTGTTTCACATGAGTTCAGATTAAATACAACTGTCTCTGGGAGTAATCCATATCTGATTAATACAGCTCCCAACAAAAAGTGCATCATGAAGTCAAAGAGAAGTCAATAGGGCTAATTGAAAAGCACCAATCAGGGGACATGTATAAAAATACAGTATTTCCAAGGCACTGAATATCCCCAAAAGCACAGTAAAATCCATTATCAGGAAATTGAGAAAATATTGTACAACTGTGAATCTGTGCAGAACAGGACATCCTCAGAAACTGAGTATCGAGGTGAAAAAAGGCACTAGACAGTGAGGCCACCAAGAAGCCCATGACAGCAATTATACAGAAATTAATTATATTCTTCTACAGCTGAGATGAGCGAAACTGCATATGCCAGAAATTGCCCAGATGCTTCACAAATCTGGACTTTAATGGGAAAGTAGCAAAACATAAGCAGGTTGAAAACACTCACATCAAATCTCAACTACAGTTTGCCAGAAGGCATTTGGGAAACTGAGACCAAGTAGAATAAGTTTCTATTGTCTGAAAAGACAAAAATTGACCTTAACGTTATGCTTATGCTTTGTTTGGCGTAAAGCATAACACCACACATCATACTGAGAGCACTGTCCTTACCATGAGGCACAGTAGTGGCAAGGTGATGCTACTGTAAGGTGCTGTACTGATGCTACTGTGTCAGATCCTGGAAGACTTGTGAACATGGAAGGCAAAATGGATGCAGCAAAGTAAAGAGAAATCCTGGAGGAAAACCTCCTGCAGTCTACAAGAAGACCTGGGACTGAGGAGAAGATTTATCTTCCAGTAAGACAATGGCCCAAACATGTGGCAGATCCCACATTGGAGTGGTTTAATAATAAAAAAATAAGTCAATGTTTTCCAGATTGGAAATAGCAATTTTGGAAAGAAGAATGGACAAAAAGTGCAGTGTCCAGATGTTCAAAGCTGGTTGGGCATTATTCAGGAAAACAAATTTCTGTAATTCCTGCCAAAGTTGCTTCTACCAGATATCAACTCAAGTGGGATGAATACTTATGCAGTCAGTTATTTTCTGCTTTATACAGTAGAGTCTCGATTATCCGACATTCCGTTTTATCCCACATAGCCAATCAACGTGCTATGTAATGTACTGTATGCGTGCGCATGCATAATATTTTGCCCAATCCCATGCTGTTTGTCTCTCAGTGTGCATACTATATTTAATTATATATAATGTATATGTATTTAATTATGTATTTTAAATGTGTTAAAAAAACTAGATCTGATACTCATTAAAAACAGTATCCCCTTAAATATTCTATTGTAAAACAAGAAATGTAATCTTGGTGCATTTGCTTACAGGACAATCAGAGTACTCGAGAAGCTGAATTAATCAATACTAAGAAGCTGAAATTCTTTGTCTCAAGGAGTAAGTGGCAGGTAATGTGCAAAATAATAATACTACATTATATCACTTGTACTGTATACTCTATACTGCTGAGTCTACGATGTAAGACTGGAAACCCCCAGAGTGAAGAATATGTTTTTTTTTTAAATACTCACCAACCTTTTCCATTGTATTACAATGGTGACAGGTAGTGGTTTTGGAGAACTTGCGTACAACCATTTTAAATGATTATTTTATTATTTATTAATTATTTTATTATTTATTCATTATTATTTTAAATATTTTTTGACTAATGTATATTGCATTTGTTAATATAAGATTATAAGATACTTTTAGATTTCTGTCTGACATTCTAGACAGTCCTGGTTAAAACAGTGCACCAAATGACTGTGAACCAGTAGCTCTCCCTGTCATTGGAAGAACTGAAACCTGATTTGTGTTTGTGTGCAGTGCTCACTCAAGTCCTATGGGTCTGTGATGGTGGTGAGGTCTATACCCGATCTATTGGAAGGACCATTCCAGGAAACTTCTCTGGCTGTTCCCCGAGACCACCTGGACCATAGCAGCTCTTCCCCCAGCAGTGTCTCCTCCTCTGATTATGAAGACGCTTCTTGTCACAGAGAGACAGACTCCATGAGCACACCAGAGCACCTCCTACCTGCTAAGCACAGGCAGCACCCTGAGAAGTCCTGGGAAGTAGAAAAAGAAAGTGGAGAAGGATTTAGAACGACAGACCATTGCATAGAACTTTCACAGAGCAGTGCTTCAGATGCACTGCCCGAAGTGAAGAAGGAAGAACATTCTGTTTTGACTCCTCGAAAACAGATTTTACCAGACCAGGGTGGTGTCAGCAGTGAGTTTAGGCTTACTGTCTGTAAACCAGATGTTACAGAAGCATTTAGGTCCTCAGAGTCCACTGGCAACCTGAGTCATGAAGATTCAGCTGGTAGCTCCCTGTCTTTAGACATTTCCGAAGATGATGCAACAGGCTCTACTTGTGTACGTATCCCAAGGGATAGCCTGATCAAGAGCACATTCTACAGCAGCTCCACAGAGCTCTCTCCGTTGTCTGCCCGCAGAATGTTTCTTCAGGGAAAGAAGTACATGAAGAGGCATGAGAGAGCTAGGAAGCACCTCATGAAAGCTGGCCTTTCCAGTCGACTACAGGAGCCCCTTCTAGAGCAATTTGAAGAGAGCCAGAATGAGGGAGATGATGGTGGGAATCAGGGAAGAAATCTGCTGTATCCACCTTCAGTCATTGCTAAATCCAGTTCTTTTGACATCGGAGTCAGGGTTTCCAACTCTGATATAAGTATGAAAAGGAGGAGCAGATCCTTAGATGAATATCACACCAGGACCCCATCACCCTCTGAACTGATAGAAGCAAGAAGAGATGAGAGTGAAGATCTTGCTTCCAGAGTGCTACGCGAAAATGAAATGCAAGTCAAGCTCTTTGATAGTCACCCTGAAAAAGCAATGAAAGAATCCACTCAAGATGATGCAGAAAACACAGGTTCCTTTGCAGATGAATGTACACTCAAAGAACCACACAGTGAAAGAGAGACAGTTCAGCAATCTGAACTCACCACAGAGGATACTGCCAAGGCAGAGACACCCCTCTCGTCAACTGATAGCAAAGTGGAATCTGCCATGCTTCAGAGTGTTATAAGTGAAATGGTTTCCCTATCTGAAGAAATTAAAGTTATAAGTGGCTTTGAATCACCTCCAGAAAACCCTGATACATCTGAATTCTCTCTTTTAGCGTATGCCACCCAAGATGAGAGCACCCAGAGAACTGAGGATTCACCGTCTTCAGTAAGGGAACCATTACCAATGAAGCCCATTTTTGTAGAATCTACTACACCAGTGTCTGCGGTTCAAGAAGTGTCAGAGCTACTGACTTCCCAGTACGGCCTTTCAGAGTTTGAGAGCCCCAGAAGCTTTCACCTGTCTTTAAAAGCTTTAGAAACTTTAGAAGAAGAAAATAGAACTCATTTCCCACAGCTTCATGTTGCAATGGCAAAAAGTGAGATGAGAACATCAAATGATCCACCTGTCTTGGCCTTGGCTGCAGAACCAACAGATGAAACACCTGCAACAGGTGGCTCCTTATCTTTTAAAGAACCTTATGGGTCCAAATATGATCTTCAAGGTTCTTTTGGAGAACCAGAAGTGATTTTCTCAACTCCCGCAGAAGCTACTTGCATTAGTGTACCATCTGCAAGCCATCCACAAGAGCCACAAGTGAGCCCTGAGGAAGAATTTGGGATCTTTCATGAACATATGTCAGAGACTGCTTCAGTGAAGGCACAATCAGGTGCATATGTGGAAACTTATGGCGATGATGATAATGACCTGGAGCCAGAACTTCAGCACCTTTTGGAGGAAGTCAACATATATGAGAATCTCAACATTGCGTGGCGGGACACTGCCTTCCCAGTGAAGTCCACATCTTTAGTTGAAGTTTCTAATGAGAAACAGAGTGCAGAAGCCCTTACAGAACAAATTCATCGTCCCTCTTCTGTCCCAGATTCAAAGCACCAGCCCAGTAAAACGGGGAAATATGGAATTTTACGGTTCTTCAGAAAGCATTCATCTACAGACTACCCTACATCATCATTTGGACAGGGGTCTGAGATACAAACTTCAGAGGAGAAGCTGGGCCACTCCCCCTCACTGTATCAGCAGCTACAAGGAGCTTCCAGTTTATCCTTAACAAAGAAGATGAGGGCTTCTATCTCCTGCTTGCCCGCAGCCATCTGGGGGAAACAACGCAAGGAGACAGATAAAAGAGAAGGTGAATTTTTCATTTTGAAAGAAATATACATTTACTTGCTCTTTTTGATTCACCTCCACATAAGTAATGCCCTTATTGTTGTTAATGTTGTTGTTAAATTTTTTCCTCAAATTCTATTAATTTGAGGTAAGACTTGCTTGTTTTTCTGTCATTCATCAGTTGTGGTGTAGCCTTGAGGTAAATTATTCTGTTTCTCAGGTGGAGAGGAAGAGCCACATCCTGAGTTGGGTACTGCCACATTAGGGTCCCTGAGGAGGAAGTCTAAGCTCTTCTCCTTCAAACTGCGTGGGTTGAAGAAAAGTCGAGGTAAGAACTTCCACGGGAGAAGGTGGAAGGAGTGAAATACTGCACAGGTGGCTGTTCTTTGTGTTCTATAAATAAAGAATCTTATATTATTGAAAATCACTGTTAATATTTGGTATTTTTGAATGCTAAGTGTTTTGTATGACATTCCGAGGTTCACAAACATGGAGCGGTGCTGCATGCAAGCATTTAACTAAAGTCAGGATTTGTAAAGCACATCAATAAAAATAGTGTTTGTAATTAAATTTGAGTGGGGAGTTGTGTCATGGTGCGCTGTCTGTAAAGGAATAAGAAAAGGTTAATTCCACTCTGAAAAATAAAAGGGAAAACCACAGTGTTTAGGCTGTATTGACAGTTGAAGAAGGCTCTACAGCCTTTTTTTTGTTTCTACTTTCTATTTATTAGCATGGAGATAACCCTTAATAGTTCAGTTAGTTTGAAATATTTCCATAACTCACCTGTCTGCCAGAGCAACAATCAGCCCATGAGGATAAGGCTGTCAGAGCCCACTGCTTTGCTGACGTTTCAGTGTACTTGATGGTAGCCCAATGTTGAAAGAGGCATATGAAGTTTACAGTGTGCTGTTTGTCTTGTCCTTTCAGAGCCAGTGTTTCTGGAAGAGCTCCAAGACATGTCTGTATCTCTGGGTCAGTCAGTTACGCTGTCCTGTAGGCTCTCAGGATACCCACCCCCAGACATCTGCTGGTATAAAGGTGAATGTTCTTACTTTAGTATACTCCTTAAACACTTTTGGGGCCTGTCTACTCTGGATGATTAATGGATATCCCTTGCCGCTGGACCTTGCTTATCTCCTCGTGTTAATCAGAAATTCATGTTACGTTGGCTGCAACAATGTGACAAGTCATCACAATAGCAAAACAGGGTTTTAACTGCAGGAGAATTGTCTACTAGAAAAATACAAAAAAATGTATATGTTGCTTGGCTAATCAAGTCTATTTCTGACTGATGACACATATACACAGTACATCAAATGTTATTCCTTTGAGTATATAAAATGTTTAAGTGGACATGTAAATTTGATGTTTACAACATCACGTCCATTCTGATTCTTGCAGAAGGCTTATCTTTCTTATGCTTTAATGAAAGTTTAAAGACAGCCTCTTAACTTGTTTCCAATTGTGTCCAGTGTCAACTGGTTTTGTTGATGGCTGAATTGATATAAAAATCTACTAATGAGTATAATGGAGGTTGGATAATTGGCCAGAACATTTCCTATGATCTCTTGTGATTAAAATAAAGCTTTTTATTGGAAGTTTTTTTTTCTTTTCCTTACTACATTTGTGCTTGGCTGAGGCTCTATGATGCTTTTGTTTTGTTGAGCACCTTCACGTTTTTGCTGTGTGTTTTCCAGAGGGCCAGTGGATTAAGAGCAGTAGCCATATCTGGTTGTCAGTGATGGACAAGGAGCTCCACTCTCTAACTATCCACGCAGCCCGGGAGGAGGACCTGGGCAGCTACCGCTGTGTGGCCAGTAACGTAGTGGGACAGGCCTCCACCTCCTGCACCCTCATTGTGTCAGGTAAGAGAGTCCTGGGTCAGACCAACGTCCTGCAAGATTCCTTTGCTCTCCCCTGCCAATTCTCAGATCCACTGTGACCTTCCTGCGATACTTCACGTGAAAGGTGTAACACACCTGTGTTTACTTTTTAGTGTTGGTTGTACAGTATATATTAGTGCATTTATATATATATATAATATTGTTTTAATTCTGCTGATCTTAACAGTGAACGTTTATCAATTTTATTTTTTATTTAGAGCTTTTTTAGGGCTTGCTATAAAATATTTAATATTTAAGCTTATGTTGTTTCTTGCACACCTCCATAGCTATACTTTAACCATATTTATAGTCTGTATGTATATAGGCATCATTAGGCAAAATAAGTATTAATGTGGATGTTTTTTCTTAAGTGCTGTTAAATGAGGGTGTTTTTCCTTCACGGGATTAATAAAGTATCTATCTATGATAAATTTCCCAATCTTCAAAGGCAATTTTCTAATCTTATGTTTCAAAGGCTCGTTTTGTTAGAAAATTGTGTCCAACCCTACTACTCATATACTACTAATGGTCTTCGTGAACAAGCCTTGATAAACATTTTTTGCCTTGTTCTAGCAAATTCCACACAGTTAGGTCTCTCTCATATTGTACCTCCATCTCCAAGGAGAGAAGCTGATGTTGGGCTTGGTTGAAATCTATTTTCTATTCATGACTCACCCCAGCTGAACTCTTAGCCATCCTTGGACTCAGAGCTGCCTTAGTGACAGAATTCCTGTTGGTGGATAGTTGCACAGAGGTACTAAGTAAAGTTCAGGTAAGGTATTTTATGGATTGCAATCTCTGTGTTTGCAATAGCAGATGCCAGAAAGGACAATGGAAAAGTTCAAAGAAAGACAGAAAACTGGGTTGTGTAACTGTTGATAAGGCCTTGTGAGTCTGTGTAACAGCTTTATCCTCCTAAACTAAAAGCACACAAGTTATTTATAGAAATCAGAAGGAGTACAGTGAGCTACACGGCAAGCAGGGGCTGTAAACAGTGCTTCTGACAAGGCCATCTGAATGCGTGATATGGCATGTGTCCTAACATTGAGACTGACCAGCGAGCTAAAATATCTAACACTCACAGAAGTCAGCTGGTATGGTCCAGTCCCAGAATTCTCCTGTATATACTGTATGGATGACTTTGCAATGGATCTCCCACTGAGAGACAGACGCAGATGCAGAGAAAGGGAAAGGAAAGAGAAGAAACATCTTGGGATCTCCAAATAGGTTTTGCAGAATGAAAGCTCTAGAAATCTGAATCAAAATGACCTGGAACCCTTGGAAATACAAAAGACTAAAAAAAGAAAAAAACATATCTCCAAATGAAGAAAAGCTGCAGCTAGAGTCAAATCAAAAAGGTAAATATTAACACAGCTTTAGTATTTCTGCCTTAGGATTTCAGTTCAACTTATTGATTATTATTGTTCAGTTTTAGACCACAGTGTGGTTGAGAACATAAGAACAGTTACAAATGAGGAGAAGGCAACTCAGCCCTTCCAACCCATTTGGCACTTAGTAGTTACTTGTTCTGAGAATCTCCTCCAGCCATTTCTTGAAAGACGCCAATGGATTGACTTCAAAGACGTGGCTGGTTAGCTTGTTCCGTACTCTCACAAACCTTTGAGTGCTTCCTTTTCACATTTTTATTATTTGTGTCCTAGATTTATGTTTCACCATTGATTTTGAAGGAGTTCACTGGTTTGATTTTATCAGCACCATCGAGGATTTTGAATCAGATCCCCTGCAAAAAATGTGCAAAAGTAAACCAGTAAACCACTCAGTATTTGTGGCTACTATTATATAAACATACTCTCAATGTCAGCCAGGATTGAATCACTTCTCAAAAAACCTGACTTGACTTACACTGATGAGTAATTTAAAATGCTCAGTGTTCATATTCATGGATATTCCAGATGTAGGACAAGATATAATTGTGTTACTCTTTCACTGATTTGTAATGTTACCTGCCCTGTAACCTATGAACCTACAGTATGACCTACATTATTACATCTTGAGTTCAGAGTCCATTTGAAATAAAGAAATGCTTCTACTTCATATTATTAATATTGTACTTTCATCCAAACCAAAATAAATTTGAACATAACTGTGTGTTTTACTTGGAGCACTGTACATACTTAAAGGTATAAGAACACTGATCCACCTAGGATCTGCAACATAGAGTTATGAATCCAGAGTCCTAACTACTGCTCGGCACTTAAAGTTCCTTAGCACACTCCATTGCTGGAATAGGTGTTGTTTGGTTATGTCGTTTATTTCCACTGTACTTTCAACAAAAATAGAGAATTTATGGCTCCAAGAAAAACAAGAAAATGAAAATCAATTGGTTTTGCCTTCTCCAGCAGACAGGAAAAATATGAAGATATAACAAGAAGGGGAGTGACACAGAGAAATAGGAGGAACATTGCAAAAAGCATGAAATAGTGGTCCACCACCATCCCTTGCAGCAGGACCAGAACTTTTTCCAACCCAGGATTGGACACACCACATCTTGATTCATTTCATGAGATCTGATGAGATCAGACTTTCAAGGCAGTATGTCAAGTGACATAGCACCTCTGTCTATGTCACGAGACAATTTCCAGTTTCAAACCGCACAAACAAAACGAGATATATACATCAGTGGGAAGTCTTGAAGCATCCCTGTGTGTGTTTGCAGAGCTGCCTGCCTGCCCGGCCAGCCCAGAACTTACCCAGGTGGACGGGGATGGAGTGCTACTGGTGTGGAAGCCTGTAGAATCCATAGCTCCCCTTACATACAACATCCAGTACAGCAAAGATGGTGAGGTCTTTTATATTCTATTGAAAATCCAAACATGTCACATTATAACATGACAACATCCATGGATTTAAAAATCAATGATTGCAATTACAGTTGGAGAACAATACAACTTGCATTGTTGGGCATAAAATATATGGTAGGTGATCATTCGTAAAAAAGGTAAGAAATGGGAAAAGAAAAGAACCCCATGGCCGGCGGGTTGTGTCATGTCAGAATGAACCCTACTTAAATTTCACTATAAAGCTACTGGACATTTTGGAATATCCTGTTTATTGAACAGCAGAAATGATCAGGTCTGCGCAGTAAATCTAAAAGGGTTCATAGAAGGCAGACATTTACAACTTATATTAGTAATAATATTTTGACATGGGAGGCTCGATCTGTTTCTATATGGAACAGACAGTTTACAGGTTCCATTATACGTGTCTTGTGTTTCTGCAGGAGAGGCGTGGAGGCTGCTGGCTGAGGGGGTGATGGACAGCTGTTATACAATCGCTGCCCTGCCCAGGGGATCACTGTACAGGTTCAGGGTGGCCTGTGTCAATAGAGCTGGGATGGGACCTTACAGCGACCCCTCGGCTGCAACCACCATTGGAACTGATCAAGAAGGCAGGGCCTGCTAATACCTAGTGTATATCCTAGAACATAACATAGTCTATAAGGCGAGGTGCCAGTGGCATGCAGTGCTGGCAGACTCTAGACCTCCAGACTGTGTTAGGCTTGGTCCTAGTCACTGCTCACACCTCTGTTCTTTCTTTTTTCTCTTTCTTTAGACTCTCACATCCCCCTCATTCACACTGTTCGCCCCAGGGAAGAGGGGAGTGAGCTTACAGCACAGCCAGGGTCCCCTTTCTTCCCCATTCACACAACCTACACCTTCCTCTCTGAGATCAACAGGTACTGAATGGCCACAGCTAGTCTGGATGGCACTCATCATAATGCAGACAGTGGGGTTTCGGCATCTCCGTGAACAAGTACCTCAGCTATTTTCCAACTTAGCAGTGGCTTGCCTCCATGTGAAACAGAATATGCTATTCTGCCACTTCGTATGAGCCCAACGCTGCAACTTACAATAACCTGCGTCTACAAAAAAGACTAGTAGCTGAATTAGATTCTTTTTTTACAACTTTCAAATGTTACTTCATGAATTTATATTGTTATTTAAGAAGAGCTCCACAATGCCAGAATATGTTGACACACCTTTGTACCACATTACAGCCACTGAGGCAACTTCCTTCAAAATTATTTCAGGGATAGGTAAATATAAGCTTACAGCACAAACGTAAAAGGTTTTCACAGTAATACTGCTGTCAAAGCTGTATAGTTTCACTCTGCTACTGAATATTTTGAGGGATGGCACTTATTTCTACAAAATAACTAGAGGTAACAGTGATTTTCGGGGGCACACCTCAGTCTGCCCTGCGTCGTTGACAGCGGGTTTCAGTCCCGGCTTTTCCTTTTCTAGGGGGCGCTTCAGCGTCATAAAGCAGTGCAGGGAAGACCTAAGCGGGAAGCTATTTGCGACCAAAGTGACTCCGTACAAGGCAGAGAAGCGTCAGTGTGTGCTGAGGGAGTACCAGCTGCTGAAGAGGCTGCGGCACACAAACGTGGTCCAGCTGCATGCTGCTTTCATCACCCCACGCTACCTGGTGCTGATCGAGGAGCTGTGCATCGGGCGCGAGCTGCTGCATCACCTGGCTGAGAGGCAAGCGAGTCCTTGGGTATTTGGATATTGACTATGATATTGACTGATCACCTCATGTAGTGGAGACTGTTATCACTGAAAGCTTCACCACATATACAATACCTTAATTTAATTTATGAAATGTGATCAATTAAGCAAATAGTGAAGGAATATCAAATAGCTACTGGTCCTCCAGGACCAGAGCTGTGCTCCCTGTGATTTAAACTGCGGCTTGGTGACTGATTATCAGACTAGTATGCAGATAACTGTCAGTCCAGAAACTGCTCTGCAGTACACCACGAAGATTACATCACCCCCTGATGCGTACAAGGTATTTAAAAGGGGACTCTAATGGTAATTGTTAGCTGAATAGAACACACAATATTATTTAAGAGAAAGAAAACATTTGTGTAGTCGGTGTGATGCATGAAGACAATGATTCATTTGTTTTTTGTTTTTTCTAGTGAAAAGGAGTCTCACTAGGACTAAGATACATTATGGGAAATAAACATAGACTTCTGGACTAAAGAGATGTAGTTGTCTTTGGTCTGTTTTCTCTCATGTGTGAGCATGAGGCAACAGAGTAAGGACTGAAGGAGTTCAGTAGTTTGCTGAGCATTGTCCCCATGGGTTTTGTCAGTAACCTACAGTGACGAAGCACATGAAGGCTTACAACTGAGCAGTGTCTCAGTTTCGAGGGAGCTGCTAGTTTTGGTTCTGTATAGTGAATAGGATATCACAAGTTAAGGAGGAGATGGTGGCAGCTCTTTTTCAGCCATCTTTGCAGACCAGGCATTTAGGGAGCAGTTGAGGGAGGAACAGATTTGAATGTGCATTTGAATTGTATAGAAAGAAGGAATTAAAAGTGTGCACTTTTCTTGACAAACATCAAAATTCTCTGAGAAAATAAGATAAAGAAAGTTTGACTGGTGCTGATCGTATGCCCTGCAGAGACTCGTACTCTGAGCTGCACGTTAGGGAGTTCCTGCAACAGATTCTCAGCGCAGCTGAATACCTCCACTCCTGCAATGTGCTGCACCTTGACCTCAAGTCTGACAACATGCTTGTCACTGAGCACAACCTGCTGAAGATTGTGGACTTCGGCTCAGCTCAGACCTACGAAGCAGGGAAACCCCTCATTGTGGAGAGGATCCATGAATTGACAGAGTGCCGAGGTAGGACCTCTCTACATCAGAGCAGCTCAGACAGGTCTCCTCCGTTCAGAGTGCGGCTGTATACGGAGACAGCTTTTGTTAGCTAACAGCACATTTTTAAATATATTGTGATTTATTCAATACTTGCTGTGAAAAGTGCATTCAGTCATTAATGTTTCCAAATTACTATGACAGAGGTAATTTATATTTCATGATATGAGGGGTTGTGGCACAGTGGCGCAGTGGTTAGCACTGTTGCCTTGCATGCTTGAACCCTGAGTTCCATAGTGGAATTGATCCTTGGTGTGAGTGGGTGTGTTTGTCTCTGTCTGCCTTGAGATGAACAGATGTCCTGTCCAGCGTCTACCCTGCCTTGTGCCTGGTGCTTTCTGAAATTAAGTTAGAAAATAGATGGATGGGTGATATACAGGACAGTATAGTGTTAAATTATTGATTATTTCAATAGCTTGAACTATCTTTTATGTATTGCATTCCACTGTAATATATTTTTAGCATTCTGTTTCATTCTTTCATTGTCAAATATGTTTCTCAGTTGTATGAGTTTTAACAATTTTTTTACTGTTTTCTACAGCTCCAGAGATCCTGGGAGGGCAGGGTGTAGGGCCAGAAACAGACATTTGGAGTGTTGGTGTTGTAGCATTCATCATGTGAGTATGAGTCAAGGAAAAACACTGACTCACAGAAGACTATGTGTGCTGTAACTACCTGAAAGATAACTAGGGTTATACGGTAAATAAATGCCTCTTTCAAGCATGAGGAATGTTTGTTGGCCTTAATTGTTTATATTATGTTCAGTTAAGAGTTGACAAGAAATAGCCTGGGATATACAACAGCATAAAACTTCAATTAAAAAAATGATGATGGCTTTGATATTAAGTGTGCTTCTAACAATAAAGTTTTAACTATGCAAGCTGCTAAAACAACCAAACAAATAAGATTTATTTAAAAACACAGCATGATGAGAATTTTGGAGAAAACTAAATTTTTTAAAAAAAATTAACTTGTAAAGAAAGTTGTCTGAACAGCTGTGTCTTTGATGACCACTTTTAGGTTTTTTTTCCTCTTTAGGCTGAGCGCAGATAACCCATTTTACTCTGACATCCACTGCGAGAGGGACAGAAACATTAAAAAGGGGAAGATCCAGTTTGGGAGGTGCTACCCCGGGCTGTCAGAGGGGGCCTTGAATTTTGTGAAAAGAACTCTGCACAGCAAACCCTGGTGAGGGACGTGCTTACAAATCTGCACTGTATTTCCTAAGTATGACCTCTAGCTCCAGCGAGAGAGGACTGAGCTTTGGGTAACAGGAAAGGATCACCTGCAGAACATTATGTGCTCCAAGATTCTCTAGATACACCATCAGCCCTGAACGCTGTGAATGGATTTAGACCAGAAGTGCCCACCTGTGTTCTTCAAGGGCTGCTGTCCAGAAGTTTTTATAGTTCTCTCCAAATTTCCAACTTACTGGGAAAATAGAAATGCTTCAGCTTGGCCAATCAGGCAAATTAAGAAGTGAGGGGGAAGGAAAATCAAATAACTATTAGTTCTCTAAGACAGGAGTCTAAGACTCCCCCTGATTTAAACAGAGGCTTGGCGACTGATTATCAGACTAATACACAGATAACTGTCTGTCCAGACTGCACTGCAGCACACCATTAAGAAGAGAACTCCCATGTCAATTGTTAGCTGAATAGAATGAACATTATTTTAGAGAAAGAAAATCAAAATCATGGATCAGCACTTGTGCTGTCTGTGTAAGGTATGAAGACAATGATTCCATCATTGGATGCTTTCAGTAAGAACAATTAAACATTTTTTTTCCCTAGACCAGAATAATTTATGTATGGATCATTTCTGATGTCCTGTTTAATTTCAAATGTAACCTGTCCTTCATTTCAGGGGAAGGCCTTCCGCTGCCGAGTGCCTGGAGTTGCCATGGTTGCAAGGAGTCCCAGTTTCTAAGCGTCGCTCCTCCATTGTGTGTTTCTCCACAGACAAGCTACAGGGTTACATCCGAGACAGGGAGAGGAAACGGGCACAACTTCGCACCAAACTGGATTTACCAATCTTCCAGTGAACAGCGTAAATATTAGGGAAGAAAAGTGTCAGGTATTGCTGTGTCCAGACATGTGCCCCACAGACACTAAGAATACAGTATGTCCGTTTTAAAACCACAGTTACAGTATCTTCAAAATAATAACGTGTAAACAACTCACGATTAAACTTTTCAACACCCTTCTACAAGGTGTAACTTTTCTTGATTTTAAGTAACAAGCCAAGGTCTGGAAAGTTGAAAGTTAGGAAGTTAATCCATTGTAATGCATGTCCTTATTACTTACTTGCTTCTTACTGTATATTTTATTATCCTATCGGTTAAACAGCTGGCAGTACCGAAATCAAGCTGTAAAAACTAAATAAGGGTAGGATATTGACTTAACCAGCTTGACATAGTTATAAACTATTCAGAGTACCGAAACCCCCTAGATAACCCATACAGAAGTCCTGTTTAACAACCCCTTATAGAATTGTACAGTACTTCTAAGATTTGAGCACTGTTCAACATAGCATCTTTAATAATTGAGCCATACTAGAATTCAGTTCAGGCTCCAAATCTCATCGTATATACTTATGCATTTTGTTGATAATTAAGAATGATCAAATCAGTTATCAGGCTCTGACACCAGCTTGCTATGCAAGAAAATTGAAATGACTACTATTAACTATACTTCCTGTTGTCAGGGAATACCAAGCATAATACAACATGTTTTCTTACATTTCTGGCATTGCTATGTAATAAAGTAATAACCAGTCAACTGAATCTTTCTCTAAAATGGATACTAAGCTATTTGGAACATATTTCCTTATTGAAAAAAAGCATTACTGAACACAGATTTCTTGCAGTCTTAAAGGTAATACAAAAAGGAAATCAGTGTTTCCTCAGATATAAAACAGCAGATTCTGCTGTGTTGGTATGTTGAAGGAGGTTACTCATGCAGAAGATTCTTCATTTCACATTCTTCATTTCTTTAGGTTTTTGGTACGCCTGGAACTTCAGCCATTGTAACCACTTCAAGAAAGTTGATCAGTTTTTTTTGTTCACACAAATTTTCAATGCTGCTCATCATTCTTTTTAGAATGGGGTGGTTTTGATTAAAAAAAACATTTATCTACTCCACAACAATATTTTTGTCATAATTTCACATTTATCTCTTCCTTGCCTAATCAATGCCTTCTAGGTCTATATTAAATCAAACGTTTTCTGTAAATGTGCAATGTGGACTCTGAAAACCTAGTATCAGATGGTGACTTTGTTCTAGAAAGGCTGCCTGCATTTATTTGGTGTAAGCCTGTATTTATGTACTGGGTTTGTCTTTAGAGATCCAAGTGCGTTGAAGTTTAATTCTGGCTCTAAGATTGCAGAATTCAGAATTGACTTCAACATGGAAGGCTCTTTGAGTTAAAAACAGGATTCAGAATTGTTATATTACATGAAAAAATTATAATTTGATTCTCATTTAGTTTTATTACAATATTTATATTTATATGATAAATTACGTGAAGATTTCTTTTGCAACAATCCATGTGTTGCCGATTATAAAAACACAACATATCTACCAAATACAACAAACTTAATAATTTGACAGTAACTTGAATTTTGTTTACTGAATTATGAATAGTGTAATTCTTATTTCCAACTTTTTTGTCCATAATAAGCAAATATAGAAATACAAGTCCATATTAGTCCTATGACAATTTATGCTGAAGATATGCCATGTCATTCTCATCCTCTTGGCAAATATAAAAGAAGGAAATTAAGGCATTTATGCTTCAGTGCCACTGAAATTGCTTTACTAAAAGGAGGTGAATGCACATTGGATAAATCTCATGAAATTACATTTCTCCAGTTTGATGTATACAGACATGTAAAAGAAAACCACAAATAAAATGTCTGTAACACAAAATTTTACATGTGATACTTAAATGAGATGTGCAATGTGAGTTTACTTGCACTTGTCTAGTATACTAACCTATTAAAGTCTGGGCTGCAAATCACAGACTTTGAAGTTTTCCTTTGGAAGGAGATGTGTGGTATATGGGTCTATTAAGAGTGCATAATCTTGTTGTTCTAGTTCCTGTTCAGAAGAATACATCTCTAGTGCTAGGCAGGTGTCATCGGGATACGCTAAATAGGGCAAGTCGAGCCAGGGCGCCACACTACTCAGTGGCACATTCTTCTATTTTTCCTTTTTGTTTTCTTCTCGGTCCTCACTAACCTCACACCTCCCTCTCTGACGGGCCGTTCACTTTTACGGGTGCTTGCCGCGGCTCCTCCTACTCCCACATTGTTACATTTGTCAAATGCAATAACAGGATAAATTCATTCCTTATTTAGGGTACACTATAACATCGTTCCTGAGAGGTAGTGAGCATGTTTAGTTTAATGTGACCACTGTAGTTATGCTAGATGCAAATGACAACACCTGGAAAGTATAAAGTGCCACACGGCATTTATTAAACTAGCACAGCCACATACAGGTACATGTTACAGAAGCTCACAATAAGTAAGAAATGATTTCTCAAAGCATTATTTCATTCCACTGAAGGAAGGAGTGTTCCTATTTAGCATATTGCTATCATGCATTTCAAGTTGTGTGGCTGCTACGTGTGCTTAGTTCTTAGATATTTGTGCAGGACATAAAGTGGGTACAATTTCCTGGAATGGAAAGATTTGTAAAGAAAATCTTTTTTTAATTCAAGTTCTTGCACAAGAGATTTCTTCGCTCTCCTTTGTGCCATAAATTCTAGTACTCCTTCTTTGCCATTGTTAAGGTTTCCTGCTCGACCTTAGAATAAGACATTGTCAGAAGAGGTCAAAATAAATCATAAAAGGCAGGGTGCACTCATACTTGCAAACAAATCTTATTTTGACAGTTAAAAAACACATATAAAAAACAATATAAAATTTAGCCACTTAAATAATAAAATCAAACAAAACTGAAGGTGGCTTAATTGCTTATGGAGATCACTGAAATTGACTTTGTTGTCATCACATCATCTGAACTGTTAACATAATGTGTTATGTTTCAATTTCCAGTATTTTTTTTTCTTAAAAACACACACATTATTACATGGACATGTGCATTGTTCCATTAGCCAGAATATGAAACACAATTTGAAATTGTAAGTTATTTATATGAATATTTGTCTATATTACACCAAGGGTAAAATATTTAAAGGATCATTGCAGCATTGGTTTAGGAACAATTCTTAGAACAATAGTTCACCTCTTCCTTCATGGCTACACACGTTCAGGGCCTGGTCTTTGGCATTCTTGGGTTGGCTGACTGTTTTGATGACTCATTAATCAAAAGTTGATCAAACACTCTGTTGATATTACTTATTCCGTAGTTTTTTTTTCCTATACGAATGATTGGTTTGTAAAACCCAGTTCCAGCCACTTGCCAAGGTTTCAATGATAGGATACAAACTCAGCACACTTATGTTTACACTGCACTGATTATGGGATGACATTTAAGAAAGATGCATTTATGTTATGTATTGAGTGAAGACTGGGCTATTCCATTACTTCATACAGTATACAGATGGTGTCCTACAAAATACATAATACAAATAGACGTACAAATGTATACCAAAACAGACTGAGCAACAGAAACAGAAAATAATAGTAATGTTACTATTTGAAAATCACATAGGAAACAAAGTCATAATCTATAAAATTTTAACAATTTTTAAACTATTGAGCTTATTTGATAAATGTATTTTGCACTGTGAATAAAAGGTAGCTGGAACTTCACTAGGTAAAATTTTGTTCTAGTTACAGCATCAACACGTCAGAAATGCACACACTGAAGTGAGAACCATAAATCTTCCTTCAAATGTCTGCTAATGCAAGATGCCGACTGTCACCAGCTAGAAAATGTTTCAGTTTTTCAAAAGAAATAAAAAGTAATGAATAAATTCAGATCTCTCTTGGAAAATAAGCTATACATGATTCATGCATAAAACATTTTCTTTTATATGTACATTATAGTACAGTTAGCTGTAGAACATTAAACACTTGACTGTACCGTTGTTCCAGTTACTCTACTTCAATGATGACAAAATGTGGCCAAGACTGGGGAATATACATTTGTAATTAACGACATTTCAAAGCTCCTGAGTGCTGTACAGAGCAAGGACAAGTACAACTCCTGTATGCACTGTAAATATATATTTAAATATAAAAAGTCATAATATTAACCAGCTAAGAAAAACTGAATAAAATTGTCCCCTAATTATATACATGTAAACCTATAAAACAAAGTAACTGCCCCTTCGGATTGGAAAACATTACAAGTCTACCTGGGGATTTCCTAAATTAAAATTAGCAGTTAAAATACATAAGTACTTGTTCTAGTTAGAGTCCCAGCTGTATGAGGGAATGTTGGGTACTGGAATGGAAGGCTGCTGTTCTTGTTCTCAGGAGTGGCCTGTGAGGTAGACTTCTTTCATTTTAGTCTTTCAGGATTTTTGAGCATCCTGGACTTTATTGATTTCCTGTTGCAAAAAAGGTAAAAAAGTAAGCTTTTAGACAAACATTTCATTACACTTCAACATGTACTCAAAAATAAGTTATATGTTTGAAAGAAATAGTAGATGTTTAGTTTTATATCTGGCCATGCAATCTATTTCCCTAATATGGGTTGAAATTTTAATCTCAAGTGGTGGACAAAACCATTACATTTTAAATACGTACCATGGAAAAATGTATTAAAAAAATAAAGATCGTATTTTGTTTTACAAAGAATCTTAAAAACCCATCATCATTCTTTCATACAGTAAGTATGCAATCACAAAAAGGACTTGAATAATATCATTATTAAGTTAAACAGTAAGGACAAAGACAAACAAAACAACATGTTGACAGAACAGTGGAGTTACTTAGCCTAGAAATGTTAATGACAGAAGTTTGACCATGGCATATGAATCAACACAAAAATCACCAGTGACAAAATAGAAGTACAACTATAAGCTGTAAGACACAACAGGTAGAAAGCTTGTTCTTTTATCGTCTCTTCCATTTTACATTTAAAAATAACAGCACAAACTTACCTCAATGAGTACCCCTTTTAATTTTCCATATGCTTCTTCTAAATCATCATTGATAATTACAACATCAAAAAGACCAGATTCCTTACCTGAAAAAAAGAGAAACTAGTCAGATATTTAAATGTTAATTTCAAAAGATTACTCTCCTTAACTCCTTAACTCGTTCAACTCTGTATCGCCAGGTACTCATAAATACAATTAAAATAGCACACTTATTGGATACTTAGTGTGCAAATATGTTGCATGTGTGCTCAGACTCTTATTTAATTGGGTTTATGTACCTAAAATGTATTTGTGATAATGAAATCAATAATGCAAGGAACCTCAATCCCTTAAACTGAAAGCTGAAACTTACTGATCTCCATATCAATTCGAGCTGCTTCTAGACGTTTCTGTAAACTTTGCTCTGTTTCAGTCTGTCTGTCTCGTAACCGTTTTTCCTGGGGAAACAAAAATCAGTCCTTAGAGATTTATTTCTTTAAATATGTTTACTTGGCATTATTTACTATCACTATTACTACCTCAGTACATAATCCTTTCACATCAAAAATTATAACACATTGAGGAGCCTATAGGTTAGTGTTTATTTTTACAATAAACTTCAAACAGATTTATGAATGTCTGAGGTAAATCTTTTAAAAAGGTGTCTTTATAAAGTATAAATATTAAGTTTATGGTAAACTGCTCATCACCAAGTGCTGGTACACACATAATAGAAGCTTTGCATTACGTCACATATAGATTATGGGATTAATTTACATTTGTTCTCAAAAATGTTTTCCTTAACCACTCAATCACATTACTTTTATATCCTATATCAATCCTTTACCTCCACACACACCATTGTTTCACAAAGAAAATTAATAATGCATGGAATAAATTGCCTACTCATACTATGAAGGTTAATATGCTAAGGTATTGAAAACTTCAGTTTGACTCAGTGATAGAATTATGCAGAACATAAGAAAATATCAAGCTCTGATGTGAATAATTCATTCTAATCATGAAATCTTTTATGCAATCTTTCACCATTGAAATTCTTTAACCACTATGATCATTTTATGCCCATGATGTATTCAACTATCCTGCTACAACAGCTTGCATTGATGGGTAAAGAGTGGAGACAAAACAGGAGACACTAGATGTTTTAGTGAACACAAATTTATGTTCCACAACACCTTCTCAATGAACATATGCGGTTTTGTAAGAAAGTCAAAACAAAGAAGTGCTTACATCTTTGTTAAGCCTGGCACAGACAGGCAGACAAACTATGTAAAAATACAGAAATACACAAGATACACTAAACATAGAAAAGGGATCTCCATTTTTTTGTCCTCATGTTCTTTACTGAACACTGGTCTGCAGGTTGTCTAGTAGTTGAATGTCCATCCATCCATTTTCTAACCACAAGCCAGACTTCCCCTTCCCCAGCAAGAGTCTCCAGCTCCGTACCAGGTGCTCCCAAGCCGGCTGAGAGATATAATCCCTCCAGCGTGTTCTGGGTCAGCCCTGTGATTTCTTCTCAGATGACCGATAGATCTGCAGTGAGAGGCTCACAAGGGGCATCCTCACCAAATGCCCAAACCACCTCACCTGGCTCCCCTTGATCAAGAGGATCGATGATTCTACTCTGAGGTCCTCCTGGACTGCCAGGCTCCCCACCCTGTCACAGAGAAGTAAGCCCGAACACACTACAGAGAAACTCATTTCTGACGCTTCTGCCTGCAGTCTCATTCTTTTTGTCACTACCCAAAACCTCGTGACCATAGGTGAGGATAGGGAAGAACAAGAAGTACTATTGAAAGTAAGATGCATATACTCCATATGTAGATGGGTACTTTCTGAAAAGCAAAAACTGTATGTGGTTATTGATGAGAAAGAAGCACTGGCCTAGGACACTTACAAGGATCTCCATGGAGGGTGGCTGAATGGACACGTAGATGGGATTGAGGTCTGTCTTCTTGATGTTCTTCACACCCTGCATGTCAATGTCCAGGATACAAATCAGGTTTTTGGCCTGAACGTCCTGCACAGATGCCTTGCTGTAGAGAAAGAAATCTGTGTGATGTTGCGTTTCTGTAATATGCACACTCACTAATGTGTATCTGTGCAAAAATCCAACAGAAGAATTATATGCAGTTGTAAACCTCCATTACAAAGTCTTTTGGCATCAGTTTACCTTATATATAATTCATAACCCTTTCCTGGGGCTGGACACCCCAAATGTTTATGCAGTTTTGGAGAATTCTGTACATTGCTACACTCTGCATTCTAATCACTGGGGACTGCTGATCAGTTGAGATCAAACACATGTATTTCTGAACATAAATTGCTGGTTGTGAACCAACACGTCTATCTCTGAACATAAATGCTGGTTAACCAGCAGGTGGCACTACTATTTCAGGTTAAGAACAATTTTTGTCATAAGAAAGGTTCTGAGCAAAGAGGAAATGCTGAAGGTACAATTTAACTCTGCAAAAACATTGATTCATGCTCTAAAACAAATTTAAATTCTCTGCATGTTACAAAAGTCTAGCCTGTATTTTCTTTACAACATGATCTAACTTGGGAGATTCCTAATTAATTCACCCAAGCTGTTGCTTTCCAAAAGCTCCACATTACAAATTTTTAACTGTCTTACTTCAGGAAACTACATTCAACCTCGAAACCAGTGAAACTGAAATACACTCATATGAAAAGTAAGGATGAACCTACAAATCTTTACTGGACAGATTTACATTTCCAATTACTTTAGGTATCAAGGATACATCTTTCAAAATCATCTTGAATTGTCCAGGATTTGCAAAAGGAAAACAGCTTTTTTCCTGTAACAAGCCTGCTTTGATGGACACTAACACTCTTGAACTTTGACATGGCTAGGATTAGCAGTAAGAAATAGTTAAGCCCCCGGACTAATTATGTTTTCAAATGTTCCTTTAAACACCGACAGCTGTTCTCAGCAGATGACTTAAGGCTGTCCTCCGCTTAAGAGCGGTAAGTCAAACAGACTGACAGACGTGCCATCGCTTAGTCCCAATAAGAACTTTTAGATGGGTTATAAGAAATATTACGTTTGTTCAATTTTCTTGCAGCGTAAGTGGAATCACAAACTAATGTTTATTTGTAACATGTTTTTTAAAAGTGTATTTTATATACATTTAAAGTTCCATTTATAGTAAGGATTTGTCTCTTAAAACTTGTTACAGCCACTCCATGATATTTTACTTTTGAGGTTGGGGAGCTGGCTGCAAAGGAACAAATAGAAGTTAATTACACCAGAAAAGGAAATAGAAAAAAGAGCATCTGAACAAGCTGAAACATTCTGTTCTTTCTACTTTTCAGCATATAATTAACTTCTACCTGTTCCATGTTTTCAACCTGTGAGCAATGCCAGTAGTAGCAGAACCAAGAAATGGCAACATACAATACATACATTATTTTTGATTGCAGTTTGAAGTTTGAAAACCTTTTTTTCTACAAAACTAGTCTGTTTGATTGACTTTTGAGAGATAAAACGTCCACATTAAAAATAAGTTGTGTTATAAGCACTACTGGTATATATCCCGACCACCAGGCAAGTTGGTGATCTTGGCTAGTGAGAAATGATCCAATTCTTGACTACAATAAATTTAATGGAACCTTATGTACCAAATGGTGTTTGCCCAAAACTTACAGAAGAGGCGACTACTGAAAAACAGCTTGACATACCAAAATGTGGTCTACTCAACAAAAGAAAAGGTAGCAAGAAATTGATCCCACATACCTTGTTCCATAGATGTTACCAGAAAACTCTGCATTCTCGATGAATTCCCCAGAATCTATAGCTTTCTGCATTGCCTCTCTTGTCACATAATGGTAATCTTCAGTGGAATTGGGGAAAAAGAAAAGCCATTGTTCATATGAACGAGAAGCAGTAACATGGACAGCAAAGAAGCGGCTTCTGCTTGGTGAAAGTAATGAACATGAAAGCTCACTATGAAAAAAATGACACAAAATACAGCCATAAGCCATACAGAAAGCGGTTTATCCAAGTTCATGTCTCTCACACCACTGATTTTACAGGTAGAAGTGAATAACTGAGTGGAAGCATGACTGTCTTCTTATAAGACAGGGGTCCACATTTCTCCTTCAAGTGACCTCCTAGAACCCTAATAGTTTAGGGAATAGATTACTGGCTTCTTGTGGAAATATTACATACTTTTTTGTATTTTGTACTGCAGAAGAAGCCAGATATTGATTAAACATCATGAGCTTTCCTTTTATAGGACCATGTAAAAAACAGTTATTTTATCATTTTCAATTTTCCGAGATCAGTACATGATGCCATTTTTACCATCTTTTCTAGATGAATCATCTACAAACTAGGTATGAAAAGAAGCCCCGATTCTAATTTGTGTGACCTTTGTGGATGTGGATGAGTCTTTATGTTGTTTCAGGCCATAGCTAAACTCAAGCCTCCTTCCTGAATTTAAGATACTTCAGCAACTGGACATGGTTGCATTTGAAGAAAAGCAAGTTCTCCGAGTTTTCCTGGAAAACTGATAAAAGCCTTTCTAAAGCCTTTGTTTACATCTCAGACTCAGTGAGTCTTAAAACACAAAACAAAAGGACAATTCTAAACATGCTGTGGTAGGCCAGCAGTAATGAGGATTGCAGTTTCAGCTGACCTGCCACTACAGGTTTTTAGAACCTCTATTGTCTGTAAATAGGTTTGTGTGTGGTTTATTGATTAAACATTTGTCTGTGCTGAGAGCCACATTTTAGTAGTTATTAGGTGTATTTATAGGTTTCTGTTGAATAAAGACTCCTTGCACAGTACTTCTGCTGACCATCAGGATTGAGCCTGATGCTCAATACTCGGCTCTCAAGGGCCACCTGGTTAGATGTAGGCTTGTCCCATGTCTGACATGTTTTAATTCTCCCATCCTTTTTTTTTACCAGTTGACAGGACTGATTGGTTTTCTTTCCACTCACCTTACTGAAAAGATGACCATGTCAAGTAGAATTGTTAAGACTTCCCTGTTTTTCACTTACAAAATTTAGATTCCAATTTTTTCCAACAGTGTTACAAGAACAAACTTAATAGTATCTCGATATTTCCAACATAATGTACAGTTTCTTTTACAGTTAATGCTATTAACCGTAATCTTCAATATGTTTTTCCATCTCTAGGCTATTGGTATCTTAAGTGCCCAGCTATATTCTATTATGTTTACATAAGTAGCTATTAATAAAAAAACACACACAACTTACTCTAAAACACAGAGTAAGCAATAACATCTAACAATAAAGAAAAGATTAAATTTGCCTGCATTTCTACTCTATACAACGACTATTTCAAAATCACTGACACAACAATCATTTCTAACAGTTTCAATCTGAAGTGATCTAGTTTTTATTGATGTCTGTCACAATTAGTCTAGGGAAGCAGTTTTGCAGGGAACATCCTGCTCCATAACTGGAAATCTAGAATAATTCCGATGTTCAAAAAGTGTGACATGAAGGTTTGACATATAGTACTAGTCTCTCACAATTAGAAATGTTACCATTAGTCCTAAAGGGATACTGTTAGCAATAGCAGAATTCTTGAGGAAAACGGTAACAAAGAGGGTAAAGCTACTCAGCTACTAACTACACATCAACATACTGACAATCACAACTAAAGAGGAAAAAGAGATAAAGATTGAAAAACATAAGTAAGTAACCAGTTATTGTGTTATCTATAGTTAGCAATCTAGCAGTAAGATTGTCATTCTTTCAATAGGATGAAACCCATTTATCCCTCAGAAAAGTGTTTAATTTGTACTGGACTTTGCACAGAGATGCAGCCGAATCATGGAACAAACAAATGAAAGCCCTAGTATTTTTTTTTTTACTTGGAAATAAAGAGGGGTTTAAATGATCAAAAACAATTTAAATGATACCCAACGTCTTTAAGAATGACTTGGGGGCAAAAATAGACAGCTAATTTCTCGCCCTAGATGAGCACCTGAACTCTTAAATATGCTGTGTACACCACAACTCTGAGCTGGCAAGTTCAAAGGGGTTGTAATCAGATAATTGTACAGTCCAGTCTACCTTCTGTCAGCTCTAATAGGGCAGGTCTATTAAGGAAAAAACCAATGTGTACTGGCTAGGGCTCTGGACTTCCAATCGCAAGCTTGTGGGTACAGATCTCACAAAGGATACTTGTAAGGTTACCAATGCAATTAAAGAGCTAAAATATATATATATAAATGAACTACTGCTAGCTTCAAATTGTTGAACAAGAAGATTCAATTATCTTTCCAATAACCCAAGGTGATACCAAAACTGTACCACCTCCTGCACTGTAAAGTTACATGTTCTAAATTCATTTGGTAGATTCCTCCTTATTGCATTGGAATGGGACTTCTTTTATCAATCCCCATATGAATTCAGCAGCAATCTACAATTCCATATTGTTAAAACGTATCCAATCACTGCAGTATTGTGTGTAGTACTGTGCCTTTATTGAAAAAAAAACATTCCATATACGAGCTATTTAAGAATTGATTGCATTGAGTTTTTCACAATGACACCTCCAAAGTAACACCCTCTTATACTATAGATGTATGAAACCCATGATTTCCATCACGGGGAAAACCTTATCACGTCTTATGCTCAGTTGGAGGACCAATTTCAAAATTATACTATGCATTTATTACTTTTGCTGAAGCAGAAAAGAACCATTTTCAGGAAATCATAATTAATAGGACCACAGTTTTACCATAAACTTCAACCACTGTGAACAGGCACTACAAAGTTTGCCTGTAGGCTCAGATGAATTTAGTGCAGATTTTTCCCTTGTTAAAGAAAATGTGATTGATTAAGATGGTTGTCTGGAAAACTCATAGATCAAACACTTTGAGGATAATAAATGGGCTCCCTATTATCGAAACAACCTGGGGGGGAGGGGGGGGTATTAATGCTAACAATGAGTACTGAAGGTAATAATTATAATCAGAATAAACTATAAATCCTTAGGTGTTCTGAAAGGTGGATGTAGGTGTCCGCTCTTTTCGACAAGCAACAAGCACAAGCAACCCCAAGAAAGAATCAAAGGGGGCTATTTTCAAAAGCTTTTTACTCCAAAGTGCAAGTTTTGCCATTTTGAGTAAGAAGAACACATACTGTAGGTATTGATTCAAAGCCAGAGAATACAGCACAAAAAAATCAAACTGTCATTTGTAATATTCTCTGACAATTTTTGTCCTTTCAGAAGGTTAACCCTAAGGCCTATGTTCTGAACTAACTAAAAATAATTTGATCAACTGCATAAGAATTTCTAAACCAAGATAAGGAGTTAACACCTCTAGCTGATGAGAGGACGTCTGCTAGGGGCAATAAAGTTGTCGCCTCAAGAAGGATAGGGAGATATTTCAAGCCTATGGAGAAAAAAGGGTACAAAAAAAGTAGTTGAGCTCTTTTTCACAAAGTGAGACATGAATTTGAATTCTGGGCTTGAAATGATGGAAAGAGCATCAATGCAGTACACTTGGGAGTAAGAAGCGCTATTTTTTTCACACTGTCACTGGAATGAAGCAAAAAAAAGACTGGATGCCAAAAGGAAAAACATTTATTCTGCTACGCAACGCTAGTATGAAGAAAGTTTTCTTGGCATAGTACAAAAGATCCACAGAAGTATTTATTCCAGGATGTAACCTGCAATCCCGTTTATTCACTGTTTAGCTGAAGAACTGTCTGCATCATTACATCATAGCCTCAAATTCAACCGGCTGTATATTTGAATAGCTAATGAGGGGTAAAATAACGATAAGCATTTTGGGATAACAATACAAATACAGTACAGTGTAAGTACAGTGGAAAAAAGAACTAAATCATGATAACTGAATTTATCAATGTTTGAAAACTATGAATATTTGGAAAACAAACTACGACAGTATTAGTAATCCTTAGTAGTAATTCTATTCACGTTCTACAGCAGTGATATAGAAGCTATATTTCCTCTTATCCATAAAGGGGAGTTATGCAAAGGAATAATCAATACATTTTACAGGGTGACAAAGTGAGATATAGAAAAAGTGAGATGTAGAAGATAAGAGAAGCAAATATTGTTGATTTTCAACTGTCAATGCCATCTTGTTGCACTGTTACTACAATTAATATTAATATGTCTGTCATGTGCCAGTTTCTCACTTATCAATTAAAAATACCCGCTTACATTTGCCCAATATGATTTGACTTCTGCTTTAGTACCTTAAAGACACGTAGCCCTGTTAATATAAATATTGAGGCATACAAATTATTTTCAATTTAATCTTCAATTTCTCATTTAGAGTTATATACTTAAGGACTTCCTAAGGAACCAACAGCTCTTCTCAGAAAGTGCCAAAACACTTACGTACCCCAATGCTATTTCTACTACAGTATAAGTGAAATGAAAAGAAGATCCCTGACAAGATAAAAATGAAACACTGGTCTTGGTGACAGAAGGTGGCAGGAAATGGCTTTGTTCTAAGACCTCTTCCCATTGAAGTATTGTCTTTACATACACATGAGAAAACCCGCACACTTCCAATTTTTCAAAAGTCCCTAAAAAGAAAACATGCCTAAAAAGTAAAAAAAAAAATCGAAAACTGGTGCAAATGTGAGAGCAAATGTATCTAATCTTTTTGAACTGAAAGAAAGAACTAAACCTAAGATTAAATACACTATAATCACGCAGCTAAGTACTAAAAAAAATCACGAAGTACAAAACTACAGTGAAACTAATATGAGAAGTTTGTTTTACCTTTGGGCTTAATTAAATAATTTCTGTTTTATTCGGCAGAAAAGAAAATCATATTTTTGTGATCAAAGAATTACAAGATTAGCTTCATAAGATTAATCTCAACATGTTCATACTGTGTTCATCAAAATAAAGAAATATTCCTGTACATGCATACTGTATCATGTGGTTAGTAATTCTTGGCATTATTTTAAATGGCCTTAAGAGCTGTGCAATGCCAGTGCTTACTGAAGGTATGCATTACCTATCTGCCAAACATGTTCCCATATTCAGATCTGCAAATAAAATTGTTTGGGGTCTTTTCGTACCTATGGCAATAAGAAGAAAAGTTCTGGAGTTGACAAGGTAGCATAATACAAAAGTCTGAAGGAGATCTAAGCAAGTTAAACGGATAATTTAAAAAAAATACTGAAAGCTTTTTTGTGCTACATTTGAAGTGCTTAATGTAAAACATGTTAAAATGCAGTTTAAAATGAAAATAAATAAAGGGAGTATTGAAGTAAAATTAATATTGTGTATGTGCAGGAATACTCACCTTTGCCGTTCACCTCTCCAGGTCGGGGGTTTCGTGTTGTATCTAGAAACAAGAGACAGAGTGAGTTTATCAGAGCTCTTTAGTGGTTAAAAGCTACAGAAGAACTGGTAAGAAGCCATTCTTCCGCTCAACTTCAGATACTGGAATTTTATTCCATCTGCTACTGAAAATAACACATTTAAAAACTTCAGTTTTTCTTTTGGCTTTATACTGGTAGGGGTATGTTTTAACTTCTCGCTACAAATGAACTGTCTAGAGATAAAGGTGAAAAAAAATCCAAAGCAGTATTTACTAAGAATACAGTAAGGCCCATTCTGAATGTTCTATCCACAAACATCGTCAAGTGAAGCTTATACTATATATCATAGTTTGTTTACCAAAAACTTTATAATAGGTACAATTAAAAATACAATAGAATTTTCAGGTACATTAGTTTCCCACTTTTTACACAATTTTTAAGGCAATTTTGTAGTAAAAAACATCATGCAGTTATTATAGTTGAAAATTAAATTCCAACACAAATATTCATATTTTTTCTCTTTTTTCTTAATCTTGCCAACGTGTTAATTTGATAATCTTTGTAAACATCCTTCTACAGAAGTGGTGGATGGGAATATCAAAGGGCTGTGTTCAGGATCAGTAGGTTTCTGAAAGTCTTTTGCAATATCAAAAGACAAGTGGCAAATCAGCTACTCTGTATCAAAGATCCACCCATCAATTATAAGTAAGCTGCTTATTCTGATGATGACGTATGCAGAACACCAGAGCCAATCCCGGAAGCATAGTGTGCAAGTTCAGAGCACAGGACCAGCCATCTGATCAGTCCATCACAGGACCACAGAAATGGCAGATTTAGAAGAGCCGGTCAGGCCCCGCCTGGATGTGTGAAGTTAGAGGAAACTGGAACAATGGGTGACATATTATGTGAAAGTTAGGAAAACATGCAAACTCCAAACAGATGTCAGAGACCAGGAGCCTAGAACCGCAAGGCTGCAAAGCTAACCATCATGCCACTGTTCAAATGCCACTGACTTCTCATTGCCTTGGTTACTACTTGGTAAACTTCTTGACTGTATGTTTTGACAGTACAAGGCAGTGGAGAGTTTCAGAAACCTGCTGATCCTGAGAACCCCAGAGAGCCACAGAGCTAAACTGGCACTTCAAAACAGTGCCATGCCACGCCAGAAAGCACAAATTGAACAGAAAGGCAAACAGATACAGGAATAAAAGATACACAGACCATTACATTTAGAGGAATAATGGATTATTGTAAATTTCTGAAAGAAATGGAAAAGGTTCAGATCCTTTAACAAACATAGCACAGACTCCAAGCAGACAGAATGTACCTGAGAACTACAGAAAGTTAAGGCAGAAGGCAAAGCTTCACACAAGAATGGTGAGCCTGAGGCTTAAGGACGTACAAGGCCATACTGGGGAAGCCAAGACCCCCGAAGTATTAAGTCGATGAGATTCAGTGTCCAAGAGCCATAAAGCAGAAGATTAGGGTACAGTAAGATACCTACGTGAGACGCTGAAACCAAAGACCCCCTCGTACTCCTTGAGCAACCGTTTGAGCAGGGTGCTTTTTCCAGCTCCAGATGGCCCGCTCAGCACCACAGGTCTTGGTCCTGCCATCGCTAGAGGACAAACAGAGAGATATCAGAGGCTATCTAACTTAAGTCAATACTACTTTTACCAAACTCTTCCAATTCAAGACTTTTGATTTCTATGATATTCCCATATCAATTAAAAGCATACGACAGAAACTAAAGTCAGCTACAAATATATCCAAAAAAAACAGCAAGATGGCTCTGCAATTTGCTCTTTATATTGCCTGGGTCACTTTAAAGCACTGCCTTTCAATAAATATTACTGGAATAATATATTTTTTTAAAAGAAATCAGGTGTGTCTTTACCTACAAATTAGCCTTGTAATTATTAGCTTTCCTTGAACAGGTACCACATTGGGGTTGAGAGGTCTGTTAAGTTGCTGCAAGAGACTGATCTGATTCCACAGCACTGAACTATGACCAGGATGTTGGCTATATATTCCTGCAATGGGAAAGATTAGCTCAGATAAGACAAGCATAGGTGGGGACAGAAGATGTGTTTTGGGTTTAGCTCAGAGTACATCTTAATAGTGTCACCTCAGGCCAGCGAAAGGATTAAACTGAGACTTGACCTAAAAGCAACTAAGAACATAAGAAAGGTTATAAATGAACAGTGGCCATTTGGCCCATATAGCTAATTTGTCCTTAGCTAAGATGTTATGCACCTTAAGAAACAAGATCTGTATGTCTGCTTATCTACCAATGAAAGGTTTATAAGATAAGACATAGCTTCAGACTTTTAATACTCTTCCACATCAACTCTAACAACATGTTTTAAATAAACATTTCCTTTGTTTTCCTGTTTTGAGTATTACATGTGGAAAATTTACAATTTTCTTTCTCCTCAGACAAAAGGGGAAACTTATTGATCAGAATGACTGAAAACGAGAGGAAAACAAACACTGAGCCCTTTGAAGTCTATCTCTCTACAGCAATATAGCTAGTACTGATTACACTGGGAACATAACCTACAGGTCACAAAATCCCTATTGGTTCCCCCTATGGAAAAGGACAATGCAGGGTGAGCAATGAAATCTTATTTGTACGTTTCTGGGATGTGGTACGAAACCTGAGAACCTGCCAAAAACCCAAATGATCACATTGTCTGTCTTATATGTCTGAATTACCCTGTTCGCACTGAAGCCACAGGAGCTGCAAGACGGCAATGCCACCATGCCTTAAGAAATGTACAGCAGCTGATTCATGAATTTAGCAGACCTACTTAACGGTATAGGACTGAGAACTTAGGAAGGCCATACTGTGCAAGCCTAAAGTGTCATGACCCAGAAATCCAATAATTCTATTCAATTAAATTCAAATCAAGCTTTATTGTCCCCTAGGGGAAATTTGTTTTACGGCACAGTCAAACACAACACAATGACAAAAACACATCATCGAAAGGGAAGAGAATACAGTAGTGTTACAGGAGAAAAGAAACAAGAGACAAGGTAGTTACTTTCCATTCTGAAAAGAGAAGAAAGAAAACGCAACGTTTTGGCCATGGAGCCTTCTTCAGGTGTGAGCTCACACCTGATGAAGGCTCCACAGCCAAAACGTTGCGTTTTCTTTCTTCTCTTTTCAGCATGGAATAAACCCATTACTTGTTTCTTTGCAGCCTACGCATGCTGACGCAGCTACCCACCTGAACAGTTACTTTGCATTGTTTAAGAGTGTAATTGCAGTGGGAATGAAAGATTTCCTGAGTCTGTTGGTTTTACACCTGGGGGCACAGAGGCATCTCCCAGAATAGAAGAGAAGTGTGAATTCACAATGGAGGGGGTGAGACACAGACTCCCTGATGCTTTTGGCCTTCTTAGTCACCCTCTGTTTGTAAAAGTTGATTTGATTAATCCTGATTATTTTGTCATTTATATTCACTAATTTACCAAGCCTATTACAATTACCGGTACTTATGTTGCCAAGCCAACAAGTGAAGCAGTATGTTAAGACACTTTCAATGAT
This sequence comes from Lepisosteus oculatus, assembly GCF_040954835.1. Lineage (NCBI taxonomy): Eukaryota > Metazoa > Chordata > Actinopteri > Semionotiformes > Lepisosteidae > Lepisosteus > Lepisosteus oculatus. Next base: position 29,706,295 of record NC_090701.1, read on the forward strand.
TTGTAGAAAAGTGTAAGGATAGTTTTATCTGCCTTAAAGTAGCTGTGTATTCTAAGAAAGAAGAGTCTCTGTTGACCTTTGACACATTTGTCCCATTTTAAGTTCTTGTCAATGACCAGTCCCAAATACTTAGTCTTTGACAATTTCAACAGGTTGACCATCAATTGTAGTGGGTGGAAGGGGTGTGGAACCAGTTCCTTTGTTTTTGAAAATTTGATAATACTACTGTGGTTTCTAAACTTAAAATGGTACAGTTGCAGATTTTTAAATGTGTTTACGGTCTTACATTATTAATATACATTTATGGGAACACTATACAGATTACATTATATAATGTTGAAATAAACTATTCAAAACAGATGGAGTAGAACGTAGCATGAGCTTCCTGCCGCCAGAAGGTGTGATGGCTAGGCAACAGAAGAACATCAATTTTCTATAATTATTTGACTCACCACAAAATAAAGCATATTAAAAAGGGAGTCACTTTTTAGGTTTTGATAAATGGGTCTATATGTAGATTTTTTTTTTTAAAAACTTGAAACTCAGTGTCTTTTTTTTTTACTTCCAGTAATATTCATACTTATTTTGAGATGACAATATTTTATTAAGTTAAACTGCACAAACATGCAGTACACAGACATTTACACAGAGTTTTATTATCCTTTCTGAGACATCTCAACATCTGGTCTTCAGATGTAACAGAATAAACTAGGAACAGCTAATGTATTAAAAACGCACATTCATTCTAACAAACCACAAATTACAGATGTAGCCACTAAGAAAAATTCAGTAAGGATGAAACATGGTTTTAAACGAGCTAAATTTAGAATTGTGAAACTCTAAACCTAAATAGAGCTTTGAATAACTTTGTTTTGTTTGCAAAATATTTTAAATAACACCAGCATTTTAAAGTTACAGAACTACAGAGGACTAATAACTAGAATCGCCTCAAATATACAACCTAACAAAAACTCATAAAGATTTACACACACAACAGTTCCTACTTTTCTTATTTTTAAAACTCATCGGCACAGATATCCGTCAAAAACAACTCTCTCACAACACAGTATGTATAATCAAAATGATATTTTAATCTAGAATCACAGAGGTATTAAAGCAGACCTTTCCTCAATTCACTTATGACAAACATGGCATGCTATGGCTATTTCAGAAGATAAACATCCTGGATCTTATCATTGTTGCAGACTATAAAGGATTACATTTCTAAAGACAGACATCATGCATAACGAGGACTAAACTCTCCCAGAAACAAGTACAAACACCTATGCATGTGTCATTAAACTGAAAGGAAAAGGAAAAATATTACCAGACTTTTAGAACAAAGACTAAGTGTTTAGTCTTTACCAAGTGTAGATGTTTCTGTACAAGGAAGTATCTAAATCCTACCTGGGAGACAACCAATTGTACTCTTGTGTACCTACAGTACATCAGAGCAACAGCCAAAGGCACTCACCCGCATTCTAACAAAGCACTGGACTCTACAATAACAATAGCAAGACGTATGTCATTGATGCAGGTAGTAACCTTTGTACTGGAATAGACACAGCTCTTTGTCTTCAAATACATCTCCTGTTTATCTTACCTTGGGTGTGGAATATCTGATTCTAAACACCAAGAGCGTTGTGTACAGTATGTGAGGAAGCAGCAGCTCTGAATGAATGCAAAGTCAGTGCGGAGGCAGACCTAGGGAGGGACGTAGGGGCGGCCTGCTGTCAGCACTGATTATCACTTCCCTTTTCAGCACAGCCAGTGGAAATCCAGCAGACCAGCCTTCTGCTAATCTGCATCTGCTGTGCACACATTTAACTCTGCATGTCTTCCCAGCACATTCTCCTCACACTATTCAGTTTACAAACACATGATAGATGACCAACTTTGTACCCGAAATCTATGCCATCTGTTGCTTAACAAAAGATTTTAAAGGAAGGCATTTTAAAATGGTTTCCTTTTAAATAAATAAGTGATCGCTCTGCTGGGATTAGAAGTCAGAGCTCTGAACTCCTGGCGAAAGGATTGAGGGTAGAAATCCCAGATGGGGCACTACAGCTGTTGTACCCCAGAATACGGTACTTTAGCTCAGCTTACTCCAGCAAACCCAATCATTTAAATGGGTAAATGAAATCTGTATGTAAGAAAGTAAAAACGTGTAACTTCATAATCTGTATTATATGCATTAAAGTATAAACTAATTTTAAACATTTCAAGTTAATGCTGCAGCATATAGGAAAGTAAATATTCCTGACATTTAGCTACAGTTCAGATTATTTTTAGATGATAATAAATTGTATCACTGATTAAAATTACTCTTTCTAGATCCATTGAGTGTCCTGAGATAGCTTTACTTATTACTTGCTTACTTCTATTTTGACTAATGTAGTAAGAAATTGTATATGGTGTTTCTCCTCTACAATCACAATTTTAAAGAATATAGGTCTATATATATAGTAGTAGTTTTAGTAATTGCATGTGTAGATATTGGGTTACAAAACCTGAAATAAAGGTTATTTCTCGCAGAGAGTAAAGTTTAGAGACATCTTAATTTACTCACAACAGCTTAAGCTTATGGCTTTGGACACTGGGCCTAAGACCATACATAACAGTGAATCCCATTAGACAAGTTATGCATATTAAGAGTCTGGTGCATATGTACAAACACAAGGCAGGGGCTTCTCAACTGAACTGTATCCTGCATCATATAAGGAAGACATTTAAAAGAGGTGAGGTGGACTAGAAATGACTCTTGGAATACACTGAAAGAATAAGTCAGCTTAGCCGATGGACAAAGATAACCCATTGTGCTTCAACCCTGTTAAACCCCTATGGCATTATATTATTTTAATCATCATTAGTTCCCTTTGATTTGTAATAGTGGCAAAATATTGGTAAAAGTAATGGCCAAAATAGCATCAAGACTCCTATCATTAATACTATTTAAAATGACAGACATGCCTGAATTAACCAATCTGTATAGAGCCCCAGGGGGCCTTTTTATTAATCAAGAGAGAAACAAAAAAACTTTGGGCTTTTCTGTTTGCTGAATAAGATATCATAGCTTAACAGAAAGAAGCACCAATTTACTGGTACATTTAGGAGGACTGTTTTATCTCAATGTGTCTAGTAATCAAAAATACGTTGTTCTACGAAATGAAAATGATTTAAGGTTAAGAAAAAATACTGAAGAGCTCTTTAAAGTGCTGAAACAGAGCTTTTTTTTGTTGCCTTCAGCAATCTGATTCTAGAAACTCCACACTTCAAAATGTGGATATTAATCTTGGTTATGTTGTCCAGCTCCTGCATATGCGATGCACTGTGCTTGCAAGGACTAAACAGAACTCAGGTGAGTCTAATACCTTCCTGATCTGTGAGGCCAAGTAAAACAAGAAACCAAAATCATCATTGACAATTTGCGTTTCCTCAAAATGGCTTAGAGATGTACTAAAGTGTAGCTAAACATTTGGGCTTCTTCTCCAAGATTCATTCTCAACCTGAAATTTGTTTAATAAAAACAGCTGTGGTTTAATAACATGTGATCTTGAGTATTTGTATTAAATATGGAAATAGCACTACATCTTTACTTCACTGTACCAATTTCAAATGTGGAAGTAGAGTGGTAATTTTCCCAAATGAAGTTAAGGCAGAAATTAGCATGCTTATCTTAAAGTCACTGCAATAAAAGCAACCTGATCAGAAAACTTTTATATTGTTTGAGTTAATGTTTCACTTATTTGCAAAATAACCAATAAAAGTGAGCTTAAATCAGCCAACTAGAACATGTAGATACAAGTCACCAATTAGTATTCCTCAGGGTCTGGAATCTTTTTGGAGAAAGCACAATGACATTCCAGAGAGCCCCAAACAGGTCAATCTGGCCCTGACTACAGGGTGTGGCCTGTTTAAGAGAATACTACATGTCACAGTTATTAAAGTTTTTAACAATGTTTAAGTAAATGATTCACATGAATGAAATGTGCAGAATGTACATTTTAAAACACAAAAAACGATGTTGTAGTCCACTCCTCCAGATTCATTACAATATTACTGCCTATACCTACTCCACCCAGTACCCCAAAAGGGAACACTCCACCCATCCAGAGTCCATATTCTTCTGACACTGGGAATTAGGGTTCTTTTGAAGAACAAACCACTAAATTAAGTAGCCTGAATAAAGGAATCAAAAGGTCTTTTGATCTTTCCCAGTATTCCTCAGAGTTCTAACTAAAATTTTCCTAGAGAAAACCACTGACCCAAGTTACCACAATTGTACATAATATTCTAACTGATGCTTTAAGGTATGTTGTGTTAAAATTTATAATATCCTTTGATTTAAGGGATGTATACGGCATACTCTGAACACATCCCTAACATTATGCCTCTGAATTTGTTTACATAGTCTGACCCACATAGATCCAAAGATTCTTGATTTGTTTTAAGTTCCAGAGGTTGAATACTCTTGGATATGTAGAACAACATATCCATTATTCAATCTTTCCTCTCTGTGAAACAGTGTATCCAGTAATGTTACTTACCTCTTCCTCATTATAGATTACCAAGGTTTCTGTGATTCCAGTAACATCATAATTTCCTGCTAATGTGGTAGCTATTATTTTATCCAGTTGGTTCCTGAAGGTCCTTGCACTTAGGTATAAGCACTTGATCATCTGATTGTTTGTTTGATTTTCTCTTCAACTTTGTTTCCTATGTAACTTGTTTTGCAATTAGCTTTGGATTCTTCTTCATTCCATTCTATTTTAAAAGTTTCTGAATTTCTATGTGGATTCTTGTGCCAAGATGACTGATGTCCATCTCATTTAAATGGAATTAGCCATGTCTGTGCAATATCAAATGCAAGCTATCTGAAGATATATCTTGTAATAAGCAGAGAACTGTCAGATCTTTTTTTGTTACGTAGAGGGTCCTGAGAAATACAATACAAAAAAGTAATTTTTCAACAATTTGTCTTGTCCTTAGCTGGCTTAAACAGTGTGCTATTTAAAAAATAAACAGCTACACAGTGCCCATAGAAAGTCTATACACTCTTGCCAAAATAGCATATTTAGTGGGACATCCGAAGAAGGCTCCACAGCTGAAACGTTGTGTTTCCTTTCTTCTCTTTTCAGCATGGAATAAACCTATTACTTGTTCCTTTGCAGCACATAACGATGAAGCTACCTATCTGAGCTAGTCATAACTAAGATGCTCTCCCTACACAGCAGAACATGCACTTGTCACCTTGTTGAATATTCCTGGAAATTCAATAAAAATGCCAACCTGCTGCCACTGTCAGGTTAAAATAATTATTTAAGTATTTTACACATTTCAACCTTCGCACAATACACAGCTGAACAAGTAATACAAGTCTATCTTCTCTACGCTGTTAGTAAAGCTTTCAAGAATGGAGGTCTTTATTTGTTTAGGAATTTTTTCTGTCAGATTTTTCCATTTGTGTCTGTTAAGAATGTTGCAGGATTTAGGTGTGTAAAATATTTGAAATAGCATGACAAAGCCTTTAAAATAACTAAACTAAAGTGTATCAAGAGCTGTTCCGCTCCACTAATTAAACTAGGCCCACATAGATCACTAAAACAGGTAGGTCTACAAGCTCCTGTAATTAATGTCATTCTGACCTGAGCCAGGCTGCGTGCTAAGCCATGGCTGACCTCATTTAAAAAGGAAAACAGACAACAGTCACCTTAAAGAATTAACCTGTCTGATGCACATCCTTAATTTAGAGTTCCAAAATGTGCAGAGAATAAGCAATTTGTGTAATATGTGCAATCCCTAAAGACCCTATAGTTTTTATTTTCTTAAACAGTTTGAATCTAAAATAGTGTATTTCAGGATCAGCTCTACATTTCATGTTGTTTCACCATATTGAACCTGATCTTAGGACAGTGCAAAAATACAGGATAGACAACACCAGCAAAATAAAAGTATCAATACAGGACAGTAAGAAAATGCAGTAATTAAAGTCTATCAGTAAGTAAAGATATGAAAAATAATCATTATGGTGTCAGATGTCAGCTGTCAGAAGCTGCATGTATACTAGGACTACCGGAAACCTAACAAGGATAAATGTTTGAATGGCCTATCCTTGTTTCTATGTTCTTATGCCCTTCTGTTCTATAAGAATCAATTGTAATTGACGTAAACACATGAACCAAATGTAATCTTGTTATCTGCTATTCAAACTTCTTAGAAGTTTGCTTTTTCATTATTCAAGTTTGTTGAAGATAAAAAAGTCTTAGCACAGTACAATTCTAAGTGTGGAGGCTTTCATTTACAAATTAATCTTCCTATGTGTCTCCAACCATTTCAACATCAAGCACTTGATAGTCACTCAATGTATTTTTTGTAGCCGAGATAACATTTTCCTTGTTAAAATTCATTTTAATGCCATCTCAAACCATCAATGACAACACTATAATAATAGACTCCATTTACCTTCATCAAACCTTTATCAGTAAGAGTGCATAGTAAATTTATCTATAAATATAGAGATCTTTTTTGACTGATTGGGTGCTCTTTTTAACATTACTTTCATTACAACTCTTTTGTTCTCCAAGAAGAATAAAACCTAAATCTTTCCTATGGTTCCTGCTTTGAGAAGAAACCGGGAACATGGAAGGATTCTAAAGCCCAGGATTAAGCTGATTGTACAGCAAGTGGAATAAAATAGCTCTTAAAGAAGATTAAAGACCTTATGCAATATAATACCCACATGATATTCTGAATCTAGATAAGATAATTTTATTGGCCATATACAATTTCCTGTATTAGGAATTCGTCTTTTCACATACCCCCATTTCTCTCCATGAGACACACAGACAAGGAGAGAAGCTTGGGGTCAGAGCGCAGGGTCGGTCATTTATATGGCACCCCTGGAGCAGTTGGGGTTAAGGGCCCTGCTCAGCAGTCCAGCAGAGTAGGATTCCTCTGCTGACCGCGGGATATGAACCTGCAACCTTCCAGCCACAGGCGCAGATCCTGTACCACAGGCGCAGATCCTTCATCAGTCATACTGTATGCTTTTTCATCTCTTTAGTCCTTTAAAAGGATGTGCTACATATCATTGGCACTTTTACATTTAACCAAGTGAAAATAGAGAAGGTAGGCAAATGTACACTAAAACACAAAAATAACTCAGTCCTTGTCAGAACAAAGGATAAATTTAAGCAACAAAATGATTTTGCCTCACCCCTAAACAATAGTTATAGTTTAGGCTATATCTTATAAACAATCACCATGCACCTACCACATGTTAATATTTCAATACTTTCATCTTTACAGTGTAATTAAACACAAGTTATACAAACTCAGAATAAAAAGTAAATCTTTTGATAATAGATGAGTGGAAAGGTAAAGGGTGGCTTATTCAAATCACCAGCCAAACCTGTTTAACAAGAAGTCCACTATACACTGTAAAACGGAGACTATAAAACACTCAGCATGTGCGCATGGGCAATTTTTTAAAAGCAGAAAAAACACATACATTTCCCCTTAAAGAGTAGCCTTGTATCTTAAATGATAACTTTTTTTTTGCTAGGTGTAATTTGTTATTTTTTAAATAGATGTACGGTGTACATAATAATAATAAAAATAATAATAAACTTTATTTTATATTGCGCCTTTAAAGGTGGCTTCTCAAAGCGCTTTACAGGCTGACAACAACAATAAACAAGAAGAATACACAAGATAAAACACAATTACAATATACAGAGGAGACCATGGATGGTGGTACTAAGAAAAGCAGAGGGGTGAAGAATGGAATCAGTTAAGTAAAGGCTTTTCTGAAGAAGAGGGTTTTGAGTCTGGATTTGAAGGAGTTTAGAGAAGGTGACTCTCTGATATCCTTGGGAAGAGAGTTCCAGAGATTGGGGGCATAACAGGAGAAGGGCCTGTCACCCATACAGTGTATACGGGCTTGGGGGACAGTAAGGAGAGCAGAATTAGAAGAGCGAAGGTTGCGAGGTGGGGAGTAGGGCGATAAAAGTTCAGAAATAAAAAAAAATTGTGTAGCTGCGCTGTGAAATGTTGGGAGGTCAACTGTGTTTTTCTAGCTAGAACTAGCCCTTGAACTAATCATGCACAGCAGATAGTATAGAAAAACTGTGTTCTCCTCAGCATAGGAAAAAAAATGTATCTCTTTGCATCTCACACAGCTGAAGTTAGATAGCTCCCCTTCATGGCTGATCTGAGATTAGAAGAATCTAACCAGGGCAACACCATACCCGACAACCCCTGCAAAGCAGAATAACAGAAAACACTGTCAGATATTCCACTGTTACATGGGTTTGATTTCATGTTGTCTATCCAGTGGGTCTGTACACTTCCTCCACAGTCTATGACATCCTTTTTCTGTAGAAATGCTTAGCTTGCCGAAGAGGAAAGAAAAGAAAGAAATGCAGCAGGAAAATTAATCATGGCAAAACTTCTCCCCTGAAATTCTGCAAAAGTGTTTGATTTATAAAAGCAAGCACTACGTTAAAAAAAAAAAAAAACATTTGATAACAAAATGCATTCTGTAGCCTTGCAGTAGGGAAAGATATTTCTCCGTCACATCCTGGTCTCACAGACAAAGAAAAAAAAAGTATCTGAGCATATTGTGAGACCAGGCAAATAAGATGAAAGCAGACTACTCACATGTTACAGAGCAGAATGCAAAAGTGCATGCCTTCCAAAATCATCTCAGTCAAACACCTTGCCCTGAGTGGAAAGACAAAGGTGACCTCCCCAACACCTGCAAGTGACAGTCCTATTCTCTCTGCACACCACACAAGCATTTCTTACGCAAATGAGAAATTTCTAATTGGAGCTGTCAAAATCAGAGCTGCGACAATTGAATGTAGCTGCCAATGCATTAACTCAAAAGCATTTGGGGCTTAATCTCTGCTTCAGGAGTCTTTACTATACTGTAGCAGCCTCTGCAAGCAAAGTCAAGTGGAAAGCACATTGCTGAATGGCTGTGATGTGACGTTGGAAACTTTGCAGTGTATTAATGTGAATCTAACAGAAGACTGATTATTGAAAGCTTTGTTGATTGGGTTATTACCTATACAAATCAGTAACTGATCATACAAACTGACAAACAGTGGTACCAATTTTAAATGAGATTATTAACTTGACTATATCAGTTAGGCTGTGTCTAGCCTCATTTACTTGAAAGCAAGCACTGCACTATTCTCACCGAGTATTATTAGTAAAAAAGTCAAAGTAGTCTGTAACAAAATCCATTATTTTCTGACTGCTTCTTCCAATTCAGGGTCATGGGGGAGCTGGAGCCTATTGTAACCATGTAGCTGCGTGTATTTGGTATTATTGCAAGTCCAAACTATATAGACTGGCATGGGGCTTGAGGTGTTGTTGTGTGAGTGTATTTCTGTTAGAAACTTGGAGGAAGAGAACAGTGAGGGTGCCAGGTAATGGGTGAGGGTGGAATGTGAGGTAGGGGAAACCATATTTTCTTTTGCATCTTATGTTCGGAAAGAAACCTGTAAGTTCACAAAAAATGCAAGTGTATTAAACTCACAGAGACTATCACTGAACACACCCACTAATCCCCACTTTGCCAAATTCTTTCTTTCTAATGGTGACCATTGAAAACTGCTTTGAACAGAGAAGACTACAGGAACCTGATTCAAGAGTTAAAAATCCTCAAACACATAGACATAGCCAACCTAGCACAAGTCTTGAGAATTAACCGGAGGATCAAAAAGGAATTGCATTTAAAACAGACAATATCAGGTGCCTCTTTACACATAGTGTTGTAGGAGTCTGGAACAAGATTCCCGGCCATGCTTTCAAAGCTGATGCCCTGGCTCCTTTCAAAAAATGATTGGATAGGATCATTGGATAACTTAGCTACTAGCTACCAGCACCCACTCAAGCTAGGTGGGCTAAATGATCTTTTTGTAAGCAGTGTATACCAGGTTTCAAAGGTAGCCTTCAAACCATTAATTTTTTTTAAAGTTCTGAAACAATTTATCTACAGTATAATCAATTAAACAGGTGTTGTGTTTATTTATGTAATTTACTGAGCACTTGTAACAAAGATCAGAACATCCTTAAGCCCTCAAGGACCAGAGTTTCCTTAACTGAAACATTCATCCATCCATTTTCTGGGAGGGAGGGAACCGGAAACTCACACGAACACAAAGTTTCCTCTCACACACTCCACACAGACAGCACCCCAGGTCTGGAACTGAACCCAGGGACCCAGTGCTGCGAGGCAGCAGTGCTAATCACTGTACCGCTGTGCTGCCCTGCATTGAATCATCATTTGCTTATTTGATTAAATGACCCTAATTTCTAAATAACTGGGGATTTCGGGCTGACCTACAAAATAACTGGACTTCTGGACTCTCTCGGAATCCCGTCGTGTGTTCTTAAAATAGCCGATGTAGTGGGACATTCTATTCATTAAATGCTACTGGACACAGTTAACATAAGTTAACAGAACAACTGAAGTGTACTTTGCAAATGATTGAGATGAGACACACTTAGCAAAATGCAGGATGTACCTAATATAGTAAAGACAATGAAACATGTTGTGAATTCAGAGGTAGCCCATCAGACGTGGCTCATTTAAAATTTTTAGAAGCCCAAACTATAGCAGAGTTTAAAAGGGAATATAAAGATAAGGTAAGCTAAATTTATAGGCTTAAATTACAATTTTAGCTAGACATTTGCTGTACTGGTACAAAGGTAAAAATGTAATATCATGGCAATATTATGGTAAGTTACATATGTTCCACAATGTCATACATTAGTAAAAGATCTAATTAGATTAGGGTCTAAAATGATGTACTGCAGACACTAATGCAGGGCTGGAATCAAAGAAAAGAACAAGACTCATGTAGAAGGAACAGTAAATTTACAGCATATTGCCATGTTGTTTTTCACACTAAATGAAACCAAATCAGAAACAGATCCAGTTCAGTTCAATTACTATGGTAAGCCCTCTCACAAAAGCACGAAAAACCAACCTGGGAGTGCAATTTTATTTTTCATCTTTGTAACAATTTCTGTATCATGATTTTTATACAGTATGTGAACAGGAATCTGAACTCTGCCTAGCAGCAGTTCATCTGGACACAAGGTCAGGATTTTTTCCTGTCATGAGTTTTTATACTCAATGAATTAAAAAAAGCTATTTCACAATTAGGTCAAACACCACGGGAAACAATTTAAATCATGACTTTACTATTAAATGCATGTGATCAATATTTCCCACTGACGGAGTTCATCATGTGTGATTCATTAAGAGCCACATGCTGTCTGCTGCTGAATAAATGATTTATATGTAAATGTTTTAAACAAAAAGGCTAAATGAATGACTGGACAAAATCATGGCAAAAACTGAAGTTTAAATATTGAGCAGTTTAAGTATATTAAGCTCTAAATGTACTGATCAGACCTCAAAGATAGTATAGCCTTAGAAAGAGTTCAAAGAGCAATAGAAAAATGACTGGTTTTAAGAGACAGTCAAAAGTAGACAGGATGAAGGAGCAAAATCTATTTAGTCTTTTGTTGAGAGATGATGAGAGGCGATTTGATCCTAGAATACAAAACCCTGTATAGATAGGTTCAACCTAGGGGACCATTTCACACAGAATAGTCTCCTCTCATGCATATGTTCTAAACAAAATTTACTACATGGGTGGCGAACAATGTTAGACTCGTATGTTCTTTGCATTGCACGCATTTTAAAAGTCAATCATGTGAAAAATAGTCCTGTTTAGACCTAAATTACTTATGATCATCTGGACCTGTAGATACTGTAGACGTCTGATAATAGTTCAATACATTGGACTTCCACCAATCACAGTAAGAGGTTCAGAACATAAAATTCAGACAATCCCGGACTACATAAAGTCTTCTGTGTAGCTTTAGGATCTTAATAATAATAATAATAATAATTGCTTACACTTATATAGTGCCTCTCTGGACACTCCACTCAAAGCGCTTTACGGGTAATGGGGCTCCCCTCCACCACCACCAATGTGCAGCCCCACCTGGATCTTGGTTACTATTTCTTAATTTTTTTCCACAAGGATTTCTTCTTGGGGCTCAAAGAATGATCACGCGGAGATCATAAGCATTAAAATGGCATTCACCGTTTCCTCCACTCTTGTTTTTTGTTTGACTAATTCACGCCTAGGTGTGGCGCTGACTAGGTACATTATCCTTATCAGGAAGCTGTGGGAAAGCTCAAATCCTGTATCAGTCACAGCTGATATAAAGGAAGAAAAGTAAACTTTGCGTTATCTTGCCTTAGTTGTGATCCTGCAAAGCACAGAATTCATGAAATCTCAAGAGAAAGTCAAACAACCAGCTGGACGTACAAACCTGTAACAAAAAGGCCATTTATTACAGTTAACCCTATAAGTAACAAAACACTTACATGCGACCATCAATGAAACTGTAGTCAATACGGGGGGAGAGATAATAGGAAACGGGAACAACAGAGTAAGAGAAACTTCACCGGGCGCAACGTGCCTTTTGAATAACATCCCATTTAGTACACTTACACATACACAACTCTAGTTTAATTAACTCTCAGCAAACCGAAAACAAAAACTAACTATAGCGTTTTACGCTAGGGTATACACTACCTTGTTAATCTCAAAATATTGAAAACGAAGAGCTCTAAAAGACAACGCAAAAGCCTTTTGCATCCTCAAATGCAGCGTGGTACTGTACGACATTGAATAATGAAAGGCAAGTCTTCTTTCATAAACGTTTCGAGCCTACCTGAAAGAAGTCTGGAGAAAATCTTCTGATACATGTGAGATAGATGTAACACAAGAGCTCAAGACTATTTTCCCCACCTCTCCTTCCCCTTTCCGCAATTGTAGTATTCTCGCATGAGCTCCATTAAATTACGATGCTGTACTTCGACGTCATCACAGTGAGACAAAGACAGTGTGTTGCTGTGGTTACTCGTCGCGTCTACGCGTCTTAAAGTTATAAATCCTACTGTAGCACTTGAATATCAAACTATTTCGTAAGCCTAGAAAAGAAACACCGTTAAAATAAATATAATAGAAATTAAGACGTGTCTGTAATGTATGCGTTACAACAACCATATAATATATAAATCGATTTGCCATGTGTCACCATATCGGTTAGTTAAATTTAATTGTATATGACAGTGTTAACTATTAAAGTTCCCGATGCCATTAGCCACCTCTGAATCATTCTAGTTTAATTCGTTTACGAATATGCTCCCTCTATCGGGAAAACACATAGCGTTTCTTCAGATAACTAGGGATTATTTTTATCCAGTAAAGCAGACCGCTTATTATAGCCACATAACGACTTCATACTTTCCAGATTGGCACTGACTGCAAGAGCAGAACAAAACAAATACACGTCAGCTGTCAGTGACTGCTGCAGGGAAATACACCACTGCGCAAAAAGGCGGCTGAAAATGAAAATGAGAGGCTTAAGAAAGAACAGTTCAAACTAAAAAATACCTTAGTAAAAGTTATTTTAAACAATAATATTGTAATGAATAATTAACAGCAAAGCAGACGAATACAACACGGTTACTGATTAGAACAGTTGTGTAAAATGGTTTGCTTTAAAACATAAACTGGATGAATTTAAAATCATATAAAATGAAGCTCATTTAAAATAGATAACGAATAAGCAATTTACATTTAGCGTCATTGATGTCAATACTTAATCTACTGCATACCATTTATTACCCAATTCAGAACCTATGTATTGTGTACGTACTAAATGCAGCACCTATGTATTATGTGCGTACTTAAATATTGTAACCTCTCAGTTACGATGAACAACATTAGTTGCCATACATTCAGCCAAACCCTAGCTTAGTTGAAATGGGAGTCAGAACTGCAGTGACTGCAGGCGGAGGGAAGAATTAGCGCCTAGTGGTGGCGAAGAGTAGACCGCGGATAACCAGTGCTGAATTAGTAACAGTCTAGCACGCTGCAGTCAAGAAATCGCGTGGACACATAATTTACACCGTATATGTGTACATTATTTTATGTTAAAAATCAGAATCCTGACTTTCGGTTTCTCCTCTACCCATAACAGCAGCCTGGCTCAAAGCCACTTAAACCTGAAGGAACCCGGAGTATTTTTACAGGAAACTCCCCGGATTGAACAGGCCGCACAATAGAGAAATGCGCATGTAGCCAAATAGTATTGTTATTAAGGCTTTCCGAAATTTGTTATTTTACTTATACAAAAAAGATGTTTGGTTCTTCGAGATCCGGTGGCGTGAGAGGTGGCCAAGACCAATTCAACTGGGATGATGTGAAGAGCGACAAACACAGAGAAAACTATCTTGGTAAGTCATGCACATACAAAGCAAACTTCGCAAGATGTACTTCCTCTTTTTGAATAAAACATCAATGCATGTTTTTTTTACATTTTTTTACTCGGAGATTAGAATAAACATAACAGAAATTATATTTTTAATAAAACCTGCAACGTGGTCCGAATTAATTACAACCTCGTGACTGTTGTAAAGCCGGAATTCTCCGAGAGTAAGAAGGAACAGGAGCATTATTAAAGGATAGGGTGATCACATTGACAGTTGCGATTCTTACCTTTTTCTTTTCGATATTCCTTCATCTCATAATCTTTGTGCTTTCTCTTAAAAATATAGTTCGCCCACACAGCTCGATTGACTAGGTCACGTTCACGGCTCGTCTATCGCCCTCTCTGAGCTGATGGGATGCCGATCCTCTCTGTCAGATACCCAAGTTACACGTTTCCTAAGGGCATTGGGTTGTCCATCGGTAGAGTGAGTTCTTTGTAATGCTGAGCAAGAGTATTGACCATTTTGCATTTAAGCATATTTTCAATTTCTCTTCAGTCGGTACTTTGTTGAACCATAGAGAAATCCGTTGAAGAACAGGGCTCTTGAAAAACCATTTGTCCCGCACCACTTCGATTACATTATACTATAGTAACGTTCCTTGTTGCTGCGAGTCTGTTATTACAAATACGTCTAATGTAACGCAGCCAGAAAAAAAGTCTAAATACAAAATCTAAAACGCTTTGAGTTAGATGAGGGTACTTGAGATACTTAAGTGTTTATGTTGACACATCATTAACATTTTATCAATATTGACTCACATCAATATTGACATGCAATTTAAACTATAAACGAAATGTTAGGATATATAGTTAAAAGTAGATTTTAAATAAAGGGATACTGGGTTAAAACTGTATTGTGTTTTTTGGTCACCAAGTTAAAGAAAGGGTATTGCTGCTTTGGAATACATCCAGAGGCGAGCAACTAGATAGGTTTCGGGCTTCCAAGGCTTCAGGGAATGTCCTGCACTGACAGGCTGACTGAACCGAGTCTCTTTAGTCTTGGAAAGAGATGGTTACGAGGAGACCAGATTCAGAATACTCAAATGCATTAACCAAGTCAACTCAGAAGATTTCTTCAGAATAAACGGTGAAACACAAATCTGAGAACAGAACTAGAAACTATGTGGAGGTGTATTTAAAACTGAGTATAGGAGGCACATCTTTACCACAAGGGTTGTGGGAGTATGGAACAAGCATATGGTTAAAGACTAACCCTGGCTTCGTTCATGAAATGGTTGGATAAGATCCTTAGATTAATTAGCTACCAACTTCTAAATAACATGGGGTCCACTCATTTGTAACCTTATGCTTTTTATGACTACAGTACCCGAAGTCAAATTCCACTTATAACTATTTCATTAAAGTTATTAGGGGAATAGGTTGCCCAAATGTATCTGCCTGTTTCATAAAACATTTCCCCTCACATCCAGGGAGAAACAGTGAAAATCTGCTGAAAGTGAAAGTCTGCTGAAGAAAAGTGTTTTTTTTTTTCCTCTGTGCAAGGGTCAGTTGTTCACCTTCAGGGCAAATGAGCTTTGAAATGTAACAGTTCCAATGTTCAACATCATTATACAAAGCCTACAGCAATATTTCTTTTTCCCAAATGTCCAAAATTATGTATTGTATTAATTTAGTTATATCATGTTTTTTATCAAAGAAAAGAAGGTCTCAAGTTCTAGTAGAGAAGAACCAACTTGTGTTACACTAACCACTTAATACAGTAATAGTAATGCGGTATCTGCTGCAGCTCAGAAGAGAGTGAGGTCCAGCCCATATATTCCTTTTCCCCCAAAAGACACTTGATGTAACTCCTAGTCAGGTCTGTCATGCTTGTCAAAGGCCTGAATGGTGTCCTCTCTGCTGTGCCCTTACAGGGAACTCTCTGATGGCACCAGTGGGCCGCTGGCAGAAGGGCCGGGATCTGACGTGGTACGCCAAGGATAAGAAGGGCCAGGCAGTGCTGTCGAGGGAGGAGGAGCTGGCGGCAGTGAGGCAGGCGGAGCAGGAGGCTCTGATGGCAGCTCTGTGAGTCACGCCCTGTCAGAACAGGGCAGGTGCATCTCTCCATGCATGCAGGGGCAGATGCTCACCGCTGTTAGTCCCACCTCTGTCATTTCAGTTGAAGCACATTTTGTCAGTTTTGGTGGTGTACCTCTCCCTGACGAGATCCTGACTGATCCAGGTATCACTAACTACTGACAGCACTATGTTACAAAACCCAATTCATTTTAAGTAAAGCATTAAATAGTTTACACGGCAATCAGCAGTAATGTCTTTCTATTGAGCTAGAGAATGAGTTAATTTGGTCTACAGACCCAGGTCCAAATTCCAAACTGTTTGTCCATTTTGCTGAGACTGCTCCTGTAATAATGCCAACAGATTAAATAAAGTTAAGCAACCGTCATTACAGCTGTTTTCTGGCCAAGTCTCAAGGTGCCATGACACAGGACAGGTTTTTCAGTTGCCATCACACCCAGAAATAATATCACCCCAAATGAGAAGTAAACCATAGCTAATTCATATTTTTAGTATACAAAAACCCATGAACTACAAATTGTGGGCAATATTAAAATATAGACACAGTATTGGTAAAAACGATTGTACTTGCCCCTGATGTTTAAGTAAATATTTTTAAAAACCATACATTTTAAACATTTCACTAAGTTCGTTATACAATTTATTTTTTCTCTTCCTTCTGCAGAGGTTACAAAGATGTGAAAAGACAGCCTACTGGTCTTACCAAAGAGGTTAGTAAGAAGATATAAGCATAGTTGTTGCTATCATGTAAATGCGTACCATGTTATTACACATGGTAATTTAAATAAATGTTATTACACATTTATTTAAAAAAAACAACCCAGGATTCTTGATATAAATTCACTTCATGCTTGAATAAACAAATTCTAAGTGCTTTAATAATAATATAATAGGCTGTATACATCGTATTACAGTGAATTGTTGATGAAGCCTGCTCAGAATGTGAAAGTGAGGTGATCTGCTGGATGAGCCAAATGTAAAAAAATGTGTTTAATTTAAGAATTTATGTAATAAAAAACCCATTATTTTAAAAACTAATTGACGACTTCACAGCATCATAAAGTGGAAGGATATGGATATGGACTGGGCTATTTTCTGGTAAAAAATGATCAAGCTGGTTAGAGTACAGCACACGTTGTGTTAAAGACACTTGTTTATTGATTCCTACATATTAAAAAGTTATACTCTTATGTTAGTCTTTTGTATCACAGTGCTTTCAGTGTAGCACTTGCAAGAGGCTAGTTGTAGATGCCACAGCAGGTTTTTATTTATATAGCATTGAGAGTTCTTCAGTTACACATAGGACTTCATTTAGAAGCTATTAGGGTACTTGTGTGTTTTTTTTACATTTAAAATTTTGTTTTGAGATTTTAGCTGATTGAACACAGCATTCTGAGTACTGAATCTTGTGGTGAAACATAAATATAAAGAAAAGTGAACAATCTGGCTTAAAATTAAGCATGTTATGAAAGCAAACTGTGGGACATAGCAAAATCTATTACATTATTATATTTTAAAATGCACTATTCATCTTTTTTAAATATCACAATTTTATCTTTTTGGAGCTTTGAATAGGTTTCAAACTGTTTTTTCTTTCTCATTCTCAGGACTTGGCTGATGTGTGTCGGAGGGAGGGTACGGATCATGATTCAAGGGATGTAGACAGAGTCTCAGGTCTTGGGAGTTCCAGGTGAGGTTCCTTTGGACATTTAAAGGAATCTGACTTGTAAAATATGTCCCATCTCTGTGAACTAAATATGTTAAGGAGAGAGAACACAATTAACAAGTTTTTAGTTTTCTATTGCAGTGATTTTTTTAAAGTGATTTTTGTGATAAGGAGCAATTATGAAGACTATGGTCTCAGAGTTGCATTGTATCTGAAAGCAGCGTCTATCCTCTGACTCTAGAAGAATCAATTTCATCAAGCCCTGTGGCAGTTGCTGCATGGTTTTTTGTCCGCATGGTTTATCTTCCATGCATTTTCTAATTTTCTAACTTTATCCAACACAGGGTTGCAGTTGTGATGTAGCAATTAGAAATTGGAACAGTAAAACACAATAATTTATAGACTCACACATGAATTCTTAATATACAGTACAATTTATTGATATTACACTGAAGCATTTATTTGATGCATTCAGGGATTACAAAGATCAGAGTTAATAATTTCACAGTTAAAATACATTGACTGTATCATAAACCTTCTGCTGATGGAGCTGGGCTGGGTTGGTCTGTGGTCCAACTTGGCAGTTGTGCCCCTGTGCTGGGAGTGTCTCAATGTGGAAAGAAGAGAAAACTTTGCAAAGCGTTCCAGAGGACTAGATACTGAAAATGTTGCCAAAGATAAATTTTAAGATTGTTAAAATTGTTTTCAAATTTTGTTGATCAGCCACAAAGTGGGTTTACAAATGCAAGATGAGTGACGTAATGAAAATAAGTTGGGCGAAAGCTTTTAAGGTACGACATCACAGTGATTGGTTAGGATGTTATCAGGTATTGTCCTGGTACCCACACTGCAGGTACCTCGTCCTTATGGGCAATCAACAGTGACCTCTGACCCACTTTGCAGGGCAGAAAGGGACTACGTAGAGCCAAGCTACACCATGTATCATTATCATTTCTTAATAATTGCTTACACTTATATAGAACTTTTCTAGACACTCCGCTCACAACACTTTACAGGTAATGGGTACTCCCTTCCACTACCACCAGTGTGCAGCATCCACCTAGTATTAAACCAATTAAATTGACCACAGGTGGAGTCAATATTCAAGTTTGATCTCACATGGACATTGAATGTACCTGGACACTATTTGGAGTTTCATAGCAAAAAAGGTGAAGACTTATCAAATAAACACATTTCTGTGTTTTCTGTTGATTTACATGTTAAAAAAAATCCAGAACAATTGTTCCAGTTTGACATTATGGAATAATTTGTGTAGATCAGTGAAACAAATTACCATACAACTGTTTTAATTGAGTTTGTAACATCACACATTGTGAAAAAATCGAGGGAGGATGTATATTTTCTGAAGGCACTGTATAAAGAACATTTAACTGAGCACATAGTGTATTGTGATGCAGCTTTGTTTTCCTTTTTGTACAATGTTTGTTATGATCAATTTGGGAGGAGGTTCTGATAGCTTTGATTTACCCTCTGTCTGCTTCTTTCTGCAGCTTCAGTTCCAGTAAAGTGATGCTTTCCAAGCAGGACAGGGAAGCTGCAAAGCTGGGTTTAGCTGTCTTCACAGTGAGTGTGCTCTTTGTTGGTGTGACTAGAGAAGATATCATCAGATAACTAGCCCAAATGTAATTGGGTTAAGATGATAGATCTTTCTGTCCTCAAGTAAATAACTGGACATGGAGAACTAAACTGAAATGATACATTTCCTCCATGTTATTACACATTTATTTAAAAAAAGACAACCCAGGATTCTCTATATAAATTCACTTCATGCTTTAATAAACAAATTCTAATTGCTTTAATAATAATACAATAGCCTGTATACAGCGTATTACAGTGAATTCTTGATGAAGCCTGCTCAGAACGTGAAAGTGAGGTAATCTGCTGGATGAGCCAAATGTAAAAAAAAACGTGTTTAATTTAAGAATTTATGTTATTAAAAAATATATATTTTAACAACGAATTGACGACTTCACAGCATCATAAAGTGGAAGGATGCCAGGAGATCTCCGATCAGAAGAGGGAGACAGAGAGCAGAGACACTGACACAGAAGACCAAAGGTAAGAACAGTTCCGCATCAGGTTGTGTACCACAGGTAACCTATAAAGACAGTTAGATTTGAGTTTGGAATATGAAAAAGTTCACAACTAGCGTGATTGCTGTGAATTTGTCTTGAGTTATGAACGTATATAACAACACCAAAATGACTATGTTTTTGACGTGACTGGGAAGGACTGACTGGTATTCTTGCCATTTTTTTTTGTTCATTCTTCAACATTCAACATCTTCCTGGTTCTGCTTCTCATGTCAGCAGCAGGTGAGATCAATAGCCAAAATTTAACCTTTCCAAGGAAAATTGAGATGTGTGTTAGTCTTGTGAGTTAATCAGGAATTAAAAAAATGATTAAGTGGATTATTTGCTTGAAAAATTAATAAAAACTGGAATTTCATCATTCTGAAATCATTAGTGCAGCTCCATTCCAGTTGATGGAGAAATGTGCCTATATTTTCCTTAAAAAACATGAGTTAAGGATTCCCAGGAAATGCAATAGGTTATCAGGAACAAAACTGGCAGTGAAGTATGTTGTAAGTCTGTAAAATCTTTTGAATTAGGTAACAGAGCTTCTGAGAATTACAGTGGCTATCCAAATTATTTACCCCCCTTGGACTTCTTCACATTTAACTGTGTTACAATATATAATCACAATGTATTTATTTGGGATTTTGACACAAAACACTCTATAATGTCAAAGCAAAAACAAAATTATATACATCTTCCTAAATTAATTATAAATATTAAACAGAAAATAAGAGACTACATAAGTATTAACCCCCTTTACTAAGACGAACTTAAATAGGCTCTGGTGCAACCAAATGTCTTAAGAAGTCACTAAATTTGTTAAATGGAGTCCAGCTGTGTGCAATTAGGGTGTTTCACATGCATTCAGGATAAATATACCATTCTCTGGGAGGAACCCAAAGTTGATTAGCACAGCTCCCAAGTACATCACGAAGACAAAGGAACTTTCAAAGTAAATTTGGGAAAGGGTTATTGAAAAAAACCCATCAGGGTAAGAGAATAAGAAAATTTTCAAGACATTACATATCCCCCAAAGCACAGTTAAATCCATTATAAAGAAATGTAGACAATTCACAGCTGTGAAACTTTGAAGAACAGGGTGCCCTCAAAAACTGAGTATCCGTGTGAGAAGAGCAGTAGTCAGGGAGCACAATCTGTAAGAGACATGGGACTTGGGAGAAGATTCATCTTTCAGTAGGATAATGACCTAAAACATACAGCTAAAGCCACACTGGAGTAGTTTAAAAAGAAAAAAGTCAATGTACTGGAGTGGCACAGTCAAAGCCCTAAATACAATCAATAATCTGTGTCAGGAGTTGAAAATTGCTGTTCACCAACTTTTCCCTGGCAGCCTGAGGGAGTTTGAGTGACTTTGCAAAGAAGAATAGGCAAAAATGGCAGGATCCAAATGTGCAAAGCCGGTAAAAAACTTATCCAAGAACACTTCTGGCTGTAATTTCTGAATAACATGCCTTTATCAAATATTGTCTCATAGGGGGTGAATACCTATGCAATCAGTTATATTCATAAATAATTTAAGACTTTAATTTAATTTTGTGTTTACTGTCAATTAATGGGAAAAACTCCCAGTTAATTACATTTTGATTCCACATTGTAACACAACAAAATAAAAAATCCACGGGGGGTAAACACTTTTGATAGCCACTATAGCTGGGGCATGTTGATATCGTTACATTGCTCTCTGATCTAACTGCTGTTTCTGGAAACACAATAAAGTAGACTCAAGAAGTTCTTCAAAGTTTCATTCTCAAGCTTAAAATATGGGAAAAAATAGGTCACAGAGACATCACATTTGATATGTGGATGGTGAATTACCACAGAATTAGTTACCTCTTTGTGATTGTGCATTACATGAACAGCAGGTGGAAACCCAAG
The DNA here is from genome assembly GCF_040954835.1 of Lepisosteus oculatus. Lineage (NCBI taxonomy): Eukaryota > Metazoa > Chordata > Actinopteri > Semionotiformes > Lepisosteidae > Lepisosteus > Lepisosteus oculatus. Next base: position 29,728,369 of record NC_090701.1, read on the forward strand.
GAAAGACCTGTACAACTCAATGGGAAAATGTGTTATAAGACGCAACAGAGAACATGAAGACAAGCATAATACTCTGACTAAGGAGTTTTAATTTGGGTGATCTATGTTAAATTAGTTTATGTGCCAGAGCAGGAGGGCAATATCATGGTCATTCTGAGAGCCCTTAGACAACTGAACATTAGCATGTTTAAAACCATGCTGCATGGCACAACCAATTGAAATGCCTCAGCCAGGAAATGTCTAGATTACATGGCCCCAGGAAAGCCAATGTGATTTGCTTCAAACAGTATAACTTAATAGAAGGCACTAGACGCATTGATTGGAACACTCTTTATACTAGGCTGGAATTGGTCTATTTCAAGGAGGGGGATGAGAACTGACTTAATGATTTGAGTTTTGAAAGCCTTAAAAGTTGTTATTTCTCCAGCATTTATAGAGAAGCATCACTGGCCTGATATCTTTAAAATGTCAGACACTGCCTCTCACAGTTTTTGGATGAGTAAATGCTACCACCAGCCTCCTGAAATGACAGCTGAACATTTTGCATGTTGCAGACTCCCATAGCTTTTAGGTTCTGGGACATCTTCAGTGAGAGAACACCTGCAAAGGGGGAACAAAATCCATGGCAGAGGGTTTTTCAGTTGCTGACACTGTTTTGCCATCCAAATAAAGTGCAGTTATACTGTGGATGGAAGGTTCACAAAACAAGCAAAGATGAAGGTTTTGATCTCCTGTCCTGGTGGAAGGAATATTCCTCTGTGCTTCTCTGCTTGGTTGATTAATTTCTCTTTGGCTTGAGCAAAAAAAAGGTATAATACTGACTGTAGCATTAACAAAAATATCAATCAACACACTGACTTAGGTTTGTCTGTAAAAATTTCTGGTCAAAGTTATTCAGTTAAACTAACTGTGCTATGGTGTTCGGTCTAGGTAAAACTTCACTTTCCTCACCGTCTCCTCAATTCTTTCAAATTAAATGCTTTCATTCCTAATTCTTTTGATGCTTCCATGCGTGCTGGTAGATATTGTGCTGGCTCTACATTTCTGCTCTGGCTCAAAGAAGAGCACACTTTTAGTCATCTCAAGGCTTGGCTTGAGGAGCGATTCCGAAGAGTTGAGCAATCCCTGTTGTGAAGAGTAGTAATCTTTAAATGTAAGGGGTTGTTTTTGTCTGGCCTTATTTGGTGGAAGAAAGCTGTTTAAATAATTTTCTGTAGTGGATTTTAAATCCCCCTTGTGAATCGGCTCCTGACCACTACGTAACATCTCTGCTTGAAACTCTTGACCTTGAACGTAGCAGATGACTATCTGTGTAGTTAACATTCACAGACCTGCTAGAAGTGTGCTCCCTTATTCTCTTAGCTGAACTGAAAAATCACCCAAGAGGGATTCAGGGACCCACCTACATATTCTAGGGAAAAATTATTAATGGTTTTGTTTGCTTTTATATAGGTCTTTTTTCAATTATTGAGCAACATTTCACAAATGACAGAAATAGATAATTGTTTTAAAAAATTTTAAACTATTATAATTTAAAGAAAAATTCCAAGTGTTAGAAATTAAAATAATTCAGTTAGATGTCTGTTGATGCCCACCATGTTAAAACAAGAGTCTGGTATGTCTAGTGAAAGGTACATTTATTCACATCACAGTCTAAAATGAAATCCTTCATATAGTATACTTTTAAAAAGTCAACATAACCAGATTGCTGGTTGGTGGACTTTTCATTATGGATGATTCACACACACCTCACAGTTCTTGAGTTGAAGGATCAGTTCTGGCCTAGGGGTACCTTCTCTGTAGAGTTTTCGTATTCTTTATGTGGAGTTGTGAGATTTTGTTTCATGTTCTATGTTTTGTGCTCTCCCACAATGTACAGATACGCTGTATGTATGTAATGTATGCTAATAAACATATTTTGATGTTTTGCCGCTAGCTTGCAGGACAAAAGGAAAAGCAAAAAGGAAAAGAAAAGCAAAAAAGAAAAGAAAAGTAAAAAGGAGAAAAAGAAGAAGGAGAAAAAAAAGAAGACCAGGCACCACAAAAGGCATTCATCTTCCTCTGAGTCGGAATCTGATGATGACAGCAAAAGGTAACCCTGTTTCTGCCTCCAGCTTGTATATCTCTGGCTGTGAATTTAGTCTTTATGTTCAGAGGGTTTGGTGTAAGTGTGCTACTATGAGGTATAGTCAAAGACACATTTTAGCAAGTTTTTGAGCAGTTAGTTTGCATTGCCTTTGTCAGTTTAAGCGCCAGCAACATTAAACAGCATAAAATAATTATCTACATTATCTTTTGCTTTACACTCTCTTTGCTTTTCTAAAATTATGGTAATGCTGTCCTTCAGTTTATAATATTGATTCATAACCTAGCTGTGAATTGTTGATATTTAAAATTTTAATACATACTATTACAGATTTTAAGCTTAATCAGTTTACTTAAAATAACTCTTGAGACAAGGTTCCTTATTATGATGATATGATTCAACTGATTTAGGTGCTCTGAAGTTTTATTTCTGAATGGGGTTTGAGTAACATAGGAACATTATAGATATGCTTTGCTGTGAAGCACAAGCATTCCTTTGGACAATATTCCCTGCCTCTTCTGTCTCTCCTCCGTTTTCCCCTCAAATTTGCTGTATATTTCCATTGATAGTTTTGTGTAATATGTAGTCTGTTATCAGGACTCACTCTGAATCATGGAGAATGGCTGGAATGATATTGCCTATAGGGGAGGCGAATGGGTTAGCATTGTTGCTTCGCAGTGCTGGGGCCCTGGATTCAGTTATGGACCTGAGGTGCTATCTGTGGAGAATTTGTATGTTCTCCCTTTCCCTGTGCTTCTGTGGGTTTCCTCCAGGTGGTCTGGTTTCCTCCCAAAGTACAAAAGCATACTGGTAGGCTAAATGGCCCATAAGAAGATTATCCCTGGTGTGAGTGTGTGTGTGTCTTTGTGTTTGTGTCTTGCTGCCTTGTGTTGGCCGGTTGTCCCATCCAGGGGGTACCCTGCCTTGCTCCTGTTGCTTGCTGGGATGGGCTCCAGCTTCCGTGACCCTAAATTAGAAGCAGCGAACAGAAAATAGATGGGTGGATATTGCCTATGGTGCTGGACATCCTGTGTGGTGGGATTACTGAATGTTTCCACTGCTTAGTTTTTAATTAGTCTTGGGGTCACTGAAAGGAAACAGTTTCTTGTTACAGGAGCTGGCTCTTCAACGATCTGCAAAAGACAGAAATCACCAAACCCCTATGGGCTTTGACATGCTTTGAGAAATGCCAAACTTGCCTGTTATAAAATAACAGATTTCCAGTTATTAATACCTCCAAGAGGACCATCATGCCTTGCATGAAGATGTCAGTCAGTAAGATAAAATTAGATCACTTTATTAGCCATATACAATTTCTTGCATTAGGAATTTTGTCTTTTTCGCATACCCCAGCGTGCTCTCTGTGTGTATGACACACAGGCATACAGACGGGGAGACAGAAGCTTGGGGTCAGAGCGCAGGGTCAGCTATTTATACGGCATCCCTGGAGCAGCTGAGTTTAAGGGCCTTGCTCAGGGGCCCAATGGAGTAGGATTCCTCTGCTGGCCATGGGATTTGAACTGGCAACCTTCCAGCCACAGGCGCAGATCCTTAGCCACAGTGCCACCTCTCCGCCCTCACTGCTGTGCCTAAGGCACACAAACCTCAGGTTATCTTCATGTGTTTTGCACCCATCCTTAATGATTGTACTTTCGTGTTCAGTATTTGGCCCCGTTATGCATACCCACCGTGCTTTGATGGATTTCATTACGTTGTCTGTTGTGTCACTAGAAGATTGAATTAATTCTTACTGAGATACATATTTTTGGCTGCGCAGCTTTCAAATATTAATCAGATTTCTGTGAATCATTTAAATTCCTTATTCTTTCATACTGAGAATCCTTGTAAAACACAAAATATTTTTTTCATTACTATGATAGTTTCCATATCTGCCCTTTGTTATTGTGACCTACATTTACTGTTTAACTCCACCCAAGGGCACCATACACCCATCCCTGAGTAGTTCACTTTTGCTGGGAAAATATTCAAATTTGACATCACCTGTGTTCTTAATGCTTTTGCTAAAATAAAATTATTAACATTATTTAGTTCTTTTTTTGCTTCCAATGTTTTTTTTAACAAAAGAATCTAATATAAGCAGTAGAGGCTTGCACTATGAAAATAGCAGTTAGGAATACTACACTATCGTTATTTTGCTGAGGATAGCCTCAATCTCAAAGAAGAACAGATGGAAACTGATGGAGACTAAGAAGTTCAATAATGTACCTTAGTGTTCATAAGATATGTGGGACATTATATGATAGTAATACAAGTTAGATTTTATGTTTTATGCCATGATCTGTTTTTTTTTCTGTCAGGTAATAAAATGGGAACACTCAATACTGGACAGAGTTTGATATTTTTATAAGGGAATTGTAGGCTCTTTGGCCTTGTCTTGTCTGAAGTGATAGACTCCAGCTGCCTGATATGACAGGTTACACTTGCTTCCTCATATTAGTGTCTGATCAGACCTAATAACAGGATATTAGGAAAAGATTAGGGACCTAAAAAAACTCTTGATATATCTCTTGAAATACAAAACTCAGTAATCTCTCTTCTGATCCTTGTTACCAAGAAAGTACGCTAGATGGAGCTGTATTCCTTCTTGTCTGCTGTTCTCTGACCATTTTCCTGTTGCAGTGTGATATCAATCTGTGGAAATGTGGTGTTGTTAGAAAAAATAATGCAAACACTACATATATGTAAATTAAACAAAGCCTGAGAAAACCAGATATTCTAAATGCAAAATAAATTTTCAGAATTCAGGATTTGACCATAGTGGAACAATATTGCTTCATTGTGGTTTAATATAAGTTATCATTATGTGGCATCTTAAAATGTAAATCTTAAAAGGCCAATAGCAGCTTATAAAAGGATTTCTGAATGAAACAAACTAGAAAAGCTTTGTTGCTCTCAGCATGAATCAACAGAGAACTTCAACTGAAAACGTCAGAGAAAAAAATCACTGAATTGAAGCCGCTTTCCTTTACACTTCTCTTCTCACAGCTAACAAGTGCACCACTTTTCTCCCAGCATTGCTCAAGTTAAATATGTCAGGGGTCTCACTGAGCTTCACAAGACCACCTTGCACCTTTTTTCAGTTCTGATAATTTTTTTGTGTACCCATTAGGGACCACACCACCATCATTAAGCAAATGGCCTATGGAAAAATGAGTAGTTTGCTGGTAATGTGCAATTTATTATATACAAGGTTTAACAGTGCTCATAGTGATTCCATGTCTGTAATTCAGAGTCTCAGTATGGACAGAAGAGGGTGCAAAAAGGCTTTTTATAATGGTAAGAGAGTGTTGCTTTCTGTATCCAACCACTATAAAGCCCTCTTTCACCTTTTGCACATGTTTCTTTCTCAGTTTAAAATACAGTAAGGAGAGAGAATTGAGTGTTCCTCACACATAATGCCAGAGGTTACTGTCAGAAGAACTTAAAAGCCTGGTAGAAACACTTAATCTGTTACACAGTGCTAGAATTGTAGTCTTGGGTCAAACTGGGTCTTTGAATCTGAAGAGTCAACACACTTCAGAATGCTGACTTATCAAAAGAAGAATGGAATGCCAAATTTCAATTCACTTCAGTGTCACAATTCTGAAATTGTCCCATCCTGCCAATGAATTTGCCTTCATGTCCTCTCATCACATACCTTATTTGCTTTCTGCACCTACACAGACAACTCTACCTTTTTAAATTTCTCATTGAAATTTCGCACTGTCTCATTGATCTTTCTTTTTGCAGCCAACCTAGTCTTCTTTATCATGTAACTTTTTTTCCAGGTTATTGTTCATCATCTGAGTGGGTTTTGGTTATGTACAGGTATAACTAATCCTGCTAATAATCCTTAGATTATAGTGAGATGATGTCTCAATGTAGTGTGATCTAGATTGGTGACTAATAATGAAATGAAAAATTCCCAATTCATTAAGGAAAGGATAGATAACTTGATAACGTAAACTGTTTTGGGGAAAGCTATTTTAAAAAGTAATCCATTCTTATTCATTAAAAAAAATAAATCAGTTTCTTGCGATAGGAATTACATTTTTAAAATAATGTTGTGGAAATTGCTTTTAAAAGGTAATGTACTACTTTAAATATTCGCTGTGTGCACACTACATAAATCACTGTTACTGCCGATTTGTATAAAGTTACCTTCCCCATTTGCTTGTTCATTTTACAAAGTAATCCTTTACATGAGAAACTTGTGGCTGTAATGGATTACTTTCAAAAAGTTACTTTCCTCAGCGCTGAACGCAAGTAACTTTTGTGCTGTTTTATCGGCGCTTACCATCAGCAGTTTCCTTTAGCATTTGAAAATGTGTGTGCTGCAACACGCACTCCCCCCTGTAGAAACATTTGATTGAGTGGTATGCCCATTGCAAGTCACTTGTGTTTCTTCTCTATGGTGGGGAAAGAAGGGAGCATTTCACTAATAAGACAAGCTGACCTGTCCTGTTCTCTTTCCTTTCTTTCTGTTTCTTTCATTCCCCCATTCATTCATTTATTTTGTTTTTCCCTTTTTGTGTGTGTGTGCTCCTCAGGAGGAGAAAGGTCCATCATCCATCATCCAGGCGGCAGAGTGGTGCCGGGCGCGGTGACAGCTATTCATCGGGGGAGGCAGAGGCCGAGCGGCAGCCCCCCTTTGGCAGGAGGCATCGCCACGACACGGACCCGTCCTCGGGCAGGGGGTCTCCCCCAGCGCGGCCTGGCGGGGCCCACCACCGCGACAGCCGGCAGCCAGCCCCATCCCCTCCTGCACGTGGCCACAAGCGTCGCCACGACACCGACTCGGACGATTAATGAGCTTTGTCACCCAGGGAGGGAGGCCTGCAGATCCCTGCTACTTAGCGAAGGAGTTCAAGGCTTGCTGTCAGGTTCAGGCAAGAGTAATGGAGCCTAACTAGGACGGTCGCACAGCCTCACAGTGCAGCGTCTTGATCTTCATACACTGGAATCGCAAGAAACGTTAAAAGAAACCACTTATATCCTTAACAGACAGCAGCGAATAAGATGGAACATTTGAAATGTTTGCCTGGACTGCTGAAGGAGCACATTATAGCATCTGTATTTAGTCCACTCCTTTCTTGTTACATGTACTCTTTTGACAGGTTGTTGCAGTAGAAATAGCATATTAAAAAAAAAAAACACTGGAGTGGACTAATAGGCAGAGTACTAGAAAAGTACAAAAAAATGAATCTCCTTAGTGTAGCTATAAAAACAGAACTTTATGCGTCAGGGGTTTAATGTGATCTGTTCCTCGTTCAGTACATTTGAAATGTTGTGTCTGCATTGGCCATGGTCCTGCAGGTGCATGCTGTTGGTTTTTGTATTTCAGAAATAATTGCTTTCCTTTAAAGCATTTTTTACAGAGTATTAAATTAAAATACCATTAAACTGTGTTTAGAAACCACACCCAAAGAAATGTATTACTTAATCGCCTTTGCTGTTTAGGAAAAAAAATAGCGACCAGATTCAATAATATCTGCTCAGTTATTTAAGGACTTTTTTGCTTTTCCATCTGACTGCGCTGCAGTCCGTTCTTTCATTTTTAATGTTTGAGAAGGGATCAAGGGTCGAAAGACACTAGGTTTTCATTGCTTTATTTTTGAACTGCTTACTTCCCATAAAACAGTAATTAGCTGTCATTGAGTCTTCAATGAATCCCAGGTTAATGAACAGTATCTATTGCCCTCTCTGTATAGGATTATTTACATGGTTAACAATGATTTTTAAACAGTGTACTTGTAATTCTTGTTTAATAGCCGATTGTACATCACCAATTTGGTATAAAGAATATATTTTTGTTTATCCACTGGAAGCAATAGAAGTACAATCATAAAATATTTACTATATGTTCAGCTGGGAAATTGCAGGGTTGAAATTACTGTTAAACAGGCTCTAGGATTAATGATTGTCCCCTTTAAACTCTTCTTGAGGGATTGATGAGGTAAAACAACTGCTGGGATGTTAAGTGTAAAACAGCTAGACTTAATTCATAATCTTCAGAGTTTAAGTGTTTTTAACGGGGAAACGGAACCGATTGATGGTAAGTATGCAGTATCCCGAGACTTATTATTCATTCACTTCTAATTGTTTCAGCCACAGAACATCATCATGCCTCAGTTCTTTTTTCTTCCCTGAATCAAGTGTTCCTTTTGTCCCTGTGCGCTGATATAAATGTCAGCACTGGTACAAGTCTTTTGGAATGCCCCTGGGTGTTTATAATGGACTGTGATGTTTGTATTGGAGTGGATCTGAAAAAGCGGATTCTATTGGCAGTCACCTCAGGGTGCAGTAAGAGAGCAAACTAGTTACTAAACAATTGTAGCCTCTTGTATAAAACACACTAGTCTTTTTGTGCAGCCCAGTGCCTCAGGGCCATCGCAAACAGACAATGCAGTGTACCCAGTGGGGGAGAAAATAAAAAACAACACCAGAAAGGTTTTTTTTTCCCCCCTTCTCTGCCAGTTCTTTCCGCCTGTGTGTTATAAGCGTGGTAGTTTCATCCAGAGCTGCTGTTTCATCGCAAAAGAGCTCTGTCCACCACCCAACAGCATGGCTCAACCCTTCCCCCAGCACCACAGGCCCAGCCATTCCCTTTTGTCACTTAGTAAGTGGCCATTGCATTTTCGTCCTGTGCTTTTTCCCCTTCGAGTTGCGATGCTGGCTACAGCACAGGGAAGGGGTTGTGTGTGTGTCTGGGGGTGGGGTGTGATCGGTCTTCTCACTGACGCAGGGATGCTGAGACTCAAGACAGCCATAGGGAGAGTCAGTGGAAAAGGAATCATGTTCGAACAAAGCACTGCAGGAGAAGGGAAAGCATGTGTGATTAAGGGCTGACAGTAGGTTAGGTTTGTGCTGACTGCTGGGTTCTTGCTTCTAGTGTTAGAAGAGAATAAGAACTTGCAGCTCTCTGTCAAATAATATGGAGTACTTGGGACCACTGTTTCGTGGTTTAACAACACTTATCACATTTTTATTTTGAGCTTTATAAAGGCAACCACAGAGATTTGAGTGCTGCTCGAATTAATACATTATGGACAACTGACAAATGTATTATACTGACAAATATTATACAAATCAAATTGTGTTATGGGTGCCTGAAACTTCACAACTGAACTAGAGTGTGATCACAACTATGAAATCTACTTTTTGTTAGTAGGCAAGGTTAGAGAGACGTTGACCAGGTTAATGAAATGTGTGAGTCTTGAGTACTTGGCAAAATAATACTTAACAACTCTGAAAGATTCAGACTGACATCACACTTCCTTCCATTACCACTAGGTTACTAACAAACAGCCCATCACGGCCCCTGTCTATGGTATGGTTAATGAACATAGCTTCCTTCACCATGTGGTGATCCCTGCACTGCACACGAGGTCACTGTGGCACAGGTTGCCAGACAATCCAAATAAACACTCTGCAGGAGTTGTACAAATATCTGCAAGTTTGTTTTTTTATCAAAATAAACTTTATTTCCAAAACAACATCTCACAATAGAAAGCATTCTCACAATCAGTAAACATTCTAGCAAGGTCTGAAACTAACGTGCAATAAAAACGTTCTTAACGGGGTGATTGTCCATTGCAAGTGGCTGATGGGGCAAGATTTGCGCCATTAAAGAGTCCCTCCGAGCCCTACCACTTGCTTTTGTCCATTAATCCCTGTACAGGGCCCAAAGTCCTTTCTAGCACTCATTTAGGCTTAGAGTACTAGGGTTAAGCTTAGACTGCAGTCTTGCAGTAAGGGGAAGGGTTCTGTCCGAGTATAACGTAAATGTGATGTGGAGCTGTGGTGACTCTGCTCATTATTGTACCCTAAATAATTGTAAGGTAAAAATGCAACTAATGAAGAAGCATAATCAAAGTTCTCCAAAATCCTTCTATTAGTCTTGCTGATATTGTAAGATTATGCAAAGGAAATCTGATCAAGATGTTTTACAGGGCGCCTGTTGGGTACCACAATGAAATTGCAAGAGTGGTGGGTGGGTTACAATACGTTTATACTGAGTCCTAGTGTAAATCATCAAATAAACCAGTGCCAGATAGATTTGTTCTTAAGCAGTGAAATTAATTTTGGCGTAGTGTGAAAGGAGCTGGGAAAAGGCAAATAAAGAAGTAATGGAAAGACAGTGCTGCCGCAATGATTTATGCATCTTTAAATAAGTTGTTAAAACTCTGTAGTCAGGTTTTAAACCGCTGTCCAATTGTCCCATTTATTTTCAGTAACTTGACAGAAATTTGACTTTCAGAAAGATACCCTGAATTTTCTTTTTTGGGGGAGAGGGTGTCTGTATTTTATCCAATAATAACTTCACCAGCCACCTCGGAAAGTGCAAATGCCTATCTGATGGGTGTTTCAGTAACGCCTAGGAAGTTTGTGTGTGGACAGAATGAGACAGCGTGGTGGTTTTACAAGAGACTTACGAGGTTCTGACTGGGTCTATACAGGCAGGCTTCCTGAATCATTTTGCCCCTGCGGTTTCCTGTGAGTTACGAGGTCCCTGGCTGTTGGGGGAGGAGGCGGGGGGGGGGGGGGGGGTAAATATGGTCATTTCAGGGCCAGGTCATTGTGCTTGCCGAACTCATTCATCCTGTGCCATTATAGGCAATTTTTATGGTTTTCGTACAGCTCTGTCTGCTTAGGGGAGGAGAAGAGAGCCTCTGTCTCTCCGTCTCTGAGCAATGAAGAAAGGAGACCAATAAAAGAGGCAGTGAGTGGCATCTCTCTCACTGGCAGCAGGGGAGGGGACCTATTGAGGGTCAGAATGTGTGTGCAATTAATCCCATTGTCAGGCTGGAAATGAGGGGGGCTGGGAAAGGATGGCCACAGTGAGAAAAGGCAGCTCCTGCTGGGAACTCCTTCAGGATACAGTATATATCTACTTTACCCTGAATAGACAGTCCCCCAACCAGCACCCCCCCCAAACACACACACACCACCCCCAGCCTAGAGGAGGCCAAGCGTCAACTAACAGACAGTTTCACAAAAGGCACAAGGGTCATATATTGGAAAGAATTTATGGGCATTAAAGACGCATTAGTAACTATCCATAAAGCGTCAGCAGGTAAGAAAAAAAATCTGCCTACGCAGTTCTTTTACTGTCACATCTTCTTTACATCCTTTTATGTGACCTAAAACTCCTACATTGTTCTTGCCAGTTTAAGGTGTCCATTCTGTTTTGCATCTTCTCAGAATTCCTAGTTTTTCATGAACGGTGAATGATTTTCATGACACCGTTCATCTCGGTACCATGTTTTACTTTCCATGACACTTCTAAGTCTGACCTGTATTGAAGAGAATACATTTATACACAACCGTTTTGATCTAAACTGTGAGGCAGGGAAAAACATTTCCTGCCTTATCAATAGTAGTAGTACATTTACAAAAACAGCTATTATTTTCTGAGGTTACTGTACATACTGTAGCCCCAAATCTGATTAATCCCGTGTAAGAAAGTTTTATAGAAAAGATTCAGGAGAATAAAATAATTTTGCATTACTGCTTGATCAGGTGAAAATGGAATTCAAAGATTGAAAAGATGGCAGGAGTAGGAAATACAAACATACCATGATCAATACAAACCAGTCCTTACTGTCCCAAAGGTAAATGTGAGGCTAAGCTCCATATCTAGAAACACATTATCAGCATTTTTAAGTCGGACAAGTTCCTTTCTAATTTTTGAATTTCACAAAGATCGCAGAAGAACTGGAATATCCTAAATAGAAATTTGGAAAAGCAAATTATATTTGTAAGTCAATTAAATCAATTTTCTGGTAATGTAATAACAATACTTAACAATCCACTTTATAATTTATTAACTAAATAAGAAGTAATATGGTTAAAATTGGTAGATGAAAAGAAGAGAAAGTTAACTGTTTTTTCATTATATTCATGATTACATAGTTTTGGACTACTATTAGCCCTACAATAAGCAAAAGTTTAAAGAAAGGCTAGGTATGAGTGGCAGCTTTATGAAATGCTCTATTCATGGACAAGTCATTTTTGACAGGGTTGCAGGGTCTTCCACTCACTCACAAGTCTTCATGTGAACCAGATTTTAAGACCTGATTAACATTATGCTGCCACATAATTTCTTTAAGAATTGTAACATGACATCTTTCTTTCAGCTGTATGCTGTAGGCACCAGAGCCATGCGTTTTGCCCTCACTTCATGTCCAGAACAACCCAGACAACAGTGACGTGGTTTGGTGACATAGTGGACAGCACTGTGGTCTCTTTGGCTACTCAAAACTGACCAATCCAGCATGTGGTGTGGTGAAAGGAAATTAATGTTTGTGGGCTTGATTTCACCATGCTCAGCACTGGTTATTTTGTTATAGAACCAAAGTGAAAAAAGCTTTATGGGCCCCTCTCATTTGAGACCTTCCAGATGTACAACTGAATCGGCAATATGGACACTGTCACCACTAACTGGATTGCTGTCATTACAGAAATAAACTCATGTTCTACTCCTCATTGAAAAAGGTTTCTTGGGAGTTATTGACTGTCACTTAGACTATCAGCAGCACATCAAACTCCCATTATCCTGCTATTTGTGGGCTTTATGGAGCAATACAGATGGAGGTTTGAAAGACTATTTGTTGCCCACTTTATCACCTCCTCTGTCCTGTTCAGTTCATCTATAATATGTAATGTAATGGTTTCCCTCTAAGACGAGAAACAGAACAGGCCATTGAGAATGAAGAATATAGCACCTTTGCTCATTGGAAATGCCAGCTTGTGTCACCTATGTGCTAGCAGCTCTTTAATGGTGGGAACTGGATTGAAGTGGAAGGCTTTTTACAGGGGATGAAATTGACGCATATCAATAGGGTAAAGAGGACCAGCCGCAATTAAGAACCCTGAAACTGTCTGTCATCCAGTTAGCTGCAGTGCTGAGCAATTCAAAGGATTTTTTAACTCTTTAAAACCCTCAGACTCAAGTTTTCACAAGTCAAGAATGTAAATACACACCACCACAGAATTTGAAACAGAACAAATATACTCAATGGATGTTGGATATACATATTTAAGGTCAATATCTTAGACAACATCTTTAAAAATAATGCATTTACCACCCACTTCTGTGAAAAACAAAACAGTATGAATGAGAGTCTGGGATTCACACAGGTTTGAAATTAGCTGTGATGACGTCCTTAAATGAAAGAGCTTCAATCACAGCACAAGTTTAAAGAGTTTTGGCTTGGTGTGGGCTCAGGGACTGAGACTGATTTACAACATAAGGTTCAGGGATCAGAACTGATCTACAGTAGATGATCAACAGCTTTACAGGTGCGGCACCTGCAATTCAAAAAGCTGGGTTTTCCAGTCTTAACAATGCAAGGAAAAAGAGGATTTTTTGGCTGCACAGTGTTTGTCATGTGTATAAATGACTGATCACACCCACCACAGCTAGCTCAAGTATAACAAGAACCTGCTGGCCCCCTTCAAAGCAACTGATCTTCCATGACATATCCATGGCTTGAAGTTTGGTACATTTTTAATGGTGTAGAAAGGGTGGGAAAACAGCAGAGTTTGTCTGATGGGGGAATACACACACTGCTGCCTCTCTCTTGCGTGGTGATTGCTGAGGTAACAATGAGCATCAGCCGAGAAATGTTGCTTCAAAGCAGACTGTATGATCCAAGATAACCCCTACAACTGCAACCCCTCAAGCTATGTACGGGCATTTGTTTCTGTGAAGGCCACTCAATACACCTCCAGACAGTACATCTATGTATCCATTTTCTAACCACTTCATACAATACAGGTCACGGAAAGAGTCTGATCCTAACCCAGCAGGGGAACAGGCGCATCTACATCTGGTAGAGATGCCCGTCCACCAGGGTCAATGAAATAGAAGTCGATTATACTACCAGTAAGGTTCTAGACATGTGGGAGGAAACTGGAGCACCCAGAAGAAACCTATTTTCTGTTCAAACGTGGAAAAAACATGCAAACTCCATGCAGATAGCTCCCCAGAAGTTGAATCCAGGCCCCTGTTGTTACGAGGTAACCATGTTGACCACTGTGCCACAGTGCCTCCCCAGCTCCAAATCTGAAACTGAAAATGCTTAAAACACTAGTAAGACGCATGTCAAAAAGTTGGAAATCTTCTAGACTTGATGTGGAATTTATTCTACCAGCAGAGGGCACTGCAAGTAAACTAGTAGGCACAATAGGTTCAAGTAGGGAACTGTGTCAGTATGTGTAGCCCGCAAAGGAACAAGTAAAGTTATATCCCATGCTGAAAAGAGAAGAAAAGGAACACAACGTTTCAGCTGTGGAATCTTCTTCAGGTGTCGACACTTTTCTTCTCTTTTCAGCATGGAATAAACCTTTACTTGTTCCTAGCAAGCACAATGACCATGCAACTTAATGCACCATGTCTCCCCAGGAGAAAATGCAGCGCTGGCCCTGAAATGTTTCGTTTCTCCACAATGTACGGCAGTGCATCTTAACCAGGGGCTCAGGGATTCCTGAGGATCCACAGACACTGTCCAGGGGTTTAACAGGAACCAAGGGAGCCATTTTGACCTACATTATAACAATGCATAGAGGGCACCTCCTCTGTAATGTTTATTGTAGATCTGTGTACGTGAAACACATTTTATATCTTAAAATGTATGGTAACAGTAATTATAAGAATTCTAGTGGTAATGCTTCACAGTAAAGTGGCTGTTCATGTTCCTTTCATGGAGCAAAGGGGACGTTTATTCAAAGAGCCCATGAATACACTGGGGTCCATATAAAGTTATTTTATATGAACCCCATAGGAATTGATGTATCAGCTAAATATGTAATTACCCTACAAATGTTGTAAACTATTGTCAAAGTGACCTTAGTGAATTTGACTGTGTTTAAACCGAGTGGCCGTTTAAGATGGTTTCTTGCACAGGGTTCCTACTTACAGGAGAGGATGACCACCCTGGTGCAGATTGTTTTTTTCATCACTTGCTTCTTTCATTTCTCCTTATGCTAAATTTCATCTAATGGTAATGGTAAGGTAATGATTATTAACAGAATCAGCAATATCATTGTGATGATATTGTTAATACCTGTATGTGAAGATCCTTGCCATTCAATTAATTCTACTGTTCTGCAAACCAGAAAGAAATAATCAGTACCATAGAGTACCAACAATTCTAAAAATGTGGTTAATTACCAAAGATAAAAGATACAAATATTTTAAACAACTTTCTTTTAAACAAATTTAAAAAGTGAATCAAAAAGCAGTTGCACTATATGTTATGTAATTTGTTAAATGAAATAATTCAGCAAAACATTAAAACAGAGTTTACAAAATCATCAATTCAAGCTTCAGAAGCTGCCCTGTCTCTCTGCTCCCTGTAATTAGGTTCCAGGTGGCAACCCATAGTGAAGAGTCACTTTTCAGAAGACAACAATATCAACTGACATAAATTAGAAATATAGGGAAAAGTTTAAATAAATTGCAATTAGTTGTCAGTATGTAAGGCTCCAGATATATTCTTTTGATTAAAGCCCTGCTTCCAAATTTCTAGTCTTTCATCTTTCAAAGGATTGTTCAGTCTGTATCTATAGGTCACATAACTGGAATGATTTACCCAATAAATGTTTTAAATCATGAAACTAGAAACTTGGTTGGTGTGAAAATCAAAACACCTTATATCTCTCCAAGACCACTACATCTGCCTTAGTCAAATGTTACTGCAACTGGCTTAATTTTAATGACAATTATTTGATGATATAGATTACCAGCAGATTTCAAGCAAATGTTTATGGATGAGTGAGTTTTCTCTGCAAAGGATATGAATTTTGAATTGTGTATTCTTTGTGTCATTAATATCTAAAACATGACTATGAAAAAAACTGTCCTTGGGTTTTTACTTTGTGCAAATGTATCAATAGCCTGTTCCAGCATTGTTGTCACATGGAGATCGTATGCAGACTAGGGCTAGGGCAAATCTGTAAAGTGTGATTGCTTATGTTTTTTACTTGTAAATGAACTAAATACAAAAGGAATCAAACAGCTCCCTGATCCACACAAACTAAAAAACAATAAATTGTTTTTTTACTAAGATACTGAAAAATGCCACAATGCAATTTAACATTTTCTTGGCAAAAGAATCAAATTTAATGACAATGCAGATTACAATGAGAAATCAACTGGTCACATATACCCACAGATATATCCTGTCGATGAAGCCATAAAACTAAGATCAGGCTCAGTAACCTGATTATAACTTAAATATGCACCTCTGCCGGTTCCAGGATATGAAGCTGTAAGTGGCTGTTTTAGAATTTATGCTGGGTATTGAGTCTGAACTCGGACCAAAATGAGAGCCGTTCCCTATTCCTCACCACACTAGCAGCTCACACACTGTAAGCTGTGTGCACCGGTGTGCACCGTAAGCACACCGTTACACACCGCTCTCACACACATCCCTCTGTAAAAGGGATTCCATTTGCAAGAACATCCTAAACCATTTGATTTCATTTTATATATCTGATTACATCTATATATCTGTCTAGATATCTAATTATTTTAATGTCCAGTCTTTGTTAAAAGAGAGCAAACCTTTGTCTCAATATACTGTATGTAGCCAAAACATCCTTTGCAAATATATCCAATATGTACTATATTGCTTGATACCATAATTCTGAGCCCAGACACATATTCTCATTAAAAGATCCTATTCGACTATTTTGCTTCTAGAAGCCAAATGAGATAAAGGTGCAGAATTGTCTCCTCTTAGCCATAACCTTTTGATATCATAATGTTGATCACTTCCACCAGTTCCATCTGCCATTTTTGGAACAAAAGTATAATGAAGTTCTAATGTTACCATATGGGGCCTTTGACTCTAGACAACATTTTACATTCAAAGGAAATGCTACAAGATGAATCTTGTGCAGAAAACATTAATCTCCTGCTTATTATTATACATAAAACAATTTAAAGAAATAATACTAGCCCAAAGTTGCATGTTCAAAGAAAAATTGAATTAATGTCCTTTTGGTGTGATTCTCCGTTAGAAACTTTTCTTCTGTGTAGTGATACGTTTTCAAACTATTGTGTTGTTCATAAGAAAATGTGTACTCAGTATATTATTAAAACCTTGGGACATGCAGGATTTGTCCTACAAATCATGCAGTTTTAGTATGCGGTATGTTTTATTATTTGTTTTCTTTTTCCAAACACAAAATTAGTATTTTGTAAATTTCTTACTTATTTAGACAGTCTGTGTAACACACTTTTGTTAAGACTGAGGTAGGAAGGAAATTTAGATAATTGTTAGCTGTCACCAGAGGACTAAGGCTGAGGATTTCCAGTGCTAAGGAGGTTAAAAAGACTGTTATTAGCAAGGCCAAAGCCTAACCTGGGGCAACATAAAAGGGTGAAGTGTGATATCACCTGTTATTTTACATTTATTTTATATAACCTGAAACTCAGAATTTCTGATGATGATAACTGGCCTTAGTAATAGAATTGTAAGAGTTGGTGACAGCGGTCTAATGCCCTTGTCTCCTGATCAGAGGAAGAAGCATTCCTAGTCTGAAGGCTTTTCCAACATTTATCTATACAGTCATCACATGTGTTACAAAGGGAGAGACTTCAAAATCTGAAGTATTATTACTATATTAAGATGATGATCATTATTTTTGCTCCTGATTTAAGAAATGCATGTATTAAAATGACTACTACTGTATGTAAATGAATAGATGAATGAATAAGGAATCGTACAGCATTCTGTACATGGATGACCAACAAATTATACTCCAATAACATGTTCATTTAACATAGATATTTCCTTTCTAGAACATTTGTGAAGGTATTGGAGTCACCTGGCATTCATGTAGATTTTTTTAAAAAGATTTTTTGTTTTTCCATAGATTTCATAGTTATGAAGTCAGCAAAATTACATCTTTGTTTAACCCTGAAGATCTAGAAATCACCTCTCTGTCTCTTTTTTCTCTGCAGCATCTGACACTATATTCCACCTGGAACTGAAGCAGAAGAGTGGATTACCAACCCAGGGTCACTTTTGGAAAGCAAACTTCCACCTTGGGGTACAAGTAGTAATTGGAGAACACGGGGAATGGGGGGAGGGAGGCTGAGATCCTTTCTTCCACTTTCTACATCCTATTGCAGTAAGTATTCAGTGCTGTTGAACTCAGACCAGCTGCATGTCTTTATGTTATTAATTGATGTCAGTGTGAGTGTTATGCAGTGGGTTGTACAGTCCTAGCTGTGACCTAGGGCATATAGAGGCAAAGCATTTCATCTCTGCCAGAAGGTCGACAATAATGAGCTACAAGGTGCCTTGTGCCCCCAGTCGTACTCATAATCTTCTCTGCAGGAAGCTGTGAGATACACCAGCTGCCCCTGATTTCCACACAGGAGTGGCACACTCTCTGCCTCGAAGGGCAGTGGTAGACGAGCTCTTGTTCTGCCTCATACGAATAGATGCGAATGGGAAGAAGATACAAGATTTCAAATGAGAAGACAGACCACCTAGTTCACCGAGTTGATTAATTGATGCAAGGGTCACGTCCAGAAAGTTTTTCAAAGACGCCAGGGCATCAGCTTTGACAGCATGACTAGGCAGCTTGTTTCATACTTGCACCTTAGCTCTAGGCGTCAAAAATACAATTTCATCTCTCACTCTGGTTCACAGATTTAAGGCCATCTTTGTTATATTGGCTCAGATTAAGGTTAATTAGCAATAGAATTAGTGTTTGCTGTCAACCAGCTCTGATGAATGTGATCCAACAGCAGTCTCAAGACTAACTGTGGACTGGGCTGTACTTAATAGGTGTCACAGCAGTAGTCTTTAGGTCTCTTGAGCAGGCTGTCGTAAGACACTAATTACCCTTGACTCTTTACTCAACACTTTATCTTCTGCTTTTGCGCTAAGCTTCTTGTACTCTGTTAATGTTGTAGTGGATGCATTGTTGGCCTACACTTCTGTACCTGCTTGGACGTTGTTTCTATTTCCAGCACTCAAGTCACATCATGCCATTCATCTGCAGCAGGAATTCATTACCTAATTATTAAGAGATTCAAAGACTGTCAAAATTTTTCTAAACTTGCTATACTTTAATTGAAGTATATAATACACAATTACAAGCCAAGTAAAAGGTCAAGGCAAGTCAATTTGTATTATTTTATTTTTGTTTCTATCGTGTGTTGTAGGAGCTCTACACTGATTTGAAATTCTTTAAAACACAAATAAAATTGTATGAATCACTATGATAATAAAAACACAATAGGTATCTGTCAAATTTCTTTAGTAAAGGCCAGAGAAATTCAATTGATTTATAGCAAACTAAATCTCCACTGGTTTACTACAGAGAGCCAAACCCTATTTAAATGCCAAGTGTTTGGCACTTACTGCTGCTTCAGCTTCACAATATCAAGGACTTGCTGCCTGATCTCTATAAATCTCAGAAGCTAAGCAAGACAGGGCCTAGTTAGCACTAGGACAGGAAACCTCTAATGCAGGATTTCATTCCACATCAGTTCCACATCTGAGTTAAATCAGATAGCTGCTGGTTTCATTGGACTAATTTAACAACCTTTCCCGGCTCCTTACATGCTATTGTTTTAAAGATACCTAGAAAACCTGCAGACACACTGGCCATCCAGACCCAGGATTGGACAATCCTGTTCTAGATAAAATGAGGTTGCCATCATAATCAGTTTTGGTAGACATCTCCCACCCACCCCAGAATCCAGAATTTCCAAAACCAATGCCTCAATACAGTGATGGGGAACACTATGTTATAGGAATTTCCATCCTTCAGATGATAAACGTAATGTAAACTGACGTTGGGTTATTAAATATATTTACGCATGTAAATAAGACGCATGTGGCCTGGCTTACCTCTTGTCTTGCCTTATCCCATCTCGCTTCCCTAATGTTCTCGACTGGTAAAACGATTTCTTGCTTCTCCAAATGATCTGCTGAATCCTGCAGGATTGCTGTGTTGTCTAGTTCTCATTCCATGTACTGTTAATGATTAGACTAACTGGTCTTCATTACTACTATTCGCAGCTCTTTTGTTATTGAAGAATACAAGTTACAAAAGAGACTGGTGCTCCTTTCAGCATTTTTCCTGCCTGCCACCTACTGTCTTCCCAGGTTAAGTTCTTTCTTTCTGCAACCCTGCATTGGACTATGGTTACATACAGAAGACCTGGTGAACTGTAGCCCTCCAGGATCAGGAATGAATATCTCTGGCATATTTTCACTTCAGTGGTGGATGAAGTGTGATCCCTGCGATATACAATACAGGAAAAACACTACAAAAATTCAGCTGTTACTGACATTTCTTATATTATAATGAGATTGTTAGCAAGATAAACCCCAGGTCCATCTTTACGTTCTGAACTTTCAAAAAATATTAAATTGTTATCCATAAAATCCATCATGGCACTTTTTAAATGTATAATAAAGATGGATCATCTGCTGCCAGGAGCTGAAAAAAATCCTTTTTTAAGATGCACACAATCTGACTCCAAAATTTTTATAAACTGCAAGCACAGGGTAACTTCCAAGATCATGTTGGCAAGCAGTTGGGACCACACATGACTTACCACAAAAAAGGAGCTGAGTGTAATGACATCTGCCCAAGACTGATTAATGATACATCTTTGTGATTTGCACCTAAGCTGCTCAGTAAACCACTCCCTGCACATTGTAGGAATAGTGCCATTATTTTTTTGAAGTGTCGGTGAAAAAGCTGGTCGTCAAGCATGGACTTTTTTTTTGTTCTTGTTGAATTACCCCATGTTGCTTGTTGACTCATCCAAGTAAGACTTATCTGGGCAAACCTATACATTCCCTGTAACCATATTCAAGCAAAAAGGGTGACGTTTAATTTTAAATGAAATGGAAATTAAATTGCCTGTGATTGGTGTGTAGCTTTATGTTATGGACAGTATTGAACAAACATCAGAGCACATGTCAAGTGAATGTTTTTCTTTTTGTTGATTTTTCATATTACTCCAAATCTACTGAAGTGCGCCTGGTTCAACAGGATTGTATTTTAACTAAGCGTTCTGGACTCTAAAGGTTGTGTGATTCCAGAGGGGACACTGCTATTTATGTAGTTTTGAGCAAGGTTTCTCAACCTTTTTTTTTATAAATCAGTTTTATAAAACATTATATAACATTTATATTATAACATTTTATGGAAGCATGAACAAACATTTTTTTAACATTCAGTTCTCTTTCTATAAACAGGATGCCACACCAAATTCTCCATAACTTACTGTGTCCCAGAACCATATCAGCAATAGAAGCATATGTAAATCCTACAGAAGCACCTCAATTTATTAGCAATTCAAATATCTCTGAACGCCATTTTATCTGATCTCTTTTAAATAGCCTTTAATCAACAAATTACACATCATTTTGACCAAGGCCGAATATGGAGAAAATACAGATCTGCCAAAACACTATGCAAATTAATGAGCCAATAACTCAGGTCGGTGGTGGTAAACAGATTACAAATGGCCAGGATGGTGCAAGATGAAATTTTCTCTCCAAGCTTTATGATCCAAGGAGGTAATAACTCACAAACAGTATTTAATCTACAGTACATTAATGTAGTAGCAACCTTTCTCTGTAAATTAAGGACTCCTTAGTAACAGTAGACCATGATTACAGAAGTGTATTATGAAGTTGTATTGCTGGGAGAAGTATCAGTTTGACAAACATTTGCAAAACTCCAGCTAGACCTGGATAAAAAATCCAGAAATACCTATGGAAGAGAAAAGGGTGGAAATGAAATGTACATGTAATTGTGCGTAGCTTCCAAGATTTGTGGTTCAATAATATTCTAGCATTGTGTACAATTTGTCCAAGAAATTGTTAACAAAACTGATCGATTAATCTGAGAACTTTGAGAACTTCCTTTTATTTATACCAGAAACAAGACCTATAGTACATTTGGCATGAGTAGATGCATACTTTTTGACAAAACATGCACATGCGCCATTCAGTCTCTTGGGTCATTAATATAATTCTTTGTATCATTCAAGTCTCCAAAGTTACAAAATTCTTGTGTAAAATAAGCTTTAGTGAACCATATCACAATTCAAAATAGGACAGCAAAATGTACCACTTGCTTTGAAAGCATGACTTCACTTTCATGAAAAGTGTCATAGTATTTTTAACATGTTTATACACACTTTTTTTTCACTTTTCAGTGAAACCCATTAATGAATATCAGGGAAACACCTCACAGACCACTTTTTTCTTGAACAAAAAATATTTTTGTTACCTCAAATCAAAATACCTCATTTTAAATAAGGTAACAATTCAAATCTGATGCATAAACACATCTGTCCGTCTGGGTTAGTGCTTATTTCTGTGCAACAAAACCACAATGCAAAGGATAATAGGATCAAAGGAATTGGACAACAGTCATGGAAACTGTCCAGTACTACAGGTACACAATCAGTAAGAGATTCCTCTGTGTCACCCCACTACAGCAGCACTAGTCGCATTTGCTTTCTAGCCACCGCAGGAAGGCGAGACAACCTGTGATCCTGGAGCTAAAAGCCTATTTTACAAAGAGTTACCTGAAAACAGAGGATCTTTAGTGCTGATGGAAAAGACACCAGAGGTACTGAAAATAAATAAACATGGACAGCATTATTCAATACTGTATTCCTTTCACAATGCCAAGGAGAAAGATTCCATTCTAAGTTCATGTTCTACATTGAAAAAGGAAGTTGAGCCCCACAAATTCATGTCACATGCAAGTTAAGCTAATTGTTGCAATCAAGTCTCCAAGTTTCACTTGAGAGCATTAGTAGACCCTTGCTGGTCTGCAAAATCGATGTCATCAACTGACATTCCTTTAATTTGCGATCTGACTGCAGAAATATTCTTGTGTGAGCAGATGGTATTAATTCATGAAACAAAATGACATGAATGCCTTTCATATTTTATTCTAATAACTTTAATTACAGTGCTTATCTGTCAAAATGAAAATAAGTTTACATAAAAAACAATTGAGTAAATAAGAAAAAAGTCACACTATGAAATAAAAAAACCCAAAGAGAAAGACCCACAAATTAATTCCAGACAACTTAATCTTCAGTGTTGATCAAAACAGGAAAAAATAGGCTTTTTGGTGAAATGGCAAATCTGACCTTGTAGCTCAAACGAAATCCAGCTGCACTGAAAAGACCGGATTTAGGTGTTTACATAACACTTGAATGGAATGACTTGAAAAGGTATTTTTGGTAACTCAACTAAGTTAAAAAAAGCAGTAAGTCACTATGAATATTTTATCCAGAACTCATGAAGCAAAAAAGGGATCTGCAGAGAAAATTGTCACTGGTAAGTTTTAAAAGAAACAATTATTGGACTCTTGGCCTGTTTACATCATTAAGCTTTTAGAGACCTGAAAGACACTCCATGCATAATCCAGCCCGACCTTTATTAACTTTAAAAAAGGCAAAAATTAAGCCATCAGTCCTTTCAAATGACAAACTGCAGAGGCTCATGAAAGAACCAACAGGATTTAAAATGAACTTCGCCTTGGCATTAGCATCACAGACTGTGGTTAATTACATGGTAACTACACAGTATGCATCAGGCAACGCCAAGCTTGTCTGAAGTTTTAAAGCATGACTAATACCTGCTGAGTTTAATGTAACCACTTCATTGAGAGTAGTGCATCTGTGCGCTTTCACAGGCTTCCTTCACTTTCAGTGACAGATAAGATTCAAGATTGCACCACTCATACAGTACTAGAAGTTAAAAATCAGCATCCAATTAAAAGAAAATCTCAACATGGAGATCAGAAAATGGAAAGAAACTGGATACTATTAAAACTGTCATATGGACCTTTCTAAATAAGTATTTGCGAGGATCTTATATTCCTTTTCCAGTACTACAGAGGTACGTCAGTCAAAATTTGTACAAAAATGGACGAGAAAAAGAATAAAGGCTGAGTAAATATTGCATAGGAGTGCCAGAAGCTGCCTCATTACAAAAAAGACTATTTACATTAAATAAGAAATCTAACTGCTTCTGAGCTCGTTCCCCCCACAACTAAAAGGTGTGGCTTCATAATACATATTGTGACAACAGAAATGAAATGAGGTCGGCTTCCGGCACTCAATACCACAAAGTAGTACAGTTTGCCACATCAGAGAATAAAGCAGGAGGAAGGAGAGGAGATGAGGATGGAAAGAGGACACAAGACTGGAGTTATTTCTGGGTTCGGAGTTGATTAGACAACCAGTCCAGTCCTTCATAGAGACCATCGCCACTGGTGGCACAGGTGGCCTGGATGTACCAGTTCCTGTGACGGAGAGAATGCAGTCCAAGCTTGTCTGTGATTTCTGCTGCATTCATTGCATTTGGAAGGTCCTGCACAATGGAAAGAAAGCATACTTATTAGAATTAAAGGTGATAAAATCAAGACAATGTACTTAATATTGCTTAGATTCAACCATCAGTATGTGCGATACAAGTATTATGTTTTACAGCGAAGCACTTATAATCAGAATAACGGCTAAATTAAACATTCTAAATCACACTAACAGAAGCACACATTTCTATAACATTCAAACAAGATAAATAATTGAAAAAGTTAAATTGTTCATGTACAACAAAAGGCATTACATACTTGTCTATTCAAAAGTCAGCTGGAAGAGTCTAAGGTTATAAGGACTAGATTATTAAATACTAACTGCTTGCTTTTTCACCATTAATATTCTATTTGTTCTTGCACGCAGCTTTATAATACTTATATAGAAAGCAATAACATACACAGAAGAGTAAAGCCTTGAAATGAAGAAAGTTAAAACATACCTGCTTATTTGCGAACACTAGTAAAACAGCATCTCTAAGCTCATCTTCCGCTAACATTCTCATTAATTCTTCTCTGGCTTCATTTACTCGTTCTCTATCGTTACTATCTACCACAAAGATTAAACCTGTAATCAAAAGAATATTTATTAAGACCAGGTTGCATAATGTGCAAAGTTGTACAAATCTATACGCCATTCATCACAAGGCAGCAGTATGTTTTGAATATCTAGTCAATAATACTGTGCTAGTTTTTTTTTCCAAGATGCTTTTAATATTGAACAGTTAATGTATATAACAGAGTAGTACTTATAGAAAGGGTTGTGGGAATATGAAACTATCAGGCCATGCTGTTGAAGCCAATACCCTTACTTATTTAAAAAAACAGCTGGTTGAAATTCTTAGATTAGTTAGCTACTAGTAAACAAGCTAAAAATCCACATTACTTGCTGATTTGTAGCTTCTCAAGTTCTCTGATTATTAATATAAAATAATTGAATAGATTGTCAAGGCAGAAAATCAGCTCCAAAAGCTGATATAATGGATATATTTAACACTGTTTTGCTGTATAATGTTAGTACAATCAGTACACAAGAGATAACAAAACCATCTTCTTCAAAAGTTCAGACATACGGCCAACTCTTAAGTTTTTTAATCTCGGCAGTAATCTTTAGCTTGTTACAAATGTTTAGAATCACATTTTGAATTGGTCACAATATCAAATTCTATCTAGCTCAGTAAAAGGCTACTAAATGGCACACAAATAACTTAAGCATGTGATGCTGTAAGTGACCATATGAGTGGTTTCTATGCCGTTTGTGACATTTAGGTAAACCTTTGAAATCATGCTTTTTGTATCTGTTAGCGAAAGGCATAAGAGGTATGCAATCATGTACAACCACAATCCTAATTCTCATCCCGGGGGTGTTTTTCCAAGTAACGTTAGTCATGCAACAACGTTTATTTAACCCATGAGCTATGTTCATTTTCAAGTTTGCAGATCCAAGAATCTTTTCCTGCATTTAACAGTTGCTGCCACCAAATCCACATAATCGTTTCAAATAAGTTCCTTGACGCACTCAACTTTTTCCATGCGTACAGCTCACGCAATAAAGCAAACCCTGCAATTTCTTAAATAGAAACGACACTGTAAAGAAAGCATTTTTTCAGACTTAATTTTAGGAAACATAAGTACAAATTGACGAGTTCCAAGGTTTAATTAATTTAGTTATATTTATGAAATATACAAAGTCATCCTGTTTCAGGTAGATTTACCATGTTAACATGTCCTGTCCATTTTTAAATATATTCTTTACTTCTAGCATTATATTCAGCTTACCAGTATGAAGTAAAAGAGAACACTAGACAGTCTACAGTTAATTCACAAATTGGCGACACGCGTTGTTTTATCTTGCTTTTGTTTGTACTGAACTGTTTAACAATATTATTTGCAAGCAAATTAATATGTTTAATGTGCAAAAACATTTTAGACATTGCTTAAGAGCTCCAAAGCAAAATTATTTTTTAATTTTTCAGTTTTCTGTAATATTTATATCTAAATTAATAATTTTAGTACACATTTAAACTTTTAATGATACTTGTAGATCACCTTTTAATATTTAAGAATTTATCATTACATAAGAAAACTAAGGTATTTTCCTATTTCTCTAAAACCTAAAAACAACTGGTTACAGAGTACCAAGCTAATGTTAACTGCGTAACTACTGAAATGATATCAGATAATTACAAAATTAAACTTAACTGCATGCAACATAATTTGAATCCTCAGCTAAAACTATCAAGTGGTTTCATTGTAATCTTTGCAAATTTTTAATTACAAAATGCAATCTGCAGCATGGTAAGGAACTGAAATAAAGCACATTAATTCGTAAATATTAACATTAGTTTACCACCCACTTTGTAAGTAGAAAAATTCAAATTCCAATGCAACAAAAGGTATTTGAATATGCTGGAAGATTTGTCACTTTCCAACTTCCGTTGTAGTGTTTTCCTTATAAGATTTAACATGACAATTAAGTTTTATGAATATGGCCTAAAGAGATTAAATTAATCCTAATATTAGGTCAAATAAGAGTTCAGATCAGCTTGACCTTAAAACCTGCAGATATATAGATACACAGAATAGAGGCTGAGAAGGCTGCTTAAGAAACAGTGCATTTCAGTAGTATGCTGGCTCTGATTTCTGGGCATTTCAGTCTCTAACAAAGGTTCATTCTTCAAGGCTTGCCTTTATTCATGTTACCACACTAAGTGACTGTTCCACAATTTGTCTTATGTTGGATATTTTCCATTAAACACACTTGTACCTGTCTGGGAAAAGATAAAACTTACCCTGCGTGTTCTGGAAGTAATGACGCCACAGAGGTCGAATTTTATCCTGACCACCTACATCCCACACTGTGAAACTTATGTTCTTGTATTCTACTGTTTCAACATTAAAACCTGCAAAGCAAAGAAAAACCTCTTATTAGACATCTCTGAAATGAGAAAACGTGGTGTAAACACAGGTTTTCAACAAAACTTCAAGAAATACCAAAGTACTAGTTTTGCCAACAGAAGCGGTCCAAGATGTCTTTTAAAAGTGTATTTTGTCAACTATGTTCAAAAGCGGTTTTCATGTTAGTGTTATTTACTAACATAATAAATGTAATTGGCTAATAATGTATTTCTCCCCCTCACAAGATTATTGGTAGTATTCATCCAGGGATAGAAATGGGTGGTATAGAATCACAGTTTGAGTTAAGTTTTCAAGTAACTGTAAAACATATTTACAATTCTATTTTAATTCTACTCTGAAACTTATTACCTGACAGATAGCGTAAAGACCATAGGCAACCATATACAGAAAGAGGTCTGATTCACTTAATTTTTTTAACTCTACAGACATAGAGGGCAAGAGAGAATGATATGAATTTGGAGACCTGGAAAAGAAACTTGGAGTAAAAGTGGGTATTACCTACAATATGAGAGTACAAAGTTTCTGTCACCATCAGTTCTCAAGACGAATCTTGTAAAATTAAAATATTTGTATCCTTTTGATGGAGCAAATGATTCTACAAGTATGGATATAGTGCTATAGCCTGGGCTGCAAAGACATTCTACTAAAATAGTTTACTAAATTTTGTTTCATGCTATTCAAGTCATGAATCAACTGAAATATGCGAAAATTTAATTATATTTGAAAAATATTTTTTTTATTTTACATGTTGGTGCTTATTATTCTCATCTTAATAAGGGCTCCAGGCCCTGTAAATACAAACATAAAATTTAACAAACCCGTCCCATCATATTCCACAGTGGACACGTGTTTTCTCAATATGACATTTTACACCAAAGAGTGCCAATCAGCATATGTAAAAAGTTAAATTTTTATTTCATCAGATCATACGACATGATTCCAACTGTCATTGGATGTCATTACATAATTAGAGGTGGCTTTTTTCTGGTTCCTTGCAACTAAACCTTGAATGCTGTACCCATGCAGGCAAAGTAAAATGATTTTTGACATTTTGTGTCCTGAAGATGCAAGTCTGTGCTGGAAATCTTCAACTGCAGACTTTGGATTTTCAGTTACCACAGGAGTAGTTGTGACTATGGTGACAACACATACTTGCAACCTCTTCCTGGCAGGGTTGCCTGTATCCTAGTAACATTAAATGTCTTAATAATGGACACAACAGTGAAAAGGGGCAGATCCAGCTTTTTGCGAATTCTTTTATAACCATCCCCCAATTGTGTGAAGATCTATGAACATTTGCCTGCACTATTCACAGGGCTCTCTGACAATAATGCTGCTGCTACTACTTAATGTTTTCCATCCCAGAGAAACATGACACCTTCAGAGGCCACTGTATAGTTGTGAAAGATTTCACTTCAATTGCATGTTACAGAAGGTGTGTGAGGTTTAAATAAATGTGACTCCCATGCTTTCCCATGGAATTTCATTATGTGACAAATATGCATCATACAGTGTAATACTATTACAATCAAAGATAATATTTTTAGAGTTGTTTACAGCAAGATATCCAACCTGTTTCTTATTCAGGTTTCACAGCCATTATTATTACATATGGATGGCACTGTAATTTTTGCTCATCAAATGGAGCCAAGAGTAACCTGAGTAACCTCTGCATGCTTGGCAGTTCAGTACCTGTCCAAGTTACTATCGTCCTACTCCCCACATCGCAACCTTCGCTGTTCTTATTCGGGTCTCCTATCACCCAAGCATGTCTACACTCTATGGGTGACAGGGCCTTCTCCTGTTATGCCCCAAAGCTCTGGAGCTCTCATTCCAAGGATACCAGTGAGACACCTTCTCTAAACTCCATCAACTCTTAGACTCAAAACCTTCTTTACCCCTCTGCTCCTACAGCATTCAGTACCCCCCATCTATTGTCTCTTCTCATTGTGGACATATTGTGTATATTTTTTATTGTTGTTGTCATTCTGTAAAGCACTTTGAGAAGCCACCTTGGAAGACGAGATATCAAATAAAGTCTATTATTAACCACTTACCTATAGTGGGAATAGTAGTCACGATTTCACCAAGTTTAAGTTTGTAAAGAATGGTTGTCTTTCCAGCAGCATCTAGGCCTACCATGAGAATTCGCATTTCTTTCTTGCCAAATAGGCCTTTGAAGACACTTGCAAATACATTTCCCATGGCTGAAACACAAAGTGTCCAACACTGGCCAAGGAAAAATCTGAAAGCAAAGAGATGAGAATAATTAATAATCTCATACTGACAGATGAATGAAGCACAAAAACTTTCAATTTCTTATGTCTACTCTGAAAGGGTATATAGAGCAAAGGAAATACAAATTGATTCTCAACTGATTCTATCACTTTTACAAGTATCATAAGGCAAAATTGACATTTAATTCCAAGGCAATTACCATCCCTCACAAATTTTGTTAAATCTAGATGAATTGGTAAATTCACAGCAGTTCAGAAATAAGAATATCCCAACGGTAAAGAACAAAATTTCTTGCAATAGGAAAGGATTATGCTAAAGACAATATTGACTACATATCAGACATAGTTTAGAAAAGACAGGGCTATAAGCTTTAACATGGTTTAAACATGGTCTATGGCTCTTGAGATGTTCTGACCATCCAAATGCCACAAGCAGAATTTTAGGTTTTACAACAAAGCTTCTGGAACATTAAACGGTTAGAAAAAGAGGCACAACTGCCTCCTGCATACATTGAAACTAGGCCTTCCAATCTCTTTTGTTTGCACAAAACAATTGCTAACCCACTGTCAAATGACTTAGCCATCAGTAACATGTAGCACGTGGAGGAGGGGGGGGATTAAATCATAGAACAGACCTAGTTATGGTTGAAAAGAAAGTCTTTCACATACACACAAAAGCAGAAGCTGACAAAGTTGTTCTAACCATGTTCCACAAGAATTCCACTGTAAGCAGAAGCAACAGTAGCATAATCCAGCCTGGTTACAATTGTACTGAGGGAAATGTGTCTAAAGAGTTTTCACTTGGACCTAAAACCAAGAATGCTTATCTATCTATCTAAGGAAACTTCAGAGACAATTATGGAATAAAATGGCAAAAACAAAGCATTCCTAATAATGAAACATTTATAATAATGTAATGTATAATAATGTTTCTTTATTAGCCCTATACAATTTCTTGCATTAGGAATTTGTCTTTTCGCATACCCCAGCTTTTCTCCATGGAGACACAGACACACAGACACAGGGAGAGAAGCTTGGGGTCAGAGCGCCCCTGGAGCAGTTAGGGTTAAGGGCCTTGCTCAGGGGCCCAACGGAGTAGGATTCCTCTGCCGGCCACGGGATTTGAACCGGCAACCTTCCAGTCACAGGCGCAGATCCTTAGCCACAGAGCCACCGCTCTGCCCCGTATACTATTTATACTAGTATACTTATCAAAAGTAATAGTATACAAAAGCAGCATTGTACACGTATGTATACTGAGACCATGACTGTTATTTTCTTATGGCATACTATATCTGACTAATTAATGATAATGATAATGAATGCAAGCTACAAAGGGAAAAATATTTCTGCATTAAGTATTGTGTTCCATCAAGAGTTTACTTTTTCAAGACCACCAGTATTTCCACAGTATGGATGAAAGCATCTGAAAAACACACTTTTAGGTTTTTTGCCACCTTGTAAAAACAAAAAAATAACATATACTATCAGGAACTGTTGATGGCAAATGATGTGCTTATTACTGCATGAATAAATTCTGCACATCCATACATACTAGACAGTGTTGGATTCTGAACAACTCACTGATCACAGGATTAATTCAATCACCCCTCTTTCACAGGTCTTCTTGTAGTTGTTACATTTCCTTAATTCACATTCCAAAAGGGGCCTTTTATTGCCAACTCCAGCTCTAGCACAAGAGTAAAATACCCCTATGTCTTGTTTAAGAAATAAATATCAGATAAGTAGAACTAAAAACTAGATAACTTGTTTAGTGATGTTACCCCACAGAAATTCTGCTTTTTCAGTTATGCAACACAGATGTCTGCGAGTTATAACTGGTTTGTTATGAAGAATGCTTCATGGCCGGCTATACAGCCCAGTGCTACGTTTAGGTAGATGTAGACCAAAATGTCAGATTTTTTTTATAGCATGGAATTCAAGTGATAAAACAAGATGTCGGAAGCTTGTGGGGTGTCCTGGTCTTGCACCTCTTCCCAATATATTTTTCTGAACTGACAAGTTGACAGCATTTTACAAGCAATCAGAAGATTGTGCATCCTACAAAAGCTTAAAAAATGGAGGCTATTAAATTAATTCATTGACAAGCTACCCAAAAATACACCGTCAAAAAAAGGTTTATAGCAAAAAAGTTGAATATACCCCATGGACTGTATGAAGTAGGCTAAACAACTTGAAATGTTAATTCAATTATTTCCAGCTAAACATCTCTCCATGTTAAGGACTATACTTTCATGTGAAGATGGTACAGCTGTGGGTGAGGGCATTTGCATTCCCCAATGATGGTAAAAATCAGTTAGCTGAAATAACCACCCACCTAACAGTGAGGTCATTTCAGATGTTTCAACACAGCTCCACATAGCTGCACAAGGAAAAAACACCTCAACAAGTTAGGGCATGGAAGAAATTAACGTGGTGTCAGGTCTGAAGATGTCTTAGGGAAAGTGCACTAAGGAAAGGAGGCACGTCTTCACACAAATAGTGGTGGGACAAGGTAGCGAGCTATGTTGTTACAGCTGCTGCCTTGGCTTCTTTTAAGAAACAGCTGGATGAGATCCTCCAATGAACTCCTAACATATGTACAGGCTAGATAAGCCGAAAGACTTCATTTTAAACCTCTCACACGCTTATTTGCTATTGTCATCCTATTAAGGAAATAAAACAGCTAGCATATTGTTCACACTCTCAAATTGCTAGGCCTTTGAAAGTGATCACGGAATGTTCCACTCTGTGTGTGTGTGTGGGGGGGGGGACTCTGAAAAATAAAAAAAAGACTTCAATGGAAATGGAAGAACGCTGGCGGTAACTTAATAGTACTGGCAAATGATCAGTGATAAGCAAAATACGTTATTTCAAAACCGCGCCCAGGTTTCTATGCTGAGATCTTGACTTGCCTGAAGCTTATTTTAGCCAGGGGAAGGCAATGCGATAGGAACAACCACGACTGTAGCCTGTAGAGAACGAAACGATGGTTTTGCGATGCTGGGCCAGGAGTCGGGCTTGCTAGCCTCCTGCACTGCCCAGCGCTCGCGCTGCCTCCAAGGGCTCACCAAGGTTCCGGTTCCGCGTGCTGACGTTCCGCAGTCCCACAAAGGAACAGGACCGTCTTAACACAACGGCTGCAAATTACGCGGCTTCCCCAAACCCATTACTAAACTGCTAAATCCCCCTCCAATGCACTTTACATGCATCCAATTTGAAGATCATTATTACAGTCACAAACACTACATTTTCCTGAAAACACAGAGGAGGCAGCCGAGGAGACTCGGGCCTAATGACCATGGACATCGTCTCACAAGGAAAACAGTTGCAATAACTTCGGCCGATTTCAGTTTTACAGTTGAATCCAGCCGGGATTGTTTCCTGGGAAAAACGCATTTTTGTTGTTCCGTACCATGTTACTGTGAGCATTATCACAGCAAGACAGCCGTAAAACACCTTGAGAAGAAAAGGCCAATCGGCCGTTTTCTCCTTATCGCGTCCGTCCTGAAAACCGGCCCGGTGTTACTGTCAAATTTGAAACCTTGCGACTGCCCGCCCACGTACTTCTCCCGAGTTTCAGCTGGCTTGTGCTCTCAAACGTATGTAATATATGGGATTTTTCATGTCATACCATTAAAAATTAAGTAAATTCACCATCCACCTTACCACCACACAGCACCGCTCGCTTCCTCTTCAAGGCGTTCCCACAAGATGGCGGCTCCCTGTGGCCACGTCAGTGCACCGGATCTTCTTGGGGGGAGAGGAAAAATTTAGCAAATACACCACCCCCTCGAGAGCAGCTCTCGGAAACCGGGAAAACGCGGCGGCGTGGAGGACTTACTGCACGAGTTGGAGGGTGTCCAGACCAAGACTGATATGCCAGTTTGTTTAGCATCGTGTCTGTCAGTTTAGCAAAGATCACATTTGGTAAATTGCTTTGACTGGTAAATGTTTTCTAGGCTAATAGTACATTATGAAACGTGTATGTTCTATTAATTCATTTTTTATTAATGGAACACAAGTCAAATAATATCAAATAATGATAGCTGATGTGTGGTGAGCGTTCTGGCGCACTATGGCTGCCGTCGCATCATCCAGGTGGATGCTGCACATTGGTGGTGGAGGGGCGTCCCCATTACCTGTAAAGTGCTTTGAGTGGAGTGTCCAGAAAAGCGCTATATAAGTGTAAGCAATTATGATTAATTATTATTATTAAGTAATTCTTCGATGTCCCGAATGCTACCAGAATAACCGAATGACTGTTATAGTTCTAATTCAATAATATATGAACTACTGAATTCTTGCAAGACCAAAAACGTTCTATTCTTTTTCTTGAGTATACATTGTTATATGTGTTTGTGTATTGTAAATACTATTCCAAATACAAATACAATGACTCCCCCCCTCCTTGACTCGCAAAACATCTGCAACAATTTAAAGGGGGCAAACTAGTTTTATTTTTTATTTTTATTTTTTGAATATAGTTTTATTTATTCTATAGTGTCAGAAGCTTTTCTACATGTAGTTCAAATCATTGTTCAGTCAATTCCAGTTAATTGAGTTCCGTTTTTGATTAGTATAACTCAGAAGATCTGTTTGAAGGTTTATAGTCAGCTATCACATACTATCTCATCAGTAGGAAGACATGTGTTTCTTGCCAGACAACATGATGCTGCTGACCTACAATTACAGTACTTATTCTTTGAAACATTGCAAAAATAGAAAAAACGATTAAGGTGAAGAAACCATGCCTTTCAACTTGCTATCCTTTGTCACCTGACAGACCATAGAAATCTCCTACATCTGGCTTTCTATTTCTTTTCTGTCTTCTTCTGTACATTTCCGATGTAAATTTAAATTGGAAACCATTGGGAATAGACAAAACTTAACTTAAAATCTCATTGGTCTATGATTTCAAGATGATAGTTTTTACCATCTATCACATCATTTTGTTAACCGTTGTTGAACAGTTTTTGCAGGGACACGCAGAAACACTTTCATCACCCTGCAGCCTAAGCACCACTCTGGCATGGTTCAGGGAAATATAATCAATGAGGTGTAAGAAACAAGTCACATGCTCCAGTAGCTTCAGAAACTAGTATATTACAGACTGAAAAATGGCTGGAACAATTGGATTGCTATATTGCACAGTTACAATTGTATAAACCCTGACGTACTTACACCCAGACACTTGGAAACATCTTTCAGTTGTTAGTGTCTGTGAGAAAACCCACTACTTTGGCAAACAGCTCCTTCACTTTAGGAAGTGGGTAAGCGTGTGCTTCCATACAGCAACCCACTGTGATTTTATAACATCTGCAGTTCTGCAATGATACCTCTGCTTTTAGCATTACTGCATCGGGGACTTTTCTCAGGGCGTATGGTAAACGCTTTGCCTTGTAAAAGTGGGATTGCAGTCTGACTAAAAACATACTCCATCTTACATTTCTCCAGGGTGTGTTCTACTGTCATCAGGTATTTTACTCCCAGTCTAAATGAATGGGCGTTAACCTGACTCTTTCTGGCAAAGGCTGATGGGATTATGGAAGAAGCTCCATGTTGTTAAAGACCATACTCTGGCTTCTTTCAAGAAACAACTGGCCGATCATTTAACTACGAATTTCTCTAGATCTGGACTTGATATAGATGGGCAGAATGGACTCCTTGTGTTCTAATATTGGATTGTTTCCTTTTTCAACCAATAAACTAAAGCAAATCGGATTATAAAATACTGGCACACCAAGCTTCCCAACTAGAGTAATTTTCTCTCCCAAATTTATTCTCAGCTATAAAGATGTCTACTCTGAAACGCAGGTGTGCTAAACATTTAAAGTAAAGTGTTTCTGGCAGCTCCTATATCAACTTGCATTTCAAATAGGATTCCCTAAAGGCTCACTTGCACTTTTATTCCCATTTCATTGTCACTCACAGAAAAACTATACACACCCTGAGACTTGCATTAGCCACCAGTGCTTTCTTTATTCCTTTCTGCAATGAGCATTTCTGCATCTGTGAATTCTGCATGCTTTCTGTACCAATGCAGCTTTAATATCTATAACGGGTGTTTGATAAAAGAAATCTATAGTGGTAAAAGGTATGGTGTGAATGCTTTTGTATGTATATTTTATTTTAAATAAGCATTTTTTATAAATAACATTTTTCATAGGCTAAAACAAAAACTTTTGAAAATGAATCATAAATAAAAAATAAAACAGACCTTTCATTTGAGGTGTAGTGAAAGATTCCATTTGAATGTTTTGTTTAATTTTGTAAGGGAATAATCACCATCAACTGTGAAAAAGAATCCAGCTCATTTTTGTGCATACTTTCCATCCAGTCTTTATTTAATATATATTTACAATTGCTTTTGTATCTCCTATTTTAAAATATTTCTGTTCATTAGAATCCATCAGATTTTAATGACTCTTTCCATAATGACATTAATTATCCTGTAAGCTAATGATCCTTATTTTTATGAGATAATTCATTTTAAATTGCATAACTTTGTTTTTTTTATAACATAAAAGCCATGCCAAAAACCCTGTTGGGCATTCACTTGATTAAAAATACTTTCATTGAAATGTTTTCATAGATTTATTGTTTTCATTTATGGCATCAATTTTTGTTTCATGTACTTTTTTTAAATGCCATATATTATGCAGTGACATTTTTATCTGTGAAGAATACAAGGTGGTAAGGTATTTATTTAGGTGATTGTGTGTGTTTGGATTTTTATGATTAAGTAATTATACTCCTGAATGATAAGATTTAAATGCCAAGAGATTCTGTATCGCATTACATTTCAAAACATTTTCAGACAAAGGTTTGATTTTAACTGACCCCGGAACAATTTTAAATATTGGTTTTAATATGTTTAATTAAATATAGGTATGTGAACATAAGTTATAAATATAAAATGTATGGGGAAAATAACTCCTTCTTGGCATCAGATGTGTTTGAACATTGAATTAAACTGTAAAGTGGCTTGAAATGAAGAAAATGTATAAATTATAGTCTTTAGTGATCCTTGATGATCTTTTGCTTAACAACTTAAACTGTTAAACTTTGCTTAACTTAACAAACTTCTGTTACACTGCTGAGTTTAAGTTAAGAGTGACTAACTTTGAATATACTAAATTGAAGAACGTACTGAAAAATAATTGTTCGTTTTTAGAGGTTGGCAACTCAAGAGGGATCCGTAAAGCTATGGATTTGTGGACACCTGTTTTTTAACTTGAGTTGCTGCTTGAGAAATAATTTGGACAACAGATGGATTTCCAACTTAATTAATATAATGTCAGACGCTGAGAACAATAGGGTACCTCTCCGATCTCTCATCTACCCCAAGTGCCCAAGTTGTTAAATCAATTTCTCCATATCTTTCAGTTTAACTTCAAGTTTTTAATGACAATGATGTTAAAGTTCCGAAGTTAAGTGGTAGTTTATTACTCTATTGCATTGCCCTAAAAATGTATATTGGATGTTTTTGTTAATTTCCAAACAACTGAAATTTAGAGGTTTGCAACCATGAGTGGTTCATGGAATAAATATTTAAGGTGAAAAGGCACAAAAGGTGTGTTGATTCAAATGTTAATCAAAACAGTATATAAATTGATCAGTTAGTGGATGGCTGTAAACACTGTTTAGGGTTTGGTGTGGTAAATGAAAAAAAAAGGTGATTAAATTACCTATATTATACCTAAATTACCTAAATATACCTATAGATATATTTAGCAATTATTTTTACACTTATATTTTTACACTTCATTTTAACCTTATATGCAGAAATCAAGTAAAATGTACAGTACCCCCCAATGGTATACATTAAAAGTAACTTTTCATGACGGTTATTAAAAAATGAAATACTTTAAGATAATATTTTGTGCTTATCTAATTCGGTTTATGTAAAATCCCTGATTAGATGTCCAAATCATTTTCACAAAATTAGAGATTGAGATTTTCTGTTGAATGTACGTTGTTGAATATATTACAAGGAGTGTCTAAATTTTCCACCAAAGTAACAGTGTTCTCTGATATTTTAGTCAAGGAAGTGTTGCTATGCCAGTGTTGCACAGAACAAAATCAAGATGAAATTTTCCTATTCCAAGAAAATGAAGAATTTCTGTTGCGATATAAACAAGTTAGAGATCCAGCTTCTGAGATAACAGCATGTTCAGAGACCTGTTTTCCATTTATTTAGCCTTAATTTATTGGTTGTGTTACATAATGTGCTTGAGAGATAGAAGCATTGCTAACATGTACACTCTTTTTCCAGAAATGTTTTAGCCCAGGGGAGCATCAGTGTTATACTGCATTCCCCACCATCTCAAATAGCTCCTGGTATGTCACTGGTGTTGGCAGACAGCCTGACCTGAACCAGGTATGACATAATGAATTATTACATAGTTTAATAGGGCTGAATGTCAGGATGATTTTCCCATTGCAAATGAGAGGCAAACATCCAGAATGTAAAGATCTACCTCTGGGTATGTAATTTACTTTATCTCTAATTCCCAGTGAAATATGTCCTTAAGCAACATACTTAAGCAAAGATGTTGTTCACAGGGCCAAAGTGAGGCGAGAGAAAGATCTGGTGCCACCTTGAGTAACTACCTCAAAATAGTAGGGTCACTTTACTTGCATTATCAATATTTAATATAGAAAAACATTTATTTTACTTAACATATAAGGTGATACAATGGTAAATAGGTAAGTCAATCACAATAATAAGTACTCTATAGATTAAGAGTATGTTGTAAAGGCCTTTGTTTTTAACGAAATGCATTATAAAAACCATTATAAAAGAGACTACTGATGTTGCAGTACTTGGGTCTTTTTTATCCTTTGTTTTCTCAAGGTAAACCATAAACAGAGACTACAAAAACAGCAATATTATCCTTAATGGGTCAGATGAGCTGAATGGCCTCCTCTTGTTTGTTACCATCCTTATGTTATTGACAAAATGTTGCTATGATTGACTTTATATTATTATAAGGAACACGTGCAACTAGAGTCCAAAACTTTCTGTTGGAACTGAGTTCAGCAGTGCCAAAAATTCAATGTTTTCAAACATGAGTTGCTACAGAAAGAATGCTCTCAAGTGTTAATGTGACTTCACTCTATATATATATTATTGGATTCAGAATATTTTAAGCCATCCATAATATTGTATTTTTAGACTACAGAATTCGAAATGTAAATTATTACTCTCAAAATAAATTAAGTATATTTCAAATTCAGTTTATCTTAGTCAAATAGGTTTTAACTAAGCACAATTAACTTAGAATCTCGTACATGATACATTTCTGTA
Organism: Lepisosteus oculatus; assembly: GCF_040954835.1. NCBI lineage: Eukaryota > Metazoa > Chordata > Actinopteri > Semionotiformes > Lepisosteidae > Lepisosteus > Lepisosteus oculatus. The sequence goes on from NC_090701.1 coordinate 29,767,316, forward strand.
TATATAGAGAAATTCTGGTCTTCTAATTCTGGTCTCCTAACTGTCCTCCAAGCCCGTCTAAATTGTATGGGTGACAGAGCCTTCTCCTGTTATGACCCCAAGCTCTGAAACTCTCTGCTCAAGGATATCAGAGAGTCACCTTCTCTAAACTTCATCAAATCCAGACTCAAAACCTTCTTCTTTAGAAAAGCCTTTACTTAACTGGTTCCATTCTTCACCCCTCTGCTTTTCTTAGTACCACCATTCATGGTCTCCTCTGTACAGTATATTGTAATTGTGTTTTATCTTGTGTATTCTTTTTATTTATTGTTGTTGTCATTCTGTAAAGTGCTTTGAGAAGGCACCTTTAAAGGTGCTATATAAAATAAAGTTTATTATTATTACATACTGTATATTGTAGAATATCTGTATAAATATATTATCCATATAAACATTACAATTTTAATTAGGAATGTATTTTGTAAGCTTGAAGGTCAACAACATAAATACTCAGATCAAGCAATTCATGGAATCAGGGTGGGCAGGACTATGTAGTGTAGGTTAACCTGTATTTCTCCTGTTCATTTTCTTTTCATGAGCCTGGTATGGCTGTCTGTCTGCTGTGTACAGGTGCTCTGCAGTGACTGAACTCAATGGAGTAATTGAAGTTTAACTTACCCCTTCTGTTTTCTCCCTCCTCTACTGACAAGCTGCTTTTTAAGGGAAGGTCAAAGGTTTGCATCTTGCAGACTAATGGACTGACAGTGATTGGTACCCTGGTTGGCCAGAGCAGGCATGTCAGCTGACTGAAGGAGATAACTGGAGACCTTATTGCATTGTGATGATGGAAAATGCATGTTTTTCCATTCAGTTAGAATTTAGCAATTTATTTAAAGCAGTATAGATGGATCTTGTAGGCAAACACTTAGTAAACCTTACACTGTTTGCTAGTCCATAACCAGAAAGAAGTTATCTTGTAATATGCTGTAAAACTACTATACGGGTAGCTCTAAGAAACACAGGTGAAACAACATTATTAACAACAAGTTAATAATAATAATAATAATAACAGTAATAATAACAATAATAAAGATAATGATAATGATAATGACGACCCTGTAGAAAAAAAAGTTTAAGTATTGTGCATTCATTAAAACATTGCATTAATAAAAAGAAAAAAAGCTTAAGTATATGTGCATTAATTTCCCAGGGTGCTTTTACTTCTAGTGTCGCATTGGCATTGCAAAACATTGCTGTGATTTGGAAAGATCAGTAGCATCTGTCCCAAGACCTACGGTCAAGTGTAATGGAACGCTGCACAACACCATAACACAATAGAAGGAATTCCACTTTCCTCACATTCTGTTGTGTCCCTTAATACACAGCAGATGGCAGCAGTGAGATTACTGGAGAGCTGACATCTACAAGTTTTAACAAAAACAAAACACTGAATCTAGTAAGACTTTGGCAATATAAAAGTAAATTATCATTATATATAGTTTTTACTTTCAATTACGGTTTTTAATTTTTATTTGCTGTCTATACAAACCGGTCTTTTCATGATAGATTTACATGTATACATAATGTTTATAATTACAGTGAAACATACACTTACAACCTTTCTTTTTGCTAATTGCCTGGTTTTCTCCAAGTTAACAAAGAATGGGATGGTTAATTATAAAATTAAAGTCATATATTTAGAATTGCTGCAGTCATCAGACATTTTGCTCAGGAGGTGAAAACTATCATGGAAATGTCTTAAAACATGAAAATAATGACACCATCACTTCTTCAGTAAGAATGCTCCCACTATCAGGTTTTCATCAGATCAAATGTAAAACAAAGGTGACTAATTTGGAAAATAAAGAAAAATCCATATTAATGAATTATATATCAGCTGATCTCTGTAAAAATAATTTAATACAACTAAACACACCAGCATGATTATTAACCTAAAAGTTAAAACATTAAAATTATGCTAGATTTTCACATTGTATATATATATATTATAATGTATTACAACTAAAACTAATCCATTTCATTTATGTGTAACGCTTTCATCAACCAATTACCATATACCAACCTGAGCAATGTCTTTCAAAAGACATTAGTCAATTGGAAATACCCCAGACTGATACAGTATCACTTATAATGATTTACATTTGATGTCTATAGAAGTTAAATTTAATCCCTTTTAATAGCCAATTTGCATATTCAAATATACTTCGAACATTACTGTGTTTTATTAATATCTGTTTTCTAACACATAGATAATACCACGATGCTCTAAGGATAAAGCAGTTACTGAAAATGTGTAGATTTTCAATCTCCTACAGGTAAAGCATTAGAAATACCCCAGAACACATAACATTTCTTAATATCATTCTCAGCTGTCTACACCTCAATAGGCCTGATGTCAATTATCAATGAAATAATTTCACAACAGATCAGAAAGAGTTGTGATGTCGAAAGTCTGATAATAATGGCTTGCTATTTTTCACTGGAAGCTCGTACATAGCTGGATTTCTGATTGAAATTTCAAGGTGACAGTAGAAGGGATAAAGGTTACTGTGTGCTGTTCACTCCTGCGAATGTGTTCATATTCACACAGAAACTCATTGCAATCCTTTTTCCCATATGCTGTGAACAGGGCCTGCAGGGAATCATCAGCTAAGCTTTTTTTTTTCTTTTACAGTCGATGCATACCTCATCACTAAGCCTGAACCTGCACCTTTATCGTCTCTCCAAATTTTCGTACAGAGCCAAAATTCTATACAGGATATCTGTTCACCAGCGTCACGTACTGTACTCTTTAATCTCCCTCTGCTGTGCTCCACTTCATGCTCCAAACTGCAACAAAAGGGATCAGGTTGCACTTCTACAGTGCAGAACAGCCGCCTTCTCTGAGTTTTGACAGAAAGGTTTTTATTGCCCCTCAGGTGCTGGGAAAGTGAGCTGACAAGACAGTGGAGTGGAGAGCAGGTAAATGGAGCACAGCTGTGGCCCAGGCCTTGGAGATGACAAGTTTCAGACGCACCAAATTCTTTGACTTTTTTTTGTTAGAAATGGCTGACATGTCTAATAGCCCTGAAAGCTGTAATCGTGTTGTTTTTATAGGAAAGAGGTTCGTTCATTTCGATTCGTGTTTTTTTCCCCCCTGTTCAGGATTTCACAATGGAACAAATCTGCATACACATGCCTGATAAACAAATCCTTGCAGGGCTTGAGCTATGCAAAATAGCAGGTGTGATAAAACAGAAGTCAGCTCATTCCCTTGAAAACTAGACACTTGTGGCAAGTGAACTATAGGTTTGTTAAAGAGTGTGATTGGTTTCCAATGCTGTAAAAAATGTTCTGGGGACTACTTTTCTTAGTGGTTCTCCAGAATTTTAAATTGGGTAAGTGGGAAAGCATCTATATTTTTTTCTTTCCTTCAGAAGCACCTGGACTTTTTATGAGGAGGTAAAGTAGCCCATGTGTTTCCCTGTGGCAGGACCTGAACCCACTCTGAACCTTTGTCCCCCAGTGTGATTTTCCTAAATGCTGTTCACATTGCCAATTCAAAGCAGTTAAACTCACAATATTAGTACTAATAGAGTCAGACCCCTGGATGAGAAGAAGTGCTTGGATACAAGTGTTGGCTTGCTTTTAAGCCATCTGAAATCTGAAACACACTCACTTTTTGGGAGCAAGTTTTAGCTCATCTCCTTGAAAATTTATATACAATGACAGGGTATTAAGGTGATTTGAACATCCAACACAAAGCCCTAGTATGCTCCAAATGCCTGAGGCCAAGGTTAAAGTTAACCCACAACCTCTATTTCCGGAAAACTCCATTACAACAAATCAAATTGCTTGAGAAAATAATCCACACGAAGCTAGGAGTTACAGTAATTGTTCCCCAATAAGCATTTAGGCTGTCATCTAAGTGATTTCTCAGTCTGAGGTTTGATAGTTATATTTGCGCTATGCTTTCAACTAAACATAGATTCAAAATAAAGTAGTGTTGACTCATTTGACAAAGAATCATGTGCAGTATGTTGCATTGGAAAACATATATAAATAGGGTTATTAGGTCAATGCAGATGATCCTTACTTCATTTTCTACATACCACATAACCTTTTATGTTCGCATTTGAGGAATCAATATGCCCTTTGTTTCATTCTTCCACCTAATTTGTTGGAGCATCCCATGAATAAGCAGGATCTATGATTAACATGACAGATACTGATAAATATTCTCCTGTCTCAGTATATACCCTGTACATCGTTTTTTCCTCATAAGCTTTACAGCAGAGGTCAACAACAGAGTCCAAAAAATCAAAGAAGCAGTGTCTGTTTCTCTCTGATAGAAGACACAGAATACTGAAACAGATGCATTGCAGATTCCCTTCATTGGTAATACTTCAGATTAGAGTGTGACACAAGTGTGATAACAACCAAACTCTACTTTAAATTAACTGGATATTGACAGCAAAACCAGCACCAACAAACCACCACCAACAAATCTAGACCACAGCATTAAATACGTCCATGATGCTTACAGTAAATCAAGGATTGGGATTAGTTTCTAACATCATTAATATCATGTAAATAGGTTAAACGTTAAAATGGAAACCTAAATACCCTAACCTGGGCACTGAACTCTGCACAAGTAATACATTTCTAATTAATTAGTAAATATCATTCAACATTAATAAACAATGACTGGGAAGGGATTGGCCTCTAGTGATGAATTGTGGTATGCATTTGAATTTGCCTTCTCCTCCACCTACTTCTTGGTTTCATTCAATGAGAGGGAGTGGCTATATACTGCCCCCTTGAATAGGAATTGCTGTTGGTCAGGCATGCAAAGCTTCAAAGGACTACTTAGAGAGCAGGACTACTTCAAAGGATAGGGCCTGAGATCAATGATACCACAGAAAAATTGTGTATTAAACACCTATCTGCATGAGTCCTCCTTAACTGAAAGTCCCTTCTGATGCTTGTTCAGTTTTGATTTTATTTTGCAAAAGGAGGCAAGTCACCACTTGGAACATATAAATAAAATGGTGTTATTGTCACTCAGTGATAAATTAAGAAAGACCGATTAAGCAGGTTTTTGCTGAATCTGCATCTGTCTTACTATAGATCACTAAAGAAAAAATAATACAGAAATAAGGAGCAAAATGAAAAAAATATCTAATGGAATCATATAGCTCTTCTTTGGCTTTCAAGTACTTTAGGCAGACAAGAATGACAAAGTATATTCTATCAAATTAAGTGAAGCCAAGCTCAGTAATGTACACAAGATGCTTCTTACAGTGGAAGCGTGGGACAATTTACTAGGTCATGCTGTGTTTCAGAATTTCATTGGGATTTTCCTTGATGAGATAATTCATCCCTTGTTGTCTGATTCTAGACTCAGCAGCAGAGTGGGTAAGCCTCTGGTCTCATGTGTGCAGAATTGTAAGTACCTGCTGCAGACACTAACGCTTTACATCGAGCAAGGTACTGTACCCCTTTTGCTGCAGTGAATGTGAATGGGGACCAGTGTTTGCTGATGGTAGGCTTTGTGATGGACTGTTGTCCCATCCAGGGAGGGGAGTTATGTGCTCTCAGTTCTCTTAACACCAAAGAAACCACGAAAGGACCTGAATCAAGGTGCGTCTGTGACTTGACTACCTACAGTACCTCCTGTTTGTGCTGTTCAGTACAAGAACCGGTTTGGATCATTTAGATCTCTACCAGCTAGCTCATTCTGTTTTTCTCCACTTAATCTTATCAGACCTAGCAGGAGCTGTGGCTTATTTGGGGGTATCTGGATTAAAATACAATGAATTACCATTTTCATCTGATAATAAAGACCTCCAATTGCCAGTAAATGAAAACTGTCCATCCCAATGTATGATGATTTTTTTTGGGGGGGGGAGGGGGAAAGAGATCTTTACAAAACCTCGTTGTTTCCACCTACAGGCAATGTCGTACTTGCCAGGTGTTCTGACTGGAGCAACAGACCTGCCATGCCCCTCGATATTGCTATCTTAATTCACACAATGGCACATTCATGCTGGCAAATATGCATTGCCATTCAGCTAAATTGGCAGCAGTTGTACTACATCTTCCAGACAGTTAGCTTTTTATGCAGTCTTGCGCAGCCTTTAGACAGCTGCTGTTATCATTTGGGTGGAGGCCTGAGAGTGGAGCTAACATCTCTCAGCTCTGAGATGAAAATGGCACAGTTGAGCTTTATGTCAACATGCCTATCAGCATTCAACTTTGTCTTCTATTTGGGACGTACATGGGAGCTACTTCATTTTTTAGACAAAGGAGTAAATAAATTGAAAAATATAATGGATTCTACATCCATTATATTTTCTACATTTGTGGAGGGTGAGTATCAAGACTGCTGAGCTTGAAAACAGGTTACACAACAAGGCTGTTTGATCCTTCCTCCTTGGTTGAGTGGTAGTATGTTTTCAATCAATTCTGGAAAGACCTCAAGGAATCCACTTCAGCAGCGTGGCTGGCTAGTTTGTTCCAGATATTCATGACTGTATAACTGTGCCTCCTATTCCAGGACAAAAAAGGGACATCTTTTTAATTTCCTTTATTCATGGGCCCTTATTTCATTGCAGAGCACAAGAACTTCTTTGGCAGTAAATGTAAGGATATTGAATACTTGAATCAAGTGTCCTGATAATCACTACTGTTCAAGATCAAAGAGATTCAGTTTGTTAATCCTATGTGTATTTATAATTAGATCTACCTGAAACACATCAATTGTTTATGTTATGTACTAGAACATATTCCTGTAATATTAGCTTATAAGAGCAATGGATTTTCAGGTACCTTCTGGCCTTCCATTTGTTAGTTTGGTAAGCTGGGTATTACTGTACCTCCCTCAGGAATAAAATATAGTTCATAATGATTGGTTTGTTTTTTTAATTTGGAATTTACAGGGATTTTCTATTTTATAACCTACTAGTTGGGAATTTCCATTTTTTTATCAACTCGATTTACTACTACAACCTCTATACTATATTGAGAACAATGAGGACTTCCACTCCATTCCTCTGAAACCTCAGTCTGTCAGAGGAGTTTGACATTAATGCCCTGTTTTCGAATACAGAAATAAGGAAGAGTACACAGTAAGGTAATGTGGAGTAACTGGGGGGTGTAGCACGTCTCTGGAGTTACTCAGGAGTAGTCTCAGTAGTTGTGTGATGACTGCAGAAGCATTTACTTATGAGCCTACCCGAATCTCATAGAGTCTCTGCCAACTGTGTGTCACCTCTTGGGGAAACCCAATCACAGTCAGTTTCTTTCAAAGTCCGTGCTAAGACAAGCATTTTCTGGGCAGTAAGGCTCAGATTGTGCTTCAGATACCTTTATTAGTTGAGATCTTTATGCACCAACAGAAGAACAATCTCAAATGACAGCAAACATTCCATGCACTGTAACATCCTGTCATGATATAATGTAATTTTATCATTAAGTATATTTGTGAAGGATACCAATATGTGCGAGTAAATGGCACACCTTGGCAAACTATACTGATCACTACAAGAAACATATCACTTAAAACTGCAACACACATTTAACAGAAAAAAGAGAAAATATGTTTTGTAGCACATAAGGTGATGCTTTATTGAACAGACATCAGTAAATTAATACTCTGATCAAGAGAGGTTCTACTGAGAAAGTCACAGGCTAGTAGAGTGAGTACAAGGAAGACATTGGTGACTTGTGCTTTGCACCAGGTTACAGATATCTAATGGAATTTCATTCCCTTTCTCTTATAGTGCCTGTTCACTTGTCTCTGAGCCCTAGTGGTCTCTATGCTATACGTACGGTGTTCCAGCTCATCTCAAAAATGTTGCATGTGGAAAAAATCTGGTGAAAAGGGCATCCATAGCATAACTCTCATGTTCAGATGCAGAAAGAAAGTCATTCTAACACAAACAACTTGTGGTCTTGTGTAGTACTTTTGGAATATTGTCCTGGAAGAACGAACCAACCGGCAGGGCAGCAAGTGAGGTTCCAAGATTGCTTAATGTAGCTCTGTGCAGTCAGAATATCTCAATCACTACAAGATAGATAGATACTTTATTAATCCCGTGAGGGAAATTGCAGTGCAACAGTAGCTTTAAACAGACAACACAGCCACAGTGTAACGAATGATACAATAATAATAGTACAATACATACAATACAATCAGTACAGTGAGGGGTGCACTAAAAGGGATACTCACAGTCCGGACACACAAAGAACAAACTAGAACAGAACAGTACGCAGAAAGTGGAGTTCTGTTGGACCTAGACATACGTAGACATACCTAGATCTTACACTTGGATCTCCCCATTAACCAATCTGTTGTATACACAATATACACAATAAGTGTATTGTTGTGCACATTTAGCTTCATCACTAAAGAGGACTTGTACCCAGAGCTATAAGGCTCAGATATGGTGAATAAGACATACAGTACCAATACAACATATAACTTACCAATGGTAAAAGGCATTGATTAGAAAGATATATCTCAGCCTTAACATTCAATAGGTTAAATAACCTCATCACCTGCGACCAATCAACCTCAATAATGAGGTGACTTAATGCGCATGCCAACAGAGGCACTCCAGTGTATTATGGTCAGTCATAAAACTGACCAATAAGTGAAAATGATACTCATAAATACTTAATCAATACATGCATGCATAAATACAGCCATAGTTTCTGTTGATGTTCAGTACCTACTATATATGCATATACTTTACACATTGATGTGTACTGTCTTTAAAAATATAAAAATAATTTTTGCAAACAGTTCACATTTGTCTGTGGCTATGTGGTAAACATAGACATTAAGTACAGTACTTAAATTAATGGCATATTCAGTTTAAAACTAAATGGATAGTGTAAAACGGTGAAATAGATTGTCAAAAAGTGGAATGTTCATGTGATTAAGGCACGGTTGCTCAGGCTATCAACAAATAAATCCTTGATGTGAAACTAATGGGATTTTATGTTGACAGTCTAATTATTTTTAATGAGTTCACTGATAGTTTGTGAGCTTGAGTGAATTCCCATGCCCCAGAATTGTTCAGTTCATGCTGAAAGATACATGGTTTATCTGTCTTTGCTGCCCTCGTGAGGACCCTAAACCTATTAAGATGCCATGATGTGCAAACACACTTATTCTCTTTATCTATTATCTATTTATGAAAACTTGCATTGGAGGATTTTTTTCATCTCTTTCACCTCTTTTGAAGTTAAGTGAGCTTCATAACACATTTAAATGTGAGATGTGCTCATATTCTGACAAAAATCAGAAAATACAAAGTACAAAAATATCTTATGCATTTATTTAAGTAGGAAGGTCGTAACGTCATCGACAGCAGTGCTTTTGGTGCCCTAATTAGTGTATTTGTTTATTACTGCGATTTATTGACAAGGATTAATGCACTATTCATAGGTATATTAGAATCTATCATTTTAAGAGATTACAATTATTCTATTTGTTATTTATTTGTATTAATAATTCTATGTCCAATCTATCATAGGTCATAGGGTGTTCTGTAGTCAGCTATTTCATTTTGTTTTTTCACAATAACCTTATGAATCCTTACAGTTAAGGTTTAAATTGAGCATATGAAACATTGAGATGTGTCTGTCCATCCAATCTTCCAAACATTCCCATTAATTAGTCCGAAAAAGGAGACTGGCAGTATGGACTTCTACTGTGCCTGTAGATAGTTGTGGCTAAATTGTCTTTTTTGTGTTTTTTGACTCCTGATAAAGCCTGTGATAAAATCAAGAAAACAAAATAAAACAATGTTAAAATTGCTTTGTGGGCAGCATGGTGGTGCAATGGTAAGCTCTGCTGCCTCACTGCACTGGGCCCTGGAATGCTATCTGTGTGGAGTTTTGTATTTCTTCACGTGTTCACGTGAGTTTCATCTGGGTGCTCCGCTTTTCTCCCCCAGTCCAAACTGGGGTAGGCTTCTGGGAAAATGAGTACTGATGTGAATGTGAGCATGTCCACATTTGTGTCTGTCTGCTCTGCAATGGACTGGCATGCAGTGCAGGATGTACCCAGCCTTGAGCCTGTTGTTTGCTGGGATAGGCTCTGGCTCCTTCGCGACCCTGAAGTGGAAAACAGTATTTTAAAAATTGTGGGATGAATATATAGAAATATTTTATTATCAATTCGTCAGTATTTGGTGATAATATTTTATTATTTTTTTATTTTGATTGTTATATCACTATAAGTTTGTTTAAAATGTGTTCTTATACTTTTATTTCCATTTTTAACTGTTTTCAAAGTTAGGATTGATTCTGACCTAGGGTGTCTTTTTGTGTGGAGTGGGCTCCAGGATTCTCATACCTTTTTAAAGACTAGATGTCCAGGTTCGACTGGTCAATTTCAATTCTCCCTTTCTTCAAGGCCCCGACACAGTCTGGCCATTCCATCCAGGAGAAAGCAGTTGTGTTGTTACAGTCCAGCCTTATGCTTCTAGGATGGGTTCTGAGTTGCAATGTTCCTCATAAGGGTAAAAGGCTTAATGATAAAAGATGAAGTGGCCCAATATGCACATAAGTTAATCAAATAATTAACACTGACAATTTTCCTAAAAAGCAATTCTATCATTATTTTACTTTGTTTTCTTGATTTTGTCACAGGCTTTAAGAGAAATAGAATAAAAGAAACCATAATAGCCAATTCAAAACCAGCCAACATCATTTTTGGAGTTAATAAAGATAAAGTCACTGCAAAGTTGTTTTAACAAAAATATCATAAGACACCCCATCACATCAGAGAAAAATAAACTTGATTAATTCCCTGGAATACAGCTACTGTAATTCAGTTTTAAAAGACAGAGTCAGCATTACTGGAACAGCAACATCTGCAATGTTTTAAATATAGATGGCTATAACTGTAAAATTATAGCTGTGTATCTTAGAGTCCAGACAAAACAACACGTGTTTCATGACTTAACATCTTAAAACAGAATTTACTCACCTTTACAGAAAAATATATAATGTATATAATATAATATTTAGTTAAAATTAAATAAAACAAGAATGTGGTTTTAAAATTCTTAAGGATAATCACTAAGTATATTTGTAAACCGAATTCCTACATTACTTTTACTTCTTCACCAGTATGCTGCTTTCTGTCAAATAAGCTATTGATGTTTTGAGGGGCTTTAACGATTGATGTAGAGAGACATTTATAATTTTGCTTATAAATAATGGCAGCAAATTCCTCAGGTATTTTACTTGCGAATATGTTTGAAATAAATTTAATGTATTTTTACAGACTATTTGAAGAACTAATTTCCGTTGTCTGAGAATCCACAACATGTAATTTTTTAGCTCTTTCAGTTGCATGTGGCTGAGCGGGTCTCTGATTGTGTGCTGCTGGTTAAGAGTACATTTAAATGAAACACACAGCAGTAAAAGAAAAATACATTGATAGTAAACATGTCAAATTTAAGATAAGGCCGACAGCAATGTTATTGACAGTGCTTGCTTTACAATGCTCTTGTGTTACGACCCCAAGTGTCTAGGGGAGAAGGGGTGTAACATTTAGGATAATTATTTTGGAAGCAGGGGGGTTTTGGTGAGGGACTAGGAAGCGTGATAAGGGTAAGGAACTAGAGTGGTGCCAAAGAAAAGAAAATAACAAACAAAATGGAGCTGGCTAGGACAGTGAGGGAAAGCTAATCTGACTACAAAAGAAAACCCGAAACACACGGTCTTCGGCGTCTTCAACACCCTAGCTAATCTGCACTGACTACCCAAAACCATACAAGACAAATGGCACTCACCCGTACTAACCTAGTGTACTAATACAAAATCAACTAAGTGTGTTAAGTGTACCCAACAACCTAAACTAACCTTATACACAAAAGTTCACACAAAAACACAAGTGAACCAGGAATACACATAAGGGAAAACAAGAGTAATCAACAGGAGCAGGGTACAAAAGAACACAAAAGTTGAACATGTAACACTGGGGCAAGGTAATGACAAAACAAGGATGAACACACAAACAAACGAAAGTACAAAGAAACTAACGTAAAACCAACAAAACAACAAAGACGAAGCTATACGAAAATACACAAACACAAAGCAAAACAAACCAACAAACGAAGCCGAAGCAATAACTAGGAGCGAAGCAATAACCAAAACCAAAGGGGACCTAAGTCAAACGAAAGGCCTTTTCTTTCTGAAAGCCTCCATGTTAAATAGTGAATAAAATGAGTTCTGATTGGCTGAAGGCTGATTGATGATGACATCATATTGAAACAGTGGTGTGATGGTTGGCCAATGGGGAAGGGAGAACAATCAAGGGTCAGCAGTGTGGACATAACAGAAAAAACACACATAGAACACATACTGGGACGTCACATGAAGTCAATTTTCTGGCTTCATTCTTTTTATGAACTATTTTTATCTGGAATATTGAATATTGTGAAGGCCAATACTTTAACACTGTATTTCATCTGGTGTTGTATCATTCCATTCTCTTCTTGTTCTAACTATGTTCAGGTAACCACATTCTTCTGGACATGAGCATCTAATGGGAGAACTAGTTCAAGGAAGAAGAGAAGAGTAAGTTAGGTCATAATGCAAATTTTGCTGTGATAAGGTGAGGCAAGGAGAAGGGCATTCCCCTGTTAATGACCAAATCCCCAACCCCAAGAAAACAACTCCTTTATTTGAAAAGACGTTTTAATTTCATTATAATCGTGCATTTCTGTGATGCAGGTTGCAGTACATACATTGAAAACAAGCTCCTGTATAATTAGGCGATGACAGGTTTGATCTTATTGGATATTTAATAAATCTCCACATTTTAGCACAGGCCAGTGGGTTAAGGGTAGGGTAAGGCTTCATTGAAAAGAAAGAAAAAGAAGAAAATAAGTACCCCAGACCTGAACTGCAGTTCTGTGGTTTGTGAAACAACGGAGCTTGGGACTGACAGAGGTGGGTTGTGAGCAAGGCGGGCTGTCATGGGTAAAGAGCTCAGCAGAATCGCTCATAAGGACCACACAGGGGAAACTCATAATGCTGTCTCACCACGGCACCTTAATTTGTGGTTTTGCACTGCCAAAAGCCTCAGGAAAGCTTTCAGTATATTTTCTTAGCAACCGTTGTCTTCACTTGCAGGGAACACTGTTTTTTTCTGGAGGCCGGGGTTTTCTTTGGATGGCAGTGCTTTCATCGACTAATTATATAGCCCATGCCAATTTTTGCAGATTTTTTACTGTTTTTTTTTTTACCTTCAAGAGCCAAATCAGTGGTTAATTATGATAATTCAAGTCACCCCTTTTATGTATTTATTTTTTATTATCCCCCCTGGTCACCTTTTTTATCGAAATGGAAGGTATAGATAAAAGAACTGATCTTCGGAAACGTGACAACATATTACCCCACTATGACTCTTTGAAAAACATTTAAAAAACGCAACAGGACACCAGCAAAACTAAAAAATGTATCCTCATTGCACATGTGGAGGAATTTCAGAGAGAGTAGCCTTTTTCTGTTCATAATGTTTTTGAATACAGGTCTGGTGCGCATCTGGTCCTTGTTTTGGACAGATCAGCAACTCAAGAAATCTCTATATTGCAGGTAACTCAATGTATTATACAGCTACACTTCTGAACACATCTTATGTTGTCCATTAGGACTATTATGAATAATATAAGACTAATTAAAAATTGCCAAACAACTGAGAACTTGAACGTTGTTAATATAAATAGTGACCTTCCCACGCTTGCTTGGTAACAGTGGGTAATGGTATGCATTGTTTTGACAAACACAAAAAGACTAGGCTTCCAGCTAATAGCTAGTATTGGCCCCAACTACAATAAGCAACAAAACAAACTGACTACGTTGGCCAAGCATTTGCTGATTATATGGGAATCACAGCAAAGTCTTTGATTCTTTTAATCTCTTCATTATTATAACTTTATTTGTTTCACAAAATGCAGCACATAAAGTACAGTACCTGTATGCTGTAACTACTGTCTATCTCTACATTTCTACAAGAAATATCTGAGCTCGTCATTTTTGTATATTTTCTGAATTGGTTTCAGGGAGATGGGCAGTGGATCACAGTAGTTAATATTTCACCTGTTATGACCATTTGAATAACTGACATCTTCAGGCATCCTACCAAAATAACTAAAAACTTGTAATAACATCAGTGTGTTTTTATTTTTATACACCTCCATCTCAGGTCAAGTCCAACTAGATTAACAATTCTAATGGAGCAGACAAGTGGTGGCGTATCAGGAGGCAATGGTGATACCAAGTGCTGGTGTAGACTTCTGTCAGATTTGAGACAGACAAATGATCCCTCAAGCCAAATCACCCAAAAAAGAATGAATGTGTTTTGAATTGTGTCAGGAATGTCTGATGGCAAAGAGACAAGGCATGTAAAAGGAGAACTTGCTGGGCAAATTGCTTATTGATGTTAATGGCAGTGAGCTGGCACAGAGCTTTTATATCTAAGTCAATGACTATCAAGGATTAAGAAGAACTAATGTCAGTATGTATGCACAGATAATCAAGAGCAACTTACAGTATTTGAGAGAGACTTACTCTGGTCTCATACTCTGAAGGATTGTTGCGGACTTTCAGGATTTTTCAAGTTAGGTATACAGTAGCTTCCAAAGCTGGGTACTGTGTGTGCTGTGAGCAAGATAGGACTATAAAGAAATTGATAGCAGGTTATTACCTGTGGAACAAGATTAAAAACATTAGATTCAATTATGTTCTCCAATGCTTGATTCTCTTCACAAGTTGAAGTGTGAAAAACTACATGTTATTTTCTTATCATCTGTCACAATCTTTTGCTCTCAACCCATACTTTAGCGTTACAGATCACAACTCCAGGCATTATTGGTCCTGAGTAATTTGGTTGTGTGAAGCACTTTTTACCTCAGAGTGTTTAATAGTTAATGACTAAACTATACCTACAAATACACCTCATGGGAGTCCTTTTGGTGCACAGTTGTGTACCACTGTTCTCATCATAGCCCCCTCACATTCTTTCATTCTCCAATTCATTAACAAAATTGAAATTGTTTTTTTTTCTTCTCAATACTGTCTACGTACTTGTTCACATCAGCCTCAGACATAACACCTGGCTCCAGAAATCTGCACTCAAATTAAATTTGACTTTGATAGAAGAAGTTAACAGCACTTAATTCCCTTTTAAAAACATGAATGTCTTTGTCTAAGTTAGTTATTTAGAACCAACTGGGGCCTATAATGTCAGGAGCCATTTATGTAATAACTAATAAACCATGTAAAACACGTAATCGGAACAACTCTTTTTTTATTATTCAAATGTAAATGAAATGCACAGATGTGGAGTACAACTGTCTTATGTTCCAGTATTTCCTTTTGTGTTTTTCTTTCTTTATTTGCCGATCAATTGATTGAAGAGAAGCTTGAAGTAAGACCACCTGAAATAATGCTTGCATTGCACATGCAATGTTACTGTACATCACCACCGAGACCTGTGGCTAATCAACTCTCCCACTAATTAGGTAAATTAGGTCTTATGCAAAAGTTACTCACAATCATGAATGATGAATTAATTGAAATGACAGCAAAACATTTGACCAATATATTTTTTTTTTATTTTTCTATTAAATACACTGTACATTCATAAATAGAGTAATATGTTACTTCTGATGATCAGTGAGTGTAAGGTTGATAGTTTTATGGGGCAGTGAACATCAAAAATGATTTATATAAAACTATGCAAGTTTAAAGTAATGATTTACTGAATGAATAATGAATTATTTAAATATCATACATTTTTTGCCTTTCTTGATACTTTAAAATATACCTATTAAAATTATTCTACTAACTAATTGTGTCACTAGCAGGACTGGAGGAATTTGATTATTTAATAAGTTATCTGTTTAATTTTGTTTACAAAATGGGTAATCAATTGAATAAAACTCCAAAACTGGAATCCTACAATTTATCCGGGTCCTTAGAGATGTACCCAATACGTGTATAAATGCATTATGGTGTACATTTGTCCCATTATAAAAATCTTGACTGCATCAAATGATTATGTTTCACTCTACATTACCATATTTCTTTTAATATTTATGATTAATATTATATTGACCTCCTTTAGTTTGTGTTCAATCTAAGGTGGTCAGTGAGGAAACCTGTGGTAAGCAAAAGGGTCTTGTGAACCTTTGCTCAAAAGGATTAATGAAAAACTCCTGTTTGGATGTTAGCACAAACCAGCCTCTATGACTGATTATCTTGGGGAGTCCCTATTTCCATGTTTGCATTCCTAATGTCAGAACATAGAAAGAAGAAACTACTTTATTTCTTTTGCTTCATTCCTGACAAGACTCCACAGTGTGTCTACAAAGGTGTTTATGTTAGGTCAATTGGTGGCCCAATGTAAATTACTGTATGGATTTATCAAAATAGAATAAAACAGGATGGTATTTTGAAAGTCAAAGTCTTTTCTTATACTACTGAGTAATGGTTATGCAGGTCTTGAATGGTAATGAAGTAAAGCAGGGTTATATATAGAGATGCCAAGAGGGGTTGCATTCTCAAGGGATGTTACTTGCCCCGAGGTCTCTTTTTGTAGAAGTTTCCCCCACCCCGGGATGGCAGACTACATGCAGCTTCCTAAAGGCTGGATACTGGTGATCACTGGAGTAGGGATCAGGTGTGCACCCTACTCCAGCCCACATGAGTCCCAAATCAGTAAGGGGGAGACTTCAGGGGAAGAAGTTAGAACATGAGCAACTCAAGACCACCACATCTGCCTGTGGTGGTGCACAGGCTGAAACCCTACAGAACCATCCTCTGGGCTGATTACAGCTATACCAACTACAATCAGAGATTCCAGACTGAAGAGTGAAGAGTGCCTGTGTTGCTACCCCAGTTGCAACTTTGATACAGCACAAGCTGTCTAGTTTTTCAAGTACAGCCACAGAGCAGTGGACCTCTGCCTTATGGCTGCTTAACAACCCCCTGGACTGAAGATCAGCTGTGCTGCACCACAATAGCCACTCTAAGTGCAAGCTGCTTATTTTTTTAATACATCCACAGAAATGCAGACACCTGTAACGGGAGCCAGTCCTGACTCCTGTGAAATGCATGGTTTAGGTCTCTGTGCAGATGGCATAATCCGGAGGTGACTGGAGAAGGGCTACCATGAAAACACGGTGAAGAATGGAAGGGATGGCAAACAGGGGGCAGTGTAGACAGTGATCCAGGTGCAAGAGGGGAGCGCAGGCAAACAAGTCCAAAACAATCCAACGGGGAAATCAGGGCGCAGTCCAAAATCCAATACCAGGTGATCCATCCAAGACAAGACATGAATAAAAGCAGGAACAGGTTCAGGGACAGGAACAGGAACAGGAACAGGAACAAGGCAGTTAAAAAACAGAGTGACAAGGCCAGGCGCTCCGAGCCCCAGACTCAGCTGGTCAGTTTGGAAACCTTCAAGCTATGGACATAGAGCGACTTGATGCTAGGCGGGCCTTCGGGCATCCGGGCATCCGTCTTCCAATGCAGAGCCCTGAGCTTTAGAGGCACGAGGTTTAAATAATATACGAGGAATAAGGGGCAGGTGAATGTGATAATGAAACTAAAAGACAAAAAGGTTCGGAGCACCCTCTAGAGGAGGGATGATGATCATGACAACACCAGTCTTACAACTGCTTCACAGACATTCTCAGACCTTTGGGCTGAACATTGACTGTTCTGCCACTGTGCCAATCGGCAGTAAGGACCAAGGCTGTTGATTCCACATTACAGCCAGTGGGTTGAAGGCTCCAGTTTATCAGGTGCTTCCCCAACCTCCAGGCTGGGGAAGACTGGCTTAACTATTACTGCATCAGCTGCATAACTACAGTACAGGTTGCTGGCTCACCAAAACAGACTGCATCCCATTGCTACATATACATGCCTCTAATAATTACTGTATATCTTGTCCACTTCAGACATGACATCAACCACCCCTATTGCTGTGCCTGATGTGAGCTGGGATTATACATAGTTACAGTCAATAATGGACAGTTTAACTTTACAATTGTGTGCGTGATGTGTCTTTGGGGTCCCACCTAGAACCTGTGCCCCATGTGGCATCACAATATGTACAGTACTTTGAAAAAGGACTTAGTCTGTTGCACAGTTTGCATATTTTGTTGCTTTAGAGCTATCACTCATTACATTTTGAAGTAGCTATTAATATTTGTTATTAGATTATGAACACAACCTTCTCCATACATTCAAACCAAAAATGAAAAAGAGTACCTGAGGAAAGACCTGAAAACTGCTGTCCACAAGTGATTCCCAAGCAACTTGATAGAACTTATTAACATCTTTCAGGAAGAATAGGCTAAAAATTGACCAGTGACTGTAATTTCTGTCAAAGGTGCACCCACAAAATATTCACAGGTTTAAATACTGTTGTAATCAACATTTTTTTCTGTAGTTTTTGATTACTTTCACTGCAACCTATCTTGCTCTTAAAAGTCCAAACTATTAAGTTTAAAAACATGTGTATGCGTCATTTTGTAATTTCACAAAATGGGACACCATAGAAAGGGACTAAATACTTTTGCATTGCACCATATTTCTAATGGGTAACATGGTGGCATAATGGTGCCAAAGATGGCACAGCTGCCTCACTGTTCCAAAGTCCTGGGTTTCATTCTGGCCTGTAACCTATATTTGCAAAATATGCATTTTCTCCCTGTGCTGAAATGGATTTTCACCTAGTGCGACAGTCTCCTGCCACCTCTCAAAGACATGCTGGCCAGGTTTGATTGCCCATTTTATGAGCCCTGTGATGGACTAATGTCCAGTCTGTGAAATGACCAGTCATGTATTCTCATTCCTTCATCACACCTGTGCTTCCAGGAAAGATTCCAGCATGCTGCAACACTCACCCAGAGCGCTTTAAGATAACAAATGGATCATTCTCATTATACAGACCCAGGTGGGAAGTTATTATTTTATTAATTAGTTACAACACAATAATCTTTCTGATAGTATTTTATTAGTTAGTAACAACAGGACTTATCTGAAAGTCTGTGCCACATTCTGTTTTTTCATTCACTACCTGCTATGTTCAGTTGCAGGGATACCCAAGCATTCAGTTAATCTTTTATATAGTATTTTCACATTTTTCTAGATACTTCAAATGGTAGTGCAATTTTATCCTAATTAGACAGACCTAATAGAAATTAAAAAGACCTAATAACAGTCAGCAAATGTCTTCATGATTGTGATGGCTCTAAATACTACAATAAATCTAGTTTGTATTCATTCAATATATCCTCACTTTCTTTAAACAGGAATGGTTTAGAGTGGTCCCTTTTTAAAAAAAATGAATCATAAAGTGTTTACCTTCAATACATGATACTATTAATCCTCCCTAGTGTACAAGTTCATGGTTCATCTATAAGCACAAGGCAGAATCTCACCAGAATGCATTGCTTTTTTGGTCAAGCATTAAAGTGTATTAACCTTTTTCTGAAAGGTGTAATAGCTTTTAATAATACAGAATTACAGGGTAGCAAGAGGATGATAGCATAAGTCAGCTGGATATTCATGAACGTGCCATGACCTTAATGGGCTTTGTCAGAGTCAGTACTGACTAATAAATCTGCATCACACCACTACTCCCGTTTCCACATGCAAAGATCTAACAGGCTTGACTGGAGGAGACCCCTGCTTTGAAATACTGTTAATGAGATTTCTTGTCATTATATTTTCACTTCAAAGTTCGTCTTAATTAACTTGTCTGATTGTTGCTTAAAAATGCCAATAATTCACTGGTTGAGTCTAACAACCCTCATTCATCTCGCAGTGCGTAGACCATGGTGCTGTGGCTTCATTTTGTTGATCTTCCCAAAGAAATCCATAGGCTTCACCTAATATGAATGAAGTGAAATACTGTCATGTATTCTTTAGTGTCCTGAACTGACAACTAGTTTCACTTTCTAATTTCCATAACAAAATATAAATCTTTCTCTTCACAAAATAGAAAATCCTACATGCTACCTAAAAAGGATCCAACCAAAACCTTTATAGATCTTTACATTTCCCTTAGGAGACCTTTTTCATGACAGTATATTATTTTTCTCACTGAGACTCTACAACATTTATTGTTTTTTAGGTGAAGAAGGTCTTAAATTTCATATGGTGTCAGTATGAAAAGTAGGAGCATAATAAACTGCCATCTGATCACTGCACAGTAGTATTTTACACATTTAAATTTAACATAAGCAACAAAGAATCTTATGAGTTATTTCAAGCTTTTATAGAAGTTTCTATTTAGAAATGACATGTTTGAGGAATATTGAAGCTTCATGTTCAGCATTTGGCTTCTACTAAACACATAATGCAGTGGTTCCCAACCCTGGACCTGAATGAACATTGTGTCTTTTGGTATTTACTCTAGCTGAGTTCTTAATCACAGGCTAGTTCATTTCAGTTTTCTCTTTGGGCCATTTTTGTAAATTTATTTTAACCCCTTAAATTGGATTTATAAGTGATGTCTGTTTTAGAATTGCCTGCTTTCAGATATGTTGCCAGAAATGTAAAAAAAAATGTTTATTGAGGAGGTGTCTGAAACATTTGATAGTGTTATTCCTATCTGTTTCTGTTCATAATTGATTGATCAGCTAGTAAGAGTTGTTAAATCAGGAAGCAACTTGTAAAATTTAGTGTGCTGATGTTGCTGAAGCAGGTTTCCTCTTAGGACAGACTGAAGAAACAAGTTAAATAAAATAGTTCAAGTAGGTAGCTGCGTCAGTTTGCGTAGGCTGCAAGGAACAAGTAAAGGTTTATTCCACGCTGAAAAGAGAAGAAAAGAAAGACTGTGTTTCTTTTCTTCTCTTTTCAGCATGGAATAAACCTTTACTTGTTCCTTTGCAAGTTAAATGAAAGACTAAATAAACTAGTGCATCAATTACACCATTGATTAGTACTAGATATTTAGAGTTCAGCTAGAATGAAAATCAGCAGATTTTATTATTATAAAATAAAATAAAATAAAATAATAATAATAAAAATAAATAAAACTTTTTAAAATAAAAAGTAGAAGATTGTCATTGTTATTTTCTTCTGTATTTTCCTTATTATCTTTTTGCTTAGTATTATTTGATAGCCGTCTCCAGGCTTAATGAGAGCACACAATTTGCAGCAGATTATTATTGTTCTACAAACTGAGAAGGTTATTTACACATTAATTGGAAATGTTTTTCAGTAATTTGCCTCCACTGAAAACATGAAACAACTGTCCCAGAGAAATTATATACAAAGTTTTTGTGACATCTAGCAATCGAAGCAGCACAAAAGACAGTGAATATAACAGTAAATAACATCCATATAACAGGATTTGCAATAAAAGAAGAAACAAAATAAGCAACTTATGCAATGAGATATACCACTAGGCTTTAAAGATTTTAAAGGACAAATATGATTCATTCCAGCATCAAACAGAAGGCAGTGAAGCTTGTTATACTTTTATTTTTCTAATACTACCCCTTCTACGCTGGTTACATTTACAGATAAAATCTTGGTTCCTTCCTTGTTCCTTGAAAGTTTTGTGAGCAGAACTGGCACTTATAGTTGCTGTAGTCAGAGCTTCATGAATGGCTTTTTTTATTTTTTCCATCCTTATTTGCTAATCAACATGACTTGCATGTAACTTGCATACAACAGCTCTAGGTTCTACTAGACACAGGTTCATGTTTACGACATGCTCACATAATTGGTGATCTGAAGTAGGAGAACGAACCTAACTAAAAAGCAGCCCGTTTAATCCTGCAGTGTGGATCCAGTGCTTGTTCCTCCAGGTCTGTCTGCCACCCACAGAAAGCATCCCTGGAATCCAGATACCACAAATGGCACTTGCATTCTTCCCCATGTGGCCCTGGGGCTTTTTTACTGTGGTTTTCAGATCGTAGTGTGAGTGTATGCTCATGCACGCCCGCACAATTATTCTTGCTAGCTCACAAATCAAGACATTCTTGGAAGGTGGTGAGTCAAAGGGTAAGATCAGGAGTGAGGGGATTGAGTGGAAGCAAGGTGGCATATGATTAGTTAGTGTGCTAGCCACACTCAACATACTTGCTGCCAGAGCCTGGATTTAGCTTAGGTCCAAAGGGCTTTGGTCTAAACCTATAGTTACTACTAGAAGATCCATTTCAGTTTTCACACAGCAACAGGGAATTTCCACCATCACCCTATGTGGATGATGTTGGGTGTTTTGTAGTTAAATATTTAAGAGTAAAGAAGAAAAAAAACAGCTTCTTATAGTTCCTTTATTGATAAGTCACATTTGTTTTACTCCATAGACTCCTAATTTCCTTTAAAAACCTTGCAAATGCTACTACTAATAATATTAATTTAGTATTTTTAATGACACACTTGACACACAGGAGTCATTATGTGCCAGCAAGCCCACATAGTGGATAGAAAAGAGAATGAAGACCTATTGAATTAAGAGGGAACATAAAGTAGGCTGGATTATACAGACCAAGAGTGGAATTTACAGATGTACAGAACTCTTTACATCTTTACAAAACTAATCACTAAATAAACTTTCATGCCCTTTTTCCACTAACACAATATAGAAATACAAAACGTTACTAGGGTGATTGTTTCCTGTCACCATTGTAGTAATCGTATCACCCAAAACAAACACTAATCATAACATGACAGAAAAACAAGATTATTTTGTGCCTCGGTTATTGTGGACTTAAAAAAAATATCAAGTTTTGGAAAGGGTCACTGTCTTTTCCAAAGGCATGTTAGCAATTTTTGAGTAGCTTTATTGAATGCCATATACTACCTCTTTCTAATCTTTGGCAGGAAAGGCTTTTTCAAGAAATTGTTTGACCAACTGGCTTTAAACCAATGGCAATCTTACTGCAGAGACCTGTTGTAGCACAGAAGGTTCCAGTGGGTGTATACATTCCCAGAATCTCCCTCCCCTGCTGCCAGGTTGATAACGTCAGGACCTGTAGCCAGAGAGTGCTAATTCATCTCCTTGCACTGACAGTTCAGGAAGTGGGGCAGTGGCCTAGGTAGGCACTTTAGGATTAATGTGATGATTCAGACTGGGTGTCTGTCTAAAAACAACACTTTGGGGCAATGCTGTCTGTACAGGGTTGGAGAATGTCTCATATTTGATCAGTCAAAAAAAGTCAAGAAAAAACAGAAAAAACGTGTAGTCCATGCCAAACATAAGCCTTATATGCATCTTTAAAAGAGCATTGTTGGAATACATCACCAAGCCATAAACAGACTGTTTTCCTTTAGGACAGTGTTATGAAAAGTACAGTCAGTGTTAGATGATCATGAGCGAAGGATTCTTTTCAAGCTTCTGACATTAAATGCATGTTAAAAATCATGAGTTACTTATAAATTCCTTAAGATTTTCTTTTCTGAGCTCTCATTTCTGAGAATTTTTCAAAAGTAAAGCCTGTTCTTAGCATCAAAGTCACAAGAATTGTCTATAATTAAAAAGCTCTGTGCAATTGCGGCTTCCCTTGATACAGAGGAATTGCTACCTATCTTTAACCTTTCAATCCAATGTATCTATGACAGTTAATTTGAAAATAGGGCAAATCATGAGCCAGTCATTAAATTTACACCTTCACCTAACCTGCTATTCTATCTCATCAAGACAGTGATTAATGCTCTAGCATAGCATAAAGCATTTTTAAACCAGGCATCTGAAGTGGAATTTAGATTTTTTTCTTTTAAATGTATTTTCTATGTTGTTTAGACAGGCATCTATGCTTGAAAAAGAATTTGAATCAAAGCAACAATGAAACTAAACAAAAATCAAACAATTACACAACATAAGCCATAACAAATGTAAAAAAAATAGCAGTTATCTCTGTCAGAAAGATGCTATTATCTTTATCTGTGTACAAGTGGATGGCGCTTTTCATGTAACTATTTTTTAATGTAATTTAGGTAACAGCTCAATCTGGTTACAAACAAATGGCAGGTGTCCCACCCATTCATAGAGACTTGACTTATGGCATCATAAAAGCAGTGCAGGACTATCCTTCTATTCGTTAACTGAGAGGATTGTGGGAGTTTTATAGCATGACAAAATTAGCTACAGAAGTAGTTGTGTGTACAAATCCATTTCCAAGTTATTTTTAGAGGCAAGTCCCCACTTTCAACAACAACACTCTCGCCATGCACAAATACACAATTCAGATCATGTGGACATTATACTGTATCTAATAAACTATGTGTCAGAATGCAATCGCAGCAAAGACATTAAGAAACACATTTTAACAGTTTGAAATGAGTGTCCCTTTACCAGTCTCGGCAAACAACACTTCTCTACTAAAATAATTCCAGTGTGGATAACAGTGTACAGTATCTGACATTGCTAATTTAATGTTAAGTCTTCAATATTTTCTTTTTACATAATGTCACTTACATTAGAACTAAGGACCACTAGGAAGAGTATAGAAAAATAATAGAATGACCACTTTGGTTACTTGCCTCATTCTTGTCAATAGTTATGAAAGTACTTCTAGCATGAAACGTTCTCTTGTACAGTTTACTCTAATGTAAATGTAAAAATAGATATAATCTCATTTCCTTAAGACATACCAACAGCACCAAAATAAAAATAACTGATTCTAAAGTGAACACAAACTAAGTAATGTTATGTTTTAGAGTGGAATTCTTATTTTGCTTCTTTAGGCATAATGGTCAGCTCAGGTTTATAGTATCATTCTTTATTTTAATGCATTATTTCTTCGAGAACACCATTTGAAAAAAAATACTCATTACCAGTAAAGGTTCAATTTGTGACATTAAAATGTCGTACTAAAAAATGTTTCCTTATGTTTGTTAATCATTGTAAATGTTTATGAAGCTATAAAATCAGTACTTAAGGTCACACATGATCTTCTCTGTTCCAGAGAATTGATAGCAAGTCTGGCCCTAAGACACTGAAGTGCAGCCTGCAGAAGTGCTCTTCAGATCTTCTGAGGTCTTCTGTGGTCTTCCAAGGCTACAGAATCTTCTTGTCACAGATCGCACACAAACACGCTAGCGCTCCCGCATTCTCACGAGCACTACTGTTCATAAATGCCCATGCACCAATTAACACCACACTCGTCCTTATTGAAACCCTCACTCTCCTCTTGGACCTCGCTCACTATTGAGGTTTCCTCACCGAGCTGCTCTTTGACTGCCTTCTCCTGAAGACAACCTTTTTCTTGTTTTTGTCCTTACCGTTTTTTTTCTCCCTGCTACCGTACTCGACCTCGACCTTGCCTCTCGTTTTGGTTTAGCTATCCTCTCGTATCCCTTTCCATCACCTGACGTGACTCCACCAGAGACTGCTTTGCATAGGGTCCAACTACTCCTGCCTGCTACGGGGTGACACTTCTGCTTTTCATTACAGCCAGCGGTTAATTGATCAGTTGAACAACTTACTCACTTAAACTAATTTAACCTTTTACTGGTCCCGGTACCAGGTTGTGATTTAAAAAAAACAATAAAACCTGTTGGTTACTGAGAACTTAATTTGATGACCACTGAGCAGAAGTCTTTTTATTTGTTGGATTCAAAGGTTCATTACATTGTATCCATTTAACTATCATTACCAAATACAAGGTCGTAGATCTACTACCATTAACAGTGTCTTGATGAAAGAAATTACTTTTTATTGCTAGATGGATAAACAATGGCCATTATGAAATCATTTAGTCTAGAATAATTTCTATTTCTGTTTCTTGTGTATTCTTGCTTGACATCTGTGTATTTAGTTTCAGTTATAGTGTGTTTTACATCAGTACTATTGAGTAAGTTTCTGCCTAAAACATACAGGAGGACCAAAGAGCAAATAGAGGGTTTCTGGCTTTAGTGTCATTTAAATAGGAAGTATTTTCTGTGTCCATTGGGTTTTGTCTGGATTGTATCTTCTGCTTATGTACAGTACCTACTTGCTTCTTTGTACCATATAACTAACATTTTTTGTAAAAGTAGATTTTGCAATATATTTTTTTATAGGTTTCAAGGTAACTGTAATATATACAGTATGATAACAGTACTGGGCATTGTAGAAGTATCGTGACCCTTTTTCATAAAGGCATAAGTATCCCCTAATGTAATTTGGCATATCCCACATTCCTCCTCTGAAAGTTGAGTAATAAGTGCTTTGTGACCAACACTCCTGGTTTCCAGTGCTCAGCCTAGGGCAACACTGTGGGTGTTTCTGCTTGTGAAGTTCTGTCTTTCCTGTGACAGCTCCTGCATTCAATTCTTCATTACCTTATCAAGAAAATTCACTTCCCCATGCTCTCTCACAACTGGCACAAGTCACTTGTACAAACAAGCAGAAAGCGTTCCAAGCTAGTCCCTTTCTCTCTTCCAGTCAAGCAGATGTTAATCTCCTATAAGGAACCACTGGAGATCACACACAGAATTTAGCTGCTACGATGAATACTATCACTTGAAAGCAATACCAGAACTGTAGAATCTGCCACTGTCAATATGATCTCTTATGAAATAAAGACATTCTTGAAGTAATAGTCTATTCATAATAACTTACTGAACATTTTGTCTTTGATCATGACAAATGTGAGAATATGGAGAAAGCTATAATATTCCCAGAGTCATTATAAATGGGATACAAAAGAAATGTAGGCACAAGACTTTGATCTTGGGTTCATTGTCCATTTTCCTCACAGTAGAGGTAGCAATGTAATTACATAGGGGTACTTCTCAGGTTTTTTCTTATAAAGAGCTACTTGACCACTATTATGCATTTTGAAATTCTGGAAAACAGCCTACGTCGTTGGACTGTCGTTGGACTAGCAAAGTACTGTATTCTTTTGACATTCTGTTCGAAAGGCAATGGAAATTTTTTTTTATGATTGCAAAAGTCAAAGAGGTCAATGCTAGGCAAACATTCTATTACCTTTCTGTTGTCTCAATACTCTTGGTAACATAATGCAGGTCATTTTCTCTCATCTTTCATGTTATCTGTAAATCTTCCTTATCTGTTATCTCTTTTTTCTTTGCAGGATAGTTTTTTGGTGTATCTCCAATTATATTGCTAAAACATTCAAATTAATGGACAACGTTAAGCTCAGGCTTGTTGGATGCCCTTTGCCATGTGTGTGTTTTTATTTAATAAATAACAGCTTTTGTACCTCAGAGACCTTTTTGTACCTTAATAATCTTGTCATAAATATTACTAAGATGAGAAAAAGAAACATCCTGCAATTATTGAAAGTAATGACTTCACTTTAAAAGGCAGTCCTCTTAAATCAGACCTTTTCTATCTTTATCAGCTAATAAAAGGGTATGTCAAATTGTACAGTGAAGAAGGAGGAGGATAATCTATTGTCTATTGACAATCTATTGTCTATATAATCTATTGATATCAGGTCCTGACATTATCTTAAGCCAAAAACCTAAGAAAAATCTCTTGGCCAATTTATTCTGCTAGCAAAGCAGTTTTTTATGTTCTTTTACAATCCAGTCGACTGTGGCATAGGATGCAAAAAACACAAACCATTAAATGGCTTTTTGCATTAAAATATTCCTCATTCTCAAACACATAAGACCATAGGTAATTATTAAGTAACTTTATAAAGTGTGTCTTATAATAATGGAATCCTTGTAATTCCTGCCTAATATTGTCCAGTTATCAAGTGGTTGATGAGAAAACATTATCATTCTACATGAAATGAACTAATGATCACATTACCTTAATATACATAAAGCCATATACTGTGACCTCTTCTAATCTGTCTACTTAAGGCTCTCTTGCTGTAAAAATAGCCAAAGAAATGAATTAATACTGTAGAACACACTCTAACTTTGAAGGACTGTGGAAAGGTCATATTCTTTAGGCCATATTCACAGACTGCAAAAAATTCTTAGTGGTTATAGCTACTTTTTTACTAGGCTTAAAAAATGAATGACTGAGTTTTGTAGGTGCACATCACACCCTTCATATAGTAAAATATCATGGGTATGTAATCTACTGTATTCTCAATGCAGAGGTAATGGAAAGAATGAGATGAGCTTTAATGAGCAGTGTTTGACTGTAATAGCAAGCACTTTAAAGGACACTCAAACAATAGATGCCATTGAGACTGATATTGCTTATTGGGTGGCTGGGGTGGGGCAGTTTCAGTAAAGGTGAAAAGTGATGTCATGTGAGTGGCGATATACAATAATGGCAGTGTGCTGTAGATCCTCCGGGATGTTTGACAAATGTTACTAAAACAAAGCTGAAAAAAGTCTGTTACATTATTATTATAACAACCCAATGTTTTTTGAAAACTTTCTAAGCTTTTCATATACCTCATACTGCTTTTAGAGTATCAGTGTATTGCTCTTCAATTAAACTGGATGATTGTTTAGAAATATTTAAACGATTCATTAAAATCACATTTCCCAAAGCTGCAACTGTCTCATGACAGTTTTTTTAGGGTTCTAGCACTTTGCCTGTTCTGGCAGTTTACCAGTCTTGGACAAAGCATCTGACAAAGCATCTATCAGAGTAAAGGAGATACTAACAGAAACAACACGTCACAGTCACTTTGAAAATACAATACAATTTCATTGTATGGCAAAACATGTAGCTATACAAGCCATAGACTGTCTTAAATCTGAAAACACTTTGGAGATATTAGTCTCAGTTATCATTAGGCCCCTGAATAAACATGAATAATTACTACTGTGAAACTTGGAAAATAATCAAAAATAGTCCTAGCATAAAATTGTTAATTAAGACACAGAAATATACTTCTCTCAGAAAAGACTAGGCAGTTCCTTATCCTCTTCAAAGTATTTTTGGGGAAAATATAAAAAAGATGCACTGTATGTCTTCAAACAACTTTTCTTCCTTTTTTGTTGCTTTTCCTACTTTTAAAATTGTGTTTTATTGTTTGACAGCATGTTAGTCAGATATCAGGATTTCCAAAGCATTCCAGTACAGAAATGTGACAATCTGTCAATAAATTGGCTACTGAATTCAGCTATATGTTTAAATATTTGTATACGATTGATGCTCAAGAATGGATCAGAAAACTGTTGAGCTTCAGGGGTTCCACAGCAAAATCATGTAATGTAATATGGTATGATATGCAGAATTTGTGCCAGCTGAAAAATTAATAAAAGAAAAATACAGATGTATTAATGTATTGATATGAGACTAGCAAATACAAAACGGAAAGCAGCACATCTGTAACTGTAGACACCAAAATGTTTTAGGTAGCATTTTACTAATTCCAACCACAGGTTGTTTTTGCTCTAATTTTGCTTTATCGACGTTTGTTTAGCCTAGAATTATTAATAGACAAAATGATGTAGAAACTTTAGAAGTGGGAACAAACGTTTATTAAACTGAAAACAATATTTGAAGACACATAATAAAAGTAAATGACAAATGATTCATTTTAAAACACAATAGCTTAATGCATATTACACTCTTGAAGATCATTCCATAATTCTGTTTTTGAGAAGGAAAAAAACATTACACACCTATCTGTGTATGAAATAAAAGAGTGTGGATAAACTTTTAACACCACTGTCCAAGTAAAGTGGCAAGTCAGTGCGTGATTAAGAAAACAGTAACAGCTTGTGATGGCACTGGTGAAGCCCCTGGAGGCTGGAAATTAAAGTATATGGCGTTAACAACTCACAGCCTTCCTTCAGTTCAGATCCTTGGTAATTTCCAAACTCTGTCCCATAAGCCTTAGGCAAAATTAATAAACACAGCTAACAAGATCAAGCGAGGCCAATCCAGCAACAAAGTTTTGTTTGGTGTCTAAATAATATGTTACCAGTGAAATAAATGACAATAGGCATCCAACAGAGCTAATGACTAAGAATTCAGGTGGTGTTGTTCTTCAGTTTTGTTTATAAAAAATGAGGGAATGCTCTCAAATATACCTTAGCCATCTCACCATAAAACAATGTTTTTCATCTTTAGAAGTCCCTGTCAGACATGAAAAGATAAAGCCATAGTTTCCACTTATTTTTTTTTCTTTTCTTACTGAAAAGACAATCCTAACATTGTTCAGTAATAACCCCAAGAAACAGTAAAACAAATTCTTATTCAACTGTTCCATTACCCACCTCACTTGTTCGATACCTTATATATTTATATGCTATCTATTATTTTGTAATTAAGGATTTCCTATATTCTGACATATCTGTATCTCATATAAATCTCTAACATTCCTTAAGGCATCGCGTCACCATAAGTTACCACTATTACTTTGCAATTGTGTTAAATTGCATACCATTAGGTATTCTGAATGTAGATTTTAAAATATTAACTCAGTTTTACAAAGATGCTTTTTTTTAACTTTCATATTCACAAATATGTAATGACCACCTAACACAGATCCTGACTCAGTTCAACAAAAGTCTGGGAGCGGTAAGATACTAGAAGTGCATTTTCTGAAACACATATTATCAGCTAGCAGTGAACAAAGGGGGTTTTGCATTAGGGTGACACACACCCCCGATCTTGATGATGTCACACTCTCCCAGTTACCAGAATAGAAATGGGGTTTGCTGGCACAAAAGAACCAGGGCCTCCAGTGGCACTCAACCAATTCTTTGTTTTCCCCAAAAGCTTCCAACTGCAGTTAACTGGCAGCACAGGCTGGATGTGAGCAACGCAGGGGTTTTAATAGAGTACATCCCTCCTAAAATGATCTCAACTGCTTAAAGTTAAAATTAAGTTTCAGTTTGTAAATTATTGAATTACTTAAAATGGAAAGGTTGTTTGAACCACTATGTGCCCTGCTTGAATTATTTTTATCAATGTCTATAATTTGTTTGCTTGTTTACAGCTGTGACTTTCTCCAGGACAAGTGGACTGATATAGTACATGGATGGGTGGAGGGATTCTTGTTCAACATACTGTACTGTTAAAATAGGTAAATAATAGCTAATATTGTGATCGAACAACCTTTAACTCTGTTATATAACAATGTTGTAAACGCAGCAAAAAGTAAATTGAATGTGGTATCTTTGATTTTCTGATAGACTTGTAAATGCCTTACTGTTGTTAAGCAGTTATGTCATTTATGCTGTGTACAAAAGGTGCTCTATATTTTCAAAATGTGTATTTTCTACAATCTGCCTTTTAAAGCAACATTTTTATGTCATTACATCAACAATTATTTAATTTTAAAATTGAAAATAAATAAAAATGAATTTCTGGTAGTTCTACCATTTGTAACATTTCCCTTTTCTTATCTCTGTTTAATTGCAGTTATTGTCTGTCCTATGTGAGCTTTGTGTACAGTATACCTTTATACATTTATATTTAGCATCAGACAATTTAACATCCTATTGAAACTGATTCCTGAAAGCAAAATACTTAATTGTCGATAATGCTTTTCAGTTTTTCCATCACAATTAAACACAACAGGTTCATGTAAGTTTATTTACTGGCAAATAAATAAAATTACAAATTTTCGGGTATTTAATTATAACTACCTGTTGGTAAGTTTGACCTGTCTGGATTTTGACACGTCTATTCCAAAAGCCTTAATATGGACATCTATTACGCAACATATATAATAGTAAACAAACAAAAAATAACCATAGTTATGAATTCAGAACAAAATCACCTGATATCTTTTATGATGAATCCTCTGTAAATGTATCGATCCTATTTTGCCATAAATTCACCTGCTATTTTGCATCTATTTTTTACATCTTTCAAAAGTGAAAATACAATACAATAGTATACAAGCATGCAGATCCTGTGAAAAATCAACACAACACAAAGTTTTTCCAAGATCCAAACCAAAGCATCTTGCTATTGAACTTAATTTGTATAAGGACTCTTATTCCTTATGATTTAACTTGTTGTTGTGGTTTTTGAAGCACACTGCTTAAACTTCATTTTCTTCTCTAAATACCAGAGCAAGTGTCAAGCAGCTAACTGCACTATCATAACCCTTCATTAGGTAGAACCATTCCTAAAATGCTGCTGATACAGTATTGCATAAGTAGTATCTCAACAAACCACAAAACTATCATGAAACATTTAATTTCTTCCAGCATTAACACTGAAAACAGTCCTCTTAAACACTGCACTCTTAGTCATAGACCTGTTAAAATATCACACATAGTATGTTGAATTGGGAATAAGAACAAATTGATTTTCTCATTTTAAAGAAAAAGAAAGGATGTGGATGTTTAATGTCAGTTGGGTACAGAAGATAACAACAATAAATATTACACGGATATTATATTTCACAAACAATTCAGTAGCTTCAGAGATTTCCATTACATTGCTGAGCTAATATATTTTTTTACTTTGTCTGTTTAGCTGTTTTATATATTATTGCTTTTTATTTGTTGAGTTATAAAAAGAACAGAAACAGAAAAAAAATGTATGAGAAAATTAATGTCTGAGGATCTAGACAGTGTCTGTTTATCAGTTAATTAGCATCAACATCCAGATCTGAGACATACCATGGCTTGGGAACAGGAAGGAAGATCCTGCAGATAAGGTTTTAACCCTCCAGTCTTTCAGTCCTGCTCAAACTGAGAAGGTCTACTGCATCTGGACGTCCTACAAGTCCTTCTCCTTCTCTTTCTCATATACATTTCTAAAATGACACCTCTGAGATCAGGGCGTCAGGTTCTAAATGTCAGTAGGGGGCATCCAGTTCCCCCCAGCCTGCCCACTCCCAAGCTATAGCAGACAGATATACACAGATGCGCACATGCCCCTTCCGCGTGTGTCAATCATTCTGAAAAGAAAATAATAACGATCATAATAATAAAAAGAACTGCTGTACTGCCTTTCTCAGATTATCATTTCTGGAAGCATTATGCATTTCCAGGGTCATTCAAACACAAATGAAAGTAAATCCTATTAGATTTCAACAGCTAAGCAGGGGAGCGACTGGTCAACCCTTGAATGGAGGACCGCCAAGGAACAAAACAAGCTGCACCGTAGGAAGTTGTGCTTGCAACTCAGTAGGGGGCACCCTCACTCCCCTCTGGGACGGAGCCTGGAAGATAAAACGTCTCAGCAAGGGGTTAGGGGGCACTGCGCTCTTGGGGGAAATTTGTCATCGTGGCGGATGTTTAGTCCTCCTGAGATGAGTACATCGGGACCGGGTGGGCTGCCTGTCTGGTGGGTATGTAAATCCTACTGAGAAAAAAAAATAACAATCACAATGGTGACCAAAGTGTGCCATCTGCTCCCATGCGTTTAACAGGAAAGCAGATCGGTGCTGCCTGGATCTATAAGCCCCGTACAAATGGTCTCTGGTGACTGGCACTGGAACTCAGACAGACAAGCGTGGATGGCTCCCTTGGTGATGAAATGAGGTGGGAGGTTGTTTCGCCAAAGGGACAGGAAACAAACAGAACATTATTAGAGCGGCTCCTGCCGTTGCCAAGTGAGGGCCTTGCTGGCACCTGATGTCGAGCAGGCGCTTGCGATTCCCGCTGACAGGGAAAGCCCCTGGGTATTCTGCCCCAAGCCTCTCACAGTAGGGGGCGATGTGGAGCTAGACAGGCTGGGGCGAGAAACAAATGGGCTGTAGTGTTGGCTGCCAATCACCTTTGTGTGGCAATTGTAGCTGTCTTGAAAAGGTCGTTAAGGGGATTTACATAACATTTGCGCTCGCCGATTCTGCTGTGGACTGTATCGTGGCTCTGTCTTCCTGCGTTCTCGGCTCTTCCTATCAGCACCTAAACTAGAAACAGAATTTGGATTCCTACCACATTTCGAACTGATAGCTGAAAATCTAATTTTGTAAACGAACTAAAATGAAAGTCATAATGTTTTAAGTCACAGAGGTTGCTGTCTGAAATGCGTGTCAAAAATTGATCAATTTTTTTAAATTGATGATAAGTAATTAATCATATACAGGTTGGGAGAAAACCCTAACACAAGACTGGGAATCTTTCAGACTTTTCCAAAAAGAGGTGGTACTGAAATAGATCAGATCTAGTTATTTGTTTTTTGTTTCATTTTCTATTTCATTTCTCTTTAAGATGAAAACAAGCACTTAGAAACCCATGAGGATCATTGGATACAGCAGCATTCATAACATGCATTCATCCCATACTCCCATATCTTTTAGCAGTCTTTGGAAGACAGCAAAAAATTATAAAAATGCATTACAAGTAGGTCATCCTGAAAGTCTGTAGTTTTGTTTTCTCATTGTAGACATAATGAACGTGTCGTCCTAATAAAAAGCATAGACTGAGCTTTATCTGTATCTTTTCACTGGAGCCCGGAATGACTTTGTATGCATACTATATGGAAACAATCATGTAATAAATGTAGTAATTACATGTTAATTACGACAGCTATATAGTCACATTCAAACAGACAAATGGGATGTGAAAATGTAGGTCTTGTAAAGACTAATTTCAATTTAAAAAGCTGGTTTTGTTGACATGTCAAGAAGAACAGCTTCAGAAATGTCACCTGTGAGCATGTTTTCATTTTGAGGTACTGTATGGATGTTTCTTAGGGTTTCTTGAGAAAACTGTAAGCAACTCCTTCAGCATTAAAACTCACTGAGTGTAACATACTGTATCAACAACTATAACTACATATATTACACTTCTCATTTTAACTTCAACATTGTAGGTAGAAATCTACTTCCAAGACCATGTTAGGCTTGTTGACATCTAGATGGAAAACAGTATAAACACTTGATAGAATTGGAGCTTCCAAATCTCTGACAGATTTTAAAATCTGTACACACTCATACTACTTTTCAATTGAATCACAGTCATATCTTGGGACAGGTTTGTATGGACTAGGCACCCCTAATAACTTTACAGGTGAAAAGCCAGCAGCCATATCACCCTGCAACTCACAATTGGCAATGGTCTGTGTGGGTCCTAATGCCCCAGTGCAGTGACAGGGACACTATACTGTAAAATGACGCTGTCCTTTGGATGAACTGTAAAACTGAAGTCCTGACTCCCTGTGGTCATTTAAAAATCACAGGGTGCTTGTTGAAAAGAGTAGGGGTGTTAACTCTGGCATGCTGGCAAAAATTGCCACTGGCCTTTACCAATCATGGCCTCCAAATAAATCCCCATTTATGAATAGGCTTCATCACTCTGTTCTCCTCTCCACTAATAGCTGATGTATGATGAGCGTTCTGGCGCACTATGGCTGCCATCGCATCATCCAGGTGGATGCTGCACATTCGTAGTGGTGGAGGGGAGTCCCCATTACCTGTAGAACGCTTTGAGTGGACTGTCCAGAAAAGAGCTATATAAGTGCAAGGAATTATTATTATGTTATCAGGTAGTTTGCATTTACCTGCTATTTATCCATTCATTTTCTAACTGCTTTATCCAATACAGGGTCACAGGGAAGCCGCAGCCTATCCTGGCAAGCAAGGCGTGCAAGGCAGGATATCTCCTGGATGGGATGCCAGTCCATCTCTGGGCAGACACACAGACATGCATACACTCACACCAGGGCCAGTTTTCCCAGAAGCCAAATAACCTATCAGCATGTCTTTGGACTGTGGGAGGAAACTTCAGCACCCAGAGGAAACCCACACGAACATTTAAGCTCCACACAAACAGCACTCCAGGTCCAAAATTGAACACAGGGTTTGCAGAGCCATGGAAGTGTTGATGACTCACCCACTTCTGATTTATGACTTAGATATGAGGAGGGCCCAATAATAAGAATCTAATGACTTTATTGACTGCGATCTATTTGTGTACATCATACACTTTATCTCTGTTGTTAATCACCTAATTGAACTAATTATCCATCCAGACATCTGATCACCCTTTATTAGATCTGACTCAGCAGTTAAGTGAATGTGCAAAACCTGCCAGGACACGTGTCTGTGAAGACTGGAGTTTTCCATCTCTGATCGACCTCTATAACAATATATATTTATATTTATCTGTTCAGATTTTTCCTACAGGTATTCTTTAGGGTTGACTGAAATCAATAATTAATCAGTAATTAAAATATAAATTCTATGAAAAACATTCACATACCATCCACCAGAATAAAAACAAGACATTTTCTCCATGAGATGATTAGTACTTGACACAAAATCCAAAGTCTTCCCTTTGAACTTCAAGGTATGTTTCAGTAATTGTGCATCTGTTTTGAGTAATACTCCTTCGTACTCCCCAAAATTAACAATGTCTATGTTTTTTGGTTTGAAACACTTGTAAGAGCAGGTGTACAACATCAGTTTGTGGGAAAAAAACATTGCAAAAATATTAATTACCTTCAGCAACAAAAAGAAGAAGAAATTAATATCTTGCTGCTTTCCAAAAAATATAGAATACTTTCAAGATAAAGCATCTAATACCATAATCAAAGCTTCCCCTCCCCCTTTTATTATTATTGAAAAAGAGGTATAATATAAATATATTTCTTTAGATTTTCTGACAGAAAGTGTGGTCTCTTAATTTTAGCTGTAATTAAAATGAATTACTAAAATTATTTTGATGGTTGTGGTAGACATCTGGAGCCAAGCAGTTGCTGATTATATTCTAGAAAATAAAAGGAAGCAAAGCAAAACAAGACAATGATATCATTAATAATAAGACAATTAAAATAATAGGAAAAGTGCCAATGTGCTTTTTTTAAACAAGAGCTGCTTTTTAATTGGTCTACTGACAGGAGAGTCCTCACTGCTCTTCGAACTTCCATGGAGAAAAAAAATGTCAGGTGCAAGATGATTGATATATACAAGATGAGGCATGAAGATATTTTATCTTATTAATCTTCAAAAAGAAAAAGGGAGTTTTCCCTCCTTCCTTTGCTTTCTTATTCTTTTTTTTCCTGTGTTTCATGCACACACATAGCCTCTGTGCTGTTGTGGTTGAAGTCTTTCATTGAAAAAAGATCTTGGCAGATCCAGAGTGGTGGAATTTTAGACCTCAAATTGTAGCCTTAGAAGAGCATTAGCTAATTACTTGGAAATTAATAGTGATTGATCTATGCAAATCACTACTTAAATTTTGCTTACACACTTTTATTAGTCCTGAAAAATAAATGTGAAGTATTCTAATTAAGAGATGGTAATGTATATCTTGCTAGTGTATTCAGTTATTCTGTCGTTTGATATTTAAGACGTTTTTATAATTGTTTTCAAATTTATTCTTCTGTTGTTTGAAATCTGTCATTTAGGTTTTCCTAATCAGACACACCTGTATAACCCTCCCCACTTTACCCCAATTTATTTCCCTGTGTGTTAGTCATAGGTGGATTTCCTCCCATATTGTCATTTAATGAGATCTTAATTACACCCGAGGATCATTGAATGTCAAAAATGCAGAAAGTCAAAGGACACCTTGGAAACACTCTAGTCTCTTGATGACATCTAACATGAAGCTACCACATGGAGGCATATTAAGTTAATCTCAGATAACATTTGTCTCCTTTAGCTCTAGTATCTCTGAACCAAAGTGGCTTTTGCCACAATCCATTTCCCAAGTTCTTTAATACACAGTACATTCTTTGTTCAAGTGGTTTACTTAATAATCCCAGCATTCCATTTGAAGCTTTCCTCCACGGCATTCCTCTGCTTCACAATTAGTGATCCCACTCATTTGGGATTGTCTGTGCAGCAACTATTTTATGAATGATCATGGGCAAAAAATTGTCAGACAGCTGTTTTTTCCTGTTATCTTTTCTTCTGTTTCTGAGATACTGTATATGGAGATCTGGATACAAGATGGTAACAAAATCCAATAATGAGCCTGACAACTACTGGAAACTACTGGAGAGTGAAAAAGAAGGACATCTTCCTCTCACACAGATGTTTACCCTTTCTAACAACCTGTTTTACCTTTATCACCATATGATGCTCTGTGTATCAAGAAGCCTGAACTCCAGATAATTATAATCTGGAAATGGAAGTGTAATAAAACAACAAGTTCTAAGATGACTTCAAAAATTCCTTGTCCAGCACCACTTTAAACAGGTCAGTGAGTTTTTCCAATGCATTCCAAACACCACGCTTGCTCTCCTTAAAGATCATAACATTGACATAAATAATCCTAAAGAATCACATAAATAATTGTTTCACGGACTATGCTTGAGCAGTTTGAAGAACCTTTGTTCTGTTTATATTTGTGCTTGAAGAAGGTTGACATCAAGGGGAGCTAGAAGAGAAGGGAAGACAGCATGGTGACTCCAGTAAGCCTGTAGTGTTCTGTGAAGAGCAGAGAGGTAGACTTCAAAGAGGTGCTTCTTTGAGGTGGCACAAGAAAAGACAGCTCCACTATATTTAGGGGTCCTTTGCAAGTTACCTACTGTCTAGTTCATGATAAAAAAAAAAATCTTTAAGAGAAGACACACAGTTTTGCATGGCAAGGACTGTATCTGGACAAAGCAAATGCATTTTTGCATTATGGAGAATTTTAAACATTTTTTGGATTTTTTCTCTGAAATCAGGCTGGAGTTTGGTAGCTTGCTGGTTAGCAGCAAAGCTATAATATGGTTTCCTTTGAGTATGAAGAAGAAAATGAAGCTGCAGTGTTTTTTAGGTATGGTCTGCAAAAGTCGAAGGCTTAGAAGGCAGACAACCGCAATGCACAGGGAAAAATAGGGCAGTCTATGCCAACAGGTTGTTTTCGTGGCATAAGGAGGTTGGACTGGAGAAGCTTTCTTGAAAAAAAAGGTTGCTGTGGTAAACCAACCACTGGAAGACTTGACAGGAAGCAATGCAAGAGTTCCATGGCTCACTGAGTCAGTGGTTATGCTGGGCTTTTGGGGTTTCTGTGGGAAACAGAAAGTAGAGTCACAGCATGTAATACTGTAAGGTCTGTCTCTGGTCAAATATGGAAAATGAATTGGACAATGAGTAAGCAAGAAGCATGCTATTTATAAATTGGGAGCAGGAAGTGGGTGAGATTAGGTTCTGACCTCCACCCAAATTTTTGATTAAAATGCTACTTGCCTCCTATTTGTACTTCTTTACTTATCAATGTGTGTGATAGAAAGAAGACACGTACAGCCTCTCTTTAGTCTGTATATAGTATACCAAGCAGTCTGTTAATATAAGCAATGATGAAATAAAAAAAGTTTAATATTTTATATTTTGTTTCAGCTTAGAGACAAGTTCACAAAGTTCTCCATGTCATCACACCTTATAGGAAGTACTTTATAGGGCCTAATGGTGGCTTGCTCCAAATCAGATGTGAATGAAATTGGAAGACTATATATCTTGTTTTTCAGTTATGGTAAGATTATCATTGATAAATCTGTTACCAATCAAGCCTAATACTAAAAAAACAATTAATGACCTTCAAGAATCAAGCAGTTATGATTAACTTTGGTTATATTTGGTAATGTGTCTAGGTGCCTAAACCCCAGATAACTTCTAGGTTGTTTGGTTATCTGAGAAGAAAATAATAAATCACAACTTATGACAACTTATGACATTAGTAAATTTAGTTAAATAGCATAAAGCTGGAGATATTTGTCAAATAAACTGGGTTTGTGTAATGGAAAAACAGAAAATGTTTTGACATTCTTATCCCTTTTATTGTTATGACCTGCTGCAAATGAAATGTTTTCCAAGACTTGGTAAGATAAATAGTCAATAATCAATAGCAAAACATATTAGGTTGAAAATTAAGGATCAAAATCACATATTATTATATGTAAAACACTCCGCTTTCATGGATATTTTATCAGGCTTAATGAGTAATAAACATTGAAGCAAATCCAAACTAATTTAAACTGCAATTCATGTTCTTACGAAGCCTTGCTTTAATGGGAGGGATCAGATCTGTTGAGCTGTGTTCCTGTTTGGCTATTGCTACAGATTTGTCCTACTTGCAATGCAATGCAAAAATACCACAGAGCTCCTGCAATTTACTGTGCTTAGAGACACAACTTTCTCTGAAAGCTGGAAAAAATAACACCAGGTATACTCTGTTACTTTTGCTCAAACTTGCCTTGGTAGTTTCACCTATGACACTTCATTTTATTTAAATCCTTTTAGTTTTACCAGCAAAAGTAAAATTATAATATTCTGTTTCATATCACAGCCATATATATGATCATAATATCTTAGTACCTCCTTCCACGGTCTCCTCTATTGTTATTGTTGTAATTGTAATTGTGTCTTATCTTGTGAAATCTTCCTATTTATTGTTGTAGTCTTCTTATTTATTGTTATTGTCATCCTGTAAAGTGCTTTGAGAAGCCACCTTTAAAGGCGCTATATAAAATAAAGTTTATTATTATTATTATTATTATTATTATTATTATTATAATAAGCAATAAGATCAATTTTTACCTAAATGTTACATACTGTGTGTAGGGAAGTCTGTTGTATCTATCTTGATCAAACTAAGCCTTAGCAGCACATTTGTCTAAGAATCTCATTAAACTTTTTAGAATATGGCAGGATTCATTCAATGACTTGTGATACAGTATTAGGACTTAAGAATTCAGTTAAAATGCACAGGTAACCTAAATGGCATTCACCTTGTCATACCCATTCAATACAAGTGGGTGTTCTTTCAGCTGAGTTGCACCCTTCCCTGTGTAATTAACTACTTACAGAGATTAAAGATACTTTTACCTCGGCTCTGCCATTTTTTTGATTGCATGCCAATACACATTGTATGTGTTTTCCCAGGATTACAGTAAATAACTTCAGTATTATTTTAGCCCCAATTATTTTATATTATTTTGCTTCAACTTCCATATCTAGGTTTAATGAATGTTTACTGTTGGTTGTTTCATAAAGATTTCATGTACAGTATTGGAAATTCTAAATGGAAACACAAAAAATAATTCAAATGCACATGATGCATTATATAATGCCATCTCACATGTAAAACTAAAATGCACCATAGTGAAATCAAGTGTTTATATAGTACATCACAACTGGTGTCCATGCAAGCAGTCAGAAAATGCAACACAGTTGAGATTGGTGAATGCTATAGATTAAAAGAAATATATTAGGTCAAGCATGTGGAAATTAAAATCTACACTAGGGAAGGCTTCTACAAGAGACAGAATGCAGCCCTGACTCTGTATCTTGGTTGGAGGTGTATTTAAGTCTCAGATAAGGGTACTGGTACAGTACATTTCACTTTTACTCATGAGATTGTACTATTGTCTGTGTCTTCATGGATTTTGTCAAATCTGAAAAACGTTTTATACCAAATTTATTTCATGTGATGTTCTTGCAAAATGTGCTACACAAGAAACAAAAGGGTTAATATGGTTTTTGGTCATAGTAAAGTGGTAAATATTGCTGCTTCACAGATCTTGGGTCCTAGGATTTAATCTTTTTTTTGGTTCCGTATGTAGGATGTTTGCATGTTCTCCCTGAGTTTTTCTTGGTTTTCACCAGGTGCACTGGTTTCCTTCCAGATTCAAAAGATTTGTTTGCTAGGTTAATTTTTGTTTCTAAAATTGGTGTATCTTGAGACTAACCTACTATGCCTCCAGAGAGGCTCAGTTAGCTCAGCCTCCTATGGTCCTAAGATGGGCTTTGCCATGACTCTTATCATGATCATGATCAGATGGATGTTAATTCAAGACAAATAAGCTTTTCTACAACATAGACTTTCCATCCATCCATCTCCTAACCACTTCTTGCAATTCAGAGTCCCTGTAGAGCCACCGCCTAATTCAGCAAGCAGCAGGTGCAAGGCTGGTTACACTCTGGATGGGAAACACGCACAAACACATGGGGAGAACATGTAAACTCCATGCAGACAGCAACCCAGGTCCGAAACTGAACCCAGGGCCCCAGCACTGCAAGGTAGCAAAGCTTAATACTGCAATACCGATCTGCCCAAGATACTTTTTTACAGGTGCCATTTCACATTTTTAAAGGTGCCATTAAACTAGATTCTAAAATATATTGTTTTTTCTCCTTTAATGTATCTTTGTCTGTATCTCAGTATACAGTGACCAATATGGGGAGCTTATGAAATGTCAAAAATAATAAGATACCAGAAAATCTCAAACCTTGACAACAAACTAGACCCTTTTAGAAATGTCAAATGTAAAGCAAGTTGTTAGAGGCAGGGTTTTATTTTTAAGCACATCAATCACTAAAATCTTTTATGAATGTAAAGTCACTTTGTGATAGTTATTTACCCCAAGGCACCCTGTGATAGATTTCAAGCACAGGACAATACTAAAGAGTGTACATGAATGTGCCATTGTGTGCTTGATACAAGCCAGTCAAAGAATGATACCCACAAGCACAAGAAAAGTGTACATGAGTGTTACAGCTATAATGGGTTATGTGAATTAAGCATCTTCAAAACTCATAGATGCATTAGCATGACTCAAAAAATCAATTTCCTTATGGTATTGATCAAACCTCTTCAGTGGAAATAATCTAATTAAGAAAATAATGGAATTCTTGTTCACCTGTGGATTTCACGGGATATTAACAGTGTTGAATATAATAATAGCTTAAATACTGCAATATTATAAGGAACATTTTAAAATCATAAAAAGGCACATTGTATATTTTGACTACAATAACCGTTTACCTAGGCTAATATAATTTTGTAAACATGGATGAGAAACCTCTGCTGAGCAAGGGGTTTATAAATCCAGTTTTACCAACTCTCCTCCTCCTGGTGATAATGTCATTCTGATGGCGTCCTGACCCTCTGAGTCTGGGACTGGAGCGTCCGGTCCCATGACCCCTTCGTCAAGGATTTCCCTGTGGACACCCTTTGGATTGTTTGCCTCGGACACACCCCCATGAACAACAGCACACCTAGAACATGCCCCCTGTTTTCCTTCCAGCCCCTTTGCATGCTTTCCCCCTGTGTTTTCCTCACTCCTCTCTGGATTGTGCTGTCTGCATAGGGTCCTGAAAGAACGCTTCCTGACAGCCATTTATTAAGGTACTCTACACTTTCCAAATAATTAAGTTCAGCTTGTCTACAGGTAGCATGATCCAAGTGGGAGCAATTCTTAGTGGTGGCACAATGACAGCAATCACCCTCTACTGGATGCTAACTTTATAACACAAATAAAGTGGGTCTGGAATGAGGCATCGCTCTAGGAATTAGAACAGGCATAACTTGGCAAAAAATCTACTATTGTCTCAGGGAAAGAAAGCAGACTTTTTTTTTTCTTCTGTAATGCAATATGTTGGAATTTTGCCACTTTGCAACAAATGTCAATAGCAACACAGAAGCACACCCAGACCACCTGGGAATTGGATTGAGAGCTTCTTACTCTAACCCCCAGGTGGGATCCAAGAAGTTTAATACATGATCATAAATGAAGGGAGGGACAATTTCACTCTAAGCTGCCTGACATCCACATACTGTCTTAGAAGAATGTTAGGTCTGAGACACTGTGCTAAGCAATATTACCTTTGAGATCATGGTTATAACCAGGTCACTGTTGTCATATAGTTTTTTGTGCTGGCAATCACACATTCCCTCAGATTATTATAACCTGGGATGGGACAGGTTTATAGATCATCTTGCTGCCTCTTAAGAGCTGTAGCTTGAGGGATGTACGGGGATTGTTCAATTAAAGAATTATAGTAGGTAGGGCTTGTAAATCCTCATCCTCATAAAGAAGTCATTGTTAATGTACCGGGGTTCAGGAAAAAAATACACTGCAACTCTGCTTTTTCTGAAGAACCTCTTACTTTGGAATAATATTATGAGGAGAATGGAATTTCAAAAAAGTTT
Source organism: Lepisosteus oculatus (assembly GCF_040954835.1). Taxonomy (NCBI): domain Eukaryota; kingdom Metazoa; phylum Chordata; class Actinopteri; order Semionotiformes; family Lepisosteidae; genus Lepisosteus; species Lepisosteus oculatus. The sequence continues at coordinate 29,810,996 of NC_090701.1, forward strand.
GCAAATGCTTTTATTAATGTCCTTATATGCTTGTTTTAAGAATCTCTTATCTATGAACGCAGTCTAGTGGTATAAGATGGTAATTCCAAGCAATACATTTATTAGGTACTTATCATTTGATTGGCTATCAACAAGACCTAATGCATCCTAGAGGACAAAATGCTTGGATTAAATCGCAATGCCAATGATCCAGCTGGTTACAGTTTGAGAATGAAGAACCTATAAGGTTTAAAGATCAGAATGAGACTAGCAACCAAACATACATGACAAACCAAATTGCTTTTTGTAATGTTTGTGTGCATCCATGATATGTTTACTTTGCAGTCAATACATCAAGATAACGCCAATTTATTGTATTATTTAATGTTTCCTCTGTTTAGCCTGTTTAAACTGATATTTTCAGGATTTCACACAGGAAGATGTTTATTTAAAACATTATTATGTTAATGACTTTTGTATAGGGTAGAGGTGTCGTTAATACTTAACCTGAAAGCTTTCAGAACAAATGAAACAAAACATTTCACATCTTTTGTTATCCCTTGATAGATTTGTATTTGCTACTGAAATATATGGATGCAAGGAATAATCCAGATGGACAGGTAGGTGAATTGTAAATTTACATATTGCAGTTTCATTAAATATCACAGCTTTTGCAAGGTTATATATCACCTTGTGCCTGACAAGCAGTCCTGTTCTGTTATCTGAGCAACCTGAGCACTCCTGATCTTTACAGAAAACAGTTTCAACTGATCGTGTGATATATTGCTGCCCAGGAGGCATGAATGAGATAATAATATCATAGCGTAGTAGCTGTGTTTTTGTAATGATGTCTCATAAACAATCTTTTGTCACTGCCTAATCTCTTTTTTTTTGTATAGCACTTGGACTCCCAATCAAAGCATTTTTTCTAAAGGTGTAGAAAATATGTTTTAGAAGTATCTGTCCAAATAGATTGGGCATTGGAATGTGTAACCATTAAAGGGTCTCTAAAAATTGGACTCATCAAAGAACAATTGACACCAATAAGTATTTTTTAGAGTGAAGACTACTTCACTCTACTACTTAAGCAGCATCAATTTCTTTTTGAATATGTTGTCCATGATGTAGAACCAGAGGGCATTCAATGGAAATTAAGTGGTTTTAGATTTCTTAGCATTAAAAAATACACAGTACTGGCAGCAAGCAACAGGAATTAGCCAATTTAACCAACTAACTATTTGAGACCTTATTGCACATATTAAAGATTAAGGTTTTATTTCTTTAACGTTCTATCTACAAAATTAAGCAACAGAAGTATAAAACAGAAAAACATGGAGGAAGAAAAAGGATTTTAACAAACAATTAAATGTATCTTGAACTCTATTTTGCAATCGAAAGAAATTTCACAATGACAATGCCTGGAACTGGCAAAATGCAAAGCATTATCCTGCCTTTTAGATAAGTCAGAAAAAAAGTACCTGGGTTCTTTTCAGGTGATGTTCTCTAAAACCTGTTTGAAGGCCACCAGAACATTCTGTGGTCTACAGGTTGTATGCGGAAGTTTCCAGAATGTACTCATTGAATCATATGCAGGCGGCATACTGTACTAATCAACACAATAAGATGTCATGTTGATTTATGAACTTTAAGGTGAAGCTTTCATTTAGAATTTTAATGACAGCTTCTGTTACATTTCCTGCAAGGACTGCATTCATGAAAAAAAAACTGTGTGAAGTGTATTTTAAATAACAACAAAAAATAATTTTCATATTTTTTCTAAAATATATTATTTTGTCTTATAACAAATGCCATAGGTCAGTTAATTTTGCATGCATGTTTGTAATCCTTATTTATGTGGACTGAGATGTTTTGTGAACATGTAAAACACTAAAAAACAATTAATCTTCGCCAATATGTTGTTTTACTTGATGCCTGATATTTGTGTATAGTCTTTTTAGAAGTACTGCAATATGTTATTGGAATTATGTGATTAAACAAGAATACTTTTTGTTTTGTCATATGTTTTTCTTCTGTCCTGTTAAGGGTGTTTCTCTGAGTTTGCATCTTCCCAAGACTAATTAATCTGTCTTATTGTCTTATGACGAAAGAACATGGGAAACAAGTAAGAGGTGGCCAGGAGGAATCAAGGTAGATTCTATAAACAACTAAATGAAGTGAAATGCCTTTTGTATGACACAGCTCTGATTTAATCAGCCATCACTTGCTTTTTAATTAAAATTTTGATTTATAGATAGATAGATAATACTTTATTAATCCCGTAGGGAAATTGATGTGTTACAGCAGTCCAGCCCAAGTCAAGCAAAACAGACATCAGAATAGTTATAAAACAAAAGACAAACAAGATAAATATAAATAAATAAATACACAGGTGTGTGCAAAATGTGCTGATCACAGTCACTGTAAAAACAATAAAATATGTGCAAAATGTGCATAGGTTTATACAGACTGATTGTCCAAAAAGTACAATGGAGTAAACATGCTGTCCATAGAGGAGCAAATGAAGGGCTAAAAGTCCTAGCCTAGGGCAGTGTTATACACCCTGACAGCCGCCGGGAGGAAAGACCTGCGGAAACGTTCCTTTGAACACCGTAGCTGGAGCAGTCTATTGCTAAATGTGCTCCGCTGCCCAGTAACAGTCCCATGAAGCGGATGAGAGGTGTTGTTCATGATGGCTGTGAGCTTGGTCAGTATTCTCCTCTCAGCCACCACCTCCAGGGGGTCAAGGCTCATCCCCAGCACAGTGCCAGCCTTCTTGATGAGTTTATTGAACCTATTTGCATATTTTGTCATGATGCTGCTGCCCCAGCACACCACAGCGTAGAAGATGGCCGCCACCACTGATTCATAAAAAATGTGTAGCAGTGTTCCACACACACCAAAGGACCTGAGTCTCCTAAGAAAATAGAGTTGGCTCTGACCTTTCTTCTACAGGGCATCAGTGTTACCAGACCACTCCAGCTTATCATCCAGGTATACCCCTAAGTACTTGTAGGACTGTACGCCCTCTATGTCCTCACCCTGGATGGAAACAGGGTTCAGCAGAGACTTATTCCTTCGAAAGTCAAAGATCATTTCTTTGGTCTTGCTGGTGTTAAGCTGGAGATGGTTAAGATGACACCACTCCACAAAATTGGTAATCAAGCTCCTATATTCCTCCTCCCTCCCCTCTCTAATACACCCCACAATTGCAGAGTCATCCAAAAACTTCTGCAGATGACATGTCTCAGAGTCATCTGCAGACGTTTATCGATTTATTCATTGAACGACTGATTGAGTTCACCCTAAAGTGCAAAGATAGGGTGCTGCATGTCTAAGTCCATGGTCTAAGCTGACACCGTAAAAAATAAAAATTGGCATATTCTAAAAACGATTTATGTTAACATAACAGCTAAATCGAAAACAAAACATTTTGGGGGGGAAATGCTACTGAAGTCTTTAGAATTCTCAGTGAGTTCCTCATATTTAGTTTTGCCATTGCGCTGGTAGGAAGACACACTGGCACACATATAAATTAAGTCAAGAAAGGTTCACGTGAGCCAAGTCCATATAAACATTTTAGGGCCTTAAGGGGTGCTCAGTTCTGTGAATGCTGATTTATTGGGTTCTTTAAGAAAGTGGTTCAAGGAAGATATTGGGTCAATTGTTAACTGCATTCATTTCTGAAAGGCTTGATGGACAGGCAGTTATCCAGATGATGATCTAAATGGAAACTGCTCTAGTCTTAACTGGGAGTGTCAGACTATATCATACATGATGATAGAAGGGGTGTTTAATTATAAAAATAATACTGATTATTATGGAAAGTAAGACTTTTTGATAAAAAGAACTATTGATTATTCTGTCTAAGTGTTATTAAAAAATCTAGGAGGAAAAATCACAGTCATGAATAAAAGTCATGGAAGAAATTCTGCACAAGCTACAGCTGTTCCAACATGGATCATCATACCCTCTTCAGTTCTTAAACGTTGTTCAAAAGCTTTTATAAGAGAATTTGGTCCAACTATCCCCTTTACGCCTCTTCATGCCCATGGCATTATTACCTTTGAGTTATTGCTTCAGGTGAATTTGAGTGTTTATTGATCTTCAGTAATGATGGAGAGCTCATTAGACCAAATTGAGCACATAATATATTGTCATGGCTGTTACAAAAAGACACTGGTGGTGGAAACATTTTCAAAGAATTCATATCTATTGATATCTAACAAAGGGACAAAGTACCCACCTGCTTAAAAATGTACAGAAAAGATATGTTGTTGCTAACTCTATTGTCCAGTATGTGTGCAGATACCTGGAGGATAATTTAATGTTTGGGATGTTTTGTTTGATGTCATGAGTGATCTAAGGTTCCAGGTTCATTGTACATAGACTAATACAGCATATACTATGAATAATGTCAGCCTCTCCTAACTGTTTAAGATTATTATACAAATACAGTGTAGCTCAGTACAAGTGTGTCTTTGGTCTTGCCTAAGTATTGAACTGTGGAAATGTGTTTGGGGGCTTATATATTAAATATTTTATGGTTACCCCTGAAATTCACTACATAGTCTCACTTTTGCTCATTTGTTCCAAATATTGATGCAATTCAGTGCATCTCCAAAACGTAACACCATTTACGCACATTATTGGTCTTGGGTTATACCACACACCTCTGCCTCTAAGTGCTGTGCCAGTGGTTGTGCGTAACAGTGCCATCAAAATGAAGGGACACAATTCATTAAAACAGGTAGCTGTGACTGCAGAAAGATAGTATAAAACTAGCTTTTAAAAAAAAATATTGAGACATTTTCAACTGTAATTTCAATAACTAAACATTTAATTTCTGATGTTTTAAGTACAATTCTTCCTACTGTAAAATTCTTGCTTTCAAATTATATATCTAATTTCATTCAAGATATACTCTAGATTACTGTCTATTAAGGAACAAGTAATAGGTTTATTCCATGCTGAAAAAAAGAAGAAAGAGAACACAACGTTTCTGCCGTGGAGCCTTCTTCAGGTGTGAGAGAGACAGGGCAGTAGGTAAAGGTAAAGTAGCGGGAGAACAAAGGTTGAGAGGGAGGAGGAGTGAGAGGCAGGAGCAGGGGACAGAAAGAGAGGCCAATCAAGAGGTGTGAAGTCAGAATGGGTGCAGAGAGGTGTGAAATGAAACTTCCAATGAATGGAGAAAATTTAAAAGAACAGTAATCTGTCGTTAAGGGAAGGGAGAATGTGTGATCCTAGCTGCAGAATAATTTTAGTTTCGGTGGTCTTTCTGATGTATGAGTTCGGAAAACCGTCTTTGAGAACACAGACGGAGAGATTAGAGTGGTCGTGGCCGAGGACATGCTGACGCAGCTACCCACCTGAACTACTGTCTATTGACACCTGAAGAAGGCTCCACGGCCGAAACGTTGTGTTCTCTTTCTTCTTTTTTTCAGCATGGAATAAACCTATTACTTGTTCCTTTACTGTCTATTAATACTAGCCTCTATTTTTTCTTCCTTTAAAAGTGTTGTTGCCTGTAGTGAAGGGATTAAAATAGTTACTTTACAATAATAGGCTCACTATACAGTTCAAAGACTGTGGCACAGTCTATACTGCATTCATTGGCCCAAGTTGCATGGTCTGTTTCCACTGGTGTCACATGTCACTATACATATAGAACCCTATTTCACTTTCCTCCTGTAAATTTTGCAGCAACCTAAATCAGTTTTGATTAAACTAATTATTTGAGACATAGCAATTCTATAATGTACTGTACAGTATGTGCCTGGGCCTTATAGACAACATTCAAAGTTAAACCCACTATGGCAAAAGTCCAGCCCTTTGACTTGCAAGAACTAAGAAGAGGTTCCTGTGCCAATTACTGTATGTCCTGTGCTATTAATGATAAAGAGAAAAATCTAATTTTAAATTCTGAAGCTAAACAGTTAAGAGTAGAGCATGAATATTGGGACTGGAAAAAAATGAACCCACAACTCCTGTTTTAAAAATCATCAAGTTTTGATTAATTAAAAAGAACAGCTTTAGAACAGTTTTCCAGGAAGTTTTCCAAGCTTTTCTCTATGATTACAGTCTGCTGGTTTTCCTCAGAAAAGCACATACTCTGACACAGGAACACTTGAAGAGGAATGAAGAATGTTCTGTCTCTTTAAGTGAGTGTTTTGAGGTAATACTTCTCTCTCGTCCAACACCTGTACTGCCAGCGAAAGGGCCTCCTGTGCATTTTTCTTGTGTTGTTCCTGATCGCACCTGTCTACCTCTGGGCTAAATAAAAATACTTCAGTAGCTGCCAGCCAGAAGAGCTCATTGCTGGCTGGAGCTGCTGTACTAATATCTCCAACGTCTTGTCATACTGCTTTATTGAATCACAGTGAAAACATGTCTGACAGCAGTGGTGGGGTCATGCGTGTCGGTGTGTTCAGAGGGAATGGGGTCTGTTCAGACTGAGGGAATGGAGCTCAGAACTTAATATACTCTTTTAAAAACAAGTGCAAGTAGTCCATTTGACTTGCTTTCTCCTATGTTTAAGCAGCCCTAATAGAAATATATTTAGGACAAATTTCAGAGCAAATGATCAGTAAGACAAGACACAACTTTGGATGAGCTCAAACAGATGTCCAGTTTTCTGTATTTTAACAGAGGATGCGCTTGCAGTTTCTTGCTTAAAAGGGTTGCAGAGCTGTGATGAAATGGAAACTAAGACATTCTAGACTCTGCACAAAAAAGGAATAGAAAATGTAAAGCTAACCTGAAATATAAATATTCAGATATTTAATATTTAAAATGTGAAATATCTACTTGCTGAGTGGAAATAGAGTTTGTCACCATGGAGAATGTTTAATTGGATAATTTTATTTTTGTGAGACACAGAGAATATATTGTATACATGTGCAGGTACTTTAAGGGAAAAGGGGGGAGAAAATCAGAAACTTTTAACAATTCGTGAACACCAGCCTTGGAAAAAAACAAGAACACAAAGCAGACTAAAGTCTCAAATCCTTGTTAAGACCCTCCATCTTTCAAACTAAACTGGATCACACCAAGAATCTCTTATCCCTTTATCCCCTGTTTAGATCCCCTAATCCTTCAGCCATTTTAGTTTCTTTCTCTCTTTCTTTATTCAACCAGAAATTGTTTGGTCGTCCAGCGTTGGAACGTAGAGAATTCCTACTCTCCTGAAAGGAAAGTAACTATATTTAAAAAAAATAAATAAAAAGAACAGCTTGACAGAGCCAAGAATGTGACCAGATTTCTTTAAATCCCATAATGAGATGTTTTCTCTGGGGTAGGTTTGTATTGATATGGAGTGCAATGATTTTCACTAAATAGAGCATTGAAGAATAATGTATTAGGGGTGGGAAAGGGAACTTGTCCCAGCTTTGGTTTTAGATTAATTTAAACAGCCCCACTAGGCCACTAAATAAACAAGCACACTATGGGTGCATACTTTTCTATTCAAACAGCTGCATTAGGAAGATTAGTGTCCAGTAACCTTGGCATTTGTGGCCAGGCTGGGCTCATCATATCTTTACAGATTCAAACCTCTTCACACCGGGCTTAAACACAAAATACTCTTCAGCAAACTTTCCCACTGCCACCAATTTCAGTGGATTAAGACACAGGCTGAGTGGATTTCGTATTCTTTAGAATAAGGAAAAAAGGTCTCCATACAAGATACAAGATACAAAATATATGATGGCTAACCAATAAGTCAGAAAAATATATATTTTTTAATCTTTTGTGTAGTCAGGCTATTCGCTGGGTGTTGTTAGCAGTGGAACTGCAATTATATGAATGGGGATAAAAAGGGGTAGTCATGCTAAACACATTACAATTTGAGTTTAAAATGAGATGAAAAATTCTTACCAGTCATTGGAGTGTAACAAAATTATGTGGCTTTTAAAAATAAGTTATGCTAATTTTAACTTGCTTAAAATGTATTAATTGGGACCATTTGTTGTGTTTCATTTATCATGTTTAAATCTTTAAAAATTCCAATAAGCTAGTATAATTAACTAAATGAACAAGTAATAGGTTTATTCCATGCTGAAAAAAAGAAGATAAAAAAAACACAACGTTTTGGCTCAGGAGCCTTCTTCAGGTGAAGAGGCTCCACGGCCGAAACGTTGTGTTTACTGAATATGTATTCATATGTCTACTGAATACAGATATGCTTTGATTTTGAGGTGACCTTAAGTATATTTTTCATATCACATTCATGGTCATTATAAAGTACCGCTTCTAGAACACAACATTGCTTAAGTATTAAGTATTTTAAAAGTGAAAAGAATTTGACAATGGACAAATGGATTGAATAAATGTTTGTTACACAAATGGCCATCCAGCCCTGCTAAAACTCTTCCATCTCTAAGCTTTGACACCCTGTGTTGTTTTTGTGAATAAGACACAGAAACAAAAATTCCTCTTGAGAAATTATAGGAATTATTGTGCAAGATGTCAGTGGGCTTCTAAATCTGCCCATTTTCTTATTCTTTTTTCTATTAGCTGTTTGAATTTCATGGTTTCTTTTATATCCTGGTTCTCTTATGAATGTGAAGTAAAATACCATTAGGAGATGAAGAAAAGGAAAATAGCAACACCAAGAAACTAAGTGCATCTCTCCATTATGTTACCTTTTAAAACCAGGCTATAGGTGAAAGTCAGGCTGTCATTTATTGAGAGCAAGTCAAATAATCATGTTAGGTGCGACAGATAAGATAAGGCTAGAGCATACAAAAGATTGACTGTGAGTTCCTGCCCTCCAAAATTAAATTCTGGAGCCCCACGAGGAAAGGTTTCATAAACTATCTGCGCTGCACCCCCACCTCAGACCCACAGTTATGACAATGGCGCTTTTCACAGGAGACGGCCATGCCTCGTAATTGAATGATGGTGAGTGTGAGCGAGGGAAAGGTGCAGATAACTGAAAAATCTGCTTCATGAGGTCAGATGCCTGCAGAGCGCACCGCGAGTAAAAAAGCACCGTGATGCTCTTTTCAAATTCTGCTCTTATTGTTCGCCTTGCTGATAATCTGTAAAGTGAAGGTCTTGACTTCACACTTAACTTTGAACATGACTTTGATTTTTTTGGCATGCTTTTGAAAGAGGCGAAGGCCAGCATCATGGCCCACGCCACTGTAGGTTAATACAAAGAAATGAATAAGTCCTTCACTATTTTAGTTACATTACTCTGTTAATGTACAGTATCAATAAATACAAAAAGAGAACATGACCAAAGATATGATATAATATGTAGACTTGTAGGTTTGATCTTGGAGTATGTTTTATACTGGACACTAAGGAGACCATGACATAAAGGACTGTGTTCTGTTCTTTTAGTTTTTTCATTTGTCACTCAATTTACAGAACTGAGTTTTATACTGTATTTCAAATTTTAACTCCTGACAGCTAGAGAGCTGAAATTTTGGAAAACACGCCCTTCTCCAAAAGAAAAACAAGAATTAAATTACATAATTTGGAAGTTCATTTCATACCTCATGTATACTGTACTATATGTGTAACCTTAATTGTGTTTGGGTAGCCAAAAGAGTCAGGTCGAGTATATCCATATCCAAAACAAGAAGCAAGGTGAAGTCGAAGCAGGAGGAAACAAGGCCGGGTAGCCAAAAATCAGGTCTAGTGTTGTAGCGCACACCAGAGAAAGCAAGGGGGATTCTCAATAGTGAGTGGGGACTGAATGGAGTGAGAGGGTATAAATAGAGAAGAGCGTGAGGAATGACAATTGATTAATTAGTGCGCAGTATTGGCGGTGAGAGGTGCTCGAAGGAATGCGGTCTGTGACACATTTCAACAACAAATGACCAACCATTATTAGGATTCACTCTGTTCACTTGTTTTTGTGGAGGGGATTAGGAAGGTACCCTAAACACAGTTTTCCTCATCATTCCTGATGACTATTTTTATAGGGAACATTTATCTAAGGTCAAAAAGCTCAAAAAGACTATAAAATCTGGAACCAGGAATACCAGAATCCTTACAGACTTTTGAGATAGGAATTGCATTATATTTGTGCATCAAAGACTCCAGAGATATGACATTAACATCACCATCCTGAGTGAAGTCCAAAAACAACAATATAAGGATAATTACAGGGTCCAGGATTGCTGGACTAATTACTGGCTTATCCATTCAATTATGTGTACTAAATTGAATCCCAAACATTTCCTACGAAATGTCCATGGAAAATAATAACATTGAAAACCTGAAGGATCCTTCCAAAATATATTTTCTAAGAATTTGATTTTTTAAAGAGTTTTAAAGAATGCAGTAGGGAAAAGCTCTTAGGTTTAAACCAAGATGAAAAGTGTTTTTACCACGTGGAAAATCAATAAGACAAGCATAACCAATAACCAATAGCTGAAAAGAAGCACTTGGATATTATACCAAGAAACTCCAGGAATGTTTTCATTAAAATAACCAGAGGGACAATAATGTCATTGATTCTTTGTACAAAGCTTTCTGTGAATGAAAGAATTATCAAAAAAATCAGTAGGCAAAGCTGGAACACAAACAAGTTAAGGCAAACAGTCTAAAAAAACTCTATATATGAAGAACATGAGGTAGATGAAAATGGCATAATTTTAAATTTCAACGATTTACAATATTCATGGTTATTTCACACCAAGACAAGTACAGGCTACCCACAAAGTCTGTTATGATAGCCACTAAAGGACTAGTCACTTTAAAATCTAAGGGAAGACCAGATAAAGGAATTGAAGGAATCAATATATATTAGTAGAAGAGTTTTGAAGATCTATTCAATCAAGAATCCATTTGTCAGAAACAATATATCCAATTCCATCTTACAACAAAGCTGTCTGTTGTGGAAAAGATCATTACAAGAATCCTCCTATATTGAAGCAGCACAATCTTTTTGAGCTTTGTCCATAATACCACACTGGTGGCTTGGTCGACATAATTTTTATAGTGCATCAATTACAGGAGATATGTCAGGTGCAATGCAACTTCTGTATGTAAAATTGACTTGATAGTCAATTGACTAGGTGCATTTCAAGGCAATCTGAAAACTCTTTCATGGAAAAAAAACGTTATCAGCTTTCTTCCTTCATGTTGATATGCATGCAGTAATCTTTAGTAAAGAATCTATTACACAGTCCTTTGAAGTCTGGAAAGGAGTCAAATGTTGGTGTATCACTGCTCCCACTATTTTTAATATTGTAAGATTATGATTATAGACAAGCTCCCTGTTGGGAGTTTAGCTGAAGATCAAAATGATGGTGCAGTATGTATCATGATAGATATGGATCTCCAGAAAACTATCAACATATTTCCAGAGGAATATAAGAAAATAGATGCTTAAAAGCCCTACATTCTAAATGCACATATTCCAGTGCCACTGTTACGACCCCAAGTGTCTAGGGGTAAAGGGGTGTAACATTTAGGATAGTTTTTGGATGCAATTGGGTTCTGGGGAGGGACTTAGGAAGTGTTGGTGCAAAAGTGATTATCTTAAGGTGAATACGTGACTGGTACGTAATAGGACACAATAACGCACAGGGAGAGGGAACTAGAGAGGTGCCAAAGAAAAGAAAACAACAAACAAAATGGAGCTAGCTAAGAAAGTGAGTGAAAGCTGACCTAACTACAAAAGAAAACCCGAAATGCATTAGCAAACCTTCACTGACTACCCAAAACCATACAAGACAAACGGCACTCACCCATACTAAACTAGTGGTACTAAAACAAAAATCAACTGCGTGTGCAGAATGTACCCAACAACCTAAACTAACCCTATACACAAAAGTTCACACAAATACACAAGTAAACTACGAATACCAATAAGGGAAAACGAGAGTAGACACAAGTAACAGGGTACAAAAGAACACAGAGGTTGAACATATAACACGTTAGGGCAAGGTAAAAACAAGGATAGACACATAAACAAACGAAAGTACACAGAGACGAAGCTATACGAATACACACAAAGTGAAACGAAGCCGAAGCAAAACTAAAAGCGGAAAGAAACTGAAGCTGAGCCGCGCGGGACTGAAGTCAAATGAAAGGACCCTTCATTCTGAAGACCACCAAGTTATATACTGAATAAGCTGCACACTGATTGGCTGAGAAACTGATTGATGATGATGTCATATGGAAACAATGGTGTAATGATGGACCAATGGGGGATGGAGAACTATCATGGTCAGGAAGTGTGGAAAACAGCAACAAAACACACATGGACCACACACTGGGACATAACAGCCACCAATTTGGGATTATGATGAATATAGAACAGTTACGATAGCTTGAAATTTGTCCTTCAATTATCAGCATCATAACAATGATATTGACAAAAACATCCAGCAACATTTGACCACCTTAGAAAGCAAGTGTTTGAAGATCATCGAATCTGAAACTGAAACTGATAATATACTTTGATATACTGATATACAGTACTTTTAGCCAAGTATATGAAGATATATTGTTAGCCAAGGTAATAAAAAGAGACAAGAGAAATATTTCTTAGATATGGTAAATACAGAAAAGAAATGTAACAACAGTATTAGTTCCTGGAAGATTATGGTATTTTGAGCGAACCAGATGTATGAAGAATTATTGGGAAGGATCCCGGCAATTTGAGACTCAAAGGTGTCAGAATGAGGAAGCAAAATGAAGCTCACCATTGCCTAATGTGCAGTACATGACCTGATATCTCCTGAAACAACAATTGCTCTACCTGCCAGAGATTATCATGGAAGACAATCATCATCTCCCTCAAGAGATATCCAATATGAAGAAAAAAAGCTTTTGGCTTTTCTATCACTGAAATCTGGAAAAAGTTGCAATGCATTTCCCTGTAATGTAACAGGGCTTATTCTACATGGAACATATTACAGAACTGATTACACTCCCCCCTTGAAACCTGGAGAGTGTTCTTTTCTCTGTTAAACTATTTCCCTGTGCCTTTTCCTCCCTCCACTGGCATCCAATTGGGAAGGTGACAATTGCTTTAGCTGATATTTCTTCTTCTTTGGGGCTCTGCATGGAATCCTTCTTCACCCTTCATCTGTTGGAACAGGTTTTCAGCAAGTGGTAATTCACTGTAGACTGACCTCACACTACTCTTTCTGGGTCACTGTAGCTTCTTCTGCTGCCCTATCAATCTAGAGTTTGTTGCCTGTACCGTCACCTGTTTGCTGTCTTGCATCCCGTTGCCTGCGTAATGTGATGATCTCATTCACTCTAATCCAAAGAGCATATTCTTAAATCAGTGGTTCCCTGAAACCTTGCATTTCTGAACTGACTCGATCAATCAAGCTCACACTATGAGCTCCATAGTTATAAAAACCTGTATAAATGAGTCACTAATTTTCAAAATTGGCTTAAGTTAATTACAAGCAAGTCACATCTTGAATGTCAAACTTGGGTGAGAGTAAAACATCTTATTGACTGAGCTGCATTTGAACCAGTTCGATTATTGTGCTCATTGTAGCTAGATAGTGAGGTTGTGTTATGTTAATAATCAAGTAACGCACTGATCATGTTGAAGATAAAACACATGTATGGATGGCACTTTCGATTTATAGGCATCACAAAAATATAGGCATCACAGAGGCTGTAATACAACTGCTTACACACAAACAAATTGTATTTGAAGTTTATGTCTATAAGTAAATTGAAATAATTTTTTTTCTGCTTTGTTCTTTTGTATTTACATACATAATGAGATCAATGCTGTTGTTCAATACAACCTTCTCATACATCCAGCCACCCATTTTCTGTTTTTGTTTCTAGCAATGCGGGATATACCTTGGACAGGCCCCAAGTCCATCACAGACAGCCTTTTCATATTAATCTGAAAGGTATTTTATTGTTTCCAAAATAAGATTAAGATACTATGATGCTCCAAGCTGCAGCAGTGTAACTAGGCAGCAGGCAGCTCACAGAACATCAGGGGAATGTATGTATCTGCCGAACAGAGAGCTTACTTTATTCAACGGGCATTCATGCTTTCAGAGGAGATTTTATTTGACTGGAGAGGGATGACCAAGTCATTAAACAAGGCAGTAAGCTCTCCAAGACTTCCCACCCACATCCACATTCTTTTGTCTTGAATAATTAGTCATACAAATGTTTGTCCTTGGGAGGAAATTACATGTTGAGTTATGGGTTGAGGAGTGTCAGAGACTGTTAAGACTGTATATAAAAAACATTACTAAGCCATTGTGTAGATGCTGGTTCAATTAAATGTCTCAAGATGATGTTTCAGAATCATAAAGCTGAGACAAATGAATGATCTCAATGGCTTTCTCTTCTTTCTAAACATTCTGATGTTCCTGTGTTTCTCCTCTTTGAAATGGAATTACGTTGTTGGTCAATACTATAAGTTTTGTTCCTCTGAAACATATCGAGCAGACAGGATTGTACTTTATGTATTCCTCAGGGGATCATCAATGACAAAGTAGTCAAGACCTTGCTTTAATCTTTCCAAGTGTGTCACAGCAACCTCAGCCACTCTTCTCTAGCGTTGTTTTTTAAATTATGGTTCAGAGGTGTGTGATAGCTGCAGGTCCACAACCAGAGAGGTAAACTATTTTTTTGTAGGTCTCCTGCTCCAGTACTGATCAGAACCATCTTTGCTTCGCTTTTGAAATCTGGCTGCAAGATAGTAACATTGTCACCAACACAGAGTAGAGAAAGAGGAGGCCATTTTGAGCCTTTCGTCTTTTTCTCCTTACATCTACGCAAATGTGTCGGGGTTAAGCATATTCATGCTTCAGAATTAAATATATATACCATATGGGTTCAAATTGAAAAAGCACATGCACGGCACAAATAAAATTCAGAATAATTATTTATAAAACCAGCCCTCTGATAGAGGAAACGTCCATTCTCCTTACAGTCCAGATCTTGATGTTGGAGTAGAATGCTCATTATGCTCTATGTACACCATAGTGAATTTAGAGAATCATAGTTATCCCTCCATTTTTTTATTCTCCTTATTATGACTAAAGTAAATAATTGCAGATATTTTATATTTTGAATACCCTTTTAAACATCAACATAATTTATGGACTGCTTTGTTTCATTGGAAGGTGTAGCCGACAGGTAATTTAGCAGCACTGGCAAGCTGACACAATCTCTAATACAGTATGTCCCACTTTCTGGATTTCTGAAAGTTAAGGAATTTGGCAGTTTCTCTTTCATTTTTTGGTTGTGCACCTTCAATGTGCTAATGGTGAGCCACAAACACTCTGGAAGAGGTACCAGATTTACCCAAGTGCATACAGAAGATAACAAATTTCTCCACCGACCTTCTAAAAAACAAATTCAATGTATGTAGAGTCAATGTGTGTAGAGTTGTCCACTGTTGCTTTTGGATTTTGTCTGAGCTGTGGTAAACAGTAGGATGTGCATCAAACACTTGTTATTTAATTTATGTGATATCCTTCACCTTTTGTGTGAGTATATGTCCAGTTTAAATGTTAAATGTTAAATGTTATTTAATAGTGACAGTAAGAGAATAAAAACATCTGTTCTTCAATTTCTCATAAAAATTGAATCTGAAAGAACTTCCTTGCTCAAACATTTGAATATAGCCTCTATCGGAGATGTCAGTGCTGATAAACCTCACCAGCTAATCATATAAGCCAGTAATTTCATGTGCAGTGCATGTATGTGCCTGTTTTCAACCAAATACATATACCATAAACAGGAAAGAGATACATTAATATTGCCGTCATTGATTCATCAGAATCACAACAACCTTTCGCATTTTAATCAAAGGGGCAGAACTGAGGTCTGGGCATCTCTAAGATCACATTAAAATGGGGATTGTTTGCACCTGAACTGTTGGGCATGAGAGGTAGGGAGTCAGTGATAGGAGATAGACTTAGAGTACAGTATATGCTTTTTGATGTATTATTTAAGAGAACTCACTTACTGGACAGAGTTTCTTCTGTCTTTACAGTCCTGATCCCTTGTCTGTGTATCATGAAAAAATAAGCATTTGGAGGTATGGCAGGGGGACGGGCTGGGCTGAAGCAATAAAAAGCACTAAAATGTAATTACAGCCCCGTGAAGAGTGGGACAGCTTAGTAATTAGCCTAGTAAAGCTGTAGAGATTGTAGGGCTGAGGCGGCCTGGAATTCTGAGCCTGTAGTGCCGTGTGGGAAAAGCAGTGGGAAGGCTAAAGCTACCCTTTGTGCTGTAATTACTGGAACTAACAGAGGCCATCACCGTGCCCTGGTAATGATAACCCCCCCTTCAGTTACCTTTTCATTGATATCACCCCCCCCTCCAAACATACACAAGCTCGCGCACACACACAAACAACTAACTTTACACCAACCTTCTCCCCTTCTCATGAGCTCCTTAACCTGTGCTGCTCATATTCTTTGGCTGCTAGCTGACCTCCTACCAGTGAAACGTATTACACCTGCTGATTCCACTGACAAGCCTTTAAAACTCAGGAATTTCTTTACAAGAAATTAGATTGAAGGACCACAGTCACATGAAGCAATTTTATGTGTCTTTGTGGCGGTTCTGTGAGTTGTTGTGTCCTTGTTCTCTTGATGACAATAGGGCTATTAACTCTTCCTAGTCCTTTAGGACCCTATATTCAAAACACTTACTGTACATGTATAAATTACCATTGCTTGCTATGGAAATTAAATCACATTTGTGCTCTGAATATGCAGCATGGCCCTTAAATATTATTGATTTTCAATTGAATTTGTTGCCTTCCAAAAGGCAGTCTTAAGCAGGCTATTAGCCTTTCAAACATATCAGTTTTCTATTAATGGACAGCTCCATGAGGAAGGACACAAATGGTTGAACATTTAGCATTATTTTACTATTCAATTTTGTGGTTTTTTTTTTCAAAGAAAGCTTTATTTTTTAAATAAGTGTGGTCATGAGAAAAGGACTAAAAGAAATCCAAAATAGGCAGTTCTGAAACCAATGTACAGTAAGTAAGAACTGGTAACAAGTTACAGTACCAATAAATGAATATAAAACATTGAGGTGAAGTGTTAGTTCTTTTTTAATTTTATTATTATTTAACATTTAGTAAGTTGGAAACTTACTGTTTACAAAGACATTGGATGGAAGATAGTCTGAAATGTCTTTGATGGTCCATTTGAGATTTTTTCTTCACCATTTGAATAGCTACAATGTTTATTGAAAAAGACCAAGAAAATGTAAGTGGCTGATAATAATTATTTTGTTTGTTGGTCTTGCAATTAAAGGCATTACTACATTTTCGAAAAATTGTGCTTCTTAAACAAAGGCAAGAAATAGTCACACTTCTGATTCACATTATACACAGGAAAATATGAGAAATCAAATTTCTCAAAACTCAAAAAGCACAAAAACTCACTGTGTTTGCTACAAAATAAATTTTAAGTCCTCAAATCGTGATGTATAATAGGTATAAATAATTTATAAATACCAATACATGGCTATAATTATGGTTAAAAAAACATTTCAAGAAGGGCTTACCTAGCTCTGCCCAACAAGCATAACACTTTCTAATATTGATCTAAGATTAAACACAGAGAACTAAAGCCAAAAGATTGGATTACTTTACAGGACACTTTTCCTGGTGTAGTAGGAGTTAATCTCTGATTTCTGATGTATTCCATGGATGAGCTGTTTTTCCCCATCATGAAAGGGAATGGGTGGAACAGTATCAATACGCCAAGAACATAATTGCTAATATCAATTTACAGTATCACACTAGTCAGGCGTCTGAATGCAGTAACATTTAAGGTTCTCAGAAAGTGAAGTAAACATTACTTAGCAACACACTGCAGGAATCTAATTATTGTTTATCAAGCAAGATGTTGGGTGTGTACTAGAAGCCTTGCAAACAACAATTAACTTGCACATGCACAGTTGTCACTTCTAGAGTAGTTTTCATAAACATTAATGTTCAAAAGACTGATAGACATTCTCAGTTTACTGGAGTTATGAATAACAACAAGGCCACACTCCTCGAGGGATCTACCTATAAATTCCAAGACTTCAATTTATTTGCCCTCATTTTGAAGTTTCTACTTTTGAGAAAATATCGAAGGAACACCTCTTTAAACATTAGAGCATTGTCCATGCTGAGTGTGGGAAATAAAGACACATTGCTGAACCCTACAAAAACTATGCACTGAAATTAAAGAGAAGCCACAGAATTGTGATAGTGCGTATAATCTAGGAAATAAAAAAAGCTTCATAAAAGAGGCAATATATTTCTGTCTCACTATAGTCTAAATCAAAATTCCAAATAGTAATATTCCTTCCTAGTAAATACATACTCCTTGTACCTACTTGACAAAAAACTCAACATTTTTTGGGATACTGCAACTTTATTTGAGCATCACCCTGCATTTAGAAGTTCTTTAAAATAGACGTGGTTAATCTGCCTGCCTGTCCTTCAAAGTTCCAATCTTTCTTATGTTTGTAGGTTAATACGGAGGACCATCACCTGTCCAGTTCATTGAACCACAACCCCTAAATAAATACAGCTGTTTTGAAGCATTTGATGTGTCAGAAAAATAAAAACAAAACTAAAACAACAAGACAAAACCACTAATATCCATAATGATGGTCCCGAGTCTAGAAACACAGGTGTCCAACTCTGTGCAAGTAATCACACTCATGCTGCATTCTGCCTCAAAGGGCACCCTCTTACTGCTCATGTTGCACAGATGAAAGGTTCATAACCTGCAATTTTGGGAAGTGTCCTTAGAAGGGACTGCATTAATATGTGTATCTTTCTTTTAAGTTGAAAGGTATTACAGATTGTTAGGGGGTTAGTGTATTTGGTGTGTTTGGGATGGAAGACATTAAAATCAATTTGAGCATCATTTGAAGAGATGCTGATTTACCGAGTCCAGTAATTATTATATGTGTCTTTGAACAAGTTGTGTCTAATGCACTGATGGGATATTATTTCACCATGTAAACTGAATAGCTATAATAAGATGAGTACAAGGAAAGTGACAAAACAGAAATTTTGTCCTTTCTGTTTTCTTCATGCCCTAGTGTCATCAGCATCGCCTGTTTCTTTACTCTACAGATCTTCATCTTTTTATGAATAAACATTATACTCAGTATGCTATATCCAACATAATTTTCACAGAAGCCAAGATGTTATGCGGAAACATATTGAAAGTGCATTTTCCACTATTTGAATGTTTGCTGTGGGCACGTCCTTTACTCAAATATCTTTACACTAAGATTGTATCTAATCCAATCCCTAATTTTAATCAATTATGCATCAAAAACATATTTATATAGTTTAGGGTCTTGTGTTGACAGTGGCATTATGTGCTTTAGTACTATCTCTGGAAACACTTTATTTTTTGCAAAGACAGTGATTACTGTTTTATGTTTAATGAAGTCAGCCCTGGCTCTTAGTATGTCCTATTAGTACCCCACAAAAATAATTTGAAAGCTGTTTAAGGAACATTTAAGACTGTGAGGTGAGAGTGAGCCCCAGGGGCTTGAGGTGACTGGTCATTGTTTTTCCTTCTTCTTTTTAGCTTCAGCCAGGGTCACTACAGGGAGATGAGCTGATCTAATCCAAACTCAAATACATTAGTTCATACAATCTTCCAGGCTATTGTGTCATTATATTTTAGCCAATTTGTTGTTGGGCATAATTAATACCACATTCGTTGTTAGCCAGCCTTGCCTCACAATTAACACAGTAAATTAACATTTGAAATCTCACCCACTGACCTTCAACATACACTATACTCTTAGTGGTATGGAACCACAAAATCTGGCGTGCATATATAGATTGTGTGTTAGCATACTGTATGCCTTGTCTGTTCTTATTTTTAAATACATTGCATGTCCATACCACACATTCTTATGCTGAGGTCTGACATTAAAAGAGCACTTCATCCCAGCCTCCAGCTAAAGAGCAGAGTCTGGAATTTCAGAGTGCTCCTCTGTGACTCTCTGTCAGAGCCATTTGTTTATTTCAGGTTTACCAAAACAAAAAAATAGACGGCAGAGATCTATGCCACTATAATTGCATATATTACTGTTCTTTTTTAAATTGTTTGTTTTTTAAATGTATTTGAAACGCATTAGAGAAATATAATTGTGTTTGATATGTAAATTTAAAGCAATTACTGGTGCCATAGTTTCATTCTTATAAAGGGTTAAGTAACCAAGGAGGTGAGAAAAGTAGCCAAGTATATTTTGAAATCACTGGTTTCTGCAGTAAATATTCGCATTAGACTTTGAACCTACTGTACATTGTAAATGACAGTAGTTTGGAATTTCTAAAACTGAAGATCAGCTCTCTTTTAATCCAGGTTTATTGGCATTATTATTGACAAAACCCAGCCATAGGTTTTCATCACGGCTATAATCTCTATACGTCTATCTAATGAAATTGCAGTGTAATAATATATATTTACATAGCAAGAGTACAAGAGAAATCATTCTTAAAAGCCATTACTGGTACCCCACTATAGTTTTACTTGAACTTTTTATTTTTCTGTGCTTGTATTTTCTGCATTACAATATACTATTTGTCCTGGATTTTAAGTGAAAAGAAAGCATCAATTTGTCATTAGCATACATTTGTGACTATGACTCCCCACCAACAATTAACCACATCTGGTCAGGTCCTGTACTGAGCTTTGAAGTCTGTCTCGGGGAAATTTATTTCAGTTTGCACTCCATTTGTCTCAGGAGTGCCGGTGGGCCTAACTTGAATCCACAGGGAATGAAGGAGAAAGAGAGAGAAATTCCTTTGTGCTGTAATAAGCTCAGGTGAGGCTGAAGGGCAGAGAGGAGGAGCACTGGGCTGACAGTTGCATTCATATCCCTCCTTGCCCTTACACACACACACAACCTTCACTTCAGAAGCTGTTATGGACAGTCCTCCTGTACTGTGTTCTTCAATGTCGTTGTTGCGTCTCTGTGTTATCTTTTTCTGTCTAGAAGATGAATGACATAGATAACAGACAACAGGGAACTCATAAAGATGAGTTCCCCGAGTCACAGGTAGTTTTGATGGCCTGGGTGAGTATATAATTCTTAATGTGCTCGCACAGAAACACACGCACAAACAAGTACAGATATTCAAAACCAGGGAAAGGAGTTTTTCAAAGAAGTGAAAATGTGAAAATGTGTTTTACAAAATCCAAGTAGAATGACACTGCACAGTGTTTTTGATTGTTAAATATTTTTGCTCACACTGTGCACACAGTGTTGTATTTCGTGCTCTTCATTGATTTTTTTTTCATTGAATCAGTTAAGCACTTTTGACTTTTTATGACTATTTGCAAAGGGTTTTGAAACATATGTCCATGACTGGACATGCTCATACACACAGACAGCCTACCCTGCTTTCTAAACCTCTAGATCTTTCTACCTCTGAGGGGAAACATGAATTTTACACAGGCTTAAGCCTGGTAAACTGAGGGATCCTCTGAATGAAACAGGTTGAGAACAAAGATTAAGGAGAAAAGGCTGTCTCCGCCCCTTGCTTGCTCAGAAGAGATTAACTTGTGAGACTAGACTAAAACACAGGGAGATAGTCTTTCAAAGCTGCCTTGCAGCCATGAGATGGAAACAGCAGATATAATTGGTCTGGTTACAAATGATCTTCTATGCACAGGTAATCAAAGAGGACAAGTCATTATCTTTCTGTTCCTAGAGCAGGGACGATGGTCACTGACAGCTTGCTCTTTTATTGATGATGGACAGGAACAAATAGCTGACCCCGGGGATCAATAAGGTAGTAATTCAAGTATATATATATATTCTTGCTTTGGCTAGTTGTTAATTTACAAAAATATCAATCAAAATAAAAGCTTAGGGAATATATAAAGAGTATCAGCTTGATGTTTTACTTCATATGAAAAGGTTAGTCACTAGTATAAAGCAAAACTAGCTTTAATGGAAAAATCTTTCATATGAAAAAGCACTCAGGTTGCCATCTTGGTATGAACTTCTGTATTCATACAGTATGTACTGTATGGTTTACTCACAGAAGCAACATACAGTATGGGTGAAAAGTGATTATATATATTCTTTATATATAAAGAATGATTGTGATCGTTAATCAGAAAAGCCCCAGTTTGAAAAACAATTCTCAGAAAAGCAGTGCAAAACAAAAAGAAACATCAGTAACTTTAAATTTATAGGGAGCTCCATTATATACATGAAAGACAAAGGCTAAACAGCCCTCACAGTTTGTCATATTCATATTTACCTCATCAAAGTCAACAGTAACTTACAAAAACGTATTATTTAGAAGAACATAATAAGAGAATACAGTATGATGTGTCACCTTGCTAGTATTTTCTCCTACAACAACTTAATTTCTTGAAATGCCGACTTGTTTCATACTTGGAATTCTGCAAAAGAAAGATCTTTCTTTCTTTTGTCCTGAATATGATTCATCTTAATGTCATTGTTAACAGTGGCATGTGCATACTTCCACAGATTAAAATAAGAGAGACGGAAAAGTGGTTTATTTGTTAGTATTTAGCTTAAGGGTGTTGTGAGGCATTTAGGTGTTCTGGGTGAGGTTCTTTAACTCTAATCAACCTGCGAAGCAGTGGAAGCATTCCATTATTGTAAACAGACAATACAGGATTGAGCAATGCTAAAAGATGACTGACCAAAATTCTCCCCACACACAAAATACCCCCCATCTCTAATATATTCCTTCTAATTTATAGGGGTACCAGTGTAATTGTGAATAGAACATAGAAGTTGTCCAATGTTCAGCAAAAGGTTGAGCTTTCTCTGCTCTTGCCCATGAAGAAGCTGGAGAGAAACATGAACAGAAAATGGCTGAGATCCTCAATAGAACAGAATAGGTTTTTGAAGAACGGGAAATTATTAAAAGAACCGTGCAGTTCATAAAGGATTATATACTAAATAAGGACACATTTAACGGCAAACACATCCCTCTTTAAGAATACCTAAGGCATAAAAACCCTCAAGAAACAACAGACAGGTACACAACCTGTATAACATCCCACCCCCCTTCTCCTCTGAACATTCATGTATTTAAGGAGGAGTCTTGCTTATAGGCAGGAAGGCATTGAATCTGTACTCTCCTCTGGACTGGCACAGCAACAGATAGTGCTGATTGACCCACATGAGAGGGAGACCTATCCTACAGCTGGCAGCTGAACTGCAGAGGGCAGGAGGAATAGAACAGAACAGGAGTGGGTTTTTGTAGTGGGAACATTTTGCTCTGGCTCTCTCCGAAAAATTTCAGGGTAGTTAACTCTGTGGGCTTCATTGAATAACTGCTTAAAGGGGTTCTGTTTCCTGTTGGATGCTAAAAGGGAGCAGTCATTACAGAAGGATGAGCTGGTGTTTGCTCTGTAGTGCGGTAGAGTCTGGAAATGTGTAACCATGTACACTTGTGCCTGACATACAGATATTGTTTTTTTAGGGTTTGACTGTATCACTTAACTGCCACTGGCCACAGTTGGCCACTGTATGAAAACAGTAACTGTAAATGCCTTTAATGTCTTATAGTTGAGAAAAGTGATTAACTCCAGTGAGGTGAATTAAAGCCTATTGTCTTTGGTGATGGCCTGAGACAGACAGTTGCAGGCAAAAAGGCTGTCCAGAATGCTGATAATTGACTAGGAGTTGACAGACCCCATAGAAGTGACTTTAGACCATTTAGAGTGAAAATCATATAACACCACAAGGTGGCAGAATGCCAAAGACTTCCCAGTTGATGTCAAATTGTGAGTACTTCCAGGATTGTGATGGCCAGAGAAGTGGCTGTAAGGAAGGCAGTCTTGATTTTCTACTATTTAGCCAGGTTGAGCAGTCTTTCATCAAACATTCAATAGCCGACTGTCAAATTGAGTTATACCACTACTACTTCAGCTTCACTGCTTTCAGGTGGTGGCACAGTGAGAACGTATGCATGTAAGCAACTGTGAACAAAAGTGCAGAGAAAATGTGTGATGCAGGTGTTGTTTTAGTGCATTAACTCTGGAAATAGAATGATGTCATCAGGGACCCAAGCATCAATGATGTAGGAGCTTAGGGTCCCCAGAAGTGAGTCCTCATTTAGTGTCTTGATATTTTAGAGATCAAGGAGAATGACTGCTTTCTGTAGAGGAGTATGACACAGATAGATGAATCTTCTCCCACATCTGTTGGTTGGACTGTAGGATCAGGAGTGACAACTGACCATGACAGGAGATGGGCAATAAAGGTCGGCCCATGTATAGAGTGGTTTCTGCCCTGTGCCAGAAATAGACATCAGCGGCTTGGTGATCCATGTTGAGGGTGAAGCACCTGCAGTATATGTACATGTGCCACATACATACTTCTGCTTAGTGGGCCATGCCCTGGGAGGGAATACATTTTTAATTCTATCCTGAAATATTAAGAGAACAGTATTGGATGCTGTAGCTGAGGTGGCACAGCTGAGGTGTAGTACATACCAGAAAGAAATGGTTAAGGACGAGCATGGAGGTAAGTTGCTTCTTGAGGAGATGAATTTCCTCTGGGGAGACTGGGGTCCAGACCCAAGAAGCCTTTTTTAAGGAGCTGATACAGTGGCTGTGTTGTCAGCAAATACTGTGGTTGCCCAGGAAGGTTGACAACTGGGCAGCAGAAGGGGGCTTTGCGAGTTGGAGTACAGCATTGATTTTTAACTGGAGGGGACTATCTAGTTGGAGATATGTGGAGAAATGCCAACCACCAAGCACTTCAGCTCACACCTGGTCCCACTGAGCAAATAAGATGTAATGCGGTAGCTGAATGACGTGGGTCAGTGTAGAGTTGCCAGTGGGTGAAAGACGGTTAGTGTTAAGTTTAGGTTTAGGCAACCCTGACTGTATGTTGAACTAATTTCTTGCATATGAATGGGAGAGATCTGGGGCCATAGTGTACTAAGGCTGTGGTTTGCCTAGGATGTCAATTTTGGCATGGCCATACCACTTAATGTTAGTGGAGGGAATAAAAAGTTTGTAGTTGTATGACTGACCAGAGAAACCCTGTCCCCAGTGTCCAGAAACAGTGGAACGCACACATCATTGAGATAAACCACAAACGTCTTAACATTAGTGACCTGGGAGAGCACAATGGCAGTTAACAATGGATGATGCAGCAGATACTGGGCCTGGGAAGTGTCAGGAGGACCTCTCATCATGGGGTGCTAGTTTGCCAGGCACATAACTTGATCCTAGTAGTGGTATGATTTACAGAACAGACAGGAATGTAAGAGTCTGTACAAAGTAGTGTTTGTATGTGTCTGATGTAAAGTCATTAGTTTTTGTATTTTAGTTTTAGGATTCACTGCTGGACTTCAATGCTTTTCAGTGCTTTCACAAAACCTGACCTTCTTTAATTTATGAGTGAACTGTTAACTACAGTAGCTGTTATCCAGGTGGGTGCTGCACATTGATGCTGTTGAAGGGAAGTCCCATTACCTGTAAAGCACTTTGAGTCTAGAAAAGTCCTATATAAGTGTAAGGTATTAGTATGATTATTTTTTAACAAATATAGAAAAATAGATGTCTACACCATAAAACAACATATAAAAAGCTTTGTCTATATAATTACCACTTGAACATCAGTCAACACCACGAACAAGACAGTACTGATCAGGCCCAGCCTTATTTTGCTAATGAGATCTGTTGAGACCAGACCAACTCCTGATTGTTTCTAAGATTTTTACATCTTTTACAGCAGGTGTGTGTGGCTTATATTAGTCTGACCCAGATTTCATGGCTCATATTCGTACATTTCTCTAAAGAGTTCACTCTTCGGCTCATGAAATCATTCTTGCTTTCTGAAGATTATAGTTTGAACAAGATTTTTTGCTATTGAACAATCACATGCTCTTTCAGAATGTCACAAATTATCTTTCCATTTCTGTAGAGCTCTGTTTCACCCTAGTGCACAGTGATCACATCTATGAGAGACCAAATTCCCTCTGACTGTCCACTACTACACATCCCTCCTACACAGACTCCCAATGTGCCTGCTTTGTGAAACTGCCCAGATGAAATTTACAAGCGCATTTATGCAATGCTAGAGATCTTAAACACTAAGCATACTGTATAATACATGAAATATAGTATAACACTTAATACAGTAATGTATATAATATATATTTACCTGTATAGATAGAAGATAGTATTTTAAAGCAAGTCAGAAATTCAGAAGTCTGCAGTAATTCACGTTATACAGTATATATTTACATTTTATATATACATACTTTGTGACTGTGGTATCTATATTATTATCAATGTTATTCTTTTTAAATATTGCTGAGCAACCACAGAGTGTCCTCTCATGTACATATACACATTTTTCATTTCTCCAGCCCACAGAAGCAAAGGTGAGAATGATGAGAAACAAGTTACAATCAAAGAGGGAAAATAAAATCAAAGACCTTTCTCAAGGATCTAAAGGCTGAGTCGTGTCCTTTCCGGGGGCGAGTTTCATCTGCCATGGCTGTCTTTCAGTTTCCGTGGGGCTCAGTGATAAGAAGAGTATTGTGTTCCTAATTGGGTATGAGACTGAATCGGGCTCTAGCATTCTAAAGCTTAGCACCGATGTGGGTGGGGTGTCAGACCTCTGGACCCCAACCATGTTGTGACCTTTCACCTTATTACTGGGATTATGGGAGTTTAATTTTACAGCTCATGTATAATACAAGGCTTAATGAGAACTTTGTGTCTGAATGTGGCAGCTTGGCTTGTATAGCTGAAGGACCCTTCAATAGTTAACCATGTCCTATAGGATGATTTATTGTCTCCTGGTGCAAGTGTCTTTTTGTGTTGCCTTGCCTCCTAAAGGATGTTTTACAGAGTTTGTGTACTTTAGTTGTCAATAGCACTGAAAAAGAACAAGAATATGTAAAACTGAATAAATAAATCCAGTGGTAGCTGTACTATTTCAGTTCTTTAAGGAGCTTTGCTTAAAGTGTCAGTGGGCAGTTGTTCATTTGTATGGAGGTAAAGCATCACACTCACTTTTTAAGTATTTTTATTGGTAAAGGTGCAATTGTGCTCAACCGCCTTTTAGAATATCCACTATAATTCCACCAACATTATAGACCTTCCCTGTAATCTCCAAATTCCCTAAATAATAAAGCAAATACAGATATATCGCAAATTATAATTCTTGCAAAATGTGGGAAAGGAGCTATAGCTTTTCGCCTTAACTTAGTCTGAATGAAAAGTAATTATTTTGAAAAAATTGGAACAACCAAACTAAATGCACCGTTGGAAGCTAAATAGTATTGTTTATTAAACATGAGTTAATATCTGACAACATATGACAAACATATACATTAAACATTAACAACAAAACTCTAAGATCTATTCAGATATCATATTCTTTCTTTTAAATTTATGACTTTTTAAATCACTATGCAAAAATGTTTGCTTGAAACAAAGTAAAATAGTTATTTGACACTATACTTCACAACGGAAAATTACATTTAATCAAGATAGGCCATTTACAACACTAGCTGGCATCACGGGGTTGAAATTTCACAAAATACAAAGGTACTTAGAATAAGAACTACACCTTAATTTTCTCCAAAATGATTTGAAAATATTCCTAAAAATGTTTTCATAACAAGCTCTGTTTTTAAAGAGAAACAACATACCAAATGTAGTGATGACACAAGCTCATTCTTTTATTCATATTATTCTGACATATGTTATTTAGTCATAAATTGCATTTTTTTGTTGTTGTTGTTTTTGGGACTGTTTTACATGTGCAGAATTTGTTTTTCCTTAACTTTTATACTTCCTAGACACTGTACATTACATGTGCTGCATTTAATAGCAAATCAATAGATGAACTGCATTGAAAAATTCACCCTTCTGACACGGCACTTTGCCTTAATAACAGAACAGAGAGAACCTTTAACCTTGTCACATATACTGTACATATTAAGCATGAAAGCACAATTGCTAGGTATGCTCTCAGTAGAAGGAGGAATTAAATTAAGAACATTAGTTGTTTTCTTCCTCAGATTAAATTGACTTTTTGTGAGCAACTATATTATATATTTTAATATTTTCTCCCTCGTTTTTTTAAGTTGTTTGAATAGCCTCCTGTCTGGCAACATGAAAAGCATACCACTCTGGTACAGTCACCATTGGCCTCTTTGCCCTGTTACTCAGGTCATTGGTGCTGCAGTGCTACTGGTTCACTCCATGAAAAAGAGTGGGTCCATCCCCCCCTCCCTTCCGTTTTATTCCTCATCCTTATGCCACCCCAAGTTTGCTCCCTCCTTTAGATCAGTATATTCTGTGAGCAGGAAGAAGTCCAAATTTCCTCCTTCACCATAGCAATGTGAACAAGCACTTCAAACAAACTCCACTGAAGTGTCTCTTTTTATGTCTTCATTGCTGCTGAGTTAGCTACTTGATTTTTTAGTAGGAGCAAAGCACATTAATGAAATAAACTCAAGTCTCATTTTTGTGCAGGTTTGCAAAACAAAGACTCTTTTTTCATCTCCTTTTTGAGTTTTTTTTTTACCTCATATACAGTATATATTTTACAAAAGATTGTTACAGTATGTTTTTTTTACAGACATTATAGCTACCTGGTGGGCACTTTATTTGACCTGATATCTGGAGATTAAAGGTGATATATACAGTACAAAAATATTGGACATAAAACTAATTTTCTGTGAGGTCCAAACTGAAATTTCCTAGTCTGAAGAAAAATTGAAAATGGTTATTTCGACACCTCGAATGAGAACTCCAGTAGTTTCTAACATGTGTTCTGTCAGCTCTCTACAGATGTGAGTGAGTGGTGGTTTCTGCACTGCTTGTAGAAGAGCTCAGTAGCAGGAGGGCT
This sequence comes from Lepisosteus oculatus, assembly GCF_040954835.1. Lineage (NCBI taxonomy): Eukaryota > Metazoa > Chordata > Actinopteri > Semionotiformes > Lepisosteidae > Lepisosteus > Lepisosteus oculatus. The sequence continues at coordinate 29,839,799 of NC_090701.1, forward strand.
TCTCTTCTTTCATTGAGCTTTCCTCAGGTTTCTCACCTGTCTGGTTATTATGCTTTAAAAGAGTACCCCCCAAGGGGGTTCCCTGTAATATGGCTAAATGAAAAGGTGGACAGTGTGGGCTTCACTTTGTGTGACATTTCAATTGTACGAACTATGGGCCACTTCCGATGCACTTGATTACTATTAACTTGATCATTTCCATCAGTGACTTTACCCTTAATGGTTTCTCCTTGGGATATCTTCCACTTTGTTCTTCTACTGTTGTAAACCTTTCACAACACGTTTATTCCATGACATCTTCATCCCAGCAACTGGGACAATTGCTTCAAGCATTCCCTTTCACACATCTTAAAGTTGTTTCATGCATTTCCTATCAAACATCCACTAAAGGTAAAGGTGACTTTCGAGATTTCCAAACTCACTTCCTTGCAGATGTTTGTTCACACGAGAAAACAGTTGCCAAAATTTACAAATCCCTCATGAACTTACTGATGTTCTTAAATAATTTTGCATGCTAGATGCAAATTGAGTTACGTTTTCACCTTATGACATGAAAAAGAAATGTATTTTTAACTAGTAGCAATATAATTGAAAACAAATCTTTACTTTGACTGTTGATTTTGTTGTAAAAACAATACAGAAAGCTGTTTGCGTTTTATGCCACAGAACATTTCAGATTTAGTTGTTCTAGAAATAAATCATAATTTGATCTGCATTTGCAAAGACTTTATATCAATGTGAGATGCATAGACAACAGCAATTAAAAAACAAGACTTGAAAGGGCAACAACAAAGCCTAGTGTTTTCCAATGACAAGCTGCAGTGTTTGCACTTCAGTCAGGTGGTGCTAAATAGGATCTGTGGATCAAGTAGTGCACTAAAACAAAAAAAATACAGTACTGCTTGATAAAGCACTTGGTAATTATCCACCCTTTGGAAAGGTTGTTTATGGGTTTAGAATGGGAACGTACATTGGTTTTTAATGTGGTTTCAAAAGTTAAATACTATGGATGTGATAGCATCGAAACCTGTTGTCAGAAGCTGATAATCTCTACTTATGGTGAATCTACAAAAGGGTAAAGCTTCATGAGCAGATTTTTAATCCATCTATATATAGTATTTTAATATGCAACGTTGACTCATTTTATACAATATTACAGACTTTGCAACACCTTTTGTCTGGATTAAAAAATAAAACATTATGTAAAGTTATTGATTACATAAAGCAAACAGTGATGTGGTCTCGTTGGGATTATCTAGGATTTGTATTCAATTGACTGCAATTACTACAGTAAGCAATTAAAATATTACAAGATTTTTCAAAGCCTGCTTCTTGTATCATGTTGCAGTATTCTTAAACATGTATAGACATTGTGCTTTACTGCAGGAATCATTTGGTGAGCAATAACTCCCTACATTTCAGCAGATGTTGTCCTTGTATTATGAGGTATTCCTGGATAAAAGGTGGACATCAAGGGAAACCGTGGAAAGTCAGAGGGTTTATCTGAGAAGCATGAAAATGAGAGGGATTTATGTGGAAAGAAAAGAAAAGATAAGGAGCTAGTTATTTCCACACCATGAAGATACTTTTCCAGGCTTTTACTCTTAGTTGGCAAATGAACTATTACAAATGTTTAGAATTAATGTATTGTACTGATTAATGTGTTAATATTTCTGTGTCTAAATAAAAGTCACAGGAAATAATATGTTCATGATGACTATTCATGAAATCATTTAAATATATTGAGTGACATTTAAAATAAAAAATATATATTATTTTATATATCTCAATGTAAGAAAGGCATGAGTATTTTCCACTTCCAAGTACAGCTGAATGTGAAAATAGTTAAAATAAGAATGAAATCCCCCTTTATGATTTTTTAAATATTTTATCTAAATTATAACCTGTTTTTTAGCAAGGATGTTTATCATGCAGTGCTAATATTTCAAAGTGTATTGCACTTTCTTATAAAGACCCTGAAGCATTAGTGTTGCTTTGGTAAAGTTTACAGACCCCATAAAGAGCATACAACATACCATACAGTATGGCATTTTTTCAGTAAACAGCACATCTTACATCTCATTGAAGTTTCAAAGACTTCAGTACACCTGCCTTTGTAAAATATCTTCAAGGGACCTTTCGTAATATTTCAGATAAATCATTTTGTAAAGATGGTTTCATTACTGGTATATTCTGCTCATCTGCCTTGGGTTGTTACTGTATGTGTCTTCTCAGTCATCTGTCCATTTGCATAAGTTCTGATATGAAGTTCTTCCAAATAAATTCAATCATTCCTGAATTAGTTTGAATCACTGAAGATACAGCAATTCCTTCACTTTTACCCTAGATGGGGAGAGCTAAGAGTATTCAAGAGACCAAAACAATATTTAATAATATTAGGAGACTTTTAAACGATATATATACTACATCAGGCTCGATTTTTTTTTTCCAAACACGTTAGATGGAGTCTTCAAAGAAGACTATAGCCCAATTAGCCATCTTTCAAATGCTAAAACACAGATTTTTTTAAACAAATTACTGCAGGATAACTCTGCTTTTGTGTCCTAATCTGGTAGGTATAGCCAGAGGAGAGGAAGTCTCACAGGGTCAGTCAATCCTAGCTTGGGGGAAGAAGATAGTAAAGTGTCCTCACTTTGCTCAGAGAGAGGAAAACCAGCTAGTTACATTAGTCTTAACAAGGTTCTTAACCTCAGAGAGAAGCCCCAACATTTTTTTGTCTTTAATGTTGATGTATTTTATTTACAAGTATCAATCTACTAAGTATATTATTTCCTACTACATAGTAGTAGAGTAATAATTTCACATATCATATAGTGCCTGGAGCGAATGATCTAAAAGTTAATTAGTTTTCCTAGCACAAAAAGTAATTACCTTTTTTGATATCAAAATCAAATTTAAAAATAATTCAATATATACCAAGGTTGTTGTGGTTTCAGGTGTGGCCAAATTCAAAATTAAAGATATAATTTTAGATACTTTAATGCAAGTCTCTATTTTTTACGGTTTTTAGCTAAGGTTTTAACTATCATCCACAGTGATTTTTTATGTTCATCTCTTGCATTGCTCTTGGATTTCTCATCAGTTTCAAATAGCTTCACACTGTTTATGATCTCTAGCATTGGAATTAAATAGAAAGTGCTACAGTATAGAAAATGAATATGCTTGTATTATTCATCTGCAAAAAGGGACATGCAAAGCTTCACAACCGTACTGGATATTTAAAAAAAGAAATTAAACCAGACCATCATTTCACAAAATATCTCCTGAACAGATAAGGGCTTAAAATCACGAGCTTCAGAAACTGCATTAGTTGTCCCCTGTTATTTTTCTCCCTTGGAATTAGCTGTTTGCTTTCTCCATTTAAAAAAAAATGTAAAAAACAGCACTGCACTAATTGTATCATGAATATGGCCTTAATTGTCTTAGACACCACTGGACATCAAAGGCCTTGAGAGAGTGAAATGGGAGACATATTTGAACAGAAGTGTGACTTTCTCCTTGCCTTCTGTTTTTGTTCCAATTGCCTGAGAGGCTCGAGGCCAGACCATCTGAATTAGGCTTCAAACCCTCTTAAGCAGCAACCTTATTGAAATGCACGGAGCCTCTCTTTGTAAGACACCTAGGTCTACTCCTCCTGCAACAGGCCCAAATTAAAGGCACAAAGAGGGAGAATGGGGATTGATTGCAATGAGGACTATTGTCTCTTATTTATATGGTTATTGGGTGATGTCAATTGAGCCTGCCAGTGTCAAAGTTCCCACATCTACGACACCTCCTCTTATTTCAGAGCCCTACTTGTCCAGCTCTTAACTGCTTGCTAACAATGCAGACTTCACTTGGGTGACAAAGGTTATTGGGCTCTGTTTCGAGCTCAAGATAATTTCCTTCAGTTAGAGACATGTCGCTAGCAGGGCTCCATTTTTCTCCATCCTGTGTGCATCGTGTTGTATTTGGCGGTGACTGGAAGGGGGGCTGGAGAATCGTGTAATGCCTCAATGTTGGAAGAGGTATTTCAGGGTAAAGGAACACCCCAATCCTCCCACTTCTTCCCCATTTCGCATACTGAGATGCGTGAAGCCCAGAGTCTTTCATTGTCACCTTGTAATGGAGTATGGCAGAGTTCAAATGTAGGGCATCTTTTAACAAGCCTCATTTTAATAATCTTTTTCACAAAGATCACACCTCTCCTTAAACCCTATGCACTGGTGGTTCAGCAAATACCATTAAGAAAAAAAAGACTATTTTTAAATCTTAAAAAATAGCATTCATTTCTAGTCAACTGCTACTATGAGCATTAACTTGAAAGTTCTGCAGCACAGCAAATTAATTAGATTTTTTTTTTAAATAATAACATCACTTTATAATTTCTTGCATTAGGAATTATCTTTTTTTATACCCCAGCTTGCTCTCCATGAGACACACAGATAGGGAGAGAAGCCTGGGATCAGAGTACAGGGTCAGCCAGTGTACAGCCCCCGTGGAGCAGTTGGGGTTAAGGGCCTTGCCCAGGGGCCCAACAGAGTAGGATTCCTCTGCTGGCTGCAGGATTTGAACCAGCAACCTTCCAGCCACAGGCACAAATAGCCACAGAGCCACCGCTCCAACCCTTAATGGCTGCACTAATATCTACCGGGGTACATCTGAGTATGTTTTAGCATTCGAACTCTCATATACCACACTTTTACTTGTGGTTGAGATGTACTGTACATAAGGCTATGGTGGTACTGTAGTTCCCCTGATGAACACCAAGAACAGCACTAGACATGACTGATGTTAATAAAGAAGACAAGCCTGTTTAAGCATGCATTATCACTAAGAGATTGCAATGTGGTGTTAAGATTTAGAATGTATGGCGTGTATCTACATATCATAAACCTTAGTAATCACAAAGCAGCAGACAACTCAGAAGAAGAGACACCTGAACAGGAAATGTTCAGCAAATCTCTCACGCAAAACCATTTAAAGAATTAGTTTGGATTATCTTTCCTTTTTGAGATGCCTAGATGATCAAAAAGAAAAAGAATTCGACCATACTTATTGTTTTAAATTAAACTATTTGTGAAATGGAAAGAGAGAAAAATTAAACTATTTTATTTTATTGAGCAGAGAAGTAGACAAAAGGCATTCAGAAAATGTGAAAAGATCAATGATCCACATACTGCATTGCATGCAAAAAGGCCACTTTACATACAGTACATGATGACAAAGATTGAAAGCAAAATAAATTACTGGTTATTTTACCTTATATCTCCTTTGTAATTTAGAATATGAAAGTTCCTTGGTCAGGAAAGGTACACCAGGCATGACTGGTGTAAACTGGTGTGAAGGTTGCTATAGAATTTTCTCTGTGAATTCTGAAGTTCTTGAAACCATTCTCCGGGATCAAATTTCTAAAACTGACGCACAGTGCCAGGTTCTATTTACATTTGCATAAGTAACACAACCTGCAGTTTTAAATCTTTTTTTCCAGTTCAAGAATATCAGTGTCTTACACTGGAGCTAGATTTTATACACACCTTTCAAAGCCTAAATTCCACACTTTTCTCATGACAATAATGAATATCCAGAATGAATAATAATATACTAGATATATTAGATCTAAATATATTTTATTTATGTACAAAGAACACAAATGTCAGTTCATGTCAGTCATTTGTCAATATTGACTTTGAGACCTGTTACATTTACTGTATATTGTATTGAATGGGATGTAATACTGTACTATACTGTATCTCAAATCAAAAACAGATGAAAAAATCTGAATGACCATTAAATATGGAATTAAATTGGGTATGAAAATACTAGATGTAAAAAGTGCTCAAAGAACAGGAGCAGGGAACAAATACTGGTCCCACATTTTTAAATAGTAAGATATCTAAGATTCCATACATCTATATATACATTTTCTAATTGTTTTTTTTTCAATACAGAGTCACAGGGGAACCAGCGAGGTACGCCCTGTAAAGGACGCCTGTCCGTTGCATACAAACACAAACGTAGCCCAGTCACACCAGGGCTAATGTTCCCCAAAGTAAAATAACCTACCTGTATGTTTTTTAGACTGTGAAAGGAAACCAAAGCACAATGAGAAAAACCCACGTGATCACAGGAAGAACATACAAACACCACATGTAGCTCCCCAGGAACTGAACTCTTCAGATTGACTTTTATTATTTCTGGTGCCTTTTGGCCAGCTATATACTCCTTTCAAAGTAAGTGGTGTAACAATGCTTTTAAGTCAGGTTAATGACATATTTTTTTAAAAAGGAGCCAAAACTACAAACCTCGGTACAATTAATAATACACTCTGGATATCTAGGTTTAGATCAGAACATACAAATTTCACATAGAGCTTTCTAAAATTAGACTTAAATTAAAGATGGCTCACTCAGTGTTAAGATTAACTTGGTCAAATTCCAGAGAATTGAGTATTTTTAAAAATATGATTTAAACCACTTAGACCTGAGTCTCAATAATAAATTGTGACTCTTAATTTTGCTCCAGGAGTTAAAAAATTAAAGCATCATTACTTGAGTCTTAAATTCTAGATCCCTCCCATAGGGTTTATATTAACTTTGTTTGACCAAACCAGGTCCTGAATTCAACACAGCACCCTGGTGCTGTGTGACAGCAGTGCTTAGCACTGTACCACCAATGCTGCCCATGTTTAAACTTCTCATTATCAAACCAAAATTATGCAAGGGGATTTTCTCACATCTTTAGTTACAAAGCGTGATCCACTGTTTGTCCATGACTGTGAATGGCAACCTCCTAAAACATGGGAACAATAAAAAAAAATCTAATGAATTCTGTTAGAGGACATCTTCCATTGATTGAAAAACCCCAGGAGGAAATATGAACTGTTGTTAAATTCTGTTAAATTCTTGCTAAACCACCCAGGAGTCTGGACCAGTTCTGTTGGCAGTTTGTGTGTGGCTCAATTAGGAGCTGATATTTCCTAATATGAATGCTGACCATAATGAAAAGAAAAGAAATCATATGAATGGCTACAGTATCAAAACATTTGTTTAGGAATTCCACTCCGAAGGGGATGTATATCAATCTATTTTTTATAATAGTGTAATTTAGTGTTGAGGCCTGGCCTCTGGTGGTGACATTGTACTGGGATGAATAAGAAATGGGGGTGCAGGCTGAGCCCTCGCACTAGGCCCTGCCTGGTTCTATTCAGCCTAGGCCTAATCTGCTTCAGCTCAGCTCCCCTGCCAAAGCTCCTCTCTCGCTGCTACTTTTTTTTTCTGTGAGAATTTTTTTTTGTTACTGTTTCTTAAAGAGCTCAGCTGGCTTCGTGGGACTGAAAAGAATCAAATTATTATTAAAGATTTTGTGGAAAATCCACTGAGAATGGAGCCTGGGGTAAGAATGATAGCATTGTGCCTCTTGTGGACCATTCCCAGCTTCCACTGGGGATGAAATAGTCAACTCTTTCTTTGTTTTCTTAACCCTTTCAATGGAAACAAAATAATATTTAGCTTTGCACAAAATACCTTCTTTTTATCAATTTTAATCCTTTATTTTCTTTTAATTCTGTCTTTTTTAGCATCCCTCCCTCTGGTAGTCTTGTATATTCACCCTACCTTCCACAATCAGCAGGGGTGGACAATTTAGACTGGTACAATAATGACCGGCCTGCAAACAGAGGAACAACCAAGGGATTATCAACCTTTTCAGGGCCAATTCATTTTCCCCTGGCCTGTGGTTAGAGAACACATTGACAGTGCACATTTCTTCAATTGTTCCTTAGATGTTAGTCAGTTCCAGGACAGATGTGTGTGTGCGATGGATGTGTGCAATATATATGAAACAGCTTATCAGAATATTACAAAATGTTCTGTAATGTAAAGGTTTTCCTACTCAATGTGAAGCTGATCAACAGTGTTGAATTGGGGTGAAAGAAGAGAAGATGTGCTATCTATCAGTAACAGACTTCATAATGAACTCACTTTTAGTGTGCATGACAGGTAGAGGTAGTCAGTCAGCCTGTTGGTCTGTAAAGTAATATAAGTTTAGACTCCAATCATACAATAGAAGAATTACAGGGAGGTCCATGCAAAAAGATGGCAGAAAAGTCCTGCTGTATGGGGTCACAATAAGCCAGATCACATTGACAGTTTTTATGACTCCTATATCTTTGCTCATGTTTTCCACACTTGGAAGCATACTAAAAAATACAAAAAACAGTCTCAAATGCATTTCATTTACAAAAATAAATATATCTTTCATTTCCTTTTTGCTTTAATCTGACAGTCTGTTAGAGTGCCACAAACCTAATCATCCCTTTTTTTCTGCCTCCATCAGTATGGATGCATGCCTATGAATTTCAATGTGCATCTGTGTGATTTGGGGATAGGGGAAGCTCAGTCAATCAAACTACCAAAATAACAGTTTGAGATCAGGTTCTAAATTAAGTCCCTCTGGATGTCATAAACACAGAGGGTTCTTTTTTTCTCCTTCATATTCTCCAGAAGGATTCTCTATTTTGCTTTCATCTCTCTGACTGACTGAAGACTCGGATCCCTGGTGGAGCTCAAAAAGCTTACATCAGCTCTGATACCACGAATGGCGTTTAATCAGCTCCATCAACAGCCAGAATACACACAGCCCTTCGAAAGCAGAGAGAGATAAAAAGGTCGGAGGTTCTGTCTGCACCATGCCACTCGGTACCGCAGGAGATTAACAGGATCTTACAACACCGACGCTTCTGTTTTCTGATTTTTCAGCTGTTTCACTGGGTACGCCACAAAACTGACACATTGAGAAAGTGCACACTTACAAACAGAAAGAAGAAAGAGTGTATCTTCTGTCTTCTCATTTTGAGCAAAGAAAAAAAAACACTTAATATGCTTGCGAACAACAGAAAATAAATATTTTGTCCAACTCCATTTTTTTATTACTTCTGGTTTCTGGTAAAGGATGACATCCACTGGTTCAGTCACTTACTTCAGAGGACCAAGAAAATCTACTGAACATTTCAGGTAACCACCAGAAAACATGAGCACACAGGGAGAAGAACTTTACCAATAAATGTCATTTTTAAAATAATATATTTTAATAATACCAGTGCTTACACTGTTACACTCTGTATATGAATCAGACTTACAGTATTGTATATCTTGTCAAGGAACAAGTCGAGGTTTATTCCATGCTGAAAAGAAGAAGAGAAACATAATTTTACTGCTGTGGAGCCTTCTTCAGGTGTGATATATAATGATATATCTTGTCACACATTTGAGTTGAATGGATGATTAAAAAATAATCATATAGCTTAAAATATTGATAATTTCGTTGTCTTTAATTCTACTACATCTTTGGTCCATTGTCCTTCCTTTAGTAATTCCGATTTTAACATTTCAATTTCCTGTAGAACAAAGATCATAGTCACTTAAGCCTGGAGGTTTTTCCCAAATCAAATAGCAATGAAATCTTGTATAAATCAGGACTCTGTCAGTGTTAATCTTTGAAGCTACATATGAGAATATTCCTGAACATTAAACATGGTATTTAAAAGTTTCAAATTTATTTTGCACATCCTTATTTTGAAGGTTTGCATATTTTATTTTTTATGACTAGATATTGTTATTTGTTGTCTGTCTTCCCTTTCTTACTGTCAACTGAATGATAACAGCTTAATCTACTTCATGGCTATCCTGGGATCAGACCAAAAAAGATGGTTTACTAGAGAACCCATGAGCTGATTACTTTCAAAGACCAAGTTGCACTTTTAAAAACGACAAACTAAAGCAAATTGGAGGTTGGAAAAATAAAGATATTAAGAAAATTTCATCATGAATCCTCAGTAAAGTATGTAAAAGAAGGCCATTGGCAACTTGAAATGAATAATTTAACACATTTCAAATAATTAAAAAAAGCTGCAACTGCATCAAGTAACATGTTAATCAGCTAATCCAAATCATGAAATTTTAGTAGTCAGTTTGTAGATTTGTGATGTTTTCACTCCCAACATGTGTCTGTCAACATGTTACATCACATCACATCAGTTTCTGGTCACAAACTGACATTCTCCACCACTAACTGTGCCTTATTATTCATAAGAAGAGATATTTCTGTCTTTTGTCTGTATACAGTTGAAGCACTCCAATTCTGAAAGCTGTTAATAAGTATAATAATGCTATCATAATTTCTTATTATTAGTTATGATTATATTAATATTGTGGTGTTTTTTAATTTGTTTTGAATGTGTTTCACTGTGTACATATTTTGTTAAATAGTCTGGGTGAGAAATAAACATTTTAGGAGGGTACCTCTGTATGTAAGGTCTATTTGCCTACATATTATACGATTTCAAAATGAAATGTTTTTCTATAGTATTTACTAACAAATATTATAATGCTTATAATGTAACTGCTATCACATGACTTATGATATGCCCCCCTAAAGTGTGTAAAATGTTAAATATTGTTCTTTTGGAAGTTTAAATGTGCAGATTTTTATTTTAAAAACTTGCTTAAGAATGTGTAACAGCCTTTAAATATAAAAATAATGAAATATTAAAAGTTATCACAGATAGAGTGGACATTGACAAACTATTTTACAGATAATGAGAAAGATAAATGATTTCAGCAAATAACAATAATGATATATGAGATATGTGGTTTACTTTTAACGTGTATTAACCTTTCTTTAAAGCTCAAGTTGTTTGTAGTGTGGTTAGAAATGGTCTTCTGTATGTTCTGGTGTGCTTTGTGAAGATTGTTACTACATGTTCATACTAGTCCAGTAAAATTGTAATACTTTGAACTGTTTTAAGTCTTTGAACTATGTGATCAGCTCCTTCTCCCCTTATTTGCAATAATTGGATCATCAAAGCAGCAATAGATCAGATTAATCTCCAAACACAATCCCAATAAAAGCTGCACTTTATTTTTAAATAAATAATAAATAAATGTACACCCTGGGGTAAATTTGTTTTCTTAAAGAAAGACCCTTACAAGAATATGTGTCCATATTCTTCTATTTTTCTTATTGCTTATTACTTATTGCTCTTTAATTTTGTTTATCCTAAAACAGTATTCTCTGTTTATTAATTGAAAATTAGTTTGCTTTGATACCCAATTACTTCAGGTTCCTTAGAAGTTGTGGGAGCAGTTAGTTTAAGTGAAGAGGATGCTGACAGGAGGTATTCAACCCTATTGCTGAGCTATGGTTCAGTACAACATCAGTTGAGGAACTGAATTGCCATAGGAGCTTTTATGATTAACAAATGTACTTAAAGAGTAGACTAAACTTTGGAAAAAAACTTTTTACAAATATCTTTGTGGCTATTTACACAGTTCTCTTTTGACAGAAAGCAAGGCTTACCAAGGCTGTAATATCATAGATACCACCAGTGTAATTCTACTGTTTCTGCTAGCAAGAAGACATGCATTTTCTCAAAGAAAAGTTATAAAAGTTATATAAAGAAAATTAAACCAATATTAAAATACTGAAAGCAAAAATATGCCTGTTATTACTCCATATAAATGTAAAGACACGGATCTTACATTGTCTCTGTCCAAATCCTAGCAGTTGGACTGGCTGATGGCACAGAAAAGAAGTGCAAGTGTTCTGAATAATGTTCTTGCAGATTCTGTGTTCAGATATAGGCCATTCATCTCAATCTCAGAATTATTTTACTCAAAAAAGAAGTTGCATGGATTCTACTGTATATGTTAAAAACTTTTCATATCATAAAATTCATCATCAAGGATGGTTTTCTGGTGTTAGATGATATGAGTTTTAAATTAAAAAAAGCTAAAAGGAATGAAAAAGGACAATTAAAATGCACTTAATTATTGATGGAGGAGAGTGACATCACTGAATGGTAAGGCATTATGTTAACTTAAAAAAAAACTAAATTAATTATTTTCTTAATTATCTTTCTCAACAGAAAAAGACACAATCATCAAAAGAAGTGTCCATTCATACAACAAGCAAGCATCTAAGCATTTCTGAAAAGAAATGTTGTCTATGAGGAGATCAATCATAAGTCATTCTGTATTAGAGCATGTGAGGCTGTACAGTACTGTATGGGAGTGTATTGAGAGGAATTTGGCATTGCACTGTCTCTTATTGGCACCAGTCAAAAGACACTTTCCTTCTGAAAACAAACATCAAGTCTGTCCTCCTTAATGTACACTGAATTTCTTCAACCTTTTGTTCGACTGAAAAGATGCAGATTAGTGTGGTATTATTTGACAGTACATCTGTCACTTTAACATCTGCTGCGCTGACATAATTGTCACAAATCTTTCCTTAAGAGATGTTAGAGCTGCAGTCATTCACCACAGCACTGCTTCCTGAGCAGCAAGTGTGGCTGAGCCAGCTCATGGACTGCTCTGTATGTCATTATAACCAGAGCGGAAAACCTACCTGTGGAGACGCGGCTTAGCTGGCGAAAGCCCAGAGTGCTGTATGCCTTGAGATGTGTCATCAGTTCAGCATGATTTCCACTTGTCTTGCATGTATAAACAGCAACTTTATCAGGAGACATGAAGACAGCTGCATTTAATCTAATGATCAATTTGTGGTATCTGCTGTTTGCAAGAAAACATTTAACTAGAGTGATGATTCACATTTCAGTGCTTTTTAACATAACTGAACAATAAAAGTGTTGCTGAGTTTTGACTGGGTGAAAGTGCATAAAATAAGCCTGATAATGAGGTCTTTAGTATGAGATACTGTATCTTCTACACATCCCAGTGAGTAGAACACACCCACAGTTCAGCATCCCCCAGTTACATTCAGGGGTGAATCTAAGCCCTGTTTTGTTAAATGTAGATGATTCTGAGCTCCACTCTGTTAGATGTACTTTGATATTAGACAAGCTTCAACTGATATTAATAAAGGCTTTTATAATAAAACACCTATCCCAGAACTATACTGCCATGCATTGAGTAGTACAATACAACATATTTTGTTTTAAACAATGACAATTAACTACTATATGCCGTATTTTGACAGTATTCCCTTTAAATATTAGTGTTTGTTTAGCATAAAATAAAAATTGCACAGACACACAGCTATTCATCCACAACAAATACTATGCAAAAGTTTATTTTGATGTTTGGAAATAAGTTACGATTGTATACAGATATTTTAATGCACTTTATTATTTTCGAGATGGTATGCCATCATGTTAACTGTTGGTAATGTGATTAACTTTACACTGGATCATTAGTGTAGCATGTGTGTATTTAAAAAAGAAAAAAAAACAAGCATTACACAAAGTGTTTTTTTAATTTGTTATTATAAAGTTAACATCTATTAGCCTAGTACAGACAGTAGGACACACGTCATAACAAGTGTGCCATCAGTGAAAAACAGACATTGAGGTAACCGTTACAGTGGAAAAGTAACAACACTGTCCCAACAAGTTATTCTTTCTGCAAATATATACTCTTACTAATATATACATTTCTTGTAAAATAAATAATCATAAAAAACATCAGACTTTAGAAATTCAAAAAAAGCCACAAACTAGTTTGTACAAAACTTTGGATTTTAAGACATGCAGAATATTTTTCAAAAGGAAACAAACAAAAAAAAAAGTATAAAATAGACTACAAACTTAAATGTAGTACAGTAGTTTTTAAAATTAAAAGTGTTGCTTGCTGTTGTGACACATTGGATGAATCATAACTAGTGATGCGAAAAGGACTGCAAATACCTGCCATTGCAAATATTCTGATCTGGAGCTCATTACTGAAATCTGAGTCTCAGTATAGTTCCAAAGATCTGATGTTCATAATTTTGTCCTATGGAATGTGCAAAAAAGTGGATAGGTCTTGTTTAATTTAAACAACCAAGCCCACATGACTGAGACAAAATGAGCAATCAATGCATCTGCTTGTGATGTGAAGCCACCACAGGCACAAAGATGTACAGATATTAAAAAGTACTTTTAAATGACTGATGTTTGACAGAACAAAAAAATAACCTGTTACATAGCACAATAATCTCGCAGTATTTTTTTTTATTTGGGAGTATTAGATCTTTTTTATATCTGAATGTGAATTGTGAATTTCGGACAGGATTATACATACAGCATTGAGAGCTGGAAGGCATTGAAAATCAGATTTATAATGTTCTTAAAATATTTGCTGACAGAAAATTTGAATAAATTGGTATAAATGAAAGCAACGTTCTACCTTGTTTGAACTTGTCAATACTGTTTACAGACAGAATCACGCATTAAATCATAACCTCGTGAACTGCCTCCAGTTTAGAACCATTACCATCATACTGTCACAAACAGGCAACACTTTTAAAATATGTCTATCTGGTTAACATATACACATTATATATGAAAACTGAATTAGTACAAAACTTCACATCATTTCATTTTGCTCAAAACTATTTCTACACAATTTCTTTCATAGAAAGAAAATATAGTTTTATAATGTATAGCAATGGCTGGATAGCAGCATTAAAGTGGAAGATATCTGAATTTATGCTTGTCATTTTGTTTTCTGGGAAATATAGCTTTTCTGGTCTGCACGATGGCATGTCTGGTCAGGTAGTGTATGACTATTTATGAGCTATAGGAATGGGCCCAATGCAGTGTGTTTTACAATAGTTCATCACTGGAATGCTCGGAATTAAGTTCAAACAACCATATTTGGCAACTTCTTTTTCCATCTCTACAATTATGCCAGGATTTGCAAGAGTAGAGCAGGTAAATATAAGGGAAGACGTCTCTGTTCATGTTGTGGTTAAAAAGAAACAAATGGCACAGAAATAAATGTATACACCTTAAGAATATATTCACAACATTAGACTTTCATACTTCAAGTTCCATTGAACTATGTCATAAATTAAATTGTTTTTTTTTTCAGGTACCACAGAGTAAATTTTCTATTGCAACAAACATCTTTGGAAATATGAATTCCAGAGTCGGTTTTAACCGTGCAGTGCTCTATTTCATTACAAAAATAAGATCATGGAGAGACAGTTTAAATGCAGTTATGAATTAAAGCAAATTGTAAATATTCCCAATTACTCACGTTTTCTGATTCTTGACTCATGTGTTTCCCTTGCATAATAATGGGATAAAATGCATGTCATAGTTGTGCAATATCCAGGCATAAATTCAAGTCAATAATCTGCCCAGGCAAAAGGACTTATTGATTACATTTTTGACTGCTAGCAAGATTTTTAACTTTTCCAGAGTAACAATAGTACATTAAAGCAGGTTCCTGTTGAATCATTGTCATTGTCAAGTCATCACTGCTCACTTATATTCATAATTTGATTCAGTTTCTGAAATATATCAATTGTCAGGCTAACGCCTCTTATTAATAACCACCCATGTAATTAGCAGTAAAGATTTAAAAGATACAACCATTTCTTGCACTAACTGAACTTGAATAGGATTTAGAACAATTTACAATAAACAACTGTTTCATTCACCAATCATGGACTTTTGTTCCACTTGTGTTTTTACCATTGTAGTCCTGATTTGTTCAAGTACATTGTGTTAATGCGGTTGTTTGACTGTAGCAAAGTGGAAAAATCTTACCCAATGGTTAGTAACTGGTTAACACTATGTTTAATACAAACCAATATTCATTCATGACTTTAAACTAAACTCAACAATCAAACTCAAGAACATTTAAGATCACTAAGTTCAAAAGAAAAATGATGCAAATCAGGAACACTTATACTGTAGATATATTTTATCTCAATAGTTTCTAGTGGGGAAGCATAGTGTAGTGGGTAAGTCTCTGCACTCATTAGTGGTGTGCTATGAGTTAAAGTCCCTGTTGCAGACACAGCTGATGTACCTTGAAAGAGGTTCTTTACCCCTATTGCTCCAGTCCACCCAGCAGTGTGAATGGGAACCAGTGTTTGCTGATGGTAGGCCCATGGGGGGAGTCTTGTGCTCTCTGTTCGCTTAACGCCATGGAAAAACAAGGATAAAATCTGGTCTGGTGAGTTGTTGTGGCTCGAATATGGAATTACCTACCTACAGTTTCTAACTAATTTTGAGCAAGAAATAGTAATAGTAGTTAGTCCTTGAAAGTACAAGCACATAATTTATCTTGCACAAAAGATATCGAAAGCTGACCTCTGCATTCTGAGGAAGTCTGACCTCGTTTAATTATGTACAAGGAATGGGCATATTTTTAAGGATAAATAACTAACCTCAATGCACTTTGAAAACTAGAAGCATGTTCCCAGAAACTGTCAAAGATTATATTGGACCTTGCTGTATTTTTACCAAAAGGGAAGACTTGTACAAAGAAAACATTTACATTTTCACAATTGTAGGCCAAGCATTGTTACGCTTTGACTTGAACAATGACTTAGATGCTTCCTAAGGCAGTGCCACATTGGAATGCTCAATGGAACATGTCACAGAAACAGCTTTTTGTGATAATTGTTGGACATTTCAGGAGCGTGAGACATATTTCCTGCCGACCCATTCAATGTCTCTCTGAAAATCCATAAAAAAATCTCCTAGATCCTTTACAGTTCCTTTCCTGCAATTTAGAGAGTAAACTCAACATCCTCATGGGTACTAGGCTTATCAGTTCGCAAGAATATAATGCCATTGGGCTTTCAGTTCAGAGCCTCTGAGAGCCATGGACGCCAACTTTAAGCAAAGCTGAACATCCATAACCTTTGCAGAAATTAAGAGCCATCTTGTATGTTGGTTAGTTTCCTTTGATGGACATCATGACGAAGCATCCTAATAGCAGGGTTTCAATGAGTAAGCCACTGAGGAAACTGTTCTCTGGCTGCATTAAACCAAACCTTTGCCCAGAGAGACATCGATGAGCACCTCAGTCTCAAACTTGCGGCTATCTGTTTGTGTTTATTTTTTCTCAGGGGTAAAAGTGTGACCAGATATAGGAGCTGTTCTTAGGCTCGTTATTTACAGGTGTGAACATCATAGATGCGGACACACTCTTGACAGCTCACATAGCAGCACCAGTGGAAAATACAATGGCATTTCTCTTTCCGTTTCTCAGTTCTTGTGTTGTGGCCTCGCCCACAGCACAGCAGGTCACATCCGTCGATGCCATGGGATGTGACATTGCAGATCCGATCCCGGGTGCCAAATGATCCTGTTTCCGTGTTGGGTTCGCAGAAGTTGGGGGAGCTCTCATAGTAAACCAAGTCACGCTCAGTGGGTGGCTTGAAGAAGGTGTACTTGGGTCTAAGTGTCTCCACCCAGCCCCTGGATTCCCGATGCTTCTCCACGACCATCTCTGATGCACTGTCGTACTTGTCCTTCAGGTAGTCCCCGATCACACGGAAATCTGGCTGAGACCACCAGCAGGTTTTCACCTCACAGCTGCCCGAGAGCCCATGGCACTTACACTTCAGGTGCAAATGATCATTGATAGACTGAAAAAAGAAGAACCCAACAGATGAGAATAGGTGTGTGGAAACCAAATTCTTCATTGTTTCATGCTGACATTTTTGCCATGTCAACTGCTATTGAACTATGGCCTTTCCTATGCAACACTAATGCCTAGCTTCTGTCCCACTAGTTCCTTTATGGTGCTCTTCCTTTGCAGAGATCCGCCACATTCTGATATTATTGAATCACCATGAACAAATGTTATATACTCAATAACAGACGTTTGTCCATTTTGATCAGGTATACAATCCATTAGTTTTCTAACCACTGTATTCAATTTAGGGCCACAGGAAGCAATGGGTGCATGGCAAAATACACCCTTGACAGCAATGCCGGTCAATTGCTGGACACACACAGATACAGACATGCACGCACCCACACCAGGGCTAATTTAGCCAGAAGCCAATTAACCTACCAGTATGCTTTTGGACAGGGAACACAGAGTGGACAAGCAAACCAGGAACTAAACACGGGGCCCCTGCACTGAGAGGTAGCAGCGCTAACCACCGCACCACTGTGCCACCCTCGTTATAGTTTATTTTTCTACCATTTTAAAGGCATTAAGCTACTCAATCTCGTCATATCCTCCACACACGTACAAACATGATATGAGAGAAATATCATCTTATAGTAGTAGTTTAAAAATTGTAGGTTTATTGTCATACATATTGTAATGTTATGTCTATGTTTTCTTTTAAAAAGGCCTCCAGGGAAAAAGAAAGTCTCACAGATGTCAAGATTTTGGTTAATTTAATACAACAACTGGTCCTTATGAATGGGTAGTGAGGGAGTGCTGCAGCATCTGTGTTACATAACAGAAGATCTGAAGAAGTATGATTTGGAGAATTGGCAGTTTTAAATAGGAGGTAGCAGAGAAAGATGAAGATGAAATTATAAAATGGGAGTGTAAATGAAGTAATATTTATTAGTTGCTATTTCTATTTGTGAAAGATATTGATAATCAATATTACCTGATTCTTTAAGAAAGGTTTAAGGGTTGTTTGATCATTAAGCAATGAACAATCAAATGAGAGGGCGG
Organism: Lepisosteus oculatus; assembly: GCF_040954835.1. Taxonomy (NCBI): domain Eukaryota; kingdom Metazoa; phylum Chordata; class Actinopteri; order Semionotiformes; family Lepisosteidae; genus Lepisosteus; species Lepisosteus oculatus. The sequence continues at coordinate 29,858,245 of NC_090701.1, forward strand.
ATCTCAATTGAACCCTTTACTATGTTCTTGTATTTTTTTAGTTAAAAAGTAAGTATTTTGATGAATTATTACATTGTTAAATTGAAAAGATTCGTTTTGTTTTATGCCACAGGTAGACACGAGTGCGTGAGATCGTGCGGGCAGTAACTCACCGTACGTCCCGCCTCATTGTTGTGACGGTTCATGGCGGAACGAGCATCAGGGCGGTTCTCTCTGGCGTCAGCAAACTCTCGGGACACCATGCTCCCGAACTCGGCGTCTTCGCTGCAGCCTCCCCATTTCCATCCCTCGCCAGGGGCGCCCTTGTGCCGTGTGTCACAGCCGCAAATCGTGGCGGAGCCTTCGGCGCAGGACCGCGTCACAGCAAAAGCCACACCCGCAGAGGCAATAGCATGTACAAAAGCTGACTCTCTGGTGGCTGAGACAAAGCAAGAAAGGAATATACATTTTTCATTCAAGGAATCTTTCATTGTTTTGTAAAGCCTGTTAATTTAATTTTAAAAATAAGCGTATAAACAATATATTCTGTCAATTATAATTTCTATCAGATATAACACAAACACAGTGTTATAGATGCTATTATAATTATAAAGGATAAAAGGGGATAAATACATTTATTTTTATTTACCACTTTTGTTCAGAACAAATCCAAAGTCTTGAGTTTTTTTTTGCAAATGTAAAAAGAGTTACTAAAATGCATGCAAAATGTTCATGTTCAAAAAGTTAGTTTTAAAACATACACAACTACTGTACACACTGAACACACATTGTAGCTCTAATCATTTACTCTATACAATAGAAATATAAAACAGCAAGAGTCCACAGCAGAGACTTACGCCCAGAAACCTAGTTACTAGAAGAGTCTTAACTATTGCTCTGCATGATCTTTTAATTTGCTAATTTATTAAATCATACAGTCATTTGATTTATAAATCAATCTGAAATGTCCTTCTTGAGATTTTGAAAAAGTGGTTATAATTACTGACCGAATCTATGTTTAAAAACATAAAATGTCAGAGTCATACTATTGTAGAAGTGTGTGGTTACAGAAGCAGTATGGGCCTTTCAAGTATTTGCTTTCTCATAACTCTCTCTTATGGATCATATAGACTCATAAGGAATTATTGTGCTAAATACAATAATCTAGTGACAAATTCATGTGTGTATTTGAAAACAACTAAAAAACTAGATCAGCAGAAATGAGGAGCTGAAGAAGAAAGAAAATATAGAAATAGATATTACAGTGGGTTACTGTACTGGAATATTGAGATTTCAGTATACGAAGCCCTGTAGTTCCCCAGTCCAGACCTCCGTGGATTGCATTTGGCCTTAGTAAGCACAGTTTTGAGCAATCATCTCACTGTCAAAGTACTTAGTCATGCACTAAGTAAAAAAAAGGGTGATTTTGGCTCATTGCTGAACAGAGGCAAATTCTTGCTGGACATTTGAACAAGTATGGACAGCCAGAGGGGCATCGGCTTCCGATATGATCCTTCCATCTCATTTCATAACCAAGAGGAAAAACCAATGTGGATTTTTTAAGGCAGATTAACAGGATACAATGATAAATTTGTTAAAATGGACAAGTCAATCACATGCAGATCTACCTCAGCACCATCATTTCAAAATTAGCTACATATCAAACACAAACACCTCCTTTCGCATTTGTCTCAGGCATCCCCCCTCCATGCATCTGTATCTCCATCTTGCAGCTACCCCTTGATTCACCCAGTTGGAATGGGGTTCAAACTTCCTAGTGCTATGGCCAGGAGGCTACCTATTAACCAAGTGGGTTGAACCAAACTTAACTCAGCAAGTATTCCAAATATTCAAAAAGCATTCAAGTCTTGGACGTTGTTGTCCCTAGTGAACTATGTTTTAGAAAGGTATTAAGTACTGTAGGTGATACAGTATGTGAGGCTTGACGTACAATATGGCATTTTGTTAAATAAGGAGAACTCAGTGGCTGGCTGACATCAGTGACAGGTGAGTCAGTGAATATTTGGAACATTCACGTCCAAGACTATAAAACATCATTGACAGAACTATAATTAAGAGGTTAAATTAAGCTTTGAAAGGTTGGGCAACTGAGTATTAGGCTTGTCTGGGAAAGGAGAAACATCATACAGTATAATGAATTACTGGATCAAACATTTGAAGAAATCGGCAAAAAACTTGTAAAAGATGAACAAAATATTACGAGTTTACTATTCATTTTTATAATCTATGTGAATATGCTTTGAAGTTGGGTAGATGATTACCTGGAAGCATGCCTGTTGTAAATAGCTTGTTCCAAAATAAGCAACTAATTTTCAGACTATTTAGTAGAAACACATAATATAAGCAATATAAGCAATTTTAGGTTTAAAGGAACAAATATATACAAGCACTTTTAAAGGGAAAAGGGATTTTGTATTATGTTAAATGCCACATCAGAGATAGAGGAAATGGAACAAATTTTGTGCTCTGAAAAAATGTCCCAATGTTGTTTGGTAAAAAAAAAAAGTCAAATGATTATGAATGGGGTGTAATGTGATTCCCTTCATGATTGCATAACTCACATTCAGCTGTCAAGCCACAGTTCCATTGTCTCTGATGTTTTCATGTGTTTTTCTTTTAAATGAGGAAGGAGTTTGACTATTGGTTTGATGGCCAATGCAAGGAAAATAAATGCTTTAGACATTCTGTGAAATCCAAACTTTGGCCAGTCTGTCATGAGTCAGATTCTGTTATTTTCATTTGACAAATCTGTTTTGCTATTGTGCTTTGTTTAGATTTTGTTGTTTGCAGTGGATACAAGATGTAGAAATTACTTCACAGGGAGTTTTTAACAATTATCTTAGCCATATTTTGGAGATGATAGTTATGATGCACAGCATAGACTTCATTAACTTTTTAATCCTTTAGAACTTTAGAATGTTCTCTGAAAATATAAGGCCTTGTAATGTTTTTTTGTTTGTTTGTCTGATGTTAGGTAATTAGCTATTATTAATCTTATTGATCTGATGATGATGTCTCCCAGTATAGAACTTCTAGCTCTTGACCAAAACATACTGCTACAACCTTTGCAGAAGCACAGGCAGAGACAAAAAGATTAAGTGTCTAATCTCCAACATGTTCACTGCCACCTGCCCCTTTTTCACTATGCATGCCCAGAAAGGTTATGCAATCAGCGTTTGGCTTTTGGTGAAAACACTGCATGGTCACAAGTCCCTGGAAAGTCACATGAATCTGTGTTTCTTTGATATTAAAAGTACTTTTGAGCAAATGACTTCATCTAAGATGACCCCAGAACACTCACAAAATGTACTGTGAAGTATCACAGTTTTATTGGCATGTGTAACTAACATGTGTAGTGGAATAAGCAGAGTAATGGTAAATAAAAATTATAGGTTAAAAGAAGAACTAGAAGTGAAGCGAGATCATTTGATTGAAATAAATAATATTTAAAATCATAGCAAAAGTATTTAATGCTAAAAGTACAACATCCTAGAAAGATTCTTATGTATTAGATATGCATAGAGTGAGAGTGGTGTAACATCCAAATACTAATATTACTGCCAATGAATTATTTGTCCAATTTTTGATGAATGCTAGGCCAGATCTTAAGTGGCAGTGTCTAGTCTATAAGCTGCAGCCTGTTTTCCGAATGGGCTAAACCACTTAGCATTCCCTAGCATGAAGTTACTTAACTGAATTCAAATGACTTTATTTTCTAGGGCATGAAATACTAAATAAACAAAAAACTTTGAGATTCTACCTCTTGGTTCTGACAGTGATAAACGATAAATCACAGCATGGAATTTTATAAAAACAGCACAAACTAAAACGACTTTAAAGCTTGACTAACAGCCTTGTCAGCATTATTTCATTATAATAAAAGAAATGCTCAGATTCCCTTGTCTCAAAAGCTTTGTTCTATACTTGCACAATTGACTTTTTAATTGTTAATTAAATTATGTCACATTATTTTCTCACCAGCAGAGGTTTCTAATGATTAATTTTTCTCCTGGCATTGCCATTGGGTAAGAGGGTAATATGCCGTAAATCAAGAAGGTGAAGAATCCAGAGCCCCAATCTGAAAGAGCGTGGTTGGGACCCCCTCAAGAAATGACAAAGAAAAGGGATGATAAGGAAGAACGAGAAACTGGTAGAAAAAAGGAAAAGGAGATTACAGCTATGAGGTTGAGAGAAAAGTATCCAACCAGAAAGAGGCGGGACTCTGGCCTACCTGAGAAAGGAATGTGGTGATCTGCCTAAGTGGGCTGATGGTTTGTGACAGTCCCCCCTCTGCTCCACTTTGCCCGGTTGGTATGGCAAATCGTCCTATTACCTGCTGGGGGCATGAATCCCTCTTTGTGCTGCCACTGTCACGCTGCATTAGTCCGACAATGGCCCCAGATATTTTATATGAAATTCGCTCTCGCCAGTGATTAGTGGGGACCAAGTTAAGTCATAGCAACAGAGAACTATGCATTAGCTGGGCCCTGGTTGTCGGCAGACTGGGAAATCCCTATTCAAACGGTTTAATAAAACAATCTAAAGGGCGTGTGAATCGTGAAAAGTGCTTTCTCTTCAGCTTAATCTCATGGTTGCAAAGATATTGTGCTCCAAGCAGGGCCCAGCAGGGTGTGGGCTAAGGTCCCCCATCAACCCCATTTACTGCACCCCTTCTTTCTTTCTTAAAGCAAGTTAATGATATACCGGTGTGCTGGCCTCCCCCCGGAATGGAGAAACATGCATTTTATGAAAAGGAAGGACCTCCTATCACATCCTAAATGGTAACAGTTTCTCATCTAAAGGTCAGAGGTTATAACCTGCATTCCCTGACCTTTCCTAGCCTGGTTAAGTTGATTATTACCATACTGAAACAAATTAAGTATAGTTTTCTTCATAAATTGAATGATTTTCTACTCATGTTTTTATTTACTAATTAGAGAAGTTAATTGCACACACAGAGATGTTGATGCACTTGTCAATTTTTAATAAATTTTAGTTATCAGGAATTGCACATAATATTTTTATCCATATAGAGTCACATGAAGTATAACAGACCTTCAGAATAATTTAGTCTGTTTCTACATTTTTTAAATGCCTACAGAAACAGTTTGAAATAGAAGTAAAAAATTAGAAGAAAAGACAACATATGGTAGAAATTAGAAAAAGGCCACATACAGTATATGAATAAGGATCTCTAATAAAATTATCTACTTTATGGAAAACAGGACTGCAGACACATCTAGCCATTTATGCCCTTAGCTTAATTAGGGCAGAGAGAAGATCCTAGAACATCTGATGTAATTGCAGATATGCTTCTATATTACGGTATAACTGTAATATGGGGAAATGCCAATTTCCTTATTTTCACCCTTTTCACTTTAATATTTTGTGTTTTTTTGTCTTTTACATAATGTCAGAATTACCTTAAATTCATCTTTAATTTACCGTTGCGAAGGAATTACAACTTCCATACTCGGCCATGTTTAGTGCAAGAGTGCTCTGACGTACCCTGTCACTAACTATTCCTCTGTACTTAAGCCTTTCTGAATAACTCCATTGACAACAGCAAGTGGTCCTTCAAGTTAAAAAGCTGAGTATCAAGTCAGGTGGATCTCAAAAAGGGCCTTTCACAGCTTTTCAGTAAAGGCAGCCAAAGGTAAGGATAAACAAAGTAAATTTTCCATCATTTTAAGCTATCAAACCACATGGCATAGTATAGTTTTGGCCCAAATTACCCTGTTGTGCATTAAAAAAAAACTGTCAGACTTTCTGATGAGATTTTTAAAATGTCTTACTTAATAGTAAGCAGTTGTTACCTGTTATAAGTAAATAAGGTCATTCAACACTTAGAAGAAAATGGCACTGTACAGCTTTTTCTCAAGCAGGGACATAATCAGTTCCCTCTTCATATTTGTATTTGTTGAAATATCACAATAGTAAAAAAAATGTGTTTTATTTGAGTTTTGGCATCTGGCATTAATGGTAACTTGACACAAAAAACACAACAGTATATTAACAGACGGTTTAAATTTCAAAAGTGAAACTCATACTTAACAAAAATGTGTCCTTGAACTGAACAAACATCTCAAACTCACACAAACAGAAACTTAGACTAATTACATAGTTCCTTTACGTCACTTCTTGCTTGTATCAATTGCTCATATCCTCCAGTAAATGTAAATGGCAGCTGTTTCAGTTTCAGAACATAATTTTACAGTCAGGGGTGAGTCAATATGATTACAGGAGAGCAATTTATTTATGAGAGACATAAAATAAATAGCTCTTAAGCACACTAATTAATTCTGATTTGAAATTTAGTCCTAAAAGTCACACAGCAGGCCATCCAACAGGATTATAAGAATACACATATTGTCTTGAACTGCTAGTGTTTGTGCAAAAAGAAATGCACAGGCAACACACCTGCAAGTAGCTGAACCTGTCACAAAGTAGATTCCTTGAGCAAATATTTTGACACTTTTGTTCATATATATGAAGAGATTGCGATACGCACAAACCCCTCAGGAAATGGTATGAAATGGTCAGACTGTGAAGGGAATGGAAGAACTCAAACAAGTTTATATTTGACTGAGATGATTTGGTCTTGCTACATACTGTAGCTCTATAATTAGAGAGTCATTTATTCATTCATTAAATGAATGGCATTGTATTTAAAAATGCAAGAAATGTAATAAACTTTGGAGAAACATAATAGGCAGGTGTGAAGATGCACACATAAAGAGCTTGCCTCTCATTTCTCTTAAAGTCCCCAATTAATTGTGGAACTACAAAGACATGCTTGAGGTAATACTGATACCTTGTAAGAATACCCTATCTGATGTTTTATTAGGGCATTTTTTTAATTGATGGAAGGAAATCTGGGTTTAGTTTAAAATATGGCATATATGCTTACTCTATGCGAGAATTCATTTTCAAGAATAAAAATACAGTAATACAAAACTACTCCAACCTACATGTATGTTATGTAAAAAACTAGATTCCATACCGTGTCTAGCCTAAGGCCTCTCCAGAGAAATGAATAATACAGGAGTGTCTGTGTCAGTATGTGAGATAAAACAAGGGAGTCTATGTGTGTGAGAGAGACATTTGTCCAGGCTTTAGTTAATTTTGTAAACTTTATAGACTTCTGTTGCTAAAATCTGAAAAATAAAACATAAATAAAATGCAAATATATTTTCAAAATTCAGACATTGTTATGACAAATTGAATAGCAGTGAGCCAGATATATTCAAGCTACAGTGTTGTGTAAGGATTGACGGAAGACATATACACAACACAAGCCATAATTGTTGCTGAATAAATAATACTGAAACAAATCGGTTCTTGTATAGACATTCTTATTACCATATGTACACAAAAGGTAAGAACATAAATACATTTGACATTAAATACCAAACAATGAAACATGAAACCCAAACAATCCTTACAGAGGTAATGTTGATCATTCTCATTCTCTTTTATGGAGAGTGAAAATCAATTCCAGCAATTCTGTCAGCAGATTGAAGTTTTTTACTAAAACCTACCTGTTCACCCTCATCTACACCCCGTTCAAATCAGAAGAGGAGTGAGGGAAATTTGTTATAATAATTCTTTTTTCAGTTTTAAATTTACAGAATTAGTGTAACAGTTATTCCACTTTTGAGTCTTCAATATTGGCTTCAGTTTCTAAAATATTTGCCAAACTAGGAGAATCGGTCTACCAGTGTTAAAGCAAAAACCCTTACAGGCACTTCAATGCATTACAAAGTGGCATGTGAAAACAAACACATTCACTAACATGGCAGACAAACAGACAAGCTGGCACAATGCAGAACCACAGATACATACAAGCATCAATCAAGTTAAATTAAATGAAAACTGCTACTACTAAGCCCCATCAAAAGGATCTGTGCAAGACTCATCCTTGGCCACAAAGCACGTAATCCGGCTACTATGACCTTTAACATTATTAGGGGCCGTGGTGACCTTAATCCAATCAAATTGATTAGCTAAAGCTGAGACCCTAAAAGCTGACCTCACCCCCCTCCTTATTCCACTCAGGCCTCTGCTATTTAGGACTGGCAAAAGCAGTGGGGGATATGTGGTGTATTTACACCACAATGGGGCAGCTCTGTGAACCAATATCATTACAGGCCTACTTGAGATCAAGCCTGCTCCATCAGTGTAACAATCGCTCAAGAGTTCATTAAGGGCAATTGCCTCCCCCCTTTCCATCCTGGCTAACGTTAGTCTTTTCTTAGACCAGATGACAGGCTTAGAGTCAGGCCCCCTTTTCTGGTAGCTTATAGGGATAACTGTAGTAATGCACTAACTAGATGCCTTAAGAACTGAAAGGTATTTATAGCAGCTGTGTATTGTTGGGCTCTAGCCCTGTTTAAAGTGTTAGAAAAGAACCATTTCGAGGTTTAAACTCCCCTCCCTGCAATTCAATGTGCACTAGCATGTTTGGAAGCTCACACACTTTATTCAGCAGTGTTTGTCTCAAGGAGATGGAAGTCAGAGCCTAATTGTTCACCAGCCACCACCTCACAACTTTCCTATGTCACAAAGAGCTGATAACAAAGCAATAGCTGTAAGTGGGATTTTCTTTATCAAGCATTCTTCAAGGGACCACGCACAAAAGAACAAAGTAGGTGTCTGCATATCGATGGTATCACTTAAGTACATATGAGCCTTTGTATGATTCTCTCAACAAAAAAGCAGCATATTATCTGTTAAAGGTTACACTAATAGCATGACAGTATGTCTGAATAAGGAAAGAAAAGATGCAGTGTTTAACATTTTTATCTTGGGCACCTTCTATTTTTCTTCAAACAACAGAAATATTGGACATTGATGCAGTGATATAGTATGCAGTATACTTTCTCAATAAACTTTACAGACCTGTACAAAATTGAAAAGGTGTCTCTGTTTTCTTTTTTCCACTGACGGTATCTGATGGATTGTCCATGTAACAACACAGATTTTATATTCTAAGCTCAATATTATTCCCCCAAATCATTGCTGAAAGTGACCTAAATAAAAAGATTTGCACTTTTGGAGAATATTTAATCATTTTAAATGTTCTTTTATTGAATCAAAATCAGGAGACATTTTGAGCCACACTAATGTTTATATTTTTGGAGAATTTTCCACTGGTGAGCCATCACAAAGCCTAGTACATACAACTTACAAAAAGGCTGTAGAAAACAGGAAAAACTCTGAAAATGATAAACAGGAATGTTTAATGTTTATAAAAGCACTGCCTTTGATGCAGATAGTCCACAGCCTAGGAGCCTGATCATAGTGACATAAATGCACAAGATTATGTTTGAGTACAATTAGAAAAACAGTCATTTATGTAGGGGGAAGCCTGTCAAAGGTTTCAAAGGTCTAAAGAAAGATTTTAAAATTAGTAGGAAAAACCTGAAGCCATGGTAGCTGTAGGAATAGGAGCAGTATAAACCTTAGTGTCCATGCACTGACTTCTGAACTTTTTGATCGTACAGCATATTCAGAATGTTTTGGACATACCAGTGAACAGAGAATTAAAATAATCAGTACTGGCATTTCTCAAAGTGGTATTTCTCATACACTGTCAGGATGGAAACAACTACATCAATGTCAGGTACTGTATAGTTTCTAAATGGGTCCAAATGTTATCAGTAAAGAAATGGAAATTCACACCATGATGTCAGAAGGTAGACAGAACTTTGTATTTATTTGCCGGGATATGTGGTCCCTCAGGGGTCAAAGAGGGGTTGAACTTTGGGGAAGAGAGAGGATAAATGCTAGACTCCCCAGTTCCATCAGACTCCCCAGTTCACCATTAGCATGCAATATTGGATTAAAACTACCATTCCGAAACCAAGACTCCAAGTCTATATCTATCTGTGATCTGGATTCATCAAGTTTGGCACTCAACTGGTTTAGTAGTGACTGGGTTGGAAGGGATGGAACTGTTTTTTTGGGTCGTTTTTGGCAGAACATCGACCAATGAAACTTATAGAGCCGAGATACATGACTTCAGTCATTGCTACCTCTATGGTAGGGCATTGTGGATCATGCAGTGCGTCAGGCTGCTTGCCATTGTGAGTATCAGAGTGGTCATAGCCCTCATGTATGAGATCATAGTCCTGAGGCTGCACTGGTGATCTCAGGTGATCCATATTCTACAACTCCAAATTGGGAGAAAAAAGAAACAAGAATAAAGGAAGAAAAAAACAAACAAACAACAAATACAAAATGTTAAAATACTGTAATTTGCTGTCAATTTACATCTACGTAAACAGAATCAAGAGATGCAAGATCTATAATGAGCAAAATGGGAGTCTCAGTAGTCTACCTGGGGTGTGTTCTGTTTATATTAGGCAGGTCCGCTGTAGAAAAAAGCCCTCCTGCTTTACTCTAGTGCGGTCAGGGTGAAAACCACAAGCAGCCTGCTAAAGTTCATCAGCTCTTAGGCTTGACCACAACAGTGACACCTCTCATCACTAACTGAAATAAAATGCTGTGCAGAACAAAGACGGGTATAAAGTAGGCCAACAAAGATTTAAAGTACATTGTAGGAGCAGGGGTGGATACTGTCCAAATGGTGGTTTGCACTGGTGTTTTATATCTAATGTTGGGTAGGTAAATCTGTATTATTTAAGATTTTTTTTGTTAGATTAACAGTGCACACTGCACACCACACCATTCAGTTTATTTATCTGTCAAAGCATGTGTAAATAATGATATCTCACTCACTTCAAAGCACATGAACATTAATCAATACATGATTAATTCTATAAATTATGTGAATAAGATTGAATAATAAATATGTGAATATATGCAGGGAACAGGTTTGGCCATTCATGTTGAAGATGCTTTCAGTACCGTTTGTAGCTCATTTGTGGCTTTTCTGCTAATACATGTATGCATAGTTTGACACATGAGTACAAAACAGGATGAGTTTTGATATATTTCATCCTTCAGGCTAATATTAAAGGCTTATTAACAGCCCTGTACTCTGAGAACAGTTCCATACCCCTTGTGCATTAATAAAATCCCACCGTGACCCATCTCGGTTTTCTCTCGGTTTAAGATTAAGTGAATTTACATTTTTGCTTTGCTTTCTATGTTAACACATTTCCTTATATTTAACATTAATGGAACATTAGAATGTTCAGTAAATAAGTCTGCTGTTATTATTGGGTTTGCTGCTATTTTAATTTATTACTTCTACTTCTATTACTGCTAATTCCAACACCCATTCTGTATGCCATCACATACCACACAGCCAGAGACATCTGTGATAAACTGGGAAGGTAATATACAGTATAGAAGGTAGAAAGCAGGGAAAAAAACAGCTCAGGAAGGAAAATCAGTGACATACCGTACTGTATAATGGCATATACTGTACAGTTCTGCTGTTAACAATAATACTACCTCTTTTGCTTATAGTATTTGTTTAAGTAAAAGTTATTCTGCTTGTAGTAGTTGTAATAATAATGTATATTTTTTTACTATACATAATAAATCCTCACTAAAGACTTAATATAGATATATAAAGATAAGAGAGTTCAATATAACAAAGCAAATCCTTTTCTGATGTTTACATCATATTTATAATGACCTAAAATTGACTTATGTCCCACCCCAGGGTGTATCCTGCCCTTGCTCATTGCTTGCCAGGATAGGCTCTGGCTCCCCTGTGACTCTGAATTGGAAGTTTCTTCCAAATATTGGATAATAGAAGGATATATTATTAATTTAACCTTAGCAGGTACAGCAGTATATCTTTGTACTATGGGCAGAAACAAGAAAATCCAGAGAAAATCCATGTGGCCAGAGGAAAAACATGCAGATTTCTCATACTAGACACTCCAAGCTAAAAGTGAAACCATGAGCTCTGATCCATGAAAGGCCAGGTAGGCCTGCTACCTTAAAGCTTCTGGGACCTTGCCATGATTCCCAAATGGGATGGCTTCTGTGTGAAGTGTATAGGTTCTCCCTGGGTCTGTGTGGGTTATCTCCAGGTGCTACACCTGAAGAAGGCTCCACAGCCAAAATGTTGTGTTTTCTCTCTTCTATTTTCAGCATGGAATAAACCTTTTACTTGTCCCTTTGCAAACTACACATGCTGACGCAGCTACCACTTGAACCACTTATCTCCAGGTTGTTTGCTTGTCTTTTAAAGGACATGCTGGCTAGATCAATTCATTTAGAAATTTTCTCCCTGTGCTAGTGCATGAGGCACAAGTGTATGCCTTGACCCCTGTGCCTCTGGAATACGTTACAGGTCATCATAACACATTCACCATGACAGTACACACTAGAGGGCACTAACAGCACCAATGTGTCGGTGATTTTATTCACTGGGGAAACACTGCAGTTGAGCTTGTGTGCAGTTTTCCAGGATAGACTCTGGGTTTGTGGCTAACCACATACAGTAGGAACAGTAGTGCTTCAAATACATTGGAATTGTTTCTTTGTCATCAGAAAAGCAATGATGTGGAAATTTAAAAAGAGAGATTCTGTTTACACGGCATGGTTCACCACACAGCAATCTGGCAGTGGGACACTGGTACTGTATAATCAGTATTTCTTGTGTGTCTGGGTGGGTTAACATATCTGTGTATGTACCACTGAGCTTGTTGTTTTAAAGTGTTCAGCTTCACTCTAACACCTTCAAAGAAAGATCTGACAACTTTGCCCTGTCTAATTGGTATCCGATGTTTATTCAATGCTGTTTTTTTTGTACACTGGGAATTCACCACTGATGACTGCAGTCAGGGAATTCCCTTCCTGAAGATCCAGGTCTGTAAGAAAATATCCCCTTATTACAATCAAAACTTTTCATGGCTGTGCGACACACTCTGTTGAATGTGTTTACACTGGGATTTAAAAGTTTCTTAAGCAATGAAAATGAAGAATTAAAAGAACAGCAATATTACAGTCTTAAAAACAGCATGTGCCAGATTTATCAAAGAATATTTTGCATCATTGATTTTAAAAGGACAACTAAGTCATATGTCAAAAAAGAATAATGGCTTTTAGTTTAGGTGTTTTTTAAGTTTTAAGCTAACCATTTAAAGGATTAGTTCACACTGGCTATATTTTACCCTTTTGATTTTTTACTTGTTGCATACACGTAGCCTATTACATGTGTTCTACGTATGTGTTTCTCTTTGCTATTTATTTATGTTTAGATGTTATGCTTCTGCATTTACCATATGAAAATGGTAAATGCAGAAGCATTTAAAAACACGTTCTTAAAGGTTGTTTGCTGGAAACCAAGCAGAGGACGTGATTTCCTGTTTTGCACTTTAAGTGTGGATCAACTGGTGAAGCTGTTTGTTGTTTAACTTGTTCATCACTAATGTACTTTCCCAAATTACTGCTTTCAATCAAGTTTCCATTTGCTTTACACAGGCTGTTACTTGCTGGAGTTCATAATTAACATGTCAAATAACAAACTAAGCAGAAACATCAATGCTGAGTTATGTACAACAGATATGATTGAAAAGGAAAGGGGATAGATTTTAAATGGCAGAAAAAAATGCAGTTAGTACAAATCTCTTCAGGGTACCAATATTTTTAAATCAAATATATGTTTATAGAGCTGGGATGAACCCACATTGCTGTACCTTAAATAAGATCAATTGTATGTCAATGATATTAAATAAGATTTGGATTTGTCTTTAAATTATGGACTGGATAATTGCCATATCATACATAGTCCATGTAAAATTGTGGTGTTTAACAATGGTTATGTGATGAACATTAAAAGTTTTGATTATGACAATAATTAGTAACAATGGTTGCAGTACAAGAAGGTAAAAGAAAACTCTTAACCCTCATAACAAATACGTTACACTCTTCTGAATATATGCTTCAATATGATCATGTAAGATTGCTCCTAGACAATGGTCACACAATCTAGAAGTGGTTATCTAGGTTTACTGCCAGCTGTAAAAGTAATTTAGAAGAAACCCTGGAGTTAGTCCTGTCTGTATCAAATTGGCATTAGAACAAATAGAGTGGTCCAGCAGGTGATTATTTCTTTTATTATCTAAAAATATAATACAATTTTACATTTGTTTTCTGAAGGAAATAATGCATGTTCTATTCTCATTCTATTTTTAATATGTAGTAATCACATTACAAAATTTACTATAGGGACGTAGTTTTCTTCAGATGTCATTACAAAAATGATGCACTAAAGCATGCACATAATAAAACATGTTAAAAAAGGTATAAAAGCATCACATCACTTTCAATGACCGCTTATCCAATTCAGTGTCACTGTAGCCCAGAATCTATCCCAGGAAACATTGGGCACAAGACATGATACACTCTGGATGGGATGTCAGTTCATCGCAGTGCACACAAAGACACACACACCAGAGCCAATTCATACAGAATTAACAGAAGTTAATCTGCCATTATGTATTTGGACTGTGGGAGAAAACCAGAGAAGACCACATGTAAACAAACTCCATCCAAGATAGAACCTCTGGAACTGAACCTAGCACTGCGAGGCAGCAATGCTAACCACTGCACCACTGTGCCACCCATGTATAAATGGAAATAATAATATTGATTGGCTCCTATTTTTTTCAGTGGCCACTGTATCACATCACTCAGTACAGTGGTGCATTTGGCAGTTTGTTTCCGATCTACTGAGGTCTACCGTAGATCTCCAGAAGCTCCAGAGATTAAGCACAAGTCTCTGTGCAAGGTGGTATTGCTCCAGGCGCTGGTGATTGGATTATTAATGCTTACTGACAGGTTGCACCACGCCCATTTTAAAAGAAAAAAGAAGGGAAATAGTTTGAAAAGAAAGTTTGCCAATTGAACAAAACCAATGAATATTGATGCATTTTTACATCCCAGCAAGAACACTAAATGTAAACATTAACTATAGAAATGTACAAATGAAAGTGGGACGCAGAATATGATTTGCTGTGTCCAAAACTTCATTTTCCTTCCCATTGTTCCCCTTTCTGTGGAGCTCTTCATATTTTTTGCTCTTAACTCCTCCAAGTTATTGCTATACATCACTGTAACACTTCAGAACCCTACCTCTCCCATTTCAACTTTGCTCTGACACAGTTATGGCATTTCTACTCAAGTTAAATTTGCAGAATCACTTCCTTCCCAACTATTTTACAATGCCTATAATCCAGGCCATGGTATATTCTGCCTGGTCTGTAATATCTTCAATTTGGCCAGACTCCAATTCTTTAACTTTTAATCACATCCAGAATACAACTGCTTATCTTATCCTTTCTCTACTTTGCTTTTTCCACCTTGCTACTTACTCCTCTGCTTCTTCTTGCTTCCAGTTGCTGAATGGCAACACGCCCAGTTCAAATGCCTAGTTCTCCTTGTCTCAACCTTTCTGTTTCTGCCTATCTTTCTCCATTATTTCTCCTTGCTCCACCTCTCACCCTTTCTGCTCTTCCTTTTCACCCAGTCTTGGTTGTATATGGGGTAATTTCCCCACATAAAAAAACATCTTTAAAGGTAATAAATAATAAAAAGAAGAGGTGGAAAGCTGAAAGTCCATTTTATTTTTAAATGTATCGGTTTCCAGGGCTCATGTATCACTCCAAACCTGTACAACATGTTTAGAAACAAAAGTAATAGGCCAATTCTAAGTAATATTTTTTAATTGAAACTGACAAGTTGAATTATTCATACTAAAGCAGCAGGAACCGGACCAACACAAAGAGGAATTTTCTCCAAAGATCCTGCAAACTACAATACTTTATTTCTAGGCAGGTCATCAGGTTTATCAGGTCAAGGTCTTTATCTGATAACTGTGCAATTAATCAGATTAATTGGTAAAACACCCTTTCTGAGAATATGTTAAAATATAATTTGTAAAGATAGCATGTAAAGATGTGTAAAAGTATCCGTTATCCAATATTTCAGTCATATCATATGCTTGAACACAGATCACCCTTGAAACTGCAAGATCCTCAGCCTAGGACTGTTGGCACCAGCACAAATTGGCAAGTGATTTTTTTTTTTAAAAGTTGCACAAGCTCAAATAAACAGAAACTTGGCAGACTTTCTGAGAGTTTTGTACCCACTACCAACAAACACAAACACATACAGTATGTATGAATCAGATTGCTTAAAAATGTCCATAAAACCTACAAAGCTCTATCAAATGGACAGAGCAGTGATTATATTTAGTATAATATAATTATAATATATATTGTATTAAACATAGTACATACAATATATATTATATTATAGTCACATTTGCACTTATTTCCATCACAAATCTTGCATTTGTACATATGTACAGTATATAGCATTGTGAAAGGAATGGAATATATATGCAGTTACCTTTGCAGATAATTTTTTCCTGCTTCTTTATTCTGTACTGTATATCCAGGTAAAATTGAGCTCCACAAAATGACATTAAATGCAAGCAGTGTCATGTAGCGCCTGGACATGAGTTGCAGTGGTGTGAGATTTGGTTAAAAGTTGCGTGAGACTGGGAGCTTACATCAATCTTCACAGCCCAACTGTCATCATTTCAGTATTTTGTAGCTGTTGGGCACAACTGTTCAGACAGGATAGTTATAGCAGAAGAATCTCTTTGCTGCTCTTTTTTTCTTTCTTTCTAAGTAACCACAAACAAAGTTTAGTGCAGATTTTTCTCTTTCAAATCTTTCAGCAGGACTTTTTCTTTGATGATGTGTTGTAAAGTAAAATCTGGATTTGCACATCACAATCATATTGTAGTTAATGTGAATGGATTGTTCCATTGTATGAGCATTGTCAGGACTGAGGGCGTCTTTCTACATACAGGCTCTATATGCCAAGCAACAGAAATACAGTACTAATAATATTATAGTTCTTTACTCTGGAGTGGTGTATTAAATGTGACATTTATATCTTGAACTGTGGTTCTTTAATATTCTACTTGGAGTAAAATGTGCACCCATTCATTTTGAATCAGTATTTACACAAATGAATGGCAAGTGTTATTTCCAGAATTCTGAATATGAAATGAGGTTTTTAGACCTCTGAATCAGGATAACAACTAAACTTCAGGTAATGCTTGAAACCCAAAATAGACAGCAATGCCAGAGTGGCTTACCTAGAAACAGTATATAGAGGCTGAGTAAAGGAAGAACTGCTTTGTTCTAAAAATCAGGAAAAGTGCTATTGTAACATTAAGTTGGACTATGTTGTAGTCTTGAGATACTTGAATTACCACAGGCTAAAGGCCTCTTATTCATAAGCATGGCCTTTGCTAAACCAATGCTAAAAGTATTGGTTTGAATATTTGTTTTTCGTTTCTGAAAGTAATGTTGGCACTAAATGCACTATCAATTAAAAAACAAACAAACATTTGTTATAAAAACTAAAGATAAAATTGTATAGGAATGTTTAAATTAACCATTCACAAGCTCGTTTGTATTTCAAGACTTTCTGTTGGGTCTCATTGTTTTTAAACTCCACTCAAATGAAATTTCACATGGTGAAAACAGACTTGAAATGATTATTTTAACATTATTAGATTTAAAGCAAGAGAATATCAGATTTATAAATAAGTCATTTACATTGCGAGGATATCAGCACATTGTCTGTTTCTCAGGAGTTGCTAATTTGGGAGAGACATTTTCTAAAATTCTGTCCTAATAGTGATAACAAAACCACCTAGCCACCATATTCACACATAAGCACCAATTAAATGAGTTGATATAAATGTGCCAATTTATATAATATACTGTAGATACAGAATTTATATCTATCTATTTCTAACTGCTTCTTTCAATTAAGTGTCATGGGGGAGCTGGAGCTATCCTGGCCAGCAATGGGCGTAAGCCAGGATACACCCTAGATGGGACACCAGTCCATCACAGGGCAGGCACAGAGACACAAACACAGCACTCACAACAGAGCCAATTTTTCCAGAAGCCAATTAACCTACCAGCATGTCTTTGGACTTGGGAGGAAACTGAAACATCCAGAGGAAATCCATACAAACACAGAATTAGACCCGGGGCCCAGTGTTGTGAGGCAGCAATGCTCAACACTCTGGTACAGTGCCACCCTAGTATAATATATAATTTTCTAATTGTATGGATCCAAACTGATAAATACATGTACCAGATTCAATTATTGTGGGATATCATAAACAAATCTTGCTAAAACAAAGCATGCTAAAAACCCCATGTTGCAAAAATGAGTGTCAAAGGCATGTTAGATACATTTCCACAAATCATTACAGAACAGAACATAGAGCAGGTGGTCTATGATCATCTTTTAACTTTGCTACAGATTTTAATATGAAAAAAGTGTTGGTCAATTATATTTAAACAATGTTAATTAGTGCAGCAGCTCTTGGAAGCTTTAATATGTTGCATCACCACATGCCTTGCATAACTGTAAATGACAGCCAGGAAATTATTATAATTCCTTTCTTAGAAATGAATTCAGCAGAAAACCACAATACAGCAGCAACAGAGAAACACCTGTGTTGTGAAAAAGGAAAGGTAAACAAAGCCATTCACAGTAGACTACCTACACTTTGGAACCCAGGTGGTTCACAACATTGCTTCAGGTTGCTATTGGGTGCTTCCTTTTAGGTTTCAAATGAATATTTGCTTAGACATTGTTGTTTATTAAAGCAGACCTATAGCTGCACTATACTATAATACTAAATCAACATCTTTTTCCTTTCACAATCTTGGAAATCTGATATTTCAGTTTTTGCACCTCTTCTAATCTACAATATTAAAGGTGACAAAGGGCAGACAGAAAAGGATAATCTGTTTAGTACTGTCTACATCTTATACATTACACCACAATTGACATGACTTACACATTTTAATGCTTTTATTTCATTTATTACTTCACTGTCAATTTTTTGCACTGAAAATGACTAATCAATCTTCTGTTTATGCCCTCATGTGAAATCATCAGTTTCTAATTAACCTGACAAACCACTGAATCACCAAAGAAACCTGGGGCAATATGAGACACAAAGCCTTCCAAGACGTGTGTGCTGTTATACTGACTGATGTGAATGATAATTATAATGCACACATGATCATCATATAAAAGAAAGACATAAATGAGAATGATAGACCCCAGTGCAGCACATATCAACCCAGTAAACAGGATTTTATGTTGCTTGGTGAGCAGAATCTGCCCTGGTCATCCCCACCCCACAAAATCCAGAGGTCACAAGTAATATAACCACATTAGCAGTGACTATCAACCAATGGGCTCACCTGCACCTGCAACCTATGTCCTAGCCTAAAACTGAACTCTTTTTCTATCCAAGCAGTATATTTTCTCCGAAGAATATCTTGCAATTCGTGTTCATACACAACTGCCATATGCACAGAAGGCACTTTGGCCCCAATTGGAAAGTTATAACAATTTTAATGATTTAAAGAAAAAAAACATTGAAAATGTTTAAAAAATGCAAAACATTTAATCTGTGATACAGGGAATGGTAATGTTTAAAGCTTCTAAGCTTTAGCAGAATCTTGAGCTAAGATGGGTGACAAGTTTTAAAGAGGATTTTGATCAATGGCAATGTCATGAAGAATGTCTCTACCTTTATCAAGTACAGGTCCAAAGATTGCCAAGTTGTCATTAATCGTGGTGCAGTTCCACCTCCGGCCCCTGAATTGATGCTGGCACTCTTGAATGCCAATCTTGACTCCCTCAGCTACACTGGGCATGATCTCTACATAATTCCGGCAGAATCGCAGCTGCTTGGGCACCAGACCAGGGATGCTTCCACACAGGATGGGTTGAGTTCCCAGAGATGAATACTGATGCCCCACAGCTAGAGACCTGAAACACACATGGAAGAGAACAGGTTTGGATGAGTACACCTGCAGGAACCAAAGCCAAAGAGCTAACTTGGATCTCATCTTTGTTACATGCTTTTGGAGGAGTCATCCCTTTAAAAATCTATAGGATAATGTTGCTTGAAATGTTGTTGGTCTGATCTGAGATCATCTGGTAATCTAAACCTCCAAGGCAGCATTCTCTAAACACAATAACACAAAATAGTGAGCAACTACTTGCACCAAGAGATTTGTTTTTCTGCAATCATCACATAAACTTCCTTCTTAACAGTATGTAGCTAAAGTATCCAGTTACAACACAGGATTATTGTGATCCACTACATTCAACGTTTATTCATTATAAATGTTTAATTCCAATACAATGACCAGATACTGCCAGAACGTATTGTATTAATATACACATTTTAAAACTCACGGAACATCATAATGAAAGCATGGCAATTAGTACAGGAAATCAGTGATAAAATTGTAATATTATTATGGCAAACACTCATAGTACTTCAAAATATGATAGAATCATGAACAAACTCTACATTCTATACAAAAGAAAGATGACAAGAAATGAAAACTGTGTATGTTAAAATTGTAGTAGTTAATTCTAGACTGAAAAGTAGACAAAAACAACATCTCAGCCAAAAGTATTGTGAATGGAGATAATTTGTGTAGTCTGTCCAACAGCAAGCAGATTCCAGTCCCTTTAACCTGTGGTATTAGTGAACTTTACACATAGCATGCTGGAAGTCCTCAGAAACAGGTTTCATTGTGTTAGAAGTGGTAAAGAGTAAATTCCTCTGTCTGAAGGATATGTTTGTGAAAGTGTTCAACCCATAGAGCAAATTGCTCAGCTAAGCCAAGTTTTGCTCTTGTTCACCATAGATTACCCCCAGAAATCTTTGTTTGAATGGGTGGTTTACAAAAACACTGCCAAGAATTTCTCAGGGATAAGCACTAAGATCCATTTTTTGTGAATATGTATTTTCTTTTGTTCTGTACTTTGTATACTGCTTATAAATTTTATTTAACAATACTGAACACAATCTTACTGAAAAGGTGTCTCTGACAAATAGACGCAAAAGGATCTACAGAGCTTAAATAAAACACCATTCCAGTTCTAAGGGTTCTGCTTGGCATTAGTGTCTTAACTAGTCATCTTTCTCATAACTGTAGTCTGCAATTCTGTAACACTCTTCTACAATGTAATGACTGACACGCATATGGGAAAACTATATACACACACAAAATGATAAAGCCCTGGGAATTGATGGCAGTGAAAATGAAGGGCCACGGCACTTTTTTAACAAAAAGATTAAGTGTCTTTTAAATCTTCATTAAGATTATTAAAACAATGTCCCGTTAATGTGGGAGTTGTGCTGTTCTTCTTTTTTCTTTCATCTCATTCATTTCATTTCATGTTCTTTCATTTTTCTGTGTGGAGGGAGGAGATAAATATGATTTCCTTGAAGATATTAATAAATAAGAGATACAATGCACAAACTGTCACTAAAAAGAGTATTTTTAAGAATCATATTTTTTGTTTTTTTTTTCTAATTTGTTCCTGCAACTACATATCTAATGTATACATTTACATGTACATGTTCATGTACATTATATGAATACAGACTGACATACTGTATTAATACTGCACTGTGTACTGTAATAATGTGTTATGCTATGCTAGTTAACCTACTAGTTAATCTGTAACATATGCTATTATGAGAGGCAGTAATATGACTGTAACAATTCTAGTGCATGCCCACTTTTTACCTCTTGAAATGATGTAAGGAGTTACAGCAAAGTTATATGATTAATTACAATTATTATATCTTTGTTAATTGTATCATGGATATATTAAGAAATTAACGTACTCTACTATAGATGTTTTTAGCTTATGTTCTGAATTAGTATGCTGTATACAGTGCCATTAACAAGCATGAGAAGATTATATTACACATAATATTTGGCACACCTTAACTGCTTAGCTACCCATGGTAGAGTCCCTTGCAAAAGTATACACTTCATTTCAATGATGCCCCATTTTGTTGAATCACACATGAATTAGACATATTTTTAAAAGTAAATTGTTTTAATTTAAATTTGAACGCTCAAACTAAATGTCTTTACTGTAAGGATGAAAGAAGTTAAATGTCAGCAAAAACAAGCAGATTTCAGATTTATTTATTTTGTATCTTGGACTTTGACTGGGTCACTCAAGAAAACTTATTTAAATCTTGCTAAGCCATTCCAATGTAGCGTTGAGTTTTATGTAGCCTTGAGTTTTGGGTCATTGAAAGGTGAATTTTTTATAGGTTTACCTCCATGGTTTGACTGTACTTTGCTCCACTTTCCTCTCAATCTTGACAGGTTTCTAAGTCCCAGATAACAGGAAACAGCCACAAAACATAGTGCTGCCACCACCACAGAAGCATGCAAGCATAAGAATCACCACTATAACATAAAGCTAATACAGCTACAGTATAATAAGGATGGATGGTGTTGACTTGGTTATGGTCTGTGTTGAGTCTGTGAGAAAAATGCAGATCTCCTTGTTACTGCAGGGATTTGATCCTGGACAGGTGGGATCCACTCCATAACACTCGCTAACTCATCCATGCCTGAAGACGGCGTCCTCTGCCATGGTAGAGTTTTACTCTGTCTTAATTTCAGAGAGAAGTGACCGGCATTCTGTAACTCATTTAGTGCATTGAGCCCTGTTACATTTTGCACCGGACTTAATACTTTGAATTTAGACCACAAGTTTGTCATGTCTGAACATAATACCTGTTTTTGCAGTGTGCAGTATCATTTAAATCCCTTTCTGCCAAACTCTGCGCATGATTTGAGATGGTTTATTTGCATACAGGCCAGCTTTGAGGGGCAAGAGGGAGAAGAGGGATGTTATTGTTTCATGGACATATTCTCCCATTTCAGCCACTGAACTCTGTAGCTCTTTCAAGGTTTTTCAGGCTTATACTGTATACTCTCTAAATCAGGCTTTCAGGCTGCTCAGTGGTGGGAGAGCCTGGTTTAGGAAGTGTACAGGTGGTACAATAGCTTCTAGGCTTAATGATTGACTTCAGGGGTTTCCAGTACATTTGAAATTCCTTTACCCTCTTCTCCAAATCAATGTCTTTCCACAGCTTTATTAATGAGTTGTTTTGAAAATTCTTTAGTCCTCTTGATTGAATGTTGGGTAGAAACTCACTACTTGATTGAAGGACCTTACAGAGACAGGTGTACTTATTCTGAAATCATGTGAAGAACTATTAATACACACAAGGAGGCCATCCAGCTTTGAACTAATTCAGGTTTGTTATAGGTTTTCCTAATCAAAAAAATGGTGAATACATATGCAATCAACACATTTTAAATTCTGAGTGTTTTTGCTGACATTAACTGTATCTTCCTTCCTCTCACCCACAGTGTTTAAAACGGCCATTCAGGTTTTTATAAAAAATATTCATTACAAAACTGAGTATAATTCAACAAAATGCAATGCATTGTATATTGATTCAATGTCCACAGGCATTTCTTAATTAATCACATGAAATCTCTTTATATATTACTAGTTGGAAGTTTACTTTACAGTTTACTTTATTTTACACCTAAAACTTTTTTTATTACAAAATTGCCTGTTATTTTTTTATTTTTGGATTCTTTTACATCAAATTATTTTTGCTTTCACTGTTTGTGTTAACAATTTTGGTTGATGTCTTCATCTTTCAGGAGTTCAGATACTCTAATCAAATCTCTACAAGATCTTTATCCAGTCTAATGTGAGTTTTTCGTCTATTAAGGGTATGCTTTTCAGGTCTAGAAGTTCTCTGATTGGCCTGCTTTAGTTTCTTTCCAGAGCACTAATGTCCTTTTTTCTTTTGATGACCAAGCTGAAACTGCATTCTACAGTAAATGTCGTATTTATCCATCCATCTTCTAAACTGCTTTATCCAGTACAGAGTCATGTGGGTAGTCCATACTCACACCTAGAGAGAGTTTTCCCAGAAGCCAATTAATCTACAGTACCAGTATGTTGGACTGTGGTGGGAAACTGGAGAACCTGCACTCACACAAACGTGGCGAGAATATACAAACTTCACAAAGATTGCACCACAGAAATTGAACCCAGTGCCCTAGTACTAGTTCCCTAGTACTGTAAGGTAGCAACACTAACCACTGCGCCACCCTGCCATTCCACTAAATTTCTTATTTAAATGTTTTTATCAGTGAGATCATGTCAAAGTTGAGTAGGGGTAATGATTGTAGTTACCTGTTTGATTGTTTGTGGCAAAACATGCAACACATCCCACCTTTCCAAGCATTTTGGGATTGTTTTAAATTGAATGTAGGGACAAAATAAGAACTGACTCCTAAGAACTGTGGTTTTCAAGGATCCTGACAGCAGTTCTCCACCAATCCTTAAATCTATAAAAACATAAATAAAAAAGTCCAATGCTAAGCCCTACAATACTGGTAATGTATCTATTGGTAGTGTTCCAGGAACTGCTAACTCTTTTTTTCTGGGGCTTCATTACTTCATTACTTGAAAGAAAAGCAAGAAAAACTCTTCTTTCATCACAATACAAATACTGGGTCCTGCTAAGCAAAGAGTACAGTGGGAACACAAACTTTGCGAAAAGAACACTAAAGCACTTTAGTGGTACAAGGCTAGAAGAAAGTGACTTAAGGGATAGTGGCATCAAAGTTCTTATAAAAGCTTTTGATCAATGTGTAAGTACTTATTAGGGCGAGGCATTCCATGTTTAGACAAGCTGCCGTCCAAGGCAAGGTTAGCTTCTACAAACCCATCAGTGTTTAGACCCATGTTTTATACCGTTGCTGTGCTTTATGCACATTTTTCCACATAAAGTACATGTACATAACTGGAGAGGATTCCAGAAAATATTTTATATACATATATATATTTTATATATATGTATGTATATTTCTTTATTTTTACTTTTCAGCAAAGATGATGTTCCTTTGTTGGTCAAACACTGATGCAGCTCCTCACTTTAAAAGCTACCGAAATTCCAAGAAGCATCAGGGCTCTATCATCCCTGACCATGTTCCAGCTCCTCTTCAAGACCCTCCTTCTTCCAACTATACCTTTGGATCATTTGATTATGATTACAGTTTCTCTGCCTTGCATTGTCGCACTGTTACTTTCAGTTAAAGTAGGCTGTATGTCTACAGGCAATGACTCATTTTAGTCCTATAAAACTTTTTCTACTTTGTTGTGGTTCCTGTTTTGTGTTAAATTGTGCTAATGATGCAGTCCATCCTGTATATTTTCACCTTATTTTTTAAGGCCAATAATTGTTTTAATTAATATAGTTATTTCTAGGTCACGTTGAATGTGTAAATCCTGTCTGTCTAATTTACTGCAATAGGTTTAGATACTGTAATTAGCATTTCTGTCAAATCAAGAGAAATTCCTTAGGATTTCTAAAGAATTTGAAGATTATTAAATTAAGATTAAAAGGTGTAACACTGGTTATTTGGTTACCCACCACAACAAATATACAGTATGTTGAATTAACATTTGATAATAATTAGCCTCTGAATTTAAAAAAAGCTAAAATTTAAGTTGTCTCAGTTAATTTGTAAAAATTATAGTAAATATTTCCAGAAAAAGAATAACAAATACAAGTCAAGTGTTTGGTAGTGTCCATTCATGATGGTGCCAGAAAACCTAGTAAATTACAGGATATGACTGGAAAATGCCTGGGCGCTCAGTATTTTGTCTGTGTACAAATTATGCTGAAAATTTCCATGGGAAAATAAATAAATCAGAAGCAATTCTTTCAGAAACAAGGCATTAAAGACAGTAGAAATAAATAAATACAGACAAGCCCTGTGCTTTGAGATAAACAAATTTGAAATTACTGGGAGTTTGGGCCTGCAAAACTGGCCTACTGTGTGTTTTAACAAACACCTTACTACTGTGACTTCTCTATTCTATCTGGTTATTATGTTTCTGATGCTGCTGGACAGTAAATTATTAATATTGTTTTATTAAAAAGGAAAAACAAATGCTACATTGGAACTTCAATGGAAGAAGTTTCTTTTGTAGATGCTATGGATGAGATTTATTAAAATTTGCTCTAGTCAGACAGGATTAGTGTTACCACAAAAGTAGTATTGATAAGCTTGAATTATCCGCTGATTATTATCAAATTCTCACTAGCATCAAACTGTCCATGACTGGATAGCACAGTATATAAACAGATATCTACCAAGACAAAACCTGCACAGCATCAGTGTGTGGATCCCATAATTGTCTTATCAATCACCTTTGGGTTCATGAAAGACTTCCTTGTGCACAAGAAATCTTCCTTGTGCACAAAGGGCAACAAATGAATGACTAGTATTTAGTGAAAGGACAGAAATTAAGACAAAGATATCCTTAATAGAAATATAAGGGGGGATTCTTCTGGATTCAAACAAGAAGTAATTAATTTTAGCAAAACTGATTAATGCTAACCTGAACCAAAGTATAAATCTACTTTAATTTCTATAAGATGTCTTTATTTGACATATCTCAAGATGTCTATTTTTTAGAACAAAATAATTTAAAAGTAATACCAGTACTGAAGACAATTAAGAATGTTTTGATAATACTTAAATGGGAGAATATTACATATTGTAAGCAGCACATAGAAATTCCAATATTCACTCCCATTTAATGGTTATAAAGTGTTGAGAAAACTTTTAAAGACTTTCCACATCCAGCTTCCATGAAGGCAACATCCCAGAGGTTTTAGTGCAAAAGAGCAGCTGCATTGTTTTTTTCTGATACCCAGTGGTGTTTTGGAGAAATGACAATGCTTGTATTATAATATGAAAGATCCTTCAAATATACAGTATTATACCCAACCAGCCGAGCTTATCTTTGCTAATTAGAGGGTACTGATCAGGGATCAGGCAGTATGGTGGTGCAATAGGGAGAATTGCTGCTTTGCAGCACTTTTGCCCTGGATTCAATTCCTGGGATGCTATCTGTGCAGAGTTTGTATGTTTTCCCTATGTTTGCATGGGTTTCCGTTACATGCACTGGTTTATTCTCACAGTCTAAAGACATACTGGTAGGTTAATTGGCTTCTGGGAAAATTGGCCCTGGTGTGAGTGTGTATGTTTGTACCTGTGTGCGCCCTGTGATGGACTGGTGTCCCATCCAGGGTGTATCCTGCCCTGTGCCTGTTACTTTCTGGGTTAGGCTCCGGCACTGTGAAAATGGATGGATAGATTATCAGAGATGATGGTGATCTCTTGTTTTTATGAATTGGCTACATTACTCTGCTCTCCTCCCCACTGATAGCTGGTGTGTGGTGAGCGTTCTGGCGCACTATGGCTGCCGTCGCATCATCCAGGTGGATGCTGCACACTGGTGGTGGTGGAGGGGAGTCCCCATTACCTGTAAAGCGCTTTGAGTGGAGTGTCCAGAAAAGCGCTATATAAATGCAAGCAATTATTATTATTATTATTATTATTATTATTATTATTATTATTATTATGAATCAATGTTTTGTGCTTAAACTGTTATTGTATCTTCAAATTAAAATAGTATTCAGTCATAAAACATTTTAGATTCCATATCAAATTATCTTTTGTCCCCAGAGATATTAGCTAAAAGAGCTATTTAAATTGTAAATTAATTAAGGAATTAATTGTTAATTCAAGGCATATTTCTGAATGTTTTAACACTAGGATAGTCTTGGCAGCCTGGAAACTGCAGCAATTTATGTTAGGTATAATACATATAAAAAATATCAATAACACAGCATTTAGAGCGTTTTTAAAAGCCCTCTGGAAAATAAGATGTGCTGTCTTTCATGCACATTTAATCTCAACACATTTAATTTTTAAAAAGTGTATTCTTTTTCTGAACAAGTGTAAAATTGAACATCAGTATAAAGTTTTTTTGTGGTTTGTCAACACAGCATCTAAACAGTCATTCCTTCCTATTTAAGCACTGTCTCAGGAAACATGCTTGATCAAATAGATAAGCATTAGCTTTTCCTGAAGAAACAAGCACTTGTGTCACATGCCAACAGCAACAGCTACTTCCTATAAAACACAACTAAATAGCCTAAGAAATATTTACTCAAACATGGCAGTAAAAACACAAATGTATATTTAAAAGAAACCAGTGAAAGTCAACCTACCATATCCAGTGAGTCTATTGTAGATCAATCATCATACCTCCAACTTTGATTTGAAACAGGGCTCATGCTTTACAGAATATGTTTTATAATCTCCCTGGTTCTATCGAAAGTATATCAGAGGAATGACATAAGGGGTTTGAAATTCATGGGCGGTATGATTCTGGCACTTGGTTTGAATGTGGGTAAAAGTCCAGTGACATATTCTATATCCATCTAGCAGCTACAGTCTACAAACTTTTCAATAAGTATCCCAAAGAGCTACGCTGCAGATGCAGATTACAAAAAAACACATTTGAAAAACTCTCTCCAAAGGCAGAAAACACAATGCAGGGCTGAACTGCAAAGGATATCACTGTACATGGTACTGAATTCAGTTCAAAAAGATGAAAGCAAGTCTCAGAATCAATATGCTACAATCTTCTTGGCCTGATCAAAACGTTCAATCACCCACCAATCACAGAATCCAAAGATGTCACTTACTGTTTACAATAGGCATTCTGAAATTGCCAGTTGGAAAGCATCACAGCAAACCCATCAAGAGTTGGATCTGGTTATTGACGGGTGGATTGGAGATCCTTGAATGTATTTCAAATCCATGGAGAATGGACTTAGAATGAGCCATAGAAATGTCTAGAGACAATAGAAATAAAATGCCAGTGGTTGTTCCCCAAAAAAGGTGCAATGGTGGCACAGTGGTTAATATTGCTGCCTCACAGCACTTGGGACTTCTGTTCAATTCTTAGCTTGCTATCTGTGTAGTCTGTATGTTCTCCAAGTGTTTGCTTGGGTTTCCTACAGGTTCTCTGGTTTCTTCCCACAGTCCAAAGACATACTGGCCAGTTTATTGGCTTCTGGGAAAATGGGCCTGTTTGTGTTTCTGTGTCCTGCGATGCACTGGTGTCCCTTCCAGGGTGTATCCTGCTGTATGCCCTTTGCTTGCCATGTTTGGAGTGGATAAGCAATAATTCACTATTCCAAATCAGGGTCACAGGGGAGCCAAAGCCCATTTCTTGCCAGGAGAGGCTTCAGCTCCTCTGCAACGTGGTATTGGGAAACAGTTCCCATAAGGCCTAACTTACAGTATCATGCTTGAACAGAGTTTAACTTTATAGAGGAAAATAGGAAGATTTACTAATATGTTATATGAAATATGGAACACTTTTTAGAGTTTCAGTGACCATATGTTGCTGTAAAAAAATGGGAAATATACTTTAAATACTAAGAAATTCAGACTTTTTAAATGCTAGAAAGCAGAACCGTCATGATTTCCAAATATCAGTGTAGTCATTGTTAGACAGGTCAACAGACCATTTGCAGATAGTCATCTACATCAGCTTGTTAGTTGTTCATTTGTTATCATGACCTAAAGAACTGCGTAGTACTATACTCACAGTGTCAGAACATTTTGTTGAATGGATACAATTTGTGTACATAATGCTAACCTATCTTCATTTTACATTGCCAATATGTTAACACTCTTTTTGTTATCATCATCCGCTATCAAAACAAATTACAAAAGGAATGTACAGTATGACACCACATTGAGGTTCACCTGCAAATCTCTTTCTTAATCCCTGTGCAGATCATCAAAACCTATATTTGACTTGGACCTAAATGGTTTTCATCACGTAATGTAATGGATTGCGCGGCTGAATGCTCAGGTGATCTAATCGCTTAGCTCCTTCTTTTTCAACAATGCAACGGCACAAGAGACACTCATCCTCACTGAGCTACTCTAAAAAAAAGGATAATCCACCGGAATGCTTCGTATTGTCTGTAATTTCCAAGGGATTGATACCGGTTTTCAATTCACGCTTACATGTCAGTTGAAGTCTGCAACATCCAACATAAACTGTTCTTAACTCTTTACTATGTGACAGAACATCCCTGCGCAACATTTTCATTCTTAGAACGCCATGCCCCTGAAAGACAATGTAGCTGCTTTTACATTTTAACAGTTCCCTTACTCCACTTGGTGCTTACAATTATGTTTTCACGACATGATGTTTCTTGTTCTCAACAATTGGTGTACAGTTTAATGATGACAGTAATGTAAATCATTAGTCAGCAGAGCTGTGTGGGGCAACATCCTATCAGCGGTACTGTACCTCTGAGCTAAATAAAGTGTTAACTAGATGACACCTATTATGTATGAGCTCAGGCCTTCAGAATTATCAAGTTAAAACAGTGTTTTGAGGAATGGCATCAGTAATTTTGCCCTAAAGATGGTGACCAGAGATTGGAGAATATTTGCCTGGCCAATTAGAAGTACATGATGTCACTGCAGACCTCTAAAGGAATACGTTACAAGCGCCTATCCTATGACTGCACATGCTGACAAAACAAATAGTTCCATAATTAGTTTTGTCTGTGACTACATGGAGGGGGTTTTTACCCAGCAGATAGATGACCGATTCTTCAGTCTTTAACAGTTAACATTACTTCATTAAAATCCCTACTAAGCCTTAGACATATTATGAAAGGAAGTTAAACAGTGAATCAATGTAAGTTTTGCAGTTCAGGGACAGAGAAAGAAACAAAAAATCTATTGATTCACTTTTACAAAAGTACAGTAGGAATACCAGGCACTGGATAGAACATACCAGGGAACTGTAAGACCCCTCTCCTCCCCTTTTCTGCCTCCACAGTTGCCCCCAGGGTTTTGGGAGTGAGGAGGGTGGGGTGGATTAGGAAACCTCCAGTATTTTCCCTCTCAGCCCAGGGGGCAGGAAGCCTGCACCATCTGTGATTAGAATTTTTGGCATTTATCAAACAGCAATTTGGGTGATGTTCTCGTCTCCTACCCCATACATATATAAAATACTGAAATGATTTGAGCCTTCAGATTTGTTTATATAGTATTTCAGGTGGGGGCTGTACCGTACAGTGTAGGTACAGGAAAGGTGCCACTTGCTGGTTGTGGAAATAAAAAAAACAACAATTTATGTTGTAGGAATACAGAAAAACAAAAATGAATTAGATTTTAGAACTGGCTGTTCCACAAGGTTTTTTAGAAATTTTGATTAAAGACTAATATGCTGGCTAACAACAAGAAGTCCCAAAAATCCTTATTTTAACATTTTAATAGAACTGTTCTTTCCTGAGATAGAGTGGCATGTACACTGTTCAATGCAGATAGACACGTAGCCAGCACACTGTAAATGAGCTTTTTGTCTGTGAATTGACCATTTTTGTAAATTATGGACTTAAATAATAATCCCAAAATGTATTATGTATGAATTGTGTACTGTAGTATGCATGCACTTAGAAATGTGCTCAATTATAGTTACGGAGTATACTATATGTATAGAGATTACAGTTAAAATATTTGTGAGCCCAATGCTCAATTATTTAACACTATGCCTTGTTAGTTAAAAATCTGAGGCAGGTACAGGCAGTCATGCACAAGTTAATTAGTGTACTTTTCATTGACCTCTGTAGCTGTGTTAAGCAATAAGCACCAGAGACTACAAACATGCAAAAGACTGACCTCTGACACTGTTTAATTGCTCAAGACATGGGTTGAGATTTGTAAACTGAGACTGCAGTCATTTTGAACAACTGCTGGTAACACAACAGGGCGTCTTATTCAGCAATGCTTATCTGTTATGTCTATATATCAGATATATCCCTACAATGTACAGAGGCAGACCAAGAAAACCTACCTACATAGTAACCAGAAATCCGAACCTATTACACCCTAAGTCATTTCCCAATGCATCTTATTTCTCATCCCAAAAGGAGAGACCTTGAAAATATTGTGATGATAATAATAATTGCATTTCTACAGCACTTTTCTGCCCTAAAGCATTTCACATTTAGGAGATAAACAACTATAGTACCTCAACCACTGTGTTGCACACTCCACTTAGGTGAGGTCAGATTGTGCTGCCCAATGTGGAATTTAACAAGGACACTTGAGTTAACACACCTATTCTTTTAATGACCACAGGTAATCAGTACTTCATTTAAATGTCTCATAAGCTGGACAGGACCTCCTACAGCAGCGTTCCCCGTCACCATCCTGGGTCATTGGTTCAACCAGCACAATTAACTTCACTAACCTAATTTTCCATAGAGATCGCCCCATCCCTGTATTGCCCAGGTACATCCTTGTTTAATTACAAAATCAGGCAAGAAGGTAGTAATGTGATCTTTATATATACAATGTCTTTTAAGAAATTCATTGCAAAATCCAACATTAGGAATGGAATAAAAACACATGTTCTTATTCCATTCCACATTTTATGCAAAATATTTTTACGTGAATTTGTGTATATGTGGTTGGTGATGAATTTCACAAATTCGGCACAGAACACACCTGAGCTTCGCTTTTGGAACTAGTTACCGGTTCTTTCATTATCATGTGGCATCGCCCTCAATATGGCTCATAAAGTGAAAACAAGTATGAAGGGGAAAGGCAAGTCAAGAAAAGTGGCTGATTTCATACTTTCTTTGCCCTACCACCATGAGCCTGAGAAAAGAACTAGTCAAAAAAAAATACTGGACTCAAATCTGATGACCACTTTTAATACAACATAACCCCGATTTATGGTTTGAAACTTTTTTAGGTCTTGTTTCTTAATTATTTATGTCAAATTTTCATTTTGAGAAAACCTGACAACTAAATTAAATTCCATGCTGTCAAGAAAAGGGATCCTTTTTACTATAGTGATCCTGCAAATATTTAAATGCCAAGTGAAACTGCATGGAAAGTCTTTCATGTCTTAAGCAGGAGGGCTGATGGTAAAGGAAGATTTGTAGTAGCCAACAGAGATTACAAATTGACCTCAGTTTGGCCTTAGTCACTACTTGCCTTAAGGCATTCAGCATCTTTAAACCTTTCAATCCACAGGAACATGTGTACTGCTATTAGCCTCACAACACAATATAAATCTGACTTGTCCAGTATGGGAAAGCATCATCAATACACATTAATCACCTTTATCTGAAACAAGCTTCCTACAAATGTATTTAATGATATGATTTTCCAAATTTGCTGTCCATTGTGGGGTCTTTTGCAATAATGATCTAGACTGTAATTCTTATCTTTGGCGGGCAAACATTTGGTGAACCCAAGCTAAGCTGGATAATATTTGCCAATTTAACATGGTTCCCAGAAAAAAAAACAACATTTTAGTCGTATGATGATAATGAAAATTACAACAGGTTAATGTACCGGTTGGGATCTCCGGGCATTATATTCCTTACGTTTCTGTTTCTGTGTATCTATTTAATTGCTGAATTGAACATGTCTCTAAATGACAAGGTTCCTGCACACATCATCGTCTGAAATTTCATGAAGGGATGAAATCAGGACTCAGGACGACTGGAGAAATTATAATCCAAAGAGAAGAACTAAATACAAAGACCTTGCCAAAATAAAAAAATTGAAGGCTAGCTATATGATGAACTGCCAAAGCAAGGGACAATACCACAAAATTACACACAAAAACTTGGGGGACTTATGATTATTATTTTCAGACTAATTGATTTAAATATTAATTGAAATTGCATTTCATTCTTTGATAAACCCCAATTATTATTTAATATCAAGGGGGACTACAGCTTTCAGCTGTAAAAAAATGTTTGTTTTTTTCTAACAGAATAATTCCCCCAAATATCTCTGTACTTCATTGCTTTCAAATTCTGCTTCTCATCATAAAATAAACATAGAGACATCTGACATTTTTTTCATGAAATATAGTGGCAAAGGCAGCAAACTGAGCAAAAAGATAAAAAAACTTTTTGGATAAACTTTTAAGGACTCTAAAACCCCCTTTTTTTTCTTAAAATTACGCATTGTGAAAACCAGCATCGAAATAAAAGCAGTTAGCTTTAACAAGATCATTGAACACTTTAGACAGGTAAATCCTTTGGGGCTATTCTCTCTCTTTGAAGTCAAGGTCAATATTTTGACCAAAGCTTGGCTAGCTAAGGTTAATTTTCTTAAAACTTTCCTTACTTTTAAAAGCTTAAAAGAAGAAAATCAAAGTAAGAATACTTGCTTCATTCTAGATTCTTATAAGTCTCTAAATAGTCTTTATAATTCATTGCTCTTCCATTTCTGACCAAAAGCTGCAAAAGCAGCAGTCAAATGAATCAAACTCCAGTATTTCTCGCACTGTCATTAAAAGGCTCTCAATTTATAACCAGGCATGCCAGCTTTACATGTACCACCCAGCTTTCTCTAACTCATCTCTGTTTTTGATCCTTCAGAAATAAAAAAGGAATCATATCTGATTCAAGTCTAACCTATTTTTTCCTTTTGATTTGAAGTGGATCCTGCCCAGATTTAATGCATATTTTAGCAAGTCCCTGCAGAGGACTCCAGAATTAGCACTTCACTTGTAGGGCCTAGGGCCATGGAGTCGACTTTGACATCAAGAAAAGCGTGTTTGGGAAAAGGAATGCACAGCAAGCCTGTACCTCCAGGTATTTAACTTGCACAAAGGGGTACCAAGAAAGAGACAGTAAAAGTACACTTAGGCCAAGTACTGTACGTTATGCACCTGCAATGCCAGAATGAAACACATGCAACCCACTTGACTTGAGACTCCATTTGCCCTGTACTCAATATCTACAACAACATAATGAAATACAATGTCTGACCAACAAAAACAGTTCTTTGACTTGATCAGGCATTCCTAATACATTTCATCAATGCTTCTGATGTAGTCAAACCTTAAAGTTGACAGCATTAACACTAATACCCAGAGTGTGCACTGTTTAAGTCAATAGCTGATGGAAACGTAAAGACTGATATCTTACTCATCACAACCAATATGGCACCTAAAGATGGTGTATTTTAAAATATAACATTTTTATTAGAATTAACAATTCAAATGTATTGGTATGCAGCAGGGACTGTCCTTCCTTTCTTCTTTAACATATCCCAATGCCATACATACATATCCAATTTATATGATATTATATTAATAGTCAAATTGTGTTTACATTTTGGGTGTCAGCATTACCCTTCCTTTGTGTATTTTCTTTCTCTTTATTTCAAAATATTTTCTCGAGGCATCATATCACGATTAACCATAAAGACTTTGATATGATTGTAATTTCATGTATAAAAAGATACTCTGATTCAAATGTTATTTTACTGGAAACCAGCTCTGAACTACAATGCTTATCTTTCTCGCACCAATAACTTTAATTTAAAACAGTACAGTAACAAAAACAAGTGCCTGTGTAAATTTAAATATTATTTTACAAGGAGGGAGGTTTTGTACTCTGTCGGGCTAAGATGCAGGTTAAGTCACCTAATGCAAAGCTGCAGGGTCATAATGCTCTAGTCAAGCTAATTCTTGCTCCTCAGTCCATGACAGACATCAATCTGCGAATCGATCATGTTGAGTTGTGTTAATATGCACTGGTATGTGATAGGTTATCACTCATTGAAGTGTGGGGTAGGAATAGGAATGCCCCTTTATTCAGACTGTCTTCACTCTTGGTTCCATATCCACAATTAACTAATTTTTTTACGGCACCTTCCCTTGCAAAGCAAACCGAGCATTTTGGGAACATAATGACTTATGGAATATATGGGCCACCAGCACTAACTACTGTACTCTGTTCATTAGAAACACAACAAAAACATGGTCTTCCCTTATTCCTAAACTTTTCTGACACGAAAGGTGGGTGTGGCCTTTGTTACGTGGGGCATTTCAGTTAGTGATCGGTGTTAC
The DNA here is from genome assembly GCF_040954835.1 of Lepisosteus oculatus. Classification (NCBI taxonomy): domain Eukaryota; kingdom Metazoa; phylum Chordata; class Actinopteri; order Semionotiformes; family Lepisosteidae; genus Lepisosteus; species Lepisosteus oculatus. The sequence goes on from NC_090701.1 coordinate 29,893,939, forward strand.
CTCAAAACCTAAGGATGTAAATGGTGTGACATGGACAGACTGCACACTGCACACTGACCGCGGCAATGTTCCTTAATTCAAATTATAAAACAGCTGCAAGCTCATCAGCACTAATTGCCAGAGCTTTGCATTGATGATAATCACATTGTCCCAGAAATGCAAAATTATTTAGATTTAGATCTAGCAATATTTTGGTATAGTGCTTTGCAATACTGACAGTCTTGAGAGGCCTGTGCTATTTGCAATGAGTGTTATCATGATGAGTTGACAATGCTGTTGCTAGAACAACATAAGGAGCATAGGTTTTAAATGTTATCATCATAATTCTGTATAGTAACATTTACTTTGATATTAAAACCTTGTTTCTAAATTTATCATTAATGGCCCTTGATTTCCAACTTCACTTGCACTAATAACAGTACTTCCTATACACGTATTCTGCTATCAGCAAATCAGACACAGAAATCCAATTCATGAGAAAACTCCCAACTCATATTCTGGGTGATGTCATTCATGTTGTTATGTACTGCAAACTGCAAGGTGTACAACATGGTGGCATTGAGTCATATTGTGACTCTGAAAGATACAATTGCATTTGTAGTTCTTCCATGAGACTATAAGACTATATGAGACTATATGAGACTATGAGACTATAAGAGATCCTGCAGATAGTTTCTTCTGGGTCATTATCACATGTGATTTATAGGATCAGAGTCAATCAAGGCTGATTCCTGCCACTTGTGTCTAGTGAGAGCAAATGGATCAACCCTGAAAGCCCTTGAGATTTCACATAACCACAGTCCCTCACATCATATTCAAACAGGTTAACCATTTAGCATTGTATAATTATTGAACTAGGGTTCAAATATGTGACGCTTTTATAAAGTGTTCTAAATATACTTCTTAGATCATTAAAGATTTACGGTGGCTATGGAGTCTGCTGGAACATAATATTGCAATGATCTACTTAAAATGACAATACCTGCTGGTCCCAATAAAATAACAAGTAGCATTTCTCTCTTCAGGGAAAAAAAAGCGTATGAAAGGTTTTGTACAAATTCTACACACTGAAGGATACAAAAATATTTTTCCTCCAGGTAGTACTATTTTCTTTTCTTTTTCCTGTGTAAAGACCTTATTTCCTCTTTTTTCTGGGACTTCTTCAGTAACAAAATCCAGGGGGAAAGTATTTATCTAGCTTATTACTTCATCATTCTGTGAGGTTGAAACTGATAATATTCCTCAGCATGTCTCATGGGACCACTGTGTAGGAAAACATGAGAAAAGATGACAGACCAAGAGGGAGCTGATGAGAGCTGCTTTTGACAAAGGAAAACTGGAGCAGACCAAAAATAAAAGCATGTAAGTCTTGTGGTGAGAATAAAGACAAAATAAGAATCAGGTCTACTGCTAGTTTGTGGTCAGACCTCACAGTATTGCACTTATTTGTGAAACATTTTTTTTTTCATTATTCACATATAACTGCTAACGTGATAGGTTTTAGATTATTAAAAAAAATAGATTTCTAATCAAATATCAACAAGTAACAAGTGCAATACATACTGTATGCATGTCTTAACAATGTTCATATTAATAGCTGCATTGAAAAATGTCTTACGATTCAGAGGTGAAACAGTATAGTAATTTCAGATGAAGAGCTTGTCAGTGGTGGTGGCTTAGTTTTTCCATTATCACATTTCCAATTAAATGGATTCATTTTTCCACTGTTGTCTTTTTGTATAATTTCGATCCATTGTCTTGGCAGTTTAGTAGGGTTATTTGTCCACTTATTTCAATACAGAGTGCAAAGACTGATGCCAGATCCTATGCACGGACATTCTCTGTTAACTGAGTTCCCCTTTCATGGCAGTAAGAGGTAATTAATGTATTTTCTTCTCAGCTTCTCTGATCTTCAGTAAATATTTAATGGCTTAGACCAGAGTACAGACACAACTGTTCCTATTATATTTGGTACTTTTATGATTTGCAGAAATCCACCATTTGGAGTCTTAGAAATAAAAGACAAGGCAAGAAAGAAAGAAAGACATGGTCAAAGATAAGAAACCATCAATGGTACAAAAGAGTAAAGCTATTTTTTTTATTTTGCAGATAGGTATGAAGATGCAAACATAAATGTCAGCTGTCTGGATACTGGAGCTAGGGAGGAAACTATCCTCATATTGACCTTCCTTTCTTTCTATAAATTGTTTCTAAATTGTGGCAAACCTTTACATTGAGTGGCGCAGTGGTTAGCCTACTTGACTACTAAAGCTGGGGCCCTAGGTTCAATATTAGACCTGCGGTGCTATCTGGGTGAAGTTTGAAAGTTCTCCCCTTATTTGCATGGTTTTCTCCTCATGCTCCTTTTTCCTTCAACAGTCCAAAGACATACTGCTTGGTTAATCAGCTTCTGGGAAAATAGGCCCTGGTGTGAGTGTGTATATCAGTGGCTTGCAATGGACTGACATCCTCTCCAGAGTGTAACACACCTTGCGCCTATTGCTTGCCAAGATAGGCTCTAGCTCTCCCACGACTCTGAAATGGATGAAGTGGTTAGAGAATGGATGGATGGACCTTGATGTTCAAAAACTAAGACAACAGTAGCACTGCCCCACGTATACAATCCAAACACCTGCTGTCAGTGCTGGATTTCCCCTACAATGCCTAGGGCCTACAAAATATTTAGGGCCTACGAAGGAGGGAAACACTAGTGAGTAACAAAAAAACGAGCTCAAACAACATTCTTGCAATCGACTCTAGGTGCTCCAAATCAATAATCATACGCTATCTACAGGCTGTTCTAGAAACTAGAAATGTCGAAGTGATGGTCGCTCAGCTCATTCCATCAATCACGTGGTTTAGCATTAGAATAGTTTAAAGTGCATCATGTCAATGGACGTCATTCAATTGGCGTTTACCCCTCTTTTTGCACATTTCGGAGTGGAAGTGCCTAGGGCCTTACGAACACCAAAATCCGGCCCTGCCTGCTGTTACCAAGATTCTGCTCCTTTTGGAATAGTCAAGTGCACCAGACTCTGCAAAAGTGCATTTGCATAAAAAATTCAATCATTGTATTAAAGGCATCATAGAAAGTGTTAGGAACCATTGAAGATTATTGTGTATGAATGAGGACAAAAAATAAAATCACAAATTTTCATTTCTTCATATTGGATCATCTAAAATGAATACTGTTAGGATTACTGAGGAACTGAACAAAACACAAAGTAGTATTCTACTCCTTGTACCTTATTTAGATATCTTGATGCGGTAGATCACACTCACTACCTGGTTCTCCATTAAGACTGCAATACACCTTTCTTAAATAATACCAGTAAGTCTAATGTTTGAACACTGCAATAGTACCAGAATATGTCTTTCTCTTTTTAAAGAAGCAAAACAGTAAGGAGAAACCCATTAGTGGAGATTTACAGTAAGTGAATACAACCTAGACACATAGCCCCAGGGAGCAAGTAAGCACAGGTTTGATCAAATTACAGCTTGGGATACAGCCTCAGGACCTGATGCACTACATACTGAAAAGCAAGAAACCAAAGGAACCCCATACAGCAATTAGACCTCATTGTGTTTCGAATAACTGAAAATCTGTTTGATTGATCTCAAATTCTAGAGAACAGCATACCCTGCATTTGATTACAGTGCTGATGTTTAGTTTTGGACTCCATAGCTGCCATTGCTATTATCTGGACATGCTTCTGTAATGACAGTGTAAGGACAGTCTGAGGGATGGCAAAAACACCATTATGTTTGCATTTTATGTGACTCAGGCTACCACCAATATATCAACCCCCTTTTCCCCTTTTACCTATAATTTGCCTTTGTCACTCTAAAATGACATGCACAGCCTTGTTTCTGCTCCATGCTGGCAGTGCATGATAACTGTCCTCAGTGACATCCATTACACAAAATGTCATAGTATGTTATGTGTGAAGAATGCCTCATGGAGTGTGTGAAAAATATACAGCTATGGCTGAAGTTGATATGTCAATATGTGCGGAGATATTTTTGTAAACAATCCACAAGCCTTTGTACATTTTGTTAAGGAACAAAATGTAATGGAAAATACAACAAATATGAAAAATAACTGAATTCAAACCAATTGTAAGAGGGACATATGCTTTTGTACACCCCTTGATCTACAGTGTGTATAGTTTTGCCCAGAGAGTGTTTACAGTACAGCAATAATTGCAAGTATCCTGGCACTTTTGGCTAAACCAACAGTGTATCCATGGCAACCAGTTATCATATGTTTTTTTGTAGATAAGCTAAGAATGCTGATGAACTTTAAAACATATTCATATGATACCAAAATGGATTGCTATACTTACTATACTTTATTGCCATGTCAACAAAATTGATTGGAATTTGCACCAGTTCAGCCCAGATAAGAAAAGCAAAAAAAGACAACAAAACACATATTACACTTGCACACAAAAAAACCCCAACAAAAACACATAGACAGTACATATTGTATTTAACATTTATACTGAGAAATGTTTATACTGAGAATGCACATAGACAACAATCTCAGCTTTGGGACAGCCTCAAACAAAGAGAACAGAATAAAACTGGTGAAACTGTCTATTTAACTGGTATTTTGAAATTCAGAGCCTGGCCTTGTTAGCAGCCTTTCCTGATTGCTGTTTACAACCAGTCACCCTTAACACCTGGTAACCCTAGGGGAGGGGCAACTCATGAAAGCATGAATATGAAACATCTATAGGAAGCTTTGTAATGAAGTGACTTGGCTCTTCTTTGAGAATCCAGACATATATATCAGTTCCACTCTCTATCTGCTTTCATCTTTTTCTGATGATATGTACTGTACTGTATGTGCAGCTTGAACTGAACAATGTTCACAAATGTTTTGGGGAATTATGTTTTGGATTATTATTTTTTAGATTAAGCAATAAAAAATAAATTTCAAGAGGGGGGTAATTCCATTGAAATACCTGTCATTATGAGTGTGAGATCATCCAGCACTTTTGCAGGTAAACCTGAATAATATTAACAAAAAGTGGCATCACTTTAGAAACAGGTAAATTGTCTATTTCTCTTTGCAATTTATCTCTGTAGTTTGAAATAGTCTATAACTGTGGTTGCTTGATATTATGGTGAAATGTGCAGTATTTGTCATCAGCCTTGGATGGAAAGCATTGATGTGCAAACTACTGTTGATGTGCAAAGTACTTCCACACTTATAATAACACTTGACTATGATGGATTTTGAAGAAATACATTAAGCAGATGTAAACCCAAATCTACCATTTTGACATACACTATCTAAACAGTTACTCTTTTTGTTTCATGTGACAATTATATGATACAATATGATTTTCAGCTATGAAAATATCACTGAAATTTCAGGTTTCATGAGTTATAAAAACAAGAACTTATTGTCTCCATTTTCAAAACACTTAAAAATTCCTAGACTACAGTTATAAAGAAGCAGTTAGTGTATATGTTGTCTAAATTGGACTGCATTTATAGTGCTTAATAAATACAGATTCCAGGGACAGTGTGGACAGATTGTTCTATATGGTTTCATGAGAATGCCATATCCTTTACTTCACGAATACTTTCAGTCACTTTAAACGAATTACATAAAATACAGATTACAATCCCTTTATCAAAGGCCCACCAGCACAGTAAATTACAGTAGTACAGAAATACGCATCAGCTGCATTACTTTCACGTTCGTACAGGTTTCAAAGTTGTTGAAAGTCGTTGCCACGTTTTCAAAAATACATAAAAGGGCAGGTCCATTTTCAGTGTTCTGAAAATCACGTGGAAAATGTAGTACATCTACAGTTTAATTGACCTGTTTGGAACATTAGATAGAATGTTTTTTTTCCTCATAATGAATGGAAATTCAATGCATCACAGCTACATATAACAGCAAAATTAACATTAACTGATGCTGTTGTTACAATTTAACGAAAATTATTTGAAAAAATAACCATAAAATAGTGCGCAGTAAAGAGCTGGGGATCTCATATGTCACTTCCTATTTTCAAAATCAAAGCGTGATTATTTTCAATGCCCTCGAAGTTTTCCAACATGGTAGGAGTTTCAAAGGCTTTACCTCTTCCCGTTTGTGCTGCATATTGAGCAGCTGATTAATCGAAGAAGAAGAAAAGATCTAAATTGATAAGACTCCACTGTAAAGGGTTAGCCTGGGTAACATTTTGCAGCTAAAAAGGCTGCTTACCCAGTTCTGATCAGCACACCTGAACATCGTGCCAAGTAGCTATTAAGCAGTGCAGTTGTGCAAGCTGTTTGCGAATAAACAAGAGTTTCCTTCACTGAGGCATCATTTAGCATTGTGTGACTAACCTCCTGGCAAAGCTTTAGTGGTTGCAGAAAATTTAACGCTTTGAAAACCACCTCATTCCAAGATCAGAGCTATTCCTTAGCTTTCTCTAAGTATGTGGAAAGTATGCTATAAAAACTGATCCCATCAAAATATAACTGACCAGCATCAACGAATTGTTTCAGCAATAACAGAAAAAAGTCTTTAAATTCCGTCATTTTATAGACTTTTTCTTGCAGTATGCACGGATTGAAGGTACAATCTCTATTTAGATTTCCCTAAATAAATATTTCAGCACACCATAAACAACACTACTGCTAATAATACCAAGAATAATTGAAAAACTGTTCTATGCAATAGTCACATATCCCATTAAGCTACATTTTTGTATGGATGATATTTGTTTCTATATGTTTGGCAGTCACAGATATAAGCGATGTAAGATTTTTATTCCGTATTTTTGTTGTATAAATTAATAAAAATCTGAAGTATTTTTGTCTGCGGACGACTATCCATTTTTGTCATGCGATTATTAGCCCTTGTACCTGTATTTCACAAGGTAAAATCTGTGACTGTGAATCACCAACAGACTCCCATTAATGGAATAAAGGCAATGCACTTTATTGCCTTATACCACAACTCAAGAAACATACCGTATAAACATGATCATGAAGGCAGTGGTGGGTTTTAGACTCAATGCAGAGCTCTTCAAAATATTTACAAGGAAGCAATACGAGCAAACACGTACTGTACATTTAAACGGTACCTGGCTGGATGGCTCCAAAAAGCCACTGGTAGAGGAGCTCGAAAGTCGGCTTTATGGTTAGCCAGAAAACCCGTACGCGTGCATACCTGTGCGAATGCCCACTTCTACTCATGTGTCCCAGGGCCTCTTAAGCAGTGATGAAGTCTGCAGTTCGTGAAAGTGTGAACAACCACCACACACAGCACTAATGGTAAAGTTTATTCTAAGTGAGAACGGGGCCCCAGATCGCTAAAATCAGAGAAGAACTACGTATTTGTTGTAACTTGTGAGTTCTTCAATACCGCCATATGTCATACCAAAACAAGTGCTCATTGTCTGATCTTGATGGGCTGATCATTTTTTAATTCTGTTTTATAGTGCTGCGACACCGTAGAATACGACCTGCTGGCCACTATGACGGACATTTTGCTTCTGACGAAGCTTTTGCCAGCTGCCTGTAGTGTATATTAGAAGAAGGCAAGAAGAATACAATACTTTTGATATATGTCGCGTACATAAAAGTTTGCTACACAGCTTAACCTGCTGTAAAACAACAACAGCAAAGCCAATAAGAAAAGAAAAAAAGAACTACAGTCTATACTGGGGCATTTAATTTTTAAGATAATAATGATAGATTTCAGTTTATTTAACAGATGGTAAGTAAACACAGGCTCCTGCTATTACATTAAAATGAACATCACGGTATAATTCTAAGACTGTTTACGTACTTATTCATAAAACTCTAACCAAATCCAGTAGGAGTCAGTCATTTCAGAATGCCAAAATCTAGCGCATGTCCAAGGCATGAAAACCACCAATGTCACACCCAATATATTACATATATTGACAATATATGAATAAACCGAGTAATTATAATTCTAGGAAATACTGAGATGTAACTGTTTTCCATAATATATGGAATATTTCCATATGGGATATCTTAAATAATTGGTTTAAAAAACGCTAAACGCAATTTAGCCTAATATACGTATCACTATTGCTAATATTATTTTGGAATATTATGCTGATAAGAAATGATGCACGGATGCTGAGATGAACGAATATAAAAAGTATTTAAATATATTTTTCCCACTTTGTCGTCAAAATAATCGTCTCACACAGTAAGTCAAAAATATAATGTAATGCAACATACTTTTATATTTTTGCCTTAATAATAAAAACAAACAAGGAAGCAAATAAATGAATGTGTTTAATGTCATGCTATGCCAAAGCATTGCAGGTAGTCATCACTACAACCGTAGACGGATCTCCACAACACCTAAAAAGTAATTTCGTTTCTGTTTAATTTAAGGTAGTTCTTTCGCAATGACATTACCTGATAACTTCATCAAAAAGAAATAGTGCCCTTTACTAATAACAAAAATAGTTAATGGAGAAATCTCACGGAAACGAGTTGAGGATTACATGCGTATATCTGTCAACATCTACGAAGAATTTGATTATATGAGGCGAATTTGTCAATAGCTCAGCGTTTAAATTATGATAAGGGAAACCATACAATTCCTACATCAGGTATGCAGGAGGAATTTCTAATGATTAGGCGTGGGATGATAGCACATAGAATACCGCCTCCTAATAATTGTTCTTATCCAGGTGTACATTTTGCTCCAGTGCTGTCAAAGGGTGCATTAACATTTTATCTCCTGTACTTGCTTAACCTCTTGAAACAATTGTCATGATCAAATTTTTCTCTCTGATTGGAATCTAGACAAGCGTAAATGGACCAGAATTTTCACTTTTGTTTTAATCTAAAAATAATAATTTTGTATTAATACACCCTAATATGACTGTACGTGTCTATACACGCGAAATTACTCAATATAGAAAGGAGATTAGATCTCCAAGCGATTTGTCAGTTTCGTTAATGTACAGGGAACTTAGATTTAAATTAACGTTTTACATATTTTCTTTGGTTACACTCTTTACTCATGAATAAATAGGCTACTAAAAATCTCGTTTTACGCAGTGCTTACATTTCTTTAAATACAATAATCTCTCCTTATCTCCGTAAAATCTGATTTTCGTTTTATTATTGATGTATCAAAATATTGCAGTGTCTTTGAAATTTCACAATACTTATCATGTGTAAGTTCTTCCAAAAGGTTAAACCTCAAAACTAATCGGAAAAAAACGAGCGTTAGGCACAATCTGCGTCTACTCCTAACCTAACCAACACAGATTTCAAGTTTTATCTGAAATCAGGATTGCACATGAACTGTCATCATCAGTATGATCCTGATATGATAATGCAATGTTTGCTTCAGCTATTTTGTGGTTTTTATGTTGATGTTTTACCGTTTAATGGGTAATAGTGACCAAGACAAAAGCTTATTATTATCATCATCCACAGGGATTCCGTCTTCTACAACAACAAAACTTCACAATTAAACCTGCAGAGCCTATACATGTCTTCTCAAGTACAGTTTGGTAACTTCTCTTTTGTAGTGGGTGTTATAATTACAGATCTGTCTTAAGGAAAAAAACTTCTTCATAACTGCAGTCACATAAATGAAGTACAATCCAGAGTGTTGCAATAATCTCCAGAAAGCGTTAGTGCATCGTATAGAGGTGGCACCTTATTACATGAATTAAACTGAAACTATTGTTTTAATAATAATAACAGTAGGGCTAGAAATATTAGCTTGAATACCAATGTCTTATTTATTCACAATATTTGTTTTCTAAATATACACCACGGTTTACTAATTCATTGAGAAATTTGTGTATTTGTATACACTGCATTTTTAAACCTCTCCCAAAAACATTACTTACACCCGCTTGCTTGTAATCGTCTGGACTCTGTCAGCAAAACATTTTATATTTCTGAGGGCGTTCTCTATATCAGAGATATTCTATTAATACCGCTCAATGAGGCATTTTATGTCTTTCTTAGTCTATTGAAAAGCAAAAGTCTTTCTGTTTTCTTTTATCAGACCGATCACTAATTGGTTTAAAGACACATTCTGCGACTTTTTTTCTCCTGAACCAGTCCGGATTGCTCAGTCCTACCTGCTATAAAAAGCACCTTTACGCCCAGCCTCGGTGCTTCTCTTACTGTTTTTCTGCTTCACGATTCCACTTGACTAGCTCAAAATTCAACTTGAAGTGCTCATGTCAGCTTGTATCATTATCTGCTGAATTCAGCCAATGTTTTCCAACAGGATCAAAGCATCGTTTCACTTTAAACGGCTATCTGATACCTCTCTATGGTGCTGAGCACTGGATCAGGTATCATTTTTTAAGACAGCAAAACGATGAATAAGTATCGTTTATGACAAGGAACTGAATTAACCAACACCTAAAATATTGAGCCTTTTTGTTACAACAAGAATGACATTTAAATTAAACAAGGCAAGCCTTGGGAAAAAAAGAAAAGATAAAAACTTACCACCAGATAGGGTAACTTGCCATGACTTGCGTAAGCCCACAAAGAAACAGGAAACATCCAAGGTAGATCATCCTTAGAAAAGTTTCGGAAAACATTTTTTCCCTCACACACACACAAAAGTTTGTAATGAAAAAAAAAATCACAGACCAAAGTCGTTCCTCCTGTCTGAAGTAGTTTCAGAGAGACAGTCCTTTACAACCAGTCAAGGCAGTGTACGGGAGGCAAATATTAAAAGTTTAAAGCCGCTTGCTTTTGGGACCCAATCAGCATGTATTGCCAAAGGGAAAATTCTGATGATACTGTTCTCTCGCGCTCCCTTTCCTTGTGTCAGTCAGGCTGAACACAAACTCAGGAATGAGCTAATTGCAAGAAGATAGTGTTTTAGTACTCATTAGGGTTTGTGGGCCTCGAGAAGCCGTGTGTGATATATAATGTTGTTTAAAGGGAGAAGGAGGGGGGGCAGAGGGGTTTAAATAGACATGGGGACCCCTGTGGATTGGGTAGCTATAACAACCTGTCCGGATTTCACTCCCTAGTTTGAAGCTGCTAAAATGCAAAATTATAAACGTGTGAATTGCTTTTACTGTTTTGCTCTTGGTTTTCGTTTATTCTTAGTTTCCATCGAAGCTAAATTGCTATTTCCAATATTATTCTGGGTAGACTCTTGTAAACACTTCTAATCATGTTCATACAGTGGGTAGGAATTGCAGTAAAGAATATGCGGCTTTCTGTGCGTTTGTGCATCAGTAATCTGCATGCAAATTGAACATTTTGTATTTTATAACACAAGAAAATTACATATTTCACAAATACTGTCGATAAGGGATCGGACAAGGGATTAATAATAATAATTATAATAATAATAATAATCGTATTTATATTTATACGCTTTTGATTCAGTTTCAGAATGATTTTGTAGGCTTTATTTTAGTAAATAGATTTTAAAAAACTATATTCATCTTATCGAGATTCAAATCTTCATGAAATAGTGTTTTCTTTTTTTTCTTTTCCTACACAATGTATATAGTAATAACAACTATACATAGTTATACAACGATAGTCACGGGCATATTAGCAATTCATCTTCTATGTAAAGGAATCGAGATCCAACCTTTTCCAGTCGAAAGCAAGGTACCTATCAGCAGTTTTGAAGCTAAAATGTATGTACACTTGAGCCATTAAGCCATTATAATAGTTCATTTATAATATTGACAGTAACAATCAAAAATATTTATTTTAAAATGAGTTATTTTAAACCAAAATCTCCAGCGATTAAGCAGTACAGATTGTTGAAGAAGCAATTCAGCCTATGTCAGGGTGGACGCAACGGTCTCCACCCACGCACAAAAGATGTTCGGTTTACTGAAATCATATAATCTCGTAGACCTTCAAATTCAAATACGGGGCATTCTGCAAAGAAATTATTTTCTGTTCTTTGGTATCTCTATATGACATCACAAACACCTGCAGAGTTTCTGCTACAGAGGTCGAAAATATATGATTGGCTGGTTGGATTAAAATATATTCAACCAAGCCCTCGTTTGAACAATAATTTACAGAACTTTTGTTAGTGTTTTTTTTTTATTAATGTTGTACTTGATGTTTCTGTCCGATGTTAAAAAAGGTTTCCTCTTTATCAAAAAGACAGTAATGCAACGACCCAATGTCCCTATAACAAATGCTAATCTTAAAATCATAACATTACCATAAGCAACCTTTCTCTTCTTATACAGATGATATTTCTGTTAATGTCGTTTATTAGCTCACGAGTAATTAAAAAAACGTTACTTTTGTGATCTAAGCGCTATTAGCTAAATAGCTTAATGGCTATCTAGTGCTATTTTCTGCGAAGCATTAAAGAACAACATTTCCCTATTTCCCTATTTCTATTTATCGTTACTTTTGTTTTTAAAAAATGGTAATTTACACAGAACAAAACACTGAAAGACGCATAATGTTAATGATGAGCATTATGAATCAAAAATACCTTTGGACCGTAGTTCTGGTTTCTGGGGACTCAGTGTTAAGTTAGATTCTGAAATAAAAGTGTTGAGGCTTATAAATGTGCGGATGGAAAAAAAAAAGTAAAAAACACCATAAAATATACGTTAAAAGGTAAAAACGCCATATAAATATACGTAGTGCATGTTTACATAACTGAGATAATAACATTTACAGAAGCAGCAAGCAACAATGCTTGATTTGTGCCTTTACTCCTGACCTCCTTGCTTGCTGGTCGCCGCTTTCGTCAAGCGGTGTGGCACTAGCTCTCCTAGTGGAGTTTCAAAGACAAGATCCCTTTGAAGATCGTCTGTTGTGTTTATTTAAAGCGACAGGGTGTTTTGTTTTCCTATTTCGATGTCAAGTAGCTGTTGATGGCGGATGAAGAAAGAAAGATCTACTGCAAGGAGCATTGGGAAGTGGAGTGCTTGTTCGTATTGATATTCATTATTGTGTCACTGCCTCATGTTGTTTTTTTTCCCCTGGCAATGAAAAGACAGGTTACACAGAGAGGTGATGCTGTTCTGCTACACGTGTCTGTGTACAGTACTTCAGCTGTTAAGTTTATCTTTGTAAACTCGAAAGCAGCAACAGTAAGAAGTGTGTGTGATAGAGTAAATGGCCGATATATTTATTATTTGTAAGTTTATAAATGAGATACTTTATTGATAGTCATTCCCAGTTACGTCTTAAAATATTTTAGGATTTGTTCCAAAATCAATAAAAATAAGTATATGACATTTGAAATAAAAAAAAACTAAGCTCAACGTCGGAGACAAAGAGAGATAGATGAGTTTATCAGAGTTTATCATATTTTGTCATTAATAGCTGATATGCTCACCTCCTCCAGTAAGTCTCTTTTTTGTAGGCCTATATGAGTCAATTGAAAAGCTTTTTAGGTAAGAGGCAGCCCGATATTTCACACATTGTGCTCACACACCGTTTAATAAAGTCCAATGTTCGGGCCAGGAGCCTCATCAGTTTCATTTCGGTCTCAGTCTCGGTCTCAACCTGAGAGGGGATGCTTGACTCTGGATGGGAAGGCACTCCATCGCAAGGTTACCCCAAAGTATTGCCGGTAGAGCGTCATACGTTCCGTGTCCACAACGTTCCAAGGAAGAGTGCAACAAATTATTCTTAATTTTCAAATTGGAAATGTTCTGTAGCTGTCTGTTGTAAACTCACTGTAATGACGTAGGGATGAAAGCGCAACTACGAGGACGTCGAAAAGTTTACGCTGTCACAAGAATGACCTTCACACTACATATGTATTCATATTAAACATGAAATAAAGGTTTAAAAACCGTATTCAAATACTCAGCCATAAATACGCTATAATGAACTTTTTTCTCCCCAGAATGAGTTTCCCCGATGTTGCGAGCAAAACTGAGATTTGTGTCCACTGCCACCCTGCGTTGAGGAAACGTAAAGCAGCAAACTAGTGACAATTCGGTCAAAAAGAAAACTCGTTTTCAACATTATATTTACCGACTGTTTTGGCCTCATATCGTTTTATATGTTCATAAAGTAAGTGGGGGTAATATAAAGTACCCAACATTAGTTGCGGACATTGTTAGTGTGATTGCTGGTGGACTCTTTCATTATTTCACTATTGTTTTAGCTTCGCTCTTGTAACGATTTATTTTCAGAGAGGGACATTTAATATGGTACACGTTTCTCATTTGGTGACAGTCTGGCGTGATATGTAAGAATCGACAAAAAATACACTACACACTATGCTGGTTGAAATGTGGCGTGGCACGATGTCTGATTAATTAGGTAGTTCAGTTCAATTTACTGTCTGACATTTTTAGCAGACGCTCCTTGCTGCAACACTCCAGTTCTGTGTAATCTCAGAACTCTGCTGACAAGCGAAGAGTTCTGCACACTTACATCGGCAAAGCTTAGCTAAACAGTCATAAAAGAAAGCAAATACAGTACATAGAGCTATATAGAAGCATACATAAAGCAGGACTAAGGAAAAGACAAGCGGAACACATAATGAGAAAGTGAAAACGAGATGAAGTAGCATACAAGAAAGAAAGACGTGGGTGAAGACATGGGTGATAGAGCTTTGAAAAAAGTGAATAACAATAGATTTTAGCATTACAAAGCACAATCTCATTAGCAACAATGAACAAAAAAGGGCATAAGGACAAGTGCATTGTTAACGAGCGGATTCGGAGTTTTTCCTTTTTTAAGATAAACCCATAAATTAGAGACACGTGTGTCCTCAAAACTGCAACAACATCTGGAGCCTGTACCTCTATTGACCGATTAACCATTTATTAATCACTCACGCCAATTATTGAACGTCTGAAGTCTCTAATAAATAAAAAAAAGGTTTTGTCTTTGTCATTTAAAACCACTTGCAAAATCTCAGTTTTTCTGAAAGGTCATCTGTAATCAAAAATTGCATTAGAAATGACATGCAATTTTGTCAATACGCGTAACGACAGCACTACTATTCCAGCCTTTGTCATTAAATCCAATACACCCACGAGAATTGCCTATTTTTTGTAAGTAATTTACTTTTTGGTTTTCGCCAATCAGTATTTCAATATCCAACGCAGGTACATCGATAACAAGTACCCACCCACGTACAGTATGTGCTGATTCCCCATTTGCAGACTTTAACCTCGTAAATTTATCCAGCATTTACAGTGCATGACCACGAATTTTAGCCGTAGTCACCCAACTTTTTAAAAGCCTTTGGAGTCACCGAGATCCCAGTAATATTGAACATTGCACCGTTACTGAAGAGATGTATAAATGGTTTAATCAAAGTGTAAGATTCAATATAGGAGTCCTGTCATATATCATTTAGTTTTATGTTTATTTATTGTTTTGAATAAGTGAATAACGGTTGAATAACTGAATAGTCATTTGAATAATATACAAATATTGTAGGAGGCAATCCCGTTGCTGCACCACTGAAGTGCAGCACCTGTTAGCCTTCTGTAGACATGCGCTAATATCCTCACTACGCAACAGAATAGGTGGAGATAAGGTGAAACTGTTAAAAATTGCATGGACAGAAGAACCACAACTCTAGAAGTGAAATGGATGTGAAATAAAATACGAAGACAATTTTGATCCTTTTTATATATTTGTTTTTAAAGAATACCCTTTCATGATTTTTTGTATTTATTTTCAAACCCAATTTTCAATTATCATTAGCATGTGCCATTAATTTATTTGGGAAAACAATTTAGGAGTAGTATATTGTAATCATGACTGTGCGATTTCAGTTTTTTATGATAAACACAGTTTGGCTTGTGAATTGGATCATTTTAAGAGCACTATTTTGTACTTTTTTACTGCACCTGTAATTTGAATCCTACTGTATCTTCAGTAGGTCACACAATGGTTGCGTGTAGGATGACGCTTGTATTTTACCTTTATATCGCCATCTAGTGGAATGTTCAAGATGTTGTCACTCGTATCATGAACATCTAATCACTATTCCAGTTGCATTCTAGGAAAATAAATGAGGAGTATTAACAGAATATAGAAATCTGTGATTAGAAATATATATAGTATTAAGGTATTTAAAATCCCCAGTATTATGTATATCCACTATCCATGTAAATCCCTTATTAAATCTATGCCTTCAATCTAGAGTGTTTCAAGATTTCATATGTGGACTAGTTCACGTAGTGCTTACCCCACTTTAGTTGGTAAGTTCATTTTATATGGAATCTGTAAATATAGACATGCATATTTTTTTCTGTACTATGAAATAAAAAGTTTTATATACATATGAAAGTATCTAGCACAGAATCTGACAGACAGGAGTTCTAGCTCAGAAACCCATCTACTCTGTGAATAATGACATTGTAGTTTGTGTATTATTAATGTACGTTTCTTTTAGGTATCCGGTCCACCTTGAAAGAACTGAATGAACACAGAAACATTTCTAGTAGTAAAGCTTATATATTCCATCGCAATATTTTTGTGTAAACCTTTATTGGAGCTTTGTCACTTTTGTAAAACAATCAGGAATAGGAAAGGAGGACGAATTAGGCATTGAAAAAGTTATTGAACTAGCACAGTAAGAATGCAGGACTTGAAATATATCTAAGATATTAAAAGGTTCCAGATGTGATAATCAGTTTGCTGTTATTATTTTAGATATTTGCTGAAGGATTTTAAAGAACAAAAGTACTGATGTTGACCTAGTACTTTTGTTCTTCTCTGGATATACCACTTTCTTTAAAAGGAAGTGCCTGCACTCATCAGAAAGTTGACATAATAGCTTTGTGTGTCGTCTTTATCCTTTAGATCCCATTCTCTTGAGTTCATTCAAGAAACATTTTGCTCCTTCAAGACATTGAAGACATTTGAAAGATGTTTGAAGGTTTTGGAGCATTGCCTTTTGTTTTTAGACACTTTCTATGGTTTTACATTTACCATCTGAACATCCAGAGGCTTTGACTGCAGGTTTCACTTAAAATCCACACAGTATTTCAGTGACAAATCATAGGAGCATGTAATTCCAAATTATGGCATGTTGAAGAAGAGGCAGAATTCATCCTCCTAATGAAAAGCCTATTACTTGAAAAAATATGTTTTAAATAAGAATCATTTTCATTTACCATTTTGTGGGGAAAAGTCTATGTAAAAAGCATTAATTTCACTGAGAATTTGGAATAAACCATAACGACACTAGGTGGCATCGAAGTTCAAGGAAGTTATGCTTTTGCAGTTACTAAAATAAGCTTTAAGTTGTGAGTCTCTAAGGTTTGAACCAGACATTAGTGCTTTATCTTGTCATTGTCTTAAAAGATTGTAATTAAGGTACCATTTTCCTTTATGAAATTTCAATGTGCATAAACCGGTGAGTGAAAACATATTATGTTTAACAAATGTGAAGGAAATACCAGGTTTCTGGTGCAGTCTCAGCTGGTTCAAAGTAAACCCTGAATCAGCATATAGCAATCATGAACAGACACTCACTTCACAGCATGATGATTTCCAAGAGGAGAATAAACCAAAACTGAAAGAATGGCAGAGGACCTGTGTATGGCAAAGCTCATTGTGATGTCTCCAAGATAAAGGGATAATTCCAGACTCTTTTTTTTGTTTGCTCTTTGTTTTTGTGTGGACAACATTTTACCTTTACTGTCTGTTTTCACTATGGATTAAAACATATAAATTAGGGGCACCATCCAGGTACTTTATACTGAAGAGGCCTGGAGTCAATTAAAATCACCTTGATCTGAAACAGTTATATTTAAATATCCCTCATTTGTACGATAACTACATTGACTAAAGAGCTGTCACTGCACTATTCAAGGTTTTTCTAAGGGAATCAATTAAAATGCAATACTAAAGCCAAATTCACAGTCACAGCTTCCAAAGCACATTGAAAAATGGTCACACATTTGGCAACATGGACACTGTGTGTGACCTAGACGTAATGTTATTGTGGGATACAGCCTGGGCACACAGATGCGTGTGCTACAGGTGCAGACTGCAATGTTTTCTGATGTAAAGGACAAAATGGAAACAACGAAAGTGGACAAGTTGCAAAAGTGTGAGCCATTCACTTTCTTCCAACATTTCATCATTATTGGCATGGAAAATGAACGAAGCAGCAGTGTTTGCTGCTTTGCTGCAGTAAAAGTGCACGGGAAAAGCTGACTATAAATTTAGCCTCCGGAAAGGTGCTAATAGTACAATTTGCTACTTAAAAGCAAAGTGCGGCAGGAAATGAAACAACACTAGAAGACTGTGTCACAGTGGTGTAATCTTAGCAAAATACATAAAGGCAATAAAGTTCTACAATAATAATTTACCTAATTCAACAGTTAGCTATTATAAGCCTCAGGATACTTTCTCTTAGCCAAACACACAACTTTTTCTCATTCAGGCTCAGAGCTGCATGGGCCAAAACATACTTCCTGATGCTGTCTGTAGCATAGAGAGGTCAGTCATTTTAATGATGATATTGTGGAACAGCATCACAACAACAAAAACATGTCATTAAGCCATGGCTGTATTAGTTCTTAAAATAAAGCGGCCAGGATCAACAGTCTATGTAATATTTAAGGGTTGTGGAAGTCTGGAATGAGCTACCCAGTAATGTAGTCAAAGCGGACTACTTCTTTCAAGAAAACGCTGGATGGGATCCATGATTACTCAGCTCCTAAAAAGTTCAAACAAAAAACCAAACAAATACGGAGTGAATGGCCTCCTCTCATTTGCAAACTTTCTTGTATTTTTATAAGAAGTACAAGAAATATTGTAAATGACAAAAATAGCATTCAATTATATAAGGTGTTCCTGAAGTTTCAGACAAATGCTTACATTCCCTTCTTTTGGGTCCTGCCAAAAGCATGGAAGGGTGTAATATATTGTTACAATAGTAAATTATGATGTTGTTATTGTGTTTTAGAATTTTGTCATTTGAGAATGACCACATGTATTAATCAATTGTCAAACTTGCCGTAGCGCTATGATCTTCTATATCATATTCTGTCTTGTATGATAAACTACACTAGCTAGCAGACATGGATGTGTGTGATAATATATTTGGAGCTTAAAATTTGAAATTGTCATTTATTTTTCTAATAATGCACATTTTGGAATCACAAATCATCAAGCAGCTTATATTACCCTTACTTCTCCTGGACACAGGGAGGAGTGAGCCCAAAAGGTCAACAGAACATTTAACATCAAAAAGAGGAGTGATACAGCTTCCATTGACGACATTACCAGCTTGCTTGCACCCTTGCAAGTCATAGTGCCCACAGTTAAATAGCAAGCAGAGGACACCTTGACACAGTGAAACCAACTCAAGCCCAGCTCTGTATTGCTGTATGAGGCTACAATTTACAAAAGAAATAGCCCACACCTTAGCTGGGTATGTGAAAACTGTAGGGTTTAACTAATATAGTCATTATAAAACATCATTCTAAAATGCCTGAAAATAGGTTTATTGCAAGTTATTCAGAATTATTCAGAAAGGTTTTCATGTCTCCTGTGTCATCTGGACTTCAGCTCTATTTTATATCTGCAAAACCTGTTTTATAAAATATTCATTTGAGCCGCTTTATACATATGCAAAACCCTGTGCTTGTCTATATTAAACGTCATCTGGTCAGGGTTTATCTAGTCTTTACCTAAATATTTGTAATTCCATTTGTTGCTTCTACAGTGTAAACTAAGCCTCCTAATTTCTTATAATTTGCAAACTTGTCTAGCTTATTAAATAAAATAGTATCTATATCATTGTTATAAATTAAAAAAAGCTGTGGTCCTAGTACAGATTCCTGGGGTACTCCACTAATAACATCACCCTAATTTGAATATTCATTCTTACTTATTCCCTTTGTCTTCTAATTTAATAATCTATTCACAAATACTTACATTTCCCTGAATGCCAAAAACCTGTAATTTGAGAACTGTTTATGAGGAGCTTTATCAAAAGTATTCTGAAAATCTAAATACACCTCTAAGATGGGCCCATCTTTCCAGGAATTTTTTCACCCATATAACTTAATGCACTTTTATATTCTTTTTACTTTTCACACTATTCTTTTCAAGGCTCCAAAACTCAACTCACTGTTTTTATTTTCATATTAAACCCTTCTCTTGCCTGGTCAGCCTGTGTCCCAAGCAACCCTGCACTGTAAGAGAACTAGAAATTTACAAGCAAGCCCTACTGCTCTTATGGCACAGACTTAGGGTTCCACTTCCTGCTCTCCTGTAAGTGGCCCTTCCACTACCCTCAAGCACACACCATACTTTCTTTATTTATTTTAAAACCATAACAATCATAACACACAACTATCAGTCTTGCAGTCTGTCAGGTACTCACCCCCAACCAGGTCTCTTCTCTGTCCCTGCAGTGGAGCTACGTCAGCCACTGTACCACTCATGGCCAGGAAGCAACTGGATTGGCACCCTCTGCCACTCTTACCATTCAGAACTGGGGTCTTCTAGCAGCACTTCCTGTTTTTGGTCCTTAGCCAGAATTTTCCCATTCTCTGAAGTGTGAGAAGGCAGGAGAGAAAACCTGATGCTGTCCAAAAGCCCTTTTCTGTTGGAGCCCCTCCAAACTCCTAGGTATAACCACATTGTTCCCCTTCTGGGGGAAGATTCCAGTGTTCTCCAGCTTCTGTCTTTCTGCACACCATTCACTTTCTCACAGAGCACGCTGGCCACACCTCCCGTGCCTAATGTGGCCGACAGCCCTTCAGCCATCCAGGCTGCACCTCTTCTCCAGTGTCTCCCCAACACACATACAGTACACATTCCCATGAATGAACGCATGCAGATGGTTTGTTGTCTAGCCCTACTGCATCGCTGGAGATCTCTGTCTTACAGTGTCCCAGTGGATGATGTGGAATATGCTTTTCTTCCTCCTCAGTGGCCCTTACAGTTACAGCACAGCCACTGCTGCACCCACTCACAACCAAACCCTCTTTTAGCAACCTCAGGCACACAGCACTCACACAACACCTTATACCATAGCAAGCCTATGGCTGGAAGCTCTCAGTTAACCAGTCATGCTGCGTTTCTGGAGAACACATGCACACAAAAAACATCCCTATAGCTCCTGAACACATCAACACTCAAAGCAGGTTTGGGAGAATTCTCTACCGACAGACATTTTAGGAGAAACATTTTCAAGAGAGATTTGTTAATCCTTTGGGGATACTAGATTTAACTTTTAATTTGCTAACACTTGAGGTAAATGTATTCTGTGCTTGAAGCAGAATCTTTTTCATCTCCATTTTCCATTGCTGGAAAACAGATAGCACCAGTTTCCACTGATATCTATCCTATCCCATTCTACTGTACATCTCTTAAATATCGTTCCTTCAAAGTTTGATTTCCTGAAGTTGTAGACTTTTGCTTTGGACTTAACGGTTCCAGTTCCAAAATATACTTCAAAGCACCTCATATTGTGATCACAAAATGAAAAGAAAGAAGCTGGGGTATTAGCTGTAACACCATGGCTTGATACAGTAACTTGTTCTATACTCCAGCAACACTTTATGTAAAGAATTGCTTCCTGTACTCGGTTTTAAATGCAGTTCCATGTACTGTAGTTTCCACTAGTTCTCCTTTGGTTTACGTCACACAATTTATTGAGAAGAATCTCAATAGGCTAGCTTTGTCAACGTCCTTGAGGTTTTTGAATACATTTATCAGGTCCCCATGTACTTAAGACAAAAAATATCCTTTCAGCCCGATGTTATGTCACACACAGCATCCGTTTGGGGTTTACGACACTTTTGAGCTTAGGGTTTTGGGGGTTACCACTGTATGGCACTTAGGTGCCTTGGCGGGTTTTGCAGTTCTGTGTCGGTTACGAGTTATGCACAATAAAGAGCAGATGTCTGAGAAACCTGTCTGCCTCAGTCCCTGGTTTTACATGGTGCAACACCTTTCCCTTGAAAGTCCCTATCCCCTGAGTGTATCTGCTTTCTCCTCTCTGGACTCATACCAGTTTCCAAAGCACCAAACATTTTTTTTATAACATGGTGACCAAAAACAGTACAGAATATTAAAACAAGTCCATAATTCAATTTTAACACAATATTTTTTTAATTAAATTCTGTACATCATAATGTTTTATGTTTAGGAGTAGATGAAAAATGACCAGAGCCTTTTTTTCTGATAGGTGGGGCCATTTAACAAAATTAACAAAAGAGGTGTGATCAAGTCTGGTGGTCTTGTCATTAGCTTTCCTGGTCATGTGCAGTTCAAAGCCTGGAAATGTTAACCTTTACACCTATCACCAGCCAAAAAAAAAACAGTCAAGTTAGACATGAGGAAATAGCTATTATCCCCATAAGGGTGGTCTCTTGCAGGACAGAGCTGAAATGTATCGAAATGGAAAATCCTGTAAATTAATCTTCACCATAGATCAAGGATGACATAACCATCATCATCATCATCATCATCATCACCACCACCACCATCATCTTCATCATTATCATCGTCATCATTATTATTAATTCCCTTGTATGAGCCCTTATCGACAGCATTTGTGAAATACTTAAATGTTTTTTGAATTATAAAATACAAAATGTTCAATCTGCATGCAGATTTCTGATGCACAAACACACAGAAAGCCACTTATTCTTTATTTGCAATTTCTACACAATGTATGAAAATGATTAGAAGTTTTTACAAGAGTCTACCTAGAAAAAATTGAAAATAACAACTTAGCTTCGATGGAAACAAAGAATAAACTAAAACCACACGTTTATAATTTTGCATTTTTGCAGCTTCAAACTAGGGAGTGAAATCCAGACAGGTTGTTATAGCTACCCAATCCACAGGGGTCCCCATGTCTATTTAAACCCCTCTGCACCCCTCCTTCTCTATTATGTTGAAAGGAAAGAATGGTGTACTACTCCATTTTTGTTTTTGGATAAAGAGATAGACACTATTCTTTTCCATTTGTGATAGATGCATTAAATAAAAAGAACCCCGTTTAACATTTCTTTTAGACAGTCTAGTTCCATTATATTGTTGCACTGTAGGAATTCACTGCTTTCTAAAAACAAACCCAGAAGAACAAATGAAAATGTATCAAACATATCAATGTGTTCCCATGTATGAAGAATTTTAGAGACTGATGTGAAAGGTGCTAGGAATCCCAAATACAAGGAGGTATTAGCAAATACAGTAGTTGAAAAATGCAGACCTTTTGTTCCTGTTGTTACTGTGTTTTTGTATGATATTACAATATTATTAAAGATTAAGCAATGATGCTTAATATCAGCTCACTCTGTATGGCTGACCAATGTACTTCCCTGAGGGTGGAATTGGTCAGAGATTGCTGTGAGAAAAAATGTTTAAGATACTGTAAGCGTTAGAACTATAATAATTGTACTTATTGAATGACTAGTTTATATTGGAAGCTGAGCTGTATTCTGATGACAGTGAACCTAAAGAAGAGAAGAGAACCACACGGACATGTAAATGCATTTGGGAGGCCCTGTTAACAGTTGCTGTAACAGATTATGCTAAATTAAGATTTTTTTTTCAAGGTTTTAAATCTTGATCTCTCATCACTGGATTTTCTGTAGCTCATTCAGTTTTTCCTCTCCAAGAAACAGAAACACATTGTATTCGCCATTATAGCGCTTGACCATGTGTAGGGTGACCTCATCTTTGCAATGATGTCACTCGGCATGATCTAAGGGCTTGTCGTAATGCCAAATGACCTCCCCCTACGCAGAAATTGACAGCAACAGTGGACACACTTACTGGAAGGGCAGCATATCTCACTTTGCTACAGTGGAGGCACAGCAATACCCTAGTAATGAGGTTTCAAGCCAACTTTCCTGGTGGCCTCAAAGTTAGGCTAGTGATTACACTTCTCTTGGCCAGAAAAAAAATAATAGTGGGCTATCCTCTAAGAAAATTATTCTAGTATTTTAATGCTACCACCTTAGAAAATGAAGAATAAATATTTCAACAGACAAAGAGCATGTACAGCACTCATTGTTATGGTTGACATCCCTCCCCTAGAAGGCGCTACATTTACTCCTGTCAAAAGTCCCCTGTGATTGTTGATATGTGTTCCAGGTTGTATCTCCTCCTATTTAAACCCAGCACCTCCAGTGCTCAGGGCTCAGCATTAGGGTATGGATGTCACAAGGCCCGCCTAGCACCAGGATACCCTATGTCCGTCTCCTGAGGGCATAAGTCTCATTCCTGACACCTGCTGTTTTCTGAGCCCGGGGTCTGGTGTTCCTCGCCCGGTCATCCCAGGATCTCCATGTTTTTCCTATGTTCGTGTTTTCCCCCTTCCTGGGGATTTTAACCTTGTTGCGGCCCAGGATGGATGGTTAATGGCCTAATGGACTGTGCCCTGACCTGCCTTTGGACCTGCTCGGATTTGGATGCCTCTCTTTGTTTCCCCGTTCACCATCTCACAAACTATCACTCTTACTTTACTGCACCATTAACCCCCTGTTAGTCTTCCCGTACTCCACCTAATGTCTCCTTCAGCTCTTACTGCTTTGCATAGGGCCTACATAACACCCGACATGGACTATAGAATCTTTCGTAACACGCATGACTGATAACTTGATTGGAGAGAGTCTTCTTGTTAGGTAAAAGGATCAAGTGCTTCTTTGTTCCTGTATTTGAACATGCAGCCTAAATTGTATCCTATTTGAACTCACACATTTCTGGAAGTAAGTAAGGATCAATTCTGCTCAACTCATCTGGTTGTGTTCCAGTATCCACAAGTCCATCCATCAATTTTCTAACAGCTTCATCCTGTTCAGGATCATGGAGGAGCCGGAGCCTATCCCAGCAAGCAACAGGCACAGGATACACCCTGGGTAGGATGCCAGTCCATTGCACTGCACACACACAGACACACACACACTCACACCAGCATCTCTAGAAGACAATGAACCTGAGTATTTGGAAGGAAAGACTTCCTTATTGTGGGAGGAAATTTGAGTACCTGGATGAAAACCTTTGTGAGCACAGGGTGAACATACAGACTCCAAGTCCTGAATTGCACACAGGGCCTCAAAACTGTGAGGCAACAATGTTAACCACTGTGCTACTGTGTTGCCCTGTCTACACATCCTTTCTACATGTCATTAAGGTATTTATCAAAACTCCCACAGTAACAACATGTAGAAAGAATTCTAGGGTGGTCACGAGACCAACGAAAATAAACAAATATAATTTCCCTCTTATTTGCACCAAGTCAGTTTTTTCTCAAGATGAATGTATGACCACCCTCAGAGATTTAACATAGAATTCCTATTGTCATGCTACTGTATGTGTAATATTCATATAAACTTAAACGAATACAGTGAAAAGATACATAGAATTCCCAAAAAGGAAAAAAAAGATAATATACCATTTTACAAGTTCTGGTAGTCTGTAGCAGTTTTCTAGTATTGTGAACAGACAAGATGAAGTTGTCAAGTCTATTTTATCTCATTTTCTTGTAATGGTAACAATAATAACCATAACCCAATTGTGAATAATGTGATGATTCCAAACTGATCCATTCTGTTGTGCCCTTTAATTCAAGGTCATCTATGCAGGAACCAATTAAAAAGTCAAATGTTAGTTAGAGCGAAAGTATAAAAATAACATGTTCACATTACATATGATTATAGCCCCAGATTTGACCTATGTAACTTGAGCAAGTCAAGCATTACTGTTAAATTTATTGTTAAATCATCACCATTTATTATTAAATGATGAAGAATGTATAATTCTATGCCTGACAATTACAGCTTGATTGCCTATCATTATATCAATGTCAGAGCACCTTTATAGGCAATTGGCTAAAACGTGACCTAACCTTCCTTAACCACAGTGAAATTTCTTTACCAGAAACACAGTTGACATTTTCATAACAAACAGAGCAGTTTTGGAGAATGACATGAATGTGTGGTGGTCAGTTTAATTTAGATTACATTTATTTTTCGTAACATTAATTCATTATAAGTGTGTGCAGAATTATTAAGACTTTTTACAATATTTAAAGAGCTCTAAGAAATTCCTGTTTTCCATTTAGACAGGAAAAATGTCTTTCAACTATAGTCGTGGAAATTAAGCAATAATACACTGCAATTGCAAGACAATTACCATGTGTTCTATGAAATGTAGCAGTATAACTCCTGTATTTAAATACATTATTTAAAATTTCAGAAATGTTTAGAACGTGAACATATCAACTAACAAAACAGACCTCTTCACCATTAAATAAAATCAATGAGTATATAATGAGTTTGTGCGTTGCAGCTTCCGAAGAAGTAAAAGTACACTTGAATAGAGAATATATCAATTGAGTTATATTTCCATGGGAACGCTTACACTGTTTAGAAGCCATGTGCATAATTATGTCCACCAGATGTCAGCATAACCTAACTGAAAACCCTTGTAACCTGGTGCTGTAGCTCAGACAAACTGCTGCCATATTTTTTTTTATTTTGAAAAGGTTGCAGATTATAAGCAAGTTAGTGAAATCGTTTTTTTTAACAAAACAAACTTTCTTCTCATTTTCCTTTTAAAAATATGTGATCTGGCCCTTTATTTTAGATGTTTACGGGAACATAAACAACTTAACATTAAAAGCTTAACATTTAATGAATAAGACAATATTTCGTTTTTTAATATTTAAAAAAATCAGCCAATTAACACATTTGTAATTGCTTAACAGAAACAGGCTACAGCATATATATATGAATAATGAATATATATACGAACATGAATGTTTTATTGTAGTCCAGTTCAGTGTGTTTCCATGAAGTAACAAAACATGTAAAGGCAGTGGTCCTGAAGACTCAAGCCTGAGTCTTGTTCTCCTGACATGGTTTCCAGTAATAAGAAGAAATTAAAGTTTGTTCTTACAAATTGTGGGGAAATAACAAAACTGCAAAATGACAAAAATAACAAAAACCCCTGTCTTGAGTGGAAGGTCTGAACTTGCTTGTGTTTTCAGTTCACTGAAAATATGCTCTAATGCAGCATGTCATTGACTTTCAGATTCTCTCCTGTCACATTATTTCCTTAAGTGTTTTGGCGCTGTTCCTCGGTCTTAACTGCAGTGTGATGACCGGTTTGCATTCCACACAGCCAAGCCTGTAATGGCTTGCAGGGTGTAAGTGAGGTAATTAATGAAATTATCAACTGAGGGACTCTGCAATCATGTGTTTTGACAGATGGTGGTAAAGAAGTCAATTGATATTTTAACTGATTTTTTTTTCTGCAATGACTCTGATGCTGTATGTGTGCTCCTTGTGCGACATCATCCCTCTCTAGACATGACCTGGGCTGATTTTTATAATTACAAACTCATGTTGAAATCCCGATGGTATAAAAAAACTGTGGTTATTTCAATTTTCAGTGGTTTCTTAACTATTTTTATTTATTTACTTTGCCTTGGTCAGGAGAGGAGTTTAAAACTTCTCCACTGCTTTTTTCTGTGTTTGAGTACTGTCCCCCATCTGGCTTTATTTCCTGAAGGTGACTGACAGAAAGTTCAACCAATTGATAGCTGTAGGGTAACTACTGGGCACTGCTGAGAAGAGGCAGAAATGTGTGGAATGAAAGGGTGGAGTGACTGCTTAAAATCTGTACAAGAATTTCTAATTTCTCTTACAGGCAAATGAAACACAAATGAAAAAATGGCATTTCTCTAAATACAGCTTTTAGCAGAACATCCATAATTTTTAACCTAGCAAAAAACAAAGGATTAGTATTATTTCACAGGCTGAACTTCTGCGTCATTATGGCTTAATTGTTTTAAATCTAATCCATGCAGTGAATTGTCATACAACACTGTCATCGCTTGATACCATGTCAGTAGGACATACTGTGCCAATACTTTTTTTATAAAAAATGTAGTATTAACAATGATCTGCAGATAAATTGGCCATAAAAATACAACAAGGTGTATGTGTTATACTGTATGTTGACCATTACATGACATGGGAAAACATAAATGTTCAAAGAGAAAAATGTTTAAGATTGCCTTTAAGGGGAAGAATACTTCAGCTAATCAAGTATCAGGTTAAAGTTTCTCTTGCAGTGCGAATATACCTTAGGTTCTGAAAACAACATGGAGACAAAGGGTGGGAACTCTGCTTCATACGTTCTGTGGAATTTCCTATTCATGTGCACTTCCATGTGGTTAAATCCCACACTGTGGTGGTCTGCAGTTTTGTTAGACCTGTCAAAATAACTGGAGCAAGCCCTGTATATCGCTCATGATTCTGAAGTGATTTGTAGTGGGTTTAATAGTACAGTAACAAAAGCCATGCCGTTTATTATAGTGGTAGAAGTTGCAAATCTGTTTTATTTTTGGGACTTTGCACATTTTTTCCTTCAACCTTATTTTAAAATCTGAGAAATCCAAGCTGGATTTAAAACCTGCCTCTTAATTTAGTCAGTAGTCCTTGCACTTCAGTAGAGGGATCTGGGAGAGAATAATACACACAATAAAGAGATAAATACTTGAATGGTAAAGTATATCTTGTGTTCAGTCTTAAATATTCCATTTGTCATCAATTCTATTACATGTATTCTACATGACATTTTCTTGCTTTCTGCATAGAATCATTCTTGTGTGAATGGCAGAAAAATCAGCTTGTGAAACAGAGGCATGCAGTGGAAACAATTAATAAATTAAATATATATAGAACTTTTGTATCCCAGAGGAACTAATTCTAAAAATAGAAGGGTACCCACATTTTGCAATACTAAAGTGCCGCACCCAAGTGCGGAATTACTTCACCAGCTCAATTCAGGAGGAACTTTAAGAACCTTAGGCCAGACCATACAAGTCTAGCGTAGACTTTGGTCAGAACACTGGAGTTAACATCATTACTCTTGTGAACATCATTATCTACAGCTCCACCTACATTATGCCACACAATAACAACCTTACTTTTATCACTGCCATTCCAGTATTGCCCAGTTCCAATGGAACAAGTAAAGGTTTATTCCATGCTAAAAAGAGAAGAAAAGAAACACAACATTTCAGCTGTGGAGCCTTCTTTGGGTTCTTGGACAGGTTAGCCTTTCTTAGCTTCTGAGACCTGACAAGATTAGCGTACAAGGTGGCAATGATGTTATTAAGTGGTGCATAAAGCTAAAGCTTATTCATAAGATTCATAAAATGATTTCTTATATGTGTGCTGCTATCGGTGTATACAAAACTGCCCCAGAAGCCAGATTTCTGTTGTACTTTGCTCTGGCGCAAGTTCTTAATTTCTTAGTTTCTTCATTGGTCACAGACTATTGTATAGCCCCATCTAGCCCTTTTAGTTCAATAAGCCATTTATTTTTAATTCTTTCTTATTATGTTTATTCACTGTTGTAGTTTTAAAAAAAATCATACATATTAATAACTTTTCAGAAAGGCATCCAGCTGTTTCTAGAAAGAAGCAATGCTATTTAGTTTTGGCAACATGGGTGGATAGCATACTACAGAATCCCACAACATGTTGATTAGGTCCGCATCCACTAAGTTTTCATTTGTGTCCTCTACTTCATTTTTAATCATTGTTTATCCCTCATGATCAGGGACGGCCATTAAAACCAATATGGAATTTGCATACATTTTCTTATCTTGTCATATCTTTGAAATGCTTCCTCTGCCCTGGTGAATGTCTTCATTAAGCTGGGTGAAAAGAACCTTTGACATTCAGTGTCAGTCTAAAAGCGAACATTACCAACCCAATGAAGCTTATGGCTCCATAACTGTAGTTTCAATGTTTGTACTGTCTGCTTGGAAGAGAACACTGATTTTGTATCTGTCCACAGACTTGATACACAACATTTTCTGCAAACAGCTTTGGTGATGTGACTCCAGTACTTTTAAATTTCTCCTGAAACGTGAACCTGAGCACATAAATGGAAACTGAATAGAGCATTAATGCACAGGAAACTATTCTTAACCCAAAGGGTTATGGAGTTTGAAACAATTTACGCAGATATGATATAGAAACCAACACCTTATGATTCTTCAATAAATATATAGATAAGACCCTAAGATAAATTAGCTACTGCTACATGAAAGAGACAGACAGGCTGAATAGCATGGTATGGTAGCAGGTTTTACACTTTGTCACCTCTGGGTATTATGAAATGCTTCTAATTCTTAGTCCTGTCTTAGTTATTTGGGTTATGTAATATTGTTTCTGAATTTTGAAGACCTCAACTTAATATTGTCAAATATACATTCATGATACAATATACAACAAATAAGACATGACCCAGATTTGCAAATAAATATCACAAAAGGGTATCCTTTTGTGATATATCCTTCAGAGAACACGTCAGGGCTGTGAAGATTAAAGATCTCTCCAAGCCCATTGTTTCTCATTTCACCTCTGACGGCCATGACCACTCTAATCTCTCCGTCTGTGTTCTCAAAGACGGTTTTCCGAACTCATACATCAGAAAGACCACCGAAACTAAAATTATTCTGCAGCTAGGATCACACATTCTCCCTTCCCTTAACGACAGATTACATTCATTGGAAGTTTCATTTCACACCTCTCTGCACCCATTCTGACTTCACACCTCTTGATTGGCCTCTCTTTCTGTCCCCTGCTCCCGCCTCTCACTCCTCCTCCCTCCCAACCTTTGTTCTCCCGCTACTTTACCTTTGCCTACTGCCCTGTCTCTCTCACACCTGAAGAAGGCTCCACGGCCGAAACGTTGTGTTCTCTTTCTTCTTTTTTTCAGCATACTTGTTCCTTTGCAGCCTACGCATGCTGACGCAGCTACCTACCTGAACTAAATATCACAAAAGATAACTTAGAGAATCTAATGGAAAATAATGAAAATAACAAATCCAATACACAAAACTTGTAGTCACAGTTTATGACTTCCAAATGACTTCTTACATACATACTGTATTTCTGTACATGGAGGCCGAATATTTATTGATTCAATTGCATTGCAGATAAAATGAATGTTTGACCATCCTTTTTTTCAGACACCTGGCATAATTTGCTTCAACACTCTTATTTAACTTTCAAACTCTTAAAATATGCTGATAAGAGACTGGGACATTTTCCAACACAGGGCAGTTACTATGACCCCTCAATCTTACTGTCTGTGGCATTTTGCCCTGGGCTGAGTCTCAGTGAGTCTTCAGAGTGGGAGTGGTGTGAGACTGCTGTCTCTGTAACCAGTATTAGGAGAAAGCCCACCCAAATTTTATCTAGCTCTTCCTTTGATGCAAAATCTCTACCTTTACAGGACTTCTCAGTCCCTTTTGTACGAAAAAGTCTTCCCTTAGTGTCAAGATAAAAAACTAAGCCAAAGCACTTCATTTCAGGCTTTCATAAAGTTCTCTTTCTTAGGGAATCAGGACAAATTGCGACAGGATGGTTTTTGTTAAGAATAACTAGGCAAGATAGATTGTAACCAGGTCTTGGTTCAAGGTTAAGAAAAAGGACTAATTACTCTTCAGACTTACTAAGGGTGCATACAGTAGAGGCAAGGTTTCTGAAGAAAAATGGCCTTTACTTAGAGGACAATTAATAGATTTTACATACAGTATTTCCCATGCTCTTATGGAGAGAAACCTTTTGAATCAGCTCTTTAGAAAAGTACATAGACTTTTGTTACTGGTTGTGCAGATCAAGTCCTTTTTTAGCCGTGTCACCGTTTTCTTTAGGAAAACAGTGATTAGGTCATACAAAGCTTGAGTAGGAAAATGATTTGTTATGGGACTGGTCCCAGGTTCCCTATCATCAGTGAACTGTAGCCTAGTAAGGTGATGATGGTGGGTGAAGAAGAGAAACTGGTTCAGATTGCAGCTCTTACTGATGACAACGTAAGATTTTCCACATGGGAAGGCCTCTGAATGTATTATTCAAAAAAGGATAAGGGTAAAAAGACTTTTAAGAGTTCAGAGAGGGTGAAGGCAATGCAAAGCAGTAATAATTTGTAACAATACAACATTGCTCAAACTAAATGAATGGCAGTTTGCTTAATATAAGAGTACTATCTTAAAAAAAATAGCAGCCAGATAGCTATATCTGCAAATCTGAATCATGATGCCAAGTCAACTGATTATGTGTTTTCAAATGCTATTACTAAACAACTTTGTAGTTTGCTTTCTTAAGTGTGTATCCATCTATTCCCACTTTACACTGATAACAAAGTCTTCCATTAAAAACTGGGACTAAACTAACCCGTGTGAAAGTTTTGATTGAAGGCAAACAATGACTGCAATAGCTTTGTCACTCTGTACATACTGCTAGTGTCGCAGGGTGATTCTGTTCCTAAGCAACCAGTGAACCAAGGCCCTGATACACTTTGTATGCATTGTTTATAAGTTAAATATGGATTTTAGATCTCAATTAAACACTAAAAAATATCAGATAGAGGGCCAAGAATGAGGATACAATATATGGTGACAAAAACGCTTCAGGATTCCAGCTTATAAAATAAAATATAGATAGAGAGAGCAGCAAGCCAGTGTTTCCAAAAGAACAGCTACAGTTAGAAAATATAGTACACCTAACTGGCACCTGTTCATTTAATTTGCCTTTCAGGATGCTGAAAAGTGTGGATATTGTGTGGACAAATCTCAGTTCACAAGATTAGTTGTCTTAGTTTCTCAAACAAAAAAGACAGAAAGTAAGATATTGACTTGGTAGTGTAAGTCTGGGTGACTATAAAGGTGATGAGATCTTATTAAAACAGCGGACACGTTTTTATTATGCCAGGAACAGGGTATACTGTATATTCATAAAACAAAACAACAATGACAACAGCTTGGCTTGTTGGTCTTACACCATACTGTTTCTTGTCTCTGGCTTTCCTCTCTGAAATAGAAAAGAACGTAACACAAAGCAGACTCAACAATATACTGTAGTAAATGCTCACAGTGTTAAGCACATGAAACACAACTACACAACTGTGTAAATAAAATAAATTTTGGAACACATTAATTAATTGTGTTTAAGCTTTTTGGAAACTACTTTCTTCTAAAGTTTCAAAGTTGTTCAATATTTTGAAAGTGGTAATTTACACTGTACTGTATTGATTTTTCACATTTTCAAATTTTCACTCTTCATTATTAGTGCAAAGCCCTCATGGGTTCTTAGTTTAAAGGCCTAAAATATTTGTCTAAACTGTAATAACCTGGGTTCAAGGTAGTGATTTCCAAGCTTGTATCTATCCTGGAATATGTGTACAATTGTCTGGATGAGTGATGTCAACTTTCATGATGCCAGGGACCAGAAGCCCTCTTCATAATCCTTCCAGAGTTTAAAATTAAATATATTTATTTCACTGTTTATTGCATAAGATAGGCATATAGATATTAACACAGGTAGCTGTTTCTCCCTTAGTAAGGATTGACTGTTGAAAAAGACATAGAAAAGTATTTTATAAGACACACCTTTCAAGTTTATGGTATGTATTAAGAGCAGTTGTTATAAGTTATGGTAATTAATATTAATTGACCTTAGAAATAATCAGTGTTTTACAGCACTGAGTAGGGCAGAAAGGTCTAGTCATGCTGGTGAGTGAAGATTGGAATTACTGTCCATGATTGTTAACTTTGACTATACAGTGCACTCATTATGAGACAGAAGTACCAACAATTAGCCTTGCTTTGTATACCTCATTTAAACCTCATGAATATGAAGAAAATATATTTTTAAAGGAAACATTATTGAACATTATTACATTTTGACATTTTTGTCCCAGTATTACCATATTAGTATTTCAGCAGCAGAAGTAAGTTTAATATCCCAAAGGGGATATTAAAAGGGGAAGTGTTATTTAGTGTTTATCCTGATGTGTTAAGAATGCCATGTTTACTTATTCAGAATACAACTGTGCAACTTTGACATAGACATCCTGCAATCAAACTCACTTATTAGTAATACCTCACTCTCTGCAGCTATGTCCTAATCTCTTGAAACCTCTCCCTTTCTCTTCTGAGTTCCCAAAAGACCACAGGACCTGAACTGTGAAGACAACAAATCCTACAGCCTTAAAAGCAATTCCCTAACAGGAGGTGTTTATTGAGCTACTGTATTATTTTTTTCAGTTTGTCAGTTTTGGCAAGGTACTGTAGGGCTAAAAGTCTTCTCACAAGTGACAGTGAGATCTTTGTTTTTTTATGGGGCTACATGCTAGACTCCAGCAGATGCTGGAATAGAGCTGTTGCATAGGTAGCAGTGTCCAGTTTGAGATTTTGGAGTGGAAGTATAGGATGTGTTTAAGAATATCAACGTCTAGAAAACAACCTTGTAGCCTTTTTGAGAGAATAGCATTCTTCTGTAGGTTCTCCAAGTCCATTTGGGCAGTTCCACAAACCCCCCTCCACACAAAGAAGTGTTAAGATGACCTTTAGTGGCTGGGACACACTCCTGAGAGACACCAAAGGAGATTCAGGATCCATCAGTACCAATCTTTTTGCTGCTCTAATGCCTTCACCCACCACCATCAAGCTCAAAACATCCAACTGTACTCTTATATCGGTAAACTTTCCAAGAGTCTAACTGGCCTGGCCATGAACACATCCTAGCTTAGCCCTAGACTTCATAATTTTGATAAGGAAGTGAAATCAAGACATTTCCTGGTTCACAGGATGAAGGCATTCAACATTGTTGGGATACAATGCATACATGGGGACATTCCCGACTATCCAAAAAGTGGAGTTATCTTCCCATCTAACAATCTATGTCATGAAAGGGATTGATCTGTATTTTTGTTATAAATGTGATATTCTGGTTTATTATAGGAAGGGCAATTAGTTATGACTCAATAACTCAATAGGGAAAACAGAGAATCACTAGTCAAAAATTGATAGTGAATAGGTTAGATCATTCCCAATCTGTACTCAACAATCCATGGAGGAGGAACGTATTGCACCAGGATGCCTGAGATACCTGGAACACCTTTCCTAAGGGAAATTCTGATGAGACAGGCTACATCAATCGTGTTGCACATTATGTAGGACATCTGCTGGCTGTTCAAACTTAAATCTCTCTGGACCTTAGTTAACCACAGTCAAAGCAATAGCATTTCAACAAAACTCTTAAAAACATGCCATGTAAACATGTAAACATAAGATGTTCCTAACTGGGGTAAGTTCATAGCCTCCTTGTTGTTCGTTGTACAAGAAGAACCCCTGAACAACAACAGCAGCTGTACAACATGGTAAACCAATTGAGAATGCTTACAGCCATTGTATTGGTGTTACTCCCAAATTGCATCCAGAAATATGGACAGAGAAGGGAAAAGAATATCAATCTGCTCTAGGCTTGGCCAGAAAAAATGGTGTCCTGGGTACTAAGGTCAGTTGGGCTTGCAGGACAAGTGTATAATTAAAAGACAGAGACCAACATGGGGTACCTCTTAGTTTGGTTAGTGGACTACTGGAGATGAGCCACAAGTCTCCAAATTAGATGCCATGGACTTTTATCCTCCTTTAAACCCAAAAAAGGAATAGTCAGAGATTTTTGGAGTTAACAGGATATTACAGGGAGTATCTTGCTCTGCCTCGATTTCCATCTTTCCTTTATCTTGTAGATGGACACCTCAGGCAAGGGGTTTAGGTGTTATCACAGTAGCCTGTGGGCCTTGAAAACCCAGTGATCATCCTTACCATTAAACCGTTACCCTTTGGAAGTGTGCTGCAGTAAAACTTGAGAAGAAGTGCTTCGTTTTTCTGCACGTGACAGACTGTACTCCATAGTGGTAAAGTACTTTGACCACTGTACTGCACAGTACTGTTCAGCACATTAGACGATTGAGGATCAGGATCTTAACACATTAATGCTAACTTACTGTCCAGTTGTTGCTTTTGTTCTCTTCAGTCTGAACTACAGGGGAAGGTACTTGACAGGCCAGCTGCAGCCTTCCGTGATGATTTGACACAGCTGTAGGGGCACCTACTCATTACCACAGCTCTACGTGCAGCAGCTGAGTTTCAGTCCGTTAATTCCTCTGTCTCTTCTCAGTCGTCAAAATACTCCACAGCCTGAGCTGTGAAGAGAGAAAATCCCACAGCCCTGAGCACAAGCCCCACCAGAATGTGTTTATTAAATTAGCTTGTTATGTTAGTTTGTTTCTTTGTGTTTGTTATTTTTGACTGTTCTTGTAAGGAGGCATGGCTTAACACTATCAAGTGACAGTGATTTTTTGTTGTTTTTTTTAAAACATTGTTTTTATTAAACAATAAAGAGGTGTAGTGGCACCTGTTCATGGGGAAGTCATGCCTCTGACATGTTGTTGCCTCGCAAAGCAACATTTTCAGAACTTGAACTCCATGCTACATAAAAAATAATAAAATATGAAAAAGGCTTTTTAATAGTTTAACTGAAGTTCATATAACTCCAACTTCTTAAAATTGTTTCTGTATTGATTTTCAATTTATGTTGTAAATCAATGTCAAACAACAGGATCTACTTTCATTTATGGCAAACATTAACAATACATGTTCCATATTGAAACACACTCATACTGTACTTCACTACATGTGTACAAGTTTTCCTCCATGTAATGTTAGGGTCAATATCATTTTAAAATCTTGTGTGAAGTTTTAATTCTGGCCCTTAACTGTATCTCAACAGCTGCAGAATGCACATGTATCACTTTGGATGTTCACAAGACATGTTTACAAGACATTGGATCCTGTTTGTTCTGGACAGTGTCTGCATGGACATTTCTACCATTTGGATTGAGAGTGCAACAGAGGGGCTGCTACAACATACATGTTAAAAAAGAAAATTTATCTAGATTCATCAAAGCTTAGCAAAAGAATTATAACCCACCATTTTTGTTTTCTTTGCTTAAGAAATGGTAAAAATGTTACACCAGTAGTAATGCTGTAAACAGAAATAAAAGACAATGTGGCCCAACACTGAACTTCTTGCAGCTTGAAAATAATATTTACTCAAACCAAAGCAGCAGCTCAGTTCAGGAACTGCAAATGATGTGACCGACGCCTGAAACAGCAGAGCTACACAGATGCACAGTCAGCCTCCAAACCCCAGACCACAAATTATGTCTGGTGCATGGAAAATATCATGCGGCCTAGGGCAGAGGGGTCGCAAAGTTGCATTAAACGGATGTAAATTACATTCCTCACATGGGACGTGACACAAAGGCAAGGCCAACTTTCTACTTATTTTCTGAGGAGCTGGAAGGTACAGCTCAGGGTATTCAAGGCCAGCACATGATATCCTTTCTTTGAATGGAAAACCCACAGATTCTACTAACGAGTTAAACTGTTAACTTTCGAATACATATGAAAACATTATATTAAATCTTGATCAGCATGCTGTAGATGCAGTGTCTGTAGTTAGCTATTGTCTGTTAGTGTCTGTTAAGGCGATAGAAATCAAAATGTTATAACCACCTTTCCTTACACTTGTCTGGAGATTCCCAAGTTTAAAATTACAAGCATATATAAGTGGACAGTAGAAGTATACTAAGCTAACAGACTGCATATGCAGTCACACAGCTCACATAAACATTGAGTCCAACCAGCCAAAACACCAGTGCCCTAAAGCAATATGAATACTCCTCGGAGACTGACATCACCATAAATATACTCTCATTATACTGTGTGATATATACACATATCTTGAATAAATGATGTCGACAGTAATTAAATAAAAAAAGATGTCTCTATTTTTTCTTTACAAGTTTTGTTTATTTTCCAGTCCATGTACAGCAGTAGTCATAAATCTCTGTCACACCTCTTTAGCTTCTCATCTGAATGCTTACTCCTATGACCTCCTCTGATGCTGAGGCCAAAGAGCATGTGAACCTGCTCGAAAGCTTTGACTTTGAAAGTGTGGCTGATTCTACAGAAATAATTTTCAGATAAACAATACATGCAGAGTGTCTTCTAGTATTCAGAAATGTCATTACTGAAGCAAAACGCATAGACCATTCTGGTATTTTAGAAAGGTGCTTACAAGCTATTTCCCAAGCCTGGTTCTTAATCCCAGTGTGACACACCATGCTAGGGAAATAACTCGACTCACAGCTGTGTTAAAGCACAAGCATCCTGCGCCACATCCCATTTCGCTCTACCAGGAATGATCAGTGTGCACTGGTACATAAGTATAACTGCACAGCATATCTTTACATCATTGTCTTTCTGTTAAAAACATCAGAAAGGTTACAAACAAGAGGAGGCTCTTTGGCCCATTAAGCTTATTTGGCTCCTTGTAACTAATTGATCTGAGCACTTACATTTCATGAAAGAAGACAGAGTATAAACTTCAACAAAATGGCTGGATTGCCACAGGTTACAGTGTTAAAATGACCTTCTCCTGTAAATTGTAACATTTAGACATTTCCTCTGATTCATGTTTCACTTTTGACTCTATTAGGTTAAATTTGTAATGAATAATAGAACCTTGGTTTTATGTCCTATCTGAAGGAAACACCTCTTATAGTAGTGTCCAGGTCATAGGTATGGAAATTCTGGTCCAGGGGGAACAGTGCCAACTATTGGTCTACCAACACCACTATAGCAACCTGGATTTTTGTAGAGGTTATTCATCACAAGACTGACCACATGCAAGCTTGCTTTGCGGCTAAAATGTGGTAGGTCAGCTGACTTTGTCAACGCCATTGAAGATTATGAATGCCTAAATCCTGTAGAAATAGAAAGATGGGTTACAAACAATAGGAGTCCATCTAACTCTTTTCTGTTCCAGACTATTATCCAAACTCACAGTGAAGGTGATCCTCAAGTCCCTCCTCCTACCATCCCAGATCAGCCACTCCAACACAAACATCCTCCACAAAAAGTGTCATTTCTGCCAGTTCTTCAAGATCTTTTCTTCCTATTCACTGTACATTTAACTTGTTTCTGGTGTCACATCATATTTGTCTGTTTTTAATGTTTTAATGTTTTTTATGTTTTATTTGTAATGGTAACTTTGCACAGCAGTAAAACATCAGTATCTCATGGTTATTTGCTCACTATCCAAAATCTTCAGTACAGCAAGAAAAATATTCTGTTTGTTGTTCAAATTCATTATACCTTGACAGCACCAGAAAAGGGGATGGGGTTAACTTGGTTATTTCCTGTGCTAACAATATTCTGCTAATGGGCCCTCTTGCCTCTCACATATCAGCTTAATACAATACTTCTGACTGACATCTGTAAATACTGTCAGATTGGCAGAGACCTTCATTATTGATCAGGGAGGTCAAAGGTTGCTCTGGCACTGCTTTGTAATTTATTAACACGCTGAGAGTTCCTTTGCTGACAGCAGTCACAGCAGAGTTTACAGTCTAATAAAATATCTTATTTCACAGCCTTTGTCTCCGAAGACAAAAAAAAAATCTCTCCCCACGTTATGGAGAGAACTCCAACAAATCTCTCCAATACTGAAAATAGCAGTGTTGAAAAATACTTTTTCCAACATTTAAATCTATATCTTCAACCTACAGAAGTAGTTAGTCTGTTTTTCTTCTTCATTGAGATTGTTTTAATATAAAAAACACAACTAAACTTTCTCCCTTAGCTTTACCTCGTGTGCAAACATTGTAAAAGAATGCCTGTTCCCTAATGAACAATTTCACAAATAAAATACATATCCAATTATTTTTATGTGACCTGATTTATGTAAACTATTATAATAAAAGTTATCTTTTCTGGGGATTCTCTATTGACCTTTTCAGTAAAGGAATCAGTTTGAATTCCAGGCTGGGTTTTGATTCGGGATATAAGTGGTTTACATCTGATGTGTGGCATTGGTATTAATCAACTGCAACCAGAATTTCCAAACCGGAGGCACGCAGCTGGCCGACTGCCTAGGAGTTTCACCTTCCTCCTCCTCTTCTTCCTTTTCAGCCATTAAGGGGTGATGATGTGGACTTACAATTACAAGAAGGTGCCCTGGCATTGTACACTGGGGAGGGCTTAGAAAGCAGCTCACATCACAGAAGGTAAACACTACATTACATGGAATTCACAATTTAAAGACAAGAAGAAAGACTTTTGCTATTTTGAACAACTGAAGGGAAAACACCAAGGAATATCAATTTGAAATCTTTCCAGTGAATATTGGTAAAAAAAAATCATGCCAAGGGAAAAAAAAACATTCTGCCTACATAATTGCTGACTACCTCAAAGAAAGGTTGAAAATGAAAGGCAAAGGTCTGTTAGTCTGTTTTTTTAAAAGAATGGTGTTAGGTGAAAGGCAAACAGAATTCTTCCAGTCAGAGGAATTGGCCAACAGAAAGGCTGCTAAATCCAGATTTGTTATCTGAATGCATCAAAAAGCATTCATCACCCAGACAGCTTTCCTGGATTTATGCACCAAATTCACAAAGTATTAATCTAAGAGCCTTGCAGAACATTGAGGAGTGATTCAAGGTCCTGTCAAGATTGTGATTAGGGAATATTAGAAAACTAATTAAGTTGCCAGGCAGTATTAATAACTCAGCAAGACAGGGATTTATTGTAGTTTATTTTTTCAACATTTTATATGAAGCTTTTTTTCAACCTGTCATACTTTGTGCAAAGCTCCATGTTCCCTGGGACACAAACTGGAAGGTACACAGTTCAAACTGTTTTCCCAGTTACTAAAAGTAAGTAGCACCATAGTGAAGTTTATAAAGGATGTGGGAATCAATTATCCCAGTTGACAGACATGTAAGTCCAATGGTTATTGCTTCTAAAATGGGATTACTTTTATTATTCCCAATGTTAAGAAGTCTGACAAGTACTTTCCATGTAAGCAGGTGTCCTACAGACATTTTCTTTTGAATCCAAGGCACTTGCCGTACACTGGCAAGTATATTATACACAGGATTATGATCCCTATGGTTGCTGGCTACCTAGCGATAGTGATTTTCACTTCTTAAAGCAAAGGATAAAATGAGTGCCAAAACCAGTGTACAGAAATTCATCCTTTCGTAACGTCTTCTTTACCATTAGCTAACCTGCACAGTGAATGGAGATCCCTGTACGGTAGGAAAGGTTCCCAGAGTTCTTTACTCCTTCTTGGTAATACATTCTGTTTGTGGTTTGTTTTTTCTTCTATGTTATAATTCAGGCTCATTTCCATTTTGGACTTTCTTATGTGTAAATCTAAATCTAAAACCACAATATTAGCCATATTATTTTTCAAACTCTGTTTTTAACCGAAACCCCATTTTAAGCCATCCCATGACTTGTGACTGGTTGCTAGTGGGTTCAAGTCACTGCAGTAGACTCTGTTGTTTACCTAGAGTGAGGTGCTTTATCTCAGTTGATCCAGGCACCCAGCTATATGAATGGGAACCAGTATTCCTGTGGTATTCCATCCAGGAGGGGATTCAGATGGTCTCTGATTTTTTCAGCCTAGATACCAGGATAATCTGTGGTTAAATGAGCCATTGGCTGTGGCTTCAATGGAAGTGCCTACAGTACCTGCCTATTGCATAACCAAAAATCAATATCATTTCCAAACTAGATTTTACAGTACTATCTGGGTTTAGAGTTTAGTTGTAGTTTAGCGATAATCATTTTAGGCACGAATGAGTCACAAATTGATACCTGTCACATATGTCACACGATACCTTTCTTGACTATCTTGATAGGAGCTTTTACTTTTAATAACTTTTGCTGTGATAAAACAGGTAGGAGATGTACAAGTACAAGTCTGTTTGTAAGAATCACAACCCTTGATTCACAACCCAAAGAATCACAATTACTACCCTTACATGTCGTAATGACTTTGGCATATTTATTTGCATGTGCAAAATGGTACAACAATCAGTAAATCATTTATGGAGACAGTTTTACAGACATATTGTAAATATAAAGCCCAAATAAGATGAATACCTTTGGTAATATATATATATATTACACCTATGTATCTGCATATCATGTTTTAACCTTAAATATTTTATTTGTACCCTTATTATTATCTTTTCATTTGGAAGCCATATCTTACAGTACCGATTCCTGATTTGATACATCCTTCCATTTTCAAACTGTTTTATCTGACATAGGGTCATGGGGGAGCTGGAGCTTATCTCAGCAGCAAACAAACACAAGGCAAGTTACACCCAGAATGGGACATCAGTCCATCACAGAGTTCACACAGGCACAAACGTGCACTCACTCACATCAGGGCCAACTTTTACAGTATGTCTTTGGACAATAGGAGAAAACCAGAGCACCCAGAGGAATGCAATGCAGACTTAGGGAAAACATACAAACTCCATGCAGATAGCACTGCATCACCGTGCCTCCCATCTGACAAACTGTACATCTTAAAACATATGAATTCATTTTGCAGTTTGTTCATGGTATTTTTCAGTGTTACAAAGTCATGATTTTTCACATTGTTTCATTTTCACGTACACCAGAACTCATTGCATATAAAGACATTGCACACACAATCTCTAAATAGCATTAATCCTCCATGTCAGGGAGTGGCTGACTATTCAAGCATAGAAGATTTAATGCTGGTTATTCTGCCTGATATACTTGCAGTTTGAGTGCAGGATCCGGTGTTTAAAAACAACACCATACAGTATGTAAGTACCAATAAACAGTGAAATTCTATTACAGGTTTATTTCCTAATCGTTGAATGCAGTATTTTCTCTGGGTTTCAATTCTAAGAATCACTGATCAATGATCATTTTTACATTCAAAATGTGTTTTGCCAAATATTTCATATTCGAAATGGTTAAAAGCAAGTGCCACATCTCAGAAGGTTAAAAAAAATGTTTGTCCTACTTCTTGTTTTATTAATACTATAGTCTGAGTGTACAAACAGAAACCTGGCAAAATCCTCGTGCTACCCACCTGTAGATGCTGCTTTCTTCGTATGTGGTTTTATTATGGAGGTGAAGAGTCCTCATCCCAGTTCCTGGCAGAGTTCTCTATCCAGGTGTATTAAAGTAAACTGGATCAGGTCCCAAACATTGTTGGCTTAACAAAGTGCAGATTCCTATCATGAGCTTTTAGTATGTACAAGAAGCCCTTTTGCACAGAAACATCACCTTATATGATGATTTTATAAATAATGTTTAATTTTTTTAAAATATTTGGAAAATAATATTTAAAAACGTATATTTCTAAGTCTATTTCAGCTGCTGCTATCACTATGTCCATTACAGATACTGCATTCAATAAAAGTACTACAACTGCAACCACAACCACTTATCTGATTGTTTTCG
Source organism: Lepisosteus oculatus (assembly GCF_040954835.1). Lineage (NCBI taxonomy): Eukaryota > Metazoa > Chordata > Actinopteri > Semionotiformes > Lepisosteidae > Lepisosteus > Lepisosteus oculatus. The sequence goes on from NC_090701.1 coordinate 29,937,062, forward strand.
AAGTTTCTTCAAAGCAAAGAACACCTGAAGAGCTGAAAGAGGTTAGTATATTCATTAGGTTCAGTTAAGACAGTAATTAGCTTTTAGTAATTAGCTAATTTCTGCTAGACCAGGGCTGTCCAGTCCTTGTACTTGAGTGCCTGTGTATTTGCACCTTTAATTCAGATCATCTCTTAATGAACCAAGTTGCTTTGTTGTCAAAACATGGATGCAACTGTCCCTCATAACCAATTATTTCATAGAGATTTTTCATTGGAATTAATGGATACAATGCCTTGATCAAGTTGCTCTGACGATGGGCACATTTACAAATTTGATTTAACTGGGGACCAAATCTACTGTATATGATTAAAATAAAGAATAGAAATTCACTTATCACCATCTAATCCATCCTCGAATGCAAAATAATATTAAATTCCCATCTTAAAGTTTTAATTGTCAATGTATTATATAAATTGCTAAATGAAAATAACATAAGCAAGACCTTCATATCACTACTCACTACAATGATATGTTTCTAGAGGATAATGTACAAGGTACTGAAACACAAACCTTAAGTGACCTTGAGTACCAAGTGTTAGTTTCTAGTCTACAGATGTGAAACCAAAGGAACACAGAGTACAACGGCAATGATGAACGGAATAATTGCACAGTCTAAATGGTAGAACAAATGTGAATGGATTGTGCTAATGCGATCCAAAGATTGTGCTAATGCAAAACAGCTCCAAACACTTCACTGGCATGCTGTTCTGCAGAACCCTGTTTCTGTCTATGCATGTTAAGGAATTAACTGTAACAAACATTAGGTACAAAAAAGGAGGGGATTTTTCTAAATAGTACTAGGCTGACAAATGCTGAACCTCTTTTGCTATTTCCAGGAGAAAAAATGATCTGTCAGCTGCTCAAAGGGTAAGGGTAGAGGCATGTGGTCAACACAATGTGACAACACAAATTAGGTTAATTAGGTTGGGTAGCAAAGATGCTGGCTCAGAGACAGGTTAAGCTCTGTCATCCAGATATTCCAGACAAGTTCGAGCTCAGTCATGTCACGCTGAGCGGGATCCCCCAGGTGGCGCTGCAAAATCAGGCAGAGCACCACTGGGGTGGCTTTGGGATCTGTTCACCTGATTTTTCTGGCAAACGCCTGTAGGCTTGCAGTAACATCCATGAGGGATGTGCTCTCTCGCAAAGGCTGCTGACTTGCCTGTGGGCCTTGCACTGTGTCATTTGACAAATGGCTCTGTGGGAGGGTGTCTTGGAGGAGTGAGCTTCAGAGTCTCATTCTGTCCCACAGGGTACATGCGTTCTTGCCAGAGAGCCAGTCAGAAAAACAACTTGGCAGCTCCACATTGGGTGTGTAGGTAATACAAAGGAGCTAAATACACTGAAAAACACATTTGGACCAGAATCTGAGCTAAATGACAGCATTATTTTAACACCACCAGATAGATACAAAGAAATCACATGTGTGAATGAACGTTTTGACATATTTTCAAATCATTGTATAGTAAAGAAAGGTTCAGAATCAACATCTGAAGACAACATGACTTGATGATTTGATTTATTCATTTAAGTGTTGACTATCCTTCTTACTGACATCTTTTTGAAGAGGTTTCTACACATTGTTGAACCTAGGCCAACTTTACTTGCATATTCAGGTGGATTTATATGATCAAGGGTAAAATATTAAAAAGACTGACTTGCATTGTAAAAGGACAGATGATTGTAAATATAATGGTCAAAATACTGTATGTGTGAGATATTTAAAAGTATTAAATATATTATATTTAAAGAGATATATAAAATCTTAAAACACTTTTACAACAACTTGTAATGAAAGACAAAAATATTACATTCTGTAATGAAAACGATGGAAGCTGGATTAAATACCTCTCAATCTCTGCATGTTTTAAAAAGTTTCTTTTTTTGTGGTTTATGGGTGAGGTTAATGTCTAAAAGTTTTAAAATTAAGTCTCCACGTGGCAATCATAGTGCTCAGACCAAACTATTAAGGCTGTAAAAAGTAATTAGTCAGTGCTGCCAAATTTCATAGAGAACAATATACGCACAGAAGCTTTCAAAGATGCCTTCTTCAAATAATCAAAAATTCAATGAATGGTATTGTGACATCATTCTACTGGTTCCTTTGTCTAAAATGATGAAAGACGTAAAAGCACATATAAAACATAGTGAGCATGTTAAAACACACCGCAGGCAGATCAGAACACTTAAAAATGCACACTGCTGTTTGCTGACAGGCATAGCAAGTTTGGCTTCCAGATTTACCATCTCGAGTTTTAAAAAAGGGAGCTTTATTGTGAAAAGCCAGTAAGTGGTTTATAGTCCCTGTCAATACAACCCATGCATTGGATTTAAGGAGATTATTCTAAAATTACAACAAGTCATTCAAATAATAATAAATTAGGTACTGCCAGTGAGAGAATGCATTTTAAGCATAAACTCAAAAAGTGCACACACAATAAATTGGATAACAAAACAGATAATACCTTAAATAATATTAAATTCCAAATGTACAATGCAATATTGTACAAAAACCCATTAAGTTGTAAAATGTGCTCAAAGATGTGTGCACTGGCATTACTTCAGTGGGGCACTTCTTTCCTTGCAGAAAAGTCCCAGAATTGTTCTAATATAGCTAGTACCAGGAGCAGAACAGAAACTTGCAAAAATATGTTTTCACTTGCAGACCGCGACAAGAAAGCCCTTTTGATTTTTGAAATACCTTTAAACAATATGTTTGTGTATCAGCAGCCGTAGACTTCTCCTGGAAATATGTAAATGAACAATACTACTTACGTTTAAGAGATTGGAGAAGGGAGCTGCGTCAGCAGACGTAGGCTCCAAAGGAACAGGTAAAGGCTCATTCCATGCTGAAAGGAAAAGAAAAGCAACACTATGTTTCAACTGTGGACCCTCACACATGAAGAAGGCTCCACAGCCTTAACATAGTGTTTCTTTACTTTTCAGCATGAAATGAACCTTTACCTTTTCCTTTGTTACTTACTATGTACAGTGTATATGAAGGCCTTAGAATAAACAAATACGGCACGGATTATATGACTGAAACTCAAACAGAACAGCATTATCTGCTAGTTGATCACAGTAATATTAAACAAGCCCAGACCATTCTGCTCATTCATATTAGATAAGAATATCTCAATATTCTTAATCTGAATTAAACAGCAGCTTTAACTTTGGCTGATTCCTTGCATTTTTTAACATTCTAACTTACTCCATTAAACCAGTACTGTAAATATTTGCCTCCAATCTGCAGTCCTGAATCGAACTCCACTTCATTTCCAGGTGCAGCTCTGGGTAAATGGACAGATCAATAGATTATGAAGAGGGAAATCATAAACCGGTTGTAGAGTAGCTCAGGGAACCTTACTAGATACAGTGACTAGCAAAAATCTTGAAAGCCTTCCTTTAGTGTGTATATTCACTTTGTGAAATGATAAAACAATACATTTTTTAAACTTCATATTTTATTCGAAACTTGAATGAAACAGGAAAAACGGGATTATGGTTATTGTATACTGTAAGTGTTTAGACCCATGAACTCAATATTTGGTGGAAGCACATTTGGAAGCAATTACAGCCGCAAGTCTTTTTGGAAAAGTTCCAGTTTTTGCCCATTCTTCTTGGCTGAATTGCTCACATTTTTCCAGGTTACTTGGTTATCCCTTATGTGCAGCAGTTTTCAATTCTTTCCAGAGAATCCTATCGAGATTCAAGTCAGACGTTGACTGGGCCACTCATGGACATTCAGTTTCGTATTCCTAAACCACTCTGGTTTCATTTGGGCCTTGTGCTTTGGGTCACTGTCCTGCTGGTAGGTGAGCTTTTGTCAGATTTTATGTCTGAAGGTGGTTTTCTTCTTAGAATTGCCAGTACTTTGCTCCATTTATCTTCCCATCAATCTTGACAAGCTTTGCAGTTCTTGCTGATGAGATTATCTCCATGTAGTAGTTAAAATACCTGGACATAACAATAATAATAGAGAATGTTGTTACCATCACCTTTAAAACTATTACAATGCTCAAAACATGTAATAACTCAATTGTAAAACCACTTACTTCTGAAAACAAGGCCTTATATACACAACCACTAATTAATGCCATGTAAGATAAGATAAGAGCACTTTATTGGCCATATACAATTTCTAGTATTAGGAATTTGTCTTTTCACATACCCCAACTAGCTCTCCATGAGACACACAGACAGAAAAAGAGAAGCTTGGGGTCAGAGTGAAGGGTCAGACACTTAAACAGCACCCCTAGAGCAGTGTGGATTAAGGGCCTTGCTCAAGGGCCAAAGGGAGTAGGATTCCTCTGCCGGCCAGGGGATATGACCTGGCAACCTTCCAGCCACAGGTGCAAATTCTTAGCTACAGAGCCACCACACTGTCCATGTAAATGCATTAATTCTAAATAATTGACTGTTAATTATTTACTTAATCATACCTAGCTACTAATAGCTGATGTGTGGTGAGTGTTCTGGCGCACTATGGCTGCCGTTGCATCATCCAGGTGGAGCTGCACACTGCTGGTGATGGAGCGGTGTCCCCATTACCTGTAAAGTGCTTTGAGTGGAGTGTGCAGAAAAGCGCTAAATAAAACTAAGCAATTATTATTAATTATTATAATTACCTTGGTGATCTATTTACAAAGGTCACCTTGATTAAATATCTAAAGATATTTGCCTTTAGAGACTGTTTTGGCGTCCTCTTGTGGCAGCCCTGTAGTTATTACAATCCTTTCATGGGACAGCCTGACGGATTTTAAGGTTAATGTGATCCAGTGTCAAACTGTACCATGAATATGGATATGGATATGAATATGGATATGGATATGAGCAGCATCATGTCCAATGCATTTATAGAGCTGTCATATTTTGTCACAGTGGTACAACATTTCATGCATTGTATTTAAAGTCTTTGGTTGTGGCGGAGCATCTTAAACAAAAATAGTTGGTGCAGATATCTGCTGGTCGGGGGGCACATCTGACAGCATAAATGATGCCATCTGGTGGCACAATCCGTGAACTGTGGGGATTTATTCAACATTTCCTCTAATCTAAATGTCTACTTTTTAAAACTGAAGACATGTTTGATTTTCTTTAGTTCCTCTTCTTTGTCTGTATGTTAATTTCCACATACTTACCTCTAATTTTCAATCCCTGAATTACCAGAGTAGAAAAAGGGGATCCACAGGGTGACCTGTAATGTAAATTTAGATAGATCATCTTTTTTGACACAAAACAGGCCATGTTGCTGTACTGGTGAAATCAGAATCACTACAACGTTTAGATAAAGTTTTATAGTTTGGATATCTGCTTAGGAGCCATTCTCTCACAGTTATCCAGGATTCTCCAACAACACTGTCAATTACAAAACTGCATGTTGCCCACTTTGCATATGCTTACTATGGTCTTTGTGTCTAATTACTAAAATACAAGTAACGCTAAAATAGATTATATCTGGCATTACTAGGATGCAGTAAGTAAACATTTATGTATGTTTACAGTCACAGGTAAAGGACGTACAGTATCTGCCAACTGTTAAGATTTGTTGGGCCATACTGTTAGCCAGCTACAAACAATAAAACCACTCCTTATCTCAAAAGAAGTGTTCTCTGAGCTTCCGTATTAATACGACCATATATAGCGCATTTTTCGACGATCGCATTATTTACAAAGTATTTGAAAGCCTTCAATAAACTGCATTTAACTGCATCTACCTTAACTGCTGCAGCCCTGAAATCTTTTTAAAATATAAAATAAGCAGTTTAGCTCTGTGTCTTTTCCAGAACCTTATTCACTGTTGGAGTACAAGGCTGCATATGGAGTACAAGACTCAGTCAGATTTCCTCTGCGTTATCTAAATAAATGCAATGTTAAAGGGTTCCCACCTCTCTCTCTCTCTTTCGCTCACTTGCTTTCGCTTAATGGGAGGAGCACAGACTCACCGTATAAGAAGTGCCCATCGCACAACTAAGAACTTTACACAGCAACTCAGGAGAAACGAAATGATCTGCCCTGGAGCCGCAGCAAAATGCTGGATGGACACCTACTCCTGGGATGGTTATCATTCACAGTTATAGTCCTCCTTATCAGCTTGCCTGGACAAACCACTGCTAATTTCGGGTAAGTGCTATTATGTTTGAGTTTGGTTAAACACATCGAATAAATACAAGATGAATTAACACAATTAATATTTGTTTTCTAAAGAATTCTGAGTTGTATATGAGGATGCGCGATTTTAGGGACGTTTGTTGGCTCGTAAAAAATGGGGTGATTATTATTAGAAGTAGAAGCAGAAGCAATAACTTCGATTGTAATAGCTGTATAATACAAATGCTGTTTTTCTTATGTTTTTCCACGAAGTTACTAAATGTGTAGCTCGTGTATCAGTGAAGTATTTGAGCTGTGGTTTGTTGAACATTATTTTTCTAGTTTTTTCGGAGTTTTCAAATCTTGCTGATTCTCAGGATTATGCAGTTTCTCCGGAAATATTTCTGTTGTGTGGTTCTCACTCACTGGGAAGTGGCGGCAGGTTGTTCTGCACAGGTTGCTGCTGACATGCAGCTGTTGATTCGTCCGCAGTTGTTTAACTGTTTCAATATAAGCGTGTCAGGCGTTTGTTTCGCCGGCACTTTGATTACATTGTCAATTCACACGCATTGGTTTAAGGCGTTATTCCGATCTACGAAAAGCACTAACAAAAACATGTCTGGCTATTGGGGTATTGCTGCATTTTTTGGTCTTTATAGCGTTTTGCGTATTAATTTGATGGTCTGCGAATGAAAAAGTATAACTGCATTACAGCTAAGTTTATAACTCCCCTGTTGACTTTCATTTAAGCGGAAATGCATTTAGAGTTTCTCGGGATTGGTTCGGTGCAGTCAGAGACACTTCTAGGTTTGTCATTCACTTTAGTCAGAATGAAACAGATACCTGAACTGGAGCTCGGCAGTTTGACATTTCTGAACTCCACCACTCATGAACACATATACATTACAAAGAAGCACACAGACATAAAGTACACTACACCCCTCACACCATAGTAACGCTGTCAGCCGACTTACTGTATGACAATAAATACAAAGATTAGTCGAAAAAAGAAAGAAAAACGTAACCAAAACGGGTGCTTGACGCAGCTACTAAAGATATGTAGTTGACGTTTACTCTGCGGTCATAGTAGTCCAAGATAAATGGACATTAGATACTGTGTGTCCCCGTTGGCTCCCATTATGTTTAATAAAATCAGAATTAAATGAAGGAAAATGTCATAACCAGGAAAGTTCCTGGTCACTGTAACAAAACTTCAAGTTAGCGTCATATTTTTACAATCGTTTTTTTTTGCACAATTGATATAAATATTGTCACAAGGACACAAAAAACTCCAGTCTGAGAAAGGTGATAAAAACACAAGACATACGTATAATTCTCGTCATCAGAGCGGTCCTTACTGAAAAGCAGTGAAATTCGGCAAGGAAGTATTCCGGTTACGGACACTTAGTTTTGTTTCCACGAGCACAGAAACAATGCTCGACAATGTTAATGGTATTAAAACAGTTTGTAATCTCAAATGAATTTAAAGAAAAGTAAAACAAGACCAAATCTTAGAAAAATATGTAGCATCCAAAATGAACCAGATGTAATGCAGCGCTTGTTGTGTGCCCCTCTTAAACACAAGAACTCAATCCTGCACGAATAGAGCTTAGATGCATTACTGACCTCCTATTACTGTAGTTCCCCTGAACTATTTAAATGGGAAAGTACAGTAACACGGCGACTTCATTCCACCAGTCTCTTGTCAGATGTTATATAATTCTCTCTCAGTGTATTGATCAGTTGAAATGAATGATACGTTACTTAAAAAGAAACACAAGTGATGGGGTCCTGGCATACACAGTACACTTTGCGATGTCTCAGTAGTAGAGGTTAAACAAGCATTTAAAAAAAAAATTACAACTACAGCCATTCTTAAGATGCCTCTTCTCTTTAGACAAGCACAAGATTTATGGAAAACATTCAGACATTGAGACTGAATAACTGTATAAAGGAATATAAGAGACTTTGTCCCTTCCCTGATTTAAGAAGATGTGGAAAAGAAGTCATGGTGCATAAAAGTACAGTATTTCTATAGCATTACTTACTGGAGGACTGCTGAGAAATCTTCTTTCTTAACAAGTGAAATGAGTCTGTTGCTCTGAGGGTATGCAGCAGGGTGTGTTCGGTGTAGCATGTTGTTACAGTGTGACATAATTCCCAATGAAAATACCAGAACTACTGTGCATACAATAAGCAGACTTGACTCTGCAGGACACTGTATAGACTACTGAGGTGGCTAAATCATGTTTTATGTAAGTAGGAGTACATACATTTGTCTCTTGCCAGCTTTATGTATAAATCTCTGTGTTGTCATTATGCCTGCACTGAATTTTAAATAATATGATGGTTTTGTTGGGTAATTTGTATGAAAGAAAAGTCAGTGTGTATTTTCTTACATATCATGAATAAAACTACACATTTTCAGTTTAATATCTGGGAGTATGCATTTGTCTGTGTTTATTTATCTGTGTTTTGTTTATAAAAATCATACAAAAACTGTTGTTTCTGATGTCTTCAACACATCAAATTCTTTACATTGAATGCCAAAAGATTTTGACTTTAGGATTCTTTCTATGCAATGTCATTTCTGGATTTGTGGTACCGTATACTATATTTATGTTTTTACTTGGTTCCTTTCAGTGCCTTCCTTGTCAAACATAGATTTGAAGCATGTATTTTACATTATTTTCAAAAAGCAATAAAGTGTTGCTGATTACTGTATATTCTGTGAACTGATGTAGCCCACCCTAGTTTCCATTGTTGTTGGATGTTGAAAGGTACCATTTTAATGTAAAACATTGTGAGTAGTGTTGAGCTGCCATGGATTTAAGTCAATGAAACTGTATTGCCAATCGTTGAGTTTTAGTTTGGTCATCAATCAGATGTCACTTGGATTTACCCATCAGGAGAAGACCATAGTTGACTGCCAAGTCATGGCACCCACTGCATCTCTGAGAATGAACAGGAACCCTCTCAGTGGGGTTGAGCATCGCTTGCTGCTGTAATATTAAATAATGCACACGGGGAGATGTTTGCTCAGTAAGTGAAAGAATCTTGGATCAATTCAATGTCTCTAGGGCATTTGAGATAAAACGTAGAGTTCTGCAATGGTTTTACCAAAAATAAAAGTTATAAAAAAGCTGCAACTGGCGTTCCTATGAAACCTCTTTCCACCTTCCTTTTATCATATCAGAAATAGTTACTTTTCTTTGTCTAAACTCTTTAACATGCTTGAGACAAACATGCACTAGGATCTTAAATAATATTACCTACTGGGACCTACTGTACTGGATTTTTAGTTTTCAGTAAAGCTTAAAGCAGTGTTTACTATGTACAGTATCCGGCCTGTCAGTCTGTATGACAGGGAGCAAAACAAAAAGAGAGGGAATAGCGGGAGGTTTACTCAACACGTTTCAACATTAAAGGGAGCAACCCCAAACTAGTAAAGTGTTACTACTCAAGACACAAGCCTATCCATTTTGTGGATGTTGAAACTAACACAAACTTGTCCAAATAAATACCTGTCTTCAGTGAAAGGCATCTGAGACGTTATGTGGGACTGATTTACTCAAAATAGACTTTAAATGTTGCATACTCAATTTCCCTTGTGCGGTGGAGCATGAGCGTAATATAAATACAGCATCTGTGGCTGAGGCAGTGCGAAGCTGAGGGTGGAGGGGGATTCCTTTTGGAAGAGGCTGTAGCAAAGAGCAACTCAAAATTGTCATTCCCATGCCTCAGGAATGTGGGCCCAGATTCCACTGTTAGAAATGGAACTCATGCTGTATGCGTGAGGTTTTGCTGTTGATTGTGATAGTGTTTTTAAAAGCTTGAAGGACTCGCTAAATATTTTTTTTTACCAAAGAAAAGAAATGACAACGTATGATAGATGAGTGTTGCAACATTGTAAATTCGGGTGCTTAAGAGCAGTGCATTGACATGTTTTCTAAATGGAAATGCTTTCTAATTTTTCGTGGATTGAATCTTTATCTACTACTTTGAACATTCAATTAGTAAAGTAGCTCTGTAAGATAGACAAATGTTTTGTTTCTGAAAAGGTTCAGTCTTATCGCGGGATTTAGAAATTAATTTAGAGCAGCATTGATTTAGATTAATTTACCTGTCTTTAAATTTACCTTTTCATATTGGTACTTAGAAAGTCTAAAATGAACCAGATTTACAGGATCTGTGGTTATAATGATAGCAAAAGTTTTTATTCAATAATATTAGTGTATAACATGCTTTAGAGCTTCAAAACATTAAAAAGACGACATGTTTGCAGTTACTTGTTCCTGCAAACACAAACAGGAAAAAAAATAGACATTATGCTATTTTTATCTAGGCTGGTTTGGATCTTAATCTATTCATTAACTTTGAGACCTAATAGTATTCTTATACTTGATTCTTATATCCCATTGAAAGGTAAGACTTTCTTAAATAGGCTAATATGGATCACTGATCCTGAGGCACTGTTGCTCCAAAATACCATCTCCAAATGCCTTGACAAGCATGGTCTTGAAATGTCTTTGCAGATGGGTGAACACAGCTGATGTCATAGGGTCTTGTAAATCAGTTACAAGGGGATTTGTCTCTAACTCATGGATGATGTGGTCAGTGTAGAGGTAATTTAGTCATTTTTCAGATTCTCAGAAATCAGAACATGCTTTTTGAAAGTCTTGAATAATGTAATGTAATTCAGTAATAAAAAATAAATAGAGACCTAATTTCAATAAGGTTAGGCAACAGAGGTTACGTGTGTTGACCTGGACCCGGTGTGTGTATGTTATCGATAGGATTATCACTGTCTAAGATATACAATCGTATCTGATCTTTGGGTAGGTGATGGCTTTCATTCTCTAGTGCCGGTAGTTTTCATCTTCATTTTATGGCAGTTCTTGAAATCACTTGAGGAAGAGCTAAATAAATCCCCCTTTTGCAATTTGAAGAGTTATCTTATGTTCAGGTGTGATGGCCCATGTGTAGATTCATCCATCTCCACCAGAGGGAGCAGCCACCTTTATTAGCACTGGGATTAAAGTACTCCTATAAAATCAACCTTTTCCCTTATTTTATGTAATCTTGGACAAGTGGGAAGTGAAATTGAAAAAAAAAGATCAGATCGAAAGGCACAAAGTTCTATGTAAATAAATAGTCAAGGAAATGAATTTCCACTTTCTTTAGTTGTGGTCAGACTAGTTTTGAGAATGAAATGCCTTTGATCCAAACTACTGTTTACAGTCTCCGTTTGGTTTTCATATACTCAGCTCTGCTGTAAATTATTTAACTTCTCAAACTGCTGGAGTTTTCCTTTTTCCTGGTTGCATGATTGTGTTCATCCTGCATAATAACAGACTGAGCAACAGTGGTTTGGACCTTAGTGCCTGGGAAAAGAATTTGTTTTTCTTCATGGTTTAGATTTTATTATTTCTAATGATCTCTCACAATGCCTTGCCTGCACTTACTTGTGGTCAGATGTACACTGATTCTCAAAGAAAGGAAGAGACAGTGAAACAGAGAGCAATAGAAAGCATGTGTATTGATAATAATGCTGCTGATGGTTGTAAAAGTCAAGGGTCTCCCAACCATAAATGGCATTATTAGAAATGTGTATTTTTATTCCATTAAAGTTTTCAATATGACTCCAAAGACTGAGATGCTGTCCAACACTACCTCCAGTCCTGCACTTGTAGTCTCTCATGTTCAAAAGGCTAGGGCAGTTATTCATTACATGTCATAATACAGAGGCATTTTCGAATGGCAATGGGGAACTTATTTTTAGGAAATGGCTGAGCCAACAATCTTTTAATGGTGCTCATTAGGAGCCCCTCTATCCCATAATTATACTTAATTTGATATGAAAACATTGGACTAGGCCTGGATGCAATATCACACTCAGAGTCTTAGCTCTGTTTTGAATGCCTGAGGTAATGTATTAGTTTCCTAGTGACAGATAATGTCCAAAGCTTATCTTAGCTGACATGCTGATGGGGGCAGGTCTCACTGAATTGCCTTGATAGCAAGTAGGGATATTATACTGTTATTATACATAAGCCTTTCCTTCTTTCCTTCGATTTGTCACACCAGTCATTCGACGTATAGGATTTAAGAAACAGCAACAAAATGAATACAAAGCACAGCAGTGAGGACCACATTATATGTTGGTTTTGTTTCATTTTATATGTGCCTATTTTACATAGAGAGCTATCTGTGCAGACCATTTGGTTTGCCTTTTTACTTAGCAACAGTATTTGTTTTATCAATTGTCTCACCCTTGTGAGTGACCTGGTGGTGTGGAGGATACAAGCTGTCTTACAACTCTTGAGTCATGAGTTTGATCCCATTCTGGAGTCCTGCTGTGTGGAGTTTGCATGTGTATCTTCTGTGTGGTTTTACTCAATGAGCTCCGGCTTCTTTCCTCCCACAGGCAGGCAGGCTGAATTGTCCCCTTTTAGTGGTCCTGTCCATGGGCTCTCTTTCCTTCCCTTGCCCCCTGTGCTTACAGGCTCTGTGTCATTTCAGACCTCATCAGAATTTTTTCAAGTAGGTAGCTGTGTCAGCATGTGTATGCTGCAAAGGAACAAGAAAAGGTTTATTCCATGCTGAAAAGAGAAGAAAAGAAACACAACGTGTAGACTGTGGAGCTTTATTCGGGTGTGAAGAAGGCTCCACACCAGAAGAAGGCTCCACAGCTGAAAAATTGTGTTTCCTTTCTCCTCATCAGAATTTGCAGCTTTCTAATAATGGATGGAGTGACCACTGTTATGTATTAATACAAATGTACTTTAAGAAGTAGGTAAACTGTAATATTTCTGTTTACGTATTAGGTTCATTTTAGGTTGTTAAGACAAAATGTATATTTGTATGTAAATTTTAGACATGACAATACCAAAATTCAGCGTGAGCACTCATAAAACCCATGTTTTTCAGTATATCACAACAGGTATAGCATAAAACTTTTCCATGATATGTTTAGTACATTTTAAGAGAACGTTTTGTTTTGCATTTATTTATCCATCCATCCATTTTCTAACCACTTTATCCAATTCAGGGTTGTGGGGAGCCAGAGCCTAACTTGGCAGGCAATGGGAACAAAGCAGGAATACATCCTGGATGAGATGCCAGTCCATCACAGGGCAATCAGATACTCACACCAGGGCCCAGAAGCCAAGTAACATACCAGTGTGTCTTTGGACTCCATGCCAACACAAGGAGAACATGCAAACTCCTCACATATAGCAACCCAGAGCCCCTGCACAAGGCAGCAATACAAACCACTGTGCCACCATGCCGCTGTATTTATTTATATTTGCTGATTATATTATATTATCTATATTAGTAATAACTAATTCAGATATTACCAAAGATTTTGTACCACCAAATCGTATCACCATTGTAGTTCCAAAGTATTACATGCATCCAGTGTGATGATAAGATATTTCTGTAAAGAAAATGGCTTTAATATTTGCTTGCCCTACTTAAATTCAAATATTTTATCATTTTGCTGCCAAAAAGACCACGGTGTGTAGATTCTGGCTCTGGACAATGGTTCCATTACAGCATTTACAATTATCTGTCTTCACATTGTGGGATAATCTTCAGAAATGGAAAGAAATCCTGTTGGTGAGACAAAAAACAGTGACGCTCATTACATCAAGAATTCATGTATTACTCAGATTTGCAGCTCATTAGGAAAACATGGGATTATAATAGGACTGGTAAGATGTATTAATTAGGGGAGCTGCAGTGTCTGGCTTTTCCATATGAAACCACAGTTAAAAGTTTCCCATCCACTCCTATGGGAATGTTTGAGAAATGACTGCTTTCCCTGAAGGTCAGAGCCAAGAAAATCTCTAGAACATTGATGGGTCTTTGACTGGAAGTAACCAAGTCTGTATCCATCACCTGATTTTTGTATTTTGTAGTTTTGTAAGTGCTGCATATATTCCCCAATATTATCTGATCCTTTAATGGATATATTTTGTGTGTTATTATATATAGTATTCTGTGAATGATTCTATTTCTGGTGTTCTTTAAGATTTAGGTTAGGATCCAATACAGAAACTGTTTTGTTGGTATAAATGTAACAAAGGAAATACTTTTCTTAAGTGGAAATGATCATATTAAGACTACATAATGGGTATATTTAATCTCTCTTGAAAATATTGAGTATTTGTGTTGTACTCTCACTTCCTCCTGTTATGTGCTTCTGAATTTAAAGAGACATATTTTAGTGTGTATTTCATTACAAACAGACTCTCAAAAGGCTGTATTTAAGTAAACTACCTAAATGCCCCTGATAATGAAGTAGATAGAAATGTATGCTTCCATCAACTTGGTTGTTTCTGTTTTAGGCTAAATAAGGACAACTGCATTGCACATTTCAATACTACTATTACAATTACCCTGTCACTGTACTGTAAGTAATTAATTATACCTACTGTACTTTCTTTGCACTTTGTCATTTTCTGGGTCACAATTAGAATTCAGAAAACTGCATTCTTTTCTTCTTGTCTCTTTATTTCTTTTGGGTTTTACAGAAATGAAGGGGTTAACTGCAGGTCATTAGTTTCTGCAGGATGAAATCTTAAACACCTCAAGAATCCAGGTCTTCCCCTGGGCCAAAGCTTGGCGTCCAGCCCAATACACCTGCTTAGCAACTTTGCTTTTTTTACACTGAGGCTGCAAACTCTTTTTCACCAGCTGATAATGTTCTTTCTTTTGCACTTCACTACAAACACAAGCCCACACAAAAATCGATGTGAGTGTGAGCTGGTCTCTTCCATGTTTGAGGCCTGTCAGTGTGGAAGAGTGGAAACTTTACTTGTCACTTATAATCAGGCACTCAACAAGACTTTTTGTGAAGCCCCAAAGAAAGGAAAGGAGAGTTACTGTAGCATCATGATTTCTTGTCAGTAGCTCTGTAAAAAGAAAATCCAGCATCTGCAGACTAAGAAGTTCAAAATTCAAGGTGAAAATGCTTACTTACAACCTGACTTTTTTGTCTAAACATTTAGGAACTTTCGGAATATCTTTGTTCTTCTTCTTCTTCTTCTTCTTCTTTTTCACAGCCTTAGTCCCAGACTGTCCTGGGGTCAGCTGCTTTGGTTGCTCTTCTCCACTTGTCTCTGTCAAGCACATCTTCCTCACTCACTTCACATACCTCCATATCTTTTCTCACACAATCTATCCATCTCTTTCTAGGCCTGCCTCTTCCTCAAATTCCATTACCCTCTTTGTTACTTCCTCAACGTCCCTCCTCATGATATGTCCATACCACCGTAACCTCGCCTCTCGCATCTTCTCAACCACATCCACCACCCTACATCGTCTACAGATTTCTTCATTTCTGATCTTATCCTTCATTGAAATCTGCAGAATCCATCTCAACATCCTCATTTCAGTTCTTCTCATCAAGTTCTCTTCCCTCTTTCCAACTGCCAAGCATTCAGCTCCATATAGTAGTACAGGTCTAATCACAGTTTTGTACATTTTGCACTTTAACTTGATCTAGGAATTTTCCTGTCACAGATTATTCCAGTTATTTCTCTCCACTTGTTCCATCCAGCTTTCACTCTTTGTTTTACTGCCTCCAGTGTTTCTCCTCCCTTTACCAGTTTTGATCCAAGGTATTTAAAGTCATCAACTTGTTTCAGTTTTCCTCCATTTGACTCCTCAACATTGGTCATAGTATCTCCTCTTCTCTCCATTATCATTATTTCAGATTTTTCTGCATTCATTTTCAGTCCACCCTTTTCCAGACTCCTCTGCCATTTGAACACTTTCTCCTGTAGTTCTACTTCTGAATCTGCCATCAGTGCCACATCATCAGCAAAGATGAGTTCCCAAGGCACTTCTGTTCTTACCTCCTCTGTCAGTGTGTCAATAATGTTTATGAAAAGGAAAGGACTTAGTGCTGATCCTTGGTGTACTCCAACTGTGATTTCAAACTCTTTTGGCTCTTCTTGTTACTAGAGCTATTAAAGTCAATTCTAAGAGCAAAATAAAATGATTCCCTTTCCCCTCATTCACTACTGGGCTTCAACATCCATACACTTTTTTATTCACACGCACAAACACAGGAACAGGGCATTTGCTAGCATAAGAAAGATTTTGGGACAGTGTATTTTCTTTAGGTTCTTTCCACATTTTCTCCCTCAAATCAGAGCTTTTGTCCTTGTCAGTAAAACAGGTCTATGCAGACATGAATATAAAATGAATATACAGTACATGGACAGTAGTACTCTATGTTAAAAAGGATAAGAATATTTTATCTAATGAAGGTTAGGAAAACACATAGTTATCTTGTTTGGATTTTTCAACTATAAGGACTATTGAATAATCATAAGTAAGGTTATACAAATGAAGAGGTCTTTTGGCCTATCTTGCTGTTATTAGCCAATCCATCCAGTAATTTCATAAAGGAAGCCAGAGTATCAGCTTCAATAACAGGGTGGTGTATGCTGTTCCATCCTCTAAAACTCTTTGTGTAAAGAATTGCCTCCTGTTCTTAGTTTCAAATGAAGTCTCACTTTGTGAGTGAGTTTGAATGTTTTGAATGTTTAATCAAGTTCACTCAGAATCTTCTCAGTTTAAGACTAAAACACATTCAGTTCTTTTACCCTGTCCTTGTAGGACATTCCTTTAAACCCAGGAATGTATCTGGTGGCTCTTTTCTGGACTGATGTTAGAGCAGCAATGTATTTTTTGTAACGTGATGACCAAAATTGTATCGTATATTCTAAATGAGGTCTTTCTAATGCATTGTACAATTTAACATAAGATCTTGTGATTTATATTCTGTTTTTTTTAATTACATATTGGGTGTGCATTTTTAGTGTTTCCCACGTTGTCTCAAAGATACAAATTATATGTCAATATAAATACTTAAATATTTTTCATAAGTAACATCTTAGAGTGCAGCATTTCCTAGTTTGTATCTACAGTTTATGTTTCAGCTATTTGTATGTAAGCACTTTGCACTTTGTCGTTTAGGTATTTGGCCAGTGTAGAATTTTATTTAAATCTTTATTAGCTTTATTTTCTGCTTCTACACTGTTGTATTATCCTTATATTTTGCTATTTTCTGCAAACCTGAGTATTTTATTAAGTATACTAGAACTTAGATAAATTACATAAGTTAGGATGAGTTATGGTCCCTGTGGGACTAATTACTAATTACTGTCCTAATGTGCTCATTATAGTATATCACCCCAACTGGAGTATTCATCCCTTATATGTATTCCCTAAGCAAGTTCTACCTTTGGAAAACCATATGGAGTATCCCCATAGGACTTTATTTTCTTTTTGATGATCCTCTAGCCTAGTTCCCATCATTGTTTCCTTTTTTGTACATACAATAGACGAAAACATGTATTGGTCTATAATTACTTGGTTCAGTATTGTCACCCTTTTGATGGATGAGTACTTGAAGATTTGTTAACAGGACTTCTAATACAGTACATGCAACACTTCTCCTTCATGAATTTTAGCCACCATTGCAATATTTATTTTTTATTTCTCTTGGTTTTATTTTTTTCTTTGAACACTTTGAACTATCAGAAACACACTTCTACAAAAGACCACCCCAGTTAATTAGGAAAGTGTTACTAGGTTTATAAAATCAATAGCAATGCCATTAGAAGTTGTTTTGTCTAGCTCAAATTTACAGTAAAACGTAGTGTGTGATCTTTGCTAAATAGGCTGTCTCTGTTCAGACTGAGCTGTTTGAGTTAACCCAGGAGTATCAGGAAACAGCTGTGTCTTTTGACAAAAGATAACTCACTGACACTTCTTTATAGGGGTTTTATGCAGTGTGTTTAGTAGTGTGCTGAAGTGTGTAATGCATTTTTTTTCTTAGTGTGAAAGCAAGCATGTGTTTAGTGATAGAACTGGACGATCTTGTTGTTCAAGTCAGACTTTCATGCGCCTCATCTATTTTGGAGTTATCCAAGTGTATCTGTTGTTGATAAATAATTCATTATTTATCTGCTGTGCAAGTAGTTTTATATAGTCTTTCACCAAGGATATTCTATAAAACAAAGACCAGCAATTCACTGCTTTCTTCTCACTTTCACTTTTGTGTATTTGCAGAAGTGGCATGCAGTGAAGGCTAGCAAAAGAGCTTGTCCATTTTCTTTCTCTCTCTTTCACTCTGCATTTTCTATTTCCTCTTGATAAAAATCCCATTAACTTGTCCTTCTACGGCCCCGAGATTTCAGATAAAAAAAATTAAAGAATTTGAGAAATTTCCTAGTCATAAAGGAAGTTTTTTTGGGTGTATGCTATTTCTGGATGATGTCCAATAAAATCATATAGGATAATATAAAAACTTTTGAAATGGCTACTGTTCTATGCAAAATTGTAAAGGAATAAAATCGAATGGGAGGTTTTCACTTTTTGTTTATAATAATATTAAGACTTACACTATTTAAAGTAAAAAATAAATTCAAACTGAGAACATTTGCCTATTTAGAATATGTTTTATGACTACTGGACCCCAGAGTTTACAACAGTTACAAAGAGATGAAAATTGCATGGGTACCAACACAACTACAGAAAACTGTACCTGGTAATCTTTACAGTAGCAATCACAAATAGGACTGTGAAGTTGTAAAGCTGTAATGTAAAGGGTTTAAAATAGCTTGCACTAACTTTTATGTTCAATGTTTATGAATACAGTCTTAATCTCATTCACATTTTATAAGTGTGTTGAACTAAGCACTTTAGAATTCTCCTTTAGCCTTTTTTTTCTAAGCTATAAAAATAACAGTATAACACTACTGGCTGGTCATGTGTGTGTTTTTTTCACAGTGTGCAATGTACAGATGCATAAAAATATCAAATTTGTTCCAGGTTTGGCATAAGCTTAAGATGATTACTGTATAAACAATACTGGAGTTTCATTTGACCGATCTTCCGTCTTGAAAAGATTAGGGTCAGACAAGATACTAAAGGTATGGTAATGTTTCAGTACCAGAAAGTTTTGTGTGTTATCTGTTAAAACAATTTAAGGTGCTTTGTAAACCCTGTCCGTGTTTTTTCTAGCAGTGCATTTTGTTACATGCATCTGAAGTATTTGAATATTGAGCATTTAGTTGGCTATTTAGTAATGAAACTGGTAAATAAGTACATTTGTTTGCAAAAAACAAGTGACGGCTGTATTATTTCAGTGAAAATAAGTCAGCCAGATGTTGCAGAAGGAATTATTGCACTGTGATGTAGGGAGATGAATGGAAGAGGCTAACCATGTGACTGACTCATTTGTCTTAGGGGGTGAACTTTAGCTTGGGAATCATGTGAACAACACATTGTGCCCAACCAGTGCCAGTCACACACTGACTGAAACATAGCTGCTAACTCAAAGAACGGGCACTCCACACACTGCAGCTAACCCTCTTATAAATCTCTGTTCATGCTTCAGTTCAGTGATTTTGTGGCATTTTCAGTACACAAATGCATCCAACAATGTCCTCACAAACATGTTTTTAAAACAGATGACTAAAAAAAACTGTCAGTTTTTTCTTTTTCTTGTATAGTTTACTGCCCAGTCATGTTATTTTGTATAAGTTCACCAGTGTTCTCCAATAAAATACTGGACATGAATAAGAGAGAATATTATTGTAAGTGATCATGTTCCTCTTTATGCTAATACACTAACATTAATAATATTTTTCTTTATTGAAGTAGTTCCACTTTGCAGTGGTAACATACCGTGGACATTGGTCAAAACATTGCTATTTTGTGACTGATACTCTCTCTCCTACTACAGTATTTCTACCTCAATAATCTTCTGTTTTTAATTCAATGGGACTTGCTAACTTGCTACGGTTTTAGAAAGGGTGAAATAAAGCTAAGAAGAATTTGATACAGGACCTGTGTTCAAGTATACTTTTTTTGAGCATAGATGTCTTAATCAGGGGTTTGGAAAATGCCATTTGAAATCAGTGGTTCATACATCAGTGAAAAGCTATGCGAAGAAAGATGTATGCTTTTTTATCTGTAAGCACACAAATGGATTCATGTCATGGCTCTTGGTGATAACTGACTGTTTTGTGCTCTAGAACTTGGAATTACACAAGCACTGTATAGTGATCCGAGTCTGGCTCAATGGCCACTGTGTCACTGTTTCAACAAAGGTCAGGGTCTGACTTTTGCATTGGTCACATCCTGTATACGTCAGCTCTGAAAGACCCCTTTCCATCTTAAGATATTCCCTCAAGTCTATCTGAATAAGACAGCTTTATATTTTAGTCTAAAACATATCCCTGATGTAGTGTATGTTCAGAGCAAAGCATTGTTATTGAAATGCTGAGATTTTAACTTTTGGAAACATTGTTTAGAGACAAACCAAAAAAAAGAGTGGGTTTTGTAGGTGTATGCTTTAGAAATGTATGAATATAAAAAACAATTGCAGTACCGGGAGCTTGTTTGTTTCCGAATTATTTCACAGTATATGACTGACTGTTATTAATAGTTCCAATATGTGCCATGGGCTGTCAGTCATGCCTTGCAGACTCGCCAGCTGTGAGGTAGCAATGGCAGGTACTGTAGTTGTTGGCTTGGTGTTTGTACACTTCCTAAAACTACTGAATCATATGTAATGCCAA
The DNA here is from genome assembly GCF_040954835.1 of Lepisosteus oculatus. Classification (NCBI taxonomy): domain Eukaryota; kingdom Metazoa; phylum Chordata; class Actinopteri; order Semionotiformes; family Lepisosteidae; genus Lepisosteus; species Lepisosteus oculatus. Next base: position 29,957,803 of record NC_090701.1, read on the forward strand.
ATCAGCGATCTGGGCCATTATGAATAATACTGTTGTGATAGTAGTTGCTTTTGTATAATACTGTTGTACAGTAGTAATCGTTTATTACAAAGTGCACAGCTCAGTTAAGGACTGTATTGCTTTGCTGATTTTGGTTGGACTGTGTGAAACAGATCTGGAGGCTTTTGGGTTTAGATGGTGCAAGTGGGCCACATTCAAATTCTTATTCTGCCATGTTCTGCCTCTCAAAACAAAGTGGTACTTAAGACAAGAACTCCGAGTAGAAAGGTCTGAAGTCCATCTAAACCTTTGATGAGGACATTTTTAGGGGATAATCTAACTGCTAAAAAATGAAAATAAAAGTTCTATGTTTATGGCTTCCATTCCATATGACTTGATCTATCTCTGCTTAGAGATAATCACTCACATTTTACTGTAAATGTTGACCTTTTTGGAAAGTTTATTATTTGAAATCACTTGTATTGCATTTCTGGACTTCAAAGCTTTAGTCCAGAAAGCTCTTCATTTAAAGAGACTGGCAGGTATTTGTACAATATTACTTAAGTTCTGTTGCTAAGCAAAACCTGACCAATATTAGCTGCAGTACATGCATGATATAGACCACCTTGAAGAAAAGAAATAAAGTGTATTTTGGAAAGAAATAAATCAAAATCTATACATTAATACTATTTCTTTTCAGCATTTTTTTTTGCTTGGGTTCTTCATCATCAACACTTTTTGTAAAAAAAGCAGTTGTTACCATGGAAAGCCAAGTGTCTCTATAGTTTTGGATCAACAGCTGTGGAGAATGATTACCATTAGCATAGCATAATTGCCTTGCTGGAGGCCTTGCTTGGCACAGCTCAGACCACACAACCAGCAAGCTCAGACAGTGTAAAAAGCTGCTGTGTCTTGCTCTGCAGTCTGTGTGGGTTCATCAAGGTCGCTTTTGAGATGTGTTGACTTTGGGCTGCGTACACATAGTTCAGCACCTGTTGTCTGGGGCTGTGCTACACTTGTTGCTTGCGATTTTGAGGTGTTTGCTGCTTCTGTCCACCAGAGGGTCCTGTTAACCCTTTCATGAACTGGATAAAGCCCTTTGCACCCAGATTGCGTCTAATAGATGTACAAGAGGCATATAAATATAGATACACAGAACACACAAAGTCCTAAAGAGAAAAGATGCCAAATAAGATATAAAATGTAAAATTGGCAAATTCATATGATTATTTTGCCAATGAGATGTAATAACATGTATTAATAGAGGTTCACATATATTTTTGTACTCATGTTGATCAAATTAATGGAGGAGTTTTATACTGAGTCGTGTAATCTAAACCAAAATGAATAAAATGCAACTTATGTAGCTACTGATAAGATTCAAATATGACAGCTCTATAAACGTGTATTGTAGGATTTAAATGATGAGAAGAATGCAGAAGGAATATAGTACAACCAAACATTTTGGAAAATTCCAGAATGATGAACTATGATAAAAAAATCAATGTTATATGTTAATTGGTAACTTTTTTCTAACATAAAAATCTAGAACTGATTACCGGTTATTGGTTTTTTGGTTCTTTGGAAGCTTCCTTGAGCTTTAAATATATTTATATGCATTTATATAAAGGACTGAATTCTTCAGACCCTGCTGATTTTATTGAATGATTTGCTAGCCTGGGAATTACATGTAGGCTACATCCAGTCAATCCAGTGGCATGAACATATTCTGTTTCAACATTTTTCAAAAATAAAAACAAGTATAATAATGCAGTATCACATTAGCATTCACAGCATGGCTCTATAATTTGTTCCATACGCCCTCCACTGTTTAAAAGAAGTGCCTCATGTCTCTGTTCCATGGAGTTTCCAGGTGCTGTAAAACAGATGGCTGTGGTCTTTCTACTAAGCCTGAAGTACACGTAAAGGCTGAAATTTAACTCTTAGATTCCCCTACAGGGTTTTGAAGATATCAACCAAATCTCACTGTAGTTTTCTTTGTTCAAGGCTTCTTTTAGCTGGTCTGCTTTATATATACTGTACAGTACTGCTCAAACTTGGGTTTGGGTTAGTTGCTCTATTGTTGCTCCTTGTACTGTAGCACAACAACACCATTTTTGTACTGTTGTGATCAAACTTGTACACTATTTTACCACAGTCCCCTCTGGAACATGGAAAACAGAAGACGACCATTTATTTTCTGAAAGGAGTCACCAAGGCAGCTATCTATTGTGACCTGGAACAGGAATGGAAAAAAGTGTTAAAATCACGCTGGCACCTAGCCAGGCACAAGGAGGCACTGCTGTGCGGAGATCAGAATCTCTGCAGCCTCAGTCATGCCAGCACTCAATCACTACAGCTAGCTGTAGCTGAACTGTGGCACAGCCTGAAGTCAATTCCTGTGTGGGGCCAATTCTTGAGTCTCTGGGTAGTCTTTTAGCAAATAAGCCACTTAGGTTACCCTTGCTTTTTGGCACATATGCGAGAATCGTTGTTTTGAAAACTCACGATTCAACAGTCAATTTCACTGCTAATTAGTTTCAACAGGTCTATGTGACAATTGCCCTTGAAAATAAGTAAAAGAAAAACAAATAAAAGAGGTGATAAAGCATTGTTGCCTTTCATGTTTAATATCCCATTACTAACTTTTACAGCCTTTTACATCCACAGGGGAGTAATTGGAATCTAAGACTCCTATGGGTTTTGGGTTTAAGCACCTGTGTGATGGAGACATACAGACGGCTCTTCAGTTTTTAATTCAGAAATGCTGAAACTCCTAATTAAAGTGTCTTTAGATGTGTGTTTTTTTAACATCTGTATATCTCATTGTGGTGTCTTATTATTTCTTATGATATAACAGCTTTTTATTGCCAGGGTGAGTGAGTCCTTCATTGCTTTCCTTCAGTCACATCTGCTGTTTATTAGTCCCCAGTTACTCGCAGCTGGTCTGAGCCAGCGCACTGTGGCCCTTCCAGCACTGATGTGTGGGAAGATGCAGGCACTGTTGTTTTTCGTCTGTTTCTTTTAATTCCGGAAAAACCCATTTTGCTTGGCTTAGGCAAAATGATTCATAGAGCATTGCAACAACATCGAAACGTTTTTCTTTTCTTTTACTATTATTTTTGCAGAAAATCATTTCTCAGTATTGTGAAGGTCATTCTACACTTGGCAGTACTTTGTAGCTCCAGTTGCCAATATCCAAGCTGCCACTGTTTTACCTGTTTTGAAACACTGGAAGTACGTGAAATAGTAAAAACAGGCATCTGTGACAAGTAATTGACAGAAATGTATGGGAATTTCTTGAATTCATGCCTGATTCACACAGGTTATTGTAACATATTCTGTATAGATCTTTTGAATGTCTGCGTGCTTAAATGTTACTAAAAATTGTGTATACATTATGTATGCCCAATATATATTACATTACACTATGTGCTTGTCTAGTAAGTAATCTCTCTATTATAACAAAATAAAATATTTAAATATTAGTCTATTGGTCCTTTGTTTTACAGAAGAAAAATGAACCAGAAGAAAAGGGACCTAATTCAAGACTCTCACTGTATGCTTATAGACGTCTACACTACCTAAAGAATGTGAGATTATCACAGCTTTAAAAATGTAAGTGGGAGCCAAGTGACAGAGACTATCATGCAGTAGTTCAGTGAGTTGTGGGTGACGTGTGAAGAGGGTAAAAATTCTCACCTTAGATAATCAAGCAGCTGTTGCAGAAATTCCCTCTTGTTAATTCTTACTGGATTTTCAAAGATGCTACTAAAAATACCACTCCGTGCTTTGTAAAAGTCTTTGCTCCTTTAAGATGGTGCATACAGTATGTACTGAAAATGTTTTATGCAGTGGGGAGTAACTACCAGTTGTGGGAAACTTAAGTGGAATTTTTTGCTCTAATATGCTATTTGACAATTTAAACACAGAAATCTTAACTTTAGTTTTGACTGTAAAGGCTTATGAGACTAGATGAAAGTACAAGTCAATTCTTCACGGAAGTATAGTCTTGATAAAACCTGTTTTTTTCAGGCAGAAGAAGCATGCTGATGTCTCCTACACCATGAGAATCCCATCAATGGTGAACTAGTGGTGGGGAGGGGTGACAAAAGAACAGTTTCAGCCATATCCAGAGTTTTAAACTTACCCAAAAGTTTAATGATCCTTTCCAATCCTGACAGAATACAAGCTCTGGTGGGCTCTAAGATTACTTTGAAACTTTAGTAAGTCAAGCCATTAATATTTTGCAGTCTTAAAGGAATCATGCATGACATTAGCCACATCAGTATGATTGACCAGTTGTTTTCAGAGGATTTGGAACATGATCTGGAACATCCAGCCTGCACTTATATCTACACCTAACATTGTTAATTATTTTTAGATTTCTCTTTGTGAAATGATCAATTACCAGAGACCTCTGTTGATCACATTTCACATGAAGGCAATAAACTATTAGCTCTATTAGCTGGTCATAGCAAGTGGTGTTAGTATAACTGCATGTTATTCTACTGGTTTGTTGCATGGTAGGATTTTGCTGAATCTTTATCGACCTACCAGCTTGTTTTCTTGATCCTCTTAGTCTTATATATTTATACAATTTTTGGTACCAATCAATTCCTTGAATTTCATTCTTGAGTCAAGATAATCTTAACTTTGGGGAGTATGATTTAGTTGTCTTTAACCATGTTTATGACATTATTAGGGAGAACAGATATGGAACTGTGAAATTACTTGCATGGGATATTTTTTGCTTATTTTGTTTGCTTTATTTTAATCTTCATGACAAATTGCTAAATAGTAACATAGAAAGCTAAAAAAGCACAGCAGGGCATAAAATAAGCATAAAATGAAAATTAGAAGTGATATTATATACCTTAAACGTATTGTGGAAGAAAAGAAAGGTAATAACAAATTTGACTAATTTATGAACAACTTTGATATCTCAGAACTTTAGCATGCGAAAATGTAGCATAGATCATATATCATATGCCCTTGAGATACAAACAGCTGTAAATCTGAAGTAAAATTAACTTGAGCACCATACAGTCTTGAATTGACCTTTTGTACATGTTTGTTCTGGTGGTTATTACTCTTTTAGCACATGTATTGTTGCTTGACTTTGTAGAATTTTAGACACTTGTACATTGCAGCTCACATTCTAAACTGTCAGGTCTCAAGGCCTTCATGTTTGTCTAACTTTTAGCCTAATTCTGTAGGTCACTACACTGTTAACACATTGAAATGAATAAGCTGAAGGGAATTCAGCCCTCTGGGCAGGATCTAATGTTGAGCAGGTCTCAATGCGGAGAATGGAGGAGTACAATACTTTCCAGTCATTAATAGGTACTGTACATGTTGGTGACGGCTCTGGGTCAGGGTATTTCCAAGTGAATTAAACATTGCTTCAAGGGAGTTATTAGCCTAATGAGCCTCTTGAATCTGAGGCAGCTTCAGCACTCTGAAAGTTGGCAGTGGAGCTTAGCTAAGTTGTGTAGTGAGAAATATGAGAAGACCATGCACTGCGGATTTGGTATTTTTACATTTAAAGACAAGATAGATCCACCCAATATTTCCACAGTGATTGCTGTATTTTGACTGCTGTGGTTATATGCACACTTAAGAAATACCTGAGCTGTACTTGCTTGTACCATCTCATATGGTATACTCATATAGTAATGGTATACTGCACCATTACTTAGTAAAATAAACTTTGCATTTGCTGCCTTGTACATATTCCCAAGATTGTTCTTATCTGTTTCTAAGTGTGACCGGCTCCCCGTACGATGATGCTGCTCTTGAGGATATGCAGTACGCACTTACAGTAGCTATGGAAATATGGAACGGAGGGTGGGCCAGCCCTGGTACAACAATATCATCTTCCCAGCCATTTGAAGTCCATAGTCTACTGGCCTTTCTGGTTTACCCTTTTTGCTTAACCTTGATTCTGGGAGAGATAACCATGTCTCTTCTACTTGCTTAACCACATGGGAGAGCAAACCTTATTTCTCCCCTCTAATACCCTGTGTTCTAAACCTATTTATAGAAAAAAAAAACAAAAAGCCATGACATTAGATTCCTCTTATAATATTGTGTGAATGCAGATTATTTTCTCTCTCTAGAATGTCCCCAAGCCGCCCTCAAGTGGCTTAAATTGACAGGGACAAGTCCCAGCTGCACTGTGATGCAGATGATTTTATGTTTATGTTGAAACAATCCTCAGTTTTTTAGATAATGATCTCATTATTATGATCGTTTAATGTATATCTTTACATGTCTTGAATTGTATCTGTCTTGTTAGTTTCATATGTTTGTATTGTTATGCACATTGTCTTTACTACTGCATATTTTCTGACATCTACTGATCTTATTAGGCATAAATATTTGATTAAAGCTTATATTTTGGGAATAACTACTTATATCAAATGGACTAGGTTGATTATAGCCTACAGTATGTAGGAAAATAAAATAAAGGAGTATTAAAAGGAAAATTGTCTGGGTTTAAGTACATTCAAATTACAAAGTACAAAATCTCTGTATTAGTTTACATTAAGTATATAGGAATATAACTAAGTACAGGTATATAAGAATTTATGTTTATTTTAATAATTTATATATCTTCTTTATATTGGAAATAGGTACTGGCATGCTTTTCCACAAATAGGAAATAATTGCAAGCCACTTTTGTATCATTTATGTTATTTTATCTTTAAGTCCCAAAATAATTCCTGCCTCTACCTCTATATCAGGACAATAAATCCATTAGCTATGCTACACACCCAAGATCAGTACTTATCACAAAGTAAATGTCATTGTTTTCATTACTCATTTTAACTAATTACCACAAACACCACAAGTCTTATCCAAAGACAAAATCCAAATTTGTGAGGATTTGTGATGCGATGTACGTTTCCTCTTAGATTGTAATACTGAAGAAGAAAAACAGGGTTGGCATAGCCATAGAGGATGATGGGAATAAAAACATGTTCACACTTAACTCTGAAAGAATGAGTTTAATCCACATCTGCAGTTACAACATTTCTACAGACACCTGACTCTTAAGATCTGCCTGAGCAGTCTTTCACCTGCATTCACTTGTCATTGAGGTGTAGCTCACACAATGGCAGTACAGAGATGACTCCATGCACGTCATAGTGTTTTAGAGATTTTCTTAATAATGAAAAACTGCTGAGAGACTACTGTTCTTGTATTGTTACTCATCCATGCTTTAGTAGGGATATTATTAACATAATTAATAGTTTGTGCAATATAATATAATATATAATTATGATACAACAATTATAAGTTATGAAATTTGCAGAAATTATTCCTCCATTTCATTTTCTCAAAAGCAGGAAATGGTTATTCCATGGGACAATTGGAAGCCATAAGTGAAGGTTAATAATTGTCTCATCTGAGATATCTAAGTGCACAAAATAAATCAAGTCATAAGAAAATGAAAGTAAAGACTGAGTAATTTAACTTGTGGCTAGTCAAATGGTGCTTAAAAGGGGGTTGAAAAAGAACATGGAAAAGCAAAAGCTGAATAAACAATAAAACGAATCATACTTCACTTCAGACATTTGAAGACTTTATAATATCTGACATGTGTGGCATTTGGTTCCAGATAGATGACTGTGCCAATGTTTCAGAGTTTAAACCTAAAAACAAAAAAGGGTATTGGTACCTAACAGAAATTGCCTCATAAGATAACAAATGATTATACCATTCAGTTTACAGGTTTTACAGTTAATGCTAGCCTTTGATTTTCAATAACTGTATCAGCTGCTTTAACTTTTGTCTTGGAAGGCATTTTCAAGTTGCAATGTACCATACGAAAATGTGTTCTAGGAGATGTAAAAGAACAGCCAAAAGAAGTAAGAAGGAACACATGGAAATCCCCTATGATGTGTTGAAAGAAACTGTAGTAGAAGGTTATATGTCATTATTCATAATAAATAACCATGGCCATTAATGGATCAAAGCACAGAATGCTTCCCAAAGTACACAGTATAATACTATCTTTTTGTGCATTAACATATCATAAATGTAAAATGGTACAGTTTCATAGTTTAAAACAAATCTTTGATATTAGAAAAATACATAAGTAAGAGTGTGAAGTAGTGGTTAGTAGTTCTAAATTTCTAACTAAGGTTGTGGATGAAAATACCAGTTGGGGTACTGATGGTATATCCTTGAGGAAGATACTTCATTCAGACTGCTTTAATAAAAACCATCCATCACTTTTCTGACTGCTTCATTCAATTCAGGGTCATGGGAGAGCTGGAGCCTATACTACCAAGCAAAGACAGGATACTCACTGGACTCGAAGCCTGTCTATCACTGGGCTCACACAGACAAACATGCACACACTCAGACCAGGTCCAATTTTAAAGAAGTCAATTAACCTACCAGTATATTTTTGCACTGTGGGAGGAAACTGGATTACTCAGAAAAAACCCAAATGAATACATGGATAACATACAAACTCCACACAGATGGCTCCCCAGGTCTGGATTCAAACCCAGGGCTCCATGACTGCAAGGCAGCAATGCTGACCACAGCTCCACCTTGCCACCTGCTTTAGTAAAATGTTCAGCTTTCTAAATAGTTACAAATATGAGCTGCTTTGGATCAAAGCATCAGTCAAATAACAGAATAATAACAATAAAATGAGTAACTCAGTCATAAAGTCAGTCGAACTGTGATAAAACTCCAAAGCACAAAAAAAGCGAAACAAACAAAATCATCGTGCACTAAGCAGATATTTTTTATAAAAATGAATATTATATATTGATAAAATCTAACATTTCTGTTATCATGAAGCGTATGAGTGACTTCTAATGCATCAGTTAGTGTACTTGGATAGCCAGTATACTTGTTATAGTCTTCCATTACCATGAAGAGATAAAATTCTGCTTTGACTTGCTGGTGAGACAGTTTTTTTTTACTGCTGAACAGCCATGCTTGTGTTGGCAGTGAGCTACAGATAAACAGCTGGAACATCTGGAGTGCCCTGGACCGGGAGTGTCACACTCCGCTCTTGGAGGCCTGCTGACCTTCCTGTTTTCATTCAAACTTAAACTCTCAGTTACCTAATTCACCTAATTATTTGCTTAATTAGTCCAGTTTTATTTTCAAGTGGATGTTTTATAAGGCAGCTTTTATTCCAAGTACATATAGAAAATCTGAGAACTAAAGAACAGTTATAAATTTGCCCAGTTAATTAAAGCATTTAACTTGCTGAAACCTGGCTGGAACACAAACTCAAAGACGTTGTGGTCTCCCCTGGAATGACTTGGACAGTCCTGAGTAATGTCTTGAGGAGGATAGATGATGTAGGAAACTCAACTAGTCTTGCAAATGTATTTATCCTGATTCAGGGCCATTTTCAGACTGCTGCTAGAAGAAATCCTTATTCTACTGACTCGGCTCCTTTCTCTTTCTGTCTTCTCTGAGGCATTGGTCTAATGTTTTGGACTTTCCTTTCCTTGTTTTTGTGCAACATTATCGCTAATCTGTATCTGTTCATTATTCTCCATGTACAAATATTCAGTAATACTATAAGATACATATTTTACTGTGAGCTAACATTTTATTCAGAGAAAGTGTAGCTATTAGAATTTCTCCAACCTGTTTTTTTTTCACTACAAAGAAAGTAAAACTATTCCTCTCTACTACTTGGATAAAACCATTAGACTTAAATTTAAGGATTAAAACCTTTTCTTAAAGCATTGCTTGGGTGAGAGAACCAGGAAGTACATTTCTATGCATTTATTTCAGAAGGCACTTCATCCAGTTCAAGGTGGCAGGACACAGCAATGGGAGGAAGGCAGGGTATATCCTGGATCAGAAGTCAGGGCAGACACACAGACACAAGTACACACACAAACACAACAGAGCCAGTTCTTCCAGAATCCAATGAACCAACCAGTATGTCTTTTAACTGTGGGACTGGAGAACCACACAGTCACAGGGAGAACATCCAAATTCCACACAGATAGCAGCCAAGGTTGGGAAATGAACCCAGGGCTTCAGTGCTGCTAAGCAGTGATGCTAACCACTGTGCCACTATGCAGTCTGGGAAATTATTTACTCCATCACAGAGAATTTACAGGGAACATTTGCAGTGGTGTTGAGCACACAAAAACACAAATACTGATGTACTGTGAGTACTGTATATCTTCATAGAATTAATTTGGGAAAAAAAAACATTCAGTTTATAATACAAAAATAATGTGCCTGTAGTTAATAAATGTCATGGAATTAATCAATGGAGTACAAGCAGGATCAGTGTTGTACTAAAACTCTTAGATTCCAGGTATATACTGTATAAATGTGTCTATTTATATATAAGTAGCCAATAATAAACCTAAATCTTTAAAAATGAAGAAAGTTAAGAAGTTAAAATGCTTACATATTAAAGACAGCATTAAAAAAACATTAGCTTTCTAGGAATGTAATTACAATAAAATAATATAAATATGATTATAAATAACCTGCATGAACAAAGTTAAGGAACCCTAGAGCAAATATTTATGGATTGGTGAAAATGACAAGCAAAAACAAATAAGAACATTTGTGTGTAAAAGAATGAACTCCCGTAAGCAAACAGTTAAGGCACATCTGTAAAGACAAAAAGTGATTTCAATCCCGTTTTAAGGTATCAGTACTGGTAAGGAACAACCTTATCCTGTTAAGGTACTGTAATCATGTCTCCCAAATGGATTACAGTGTTTTTTTTTGTGTGGGTAGAATACAAAATGGGAGAATAAACCATTAGATTTCATCACCAATACATGCACTTTCTTTTTTAAAATAAAACTACATTTATTTGGGCTCTAGGTACAGATTTTCAAATTAGAACTAATATTGCTATAGAACCTGCAAAGTAGATTGATTAATATAACCTGCATTATAAGTTTGTTAAACATTTGTACTGCCCAGTGATCTTCTCCAGAACAGAAGGTCCCGTTCCAGAAGTTCCAGAACTGGGAGCTCCCATTCGCACTTTATGTTGCTCTCTTTGAAGAATTACTCCAGCATCCACAGTTGGGACTTTCTTTATATTGGGTTACTTTGGACATTGAAAGGCACTATATACAGTCAGATAGATATATATATATAAGTACGCGTTATTGATTTTGTTATTACAGTTTGCTGTTTAATTTCTCAAACTTTATACGAACTAACTTTTGTTTTGCAGGTTTTCATGCAGAGCAGTGTAAAATTACATGGTGAGACAGAGCACTGTATAAGGCATAAACATGAAATTTCCTAGGTGGGATTGTCAGGCAATGTGTCTAGGACATAAGCAAGTCATTATTTTGAAGTACTAATAATATCTCAAATGTTTTGTGGTCACCTTTTATGCAAGGAATTAGTTCAACAACTATATTACATTTTTCTTTAAAGAAATCTTAGTTTGAAGCATTGCCTTTCATAAAAAAAAACATGTACCGTATAAAAGCAGTAGGCACCCTAGAACCAAATTCCAAGGACTGAATTAGTGGAATTTGGGCATATAGACTGAAAAAAAAGACATTCTGAAAAACTGACCAGTTAACCTTATACTCAGGGACCTGATAGTTCTGTTGATTTGTATCGACCGACCATGAAATGAACTCGAGGCCTAATACAGTTAAGCCAGGAAGCTCCATCCAAATAACACATCCTTGAACGGTAAATCCTTGCTATTATTATCACGTAATGGTATCCCTGTAATTACTTTTTTGGCAAGCCCAGTCTTGCATTAAAATACAAGTACAGGACTCATTTAACAGTGTGTTATTACTATTATTGTGAAGCTCTTTGTGTTATGTTAATGAAACGGCTATTAGCAGCATGGTTGTATGGCCACCTTGCATTTATCCAAAAATAAATAAGCCATGCATGCTATAATTTTACAGAAAAGCACAGGCTGCAATAAAGGATACACAGGTCTGCATTCTGATTTTAGCAGAACCCAATAAGAGTCGTAGGTAAAGAACTGTTATTAATAAAAGTTAACAGAATGGTGGGCTTCTTTGCCAGCAGCAAAATGTGGGATGTTATCCTAAATACCCTTTAGTACACATTCTCGTTATTAAAAAATAAAAAGTATATTGTTTAATGAATTAGAGAGAAAAACAATTAGGGTAATGCCAGTTCTAAATGTGAACAATTTCAGTAACAGTTTTATTGAGTCTGAAAACTTACTTGTCAGATCATTTAATCTGGTTAGTTAAAAGGGTCACCATAGCGGTACTGAAAGTACGCTACCTTGTTGGAGCTACATTTACATGCGCATTACACTACAAAAAATTAAATGTGATTTAGATAATAGGTTAGCTGCAACAGTACAGATGAGCAAATCTGGTACAGTATATGATGTTGAAGATAGTGGTTCCTCCACCATTTTGTAATCTGGTATCAGCACTAATCATTTATATTGTGGTTGTTAGGAAGGGGAACTTTCCCTCTGTGTCGTCAGGCATCGACTCCACAAAAGAACTGGACTTCATACAACCTGTTTCTATTTCCATCACACTTTTAAATAACATGATACTACTTTGAAATGCTGTGCCTAACAGGACCTTCGACTATCAGATTCTTTCAACTGTCTGATAATTCAAGTATAACGGTCATACATGTTTAAATCTTTTCAGATTGTGTACAGTACTTGTTAAAATTAAAATACAAAAGAGATTTCAAACATATAAATGTTACTTTAATGTCCTGTATATTAAAATATTTACTTAGGTTTTGAAAATAGATACTACTGCTAGTGCATCTGAACAACAACATTTACTAAGTGTTCTGCTGTTCAATATGCATTTCAACTAAAGAAATGTTTGTTTGTACATCTTAAAAATGAGCATTTAACTGCAAAAAACTACAATATAACGTCATTATAAAACTCAAGTTCCATACATTTAGTATATGCCTATGAGATACCTGGTCATATGAAAGACTGTTGTTTTTATAACTGTAACCCTTTTCCAATATCAAATTCTACATTTGCCAGATATTCTCCTGTTTTTTCTTACATCCAAAGGATTTAGTGAGAACTTCAAGCACGTAGAAAGAGTCATATTGGTTTAACAGTTTCAGGCTAATGGGCAAGCAATAACTATTTTGATTTACTAAAGATAATTCAAGTCTTACTATAAAATATAAACATATATATATATAAAACCTATGAGTGGTTTTTGAGTGGTGTCTGAAAAGAAAGACAACTAATTTCCTAATGGCACTATATAAGTTTATATACAGTATATATTGGCCTATTCTGTATTATGTAAGCAAAACCTGTTTATACAGAAAGCTGTTCTTAACAGTTGCAGTACATGATTTCAGGGTGATTTTAAGATACCTCATCATGCATTTTGACTACAATAGAAAACACTTTGCTTCTATAATAATTTTTTTGTTATTGGTATTGTTTTTCTGATTCGCATTGTAAGTGAATTTTAAGTACTACAGTATCTTGTTGTAGGATGCAGAAATTATTTCACATCTCTTCGACTAGTTAGATTTCAGCACCCTGAGTGCCACAGCCCATGTTCCTGGCCCATTAATGCCTTATAGAAAGCAGCCAGGTCTCATCATATCTCAGAAGCAAGTTGGGCCTAACTAGTGCTGGAATTTAAGACCTTGAGTACAGTGTTTCCTAAACATAGTCTAAACATAGTGGATTGAAGTTAAATCTTGATTAATCAAGTTTATCAAACCTTTAATTGAACATTTTGCTATCTTATTAAAGGCTAAGAAACGCTTAGAAATTAGCATTGCCCTTTGTTAGAAATTGGACTTCAGAAGTCCTTGCATTTACAGTAGATTTTTTTTTTCAAGTTGGAATTTTAAATAGTGGATCTACATTTTACTAAGAATGCTTAGAATATGATATGAGAGTTTGACAGTGTTCCCATGTGTATATACAACATCAACTGATAACTAAGTAGCTAAGGAAGAGTAAGAATTTGACATTAAGTTGAAACAATGCACTGCTTTCTATATTTCTTGGATTTAATATACGTAACCAGACTATTTCTGAAACTGAGACCTAGCTGCAGAAAATAATTAAGTGTTGTGTATCACTGCTTTGTGGAAAATCAGGTTACAGCTTCAAGTAGGGTTTGCCGACCAGTAAGTGTCAGTCTTCTGCTTGAACCAGAAATTACAATTCAATGCCCCAAATACTGTCTCAATGTTCTTGTTATATTTAAATATACTATACTTTACAGAAAAAGAATATGACTGAGAATTTCACAGCAATTTAGAATGTTTTGGAAGTGGCTTACAGAACTCTAACAAAAGCACTATTCTCCCTTGTGTACAACCTAAAACCTAAACACAAGGAGGCTTAGACTTTAGAGCCACTGTGGGCATAGAATCAATCAGGTTTTTGAAATTCCTGCAGTTTCTGCAGCAATGTGGACAGCAATCCTATCCCAAAGATGATCTTCAAGATAATAGTTTTGTAGTGGCTTTCTGATAAATTGATTTCTTGTGACAGCCCACCTGCATAAATGTGCTTGCTTCTGACCCACCTGCTTGACAATCATCCACTATCAAGGCCTACTTTTCCCACAGCTGAGATATGCAAGGCTGTGTTGAATATGTATTTTGGGGCAAGGCCAAAATCAATATATGGTAGCCAGCTCCTAAGGAAGTGAACACACAATGTAACTATTTCTTTTTTCTTAAGGCACTATAAAAGTACTTCAAACTTTCAGCCTTCCATAGTGTCTATATGTTTTTGCAAACCCCTAATGCAACAAGAAAGAAGCAAAATCTTTATTATGACACATTAAATGAAGTGGTACTCACTGTATCTTTTTTGGAATATTTTAACATACCTAGACTCATGTAATAGTGTTGTGAAGTTCTACTTACAGTGTATGTAAGTGTACTTTAGCACAAAGTCAACTAGTTAAAGATGAACAGTGAAATATTTTATTTGAACATTTTGACAATGAGATATTTTTCTGACAAATGGTGCCTTACACTTTTACCTCAAGTGAAACAGTTAAGGAACAGTTAAGCTTATCACAGTAGCTAATTAGCAATGAGAATGATGAGAAGACAGCAAGTTGAGTTGTTTAATTAAATAATCCAAACACTCTCTGTGGAAACAATGTTAGTAATGGAGGGCGGGCTAGACATGTAACGACCTGCAAGAAATGCTACAGATTAATATTTTATTAACACCTATATCTGTTGTTATAATGCTGCACCACTGGCTCATTGATGTTTGGATTAGATAGATAGATAATACTTTATTAATCACGTAGGGAAATTGATGTGTTACAGCAGCCCAGCCCAAGACAAGCAAAACAGACATCAGAATAGTTATAAAACAAAAGACAACAAAATCAATAAAAATAAATAAATACATAGGTGTGTGCAAAATGTGCTGATCATAGTCACTGTAAAAACAATAAAATATGTGCAAAATGTGCATAGGTTTATACAGACTGATTGTCCAAAAAGTACAATGGAGTAAACATGCTGTCCATAGACGAGCAAATGAAGGGCTAACAGTCCTAGCCTAGGGCAGCATTATACACCCTGACAGCCGCCGGGAGGAAAGACCTGCGGAAATGTTCCCTTGAATACCGTAGCTGGAGGAGTCTCTTGCTAAAAGTGCTCCGCTGCCCAGTAACAGTCCCATGAAGCGGATGAGAGGTGTTGTTCATGATGGCTGTGAGCTTGGTCAGCATTCTCCTCTCAGCCACCACCTCCATGGGGTCAAGGCTCATCCCCAACACAGTGCCAGACTTCTTGATAAGTTTATTGAGCCTATTTGCATCTTTTTTCATGATGCTGCTGCCCCAGCACACAACAGCGTAGAAGATGGCCACCGCCACCACTGATTCATAAAAAATGTGTAGCAGTGTTCCACACACACCAAAGGACCTGAGTCTCCTAAGAAAATAGATGGCTCTGACCTTTCTTGTACAGGGTGTCAGTGTTACCAGACCACTCCAGCTTATCATCCAGGTGTACCCCTAAGTACTTGTAGGAATGTACGCCCTCTATGTCCTCTCCCTGGATGGAAACAGGGTTCAGCGGAGACTTATTCCTTTGAAAGTCGAAGATCATTTCTTTGGTCTTAAGCTGGAGATGGTTAAGTTGACACCACTCCACAAAATTGGTAATCAAGCTCCTATATTCCTCCCCCCTCCCCTCTCTAATACACCCCACAATTGCAGAGTCATCCAAAAACTTCTGCAGATGACATGTCTCAGAGTTGTACCTGAAGTCAGAGGTGTAAAAGGTGAACAGGAGTGGAGCAAGGACAGTCCCCTGTGGAGCCCCAGTACTGCTAACAATCTGTTTGGACACACACCTCTGTAGCCGTACATACTGTGGCCTGCAGGTCAGATAGTCTATAATCCAGGACAGCAGGGGAGTGTCCATCTGCGCCGCCCTTAGTTTATCTCTCAGTAAAGGTGGATAGATGGTGTTAAAGGCACTGGAGAAGTCAAAGAACATAACTCTCACAATGCTCCCCGTCTTCTCCAGGTGAGAGTTAGCTCTGTGTAGGAGATAGATGACTGCATTCTCCACTTCCAAGTGTGACCGGTAGGTGAACTGCAGGGGGCCCAGTGCTGTACTCACCAGGGTTCTGAGGTGGTCCAGTACAAGCCTTTTCAGAGTTTTCATTAGGTGTGATGTAAGTTCCACTGGTCTGTAGTCATTCAAGACTTTAGGGTTCCCCTTTTTGGGTACTGGGACCAGGCAAGATGTCTTCCAGAGCATCAGAACCTTTTCTAATCTCAGGCTGAGGTTGAAGATGTACTGTAGCACTGAACCCAGTTGGTCCACACAGATCTTTAGCACCCTGGAGCTGACACCATCAGGACCCGCTGCCTTCCCTGATTATAGTTAAGATTAAAAAAATAAATTGCCTTTGCTTCAACGGTCATATGTTCTTTGTGCTTCCAAAAGTGTCACAATGGAACAGATATCCAACAAGAAATGCAACGACAATAGTAGAGCAGTTTGCAGTATTTTGGATGCAGAAACATATTAAGCTGATGTACTGAATGAGCCCATTACATGTTTCTTGGATCCTTTTACTACTGTCATGCTCACATCGATGAATCATTAAGGTCTGGAATTATTCCCTCAGACCTTCAACTAACAGTTATTATCCCTCTGCTAAAAAAAGCAGAACGTAAACTCCAGTCTACTCAGTAATTATAGGTCAATATCTAACTTACCAGTTTTGGCAAAGGTTCTTCAGTGGTCTTTTACTATTTAGTTACAAGCTCATTTATCTACAAATAAACTACATGAGCCATTTCTTTCTGGATTCACATCAGTGCAACTGAAGCAGCTCTAGATAGGGTTACTAATGATTTACTGATGTCTCTGAGTCTGTTTTCTATCCTTTCTTGTCCTGCAGGACCGCAATGATGCCTCTGATATTGTTAATCATAACCATCTTGTTGAATATATTAGAAAGGGTTCTTAATATTCCTTGAAGTGATTTTTGATTGTTATGGTTTAAACCTTAACAAACATGTACAAAACAATTTGATCAAATCGTTCCTCTACTGCAAAGTTAGTCATATTTGGCGTTCCACAGGGCTCTGTTTTTGACACCATTCTTTTTCTCTTAGCGTTGGGTCAGATGCATGTTGGTATGACATCAGTTTTAATTGGATTCTCATGAAAACCCTTATTTATAAATGTATATACTGTAAATAAGCATTTGCTGCCTTGTCACACCGATTTGAAGTTAATAAATATCTGTAACAAAGGTTTCTACATGGAATCCTGAGAGGACCAAGGCTTCACCAGGGCCGACTGGATCTCCTTATCAGCTCCACAATGACTGTCCTCTGTCCTTTGCAATTGTGAGGGGGACTTTTTGCATCTTTGCTTTTAACAATTAAAGGCTCTTTCAGTCTAGTGCTGCAATACAAATGCATCCTTTATGTATTTTCCTGACTTTATTATTATAATATCGTGTGTTCTGCTGTTTCTATCTGAAGAAGATGAAGCATTTTCAAAAAGCTTGGATCTTACCTAAAAGTATAATACATGGGCATAAATTAGCTTCCTTGCAGTGGTTTCCTTTGGACTTCAGAATAAAATTCAAAACACTGCCCTCTTCTTTAAAGGGTTTAAATCAGGACCAGAGTAGGAGACTCTTGTCTTTAAATGGTCTGCCTTCTGACTAGCTCAGTTATATGATTACTCTTTATATCCCTACCTGTCATTTACACCTTTACAGTATGTCTTTCTCTCAGTCCCCTTAATGAGGGTGTGAACCCTCAGATATGATGCTTTCTGTTCCTTCACTCCAATGATGTAGAATGATCTCCAAGGCTTAATTATATCATACATGTCAGCCAAATTTTTTGCACATCTCTTTTAGTAGGGAGTGCTCACCCTGCAGCCTGTGTGAATTCTAATGCTCCAGTAAAGTGATGAGGACACTACAATATACTGTAAAAAAGCGCCGTCCTTCGGATGAGACATAAAACCAAGGTCCTGACTCTGTGGTCATTAAAAATCCCAGGGTGTTTCTTGAAAAGAATAGGGGTGTTACCCCAGCGTCTTGGCCAAATTTCCCATTGGCCTTTAACAATCATGGGCTCCCAATAATCCTCATCTATGAATTCGCTTCATCACTCTGTTCTACTCCCCACTGATAGTTGATGTGTGGTGAGCCTACTGGTGCACTGTGGCTTGTGTCACACAATCCAGTTGGGGCTGCATATTGGAAGTGGTGGTGGGAAGTCCACTTTACCTATAAAGCTCTTTGAATGGAGATTCAAGAAAAGCACTATATAAATTTGAGGAACTATTATTGTTTATGCCTTTGTTTTGTTTTGTAAAGAGCCTTGAGATGTTGACATAATTGAAAGAATAATGCACAGGTTAATCTTTGCTGATCCCCAGTTTGTATTTGGACTTTTCGCCTTCAATTTTCTGAGTTATTGTTGCTATGAAGCCATATGCTTTAGAGCATGCAATACATTCACTGTTGCATCACAATACTTTATATAGAACATGTGCACCTGGAACTTCCCGTGGGTTACTTTACTGCATTTTGTTCTGTATTTTACTTCTTTTGAGCATCAACCCACATAAGGAAGATATGTAAATCTCATATGTACGGTACTTGCTGCAAGCTGCATAATAAGTAACGTTTGGTTTATGTAACTGTTTTGGGCAATCATTATGAGCTGTGGCAGCTGCATTCCAGGAAACGTTTTGACAAACCCAAGCTTTAATTAGATAGGCTGATCGACAGTTAGGCAGTCTTTTAAAAAAAAATGAAATGTCTGTCTCTGCATATATATATATCCATGTGCATGCAGTATGCTGCAGTTATGATTGTGAATATTTCCTGAAGGCCATCTGAAATTGATAAGATTACTATCTGGACTGAATTACCTTCACTTGCATTTACAGGAATAATACTGGATTTCTGCCAAGACTTTAAGCAGAGCATCTGATGTGTGAATAGGTAGTAACATGAACTGTACCCAGTGTTTGCTTTGGCTGCCCAAACCATGTAATTTCTGAAGTTGGAAATGTTTTCACTGAACAAAGAAAAAAAATAAAGTTATGTATGTACAGTGAGAACTTGATAAGTTAAGAAAAGCTTTTTAAATCTCTCAAGCAGTGATGTCGGCATTTGCACTGATTTGTTTTTTTTAAAATATTTTTTGCTTTTCTCCCAGTCACCATGTTTTAAAACAGAAAAAAATATATATAAAAAGGGAGTTAGCATGGTTACAATGTATTTATTTTATTTTTTATAGCACGGAAGGCAGTCATGCAGCACATCTGCCCCTGAAACCAGAGAGGGAACAAAGTGAAGACAGAACTCAGGAAGCACCCTTCTCTTACTAGTGTCTGTGCTGAATGTGACTGGGGTGGACTTTCTTGACCCCTTTAGGATTTTAAAGACCTCACTCCAATCTCCACGAAGCCTTCTTTGTTACAGGCTAAAAATATTCAGTTCTGTGTAAGTCATACTCTGTATCTCAGGGATTAGTCTAGTTGCTCGTCTCTGGACTCTTTCCAGAGCCACAATGTCCTTTTTGTTTTGTGGAGGCCAAACCCGGACAGACGTCATGAGTGATGGCATGTCGATCTTCAGTTGTTTTTATTTTAATCCCTAATAGCCTTCACCACTTTTCTGCATTCTCAATAAAATGCCTGGTTATTTGAATATACTTACACTAACACATATGTTGCGATTTTCTTATTTTCTCTTCTGCTTTGATGAGTGCTACTTTCTAATGGAATGTGGAAGACATACTGTATACGTAGGTCTGGTGTGAATCTTTAATTGGCATTCAACCAAAATTGATAGGAAAGGATGAAATCCCGTACATTTAAAAAAAAAATACAAGACGTCTTTTTATATACCGTATCTATATAATTGTGCTTCTCGGTTAAAACCAATTAATTAAATATTTTCTAATGTGTGTTCAGATGTATGTTTTTTAACATCTTTCATCTGTCTTGGAAATTGAAATGGCATTTCTTTATGATTGGCAGAGGCTAATGAAATACTAATATGCTTGGCTGGCTCAAAGTCTAAGCATGCTACTGTATTAAACATGCCTCTTGACACAGTGACACAGAATAATTCCAGAATAATTAAAGATAATCACTAAAAATAACCTTTAAATTTAGATATCAATATATCTGGATGATGAAATGAAGATATTTATATTTTATCATACATTTATATGAATATTTAAACCCATGCACGGATTCAAATATCAATTTGGAATATATTAGAATTTAGATTTTAGAGTTAAAGACACACAGCTATTCCACAGCTGTTAGATAACCAGTGTTCTGTTGAAATTGATGCTGTTAATATAGTCTATATCTGTATTGGTGGGTTATTTCTTTCTATCCAGTGTGTGGTTCCCATAGCCTGAGATCAAACTACTGTGAATTGCGAA
The DNA here is from genome assembly GCF_040954835.1 of Lepisosteus oculatus. NCBI lineage: Eukaryota > Metazoa > Chordata > Actinopteri > Semionotiformes > Lepisosteidae > Lepisosteus > Lepisosteus oculatus. The sequence goes on from NC_090701.1 coordinate 29,978,712, forward strand.
GGCAATACCCCGGATCTAAGTATATATTACAGAGCAGAGAAAGATAACAGAAAGAGACAAATGGAATGTATTTCAAAAATTATATAGACATTATAAACCACTTTCCAGTTACTGGAAATTTCATATTCAACTGAAGAGAACATTTGCTCAGGGACTTTTATTTATTTTTTCCAAGTAAAGTATGGCCAAAAATGGGTCCTACTCTTATGTTTTACTCTTTTGTAGATATACAAAAGCAACACAACTTAAACAACTAGAGAAAGATTTTTCTTTAAAAGGGTCTCTTATCAGCATTAATGCTTATATGAAGTAAAACATAATTACTTCCTTATCATAGTAATGAAATGCATGGAAGAAGGCTTTAGTTAACATTTGCTTCTGATTTAACAATCAGTAATCACAATCTTGAAAACGCTTTTACCTTTTAATTTCAACTTGATTGTTTAGCTGTCTGGCCCACATTATACAGTACTGTAGATCAGACGAAGAAACCAATATTTTAAAAATGTTTAAAACAAATTATATCACAAGATATTCATGAATAAATAGCAAAAGAAGTCAACATATTCACCACCCTGAATTCCACACTTATCCCACACATGAACACCACACATATTCGTGCCACTCTGGCTTTCAGTTAATGTAGATATTCAGAATCACAGAAGGGTGAAATACTAATAAATTCAACCACCATCGACAGACAAAATAAAACGGCATGTAATGTTTACTTTTTATTAATCCCAGATGCATAAACTGGACAGAATTGTATTCAAGACATGACATGCCAGTCATCCATTCAGTAATTCAATAATGAGTTTCAAACAAATGCAGTGCATCGGTGTGTCAGAGGAGAGGCAAACAAATTATTTGGCCTTGACAGGAATTAGGAATCTCATCCTGAAGGCTAGAATTCCTAAATGGGGCAGGTCGTCTTAACTAGTCTTAGCTTCATTCACTGAATGACAAATCCAACACATGCCCACAGACCTAAAGTGAATGGTGAAACACTTTTTCCATTTGTTCCACTTCTTCATCTCTCACACATGTGCATGTATGTGTATTTTTAGTTACTGTTTCATGCTATACGGGTATCTTACTAGTAGTCTGGTTCTGAAGTGTGTGCAGGACAGGCCAACGTATTTTACTACTGTATAGACTTTTTCCGCTGTCATTCTTACAGTGGTACAGTAGATGTTATCAACTACAGCAGCAGGTACAACTCTGAATAACCTTTAAAGTCACTCTATTTCAACAAAAAAATGTATTTAAATATGTACATACCAAACCAATAAAATAGTGAGAATAGGCTTTTAAAATAAGACTGTGGTTTTCTAAATATTGTGTTGGGACGGAGTCCATCATTGAATTGAATTTTGCTGAATTTGTAACGTATCTTCATATCTGTCTCAGAATGAGATAAAGAGCAATATATCTGACCTTCGGTGATTTTATTGGTAATGAGATACAATGCAACATGGACTGAGATGCAGAGGTGATAAGTAGATTGGGGCATCAGGAGATTTTACAGATGAGAGAGCCCGCAAGTGTAAATGAAGGTTATGTCTGTGCTATTGCACAATTTCCTTTTACGTCTTTGTACAACTAAATTAATTTACAGACCTGTTGTGTTATGTTTTAACACTGTTGTTTCTTGGCTTTTACTTCCTTGTCTTTGTTTCACGAGGAGGGCTTTGACTCACTGTTTGCTGGAGAACTATGCTGTTTACTTAAACGATAAAATAAAGTTCACACATCCTGCATATGTACATGTCTGTTTATCCTCTTTTAGTTTTCTTTTTTAATAGAATACTGCTTTTAATGGCCACACAGAGAAAGGATATGTGGGTTTTTCAGTTTGAACATCAGGCCATGCTCATTTTCTCAACTATTTTTTACAGATCTGCGATTGATTTCACTGCTTCTTTTGCATACTCTTAATGGCCAGAGTTTTTTTTACTAACTTCTGTAGTGAAGGAATGCTTTTATTCACTGAAGTTACTGCTGAAAGTGACCTGCTCCTCAACTGAAGTACTTTGTTTTGTCATTTTCTCTCCAAAATACACTCAAAACAGAAAAAACAGCTGTTTCTAGTTGCTTCTTTGTAAGCTCTAGAGAGTTACTATGCATATTCAGTTTTTCTCAGCTGTTGTAAAAATAATCGGTTGTCAAAGGGTGAATATCTTGTCAGAAGTGGTATGATTACATTTGCAATCATGAGTATTGTTAGAGTACTGTAGGTTGTGTTATGCTTACCTGTCATTTGAAACTGCATCTTCCTTTTGAGCAAGGATGTTGTAAATAATTCTTAACCTTTAGCTTAGATGGATGGCAGTACTGTTTATTTAGATAGCAGCATCACATTTTTTACAAAATATTGGGAAGGATCTGTAGATGATACATTTAATTTGTCAGAGGTTTAATGAGGCTCATCTGAGCTTGTTACAATGATGCGATCTCCAAGGAATCCGAATAGCATTAAATTCTCCTGCAACAAGAGGCTTGGTTTTTTGGCATAGTGGAACTTTCTGCTGTCTGGGAAGTGACCCGGTGTCAGAGGATGCCTAAAGAGTGGGCATTCAGTTCGAATTCACTCACCCATCTCATGAGCATCACAAAACAGAGAAATGCGCACAATTGGTGTATATGAAAAAATGTGCAAAAATGGTTATGGTTAAAATTGTTTGCAGAAACACTGCAATTTGGGTATGTTGTAGGCTGGTGATTAGCAATTTTAACGTCACCAGTGCATGGTGAAATGACAGTTTAGTCTGTCAAATTTATTGGAAGTTACATTTTTTGAAACATTTAACACATGCACGCCAGTAAATGTTTTGTGGAGTATACCACAGGAAAGTTAGACTTGAGAGACTCTGCAATTCATGGAATCATTTCAGAGAAAAATCTTTAAATTATCTAAGAGGAATGAATTTATCTGCTATTTTGACAGATAAGTGGATGGTGCAGTGTTTTTAAATAATCCTCCATGAAGTTCAATCTGCTAGTACCAGCCATCTGTTCTTTTCTTTCTGATTATCTCTGGCTCATAGATATAGCAGTCAGTGTGGCCTTTTTGGATTCTGTTACATGTCACAATTTAAGGAATTGTTTGTGCCGAACATTAACATTGATTTGGAAATTGAGTCTCTTTCTGTTGCTTACAGGCAAACACAGTTACATTTGTTTAAGCCATAAATAACAGTATAGAGAAGTGATTCTAGACAATTATTTCCTCTGATCATTCAGCTACATTCAGAAGACATAGAGGGATGTGGACCTTGTGTTTTCATTACTGTAGGTTCTGCTGCACACTGAGATTAACATGTCCGATGTGAATCCCAACTGTAGTTACTGTATGCTTTAGATGTAAATGCATGTTGTGTCCATTATAAATCATTTACATTGTTAATAGTTCTTTTTTTAATTTTGCATTTGATATACATGTATTGCTGTGTGTCATATTCTTAATATTACATTGAAAACAAAGTGGTGTCATGTATGATGTAACATTGTTAAGAAAACGGCAATGACTTGCAGTACATGGGCATCAAAGTGATATTTTGTAATTGCATTAAGAGGTTGTTCTAACTATTTACTTAGGAAAACCCTTAATATAAAAATTGGAAGTTGAGAGGTAATTTCAAGAACCTGATTATAGTTTTAGGGAGAAATAATTTTCTATTTTAGACGGCTGTATGGAAAAGTCTATTTTAGAAAAAATGCTGTTCTTCACAGATAACTGATAACAGTGAGCAGGTTATGTCTTTCCTGATTTGTAATGATGCAGAAGGAATCCAACACATCACATTAAAGATAATTGCTTCTGTATGTATATGGATATTGCTGCAATTACCTTCTATTTATTTTAGGAAGGTGTATTTTCAACTTGAAGAACTCAAAAAAAAGTGCTAAACGTCAAGCAGTAAATGAAGTGGTAAAGTCACAGACCGTAAACAGTACTCACTGAATCTCTAATTACAACTACATTGTCAAATCTTAACACAACCAGTTTGGCACCTACAATTTACTTTGACAGAAATATCTTGGGATTTGATTCTTCTTATGTCTTTGCGTGTGAGACTTTAACAGGTTCTCTAAATATCTTTAGCCTTTTAAAGTTATCCACCATGTTCTTTTGTGTCAGACAGTACTGTGTACTCACAGAATATACTCATGCCCCCCTATACTGAATTTGTATTGTTTGACTTTGATACTTCCCAGATATTCTTTATTGGTAAAAAAAAAATGTTACAGTCATGCACTGTTGACACTGAAAATGTCTTGACAATTATTAATTTTAAGCTATCAGACGAGGTTAAAAAATGAGTAAAATGTACCCACTTAAATTTTTCATTAGGACATCCTTGAATTTTTAAATAAACATCATACTTTCTTATTAAAGGATTTCTGAGAACCAGGCCTCTAGTAGGGCGATTTGCCGACAAAGCATTAGGTCAAATTCTCATTTAGATGTCATCTACAGTTTAGCCAGTTTTTGATGCTCCTCAGTAAAAGACAAGAATTTTTTTTTTGCTGTGCTGTTTTGCGGGTTTTTCAGTACATGGATTGACTGATGCTTAGCAGAACAGTTAAGATTAGTATCCTTATGAAGAGGTTTCAGCTTACTGTGTCTTACCAAGGTAAAATCGCTCAAAAAAGCGTTCTATTTTTTGATGGCCAAATTTCTAGATGCTTTTGCTCGTTTTTATTTTTAGTCATTGCTGTGTACAGTATGTATAATAACTGTGCCCATTTTATCTTTGTAGGCCGAAATGGCAGTAATTTATTTTTCCCAAATAACATGTGTGCCTGTTAAATAGTGTGTAAGAGAACTTTCCCGATGCATTTATTTATGCCATGCACCCCTCCTGAACTATAAACATTAAAATAGATCCATGAATCGCAGATAATTAGCTGCTGCTTTGCCAACACTGTCAGTCAGTGGGACCGAGGATGGTTAAGAACGGACAGTTAAGTCTGCATTTGTGAGAGTAACACACAGCTTTCTTTACTGTGACCACAGTGCTGGGTCGTGCTGCAGTGCTGGTTCAGAATCACCACTTTGGCAGCACACATCCATTAGTTGTCAAACTACTTCATTGAGATTTATAGAATACCAATGGGTGTCATGCACAGAAAGCTCTGTAATAGTATGTAAAAGACTTTGAAGCAACATTCCTCCATTCAGGAAGTGTTTTGATCTTGCATTATCCTGAAACAGAACGAAAAAAGCATGAAGTGAAAATCATTCTTACGGTTCTCTCTTGGTGCCAGACTGACGGGTACGGAACCCCTGTCCATCTTGCCCCTGAGCTCAGAACCTGAGGAGACGTTGGGCAAGGCACACTACAAGCTTTGTGACCGGCTGAAGTTGGACAAGAAGCAGAGAAGGATGTGCCGGCGGGACCCTGGGGTAGCTGAGACCCTGATGGAGGCCATTAGCATGAGTGCCCTGGAGTGCCAGTACCAGTTCAGATTCGAGAGGTGGAATTGCACCTTGGAGGGGCGCTACCGAGCCAGTCTGCTCAAAAGAGGTAAAATAAACCCAACAAAAACTGTTCAAGAGCCAAAGAGTATGCCTACAGAGGTCTAAAGCTCAGGGCCAAGAGAACTACAAACTTGCATTTTTCATAAGTAACCGTACTTTGAAAAACATATGATTTTTAAACAAATTGTATCTTGTTTATAATACAATGCAATAAAAAGGAAACTTGATACACAGTACAAATGAGACACAAAATACATTGCTGTTGTGCCTATTCATGCAGGCATTTGCTTTCTTGAATCTAAAATGCAGATTTAGTTTCAAGAAAGTAAATACCACATACAGTTGCATAAACATTGGCATCCCCAACAGTGTTATTAAATAACTGAACCATTAAATATGGTTTGACAAGTGGCATTTGACAGTTATATCTCTTCTAAATAAAGAAGCTGTTGTAGAAATAATTTATAATCAACTGACTTATTTACAAGGGAATGTGAAGACATATTTTTACAATATTATGGAAGTCTTCGCTCAGGTTTTTAAGATTTTGTACACCTCTGTGTATGTGCACTATAAAACTAAATCATCGAGACCTACAATTTCTTTTACTTTCATTGCTTTTATTTACTGTTGGTTCAGATTTGACTTGCAGTCTTCGCTTGCTTCCGTTCTTAATCGGCAGCATTTGGTCCCTTTCGAGGTCAATGCCAGCGACAGCTGTCTTTCTCTCCCTGTGTGCAGGGTTCAAGGAGACGGCCTTCCTGTTTGCCATTTCATCGGCAGGGCTGACTCACGCCATGGCTAAGGCATGTAGTGCAGGCCGCATGGAGCGTTGCACCTGTGACGAGGCCCCTGACCTGGAGAACAGGAAGGCATGGCAATGGGGCGGCTGTGGGGACAATCTCAAGTATAGCAACAAATTTGTCAAGGAGTTCCTGAGCAAGAAGTCTTATAAGGACCTGCGTGAGCGAATGAACATGCACAACACTAATGTGGGAATGAAGGTGAGCTTCAGCTTTCATTATGGCCCAGATATATAATTCACCGTTGATGGTGGACAGCCCTCAGAACAATGTGGGTAAAGACACACATACAGTAGGTCATGCACATTTGGAGATTTGGAAGAACACCATTATAATGATCAAATAACAACAGCTAACTGTAAATGTGGATGATAAAAGGAATACAACAAAAAACATCATTTTCTGCAGTGCTAACGGATAAGTTATTTTCTCGGTGTGTAAATTTCTTGGCAGCTTATGCAGTGATCTAAAGGGTGGAGTAGAGTAATTGCTGTATATTGTGGTGTAAGAGATGCTGTAGCAGAAAGAACTATGACAGTTTCAGCCTCCCATGAGTGGCATTATTACAATGGGAGAAAACACTTAACCCTACGTGACTTGAAAGAAGTGTCGTGATTTGCCATGGAAGATGTTGACAGTTTAATTCATCCAGTGAGACCTTTTGCCCTTCTCATTTCTGTCTGGTTTTCATGGAAACTAGGCTACGTTTTGGGAACAGGCAATGAAAACCACATGTTTTAAAGTGATTTATACATATTTTATGATTTCTGTAAGTACCTTAAGATTAATACTTAAGCACCTAGCAGTAGATACCACAGCTTGTGCTAACTGGCCAAGCAAGACTCATGACTCCTTTAGGTTTTGTAAATGGAGAAAATCTAGGCTTGTGGGTGGACCAGTCTAGACATGTCTAAAATTCAGTATGCTGGGGAGCTCTAGCAGGCTTTTCTTAGACAGGTGAATGCGCTGTAGGAAATTGAAGATCTGAGTTCACAGGTTCTATTTGAAGTTTAGTTGCTTTGGAGGTGAAGGTTTGTGAAAAAATCAGCTGTCGCTTCCATTAGAACTGTGAACCCAAATAACTATAATTATTCAAACTTAAAAAGCATTTACAGTTTAAAAATGTGGGAAAATAATTCTTAAATGTAAAATGCAATGTCTAATTTCTAAAAAAATGGGACAACACTGAATCAGGAAACAGTCTTATAAGTCCTACTTAAAAATACATAAAAAACAATTGCATTTCAAAAGACATGCAAAATAATAAGAGAGTCTTATAACATGATATATTTAGATTTCCAGGAAGCTTTTGTTAGGATTCCTTGTGAAATTAAAGAAAATGAAAATATAAAAAGCACAGATACAAGGTAATGCATGCATAGGAATCAAAGAACTGGTTAACAAACTGTGTCATCTTAAGGGGCATAACCTCTTACTGGGCAGATGCAAGCTTTGGAGTGCTTCAGTGGTCAATTTAAGGGCCTTTGCTCTTCTTAATCTATACCAATGATTTTGATCAAATCGTTTTTTAGTTACTAGACTACCACCGAAACAAAATGGGCTGAATGACCTTCTCTTTATATCTCATAATATACTTGCAGGTTTGCTTTTGAACATCACAAGCAGGAGTTTATAAAAAAGTCAATTGTATGCAGTGAGCTGCATGATGAAGGAATGCTCTGAACAGTAGTACAAATTGTCTGGAAACTTTAACTCTGCATGTAGCCATTTAGAAACAAATCATTTTGTGGGCTAGTAGTGTATCAAGTTTTATTAAATAATACCAATCTCTTCAAAATAGTTCATTGTTGCTGTTTAGTGAATTCCAGGTTAGCGGTGGAAAACATTATTCCACAGTGATTTAAAAGTGCTATCACCCTTTCTGGAATTTAAAGAGTGCTTTCTGCATAAATGGTACCAGACAAGAACTATCAACAACACATCTCCATGTGAACAGGAACAAAAATTATCTTTACCTTACGTTATTCCTGTCCAGGTCCATTATATTTGGGTGTTATTCTTGTAATAACCTTTTCTTGTTTAATGTTTGCTTGTGAAATATTGTATCTTGTGGTGAAATCTTAAATGGAAAAGAATATCTAAGACATGCCTGCTATGCATCACGTATGCTTGAAATCTGAAGAACTTTAAACATACAATAGATTTTACAAGGATTGGACTCCTTATGTAAGCTGCACAAACACAAACACAATACATGTAGAGTTTACTTAATGAGGACAGAAATGTATAAAACACTTAAAAGATATCTAATTTACAACCAACGATACTCTGTAAGAATATATCAGATGCTTTATTTATATAAAACAAATACAAAATAGTATAAGTATAAAAATACTAAAATAATAGTAAAAAAATACTACACATAAAAATGTGTAAAAGAAAAACTGCTTTGGAGAAAAAGAGTGGGCTGTTAAAGAATCTTGCTATCACTTGTGGGATGCATGTGTAGTATTTTTATAAAATCATTACCAGTATTGTCAATCTTCATTCAGACTGCCATAAGATATATCTAAAATGAGCAATTAGGATGAAACCAATGTCACTTCTGGCCAAAGCCCAGTTTGGCCCAGAGAAACTCATTGTGGCCTACATTTGAGCAAAAGGCTCAAGATCCACCCTTGCTTGGTCTCAGCGCATGTTTTCAATCAGACTTGGCAAAGAATGTTAGAGCTTGGCCAGGGCATGTGCTCAGTAATTAAAACAAGAATCTCTGCAGGCCCTCCATTATCCACAAGGACCAGCTCAATGGGACGTTTATTAAAAAAGCAATTTCCCTTCCCCTCCTAAAGAAATTCTCTTTCAGGTCCTTCTTATTAGGGAACAGTAGGCACAATCAAGCCCCCTAATTCTCATAATAAGGTGGAAGTTACTGAGAATTATGATTAAAGAGTAAATCCATCCCTAACCCCCTCCTCTCTCCTCTCCTTTCTTTTTGTGGTCCATTAATTAAAGAGCACAATATTAAAGAGTTTGAATTAGTTCTACTTGGGTAGAACTAAGTGATGGTTTAATTAAGACCCGTCATGTTCTCAGGCACAATATTATTAACCTTGAATTTCCAAATACAGTGCAGCAAGTTTATTAGAAGCTTAATTCAAATAGACCAATGTTTTTTTTTTTCCCTTTTTGACACAGTAATTAGTCCATGAGGGAGCTGGCTAGACATTTTCTTCCTGTGCATCTTACCAACAGACATCAACATGAGGTCATCCAATATGACAATAACTCCATTAGTAATAGTAACTTATTGTGTAACAAAAAATTTGAATACAGTGAAATGTCTTCTTTTTGCAATGACAAGAAATTGAATATAGTGAACTTCTAAATCCTAAAAACTGCTTGTGGAGCAGGTGCAGGGGTTGAAGTACAGTGTTAATAAAAGCAAACTTGATTTCAGTTAATTGTTTCTTTTTTAGTAAGAACAAACGTTCAAGACCATCAGAATCTACTCACTGTTTCGACTGCGGATTGTCAGTGATGTGCTGTTAAGAACTTCTTGACTTAGCTATTCCATTTTTTTTTTCAAATCTCCTCTTCTCCTCTCAGGTGATCAAAGCCGGGGTGGAGACAACCTGCAAGTGCCATGGAGTGTCAGGCTCCTGCACAGTCCAAACATGCTGGAGGCAGCTCTCTCCCTTCCATGAGATTGGCAAGCAGCTGAAGCAGAGATACGAGACCTCACTCAAAGTGGGGAGCTCCACTAATGAGGCCACAGGGGAAGGAGACATCTCGCCTGCCAGGGCTCAGCCCTCCCCAGGCCACAGTGATCAGATCCCCAGGACCATGGACCTCATCCACATTGAGGACTCACCTAGCTTTTGCAGGATGAGCAAATACTCCCCGGGCACCTCGGGGAGAAAATGCTATAAGGACAAGAACTGTGACAGCATCTGCTGTGGTCGAGGTCACAATACCCAGAGCCGAGTGGTAACCAGGCCGTGTCAATGCCAGGTGCGCTGGTGCTGCTATGTGGAATGCAAGCAGTGCACACAGAGAGAGGAGGTATATACCTGTAAAGAGTAGCAAAGAAGCTCACTCCCCTTCCCCATTCTGGACAGGACTGAGAATGGGCTAATCAGCTGTCTTAAATTGAGAAACTTCTCCTTACAGACACAAAAACCGGGGGTTAGAGGCATTACGCAACCAGCTGATATAGAACTATATAAGCACTTTGAGAAGTTTCCACAAGTTGTTATGAGATGTCCATCAGTTTGGTCGCAGTCCTCAAGCGAGAGTGACCTTGTTGAGAGAATCTGTGACAGGGGACGCTCAGATTGAGGGAAAATGACACTCTCTCACTCCATCTCCCATATCCCTCAAGGGCAACGGGAACAAATGCAGTTGAATCCAGTCATGGGTCATGTTGGCCCTGAATAGAGGGATCATGGTTTATATCTAGCATTTAGCATGGGAAAAGTGTCAAAGACCAAACAATATCGTTGAACGGGAATGCTGGCTAATGCTTTGGTGGAAACTAACTCTGACTGGAATGTACAGGTGAGGGAAAAGAGGAATTTAACGAATTGAAGGTGCTCAAGATAACTATAGAAAGAAACTGTGTGACGCAACAGGGTATATTAATAAATATACATTTTAGATTTACCACTTTTTAAATATAAGAAAAAACCACTAGCCACACAAACTACTGGAGTTTTTGTGCGGTCTTTGACAAGGCATTTTGGAAAAGCAATTAATCTCATGCTCTCTCTTTCTCTCTTTGTGGAAATAATTTATGGAACTAAGGTGTAGTTTTGTTCAACTGTAATTAAGACCAGTGTTGACATTTTCTGTCATAAAAACACAACTTTGTGACTACTCCTTTATGTGCAAATTACACAGATTATAAAATTTATTTTCCTCTGACTTGTTTTAGTGCTTCTGAATGCCATTGTAGGAGGATACTAGTACACATATGTATTTAATTTTAATGCCAGTCAACTTTAAGGCTGTTCTTTAGCCTGAAACTCACAAATTCATATTCAGGGATTGACTGAAACCACTATGTTTGGACTCCGTGCTAAACTAAGCTATGGCAACACTGGGAAGGAATCAAACATTGAGGGACAAATGATCTAACTTCAGTGGGTTTTAAGGTCTACAGCAGTGGCATCAATGGGTCCTGTATGATTTTACCTCATGATAAGGATCTTAAGTACATTGTTAATTACACCCCACTGGCTGTCAACTGAGTGCTGAATATTTTTCCAGCAATCAGATAGCAATTAGATAGCAACCATACCATGTTCTGACATCTCTCAGTTTGAGAGGAAAAGTGTCATTGGTATACAGATGTATACAGTAGTCTTCCATTACACAACACAAGTGGGTTTAGGGACGGATGTTCAGTTTATAGCCTATGGGCTAGTATAAGGTATTTTCTGCCTTGTTTGAATGCTGAGGTTTTTGGCCTGGTTCTGTGGTATGCCAGTCTTCTTGTGTTAAAAAAGGACTGTAGTTTTCAAAAAAGCAAATTAAAGAGTGAAACAACTAGAGCACAGAATGTTCCTTCAGTCATGTCATTCAATTATCATCCTTTTTAAAGGCCATATCAAAACTGTAGCCCAAGATAGGTAAAAGAATGCTAGGATATATTATATATGAGGGTTCTGAAAGAGATTTTAAGAGATAAAACCAAATTAAACATTCAAATTATTTTTTTGTCCCAGAAATACCAGAGACCTGTCTTTATACTGTTATTTCAATTTGGCATTGAAATCAAATTACAAGTGAAAAGTTAAAGTATTTTTTAAATTGTAGTGAAAAATTGGTATTTTGTAGCATGCTTAGATTTTGGATTATAAGGAGTGTTTTTGCTCCTTATAATGACTACAACATATTTTCCCTTGATTTTCACATCTTTCTAAGCAATTACTATGTGGTCACAAGCAAAACATATGATGTAAGGGACAGGTGTTGCAGCTGCTTATTTGGTTGGTTTTTGAACTCTTTGCTGTTAACTAACAAAAGAGCTAGTTACCAGTGTTGGCAGAAAGTCAGAAATTCATAACACTTTGGTATAAAATTTCTAGCATGTCAAACACAAAGCATGTCATAGAATAGTGAGGAAAAGAGTTCTTAGAAAGAGCAGGCAATGCTAAAACCAATGCAAAAACAAATTCAGCTGTAAGAAAAAAATCACCATCAAAAAGTCATCGTAATCATTGTGCTTTTAATACCACATTATTGTAGCAACATTTTTACTTGCCAGTCAGCCAGTTTATTTTTCCGGAGGGGAATTCCTGATTGTTTAAGGCCAGTTTTTCCATTTTTCCCATGGGCAGTTTTTTTCCTTTTCATTCCAGTTTTAACAGGAGGCATTCAAATTAAGCAGACTTACGTACTGCAAGTTATGTCATGACTACAGAACACAAAATGAGTGTGTGAGTTGGAGTTTGTGTATGTATTATGTGGGAGTAATCCTTCTATTTTTAGTAGTTTTAAATAGGTATTAACATGTGCTGTATCTGTCTTTGCTCTGGTCAGGCCTAAACTAATGCAGTACCAATGTGTATCAGTGATTCTGACAAGGAATGGTTTTTAAGCTGCCATTTTTTTTAACTTACAAGTTGTCTTTGTGAAACCCATTCATTGGAACAAAACCAGTGAGGCACCATTTCTCAATTTATCCTGTCCAAGGGCTTTCAGATGGACTTTGAAATGATCACAGTTATCCTCCCATTTCAGAAGGGACATGTTATCTAGTAAAACTAACCTCTTTAGTAAGGACTAAAACTCTCAATCTATAAATGTACTGATAATATAATTCAGAGGATATCCTGTCCCTAGATACTATTGTTTTGAGGAAAATGAAAAAAATGATACAGTGTATAGTAGCTATTTCTTAAACAAACTCTAAGGTAGCCAAAAGCGGTCTCCTGCATACAGTCTTGATATTGTCGTTCTGATAATTGTTTTCAGAAAAAGATGCATTTTTACTTATTTTAAAAGCTTTAGGAGACTGCAGTTCACCATATCTTCTTGGCAATTCTGACCGACAGAGAATCTGAGAAAGAACTATTTCTGAAAAAAACTTTATTTCACTGAAGGCTGTCTATACAGTCTCTGTTTTAGTGACGTTTTAATATAGGCATAAAAGAGAAAGTTGTGCAGAAGTGTGGTAACCAAATTAATTGAAGTAGTTCTCAAAAAGATGCCATCTCTACATTGTAAATTCATGGAAATTTTCTTAATTCATAATTCAGGTAATGGACATATAGGATAATCTAAATAAACAGAACCTAAAGAACCAAATAAGTGGAAATGCTATAAACTCTTTTGTAAAGGCTCCTCACTAATTTTATTCTCTTCTTAACCCCTCATTCTTTCAGATAATCTTTGCATGATTTTCATTTTTCATAAGGCTATTGTTAAAATCACACCTTCTCACAGCCCTATTCCAAGAGCTAGAAATTACAGTACAATCAGTACAATACACAGGATGCGTATCGTAATCCCACTTAGTACTTCAATGAAATGATAACATTTTGTTAATAAGCATAATTCTTTTAAGACAGCTGACTGGGGCCTAAAGCTGTGATTCAGATGGTTAAATTAAGAGCATTTGAGGGTAAGGTTTAGCCTTTGAAAAAAAACTAAAATGTGCCTCTGGTTATATTCAGGTTTGGAGCTAAATTAATATTTATTTATTGAAAGCAGCCCAGTGTTTACTGTTACCCTAGTTCACACATTGTCTAAAGTGGAAATCCAGAGCATGCCAAAGTTTAGGAGAATTACTCAAAACAAAACATTAGAATATTTCCAAAGTAAATTGACAACATTATAACTTTTAACGGTAGCCTTTAAGTAGTGCAATTTAAACAAATGATCCTTTGTGGTCAATCTATTTTACTTAAAAAATTAGCAAACCTAAAAGAGTTTGATATGATGTGAGACAAAGGAGATGACACTAATCCATTAGCCTGACTGTTCCTTGAAGTCTATTCCAACTAATTCACAAAAATCCCCCAAATATCTAGACATACAGTATGTACTGAGCCAGAAGCTTTGACTCCAATTGATTTTTGAAGATTAAGTTTGAGAAGCAAATAGTAAATTCCTTTGTATTATTTCTTTAACACAATGTAAGCCCTGGACTGCATTAGAAGTCATTCATAGGTGACTTCAACCAGTGGTAACTTACTGTATGTGGTCCAACTAAAGTAAATCATCTAGGTTCACTGTTAGTTTTCCTGGGCTTAAGCTTTTTCTGTGTCACCTGCCAGTAAAGTTTAAAGACCGCTCTTCTAAACTTTATGCACGTGCTTTGGTATGGGCATGTGAACATCCACATTGATGCCTTGTTTTAATTAAGGTCTAATTGCACACAACTCCAACTTTAGGCCCTGCACTCTGACCCCAAGACTACCCTAGTTACACCCTATCTAGATACCAACATGAACACTGATTTGCCACAAACGCTAATCATCTACCTTTTTAAACAATCACATTTTAACATGTTTTAAATTATTTTTTAAGTATGAGTGACAAAGGATGGCATATGCAATACCGCCCTACGCCTTTCAAAAACATTTTAATTGCATTTGATCCTACTTACTAGGCACTTTCAGAGGTTTCAATATACTTCCTACATAAATACATGAGAGAGTGGATGCTCAGCAATGCTAAGTAACATTTCAAACAGAGGCCTCCCCTCAGATCTTGCTCTGTTGATGTACTGTCATCCACTGTCAAACGTCCGTACCAGAAAATTGACACACACTCTAAGTGAGCAAGAAGATTTACCTGCACATCCAAGCTTTTTTGTACGTAAAACCGAGTATATGACTATGTTAAAAAAACAGTATATATTATTAGCATATGAAAACAACTGACAAAATATATAGATATATTATATATTAACTTTTTTGTTGTTTTAGGCAAGAGTGAGTGAACTACTGAGTGAGAGACCCTATATTGTAATATAGCCCCATTCACGCACTGAAGCCTGAAAGCTTTCTCTTTAAGTATTTAAAGAACTGTATTTATATATAATGTGGACATATTGCTTTTTGTGTGTATTGTAAATAGTTAAGGTTTATTCTCCTGTGGTATACAGACAAGAGTGAGGCACATGCTTTAAACTCACAGGCAACTTTAGGAGGATGTTGGGAAGATGGTGGAGAACAGGGTGGGTGAGGGGTATTTTGGTGCAACATTTATTTTTTAAGCTCCTGTCTGCTTCCAGTCACAAATAACAGCAACATCATAGATTGTTAAAATATCTAAAAAGGTATATATCAAAACATAAGACAAAAGAAACAGATAGCACACAGAGGTTATCTAATTATCATGACTGGTTAAGTGCAATGGAAAACATACGCAAACAATATTTTATACCATTTCCAAAAAGTGGCCTAGTGAAATGTGAGGGAGATGTGATGGAATACCAGCACATTCATGGGTAAATGTTTGGACACATTTTTGCAAAACACTAGAAAATTAGAATGTTTTTTGATCACTGTTTATATGTAGCAACAATGACATATTGAATTGTCACATCATGTTTGTGAAAAAGAATGAAATTTGAAAAACTGTGTTCTGTAAAGGATTTGAAAACTTTCTTTCATATTTGTCAATTGAAAATAACATATATATAAAAAAACTTCACTTTTGTGTGATCATGTCCTGGACTGGGAGTACCAGTGTATAATGTATAATACTTAATTAGCATGGCAGGGAATGAACTGTAATACTAATAAACTACATTAGGCACTGGTAGTGCATGTACCAGCCTTAAAGAAAATTACTGCACAACAAGTGCACTAAAGTTGCATTACAGGGAACAATGTTCTAGGTGAAAGGGATTTTGATTTGCTATGCCTGTAATTCGAATAAGAGAATTGTCAAAAAGGTAGTGTTTGGATACAAAACCCAGCCAATTAATATATAACTCAATCACTCACTTTCAGAATGAACAGAGCATTGAATGATATTTTAAAACCATAATGGCTGGGTGCAGACCTTCAACAGAAATGCCTGCACCACAACTCACAGATCCACAAAGCATGTACATTGTTGCTCGGGCACAGTTTACAGGTTTTGATTTTGCCTCAAGTTGTGGTTTTACAGAGTCCTCGCAGCAGTACTTTTTGAGTGTTAGAAAAACTACTTCAATAACTTAAGTCCTCCAATAAACAGTTTGGTGATGTTTCAAGTGAATTAAACAAGCTAAACAAACACCAAACTAAGCACAACCATTTTCATTGAACTGATGTGAAGAGTTTGGGCAACAAACGATGTCTTCCTTATTATGTTTGTTGTATCCATTTTCTGTAATTCTATTGCATTCATCTGAAAATATGGTAATTTCAACAGTTAGACAAGAAAGTCTCTTGTTCTGAAAAATTGATGACCATACATCCTGCAATTTTGCTGTTTTATAAATTCAGTCTGATTGTTATTATTTTAATCCAAAGCATTGTATTTTTATTCAATCATCTCTGAGTGCATCTGTCACAACTTTTTTATCATAAATTGGAAGACGGAATTTGGTTGAAAGTCAAGCTTGTATAGGCTGAAGATTTTGTAACTAGTTGTTTGAAAATATCTGAAATGTGCTTTTTTGTACAAAAAATAAAATGAGAAAGTTAAATTATTTTTGAAAATAATGAGCATGAGTTTAATGTATATACTGTAAAGTCAAAACTTTTGTTGTGTCCATATTTTTTTACGAAGGCCTTCTGTGGGCTTAAGAGGTACAGTTCCTCTGAGGTTGAGACTTTGAGACAGTATAGGCTTTTGATATAAAATAACTGTTGCACCTCCTTTTTAAAACTTGTTTCCAGAAGAATATAGTTTTCAGCACAAAACAAATCCTTTCACCTAAAATATTTCATTTATTATTTATGGCAACATTAAAACTTTATTGTTACACATTAATTCATATTGTGTCATATAAAATTATTTTCTGGACCATAAAATATTGTCTGTTACTGAAAAGAAAAAAGAATGTGAAATGCAACACACTTCTTCCCATTTATTATGTGTTACGAGATTTGTTTTTTGTTTATGTAAGAAAATATGTTCATAACAGTAATACTGGATATATACATATATTCATATATACATTCCAGTAAAACTAATATTAGAATGTAATTAATTCATTTTTGTAGGCACCATAAAATACCACAGAGCACTGTCATGTTTAATTTTATTTTACAGTCTTTAAGTAACCAATAATTAGTTTCAGATCTATGTACATGTACTCTTGATTGTAAAAGTTGAAACTGTTTGCCTGTCAATCAAAATATTTAGTCTTGGGATTTGTTTTGTGCTGCCTTAAAAAAATATCATTGTCCTTTTTGGGGATAAAATACTAACAAAGGTTTATCCTTTTCCTCTTTTTTCAGTGTCTTATGGGAACCTAAATTATTTTCCTCTACCTCATGTGTATAGCTTGTAGGTATATAAACTGATTCTGAATGACTGGTAAGAATGTATTTAAGTTATTTAACATCTTTGTATAACAAAGGCAAGAAAATCTGGAAATAATAAATGAATTTTTAAATTATTTTTAAGTGTCATTATTAATTTTTTAGCTTTAAGTTTTTCAATCATTAATCAGTAACCATTAACTGGTGAGTTAAATCCTGGAGCTAAAAAGGATGTTATTCTAAAAACCCACAGTCATACTAATGCAGTTAATCACATTTCAGCCTACATGGTGAGCAAATAAATTAAATCTCTTACAAGTCCTGAATTAGTGTTACTGAATGTGACCCTCAATCAGTTAGACAGGGGAAACATGTTGTGGATGTTGGGTAGGAAAGAGGCACTATTCCTAGTTCATACAACACTCGTTAAATAGATAGTGACTAGCCCTTCCTGCCGTCAAAAAAAATAAGCCTGTGAAAAGGTTATTTCCCATTCTTCACAAGATTTTCCTTTAGGTCCAAATAACCTGTTATTATTTTTGAAAGAACAGACTAGTCAGATGTGAGGTGTGTCTGGAGCATGCATTTATCTACTTTCTCTTGTTGCTTTTCTCTAAAATTTAAACCATTTTTCATTCTGAACAATATTTTTGTAGGGAAACAAACAAGGATTTCAATCATTGGATCTCTACAGAAAGCAAAGTTTGCTGCATTAATTGTATTACGCACTTTAAAATAATGTATTCTATGTCTACAACATTTACAGAGTGGGTTCCAATTTACAGGAACATATTCCTAAACAGGATTTTGATATAATAAGCTCTTAAAATACCTTAGAGATATCTAATTGATATCTAAATCGGACAGTAAAAATAAAATGTGATTTATGGCACATCTGTTTCAATGCCTGAAACATTGTGGCATAAGCCCATTATATCCTCTACACGTGTAGCAGAATTACTGGAATTAAAGCAGAAGCCCTTAGTGTTAGCTGTGCCTCTCTTGGGTCTTACTCCCCATGCCCTGAGGAATCAAGTCACTTGAATATTCCCAGCACGGCTAACCCCTCCCTATTTCCTGCCTTGTGCCAGGTTCTAATGTGAGCCGTAACTTTGCGGTGCACTGTAATCCTGCAACGTTTTGACAGCTGTTCCCACAGAGGAAGTGGGTGCAACTGGAGCACAGACTGTATAAAATCTTGTATTTTTTTCCCCTTTATACTGTGCAATAGAGTAAGGCAGATGAACAAACTGAAAGCATGAGATAATTTGTACACCGAGATTTAGAAATGCTGAAAACAGCACAAAAACAGCATAAGAATTCTGCAATGTGAACCACCTAAAAAAGGATGCGATTGCTTATTTTTTTTTGCCAGGGTGTTATTTTAAAAACCTGTCGACTGCAAATTTGGAAGTTTTTGAGAAAGAGAATGCAACAATGGAGCTCATGAATACTTTTACAGACACTAATGCTCTGATAAAATTCAGAATTCAACTGACTCTTCCTCACAGTTTATTATAAAACTCTTCTTCCAGTGCAAGAATAAAGCTTTATGTACTCTTTAACCATCCATTCATTTTCCTAATTGTTTTATTCGATATACTGTAGGGTGGTAGAGGAGCCAGAGCCTATCCCAGCATGCAATGGGCGCATGGCAGTATACTCCCTAGACGGGGAGACAGTCCATCACAGAGCACACACAGACATAAACACACACACGCACCAGGGACAAATTTCTCAAAAGCCAGTTAACCTACCAGTAGGTCTTTAGATGGTGGAAGGAAACTGGAGGAAAGCCATATAAACTGCATGAAGATAGCATCACACAAATTGAATACTGTTAACCACTGCACCACCTTGCTTCTCCACTTTTACTGTCCCACTCACACAAAAGACAGAAGCCTGAATAAGTGAACAAACTTCTTCCTGCATTGGATGGAACTGGCCAATGAAGATGATTCATCATCAGCATAGTGACATCAAGTTCTGGACTTTGAAATCAATAAATACATTTATAAATGTACTAAAAAAAAAGTCTGTCAACTGTCAACCAACTCGGAGATCTTTGCAGGTAACTGTATCCAGGACTCAAGTGACTCCTACTCTGTGAGTCTTTCCCAAGCACCAGAAAATGGATAGGGGGAGGGACACCATGGTGGCTTAACCAGAGAACTCTTCTGTGGTATAAGCTGAACACAATAGCCCAGACATACCGTATGGTGGGTCAATTCAATTTCCATGAGTTAATAGGTCAAAATTGTTGAGCAATGTAGGGATGGTGGATGTGTTTGAATCAACCAGAGTCCATTCTTAAGTTCCCCAACAACAAAAACCTTGCAGGGTCTTGGGCACATGGGCATCAGAAAGTTGTGCAAAAGGCTTTGCAAAGCTTGAACTGTGAAAAAGCTTGAACTGTAAAAAAGGCAGATGGTTTGGCTGTATCCTTCTTAAATGCCTCATGTACATTTTCCTCAGATTTCAGAAGAAAAAAACATATTACCAAGTAAATAAAATGCAATATGTACAGTATGACTAGAAAATGGTACCACCTACTACTCTGGGAGTTAGTTATTTATAGCAAAACAAAGAAGAAAAATGCACATTATGAAGTATTATAAGTGTCACGATCGTAAACCCCTCCTCTTAAGGATGCTCCAGCCCTTCCTCAATGACCTGATCTCCTGGACCTGCCTCCGGTTCCTGACCCCATCCTATAAGAGCCAATCTGCCAATCTGGACTCAGCTTTGGAAGATGGACGCCTAGAAGCCCACCTACCAGCGAGTTCTGGAGGGGCTCCATGGCATAGGCTTCACAACGGTGTCCTGACCATTTAGGTCCGGGGCTGGGAGCTCCTGGCCCCATTACCCCCTTTTATTCCCCCTACCCTTCGCTGAATCCCGCTCTGGCTTTTAACTCCATTTGTCTTTGTAAAAGATGGACCACCTGGCTCTGGACATTTGCCTCCCCACGGATTTCCCTACGAACACCCTTCGGGCTTGTTTCCCTGGACCATGTCCCCCCGAACACCTTCGTCACGCCCCCCTGTTCGTCTACCAGCCCATGTCTGTTCACTCCCTTCTGGATTGCGCTGTCTGTATAGGGTCCTGAAAGACACTTCGTGACAATAAGGTTATGGGTAATATTGTTTAATTAATGCTTGGCCTTAATGCTTGGTCTGTTTGGCCTTACAACTAATTTAGATGATCAATTGATCTTATTGGAAGAAGTGTGGAACTGTTGAATGGCCCTTGTGTGTACTGTATTAACAGTTTGCTGAATGCAACTGTAACTAGAAAACATTCGATTTCATTTAGCCAGTATTTTTGTGAAGCATTTTAAACTAAAGAATAAAAATGTCCCCACACCCTATAAACAGTCATGCTTTTCCTTGTTTGAAACAGACGATTATCAAATGCAGTATAATGTATGCACACACTACAGTATATGAAATCTACATTCTGCACCTTTGGCATTCTTGATTATGTCACATATGTTTTCCACCCATTGTCCTGTAAAAGATATTAAATTGAACTGACATATAACTATACAAGTTTAAGCTGTGTTAAGGCTAACAATGCCTTTTAAAATTCAAACACAATATTTTCTGTGTTTTATGGGTATTGGTCTCTCCTTTATTTAAAAAAAAAATATCTGTCTTCCTTGATTCTTTAGGGCAGTGATAATATGTAGTAAATTCTGCATTTGAGTGGTTTCAATACAGAACACTAATGCTTTGTTCTTTGTATCAATGTGCAAATTGAGAGCAATTCAATTCATTCTAATCCTTTAGAATTAGTTAAATGATACATGACACACAAATATTGTGTCATTCACTGGCTATCCCTTGCGGTTGGGAATATTTGATTTCTTTGAATCTGAAGGTCTGATTAGACTAATATGAAACCTGTACACCATCAGACAGGTTGAGCTGGTGATGTCTCAGAAAATATCTAAGGCTGAGCAGGTGTTGTCTCAGAGAATATCTCTTCAGGTATAGTACATGTGTTGCATATACCAAGTTAAGATGTCTTTCTTTTTATTTCTTTTTTTCTTTCTTTAACTCTATTTCTAAAACCTTTGGTTCTCAGTGTGCTCATCTCCTTTATAGATATTCTTCCACCATATAGTTTTGTCCAGGACCATAATCTTCCAGGAGTTTGTATTGATGGATTTTGTACTGATTGAAAACAATGTTTCATGTTTGCTTTTACCATACTTGGAATGTATTTCTGTCTCAACCGATGAAACAGTCACTTCCATTACAAACCACAGCTAGATGCTTCCATGTATAGTATCACTATTGTGCTGCTATTGCCATTAGTTTATCTTAAAAGAATTTGGAGAATGTACAGTACTTTGGATGTGGAAAAATTGCTGCACACCATCTTCCACATAATTCTTAACAGAATGCAACCTTGATGACCAATGGTTTAGAGACCAATATAATTTCAGGTCTCATTACACTGTAGCCTTCACCCTGAATAGCCTTTGTAATATTACTGGTGGTACATTTTACCAAACCTGTATTGGATAAAGACATTAGACAATGTATGGATAGATATGTTCTTTCACTGTTTCTGCTTTTTAGAACTTGATTGATGAGCCCCATTTGCTGACTACAAACTAGCAGGTGGTAAATGAAATACATCATCCTGTAAAGGTTGACCTTACAATACTTAGAGATTACAGATTCTATGGGAAGTACAAGGGCTGGACTTTGAAACGTACAGTACGAAAACACCAACCAATGTTAAGAGATGGTAAAAACAAATAGAGGGAGGAGGGTAGAGTTGAAGCTGTCAGGAGAAGATGAATGGACAAAAGAGGGAATAAGAACAGATGTGGGGTTAAGAAATGGGAGGGATAGCCAGTATGAAAAAGAGAACAGCTGTAAAGAACAAAGGACCTAAATTCAGACACGAGCAGAGATATTCTAGATTGAATAGTATACAGAAGAGGAGCAGATTCTAGGCAGAAACTATACTGAAGAAGACAGAAAAATAGAGGGTAGATTACTAATTCAAGAAGCTAAATAGGAAACAGGTAAAGCACTGAAGACAAGCGACAAGACTTTTTTCAGCCAGAACTAGAGGTCATTTTAAACCATACAAAATCCGAAGCACTTACACCATTGTCTAATATCTTAGACTTTTTTGCATCTTTCTTCTGTTTTCACTCAATGTTCCTTCTGCATTCACCCATTCTTCCATCATCAGAAATCTGCTCATTTCTGGTTAGGGTTTCAAAGTATAAATGCAACAAGGTGGGACTTCACCCTGGACAGCATGCACAAAAAGAAGCAATTAAGTGGCACCAATCATCCTAGCCAGCATATCTTTGGAATGTGGAGGGAAACTGGAGCACCTGGTGAAAATCCCACACAAACAAGGAAAAATCGCACATACTCAACAGAGAAGAATCAAGCCCTGGACCAAAGAGCTGAGCTAGAGACTTCCACATCACGATTCTACGATTGTTTTGTGCTGAAACTAGCTATAGTACTTTGATAAAATATACATGAATAGTTAACCTTGATAGATTTGCATTTTGTGTGTAGAGAGGAACAAGAAGGCTCCACGGACGAAACATTGTGTTTTCTTTCTTCTTTTTTTCAGCATGGAATAAACCTATGACTTGTTCCTTTGCAACTAATGCTAGTAGTGCACAACAGTTAAATAGATGGCAATGAGTCAAGTAGATTTGATAAATGGGGTTGATTAGATCCTGCCTTGAGTGGTTGAGGCCAAGTTTTTCAAGAAACATATCTGTATTGAAGACTGCTATATAAAAGGTTTCAATTATTCTCAGCCAAAATGTAGAAATAACAACTGAACTTAATTCTCAATTGAACAATTGAAAAAAATAATAGTAGTGGATTTGATTACATTTTTGAGACTAATAACTGCAATAATTGCAATTAACTTATATTCTAGAACTTGTGCTTCTTAACCTGGGGTGCATGAACCCCCTGAGCTTCTGAGATGCTCTTTCTGGGGATACAAGACACGCCAGATTTTTTTAGAAGCTAAATAATTGAAAACAACTTTTTTAATAAGGAGTGCGAGAACATATTTTGAGAACAAATGGGGAGCAGTCTGCAGTGAAGGTTAAGATGCAGTGCTCTAGAGGCTGAAATATCTAAGATGTCTAAGACCGTTGGACAGCAGTGGATATCACACATACAGTAAATAAGATTTTCCTCATGACTCAACACATCTGGTGTGATCCTTGTAAATATTTTGGAAGGATTTTAAACCTTAATCTTCTCTCTTGGAAATAAAAAAAAACTAATATTATGTAATTTCTTATTTTATTACTTGTGTAGGGCAAAAGAAACATTTAACTGTACCAACATACAGGATTAAATAAGTGAACAAGCAATTTATTTCTACATCAATTGACAGGGGTTTAATAACAGTTAGTAATTCCTTCCCTAAGTAAAGGGACAGAGCCAAACTTGGAAATGATCCTACTAATTTATATGCATTCATTTTGTCCAAAACATCATCTGAGGTCATGTGTTATCATTTACTGGAAAAATAAAGAGGGGAGAGAACCTCTTTTTGGGTCTCTCAGCCTATAACATGCTTGGAAACAACTGCTGCTGGAAAATATTCCTCAGCAGATGTTGTCCTGAGTATCTGGACTATTCTTGATCTATATGATCATCTACATTATTGATAGAAAGTACCATCAAATAAAACCTGTAATATAATTTAGACGTAATAATAATCTAGTTAATTTGTTTATTAAATATGGAAAATCACAAAAGAGGCTGTGCACTGTAGACATTATGCCTTACACAGTGATTGTGGGGATTTCCATTCCCCAGGTGCAAGCTAACCTGTTGTCCTAAATACCTTTCATAACAGATTCTTTACATAATGTCCACTATCAGTAAATAACTTGCTTTATTTAATATTGAGCTACACCTGCTTCATTGCATAGGTCCTTAGTGTCAATTGCTGTCAGGAACAGTTCTTTCCTGGCCCTATGCGGACGACACGATCCGGAGGGTGAAGAAACAATAGGGAAAAATATAATGCAGGAGTGGGTCAGGAGACAGAGGGGCGTGTCCGAAGTGAGCAGGTGTCCAGGGGAAGTGAGTCCGGGGCGAACAATTCAAGCATAAATCCAAAAGGGAAATCCAATACAGGAGGCAGAATCCAAGACCAGGGGATCCATCCAAAGTAATTAAAAACCAGAACCGGGTCGGGACCGGCAGGGCAGGGAATCTAAAACCATAATGGAGCCAGATGCGGCAGGACCCCGGGCTCTCACGAAATAGGATTCAATGAGAAGCCTCAGGCAAACGCCTGCACCTGGCTTTAAAGGTGGAACTAAAGAGGGGCTGGAATAAGAAACAGGTGTGGGGAATGGGACAGAACGAGGAAGGGCTGGAGCGCCCTTTAGGGGAGGAGTAACGATCGTGACAATTACCATATCTGTTTCTACTATCCCTGTGAAGTACTCATGACCACAGTGGCCGATGTCAACAAAGTATTTTTGGAGAAAACTACAGAAATGTTTCCAAGCATACAGATTCACACTTTATTGGGACCCGTGCATTTAAAAATAAAGTGGCAAGCTTTGTATTTGTTTTTCTTCTGTATTCTAAAACAGTTTGCCTTCAAAATGTGTCCGCAGGCATGGCTACTGTCCTTTTCTGAGAGAATCTTTGAATTGTTGTTTGACTAGTAGGACACGATCATGATTTGATTTCTCTAATCTTAACAGCTCTCTAAGTAATTGGGGGTAATCCCGTCACTACTTTAGAAAAAAAAATAATTGCGACTAACAGTGGTTGTTCAAATGGAGTAAAATACATGAACACCCAGAATGCTGTAACTGACATACAGTAGGTCAAAGCAATGCATAACACATCTGGCTGGAAGGGTAGTTTACATACTGTACTGTACCTATTTTGAATGCATTTTAGTAGCTCAGCTCTTACATTAAGAGAGATAACCTATAACTTTCCTTTCTGTTTTCTGGACTTAAGCCAGCGTTCCAGTGTAATGGTGGCACCAGACAGTTTATAATTTCCATACATCCTTTTTTTGCAGATTCCTTGAGGAAATGTTTGCAGAGCAAGAGACAGGAAGGCTAATGAAACATACACAAGCCCAGCGCTATGCAAACATGTGAAGTCACTGTGCTCTCATGGTGGCTTTTTTAAACTTTCATCGTTGAGACAAAAATTGTTCACTTATTTCAACGGGGACCTTTTGGAAAGTGTGATAGAGTCTGGATTCCTTGTGGAGCTTGAGTGCCTTCCCCACCCTCCAAGGTTTCGCCCTGTTTACCACTGTTTTTGATTGTTGTTAGGTACCTGTCAAGGCGCTAAGTTGTTCATCATTCCCAGAAAAAACATGTGAGCTCAGAATCTTTCAAAGCAACAGCAAAGTAAAACTGGCCAGGTGGAAAAAATCTGTAGGTAGTTATACAGCATCTGCAATTCTAACAGGGATCATTCTGTATTTGTGTTTGTGTGTCTCTTTATGTGATATGGTACATACAGAAGAAGTGCCAATCTTGTGTCTAAATTCAAAAGTCAAATACAGGTATATATTGTATGGATATTAAACATAAGTATCTGTACTTGGTGAATGAGCACAACTCACCTCGATGAATCAATAATTTATCCGGGTGATAATTTATCCAAAGTGACTTATTGACCATTTGTGACTGTTTTTTTCCATCTGGGCACTTTACTGAAGCAATCAGAGTTAAGTTCCTTGCTAAGTGGTTTAATAGCAGTTCTTCACCCAGAATTTGACACCCAACCTTTCAGTTACATTCCCACACCTCTAACCATTACTCTTGCTACCAAATGGGTCTAGATTTGACTGTGCTGGGTAAGTATGGTATTAAAATATTTTATGATATAATATACTATTTCTCTAAATGAAAAATGTAAATACAAGCTATTAAGGAGGAATATTTTGGAATTAATTGTAAAAAAGGACACCTGGTACACTTAGTAAATCTAGAAGCCATACAGAATATGTGCTAAATATTTGTTATTTATTGAAACTGTTCTTGTAAAATAGTTAACATTCTCTAATAAAATAAGATCTAAGAACACATAAATTAATCTACTCAAACTTTTGTCACTTTAGGCCCATGTAAAAACTTTTTGGTGACCTTAAATATACCCCACCTTGGATAATGCCCACACATCATAACTTTTAAGCACAATTATGTGCAAGAGGAAGGGACAAACAAGAGTGTTCTTTGCTTTAGGTTACAGAAATGTCTCTAATCATATTGTAGTAATCTTCAAAGGAGCTTTCCGGAACCAAGTGTATCTATAAACATAATCAAAAACAATGGTGAATGAATAAGTGAAGCCATTATGGTATTGGTTATAGCATGTACAGAAAGGCTTTTTAAATTATATTTGTATTTATATTTTTATTATATTTATTATATTGTTTGAAGAATGCTCTGGTGACTTTTTGCTTGACAGCAGATGAACCTTCAGATGTACAATACTGGACTTGCAAGTATTCTTTCATCATTGTTTTTGATTATATAATTACATGCAGTTGGATGTCTTTGAAGGATGTTTCAATGTAAGAAGCCAAGAATTGATAGGCATTGGTTGTGAACTATTTTGTCATGTCCTAAGTGGTTGATTCCTTTGGGGAAGGATAGCTGAAATGTGTTAAATTGGATGTCTGAGGAAAGACACGTTGTTGCCAGTACAGTAATCACTCCAGGCTTGGGTTTCTAGTTCTGCCTTTCCAGCACCTTTCAAATGCTCTTAAAAGTATACCAAGTGTGGGAAAAGACTAAATCCCAAGTACAGTTTATTAGAACAACAAGAATCCAGAAATCTTAGACTGATTACAGACATAATGAAAAGGAAAGGGAATGGTAAAACAAAGATTAGCATGGCATTTGAAGCTACATGCTCTACATGAAAGTGACTTAAATAATTCAGAGTGCTCTAAGCTGTGGGCTTGAAAGCTTGGGCAGACATGGATGGCTGAAACAGCTAAGAAAATAGAGCAAAGGAAGAGGCTATTAATCCCTGGCTCCTTCAAAGTACCCTCTCGCCAATATGTTTTAATGGTCTTTTCTGTTCCAGTCCTTTTATATTTTTGCACTGTAGACAGTTGAAATTTGACTATGGCAATTAAAGATAGAGAGTTTCCATTTAATTTTATGTTTGATCAGTCTAATTAATTTAAACATTGTTTAATTTGAAGGTTTTAAGTTGAACTAGATGGTCTACTCATACAGTACATGTCTATAATAATCCATTTTCAGTGCTCTTGACCAGATAAGGATTGTTTTGGCATCATGTCAAGGAAAGAGGACTAGACATCTTCTTCCTCCCCAACAGATTAGAGCTCCTCTTGGAAAGCTATAGTTGAAAGCTATAGTCCCACTAGTGTCCTGGATTGACCTCAAAGTCTCTGCCAGTGGGAGGATCCTTGTATATCTCCAATGGATCCTCTCAGGACTCATCCTTATTACTGTAGGTTGTTCTAACCTCTTGAAAAGGCTCCTCTCAATCGAGAGCAATAACGACTCTGGACTCTGACATTCTCACAAATATTTGAGGTTCTCATTCTATAAAGTAAGTGCAACAACTAAAGACAAAAAAATATTATTTTGAGAAGAACTGCTGTATTTTGGTTGATCACTGAAAGGTGAAACAAAAGGGAAAAACCATTCAACTACTCAACTCAGTTTTCTTGCTGAGAATAACTTCTAAAAAGCTAACATTGATCTGATGTGGAAACATGGGGAAATATCCAAATTTGTCATGTTTAATTGTATTATAATGCAAGAAGCAGTTGTAGGTAAAGTAAAAAAAAAGTGAAATGCAAAGTATCATGAAGTTAGTTGATAATTAGTTGATAAATCATTTTATTATTTCAATACTGTGAATACCCAACAGTTTTGAAGAGTATGAACCAGAGTTTGGAAACCTCATGACAGACAATGAAGTGACATGGTTATCCTGTGGCAGAGCTCTGTAAAAAGGGTTTTGAATCCCCTTGCTTAGATTTGTGATTTCCTTGAAAGCAATGGGAAGAAGGAGAAAAAGACTGGAAAATCCAGAGTGAATAATAATTATTATTAAATATGGCACTTTTGACTGACGTGAATAACTGGCCATTTGAATGTACTAAATCTCTAGTTGCAAGGCAACCACAAACTTCCCAAAAACATGCAGTGTGCCGTTACCACTTTTCAAAACATTACAACATTATTCATTCTTGAATAATGTTCACTTTCCTAAACTCAAAGCAGTCACTTCAGAAAATACTGAACTTTTGAAATATTCCAATTCCAATTCATTTGTGCAGGTGTTGGAAGATTTGAGGGTGGAATCTGAGCCTATATTCAAACATGTAATAGAGTACAAGGATTATTTGTGTTTTATTGAGAATACCTTTGTGTCAGTGTCATCTCTATCACCAGTTATCATGGACAGTTTTCTTGGCCATGCTAAACTGGAGATTGAAATTGTGGAATTTCAGACAAGTAAAAAGCTGAATTTAGGGCAGGCATTTATCATTTCTGGAACAATACCGCTCAGAAAACTTACAGTATATGCTGCTCTGAAATATTTTTGCAAAAATGCAGCCATTTTTCAGTCATTCTGTCATCTTCTATTTAAACTACTGATTTAAATGTTTTGACACCCAGTCTTGTGTTTCAAAATTATCTGATCTCTAAAGGGTTTCCAGAGGTAATCCATTTCTGACAAAGAGACATGGGTGTGCATAGCAATGTATATTCCCATAATGAGTGTTTCCCCATTTCCAGAGGGAAGTGACATGTAAGGCAATACTCCTGTATGAGGGCAGCTCTGAAATCCATTGGTTGGTACATGGATTGTGAGGTTAAAAGTAGTGGTTTTGCTTGGAAGACATCTGTTTGAGTGTAATGAGTGTAAATGAAAACCACTTGGCTTAATTAGATAATTGGCATCCAATGGGAGTGAAATTCCACATGAGGAAAACAATAAATAGGATCAGCTCTATGTGTAATTGGCTTCTCCACTTGGTTAGTGCACTGTATATTATCGGCCAGGGGGCACAAAGGTTTGCTCCTGCAAGAAAGTGAGGGAGGGTTCAAAAGTGAATGAAGAGAATCTAGATCACAAAGGGAAAGTGCTCCTGTTTTTTAACATCAGTGGACTGGGGTAAAATCTCTGAGGTAGAAGTATGATAAGTGTAGGAATGACAGAGTCTCTCTGTAAAAAAGGTACGTGTTTGTGATAATTGTTATTGAGAGATATGAAGTAGTTGAGATTAATTATCCTGTTTTGAACTTCCTAAGACTGACTTGAAGTGAAAAAAAGGAAGAAAAGAGCTACTCTAGTGTGGGGGAAGAATGCCTTAATGGTGGTCTGTACAGGTTTCTCAGAAAGGTCATCACTGGAAAATCTTGGAACCTGGAAGGGTTCCATCTGCCAAACTCTGACAGGCCACTCAAATGCATGAAAAATGTGATGCTCTGACTGAGCTGTGTTCTGTGGTTCACAAATTGGCTTCACCACATATATTGTGCACATCCCATTCAATGTTTTAAGAGCTGAAAGTAAAGTTAAAAATATGCCACACATGGGAAGATAAAATCTATTACACTGTGATTAAAGACATGGCTGCAATAAAAACCAGAAGACAGTGTTGTTTCAGGGTCATCATTGGGAACCCCTTATTAAGTACAGTAACAGCATATTTCTCTCTCAAGAACGTGTGTGAATACCTAAGACTCCGTAATGTAATGTTTGCAATTATGCTTAAAAAACTAGTCTTAATAAAATAAATCTCCAAAAAACTCATCCATAGAACTATGCAAATACATGTTATTCTTTATGCTCTGCTCAATGACTAATGTTAATAGCAATCAATGTTCAGTCTATGTCTTTATTTCTCCAAAGATAGTAATGAGATCATTTGTGATGGCCCACATTGACATTTTCATTTAAAAGCTGACTTATTTAAGGTCAAGGAGATGGAGATCTTATAGCATAATTCTTAGAAAGATCACATAAACATTTCTCTGTATTGAATCAAGGTCTCTGGCTGGTCATGTGTGTCTGTGCATGCACCGGGATCAGGTGCACTTGCCAGAAGAGGCAAAGTTTTCACAGCATACTATTTTAAAAAGGAAATACCTTCAGTTACTCCATTATTCATTAGGATCTCAGAGGAATGGAATGCACTAAAGACTATAACAGATACAGGTTAATAAAACTGATCTTCCTTGGACATTTGCTGGGCTACCAGTCATGCAGGTGAACACAGAAATATGTTAATGCATATTCTCATGAGAAAGAAAAAAAAATCTTTATGCCAAATTGTTTATCATTATTTCAAGGTAAGCAAATAGTGATATACTGTTAGCTTACTCACAAAGTAACATTTTTTTTTATTACAGTTCCAATACAATAATGTTTCAATGTCTGTAAACATGTTTATTGAAAACAAAAAAACATAATTTCTTGTTTTTTTTTCTCACAAGGAAAACCTAATGAGGTGACATCTGAGAACTACTAAACTAGGGCAGTCCAACTTTGCTCTTGGAGGGCTTGTGCGTCTGCAGGTTTTTAAGAGTGTTTAAAGCTGTAGCAGCATTTTAAAAGCTGTGACAATTATAGAAAATTAATTAAGCCAATAATGAGTTAAGCATCATTAAGAGCTACCTTGGAAAGAAATCCTGCAGATAGACTTGCCCCCCAGGAACCTCCAGAGTTGGACCACTCTGTACTAAACAGTATTGATAAAGCAGTTCATCCTCAGCAGTCTCTGTGTGGCCTCACTGCTAATCAGTCATGGGTGTAAGCTACAAGCTCAACCATTAGATGCTATGATTAATGCCAGGTGGGGTGGTAGCACAGTGGTTAACGTTGCTGCCTTACAGTGCTTGGGCTCAGAGTTCAATTCCCCACTGTGTGAAGCTTGCATGTTCCCTCCCTTTGTTCTTGTGGGCTTTTTCTGGGTGCTCTGGTTTCCTCCCACAGTCCAAAAACATACTGGTAGGTTAATTGGCTTCTGGGGAAACTGGTCCTGGTGTGGGTGTGTGCGTCTTTGTGTTTGTCTGTCTGCCTTGTGATGGACTGGCATCCCATCCAGGTTGTACACTGCCTTGTGCCTGTTACTTGCAAGGATAGACTTTTGCTTCTCCTTGACCCTGTATTGGAAGAAGCAGCCAGAAAATGGTTGACTAGTTTCTATACTGTATTTTAGTCCTCTATCTCCCTCTACTACTAAAACCATTATTAAACAATCAAGCCATTGGGTAACTTTAATCATCTCATCTAATCATTTAATTCCTACAATGTATGTGCATCAGAATGTAAATCACAAGCAAGGTATATATAGTAGCTACTGATTTGTTTAATAGTATGACAGACTAAAATGATCATCAGGAGCAGGTATTCTTCATAATATCACAGACGTCCAAAGGGACTAACCGTGGGGAGCAGGAGAGCGGAAAAAGACCCATATGCGTAGCGGCGAGACGGGAAAAAGGCCCAGGCTCATTAGTGCAAAGAGTTCAGGAATGCCGTATAGAAACC
This sequence comes from Lepisosteus oculatus, assembly GCF_040954835.1. Classification (NCBI taxonomy): domain Eukaryota; kingdom Metazoa; phylum Chordata; class Actinopteri; order Semionotiformes; family Lepisosteidae; genus Lepisosteus; species Lepisosteus oculatus. The sequence continues at coordinate 30,010,945 of NC_090701.1, forward strand.
TATGCCCTCAGGGAGCGGACGTGGGGCGCCCTGGTGCTAGGCGGGTCTCAGGACATCCGAACGTCAATGCTGAGCAAGGACAGAGTGCAAGACCCGGAAATATATAGCCCGAGGGAAAGAGAGGGACAGGAAGGACAGCAGACCGGAAACTAGGGACAGGACAGAGAAGGAGCGCCCTCTGGCTGCAGAGGGCGTGACACATAATGTGTCAACAAAATAGTTTTGTTTGTCTTAAGAGATGACACATATGAAATCAGAAAATAAGAGCAGTAACAAGGTGCTGTACTCTACGTGTAAAAATATTTTCACAGCATTTCACAAGGAACACATAAATGCCATTCACAGTTGGGTGAAAAAAGTATCTGGTGTGTTATATTTTGCTGTTAAATTTAATCTTATCAACTGATTCACACATTATACTGTATGATTTTAAAAGTGAAATCTGTTCACTTTTCAAAGATCTGTCAGACATTTCCTGATTCTCCATGCCAGAGTGGAACACTGCATTCATTGAGTGCAGATAAAACTTTGTTGACTAGAATAACAGTCAGTTTCCCAGTACTTCACTATGCAAAACATATTGGTCTTTCACATCTGTAGGTTCATATGTAACTGTAGTTTGTCAAATATTTTGACCAACTCTTTAATTTTGTTGTTGTGAAAATCAATGAAATACTCCCGTCTATTGATTAGCTAAAAGATTTCCATTGCCACTTGTTTTGTTTGTTGAGAAACAATTTTCCATGGAAATATTAGCACTGATTATTGCTTCAAACTGACATATTACGTCAAAAACCCAGGATATTTCTTTGAACAGTAAAATATAAAAAGGAGTACAAAGTCAAAAACATGAGCCACACCTTTACCCAGAGGCTTGTAGGAGATTGAAAGAAGCTACCAAATGGACTAAATGGGCTGATCTAGATCTAGTCTATAATCTTTCTTGTTTTCTTCAGATGTTGGCATATTCATCTTTCATTGTGATTTCTTAGCACTGGACTTACCAGTTTTAAAATGTTTATCTGTTGTCATATTTTCAGGTACTTTAATTAGTTCTGTAAAATAAAATACAATATTTGCATTGGTGTACGGCAAGCTAGGTGGATTCTGTTACACCCAAGGAAATGCTTTTTGATGTAGTTTTTGTATACCCATTTTTCTTTAATTACATCATTTTTTTGTTTGTACCAATAATCTGATCATACAGTATATAGTTTCTAATTGTTCAGTTAATCACTGTTGCTATGCTAATAATCTAAGAATAATAGATATACACGTAAACCCATCTTATGTTGCCACCAGCAGCCACTTAAAATAGTAGTTGTTAGATACTATCATTAAAAAATCCCATTTGAAAAAGATACAGACATAGCAAAGAACAGTACACTCAATATTACACCAGTATTACAGATATAGTGAGTCATAGTTTATGTGTTGAAAAACATTATAATCCTTTAATATACCTAGAGAGGATTACACAAATGAAAGCTTTGCCTAACTTTACTAGTTCACTAGTGTAGTGAAAAGTGTTAAGGCAGCAAAAGCACTAAATGCTTGTGTTTTAGTTATTTTATAATAACTGTGGATGAATACATAGCCTAAAGTTTGTGATTTGTGATTTTGGAGTTAAGCCTGCCTGGGATTAAGAAAATATCTGGTATATGTACTCAGGTGGTCTATGCTGTATATGCACTTTGTGTTATGTGAAGACATTTATTGTTTAAATGCTTTAAAAAATGCACTCTTTATAAACCTGTCTATGCAACAGGGCAGACATTAACATGTTGTTGTACATTTTACTGATATGTTGTTTGCCTATAAAAAAAGACTGGTGCTCTGTCTATCATCAGCCTAAATTTGGCACAAATAACTTCCAGGAATTACATACACTACCAGACAAATATATCTCACTCCTGTCATATGGAGTAACAATACTGGCTTGAAAGGAGAAAAACAACTGGCCAAAAACTTCTACAACTTTTCCTCATTGCACAGTTGCATAGTTTACCATTAGCTAATAGCAATCTGTCAAGAAAAAAAAAGATTCATAGATCATATTCAGCAGTTTTATTTAAATAAACAAACAAAGAAACCAACTGCTAAATAACTTTTGAACAGAACAAAATAAGAACGTGACAAGCTCACCCAAATCCCTTAAATTAAATGTTTTTAGAAAAGTACCATAACACCCAGTTTATGTGTGGTCCACTTAAAGGAAATAATTAAAATAAGTCCTTATGCCAAAGCACTGATAAAGGCAATGTCTGTTCTTTTCTTAAAACAGTTCCAAGAGTTGCAAACATTTTCTTTTTAATGTTGAATTACATTTCAGAAAATAATAACAGACATACAGTTGAAGGTGTGAATTTGTAATTTATGATTATGCTTATTGGTGAAAATTACAGATATCATTTTACTTAGCACTTACTTGACTGAGCTCTAATACTATACCTTTTTCTCTGAAGTGTGAAAGCAACAGAAACTAATCTTTATTTTTCTAATTATATTGTATTTTAGCTGCCTTCTTATGCATTTGTCTCTTTCAGCTTATTCAAATACTGTGTCATGAATGACCTGGTCTTCCATGTCAATTAGTTTGTTGCCAAGTAAAATGCTTTTGGATTTCCTTTTTATGAAACGTTTTGACATTACAGTCCAGTGTCTTGTATATCAGGGCAGAATCTTAAAATCATCACCTATGTGTCTGGGACACTGAACAATAATGTTACACCAGGATTCCCAGGAATAAAAAAATGGAAAGAGGAATTATAATATAATGGAATTGTTGTTTGAATGATAGTAAGTAAAACTTTGTAAATATTAAATATAATATGTTAACACTCTTCTCAGATGTCAACATTTCTCCTACAGCAGTCCTTATTATATAGAAAGTAGTTCTCAGTTAATAAAGAAATTTGATAAAAGCTTTAAAGCTTCCAACAAACTCCATTGTCATGAATACCAAAACATATGGTGGCTTTAAAGCTATGAAATACATGTTAGTAGAAAAGAAAAAAAATGTATTAAACATGAACCATGAAGCAACAACAAAATATCAAATGATATTGTGTAAAAAGGAGAATTATTGCGACAAATTGTGTCATGCAAATCAAAACAAACTTTGGTTGTTGATGAAATGTGTACTACATAGCTTAATAACACAAATGTTAAGATAAGGGAACTTAATTTTATATGGTTGGCAGTTATAATATCTAATCAGTTTAGTTCAGTTGTCATATATTTCCTATGAGCAAATATTTTCCTGTGAATATTTATGAGCCACCTGTATTCTAATATTGATGTACTACAAAAATATGCATACTAAGCAGACTAAAATTTGAACATCATAATGCACATAATCTTTAATCAATCACCTTGTTACTTTGAGACAATTGTCATTAATTTTAAGTGAGCAGCTACACTACAGCTACAGCTGTTGTTGCCAGACTATGTTCTCACTGTCCAAGTAATTTCAGAAAAGTAAGTTGAGTGTATTCAACAAGTCCAATACAACAGCCAAATTATAAGAAAATACAATTCCTGTGATCAATTTACTTGCTGTTGATGAAACTACCCAAGTGGTAATTTATGGTGTTGTAGTTTCCCAGTACAGAAGCAACTTGTATTCTTAGAGCAAAATGACAACCAGGCAGCCATATTGGTTCATGCCAGAGTAGCACGTTATTCTAGTGACTATACAATTAACACTGAATTAGGCTCAAATTTGCCAAACAGATTTTGAATAGAAGTTAGTGGTACAGTTAGTTGTACAGTACATGTAACGACACTATATGAAACACAATTGTGGTCAGGCAGTTGTCTTTAATATGTTGGAGCCCTTTTTGACATTTTCATCATATTGGCATTAAAAATATAAAGTTTTACGTTTATTGGCCAAATTAACTTCCTTTACTCATTTGTGTTAAGGAGTTAACTTTATGGAGCATCTGAGAACCCATTGTTGACATAAAAAAAGAATTACCGCAATGAAGGCACACCACTGAATCAGAATCTGATGTTAATGAAACCATAAACTTTTCATAGAGGAGGTTGGTATTGATGTCTTCTGTCTTATCCATCAAGCAATGGGAGGAACTGTGCAAATAAAAAGCATTTCCAATTTTAACTAAGTCAATTTTATTGAAATAAACCAAGTTTCAGTTCAATTTTTGCAGACTTTTACAAAACTACCCACCTGATCAAGAGAACAGTACTTGTCTTGCAAGATTTTAAATTACTCTGTGGCTCTAATGTCTTCCCTGCATTCCCTGTCTTCCCTATCACTAAGCTTAACAAGGTTGGCAAAAATATTCACTGAAGCATCTACTGTATATTGACTGCATCCAAATACAATATAGATCACTTTTTGTTCAAGACTGTGACTTCAGGCAAAGTGCAGTTTGGTAACTACAATTACAACTTTACCCTTTTATTACAGACAATTTCATAATGTTCAGACTGAACATTAGAACATATGACTTTAGAATACCATATGTACACTATGTCCAGTCCATTTAACTACTGGTAGCTATTTTCTTGTTCATTACCATAAGAAAACGTTTCACTTTGCTTCCTTATAATCTATGGAAACATTTCTGGATATCATCTATTTGCAAGCGCAAAAGACCGGAGAGTGAAAAGTGAAAGGTGAAAATGAGATAAGTAATTACTGGCTGGCAGGGCTAATCAACCTAATCAACCCACAAGGTGAGGCGCTAGCAAAGCTGCAGAGAGTGCTGCGCATAGCAAGGGCTGGCTTGAGGAAAAGACTGCTGCACAGCCCATGGGTCAGAAAAAAGGAGGATAGCGAGCCTCTTGAAAAAAAGGACCAGGTTTCAGGGCACTCTTGAGGCTGAAATTTCTGTGCCTAGTACAGATGGTCTAGTTCATCTAGACTTAGCTCATCTAGAGCTCAGCAAAGAAATATGAGGAGTGCAAATAGTAGTGCTAGTGAAAATAAATAATAATAATAATAATAATAAAAAAAATAATTGCTTATACTGTACTTATATAGCGCTTTTCTGGACACTACACTCAAAGCACTACATTTGATGGGGACTCCCCTCCATCACCACAAGTGTGCAGCATCCACCTGGATGATGCGACAGCAGCCATAGTGCGCCAGAATGCTCACCACACATGAGCTATTAGTGAGGAGAACAGAGTAATGAAGCAAATTCATAGATGGGGATTATCAGGAGGCCATGATTGGTAAGGGCCAATGGGGAATTTGGCCAGGACACTGGGGAACACCCCTACTCTTTTTGAGAAACGCCTTGGGATTTTTAATGGGATTTTAAGTCAGGACCTTGGTTTTACATCTCATCTGAAGGACGGCTCCTTTTTACAGTATAGGGTCCTCGTCACTATACTAGGGCATTAGCACCCACACAGACCACAGTGTGAGCGCCCCCTGCTGGCCCCACTAGCACCTCTTCCAGCAGCAACCTTAGTTTTTCCCAGGAGGTCTCCCATCCAGGTACTGACCTGGCTCACACCTGCTTAGCTTCAGTGGGCTTGGCTTTATATAGAAAAGTGGGAATCGAATAATAAGCTAATTAACATGGAGCAAAAAAAGGTGGTCACAGCAACAAACCCTGGAAATCCGTGAGCCCTCGTGAGAATGTGCAGGTTTCCCAGGGCAACTGCTAGCTGAAGGATGCTGTCATGATACATAAAGTCTGCACTCCACACTTTTTACAGCTTCAATACCATCAGTTTCCCAGCTCCTAACTTATTAACTTCTTGACATATACAGTACCACAAGCAGCATGTATAACAAACAATGGACACTGGCTTTAGAAATATTTTTATTTCTTTTCCATTTTGCAGGAAATATTTTCTACAATGCTGAACTACATTGTCAGTAACTCCAGTACCTTCTGTTCCCTTTTCTCTAGCAGTTTTATTCCTGTCATTTTTTCCTGTAGGTTTAAGGGTTGACAGAGATTCTCAAAAAATCTTGTTGAATCTGCAATAGTTTTATCCTCCTTTTTTGTCATGTTAGATGGCACACTGTTCAACGTTGTTGTCATCTATTTTATAAAAGTATGACTACAGTGTCTTCTGTCTTTTGAGATAGATAAGGACAGAGTAGCCTTAACACTAATGTGCTCACATGGTAAATACAGTGGTTTTGAGACTGGAGGTTGAATCAAAATGCAGGTTGTTTAGCTGAGTAAGCTGTAGCAGAAAAAGAGAGTAAAAATGCGAATCACAATCTGAAGTCACAGCCATACAAGCAGGGGTCAAAGGTTAAGGGGAATATATATATATATGGGAAATCAAGAAAACAGGCTGAGTCGAAGCATGATGATGATGTTATCCGGTCAGTCAGATCCGACTTTTGGCAATTCTATAGGCCATCTCTCACGACACTTTCCAGTCTTGGACTTTCCCTTTCAGCTGTTCTACTGTATGCCTAAGCCAGTGTGTGTTTTGATGGCGTCGAGACACCGCGTTCTTTGGCGGCCTCGTCTTCTTGTTCCACTGAAGTTGAAGCATAGGGAGACACAGAAGGAGATCCAGAAGAATGGCTGAAAAGAGATAAGAACTGGTGAAAACTGTCATATAAGCAAAACCAGGGGCCGCTGAGAAACAAGAATTGACTCTATAACTGAATGTAGAAGTACTGTTGTTCATGGAAATAGATACTCACAGGAAAAATATAAGTACTGGTTTAATTGTGTTCAAGTGGAATTGATCTTTGTTCAAATCTTGTTGTCACGGCAACTGGGGAATTAACAGCACCAGTGTCTGTTTCTGTTTGTTTAGGCAGATCAGATAAACCACATCCAACAATCTGTCTAAAACCTTACATGGATGCTCCCAGGAAGAAGATGGAGCACAGTCTCTTCTCTTGTCTTAAGTAAAGAACCCATTCCTTATTGGCCAGACCACACTAGGCACCCAAGCTCTCATATTGTAGTATCTCTTCTAACTCATTCACCAGCAGTGCTGGGCCTTTTTGTGCCAAGTAGACATCATGAGAGTTGCAAAAGTGGAGGGTTTTCAGGTGTCATATTAGTAGAAACCAGCCCTCAGCCTCCACACTGTGGCTACTGCAAAGTGCCCTGCTCAGCGAACTGCCTTCAATACCATTTTTTATGGAGAGCCCTTGGGAGCACCAACATCTCTCCCTAGTGCCTGACACTACCCCCTTCCAGTGAAGCACCCTTTCACAGAGCTACTGTAGGTCTCAGCTCCAGTCTCTCTGGTGGATGTGCATGTTAAAGCCAACTCCATACTAAGGACAGGTCAGGTCAGAATCTCTATTCTGCTGTGTTACAGGAATATAAAATATAATTCAGGTGGGTAGCTGCGTCAGCATGCGTAGGCTGCAAAGGAACAAGTAATAGGTTTATTCCATGCTGAAAAAAAGAAGAAAGAAAACACAACGTTTCGGCCGTGGAGCCTTCTTCAGGTGTGAGAGAGACAGGGCAGTAGGCAAAGGTAAAGTAGCGGGAGAACAAAGGTTGGGAGGGAGGAAGAGTGAGAGGCGGGATCAGGGGACAGAAAGAGAGGCCAATCAAGAGGTGTGAAGTCAGAATGGGTGCAGAGAGGTGTGAAATGAAACTTCCAATGAATGGAGAAAATTTAAAAGAACAGTAATCTGTCGTTAAGGGAAGGGAGAATGTGTGATCCTAACTGCAGAATAATTTTAGTTTTGGTGGTCTTTCTGATGTATGAGTTCGGAAAACCGTCTTTGAGAACACAAACGGAGAGATTAGTGTGGTCGTGGCCGTCAGAGGTGAAATGAGAAACAATGGGCTTGGAGAGATCTTTAATCTTCACAGCCCTGACGTGTTCTCTGAAGCGGTCTCCGAGTCTCCTTCCTGTTTCTCCAATGTAGATGGCTGGGCATTTACTGCAAGAGATACAGTAAATAAGGTTGCTGGAGGTACAAGATGCTGTCTGGGTGATCCGGAATTGTCCTGAGGGGCCTTGAATGAGTGTGGTGGTGGCTGTGTACTTGCAGGTGATACAGCGAGCTCTGTTGCAAGGGAAAGTGCTTGGTGTGGATGGTTGTTGAGGGCAGTCAAGGGAGCTGTGAACAAGGAGGTTACGCAGATTAGTTGGTCGGCGATATGAGATGATAGGGCGATCAGAAAAGAGGGCCCCAATGGAGGGATCATCCTGTAGGATGGAAAAGTTCTGGTATATTTTATAATTATTTTATAATATTTTATAATTCTGGTATATTATAAAATATAATATTTAGAGAAATATGCAGAAATTCAGTGAGCACAACTCTACATGTAAGTTTCAGTTTTGATTTTAATGTATTATGATCTTCTAACTTTCAGTACTAGTGTGCAATATCCATATCTGACATACATAATAAACAAAGACAAACTTAATAAGTTAAGTGTCTGGAAAAGCTGACATTTTAAACTGCAGATAAAATATTTATACTGTATAACCCTCTGGTTAAATATTAAAGTTAAGCAATTTTAATACGCAATAGAACAAAACAATTAACAGAGACAATGGAAGAAATAAAGGAATATTTAACCTAAAGGTACAAATTACTCATCTGGGAAAGGAATGGCTTCATATGATTCCTAATGTTATTCTTTAAGGGGAAGAAACATTTTAAGTAAAGAATTCATAAGTAATATAAGTAAACATAAGTTAAGAATTCCAAGAATCAATTGTTTTTAATAGCTTGTAGAATATGTGTACAGTATATATATATATGTCCAGTTTATAGAGAGAACTCACCAACATATCCTGACTAATTAAATACATTATGTTACTTTTTCATTATGTACAGTACACAGCATGTTTTTTTGTGCCATGAAATTAGTGACAGCTCGCACAATCTGAAGGCTTGGATGTTCCACTGTAGGCAAGTTTTTTAGAGTCAGCAAAATTTTAGCATGATCAGCATTCATTAAATGGCAGTAAATACGTCTGGCAGGCCATCTGGATCTCCTTTAATGTGTTTTAGGAATGGTCACTTTGGGAATAATGAAGTTGTCCACATGCTTTCATGTACTCAGTTTCCAGTGGACACTGTGTGTTGCCAATACACTAGCAATCTGATTATCTGAACACCTGGAGAGGAAATGTTGTACAAATAACTAAGGTTAGAATAGACATTCTCCAATAAAAAGTAGACAGACTTAATAGTTCAGAAATTCATGCTTCAATCCTAACACTGAGATTCACATCTCATTTGCTTTTAACAATTTATTTAGGTGTTACTGGTGAATTTACCTTCTTTATTGGTCTTAATGTTGAAGCAGTTATAAATATAATCTGGGCTTCACAAGGCAGGTAACTATTATTAGCAATAGATTTAGAGTTTCCTTATATTTTCTCCTACTAAATAGTATTTGCTTGGCAAGTGGTGGATGTGTTTTTGGGTCTGATAGTACTTGGCGTGTCATTGTTTGTCTTGGAGCCCCAGATGGAACTGATACAACATATAGTGTGCAAAATCAATCTATGTCAGGAAAAAGCATGGACTACAAAAATACTGTACTGTACGTCGCTATGGGTGATAGACATACACATAACCTCTACAAGACTGTACAAATATACCGTACATACAAGGTCACAGGTCAAGAGGACAAAGACAGCTATAAGGAGGATGTAGAAGAATGCTAAATATATAAAACATTATCTGAATTCAAAATGTTTGTGTTATACTTCCAAAATATTAATACCATAATAAGTAAATACCACAGTAGTGGAGCCTACAGTACATTTAAGTTACCTTCCTTCCAATCACCACACCCAACTCTACACATGCAAAGTGTTATACAGCTTCACAGCTTGTCCTATTCAACAAAATGGTTTGTTCATCTCTGCAATATGGACTGCATTTCATTTTTTTCAAGTTACACCAACCTCAACCCGTTAGGAAAAAGGGTATATGCTTGCTTTTTGCAAATCATTAAATTAAGTACACAGTCTAATATGGCAAACATTCTAATCACAATTTGGAATTAGCTATACTTTTAGGAACACTATAATCAAAAGATGTGAGAAAGTGCCTGTTATAATAGTCATGTGCAGTGAAAGAAGGAATAATTAAAGAATAATTGCAGACCAGTCAAAAGGCCTAGTGAAGCTCACAGGAAATTTCAAAAGAACAGTTGACTAAAGTTCAATCCTCAAGTCTCCAGATGTTGTAAATCCGTATTTGTTTTCATCTGAATCAGATCCACATCCATATGAGTCATTCAGTATTTACTTTACTTGATATCCTTAAGACATTGAAAAGACTAGATATTGTCTATGTTTCACTTAACAGAAAGATGTCAAGAACGTATGACCCTGTATTGGATTAAGCTGTTAAAGAATGGATGGATGTTGGGAACTATGTGCAACATTTTCTATTTGTTTCATGTGTCATTATCACTGGTTAAATTCAAATGCAATGCTTTCTAATTAGAGCTATAAATTAAAATAAATATTAATGGAAGAGTTTGTAGTACTTGGTGGGATGTGGATTGGACTACAGATATAAAAAAAACAGCAGAGTTTAAGGTCTGTTTAATAGGATGGTAGACATCATCTGAGTACAAATACAAACAACTGCATAAAAAGATTCCAATTAAAGAACTTGTGGAGAAAAGATAGTACAGCTCTTCACACTTCCCTAGTTTGCCTGTGGAGACTCTGATGCTATTACTGTATCCCTGTACTGTAGTTTGTGTTACAGTTACAAAGCCTGTTTGCTTTCTTTAAAAAATATTTACGACAGCCTATTTTCAGGAGAACTGAAAGGGGGTTAGAACAGGGAGCAGATGCGGGCGATGAGTGGAAAACAAGGAAGGGGCTGGAGCGTCCTTAAGAGGAGGGGTCTACGAACGTGACAGTATGATAAAATGAATAGTTTTAGATATCCAAAGCTTTCCTTCCTGGAAAACATATTCTTCCACTGAGACTTTACTCCAACCTTGTAGTGCTATGATTTTGAATGAATTACTATTGATTTTCCATTCATGTTTCAGTACTTTTATAGTATTTTAACATTATTTTATCAGTTTAGTACAAATAATCAAGGCTTTTTTGTTGTTTCAAAAGAAGTATTATCCTTCATTAGGTTCTCTCTATACCTCTGCCTGTCAGTATTGTACTTTCCACAGTTTATTTATGTGTTCCAGGCCATTCTCTCAAAATTATTACGACATTTCCTGTCTTCAATTCTGTGGTGTTAAGGTTTTGACTGTTTATTCATTACTTAAGGCCCAGTTTAAAATTCTATTAAAATAGTTTAAAAATATATAGTGGAATTCTAAAAACGAGCAACTACTTGTATCAGCATTACTGAGAAATGTAAATCCAAAGCCCATTATACTCCAAAGAATATAATCACTATTGACTGAAAAATATATAGTAATTGTGGAGTGTGCATTACAATTACAGCCATGTAAATCCCTCAGCTAGTTCAAACATGTTAGGAAAAATAAAGAATTCATTTTTGGCACAAATCAGGTACTTGAGGGCATCATTGTTGTCTTGCCTTTAGGGATTTTAATGATGAATAAAGAGAATTTCCATTCCTAAAAAGAATATTACTTGCCTGGCATTTTTATCTAAAGCAGCTTACATTAATTTATTTTCATTTACTGTATATGGCTGAACATACTGTTGAAGTAATTTCAGTGAAGTACCTTGCTCTAGGGGTAAAGCAGTAGTGCCCAACCCAGGACAACCTATTAGTCTCCTTACAAGTCCTAACTTCTACCTCACACCTGTCTAGTATTCTACTAGCAAATGTAAATCAATAATTGGAAGACAAATTAAACCTTCTGCTAAGGCAGTCTTCCTTTTCACGAGCACTATATATTATATTAGTTACATTTTTCGACTCCAGAAAGCATTTGCATTTGAATATATTAGCTCATTGATACTTTTTCTATAAATCAGAGTTTTGAATGATGCAGCAGAGCCCTTTTGTTTGAATATAAGATCAATCCATGTTTTTAACTTGTGAGCACAGGATTTCTTCCTTACTCAGCATTCGTCATATTGTGGTCCATATGGTTTTTCAGTTCCTTATAGATCAGGATCCCCCCAACCACTCAACCAAAACGTTGTTTAACTTTGACAGCAGGCTGATTCTGTCTCTGTTCTTCCCTACTGATCCCATGGGATGGCTTCACAGCCTACTAGCTTCTGAGAACTTTATTCAGACTTGCCTTTACACCACACATTTCCTGATCCAGAGGCGCCTCAACTAACCACAGTGTCATGTGTCTTAATCACATAATCATGTTATAATCCACTGGACAGCTGGAGAAGACTTACTGAACAAATTGAACATGATATATTGCAGACTTTCTGGGTTTACTCATCTCTTTACACCTCTTACATACCAAAGCACAGAAATTCAAAGCCAGACTGTGACTTTGTACAAATTATTAAATAATCAAGGATTATTTTATGGTGGTTTTATAAATTCTTAGACTAAATGCATTTTACTAATATTTATAGAAAAACAGTGTATCTTAAGTTCATAAACATCTAATCATGGTCACTCACACAGATCAACTAACATCTAAAATGTGCATTATGCTATTTTAAAACATAGAAGTAATGTTAAAAAAATGTTCAAAACATTTTTCTTATTATGTTGATTGGAGAATACTTTAAATGGCATTAAATTGAAGCAAGTAATTTGATTAAACTGCTTATCATAGGAGGCATAATGGCCCCCTTCAGCAGGAATAGAAATGGTATTCTGTGTCCTTCTTAGGCTCATGCAGCTGGAATCACTGTATTTGAGCAAGCAACGGCTGATCCAGACAGGAGGCACAGTGACAGTGGTAGGGGTGACCTCATAACCCATAACTTAAGGACAGAAGAATGATAACAAAACTGTGAACCAACCGATGAACTCATGCTCCCCAAGGGCAGACAATGGCAGCATGAGAGTGTGTGTTCTCCTGGTGATGCATGGTGTTGAGTGCAACAGACACTCAGTTTTGGCCCTCTGTTACCTTTTCCATTTTTAATGGTGGCCAAACTGCCACATTGCAGTGCCTTGTTAGGAGAACATTCTTTTAAAATTATAAAAGGAACGCTCCCATCACCTCTTTCATCACAGCTGTCCTGTTAGGCATGTCTGTGATTTAAGGGTTCTCTTGTCATTATTAAGCGCATGGGTTCTGTAACAAGGAACATGTGCTCTAGACAGGGAGATGCCAAGCAGTCATTGAGCTGGTTAATAGTTTATTACACACGTGTGCAGTTGCCTATGAACTTACATCACCACTTAAAAGCTTGGATAATGCTAATGAAGTTTCTCAGCACATTTAAAAATTTACTCCACCCACTACATAAAGCCAGTCGAGAGAACTGCAGGATACTAAGTGTTACTGGAGTGTTACACAGTTGTGTAAGACAGCATTTCAATAAACTATTACCAAGGGCTCTGTGAAAGTCAGTTTTTTTTACTGCATTAAGAAAAGTTTACAATATGTCTTTAAGGAACACACATACTGTATATATATTATATACATGCAATGTATACAAATTTGTAAACTTAAGTTGTATTCTACAGCCACAGCATGTGTAGCCTATTTCTTTCTGGTTTAAATAAATAGCTATATTGCTTTGTCTCTGTTATGTTGTTATATTATCACCTTTGAAGGAGCAGATTAGATCATCACACCTGAAGCTTTAAAACAATTCTTGTTCTATAAAAGGAAAGAAGACCCTACTGTTTTCATTTAGAATGAGCCAATGAGTCATTCCATATTGTTATGTCTCCTGAACAATTAAGCTTCAGTTGGTATACATTCATTCTCAGGTTTCAAGTCCAAACCTGGCCTTTTAAGGCAGTAACAATGTCTCTCAAACCTGTTCCTTATTACCAATGCATGTGGGATTAAGATAATATCCCATTTCTTTGAAAACCTGCTTCCTTCAAATCCATTAAATGAATGTCAAGAAAAGCCTAAAATAATATCATCTTTATACCACATATTATATTATATGTGCTAAATTATTTCCAATGTATTCTTCTAAAAGAGCTACTGTCACAAAATAAAATCAATTTTTAGTTTATAGAACTCCTTAAACCAAATAGCTACATTCACATTGTTTCCAAGGGGTAGATCATGTTGTCTAATGTGTGCACATGACATGGTGACACAGTGATTAGCATTGATGCTTTGCAGTACAGGGTCCCTGGGTTCAATTCCAGATCTGAGGGTCCTATTTTTGTACGTCCTCCCTGTGTTTGCATGGGTTTTCTCCAGATGCTCAGGTTTTCTCCCATAGTCAGAAGACACATTGGTAGGTTAATCAGCATCTTGGAAAATTCCACCTAATTTGAGTGTGTGTGTTTGTGCCTGTGTGTGTGCTGCGATGAGTTCTTGTGGCATCCAGTCTAGGGTGATCCCCCTTTCACCTGTTGCTTGCCAGGATAGGCTCTGTCTCCCCCATAACCCTGAATTGGATAAAGTATTTAGAAGACGGATGTATGCACATGAACACTTAAACCATAGGAGTATTACCAGAAAAAAATATTTTCCAATAGCAGTGTGTTCATTCAATTGCACTGCATTTCTGGACTTGTATATTTGCAACATAGCATCCATAATGCTTAATCAGCATCTGACAATACTTTTCTATGATGAAGATTAGGAAATAATGACGGAATTTTTTTTTGCGTGTGTAATCGAGCAATGGATTAGCCTTCTGTGTAAGCTGTAGTTTTGTACACTGTACGTCCAGGGTGGGGATCCCATTTGCTGCGATCCTTGCCAGGAACAAACTGCTTTCTGATAATTGATGCCTGATAAGGTATCTAAGAGGGTTTTTCAAGGAAATTAAGAAAGAAGAAGCAAGAGATAATCCATTTGTAAACAGCCATCTCCAAAAGGGCTTTCATAATAGTAAAGCCTTTAAGGACTATGACTGTCAAGCAGATTAATGACATCAGTAAAGGCATTCCAACTTTGAGAAGTGTGGGTGAGAGAACTGGACTAACCATCAGAAACACAAGATTAAATGTATTTTTACATACCTGTTTTTGAATTTCAAAGTTCACATCTGGTTTTCTGGTGGCTTAATTCAGAAACAATATTATAAAATATTTTAAAAAGTGATGTGTTTAGCTTTTGAGAATGCTCCCCATTTTGCAGGAAAGTGTTGACACAATTAAGTTATGTTATTATAACTGGAGAGCAGATCACAATGATAAAAGAGTATTATTTAAGAATTTAAATTCTTTGCATCTAATATAATTAAACAATGTTTAACATGCTAGACAGCCCCACTGAAGCTACCATTCAGTTCATTGTGGAATTTAAAGATTTTTCTATTTTACAGTGACAAGTCTTCACAATGGCAGAACACAAAAAGGCAGAGGGATTAAAATATGCCATTCTGAGTATTGTTTTAAGGAAAAAAAGGTTTCTTACTTTATTGCCATTTCCAATAATTTATGTAAGGGCAGAAAATACACAGCTAAATAAAGCTTATACAGGAAATACAGAAGTCACACCGCAGACATGTTCTTTCATAGTGGCTGAAACTTTTATTCTCACATTGATTTAATAATCCTTAGCTGCAGCCCTCACAGTGCATAACCTCTTGCCCCGTGTCATGAGCCTTTTATAAAAATATCCATGTATACACTTAATCCCCTGGTCACTGTAAAAGGGCTATGTCCCATGAAGACAGCAATCAATGTTAAGTATTTAACATCTTACCCTGGTCTTGTTTTTCTTTCTCCAAAGCATGCAGGTAACCCTGTTGAAGAAACAGACTAGGGAAGGATTAGGAAGTTCGCATTTATTAATGAGTTCACAACATGAAACGAGCGTTCCGCTTACTGCTGGAAAGAGTGCCCAGCAATTTCAGCTGTAATCCTGTCTGTAAATGCAAGATGGTGCACTGCACAGAGATTCCCACCCTGACTGTGTCTGCGATCATTGTTTGTCCACCTAATTAAAATGAGGCGAGAAAAGAAGTTCCGTGTTTAACAGAAAGTGCTTACAAATCTGTCACAGAGAACCCCTCAAGTGGGGCTTCAGGTCTGAATGGAAGCCTCTGTCAGAGATTTTA
This sequence comes from Lepisosteus oculatus, assembly GCF_040954835.1. Lineage (NCBI taxonomy): Eukaryota > Metazoa > Chordata > Actinopteri > Semionotiformes > Lepisosteidae > Lepisosteus > Lepisosteus oculatus. The sequence continues at coordinate 30,026,980 of NC_090701.1, forward strand.
TTGGCCCCCCAAGCAAAAAGGAAAAAGAGAGCGAGGGAGAAAGAAAGACACAAAGAACTACATCTTGTGAGAATTTGCTTAATTGCAGGTTGAATTTAGTCCTTTAAGATTACGGAAGAGTTAATCCGTTGACTTTGCAGCAGTCAACAGCCTGGCTTCGATACAAGTCAGGCTTAAGCCACAGCTAGAGAATGGGGTGGATATTGAGAAGAGAGGGTGGGAAAGTTGAAATGCTCCTTTAAAAAGTGACAATAAGAAGGGCTTTGCAAATCAGCATAGTGAGGAAATTGAAACTGAGGCCTGCGGTAGGTTTCAGGAAGTCGCCCCCCAACACAGTAGACAGTAAGACTTTGGAACAGGTGGCTCAGTCAGAGTGAAGAATGGCACAGTGCCACAGCCATACTGTAGCTGCACAGCAAGCAAGTCCCAAGTACTGTACTAGGCCTCTTATACCATGGGCAGTGGAAAAAATTACTTTCTTGTCAAAAGTACTGTCATTATTGCAAGAAAACAATGTCAGTCCTTTAATTTCTACTTATGAGGGTCAGTACACAAGTTTGTTAAAACTTTTTTCAGCTCCAAAACATTCTCCACTAGAGAGTTGGTCCTATGATGGTTTTAAAAAAATAATAATAATTTACCTCTTCCATGCTTGAATGGGCAGCACTAAATGAGAGAAAAATAAAAGTGTTTGCAAATGACATGAGTGAAAAAATAACTTAACATGCTTTATTCTTAGAAGGCTCTTCATATATTTTGTTACCTGAATTCAGATCAAGACCAACTAGCATGAAAAATATATTTTGCATGTCACTTTTTTAATAAAAATTATGAAGATTTATTATTTGACAGATTGACATCATACATAAATAATAGTTACACTGATAAGTGTCATAATCATATTTCCAATATCTTGAGGAAAGGGACTAGTTGCAGTATATCCATTATTTATTTCAGCACTTGTGCAATGGTGAACTGAGAAATAGTTTGTCATAACGTTTTCCTGCATGACAGTGACCTAATATTATGCACACAAACAACAGAACATAATCTATAAAAATGTCAGGGTTATTTATCAAACTAAACATAACCTTAATTAAAGCTCTACAAATCTTTTTGAATCACAACAAAAACTTGTAACATATACAGTAGAGAAACTTTGAATTTGGCATACTTTCAGTGTAGTAAGTTGGTTTAGCTTGAAAAAATAAGGGAAACATTCTCAGACTTGCAATCACTTAGGTTCAGTGAAAGTTCTGAAACTTGTTCAGGCAGGATTTTGAATGCGCCATAGAGCTGGACAGTGATGAATTCCTCTTGTCAATTCTATTATTTTTCTTTCAAATTATTTTGGTTATGTTTGGAGGGCTGGTGAAAGAAAGAGACAAGATTATTGCAGAAGAGTAGCCCTTAAGCTATTTACAGAGTGGGAAAGTCACAAAACAATGTAAATGAGTTGTCTTTTATTGAGTTACTGAATTATGGAGTCTCTGTCAACATGTACAGTTTACGTGCTGTGTGAATGCAGACTTTACATGATAAAGCTGTTGTTAAATTTTCCTCAAATTGAGACATCAAAATACAATTTATTGATAATTCTGCAATAATTGTCCTTTATTTTATTTGATTTTTACATTTTAAATATATGTAACGCATGTTAACTCACTCTTGTCCTGGGAGCTACAGATCTTACAGGTATTATTGTTTCTCTGTAAAGATTATATTTATTATCAATTCAGAAAATATTAACTAGCTTTTTAATTGAAGTTCCATGCAACTGTAACATGGCAAGACCCTGTTTCCAACTCTGTGTCAAATGCAATATGCCTTTGGAGAAGATTTTTTTTAACCTAAGAAAAACATACAGAACAAGAACTGTATTGCAAAAGCCTTCATGCTGAAATCTTATTCATGTCTGCCTGAAGGATGATTGGTTTGTGCAACATATCAGCAGCACATTTATTCTCACTTCTGTCAACACGCCTAATCACTGTGATTGGCAGTGCAACAAAGACATTTACCTGTGCTGAGTCAAATCTCATTCAGCATAGATATGTTTTAGACATTTTAGACATGTATACATGTTTTACACTTATTTTTTTACATACAACCTGGTAAACTTAAGCAGCTCATTAAACCTACAGTAACAGACGTATTGTATAAGAATATTCACTACACTGTGACATTCCCTATACAGCTCACCTTTCATAGAATGCACAGAAAACATTATTTACTTTTCTTTGAAAGTAATGTACATCTCACAAATCTAAAAATGTGTCCAGTTAAAATAGGGCTAAATGGCACATGGATATTTTCAAAACTAGATTTTCAAATCTGACTTCACAGATTTTCCACATCCATTAAGCCAGACATTCCAGTAGCAGGACAAGTATTTTTTATCTATCCATTTTCTATAACTGTACAGCCTATGACAAGATCTCAGTGCACCAGAACATGAAAACTTCATAAAGAATGTGTATACTATTAACAACCATGACTCAAGAGCTGTGAAGCAAGCAGCAGCACACCTTAAAGTATTATTAATATCATTGTTGTTTTCAATAAGATGGCATAGTGATGCATTGGTTAGCACTGCTGCCTTATATAACTGGAGCCCTGAGTTCAGTTCCTGGACTCCTATTTTTGTGGAGTTTGAATGTTCTTCCCCTGTTCATGTGAGTTTCCTCTGGGTGTTCCGGTACCTTTCCACAGTCCAAAGACATACTGGTAAGTAAATTGATTTCTGGGAAAATTGGCCCTGGTGTGAATGTGAGTATGCAAGTTTTTGTGATTGTGTCTGTGTGTGCCCTGAGATGGACTGGTGTCCTGTCCAGGGTGTACCCTGCCTTGTACCTGTTATTTACCAGGTTAGGCTTCAGAGTCCCCTGTGACTCTATACTGGATAAAGTGGTTAAAAAATTGATTGAAAATAATACACCAACACAAAGCATCACTTCCTAATAATTTAAAGCGAAATTGTAAAACTACTAAGAGACAATACTTTTTAATACACTACTCAGAGTATTGTATATGTTTTTTTATATTTTATTCATATCTCTCATTTTTTATATTTGACATTTAATCTTAATGCAGAACATTAAACAAAGCTACAACTAAAATGTAATACAGAGCTAAAAAGGATTATTTTCCAATGCAGTGATTTGAATGTCAAAAGATTTTGTCACATTGCATCTGGAGTTCATGTTCCTTATCTTTAAATTTTACCATAAGATAAAATGGGAGAATGAAAATTTATTAATTTCAATAATAAAGATGTTGCTGTCTTTAGCATGGTCAGCTGGGTGGTTTTGAAAACAATATGCAGCTACAGCATGTTTTGTCTTCTTTTTTGTCTAGTTAAGTTGGTGAACTTTTTCCTTCTTGGGACTTGCAGGATTTTGACAGAATTAATACATTGTTGAATACACATGTCATACAGGAAAATTTAATGTGACAGCTGAGGTCAGTAAACACTACCTCTCTAAATCTTATCTCTTCCCTAGTCAGCTGTTCCAGGGTTCCTGTCTTGTCTGAACCTGGAAATGTTTCAGTGACACTCTAGTGCTCAGAAAGATCCTAGAATGAGCTGCTGATACAATGGAAAATGTAAATATCAATACTAAGTAATAAAGTATGTTAATTGTAGATAAAATGAACCTAAAGAATATATTTGCTTCTCTGTTTTCGGAGTACAGCTGCCCATTGCAAAAACAGTGAGAATTATGTTTTGATATATTTATTTCATTTGTAATCATGTTATGAAATTGCACTAGTATATAACAGTCCTAAAACAGCAGTCAATCAAACAATCCAAATTATACTGTGAGCTAAAGGACTGCAAAACATCACATAAATCCTGGATAAAACATAGTGGAATAATAAGGGCAATTTATTTTCAGGTATAATAAAATAGCAAGAATAAACAAAAAATTTCTAAACAAACAATATAAAATTGAGTTTTAGAGAAGGGACTGGATAAAACACTATGAAATAACACAAAGACAGTAATTTTGCTTAATCTATTACTTTAAATCAAGGAGTAGGTTTAAAAAACACATTAACAAATTATTTCTCCATCTCTCTCATTACAGTCTCCCAACTACTCCCTCCCTTAACACAGGACATAGCCTCAAAATTAATCATAATGCTCCCTCTCTTATCCAGACATAGCCAATGAAAAAATTAAACCTGAATCCAGAGGAATTTTGAAATGCCATCAATAGAACAACAATAAACAAATAAACCCTTCTCCAATATGGGCTTATCCAACACAGATTTGATTCTACACAAAAAAAAATCAATATGAATAATATTAGGTGTTATTGTACAATCACAATGTATGTACAAACAGTATGTATGGTCCACCAAAATCCATGGTAACAACCTCTAGATACTTACTGAGTAATCTCTCCAACACTCCCACACCCCCATACTCTATTCTGTCTCTCAGTCTCGTGGACACTGTTACCACAAAAGGTTTAATGAAATTGTGATCAATGTTTTTGAATGGTTTGGTACTATTGAAATGTTATTATATTTCCAAACAATATTTTCTCAAAATGCAAGGCACCTGTAAATGGTAGAGAAGGCAGCTCGTAAGGTTATGGCATTAGTAGAAAGATTTCAAATGGCCTTAAATAATTCCACAGATTCATTGTTGCACCATTCGTCATCACCATACAAATGAAAACATTTAGTATTTTTTATTTACCATATGTAAATGTTCTAAATTATTTTGCTTTTATTGTATAATAAATGGGCAATGTTTAAACAGTTGATAACCCCAGCCAATATGCTCACATTCTAAAATATAACTCTGTACAGTTATTTTTCAATGTTTACCCCCAATAATATCTCATTATGTACCCAGTTTTTCAGTGGAGAATGTTTTTAATCAAAACATGAAATCTCAAACTGAATACTTTTAAGGGTGAAAGAAAATAATGTGAACAAAAACTGCAAGGAGAAATCACAAGCTAAAATGTTCATTGTACTACCTTTGTAATGGCAAACTTTACTTAGTTCAGGTGCACAAAATTACTTTGACAAGTGACACAATTTGTTGATAGGCCTGTCTGACTGCTATAATAGTGGTTCACATGATTTCAGACTAAAGAGTGGTTAGCTAGCAATTTTTAAGTAAATATTCAACCATTCAGACCAAGGAGCTTTTAAAACAACTTATGTATAATGTTGTAGCAAGGCACAGCTCATGAATCACTCTGAATATACTGTACAGTACAGTACCGGAGCATTTTAAGTTGGTTAGGAATTGTAAGGTGTATCATACCACCCAGGCTGATTAGGCTATGACTCCATGCAAAAAGAAAATTAGTTAGGGAAAAAGCTGACTGTGACTGAAGTACCTGGAGAGCTCAATGGTTCAGAAGGTAAAATATACAGTATCCATGTGGGAACAATATCCCAGTCACTCCCTAAACCTGGCCTGAAAGCCTGGAATGGAAAACCCATGTAGTTCCAAATGTAGTTGGCAACAAATCTTTTGATCTTTTGAAAACAACATGTAGGAACCAGCTAGGTGTTCAGTTTGGGGGATTTTACGCAAAAATAGGATCAGCACATAACACTACATAATACTAATAATTGCTCACACTTATACAGTATAGCACTTTTCTGGGCAGTCCACTGAAAATGCATTACAGGTAATCAGGACTCCCATCCACCACCAATGTGCAGCCCCACCTGGATGATGGTGGTAGTTGTTTCTCATCAGCAGGTCCTATAATGCTTGTCAAGATTAAAGGAGATATACTGTACATAGGATGGAGAAAAGAGTGGTCGAATTTTAAAGAAAAACCATCTTCCATCTGCTTATGACTTAAAACTGAAACATAAAATCTCCTTTCATGAGGTCACTGTCATGAAACATTCACCAACCAACTTGAAAAAGCTTGAGCCAGTACAGTACCATATGCAAAGAAGAATAGATCAAAATTGCACCAGCCCTGTCTATAAAGTGGGTAGAACCTTATCCTAGAAGACTAGCAACTGCAGTTGCTGCAGAAGGTGTTTCCAACAAATATTGACTAAGGCACCTAAGGAGTGTCTTTCTTTCTGGTTTTAACTTCTTGTTAGTTTTCATTTGTGTTCTGTGGTTCTGTTGAAGGAAGTCTATTGGGATGACATGGTCAGTGTGAATTCTTTTATCCGCCTTGTAGACTTGTAATTTAAGTCTAAAAAGTTCCATACCTTCAGCCTGACATTGGAGGAAAATAAGCAAGGACCCTTAATCCCTGTAGTGCATTGTTCATTTTAACACACGCCCCCTGATTTAACTGCCCCTGATTTAACTTGTACAATTTTTTTATAAATCCTAACATTTTGATTGCCTTCATTATTGAATTTGGCCAGCTGTCATTTAACTTCTTCTTCATGATATTTTAATGTTTAAATATAGATGAAAAAAAAAAACTAAATACCTATTTGTTCTCATAGGTAGGCACTTTAATCAAATTAAATGTGTTTCACAATATTAGTCAGCTTTCCTGGTCATTAGTAGTTCGAAGTAAAATGAATCTGGAAATGTTAACCTTTGCACCTATCACTGGCAAATGATAAAAAGAACAGTCAAGTTAAACATGAGAAAATAGCCATTATTCTCATAGGTGTGGTCTCTGACAGGGTAAGCTAAATCTTCACCATAGATCAGAGACATCATACTCAGTCCTCAAGATTTTATCGGTCTCTCAATATGGTCAACAGTTAGTTATTAATAATTAACAATCAATCCAATAATTCTTTCCGTTGTGTATTTATTGTTCAGAAGCACATTTCAGAAAGATTCTGTGACCTACAAAATACCTTACAATTGGTATGATTGGGATCCCTCCTCTTAAGGGCACTCCGACTCTTTCGTATTTTAGTGATTATATGCACCTGCCTCTTGTTTTGCTCCACTATTTAAACCTGTTGCTCTTGCTGTTCCTGGCTCAGCATTGGGAGATGGACACCGGGAAGCCCACCTACCATCGGGTCCAGGAGAGACCCAACAGCATAGGCTTCATCACAGTGTCCTAACCATTATGCCATCTGCATCAATTCCTGAACTATGCTTTGCAGGAACCTGGACCGGCTCCCATTATAAGAATGGCATGGAATTAGCAAGTATACTGTAGAGCAATTTCAAATAAACTATCATTATTGTTTGTTTCCTTAAGTGAAAGTGGTATTATACTATCAAGTCAAGGAGAGTTATTATAAACTGAAATTGTTTTGTCTGACCACAGATCAATGGGCCAAAGTTATACTGATCACAGTTCCATAACAGTTCTCTCACTTTTGTTTTCCTTGAGCTCTCCTGATTGTTTAAATAGACTAGATTAATATAACTATTCCCTCTAGTAGGTGACAACCAAGAAACAAAGCAGTCATGAGCCATGTCTACCATCAGTTTCAGATACTGCCATCCATGAAGCTTTTTCCCAAACTATTTGAGGGAGATTAAAAAACCCACATTTACTACTTCCTCTGTTTTGCACACCCCTGGACTATTAATAATAATGTAAAATATACATTATGTGTATCCTCCAGATTGAGATTATCATGTTCAATGCTATCCCACAGATTATCAGTATCATCATCATTGGTTTCCAGGGTCAAGCTGTAGGTGCCAATACCTTGCTTTTTCGGTGTTGTTCTGTCCAGTGCCATTTTGGTAAGGCTAGACTATGTAGATCCTCCTGGCACCCGACCTTCTACATCATACAGCCACTCTCTTCATGGCTCTCTTTTTGATATCAAACACTGGTGTCTTTATCAGTCTGTCACTCTTCATTCTGCAGGTGTTTGCAATATATACTGTATATATGTATTGAATTTTCTTTCTTTAACAGTCCGTTACAGTGTTTTCTACTCTCATTGTCTCTTTCTGTTCCCATCTTATGTTTAACACTTAGGTTCAAAATTAAACTTCAAACTTTACATGTAGTAATTTAAAATGAAAAGGAATTGATTATTACATATTTAAATCTGCCTAGAATGATTTTCCTAAAAACATTAGCCAGTTTAGTTTTCTCTTTTGAAAAAACAATTCTCTGACAGAGTTTTAGGTACTTGCTTTTTATTTATTATGTTTCAAATTTCTTTCCACTAAAAATTCTACATTTTTTAAAGTTCTCTACATATGAACAGGTTTTTGGGTGCAAAGGATTTTGTGTGCAAACAAAGAACTATACAGGAAGAATCTAAAATGTAAATGTAAATATAGATTGGTAACTTGTCTGTTCACTAACAGTCTCAATCAATTTAGCACTTCCCATTGTGCACGATGAAGGATGTGAAAAAGTTCAATTAAGTTTTTGTGCAATTGTTTGTTGCTGGTAAAAAATTAAGCATTAAAGGAAACTTATTCATGTGTTGTTTTCCACCTGAAAGAAAGCAAAAAGGATCAGAATGGAAACTACACATCCCTGTAAAGAGCAAACATTCTACTGTAGATGGAATTAAGATGAATAGTTCTAAAGCTCAAATATTCTAATGATGAGATTCTTTGTCCATAGCAATTTGTTTATTTATTTTTTTAAATGTCCACTATTGTTTGGAATACTATGCAAGGTTCAAGAATCATAAGCAAGGTTTGTTTACATCACTCTTTATTCCCTTTTGCGTTTTATTCCTTTCAAACTCGGCCAACATCATTTTAATTGCAAGCACCAACGTTTTTTTGTGAAGAGTCTACCATATTCCACACTTGTGTGAGTCTCCAGAAACATACAAGAACTTGCTTAAAAGCACATTATCCTTTTCATCACTGCCTTACCCCTGCTGTCCCTAGCACAAAAGACTGCTTCGAACTTTTCAAGTCTGTGTTTGGATGGAAATCAAAAATGTTGCTCTTGACCTTTGGAGGTTGCAGAGTAATGAAAGACTAGGTGTAAAATTATAATGGCTTTAACAGATTAGTATTCAAGTTATGCCAAAACACCAGGAGAAGTGTTAAAATCCTTCATAATAAATGTCTATTACTGTAACACTCACTTCAGCAGTTTGGGATGCTTAGCATATCAAAAGACTTGTAGAGATAGAAACCAGCACAGGAATTTGATGCCATTTTTTAGACCCACTGGTCTTTCTAATTCATATAAATGATACAGAATCTGCTATGCTCAAGAAATCAGTCATTTTCACAGACAATACCAAAATAAAATAATGATGATTTAGGAATTAGCATTATTTTAATCTTTTATCAGGGAACATGGGGCATTTGTTTCCACAAAGAGTTGTGGAAATCTTTAACAAACTACTGTACCTAATTATACTGTCAAATGCCCTAACTTTTACTTCTTTCCAAAATGGCTGGTCATGACTCTCAGATCAGTTTTACTAATTGATATAAAATAGACTGGATGGGAAGAAGCTCGTGAATAAGTAGAAAATTCCAAACTATTGATTTTGATAGTCTGAAAGCAAAATAAAAAGATAAACAAGTACAATAAAAGAAAGACACATTAATTAGGGAGAAACATTATTTATGATCAGATTTATCACATCGTGAAACTCATTATCACATAGCCAGAAAATAAGGGGTGCATGCACCTTCTGGTGTTTTACATGTGGAATGATAATTGAGGCAATACCAGAGCCTTTTGTTTGAGTTTTCAGTTCTTGGTACAAACTTACCAACATGGAATCAGCTCTTTAAGTGAGAGCCAATGAGCTGCAGATGTTTTATAAACATAAAAAGGAACTGAAAAGCCCTCAAAGAATGAAATAAAGTAAAGCATTTTCACTGCTGAAGTGCAGGTGACGTTCAAAGAGACTGCTGAGGTCCAAGCAGGTTCTCTAGTTACTTGGGCAATAATAGACCACAATTACCTCGAAGCTCTGATCAGCTCTCATGGTGAGAACATTTGCAAGGCTTTGTCCAGTACAGAAAAAACTGTAAATCTCTTTGAAGCTGATCCAGCTTTTGAAAAATTGACAACATTTCTTTTTTCTTCGTGGTTTACTTTGTACCAAAGAAATCATCACTGATTGTACAGCATAGATTTTTAAAATCCTGATTTTTTTTCTCCTTACTTTCTAAGTTAAAGATACACAAGCTGAAATAATCCATTGCAGATCATACTATTTACAGAATCAGCTGATTCATTATTTAATGCTCTGGGTTCAGAGTTCTGAAGAACAACCTGAAATGATCAATTTCTTTTAATTTCTATGTATTCTAATATTGTTTAACATTTACCAATCTGAGTTTCATTTTGCAGGTGTATTAGATCCTAAGAGAATATTATAATATGAGAAATGTTCAAAGAAAAAAATCCTTTTGACCCATACACTGTAACCCATTCAGTGACTATAAAGTGATACATCTAAGTACCTATTTTTTTAGATTTTTCTTAAAATCAACGGTTCATGAGGTTCCTGATTAATATCTATGTATAAAAAAGGTGATTAGACCAAAACATTTCACAGTTGAAAGGAAATCCTTTCAGGGTTTCTCTATCTTTTCTAATCCAAAGAAAGTGGATTTTTAAAATCAGGAATGTTAGATCAGACAAATCTAATTGCCACAATCTGCTGTGCTGTATTCAAGTTTACTTTAGAAAAGTTCAATGCAACTATTCAGGATCTTCCTGTCCATTTTGGATTTGCAATATTGTATAATATTATACAGCTACAGATTGTGTGAATTTATCATACCATGCAACCCCTCTGTTTTATATAACTGTGAAAGCTGTGTTGAAGGAATCAGTGAAAATCAAACAACATCTGATCAACAAATTCTAGAAATATTATAATGTATGAGTATAGCCAGTGTCATCTCAAACCTCTGATATTAAATGAACTTTGCAAAGGACATATATAGTAAATAACATGGCCATGTTAAGTGTACTTTTAGTGAGAAGAAGGTGCTGTGAATTTGAAGTTCAAGCTGTCATGTAAAACACCAAGATCCGGCAGGGCTAGTGTGGAGATTAATGAAGAGCAGGTGTAGGTCGTCTAGACGATTGCAAAGTGCAATGCGTGCAGTGTAATTGAATGTGCAGGTGCATCTTGGTAAGCTGCCAGCCCTCACTGCTGTAATGTTTTTAACTTCTTGACATCCTACTTAAGGTTTCCAGTTATTACATAAAGTGCCTCACAGCACTTGTTTAAAAGCAAAGCGAGGCACACAACCCCTGCTTGTAAAAATATATCTCGGTCATTAGAAACTTTTGTTTGCTTTCCCCTCTTTCTCTTTAGTGATCATTATACTAGTTTTTCACATATAACCTTTTTCGCAGCCACTCCAAGCAATATATAATAGGTTGACATATCTCTTTCATAGGAGTCTCTCCAAAGTTGTCCGTTTTATAATAAGACATTGGTTCATTTGGATTGCTCTTTATTGACATGAACCTGCCAGAGCCAAAGAACACAGTCAAATCCATAAATACGAGTCCTCGACAGATCACCCCAATAGGAAGGGCAAATCCTGTGGTGTGTGTGAGTCATGCAATGGGAGGCTCCTGGGTTGAGTCCCAGTTGTGCAGAGTTGCCAGCCTTGGCATGAAAAGAACCGTGCGTGCAATGTTATTGGGTAACAAATACTAAGGCACTACATTAAACTAAAGACAGAAGTCAAAACATTTTTAGCATGCAGCATAGCCACATCATGCTCAGCTTTCAACCTGGCATGGAGTTGATGTTCACAGAAACCACAGCTTAGGTGGTTCTCTGGGGGGTCTGGAAAAGTGATCTTAAAACACAGTCATTTTTAACCTATTGTATTAATTTGAGTAAATGCAAAACGTATTCTCCTTGGCAATGGGATTGAAATCTGTTTCTCCCAGTTCTGCAAGGTTTTGCATCAGCAGGATATATTCTGCATATGAATTGAAAAGAAACTAAAACAATGAACCTACAGTATCACTTGACTCAGAATAAATGCATTGAATAACATCTTAACACACTACATAGGAAGTCCAAGTAATTCATTGACATATTTCGAGTCCAGTGTGGGAGATCGAATTCTGTGGCGATTTGAGAAGCTTTACATTCAATTAGATGAACACTTCTTCAACTTGAAGGTTTGCTGGATACCTTGAAATGCTTTTTAAAAGCAGTACATTATCTGTAAGCAGGATGCATTGAGCATCTGTACATCCTATAGTCATGAAGTTTTCAAAGCAGAAATACTTGGTCAAATAATAATTAAAAAAAAAGATTATATTGTGTGTGTGTTATGGAGCAACTGTGTCTTTCAGTTATTGTGATGTTGCTCTGTGGGTGTGTAGCTTAGAGACCAGTCAGAGAGAAAAACAATTGTAGGCATTCATTTGACAGTGATAGGAAGACCTACTGCATTTCTATTCAATATTTCGCTCTAGAAATAGTTTAGTACACAGATCGTAATGTGTAATGCTTTACTTGTGGACTACACAACCAGATGGACTACTAAAGCTTTATGGCTAGACCAGTGAAAATGTTATATACTGTATGTCCTGTTGGTTAAAAAGGAGAAGCGGGTGTGCTTTCCTGTACTGTATGTTATGAGGGGAAAAGTAGATAAACTAAGATTAAGATTTAGTTTATGGAACCTAATGCACAGTGCTTTAAGTTTTAGGTTAGGGGGTAATCAGTTGAGGAAAACAAGTGTAGAGACCCTGCTTTAAAAGAGGTTTATGACATAGATCCTCCATTCCATGCTACCAGATTAAATGGGACCTGCCGCAGGGTGTTATTTTCAAAATGATGAAATGGTTTCACTTCAGGATATTGCACTTCTGTTTAGACTTCAAAGGGCTGTGCATCGGACCATTAGTGAGGATTACTGCACGTATATCACCATTAAGCAGGCAAAGAATGTTGAGAGAGTCTGGAAGACATCTAAAATTCTGGAGAAAAGTGCCTCAGGACAAGTCAACAAGTCAAAGAATGCTGTGTAGAGAGTTTGGTGTTGCTCCCGATATTTTACTGGATTCTGGAAGGCCCAGACCTTTACTTTTTCAGTTTCTTCAGAAACCATAAATATTGTTTATGACTGCAAAATCTTTAAATTTCAGCCACCTGTCTGTCATGTCATTGAACCCCTGACTCTGCTTATTTTTGTGTCTAGCTCTGCTTGGAGATAGAGTTTTTATGCCATTCTTAGCAAGCCATTCACTTGGGATTAATAAGTGCATTGATTACCTAGCCGTTTATTTCAGAACTATCTAGTGTTTATTGGTATAAAATCCAAGTGTCTCTTTGAAGTCAAAACATGGTGTTAGTGATCACAAGTCCATGCTCTGAGCATGTTACTGTTTGAAGAATACTGTTTGAGTTGACCTACAGTATGCAATTATATTATATGAAGACTACAAGTGGAGTAAATAAGGGTTCTGATGTTCATGGTCCCAAAAATATCTTCTGTGTTTTATTTCAATCTAGAAAGGAGACTATGATCTTAGGTCATGTTTTAGGTAACTTTGTTTAGGACACACTTTCTTGTATTCTTCGAAAAAGATGTAAGCAGGGTAGATCTTTTAAAAAAATGTTATTCAGTCACAGTTACAGCTGCTGAAATGCATTGGTGCTTGATGACCCATTTTTAAAACCCACCTACATGCCAGACCATGACTAGGAGCTTCCAGACATTATTGTCCTTTTCCCATCACAACTGGCTAGTTGCCAAAGGATTTGGAGAATGTGCTGGAGACAGTAGACAGCTGTGTATGACATCTTTTATTGTGGATAAATTCTTGCACATCAGCTTCCAGACATACGTACCTTGGCAAAATGAGAACTTGATCCAAGGGCACAGGGTCCAAGAAAATTGGCAGTCTCATTTTGCTGCAGTCTTTTTCCACCAGAATAGCCCTTGTGATATTTATATCATGTACAGACTGTCTTTCACCTGTTCTGCTGTTGAGTGCTTGGTTATCAGAGTGTGAAGGATGGAGGCATCCTATCAGGCCATCACAGTAACTGAAGTGGCTCCAGGACTCAAAGACACCTTCCATACTTCATCCTATCAGTGCAGACCCTATATTATTCATTAGCCAGGTTTGGAACCCTTGTGCACAATACATTCAGTAATGGTTGATTTTAGTGTTCATTCTCATATGGAATACAATATTACTTAACATTAAATGTTTTATGAGGGATCAAGATCTTACTACACTAGATCACATCTAGTTCAGAAAGGTAGCACCCTCATTTCAACAAACACCCTCAACAAACTTCTATTGTTTTTTGTTAAATAGCCTATGCAGGTTCAAACTTGTTCATAGACACTATGTGGTCTGGAACAACCTTAGCATTGTTAAATGTTTACTGAGTATTACAGTATGTCAAACTTTTTTTTTTCAAAATATTTTATATATTGACCTAATATTGTCTACCCACATTTTCCATTAAATTTCTTCAAGAGATCTTATCATAGTGTATTGATACAATGTGCCATGGGACTCAATACACCATCTCAAGACCCACTAAATTTGATTTAATTTTGAATCAGTGAAAGTCAACTATATACTGTAAAAACAGATCACAGAAGTCTGTTTCTTCATTTTGGTAGCAAATTACTGAAAGCAAAAGTTGTGAGAGTAATAGAGGAATAAAATAAATAGTGCTTTTTTGATGATGACCATAATGCTGACAATTTATTATTATTATTATTAGTAGTAGTAGTAACCATGAGATCACAAGTCACAACAGATTGTCAAGATCAGTTTTTGATGGTTTAGGCAGGAGTGCTTTGCTGCTACAGAACTCTACTACTCTACTTGTAGTGATTCATGACAACGTGACTGCATGGTGCCACATTGATCAGGTCCCATTACCTACTGTAACCTGCTGACTTTCCAGTTAACTTATTCGGACATGAAAACTTTATAGCAGAGATACTCAAATCCTTGTGCTATGTATATAAAAGCAGCTTTCTTATTATATAAAAATAAACTGTTCACTAGACATGAACTGCATTGAACATTGATGGAATGAGCTGGAATGATTTATGGCATGTAGGGCTCAAAGACCAATGAGAAAGCATTTGTTTATCCTGGTCTAACAATAAGAAACAGAATCTGCAAACTGGCACAAAGCATGGTTTGCAGATGTACAGCTTGCATTGCATCCAGTGGTGGTCACACTAGCCAATGAACTTCATCCCAGTTGATCAGCTCTGTTAATGACAAAAGTTAATCAACAGAATTAATTTACTGGTACAAATCTGCAAAATTCAAGAATAATTCCCAAAACTACTGTAAATATGCTTTCTCTGGGCTTTTGACATTTTAATGTCAAACCGGACAAAACCTGAGTTCCTGAATACAATGAAGCAAACAAAGAACACAGTATATTAATGAAAATACAGACCTTTAGACTGAATGACTAATGACTAAACAAATGTTGCTGTATATTGCTTCTCAAACTTATCAGCTATTCTTCCATCAATTTTTCAGTAAGTGCATTATCATTAGATAGAGAAGGTGACACGAGTCTATAGCAGGTCACTTTTCTGACCAGCAAAATCCATACTGTACGGTATGTTTCAAAGTAATTACCTGACACCCACTCCTATTGGAAAATAATGTCAGTTTGAAAACATGTTCTATTTGTTTTTTGGATATTAATAGGAAATCCAATATTTTAATTTTTTGTTTCCATCTAAAAATAGATACAGTACCTGCAACACTCTGCATGACCACATTATAAATCATGTCATCGTTCTCAGTATGGATTTGCTCTGCCTTTCATATTTGTGCGTTTCTTAGATTTTTGTGCTGGGCAGTACATGTCATGGCTTAATACAAAACCACAAAGATTGGGCAAGTTAAGAGTCTCGTATTAAAATGCAATTTTGGCACTTGATTGAAGGTGCTCTTTAGTTTTCACTGATGTGTTTAAAGGGAAACGTTGCTGACCAAAATTTGGCAGAAAACATACTTTGTAAACTAAGTACAGTACTACACTAACACCATGTATTAACCCTTAATACACCCTTAGCTGAAATGTTGTGTTTCTTTTCTTCTCTTTTCAACATGGAATTAACCTTTACTTGTTCCTTTGCAGCCTACGTATGCTGATGCAGCTACTGTACCTACTTGAGCTACTGTACAGTACTTAACCCTTAATACTACCTCTACCCTCATTCTCATTCGTTTACATCAGATCACTTCAGCTTTTTGGCTGTATACTGTAGGTTGATATGGTTTCAAGCTATTTGTTATTTCAATTGGGAGAACTTAATAAGCAAATATTACTAAAATCAAGG
This sequence comes from Lepisosteus oculatus, assembly GCF_040954835.1. Lineage (NCBI taxonomy): Eukaryota > Metazoa > Chordata > Actinopteri > Semionotiformes > Lepisosteidae > Lepisosteus > Lepisosteus oculatus. The sequence goes on from NC_090701.1 coordinate 30,043,181, forward strand.
CACAGATGGAAAGTGAAATGACATATAAAGAATTGCATCTTTCAGTTAATTGAGGTATTGAACATAAGTTTGGGTAGAATCAATGAACTTTCACTTTCCTACTGTATTAGTAGATGCACTCCCCTCCCTGCCTGTCTATAGATGGCACTGTACACAACTTTTCTAGCACTCTTGAGTTTTGTTTCATCGGCATACAGACTTGTTTTGCATTTAGTATTGTAAGGACTCTTTATTGGCCATATACAATTTCTTGTATTAGGATCTTGCCTTTGTTCACATACCCCAACTTGCTCTCCATGACACACACATAGGGAGAGAAGCTTGGGGTCAGAGCGCAGGGTCAGCCATTTATATGGCGCCCCTGGAGCAGTTGGGGTTAAGGACCTTTCTCAGGGGCCTAATGGAGTAGGATTCCTCTGCCAGCCATGGGATACGAACCGGGAACCTTTCAGCCAGTGGCCCAGATCCTTTGCCACAGAGCAACCACTCTGCCCCAGTGGGGCTCCTATATATGGAACCCCAAATATGGTCTCCTATATCAGCAAGCCTTCCATTATCTTTGAAAAATGATGGCAGTTTTGTACCCTTTCCCCCTCCCTCTCTGACTTGCTAACCATGCCTGCCCCATTCTCTCTTTTCCCTTCCACTCTGCCAATGATTATGAGCACATGAGCATCAGCCTGCAACAGAAATGGATTTTCTTGTTAATTTCCACGCTATCCCTATTGCTCGAGTCTAGGCAGCTACAGTCAGCAATGGGTCCCCCCCTCCCCTTTTTGGTTGTCATCCAACTGGTAGGTCAGCCCCTGACTCTACCCTCTCCCAGAGCTCCTAGTTGCAAATGCAGTATACATATTTTTCCCTTCTCTATTCATAAATTCAATTCAGAATACATCCTTTTCCATTCCATTTAATGTGGCATATTTCAGCAAGCAGAAGCTCTCTTCCAATTTCATCATCAGGCTACTCTTTTGGGACAGCATTTTCCACTGCCCCTCAAAGTTCCAATCTAGCCTGTGCTACTACCTTCTACCTGGTAACCGGTATCTCTCTTCCTGCAAACTGCTTTCATCTTCCGGTTCTCAAACACTGAATTTCAATATCAAGCTAGCTGGTTCTGTTACTGCTGCTAGCTGCTAGTGCTGCCACCTGTTTGTTGACTTGTGTTTTGTCACACACAGCATAATGCTTCTCATGCACTGCATATCTGAAACTACTCATTCAAAAAAGCTCAAGTCTACATCATATGCTCTTTTGATTCATTTAATGGTACATACACATTCTGTTTGGTTCTGACGAAACTGCAACTAAACTGATTTGCTCTTAGCTCAGTGTTTGAAATTTGCACCAGTGTTTTAAGAATTTTTTGGGGGGATGTGACAGTGCTGATCTCTGTAATTCCCTCAGCCTAGTGACTTTAAACCAAAGTATTAAGCGTGCTAGCCCTATATTTGCTGGTTATTTTAGTCATAAATAGAGAGATATTTAACAGTTTAGAATGTATAGAGGGAGCAAAATTTAGACTCTCTTTAAAGTAACATTAGACTTCAAGTATCCATTGGAAAAAAACATTAAAACACTCACAGTAGTTGTTAATATAAATTCTATCAAAATTATACTGTACTTACATTACACTAGCAAATAGAAGGATGGCTATCAGTAAGTACTGTTTCGGGTAACATAAATAGGATCACCATCTGAAGAAAATTTCATGCAAATTTCCATATCTGTTAAGTTAAAATTAAAGGGAAACCAAATAATGATGTACTGAAGGACCGTCTTTAATAAAAAAAACAGTTAAATTGTGTAACCTAACTAAATGAGAGTGAAAATGGATAATATTAACAGCGTCATCCAGGGATCTTTGTTTATTTGTAGTTTTGGCTTACCATAATGATTTCAGTGAATACTGCCCTCCTGGCTTAAATACCTTCTTATGTATCAGTATTCAAACTAAGAGGATAATGTGTTAACTGATATCTCAGCATGGTGGGGAAATGGAAAAGGGGTAATGATGGACCAGTCACATTTCTTGTTAGGGAGAGGCATTTTGCTTTTTTTCAGGGTAAACCTGATTTTTACACGTCGCTGTGCATGAGATCATGTTATGTCTTCCATTCTTTCTTACCTTGACAGGACCAACATATGTTCATCTGCTGCTTCACAGATGGTTGTCTGAAAAATAAATATTTCCAGGCAAGTGACAAATGTCAGAATTGTAGACTTTTTGAAGCTACAAACAAAAATATTGGATGCCTTCATGCTAATGTAAAACCTGTGGTAGTTCATATTTCTAAACCATCATGTGATATTTAATGTTTGAATCCATTCTCAGATTCAGTACACTCATAGCATCAAAACTGTCAAACCAGAACAATGTTTGAAGAACAGTTTTTCCTGTGCAGAGTAAAGATCCAAAAATGTAATCACCTAGATACTCAGAGCATTAGTGGTCAATGTATCATTTACAACTTGGGCTGGATTTAAAAAGAATATTTAATGTATACAGTAGAAAAAACTGTGTGCAGTTTGCTGAAAGAGAACTGGCTGACCATGGACTACATCCACAAGGAAAGACGCATACTGTACCACATGCAGGAAGAGCATTCCCTGTAATTGTTGTGTTAAACTGAATCAAAGTATTAATGGAGACAGATGTGAGCACCAACATTCTGGAGCAAAATGGGTGACTGACAAGCCTCAGAATAATCCAAGAGCTCAAATCAGTGGTAAAAGTGACATAATTATCACAGAGTGACTTAATTATTAGAAGTAAAAAAAGTGTAGTGTGTATGAATGATGTTGTGTTGCCTGCCTGGTGCCCAAGTTTCAGTCCTGTCTGAGTGAGTGGATTGCTGATGCAAGTGAAAAACGGGGGTGTTGAGCTCAGACAGCTGGGAGCTGTGTATAAACACTTCAGGCACCGAGAAATAAATAAATACTCATTTCTCAAATGGCTGTTAGAGAAATCAGTGACACTTGTGGGTTTTCTGATTTCTCTCTATAAAACAGAACTGAACAAGAAAAAGCTTACTGTATCTACTCCCAGGGAGATAGATAAGTAAAGTTTTACAAACACTGCACTTAATCGATGATAGTTACAGTAAAAGTCAGATTGGTTATTGCATCATTGATGCATTGGAGGTCTTTCTGGAGCAGGTATAACATGTTGCAGTTAATGGAGCACTGTTGTATTGGGGAAGTTGTATCTATAGAATACTTACAGTAAGAAGTATTTCAAATATATATGAGACATCAAAACTAATAAACTTTAAATAAATTACACATTTATCCTTAAATACTTATACTGTACATCAATGCTAGGAACATTAATTAAATAAAATGCAAGAACCTCAAGGTTCACTATGTTAACAATTGACTATGACATTTCAGGAATAACATGACTATGTGACAGTGAAAAGAATGGATATAAAATTAATGACAACACTTTCTTTTAGAAAAGACAGAAATGATAGAAGGTCTTAATTGTACAAAAGGAAAACAAACCCTGCAAATTAGATAGCTGGAGCAAGAGAGTTAAACCGGTGAGAATCTATACACTGAAGGTTAAATTGGAAAGTTTAAATTCTAAGATTAATTTAACATTAGGTGTGCACCTTTCATCCTCTCAATAAATTACACAAGTATTTCTTCTACAGTATCAACCTTAGCTGTCTGTTTTGTTCTGTAAAGCAAGTGTTAAACATGGTGGAGAGACTTGACAAATGTGCTGCTACAGTATATGTTTTTTGAAAGAGTTAACGTTTTTTTTCAGGAGTGGAAGACAGTCAAAAACATCCATACTTTCTCTACCAATGCAAGCTTTTCTTTTAAGAATTATGTTTTTTATGCTTGGTATAAAATGCTCTCTTTCTAAATCAAAGCTTTATCCAACTTTGTCATTTCACTTATACAGTATATCTACCTGTATAAGGTAAGACAGTTTAGTTAACACCTCCTGGAAGCTAGGCCCAATTTGTTTAATTTGTTTCTGTATGAAGTTCTGTACCCCAGAAACTGAAAAATTCATCAATCTCTGATAAATGTTAATGCTACACTAATGTTAGAAGTGGAATGGTGTCATAACCTACAGAATTTAGGAATGGAAATAGAAGAACACATAAGAGGAGAAAGGCCAGAGGACAGAATTTATCAGCACCCCCCAACTCCTGCCCAAATACCATCAAAAGGCTGAATTCAAAGGAAATCTAATCTCCAAAAGGGTGGGTAGAAATGTAGAACACATCTGGTTCCTAATTAATCAGAGCCACCCCACCCTCCTTGTAGTTGCAAGGGAGGAGTTAGCTTTGATGGCCTTTCTGTTGGGGCTGACTCATACGGCTTTACTCCAGCACATACTCCTTAATGATCCTGCTGGCCTAAAGAAGTAGTAGCAAGATCTGAACAAGATAAAATCTTGCTGTTCAATACCATGTGATGAGAGACTAAAATTGTAGATGTAGTACAGGAAGAGAGCAGTAAGGGGAAATCAAGTTGTTCAGTAAATCAAAAAGGTGGTATGGGCCCACACTGCTGGGATTATAGAGAGGGACACTGTCTAACACAGAGAGGACAGACTGGAATCAATAGTAGGACAGTGGCAAAGCTAGGTTTAAGGTGACCTGAGTCAATCACTGCCCTGACACTTATCAATTATATGTGATTTTAGGGCAATGGTGTGGCTCTGCTACTTTCCATCGTCAAGTTCTACTGTAAGATCCTCAGAAGATAAAAGTGATGGGAGTGTGAGTGGTAATCCACATAACCACTTAATGGTAGTCCTGGCTGTCACCTGTTAGAAGGTAGCCTTCTGTTAGAAGGTAGCCTTCTAACAGGAAGAGAGACTTTAGGAGACCTCTGTCATGCTACATTTTACAACAGACCAGCTGGAGCTGTTTGTGGAACTTCATGTGGTACTACAAGTCTTAGCTGATCTCCATCCAGCAAACACTGCCCTTCGAAAATTGCTAGTGCTCACTACTGTATGAATATGATCCACTTTTGTGAATTACCACTAACACTCCCATCACTGTTATCTTCTGAGCTTGTTAAAGTGGAACTCGATGATGGAAGTTCTGAATTATCACATTGAGAGGCTCTGCAGCTCTGAAACTGATGTGCAAATTAAACATTTAAGCATATTGGGTTTGTCAAGGGTGATTCCATCATTGCTTTTATCTATTATGTAACCCAGAAACATTATGCAATTTCATTCCTTTGTGCATATTAGTTATGTAAAAAACACAGAAACAGTTTTCTTTAATTTTCTTCACAAAATCTATTAATCTTTATTTTAAAACAATTGTTTTAAGCATTATCTGGTTACATTTGGCAGCCACACTCTGAGGGGGATTTCCTGGAGTGCCACCCAATTGAAAACCTCTGCGACATTGGCCTAAATTATTTACTAGGTGATGTACAGGTACTAAGAAATTACACTGAGGCATTGTGGTGGGGGATATGGAAGATAGAGTTAATATGGCTGAAATGAAATGAATGGCATCTTAATTTAGTTTGTTAAAGTATCTACTAACAAAGATGATCTTATTGTGCTTGTCTTTTCAGCATATAGTACATGTACAGTATACAGTATTTAAGGAATACTGTAGATGAGCTGGAAACACTCAGTATTTGTGAACTTGTTAAGGAACATTTGGTATATATTTTAGATAACTAAAGCTTGAGTCTAAATTTAGGGTTAATTAATTTTATAAACCAAGAACATTGAGGTAAAGCAGAGAAGGAATTTACTGGAAAGAAATAGATCCAGGGTCTAAAGAAGGACAGTAAGTCTTCAAAACGCATACAGTTAAAGGGTTAAAACAAGACCATTCCAAACTGGGAAAATGGTTTATAAATGGAAATTAGGAGTACACATGAAAGAGAATCCTCTAGACTGCACAAAAAAGGGCTTGAAAAAGGAGTATAGTTAGCTACAAGAGCAGCTAAAAAACAGATACTAGAATTGCCAAGAGACATAACAAAACAATATTGTAACTGAGGCAAATAATAATAATGCAAAACATTTTATTTACTACAACAGTAAAAATACAGATAATGTGCAATGTTGTCATTTAGATAATTTTCAATTTAGGTTTTTAAACATATAAAATAAAGGAAATAATGTCAAATTTTATGACTGAATTGTGATAACAAACCACAAACTTAATTGAAATGAAACATTTTAAAGTTATCATTAATGTTACCTTTGTTGTCCTGATATTTATTTTTATATAATTATTATCACATTTTACATGATACTAGATAGGTCTACCTGATGCTATATATTGTATTTTATATTCTTAACAGATTAATACAATCATGTAAATAATTGTATATGTTTTCATGATGTGGGTAATTTTATATTTATTTTTTTCATAACTTAAGGCCTTATATCATTCCTTAACAATGTTGATCTTCTCTAATTTATGTACAGTAGATGTCCTCTGTAATACATATAACATGAACCATTTTTACATAGCCAGGTATATGTAGGAATAATTGTATGGTAAATTTTAAAATTAGGAATGGTTTGCAATATTCAAATATACTTAAATGCTTGTAGGTACATTTTAATACTGATAATGGCTCCATGAGTCCTTAAGTAGTATAAAGAAGGACCATATAAGTGGTCAGTGGTCAATAAAAAGCAGGAAATGAGCCTCATTTACATTAAAAAATTGTAATAAATTGTAAAATAATGTGGTAATGTATTATAAAAAATGTTTCTCCTTATAACAACCTTTTCCAAGACAGGTGTGTTACTGTTCAACTATTATCTTTCTGGGATTTTCAGATTGTTAAAGATACTTTTTTCTCTGCTTTAATTCTAATTCTTTTGTTGCACCAAATTGCATTCCCATCAATTTACTGTAGTTTTATAACCCTCTATCCTTTAAATATAATGTAATGAATGACATTAATTATACTGATTAAAATTAAAATTCATGGTTACTGTACATTTTCACAAAGAATGCAACAGAAAAACTTATGTAATGTTTCTATAAGGTTTGGCTGACACTAGCAATTTTTCATGAATGTATGTGCATATATCTTTAACATAAACCCACAATTTGTAAAGAAAATACACGTAACTTATTGTCATTTTGCTCAGAATTTTCCCAGACTGAAAAATCTCCACATGAGAAATTTGTTTTCTCTGATTTTATTCTGTTTTTAAGTTGTCTACAAGTGGTATGGTGAGTAGTGAGACATTGCCATTTTCCACACTTTTGAATGGAGGAGTCTTAGAGCACTGGGATTGTTATATTAGTGCCAGGCAAGTTCCACTTTCTACCCTCACACTGAAGCTTCCAAGTCATGGATCAGAAACCTAAAGAAGAAGCTAATAGCTTTTCCTAGCCTTGCTGTGGTAAATTTTCTCTCCACTAAAATTATTCCTTGGGGAATCAATGGGCCCATTCTTTGTTGGCTGCAGTTTGCTCTATGGTTCTAAACTCATGTGAAACAGTAGACAGTAATGGGAAAAAATAAAACATAATACTTGTGTGACCAGCTTGTCATTGGCTCTTTTGGGGTTGTGTGTATAAATTGCTCATGAAAGAAGAATCAGTGGGAGATTAAGGGGTGACAGCCTTCCGTATCCAGATCGGATCGCAGACGCTAATTAATTAAAATGCTGTGCTACACAGAGCAGAGATTGGGGAGGAACATTTAAATGTGAAACAGAAAAAAGAAAAGCTTTAATTTCTCTTTGGTAAATGCATTTTCCTTTTATATACAGTAGTTTACTTGTACAATGTACCTCATGTGAGCTATATGTACCTGTAGATATAGTACAGCAATGTTTTTCATGCACTATCATTGAACTCCAGTGTTCAAGTAACTCAGGCTACATGTATATTGTCTGTGATGTAATTTCTACTGGTAATATAAGTACAGTGTGTCAATATATGCTTAGAAATTATACATCTAACTATTAAACATGAAAAAATCTCCATTAAGACACAATCTAGTGCTTTCCCACTGGCAGTGTATCCTGCTGTTCTCTAAACTTAAGAATGCTGTAATTCGGCACCTCCCTTGATACCAATATGCTTCTTGCAATTGCATTTTTAAAAATGTATCTTGAATGTAGACATATCAGATTCTATTGAGGCAGCACCAATGGGATGAAGAGTTTCCGTGTTACCCCAGAAGTGGAGGGATGCATTGACTCAGACAGGTGGTTGGATCACAGGCTGTAATATTTTAGATATAGTAGGTGACTTAGCGTGCTGTAGAGAAACAAGGAGTGAGGAGAAAGTATATGGATTGCTGTATGATAACATCTAGTATTTTGTACTATCTTGCTGAATTTACTTCTGATGCTCAAGATGTATTCAATCATTTCATCATATCTTGCTAACAAATTAATTTATTATAATCTTGTAGTGAAAGGAAAGAAAAGAACAAGACCCACAACTATGACACCATTTGGAGAGGCACAGTGCTAAGGTTTTTTTTAATAGATGGGGTTTAAGAAATCAGATACACAAAGGCAGCAATGAGGTGCAGAACAGTAGTTCCCTTTCAACATAGAAAACAATAATCTCCAGTAAAGAAGTGCGTGTTGTATTGAGAGCTTGTACCAGATTACTCCCGCGAGGGCTCAACCATATTACCCCAAGGGTCCACTCCTGCTCCTGAAAATGGGTTAGCAGGCAGGGGCTGCTCTGAGTCACTTTTACCTTTGTGTTGATTAGACTGCTTCACCTTGAATCCTTTTTTGTACCTGCATGTGAATACTGCCACAATCTTGCCTTGGTCTACCAAGAGTTGCATTTCTTCCATTCTCTTTGGTTGATCAGATTTTTTCCTCAATATTTTCTCTTGCTATTTTCTCTTCAGCACAGGCATTGCTTTGATCTGACTCCAATATGATTTTGATGGCATTACCTTGACCATTATTGTATCAAAACATCCTGAAGAGAACGTCCTCCTTGACTCCAAGAACAGCTCTTCAACCACAAGAAATCTCTGTTCTGAGAAAGGATTGCTTTTGGCAAGACTCCTAACTCTAACAGAGACATTAACCTCCACCACACAACACAATCAGAAACGTGGTACTTTCTATGCGTGAAACATGGACTCTACTCCAGACATCTCCTTTCTTAGCTACTGAATACTGTCAGCATCTCATGGTGTGGGAGCTCAGAGTCTCAGTGTTTTTCTGTTTCTGGGAGACTCAGTAGAATCCTAGGTACAGGGACCCACCATATCAACTACCAACAAGACCATTGTGTATGCAAATCCACAGTGCTGCATGCTGGAAATGCTGTTTTACAGAACATACTGAGCGTTAGAACAGTCCATCATACCAAAGCTCAGACACTGCCAGTTCTTGCAGCTACTTAGCACACCTCAGGAAATCCTACCCCATGAGACGTATCCTTTCTGTAACAGGATGCAGACTATGTTCACACACTGGCTACAGCTCGTGTGCCACTCTGTCCAGGAAGTGGGTTGCACATTGGCTGCCTTGACCATAGCATGCAGAAATCTACGGTTCTCCCAAGTGAATTGGTTATTGCAGATAAAGTCTCCATGCTGGATGCCCACATCACACTGGATGTGTGTTTAGCCTTTTATTTAAGGCAGACAAAAAATAAAACAAAACAAAATATAGCTCCCAACTTACTGTACTCTGTTCCTTTCTATATGCACGGAACATACTGTAAGCTGCTAACTGGGAGCAAAAAAAAAAAGTCAAACTCACACTCCTGCATAACTCATGTTCTATCTCTTCCTCATCCTTGTGCTTTTCTCTAGCTCCTTCCACAGGAAACAGATTATAAAACAGACCAGGATTAATCAAAGCCCAATTTCTGGACTGCTCAAGAGAGAGTCTTCTATTGTACATACTAGGGGGGCTGAAATTTTGCTCTCCCCATCATCCTATTATACAACAACAACTGAATTTAAGTTGATAAAATCTGTAAAGGGGTCACTAGCTAAACTGTGGGGAAAAAAATTAAAATGCAGATCGGTTGCAGATAAAGAAAATAGGAAAAATCACAGGAATTAATTCTCTTTCATAAATGCCACTATTTACAATGTAGAGGATTTGTAAATGAAATTAGTAAAAAAATAAAAAAAATAATCTGAGGTAATACAAATCTTTAGCATTATGTTTGAATAACCTGAAGTGTTTTCCTGTAACCCACATTCATTTGCTACAAAATAACCAAAAAAAATCTTGGCAAGCTGTTAGCAGAAGAAGAACACCTGTGTTAGGGACTTTGTTTCTGACTAGGCTCTTTTAAAACTTGGTTATATGCTTTCCCCTGTGGTAGTTCTGCACTTGAGCTGAGGTGGATTAAGATTTATTGGGGTCTTGGGAACAAAGACCATTTGGAAGCTTCACTCCTAATTAAAAGTATAAATGTATCCAAATACATTAATAACTAGAGTCTATTCAGTGTGTACATAACACCAGTACTAGAGCATATCATATCCTATTACTCTATGCCTAAAATGGATGTTTTAATAATACAACCACGTACTGTAAAGTAATAAGAAATTAGAAACATCAAGTTTCTAAAGTATCTTGAGAAGGAATGCCTTAGTTATATTTTAAATAGGATTCTTCCATGTTTTGGTGGAAGACAAATCATTCATACTGTAAATGTGTTAGTCTGTTGCACCAGACCTAGCTCAACTGGCTTTAGAGATAAGGTATTTAAATACCATTAATGCTGTATTGATCTCAGCTCATTTTTGTTTTCATTGCCATCTTTCAAAACATAAGTTCTCCTTATGAAATTATGGCTGATAGGGTCAGGAAAATTGAATGCTGATTGCTTTGCCCTACAGCAATTGCATTCGTTTAGTAGGGACATTTTATTCCAAGGAAAGTACATTGCTTCAATTCACTGTATGCTATTCCTGTGAATGTCAGTGATATCCATGTGGTTTTTATATTGTAACCTTTTCTACAGCAATCTTTGAGCTGACATCCAGTCAGATTTGAATCAATGGACAATTACAAAATTTAGTAATTTGTTTTCAAATACGGGTATGTCAGACATTTTAGTAAATTTACTGCATGTCTTTATAGATGAATCATCAAAATCTTGAAACTTACAGTATGTTGTAGGGAAACTAGAAGTGATTCCAGAGAAAGCAGCAACTTAAGTATTGTGTTAAAACTACAAGCTGGACACAAATCACTAAAGAATAGTGTTCCAGAAGTTTGCAATAAAGTCTGTTTCAAAATGTTCCGTCACCCTGAAGGGAAACTCCTTCCAGTCATGTCATTTGATGTGTATCTTCTAAGTGTTTTTTATGACTTGAATGTTGAAAGTCTCATACAGTACCTTTACAAATCAGTCCTAGATTAGTCTGTAAGCATGTGTAATAAGGTTTTGTGTTTTTATACTTTACATGTTTTTATAAAACATGAAACGGAAAAATAAATGTCTGTGTTGTAATAAGACACTTTTGCAGTTATAATTTCAAATTCAAAGATCTTCATTGACATGAGCGACGAATTATAGGGTTGGCAAAGCAATAAAAATTAATATAAACATTTGGAACTATAGCATAATACAGGATGATTTGAGAGGCTTGTTTTCGGTTCCTCAGGCTGTTATGGGAGATTACATACTGTTTTTGCCAGCTGTATTGAGTCTCTCTCCCAAATCCACAGCAGGATTGACCATTTTTTCTGTTTTTGGCAGGTGTAGGAATTCTGGGATTTGGTTTCTTATTTTGGGAAGAATGTTTGTCTATTCCCTGAGTATTTCTTGCAGTGTAGCAGAAAGTACAACTCTGTCTCCACTTCTCTCAGCTGGCAGTGGGTGCCTGTCCTTGCTGGATAGCCAGGTATGCCTAATTTCTATGGTGACATAGTGAGACCTAGCTATCCAGACAGGCCATGGTTACTGAGATGAGCCTGTATTCTATCAGGGCCTGTTCCTCTTTGTTGTCTCTGACCCTGGTGACATACTAATTTTGTATATATTGTTTTTTAGGACCCAGTAGCACTACAGTTTGCACTGTGTTTGTGTGTCCCAATGGATGAGTTAGTGTTGCTTGGTGTGTTTTAACTTTGTTAAATCTAATTTGTGGAGTTATAGCAGTACTGTGCTGAGGCTGGTTTGTGTCTGTGTGCCTCAAGGCAGTAAACGTCAAGACCAGCTGGCTGAGGGGGCTCTTGTCAAAATGCTTGCGTCAGCAGGGCCTTTTGATGGTAGAAGTTCTGGTAACTGCTTTTTAGGTGTAGCCTTATTTTATTGCTCTCTTCTGTATGTTAATTAGCAGTGGATATTGGCCTGCATGCTGCATGCATGGTGTTTTTCTCAATACTGACACATGTATGTGTAAATCTAGGTCATACTTCATTTACAGTAAAGTCAAATTAATTACAAAACTGACTTTTGAAAAGTGAAAACATCTTATAGTTTTCCCAAGTGAAGAGGCCGCAGGCAAACACAAAACAAGCCATATTTCACAACTCTTTGTGATTTGGTTTAACCACCATCAACTAGTACCTTGCTTTATGTCAGTCAATGCATGTTACTTAATCTTTTAAAATCACATCAACATCCCAATTATAATGTATGGCCTAACTGTTACATAGCAAGAAAAAATAGGTAGGGGTGTAGCTTGTTTTATTTAACTTTAGCAAAGCTTTTGTAAGTGATTTAAGGTATTTTTTGAAGATTGATCTAAATGTATGGAGCAAAATCTAATCTTTCTTAGATTCAGAGTGTAAAAACAACAGAATATACTGTACCAACCCAAAGATACAGTATACTATTAGTTATGGACCTTAATGCTCTATTTTCAGAAAAAAGCCATCTAAAACAATCAGTCCACGCTACATCCTGATATTTGTCGGTGAAGTAAACAGCAAACCTTAAATTATGTAATGTGTAGAGATACTGCCTCTGGCAGTTTTGTGTTTTGAAATGTAGTCCTGGAACAGAATATGATAGTGTAATTCTAATTATATAGTAATTACAGTAATTACAGCACATTAATAATAACTTAATAACTGGTGAAATGGATTACAAAAATTCAAATTGAAAATATCAAAAAGGTTAAAAGTTTACAATGGGCGACATCATATGAATATTTTTAGTAGCCTTTTCTAACACAGAAGGCACATAGACTATACATGCACGCATAAACTACAGTGTAATATGGATCCTTAACATATAGTTGTTTTCTTCATGTATTTTCCAGATTACATTTGTGCATATCGTTAAAAAAACACCTAGGCTCTATTACAAATAAGATCACTGACCTGCCATATTTCCCCTTTATTATTTTATGTATGTGGTTAAAATGCAAAAATGAAATGAGTAGAAGAAAAATAAATCATTTGGTATTCACTCAAATGTGGGCACTGACAGAATTTGGAATTTAGTTTATGTATGAACTAAAGATAATAAATAATCAATGACTTAAGAAGTAACTCGTAACTATAGAGGAACATCTGATTTCTTGAATATTGAAGAAAAAATAACATAAATAAGATAATAATGTCTAAGAATGTGAAATTGTTACACCTGCCATATCAGCTTTGTTGCTCCAAAGGGTTAGAATGAGATTTGCACAGGATGTGCTCGATTAAGATATACAGTATGAGATTTAGATAAACTTGCTGTCATTGTAAAATAGAAAATAGAAGTTGAGATCAAAGATTACCCAGAGATCCTGAGTCTTTCTTGTTCATTTTAGAAACAAGGTTTCAGGGTTGGTGATGAGCTGATGATTGACTGCGGTTAGATTCTAAACTTTTTAAAGTTTGCATTCCCTTATAGATGGATATTTTCATGCACTGAGTCATATCAAATCGATTTTTTTGTAAAAGATATATAATTTCACATTTTTGTTTTGGCATTTCAAACTAAATTGATCTTAATAATAGAGAGTGAAAATAGATAGATTGTTCAAAAGAAAACAATGATAAAAAAATATATTTTTAAGAGGAAGATAATTAACCACATAACTAAACCTGAGACTCAGTGAAGCTGCATGACCTGAACTGACCTTAGAAGCGCAACTTCACTCTTTACTATACAGTATCTGCTCCCTCACCAGAATTGGTACAGTATGCTCCCTTTGTTCCACTTTCACCTCTTGGCTGACTTCCTTGTCTCATTAGTCTTAAAAATTAATAATTACAGTAATTTTTCACATAATGGGATCAAAGCACTCTTTATGTGTTGCATCCAAACAAAAATAAGGAGAAAAGCTGTCCCAAGTCGAGAAATCGCTGTATACTGATTCTATTACTGGTAGAAGAGTAAGAACCTAATAAAAGATCCATAAATCCTTTATTAAATATATAGCAATCCTGATGATGATGTAACTGTGCCAAATCAGGAATTTATATTGTCCCCGAGAATGTTAGGCTCTCGCCGAGTGGCACAGTACAAATTAAAGGAGATTTAGCCTTAAGTGTTCATGGCAGAGCAGCAGAGTAAAGTACCTAAATCAGCTTAGAGTGGCTAATCCTAAATATTTACAAATCAGACGTAATGGGCTATTTCCCTGGCAGTACCATTTCTTAGCATTCTGAAATGCAAGCTTGTGGAGTAGATGTGCCAGTCACGCATTCCCGACTGGCAGTGCATACCTGAAGAAAAACCACTCCACACTCTTGCTCACCTCATGTTCACCAATCATCAACTTTGCCTAAGCTACTGCAGGGAAATAATAGCTAAAAAATTTAACAGAGGCACACAGACACACTCCTTTGACCAAACTGTTTACACATTTTCTACCACCTGGAGTCATTAATAGAGAAAATTAACCTGTTGGTTGGCTTTACGTCACTTAATTATTGTGGAAATTGATTTATTAATCTAGATTGAAACATTTTTAAAGTCCAGCACGAATGTGTGTCATTTGGTAAAGCCTTTGAATATACCATAAGGTCTGGCAACAATTGTGTTTAGGTATTTATTCGATTGTTTGGGCAATTAAGAATGATTTCCTCTTGAATAAAGCTTGACTTTATCATAATCTCAATGCAAAAAATAAGGAATTAAACTCTGAATTTGAAATTAATGCTAACCATGAATGTAAACAGATTTTTTGACAATGTGATATCCTTAATTTTGTAGTAATTAAATCAGTACAGATAATAAGATAATACCAGTTGAATTACACTTATATACAATAAGTGACACAAAAATGCAATTTCTTGTTATTATTTCTATTACTATTAAAACGTTACTTCAACTTCAGGTATTTGACTTATTTATACTAGGACTTGCTGTGTCATGGTATAAATGTATGATAATGTCCTGTATGTGTTATACTGTATGAATGTAACACATAAGGTTAATTATCCATATTAATGCTATTAAAAGGATACTATTAAACAATATTTTTATCCACTATAATCTAATTTCAGAACAATTTCTCACAAGAGAGAGATTTAGTTTTCACTATGTAATCATTGTATAATGCTGCTGCTCTTATCTGACTAAGAGCAGAGGTCTAAGGCAGTGGGGTGAATCCAGGTGAAGATAGGTGATTGGGCTGATGGGAGCAGGCATAGCCTGCAGACAGAGACACTGTCCAAAGCTGTAGTCAAGAGCGAAACTATGGCAACTATGGTAAATCCACAAGTGCAGTCAAAGTAAACAAGCCAAGTTCTTAGCCAGGAAGAAGTACAGAGGAGAATCCAAAGCTCAAGACAAGCTGTGTCAAAACCTTGGAGAACACTGGCAAAACACAGGGGTGATCCAGAGACACAGTCAAATGCTCAAGCATTGAATATAGCCAGGAGAAGCAAGCATAGTACGAGAGACTAAACACCTAGACTAGAGACAAAACTGTAAGACTGATCAGGGATGACATGAACACTGTTTTTAAATATACTGCTAAATGAGGCAAGTTATTATTTAACAGCAATCTGGTAAACATAATCTCTGCCTGCATGTCTTCACAACAACTGGCTGGTTGGGAGCATGAGTAAACACTCTACCAGTAGTGCTTGGTCCAGTAGTCCTACAGGAGTGGGTTTGGTCCACAAAGTCAAGAGGCTAGAACATATATTTTTGTGCAAATTACAATGTACTAAATTCTGAATGTGAACCTTTTGACACTTTCATCATGTCAATGGAGATGACACCACCACAATTAAAAAAGCAATAAGTAAATGTAATACTGTATTTCAGGTTGAATTCCGTTACCTGTGTCCACTTGCTTGTATTGTCAGATAAATCAAAGTCAAAACAAAGTACAATCAAGCTTAGAAAACGTGATTTAGATAGAACAAAGAATGAAAAATATATTGACAGAAAAGGATTTTTTTAATTATGAAGATGAAGGGGAAAAGTGAAATAAATTTATAATTATATTTAATTTAGAAAATGAAAATTAGTGACTGGGCTCGTAGAAACATTTCATTTACCTCTGTGCTTAATGTCTAACAAAATAAAAATTTTGAAAATTAGGCTTAGATGCATCTATCAGGACCAAGGCCAAAACTATGCTGTCAAATCTGTCTCTTGAAACAATGACTAACCATGAAATAGAAATGCTAGGAGTAGCCAATAATTGTACTGATGTAATTTAATCTTTACTGTTTGTTGTATATATCATAATGTACTGAACCCAATATGCTCCCAAAGACCAAACTGAATTTTGTTTAATTGATTTGTGTGTACTTCTATGTTTTGGAATGCTGGTGTATTTTGTTTCCTTTCTGGTTAATGTTAAGTATATGTATTTGACAGTAATTTCTTGATCCCTTCTGTACTTGATCAATAAAAACAGATTTATTGTAATGAGCAATTTGTGTCTATCTCTTTTACGGATAAATACAGTATTTGCTTGGCCTGATTGAACATGTCATGATGTGTTGAGAGAAAGATTTTCTCACTGAAATTCTTTTGTAACAACACACATTTATCAAACCTATAGAAATTAATACTGGTTACAATGGGAGTCTACTGGAGTGAGAAAGCTGATTGAAAGTTCAAACACAATGTTTTAATTTCCAAGAGAAGCCATGAAAAGTCTGTTTCAAAGACTGATTATATCCTTGACAGTGATAATAAGTAGAAGCAAACTGTGACAATTATACAGTTAGAAATGTACTAAAAGCATTTCAATATATTTGCATCATTATTTAAGCTTTTCATCATTTAAAAAATGTGGATAAGGATTATAATGTATATAGATATATAAAATGTGAAGTTACATTTTTACAACATATACAGTATGTACTGTATGCAGTATATCAGTAAAGCAATAAAAACAATGTCCTAAAAACATTACAAAAAAAATACAAAAAATACAAAACTATAAAGAAACAATGAAATCAATGCATTTATACAACACAGATACATAACTATCCATTATATTTTATTTTTAACATTATGTCTACTAATATTATCGTTCTATACTGTATGAATACTGAATCTAGCTGCCATCACTCATGGTTAGGTTTCATGTAGACATGTTTGTTTGAGGCTTGTGAACTCAATATTTGGAGGAAATACCTTTGACAACAATTAGTTGCATTGCTTTTGGGACAGGTCTCTATGAACTTTAACTGCAATCTTAACTCAATTACCTTGACAGATTTGTTCAAGCTCTCTCAACTTGTTTGCAGACCCCTTATAGATGTCAGTTTTCAAATCTTTTCACATATTCTCAATAGGATTCAGTTGAAGACTTTGACTGGACCACTCAAATACATTTTTTTACGCGATTTGGCCTTGTGCTTTGTCTCCATTTTAGGTCAGAAATTGTTTTTAGGACAAACCATACAATATTAAGCAATTAAAACAATAATTATAAATTCCTTGCATTTGCATAGTGCTTTTCAGCTAAAGTATCTCAAAGTGCTTTACATACAAGAGGTGAGCCTACTTCATCCACATCTGCCACATTCACTAGGATGCCAAGTGGCAGCTTCACTACAGAGAGAATGGTGAAAACTTACTATAACAATTGAACTAATAATGGAAAGTTTTTGGAGATCAGTTTATACAAGTCCAAGTCCAAGTGAGATTTAACAAGGAAACCATAGTTCATAGCACTATGATTTATTGAAAAGTTCCCTAGAATCTTTATTAATCAAGTAGTCAGGACCGTGGTTTTATGTCTTATCCTATTGAACAATGTCCCTGTTACCATACTGTAACGTACATCCCATACATGTTATTGAGATGAAAGAATGTCAGGCTATCAGGTATTAGTTGTTTACCAGATTACTAATATTAGCTACAACAACAACCTATTTTTTTCTTAGAGATTTCCCATCCGATTACTAACCACACCCAACCATGCTTGGCTTCTGAGAAACTGAAATCAATATTTATTTTTGCAAAACATGTCTGCTTTCATAAGTGACAGTTAAAGGGTTAAACAAAGAAAGCACAGAATTCTTCTCATTCCTCCAGTCTGAAAGTGCAACAATGGCTCCATTATATCATGTGGGTGTGGTAGTAAGAAAGTAGGCAGGGTCCTGAAATGCTGACCTACAGTACTATCTAACCTGCCATAATGTAATGACATCATTTTAGGGGTGCACTTGTCTCAACACTGAATGTTGGTTTAGAAAAAAAAAACAATTTTGACAGCCTTGTCTTTATAGATAATTTTTGATATCTAAAGTTAGGGACAGAAGTATAAATACAATTTTAAGTGTTCAGACTAGTTTTATAGTTTTTGGTTTCATTACAAATAAAAAAAAATCCAGATTTAATACTTTATATAGTAGCTAATTTATGAAACTACATTTTTTTTTAAATGGACTACTTTAAGTGGTAGTAAGAAAGGGAGCTCAACATTGCACTGCCTCTGTTTTCTTAGGAAAAACAAACAGGATTATTTTTCCAGGAATTTTAAGAAATGAAATGAATTGTTAGACACTGAATTTGAACCAGACTTATTGAACCAATATAGCCCATTGTACTGTATATGTTAATAAATTCCGAAATAGTATGGAACTGACAGTGAATATAAAGTAACAGATATTCAAGACTTGAAATAAAATAAAACAACTATAACCTTAAAACAAGCAAAATAATTAAAGAAATCAGATATTGTAGAATGCATGTTCTTTCAAACATTATCTGATACAGTGGACACTAATTAAATATTTTTTTTCATAGGATATGACTTTAATAAAATCAGTATAGGTTTTTTTTTTCCTTTCCAAGATAGTCACAAAAAGATACACACTTTACAACTTTTAAATAACTGTCAATACCAATAAAATGTATTGCAAAATTGTGTATGGCTTTAATAGTGTAATGAGTCTATATTTAGTTTCCCAAACAACTTGCATATGCTTTGAATGAAGCAATTTACAGCTTGTCTAGAACCCGTTCCAGTCTGAAGGTGGTCGCTGGGTATCAGTATTCCAAGTGAACTGTTAATAGCTCCAATTATATTTGGAAAAGCAGCAGCTCAGTTGGAGTTTTCAGTTCTCCTAGGATTTCGTATCTCAGTTCGTTCATAAATCAAGTAGTATTATCCCTGGCTTTCCTTATTTTAGAATAATAATAACAATTAAAGTTGGCTAAACTCATGCATAAAGTAAGCTGGCCAAGATAGTGTGTTCCACCATTTGGCTGCAATGGAGCGTAATTTTAACAAGCAATGATTTTATTACAACACAATGTGTTTGACTTTTTAGTGCCTGTTATGATTAATCCATCAAATGCAACATTCACGTAAGAGATTTAACCAACAAGTTATTTGTTGTGATTATAATCTGAAAAAAGTTAAACTCATAAATGCTGTCACTTTTTTATCACTTGAGCATTGCTATGTACTACAATATATTAGAATACATGTTTCAAGGAGAACATTGACCAAGATCCTACAGCAGAATTTTGGCTTGATTGCCTTTAGGTACAGGATGACAAGGATTTAGGAGCTGTTATAAATGGTCTTTCATTTTATACATTGGTGCCAAGATACAGATAAAATACCACATACATGAAGTAAATAAAAATTCACAACACTGAAAAAAGTCAATTTATTTCTGGAATGATGATGGATGTAATGCATTCCAAAAGTCTTTGATACACATCCCCCAATTTACTAAAGTTTCTTTATTTAGAAAGCAGTACACAACTACTGCTTTATCAACCTCTGAGTCTTTTTCAGACTTCATTAGATGGATTAACTGCTTAACCATTCTGCATGGTAAGTGATCCTTTGTCTGGATAATACTAAATCAATGACCTAACATCCTATGCAATTTGTTTTTTGGGAAAAATCTTTTTCTGCCTCCTGACTTAACCTGTAATGTGATCAAGGAGCAGAGGACCAGTCATAGGTCCTCTGATGCAGTAACTTAAATAATTAGATCCTGTTCAGATATCTGTGGCATCACCATCAGTGCCATTACTCAGGAGTTAATGCTTATTTCTAGAACGAAGATAGTCTTTCGGCATTTAACTGATTGTACAATAATAACACCTAAGAAATAAATGTATTGAAAGGTGTTTATTGAGTACTTAGTTAAAGTAAGATAGTAAGACTTGGCTCAACCAGCTTGGCTAAAGGCCAACCTCCTAGCTATAGGACGAGGAGACAGGAGAGCAGCTGCAAAGTTGAAGATGGGGTGGAGGGATGGAAAACATGAAAGTTGTGTTAACAAGGTTTTATGTATGGAAATTATATATATTTTTTTAATTTAGGAAATTATGTTATTACGAGTTAAGTGATTACGAGTTGCAACAGATGAGAAGAGAGAGGAGGACCTTGGCTGCAACCATTCTGACTGCCCATTCATTGTACAGCATCATTTATACAACATAAATGTGGTCAGGTTCATTCAAGAGTGTTTAGAAGACATTTAGAAAAAAAGCCTGTTAGAATTGTAATGTGAACATTCTGATCCACTATAAGACCGATTCCCTGTGGTTTAGATGTAGTCTTTCAATGCTTTATTAGATAATAACTATTGACTTTTATTAATGTGGGGTGATGGTAACTTTGTAAAAATGAAGGAGGAAAAAATATTCATATACCTGTTTTCCAATATTGTAGGCTGGCCTACTACAGTCTGTGAATTGTATTGTAGTTAACTTAGAATAAATAAATACATGTACATTAGTGATTTTGCCTTTGTGTACAATGTAATCAATTATAACATATCTGGGATGCCATGGAAGGTTGTTTACTCATAGCATCTAGTGTACCTTCGCATTTACAACTAATGTTAGTTCAGTCTGTATGCAAAGTTAGCTGAAACTGATGTTCTACAATAATAGGAGGATATAATTTCTGTTGTATATATTAACATTTCAGTGTATTATTTTCCAGTACTATGTTACTGGAAAAGATGACTGAAGCAGAGGATCCTGCACATTCACAGAGAGTGAAACAATCCCTCATACAGTATGAATACTTCAAAGGGCAGAGCCTTAGCTGTGTGAGTGACAAACAAAACCATGAAAGAAAGCAAAGATACAGTAATAATGAGATGGATGTATGAAGCCTGTTTAGATGCAGTCCAGAAACTCTTTACTTCAGAAAAAAAGAATTATGTGAGACAGGCTACACTGGCGCCTGTTGTGAACCTATATAAATCCTTGCATCTTTGAAACTAATTAGCTTGGGGATCAGGGATAGCGGGTCATTCTCCTAGCTGGCGTTGAAGAGGAGACAGGTGCCACCAGCAGCATAAGCCCCTTAACAGGCAAAGGAACTGTACTGCTCACAGCACCAAGCCCAAGCCTGGGAAAACAGTGAGCCAGAATGCCAGTATTGACAAAGTAATAAGCCTTGTTGTTGCAGGAGGTGAATTATTTTAGTCTTTTTTAATATTTTAGAGATGGAGGAACTTGTAACCATGTATTGGCCTATCCACAGCTGCCTACCTCCTGCAGAGAAAGTTCACACTGATCCCTCTTGTATAACACTCTAGGATGAACCTAGAGGAAGATATTCAAGAGCCTATCTGAAGGTGGGAGGGGAGGGGGAAGACAAAAGTTAATTTGTGAAAATCCCATTCCCATGACATTTAAATCTGAAGAGCAGACAGCTTACATGGTGACTCCAAGGGTGAGTCCGGCTGGGGTTAAACTTGGAAAGAAGGGGAGGTACAAAATGGTAATGAAATACAAATACAATAAAAAGGATATAGGAAGTTTGCTAATTTTGTATTTTAATACTCTGCACTCCAAGAAAATAAAGTTCATTTCTCACAGTCATTAAGGCATTTCTGTTGAAGGGCTACCCACCTGCTACCATATACTGCAGTTATATTGATAACTGGACCTTTTTTTGTCTTCCAGGTTTTGGTCAAAATGAAAAAAATGGAAGTGTTGTTGCGCCCTCTGGGTGTGGGTGCTGGGATGTGGATTTTTTTCCAGATTAAAAAAAAGTGAGTAAGAGATTGTGAAAAGTGACAGAAAATAAAGCTATATGACAAAAGAGTTAATAGATCAGTTTTTATTGTGCATTGTGAGGGTAGAGATGATGAATGCCATTTAAATATAGGGAAGATTAGTGCTGTAGGAATGGAAGTGAAATTACAAAATTACACACAACTAGGAACATTGGCTCTTTCCTGGTATAAGGTCAACTTTCTGTGGTGCATTACAATCATAAAATATACTGAGTAAAATACCATTCTTCTTATATATAGTAAATGCTCCATAAATGTTTAATGCACCAACACATGTAACAAGTGTCAACGTCATAGTTTTGTTTGTGGTGTTCCAATAAATATGTTTTGAGCTTCTAAATAAATACAGGGATATTTGGTATCTCTTCAAATGTTTACCTGTTTGAACCTCTGAAAAAAGTAAAAATATATTCAATCAAGTAACTAGTGGCAATGATCTCAGAGAATGTAGTCCTTAAGAACCATAGTTGAAGATTTATTTTAACATAGATTATGTATACACGTACTGTATATACAGTATTGTTCATACACTCACATAAGAGGCTGATGGATGCAGCTTGGTAGTACAACTGTAAGTGCAATATGTAACCCATTTCAAGAACTCAAAATAAGTCAAAATTCACAAATATTCTATATAGTCATAAAAGGAAAATTTTAGTCTAGTCTATGACTTGAACAAACAACAAATGTATCTTAATTGATACAGAAAATTGATTGAGCCAGGTTTCTTACTTATAGAAGATTCTGTGTTGCTGAGAACATAAGAAACACTGCAAATGAGAGTCTGTTTAGCCAACAGCTACTGTATATCACCCTACAACTCATAATTGGCAACCAATTGAAACTAAGCATGTGTGAGCCTGGCCAGTACCTGAAAGGGAGACCTCCTGGGAAAGCTAATGTTGCTGCTTGAAGAGGTGTTAGTGGGGCCAATAGGGCAAGTAGGGGACACTCACCCTGTGGTCTGTGTGGGTCCTAAGTGATGGAGAACTATACTGCAAAATAGGTGCTGTCCTTCAGATGAGATGTACTGTATGGCAAGGACTCTAGAGATCTAACCCTGGACTTCTTGCCAAATTTGCCCTTAGCCTTTACTAACCATGGCCTGCTAATAATCCCCATATTTGAATTGGCTTCATTACCATGTTCTTCTCCTCGCTAATAGCTGAGGTGTGGTGAGCATTCAGGCACACTATGGCTGCCATTGCATCATCCACCTGGATGCTGCACATTGGTGGTGGTGGAAGGAGTCCCAATTATTATAATATAGTAATCAATATTTTATTATTTGGTTGCTACAAATTCATTAACCTGTGTATCTTGTCCAGGTGTTTCTTATAAGAAGGATATCAGTTTTCAAGCTATAACTGGATGGCTTTTTTCCGTACTCCCTCAGGTTGTTTTGTAAAACTGTGCTTTAGATAATCAGTTTTAAATGCAGTTCCTCTTAGTTTCCCATTGTGTCCACTGCTATATTTCACTGTTGCTTTTTAATGGGTTTATTGGGTTAACTTTGACAAGTGATGATTTTGAATCCTTGAATTAGTTCCACTCATAATCTTCTCTGCTCAAGATTCAACTCTTTTGGTCCATCTGTGAAGAATATTTAATTTAAACTAGGGAATGTATCTGCTCTTTCTTCTCAGAACTAATTCCAAAGCAACAAAATGCCATATGTTTTTTTTGGGTAAATTAAGTTATACATTTCTAAATGTGATTTGACTTTGAATTATACCTTTTAATATAAATAATACAGATTTATATAAAGTATACTGGTATATTGTGGTATAATTTGCATTTTGACCTCTTGATATGATTAATGCTATAAGGGAACCTTTTGCAATGAACCCAGTATTTTGTGATAATTTTCATTCTAGCAGGTTATTAGAATTGCCTCCACAATCATATATTGCAAGTGACCTGTGCATTGTACTTTAAAAACATTGGAAAATTACTAACAAATTCCATACTTATGGATGATTATATCATGTAATAGTCTGGCTATTATGGTTTGAATCGGTCATTTTCATTTGAAACAAGAGGAATTACAGTATAATATATTGAAATAGATTGTGCTGAATTAAAATGTTCAAAACCAAGAACAAGGCTGTGGCGTTTTAACTAAGATAATGCCCTAGAAAAATCAAACATTCAATGTATTGACTCATAGATCAAAGCATTTCATTTAAACCTCATATGGAGGCTATAGTTGATTGGTAACTTTAGTCTCCTGTCCTGTTTAGGAGAAGAGAACATTCAATTGTTTTGTTAAGAACACATAATTAATGTTTGCTGTCAGCTGTGCTTAACATTTTCTCCACATGTCATGTAGAACATAGTTCAGGTGGGTAGCTGTGTCAGCATGCGTAGGCTGCAAAGGAACAAGTAATTGGTTTATTCCATGCTGAAAAAAAGAAGAAAGAGAACACAACTTTTTGGCTGTGGAGCCTTCTTCAGGTGTAAGAGAGACAGGGCAGTAGGCAAAGGTAAAGTAGCGGGAGAACAAAGGTTGGGAGGGAGGAGGAGTGAGAGGCGGGAGCAGGGGACAGAAAGAGAGGCCAATCAAGAGGTGTGAAGTTAGAATGGGTGCAGAGAGGTGTGAAATGAAACTGCCAATGAATGGAGAAATTTTAAAAGAATAGTAGTTTGTCGTTAAGGGAAGGGAGAATGTGTGATCCTAGCTGCAGAATAATTTTAGTTTCAGTGGTCTCTCTGATGTATGAGTTCGGAAAACCGTCTTTGAGAACACAGACGGAGAGATTAGAGTGGTTGTGGCCGTCAGAGGTGAAATGAGAAACAATGGGCTTGGAGAGATCTTTAATCTTCACAGCCCTGACGTGTTCTCTGAAGCGGTCTCCGAGTCTCCTTCCTGTTTCTCCAATGTAGATGACTGGGCATTTACTGCAAGAGATACAGTAAATAAGGTTGCTGGAGGTACAAGATGCTGTCTGGGTGATCCGGAATTGTCCTGAGGGGCCTTGAATGAGTGTGGTGGTGGCTGTGTGCTTGCAGGTGATACAGCGAGCAATAGTCTAACATAGTGTTAAAAACAGCTTCAGAGTGGCTTGATCTTGATGTCTTTTGACCCTCAGCCAAATAGTTATCAGGTCCATAGGAGAATACTTCATTAGATCCTCAAAGACTAGCATTTGTACTATGTACAACATAGTACCATTTAATTAACATATTCAAGTGAATGTTGGTTCATGTTCTTCTTCTGTTTCAGCTGTGAAAATCTAACCAACTTTGAGATGAAATTAGACTTCCAGAACTTTTGTTATGCAATTTGTAGAGCCTTCAACACAGCAGCATCTTGTCATTATCAGCCATCCCTCGAATTTGCAAACATCTAACATAGTGCTATTCTGGTTCAGTCTCTGGAGCAGAACACCTACAAAATTAGTTAAGACATCTTGAGGCAAATAATGTACAATAATAATTATAATTTCATACTCTGAATTTTTTACACCAGAAAGTAATGAATTACACAAAAGTTAAAAGGTAATAACAGTTAAAAACAGCTTCAGAGTGGCTTGATCTTGATGTCTTTTGACCCTCAGCCAAATAGTTATCAGGTCCATAGGAGAATACTTCATTAGATCCTCAAAGACTAGCATTTAAACTAGAAGCAGCAAGGAGTGATCTTTTCTGGGCTAAGTGCACAATTCACAGTAAGATTAGTAATGAGAACAGAAAATCTACACCAGTGTTGTAGTAAGAATATTAAGTAAAACATCCTGGTTAAAATATTAGTTTCTAATTCTCAATGGAAAATACCAGTGATTGAGTCAAACATCTTTTTAACTGAAGAGGTGTGAATTAAAATACTTATGTTGGATTATGTTGAAGTATTTTAGGAGTATGTTACAATTGGACAGGGACAGACAATGTTTATAAATATAGCAAAGTTTCATGCAGCCTCTCAAACTGTAACAAAATATTTTATTTCAAAGTTTGCAGTAACTCTGTGAATAGCCTTGTTATTAATATTTCAGTCAAGATTTTTTTTCATTTTCAGTTCCATCCAACTTTATATGAAATAAAACTTTTGCACTACTGTAATGTTTATAGTTCCTCTCTGGTGATTTGAAAAAAAAGTGCATATGATTATAGCTGTGCCAAAGCCGAAACATTTTCTTCTTTCTTTTCAAAGAATTGAAGGAGCATAACTTGCGTCTCTAGCTGTAACCAACGTGTGGGTTCTCTCACTTTTAAGCCACAAAAAACAAAGTAAAAGTTCAACCCATATAAATAAAAACTGTGGTTTGGTTGCAAATGATATTATTGTAAGAGCTCTTTAAGGGACACGAAGGCATTACGTTGATTTAGCACATCATGCTTACCTTCAACACAGTCTAGTCCCCAATGCTTTTCTTAAATTATTACCGTCAGGCTCACCCTGGTTGTTGCTCTGTGGGGTAGGCTAGCATTAGTGTGGCAGTCAGCCTCGTCTCCACCCACTTGTCACTTAGCGCCAGTTGCCATGGACACGAATTTACATGAGACCCAGATGGTAATTGCCTCCATGTGATTCTCGGATATTTAACGGCTTTATACTCTGACCCACTTGAGATTGTCCTTGTCTTCCCTAGCTTTGCGTTTGCTTTGTACCTGTTTCCGTAGAGTTGCCTTTCTTGGATTCCTGACCTCTGCTTTGTTTTCCAGCTTTGTTTCCCCTCGGCTTGATCTCCAAAATACTCTCCATGTTTCAGACTCTGCTTGCCTTCATGACATTGTCTCCCAGATATGTCCTTGCTAAGTCTCTTCTGTTATGTTTCCTAGACTTGAACCTCGCCTGCTATGACCATGCCCCATGGATCTCCCCTTGGTGCTTCGGACTCTGTGTCTCACCACTAGCTTTGACCATTATCTGCTCGACCACAGACCTGAACTGTGTTTACTCAACCTAGATGCTCAGCTCTGCCTCACCACTTAGTCCCTAGCTACCCACAGCACCATGTCTGCCCGCATGCTTGGCTCACTCAACTGGCCCATCAGCAGCAAGCCTACAATTCATCTCCAGGGTGTGTGTTCCCTTCTCAGCCCAGTTCCTGTCAATGCACAACACCAGCCGCAGTTTTCCCAAGGTTTCATCTGCCCAGCAAGAGGATGCACAATTCCTAAACTGCTGCTAGTCCCACCAAGCAACCAGATTGTTACAAATGCCTAACGTATTACCTTGCTACACAGGGAACGTGTATTGTTCTATTAGTATACTCTGTACTTTAACATTACTTACAATTGCAATGTATTTTGCTACCATTATAGTTTATTTTGATATCTGGAGATAATTCATATAAAAGAGTACATTTTTATATTAATTTTGGATAGGTTATTAGGTTATTAGGTTATTTTTAAACTACTTGTATGCATTTATGTTCTTAAAAAGTTTGTACTGAAAGATCCAACCATCCATTTTCTAACTGTTTTATCCAATAAGGGTCATGGAGGAGCCAGAGACTATCCCAGCAAGAAACAGGTACAGATTAGAAAACATCATGGACAGGATGGCAGTCCATCGCAGATAACGCACAGACAGACACATAGTGCTGATAGATCATTATAGGAATAAAAATGGTTTTACAGTAATATACTTGGTTGGTCTTTACCTTAAAGAAGCAAAATAAGAGCTGGTTGTTGATCTCTATGAAAAGAGTAGGCAGCAACAAATTGACAGAATTAAGTATTAAAATCCTAACTTGCTCCCATATCAATTAAACAACTCCATGTTCCATTGAAAGGCATTGTAAATGTCAGAATATTTATCCTTCTTCGCAGACTAAGCATCTGTTTTTTACTTTTTTTTACTTTTAACAAAGCATTTCCATGTCTGTGCCAATTAAGTTTGAATGGACACACTTTGTTGAATTTGGCTCTGAATTAAAAATCGAAATCAAACAAATTAGAGTATTCCCCTTTCACAGTGTATATTCTAGAGATGCTCATACTGTATATTGAGTCTTATGTTGTTCAAAAACTGTGGATCAAAAACTTTGGGTGCAAGGATGATTGCTTAATAATGCATGGCAATCACAATTATTAAGCATTCCCAACAGTTGACAGTGATGACCTTCAATATCAGTGCTAAAATCTTTTACAATAATAATGTATTTACAGTATCTTCCTATTCACTATTTCAAACATTCCCTATATTTTATTCAGCACACAACAATAATTTTAAACTGTTTATATTGTGATTTGTGAACATCAGAGAATCTGCAATGAGTTATTGCTTTGAGATTCTTTTGGATAAAAATGGTTGTATAGTTTAAAAGCAAGGAATTAATTAGAAATTAACCCCTATTTCTTGGGCATGTCAAGCATAGAGAGTAGTTTTTCAAAGCAATAGACAATAATGTGGTAGAGTTATCACAGCAAAGGACAACTGTATATTATTAAGTTCTGGAACCCATAGTGGTGGTAGTACAGTATTTACTACTGTCTTGTTTTGCAGCACAATGAGCACAAACTATAATATTCACCTGATAATTTGTCACATAGATCAACATTCAATTGGGGAACTTTCCCAACTCATCTTGAAGTTTTAAGATTAAATCCAAATGCCTGTGACATGTACAGTACATGGTTCAGAGTCAAGAACCTACACACTCCTAACCTAACATTCTCATGATTTTAAGAGTTTTGGGAAGTGCATAAAAAGAACTTTTGCATTTCATCATTCCACAGTTGGTCAGTGTGGACAACAGTGGACCTGTGTGCTCCATCACCATTATCATTTGCCATCATTCTAAATCCAGATTGACCTTGGTCCAGTGATAGAGGTCCAATAACCTTCGACAATCTATGCCAGTTAACAACAACCTTTTTCAAGAGTAACAATGAATGTTACCGTTTTGCATCAAAATATGAATTAAAACATTGGAAATTAATGTGTCATAATTTATAACTTTGATGGGCATATTGTTGTTAATGATGCTTATATTTATCCCCAAAATGCATACTTTTCACTTTCACAGATAAGATGTTGCATTTCTATTTATTCTATATAATTTCTGTATTTTTGTTCACCAATTTGAAGAAGGTAAAAAAAACTACACAAAGGTCTTCAACTCTGAACAGCTGATATCAGTACAGTGTACTGTATATATAATTCTGACATACTCAGCAAAAAAAACAGCTGTCTTTGTTTTTATTTAAGTTCAAGCATGTGCAGCATCAAACGTTCATTTCTGCTACCAGGTACTGAGTCAATTTTGCATACAAGTACAGGATGATTAGTACAGGTACATTATATAGTTTTGATTGTATGCATAACCATTCTGGGTTTTACAGATATAATAAATTGACTCCTGTTAACATGTTCCAATTTCATGAGCATTTCAGTGGTTAATAATGATTTGTTATAACCAACCTTGCCTTTCTTGCAAGGTTACATAAATATACTGTATATATCATTTTCTACTGGAAAACAAGTTCTACTTGTGATTCCTTATTCGCTATATTGTTAAACAAACCTAATTAAAGGTTTTGAATTTGTGCTTTTCTTTCACTGACTTTGATGATACAGTATCTTCTATACCATTTGCTACAATATTTTAATATTGAACTTAAATTACTTCTGTTTTAATAATTTCAGTGCATATTAAGATTACTATACGTTAAAGCATATTTTGTCCATATGTGTAGAAAAGCTTAAAGCACTTAAAAATGTATATATACAAATTATTATGCTTAAAAATGTGTCACAGGCTACAAAGTAAAGACTGAGACTTTGCATTCCCAGTTGTTATATTTACCATATTGAGCTATTTAGTGCAGCCCACTGTATTATTAACATATTTACAATCACAGAGGACAGTGTGTAATGTGATGGTGATCAGTGTTTTTAGCATTTCATTGGTCAAGGTCAATCCTGCACATTTGAAAGGATATATTAAAAGAAACCTGATGAAAGTAAGAGCTACAGTATTTGGAATGCAGGATGTTTTTTTTTAATTTAACAAAGAAAACTGAACTGTTTATAAGTATTATAAAAACATCAGTAAAAAAAAAAACAGAACTAACGTGAGTTTATAGGATTTTGAATTTTTGTATTTATGATACTGATTACCAAAAGAAAGAATGGTAATGTATATCTGACAGTTTTTACATTCATCCGGTTTACTTTTGTGAATGGTTCTTAATGTTGTGGCAGGGTTATAGAGAGCCAACATTATTTAATTCTACAAAAAAAATATTTTGAAAAAAAAAGTTTAGGAACAAAACACATGGTTGATTTGCTATATTTCTTGTATACAAATTTAAAGCAAGATAGATTACCGTGATTAACAATACCACAGACAAAATAAAAACTTTTAAATGTGACCTAAGTGGTAATAAAAGACATGACCACAAAAAAGCTAAAGTAATGGTTGCCTTATAACAAAAGCTATACAAATTATATACACAAAAATGTACCTAAGCTACAATTTTAGAACTGTGCAACCTTGCAATGATTCATTTAAACTAGCTTTAAAAAAACAATACCCTGAATACATCAATTTTTACAGAACCTTTAGCTGTTAAGAATCTTCATGGTCTCAAGGTTCTATACATTATAATCACAAAAGCTAAGAAAGGTAAGCAAAAATAAAAAAAAAAAATAATCAATTATATTTATTTTTCTAATTAAATATTTTAATACCATGTGACTTGTTATAAGAGGCATTCAAACACAAAAAATGACAAATTTCAGACTAATTCATTCTGAGTAAAGAAAGGAAATACATTTGATGAAATCCCTATTTTAAAATAATATTTTTGTTATAGATAAAAATGACAAACATACTGTACCACTGGGACATGGTATGATTTTGAACATTTGAACAGCAGGTGTAGAAGTGAAAGAGGAAACAGTGTTTGCAAAGGAAGAGAATGTGTTCATTTTTCATTTTACTTGTGTTCTGTATTGTCTAGTTTGTATTTATTCATTTGTGATTACCACCAATGGCTGAAAATTCACAACGCGATTGGTAAATCCTTCAATGAAAGCTCATACTTTGAATAAAATGAACTGTATACAGTAATATGGATTTGATTGATGGTTCAATGAATTTCTGCCTCTACTATGCAAACATTATCTCTGTAATTTCTATAGCTGGATTTGTTCATTTGATGGAGAACATAAGCATACTGTAGCTTTAGAAATTCTCTTAAACTTCCCTAGAAATTCTTGTTCTACATTTTCTTGGAAGCTTTCATTACCTCATTACACGTTTGTGGAGTTCCAACCTCCTCTCTAATTGGTGATCGTGGGATGGATTGAAAATACTGTTGTTGACAGTGACAGTAAAAAAATATCTTTCCAACATGCATTGTTCTCAGCTCTTTCCTTAGGTATAAAAGGCACTAGTCCTTGAGAACTCATTTAAACAGTCTTTGTAATATTGAAGGAAACAGATATCGCTAATGTCTGTAGGTTGTTGAATTTCATTTGTCTTGTCTGATCAACACATTTGTGATCTCTCTAATTGACTACTGTAATGCTCTACTCACTGGGGTATCTACAGTAAATCTACTTTGAACCAACTGCAGTATGTCCAAAATCAGCAGCCAGAATCCTGACCAGGTCAAGTGCAAGTGATCACATTACACCTATCATGGAGTCCTTGCACTGGCTTCCTGTCAAATTTCGTGTGGACTTTAAAATCCTCATGCTCACCTATAAGGCTCTGCATGGCTTGGCACCTCAGTACCTGTCTGAACTATTATTGCCCGGCTCCCCACCTCGCAACATTCGCTCTTCTAATTCTGGTCTCCTGTCTGTCCCCCAAGCCCGTCTACATTGTATGGGTGACAGTGCCTTCTGCTGTTATGCCCCCAAGCTCTGGAACTCTCTGCCCAAGGATATCAGAGTCACCTTCTCTAAACTCCTTCAAATCCAGACTCAAAACTATTCTTCACCCCTCTGCTTTTTTTAGTACCACAATCCATGGTCTCCTCTGTATATTGCAATTGTGTTTTATCTTGTGTATTCTTTTCATTTATTGTTGTTTTTATTCTTTTAAGTGTTTTGAGAAGCCTATATAAAATAAAGGTTATTATTTATTATTATTATTATTATTGTCTGTCCATGGCCTGTTCTTCATGTCAGGTTCTTCGTTGAACCACAATATTTGCTTGTTGGTGAGACAGGTTCTGCTTGCAGTTTGTGTTCCTGTACAGAAAGCTTTGCATTTGTGATCAATGACATCCTTTTTGTCAGAATAGTCCAAGTTCTTCCTGGTATAAAGTCCAAGCATCTCTTGGTGATGTTTATGTTAAAATCTTCCACAATGGTATACAATTTCCTTGATTTTCTTAGTTGAGGCGTTAGAAAATGTCAGTGTCAGTATCATTCACTTTTGTGTGGATCCTTCTGTACACTGATATTGATTTTCTTACACATTAATTATGTTGGGCAAGCCAGTTTGATAGACAACATTGAACAGATAAGCAGGTAACATACTGTGACATACTCTCTGCAGTCATGATTCTTCGTGTTTGAGGGAGAGAGAGGAAGATAGTAATTATATAAAGCACATGAGAACAAAGGACAGAGTAGGTGAGACAGATTGTCCAAATGAAGGAGAGACATGAAAATCTGAAATTCGTAAATGAATGGAGAAGGTCAGTGAAATCATTGCCAAGAGAGGTGAAATGGAGAATTTGTGAATCAGCTTGGAGAGATTTTGTATCTTCACTGTTCTGACATGATCTCTGAAATTGTCTTCTTCCTCTCTTGCTAATGTAATTTGTTTCCATTTTATGCAGTGAGGCTACTAGATACATATGATATTCTCTTGGTGATTTCAGTTTTAATCCAAATGGTGCAGATTACGCCAGCTTGTTTGACTGTTGAAAAAGTTCTGTTAATGCTCTAAAATTAACAACACTCGCTTCCATTTGTAAAATTGATAGCATGTTATCAGACCCTAGTGTTGAATATTTCCACTTCTACTTCAGAAATCACTTTTTCTTCTCTTCTTCCACTACAGAATGATGAAATACAATCTTTTTTCCTTTATTTTTCTTGATGAATATTGTTATTTTTTCCTTAGTAAACACTTATGGGTAACATTCATTCAATACATTAGACAGTCTTTTCACATACTGATGCTATTCTATTTTTATTAAAAAATGCTTTATACCAATCTTAACCATTAACTTTGCCTATGTAGTTGTGATGGGGTGCCATTTCAAGGCCTTAAATACATTCTGTTTGCAGATGTGGGTGATTGAAGGTAAAGTGTATATTTCATTTACAAGGTAAGTATGCAGTTTTCAAGGTTTGCAGTGTCAATTGGAGTAGCAGACCAGGGAAAGAAAACAATATGAAGATGTAATTTGTTTAATTTGTTGTCTATTGTGTTTAATATATTGAATATACTGAATATATTGAATCTGCAGCTACCTTACATTCACCTGCACTATAGGCCAAAGCCACACTCTGGGTCAGGGCCAAAAATATTGATCAGGAAGCATCAATTGGACAACTGCTGGCCCGCTTCCACACTGCCCTCCAGTGGTGTAGCGAGGGGCTGGTATCCCCACCCATTTGAAAAAAAATCTTACGTCCAAATATTTGTGTGAACAATTATTTTTTGGATAGTGTAATACAAAGGTAGGCTTGTGTGATGTAACATATCAGGCTCAAGAACACCACTTCTGAGTAGGGGCCAGGTGGCAGCAGCATTGCCAACTTTTACAATTTATTTTATTCTTATTTGCAATAATCCTTTGTCTCTATTTGATTTACTTTCAATGTAATTCGATATACTTATAATTAAATCTTCCACCCATCCGTTTTCTAACCACTTCTTCTAGTTATAGGGGACTGGAGACTATCTTGGCAAGGAATGGCCGCAAGGCAAGATATTCCCTGGAGGGGATGTCAGTCCATTGCAGAACAAACATCCACACGCTTACACCAGGGTCAATTTTTCCAGAAGCCATTTGACCTAGGATTTTGGCCTGTGGGCGGTAACGGAAGAATCTGCAGGAAAGTCACGCAAACACGGGAAGAACATACAAACTCCATGCAGAAAGCACCCAAGGTCCAAGAGTGAACCCAGGACTGGAGCACTACAAGACAGCAATGCTAACCACTGCACTACTGTGCCTTCCTTATTGAATCCTGTTCTTTGTAAATAGTTGTAAGAAGAACATTTTTTCTCTTTATGTATTTCTTAACTGATGTATTAAACAGTTTAAAATGAGTTCTTCATCAGACTAAAAGGTGTTCTTCTAGAATTATAGACAAAAAGGAAGAAGTTTAAAAACAGGATGCACTTCTATAACACTAGAATGCATTCCTAATACACTCTTGGGATACATAAGCAGGCCTCTTTGCCCAAATAAAGACCATGTTTGGTACAGTCAGGCGTGATATGCATGCCATGAAGGGGAGTAATGGCTTCCAGTGCAGGAGAACCTGACGGCTGAGATGTTCCCATATCATTTATTTTATTATATTTGGCACAAAAGCTGAAATCCTTTTATTACTGTGGATGTGTATCTACTGTACCAAGTGAAACAAGAAAATGTTCTTCTTAGTTAATCCCAACTAAATGGATGTGTATCTACTGTACCAAGTGAAACAAGAAAATGTTCTTCTTAGTTAATCCCATGACAAGAAAGGAAAAACTAATGATAAAAAGGAAGGTGCCACTCCTGAAATTTAGATGGGATTATGACATTGGAATAAGTTTGTTTTCGTGTAGAAAGGAGACAGTGAAAATATATTAAAATAGTCTTTTATTTAAAAAATATGTCTAAGCATAGGTTGAAGCAATTCTGTCCAGTCTGAGAACCTTTTCACTGAGAGAAACTCACGGTGAAATACAGTTACTGGAGTTCTATATATTGAAGTTAAATATCTGAATATAAAGTATATAAACCTGTAGCGTTGCCATAGCCGGCCCAGGGACGCCAAATTAAATGTAGTGTGCTCTCTGAAGGCACCAGTTCTGTAGGGTTTGGGCATTTACTGGGACAATTATTAATTGTAGCAGTAAATCACAAAATTGATTCTTTTGATGGCTTTAGAATCCAACCATGCGACATAACTCAAACAACGCACACACACAGGTACTAATACACGAGGATACATTTATTAATACATAGAATATGCATATAAACCTAACAGATCTTATCGAGAGGGTTATCAGAATACAAAAGGTATATATTCAGTCAGTTACAAAGAGTTACATATATCAAGAAGACATACGTTCAGTATATCATTCATTTAGACCGTTTCGTAAATGAACTTGGTTATAACTTCTACATTAGATACTCAAAACAAGTACATAACTCTTAGGAATTAAATTGATATCAACTGGTTGGGATAACAATTGAATTCTCGAGCTGTAATGCATTGAAGTTGAATACTCATCCAATCTCTGGGGACTCAGATCTCCTGCGGGCACAAAGAAACAGTTGCAGGCTTGTTGCTGTCCAATCCGCGCTCTCTGGCTCGGTGCCAGGCTGTGCTGTGCGGCTTGCGACGGTGCGCTGCTGATGCTCACTGACCGGGTAGTTAGTGTTGGCTTTAACTAGCAAAGGTTGCGCACAGGAGAAAAGATGACTGTGGGTCCCAGCAAGTCAGGAAGAGGACCGGTTCGTTCCTGATGAAGAGCTAGTTCTGAATAGTCATTCAGCTGTCCTGTTCACGAGGCCTGCTGCTGGTGCTAACCTCGGGTGGATCCTCTGGTTACTCTCTGGCAACCTCCGCTCTAGACTCTTAGAACAAAGGAAAGTTCTGGCACTCGGACACACTGGCCGTTCCGTGGTTGTCCGGGCTGAGTCTCAGGATGGTCAGGAGGCGCGCTGCGAGAATGTCCTGCCCTTGGGAGCCTTCTGCTCCTGGGCCGTCCTGCCCTGGAATTCTCCTTTGAATTCCCTTTAGAAAAGTCCACTGAATTCTCTCCTGAATCCTTCTGAATCTCTCAGGCTCTCTGTGTTGCCTGTTTTTACCTGGAGGAACTTCAGCTCGTTCATTGGCTGAAAGTTCCATGGGCATCAGAGTCCCACGTGGGATACTCGGCCCTACCAGTCCCTGATTGGTTGATCAAGGTGAGATATGAGTCACTTACTCCTGACACTTAGGAATGCAGTCCAGATGTCCATCTGGCACTCCCTAGACAGATAGGCGCCAATGGATGACCATTGATCATGATAGCCAGGCTTAGCTAAGTGCATCCCCCTTTGGGAGCTGTCACTTATCAAAGGAAAACTTAAATCAGCCTGCATGAATAGTTTCTCTGTGGCTGCACCACAGAGATGAACAGAGATGAGAGCATTTGGGAAAGCTCAGAACACTTAATTCTTTCTTATTAATAAGCCTCACCGCTACAAACCTTAACACTGACAAAAAATGTAAAGGATTTCTTTTATTGGTGTGTGTTGTGGGCGGGCATTTTGTGAATGTTTTTATTATAGAAACTAATTATTTTCTGTTTTGTTTTTGTTTAATTTTATTTATGATATGTTTCATTTTCAAACTTGTTTTCATATGACCAGTTTCTACATTTGTCAGATTTTCCATTCTGGAGCTTGAATAACACATAACTCATAACTTTACAAGTGCATCTGGAACAGCGGTTTGCATTGTGTCTCTACGTGGATATTCCAGTTGTGCTATGAATTTCACGTATACAGCAGTATATCCCTTTATATTTAGTTTTTGACTTTATAGGAAACTTTATTATTTTTCAGTTATTTGATTGGATATTTTGTTTCTCTCAAGTTATATTTCTATCTTAAAGCTTTATAAAACAAAATTAAGTCATGTGTTTTCATTGTCTTCTTTATAAAAGGAAAAGAAAAAAAAGCATTTTACAACATTATCAAGCTACAGGCATTGTCCAAAATTTTTATATCCTCTTTGGAGAATCTGGGAGGTCCATCTAGAGGAGAGGCTTAGTCATGCTGTATGTCAATGGAGGTATACTAAAGGAGTGTAGTTCAATTATTTTACTGCTTACTGATGAAGGAAAGGTTTTCTTCACCATTTGGCTCAGTGTCTAAAAGCTTTCCTCCTCAAGAACAAATACATCTATACATCATTGCATAAAGGATCCCCAACATACCAGGGTGCTTGGAGCACATGAGAATGGTGACTCAGTTAATTGCGGATGCCTGAGAGAACTTGGTTGTACTGTAGCTGTATCTCACACAAACGGTTATGGCTCAATACTACACAAGCTGGTGGAAACAACATCAGTGTGGTATCACATCCTGATCAAGCTCCAGGGCTTCATTCTGTCTTACTGCAGCAATCTGGTGCTGAGGACGGGGAATTCCACTGACAAATTTCACTTTCCCATCGGAGGCCCACAGATTCCATCCATCTCAGACAAACCTGTGAGAAGCCTCGGGAAGATGTTTGACAGTAGATTGAGGGACACAGCAGCTATCCAGACGACTACCCAAGAGCTGGAGGGGTGGCTGGCAGCACTGGATAGGTCAGGTCTTCTGAGTAATTTCAAAGGATGGGTATCTAGATGGGTATCTGCCATAAAATTCTCAGGCCCCTTCTGGTCACAATCTCAATGGCTGGGGGGTTTGAGAGAGGATAAGTATGTATTGAGAATGCTAGTTCACCAAGTACTGTAAGTGTTACGTGTGGGGTGATGTACCTGTGTTTTGCTCAGGGAAACAGACAAAACAGTATTTTGTATTAAGATAATTTATTTTTCATGTTATAAGAAAATAAAGAATATAGTGACTTGGAAAGAAATCTTAAAGAAGTGGAAAACATTCAACTCAATTCTACTAATGAGAATGTGAATTTTAGGCCTCTATGATACCTATCTGTTCAGACTTCAAGTGGTTTGTTAAATTAAATATTGCCTTAAACTTCTACTGGAGAAATAAACCTCCTAGTATTAAACTATTAAACTGTCAACTTTTCCTATATTGTACAGCCCACCAAAATCACCCAAAACACAAAAATCTACTAAAATGGTTTAATCTAGACCACAATAAGATGACATCTTGGATGGAACTGGAACAACTCTCCTGTAATCAATTGCAAAGTACAGCAGTAAGAGGAGAGCAAGTCAGCAGGATGGAAGGGATGCAACACCTGGGAGCCTGGACAAGTTGGGAGCAAGCAATGGACTTCAAGGTCTCATGGGCTAAGGTTTGGCGAAATGAGCCTCTCTGTATCAAGTTCAAGATCTGGACAGTCTACGATGTGCTGCCAAGCCCATCCATCTTGCTGGGTTAAAGTTGACTCTCCATCTTTGTGCCCAAAGAGAGTCACTAGACACACCCTCTGCTGCTGCTTGATGGGTGCATGAGCCGGTCAGTACCTGGATGAGAGACCTCCTGGGAAAAACTAAGGTTGCTACTGGAAGCGGTGTTAGTGGGGACAGCAGGGGGCGCTCACCCTGCGGTCTGTGTGGATCCTAATGCCCCAGTATATTGACGGGGACACTATACTGTAAACAGGCGCTGTCCTTCGAATGAGATGTAAAACCGAGGTCCTGACTCTATGTGGTCATTAAAAATTCCAGGGCGTTTCTCAAAAAGAAGTAGGGGTATAACCCCAGCATCCTGGCCAAATTTCCCATTGGCCCTTACCAATCATGGCCTCCTAATAATCCCCATCTGTGAATTGGCTTCATTACTCTGCTCTCCTCCCCACTAATAGCTGATGTGTGGTGAGCGTTCTGGCGC
Source organism: Lepisosteus oculatus (assembly GCF_040954835.1). NCBI lineage: Eukaryota > Metazoa > Chordata > Actinopteri > Semionotiformes > Lepisosteidae > Lepisosteus > Lepisosteus oculatus. Next base: position 30,082,188 of record NC_090701.1, read on the forward strand.
ACTATGGCTGCCGTCGCATCATCTACAGTAGGTGAATGCTGCACATTGGTGGTGATGGAGGGGAGTCCCCATTACCTGTAAAGCACTTTGAATGGAGTGTCCAGAAAAGCGCTATATAAGTGTAAGCAATTATTATTATTAGTAGTAGTAGTATGTCTGCCAAACTCCATTGTTCTAGTGTGCAGTTTTCATATTTTCAACTGAATAGGCTTTACAAATGCCAATTGTTTCATTTCTAGTTTTCATGCATCCACCTACTGTATATTATAATGTTTTTCATTCTAATGCCTAACTGTAATGAGTTGGACCAAAGTGATTCACACTTACCTTCTCCATTACAAGAATGGGCAAAATAATATGTATGATTAATTTGAATTAACATTTTGAAGAAGGAGTCTTGGTGTGTGTCTGTGCTACAACTGTCTCTTGGTACAAAAATAAATTCTATTAAGAACAGTTTATGCGCCCTTTCCTGTAACCTTTAGAAAACCTACAATCTTTTGAGATGTTAGTCAAGCATCTCATGACATCATTGAGAAACATTAACCGGATTTCCCAGTGCTTTCCTTGCGGGCACATAACCATCATTGCTGAAATGAAGCATGGACATTACATAACCTATATTATATTCTTTGGACTAAAGACCCATGTCAATTACAACGAGACAGTGTGTGTGTTGTTATTAGAACTTTTTAATCATAAGTTCACGTTTAAGTATCTTATGGCACAAATTCTGTCCATAAGGAAATCTTGCCAAGAATGGCCATAAATAGTCATTTCATAACATTAAAGCAATTTTCAGTGGATGCAGGAACTTTCTGTTTACTTTTAAGAATTGCTTGAAAGTCGACAAAATATTTTTTTTTTACTTGAAGAGGTAGTGGCAAACAAGATGGGTAACGGAAATTTTTATATTCTGTAGATGCTCTGCGTTATTTAGCCAACTTGGATAACCCTTGCATGCATTACCACTCATATTTAAAACAGGCTGAACTTCATTTTTTTATGGTTTACACATAACTTGCATGATCCAAGGAACAGGAGTCCTTAAGTCTATGAAACGTCTGTAGCACAGTTGCCAGAGCCCTATTATGAAGTCTGAGGTCACAGATAGACGTTTTTGAGGTGAATGGCATCTGCTGTATATACAGTATGTGTGTTATCATTGTTATGAAGTGGCTTTCAATCTTGACTCATTAGGGCTGCTAAGAACAAGTTTTAGTGTGGATTAGCACTACATTCCATGAAGAGGAATATTCTTTTTAATTATACTTTGATAAAAAATGGAAATGTTTATAAGCATTTACAGCCTTTTGTTTAAAAGGAGATACATGCATGTACCTATTTTCATTTTTATGATGAAAAATCATTTCTGCATTTCTGCAGATTATACATAGCAATTGATATACAACAACAACATTGTGTTTTCCTTGCAATTTCAGAATATGTTTGAACTTTGCAACAGCCACCTCTTTTGCAGTAAAAATATTTTTTCAGAAAATTGTGTGTAATTGATGCAAATCTTGTAGAACTGGGAAGGATCCTGTATAAGGCTGCACCCCTGTACAGCCAAAACCATGTTTAAACGTTGATTGGTTTGAAGGTGAAAAATTCAGATGTCTTCCTTGGCTCTTGGTGTACCATAGCTGTGAAGTAAGCCATGAAAACACACAACTGGAAATTCCAAATTAAGTAGAATTGTTGGAAGTAGAACAAAATAATTCAAAATTAATATAAAAGCCAAAAAGCAAATTTGTGAAGATGGTGTGAATATCCAGCATACAGTATAATCAAACAATATAACTGTTTGAACTGACCAGGAGTTACTGTATGTTAGTTGTAAAATAGAAACATATAGGTTAAAGTTTTCCTTAAAAACATAGAAGAATACGCCGTTCTTAATGAATGTGAGAACACTACTTAGGTTCTATTAAGATTAAAACATGTTTTAATAACTGGATAATAAAGTGCCACAGTTTTCCATAGAAAACGTTTCTTTTTTAAATTTCTAAGAATTTCAAGTGACGAATATGGACTTAGATGTAATATTACAGAAACCAGAAAGTAAAGTCCATTGATGTGGTAGTAACGGAAAACTTACTCAGCTATATGTCCAAACTCACTATCTGCATGTTTTGGAGGATACACACTTTGAGAAAATGTGGTTTTTGAGGAAAATCCAGTAACCAATGGTCACTTTATGTGGTCATGTATTATGAAGGCTGACTGTCAGTTAGTTGGAAATTTTTCACAGACCATGGCGCCCAGTAGGTAATTAAGTTTTGCCACAGGTTGAGCTGTTTTCTGTGTTTTTGTGCTGCTTAGGTTGGCAAGACCTGTGGTGTATGGAGGTTATCCAGTGGGATATAAACCACTAACCGTGTGATTTATGCAATACATACAATCCAGAGTAAAGCAAACTAAAGTATGTAAAATCTGTAATAATGTCTGTCTTCGTCATAGGTATGTAGTCAAATGTAGTATTCACAAAGTCAAGTCTGGCTTTCCTATAGCAAAAATATTTACCTACAGTATGGTTGTCTTCAAATCTATATACTATATCATATTGACCTCAGATTTGGTGTATTTATCATTGGTCCAGTTGCCAATACAGGGGTGCTGAAATGAACTCAGTGGAGAACTTTTACATGAAATCTTGTTAGTAACCACAAAAAAGAGAAAGAAATGGATTTCACAGACACCATATATTTACGAGACAGACACCCCAGGCACTAAATCATAGCTTTCCAGAAAATTATTCTTCTCTGGAATCAATTAACATGCTTAAAAGGATTACTGCAACAGCTTAGCAATTGCACACTTACAGGGTAATTTTCAGGGTAAGTTTTGTATTCCTGAAGTTTGGAATATTACTGAAACTGTAATTCAGATAGTTCAAATATACAAATCCATGAGGAAAGAGCATGGATGAGGAGAAGAGAAATATAGCTAATTATTTTCTTTTTAACATTGTTTAAGTCAATTTCTGGTTTTATTTGGAGAAAGAAAAGTGCAATATACGGGGTTTTACGCTGAAGAAAAAATACCCTGTTTTTAGGGTAATGGATATTGTATGAAGGGTACATTCATAATTCATGGAATATGTACTTTATAATACTTTACTGTACATGCTTACAAGTTTAGAATGCTCCTTAGTAATCAACTCAATTGACAGCTATGACCCTTTAATCAGCAAGGAAGGGAGGTAAATAGTGTGTTCATTCCTCTGAAAGGCACATTTGATACAGCCATTCAGCAGTTTACACACTGCAAGTCCACTAGGGCCTTCCATGAAGGTGAATATAGGTAAGAGCTCTCACTGGAAACGCAACGAACTCACAGTTCCCCAGTCAGCCACAGGGATTGTTGCTGCGCAATAACCAAAGGATCCACTGTCCATCTGATGCTAATCCATCCCCTAATGGCATAACTTGACTCAAACTGGAGATATCCGAAATACAGGACTCAACTGATAATCTGAATGAGGGCCTTGTAGTTACAAGGCCTATTAATACACTAAGAATTAAGTGTTATTAAATGTTTCAAATGATCTTTGTGTTGTCTTGACCTACTACCTTGGTGCCTCTCTGTAAGTGCATAGGAGTGTGATAAGAGGCCCCTCTGATAATAGACATCACAAATCTGTATCCAATGCTGAACCATATAATGATATATAGCGCAGATAGGCCCCATTGAGCCTGTAGTCTGTTTTTCCCAAGACCACAGGTCAAAGGTCATCGTTCATTACACAAAGGAAGATCCAATGATAGGGGACCTGCAGGTGGGTACTAGAACCAAAACTGATAGCATCCTGACCAATCGCCTGCTGTGATGTTGCATCTTTGTTTTAGATAAATGTCAATGCAATGCAACTTCCTTGCAGAGCTGCCTGAGGTCCAATGTTAGGCACAGCTCACTCTCTTCATTCTGCACATGGGGACACTCCCTGCACAGAACAAACAATTGGCAGTCAGATCACGGCCCAATACAGCCAGCTCCATCTTCTCAGTGAGATGTTTGAACTTATCAAGGATGTTTTGCAAATGGATCCTTCAGTATACAAAATCTTTATTCACATTATAATTTGAATTTATATTTCAGATTTCTTCAATGTCATATTCCAAACACATAATAATAACAACAACAACAACAACAATAATAATAATAATAATTATAATTGCTTACACTTATATAGCACTTTTCTGGACACTCCACTCAAAGCGCTTTACAGGTCTCCCCTCCACCACCACCAATGTGCAGTACCCACTTGGATGATGTGACGGCAGCCATAGTGCACCAGAACGCTCACCACACATCAACTATTAGTGGGGAGGAGAGCAGAGTAATGAAGCCAATTCATAGATGGGGATTATTAGGAGGCCATGATTGGTAAGGGCCAATGGGAAATTTGGCCAGGACGCCGGGGTTACACCCCTACTCTTTTCGAGAAACGCCCTGGAATTTTTAATGACCACAGAGAGTCGGTTTTACGTCTCATCCAAAGGACGGCACCTGTTTACAGTATAGTGTCCCCATCACTATACTGGAGCATTAGGACCCAAGTGGACCACAGGGTGAGTGCTCCCTGCTGGCCCCTCTAATACCTCTTCCAGCAGCAACCTTAGTTTTTCCCAGGAGGGCTCCCATCCAGGTACTGACCAGGCTCACACCTGCTTAGTTTCTGACATCTGATGTTCAGTTCACATTAGAAAATGCATATTTACTTATATCTGAGCATATGAATGTGATGCAATTACATGAGACAAAACTTTACTCTGAAGTTATTAACTCTTCTCCTTTTAATCCCTAAGAGAATGATCAACTTTTCATAACACATCACAGTACATTTGTTGTTGCTATGCATGCTTTTAGTGTTGTATCAATAAAATGTACAGTATATTTAGAATACATGTGTGAGACGATACATTATTACACCTAATTGATTCCTAAAAGTAATGCAATTTACCATCACAATTTCTGATTATAAAAGTAAAATAAAATCCCTAAATTGCTACAGCCTCAGCTGATTTACACATCTGGGAGACCCTGATATTTTAGTAAATCCCTTCCTATTGCTTGCTCATCAATCCACAATCAATCCATTAATCCACATACTAAAGGATATGTTTAAAAGGGCTTGTCTTTACAGAACTGATCTCAAGTTCTATTTCATTAGTACTATCTTAGCTGCTCATGTGCTTTACATTCTATAACTTACATGGAATACAACATGTTTAAATCATTTTTAAATTAATGTAAGCTTCAAAAATTCCTGAGGCATAAGATTTAAAAAAGGAATGATGCAATACTACATTTCCAGTGTACCAAAATGTTGCATAGAATACCAGTAATATGCTTTGTTAATAAGATAGATTTAATTGCTTAAGATAAAATACGTTCTTTGGGTTTTCCAAATTGCTCCACTGGTTAACATCATTACATGCAGACATTGCTGGATTGACCATGCCCAGATTTCTCCAATGAATGTACAGTGTACGGAAGGGTAAATTCCAGATTTGAGAACTATCTTGCAGTAATAGAAATTCTAAGCCTGTAATATGCATCTGTTGATAAACATTTACTTCCATGTTACAGGTTTATAGCCGAAGACTTGTCATTAAGTAGACCACAAAATAATAAAATCAGACACTGCAAAGTGTGTATAATAGTAAATAGTAAATACGTTTACGGGTTGTGATTAAACCCTGCAATTACTGTAATTAATAGAATTTGTCCTTATAAAGCTCTAAAATGCTTCAATCATTACAACATATGTATTTTCCAAAGGGCAGTGTAATTGTAATTATAAGTTATCTGGATATGTTGGCTCATTATGTAACATTCTACTCTGTTTCAATAAAAAGGGAAACAATAAAAAGACTGCTAATAAAAATATTTCATAAATCTTGAAGAAAGAGCTTTAAACTTTTGGATTTGACAAACATTGCTGAAGTACACATAAAACAGGGATTTGGTATAAAAAAGCCACTTAATTAAAGGAATCATGAAAAGTTCTAATTTGTTTAAAATACCCTGCACTTAAAGTGATGATTGGCTGTTTTGTGTGTGGGTGTTGGAAAAAAACCATAGTTCCATGTGTAGAAAAGGATTTCTACAGAGGAAACTCTCCTCTGATTTTGTCCCGAGTGAATAAGAAGAGAATGTGCTACTGGGTTAGTGAAGATCTGACGTCCAACAATGACAAAATCAATCACGCAGACACCCAAACAACCACTTGAACACACCCTCATCCCACATCCATTTAAATGCTCTCTTTACTTTGCTCTGACAATAAAATTCCATTCACAACAGACAGGTTTTCTGTGGGAATATAAAAGCCAGAAAGAAAAAAAAAGAGAATATAAAAAGCATAAAGCACTTTTATAAAAATGTAAGGAAGTGCTTAAGGTCTTTTATACTGCTACAGTATATGTACCAGAGAGTATTACTTTACAAGAACTACACAACAGTGAACTATGTCAACAGCAATGATAGTACAAACATCAAAAGAGAAATGATTAAATATTGTTACAATTGGGGGTTACGAAACTGGTGAAAAACAGGAATTGACCGAGCGGTTTAGTTAATCAGTGAAATAATTATTCATAACCTCCGACTTGTAAGTGATCTCTATATCTGAGTGGCTGGTATAATTAGAGGCACGTGAATTCTTTATTCTCTGGCACAGCTTTGTTGAGAAGAGTAATAATCCAGGCACACGTAGCTTCAGCCGAAACGTTTGTTTTCTTTCTTCTCTTTTCAGCATGTTACTTTATATACAGCATTTACAGACAAGGCGTTTCAGAGCCCTAACATTCTGGTCGCTCAGAAAACCCCAGACTGCTACTAAGCTGACTCTGACTCTCTGTGGTCATTAAAAATCCCAGGCTGTTTCTCGAAAAGAGTAGGGGTGTCACCCCGGTGTCCTGGCCAAATTTCCCATTGGCCCTTACCAATCATGGCCTCCTAATAAATAAATGAAGTAGGATTGGAAATTTCCCAGTCCAATTTCCCCAGTTGCTGTTCAGGTTACACTAGAAATCCTCCCGCGGGCTGTTTTACATTCCCGTCAGTTTGTATCGGCTAGCCGGGCTGGGCTGTGGCCTCGCACTCTGCAGCTTCCCTTGTGCTGCCTGAGTCGTCTTCAGGATCTTGTGGGAATCGGGAGCCCACTTCCCACTTCAGTTCCAGCTCAAATGTTTTTAGAACTCCCCTTAGCCAATCCCCCTCACAGGGTTCCTCTTCCTCCCTTGGTCTGGTTAAAACTGGCTCAGCGAATCCTCACACCTCCAAGCATCAATACCTAATTGCTTCCTGAACGACTTGGGTGTGACCGTTGTTACTGACTGTTCTCTGATAGACTGTATTCATTAGAATGACTGAAGTTGCAAACCTTGAGTGAGAGGCAACATTGACACCATCCTGGCAATCACATTAACCCAATCAATCACAGCCTGTTACTGCCTCAAAGGCCCTAATCCTGCAACAGGATCAGCTGGCTTCCCAGTCTTGTTCTGTAACTACAAGCTTATGCTGCCTTCCCTGTCACGTGCAGGTCCAGAAAAAAACTCCATTCATTCAAAAATGATTTCAGTAATACAATGCATATAATTAACTAAACAAAGGAAAATACAAGCTCTGAGAACATAATGACAGTTACTTATGAGAGGACACTGATCCACAATAGTACAGTACATACAGTAAACAAATAGTACATAGTAATGCTCTTGAGACTAATTCTCAAGAGAGGCGTATCTGAATTGTATCCTAGAAAATAGCTGTTTGAAAAAATAGAACAGGATATGAAGATTTAAGGAATTAGAAAAAAATAAGTAATGCTTTTTCAGTGTCAAGACCATGTACAGTAACTTTCTAACTGTGGTTTGATTATCGTGTTTATGTTTAATTCTCAGTTCAGTTTATTGTCATATGCACAAGTGCATTGAAATGCTTATTTGCATGTATGCTCCAATACAAAGACATTAAAGAGACACCAAAAAGATATGCAGCACATAGCATTTTCCATTTTATTTAGTCCATAACATACCAGACCATTGTGGATCATGGGAACAGACCTCATCCTGGTAATAAAGGGAAGAGATCACATGACTACCCTCCTAGCTTTAACATTGTCCATTGCAGGGATTTGGACCCCAGCCATCTAGGACTCCCTCTTTACAAATGGATGGACTAAATGAGTAAAGCACCTCACTCAAGGGTCCAACAGTCATGTCTGAAGCAGGGACTCAGACCAGTTAAAGTCAAGTTATCAGTTTTGAGTCCCAAGACTCACCCACTACTCATTTTAGAGACGTTAGGCAGTTAGAGGGGGCAGCAAGTGTTTCAGTCTAGACAGAAAAAGGAGGAATTTAGGTTAAGAAGCACAAGCCTACTTAAAGTTCGAACTCAAGGGGCAACATTCAGAGAGCAATGGAAGTTGCAGGATGTCTACAGAAACTGAATAGGAAAAGCAGGTGGTTCAGCATTCAGGGAAACACAAGTGTTTGTTTTGAGAATAAAACAATTAAATAGAAATATGAGGGTGCAGATAAGGAGTGAAAACACAAGCTGGAGTGATGTCATTAGTGGAGTACAGCAGGAATCTATACTAGGATCACTAATCTTCTTAAGTTTCATCAATGATCTAGATTCAAATATGAAATAAAAAGCATTAGCAAACACTGTAGAAGGTGAAAATGAACTGACAGAAAATGGCAAATGGCCCAAGGCACATTAATGCTGTAATGCACTCATAACAAAACGGATGCTGTGTGCCGACAGAACAGTAGGCCAGCAGGGAGAGATGAGAGGTGTGCAAGAAGAGGTGAGAGAACCTCAACAGACTTTTGGAATGGCACCCAAATCAAGTAGGAAAAGGATCACTCCTAAAGTATGTTCTTAGACAAGAAGGAAACAAACAAAGCAGGAGTGATGTGGAAGGATTTGAGAGGTGAGGGCAGTGGTGCAAGCAGAGGAGGCATAGAGACTTTCAATGATAGAGACTTTAGTGTGGAGAGTGAAATAGGTGAGAAGGAGATTTGGGGATTGAAGAGGGAAAATAATGCAGAGAAAATCTTATTACAGAGTACTGCATGATAGTCTAGAAGTAAGAAAGCTTGGAAGAAGTAAGCAGATGAGAACAGAGAGAAGAGATCATTTTTGTTCCAGAACAGAAGGCAGTTTGGACTTCTTCCATTTCCTCTCAGCAGACCACAGCTCGCTACAGACTGAGCACAGGGTGGAGAAGAGCCAAGGCAGAGAAGGAGAAGAGTGAGCAGGTCAGGAGATGAAACTGAAGAGTTGAAGAAATATTGGAAAATGAACAGATTACATTGCAAACCCTGCTGATAAGTTAGATAAGGAATCAAAGGAGTGAGATAGGAGAGTTCAGGAATTTAATGTGAGAAGGTGATTTTTGTGGAAATTAAAACAACACAGAGACACCCAGTAATGTTTGTAAAAAGCTATCAGAAAAGTTCAGAGAGTGACAATGGAGTAAGGACAGCAGAGAGTAGAAAAAAAGCAAACATATTTTTGGATATCTATTGTTGTGAGCAGGTGGTGATGGGGGCAAAAGGTAGGAGAAAAAAAGTGAGTTAGCCTCTAGAGTAGATAGACTAGGATAAATAAATGGCAATTCATTAGCAAGGTAATTCATAATAGAGTCGGTAGGAAAAGAGGAGAGGATGGCAAATTTATTGCTGAAACGAACATGGAGAGTCAGCACTGGACGTTTGCAGAGAGTGGTTGACAGAGAGGGAAGAAAGAACACAGAGCAAGACTGAAAGACATGTCTCCATCACCAGGATGGAGACTGCTGAAATCCAATTATTTGCATCTTCCTGAATCATGAAGGGTGTGTGACAGGACTTAAAGAGAAGAAAGAACTGCTAAGTAATAGAGGGGAGAGGTGTTGTTTGGAAAGGATCCAGGTTTCGCTGAGATCAAGGTCAAGAAGGGGAGTGGCATAGGAAGAGATGAGGTTGATCTTGAAAGTAGAATTATGGTACAACAGGGTACCAGAAAAGGAACAAAGAGATCCAAGCATCTAACCAAAGGCAGACAGTTTAATCTATCATGCTTTCTTTGGAATTAGTAGAGACAAATGAGAACAAGCACACAAAGGGAGGAGAGGAACTGGGAAAATATTTTAGAAAGTAACAGAGTAAAATCATACACAAATCAAAAAGCAAGCCTGAGAAATTAGTGTTTATACAAGTTTAGCAGCAGGTCTGTCTTTCACAAACATTACCTGGCATCGTGAGCTAAAAAAATCACACAGAACCAAAAGTGGAAAACAACGTTAAAATGTAGTACACAAGGGATACAGCAAAGGGAGACATCTAACATGCACAACATAACATATCTTCTGTTTCTCAGAAAGAGCACCAGATTTTGTACTGTTTACGATAAATTAATATCTGGACTGATAGTGGGCCAAAATCATATTTCATGTTTCATCTAAAATGTTTAATGTACTTGTGTGTTTGTGTGTGTGTTGTGGCAAGAAGGTGTGATAATACAAATAAGGAAAAACAAATATTTGGTTGTTTAAATATTTGGTTAAAAGTTATATAGGAACCCATAGTCACATCAGTATCCTTTATTTTTCAATATTACAACTTCATCTGCATGGGGTGAAGGATGAAGGAAATGATCTAAATACCATGCACAACCTTGATTTTAAGCTGTAGAATTTGAAATTCAGCTTGGCAACTAACAGGAAGGCTATGCCTCCAAATTCAAGGATTCCAAAACAGGAGTGATGTTTTTACTTCCAGGTGGCCACATCAGGATTCTAGCTCCCAAAATCTAAATATATTGTTCCTTTTAACTGTAGTTTTAAAGATTCTTTGAGCAATGTGTTACAATATGTACGAAGTGTAAAAAGATACATTTTATATTTTTCAGCTACAGAAGCAAATTGCATAACATACACTCTGACAATATTTGTAAGATGGGAAAAGTTAGATCTTTACAAAGCATGTAAAGTTCAAAAGTCTTTCAGAACCAATAATTATTTTATAATGAAACTTTAGCAAAGTGACAAAAACTGATAAGAGTAAATTACCTGTTATATCATATACAGTCAGTATTAAAGAGCAAAAAGCCCAGAATTGCATCTGGTGGAGCACCACCTGTAACCAACCAAATCTCAAAACTAAAACCACCAAAAGAAAAAACATTTTGATTTTCAGCTACAATTTAAATTATTCAAGACCACTGTCAAAGATACAAAAGGAAATATCTAACCAAGTAAGTAAAATGTCAGAATTTACAGTATGAAATGCCTATGAGAATTAAAATAGCAAATGCACCTGAAAAATCATGGCTAATCCAATATATCACTTATTCTGTATAATGCTTTTGCAATGCAAGGTCATTAACAAGGACATCTTTGTGAGAGAGCACATATGGGTTCTTATACATGTTTCATTATGATCATGACCTACTGTAATCTGTAAGAAGATTTTAGATGTGGCGATTAGAAATAGTCAAAGGCAAAGTTATTTGTGAGGGTCATCACATAAGGATTCCTATTTGGGAATTATAGTAACTATGACTCTACATGCACTTATTATAATATCACAAGCTATTTTTATTTACTCAGAAGGACAGGTCAAAGATGCATGCATGTAACCTATCCACCTGTCATGAATACATCTAAATAAGGGGTGACATTGTACATCAAGATTCAGAGCTGTACTTTGACTGCTAAATGGAACAGGGTTTTTGAAAATTTTGAAGCAATCCTAAAATCTCCCTTATGGGACCCATACTATATCACTAAACAGCTTCATTTCCACATTCTCTGTAGATCCATTTGAGTCTTAGAATTTCATGAAGTTACTTTCAAGATATAATGAAATATATGGTAATTGCCCAGACACATTGATTGGCTTATGGCAGACTTGTTTTGTATGGACACAGATTCTTTTAAATAATATCAACATATAATACAACCCACAGTACTATATGCACAATACTATGTTTTGCCTTGTTCAGCCTCATAGTTTCAAAAGAGGAGTCAATCACATTTTTGTTGGAAAAAAAACAAGATGGCAGCCAATCCTTGTGACCACTTTGTCATGGACAAATCAATATATGATAATATATACTGTGTGATATTTTCAATATATCATGGATAATATTAGTTTTTATCCATTTAATTTAGATATATTAGATAACGTGGCCCAGGTTTCATAACCTTATGTTGATGGGTTTCAGAGATCAACAAGTTTTAAATAATTAAGGCAAAACCTTGTGTTCTGGTGATGTACTTATGACTCTGAGACAACTTCCCATAGACCTTTACAATCCTGCCAATTTCATGAGTGTTCATCCAGGGATTTGGATTTCATAGGCATTTGAAAATAACAACAAAAAAAGCATCATTCCAACAGCAACTTCATTGCTTGGCCCCCTAATAAGTATATTGTAAAATATGAATACCATAAATTATACAATGAAATATCATTTTGGGCTTAGTGTGAGTTGTATTATTTATTTTAAGTTTTTATTTGGACTCTTTAACATTACAAGATTCTTGATCATTACATTTTTATATTATTTGTCATGCTAAGTAAACGTTCAAGCAAAGATAACATCTGTGAAGGTTTTCTTCAAGCTGTGGAAATGCTGTGGGAAAGTACATAAATGTGGCATGAACATCAAAATTTCAAATATTGATGTGACACTAATTGGCTTCTCCTGAATTCCTCCTTCCAAATCTTCTTTGAGGTTCCACTTTAAAGACTGGTTTTATGGAAAGAAGGAGATTTTGTGGAAAGTCTGTTTGTTGTCACAATATGTGTCTCATTTCTACAGCTTTAAACTGTCACAACTCACTTTTGATAAGAGTAGTATTTTCTACAAGTGGTTTTCTTTTAATGTTACTATTCTGGGATCATCCAAGGACTTCACAGGGTTTTGGCATTGGCCTTCTCTATTCTGCTCTGTATGAATTTAAAGGGATGTATTTGGTATACTTTCATAGGGTGTAATTAGGTGCAGAGGAGTCCATGACATTCCATATTTAAGACCAAGCAAATGAATGCTACACAGCATGGTATTTACAGAAATCTGGTTTGGTGTCCTTCTACAACCTCATACTTCAGAAAAAGTATTGTCTAGACAAATGCACATGATCTAAAATATACTGTACTTAGTGACATGTGTATAGTTTGTTTAGTTGGAAAGATAACAGATGCTGCCTCATTCTAAATGCAGAATTAAGCAAAAATCACTCAACAAATAAGCGTGTGAGGACAGTAGGGAGCATTGAAAGAAAACTAACTGCACTTTAAAAGAACAGATTGTGTCAAAATTTGTTTGCCAGAGTGGATGTTTAATCTATACATACAATGCTCATATCCACTGTTTGGATTTGTGGTTTGAGTATTTCTGTGTTTCTAAAACCAGGGGTGAAAACAATCATAGGTTTTACTCAGACAGCATGTATCCAAGACTTGAATGCATTTTATGGACAGGGCCTTTGGTGAATATTTGAAGTTTTATTTTGTTATCACGAGTAAGATATGTTATTTCCTCAGAAAAGCTTTGAAGTATAAAAAAATGACCAAATCGCCTTACATACTGTACCAGGCGTTTCATTAAAATATTCCCTTTAGAAACGTGTTTGTACTGTATAACGTATACACAGTAATGGATATAATTATGGAAATAAAGTTAAAAAATATAGGGTAAATTACTGTATACATTTTACATTTTGTGTAGAAAGAAAACATGACCTAATATAGTATTGTAGTGACGTGTTAATGCCTTATGATGGGTGTCATAAGGACACCCATCAGAAAGTGCAACTTTGTCTCAAAGCCTACGGAAGTTTATAGAATTTTAAATATGTTGTGAACATTGTGGCTCCTTTTGTGGAAGGAAGTCAAAGTTTTAGCTAATAAAGGCTGTAGACAGCCTTGCTGTAGAAAGATCGCAACCCAAATTCACATTTCACTCAGTGCTATGTGAAAGACACCGGGGGTTTCATGAAACTGATACTGCTGACAATAGAGGAGGTCATAGATAAAAATCCAAACTGTCCACAATGGATGCCAAGATTCATCATATAAATTCTCTGCACGATAGCTGACATTCCAGTAAAGATCTTAAGAATAAACTTGCTGCAATACAGCAATTAACATTTCTTTGAGAATAGTATGATACACATGTCATACTATTGCAGAAAACTCTGTTAAGGGCATGAAGACCTTAATGCTTGAAAACATTCATTTAAACTTCTTTTGTTTTGTTTTGTTACCTTTTCTTACCAAATATTTTGAAGAGTGCTGTAGTTAACTCAGAAAGTGGAGTGGAGTAAAGGCTGTTACTATAGTGTGTTTAAATAAGGAAGGAAAGGCTAAAAGGAAAGGTTACCATTCAGAATGTTTTCACTCAGTTACTTTCGATGCTCAAGTTCATGATCACTGTCCATCCATCCATTATAAAGCCAGTTGTTTCTTTGCATTACATCAATATAAAGGGTCATATTAATTCTAATAAAAAGAGAAAGTGGGACTACACCCTAGACAGGAAGTCAGAGAGAACACACACAGATCAGGACAATATACATATAGCGATAACAGTTAACCTGGCCAGCATGAATTTTGAAGGTGGACACAGCCAATATGTCCCTCATTTATTACATTTGTTTGGAATAACAATGTACAAAAAGTGAAAACAGATCCAGTTCAAAGCAAGTGTTATAAATTAACGTGTTATGATAATGTATACTTTTAAAATTACAGGTTTCATTTCAAGACTATTATACCTCAATATCTTCCATGAGGTTTATTTTCATACACAGAAATATCTAACGGTCAAACATTCTGCTGTGAACAGTCTGTGTATAACTGTAAAATGTACGTATGCATATACAATATTTCTGCTTCCTTTTAGTCTAATTATTTCAGTTCTAAGATTACAATAAATGCAATACCCAGTGCAAAAAAAAGAAACAGAAAAAATACAAATTGTGGCATCAACAAAACCCCAAGGAGCTGCTGTATTTCCTGCAGTGTGTGGTGCATATAAATGCAGAACATGAAATAAAGAATTTTCTTCAGTTCTGAATTAAGAGTTGGCCGATTATTCAAATTCAAAGTTGGTGACTTAAGATAATTAAATATGATGATTATGATAAGTCATTTTAATTTTAATATTGTATTAATTTTATCATTGCCATAAGCAATAAGTATATTGAATTAAAATGTTTTTTTATATCAATATTGCTTTATTCTGTGAAATTTACATTCATCGTGTGCTCCTACAAAATCGGCATTAAATCTGGGTGTTTAAAAATAATTTTAAATGCCAGTTATGTCACATATGAACAGCAAACTGTCTAGATTGCTGTAAAAACACACGAATTACCTGAGTTTCACGTATTCTTAAGCTTCATCCAAAGACTCAGGGTTGTAACTAAATAATACGAGAATGCCGTCATTTCTTTCCATGCCAGCGCAATAAAATATACTACTCCTGAAAAATAAAATATCCACGGTTCATAAAGATCATTGCTTACAGATCTAGCATTACCAACCAGAACCACAGTGTTCCATGAAAGTATAACCCAGACACACAAAATGGTGAAGGAAATAGTCAGAACCTCTAAGGACAGATAGAGACGTTGACTGTTTCTCTGCACTAAATTCTACAGACAACCCCCCCCCCCCCCCCCCCCGTCAACAGTAGCATACATGTTAAAGTAGCCCCTAATTCATAATACTTAATTACTGCTGTAATAAAATATACAGGAAAAACCCTTTGGCCAAAGAACTTTATACAATGTTTAAATTGGAGGAATTGGCTTAGGGCTACTACCAAGTAACTCTAAAGAGTGACTCATTCATCTTAATCTCAATGTCTGGTCGGATGTAAAAATGTCAGACTGAACCACCAAAGTCGAATTGGAGGTCACAGAACTGTGCTCCAAAACGATATAACATTTTCATTGCTTTTCTGACTTATTATCTTCCTGCTCCCAGCTTGCAGCTTTTGTTTGTCTGATTCTGGTCTCCTGTCTGTTCTCTAAAGCTCATTTACATTCTATGGGTGACTGGGCCTTCTCTTGCTATGCTGCAGAGCTCTGGAATTCTATCCCCAAAGATATCAGAGTGTCACCTTCCCTCAATGTCTACAAATCCAGACTCATAACCTTCTTTGGAAAGGCTTTTATTGATTGATGTGTGTCTGCCCCTTTACATCTTCTAATACATTATACATACTTCTGTTTCTGTGTGATATTTTGTTTTTACTTTGCTGTGAAGTGCTTTAAGAAATTGCTTTTTAAAGATGCTATATAAAATAAAGTTATTTTTATTTATTTATAAAGTTTTGGTTTACTAGTTTTATATGGGTAGAGGGGTTCTGTACTAAGATGCTCTGTGCAAAGAGATGCACTGAGTAACCTTTGTCCTTTTTGTCTTGTTAAAGAATTGATATTTATATATAGTTATATATATATATCTTATCTTCCAAAGTGAACCAGAAAAACAAAAGTAATATGAAATCCATTGTTTGAAAAGTATATCCTTGGTGGGGAAGTGTTTTATAATCACCATTTTTAGTTCATATCCTACTTTGTTTTAAGATATTTAACATGTACTGCTAAATGCTAAAAGACAAATTCATATGGTCAGCTCATGTTTTATTTTAATTTGGCATCATAGATCCAAAATAACCTTCCAGTGACTAAATTAAAAGAATGTCTTTTTTTTGCTAAATTCAGGTAACATACTGTATGTTGACCAAGACTGCAGAAGAATTACAAATTAGGCAGTTGAAGAATTCATTTTGTTCTTGTCTTACTGACAAAGTGTGCTTTGAATTGCCTTTGCAGACTATCATTTGATTCATTTATACTTTATCTCTGTCCTGCAATTAAGACTTATTAAATAAATGATCTAACAGACTGCTGTTTCTGCTATATTAGTTTTTAAGCAGGCAGAAAACTGTTCCTCCCAACCCTCCAATTTTTATTGAAATGTACTGTACTTGAATTTGTACTGTATGCTAAAAAGGATAAATTACTGGAAGAATCTGAATTATTTTTTTTATTCAAATCGAGCAGATTGCTACATAAAATCAATATTGGTGATGACACTATAGTCTTAAGAGTATATTTTTCAAACATCAAACATTTATTGATGCTCCTCTACAAAAATGTGTTATTTATCATAAATTCAGGAAGAGATCACATTCTAATCTATTACTTTATCTCCCATACTTAAAAATACTCTCTAACAATTCAGTACATCTTTTCTAGCATTCTGCATTTTAGTCTTGTTGGGGACAGATGTCTCTCATTTTCTGTGTTGCAAATGCATTATGTTTATGTTATTAGTTTCGTGCAATCCAGCACAAGAGTTGCTTTCTCGCCTCTGTGTCGTTTCAACCAGAGAATGCGCTCTGCTCCTGCCATAGTGTTTGTTCTTTATTTTGGTTCTTTTAATATTGCAAACCCACTGTGTAATTTCAAACAACCACAGCTGCTTGGTATCCCCTTTTCCCTCTTCTCTCTTTTTTAATGCTTCTTGCTGCACTCTCTATTTCTGGTTGAGTATCCAATCCACCATGCCTGTGGCCCCAGTCTATACTCATTGTTTTGTTTCTCTCTTTTCTCCTGAGAGGAGCATCCACCCCACCCCACCAGGTCACTGATGCTTATTCCATGGGTATGAGCATATAATCTCAGTCTACACTAGGTCCAGATCATGTCATTCACAGCCCTTGTGTTCCTTGATGCCTGGCTGCTATGGTGATGAATTCCCTCCACCCTTTACCCTCCCTTAGTTGACGTCCAACTTGTGTCGTCTAATATTTCTTCTTCTTCTGGTGGATGTGCTTTGGATATTTCTTCATTCATTCAGTAAACTATCAAATTTCAGCAAGCAGTAACTCTCTACCTCTTTCTTCCTACTTTTCAAGTAAGGCTGCTGTTCCAGGTTTCCAGAGTTCCAATCTCAAACTAGCCACTGCCTCTGCTGCCAGCTGTTTGCTGTCTTAGTTCCATCATCTAAATCATTTGTGCTTCTCTTTCAGTTCCTTCATAACACTGTATACCTGAATCTACTTGAACAAACAAGCTCAAGCCTGCAACATTCATGCTTCTCATTTATTTCACGCTATGCACATGTTCTCCTCAGTTCCCGCAAAACTGTGCAGCTAAACCGACTCTCTCGTAGTGTTTTGGATACTTTTGGGGGGTAGTGATAGCACTTATTTTTGGCCAGCACTGTAATTTCTTCCAGCCAATCAGTTTAAAAACAAAACATTAAGTACGGTACAGTATCTCTTTATATTCGTCAGATCATTTTCAGTGCTATTAGAATTTGACAAAACTAATGAAATAGTTTAACAACTTGGGAGGAGATCACTTTCTACATATTTCTGCAGTGTTTCTGCAGGGGCTGCTGTACTTTAACACTCCATTATGGGATTAATGTAATCCATCTGGTCACTGAATCACTGGTGGCCATTGACCATGCCGAGAGAGAGTTAGAGAAATCGAGACACTGCAACTTAGCAAGAGAGATAGGGCTCATTAACAATACTAACAACATGCTGTATGCTTTCTGTTAAATTGCTGCCCACATTTGCAAACATCTTTTGTAGCACGCCTTCTTCCACCCTTGTTTCACAGTTACAGCATCCTCCCTGATTTATTCCTCAAAAAGAGGGAAGGCTGGTCAGCACTGTCATTTCCTCAGTTAGGCAATTTAATAACAAATTATTAATTGTACTTTCTATTTATATTTTTCTTGGCACATTACATTGGTATTAGAATTTGACCAAACTACTGAACTATTACTGGCATATCTACTAGATAGTTATGGAGTGTAGCAATGTGAGGGTTTTTACTTTACCAAAACAATTAGAAATTGGAACAGTAAATAGCCCAAAGAGTGCTTTGGGTGATATTAAGAATCAATCAAACATAATATGAAGCTGACACACACCAAAACTAAACATACAATATTCAATTCACAAAACATATAAACGGATAATACAATATATATTAATAAAATTGCAGATCTTTCATTCAGGGATCACAAAGAATAGAATTAGAAACATTAGAGTTAAAATAAAGAAAACACAAAATAACACAAACTAATCATCAAGACAGAGGAGAAATCAAAATAATATGTTCTCCTCCACCTCTTTCTATTCTATATATTATTGTGCATATAAGGCACATAAGTTTGTTGCAGCTTCTTATAGTTTCTCATTTACTTGTAGAGCTCACCGTGCCAGACATTTTTTCTCCCATCGTGGTTTTTTTCCTAATTCAGAAACATTTGGTTTAAAATCAAGATTACTAGCAACAGGAAAGACTGATGTCCATCAATCCATTATCTGAAAACTTATTCTGGTGAGAGTCTTAGAAAAGTGGCTCCTATCCAAGAAGCACGGGGAGTCAGGGAGGATTGAGGATTTGGGGGACTCTTCCCCCAAAGAGAAAGCCAGTCCATCACAGGACAAGAGGGAAAGGGGCAATTTAGCTGAAACTGCCTGTCTTTTGGAGCTTTGAGGAAACTGGACTACTCAGTGAATACCAATGCAAAAGCAATGAATACCCAAACACAGAATGGAGACCCTGGCTTAAATCACCATGCAACTGTGCTTCCAAAACAGCAGGTGTGTGCATTAAAAAAATTGTATTGTATTGTATGTATTAATTCAATTTTACTTTGAAATATTTGAGTAAGTTGTCTAAAAATATGTATTTCAAGGTATGGCTAATATTACATTTTTATTTGTTACCTGTTTTAAATGAATCAGATATAATTAAATAATTTCAACCAGCAATCAGGCCAAAAATCAACAACAAATAGAAAAATGTGCATTGTATAATATGAAACTACTTCCAGAGTTTTATTAAAAACAGATGGAAAACATTTGTATAATGAGTAGAGAAAGTCCATTTACCCTGGACTTTTTAAAAAACATTTTTTAGACATATCTTATGTCTGCAATGCATTTTCCACAAAAAAATCATAGTTCATACTTATGCTTTTACTGTAAGTATGCTAGTTCTTAATTATACTTTCCATAAACCAACATGAAGTAATACAGGGACTACTGATTAGATAATAAGTCACATATATTCTCATTATTGATCGCACGTACTGTAGTAATTTACATTATTCACAGCCCTGATAAAAATAAAATGTTAAGAATACTATTAGTACTATCAGAACTGCAGGTAACACACTCTACCTATCATAAATGAAGCATGTGTTCCTCACCGTTTGGGAAACAGAGACCGTTCTTGCAGTCCTTAAAATATAAACATTTATTTCTTCAAAATTAAAATCTATAGGTTTCTGAATGTCTAAGCCTATAAAGTTTCTCAGAACACAGGCGGAGCACTAATAGATTGAACACATCTGATTTCAGATTAGGTTGTGATCCCGTTCTCACTTGCATTTAGGCTGGCCCAGGGCCAGCCTCCAAAAAGCTTCCGAAGTGAAAGCTTCCAAAAAGAAAAGGAAGCCCTGGGCTGATCTAAATTTAGTCTACCTTTTTAAATTGACCCAAGGTTGGCAGCTGCAGGACCAGGGCCAACCTAATGCCCTGTACATGTGAACGCATAGAAGGCCTTGAGCCATCTTTTCATAACATACGGTATAACCAGTGAGTCCATGTAGGTAACAATCTACTTCCAAATTAGGAACTCTTGCACTGCTGTACTTGGCAGGTAAAACATTTTAGCTGGCAAAGTTCAACATCTTCTATAACACAAATAATGAAACACCAATTTAAATATTGTTTTTAGCAACAATAGCCAGTTAGCTTACAAAGTTTGTACAAATTCTTAATAGATCAGTTTATTTACTTACTCTGTAATTAAAAACTGAAATCTCTTTGAAATACTGTTTACTATTTATAATATTTGCAGTTCATCATTTTCACTCAAATATAATTTGAATATAGTTTTGAAGCTAACTTTCCCATACTAACGGTGATTGCTAGAAACTTCTTGTGCGACAAATGAATAAAAAGCTCTCCTGTCATTAAAAAAAAACTCCATGGATATTTCTCTTTGATATTATCTGCATGTTGTTTCCAATGACTGCCTTTGCTCATTATGAAAGCCCTAGTTGATCAAAGACATCTATCAGTGTACGGATATGCTATCCAGAAAATATGTGTATGTTGAGCATCGAAAAAAAACATAACTTAAATAACAACAGATTTAAATACTGAAATCTTTTCTCATATCCTGTTCAAAGAAACTCCAGCATTTCCATCGAATCAGTAAGATATGGGACTCTGATTAAAAATGAAACCCGAACCCAAAGTCACTGCTTTCCCTCAAGTTTCCCAGTCATCAGTCTGGGATGCAACGCCTACCTACAGTACATCTATCCTTACCCAGATGCCACAATCCATCTTCAACTTTCCAGCAATTGAATTCATCCTCAGTCACATGTTTTTTTTTTCCAAGTACATCTTGCCAATTATGACTTTCCATTCCAACCTCCTTACATATTAAACACTAACTTGCTGTCAAGGAGCGTTCATTCTTTCTTGTTCTGTCTTGTTGACACCACGCCTCCACCGAGCTCCAGCAACAGAGCCTGGGGACTTTGCATTCTATGCTTTGTATTAGAGTATTATCATAAAAAAAAGCAATTTGTTGTGCATGACAATCTTCTGTGTTCAGTCTCATTAGATACAGACCTTACCTTACAACTACTTACAAAACTGGAATTCAGTTTGATTTGGAGTTAAACACTGAACTCCAACTAATTTAAAAATGTGTTTTTTTTGGCCTAAAGTTATTCTGAATTGTTTCTCACTAAATACAGACCTCCTTGTGCAAATCTGTATGAAGCCTGATATCAAGAACTAGATAGTAGTTAATCAGCAAAGGAGAATAGATATGCCTTTTCTTGTGCCATGTCAAAGAAGTACCTCTTCAAACTCTACCTCTCTTTACTTGATAGCAACCAACTTGCTATGATGTCCTTCTCTTCCTACTTCTCCTGACATTATTCCTCAGAGCTCCAGTGCAACTGTACACCTGTGGACAGGTCCCCATTCATTTTTCTATGCCCATATCTTTTCTTCGCTCCTTGCAGTCTGTTATCCAGGTCTGCAGCCTTTTCCACATTCTCTCTTCTATGTCCCCTTTTCATTGCAAATGATTCTAATCTACCGCATGCCAGCAAGGCATTTGTAGTTTTCATCTACTTTCCTTCCTAATTCTCTGTCCCCATAGGAGGACTCTGGGCTCCTGACGCTAAGTCTGACCGCTAAATCATTCACAGGCTTGAGTGGACAGTGTCAATTTGCATCAGTCTCAGGATTCGGTTACTGCTGTTGCCACCCCTGGTGCCTGCATTTCAGCTTCATAGATCTGCTTCCCATTGGATGTTTGCCTACCTTTAGATCCTCCTCTGTCCACCCCAGCTGAATCCATGCACACCTATTCCCCTGCAAGAACCACTGATGGTTACTTTTACCCTGTTCCCATTTGTTCATACCAGCATTTTGCTTATTTCAGGATTAGCCCACTAATTATAGCCACTCGAACATAATCTGTAAAACATCCAATAGTCTTTTGAACACAAAGATTAACAATTGTGCCACGCTTGGTGGTGCTCACATGACCTCATTCTGCTGCATCGATGACCATGGAACTCGGCTCCTGTGCGGCTGTGTAGCCTGCAATAGATGAATGTTTTGATACCTCCTCACGGCTGAACCTCTGATTTGTGGATTAGTCAGACTTGGTATTACTGATTCAGTGCAAGAAGTAGTTTAGAAATAAACAGGAAGATAGAATAGAATGATACGTTGATCTTGGCAAGGCATCATGACTCGTGGTCTCCTAGATGATGACCTACAGTATCATTGATGGACTTGTGTTTGGCTGTAACGTCATACCAAGTTAAAAATTGCTGGTTGAGAACATCCTACAGTAGATGGTGTGTTGACTTGCACGGTGTATTGACTTGGTCCAGCATCGAACATGCCAATGACATAAAGGGTTTGGTTATCTTTCCTGATTTTCACCAGTGTAGCAGCGAGGCTTAATAATAAGGAACCATTAGTCATTCATCTGGTCAGATCATCTCATCACCAGTGCCCAAGCATTTCTCTCACTATTGAGATGGTTTAGTGCTTATCCAAACATCAAAATTAATTAAGTGTATCACAATCTGTCATGAGAAAGTAATATACATGTGAGAAAATAAATATCCCAAGCCTAACAAATTTATTAAAAAATACAAAGCATATGGTGATACATGTGTTTTGGTTCTCAGTGCATGTAGTCTGACAGTAGACCCTGTACAACAGTCTCACAGGTTTCTCACATAATGCCTTCAGCAGTACTTATGACTAATGGTTGTTAACAGCCACAACACTGCTTATTTTTATTAAATTTGATGACAATGATATATAGAAAGTATTTATTTTACTTCTTGCATATGGTGATTGGTTACCAGAATTTATAGTATACAGTACATGATTAGTAATGACTGGAGCATCTTCATGTAACATATATTGTGTCACCAGTAACCAGTGTACAATAATGATTATAAAATTACTTTAACACTCATTAATACGTTTAAATTTTAGACCTCTTCAATAATTAAATTTAGCGTCTGTATCTATCCATTTGTATATCCATGTTCTAACTGCACCACGGAGCAGGGCAGACCAGACTTCCTTTTCCCCAGCAGCAGTCTCCAGCTGTTTTTGGAGATAAAATAGCTCCTTCTGGAGATATAATCCCTACGTGTTCTGAGTCTGAGTCTCTGCTCACCATGCTTAATATATCTCCAGCAGGAGGCACCCAGATTGTTGAGGTGAGGTTCCTCGGTTCCAGAGCCATCTCAACTGGCTCCCCTCAATTCAAACGTTCCTCCTGGACTCCCAAGTTCCACATCCTGTCACGGAGAGTAAGCCCTATAGAGAAACACAATTTCCAGCAATTTTGCCTCTATCTCATTCTTGCAGGCACTGCCCAGAGCTTGTGACCATAGGTGAGGATATAGGACTTAAATCGACTGGAAAACCAAGAGCTTCATCACCATGGTCTGGTACTGCTTCCTTATTGTAGATGCTGCACCAATCTGCCAATTAATCTCTCAGTCCTTACAAATGTAGACCACCACCTCAGCCTGCCAATTCAGAGGTACAGTTACCCATTCCACACAACAATGAATAAGTGCCTTAACCACAACAACCCGACCCTGTCCAGCACTGTCAGCATTTCTGACCTAATCTGCTCCTGAACCTTACTACTACGAAACAGTATAGTTACCAAAGTAGTTCAGGTGGGTAGCTGCGTCAGCATGCGTAGGCTGCAAAGGAAAAAGTAATAGGTTTATTCCATGATGAAAAGAGAAGAAAGAAAACACATTCGGCCGAAACGTTGTGTTTTTTCTCTTCTCTTTTCAGCATGGAACAAACCTATTACTTGTTAATTAACAAAGTGACTTCAGTCACAGGAATGGACCCAGTCCTACTGCAGGATTCCAGCCCTGCCTCCAGAAAGGTGGGCATATCCACAGGCCTCAGGAGTTCTTCATAGTGTTCCTTCTACCTCTCAGCAGTATCCACTGTTGAGGTCAACTTTTCCCCTGCCATTGCTGAGAATAACCTGGGTGCCTTCCTCTTCCTGAGTTGTTGAATGGTTTTCCAGAACAACTTCAAAGCCATATGATATTCATTCTCCACACTTTTTGAATTACTCCTATAGCTGGGCATTTGCTTCTGTGACTACCACAGCTGCAGCTTTTTTGACTTGCTAGTACCTCTTGGCCAAATCCAGAGCCCTGGTAAGAAATGCACAGAAGGCCTCCTTCTTGGACTTCACTGCTATAGAGCCTGTAGTAAAATATATTCATGCTGCCATATGTCATTCATTTTGAATTGCTCAGAAGACCTCTAAAATGTGCACACAATTGATTTCATTCAAATGAATTGAAAACAGGATGTTGGTGAACCTTGAATCAACATATAAATGGGTTATCAAAAAGCACCATTTTATCTCAACAGACCAGAGCTTATCCTGCATTATCCAATTTTCTCAAGGTTACAAGTGAATTAAGAGATAAAGGTACTGATAATTGAGAGAGTCAGTAACTAGCCTGGCCCTAACACAATTAACTTATCTGAGCCATTCATTCTTCTCTGAATTTGGATATGATGACATACCAGTCTTCTATAATCTAATGGTACTGCACCTACTGTAAACGTTCTGTTTCAACTCTAATGGCTCATGTCCTCTATCCAGCACAACCGATGAAGGATAAGGATGCTGCTTTATTACCAGCTGCAGCAAGGCAGCTCAAGTAAAGGTGGCCAAAACGTAGAGCTTTTTGAGAAAATGATAATAGCCAAACAGAGAAGCAACATGAACATTAAAATGGATGAAAATGAGTACACAAACTTCCAACTCTTAATCAAGGACAAAAAGTTTGGATAAGAAACACCTTAGGAATTAGGAATTGATTAAGAATTTAGAAGTCTTAAGAATTGTGATGGGCACTGTGAGTACTTTCTTCTATAGTATGGTGGCTAAGGAGGAGAGGTGCAGTGGAAGGCTATAGAGGATTCAATAGTATCTGTGACGTAATACAACTTTTGGGGAAAAAAAGCCAGCAAGCAAAAAGCCAGAAAAGTGGGTAATGGTTTATAAGAATTATAAAGTAACAGAAGGCAGCATGGATGGTATAGTTACGACATTAAAAGCACAACAGGCTTAAGCTTATCTTGTGTTTGTGTTTTTACAGTAACATACCTTAATTGCAGCATTAACATATTTTGCTGTGCTTTTGTTTGATTGGCTAATGGAAAGTAATGATTTTGTATAAAGGCTCCTAATTGGTTTCCATTTAAAATGTTATTATATTTTTATTACTACAATGATGTAGTAATAAAAGCTTTCATCCAATGTGATTTCCTAGAAGGAATGGCATATATCCACCTAATGTATATGAACTTTTGTCTTCCTGCTAGGAATGTAAAATGTTATTTAGTTTAGGAAATTGGGTACTGTTCAAAACATGATTATCTGCTCACTGCTGGTTTGATCCATAGATTCTCACTGAGCTGCCCAACTTCAGCAGTGGAACTCTGGAACACTGTAACTGAAATAGTTTAATTATCTTCTCCGTCAACAGTCAAGCTCAGCTTCCTCATTGGGTTTCATGGTGTAGGGCACTGATCTTGGTTTGAAGAAATGTGGCATATTTCAAATGCTTCCCATGCATATTTTGGCAGAAGTTCCCTGCAGTGTGCTTAATTCCTCATTGTATTATGTTTCATGCTTTTGCAGTGTCTCTGAATTGTTTTTTGTAATTTAATTCTCTGGCATCCAATCTAAATAGTTGAGACATCCAACCACTGCCTAAAAGATTTGGCCTTGTCCCTGTCATTACTATCAAAGAAGGATATGATGTAGTGAAAGGTGGCTTTGTGATGAATCCTCCATAATGGCTCAAAACACAGGCCCAGTGGTGTGGCTTTGAGCCAAGATGGATGCCTGCTAATTGAGAGTTTTGAACTTTGTGGCATTCAGAGGGAGTCAAATACAAAGTAAGAGAAAGGAGTTGTCGGGACTGAAACATTGTGGAATTAGCTTTTCTTCTGGGGTAAAGTTGCTTATAAGGCCGGTTAGGAAGAAAGAGATTCCTATTGAGTCTAGACTCCACCATGGAGGGACGGAGAGTATGAGGTCCAGTGAGAAACTTTTAATTAGTGGGATTAGGCCTGTGGGCCTAACAAAGAATATTAACAAAGATATACTGTACCTTAGGCCTATGAGAGGCTTCACACATTCTTGGCATTTGGGCTTACTAGGGGTGTTAGCACTGGGAGGATTGGAGCATCAATTGTAGAAGTAGCAGTGTATCTTCTTCTCATTTTTTAAGAGAGAATGAAGTGTAGATAATACAGGTCGAGTCTTGAGTACTCCCTGTGACTTACCAACTGCTGATAAATGGATGTCTTAGAGAGCAAGAGTGTAAGGAGACAGCAAGTCTGGCTGGGAATGCAAGACTTTGTTATGAAGAGGTGATCTTGCTTAAGAGAAATAAGAATAAAAATGAAGAGTTAGTGAAAAGGTAGACAGATCTTTGTTCCACAGAGTGAGTTGGAATGCCATGTTATATAAATAGAGTTAGTGCAGTCTAAAAACCTGACACTCTAGGGTATCTAATTGTCTCAGCAAGCAACTATCCCCCTACTCATATTTCAGCTGTGATTGACAGCCTAATGAGACCACAGGTTGAAGTGCTTCCTTCATGTATTAAGAAGACCAAACATTAACTCCAGTTCTTTGATAGTTTCAATTTCAGGGTCCAAAATGTTTCATTGTCATCATAGCATTACATTCCTATTCATCATCATTCCCCATGACAGTGGTCTCACAGCCCTCAGTCACACACTCAACAAATGTATAGTGTTTACTGCCAATTACTAAATCCATTTTCTTGTACAATTAGCTAAATTGGTCTTCAAACTTTCTATGGTTAACATAACCACGATAGAACCAAAGTTTGCAAAACATCATGGTCATCTGGATAGAAGAATGATTCTTCTCCTCTGGCTTTGTCCCTGACCTCCACAAGCAATATATTGGTGATTATGTTGGTGTTGCCTCCAACAATCAACTACAGCAAATCTTGGATCATTTCAGAGACCATCATCCACCTCTAAAATTCACTTGTAATGTATCCTCCACCATGTTTCCTTTTCTCGTCAACAACCCAGGACAATATACTTCTGCGTATTACAAACCTGCTATTACACACAGTTACAGTGTGTCCTTTGCAGTTCCATTCCTCCCAAATATACTAGCAACTCTCTCCCTTTCTCACAGTTCCTCAGACTTTGATGGTTATAAGGTGATCACACAGATTCCGAAATTATGCCAAAACTCTTTTTTCATTAGTAGGGGATATCCCACATAATGTATTGTTCAGCCCTCAGAACATCAACCTGAGAAGGAATTCGCAGAACCAGATCCATATTGCACAGCTGCTTCCTTTCCACATCAACACCCTTTCTTCCAGCATCAACAAACAAAACATTTCGCTTTTACAGGATGACTTCTAGACTGGAACCATCCAAGCCAGGTACAGATTCAGCCATTCAAAATGTGCGGAGGATACCGCATTATTTTGCGGTGCGCTTTACGCAGTTTACCGCGAGTTACCGGGAAATACCGCGAGTTACCATAAATTCTTCTATAATACCGCAAGCAAAATAATAGTATCCGGAATTTCCGCAAGGTGGAGCTAATAAAGCTCAACCTCTCATGTTTCAGCTGTCGCCATCAAAGTCTTTAACGAAGATATAACTAATAGTATTAATAATGAATGACCTTGGACAAGCTGTAAACCCAAAGTATTGCCCTGGTCCACATTATTTTTTTCATTGACCGTCTTTGTAAAAGTAATACCACAGCATTACGCAATCACGCATTTGTTTCCAATCATGCAAAGTACAGTAATTTTTGAGAATCGATTTACCATGCCTTTCACATGCTCATAAAAGAGATTGATTTAGGAACATAAACATATTACCGTATGCAAACTGTACTGTATACAGTATGTATATGTATATATATTGTCTTAACTGTGCCCGTTTAAGTATTGAATATTTATATGGAATTTTACCACTGAAGGGAAATCTTAGTAGCTGAGCATAAAAAGAATAGGAGCATACTGTAATGCGTGTGAAGTCCATAAACGATATTAATTTTGG
The DNA here is from genome assembly GCF_040954835.1 of Lepisosteus oculatus. Classification (NCBI taxonomy): domain Eukaryota; kingdom Metazoa; phylum Chordata; class Actinopteri; order Semionotiformes; family Lepisosteidae; genus Lepisosteus; species Lepisosteus oculatus. The sequence continues at coordinate 30,110,934 of NC_090701.1, forward strand.
AACTTAAACATACAGTATATGGTTGGTCTCGGTACTTTAAAGAAAACATACACACCAGTATTCCATTTCTCCCTAAACATTTTAAGCATTGAAGTCTTTAACTAACGTGATATCGGAGTCAACAAGCATACTTTTAGAATTTGATTAAAAGGGAATATAATATGGAATCACGTATCTAAAGATATAATTATATTCATGTACCGCAACACAAGAATAGTACACACTGTACATTGTCTGTTGATAATGTTTCCGTAGTGCTTTTTCAGCACCTTGCATGCGACCTTGCTGGTGGCACAGTGGGTTAGGTTCCTGATTCCCAATTCACATGGTCTGTGATCAAATCCTGCTGGAGCCATGAATTTCTGCTAACAAACATTTCTTTGAAAAAATGAAATGTTTCCCTGAGTCAGAGATTAAATAAAACCTCACTCGCACCAAACAAATTGATATTTCTAAATATCACAACATGATCGAATTTAAGTCATTTTCATAACAATGAATAGTCACCTAGGCGTTACAATATAAACATTTATATTGGTTTAAATCGCGTTTTGATTTAAATCGCAAACGCGTGTTTAAATATATGTGTTTTTTGATTCACAATCAGACAAATGCAACATAAATTGATACTGTATCTTTGTCTTCTAAGTATCTTAATAAACTTTCAGCATAGCTTTCTCCCCGTTTAGATTTATTTTTCTTGGGATCTTGGGATCAAACGTGGAAAGATTAGATTGTAATCGTTTTTATTTTTTAAATACATTTTAGAAAAGTATAATCTATACTAAAAAGCTGTACACCACCTGCTTTAAAGATACATATTGTAATACTTTCGAGTTCGGATAGGACAGACACGAGAACTCAGACTTGCGGAGTTAAAGCAAGTTAATGCCTTGATTTTATATACCACCTTTAAAAGTGGCATCTCAAAGCAAAGTAAATACCCAACACTGATTGTACCCATCTGTCATGCTAATAAAGGACATTGAATTGAATTGAATTGAGGGAGAGAGGGGGGAGGGTGAGCAAGAGAGCCAGGACAGACAGGCAAATAAGATACACTCCACAGACATTCACAACAGCGACATATCATAAAACGTTTGCACATATAGTTAAGTTATTACTTGGTTTTCAAAGTGCAATGAAATACAATATTGTTGTTGTTGCTGTTATTGCTGTTATTATCCTGTAAGGCGTTTTGAGAAGCCACCTTTAAAGGCGATATATAAAAGCACTGATTCTTATGGAATGTGTTCCGCTGGGGATTCAAAAAATTATGTATTTTTTTTTATTGCGTATCTAAGGTAATAGCAGTATAACCTTGTTCATGCACAAACAGTGGCATGTTACATTATGAATTTGGGTGTCTCCTCTTGCCAGAAAGCTCTAAATTGGATTTTGAGTGCGGTTTTTGGCTTTTTTTAAATTGCAACCCATAAATAAAGCTGATACTGTTTAGACTTTGAATTATTTTAAAATGTATTACAGCAGCACAATGGACAATGCAACGTAAATTGCAAAAATGCACTTGGAATCTGTCCAAGCCCTACTTTGTCAGGCATTTTCTTTTACTGCAATGGACATAAAAACTCCCTTGCTTTTAACAGAGCGTTCCATAATTTCTAACTATAAAATTATTTAAACTGCGACACTTATCATTCAACCAGAGCTCGAAATATCACAGGGATCCCCAAGAGCACAGCAAAGACTGTATTATAAGAATCGCGTATCTAAAGAAATTAATAAGATATAATGATATTCGTGTACTGCGACAGGGCTGTGTAGGGCTGTTTCACCTCTCTCTTCATGTGATTCTATTCAAAAGCCATTTAGCAAAGAGGGGATGAGAAGAGTGACAAACTAGTATACTTTAGATCTTTTTTTCTGAACCGGGGAAAATCTGATCATGTTTCTCTATAACAATAATACAAAACATTGCCACACCCGGACTGTTAAACCAACGCATTAGCATGTCAAAGCCCATTGAGGAGCCGGGCGCAATAATTGTTTTGTCCCTTGATTTACTGATCTGCATTAATTACAGAAATCGAGTTCCTGCTCTTTGCAGACGACCTGGTCCTGCTGTCGCCCACAGAACAGAGGCTGCGGCAGAACCTGGCACAGCTGGAGCAGCACTGTCAGACCTGGGCGCTGACAGTCAATCTGGACAAGACCAGAGTTATGGTTTTCCAGAAAAAAAGCCAGACCTCAGGGAAACAGGTACAAATTCACACTTAACAACAACACATTAACACCTAACAACGGGAGCAGGGCTGAATTAGGCCAGTACCCACTATTGTTAAACATACAGAAAAGAATATTAAAGTATTGGCTTTAGTATTAGCCATACAGAACATTAAAGTGCCCCTTTCCATTCAGCGGGTGTTTGAGCCGCTGTGTCCTATCTCTGACAGTCGCTGTTGTGAATGTCTGTAGAGTGTATCTTATTTTTAGTACTATATTTTTATATTATATTTCCTATTAATCAAACTCTAAGAGTATGTATCGGCTTGTCCCCCCCTCCAGCCCCTCTCTGTGTACAGTAGAGCCTCCTGTCCAGCCAGCACATGTCCACAGACATTCACAACAGCGACATATCATAAAACGTTTGCACATATAGTTAAATTATTAGTTGTTTTTCAGGAAGTTAAAAAAAAAACACTTGAATTACTTATCCAGTCTCTCGAAATAAAGTTATTTTTCAAGTAATGCAACAAACGTCGGGCAAAGTGTTTTTTTTTAATCCAACATTAACAGCCACATCTTAAATCTTGTCAGTCAGCTCTTTTTTCTCTATTTGAATTGTGGCGATTCAAACAACCTGGGATAACAAGTGGTCTCAAAGTCATTATTATTAAAGTCCTCCCTTAGTCTTCCTGAAATTGTCTGATTATGAGTGAATAAAAGCATCTTATTAAAAACACGTTTGCTTTGTTTGGGAGCTATATTATGTATTTTTCATATGTAAGATATAATGATGTTTCCCGCTTACACATCGCACGACTTTAAAAGCTAGAAAAACAGGTTTCGATTCACATTATCTGGCGAGCCTTGTTTTGTCAAAGGACAGCACAAAAAAAAACAGACAATACACGGGGGGGGGGGGGGGGGGGAGGGCAAGCGAGAGAGTGAGTTTTTTACCCTCTGTAAAAAAAAAACAAATCACCCGGGGCAGAGACTCTGGGGGGATCATTGTGTGGTACAGAACGGAGCTCAGTCAATCCAAACAAGTTCAGTAGTAAAGAGAGAAAAGTCAACAATTGATTTAAGGACGATCTGTCAAAGTGCAATGAAATACAATACTGTTGTTGTTGCTGTTATTGTTGTTTTTATCCTGTAAAGCGTTTTGAGAAGCCACCTTTAAAGGCGATATATAAAAGCGCTGATTCTTATGGAATGTGTTCCGCCGGGGATTCAAAAAAACTGCAACGGACATAAAAACCTTGCTTTTAACAGAGTGTTTCATAATTTCCAACTACGAAATTTATTTAAACTGCGACACTTATCATTCAACCAGAGCTCGAAATATCACAAGGATCCTCTAGAGCACAGCAAAGACTATGAAAAGTATACTAGTGACAAACTAGTATACTTTAGATCTTTTTTTCTGAACCAGGGAAAATCTGCTCATGTTTCTCTATAACAATAATAAAAAAACATTATTTTACATATCACCTTTATGTGATATCACCTTAAGGACAGCACATACAAGGGTTAATTGCACAATGGATCGTGCAAAGAAATTTAAAATAGTCTTCTTTAGGTGTGAGGGCAGGTGTGGATCGCAGAAGGCATAATCAGCAAATTAGGAAAACAAAGAACAGGACAGGTAAGACGTTTATCCAGAGAGCGAGTGATCAGAAAAAGGAACAGCTGTTATGCCCAGGTTTTACGCTCTCTCTCTGCTGAATGAATAAAAGCATTTTATAAAAAACACGTTTGCGTTTGTCTGGGTATTTACTTTGTAATCTGTGGTTTACATCTACTGTATTGCTTTGAGATGCCGCTTTTAAAGGTGATATGTAAAATAAAGTATTTTATTATTGTTATAGAGAAACATGATCAGATTTTCCCTGGTTCAGAAAAAAGACGATTAAAATCTGTAATCTTTCCACTTGTATGTCATCGGAAAATACAAGAAGTTTCTGCTTCGTGTAAGGATGGTATCAAAAAGTAATCTAAGTGGTGAGAAAGCTGTGCTCCTCAAAGCGCTTTTCAGGATAAAAATAATAACAACAATAGTGTTAAGCTGGATAAACGATTTTTTAATAGAAATACAAAATGACATATAATGATGTGTTCCGGCTAAGACATTAACGAGTACAACCCCCCTCTCTGCGGGAGTGCTGGCTGTGACGAATTAAACTGGTTTCACAGGTATTTTCAAAGTAGAAGGGGGCGAGATTTCCAGCGAAAGACACCTCCCCCCTCCAAAACCAAGGAAGTACAGTACTTACTAGTTAAGAAAGCTAGGCTCCACAATGAAATCGCTTTAACATGCTAATGCGTTGATGTAACAGTCCGGGCGTGGCAAGCTTCTAATGTAAACTCGACTTGATTGGAAGACAATGAACATATTGTAGCCCTAAATGAATTAATAGCAAACATGGTTTACATAAAAGACATTTTTCCGAGAAAGTTTATAATAATATGATCTATAGTTGAAATCTGAGCCTAAATAAAAAGAAAAAGCATTTTCAGAGAGCAATTACGCTGTGTTTATGTAGAAACAGTGATTAGGTTTATGAGCAATCCAATTACTTGTTTGTTTAAAATGCTATATAAAATAAAGTTTATTATTAATTAAATGGACAGAGCGGTGAACATTATTATGGATAAGACAAAGATAACGATCCTGATCAGTTTAGAAATCTGTGTACGCTGTAAAGTTTTTACTTCTTAAACCTTTAAAATACACGTTTCGAATAGAAAGAAATCATCTTCCTGGTACAGTATGTGTAGCAAACCAGCACGTCTTTTTTCTCCAATCAGAGGGGTTAGATGCTTGGTTAAAAGCAAAGGAGATTGTCTGTTATAGTGGACATAAAAACAAGAGTTTGCTGGCATTATATCCTAGAAGACACAAACCGGCGCCAGACTGGGAGAATGCCCGCAGTGTAAAAGAAAATGCCTGATGAACTAGGGATTGGACAGTTTCCAAGTGCTTGTACAATCGATGGAAATGTTCAAATACATGTGCAAAAGAAATAAACAAAATAATAATTTATTTCTTTATTATATTGGCTAGCTAATGTCCTATCTTTGCTAGTTAGTGACTGTGTTTCTGCGTTGGGTAGCAACGGGTGACTGTTCTCAGGCGGAAGATGTAAACAGCTTAATTTTCATAAAATTAATTCTATACAGCAATCGCATATTTGGGTACCGTTTCATAAAACTTTCATGCTTAAAATGTTTAGGGAGAAATGGAAGACTGGTATGTATTTTTTCTTTAAACTACCAAGACCAGCCATACACAGTACAGTTTACGTACATACAGTAATGTTTATGTTCCTAAATTAATATCGTTTATGACCTTCAGATGTGTTATGCTCCTCTTCTTTTTATGCTCAGCTACTAAAGTTCCCCTTTAGTGGTAAAATTCCATGTAAATATTCAAAACTAAGCGGATTAAAATGTGCACAGTAAAGACATTAAATGATTAAATCTTTTCATTACCAACCAATGCACCACGAGTGCCCCTGTCGGTCATTTTGGCCAGCCAATCACTTACCCTACGGTGCCCCGCGGTGGCTTGTGGGTAGATTACCGTACCGCGGGTTTGTACCGCGCATTTTGAATGGCTGCATCTGTATCATTACAAAATTCACATTAGGAACATCATCTGCGTCTAGTAATGTCATTTGCTGCATCTCTTGAATGCCCTGAAATTCACATGAGTGAGACAGGAGGAAGCAGGGAACACGTCAGAGCCCTGAGAATCTTTCATAGCTAATCTTTCCCCTTTTCACCTCTACTGACCATTATTTAGTTTCATCTCAGACTTTAAGTTATTAATAGAACAAACTAAATGAATGATAAGTCATATCAGCTGTGTTGTTAAGTCTTAGCAGGTGCTAAACATAGCCTTCCTCTAAAAAGTGCAGGATCCCAGGTTCAGAAATCATCTTTCATAGCCATTACATTACACAATGCATGTTATATTATGCAGGCGGTAGACACTAGCACCAATACAACAGAGAAAGACATTGAAATCCTGGGTGTGCCACTGTTGGTGTGCCCCCAAAACTATTTTAACTAATATAAATATTTTTTTCCCTATTTACATCAGTGACAGACATTGCTGATACAAAGTAATAAACTACGTCAACACAAGGAAGGGGTAAAGCAAGTAGGAAATGCAGTAATTCTTAGTGTGCATTATTGCCTGAAGCATGGAACTCCACAGAGAGGTTTTTCACATTCAGTGCTCATAAATTGAGTAGCTTTCCATCGCCATGGTTGACATGTAGCGTGCAGACATAAAAATAATAAATTAATAACCAAAAAAAGTGCAAGCACACATGGCATCTGCATTGAGTGGAATTATGTTTTCCTTCTGTTGGGGTTATAAAGCAGCAGTTTGATGAGGCTTAGACCATAGTCCTTTTTTTGTTTTGTAAAGGATTAATACAGTCATATCAAGTAGTTTGAAAATAATTGCCTGTACTCCTTTAGAGACTTTCTTTTTCTGATGGATGTTTTACCCTTATGTGGACATCTTTAACATATTCGAATTTTTTCAATTGTAAAGATTGGGCTTTCTGTCAAGTGATTGACATTTTACAAACAATATCTGCTAGAGAATGAAAGAGATAAAGGAAAAGGATTAACCTATATTTTGTATACAGTATTTACATATACTATATTACAATTTGGCAATTGAAGTTTAAAGTTTTAGGACATACAATACCATCATTACTCCCAGAAACCCACTGAATGTTCAACGAACAGTTCATTCCATATCACTCAAAAGGTTAATCCTCCATTTTTCAAACCTCAAAAATACATGAATATAAGATGTAGTCATTAGCTATTTATTGTTATCTAATTCAGTCACTAGTTCTGTATACTTGTAGTGTAGTGGCCATGTGATAAACATGCTATTGCAAAATGTTGAGATAATAAACGGTAGGCCAAAAATTTCAGTTGTTTTTACAGTATTCCCCCTTCTCCCAAACTACCTCTGTAGTTTGACAGTCCATCTCATGGGGAGTCTTGAGTTCAGCTTTAAAGGAAATTGCACAGGTTAGGGCAAATGTATTTAGCACTCTTTAGATGGTTTAAATGTAAGTAATATGGATAAAGTTCTTGATGTAGTAAGGGCCTTTGTACATTTTAGGCATTTTGTGTGGTACAGGTGGTAGCATTAGCTTTATACTGGCTTTTAAGATTTCCCTTTGTGTGTCATTCATACAGATAATACCAAGCAGTTAGCATTATGCAATGTTGTTCTATGCTGCATAAAGAGCTTTTCTTTTGATGAGAAGAGCATTTGATAATATAAAAAATCCTTAGTCTTATATTGCTTTTATTAAAGGTCTGAAAGCATCATAACTGTAAATGTTGGACCGATATGGCTCATTGCCTTAAAGTTTATGCATTTATTATGAAGGGCATTTGTATACTGCCAGATGTTAGGTGGAGACTGTATGTCTAATTTAGTGCTGTTTTCTGGCATGCATAGCTATGTGGAAGAAGTATAAGCAAGGAAAGATGATTTGTCATCCATAACAGTCACCCTTGATTTTCTTCTCGGTCTCTGCATAATCCAAAACGTCTGAAAAAACCTATTTATTTTCTGATAAACAGAATGTTACAGAAAAACAACTTTCTGCTTTGGGACAGGAATTACAAATTAAAATGTGCTTAACTAAAGGATAATATTCTGAAATTCAAACAGATTTGGATGGCTCTATTTTACTGTATTTGAATTACCTGTTAATTATACAAACATAAGAGGGAAAAACTTTTTTTTCATTTACTATGCATAAACATTTTTTATGTGTTACTGTCTGCTTTATGGTTATCTGTCCTAATTACATATAAAAATATTGCCTACATTTGTTAAAATATATAATTGTTATTGTCAGTAATATGCTGAATTTTGACCAAGCCTACAGTGCCCTGAAAAAGTATTCAGGCCCTTCAAAAGTTTTCAAATGTCGCTGGATTACAAATGATATTTACACATCCTTTTCCAATCATTATTTTTATTGCAAACTCACATGCTCAAACAGAACATTATTATACAAAATTAGTTATTTGTTAGATGATCTTAAAGAAATTTAATGTGTAGGCAACATTTAACAAATTATAAAAGTCTGAATATTTTTGCAAGGCAATGGACATATTTAGCTTATGCTTGAAACAATTGTGATACATACTTGCAGAAATGGACCTGCTTTATTTGTTTTTTTTTCACTACATCAACCTTAAAGTCACATTTATATTTTACTTAAAATGGTAGGTTTAAATGTTTGATTTTATCTTAAAACATGAGCAAAAATTTCCAGCAGTATTATAATGTTGTTCTTCTGCTCAAAAAATGCTAGTTCTTTATACAATATAATGTATTATATAATATGTTTTAATTAATATAAATACATTTTAAATATATTAACAAAGTAAATGTGGGAAATGCTATCTACATTACAAGAGGAAAACGACCACTGAAAAATGCACAGATGTTTCAAGGAATTGAACAAGAACATACAGCATTTAACAAGATCAAAGTACTGTAAATTTATGTCTTTAACAGTTCCACCACTGAATGGATACTGTGCACTGTTATTAGTTTTAGACAATTTGTATTTCAAAACAGCCAACCTGGAAACAGGAATATAAACTTTTTTTAACTAAAAAGAATGTATAACAATATTTATATTTATGAGATATTTGTACTTGGTTTCATGCACACCATTCAGTAAAAATATTCTGTGGTTTGAACCCATATACTTTGTAGATAATAATAGTAATTGGAAATAAAGTGATTATAAATACAGTGCATGCTAAAATGTAAATTAAGGTAAAAGAATAATTCCAAAAATACAACTGACATATATTTTATGTTACTGTATACAAAATAACAACACTTTTTTACTGTTGGAGAATAAAAATCAAATGAAATTGTGGGTTTCAAATCTGAAAGACCCATTCCCCATGCTCTTGATACAAACAGCAGAAAGATGTGTCTGAAAAATCTGACTGAAAGGTTGCTTCCCCTTAACATGAAAAAAAAAATCTTGGGTAACATGAGATAGTAAGTCACATAAAGTAAAAAAAACAATATTAACAAAACAAACCTCATAAAAGGTTCATTACAGTTCTAAGGCTGACAAATGTAAGCAACACAGTAAAACATTTTCCCATGAGACATTATAATAAGATCTGTGGTTTCCAATTTTAGGTCAGTTGTAATCAAGGGATACAATATACTGTAATAAAAACAAAAGCAAACACCTTAATTATCATGTTTCAGATAGAGTCCCAAAGCAGTTTCTTAAAATTAATAATTTACCACAAAACCCACAGATATACACAGGAAAGACTATTACGACTAAATTTTCTGGCATTTTTGGAGCCCCTTATTTTGGATTGGAGTTCACAGTAGGTGATTAGTCTCAGAGGTTTCCATTTTTTTTAATTGATAGAAACTCTATATTCCAGAATGCAATAAAGGGTTTGTGAGCATGTGATGAAAGTTATGGTGGAGGGTATTATTAAGGAAATACCTAATTAAATTATATCCATAAAACCTTCCTTTCGGTTTTTGAATGTTATATTGTAGCATGTAACATCATACATGCACATAGCATGTGACACTGTATCTTGCTCCCACATTGAAAAAAAAAAACAGTTTATGGTTTTGTTAAACCATTGGCTAATTAATGAAATTCTGTGCTAATAATGTTTGGATTTTTTTCTTCTGACTTTATTTTCAAATGCTTATGAAATCTAAGCACCCAGATGAATACCCATGAAATTGGAAGGATAGTACAGGCCTATGTGAAGTTGTGTCAATGCAAATAGTACATGTACTTTAGCATGTCACATGGTTTGGCTGCCATACTGGATTTTTGACAAGGTTTGAAGAACCAAGTCTGAAACCAAACCTCATTAAGCCCTGCCAGTAATCAAAGCATACTGTATGTTCATAAAAAAAAGTGATTGGGCACATACTGTACCTTGTTTTATAATGACCAGATGTCCTCTTTTTCCCGGACATGTCCTCTTTTATAGGCCTGAAATATTGGTCTGACTGGGATTTACAAAATTCCAAAAATTGTCTGGCATTTTGGTTTGCCTGTTCAACAAACTGTAAACAAACATAGGCCTACATATTTTTGTTCGTTACATGCATTACTGGTAGATGTTTTGAACTTACACATAGCTTGAAAAGGTTTCTTTGTATGTGTGGCTGTTTTTATGGCCATGAGAAATAACAATGTTTAAATTGTTTCATTATATTTCAAAATGTTTAGTTAAAATTGATAATTTTTGCAACCAATGAGGACTTCTCCTAAGTTATGATGTCTTCATTTTTTCCTCAGATGTTAAGACTTTTGTTGTGTTAAAATGAAAAATAAAAAACCTTAAGTTTCAAATAGGGCTATATTTTTGTTTTTTCCTTGTTTGTCATTTTGGAAGAGAAATAGCAACCCTGCAACTGTTTAAAAGTTTACTAAAAAGTAAAAAAAAAAAACTAAACAGTTTAAATTGATTTTTGTATTAGAAAAAGTAATAAAAAATCATTATTTTTGAGGCATGTATTGAGTGTCGATTATCCTCACCCCCCATCCTCTTTTTTTGTAAACCAAAATATGGTCACCCTACCTTGTTTACCATTTTGGATTTGGCAAAACATCCATGAGCAACTGCTCCTCCAAAACCATGAGGCCTAAGAAATCAAAACGTGTATTGTTATACCTAAAACTTGTCCAGTATATGTTTCTGAATAATCACAGCCTCATTCATTGACCCACTTTTGTGAACCCAAAGGTGACTGATTAAAACCAATATGACATCTGTACAATCCCTAGCAGGCTGTACCATGGTTGGCTTAGGGGATACCTAGCTATGGACCACAATCTCAGAGATATTGTTGATACTGATATTGCATTTGTTCAAGTTTATTTTAACCATATATTTGAAATGTTTCCTGACTGGTATGCTAGAAGGAGAAGGTCTATTTTGGAAGTCTTGAATTGGAGTCTTGGGCACATGACCACCCTCACAGAGCTAATGATGATCATTGTTTCAACTATAAATTGCATGGGGTCAAACACTGTTCTTGGTATCTGTTCTCCCATGCAATATGTAAAATAATTCACAAATACATCTGTGACGTGCTTATATTTTGTAAGATCTAGTCCTGGAGTGTATTCGTCTGGAGCTTGATAATGTAGAATTTTGCTCTTGTTTATGTTACAGTATGTCTCATTTTCTCATATGATCCAGTAAATATGTTGGCAACTGTTTGAAAATCCATTTCTTTCAAAGCACAGCATCATCGGTAAGACACCTTAAGACACCTTAAATCAGACCTTACGTTTTGGACCAGAGTCTTTGGAGGTATGGTTATTAATTGTCTGTTCTCTAAGTCAGCCACACCCCAACATGGAGGCTGTCACTAATAAAATGAAATAAAAAATATTAATTTTACAAATGGGGAGATAATGCACTCCTATCTGGACTTCAAAAGGGCTTTGTAATGAATCCATTAGTGAGGTTTATTGCAAGTATCATGGAAGAATGAAAAGGATACTGATAAATTGTGACAAATGTCTTGAGGGCTAGACATTAAGGTTATTTTAGGAAACAATCTTTAGCGAGGTAAAAGGGATAATTTAATGTTTCATAAAGAGTGAAGATGTTGATAATTCATAAGAAATCTGGAAAGTTTTTGTCAGGACTAAAATCCCTGAGTATTTCTGGTTCCAAGACTAAATACTTGATTTTTGACCACAAGAAGTGATATCCCTGGACATGTCTAGATTGTAAAGAGTTGTGATACAGCCTATGTCTTGGGCACATTTTATAGCACTGTCTCGTTTATAGCGGCTGACATGTATTTCAAAAGTCTTTATTGACCGTATAAGAACAGCCTGTCCATGTCCAATTGTGGCTAAAAGCTTCTAGACATAATTATTTTCCTGTTACAATTCTAATGTGCTGGGGTTGACTCCCCAAAACTCATCATACATCCTGTTCAAAAAAACCAAGGTGATTGAAAATTTCATTCTCCTGCAGCTTTTTTCTGCAAGAACAGCTATTGTGATATCCCAGATGGATTTATGGATTTTTGGAAGATACAGTAACCCTTATAAGGTCTTCATGGTAACTGAAAGGGCTCCCAGACTGAAAGGATCCTTCCATTCTTAAACCCTGTCAATGCTGACCCAACATTACTAAATGTCCAGGTTACATAGTGATGAGAAAGAATGTTAATAAGACATAATAAGAACCATTCTGAGCTCTTGTAAAAAACATATCTTTCATATCATACCGTATCTGTCCTTTCAAATGGTCACAGGCAAATTCCTTTGAATAAATTCTTACAAAATGCAGATAAGGTCAAGTTACTATGGAACAAACATACTGTAGGAAACCATATATGTTTTTTCACAAAAATTGCCTTATTTATAACCTATTCACAAGCCCATTGCAACACAGTGCCATCCTTACAAAAGACAATTATATTTAAATGTAATATTACTTTTGTTTAATTTCTCTTTTTACATAAACAGAACAAACCAAAGCATTTCAGCGTGTTTCTTCTTTAAAACAAATTTAGACAAATCACAGTGGTCAATAACCAATAATTTTTAATGTTTTGAACAAAAACTCAATATTTACTACAGTCCCAAAGCCTTCAAAAATAAATTTTGACTACCACATTAAAATATGCACTGTTCATTTCTTGAATAGCACTGTTGTAGATAATATTCCTTTTGGGAGCAGCAAATTTGTGTAATAATTTTCTAATGTAATCAAAATGACCATGTTTATACCATGCCTTTATTTTTATGATAGTGAATATGTTGAAAGTGACATTATTTTTTCAGGTCCAAAAATAGGATTTCTTTCTTTTTTTTCCTGAAAATATAACTCAGCAGGAATCCAAATAAAACCAAACTTTATTTCAAAGAAATCCAAACAAGACTTTGAAACCCCAGCAAACCTCTATGTGTCCAGGAGTATTTGCTTTTTAAAAAACGAAGAAGGTATTCTTTTGACCCCCTATTACTCCCAGATTAAAACAATATATGACAAAAAATGTACCATAGCTACTATTGACTTTCAAAATGATGAAGGAATTAAAAGATGACTTGTGTACTTTGGTCAGGCTTCAAAGGTTTGTGGGTTTCCCACACATGCAGACACTGCTGTGGGGTCCTTCACAGTTTCACAGTAAGGTCTTTGCCACTGCCAGAACCTGCTATTTCCCATTAAAATGAACCTATTATTAACCACTTACTAAATACTTCCTTTTGCCAGCCAGCCAGGAAAGGGATATGCAAAGATAACAGAATCTGAGAGTTGGGACTGGGCAGTGATGGAGAAAATGGCATAGGGACTGTGGTAGAGGTGGTGGCAGATAGGTTATGTAACCATGGGAACTAGGTACTGTTAGATTAATGTTGACTTTCCATTTCCTGCTGTAAGGTGTGTCTGGAAGTATGGTGTCAGTCCATATCAACTGCTTATGTTTGGTTCCCAGAACGATCACGGAAATCCATAGGAGAAACTTCAGTGCTTGTTTCTAAAAAATACAGTTAAAAATACAGCCATAGTCATGGCAGGTGTAAAGCTGAAAATACAAACTTTTACATATATTTATATTACTTTAAGATCAGATTGGCTAACAACAATCTTTTAAATTGTTTTTTTCTCAAATCTAGACTAGACAAATGGTGCTTAAAATGATGTCTTACTACTAAGTCAATTAATTTCTCTAAATATGATTTCATTGTGGTAGGGCAATTTTTTCGCCACCATTATTGTCCAAAGTTTTAATTAATTTGGAAGTTGGTGACTCTGAAGAAAACTGTTCCTAGAGTGGTTATGAGAAAAAAAATACAAGAGTTAAATTCCTATAAAAAATTGTCCCTCTGAAGCTTGTGCTGTCATTTGCAATTATAGCAACATCTTACAGTAGACGTGTTACTAGGCTTGATACAAAATCCTACATTTCTAGCTTATAGAAACCTTCTTGCAAAATGCTGAATCTTGTCAAAGACTTGTCTAAGCTGAACAAATCAGTAAGACTCTTGCCAAACGTCTGGACTTCAGTAAAGAGAAGATTCCCCCAGTGTAACATGGTAGGCCCCACATGTCCCTCCCATCCCTTTAAGCATGAAGGAAAATGAACAACAGACCAGCTGTGGCTTACCCAGGTCACGTCATGAGATCATTGTAAAGCAGATCAAAAGTAGATTTGGCCACAGCTGCTGTTTCTGTCATGAAAGTTACATTTTTCAAAGGCAGCCACAAGGCATGCAAAACATTTGTAATTTTTCAGTTATTACTTTTGTTAATACAGAAGCTGCAGAATGGATTACTTCTGGGGCTTCTCATTTTTACCTGAGGTGCTTCTTTATGTTCACTGGATTAATAATACATAATGAGAGATATACCTTCACATTTTCAGAATTTATTTGCACATGTTTTGCACCTCTTTATTACTGAATTTGCTGCAAGTCAGAATAAAAACATACTTATATGTATTACACATACATACATATAATAATAATAATAATAATAATAATAATTGCTTACACTTATATAGCGCTTTTCTGGACACTCCACTCAAAGCTCTTTACAGGTAATGGGGACTCCCCTCCACCACCACCAATGTGCAGCATCCACCTGGATGATGCAATAGCAGGCATAGTGCGCCAGAACGTTCACCACACACCAGCTATCAGTGGGGAGGAGAGTAGAGTTATGAAGCCAATTCACAGATGGGGATTATTAGGAGGCCATGATTGATAAAGGCCGATGGGAAATTTGGCCAGGACGCCGGGGTACACCCCTACGCTTTTCGAGAAACGCCCTGGGATTTTTAATGACCACAGAGAGTCAGGACCTCGGTTTTACGTCTCATCTGAAGGATGGCACCTGTTTACAGTATAGTGTCCCCGTCACTACAATGGGGCATTAGGACCCACATGAGCTGCAGGGTGAGCACCCCCTGCTGGCCCCACTAGCACCTCTTCCAGCAGCAACCTGTTTTTCCCAGGAGGTCTCCAATCCAGGTACTGACCAGGCTCACACCTGCTTAGCTTCAGTGGGTTGCCAGTTGTGAGTTGCAGGGTGATATGGCTGCTGGCAAAAGTAGTTTTCTGAAATATAGTTATGTACAATATATAGTTTTATATAAAAGTTCTTGGTAGTCTGATTTAGATGATAATTTAAAACAAATCACTAATGCAAATGCTCTTAAAAAATGTAAGGTGTTACTTTTGTTTAGATCTGCTAAATGACAGAATCCATGGGTGTTTCCTAAATTCACATGATACAATTTTTTGTACATGGATTATACTATTAGGCTGTTGCTCATAGATGATTAATCATTCCTACATACAGTATCTACTGTACTTGTCTTTTCAGAAATCTCAAGGGAAGGAATTATCCCATTTTTGCTACAGTGTTTGTGGTATGATAAATAATATTTACATTTCCAGTGAGTACACACTTGACTAAATGTTCAATAACAGACTTTCTTTACTGTTTCGTGTTTGGTGTTTCATTTACAGTATTTATGCTTTCAAAAGGGGCATTGGTATTTGGGTCAAAAGAATACTTGTTTTACATCAGTGCTCTAAGAATCACATATTAAGCTTAATTTTCCCTGTGGGAAAACAACCTTCTCAATAGAAAATTACATGGGCAGTTTACCCACACGAAAAAATGGTCCCAGTTTGTTGTGGAAATACTTCTTGGCTTTAAAGTGGCTCAACTAATAAAGATGTCGCTTTATAGATTGAACCCTATGTCCAAGATATCACCAGTTTGATGTCTTGGTTATATCAGTAGCCACAGTGCATTTGGGATTATGTGGGCATTGGGAGGGTCTTGGTGGCATTTGGCAACTCCGGCAACTCAACAGTAACTCCTTTAAATTTGCAAGATTGCAATAGAGATGAACTGCTTTTCCAGACTTCCTGGGTGAGTGAGTCAGAGGACTTCTCTGGTCTTCCACATTTTTCCCTTGTATGACAAATTCCCAAATGTGTTTGTAGCTAATACAAATACTGGCATGTTGATTGTAGGCTCAAATACTACACATACGAACACAAATGGGCCTTGGTGTGGATCATGTTAATTTTTACATTTAATTCACCACAAAATTAACAACACAATTTATTTTTAAGGAAATGTAAAACTTGAAAACTGAAAATGTTTTTTTATATATGGGAGATACAGTATAATGTTTTAAAACAAAATAAAATACAAAGACTTTACCTTGGAAAGACAAATGATTATTTTGATAGTAGTTCAGGTAGGTAGCTGAGTCAGCATGCATAGTCTGCAAAGGAACAAGTAAAAGGTTTATTCCATGCTGAAAAGAGAGAAAACAAAATGTTTCGGCTGTGAAGCCTTCTTCAGGTGTGAAGAAGGATTGAAGAAGGCTTCACAGCTGAGCTGTTGTGTTTTCTCTCTTCTCTTTTCAGCATGAAATAAACCTTTTACTTGTTCCTTTGCTGATTATTTGATTTTTTTAAATAAAACGTTCTCTTACGTAATCAAGTGATAACTAATTGTATACACTGTATATTCTAATAATACACAGATAATGGGTTTAAAAGTTTTGATTTTCAAAAATATTGTAACGCATACTGCCACCATTGCAGGTTGTCCAAGCCGGCTTACCAGCGTGGTGACATCACCGCCCTTCCCTGTGAATAGCATGGACTGCAGCCGGGAGATTTCCCTTTAGCTCAACTGTCTGGGTCCCTGTTGAGTAACGCCAGAGGCCCGGGTTCGAGTCTCCAGGAGTGGGGGGCCGACCTGAGGCAGCAGCAGGGAGGGCGCATACCCACGTGAACCCGAGAGTGCTATAATATTATGATCAAATATAACAACAGTATAGTTGTTCTTGAGTCCCCAGTTCTGCCCCTGAGGGGTAAAGCTTCTTTTTTTCAGTTTGAAAAAAGCTCAGTTTAACTCAAGCTTCCCTTAACGAATTTCATTAGTTGTCTTAGGTGATAAGCTAGCCCAAATCCCTCAGAGTCCTGTTGTATTAATGGAATCTGTTTCTGCATCTTGCTCTTGAAAAGACCCTTTTATTGTGTTATACAGAAATGAATAGTGCTCAAACATCTCAAAGTTCTATTTAGATCCAGTTTTAGAGTGAAGTTGTATGTTTTGTATTTAATTTCTTAAAAAGCAATATTGCTTCTATATAGGAATACACAAATAAATTCAGAATTTTTTCATGAAGAGGAGTGAAAGTAATAAAAACTACCCCCAGAACCTGTAAAAATTCAAAAATAAATTTAGCAGAGGGGCAGCTAGTTTAATTCTCCCAGTTTTTCCAAAATCTGCTTACATTCTGATTGTCACAGGAAGCTCTCTTGTAAATGAAGACCTGCTTCTATTATTTGAAAATGATTTCGTTTCCATTGTTTTTTCATGGGATATTCATACATATCACATACATGTATTTTCCAGTTATGTTATCCTTAGAAGTGGAATCAGGAAACAAAACATTTACAGAATAAACATGATTGTTAATAAATTTGCTATAAACCATCTAGATATATACTTAGGAAATACCTCTACTTTACTAATCATAGGATGTTCATATGTCATGGCTGCATTTTCATTGTTTTTTTTAGTCAGGGTTTGTTGTTTAATAGAATTGTTTTTTAACTCAAGTATCTGTAGTGCATGAAATCTCATATTTAGGGCAGTTTTCAAAGCAGATAACAGATAATAATATATTTTTTTTACTATCAGCAGTGAGAATAAAGAGATCACTCTTAACAAAATAAAAAATTGATTTTTATTTTGTCAGTCACATTAAAAGCATTATATAGTCTTCTGAGCTTCAACATGCTCTTGTGCGTGAGCAGAGGCTGAGAAAAAAACACTCCTGTAGTTTCTTACACAATAGATGTTAAATACAGTTGTCAGGTTGTATGGTTTGATATTTGCAGTAATGGGCAACATATGGACTGCATTTATATGACTATGCATTTTGAATCGGTAACAGAAGTGTGTATTTTTTTTTAGTCATTAAGAGCCCATTCATTCATTATATTCCCCTGTGATCTTCAAATTAAAATGCAGTAATATATAAACCCAGGATTTACCATGGATTTGATTTTTTTCTCTACTCTGCTTTAAATTTTGAACTTCAAATATTTTTTTTTCTTTTCATGTCCTCCCATTTTTAAATCACCAATTGATATTTCAGCTCACCACTAGAACCTAAGTAGGGGAGAGATGTAGTCAACGTACACTTATCAGCCACAATGGAACTGCTACCATCACACTGTAAACCCAACATGTTACTTTTGCACAGCAAACAGTGGAAATCCAGGTCTACTGTAAAACTACTGGCCATTTTGAGAAACCCAGTTCCAGATGCATAGAAAAAAAATAAACAACAAAAAAGCCATTTTTGATAAATCCAAATGAAAGATAATACTGTATATGTAATGTGATGTTTCTTTTTGAGCAGCCTATGCCTTATTCATTTTTTTTTATTTGCACAGCACTTACTTTAAGATGGCAGTATCTATAAACAAGAGAGATAAATGCTGTTTTCGTAGACCCAAACTGTTCAGTGTGTAAACATAATGTAGGAAATGTCTTTGAGACACCTGAAGGCAGCTCACCAAACTCATTTAACATGTCAAACCTTGTGGACTCTATCAATAGGTAAATAAGAGCATAATGGCCTATCACACTTTTCACAATATTGAGTAATTTAGTTCATGTTTCATGTTAGGCAAATCAGATTTACTATGTAAGCTGAATTATTAAGTCACTTCCATTATTTCGCTTGCTTTGATCTTTTCTTTGCGTACCAGATATAATTTACTTAATGATATTGCCGAGTGAATTGTGCCTTGCTTGGCAGTCATTAAAAGCTACAGATCATCACCAGGGAACACAAGCCAGCCTTAGTCTATCAGAAAGTCCTGAAAGAAATAAGCTGGCTAAAGGCTTCTAAATCACGTCAACAGAGATCAGAGCAAATACTTCAGAAAAAAGGTTTAAGGTCTGTGTTGAAATATTTTATTTCAAAAATAGAATACACTCAAACACATGTATGCATAATACAGTACAGTATATACCCACACACACATATACTGTACACAAATAGACTGCAGGAAGTCACAAATATGAATCAAAATCTGAGAAATAACCAAGGCTAGTCAGAATCATTTTATAATGTAATATGTCAGTAACACTAATATACAGTATCAGCATTATACATCCAAAATACAGTATCATTGCCATCTTAGCAGTATACTGTACATCAACAATCTTGCTTTTGTCAATGTGATGATTAAAAACAGCCTTGATGGATTGCCGACGCGACTGAACCCAATAGCTAAAGCAGCAAACAGAGTGGGTCTTGAAGTTAACATCACAAAAACAGAAAAAAAAGACAAATTATCTGGAGACACAAGCATCCAACTAAATAACCAGAAAATCAATGGGATAAATACTTTCAAGTATTTCAAATCAGTGATATGCTCATTAGAATCAAATGCCAAGAGAAATATTATAACTTGCATAAACAGTACATAGAAATCCTAAGATATTGATTTAAAAGAGAAAACAACAATTTGACAATAGCTTACATGCCTCAACACATGGAAAAGTAAAAGAGGCTACCCAGCAATGACATAACAGTTGCATTACTCAAGTAATAAACAAGAAACCAATTGAAAAGGAATTGAGAACAGTTGCATCATACAGAGAAAGATGGTCAAAGTTCAAGTAAACCTGCAAACCATTATTAATTGATGAACCGCCTTAATATTTTGAAGTTACAATATACACTAAAAGAGAGCAATTGGAAATTATCCAATATATGATGAAGATTAGATTTTATACTGTAGACATATAGTATAAAGGTTAAGGTTGAAAGGTGCTGGTCTGGTGAATCTAATCTCTCCAAGAGATACTGAACTAATTCTGAAGTTACAACTTTATTCATCATTTACGCCGGTACTAATTAGAACCTTTAATGTTGTTCACGCCAACATTCCCTCACCCTATAAATTATCTCAACTTTATAAAAACTGGTCCTTTTTGGAGATGCCCAGATGTCCTTGGCAAAATTAGATTGATCCGGGTAAACTTCACTAGATTACTACCTTTTACCCTTGATAAAAACACCACATTGTACGGATATGGGTAATCTTATTGCTGAAGTTTCAGTCTAAGGACTGTGGGAGTGACGTTGAAGTTGCATTCTTGATGGTAAATTAGGAAAGACAAATATTCAGATTTGAATTTGAAAAAAAAACTCAAGTCATGGAGGACATTGAATTGAGGACATTTAGAATTGTCCTGTTTTTACCAAAAGCCAACAACTACTGGT
This sequence comes from Lepisosteus oculatus, assembly GCF_040954835.1. NCBI lineage: Eukaryota > Metazoa > Chordata > Actinopteri > Semionotiformes > Lepisosteidae > Lepisosteus > Lepisosteus oculatus. The sequence continues at coordinate 30,131,503 of NC_090701.1, forward strand.
AAGCATTTGTGTGAGGTACAGTATTCACACATTGAATAGTACTCAGAAATTAATTAAATACAGAGCTGCCCTCCCTTTTTAAGAATGACATAAGTAGAAGAAAAGAAGATGCCTAGGTAGAGGCAATTAATGTGTTGTAAAGATTTAAGTTCTTAACGTGTTCCAGTTGTATTATTTTAAATATTTAAAAATCCAAACTGGAATAACTCATACACTGAAATTTGGTGAAATTGACATTTTGGTACAAATTTGCTTGAAATAGTCAGTTTGGGTTGCAGGTAAAAATGGATGAAAAGCAATGAATTGTTCCCATCAGTTTAAATATTCACAGTTGACTGGTCCTATAAGGCCTACATTGCTGATATACAGTAACTGAAATACAGCACTACTGCTGAAAAAGTAGCATTTACTTCCAGTAACTTTGTGTAATTGGATAATCTTCTGAAAAAAGAGCGAATCGGTGTGTTGCTGTTGCGATTTAGTTCACTTTCCCATTTCCCCTTTCTTGGATTAAACCTATTGAAAACTTTTGGACATCTTGAATTTCAGTGGAACCAGACACCACCAATACATCCCTGAATTCAAATAATGATCCTCTATGTGAGAAAGAAAAGGATAAAAAAAGAAAATAAAGAGATAAATATTCATTGCCAAGAGGCCTGAATTACATTATATCAGAGAGCTATAAGCAGCTAAAGGTCCCATCTGTTTCTGGTTATCACTTTTCTATACAGTGCCCAGAGACCTTGTGGAGATGGATGGATCTTGCTAAAGGTTCATGTAGGCTTTGGGATGGCACAGAAGTGTCAAGTCTTGTATCTTTTTAAGGATTTAATTCTCCAGTAGCCAAATGACCTGTAATTTGTAAGTGGTCTTACTACCCTTTCTGTGCAGAATTGTACAACAGTATGTAAATTGTAAAAGTATGTAACCATACTGTCTGGAGCTCTTTCTGTTGTTGCAATTGATTGTTAGGACCACCAAAGTACTATTTCAGGTGTTTGTGGAGTGCATAAATGTTCTGATTCTAGCCAGGAATAAGGGCATTTTAAATATAGATGGATGGATGAAGGTTTGAATACGGGAATGAACAGTATCACAACGTATCATGTTTTTCAAGATTTAATAGTACAAAAGTGTTTAAAGTACAATGAGGGAAAAAAGCTCATATATGAAGTTAAATATTGAAGTTCAATTGAATATTGAAGTTAAAAGTATACCATGAAACAAACAGGCAGTTTTGTTCTTCAAATGCCTAAATGCTTAAATATTTTTAAAGATGAAGCCTTGATCTACAGATATATATATATAATATGTTTTCTATTGATCAAGGGCATATACTTGCATGTGAAAAATGGAACCACAATCTGTATCAATTCTTATTTATAGAGACAATTTTAAAAACAGATACTGTATAAAGCACAAATGAGTTGAGAACCCATGATAAGATACTGTATATAAACTTAAATTTTACATATTATTTTCCTAATTTTAAACATTTTATTTGCGCTCTTATTTTAATCTTAAAAAAAACATAGGACTTGCAGTAGTGATTCCTGATTTGTTGCATCCATTCATTCATTTCCTATCCACTTTATGCACTACAGGGTCACAGGGGAGCTAGAGTCCATCCCAGCAAACATTGGGCACAAGGCAAGATTCACCCTGGAAGGGATGCCACTCCATCGCAGAGCACACAAAGGCAAAAACATGTCCACACTTACACCAGGATCAATTTTTACAGAAGCCAATAAACCCACCAATAAGTCTTTGGACTGTGGGAGGAAAATGGAGAACCTGGCAAAAACCCACACGAACAAAGGAAGAACATAGGAACTCGATGGACATAGTGCCCTTCCTAACCACTGCACCACAGTGCTGACCATTTGTTATATCTTACAGTACTTTGTAAACTTTAATGCTGTCTTTGTAGAAATAATATATCTTAGAGAGCAAGACTAGCAAGAGAGGTTAAGAATACTGTGTTTCATCTCTCTTAACCTTGGGCTTGTCAAATTGTTTGTAATTCCTTTTGTGAATTGGATATTTCAACTACCCCAGAGATCCCAGTGGCTGGACCAAGACAGTACGCTTAGAAACATCAAGGGCAGATTAAAGTGATTATTTAATGATTTCTTCTTTTTCATGTGTGTGTGATAAGAGAAGCTTGGTGACGCTGTCCAGATGAGTTCAGTTATTTCTGAACAGATAAGTGGTTTCCTCTTCTAAAAATCTTGCTAATCATTCAGATTTTATTTTGGAGAATTTGAGATTTGTGTGAAAGAGTGAAAACTCTTAAGAACTAGAGGGGACATGTTCAAATTTGCCTAGCAATGGACTATTAATTTCTAAAATTTCACATACTGTATTATAAGCTCAGTTAAACCACACATTTGTCCTTAGTAGGTTAGTAGGTGGCTGAGCAGGAATGTTGAACATGGTACAGACAGGATTCCGGCTGGCAGTGTGGTTCTCATTGACTGAATCAGGCAGATTAATAACTTCTGGCTGATTAGTTGTGCTGAGAGCACTTCCTTTATGAGGTAAGAAGCTCAAAGACAAAGCACTGGACCAAAAGCAGATCAGGGTTTAAGATACCTGGAGTTAATGAGATAATTAACTGTTAAGTATGGGCAGGGGGCTAGGACAGCCACCTCAATCTAGTTCTCATGGCAATGGGAACGCTGCCAGTTACTTTAGCGACTGAGGGCTGTGAGCTTGGACACGCCTGTGCGTAACAATTGTTATATCAAAGACAAAAAAAAACCCCAATAAGAACTAAGAATGTAACCTTTTTATTATTTGAAAAAATAAAAACTATTTTAATTCCACATTTGACTGAGTGATATTACTAACAGTTTCATTTTTGCCTTTCAACACATCTAAAGACATTTTAGGGTGGGACATACAGTATACTATGTACTGTATTAACAATGTTTAACAAATAACAGTATTTCAAGACATTTTAAATCTTCAAATATTTAGGAGATTCTTAAATAAATTAGGATTAGTGGGATAATTATTTTTTTGGTTGAATGAAATAAAAGAGCTAAAGTTTTTATGCCTACAGTATGGAACAAGTAAGTGTTCTGCCACAAGTTTAGTCTAAGACAGTACCAGTGTCTTCACATTTTCATTTCATATGAGTTTGTAACTACCTCATTATTGTAATTTGAACAATTTAACAATTGTTCTAGTCCTTAATATGCTAGTTATTGAAATAAAGCTTTTAAAATCCTTTTAATTTTGTAGGACAGGAGGGTTGTGGAAGACAAATATAATTTTAAGAACTCTTTTTTTTGTATGTTTTCTTAAAATGGTTGGATAAGTAATGCATCTAACAAACACGGCTATGAAACTGGTTAAAGATGTACAGTATACAAATATTTTAATTCTTTCCGTAGGTTGTGTTGTTTGTACATTCTTAGCTAGAATTGGAATTGATTTTGTATTGAAAATAGAAAAAATATTTTCCATGTAGTGGGATGAGAGTGTCTTTTTTGCATCTTAAAAATTATTGGTCAAGAGAATCACCCAGGAAGAAGATGGATTAACAGACAGAAAATGTCAATTTAAAAAATACTTTAAAGTAAGAATTTTGTAAATTACAGACCAGATGTCCATGAGCCAATCATTTGTAAAAACCAAATATTTTTTTGTTAAATTCAAAAAAAAAACTTTCCACAATTTGTTTTGGAAACTAAAATTGATCAAAGAAATCTAGATAATACTTCACAAATACTTCTGTTATGTCATGATTAACAAGGAAAACACAGTACGAAGCTGAAAATGTATTATTAAGCTATGTTTTGGTTTATGTGGAGACTGAATGTTTAAAAGTGTGGATCAGATGTCTTTCTTTTGTGTAATGTATTTTCTAATGTTTCTGTTTTCCAGACTTACTATTTTTTTAATAGAAATAGAAAATATTGGACATCTCAGAACAGCTTTGGTATTATTCCAAAAATTATGTCCAAGTAGACTGAGGTGTCACTGTTTTTGTAGTTGTGCAGTTATGCAGATATGTTTTCTGTTAATGTGGTAATCATTTTAAAATGCTTAAAAGTGTTTGAAAGTAACTGCTTTGATATTTTAATCGGATAGCAGTTGAATATAATCCTATATGACATGGCCAACGTTTAGTAGGGTAGCTCATCAGATCTTTTTAATTTGGGGTCAAATGCTTGCAGATTTCATGATCACTAGAGCTGTAGTCAACCTGTTATCCATAATGTGGATTGTAAATCCAATCCAAAGTAGCATCTTTTTAAAAACGCTGCATGTTAATGAATATAATTAATACAGGATGTCATTAAATAGACATTCAACTTACTTAGTTCATTTCAGTAAATATAGGCATTTTGTTCTTCTAAAATAAATCGTCATGTTGTGGCAAAGCCACAAAATGCCCTGAACAAGACTTCCTGCTGTTTTTAATATAAAGCTCTCCAAAGGAAGAAAAAGTCACAGCTGGTTGCATTTACTCTCATGTTGTTCAAAGCTGGATTACATTTGAGCTGAAGTTTGTAAATTCTTCACTTGTTTGGGTTCCACATTGAAGACTATTCCAGAGGTAAAATTTTTCCCATGTCTTACTCATGCAATGCAATCATTTGGAGTAATGTTTTTTACCCTAATCTATTTCAGGGGTGAAACTGTAGTGATTTTTTTTCCTCAGCTCAGTTCCATATCCTCTCTAATGTTTTCCATCTTAATGAAAAAGCAATTCAAAATTACAGATCTGATTTTCTCACCTCACATGACTCTAATCAGACACTGAAGTAATGTCTTGCAAGTGTTCTCATTTTTTAAACTGTTTTCCAGCAAAAGGAAAAATATTCAGACATCACACATAGAAAAAAGGTAAGCGTTAAGTTAGCTAAAGAATCATTTGTATTTTTTATCTTATCCTTTTATGTTGTGGGCTCACCTCAAAATTGCTTTACATATTTAAGTGGATTCTTAAACAGCATTCTTAAGCAAATCTAACTCAGTTCTTGGTTCAGATGCAAGAAAGATTCCACATATATTACAGAACTGTCAGACCAGGGCAGATGGGTATGCCCTTTTGTTTTCTGTGCCAATAACCATTCCTAAGACCTTCAGTGGTAAGACTGCATTCTTGACTGTCCAATTTCTCTTACACAACCTAAACTCATGAGACCCTGTATTTATAGCCCCTATGTGGGTAGCAATGGAAATCTTAGCTTTTAGGTGCTTTGATTATAGGGCACATTTGGAATATTCAAATAACTCTTGTTCAGAGCTACAAATATTAAGTTTCTAAAATCATTCCTTTAACTGTGGGACATTTCAGTGTTACAACTATAAATTATTATTTTTCCTTTTCAGAGGTGGAAGTCTCCATTTTCTTAAAGAGATCAATATTCTAAGAAATTGACATTGTATTATGATATTTTTCTATCTCCAAAACAATATATTATCATTTAATCAATCAATAAACAGTACGATTGTGATCCTATTTCTTGATGCACCATTGAATTGTTATTAAAATCACATGGATGTAAAACAGACCACTAGGGGAAACAATTCATTTTGAAAATGTATCAAATATAAAGTATAAAACATTTTCTGGAATTGCACTCATACAGAACAAAAACTATATTAAACAATGTTCCACTACTTTTTAAATGTCCTTTATTTTTAATTTCAGTGGTAAACCACTGAGTATGTTTTGGTTTTTTAGATGACATGCACTAACATATATAATGAAAACCATGATCTAAATAATCTTAATTGCATGCCAACCTTGGTAAATATGGTAAATTATTTCCCATAAATGTATAAGAAGCATGTCGTCATTTCTGTGCATGTCATTTGGCACAATCTGGGAAAATTATGAACAATGAAGCAATAAAAGTCACCATATCCATATTTTTAATTATTTAAAAATATTTGTAAACACTACAAGAGCCCTAATAATCTTTATTTTTGTCATGAACCTGTTCTGAAACTGTGTTCTGTTATGTCAAAGATGATAAACCTTAAAACCTAAAATATGTAAGGTCATTCACAGACTTTGCTTCTGTTAAATTACAATTGGTGTATAAGAGAAACGTGACATAAAAATCAAACTACCACATTTTGGAAATCTTCATATACTGTATTACTAAAATAGTTTTTGTATTTGAGGTACCACAATTCCAGCCTTATAACTTAAACTTTACAGAGATAAAGTTATCAAGATAATTTATCTTCAAAAAACACTGTCTAATAAGACAACACATTAATAAAAGAAACATACCAAATATGTCTATTTAGTACATCATAGCGGATGTAATTTGCATTGATAAATGTTACAGTGACAGATGGAGATGCTCTGGAGAACACATTGGTAATTCTTTTTTAATGATAGGCCACATTTACAGTTTATGTATGAAAGTAAAAGAAAGACATACAGTATACGTTTTTAGTGCTCATGTGTGACTGAACAAACTCCTGTCATATCCTGTTTTTGGTATTTGCCTTAATTTCAGTTTGTGTAACTCCAAACCACATGTCTCAATTTGTACAGCATATCTCAATATCTCAAAACTCAAAAGCACATACTTCAGGTTTCACGTGCCGTAGTAGCTGTAATATTGATGACACCTTCATTAATGATTAGTACAAGGAATGCAATTTTAGATTGATATTACAATAATGTTACCAGATTTGAAACCTTAAAATGATTATGTAGTCACTATTATTTCAGTAATAAGCTGGTAATATCACTGTGGGGCTTGCCCAATGTGGTCCAGTATCCCGCTTAATATATATATATATCAGAAATATTTTATTATATTATCAATTTCAGAAATAATCTGTTTATAGGAAGAGTTGTATTAACTTATATTTAATTATATTTAATTAACTTATATTTAATTAACTAACTGATTTGTTCATATCCCGTTGTGGTTAATTGCAATGGAAAAGTTTCTTATTACGGAGCTGAGGATTAATTTCAGTAGCCAAGCTTTTGGCAGTTGGTATTTAACTAGTATACTAGTTTAGTCCAGAGTTACATACTAATTATTAGGATCATCCCCAGATAGTACACTGCTTTCAGTTTACTGAAATTGACCCGCAAGATGAATTGGCAAAAATTCCACAGGGCAGGCAGCATTTGTTAACTGGAATTCCTGTACCCAGGTATTCTGCTCTGTATCATTGGCAGTCTTAGGAAAAACCACCTGAAGAGCATCCCTAGTCTCTCTGTGCCACTAGTCCAGTTTCAACACCCTTCACGGTATGAGCAAAATATAACTTCTCTTGGCAATTCCTGTCTGCAGATTCCAATGCATTGATGGCTTGTTTTGAAATGCATCAATGGCATTTTAATAGACCATGGATCTGTTGTTGTTAAATTGCTCCTTTCAATTGAAGACTATACCTCTATTTATCCCTTTCCACTTTATGGCTAGTCTCCAGTCTGATTGTACTGCGATTGACCAATCTGTCTCACACATGGCCATCTTGCACTCCAGGCTCTTCCTCAAGTGTTTTTTTAGCCTTTAGAGTCTCGCTCTTCTCCCTCAACTCACAGTTCAGTTTAGTGCACTCTTAGTGCAGTTTTCTCAAGTCAGCATTTGCTGGCTAGTTGTCTTTATTACAGTTTAGGGGAAGTAGAGATCTGCATATTTTCACTGCAGAAAGTCCTGCGGTAACAGCTGGAAGACCAGCATGATTATGCAAGTGCTACTCTGACAAACAGTTGCTGAATTTTAGCTCATTGGTGTTGGCAGCTGGATCACATGAAGGTTTTTGAAGCTGTGATCCCCCTGGACATGTGAGCTTGAATTCTCCTTCAGTTGGGCTTTGGGAACCAGCTGTAGTTCTGGTACTTTCCTTTCAGTTCTATTCTTCCTTTTTAAAGGCTCATTGATGTGAGCAAATATGGTCTGAGATCAGGGCACAGTGTGGTTGGGTTGTGCTCTTTCTATACCTTTCTTCATTGTTAACTGACAGCTGGTGTCCCTCCTCCATCTTGGATTTCTGGGCTTTCTTACTTGTTTTATATCCTTCCTTGAAGGCTTTTGGCACCACCTCAGTCACTCCTTAGGCACCATATGCAGGGTCGGTAGTGATAGTATTGCTCACAGCTGCCACACCAATCAAGATCCTTCTCAGTGCACTCCATCCATTGTGACTGGGGTCCATTCACCCAAAAAGTAACTCCCAAGGGACCAAGACAAAGGCCAATGAATGGAATGAGACACCACCAGTCCTTCCCAAAGCACAGCCACTCTGCTTGTGTTGGAAGATTGGACCATATCTATCTAATCCGTTGATTCCCTTTTCTTCCCAAGATTTTCCTGGGTTCTGGAGGTTGTTCAACTCTGCCACTCCACCTGACCTGGATCATATCAACTAAATTGGACCTGACCCTGTCCATCATATAGTTTTGTTTTCCAAAACAACATTAAACTACTTTAGACAAGTCCCTGAACTACCTTAGACAAGTTCCAATATGTCACAGGTGGCTCAAGAGATCTGAGCACATTAAAAATAGCTCAGGACTATACTGCCTGGCAGGAGGCTTATTTGTGGTATTATTTTCACCGGATGCACACAAAACCTTTCTACTCTAAACCCCAGCTACCTACAGATGCCCCTTATATACAAAACACTGTATAAATCTCAATCATGTGAGAATGTGTCTTCTGACCCTTCACCAACAATCCAATTAAATAAATAAAGATCACTAAGTCGATTAAATAAATCAACACCGAGTGTGTATATTTATAGTACAGTGATAGCCTCTAGTGGCAAGATGGCTGTAATTTCAGTCTTTCTTGACCTGCCACAACATCCATCCTTTTCTAACCACTTCATGAAATACAAGGCCTCAGGAGAGTTGGAGTAACAGATACACCCTGGATGGCATGCCAGTTTATCACGGGGCACCTGCTACAACATATTATAAATAAAATATGAAATAAAAGGAACCACTTGTCATGTCATTTTGCATTTCTACTGTACACGGAAGTGCATTTTAAACCAAGAACGTGAGGTACTTCCAAGGAGTTCTGGCAGTATTAAACATGCTACCCAGTCATTTTGATGAAGCCAATACCTTGGTTTCTTTCAAGACATATCTAGATGAGATCCTTGGATCAATTAACTTGACCAAAATCCTTCTTATATATGAATAACTTCAAAACAAACAAAAGATTATATAATTATTTTGGTATAATAAAGATACTGACTGTAACAATTGGTTTGAAATTCTGCCAACACAGTGATATTTCCCTGGAAAACTAGTATTAGAATAATATACAGTACTGTATATTGATTAGCTCAGCATATACAGGATCTAATTTTAGTGCATGATTAATGGAAAGGGGAAACCTTTTCTGTGAAAGTGCAATCCCTTCCCAAAATCAGCTTGAAATAAGCTGAGTCTTGGATACTTTAAGTAAATGCCAAAAATGTCCATCACAAATCAGTTAAGCTAATTTTTTCATTCATATTTTGCTGCAGTGACCAAGTATTTAGTTGCACACAACCAAGATACAAAAAAAAAATCTCTATATATACAGTATATAGTATGAGAAATAGCACACAAAAATATCTGAAGTCATTTTGAAGCTTTACTAAGAATAATGTTAGCACTATGTTATTATGTTGTCTGGCTGCAAAGTTTGTAAAAAACACCATATTATTTTACCACTGACTTTTAAACAATAAATGTGTGTTGCGGAAAAGCTGCTGGAGTGGTGTATTAAGGTTCTTAGTTCTGCATTGAAGCCATTTAATTGAAACAGAACCAGAATTATTCATGCTTAAAAGCGGGTATTTTCAGTTTAATTTTTAAAAAAAGTAATGATCCATGAGCCAAAGGATAGACATTGCGAGATTCGCTTGAACTGCCAAGGAATTTATTACACTTTTTGTGTCTGTGTGGAGCGTGTCCTCTCTCTTCACAAACTGTACAGCCAGTATGAGGCACAAAAGTGAATTATATTCTTCTTTGGCCTATGCCCATGTTGATTTTTAGTAATTGAAATAAAATGTCAGGTGCCTCTGAGATATTTGACATATTAAACAAACAGCCTGTTGATTTCAGTTTTATGGAGCATAAGAAGGCAGGATGCCAGAACCTTAGGGTGCAGGTGCCTGTGCAATGCCGAAAATGGTTCTCCAGGTAAACTTAACAAGAAGTCATCACCATGACTTAGACCAGAGGTCCACAAATATTATGATCTCACTACTCTCCATGCAAATATCACTCAACACAGATGTTGCCTGGGACAAATTTAGGTATTATTGCATGTGCGCTATAATACTGGATATCCCAAAACTCACTAAACAAAGTCCTTTAATACATTCTAATATAAAAGCAATTCACAAATCAGGTGCACGTGTTGACTCAAACACTGCTAAATTAAAGCTATGACCTGTCTGGAAAAGTTCAAAATAAAGGCAAGCCAGTTCAGAGCATAGATTCAGATAAATCTTGGCTTACAGTATGTTTGCCTGGCACAGAAAATGGAAGCATTTCATTACACATCAATTAATCACTCAAGAAGCAATATGTGGTCAAAGTGGTTAGGTCACTATTGGTTACTACATGAACCATATGGTGACATATGATGAGTTCAAAGTGTGGCACAAATGTCTTTAACACTTTTAAATGCATTCCACTTTTCAGTCCACAAGTGTACTGTATCTTCATTTTTTATGCTCACAAGAGCAAAGAAATTGAGCACCTTATTGAAGCTACTGAGCGAAATTATCATTTCTTACAATCGTTGTCTTAACCTTAACTCCAGAACTCCAGGAAGCACACAAGTTGCTGCTGTAGCCAACAGAGTCCTACATTTGTGAAGACAGGTGTGTTGGTGACAATGTGTTAACAGTACACTTTATATGTCAGAAGGTAATTGGTGCTGATCTTCCAGCCCTCTCCACCATGTATCATTCAAGTGTTTTGCGTAAAGCAAAATCCATCTGTTATGATCCTTCACACCCCTTTTCTTTTTCTGTGCATCTGTACAGCAACACAGCTGCTGTAAACAAATTGCCCCCTCAGGGATAATAAAGACTCCCTCTGTCACTCATGTAAGTGCACTAATTATTGCATTTAAACACAATATTATCTTGTTTGTGAATGCAATATTATCTAATTTAAGCACATAATTATTATACACAAAAGGAATCTGGGATTTGATGTAGGTTCATCAGGCAATGTAGGAGAGGAAGAAAATAGATTACTTGGATATATTGTATAATGAAATGTTTTTTAATGCACTACTAAGCATTCAGGTTGAATATTGTGTTCAGCTTTGGTCACCATGACAAAATATATTTTAGCCTTGAAAAGGGTTCAAAGAACACCAAAAAGGAATGACATCTGTCATATATACTGTAACAGAGGAAACAAAAAGTCTAAAAATGAGGAGAGTGAGGGGAGGTGAGATACTACACAAAACCTAAGACTTACAGATACTATATCTAAATTATTAATGAAATAAGGGCACTGGATCACAACTGGTTATTTAAATAGACTACCATTGGGATGGAAATGCTTTTTGTAGAGCTTTAGAGATTTTTTTCTTATCTGCAACAGATGTCTTGACTGCCAGGTGGTAGAGGCCCAAACTCTGGAGCATTTTAAGAAATGTTTGGAAGGAATTTTAGATTCACTCAGCTCTAAACTACCAAACAGTCAAAATGAGCCAAATGGCTTTCTTTCTTGTACATCAGAGTATTACCAAACTTTGACTGATGACAAAAAATTGGATAAGAAAGATCCAGATCCTCAGTGACAGACCCTGGGGGCACTTCAAAATTCTAAATAGTGGAAACTAAACAGCGGTAACTACACTCATAAAATGTGCCGCACCTGAGAATCATTCTAACAACTTACTGTACATTAGGAGTGTTTGTAATATAATATTTATGAATGACTAGACCATCTGATCAATTTGGTTTGAGCTCTTCAGATTGCAAGTTGTGTCTGTTTTGAGAAAATATATATAAAAAAACATTCAAGTTAAAGGGATGTTGTATTGGAATGCAATTAAAGGGTAAACTGTATCTGTTCTATCTTTTTGTGAAAAGGATGTATGATAGAATACTTAACAGAATAATAAAAATGGTTGCTGTTTTCTTGGCACAGGTTAAGAATGCACGGAGCTCAGCAAAGAGGCCACTTTAAATTTCAGGGAAACAAACACAATATCTAGCTCAGTTACAGCAGTAGCTAAACTTGTCTTGATTCCCTCTCTATAAATAGAATCCATTCAGCTATGTTGATTACTAGCATGAAACAAATGTATTTACCCTCACGGTCCAAACGTAATTATTTTACTCAGTCTCTTTCAGTTAAGCTTCTCACTTATACTGATGCATCACATTGCATTCGATTTGCTTTCCATTTATAGGAGGAAGCTATGAATCCTAGAGTCTTCTTTTTCCATTTTTTTTAATTGCCACCTAACCAATCATCTTTGACTCACTGATCATTCACAGGTGTCAGTTTATCACTATAGCCTTCTGAGAAAAGTAGCAAAGATCGGTACCTCAATCTTTTTTTTCCACCTACTGTCCTCCTAAACTAAGTACAGTTCCTTACAAAAAGAAATTGAAAATTACAGATCAAAAAAGAGCACAAAAATGTGAGGCCAACTTTGAAAGAGCTGCAGAGATGGTTGAGGTGGGAGATAATGTCCATTAACCATATTCTGGTCATTGCACAAAGCAGGCCTGTATCTTCATATCATACATGGAGGTCACAGCTAAGTACCTGATTGATTGTGCAAAAATGTGGCAAAACGATGTTAGATCAAAATGAATTGGAATTGTTTAGTCTAAATGCCAGGTGCTATGTGTGCTGTAGATCCATCACAGGACATCCCCTAGTTAACACCTCCATTACGTCAAGTATGGTGATGGCCTCATCATGCTGTGGGGGAATTTCTCCCCATCAAATTCTGGAAATATTGTTATATTTAAAGGAATAAAAATGGAGGCAGTGCAGCACCTGTGTTAGTCTGCTAAAAATGTAAAACTTGGGCAAGAATTCACCATTCATAAGGACTATGATCCACTGTACAGGGCCAAAGTTACACTAGAGTGGCCCACTAAGGAAGTGAATGTCCCCATGTGGCCCAGTCAAAGTCCTGACTTCCCTTTTTCTGCTGTCCAGAAGCGATCCCCAAGTAACTTGAAAGAGCCTAACAAAATCTGCCAAGAACAATGGGCATGTAAGAAATTTCACCAAGCCGGTAGTATTGGACCAAAAGATTTGCACCTCCCATAAGCGGATATCTTTTATGCAATCAACATTTTATTTTTTTTCTCTCATTTTTGCTGACTTTTACTGTAACATATCTTATACTTAGACATAGTAAAAGTTTGAGTCTTTTAGTTTCTTAATAAAATATCAATTTAAAAAATACACTTAAATGTGCATGAGTCATATTGTTATTTCACAAAATATTACAACAGAAGGAAGGTCTGAATACTTTTTAAAGGCACTGCATATAATGTATAGGGAGAGTATACAATTTAAATGGAGCGGTGACAGCCATAGCTGTTGACAGTAACTTTGATTCAAGAATTGAACTATAGCGTGCCTTTTGCTTTCATGCAAAAAGCTTGGTTTTACCCTCTTGTGGCTTTATATAAAGTTTCCTAATTAAAAACAATTTAACTCCATTTTATTTTAGCAACCACTGGTGGACCATGTTAAGCATCTGTACTCCTGATTGTGCAAGAGCCAGTTCACGTCAAATGGAGGACCACCAAAGGGTACAGTATGTTTGGAAGATGAAGAGGCTGTAGCTAATGATATTAATTTGAAACATTTTCAGTCTGTTTGTGTGTTTTGAAACAGACGTTTGGTATACAACAAAGGAAAGCAGTCTGAACTGTAAGGTAATATAGTGCTTGCTTGAATTTTAACATAGTCCTTAAGTGGCCATTGGGGGAATGTGAAGCCCAGTCTTACTGATTGATTGATTGAGTCAATACAATGCCCTTCAGAATGTACAGTGAAAAAAGAACAAGAGGACACAAGTTAAAACGAAGAGGAGATGTATTTATAAGAATACCTATAAAGTACTTACAGTATACTGTATAGCTCTTTTCTGGATACTCCACTCAAAGTGCTTTAAAGTTAATGAGATTTCCCTCCACCCCTACCAATCTGTTGCACCCACTTGGATGACGCGACAGCAACCAAAGTGAACAAGTAAACTCACCAAACAACAGCTGTCAGTGGAGAGGAGAAAAGAGTAACGAATGCAGTTCATAGATGGGGATAATTAGGAGGCCTTGATTGGTAAAGGCCAGGGGAATATTTGGCCAGGGTACTGGGGTAAAACCCCTACTATTTTCGAGAAATGCTCTGGGATTTTTAATGGCCACAGAGAATCATGACCTCAGTTTTAAGTCTTATCTGACTGATGGCTTCTTTTTTACATTATAATGTCTCCATCACTATTCTGGGCATCCAGACCCACACAAACCGTAGGGTGAGAGCTCCCTACTGGTCCTAACACCTTAGTCTTCCCAAGAAGTCTCCCATCCAGGTACTGGCAAGATTTATACCTGCTTAGATTCAGTGATCTACTAGTTGTGAGCTGCAGGGTGATGGTGATATACCTGTTGATTTATAACTCGGAATAAGAGATCCGTCTTTGCATAGAGTGTTGTAGGTATGGAAAGAGCTATCCTGTCTTGTTACTAAAGCTAATGGCTTCTGTCAAGAAAGGTCTGCATGAGATTTTTAGATAACAGATTACCGACCTACAGCTGAATGGGCCACAGTAGCCCCTCTTATTTGCAACTTTTCGTATTCTAATTCATAAACGGTTCTGAAAAAATACCTCTCTGTCGTTGAAGCTGATTCCTTAGGATCCTTCAAGAAACATCTGGATGAGATCAGTGAGCAGCTAACGTTCAAACAAGCAAGAAGAGCCAAATGGTCTCCACATGTCTATAGCTTTCCTTTATTTTCTTAGTTCCTCTTTTCCAAAAGACCTAAAGGTAATCTGAAAGCTGGAAAATATTTAAAACTTATTGCTTTCATCGAATATTCAGTTGCCACACGTAACTTTAATTGTCTAAAGAGAACTTTATTTTGTTCATTGCCATGTCAGGTATTAATAAAGTCTAAGTATAATTACAGATGATTCAGTATGGAAGTTACTGTGTTAGAAAGACACAGACATAAGACAAGGAAAATTAACTGTATCAGCATTATTAATAGAGGCCACTTTTGGCTGTCTTGCAAATACAGTATTTTCTAAATGCAAGTATGGCAGCGCAGCACTCACCAAGCAATACTATTTTGGTATGAGAAAATTTGAGAAGCTTACAGTACTTTTTATCTAAGAAAAAAATCATGTCTCATGTTGGATACTGAGTAGAAATCCTAATTATTCTAAAGAAAAATAAAACATATGAAATGTAATTTAATCTCCCCTGACACCATTCAAATAAAATAAAATAAAAATGTTTGAAAAAAAAAATCTGATTCTTAGACAAAACTAAAAGACTGCTTACTTTTTACCTATGAACTATTTAGAATATTTATCATGCTGACTGGATTTTAACCTATCATATGTTTAAAAATATATAAACACTGCACAAAAAGATAATAAAAAAGTATTATGTATGAAGAGGAATTAGGTGAAAAAGCAGCCAAAAAGTGACATTTAAAACATTTAATTCTGAGAATAAATGTTTCTTGTTTTTACAAAACATCTTTGGAGGTTGGGAGATTTCAGTGTAGTGGAAATGGCAATAGTATCGTGTTTCTTGAATGTATAAAGATTTCTAGATTTTCCAGTTGTTTTCAATTGTTAGGAGAGGAGAAATTCTGTGTGGTGCAATTTTTTGTTTATACTGATGTGAGCATAAACGGAAAGAATGGTGAATGGCAAAACAGGTTTGACCAAGGTCAGGCATGAAAAGCCAGCTACTCCTATTCCATCTCAATTTGTTATGACGTTGGAAATAGCAAGATGAAATAGAAGAGAAAACCCTGCTACAAAGATTTACATAGCTATTATATATGATACCTAATGGTAACATTTTACAGTATTTTCTGCTTTGAAAAGGCATGGAGCTTTCTTTTTAATTAGCCACCTTAATGATTATTCATCTGAATATACAGTATTTGTAACAATATGCTTACCCAACTTATATGTTATATGTTATAATATGTGACACATTTGTACGGATGTGTGCTATGAAAAAGAAAACACAGCATGTTTATAAGATTGATCCTTCCAAGACCAACTATCTATTTTCTGATGCAAACCATTTCAATTTGCTGCTGCTAATGAGTTGAATTATTTACAGAGAAATCTGAAGTTAACCACCTTTTTATCAGATTTTTTATTTTTCATACTTGTGCTTGTTAATACTTACAGTTTTACTATGCTGCATATTGTTATGATAATTACATTTTAAGTAAAGCTATTGTTATGTTTACTTTACTGTAAGGTCGCTTCACCTGGTTGTAACTGTAATCGAGAAATTCTCACATACTGTACTGTACTCTACAAACTCCTGAATTGCTAAGCAGCACATTTTTGTAAGTCAGAACATCTACAAAAGAGCTTATACAATGAAAAATGAATACAAACTCCACAATTAACATTTAAAGCACCAGGGTTTAACCCAGAAAGATGGTTTACTCATCAAGTACTAGAAGATACTGTATCTAGAGATAAATTAATTGTATATTTGTGTGCTCCATGGAAGAGTTTTGTTAGTATTTTTACTTCAGGCTGAAAGAATTTAGTTTATTTAAGAGCAAAAGAGAAAGTCACAAACCTTAAACTTTTAAGATAGCCCATAAATCAATTGCCCTACGATACATTGATGAGACTGATAAGTATATTACGAAAGCTGTCAATATGAAAGTAGCACATATCACCTTTTCTTATTTAGGCTTGAAAATGGTGTATGATGTCCTTTCACAATAGTATTTCCTTTTACTACAGAAATTGCTACATCAGTTTCTTGAAATAAAATAGCTGTCCAGCTACTTTAGAGATGACTGAATGCCAACAGTTGAAGTGATTTATTGCTCTTAATTTGTTTAATGCTTAGGGACATGGACTGATGAAAAGCCTTTAAGGAAAGTTAATATTTATAAATACTGTAATGAAATATGCTGAAATGTTTGTTAGGGGATTGGTTAACTATATTTTGTCCTCTTAAAAATCAAATAATTGTACTCTGAAATATTGTGCTTAGTTGAAGGACATTGGTTAAACTATGATTCTTAAAAGCCAAATTTAATATTTGTGGTATCTATAATAAATCAAGAATAGCCTACTGCGATGAAGATTCGGTAAGTAATGGCACAACTAGTTGAGTAGTAATTGGGATGGGCATCCTTAAGTCAGTCATGATGTTTATAGGATCACAGTTGACATGATTAGCGATGATTAGTGACTTACTGTGAGATTGTAACCAGTTGCTGCCATTGGAAGCCATATTTCTTCCTCAGCTTTGGTAACTGTATTGTGTGTATTGTGAGCCTTGCTATTTAAGAATTGACAATGAATAATCTTGAGAGAAGCATACATGGTCCTCATCCTTCTTGTGCAGATATGATAATTAAAGCTGTGAGTCTTACTAATTATTTAGTAATCCGTTAACGAAAAAATGACTTTTTTTCTTCATATTTTACATTAATATTGAAAACAAAATAAGTCTGACTCCTAGATGTAGCTAGTCAACAAAGTGATAAGAACGAAAGCAAATAAAGTTCCTTTTCCCTTGTTAGTTCAATGTTAAGCTTTCTGTTGTGTTTCCATTTCCTGTAGACAATGTGCATTTATCCACCAGAAAAACAGGTCTAGATTCTTGTCTTCCATTAAATGCTTGCCATCACATTAACAGGATGCAGTGCATAGTTTTGGAGTGCTGTACAAATTAAGTGTTGTACTCTGTTCACAACATTTTCACATTTATAGTACACCTTTGATGTCCTCCACATATTTTCAAAGACCATTCTGGGACTCTTCTGAAATAGTGAGAGTTTAATCTGTTCCGATGCATTCTTTGTGTGTTATGCTGTGAAATCACTGAAGGCAACAGTATCACATTGTGTTATTCCACAATATCTTTTTTATGTTGGTCATAATGTATACGCATTCAGATACAATCATTTAAATTCTCAACTGCAACATAACTAAAAACTACTCACTTAAAGAATTATAATTAAGTTATAGTAGAACTTTTGGAGGAAGGCTAAATCCTAATCTCTCACACTTCCACTCATCTGCATAGAGCATGTAAATGTTGCACTTGGGACTTCCCATAGCACATTTAGATGTGTCTCGCATCCGGCATTCATGAGACCTGAACTTCATCGTGTTCCAGTCCTGGAGTGCCTCTTGTCTCTTCAAGGCTTTGCTTAAAGACAGCAGCTCTACACCCTTCATACCGCCTGTGTTTTTCTTATAGGTCTTCTGATAACAACAAGTCTTCGAAATCTCCAAGCAGCTGACCTGGCAGCGGTTTCCCCCATGACTCTCTTCCTTCTCCGCTCTCTTGCTTCATTCTCCTCCCTCCCCTATATTTTCTCTGTTGTTGGTTGAACATCCACCCTACCGAATTTGTGAATCCAGCCTATATGTTGTTTTATTTTTCCACCTCTCCCTTCTTAGGTTCCCTGTCTAATTCTGGAGCCCATGGTTGTTTACTCCCACTCTACCCCGCTGACGGAGACAGTTTACACTGGACCCAGGTTTCCACACTCATCCCCATTCTGTCCCTAGCACTCAGGCCAAGGCAGCTGTGGCTATAGGTCTCCTCTCACCATTTTGGCTGCCGATTCATACTGGCATTCGACTCTCCCCCCTCCCATGCCTCTGGCCGAATACGTTGCTAATATTCTTCCCTTTATTGAGGAATTGTGCTCTAAATTTGTTGCTATCCAGACACAGTAAGTTCTGCAAGCAGCCACTCTCTTCCACTTTCTGCATCATGCTTCTCTTCAGGACCAGCTACTCTTCCAGTCAGCAGCATCTAGTACAGCTACTTGCTAACTGGTAACTCTTGTCCTACTTTCCATCAAGCCTTATGGTGAGGCTGCCAACTCCACAGGCAGGGAAGCTATCAACTCTACTCTGCATACTATATGTTGTCTCTCTCTGGCATTTATTAGGAACTGACAGAACTCCAGAAATCTAATTTGTTTTACAAACAAATACATCATGTCTGTAATACTCTAAAATGGCCTTAAATGTATTTAATCATGAAATGGATACCAAATTACATTACATTAACTTATATAATGCTTTCAATTGACTATTAATTATAAAGTAGTTCAAAACAACAAGAATTGAACTGTAAAGCAGTCTGATTCTGTTGTACTCTACAACACATTACCTTTATGTTGTATTATGTATCTTTCAAACACCAGATTGTTTCACTGTGGGTCTGTAGATTCAATTCAGAAACCAAAATGAAAGGCAAATGAGCTCTGCATTGGCTTACATTGGCACTGAAAGCAGACTGCAAGCTGCCTCCAAAAACAGAACTCCAAACACTCTTCTGATTCCTTTGCAGGTCTGAGACAGTGGTCTCAGTAATTGTTGTTTTTGGTGTACCCGGAAACTTATTTTCCCAGAGCTTATGACCTGAGTTGTTTCTTAAAACTGAAGTGAATCACAAAATACCTTATTCGTTGGTGGAGAAAAAAGATGCACTTAATCGTTATCTAATCCAGGATAAACTGCATTCTTATTCTTATGTTTTTGTTACCATATGTTTGCCAAACAAACACCAAATTTGAGTTTACTTGCTTGCAACAGGTAAGAAATTGAATACTTACTTGATTAATACTCCATGATCCCTCTAGACTGCAGTAGTGTTAGTAATACATTGCATTTGTTTACCAGGGGGAATAGTTTTTAAGGTGAAAACATGAAAAATGGTCTTATCAAATTCAAAGATCGGTATTACAATAAATTAATTACAGCAAAGTAGTACAGTGTTGCCAAAGCAATAACAATTAGCAGAATATATACAATCCTTTCTAACATAAGACTATTATTATTTGAGAAACTATCTTATCTTCTTATAAAGATGTTTTTTTTATTCACACATATTACAGTTTATACTGTATATACAGTGTGCTGCGTCTTCTGTTAAAAATAAATGTGATTCATTATTGGTACTTTTGTAGCAGTGGGTATTGTATTAGTGTCTTCAAGCAGTGTAAACAGAAAATAAAGACAATCTAAAAGTATTTGATGACTCTACAGTGTGTCCAATGTATTGTATGGTAAAATCAACAGTGTTCTCCATTGTCATATTATCAATAATTTCTTGTAAACTGTAAACAAATTAATACAAAAAATGTCTATGTTTCTAAAAGCATTTGGACATGTTGAAGGCATAGTTTTCTTACAATTGAGTTATTATTTTAATAACATGTTCAATCAAAATAGCTGTGAAAATCCATCAAACCAGGATTTACATTCGATGTGAATAAGTAAATCTTCTTTCATTGTATGTTTTTTAGTATTCTTTTTATCACTGCAAAGACCACTCCCGGACTGTAAAAGCTTTCACTTATTCATAGAAACAGGCAGGGACAATGCCTTTGGGGTGTTCTCATTGCTCCTTTTGGAACTCTAGATTTTCTCATTTTTGTCATGGAAAAGGGTTTTCTGAAATGTACTATACCTGAGACCCACATTTTACATCTCAAAGGGTTACATCATCTGAAATTACTTTTTTTTTCCAAAAAAAATATATAATACAATGTAAACCTATTCTCATATTGCCATTGGAAAATAGTGAAACAAGTCTTTCAGTCTTTCAGCAGCACCCTGTTAAATGCATCAAAACCAGAGCAATCCCATTTTCTTTCTGACCATGCATATAAACTCTACACCTCCTTAAATGTGTTAATACATTATACTGATGGAAAATACAGAAACAGTGAATGCAGAGTATAAGGTGCAGTGTGAACCCTTTCCAAAAGAGAATAAGTGAGGAAGCAAGCAATGAAAGAGCCCTTCAGTATCACAATGCCGGTGCCGAATTAAATTAATTAGCTGTATCCCTCCTAAGGGACATTATATATAATATTTTCTTGGGAGAAAGGTAACATGAATTATGTGAAACTTTCATTTTATCATCAGGATAAAAGTGGTACACTTACAGTAAATCCTAATTTTGTCCATCAAGGTGCAGTATATTACTGAATCATCTGCCAGTAGAAGTACTAATGACAGTATAAGTATAAAGCTTTAAAGTAAACAAATGTTCTCTAAAGTGCACTCTTGATGCTGCTGTTTCAGAGAAAGCACTCGTAGCTTAAAGAAACTATTCATATTTTATGATAAGTGAACTCACAGAAGTATAATAATATCTGTGGCTTATGTGGTAAATATGCACAAAAATGTAACTAGTTTTAACCTTAAGTCAGCTTACATTGACTTTATCTCAGTTGAAAGCTGTTGCAAATATCACAAACCCAACAACAGTGAATGAAAACTGACAAAGGGCATCATAAGTTTCAAAAAGTGTATTTTTTTTCTTGTAATTGTATCTCACAGTTTATTTAGTATCATTAAAGATCATTTAATAGTCAATGTTAAGTAATGTTATCTTGGAAAATGGTGCTGAAATAGGCTTACTGATTTCATTATACTGGTTATTTAATATAGGTACCAATTAAGAGTTAGTCAAAACATGTTTTGAGAACACAAACAGGCCAGCATTATCATTGTGATATTCACTGGAGTTATCTGAAGAACCTCATTCAATTACATACTGTAAAAATTACCAGTGAATAATCTTCATGAACAACTGAAGTGTTACAGAGATCTGGTACACTAATAACAAGCAAATAATAAAAATACTGTATGTTAAATATATTTAATATGCAATCATTCCCTTCTAAAATCTTTCTGTGACATTTATCACAGAGATAAGAGACCGACATCTATCCATTGTCTAACCACCTTATCCAAGACAGGGTCACAGGGGAGCCAGAGCCTATTCCCACAAACCATGGGTGCAATCAGGAGATACAGTACCCATGACATGCAATTCTCTAGCATGTTTCAATGCTTTATCTGCCTCTGAGTCTGTGAGTTCAATATGTTGCTATCGAGGTAGTTTAATTGGTTAACTTTGAAAATGAAACACGAGTATAAAACCTCTATCAGTATTAAAAACAACTGCAAATGAAATATGTTGGTAAGGCAGCACAGATATACTATCAAAACTGAAAATAAATATAATAACTAGAAAGTACAACTGAAAAAATAAATATTTTGTTGTGCCTGCCCAGTGCAAACTTGCATGCACAAGATAGGGATTGTTCCTGTTGCTCCATTCAAAAAGTAGGATTGCTTCATACTGTATGTCTACACACCCAGAGTCTCCTTCAAGTTAAGGAGACTGCCAAAGTGCCTATAGTACAGGGCTCATATGTTTTATAAATCAAGTATACTACAGTGGTTTCGGCTGTACTTATTCATGGGTATGTCCAGTGAAAATATATAATATTTTAAACTTCAGATTTTTTTTATCTTTCTGCAGCTTTTCTAGCTGGCATACAAAACCTCTCAATGGAATAAGTAACCAATGACAATACAAATAAAAGTGTGAAAACATATCGTCTAATATGCTGCTCTGTAGCAGGCCATGTTCTTTCACTCATTCATATGCTTCATCTTTGGCATTTTTAAGGAAACTCTTCAGAGAAAACCCTTTTTTTATTTATTCTTACACAGTTCATTGAAATTATAGGCTGTCTTTGCAGTTAACTTTAAATGATCTTGGATTAACATGTTTATAATTTTACTGTAAATTCAAAAATAAGAAAAAAAGAAAAAAAATCTCACAATTGTAGTGGGTTTGAGGATTGTTTTGAAAGGCTGTGGAAAACCATGGTACAAGCATCTGGATATGTACAGTAACACTTCCTTCTTATCTTGAAGATGCTTCATACAAAGTACTCACTTATCAATAAATACAATTCTAAGAAAAGAACTTTCCTTTCCATTATTTTTCCAATTTTTCCAAAAATCATCACACAGGGTGAGAACAGAGTCAAATTAAGTACATGTACACACGACCAACCTCTCCATGGACATCAGTACTTGGACAATAATATACAATGTTCTGTTATTCTGAAACATCAAAATTGAAGCAGTTTTGTATAACAGGCGAACAGGAGGAAAAATATCAATATTGAGTGGCACAATGGAATGACTCTAGGCTGTGAAACTGTAATTTAATTCCAGAGTAAAACAGAGGTAATCAGGCCTTAGGGTATCCAGGAAATACCATTTGAAGTTACATTTTTGTATTAAACATTGTTCTAATAAAGCACCTACTAACTGATACTGTTTTACTAAACAACAAGAGGAGGAACCTAAAACCATTTAGAAATTAAATTAGCTTTAGCAATTGTCATGCAACATTATAAAGAGTTTTCAGACTCCAGTTTTATTTACTTTTGACTAAGCTCATGTTAACACTTTAGATACAGCTGTTTTTTTTAACAAATTGTAATGTTTAATGTGTGCACATATATCACACTTGAGAATGAAAGTGGAGAAAAAAATGAGGGAGGGTCTAATCAAAGATTTTCTAAATAAAAAGGCATCTGTTCAAGACAGTTTTTGGACTGTCACTATGCAGTCTAGCTGTACATTGTGTATCATGTACCATGTACTGTTTTACTTTTTGGTAAATGGCTTTTCACTCCACAAGATAATTAGGCCTTCCAGCTACAGCCATCACACCTGTAGATGGAATCAAACCTGACTTGAACAGGACGAGTCTGGAACTCATTGGCACTGTCACTGTCAACAGTTATATATGCCCAGAAGCCTTTTATTACTGAGTCTGCAGATAACACAATAAAATAGGAGCCAGGTGCACTTTAAGTACTTCATGGTAAACATTATCAGGAGATATCTTTATCGGAAAGTGTTGATATAGTTTCACATACAGTACATTCTATGTGGAAAATTAAAATGAATTTAGCAGGCATGCTATAAAGTAATACATCTTTAGATGAGAGTAATTCTCTATTACATGAAATTAAAGTAGCCACTGAATGTGAGGACGGAGCAATATCCCACAATACCGTGTTTGGTAATTTTGTTAGAATTGAATGAATGTGATAGAATGTGAGAGTGTTAAAGTATGTACAGTATAAAGTATTTGGCGTAGCTTACCTAGCTCAGACAATGACATCTTATCGAAAAGAATAAACTGACATTTCTGCCCTCACTATTGCAAAGATTGAGCAAGGGAGTTTGCTACAAGGGTGCAGATGGGAAGGTGTGGGGGATACCAAACAGATACGCCGAGGGAAGACCTGGGTACAAGACTTACTGTATATACACAGGTGTGTGGAAGTGTTTGAGATTTGGATCTAACCTTCTTCCTGAACCTTTCTTGTAAACTCCATTGGGTGTAGCCACTGGGCAGCACAATAGCACAGTGGCTAGAATTGCTGCCGTGTGGCACTGGGTTCCTGGTTTCCTGGGGTGCTGTCTGCATATGTTTTCCCCGTGTCCGTATGAGTTTCCTATAGATGCTCCTCTTTCCTCCTGCAGTCCAAAGACATGCTAGTACTACTAGTAGTGGGTTAATTGACTTCTGGGAAAATTGGCCCTGGTGTGAGTGTGTGCTTGTTTGAGTCAGTGTTTAAGCAATGAGATGGATTGGCATCCCATCCAGGTTGTATCCTGTCCTCCCTTGCACCTGCTGCTTGTCAGGATAGCCTCCTACTCTGCAGCGACCATGTTTTGGATAAAGTGGTTAAAAATTGGATGGATTGATGGGTGTAAAAGGCTGAACAGAATCTGACATATGTGCATAAACCAGTAAAATGAAGGTTTAGAATATAAGAGTGTAGAACATTAATTTCCATGCCAGTCCATTATCAGGAAATATACTGTATCACACAAAATGTTTTTGAGGACTATGTAGGTCAAAGTTTGAAAGTAAGTCAGCAGAAGATTTTTTTTCCAAAAGAGTGTGAAATGTCAGGTGACATCAAGAAAGCATAAGAGTTTCCTCTACATGTCCTCCAAATTAATAGTAATTTGTCATGTTCTTAGTGAAAAGGTGCTAGGTTTGGGAGCAATAAACATGATTTGCTCAAGTCTAATTGGCTTAATGCATGCAGTTATATGTGGGAAAGACCTAACTCAGAAGTGCATGTTAGAATCCTGGATTTTTTAAAGTTTTTCTTTTCATCGTGCTTCCAAACTGCATATGCACTAATCTATTTTTTCTTGTATGTATATAGTATAATACATATACAGTACAGTACTGTGTGGGTATAGTGACAGGGACACTACAATGTTAAAGGCAGCCTTCGGATGAGATGTAAAACCAAGGTCCTGACTCTCTGTGGTCATTAAAGTTCCCAGGGTGTTTCACAAGAAGTGCAGGGACGTTACCCCAGTGTCCTGTCTGAAATTTCCCCTGGTTTTACCAATCATGGCCTCCTAAAAATCGCCATCTATGAATTGGCTTCATCGCTGTTCTCCCCACTGATAGCTTATGTTTGGTGAGCGCACTGGCGCACTATGGCTGCCGTCGTATGATCCAGGTGGATGTTGCACATTGGTGGTGGTGGAAGGGAGTCCCCATTATCTGTAAAGTGCTTTGAGTGGAGTGTCCAGAAAAGCTCTATGTAAGCATAATGAATTATTATTGTATGTAGTGTATCTTAAAAAAAAAACTGCTTTCTTAAAACAATGAGTTTACTGGCATTAGGAGAAAATTGTATTATTGGATTAACACTGAAAGGAAAAACTACAAAATGTGTAAAGCAATCTATTGGGTAATGAAAATAATCAAATAACTTTTAATAAATGATGTAATGAAACTACCTTCCTTCTGTAGTGCCTATAAAATATGCATTAAATAATTGTATTGTATTGTATTGTATTGTATGGTTACAAAAGTGATGATTAACTGTTGACCGTTCTTAGTGATTTCTTATTTCAAAACCTGTCATCAAAGCTAAAAAATCTGACTGATTTTACACCAGGCTTATGCTCAGTACTAGCAAGTACTAGTCTGAATAATGGAAAGCAGCAAGAAAAACATAATTTTCAGTTAGAATTTTCAGGAGGGTTATAACTATTCTCATAGATCAAAACATACCTTGATTTTAATTGTAATAAAATATATGTTTGAGTATCTATATACTGAAGACAGACGTTGAAATAATTGAGTTTAACCCGCTAAGTGAGACAAAATTTGTACTCAAATTTTCTTATCTGTTTCTCTCTGTTTCTCTTTATTCAGAACATAATACTATATAAAGCAAATGAAGCAGATGGTGTGCACATCGTCACTGTTAGTAAATGACAGTAATGTATTACCCTTGTTGTCTCTTTCTCGGTCTGTGCATCTATTTTCCAAACAGAGTCGTAAATATCACTTGAGTGGGCAACATCATTATTAATGAAAAGTGACATCATCGCGTGGTCCACTACAGAGCAATCAGGCCTCTTTCTGCAGTGCCTCAATTCAATCCAGATGTGTGTTTGATTAAAGGTTTAGATGAGATTGAGAAGGGAAAAGAAGGGGGGATATACCATAGGTCAATCCCTGGGTTTCAAAACAAAGAGTTTTATAAATTTCTTTTAAAACAAAAACATCTGGATGGAAAGTTTTCCCTATTTTTTTTTTCTTTTTCAAGCTGTCTCCTTGTTTTGTTTTGTATTTAATCTACACTGTATGAAAATTTCTTTCTAATTGGATCCACCGTTTATTTCTCAACATTAAATGTTTTCCTAGGAATAGTTCTGGGAAAATCTGAGTCAGTATGTTTTTAAGTTCATTCTCTTCTTTCTGTGGACATGGTTTTTGTTAAGCCAGATGCTTTGATGTTATCTTTTTTTCTTGTCGTTACTGGGCCACCTCCTTCATAGACAGATAAAATACTGAAGAGAAATACATAGCTCAGGCACACAACATGATGAAAAGAAAAAAAAAATTGTATATATAAAGCTCAATGTTTATGTGTATATACAGTATGTCTGTATAATCGCCCAACTAACCTGCATCAAGTTTAGCACATACTGTAGATGATGCTGTTGACCAAGAGGAAGGTTTTAGAAAATCATCACACATGTGCGCAGACAGCATGTGTTTTCCTGAATATTTTGGGCAAAGATGCGTATTTACAATTTTAACATTCCTATTTTTGAATAAAAATAGAACATATTTTTTTTAAGTAAAGACATTTCAAAATATTTTTTTTCAATGTGAATATTAACCAATCAGTGACACGAGCACGTGATAGCATGTATTTACTGTAAGTTTGTATGTGTTGCATATTTAACAATGTTGACATTATAATATTTATGCTTTTTTAAAAAAACAAAACAAATCCAGCATTAATGGCCCTGCCATTGTTATTTTTTTACAACTGTAATTATCTCAGAATGAATAAGAAAATATTGTAATGAGACCTGCACTAGATCTCTAAACATTGCATATGTGACCACAAATTTAAGATTGCACAGTATACTAATTATCAATCCTTACACTTACAGTATATAGTGCTTTTCTGCAGAAGCAATCCTGGATGTCAGCAAGGATAGGCCCCCTGTTGCTGGGGCACCATTGGGACACCTGCTGGTGTGTGGGTTGAACGTGAGGACAGGAGAAGAACTAAACAGTATGGGAAAAAGTATGGTATGGTGTTCAGTAGTCCTGTATGGCATTAAGAGCCCAGATGTGGCTCCATGTCAGGCAGCTATCGCCAGCCTCAAACAACACCATGTTGGCTTGTGTGGTCACAAGAGGCTCCATGCATCCTCCTGCAGCCCAGTGTGGGCTGTAGTGGTCCAGTTTGAAGACTTTGTCTACTTTGCCTCATCTAGTCTGATTAGAATCCCTCATCAGCATTTTGTGATCCAAAAGCTATTATCATCAGCACACTTCTTTGGCATTTAACATAGAGCTATAAATATAGCTCTCAGCTACAATACTGTAAATCCATTGTGCACATTATGATCCTGATGAGACATCACATCTAGGTTTCCAATAGTAATCAGCCCATAATTCATTATTTAAAATTAAACTGTGATAAAACTGATTAAAGTTTAATCGTTTAACTATAAAATGCAATATCAGACCTTACAAATCTCTCTACTCATTACAATTATCTCAATCAGCTATGTTGGCTCACCCTTTATTTTTTCATACACCTCTATTCTCCGTTCCTCTTGATGATAAGAACTTACAAATAGTTATATTCCTTCTGGATCAGCACAGCATCCTTAGCAGCTCAATGAGGAGTGTGCTGGCAATAGATTCCTTAAAACATTTTACTTAGGAAGTCTATAAATTGTATTTTTAACAGATCTGAATCATCTAAGACAGGACTGCACTAGCATTATATAATATTACTTTTGGGAGAATTGTGATTTGAAGTCTTGTCCTTGCAATAAGGTTAAAATTTCCTCAGACAGTCAGGTTAATCCAATAAATCAATCTAATTCAATCATGACTTATTATTTGTTAATTAGGCTTTGCCCTTTATAAACCAATCTAATTCAGTTACGCTTTATTACAACTTAATTAAGGTTTAACTGAACATCTGAAATTATGCTTTAAATGAAAGTTCAAGAGGAGGTCAAACTCTAGCTTCATCCACTTGAAGCTCATGCTCAATATCCGTATTTTAGCACACTTGCTTGCACATACCTCCTTTCATCATCACCCTTGCAGCACCTCCCGGTTTCCTCCATCCTCCAAAGAGAAAAGTCTGATAACCTCATTCTTAAGGTCAGGTTAAGCAGGTCAAGCCAATAAATCATTCTAATTAATCTATACCTTTTTACATCTTAATTAGGCTTTAGACAAACTATTGAAAATATTTTAATCACAAAATGTTTGCCATTAAATGATGAAAAAGGTAAATGTGTTACAAAGTGGGCACAAAGCAGTTGTTGTTACAATGGAATTCAATATCAAAAAAGTACTATACAAACAAAACAGAAAAAAAGACAAACTGCATTGAACAATTATAAGAATAAAGGCAAAGATTTCCTGTGCAAATTCATTTACATAGCAGTGTTTACTTTTTCAAGTTAAAAAACTCAAGCAGAAGCTAACCTGGGTGAGCTACTGTATGAAGTGGTATATCTCATCCTGTTGTGGATCAGGAAAAGGCAGGAAAGCCTTTCACTTGAGGTGCTTTCAAAAAGTATTACATCTGCAAATCTATCGACACAGTACCATATGTCCGAATAAGAAACAGAAGTTTGTGAATGTAAACTTAACAAGGGGGTATGGAAATTATGAGAAGTTGATGAAAAAATGTTCTGAACTTTTTTTCAATTACATTCAGCAGTGACAAGAGAATCACTCACACATCTTATTGCTGGGGTGTTAATGCTGATTTCTGTATCACAAAAGAGCTTTCTGATCTTCAAAACTGTTATGGAAAAACAAGTAAATTTGTTTCACACAACACAATATTTGCCAACATTTCAAAGTTTTTATATGCTTTTGAGGAAATTATGCAGTATAGCAACAGATGGCTCCCCAGTAATGGCAGCTGAGTGAACTGGAATGGCAGCTCCAATTTGATACAAAGACCTTGTAGTCCATGGTAAGACTTGTAAATTACATTACATCTATTCTAAAACATTCTGAATGCTCTTTCGGTGTTCATTACAGTACAGAACAGAAATTGAACTGTTTTTAGAAGAAAAAGTAAACGTTCAATGACCCCACAAACTGTATTTGTTTAGTTTACATATACTGTACTTTTAAGTTGATTCAACAGCAACAATGCATTCAATGCTAGCCTCCAAGAAACCACATCATTTCAGAAAAATATGTTTGAGTGTTTCTTAGCTAAACACCTATCAGTTTGAGAAGCAAATAAACAAGAACAACTTTCCCAGCATTAAAATCTATCACTGTACTGACAGTTTTCCCAATGAAAACATCTCTGCATCAATGAAGAAATGTGTGTCAAGTATATCAGCTTCAATTTTAGTGTTCAGCAAGTACTTTGATGACTTTTCAGGGACAAGGGCATTCAGTTACTGTCTTGTGCCTTCACAATGAATACGGATGAAACAGCTCAGAACCTGCAATAAGAAGTAATTGACCCAGAGTGTGATAGCATTTTCCTCAGCTGCCATGTACAGTTTCTTTTGGCAGGGTATTGCAAGTGTCTGGACAAGTTCTGTATTCTTCAATTGAAAAAATGAATTATAAAATGCAGTTTGTTTAGTTCACCATATTTACTGTATATAAACAGAAATTTTCTACAGTGGCTTAAACAGAGATTGAAACTAACCAATGCCCATTTCTGTGAAATTCTACATTACGAAATCAGAAAGCAGAATGCATAGGTTTGAAAAGGTGGTATTGCTATGTTTGTGTACAGTGAGATTTTACAGCCTGCAATTCTGTATTTTGTAATATAGGTTGCTCTTACCTGGGACCTGTCATTTTTTTCCTGTTAGATAATGTGGTCTTTAATGCAAAATGTTTGTGCAGCTCTGAATAATAATTAGTCAATGACGTTTTCATAGTATAAGCCTCATGAATTAGGATCTGGTAATAAATACTACATTTTTAAATAAGAAAAAAAAATAGGGACATTTAATTGAAAAAAATTAAAACAAGCAATAAGGTTGCTTGTGTGTGGAACTACAGTTAAACTTGGAAAAATGCAAACAAAAAGCTTACAGGGAATGAAGCAGAATAGCTTTAGCAGCAGAAAGAGTCGGGGTTAATAAAGGGGACTTGAGAAGTGGGAATTCAAATTAGGGAAACACTTAATATAGAAGTCTTGCTCACAACCTTGCAGTTTGGATGCCTGCCATGGACAGAGATGTGCACACCCAGAGCACTATGGGCTTAAAATTCACTGCTGGACTAATTGTAGATGGGATTGCTTTACATGTAATAGAATGCTTTGAAATTTGGAAGATAAAGTGAAAACTTCTGCAAGTGTGGTAAATTGTGGACATCTGAACTGGTTCCATGATCAAAGGTCAATAGAAATCTCAAATCCTGCGCTGTTCTACTCTAGTTTTTCTCCTTTTACTGTGTTGGTGGTCCTTACTTTTTCATCTTTTTTTCTAATCTTTTAGATTGTTTTTATGTTTATTTCTGGATTGTGCTACAGTACATCAAAGGTAGAAGGTAAGGAAGAGCTGCACCGACTCCTGAGTCCATGGAGTTTAGGATTGCATGAGTTAGGACCTTTGTGACTTTCTTCAGGAAGAGAGATTGATCTTGGTCAGTAAGGTTTTGGTTTATGGATGTTGTAAATACAGTAGCTTAGCTCCCTTGCTATTTGTAGTAATGGATGTCGAGAAGAAGTCTAGCTAGAACTCCTGTAAAGCCAGAATTTTGTTTTGCAGTTTTTTTATTAGCACTGTATTTAAATAAAGAACATTCTTCTCTGCCTATACAGCTGTGTCTTCTTCCTGAGACCTACCTGGTTAAAGAAACCTGCCCCAGCATCCTGCTGTACTATTTGACATACTATAAAACTATAAAAACAATGGATTCATGATAAAGAGCTCATGCTGTATAGGATGCCAGCAGAGACTGAACAGGAAAATATACAATATAAAAGAGATGGGAATAACAGAAAGGAAATGAAGTGTTTAGTGCCAGAAGCACAGTGGGTAGGATTTGTGAAATTGTAAGGCAACTTGAGAGCAGCATGTTGTCAAAAGGAGCAGGGAATAATAGACAGCAAAGGACAAATTACAAGAATACAAAGTGCAGACTGAATGGTCCTGCGGGCAGTGAAATCTTGCTGATAGGTTCTTGGCTTTCAGACTTTGAAAATACTTTTTTTTGGGGGGGGGATATGAGCTTGATAAAGATCCTGCGTACTTTACAAACTCTGGCATTCATATTTATATATTAACATATACTGTATATTTCAACACATCTCTTTTTATCGCAATATGAAAGAAGATTTATTGGTGCAACAAATAAGTCTTTTTCACTTTAAAAGCAGTATACAGAGTATTTGTCTGAGCTGGCCACACTGCCAGATAAATACAAGCTATGGAACTGGGAACAGGTTTGACATCAGTTTTATTTAACATAGCAAGAACAACATGCTGGGAAAATATGGCTTTATTTAATGTGTAATATGAAGGCAACAGTCAGTAACATGAAGGCAATTGCTTAATCAAAAATGCTTAAAAAACAGTCATTGATCATATCACCTGGCATTGGGAGGAAAGTGTATTTATTGATAACATTGTTTAAAAGACTGATCATTAAACCAGGATAAAGCTTGGTTTTGTGCAGAATTTTATTATTTTATTGAGACATAATATTTGCAGTAAAGGTTGATGTCATAGAAAGTGGAAAGAGCAACACTGATGGGTTATGAGAATTGCCATAAAAAGATTAGCATTATTATATTCAATATATACTGTACTATACATATAATAACTTGGATGAACTAGCATCCAATCCAGAGTGTTGAGCCATTTGCTTGTCAGGATGGGCTCAAGTTCCCCTGCGACCATAAATTGGATAAAGCAGTTAGAAAATGGATGGATAAAGATATAAATCCCTGCCTAGTGAGCGTTTGTCAGGTTTGCAGCTTTATAATTCATTAAAATGTATAGTAAGGCTGCAATAATTATTATCTCTGGAGACTAACTTAAAAAAATGTGTGTTTTGTCTACATTTTAACATTATATAGCTTTTACTGTACCTACTGTATTCACATCTTGGCTTATGTGAAGAACAAGAGTCCTTGTTAATGTTACCAGATCTCATAGGATAATAAAAATACAGTAAGTGGAACTGCCATTCAAAATAAGGTTTAAAATAAGTGGTGCTGACTTTCTAAAAACAATACATCATTTAAGTGTGCTATATTCCAGTGTCAAACCATTGAAGCATAACCTTGTTTGGAGACCTCCATCAAGTCTACAGTCTTCTTAATCCACAAAGCACATGCAGGATGTTGCTCACCGTCTGGTGAACCATTCTATTTGACAGTTAAACATTATTTATCTGAGAGAATAACATCAACATATCGCAGTTACTCAGAGGTATGGTGACAACAATCGTGCAGACTATAAAACACCAGCCACCACTACTGTCTTTGTCTTTGCAATTGGCAATTTCCATCCAAAACTGCTCTGTGTTTTTGCCATTTCTGTTGTTCTATTCTTGGACAATCACAGCTCGATAGTGTGCATCTAAGGCTCCAAATTTACAGTAAAACATGTTCAACATAACGATTGCCTGTGGTTGGGGGCCCAAGACAGAAATAATATTGCCACAGATTTTGGCAGATTATTTTTTTGCCAGAAGTCTTAACTATACATGATTTAAAGTTTAAATAGGTGTGTCAGCATCTCATCTTTTTATTAGTTTAATATAGTTAGGTTTTGCATCTCCAAAAGCAATAGTCAACATTATGCTAAAATTTAATAGCACATGGTGGCAAGTGGCTGGCTTGCTCCTTCAAGTTGATTTAAAAGATTTTAAAATCACATAAAGGTATGTGTTCAGAACACAACACTATATACTGTATATAAGAGTACATGTGGAAGACTGGAGACAGTTCTGCATTTGAAGAAAGTATCAGAGTCAATTTGAAAGATTTTATTGATTCTAGCATGGTCCTGTGAAACAGGTGCTAGAAACTGTAAGCATAATTCTTGACAAGTTTAATGCAGTGCATATGATCCTGAACTAAAGGAAGGTATGACTAAGAACTCTAGATTGTATGGCAGTGTTTCAAAAGTTTTACTGGTCAGCAGCAGAACTGAATGACAGATACATTTGTTCATGTTGAATTTCTCATTGCTAAACTGGAGCCACTATTTTGTAGACATACTGGTTATTTGTTACCAAAACACTACACCTGCTAGTCCCGATGTCAATGCATCTGCAGAAATCCATAACAACATTATGCTTCGGTGCTGTGATAATTGTTTGTGCTGTATATCTTTCAGCACTGACTAATCCTAAAACTGCTGACTCATATCTCTCTTAAGGAGGAGCCAAGGTAGCACATACATAGCTTTTTTATAGCAGCAAAGTCTGTGCCATCATTTTGAAAGACTACAGAAACTCTTTCATGTCTTTCAGGGCAGAAAACAAACATGAAACAATAACTTTTACACTAAACATTTTATGCAATGCAGACTTACATCATTCACAGACGTTTAATGCAGTAATCCACAGAGGAACCATATAGTGACAGACAACATGGCAGGCTAGTTTCAGTTTCACTTGGTGTATCATGATTGAATGTTTCAACACTGTAAATATATTGTCTGTTAGGCACATAAAAAAAATGCTCCACATTTTTTCAAAGTGTGTCAGTCCATGTAATACAAGGTCTGTATGACACTATTTGATTATCCAATTGACAAAGCTTGCATTCTTCTTTACTGTCTTTGTCAAATACTGTAGTTATCTAGATCTTCAATTCATTTTCATTATCAGATTTATTTTTCCATAATTCCATGATTTTTTTGGTGGTGACCTAAAAGTGAAATGATGCACTACTTGCTTTTAACTTTCAATCAGGAAAAAAGAAAACTAAATATAATTTCATCATATCATTAAATAGATCTGTAAATCTTAAGATAAGCCTACTATTTGAATTACGTACAGTATGATTAAGAGGAACATTAAACCTAATTACATTTAAATCTAGCCTTATATATACTACATGTGTACATTTAAAATTGTTTTAAGTAAAAATTAATTTACACTACTGTTTGAAAGAGGATACACATAGGTGGAATGGATGTATCCTTAATAATCTTGAATTATCTTGGAATGTTACTCTGGTAAGAATCTTAAATGCACGTGATCCTCTTGGACATCAAGTCTAAACCTTCAGAGTTTTTATACTGTATGTCTTACTCAGTACACACATTAGAAAGAAATATCTAGAACATATACAGAGTCAATTTTTCAAGTTATAGCACACCTAGGATGCCAATTTTTCTTTCCAGTATCTTTCCAATGTATCTATCTTGGATACAAATTTGAGACTGATAGAACAAATCTAAACATTCTGCCTGAATGTTTATGAAAACAGGACGTTGTTGAATTATCCCCTGTAAATAACCCCCCAATTCAGGCATTATTAGGTAATAAGAATTTAGACCAAATTACTGAAAAAATCTTCAATCCATGGATAAAGTTTCAACTATGGACATGGAATACAATTCCAAGAGTATCACTTAAGTGAGGCAGTAAAGATACTCAGATGGTGTGCCTATGATACAGAATTTAAACCAAATAAAGTGGATAATAGATTTCAAATTTGGATCACAAAAGGTATAACTGCATTTTGTAATATAATGGGTAAGGATCAGTTACAAAGTTTTCAGTATTTAAAGGAGAAACACTATTTGGAGAATTCTGATTTTTATAGATACTGTATCTTTAAATGCGCCACTATTTTAATAAAGGGGTTATAAGGGGAGATTTAGATATTGTTAATGATGGTGTAGTGACAGTAGTTAGAGAAGCCTACAAATCAGAACTAAGTAAAGTCATTATACAGTATGTAGATTATATAAAGGCTTTATGGAAAATAAATCATATTCTACTAAGTATATAACAGATAAATGGGTGAAAGAAAGTGAAGTTAGAATTTCGAATGAAGAGTGGCATAAAATTTGTGAATTTCAATGGAGTGGTACTAACTCGCATTTCTGGAGAAAGTTTTTGGAAAACATTGTTCAATTTTTCGTTACTCTGACTCAAAAGGCACGCCATACTGGGGAAAGAATGTTGGAGACAGTGCAGAAACCAAGGTAATCATTGGCATATATTCTGGAACTGCCCTAAAATAAGGCTTTTCTGGAAGGAGATAAATGAGGCCCTGGAATCTATATTTGAAAAAGACGTACTCTTTACATTTGAGGCTTTATTTTTGGCAAACTGGATTTTGATGGAGGGGAACTGATGAATATTTGTTTGGAATCCTTTTTTCAGCAGGGAAGAAAGCTATAACAAGAAAGTGGCTTCTCTCAGATTTACCAACAATGAATGATTGGATTGAATTAATAAATGAAATATGTATAATGTAAAAATACACATTTTCACTAAAATTAGAAATGAATAAATTTGTCAAATATTAGTCTAGATGGGTTAAGTACATTAAACTTTTAAGGTCTGAATTTGTTGTGATACAAAATAACTGAAACTTAATTAATAAAGTATACTGTATGTATTAATAATTAGGTACATTAATAAGGTACTGTACATTAATTAATAAGGTACAAAATAAGGTAGACACATTTTGTGTGTACTGATGACAAATTGACAAGAGTATGTCACTTTTAAAAAAATGAAAAAAGATGGCAAATGCTCAGAATGGGCATTTATAAACCTTCAAGTCTCTGAACGGTCAGAATTCACTGAATGATAGCTACTGTATTTCTACCTATCAAATCTGTATTTCCATTTTCAGTTGGAAAATATCCTTAGGAACCCTAGGTTAATCATCATATAATCTGTCCATTTCTGTGTCAGATGGAATATGGATAAAAAAAAGATTATACAGTAAATTACAGATTGTTTTACTCTATCTGGGTATGAAATACGCCATTGTGAAGCTGAGGTTGTCTTATGATATGAAGTTTGTGGTGCTGTGTTTTGATTTTGCTAGTAAGAATTGATTAAATTCACATGCGTACTGTACAGTATGTAGAATTGTGGTCAGCCAGCCTGGACACGAGCAAACCCTAGAAATTCAAGAGCAGCATAATGCTTTGGTGATGCACTTGGTGCAGGAAAATGAGGAAGATTTAAGGCCACCAGTGACAGCAACACAAAGTGTTACAGAAGCCTGGGAGTGGGAGGTACTGTACCTGACACTTCCCTGACCAACCTTGGCACAAACTTATAAATGGCCATAGAACTGATGGGCCACAGTACCTAGCCACATTGTTAACTGGAGAATCCCAAGATGCATGTCAATTAATCAATCAGGCTTTCACTGCAAAAGCGATCCAGAAGTTAAAAAGACCATTGAAGAGTGCCTGTATTTCAGAAGCCAGAAGTTACAACCAGGAGAAACCTCTAGGAGGTTATCTCATCAGCTACAAAATATATGATGGTATTGGTTAAAATGCAAGGAGAGAAGAGGAACAGAAGTTACAGACACCATTTTGTTTGAACAAGTCATGAAAGGTCTTCCTCCGGGCATTCATGGCATTCATCACACTGGAAACAACATCACAAAGTTTATGTGCTGGATGCCATACATATACTGTAAATGATGTTTTTTCTGTGAGCTTAAACTCCTCAAAGGTCAGAAAAAAAAACACTGAGGAATAGTCCAAACTACAACACATGGTAGAAATCATTCTGAAATGTGTGCGAAGAGAACAGCAAACCCGTTACAATAAGAAGGCTACAGAAAGACAATTTGAAGTAGGGGATTGGGTTTTAGTTTTACACCAACCTCTGAGAGCAAGTTAATGGCAGAATGGCAGGGACCATTTGAAATCACTGTAAAAATAGGTCCTGTGAACTATAAGTGTCATCAAACAGGATGAAACATAGAGCGTATGTAAATAGAAAACTTCTGCAATGTGAATATAACTATTCTGTGATTTAGAAAGAGGTTATTACTATTGAATTGGCACTAGAAATAGATATCTAATTAAAGTGGGTAGCTGCGTCAGCATGCGTAGGCTGCAAAGGAATAAGCAATAGGTTTATTCCATGCTGAAAACAGAAGAAGGAAAACACAACGTTTCGGCTGTGGAGCCATCTTCAGGTGTGTTAATGTTGTTTGTTGTTCACACAACTGAAGAAGGCTCCATGGCCGAAACATTTTCTTTCTTCTCTTTTCATCATGGAATAAACCTATTACTT
Source organism: Lepisosteus oculatus (assembly GCF_040954835.1). Taxonomy (NCBI): domain Eukaryota; kingdom Metazoa; phylum Chordata; class Actinopteri; order Semionotiformes; family Lepisosteidae; genus Lepisosteus; species Lepisosteus oculatus. The sequence goes on from NC_090701.1 coordinate 30,169,351, forward strand.
GTTCCTTTGATATTTAATTAATTCCTACTGTATATTTAGAGTTAGCTTTTATCCTTGGTTAGGGTTAGAAGTATGGCAAACTTTGCACTTCAACAAGAGTAATGGTTGCATTTCACATATTAAAATAAGATATTGAACTGTGATATTTTTGTGAATTTCAAAAGTTTAATGTGAGTTTAATGTTGTTTCTTTTGTCATTTAATCATAATACAATATACACACATCTGCAAAGAAAACTAGGTTAGTCTGCCCAATCTATATATTTGTGAAAAAGTGGTTTTAAATTCTTAAAAGTGTTACATAATTGATCTAAAATTAAATGTAGGCTTCAAATTAGTACAGCTACAGTATGTTTAAGGTGAACTATGTAGAACTTTAACCTCCACTTCAAATTAGCCAAGAAAGATAACATGAATGTAAATTTGATTATCTGTTAAATAGGTATTTAATTCAAACTAATTGAAAAGAGGACAAAGATAATTGTTAAATATGTATGAGAATAAAAATGATATTTGTTATGAATTTTACATTTTAATTTTTTCACTTTTGTGCATATATAAGTGTGACACAGCTAGCTCTCACATCGAGTTACCACCAAATACTAAGCATACTGTACCTATAAAACCAGTCTTAGGTTCTTACTTGCTTTGTGTGTGTATATATTGTACCTTAAAAACAAAGGTCATACATTTCAGCAAAATAATCCCAATCTCATGAGCAAAACAAGAAATTTGCAGAACAAATGAATCTCCAGAGCTGATTTATTACTGGGTAATGTCAATTATTTATACAATCCAGATTCATTTTTAAAATATTGTATAAACATTTAAAATAATGTATAAGGTGTGAAATATTACAATAATTATTAGAATGTGACCATTTCTATAAAAAGATACTAATTATAAAATATGCACTTATATTAATGGTTTGTTCGTGAGGAAGTGTTGTTTCAGGTAGAGAGAAAAGCACAGCAGCAGAGAAGGTAGTGTTGGAAAATAATTGAGATTAGAAGGTAATGCCACATTTGAGTTAGTGTTTGTATTTATCCTTATCTATTTTTGTATAGTTCACTATGCATAAATATCACCCCTGTAATTTTGTAAGAGAACCATTAAAATAAACACTTTTACAATTAAGTGTTACTGTGTGCTTACCGCTGTCGGACTGGCTATTTTTGTTTATTTTGGTTCCTTTTGGCCACTGTTACCCTCACTGAAGAAGGCAGTGTAAATTTGCAAAGGTGTTAAAACCAGTATTAAATAAGTCCTACATACAGGATTAGCAAAAATCCCTCTTTAGGGATAGAAATACAACAAAACGTCTACAATAATTCAATTTCTACAGTTAAGTCACCGATGAGTTCAAAAACTGCTGTATGGTACAGTAAATATATTCTAAAGATTCTGTTGCTGTATGTATATGCTTCATTGAAAATTTTATGGCACACCACTAAATACTTTTTTTTACTTAATCTTAAGGTAATTTGCATGATTTAAATTTAGAATTTGTCAGTTGAGTGGATCAGGAAGTTCATAAATGTACTGTTAGTGTTTTCTCATCTGAACAGAAGTAGAGAGAATGTGAGTGAAAAAGTATAATGACCTGCAGGTTATTCATTGACCTTGTCAAACCCAGAAACCAGTCCTACAAGTATTTTTCTATGTGTTGAAGTCCCCTTTGGAAGAAAGTAAAATAAAATAAAAATAACAGGGTGAAAGGAGCTTTTTTGTGACCATTGTTTGGGAAACAATACAACATACAAAGAATAATTTCCTGTCTACCTCACACCATCCATAAAACCCTCTCCAGATGTGATCCCCACACGAGATAAGCTACAGTAATTAAACATAATAACAAAAATAGAATTTATGATAATAAAATGCCCTTCCCAAGTGGCAGCTCCATTTCAGATAGTGGTACTGTAACATCCATTAGGTAGTACTTGTGAAACACGTATCATCAATCACATATCACATATTGTCAATGAAATCGGCTTCCGGTGCACAGATAATTCTAGCAATGGGTGATGATAATGTACCAGTTTGAGATAGCACTATTCTCCAGTGATTGATATAGGTATCCCCATAGTTGAGTATAACATGAAGAGACCTTTCCCTTTTTTCTAGCTCTTACTTTCAGCACTTTATATAAGAAATGAAGAATAAATTCTGTCTCATGGAACCCTATAAGCATACATGATTCAATGAAGACAAAGACAAAAAGGAAGGAAGCTCCAAGAAAATTACTGTATAGCATGATTGAAGATCCTGGAATGTACTGTAAAACTGTTGCCTTTGGTGACATTGCCAGAATGCTACTTCCCTCATTACCACACTGTGGAAAGTGAAGGAATGACCACCACATACTGTACATTAAAATGGCAAGCATCATGTAAAAAGGAAAATGCAGTTCCATGTTATTCCAGTTTTAGCTAATGTAACATTTAAAAAAATACCTTACTATTTCACTTAGTCCAATATTTGAACTTGGAAAGATGATTCAAGGTCTTTAATACAGCGGTATTTCACTTTCATGTGGAAGTATTTAGTGCTGCTTGCTGCTGTGTGTTCAAATATTGAAATGTTAGATAAAGCAATGTTTTTATTGTAAGATGATTTTTTTAAAGTGATTAATGTCTGTTTACATGAATAAACAAATAACAGTGCTGCTCCCTATTTAGTGATAAAACTATACAAATTCAACAGAATCTGCAAATGGGTAAGATATTTTCAAAATATTTCATGCAAAATAATCAGACTTGTGCAACAAGTAGTAAGCAGAGTCAGTGACTGGGTAAATTAACTCTAATTTAATTTAACAAAGTTAGAGTTAGAGTGATGACAGCACACCTCAGCAGGCAGTAGTGTGGAGCAGCGATTAGGGCTCTAGACCGGAAGGTCAGGGGTTCAAGTGCTGTGTGGAACATTGCTATCTGACCATTAACCATGGCACTTCACTCACACTGTGCCCGTAAACTTCCTGCTGTAGAAATGGGTATCCAGGACCTCACTGTAAAGGAGAATATATGGTTTTATATGGTAAAATATGTGGATAATTTACCAGGTAAAATACTGGTAAAATATGTGCATATCAGCTCATATGATTATTTTAAGGAACATTTTAAGTAATTTCTAGAATCAAAAGATTTAGATATTCTAATTCATCTTTTAAAAAATATATATTTAGGGAGTAGTATAGGTATTAAGTATCACCACCTCTTTTGTCAAGCCTGACATTTTTTCAGTACAGTCAAATATACATACACATCTACAGAATACTTACCAATATTTAGAAAGAATATGTGCTTATTCTGTTACCGTGCTCTTATAAAATTTGAATAAGAGTTCTTACTGTTTGCCTTATGTAAGGTAGCAATGAACTTAAACTTTGCAGACAGAAATTTGTGGAAAAATTTCATTAGATTAATGCATTTCAAAACCTCTTTTTCTAGACAGTAAACTGTAGTTCATGCTCTAGCAGGCAGACATTACGGTAAAATGAATGTTCCATCAAAGACGTTCCATGTTCCCCTTCCAGTTAAGAACTATAAGGTATCTGAAGCTGGAGCTGATTTGGTTTAGATTGATTTCTTTCCTTCTCCCCCTTATGTTGTACCAATCCCTCCAAATTCTCACTGTCAAAAGCATTAAATGAAGCCCAGGAGATGATGTGCAGAAAAGCAAAAAGAAAAACAAAGGCATGACTTTGGCTAAGCATTTTCAGCTCCCTGCCCACTGCACTTGAGAAGAAAATTCCTGTGAAAGTATCAAAGATTTTTGTGGCTCCATTTGTTTCAATGGTAAATGGATCAGAATTCAATGATAGCAGCTCATTGCTTTTCCGTAACCATTATATGGCTTTTAAAACTAATTTAAAAGTAACTGAAATGTAATTATTCTTTTTCATCTGTCAATATATAGGGTTAAAACTCTAAGGCACAATATAAAATAATAAAATACAATTATCATACAATAATAAAACTTAAGTAATAAAATAATAAAGATAACTTTTAAAATGTCATTGTTGGTAATTTTATCATTTTCATTTTATGTGGAAGTGTGTGTAGGGGGGTTGTGGGGTAAGTCTAGTAGTTGTTTCTGCCCCTGTGGAATTTCCCTGGAACTTGCCAGTATGTTCTATGTGAAGGGGTTTGATGTTTGTCTGCTGTCACCCTAATTTGATTCTTTGTTATTGGATGAAACCTTGAGGTCACGAGGTTTTAATATGTACTGCTATCAAAAGCTTATTGAACTGTACTGAACTCCACCCTTGAGGCTTTGTGTTCATCACAGCATTGACATTTCTGAGATTAGAGCCAATATATGATAAAAAAACACTTTTTGCAGTTATCCACATCTTGTGAGAACCTGTACTGGCATACACCTCATCACTACATATTATGTTTAAAATAATAATATAAAAATATTCATACCCTATATCAAAACTCAGTCAATTGTTTATTACTTTAAATATATGTATGGTTTTTAACACACAAATATATTTTATTATATATTATATAGCAATACTGCATCCGAAGACTTGAAGATAATGTGACTGCAGCATATTGCAATACACATTAAAAAAAATGTACAATTGTACATTAGACACATTTAAACTGTATTCTTTTGTATAGGATACAGCTTTTGTAATAGTATCATTCCATTTTTCAGAAAATAGTTTCAGAAAGAAGCATACTGGAGAAGCCATATTTACTACCTTACACAGGAAATTTCAAACAATTTCCAAGAGGTAACCAAATACAGAAAAATTACAGTATATGTAGTGTTACCACTTTGTAGCATGATCTAGTGATATTTCTGAAGTTAAGGATGGCTGGGCTTGGTCAGTCCAAGGAAATCCAGGTTACTACTACAAATGGAGTTGCTGACCAGTTGGTGTCACTCTTGACACTGGACCAGAATTTCCAAAACCCAACGTCCCAGTACAATCACTGGGGACACAGTTGTTGAGGGCGCGGTCCTTTAGATGATAAAATAAACCAAACTCCTAGATATTTGGTCATTTCTCAGCATTGCTGCCTTTCTATGTGACTGTTACTCACCGCTACAACAGTGAGGGTTTCGATTTCCTGAGCTGGACATCTCCATGAACCTGTCATGTGTCACCCAGGTGGATGTTCCGCTTCAGCAGTGCTTGAAATGGGTCCCCTCCTATATGCAAAGATTTTTAAGTTGCTTTGGTATGCAAATTGTAGTAGTTACGTATTTTATTTTAAAATATGTTTGTCACAGATGTTCATTTCAGTTCAGTTTTTTTTACATGGGCACAAGTGCAATGAAATGTTTATTTGCATGTATGCAATACAAAGGAATCATGAATAAACATACACAACAAACTACAACCAGTTAAATAACATACAACTTAAAAAAACAAGTCAGACAAGCAGTGAAAAAAACATCAGTGGTAGGGGTTTAGTTCAGTAATCTGACAGCTTGTGGAAAGAAATGTCTCTGAAACTGTAAGTTCATGCCTTTATGCTCCTATAACACTTACAGTACTAGAGGGAAGGGGAGAGAAAAGTGAGAAAACAGGATGATTTGCATTCTTAGCAATATTTCCACCCTTCCTGAGACAGTGAGTTGTAAAAATGTCCGCAATAGAGGGGAGCTATACTCCAATAATGGAGTGGGTGTTGGATTAGGCATAGAAATTCTGACTTGTCATATTTGTTTTAAATGGCTGTAAAGATGATTAAATATTCCTTTATGTCCTCCTAAATCTACCATGCGTTTCTTACCCATATCTGAATATTTAAATCAATAAATTAAACATAAGATGAAAATTGAGCATAAAATGTAAAAATGTTAACTGAGCGTGAAAGTAGACAATAACCTCCATGTCAGCATCATGCATGAGCAAACTAGATAATATCACTTCTATAACAGAAGAGAAAAAAACAGTGGTATAATGTTTTATACACAAATATTATAATGCTTGATTACAAGTAAATAGCAAACTGTAACAAACATTAAAAAATTTAACAAACATTAAATAATCTTACATTAAGGATGAGATGGACAACATTAAATGTGCTTCAGAACAGACTAAAATACAAACAACTTTTACTGAACTGGTAAGTGAGAGAGAACAGTGGATGTTTCATAGACTGGACACTTGTTTACATTACATACACATTTTTGGCACCTGTGGCATGTACAGTAAATCACTCATAAGAACATAAATATAAATAAGAGGAGGTCATTCAGCCCATCTAGCTTATTTGGCTTCTATTAGTAACATGATCCAATGTGAACCAGCCTTTTGTAGCAGGAAACTGGGGTGTGAACTTCCCCACCATGGCTGGGTAACTTGCTATGTACTTCTACAACCCTTGACACTGCATTTTCTTTTTCATATACAGTACATGAGTAATGTATCTATTTTGGCTTGGAACATATGTGAGTTAACGTATCCCATCTCATATGATAGATGTTCAGAATTGTTGTGAAAGAGTAATACATAATAGTACTGTGAAGGAATTTGTGAATGTCAGTCTCTTAGATATTGTGTGAACCTAAACATGTGCAGTCAATTAAGATTAAGTGGAAATATTTACGACAGCACAGAAAACATGGTATGCCCATTAAATTAAATTTTCCATAATCATACACACCTTACAGGTAATACTCATTTCTCTTTTTCACATTCATACACACCTTACAGGTAATACTCATTTCTCTTTATCACATGTGAATGTCAAACAAACTCATATTCTATAAGATATTTTTAATGAAGATCAGCTTTGTTCCAAAAGAACTGCAATTGCAATACAGGCTCCTCTGCTCTTTTTTGTTCTTAGATTACTTTCCACTATGATTGCCTTAAGAGTCCACAGAGTTATCAAGGCACCCAAATTAGAATCTGCTGGAACTCATGGCAAAAATGTAAGGATCGACTTCCTCTATTTTAATTTCAGGCAAAATATAAACATTAAGCAATTGTAACTACCTATAACTTTTTAAGACAAGACTTCAATGATTTCCCTGTATTGTAATATAATGTCAGCTCCCAAAATCCATCATCTCATCAACTTAAATTGCCTTCATAGAGTATATCTTACCTGTCATAAACATACACTATGTCATATGGAGATAGTTTGCAGTTCCCTATGTATCCTATATCCACGGGGTGCTTTGACAGCTTTTTACCAAATATGAATACTTAGAGGTACCTAAATTCTGTAGTAAGATCTTATGTCTCTGTTCTCAGTATTAACTGAATGTTTTAATAGACAAAAATGGCAGCAAAGAGGTCCAAGAAAAAACTGAAGTTGCAAGAAAAAAATGTATTTATTTATCTGCAGTTTTGTGTCTACACTGACACTTGGTTGACACAGTGGTGACCTTGGCCACAGGTCAAGACAGACTCCTGGCTTGACTTTTGTGTCCTTTGTGGGGTGCCTTACTATGTCCCCAGACAAAAAAGGAATGTTAGAATTTCAACATGGACCAATTAACATGGGGCCAATCATTTTCATTTTAACCTTTTGTTTTTACAACATAACATGCACTACAGTACTATTTTTGAAGACTCTAAACTGGGCCTCTTGCAGCAGCAGAAATGGATCTGGTTGACTGGTCTGACTGAAGCTAAAAAGTTGCTGGTGCTGTACTTTCCCTCTCCTGGCCTCACTTGATCCTGGCTTATCTTAATATTATTTACATGGAGTTCTCACTGGCTAGAATCCATGATTCTGGTAGGAGTACAGTGGAGGCTTGGAGTGCTGCTGCAAATACAGTCAAAGCCCTGTTTCATTTGGACTTCTATTATAGCTGCCCAGACACTTCTTAGGGGTTCTTAAGCTGAAACTTGAAGGGGAGTACTGTTAGGGATCTTAAGAGATGGTTGGAGGGGTTTTGTATTAGTCCACCATGGAAGGAGGGAATCCTCCTTTACTCCTTTCATTTTTGCCACAGTCACAAAACGGGATTGTTGGATTGAAGTCGCCAATGTTCATATCAATTACCCTCGGGATTGATTTAATTGTTATTTTTTAAAGCAGAGCAAGCAAAGCAACAGCTGCAAATGTGGTCTGCTTAAGTAGATCAGTGGAAATAAAAGTAGATGTTTCCACAACTTGCTCAAAGAATTTTGCTCTAATAAAATCAGTTTTTATCTTTTACTAAAAAGCAGAAATTAGATCATGTTGCAAACAATTTGGTGCTGTCACTGAGATGTCTGCTGAGACTTTGTCCAGCAATACTAAGTTTCTAATCAGAGCTGTTGCAATAAAGGAGAATAATGATAATATTTTCTTTTACTATTTAGGCCATTTTTAAATCCCTATAAGCACTTTGGCAAGACTGTCAGCTCATCTTGTTTATATCATGAGCTGCAATTTAAGTGACTCACCTGACACATAATAAGTGAAGCTTTCCTTGCTTAATTTTTTCCCTTTTTAAAAAGAAAAACAAACAGATGAAGCCATAGACATTTTTGCAGCCAGTACAGGATAAGACAGTGAAAGACGATACATGTGGAAGCAAGCCTGTGCTCCATTCCCTTGTCCTGCAGCCTAGACCTCCTTGGAAAGAGGTCACCCAAAGCTTTAGAGGCAGAGATGCAGCTCATCACAGTTTATACATTTTCAGTTCTTGGCAGCCCTTATGCTCATAGGTCTGCTTTTTTTTTATTCACAGTACTGTATGTTGTGTGTTTACAAAGATGACTATGATCCCCCCCCACCCCATACCACCCCTACTTGCCACATCTCCAGCCGACATCACCTCCACCTCACTCCCGCACAAGGGTGCCCAGCTGGTAGGCCTCCTCTAAATTTTCCATATACTGTATACAGTATGGGCCACCAAAGAGGTGGCTTGTATTTTAGTTTACACAGATGTGGTGGTGAAGTCTGGAACACAAAGTGACTGCTTTCATTTCAGCTTTGAATAGAAAGGGTAACTCCCTGTCTATCTGCTTAATGTTTGTCATTTCCCACAGTCAATTAACACAGTGAGTGAAAAACAAGAATATTGCGAATTTTACTCAGACCCAGCTATGAGGTTATCTTTTCATAGTCACCAATTATGCACCACACAAGACATGCAAGGGATGCTTCCGTGCAGGGTAGGGTAAAACTGGTGAGGAAGGTGCAATATTTCCTAAAACCTAACACCTTCCCTACACACAGTCCCATCATTTCAGATACTTTGATGACTGTGGGCAGTGATACTTCCAACCCACAGTCATCAAGAAAACCCACTATTCCCATTTTTACTGTGGATGTTCAAGAGAGTAGCCACTTTCAATCGCTCCAAGAAGCTGGGAGACAACAATTTCTCACCCTTTTCTACTTCTTCCTGGAAAATTATTTTCTACCTCCAGCCCAAACAAATAGAACAGGAACATTCTGACTATATTAACTGCAACCATTTTATGGGTCATTTCAGTCATTAATATAACTTTGGTATCCAGATTTATTCTTAATATACAGTATCTCAGTGAGGTGTTGTTTATCAATACTGTGCTCACTGCAAGTTATAAATAATCAAACAAGCAATAATTCAATGTGAGGAGTGATTGCATTACAATAAGTTTTCAATACACATTTGCTGAGTGGCAGGGTAAGATATTTTCAATGGGATCAATAACTCTTTTTAGGGATATGAAATTCTAAAACTGAATATTGCTATACTAGATTATTAGAGAGCACACTTTGATCATCACTGCTTATTGTTCACATGCAAGTGGAAAGATCAACAGTATATTCTGTCTTTGCCAATTTAATGATTACACAAAAGCTTGTTTTTACACTGACATTTCAAGGTCACTATACTGTAATCAATTGTATTAATTATGTTAACCATGCATCCAAAAACGTACTCCACCCTTGTTGTTGAGATAGTTCAATAAAGTTAATAAGAATCAGATGGTTTTGGCTTAAATTAATCACACATCCCAGCAATAAGAAATTAAAGTGTGAATTAATTATTATAATATCTGTCTAGTTATGCATAACTCATCATTATTGTTGGGTTATTCAGTATTATTGAGATCTAGTTTCAGTGCCTGTTTTCAAAGTAGCTAAATTATGAGTCATTTTTACAGTAATTAGGATACCTCTGGGGCCTTGTAATTATCTTTTGTTATCTGACCACTCCTTGGTTGTAGGCAATGGAAATTCAACTAGCAGACATTTGGTGTCAAAATACTTTCCTCACTTCCACACAAACAACTTATACTACTACCAATCATGAAGACATATGTTAAGTCAATACATAAATACAAATTTTATAATTAATAAACATTGTTATGACCACAGACAGAATCAAAATCAAAACCGATGCTAAAGTACTAAAGAACTAAAATGGAACATTTACACAGCCTATTCTTTATAAAAAATGTATCCTGTGTATCCTTCTTTGTAAAAGCAAAGAATATCTGATTTCAAAACACAATTTCCAAATCATACATGAATTAAGATGGAATGTAACTGTGGGATGAAAATAGACATACACTGGGGGTTGTATTTGTGTCACTGGGCTCACTTTAATTACAAGTGACAACACTTCCAGTAGCTGAACCATGGTTATAGTACTCTTCAATTTTCACTTTTTCTTAGCATTGAACATAAATTTAATACAGGTCTAAAGTGAAGGACTGTATATTAAAGTAGCTACAGGATATACATTCAGTATATTCATACTGTACATTATGGCTGTGTCAAACATGCAATGCAGAAGATCCTGTACAGAGCTAATGGAATGCCACTGTATATAGCTACAATTCTCAGTCCCAGTCCTGGGAAACTGCTGTGTCTTTTGGTAACTGTTTTTGATATTATTTTTCTGTTGTAGGTGTGTTTTTACATTTTCTTTCAAAGAAAATTTCAAAAAGTTTAATTTTTATGTGGTTTGTAATTAGTATCAACCCTGTTGATGATTGATCAGTTTGAAAATTGCCATTATTCAGGTTTGTTAGCTGAAATGTAACCAACTGGACCACAACACAAAGACAAAAACAAACAAACAAACAAACAAACAAACAAACAAAGAGTGTTTGATACATCATCATTGCTACCTGTGTCTCCTCATAACAAATTAAGATATTTTTTTTTAATTATTAAGAGCATTTAAGTCACAAATAACAGAGAAAAGTCTTACTTTTAAAGCTGTTGTTATTACAGGAAATGCAATATATTTTAACTAGGATTTGGTTGAGGTAGCTTTGATTTGATTTGAAGATCTCATATTAGACTAGGTCATATCACAGCTTGTACAAGCAGACAAGACAAAAGCAGAACCTAACAGGCTTATAAATGGTCCAACCAGTAGAAGCCTTCCATAGAGTAGGCACTATAGGATTTTAATAGAGTTTCATCATATTCTTCTCATTGCAGAAGCTCTCAAGCTCCAGTCAGCATAACCCCCACGTGTAATCTGTTTTATTCAGTCCATAGCATACATTTTCTACTGTGGACTGGGATATCCAGTCACAAATACCAATTTACAGTAAGTGTTCTTAATCATTTGGTCATTGAGCTTGATATACAGTGTACTCTTCACTATTGTCCTGTTGTAAAGTTCATTTGTAACCAAGCTTTAACCTCTTGACAGACATTGCCCCTTTTTGTCTAAAATGTTCTGGTAAACTTTATAATTTGTTTGCTTCTCAGTTAACTAAGAACCCCAGGTCCAGGGTATGCAAAACCACCCTAAAGCAGTTTTTTTTTTCCATTCTAAGCTTCACGTTTCGGCCCTAATCATACCTCTGGCAAGACTGTCTTAAAACTCAGTTTTTGTTTCATCTAACCACATCTTGATTTGCTATTTGGCAAATGCTTGTCTTTTTTATGTTGCCATGGAATTCTACCGCAGACACCAGCTTTATAAGGTCAACCTCAAATAGTCATCTCGGAAACATTACATCCTGATGATAGGTTTTTGAAGATTCTCATCGTAGCTTTCTTCCTGGTAGCAACTGCAGTACACTATTACAAGTTGAACTTTTTGATGATAGACACCACAGTTGAATTTGGGAAACCTTATGAAGATTGTATTGTTCTCATTGGAGTTGTTGACACTGCTATAAATTTACCTTCTGTCTTCAGATCCATGATGCCCCCCCGTTAACTTCTGTGTTCAACCTTAATACACAGTGACAATCCAGGTCATGTCCGTGAACAGGAACACATTCACTGACGCTTTGTGAATTTACCAGCTGACTAAAACATTGCACATTAGAGGATTAAATTAACACCTTTTATTTTCAACATATTTATAGGGTATGCATAAATGTAAACATTGTGCATTTAGAAATATATAAGTAATTAATTCTACTGCCTTGTGCCTGTTGCTTGCTGAGATAGGTTCCATTTCCCCCGTGACCCAGGACTGGATCAAGAGGTTAGAAAATTGATGAATGGATGTGTAATAATTAATTCTAACTATTAACTATTAATTCTAACTAATTCTAACTCATGCTATTACTGTATTGAGTATCCATTTTAATCGCTTTATCAAATCTCAATTCATAAATGAAAACATTAATTTATGTGTGCATTTTCTTTGCTAAATCAACTTTTGGTTCCAGTTCATCAAGGACATGATTCTATTTGGAGGCTTCTGTATTATGCATTTACAATAAGTTCGTTATAACCAGTTTTGACATTCCTAAGGTTTTTAGAAGCTGTTCTAGTGATTGTTTCAATCAAACAACAGTAACATAATGCAACATATTAACAAGAACATAATGAATTTTAGATTTTTTCAAATTTGGAATCGCACATGATGATTATTATTCTGCTTTCTAGTCCTGTTTGCCACCTTCCTCTACTCACTTTGTAACCAGCAATCTGGCTTCACTTCTGCAACTCTAATACCAGTACAGAGAGGATGAGGGCAATGCATGTTTTCCTCCAAACCAAGTATTGTCAGACAAGTCACAAATTTATCACTTTATCAAATGAAATGTGAACACCCAAAACAGACAGGCCTTTCTGCAAGGTGTGTTGCCGCTTGGGGAACTGTGGTCACAGTCAACTCCGAACATACTGTATCTGAAACACAAACTGGGAATGTCTATTAGACTATAGGGCTAAACCTGAACCCCCCAATAAACACTTACTGCTTGAGACTCTGGTGGCAACTGGTTTTGTATTTTTGAATTTGGTTTTATTTTTTATTTATTTTTTGCCATGAGATGGTCAGGCTGCATTAGAACAGAAAGAAACTGGACATAAAAAGAAAATTAAGTAGTGCTGTCCAATTAAAATTAATAGCATTGTTCAAAACAAAGTTTAAATTAATTTTTTTTCCATTTTAATTTAGAGTGGCTTGCTGTGTTAAATTTTAAATTTAGAATTGTTCTGTAGTCCAAACTGCATAAAATGTTATCTATGTTGTGTAACTTAACAACAAATGATACTAACAATAAGCAATGTAATTGAGGTTATATTATACAATGCTTTCTGGTTTTAATTTAGATAAATAATATTTATACAACTGCCAGACCTGGCAGAAAGAGGACACTGTACACTGTATGACCATGAAACAAAGATTGATTTTCTTTGTTTTCTACAGCCTTAGCAGGATATGTTACAAATATTTTAAACAGATACCTGGGTGAAAGGCCCTGTTTCTTTAATCAATGTTGTTTCATTGCTTGGCTTCACAACATGAACCATAGCAGTTCATAAGTCTAAACATTTCCTTTGGTTCTCATTTTACATTAACTGTCTAACTGTATATACAGTACCTGCCACCAAGACCCAAATACTCAACATTGTTAAGGTTTATATTTACTTCTCATTGCTAATTTCATATTTCATTGTATTTTATAAAAAACCTTTTAATTTTCATTAACTTATCTCTTATATCAGGCTGTAAAAGCCTGCAAAAAAGCTGAGTAACACTCAAAAGACATTTCAGAGTGGCACTGTCAGATTCTGTTGTATTTTTAGTCAACAAAGAACAAACTCTTTGGTTCGTGGTAAAGTAATTTATTTAATTATTTAAGCAGGTCTTATTTATTTTCTGCTTATTTTCTTATGGTCACCACTTGTACATAACAGGAAAGCAATGATCGTGCTCAAAAGCTTCACACACCAATTATAATCATGAAATAATTTATGATACAGGCATACCTGTACCATTTGGAGCTATTTTGATTAATCTAAAATATTTCAACAAAATGTTAGGGTGTGCATTTGATTTGAAGTACAGAACACACGTGAAATCCAACTTTTGTCCAATTAAAATGTTTCGGCATTTAATTGGCAGTACTGTATAATGACATCACTTTAGGTTTTCAGGAAAAAATATCGGACATCTAAAACAACAGGATTGTAATTAAAATTGTGACATCTGCCTTTTCCTGTCTTAAAAGTTAATTAACACCATATGTTAGTCACACATCACTTTAGCTCTCAAGTATTTAACTTAAAACATGAATTGCTCAGAGAAGAAGAGGCATTTTAAAATAAAACTCATAATTAGTGTGTGTCAAACTGTTGTTCATTTTAACAAATGATTCTCAGTATTTGTACAATAGATATGATTTTTTTACTTATATAATGTAAAATAATAAAGTGAGTTTTCTTTACAATATACATTATGTCTTGTCTGTTTTTTTTAATGGTTATATTTGGAATGTGTATATGCACTCAAGAATAAATTGGTAGTTTTCACCTTCTGAAAGACCACAGTCAGCAGCCAAACTGTGACCAATGAAGACATCAGGAATTTAAATGGATAATTATATTTAAATAGATGCTTTCAATTGTACTCACAAAATGGAGATGTAGGTGTTTTGTTTTGGTGAGGAATGCACATCCTATTGATTCTTATTGTATTTGCAAATGCAAGATGTACACATACTGTAGGACAGTCTAGTATTGTTTACTGTTTCATACAAGCCTTGAAGTTAAAGATCCTCCTTGTAGATATGGACAGGGGGCTGTAAATATAGTTATTAAACCTCAGTTATTAAAATGAAACACAATCTAGACAAAATGCAAACAACATTTTCATGCTGACTTAAAGAAAACAAACAATTGATTTTTCTGTTTAGAAGAGTGATTGACAGCATGTTTAGAGCCTGTTTTTAATATCTGAAAAAAATATATCCTGTAGTTAAATCCACCTGTAGTGGATTGTTGCACTTTGAATTTGCTATCTCATTTAGAATTTGGGTTTCATTTTGTAAAGAGCTAATACTGATGGAAGTATCCACATCAGAGGAGATCAGAGACTTACTGTGAGTACTTTCTAAAGTACTGTATGTTCAGCCCATCTCAAATTTACAAATACAAAATAATAAACCAGATTAGTCACCCTATGCTGAAAGGCTGAAACTGTTTCTAATGTAAATATCACGTTTCCACCTGACTTTAAAGTAAAAAGCAATAAATAGAAAATGCCAAGAGATACACTCTCTCATTGAAATGTTAGTTACTCACTCGTAACTTTCAGTAACAGTGGGAGTAAGATGAAACAACATCTTTGATGCCCTGTGGCTAAGTCAGGAGGGCAGCACTGTCTCATTCCCTTTCTCGCCTAGGCATGGTGGAGGTCATGAGAGATTCTTCTTCCCAGCCAAAAGGGTGGGTCAGGAACAAGAGGCAACACTCACCAGGAAACACATGACATTTTATCTGTCTAGGGTCTGAGCTGCACTGGGGAAGGGAGGGGGGCAGATTTTCCAAACTGATGATTTATCTTTATGTAATGCTGCAAACTTAGGTACTTCATTTAGCGATTCTTTGTGTAAAATGTTAGCCGTAAGACAGTAACTGTCAACCTTCTGGACAGTTTTTTTTGTAACAAAAAAAAACATTTACACACTTTTAAAATCTAATTTGATGTAAATCAATTCAATAACATAGCTCCCAGCACCATATTTACACATTACATTACATTTGTTGCTGTTATTAAACGCAACTGCAATTCTAATAGCTTAGAATTAATAAAGTTATGAAATTCTAGTATCTAGAAACTAACGGGCATTATAAGATTGGTTAAACAAACTGTAGTTAGTCTGTAACAAGAAAACATGCCATGTTAATCTAAAAAAGTACTGTGCAAATTTAGCATGATAAATATTTATCCAGCCATAATAATGATGCAAAACAGCATTTCCACCACTGCTTCCTTTTTATCTGCAAATAACAACAAGGTATCTATTATCTACATCCCTTTTAATTCTAATCTCAAAGCAATCTTATCAAGAAGGCTTTGTCTTATAAACACTCTTCAGTTTCTCATTCCCTCCCATTACAGAGACAAACAATATTGTTAACCATCGCATGGTGTTCAGAGTGCACTTTTGGTGTATCTGCAGTAACCACTGTAAAAATCAAATAGTAACATTTTAGGTCTCCTTTGTAAGTATTTAAGAACAATTTATTACCATGTTAATAATAATGAATAATTCCTTACACTTACAAGTATATTGTGCTTTTCTGGACACTCCACTCAAAGAGCTTTCACAGATAATGGGGAGCACCCACCTGGATGTTGCGACGGCAGCCATATTGCTCACAGTCAGTGGGGAGGATAATTATGAAGCCAATTCATAGATTATTATTATTAGGATTAATAAAAGATAAGGGGATTATTAGGAGACCATGATTGGTAAAGGACAGGGGGAAATGAAGGCAGGACACCAGGGTAATACCCCTTCTCTTTTCAAGAAATGCCATGGGATTTTTAATGACCACAGAAAGTCAGGACCCTTGTGTTTTATGTCTTATCTGAAGGATGGCATCTTTTTACAGTATAGTGTCCCCGTCACCATAATGTGCCATTAGGACTCACATAGACTGTGCGTAAACACCCCATACTGGCCCCACTAACACCTCTTCCAGCAGCAACCTTAGTTTTTCCCAAGAGTTCTCCCTTTAACGTACTGACTAGGCTCACACCTGCTTAGCTTAAGCAGGATGCCAGTCGTGAATTGCAGGGTAATATGGCTGCTGGCAATGTAATACAGCAATGTTATTACTGTAATTATGTTATAAACAGACAAAGTCACTGCATGTTCTCAATGTAATACTGTATGCCACCTCCCGCATTGTGTTGTTTCATAACAAAGAACTGTAAGGTTGAAAAATTGTCAAGTTGATAAATCTTCAGGGCTGTATCGATGTAATTTTCTGATGATGCAGTAACTCCCAAGTACCAGTTCTCACAGTCTATTTTGTACTAGTATATCTGACACACATTTTAATTTATAAAAGGGAAACCAGCCAGCATTGCATATATTACTGTATATACTCCAGAGATGGCACCATTCAGATGTTTTTAAAATCGTTTTAGAAACCATGGATCCCCTACGGCTAAAAAGCCATATATAGACTAAAATGTGGACTGAAATGTTAACACTAGGACAAACAAGCTGATTTAGACTCTGTCTTTGGTAAATTACAAAATTATTCATCCCTGACAAGGATTTCATCCAAATTCTCTCAGGTGTCTCCCAGCTGCACAGCCCATAGACAGGAGTCCAAATATTCTGAGCCAAAAGACAGGTCATATGGCCCAGTGGGACTGTAATACCTTTCAATCTCCAGAGTGTTAAGTCACCATTATAGGCTCACACCAATTAAAACCTCTCCACCAATCGCCTTTTCCAGATTCCAAGGCACCCTCAATGAAAGAAAGACATTAGTCTCAGCATCTCCATTCATGTCACTGATGTCACAAGTACAGTATTCCAGAAAAGAATCCACCATTTCATCTCTCAGGCATCTCCAAGTCTATGATATTCACAAGCACTGGCAAATAACCAAATGAACCAAAAGACTTGTCCTGTGATGCAACACATTAGGATTGCTCCACCTCAATTCTTGCATAACATTCTATGATAACATTCTGACAGACACATGTATTAGAGGCTAAATCATTGGAATCTTTTAAAACTGAACTTCACATTGTGATTAAAATGTCCAGTTTTATAATTAGACCATAATTAATTTGATATGTTGCTTTATTGGAACATTTGAAAAGATCTTGGAGCATTTGAAAAGTCTACTTAATCTCAATTTTAGTAGATTCTGGTCTGAAGTCTGAAGTATGAGGTCTGAAGTACTAGAATTAGCAATTCTGACCTAATCCATCCAGCTAGTTTCTGCTTTATTCAATACAGAGTCAAGAAGGAGCAGAAGGTTATCCTGGCAAACAATGGATGCAAGACAGGATTCACCCTGGATGGGATGCTAGTCTATTGCAGAATTCTGACTTAATGTTTAGGAAAATGGTTAGTTAAGGTTTTTAATTAACTTTTATGGCATAACGCTTTCTAGTCTTTCAAACCCATCTGAGAGGTGTATTTATTTATATTTTCTGTATTGTTTTTCTGTGGTATAATAACACAAAACTGTTTTCAACAGATATTTGTAAAGGTAAAACTAAATTCATTCTACTGTTTATATGAATATAAAAGCAAAAACCAGGATCTATCTTTTTTATTCATTTTGAATTGCCTCTTCTTCTTTTAGAGCAATGAGAATCCAATTATAAACATATCAAGTTAAAAATGACCCCCTGTTAGTAAGATAATTGAACCACAAATGTTGAAAGAAGCCGCTGAACCAGTAAGCTTAAAAAATATTTTATGAATGTAGTTTTGTCACATTCATGTTCTGTCATCTTATACTAATGAAAATAAGAATACATGAGGTTGAGGAAGTGGGGGCTTCCTCTGGGTGCTCCAGTTTCCTCCCACAGTCCAAACACATACTGGTACGTTAATTGGCTTCTGGGAAAATTGGCCCTGGTATGAGTGTGTGTGTTTGTGTGTGCCCTGCAGTGGACTGGCGCCCTGTCCAGAATATATCTTGCTTTGTACATTGTTTTCCAGGATAGGCTCCCACTCCCCTGTGACCCTGTATTGGATAAAGCAGTTAGAAAATGGATGGACGGACCTTATGAGAAAGGTTTTCACTTTTGATTGATGGGAACAACTTTTTAATTAATCTTTTACAACCACTGACTTGGTTGTATTTTAATACACTTTTAGCACTTATGAATAACAAAGTATTTAAAAAAATACTTCAAAATGATGAACAGTCCTGACTGAAGTAATAAAAACACAGCCTTGAAAAACCTTAAAATATTTACATGTTTTTGGTAGTGAACATATTTTTCAGCTGCATGTCTTATGGGAGTACTTAAATTGGGCCTAGCTCCAGATTTACAGAAAATACCATAGTTAAATACTACCCCGCATTACTACCACGGTTTTAAAAGCTCTGATGTCACTTCCTTTGATTTAAAGAGGCTTCTGTATATGTGCCAAAAGCTGTGAATATTCCTCACATAAGCTTTGGCCTTCACTTTGACGACTCTACACCTGCTCTCACTCTTTGTGGAAATGCTGAGCACTGTGTTTTCCTGGCTGGCAAGGGAAACTCCCTTTTGCATGCTAAAAAAATTAACTAATATAATGATTTCCTGCATCTTATTTGTCTCGGATCTACATCCAACCAGATTTGTATTAAATGACAATAAAATCATTTCAAAATAAACAAATTAAGAATCGAGCACAAATGTTTGGATGGCTATGGGGAAAGATTTAGTGTCTTTCATTTCCAATAGGGTATGGTTTATGAAGTATTTATGATGTTTTATAGGAAGTTACTGAATGATGATCCAAAAGGGTCTGTGAAAATAAGATTTTTACATGTGTAATTGCAACCAGATTTAATAAAAAAAAAATAGCAGACTTATTACAATTCATGCAAAAACAAACAGAAAAGACAATCTCAGCCCCGAGTTGTCTTAGCCAAGAAGCAGATAGACTTAAATTTGGGTCATGAGTTATTTTTTTTAATTTAAATTTAAAACACACCTTGTTCTTTGAGTTGGTGCCCTTCAATCTTGTTTAATGCTCATTTTATAGTAACCAAAGCAAACCATCATGGGCATACTGTATGATATAATTTGTGTAGAATATGATCTTGTTGCTTTATGAATTGATTACTCAATGTTTGCAGACTTCAAAGAAGCAACAGTGACCAGGATAATACATGGCAGGACATAAATAAATATAAATAACAAAGAAACTAAATACAGTTTAGTCAACTTACAAAATGTAAATGTTTACATTATAAGACACAGAGATCTTCCTGTACACAAGACAAAGATTTATTCTCCAAATTTGTAGCTCAGATTAAATTTGATCTTTGGCTGGATTCTCATTTTATTCTATATTAAATTGTTTATGTCTATGCATCTCATAATGCCAGTAGAAAAGGCAAAAATATGTTGGCCTACACTCTTATTGCTGAATAGAGTAGTCTATCTGAAAATATTCAAAAGGAGCAATGATTGACTACATTTTGTAAAACATGAAACAGATACAGGAATTATTTGCACCTCAATTTAGTATATAGTAATTCTACCAATAAATAATAACAACAACAATAATAACAACAACAACAATAATAATAATAATAATATTATTATTGAACTGTTACAGACAGTTAACTGAATGGATTTTCCCATGTTTGGTCACCTTTGTAATAAATCACCAGAATGTGCAGCCATCACATTTATTCAAAATGGTGCACGGTTAACTATAAATAACAATAAAATAATTTTATTAAGAATCTAATTTTTTGGACACGTTGTGGAGCTTAAAATGTACCTTTAAACCACATTCCCTTATATTGAAAACAATAGGACAACTCATTTCAATTATGGCAATTTGTGATTACATGGAAGATTTACACAATCCGCAGAGAAACCGTGTGGGTGGTATGGTGGCACAATGATTTGCATTTCTTGCTTGGAGTGCAGGGGTCCTGGGTTCAGTCCCTGTTGTCCTGGGGTGCTATCTATCTAGAGGTAATATTTTCTCCTCATGGTTGTGTGGGTTTCCTCCCTCATTCCAAAGATACCCTCAGCACTGAACCTTGAATTAGGCAACTAGGTGACTGCCTAGGGCCGCGAGGCTACCAGGGGGACCCCTCAATGTGCAACACAACATATTTCCTTTAATCGGCACGTATAGCTGTCTGTTAAAATTCCCTCCAGTGGCTCTTTCTGTTGCTGATGTGCTAATCTAGGCAATTAAAATTTGTTAGCTATAAATTAGAATACTATTAGTTGCGAATGTAAGGGTCTATTTCACTGTCAATGTAGTAAATGACTCACATCTTTGCCAGAAGATCACAGTAGCGGTTTCAGCTGCTGCTACACCAAATGCTGTTTGTGTCATTTTGGCAAGTGGTGCATTTTGTGATAATCAGTTTATAAATGTTTCATTAATTTAATTCATCTAACATATAATGAAACATTCAACTTCCATGGCAAACTATGCTGTAATTTTTTAAAATTAAAGTCATGGAGTTGCAACTGGCATATTGTCTTCCAAAAAGATGTGCATCAGGCACTGAGAAAACATGTTATATCTTTGTAAAAGGTGTGCTGCTTGTTCTTGCTTATGTCACGTTGTTGTTATGTTTAAGTTATTTATTATGTGTTCTTCAAAGCTGGGTAATAAAAGATTTGTAGTTATATAATTATTTTATTTAATTGTCCTAAATAGCAAAATAATGTTGGGGTGGGGGCTGATAATAGTATTGTATGTGCAAATTATGATCATGAGGGGCCCCTTTTCAGGATCTTACCTACTGTATGGCCCCTTAAAAGCTAGGGAGCCCTGGATATACTGGTAGGTTAACTGGCCTCTTTAAAATTAACACTGGTGTGAGTGTGTGTCTGTGTGAGCCCTGCACTGGGCTTGCACCCCATCTATGGTGTATCCTGCCTTGTACTCAGTTTTTCCTGTGATTGGATAAGTGTTTCTTGAACTGTATTGCAACTGATGTGATCTGTTTACGTGGCAAAAAGAATTATGTGATTTTTAAAAAAATGTTTCTAACATGCCGTCTCATAATGACTTGTTTTCTGTTGACCATTTAAGACATAACCTAATCTACTGTATACTACTTAATTAACTTCAGAATTGAAAAACAGCCTATCACATAAAATAGATTTAAGCACTGAATATGTAGAAAAAAGTACTTTATTATTCTAACGAATCTCATTTATTTTTTATCATATGGCTGCTTAATCTGGAATCACTAGAAGTGTTTTTATGTTTTCATTCACAGGGACAACTATACACAATATATATAGTATATATATAGTATGATATATATATATATCAGGAGCCCAATGGAGTAGGATTCCTCTGCCAGCTGCAGGATTTGAACCAGCAACCTTCCAGCCACAGGTGCAGATCCTTAGCCACCGCTCCCCCCTGATTATATGCATCATTTGCATAAAATGTGTAATGTAAAGTATACCTGATACCTGATAATGTGAAATACCCGATACATTTGTAGAAAAGTAGTTAATTTCTTAAGCTTCATTAACATAAATCGAATGTCTGTAATGTGATGTGTAGGATTATTTCCAAAAACTTTACACCTTACATTCTCAACTTTTGTGTTGAATCTCTGCCTTAGGTCTTGTGTCAAATCAGATGATAGAATCATTTTTGTTTTTTTCCATTAGATAGATTATTATACATTACTGTCACAATCAAAACACTCATTATTTTGTGATTGTCCCAATGTCATCACTGTCACAATTAAACAGTCATTATTGGGTGATGGTTCTAGTATACAATATGGCCTCCAAATTCAAATAATTACTGTATCAACCATAACAGCAGAAAATATCATTAATCAACAGAGACTATTTGACAAATAAACACTTAAGAAAAAAAGCCAATTCAACTCTAATGCAGTGAAAATTGTTTAATTTTACTGTTAGATTATTTTTCTACAATCGTTATTACCAGAGAAGAGAATTATCTTGGTCCCACTTGTCAGTAGAATGCTCCACCATATTAGCAATATTATATGGTGGCACAGTACATGTACAGATAATACAGGTTTATTAAGGCATAAACATTTTAACCAACAAATACGTTTCGAATTTTGGACAATTTCCGGGATGAAAGAAAATGCCTAGAACAGCACCAGAGGTAGAAGAAAAAACCTACAGAAACTATTGGCAATTTACCTCAGAAAGAAAACCTGAAAGCACTGTGAGGCTATTCAATGTTCAATGACTGAAGTACATGCATTATGATAAAGAAACTGAAAACTAAAGACTTAAAAGAAGTAAAAAAGTGTTTATCACTAAAGGTTTTTCAAACTTTATTCAATCAAGTTTTATTCATACTGTAGGAGAAGAGAAGCCAAGTTAAAGGTAATACGGTGACCTTCCAACCCAGATTGAGAAGACATTTTGGCAATTAAGTCACAGCCATTAATGGAATGAAACCACGTACCTGAGTTGGCAGTGGAATGACCCTGCTTTGCGTGAATCTAGCCCCAGGATCAGCCTTTTAATCAACATCAAGGTTGAGTGAGTTATAATGCATGATTGGTACTTGTAATGGGATCATGTAACAAACAGCCACTGCCTATTCAAGGTCTCACGTCTGCTAAGAAATTTTGTTTACACTTATGTCTGGGCCAATGAATAGTCCAGAGATATTTAGATGGAAGTGCTGGAAACACTTCTTCTCTACTCTATAGCGTTTTAAAAAATGCTAGCCTAATACAGAAACCTTTCTTTTTTTTTTTAAATGATGAAAAATGTCTGAAAATGCGGGAAAACTACTATTCCATTGGGGTTATTGTGTTCCTGCCTCTGCTTATTCAGATTGCAAGGAGCAAAGTCTTAATTTCTCCACACAACCCAGAAAGGTTCCAGCCTGATTAGCAGGTTAGGTAGATTGTGCCAAGAAGAAAAGAAATAAAAGAAAACCCCTATTGTTAAAGAAAAAAGACAGAGAAGTACAACAAATAATGCCTACATTAAAAATTGAAATTATTGACAGCCAGATTTGGTCCAGTGAATCCAATCCAATTTCTCAAAAACAATTATTTATGACCAATGCCTGTTGTTTCCTCTTATTATTTTCAACAATGATTATTGCTTCAAATAAAGTTTGTAATTATTATGCAATTGTTATTGTCAGTTTATAAACATTTACTGTAAATGTTTCAAATGGAAATTAGCATATATTAATTTCTAATATATAAAAAAGGAAAACTAGGCAATGAATCCAGATATTTGCATATATATTTGCAGGGGTTATAATATATAAATATTGATCAAGAAATGTTTCCTTTGAAATGTGCCTTTCTCTATCTGAAAAGTACAAAAATTGGGCTTTTCCTTCCGTACATTTGTGATATGAATCCATTCTGTTTTGCAAGGATCAAAGTGAATATTTCTTTCTGAATTGTACAAGAGCAATACAACCACCAAAGAACTGGCTGCAAAGAAATATGTTTTTACTTAGTAAATATTAAAGACATATTTTGCAGATGTTTGAGGTTAGGAAATTGCTTTGAAGCTGCTTTGCAAACAGTGGTTACAAATGTCAAGCTCCCAAGATATTTCAACTTGATGATAGCTTTTTTCTTTGTATTTGTTAACTATATCTCTAAGAGTGTTCAAACAGCTGTATATTAGGTGGGATATTTGTATTTTACTGGAGGTAGTTTTTAAATGTTGTTTTTTGGGGGGTGGGGGTGGCAAGGAGCAGGGGGTTCACATACTCTTTGAAGACCTACATTGTCTGTGGATCCAATGTAAAGATATTTATCCTTTTGAACTGTGTGTCTTATTCTTATTCTTCCTGTGAATTTGTTTTGAGTTACATGCCAGGTGTTTCTGTTTAACCATAACCTTTTCAGTTGGCATAGATTCCTTCTGTAAATTGTACTGTATATTCCTTTTTGAAGATGAGACTAAAAGAAGATATTTCAGATTTTTTATATACAGTATATATACCTGTATATCATTTAAATAACAGATCACCACTTAATTTCTCTGCTATCCTGCTATCCTGAGTTTTCTGTTAAGATTCTTTGTTATTCAGCAAGCTGCTTATGGTAAAAATAATTAATTATTATTAATTAATATGGTAAATTAATTAATTAAATATCTGGCCCAGAAATGTTACATTTGCCAAAAGTTAATGGTTAAGGTAATAATTGATTTTGTTGAACTTAAAGATTCAATTAATCCATCCATCCATTTTCTAACTGCTTCATCAGGGTCATGGGGGAGCTGAAGCCTATCCCATCAAGCAATGGTTGCAAGGTGGGGTACACCCTGAACAGGCCACCAGTCCATCACAGGGCACACACTGACACAAACAGACACTCACATCCAGAGCCAGTTTTCACAGAAGCTAATTAACCTATCAGTGTGTTTTTGGACTGTGGGACGAAAGTTAAGCATCTAGAGGAAACTCAACTGTACGAAACACATTCTACTGCACATGAAATAGTGAAGAATAGTGAAGTTGTGAAGATCCTGAACTTGTAGGATTTATTATGGATTCTGCTTTTTTTACTTTTTTTCCCTTCTAGTAAGAAAAGACCAAGAAATTAATTCTCATTTTTAACTTTTCAGTTTAGCTGGTATCATGAATATTATAATGGGTCCCCATCACTATACTGAGGCATTAGGACCCACACAGACCGCAGCGTGAGCGCTTTCTACTGGTCCCACTAACACCTCTTCCATCAGTACTGGCCAGGCCCAAGCTGTTACACATTCCACACACGTCTCTAACTCTTCTTGCATTCCCACGTGCACTGTATAACAAACGCTCACGCCGCAAGTAATGTACCTATCACTGTTCACTCCCATCACTATTTCAGTTCCCCTCTTTCCTCACTTCCCCACTCAGTATTGTGGATTCTCCCAAGTGCGTGTTATTTGCTTCTACATTCTATTCGGTATCAGGCCTTATAGCTTGCCCCCTCATTTAAGATTTAGCCTTGAGTTTCAGATTGTTGCTCACCTATAGCCTCTACCATTATCTGACCTTCTTGCTTGTTTCCTGGATTACGTTTTGCCTAGCGATTTGGATTGGTATTCTCTCTCTCTCCAGAGTCCTGCACAGGATCCATACTCCCTTACCTGTCACTTGTTACACAAGCCTGCTCAGCTTCAGTGGGTAGCAAGTTGTGTGTTGCAGAGGATGGTGGTTTTTGGATGTGAGCTCATGGTCCTAGTATTCAATTACAGGCAGCATGTTATCATTTACTGTACATAGCCTATAGCATATTATCTAGATAGACTAATTCTACACAATATTTTCAAACAAGACTTTAAAAGGAATTTTCATTTGTTGTTTATTTATTTTTATATCTTAAGACCTAGATTCTAGAACTTGCATGATCTTTTTATTAATTTATTTTTCTGCAACAACTGACACAAAAATGATATACTGTACCATTTTTCTATCCCAACTAGACTATCAGAGAACTTTAGTTTATACATGGACTTCACAAAATTTTGGCAAAATAAAATCTGAGCCAAGTATGGGACAGGGATGTTTGTTTTGGCAGCTAGTTGATTACTTTATTTTGCAATATGCATATTCATACAGTATTTTACAGATGACCTGACATTGCATTACATAGCATTTCTTCAAAGATCACAATAAGGTAATAATTTTTTCTTTCTGAAATTAATCTGATGTGACCTTTAAGGGAATGGAAGCTTCATTTGGAAAATTCCAAGCATCAAGGATCCAGATGTTGACGTATTTGTATAGAGAACAAAGTAGCATAAAGAACCCTTTAGCACGCAGTCATGCACAGTGCAATTTAACTTGGTTTCAATTTATGTTTCCCACTTATGTGTTCTATCTGGGGGGGAATCACTTGCATTCTGGTCCACTTGATGCTACAGGATGAGCTCTGCCTCGATGAGCTGCTGTGGCTCTGTTAAGGACTTTACCTCTTACTGTATTTTTAATTCTTGCTATGCACACCTTGTTTGATTGTATACACACTTTGGGTGTAAGGATAATCAAGATATTCCTGGTTTTCACCTATTGGTTTTCATCCCTTTACAAAAGATTGATGTTATCTGAAATAATATTCTTTTATGCCTACTTTCTGATGCCAGCATCCCAACACAGATTTTGGAATTCTGATGGTGAGTGATGCTTCTCACTACTTATTTTTACTAGCCTGTTACATCGTCTCACATTGGAACTGTGGCATTTGTCATGAAAACCTAATTACCAATATGTCTTTATTCTGGTGCTTCTTGTTAATGATTTTTTTAAAAAAATAAAATATTGAATAACATAAGGTAGGACCCTTTTCAGGCCATAAAGGCCCATGGGGGAATGTTGGGCAAGGGCCACCATTTTTCTCAACCATCCAACACTGGAAATGGAGGTGATGTGGTCAACATCACACTCCGGCCAGCCTAATACCCCCGGAAGGATTAACCCCGGAAGGGGTACTCATTTGGAAAGCAGGCTGAGTGGACCTGGGAGTCATCTGGAAGGAATTAAAGTAAGCTACCTCGCTTGCCCCTACCTGGGATTGAACCTGGTTCAAAGTTACGGTATCCATAAAAGCTTGCAGGAGATGAGGACAGTACATGCGTTAAAACGTTGCACAGTTGAGCAATTATTCGCATAAATATGTGCAGTGCAAGGTAATTGACAAGAGGGTTGGCACTCACTAACAAAATTGCTCAACACAGGTGTTGGAGAAGAATATTCTGGGCAACTCAAACCTTCACGACTCCTCAATTTTCTGCTGTTGCCTGGAGAATCCCAATCATAGTTGTTTAAGAACATAATGTCTATTCATCTTACAGGCTTGAAAGTAATTGTATTACTTTTAAGTGCTTAAATGTGGGTTTTTTCTAATCTTGCTCCACAGCATGAATATATTATTGTTAATTTGTGCTTTGCTCCTTCTTGAAGAACAAAGCAACACTCTTGATTAGGTAATGATCTAGCCTGTTTTTGTTATTTTTTTTTAATTGCAAGAAGCCAACGTGTGACAATAACATCTTCTCTAAAGCCATAGGTGGCTCAGGTATCTGGAATTAGATAATACAATATCCAAAGGGATTTTTCAAAAAAAGTCTAGAACCATCGACTTACACCTGGAGGACACTATAAATAAACACTTGAAATATTCTTGAGATATAAAAGCTTTGTAACCTAAGGAACTGTGAAAAAGGAAGAGAGTTTTTAGTGTGGTTGGGGTGAAATGAGCTGTACAGGAGGTAGCTGTGTGAATCCGTGGGTTTGTAATAAACTGAAGTGGACAGTCAGGGGTAGTTGTTAGACAAGTGGATGTCTAGAAACAGAAGAGAGTCTTCCTTTTTCAAAGTTCCTTAGGTTACGACGATTATGCAGCGACGACATCGACTTCGAGAACCAAGCCCTCAAAATGTACTCATTTTTCATCACCAGAGGAAACCCCAGCAGTGTGATTGACAGGGCCCTTGCCCGAGCTAAAAACACCCCCCGGACCATCAACCCAATCAGGAACTCCCGCCGTAACAACCGCATTCCTTTGGTGCTTCCTTACCAACCTAACACACTTCCTATCCCCAGGACCATTAACCAGAACTTTTCCATCCTACAGGATGATCCCTCCATTGGGGCCCTCTTTTCTGATCGCCCTATCATCTCATATCGCCGACCACCTAATCTGCATAACCTCCTTGTTCACAGCTCCTTTGACCGCCCTCAACAACCATCCACACCAGGCACTTTCCCTTGCAACAGAGCTCGCTGTATCACCTGCAAGTACACAGCCACCACCACACTCATTCAAGGCCCCTCAGGACAATTCCGGATCACCCAGACAGCATCTTGTACCTCCAACAACCTTATTTACTGTATCTCTTGCAGTAAATGCCCAGCCATCTACATTGGAGAAACAGGAAGGAGACTCGGAGACCGCTTCAGAGAACACGTCAGGGCTGTGAAGATTAAAGATCTCTCCAAGCCCATTGCCACGACCACTCTAATCTCTCCGTCTGTGTTCTCAAAGACAGTTTTCCGAACTCATACATCAAAAAGACCACCGAAACTAAAATTATTCTGCAGCTAGGATCACACATTCTGCCTTCCCTTAACGACAGATTACTGTTCTTTTAAATTTTCTCCATTCATTGGAAGTTTCATTTCACACCTCTCCGTACCCATTCTGACTTCACACCTCTTGATTGGCCTCTCTTTCTGTCCCCTGCTCCCGCCTCTCACTCCTCCTCCCTCCCAACCTTTGTTCTCCCGCTACTTTACCTTTGCCTACTGCCCTGTCTCTCTCACACCTGAAGAAGGCTCCACGGCCGAAACGTTGTGTTCTCTTTCTTCTTTTTTTCAGCATGGAATAAACCTATTACTTGTTCCTTTGCATATATCAAGAGGACAGACGTTTCGTATATGCACTTGTTTATAACTTCTACATTGGATACTCAAAACAAGTAAATAACTTAGGAATTAAATTGATATCAACTGGTTGGGATAACAATTGAATTCTGGAGCTGTAATGCATTGAAGTTAAATACTCATCCAATCTCTGGGGATTCAGATCTCCTGTGGGCTCTCTGGCTCCGTGCCAGGCTGTGCTGTGCTGTGCGACGGTGTACTGCTGGTGCTCACTGACCGGCTAGTTAGTGTTGGCTTTAACTAGCACAGTTTGTGCACAGGAGAAAAGATGACTGTGGGTCCCAGCAAGTCAGGAAGAGGACCGGTTCGTTCCTGGTGAAGAGCTAGTTCTGAATAGTGATTCAGCTGTCCACAGTTCCGACCTGTTCATGAGGCCTGCTGCTGGTGCTAACCTCGGGTGGATCCTCTGGTTACTCTCTGGCAACCTCCGCTCTAGACTCTTAGAACAAAAGAAAGTTCTGGCACTCGGACACACTGGCCATTCCGTGGTTGTCCGGGCTGAGTCTCAGGATGGTCAGGAGGCGCGCTGCGAGAATGTCCTGCCCTTGGGAGCCTTCTGCTCCTGGGCCGTCCTGCCCTGGAATTCTCCTTTGAATTCCCTTTAGAATCTTACTGAATCTTGTTGAATCTGAATCTGAATCTCACAGGCTCTCTGTGTTGCCTGTTTTTACCTGGAGGAACTCCAGCTCATTGATTGGCTGAAAGTTCCATGGGCATCAGAGTCCCACGTGGGTTACTCGGCCCTACCAGTCCCTGATTGGTTGATCAAGGTGAGATATGAGTCACTTACTCCTGACACCTAGGAATGCAGTCCAGATGTCCATCTGGCACTCCCTAGACAGATAGGCGCCAATGGATGACCATTGATCATGATAGCCAGCCTTAGCTAAGTGCATCCCCATTTGGGAGCTGTCCCTTATCAAAAGAAAACATCTTTAAATCAGCCTGCATGAATAGTTTCTCTGCGGCTGCACCACAGAGATGAAGAGAGAGATGGAGCCTCATTTGGGAAAGCACAGCAACACTTAATTCTGTCTTATTAACAAGCATTGCTGCTACAATACTGTATTTTCATTCAATGTTTTCTGTTAAAAAATGAACAAAGAAAGTACATACTGCATCAGACTTCAGAAGGTTAATGAGAATTACGATATGAAGGTAGGTCTTGGCTTTTTCCAACAGATCAAAATGGATTTGTTTAGGCCAAGTGAAATAGAATAATACCTCGTAAAGCAGATTTCGGAAAACTGTAAAAAACATTTATATCCAGAAATGTTTTTCTTTTACTAAGTCCACTTCCAAAGCAGTATCTGTACAGCTCCTACAAGAGGATTGTAGCATTTCAAGAATGGGAGATTAGTTCAAGCTGATATAGTAAAGGCGATTCTTTCTCATTAGCCAAGCAGTATGCAGAGAAAATAAGTGACTGGAACCATCAAGCACTAACTCTCTGAGATAGTAGGGGTTGTAGCAAAACAACAGTAATGGAAAACTTCAAAAATTAATTGTAATAGAAAAAGTCAGATCAAGGGGAAAGGTAGCTACTGTAAATAATAATTTATTTGAAAAGCAGTATATAAAAAACATATTCCAACATGTTTTACATTATTTTGCCTCATAAGAAAAAACAATTTAGATTTTATTTCACACTGCCTGCTTAAGCTTCTGAAACACAAATTTTTCAATGTCTGATATAATTTAATGAGACAAACAATGTTGTACCTCATTCTCCCTGATCATAAGATGATTTATATGATCAAGTCAGAGCAATCCTTCCTTTAATTCTCAACTCTAACTATGCTGGACTGTCAAGTTCCAAGGTTCTTTAAATAATATCTTTCTTTACCCTGAAACCCAGCCCAGTAGAACCCTGAAGACCACAAGAAGGATCCTCAGTATGTGTCCAATGAAGTTTCTACTGTATGTCATATCTTACTTTAGATACACTCGGTACCTCAGCATGTAATCTTATGGGCACAGCTACAATGTAGTAGTTATAGCAATAGTTATAGTTATAACATAAACATTTGACCTTTTTTTTTTAATAGACAATCCTGTTCCCCAAACAACATTCACTGGAAATAAAAAACAATTAAAGTAATACTTTTACTCCTAGCAAAACTGAAACAAATCCATTTTGTTTATGTGGCGGTATTTCTCATCATATGAAGAGCCCTGTCTCACCAAGGGTGAATGAGAGAACCTGGTAATGAGATACTGGTTTTCTGTCATTTACAGGTGTGTGACTATTAAAGCATACCCTGTCCTAAGTAAATCCCCAAATATTAATTACATTACCATCTTGTATTTGAAAACCTAAAGCAAAATACGTAATGTCAAAAATCATGAGAACTCATAAATAAATATTTCATCTTAGGTGGTACACATTTTTTATGACCCGTTATTTTTACACTTTCAAGGATTTTTTACGACACTGCTTTCACTCCGATGATGATGTTAATATGAGACCCACAGTTACAACAGGGCTAAAAGGTGGTCCACTCAAATCTTACTGGTGTGCTGAAACATGGCCAGTTCTGTAGACATGGTGTGGTATGCTGTATTTGTTTTAAAAATATTTGCACAGGATGGCCCACTGAGATGTTGCCTCAGTCCTGGCACTGCCTCTAAAGACAGTGTGAACACGAAAAATGAAAAAAAAAATATGTACAAATAAAATTCTATAAAGCTGCAAGCAGTATAATACAGTATATATGAACTTCAATGCAATTGTGTCAGCCAAATTTATTGGAGTATTAGTGACATTTTTAGAAAGTGAAAATCTTTTTTATGTTCAGTCTGTCACTGTCTTGTAAATGTCTCTTTGACAAAATAGGGAGTTTATTTTTCCTAAAGCAAGTTCAGGTGAACATAAGACTAGTTTCACTTCTTCTGCATAA
This sequence comes from Lepisosteus oculatus, assembly GCF_040954835.1. NCBI lineage: Eukaryota > Metazoa > Chordata > Actinopteri > Semionotiformes > Lepisosteidae > Lepisosteus > Lepisosteus oculatus. The sequence goes on from NC_090701.1 coordinate 30,201,474, forward strand.
TATCCACAAGGACTGTAAAATAATCCTTCATCTGCAGGACCACAGCCATGACATCATATATCAATTCCATAAGCTTTGGAATGATTTTTCTTTTACCACATTTTTGTAATTGACAGCATCACACCAAAAGCAATCACATGTACCACCAAATACAATAAGAAATCTGTTTTTTTTGTTTGCCTTTTTTACAGTTTTATGTAATAATGGTCAAACATTTTGGCGAATTTTCAGGTTATAGGAAAAGCCTGCCCTGCATGTTTTTTTCAGCTGTAGAGTACTGAATGTTACAGAATTTAACCAGCAGCTGAAATGAATAAAAAACACATATGGGATGTTTTTTTGTTGCCAGCATTAGTTTCATCTTCACACCCATTCTTTCTAGTTTCTGTTATTTGAATTTTCTAGCTTTCACAATATAGAGATATTCATTAGTATCATGTGTCAAAGACAGTCTGTTTTTGGCATGTCTGTTTAAGGGCAACGTACTATAATGGGATGGGGGGTATATTGAGGGGCTCTTGTAAGTGACTGAAGCACGACTTACTGTTGTAAGAAAATGAAACTGTTAAATTATATCAGTTATTTATGCAAACTATGCATATCATTTAAAATGGAATAATATACATCAATTAAATATTAGAAACATTATGTATTGACTCTGTTTACTGTTCTGAACTGGCTGCTTAATACTGTGAGAGAATATGGTTGGATATTTGTTTTTTGATGGGAGATGCAGGCACCCAAATTGGATTGTGTGATCAAATTCCAAATCTTACATAGAGCAAAAAACAAGATTGTTTACATTATTTAAATATTTTTTTAGTTACTCTACCTCATGTCTCTGAATTATATTTATTTTTCTCTCTTAGTCAAATAAAATGTGATTATTTTACTGTGGGTAAATAAAGACTAAATTCAGAATAAGGAGACACATAACAGCAACATCTATTTACTTCCTTGCATCCTTTTTAACACACTCTGACTAAAATTGTATATTTCTTGCTGAACAATAAACTACTAAATAAAAATGAAAAATATAAGTCCTTCAATTAATTTAAAGTGTCCCTGATTTATTCAAGGTAATCTCAAACACATTTGCAACACATTTGTAACAGAGTGAAACAGTAAATACGCAGGAGAGAAAATTAAATTTATAGTAAAACAACTCATAAACCAATTAGCATTGTTTAATTAATTATTTTTACAATTTCTCTGTGTGATGGAAATTAACCATAAATAAACCATTCAATACAAAGTATCAGAAACTTGAGCAATTACAGGAAACCAGTTAACTGGAAACAAAGAAAGAAAAAACACAACTTTTTTAATTAAAAAAATATACACTGCTGTTAGACGTCAAGAGATTTTTCCACTGACCCAGAAGTGCATACTGTAATTATTAAAACTCCTCATGCAACTGACATTCACTTAAAAATTCTAAGGAAAAGTGGCTTGTACTTTTGAAGCCAACTAACAGTAAAGTAAATTGACATACCTTATACATTATTACTTACTATACATAAAACAGTTTTATGAAGTCTAATTAAATAATTAATAAAATATGGTGAGGTATTTTCTTTCCCTCTTCATCATTATAACCAGCAGCAACAAAAAAATATTTTTCTATAGACATTACATAGTTTGGTGTTTTTCACTCTGCATTTGAAATGCTGAGACAAAATTAGAGGAAAGCAGGACTTTGCATTAGGCAAAGCATTAAAACAATTGCACAGACAGTTTGAATCAACAAACTACAAAGTTTAAATTAAAGCAAACTTGGGGGTGTACTAATGACAACTGGCATATCATTCAACCATATACCAAATGGAATGTCTACCACACTGACCCTCTGGTTTTCCCATAAGAGTGACTGTGGCGACAGTAATTACTTTGAAATGCCAAGTAGAAATGGCAAAGAATGTCTGTGTTCTGATGTCAAAATGAAATACAAGTCTAGATTATTATTCTTGACCCCAATCTATTGTATAAAATGACTAGACTCTCTTTCTTACATGTACAGTACCACCCAAATACAGAGTAAATGGCTTCAACCACAAGGAAGCACAAAATTGTTAATTTGCGAAAAACAAAAATTTTAGAAATTTAGACACCAGACCTCAGTAGTAACTTGGGAATCATCATTAACAATGAGCATGTCAGGCTCAATGGTAGTCGCATACAAAAGCACACATCCATAAATGCCCCAGTCAGAAGACATTTCCAATATATTTGCTGGGAATTACTAAGTACATCTGTAACAGAGAGGGCCAGGAATAATCTTTATCTGAAACGACTAGTATGGTATAGTATGGATAATATTACATTCTAAGCCTAATATAGAACAGAAACTGTCACTCAGAAATTCTGAGTGCATGACATGCGATGAAATGACAATGAGCACGTTAATACAATCATGCCTTACCATCTCTTGAAAGAAATTACCTGTAATATCACTGCTTAGAACATGATGTGTGCAATTTATCTTCCTTTATAAAACGGATAGTTCCGGTCCTGAAATCTGATTGGCTGACACGCTTTCAAAGCCATGCTACAGATGCAGCCATTCAAAGTGCGCGGTACAGACACGTACCGGAGGTAATTGGCTACGGCATCGCGCATCGTGACGCAAGATGACGCGGGGTACCGCGGTACGTGATTGGTTGACCGACAGGGGCACTCGTGGTCCGTTGGTTTGTCGTAGAAAGATTTACAGTAAACGTCTTTACTGTGCCCGTTGTAGTATTGAATATTCATATGGAATTTTACCACTGAAGGGAAATCTTAGTAGCTGAGCATAAAAAGAATAGGAGCATACTGCATAGCGTGTGAAGGCCATAAACAATATTAATTTTGGAACATAAACATACAGTATATGGCTGGTCTGGGTACTTTAAAGAAAACATACATGAGACATGGTTTCATTATGACCAGAATTGGTCTTGAGATATTTTTAACTTGATTTACAGTATTTGAGAGGTATGTCTTGATACCGATACTACGTAAATACTGCTCACGTATATGTTTCTAGGTTTATATTATGCATTTCATACGGTCAAATTACTTTTGAGCAACTGTAAGGAAGCGCGAAACGGTATGCCCAGGGCGTTTTAGTTTTCGTTTTGTTTTAATGCAGTGCAGTGGATTGATTAGAGATATCAAGTACATACAAGTCATTTTTTAAATGTTGTAGTTCGTCTTGTAAAAATGTTACGAGTACATCATCCGTCAACAATTACACAGGTTCTGTTTCCATATTGCGAATATTGGTTCCGTAATATTATTTTCTAATTTCACGTTGTGAATATATGATTTGGGCAAACAGAGCCGCAAAGAAGTACATTATGGGTTGTTGTTTTTTTTTTATTTTGCAGTTTTATCTAGAACAAGCGATGCTTAAACCTTTGTCTGATTCTTGTGAAACTATCCACACGACAGTTACCTAGGAGTTGACTTCAGTGATGTCACTGTTGGGATGTTTCTAAAAATCCATCCACTGTAAAACGTCTTCTCCAGTTGTCCTGGATATGTATTCGCTAATGAAGCTGTGTGTTCTGAGCCTGGTTCTCTACATTTCTGTATGAACCAGCTTAGAGGGCTAAAGACAGCTTGTGTTTAAATTGAGTGTAAGGTAATTTATGCTTCTAAAGTCATGGTCAGCATTTATTATTGTACTGTGCTGTAAACTTGTTCTGTGCCTAATTACATTATTTTATAGCTTTATCAAATCTGTACATTGTCTGTCGATAATGTTTCTGTAGTGCTTTTTCAGCACTCAGCATGTGACTGCACCGGTGGCGCTGTGGGTTAGTTTCCTGACTCTCATGTCACATGGTCTGTGATTGAATCCCATGGAACTATGACTTTATTTTTTAACAAACATTTCTTTGAAAAAATGAAACGTTTCCCTTGGTCAGAGATTAAATAAAACCTCACTCGCACCAAACAAATTTATATTTCTAAATATCACAACATGATCGAATTTAAGTCTTTTTAATAACAATGAATAGTCACCTATGCGTTACAAAATACATCATATAAATATAATCAAATAAATCATAAACGCGTGTTTAAATATATGTGTTTAAAGGCGATATTCTGTATTAAAGCGCTGATTCTTATGGAATGTGTTCCACCGGGGATTCAAAAAAAAATTTTTTTTAATCGCGTATCTAAGGAAAATTGCAGTATAACTTTGTTCATGCACATCATTATACAGTATCTCATTTTGTATTTCTATAAAAAAAATTGTTTGCCCAGCCACTATTGTTGTTATTGTTTTTATCCTGTAAAGCGCTTTGAGGAGCACAGCTTTCACACCACTTAGATTACTTTTTGACACCATCCTTACACAAAGCAGAAACTGATTGTATTTTCCAATGACATACAAGTGCAAAGATTACAGATTTTAATCGTCTTTTTTCTGAACCAGGGAAAATCTGATCATGTTTCTCTATAACAATAATAAAAAAACTTTATTTTACATATCACCTTTAAAAGTGGCATCTCAAAACAATACAGTAGATGTAAACCACAGATTACAAAGTAAATACCCAGACAAACGCAAACGCGTTTTTAATAAAATGCTTTCATTCGTTCAACAGAGAGAGAGAGCGTAAAACCTGGGTGTAACAGCTGTTCCTTTTTCTGATCACTCGCTCTCTGGATAAACGTCTCGCCTGTCCAGTTCTTTGTTTTCCTAATTTGCCGATTATGCCTGCTGCGATCCACTCCTACCCTCACACCTAAAGAAGACTATTTTAAATTTCTTTGCGCATCCTAAAGGTGATATCACATAAAGGTAATATGTAAAATAATGTTTTTTTATTATTGTTATATAGAAACATGATCAGATTTTCCCCGGTTCAGAAAAAAAGATCTAAAGTATACTAGTTAAGAAAAATAAATCTAAATGGGGAGAAAGCTATGCTGAAAGTTTATTAAGATACTTAGAAGACAAAGATATCAATTTATTTTAGTCCAAATTTTATATATCACCTTTAAAAGTGGAATCTCAAAGCAAAGTAAATACCCAACACTGATTGTACCCATCTGTCATGCTAATAAAACACCTTGAATTGGATTGAATTGAGGGAGAGAGGGGGGAAGGGCGAGCGAGATAACCAGGACATAAGGCAAATAAGATACACTCCACAGGCATTCACAACAGCGACATATGAAACGTTTGCACATATAGTTAAGTTATTACTTGGTTTTCAAAGTGCAATGAAATACAATATTGTTGTTGTTGCTGTTCTTGTTGTTTTTATCCTGTAAAACATTTTGAGAAGCCACCTTTAAAGGTGATATATACTGTAAAAGCGCTGATTCTTATGGAATGTGTTCCGCCGGGGATTCAACATTTTTTTAATTTTTTTTTAATCACGTATCTAAGGAAATCTCAGTATAACTTTGTTCATGCACAAACAGTGGCATGTTACAATATTAATTTGGGTGTCTTAATTTGATGTATTTAAAGCAGTGAACTACTGTAGGTGTAACATAACATTCAGAAATACAATCAAGAATAGTTTTGTGGTGTTTGTTTAGATGAAACGATCCTAAAACATAATGTAACCGGGCATCCATATGAATCAAGTAACAGATTTATTCCATGCTGAAAAAAAGAAGAAAGAAAACACATTCCATAAGAATTGACTGAGCTCCGCTCTGTACCACACAATGATCCCCCCAGAGTCTGCCCCGGGTTATTTGGGTTTTTAGAAAGAGGGTAAAAAACTCTCTCTCTAGCTTGACCTCCCTGTGTATTGTCTGTTTTTTTGTTAACAAGGCTCGCCAGCTAATGTGAATCGAAACCTGTTTTTCTAGCTTTTAAAGTCGTGCGATGTGTAAGCCACAATTCAAATAGAGAAAAAAGAGCTGACTGACAAGATTTAAGATATGGCTGTCAATGTTGGATTAAAAAAAACACATTGCCCGACGTTTGTTGCATTGCTTGAAAAATAACTTTATTTCGAGAGACTGGATAAGTAATTCAAGTGTTTTTTTTAACTTCCTGAAAAACAACTAATAATTTAACTATATGTGCAAACGTTTTATGATATGTCGCTGTTGTGAATGTCTGTGGACATGTGCTGGCTGGACAGGAGGCTCTACTGTACACAGAGAGGGGAGGGAGGAGGGGACAAGCCGATACATACTCTTAGAGTTTGATTAATAGGGAATATAATACAAAAATATAGTACTAAAAATAAGATACACTCTACATACATTCACAACGGCGACAGTCAGAAGATAGGACACAGCGGCTCAGGCACCCGCTGAATGGAAAAGGGGAACTTTAATGTTCTGTATGGCTAATACTAAAGCCAATACTGATATTCAATACTTTAATATTCTTTTCTGTATGTTTAACAATAGTGGGTACTGGCCTAATTCGTCCCTGCTCCCGTTGTTATGTGTTAATGTGTTGTTAAGTGTGAATTTGTACCTGTTTCCCTGAGGTCTGGCTTTTTTTCTGGAAAACCATAACTCTGGTCTTGTCCAGATTGACTGTCGGCGCCCAGGTCTGACAGTGCTGCTCCAGCAGTGCCAGGTTCTGGCGCAGCCTCTGTTCTGTGGGCGACAGCGGGACCAGGTCGTCTGCAAAGAGCAGGAACTCAATTACCATAATTAATGCAGATCAGTAAATCAAGGGACAAAATAACTATTGCGCCCGGGTCCTCAATGGGCTTTGACGTGCTAATGCGTTGGTTTAATAGTCCGGGTGTGGCAAGCCTCTAATGTCTCCCGACTTCGGCAAAAGGCACCCGCCTTTCATTGGAAGACAATGAACATTCTAGACGTACATGTGAATATAGCATAAATACACCAAGGGATTGGGTGAGCTCCCATCACAAAAAAAACTGCGAACCTGCACTACAGTGACCACAGTACAGTATGGAGACCAAGACCTTTTACAGGAAGAGAAGAGGTGCTTCTGCCGCCCCAGCTTCCAAAGAGCGAAGGGTAAGCAAATACAGCAGACTTCATCTGAAATACGCGATTACAGCGCATGTTACAAGGTATTATTGCCGTTTTGAATTTTAAATTCAATTATAATTATTTCTTCGTAGCCTGTTCTTCAAGAAAACACCGCACGGGCGAAACGATCTTCGAAATCTACCACCAGGACAGTAAAAAAGAAAGCGGTAAGACGGAAAAAAAGAAAAGTTTATTTTGACGTCTGTTTCGCGACTGATGAATACTACTGTGTGACTTTATTTCTTACATGAATTATGTTATTTTGCCACAGGCCATGGGTCTCTCCTCTCGGCCACTGGCCAGGGTGCCAACCTGTAGAAGCAGCACCTGTGTGGAGACTTTTCGGCAGCAGCAGGACCAGTACGACGCATTACTGGGGAGGATTGGGAGGCTAGAGACACTCCTGAAAATGCAGAGGAAGGAGACAGTATGTTCCAGCAGTGAAACAGTTGAGCAGCTGTCTCCTGAAAAGTGCCTCTCCCCGCCACGCAGGTTGCAATGCCTGGCGGAAGCTCTGCCCCCCGCAGAGCACACACCGCCTCAGGACACTCCATCCCGGCCTCTCTGCTCACCACCACACAGGAATTTGTTGATGCTGTCCCCCCCAGGAAGAACTGTTTACAGAGCAGAATTCACAGACACCAGTGGGACGAATAATTCTCCCAGATATCCAACTGTTACCCATCACTCAAGAGATGGAGGGGGGGTTGTACTTGCAGTGCATCGGCATAGACTGGAAAGCAAGAGCCGACCGCTACGCCGCCCTCGTGTTTCGAAATCTTGTGACTTTTGAAATTTACTGGGGGTGGACCACGTCTGTAAATTTCGATCGGAGATTCTCAACCCTTACTTCGTGCGACTGGAAAATAATTCGTGATCGGATCAACGAAATGCTTCGTAGAAGGAGGCGCTCTTTTCTTCTAGTCTAACAGTCTGTCCACAAACAAAACATTCCTGTTAGACAAGAGGAATTGATAAAAAAACAATTACTTTTGTCAATGGAAACCGATGTGTGTCTCTCTCTCTGCTGGATGTCCCTCTCACTCTCTGCTGAATGAATAAAAGCATTTTATTAAAAACGCGTTTGCATTTGTCTGGTATTTACTTTGGTCCCTTTTAACTGTTTTTCCATCTACTGTATTGCTTTGAGATGCCACTTTTAAAGGTGATATGTAAAATAAAGTTTTTTAATATTGTTATAGAGAAACATGATCAGATTTTCTCTGGTTCAGAAAAAAAGATCCAAAGTGCTACACCTAACTTTCTTAATTCGATGTAGTTAAAGCAGTGAACTACTGTAGGTGTAACATAACATTCAGAAATACAATCGAGAATAGTTTTGTGGTGTTTGTTTAGATGAAACTGTAATCTTTCCACTTGTACTGTATGTCATCGGAAAGTCTCTGCTTTGTGTAAGGATGGTATCAAAAAGTAATCTTAAGTGGTGAGAAAGCTGTGCTCAATGTATTTAAGGGATTTAAAAGTAAAAGGAGATGCTTCATATTGCTTGACTAATTTAAAAAACTAAGTTATAAATGCAGACGCTCCCTCAGTGCCGCGCTGGGTGAAAATATCAAAATATACATTCATCCCGGGCAGAGGCCGAAGAGCGCCCGGCTGGGGTGCGCGGGGAAGAGCAGGACAGGAGTGAAAGGCGGGGTTAAGGAAGGCGTACAGTCCGGGCAGGTATAGATTACACTTTTATAAAACGTATTTGAAAAATAAAAACGATTACAATCTAATCCTTCCACGTTTGATCCCAAAATCCCAAGAAAAATAAATCTAAATGGGTAGAAAGCTATGCTGAAAGTTTATTAAGATACTTAGAAGACAAAGATACTGTATCAATTTATGTTGCATTAGTCTGATTATGATAAAAAAACACATATAATTAAACACGTGTTTGCGATTAAAATCAAAACACGATTTAAATCAATATAAATGTTTATATTGTAACGCATACTGTCCAGCCTCCATTTCTCTATAAAAATGTACTCTATTAAACACACACACAATAGAAGCAGGAAGCAGAAGCAGGGACCATTGTCAGAAGGGAAGAAGGTGACTATTCATTGTTATCAAAAATGACTTAGATTCGATCATGTTGTGATATTTTGAAATATAAAAGTCAATTGATTGTCCATAATATTGCTATTCTATTTTTTCGCAGAAATGTTTGTTAAAAGAAAAGTCCAGCACCAGCTAGATTTGAACACACAACCTGCGAGTTGGTAATCAGGCACGTAGACCAGTGGGCTACAAGGGAAGTCGCACGAAGAGAGAGGCGAAACAGCCCTACACAGCCCTGTCGCAGTACACGAATATAATCATATCGTTATTAAATTCTTTAGATACACGATTCCATATTATATTAGCAGAAAAGGTTAAAACAACCACTTTTTCACACGCTATTTCACATGTTAGTTAAATACTTCAATGCTTAAAATGTTTAGGGAGAAATGGAATACAGGTGTGTATTTTTCCTTTAAAGTACCGATTCCTGGAATCTGACTGGCTGACACCCTTCTGAAGTGGTTCCATAATATCTGGTATACGGAAAAGAAAGCGTTGATAAAAAAGCCTGGATTCTCATGTATCTCATACAAGTATCTTTTAATACAGTCTTTGCTGTGCTCTTGAGGATCCTTGTCATATTTTCAGCTCTAGTTGAATGGTAAGTGTCGCATTTTAAATCATTTTCGTAGTTAGAAATTATGAAACACCCTGTTAAAAGCAAGGGAGTTTTTATGCCCGTTGAAGTAAAACAAAATGCCTGACAAAGTATGGCTTGGACAGATTCCAAGTGCTTGTACAAATGTGCTAAAGAAATTATACTTTGAGTATACAGCTTGTCCAAAGTCATTCATTATTAATACTATTAGTAATATCTTCGGTAAAGGCTTTGATGCATAAATATTTCTGATAAAGGTAGGTGGTGTACTTTTGTCCAACTGAGCAATCTTGCTTTCATAAAATATACAAACATTTTAATGACTGATGATTAACATGCTGTAATACACAGTTCAAATTTAAAAGCTCAAATGCTGTACATGAGAGGTTAAGCTCCCCCTGGCGTTTTTACAAGGTGATGCTGGATACTTTCTGGCATGACGTCAAATGACGTGATTAACTGCGTGATACTGCGTGATACCGCGTGATACCGCGACAAGCCCACCGGGGTATGCCGCGAAATACCCCACCCATTTTGAATGGCTGCATCTGTATATTCTCTGATATATGCACACCAGAGAAGTTTTGATTTTTACTGTGTGATAAAGAAATATAAATGCGCTGACCAATAAATAACGGTCAATCAAATCAATTGCCTAGGTTTTTAAAAACTACTGCACTTCTTAGCGTAGATAAGAAAGCTTGGATTCTCAGGTATTTGATACATGTATCGTCTTCTGCTGTCTCTGTTGCGCTGTTGAGGATCCTCGTGATTTTCTGTGCTCTTTTTTTGTGGTCCTGACTCTCAGTGGTCATTAAAGATCCCCCTGCATTTCTCGATAAGAGTAGGGAGTTATCCCGGTTTCAGGGCCAAATTTTCCCCCTCTGCCTTTTCGGTGGCCTCCAAATTGTCCCCATGTATGATTGGCTTGCACTTGCCCTGTGATGGACTGGTGCCCTGTCTAGGGTGTAACCTGCATTGCACTCATTGCTTGCCTGGTAGGCTCCGGCTTCCCGCGACACCATATGGTACAAAGCTGTTTGGCAAATGGCATGACATGACATAACATGGCCAAAATAAATGCACTTCAGCTGAACAGTTTCACATCAGTAGTGCTATCATGTAAAATATACTGTAGTTATGCTCCCCAAATTTAAAATAAAATAACTATTTTTTTTTAATTTCTCAGTACTGAATAGTGGAATAACTCACTGTTTCATTTAATTGATGCCATTGCAATTGAAAAGGAATCCAATAACAAGTTCAGTCACTAAATAAGATATCGCTCTTATGCAGTTCTTAGACATTTACTGTAATTGCATTTAATAATAATAATAATAATAAAAAATAATTGCTTATACTTATATAGCGCTTTTCTGGACACTCCACTCAAAGCACTTTACAGGTAATGGGGACTCCCCTACACCACCACCAATGTGCAGCCCCACGTGGATGATGTGCCGTCATGAACAGATTGGATTGACAGCACTGAGAGATCTTCAGCTTGGCCAGGTAAAGGGAGTCTTACAGAAAAGATGTCTTCATTGGCACAAAACATTTTCTGTGCTGTACTATGGGTAAAGAATAATCTAAGATAAATAAGGGAAAATTGCAACCATACTGAGGTGTTATATTCAATTATCTGGCCACCTGATGGATGATTTGTACATAATATACTGTAGCACGGCATCATTAACCATCAATCTTCAACAGACCAGGGAAGCAGGCCAGAAATTCATAAATTAGATTGAAGAGCTATATCCTCTAATTCAGATGGATTTTATCTAGGCTATCACTGTGTACAGTTAGGTAATGCTGACACAGTTCTGTCCAGTCTGCAGAATATCTGCCCACTTAATAATAATAATAATTGCTTACGCTTATATAGCACTTTTTTGGACACTCCACTCAAAGCGCTTTACAGGTAATGGGGTCTCCCCTCCACCACCACCAATGTGCAGCACCCACCTAGATAGTGCACCAGAATGCTCACCACACATCAGCTATCAGTGGTAAGACAATTCATAGATGGGGATTATTAGGAGGCCATGATTGGTAAGGACCAATGGGAAATTTGGCCAGGACCCTGGGGTTACACCCCTACTCTTTTCACCCTGGGATTTTTAATGACCACAGAGAGTCAGGGCCTAAATTTTATGTCTCACATGAAGGACAGCAGTATTGTGTCCCTGTCACTATACTGGGGCATTAGGACGCACATTGACCACAGGGTGAGTGCCCCCTGCTGGCCCCACTGACACCTCTTCCAGCAGCAGCTTTTCCCAGGAGGTCTCCCATGCAGGTATTGACCAGGCTCACACTTGCTTAGCTTCAGTGTGTTGCCAGTTGTGAGTTGCAGAGTGATATGGACTTACTTTCATTGTCAAGAGAAAACAGCAGCTGCAATCCTCGCATGGGACATACAGATTTCATAACAGCAAAATGTTCATTTTTCAACATGTCCCTGAAGGCAAACCACAATTAAACACCTCTGCAAGTGGAGCTTTAAACCAGAGAGTCATGGTAGTCATCTCAATGAATCACCACAAGCAATTGCAGTGCCTTCAGTTTCAGGTAAGCCTTTTTGGCTTTTTCAGCTTTTGGGAAAAGAGTGCCTGTCTTCATTGCAAGTGAATCATACTTCTTGAGAGCTTGCATAATGTGGAGCAGATGTGAAAACTGCTCTAAACTAAAATTTCACTTTATGTTAGGAAGAAAACAGGTGCTGGTTGAGAGAGCATGTTAGGTATACTGTCATCTTAGCAAGTGAGCTTTGGGAAGTCAGAGTAATTTTTCTAATTTTATTAAAAATTACCAACTTACCAACTGGTTATTAATATTTTAGCTAATTAATTATATACTGTATATGCAATATCTGAAAATACACTACTGCAACTCAGAAAAAATATTAAATTAAAGGAATCAGATTTCATATTCTGCGACGATTCATTTTAAGTTAATAGATACGTGGAGCACATTGTATACAATTGTATGCATTTTATTCAAATGAAATGCTTTTTTATGTTATGGCAGTATAATAAAACCTTCAAACAAGATATACTGTAAAGAATTTGAATTTGCGATAGCATAAGTATTCAACCCCTTAAGCATTTTTGCCAAAAATGAGTGTCTCTTTGGATAGATTTATACTAGTTTTGCACAGTAGGATGATGTAATTTATGACCATTCTTCCAGGCAAAATTCCTCCAGTTCTGGCAAGCTTAATGTGGATCATTGATGGACATCAAATGTCCTGCCATAACTTTTCTATTGGATTCAAATCAGGACTTTGACTCCTTGTCAAACCACTCCAGTGTGGCTTTGGCCTTATGCTTAGCCTCGATAAAATGCCAATTTTTGACCCAGTTTTAGATTCTAGGGTGACTCAATCAGGCTTTCCTCTATGATTTGCCTGTGCTTTGCTCAGTCATTGCTCAGGCATTCCAGATACTTCTCCTCACACAGTGCCTGCTGCTGGTTAGAAGCGACCTCTTAACACGACACTGCCTTCACCAATTTTGACAACTGGGTCAGTGCTAACTGAGTAATATGCTTGTTGGGCTTGAAGTAGAGGCAATACTTGGCATTTACAACAAATACATCATTTTCTGTTTCTACTGACTATAAAACCATCTGCTACATGACTGCAGTATATCCCACATGAGATTAAAGATATAAGATGAGTCTTTTTCAGTGTATGTTTCTTTTCTGCCACTCACACACACAGGCCAGCTTTGTGTGGTAACATATTTTTGATGTTTGATGTTTGAACAGTGACTTTCATTTCAGAAATTGAAGATTTAAAATCTTTGAAAATCATTGTTGGCTTCACAGTGGCATCTCTAATCAGGTTTTGTTTGCACTGCTGCTCAGTTTGGAAGGGCTACACTTTATCTCTCTCTTATTTTTTCAAAAGCTCTTTGGTCTTTATGGTTAATTTTTCATATCACTGTGGTTTAAAATTCAGATGGAAAATTCAGTCTGTCAGATGGAAATTATAAAAACTAACTCATTTATTTTGAGTCAGGTTAAATCACCTTTAAAATTATTCTTTTGCATCTGGAATAATTTAGGGTTCCAATAGAAAAGCTTTTGAATACTTTTGAAATTCTGTATATCTGCTTTAAATTTCTATAGAAAATCGAATTAGTTTACATCCTTTCAGCACTTTTTTAGCTTTTTCTGTATGGAGTGGATTTTGAAGATTTCACATTAAAGTACAAAGTCTCAATTGTACGTTTCATGACTGTAAGCTCAGATGGGGAAACGTGGAAACTTTGTAGAGGAATGAAACGTTTTGTATATGCATTGCGTAAGCATTGTGCTCGATAGATTACTGTGTACATAATCAGATACTGTGCCCTGCTTTATCAGCTTATCAAGGCAGCCTATTCTAGAACATTTGGCATTGCTCTTAGCAGGGAGGTAAAGTCATGTAGTGTGACTGTCAAGATGTGACATCAGAAGTACTTCAAACAGGCTGTCACAATAGGGAAAGGTGGAGCAAGTTAACAGCATGCATAAACATATGTAATTTCCCTTCCTTATCCATGGGAATGCCAATATAGACTTGTTGTGGCACTCCCTGTTTGGCTGCTACAATGTTTTTTTATGATACCTTAAAATGGAGCAGAATTTAAATTAAAGTAACATTTGAAACTGATGCCTGCTTAAGGAGAGAGAGAACTCTATTTTAAGTAAAACTGTTTTAGTACTGCTAAAATATACAGTATTTGCGATGATAGAATTTACATTTAAACTTAATTCAGTTAACTGTAAGCAGTCATAAAAAAGCTTAATAGTTTAAATAAAACTATGTAAATAATTATGACACAATTAAGAATAATTACAGTGGTGTTTTGATACAAATGAATACACAAATCTTCTTGGTGAAAATGTCCTGTTGGCTGACTTGGTGCACCTTTGAAATCCCTTTGAATGATCAGCTGAGACATGTGGTACAACTAGTATGACTATCTCATCCAATGTAATAGAAAAAAAAAATCCTGCGGTATCACAACATCACATTAGACACAAATAAACACCAAATGTGATTTATCTTCTTATAATGTTGTAGGTATAAAGCAAGGTAGACCTCACCAAACCAAAAATTGCTCAGTGGAAAGCTTTATTCACGTCTTCTTAATAAAATAAAGCCTTTACCTTTCATACCAATGGCTCTTCCCCAAACCATTCTCCCATGACTGTCAGGATATTAAGTCAGTATTTTTCTCAACTTACATTCAGCTATACAGTATATAAACGTTGTCATTATTATACAAACCTGCCCAAAAACAACCTTTGGCAGAAAGTCTTCTTAGGTCATAGTGTTTTCCTCTACTGACAACAAGTTGGTTATTGAGTGATGACTAAGTATTAGATATTGGTCTGAGACCACTAAGACAAAACAAAACCCAGCATAGCCTGAATCTAATAGTAAAGCAAGTTTAATAACTCAGAATCAAAAAGTATGTATACTTGCTTAATGCACACGGAAATGTTTAGAAAAGATGTACTGTAAGAGTTGTATTGAAATTGTTTCATACACTCCAAGTCACCAGAGACAGTCTAGGAAGTACTTGGGAATGTCTGCATAGCTTTTGTCCTATACATGATAAGTGATATCGGTAGTTTTAGCAAATTAAAAATGTTACTAACATGAGAAGTTCATTCAACCTATCTAGCTCATTTGGTCAAGTACTTTCCCCGGATCATAATTTTTCCTCTTAAAATGAACAGTTATATTGAGTTTTTAATGGCATTTTACTACATGGTAAATTGCTTTAAATATACTAAGCATCAAACTGTTCAACTCATGTCACTTGTTAGACAAATTCTAGATGTATATTTTGGAAATTGATTAATTGTTTAGGTGAAGTTTTGATAAGCTGATCGTTCGTGACTGACTGTGCTACAATTGTGATACACTTGAATGACTTGCATAAACATTAAATCAACTGGCACCTTTTTTATCATTAATTCATTAATAATCTCTTATAGTACTGACCACCTATTTATCTTCCTTGTCTTCCATCTACAACCACTATTCTTGCCAACACTTTTATTTCAACAGAAGGTTCTATATCACCTGAAAATACAGATCCAGCCTCATATATGGTACATGGCCTCTCTGGCCATCTCAGAATCCCTACACTGTTTCTTCTTTCTTTTCAGCATGGAATTAACCTCTACATTATCCTCTGCAGCTCAGCTCCCCTTCTGAGAACTAAATCACCTCATTAGTGAAAGAGTCGATTGGGCACAGGTAATGAGCTGATTTAATCTGTTGAATATCAAGCCTGACGAAAATCAAGAAATTAAAACACATAAAGGAAGTAATTTGCCCTAATTATCTGTGCCTTTGTGTTCATTCAAGGGGATTCACCAGCAGCAGAGCAAAGTTCTTCAGCCATGATTCAAGGTGTTGTGAAGACCAGCCTGTTAGCCTGCGGAATGATTTGTTAACTCTTGTGTACAACAGACTAATCCATGAGGATGTCCAAGTGTAAAGGTTTAGGTAGGAGTGTAGAACTAAAGTTTTAGTGATTGATTGGCAACCTGCCGTTATGGTGATACACTGGGACCTCACTTTGTTACCCTTTCTGAAGGCTCATCCAGATGTAACAATATTCCACCAGGAGGACACCCATCTGCATACTACTCATTTAACAACATATTTTCTGAAAGTTGTGATTGTTATAGTTTGGTTAAAGATGCCCTTACTCACCCCAGTTGAGAACCATTGATAATTTGCTATGAAAATGTGTTGGATGTGTTGACATACACTGTATTGTAGGTCTGTGTCATGTCTCTTCCATAACAAAAAAAAGATTTAGCCATTTACAAGACAAAAAGTTTGTGATTTTTTTGTAGTGATGTTTTCAATATTGTTATTACCCTACATGTATTAGATATTAATTATATGTTTTGGATTTTTTTAGTACATATTTAAAAATTAACTTACAAATTGAACCAAAGCTATAAGAAGAAAGAGAAAATCCACGTGATATGGATTCACTAATTTGTGTGAATGTAAAAGTATTGTATACTGACAGGAAATGTCTCCACAATTAAAGATTGGCCTTCTTATTCATGTCTTCAATACTTCAGAGCTTTCAGATATTTTCTTTAAAAAGGGATTAATCTGTGCCATCAACAGTGTCATTTGAGATTCAGTTTAATGATTCATTCTATTGGAATTGTGATGATTATTTCAATTATTTTAAGATCTTTTAAAATGTTCATTCTTACACACTTGGATTTTGTGGGGGTTTTATATTTAGCCTTCACAAAGGATGATTGCTCCATTTTTTAAAGGATTACACAAGGTTACAGACAACCACACATTGCTAATCACACTTAATATACTGTAGATTGATACTATGAAAGAGAATCCAACGTGACTTTTTAAAGAAGAACATAAACAAGCATTGCAGTAAGCATGTGTCAGTTAGAATTCCAGTGAACTTCATGTTGTTCTTTTCCATAGTCAGAGTTAATACTTTAATCAGATGAAATATGCACAATACAGGCTTATCCCACGTGTGGTCTTCTAACCCACTGCTTATCCTATTATTCCACATTTTGATTGTGGGATAATACCTGTGGGATAATATATCATTAATAATGTCATCTCAGAATAATGGATGGCTAAAGCACATGACTTGATCTTGTGTAGTTTTGGATACCACCTACAGAAATAGGAAAAAAGGAAAAAACTAGCTTGACTCGGGTGTTGTTAAGTAAATATAGTTTAGACATTTAATTTAGACAGATTTGTAACATACTGTATTCTGTGCTCTTTGCATAATTTATTAGCTTATGCATTCATACAGTTTTTGATGGTCATCAGCCACCAGGTCCTCAGACAAATAATAGAAATGTCTACATGACCCTAACCCCATGGATATTCTAATTTAAAACAACAAATACTTAAAAGAAAATACTTATAAAAACACTTTTGTCACGATCGTTACTCCTCCTCTTAAGGGCGCTCCAGCCCTTCCTCGTTCTGTCCCATTCCCCACACCTGTTTCTTATTCCAGCCCCTCTTTAGTTCCACCTTTAAAGTCAGACGCAGGCATTTGCCCGGCACTTCTCATTGAATCCCGTTTTGTGAGAGCCCGGGGTCCTGCTGCGTCTGGCTCCATTATGGTTTTAGTTTCCTGTTCCTCTTCCTGTTCCTCTTCCTGTTCCTTGTTCTGCTGGTCCCGACCCGGTTCTGGTTTTTAATTACTTTGGATGGATACCCTGGTCTTGGACTTTGCCTCTCGTTTTGGATTTCCCTTTGGGATTTATGCTTGGATTGTTTGCCCTGGACTCACTTCCCCTGGACACCTGCTCACCTCGGACACGCCCCCTGTCTCCTGACCGACCCCTGCATGATATTTTTCCCTATTGTTTCTTCACCTTTCAGATCGTGTTGTCCGCATAGGGCCCGGAAAGAACTGTTCTTGACAACTTTCACGATATTGTTTATGTATGAAATACCAGTTAAAAAATAGAACTTTACTTATTTTCATCATGAATCAATAGGTACAATAGGTTTCTTTTTTATTAACTTCAGTAGATGATTAGTTGGTTACCCAGTAGCCTAAATAAAATTAAACTAAATAAAATGCAATAATAATGATTTTCAAATTATCAGCTAATACCTAGAATTTAACATTTATTTTCATCCTGACATATACAGTACATGGGGCAATGGGGAAAAACAGGAATTATTTATGGTTAGTGGTTAGCTGGGTAGCTGACACAGCTACCCACCTGAACTACTATTATCAGTTTATGATTGGCTATAGAAATACTATACATTAATAAAACAAAACTGGTCATATGGATACATAATAAGAAATGAAAGGTGAGATTCCTAAGGACTGCAGCTATTGTTAGACATGCATCCAGAGAGACTTATCTTCATATTTAGAAATCATGCTTTAAACTAGAGTACTTCAATACATTAATTCTGTAAGTGGACATTGTTGTGGACTGGCTCCTGAAAGTTCCAGGGAGGAACCAAAAGGGGGTGGTAACACCTTTCTGAGGTGCAGAGTGTTTAGAGCAGCACTGTAGCATTTCATGTGAGTACACCATTAATTAAAGAATACTCACACGGAATTAGCCACACAGGAGTTGTTTAAAAGCAGAACTCAGAGAAGGAAAGGACTCTGCTACCTACATGAACATGGAAAGGGACTAGGAGGTGTTGCAAATGGGAGAAAATAAGATATATGAACTCTGAAACAGTCCCTAGGAAGAAGGAGCAGTCTTTACTTTGAATAACCCTGACAGAGGAATGAGGGTACCCCACAACACTGCCTTTGAAGAGGTAGAAGGACTGTGATGAAAGGAGTCCTACAAGCAGACAGAAAGTGGTCACCCCTGGAAAACACAGCTGGCCTGCCTTACTTGCCCCTAAGTCACTCATAGGGAGCAGAGGAAGAGTTCTCTCACCTGGAAGGCAATGAAATAATTGCCTCCAAACCTGGAGGTGGTTCGAGGTGTCAATGTTTTAATACCTAGTGACTTACGTGTAAGAGGAGAACATGCTCCATTGATGCAGAAATCCACTCAGTAAGAAGGCAGTTGCAAGTGGGCACTCTCAAGAGCAGGAAACTGGGAACAGGTGGAAATATCCTTTAAATACAAATTTGAACCATTTCTCCTTAAGGAGAAATGTTGAGATCAGTAATCCTGGAGTGAATAAGAAAAAGAGAGCCCAAAGAAGTAAACGAAGCTCAAGGTTTCATGAAAGGCTGGATGTCATGTTCAGAAGGTGGCGTGGCTCCACACCCACTGTATGACATGGGAAACTTTGGGATGGTCGGCCAGGCAGTGTAGTCTTTCAGAGTAACAAAGCTCCAGCATCATGAAAGAAATAGCCATAGGTCATGAATGCCATGTTAAATTCAGGTAGCTGAGGAATTGCTTGTTTTGGGCAGTAGATGTTTAACATGTACAGTACTGTAAAGTGGGTTTAAAGCAATGGTACATGGTGAAATGTACATTCTTGCTGATGAGTGTGGACCTGCTACAACAAATGCCATAGGATATACAGTATAATTATGTGTTGTATTTACTGTTGGTAACTCAGTGCCCTTCAATTCTTAACAGGGATTTAATGCTATTTGGATTTTCTGTTTGTTACTGAAACAGATTATTATAGCCAAAGTGTCAGTTGAGCAACATTTTGTGCTTAAGCTTATACCATATTGAAGCAAAGGAGTAATGAAAAGCTCCAGAACAGAAGATAACTGTAGTTTTTGCTTATTGAAAAGAGTAGTTTATCCTAGACCAAGATGCAATAATTGTGTTATTTAGTAATGGGATTCAAATACTGTTTAGCTTGAACAAATTCTTGAGATATTATAAAGATAAATTAATTCTCAGGATGAATAATTCAGGGAACAGACATTACCTACAGTATATTGTGGAATAATGACTTCAAGCCTGGCAACAACCTGTTTTGGGACAGTGGATCATTTAGTGCTGAGGCTCTCCACTTTCTTCAATATTTGTAATAAAGACAAGATTTTATTAACCTCTTTAAACAATAAAAATGAAATATCCTCAGAGCTCACTCTTCAAATTTTGATAACAAATATTTGATCAAATCATATAAGCTATAAATGAAATGGGCACAAATGTTTACTTTGAAAGTAAACATGCACAGTTTATGCTGGAATATCACTTACAATTCATGACACCATAATTAATAAAAGAAAAATATGAAAATTGGAATGTGCTTCCTAAGCCCAGATATCCTAACACCTAAAAAGAATGAAGAATAAAGGCAAAAATTTTTCTTTTTGTGTATAACCACAGCTGAAAGGCTAGTATTAACTTTGTGTCTACCGAGCTGTTGTTAATGACACGTTGTCCAAATCTAAATCTCCAATGGTCCTGTGGCAGGTAGTGACAGGTCTTGATGCCTCGTGACAGTGTACTAGCCAGACTGGGACAGCACACAGAGATTTGGACTGGTGTCAAGGTGTCTCAGTAGTGTAGCAATCGACACCAGTCGATACGGTATAAAGCATCTCAGTGAGTGGAAGCACAAAGAGCCACTGTAGGAGTGAGTCAGAGAGCAATCCTTCAAGCCTGAAGCTCAGGCTGTGCTAATTAGCAGCTGGTTAAAGCACTCCAGGATTCAGATACTGGACTGCAATTCCATCTGTCAAAGACCTGGGTGGCAGGGAAGACCCTTACCAAGGAATGTGATTTATTAGTAACAGAAGACAAATTACAATATGGACAGCAAGACTCATCGACAAGCACAGTGTGCAACACCTGTATTTGTAGTGAAACATAGTGTATCATACATGTCAAGAAAACACAAAGTGAAAACAGCTTATACAATAGAAAATCTACAGAAAATAATTTTTTAACACTGAGAAAAGGAAACGTCAAAACTTCTGCAAGTTGCTACTTGGTAATAGTTATCCAGAGGTTAACGTGATTAGTTGCAAAGGAGGCTGATCAGCAAACAGATCATCATTAATCCCTTTAAGTGATATTCTTAGCTGAAGCAGGTAGATGAAATTTCAGTTTGTTCAATTACTCAGTCTGTTCTGTTCTTATTAGGTTTTCCAATTCTGTATTGTTCTTCTTTTTTAAAGAATAATACCAAGGAATATTAAATTGAGCTTTGTATTAAAAAATAATTGTAAATATCTTTCACTCTTGCATTTTTTTATTTTTCTACATTGTACATATTGTAGTTCTTTTAAAATGTAATTTTAATTTAATTTGATTCCTATCTAGTGCCATGCAAGAGTACTCACCTTTTTAAGTTTTTTCTAATGGTATATATATATTTTGAATATTTTTAATCGAAACTTGAATGTTGAAACACATCATTTTTATGGGTGAAAGAATTTAAACGTCAACAATCCATTTACACAAGACTTCATTGGAAGGGTGAGAATATTTTTGCACGGCACTGATTGTATGTAATTATAAATTAAAGATAATTATAAATTATATATATTATGTATAACAATATACTGTAGTCATGAAACCAGAGATTTCACAAAAAAAAACCTAAATATTTTACTTAGAATTTCACATATTTGCTGAAATATTTAGGAATTTTGTGAAATTACTAGTTTCTTGGTCTTATGGTAACATAAGAACAGCTTCCACAGCTTCTGTTTTCCATGGGCCACATTGATGTCAGACAGTGGGCAGAGGGTTTCTTTTGTGAAGGATATTTCAAATCAAGTGAAAACTATGTAGTGTATTTATTACCACGACCTACATATCTCTCCAACCTCATGCCAATGAACACCTGTGGGGTTCCTGTTGAGGAATATTCACTGCTTGCTTCTCTTACCAAGTAATTCTAAGCAACAAGTAGCCCTATTGAAGATAGAATATCACAAACTCCTTTAAATTAAAACATCTTTGGAAAGTATACTGTACCTTTTTGCTGCTTTAATTAATATTGTTTCTCCCCGCGTCATAAGGACATTGTGACTGTGGACCTACCTAATGTGTCGTGTGTGGGTATTTCTGTGGGAAGTCAGGAGTGTTTTAAATACTGGAGTGGACATACTGTACACATTTATTCCACCTTCTGACTGACCACATTTGAAATTAGTCCCTGAGCAGAGCAGACACCATTGCGGATCAACAGCACACAGACAATTTATTAAAAACAGCTGGACCTTTCTCCCTTGAAAGCCTGTGCAGTAAAAAACACTCCCTGGCTTCTCCCAGGCCTGCTCTGGGGGAGCCGAGTGCTGCGGTTCCACCCATTTCCTTTCCTTGCCCTTCCCAGGCATGTCAGAAAGAAGCCAAGCCAAAACAAATCAGACCTGGAGTGGCTTCTGGACAGCCAGGCCTTAGCCAGTGAAGTAATTACAGACGGCAGGAGGACAGGGGAAAGAGGGGGGTTGGGGGTGGGCTAGTGCCCGTGACGTTGCCAGGCTAAATTGAGCCTTGCCAAGTCCTTTAAAGGATCCACAAGGGACATGAAAAAGAAAATAAGCATATAGATTTCTGAAAGTCAGGTTAAGATACTAAGTTCTTCTTGTTTTTAAATGACTGCTTAACCTTTTGCAGGAAGAAAGCTGAAGTGCAAATAAGTTTTAAGTGATAGCTGTTTCAAATTTGTTACAGGTGGAAGGGGAGTAAAGGTGGAAAGAGGACACAAATAGCCGTCAAACGTATTAAGAACATGCACTACCTCAGGAAAAATGTTTTGTGTAATATCATTTATCATCCAGGAAGCATCCAGAGGCCCAGTCAGTGCATTCAATTAATGGTCATTCTTATGCTGTATTAGACCATCACTGGTACCAGTATGCATTTTCTCAAACTGTTGTCAGCCATGATTTGTTCTAGATTCCTAAAATTCATTCATCCCTGTCCAGACATCTGTTTCTCATTTACTGGCACACCTCTGGTATTCTTTTACATAATTTAGTTAAATATATTCTCTAATTGTCTTAATTTGTCAGTTGTGCCTCTGGGCTATTCGTTTTTTAAAAGCTTGTCTAATTTCCAGATTTACAGATGACTGTCTCAGTCAGTTTCTTTTGTAATAAAATGTGAATATTGAATACTGACACAAAGCCATCAATGAGCACTTGCTTGAACCTTATACCACTGGTAGTCTATCATTTTAATCCACAAAAATGTTAGATGCAATTCAATTTAATGATCAGAACAGGCAAACAAGATTAGAACGCAAATTATAGCCTTTACACAACTTGGTCTAGAGATGAATTACTTGTTGGCTGACTGCTTTATTTATTAATGCATTTTCAGACATACAAGAGAAAAACATTTGTTCCAAATCTGGGTCATTAAATCTGTGCAGACATACTTTAGTAATTATGAATATGTGCTAGTTTTCTTGAAACAAATAACAGATATTGTAGACACTACAGAGCTTCTCTAGCAAAAAATAGTATTTCAACAAGAATAATACAGTATACAGCATATGAATTATTAAAACTTTATCGCTGTAATACTGTATTCACTTTATACTGTTCTTTTCATTATTTTATATACTTTACTATTCTTATAAAAATGTGGAGAGAACCCATTGCAAAACCAAAACAATGAAAATACCTTATTAGAGGATTTTTGGCATTTTCATAACAATAATAATTTCAGGTATTCTCTTGGCCTGGCTATTGTGTAGCAGCTATATAAATTTTTTGCACTCTTATATTTCCTTAACCTTTTCAACCTCATGATGAGCTGCAATGCAGTGCCAAAGCATTTTTCCTACTTTTTTTTAATAAAAAAAACACATTCAAGCACAAGTTTGGAAGAAAATCTAACAAAATCTCTTGTTTAGTCTGCACCATTCAACTCACTCATCCTTGTCAATGCATGTGGGGGACCTGGCCAGAGACTCCACTCACACTGCAATCATAAGCATAATAGTCTATTCAAGGAACCATGAAGAGGTGCTAACGACTGGGTGGAACCATAGAGATGATCACAATGAGGTGAAAAACAGCTGGAATGAAGTGTGAAATGACGTCATTTAAAAATTGCTCTTTCAAAAAAGAAACATAATCTTCGTTCCAGTATACAAAATCCCTTCTTGGGTTTACTGAAATATGACTTGACCCTTTCACAGATGGACATTTGCCAAACAGGTGTAGTGTTAGAAGGCTATTGGGTAATACTAAATACTGTATAAAAGTGTTGCTTATTTTGTTACATATATGTTATATACCTGTGACACATAATTAATAGAGATGTTACAATGTGTAAACAGTGAGCCATGGGTAGTTTATTAAAATGCAAAATGCAAAGGTTAATTCCGCACTGAAAAATAGGAAGAAGAAACACTATATTTTGGATGAAGAAAGAAGGCCTTCTTCAGGTGTTTGTTATTAAAGGTAATTAAAATACAGGATAAAGGTGACATTCCAATGTAGTTAATGTATTCTGTGATATCGATAATTTTCTAGATTAAGAATTTCCCACAAAAATATCAACCTTTCTGGTACATGATGTACAGAGTACAGATAGAACCCAATATCTCAGGCATTGCATCAGATACTGTACTGTATGTTATCAAATTACAGTATAATAGATGATATGATTTCAAATTAAAGGGTAAATCTAGTATAATCTGCCATTAAAAATCATTTTTAAAACACCATCTTAGTCTCTTTTTCTTTGTTTTCTTCAAATAAAATTTTTATGTAAACGTAATTATCTATCATAAAAATAATACATTAAAAAATAATCAGTTTTGAATAAGATAAAAATTAGATACTTTTTTTTTCTGTTCATCCAGTATCTCAATTTCGCTTTGTAATTTATGAAGGTACTGTACGTATTGGGTGTGAGAATTATGGGGAAAATCCAACTGAAAAACAAAAATAAATGTCTGATTTCTAAAAACTGCAAATATCATTTTCAATAGAATTTACAACACAAAGGTTTTATCCTAAAATATCAACCTTTACACAAAGTACAAAGTACACATAGAACTTGAATCTAGAATACAGATTTTTTTCAATGCAATTTGAACTTATTGATCTTTCATGACTGACTGATGCTGACTTTGACTGTTGCCAAGCATCATGAAAATCAGATTTTCAGAAAACACAAAACGTTACCAACGTACTGAAACTTAATTTTAAGAGAATTCCTTTATACCATCAATATGTTGGAGGCTAGACTGTCAGCATACTGTTATTTGACATCTTGGTTTCTAGAGCTTAAAGTCTTATAGACTCATCCTGACATGACAACATTTCAGCAAGAATGCATGTTCTCATAATCCTTATGTAACAGTAGCATTCTTGCAAAATGAGAATGTGACAGTTATACCATGGAATAACTGAATGAAAATCCTTAAAAATACAGTGTAGCGGCGAGGCTTATTAATAAGACAGAATTAAGGGTTGCTATGCTTTCCCAAATGAGGCCTCATCTCTCTGTTCATCTCTGTGGGGCAGCCACAGAGAAACTATTCATGCAGGCTGATTTAAAGATGTTTTCTTTTGATAAGGGACAGCTCCCAAATGGGGATGCACTTAGCTAAGCCTGACTGATCATGATCAATGGTCATCCATTGGCGCTTATCTGTCTAGGGAGTGCCAGATGGACATCTGGACTGCATTCCTAAGTGTCAGGAGTAAGTGACTCATATCTCACCTTGATCAACCAATCAGGGACTGGTAGGGCCGAGTAACCCACGTGGGACTCTGATGCCCATGGAACTTTCAGCCAATCAACGAGCTGAAGTTCCTCCAGGTAAAAACAGGCAACACAGAGAGACTTCTGTAGAATTCTGTGGACTTTTCTAAAGGGAATTCAAAGGAGAATTCCAGGGCAGGACGGCCCAGGAGCAGAAGGCTCCCAAGGGCAGGACATTCTCGCAGCGCGCCTCCTGACCATCCTGAGACTCAGCCCGGACAACCACGGAATGGCCAGTGTGTGCGAGTGCCAGAACTTTCTTTTGTTCTAAGAGTCTAGAGTGGAGGTTGCCAGAGAGTAACCAGAGGATCCACCCAAGGTTAGCATCAGCAGCAAGCCTCATGAACAGGTCGGAACTATGGACAGCTGAATCACTATTCAGAACTAGCGCTTTATCTGGAACGAACTGGTCCTCTTCCTGACTTGCTGGGACCCACAGTCATCTTTTCTCCTGTGCATAAACTGTGCTAGTTAAAGCCAACACTAACTAGCCGGTCAGTGAGCATCAGCAGCGTACCGTCGCAAGCCGCACAGCACAGCCTGGCACCGAGCCAGAGAGCGTGGATTGGACAGCAACAGCCTGAAACTGTTTCTTTGTGCCCGCAGGAGATCTGAATCCCCAGAGATTGGATGAGTATTCAACTTCACTGCATTACTGCTCGAGAATTCAATTGTTATCCCAACCAGTTGATATCAATTTAATTCCTAAGAGTTATGTACTTGTTTTGAGTATCTAATGTAGAAGTTATAACCAAGTTCATTTACGAAACGGTCTAAATGAATGATATACTGAACGTATGTCCTCTTAATATATGTAACTCTTTGTAACTGACTGAATATATACCTTTTGTATTCTGATAACCTTCTCGATAAGATCTGTTAGTTTTACATGCATATTCTATGTATTAATAAATGTATCCGCGTGTATTAGTACCTGTGTGTGTGCATTGTTTGAGTTATATTGCATGGTTGGATTCTAAAGCCATTAAAATAATCATTTTGTGATTTACTGCTACAATTAATAATTGTCCCAGTAAATGCCCAAACCCTACAGAACTGGTGCCTTCAGAGAGCACACTACAACAGTATCTGTAATCTTATTTCAAAGCAGACTTCACTGATGTACAGTACATCTTGTATTATCTGCAACAGTTTCCATGTATGCTTCTAGTCCATGACTTTCACAGCAGACAGCTTGTTAATCTATTTCATTGATACCAAATGTTAGTTATCATAATGAATTTACATGTGTCCTGTAACAGTCCACTCAAAGCACTTTCCAGGTAATGGGCACTCCCCTTCACCAACACCAATGTGTAGTCCTCACCTGGATGATGAGACGGCAGCCGAAGGGCGCTAGTATGCTCACCAAACATCAGCTATCAGTGGGGAGGAAAAGAGTGTACTAAAGCCAACTCATAGATTGGGATTATTAGGACCATGATTGATAAAGGTTAATAGAAAAATTTGGCTAGGACACTGGGATAACACCCCTACTCTTTTCAAGAAATGCTTTGGGATTTTTAATGACCACGGAGAGTCAGGACCTTGATTTTAAGTCTCATATGAAGAACAGTGCCTTTTCTATAGTATAGTGGTTCCCACCACTATAATTTGGCAATTAGGACCCACACAGATGGCAGGGTGAGTGCTCCCTACTGGTCTCACTAAGACTTCTTTCAACAGCAACCTTAGCTTTCCCTGATGGTCTCCTATCCAGGTACTGGCCAGGCTCACACCTGCTTAGCATAACTGGCTTGCCCATTGTGAGTTGCAAGGTAATATACAGTAGCTGCTGGCATAAATTGGATGTATCTTCTGTTTAGAGAATGAATGCAAAAGTTGGTTTCTCTGATGAATGTATGCGTGTTTTTCCACAATCATATTTTTAAGTCTGTCAAAGATGATTAGTTATTACAAAACATGCTTGGACTTTAATTCTTGTTAGTAATACCAACTCACTACTATCCCTCCCTGAATTTTGTGCTATCTCGTAGACCTGAACTGTCACTTTCTTGTCTCTAACTAGTTAGGGCAGTAGCACTGAGTTCTAAGGAGTCAAGTCCAAATTCTGAAGATTTTGTAAGAGCACTCCAAATTGGCGGCAGCCCAGGTGAATCCCAAGAATAAAATTCACAAGGTTGGCAAGAATTTTCCAACCACCATCTTATGAGTGACAGGCCTGGAGACATTGCCGGCCAAGTTAGTAAGTGGATATTCCCACTTTAGAAGTGATCAGTAAGAACACATGCTTAGTGAGCTCATTGAATGGGATCAGATAGGAGCAAAGTCTTAATTTAGCAAAGCTGAAAAACTGCAACTGGTAAGGCTTAAATATGAGGAGTGAAAGCTATATGTTTAAACTGGGGGTGACTTTTGAAGATTAACTGAACCTTTATACTTTCAACTCTCTCATTGTTTAGAATAAACATCCCCTCTTTGAAATAAAAGGCTGTATCAGTTCCCCTGTGCATGTCAGTACTAATATACTGGGCACTGCAAAGTCAATTGAGGTTTCCATAAGGTATTGCTGTGCCTGTGTGAGAATGAAATAATGTTCGTGTTCAAGAAAAGGCTGTGACCTCGCACATCTAGTTAAACATGCACATAAAAGTAATATATTGGTTTTTAAGGCATTTTTATTACCTACAGCGGATCTGTATTTGAACGCCTTGCTGAACTGAACGTATCTGCAGGTGTAAAAACATGCTATTAGGCCGTTTTTTGTAATATTTATAACAAAAGCAAACAGACTGAGAAGTTACATTATAGCTTTACAAGGTTCAGAATGACACAGAATTTGATTTTATTTTGACTAGTGAAACACAAATCTAATTCTATATGGAGATTGTTATAATATTTGGCAGCTTGCCATATAAATTGCTTGCCAAGATAATTTTAATCATTAACAGGGATTTATGATTGCTATATGTAAAGGTTTTAAGTTATATGATACTTTCTGGTGTTGTTGATTTAGATTACACATCCATTCTATGATTCATCATTTGGGGAACATTTTATTATATGATGTTGCAAATGTAGATCACGTTCAGAAACCTTTACGAGGCACCGCTAATTCATCTTCTAAATAAATGCATATTATTTTCTGAGGCTTTATCACAACTTGAGGTCTGTGATCATAGATTTGAGCATCAGTGGGACTTGGAGGCATGTAGTAATATTGGTGAATGACCTACATCTCGTCCAGTCAGGGCTGAACATCATGTGACCTGTATTTCAAAGATAATTTTATATACTACTATGCATAACAGTTTTTTCTGTGTTGCCTTTAAATCCTTTTGTCTAAAAAACTTACATGCAGTTGGAATAAAAGAAACAAGATGTTAAACAATATCAGATGAGCATAACTGTATCTTTCAGGGTTTTGTCTCTGCCCAATATTATAATTTCATGCAGGGTTCAACATTTTACCCCCATATTCATTATAGAACATTGGCAAAGAGTAATAATTAGGTCATTAATGACAGAGTGAAGTATTTTTTCAATCCTGGTGCTGTATCAGTTCATGAAGACTTAAGTTGGATTCCTGTATATTCCATATTCAGTAAATGACAACCATGACAATTTCAATGACAGATCAATCAGAATGCTTACACCATCTAGAATATCTCAATGCCTGTTCTTGCAGATGGAGTCTGTAGAAGAATGAGACCTCCAATCATTTCCATGTCATTCGACCAAATTCATTTTCTGCCAGGAAATGTGTGAGAGCTTGTTTGAAAATGTATTGTGTCCATGGCCTAAGAATTCTGGAGCTATGAAATCAACGTTGTTACCCTGTGGTAGAGAAAAAAATTAGGCAAAGATAATTAAATTTAATGATGTTGAATTTGCCAGCAAGAACAAAATAATCACATTCATGATTCATAAATAGATTCATGATATCACTATTGAAATCAATGAACATCCCTTGGCTCTTCATTGCAAATTAGCAGGCAACTAGTATGGTTATGTGACTATAACAATGCAGGAGTGGGAGGAGCCACAGCAAACACGATGCCCCAGACTGGAAGAAAGGAGAGCGAGGCCAAAAGCAAAAGAAAATTCAACCTGCCCCAGTGAATCATCACAGCAGAACATGAGAAAAGAAAAGAAAAAGAAACAAAAGTGCAACTTCAATACTCTCTACACGATCTCTTCTGGGACTATCACTGGAATGTTCTCCCTTTGTGGGGGTGTCAGGACTGGAGTCCAGCTTGCTCGTCCCTCTGGGTAAGTTTGTTCTTAAATGGCCCCCACAGCTGCAGCTCGTCCTTAATTAGGCAGGTCAGCTGTGGTTGCTAAGGCAATGCATTCACGTCCTCTGCCTCCACAATGAACATGCCCCACGTGATGCCACATGACGCCACATGACTTAAAACCTTGCTGTACATTATGACAACAAAACCAAGGAAAATGTACATGACCAAATCAGCCAAATTCTTTGATGAACCTCTTGGAAGATATGTGTATTATGCTTGGAGATTTCTGATGTGGAAAATATGCCAGTCTCAAAAAGAGAACAGTAAGCAAAGTGTTGGAAATGTCTATTCCAATGACATTCTTCTCACCAAATATATAGAGTATAGGATCATCATCAATACTACCATGTTCTGCCAGACAAAGCACAAATAAGCACAAAGTTTCACGGCAACATCTATAGTCAAGACTCCAGTAGTACCGGTTACATATGGCAATAAAGTTCAAGTTCAAGTTCAAGTTCAAGTTCACGTGTCATTGTCACTTCCAGGAACCATTGTGAATGTCCATGCAACAGTAAAAAAGCCACAAAACATTATTAACCCATGGGAAATTATGGGTTTTGACTGAACCAGATAGACAGAGAATATCTAGAAAGACCTAAGGCATTGAGAATAATGAATCAAAGCAAGACCATCAAAAAGAGCATATACAGTACCTGACCAGTTTTCTCCCGTGACAAAACATGCATAAATGAAAGAGTGTAGATGTTATTGCTGCCTTATCAGTCTTTTTTGTGTTCATAGAAAATTATCATTCAATGACATGACAATGATTTTGACAGTTGTCCATATTTATTAAGTCATTTTCTACAAACTTTCTATAAAACTGCATTAAGCTTTCTACTGTTAGTGAGACACCATTTCTTTGTAAAATAAACCAGTAAAAACTAGGCTGACAGAGGCCTTGCTGAACCTGATGAAATAAGAAGCTGGACTAAAATGTCTGGTGCTCTGCTTCAGTGACTTATATTTATGATCCGGTTAAAAAAACTAGCTGACTCTTTCCATGGCTTTACTACATTTTGCTTGCAAGTTGTCAGATATCTGGCAAAGACATTTATCCCTTTATGAGCCAAAAAAGCCAACAAGAAATGATGCAACAAAGTTAACATTATGCTTACATGAGCAGCAACAGCAGATGAAAAAAGATCTTAACAGATGCTTATGGAAGATTGAGACACAGTATATTACAGTATATAATTAATTGTAGGACACTTTCTTCAGACACATCTTGATCAAAATTCTTTATTCCTTTCTGAATAAATCCTAATTCCTCAGTCTTCAATTCATTATTTAATTCATTCTTTATTTCACTTTTCATTTGGATATTGAATAAAGCCGTCAAATAAGTTTTATATAATACTGTATGCCTTTAAACATATTTAATTTGGAAAGATAAATTAAGGTAAAATTTTACAACAAGAACTAAGACTAATACCACTACTACCACTCCTGTTATGAATAATAATAATAATAATAATAATAATAATAATAATAATAACAACAACAAAACATTAATTGACTAATGGATTATTTTCATTGCCAATAAAATGTACATGAACGTTTCTTCCATAAACAGCCAACCCCACCACCAACACCATTTATTCTCTTTTTTTGAAACTGAGTCTCTTAGAAATATTACCTTCTCCATTTCATCTTATTTATACAGTATATCTTGTTTTTATGTGCATTTTGTGAGTGGGGGGAAAAAGGAGGCCTTTTAATTTAATATCAACTATCTTTTTGATTTACGTTTAAGAGGTCATTAATTTAAGAGAAGTAAAAATCTGGTTACTCTTAAGCAAGATCTCATGTGATAAACTACAAACTAATATTAAATAAATTATAACAGTCTTGACAACAGCTAAAATTACAAAATGATCAAGTTATAAATCTTTGAAAAGCAAAGGTATGTACATTTTTACAGTATATCCATTATTAAAGAGTTTATTAGTACAGTGGCTCTCAACACGAAACCCAGGACCAAAATGTGTCTGCTGATTTATATCACAGTTGAGCTCTTAATCTCCAGTTATAATTATTACAAAGTTATAATTTAATATGAGCAAAAACAGGTGGGAATGGCACCGTATCAGACTCTTCCTCAATGATTGTTTTTCATTGTATAATAGTCCAGTAAGTTCATATTCAGGCAACACACCAGAATGAGAGATACCAATTACCAATCCCATTTGATCTTTTAGGGCTGAAAACAGATTTAAAATATGCCAAAAATACAAATATGCAAATAGAAAATTGAAATCACATGTCTTGAGATTAAGATGTTAGCTGGAGCAAATAACAGGAGCCAGAGTGTTCCTCAAGGACCAAGTTCGGGAACCAATTTATTAGTAGGCCTTTTTACACATGCTGTAATAAGTATAAGTAGGCCTTACCACAGTACAACAAGTTAATGTAAAATGTATTATTCTGTTCATACCAATTTTTGACCTGTTTTTGGGATGAGTCAAGATCGCGAACTATTTCTAAATCACCTGAACAACAGATTTACTGTAATATGCATTTCTAATGTGCTTAATGAAAATGTTAAACTTGGAGAGTGTCTCAGATAGTAAAGACTGTCGTTTGAGGACAGGATGAATCCCATAGCCCAGGTATCATTGGATTGAGGCTAGACTGTCATAGTGCACTGTGCCTGCAGATAGCAAACAACTGATCAATCGCTCCTGAGGATTGATAAGCCTAGCACAAAGTAGTTCAGGTGGGTGACAGCGTCAGCTGCTAGAAGGCTGCAAAGCAACAAGTAATAGCTTTATTCCATGCTGAAAAGAGAAGAAAGAAAACGTTTCGGCTGTGGAGCCTTCTTCGGGTGTAAGAGATACAAAATGTAACCACTTGCAAGTTTTATATAAGTTTAAATTACAGCCAATGTGTTTAAATTACGGTGAAAATTACTGCCATCATGAGTTCATCAGTTTTTTTCTTCATTTCAGATAAGATTAGGCTGTGATTGTGATAAAATATTTTATTTGTTCTTCTGTAGAAATAGCAGTGACATATTTAGCAAGTAGAATGCTCTGAGAATGCAACCTTTGTCTACCTTTCTACATACAGTAGGTTATGAAAATAAAAAGCTTTGTGTTTGCAAAAATATTAAGTGAAATTAGCATTGTGTGAAAAGTAATTTTAATACATTATTGTGCTAAAAAAAAGAATGTTCAAACTATGCATATACTGTATAACCCTTTTTGCCAACATGTAATGCAAGTTTAGACTTTGGGAGCACCTTTTGTTGTACAGTAAATAAGCTTTAATTCCCCATTAAATTCTAATGAAATCACTGAAGAAAGTCTATATGAGGTTATATAATTTAAGATTATATGCAACAACATCTGTGCCATGATCAAAAGCATAAGATTTGAAAATTACCTGGAAGGACCTGAATTAGAGAAAGTAAGTGTTCAATTTTGGACAACCTTTAGGAGTGTAATACAGTATACATATGATACAGTATGAATCCTAAAGGGATTACATAGTCTATTTAAACTGGGATGTACTGTACCAATTTTCATAAAATAAATGAAACATGGAATCAGTTAAGTTGATACTATAATTTTACTAAAAGAAAAACCCTAATGTTTGGGGACTTATAGATCATTTTTGGAGCACAGTAGGATGGTTGAGTTGACCAATTAATGAAAAAGTATTGCGGGACTTATATATCATGTTTTAGATCATTTGTGGCTTCCCTTGGTATGCTGCCAATGCAAAAAAGGTCCTTTCACTCACACCAGAGACCACAGAGATGGAATATCAGACCAGTGTAGGCTCCAGCATGTTGTATTAGAATCAAGGTTTATTGAGCCAACTTCATAACGTTCCTCAAACAGTTGGCATAATGTCTTGTAACAGTAATTTAAAATTATTCTGGGGGGTTTGGTGCCTTTTAAAATGAGTATTTTTGCAACTATCCATGGATCATCCTACATTTTCACAAAGTAATAGGAATGTATAAAGTAATATAGATGAATCAACATATATTGTACATACAGTATACAAAATTTTAATAATCTAGAAATATTTCCTTTTGTTTCACAAAGATGATTTTATTTATTATATGCTTTTTTCACATCTAAAGCACATTCATGTCTCACATACTGTAGGTCAGAACAAAGTTTGCCATATCACTACAGTATATCTCATATACAGTATTTCTAGTTATCAGATATACAGTATCACAATGCTCAGCCGCAGTATACAACAACATTGTAACAAATGACAGATTAAATAATAGCAAATAGAAAAATAAGAATAGTTACAAACAAGGCTATTTAGCTCATTTAGCTGATTTGAATTTTTAGTAGCTAGTTGATCAAAGTATCCTGTCCAGCAATTTCTGGGAAGAAGACTGGGTTTCCTTAAAAAAAATCTAGCTATATGGGAGGGAAACACGTGCCTCCTGCCTCCAGTTCTTACTTTTAAATGTACTTCCCTGTAGTCTGTACTTGTGTTATCTGGCTTATGTGTTCACTGTTTATGTCACGGAACCTATACGTGGAATAGGAGGATCCTTATGTGTGACCGGAATCCCACAGGACGCAGAGTAGCAAAGGGACAATCCAAAAGACAAAATCCAAAGGCTGGGTCGATAAGGGAGGCAGAGGGTCTGGTAATGAGAGATATTCAAAAACAATTCAAAAGACAAAATCCAGAAGGCAAGGTCAAGAAGCAGAAGCTTAAGCTTAAGCTCTTAACAGGAGATCAGTCAAAAAGGTTTGGAAACACACACTGGAGAATACTAAGAAAAGCTTCTTAATAGTGAGCATGGGAAGGTGTGCGAAGGGGGTTTAAATACTGAAAGGAAAGGGGTGTGATTGGATGATTGGTTAGGGAGTGAGAATTTGAGGAATCTGATGCATGTGAGAATGTGCTGGGTTCAATCAGGGATGAGATTGGGCAGCAGAGGTTCTGGGAATGTAACGTCGTTTGCGAGGGAGAGTGTGGGGCGTGACAGTTTATTCTGATGAATTTCATATGACTGACTTTGATATTGCCCCAAATTGATTCCATAGCAGCAATATCTTTTTTTAACAAATGGATGAAAATTCTGCAAAATATGTATGAAAAATTATGCATAATTATGCATAATGCAGGAAGTGTACCTCACTTTGCTGTTCCTCTGACTCTTATTCATTTCCACCCCAGCTGCCCAGGTTTGAGTCCCATGAATCTCTGCAATTACTGTCTGCCAACAGCCTGCATCTCACAACTAGTGCCCCACTGAAGCTAAGCAGGTGTGAGCCTGGTCAGTACCTGGATAGGAGATCTCCTGGAAAAAACTAAGTTTTGCTGCTGGAAGAGGTGTTAGTGGGACCAGTAGGGAGCACTCATCCTGTGGTCTGTTTGGGTCCTAATGCCCCAGTACAGTGATGGGGACACTACACTGTAAAAAGGCACTGCTCTTCGGATGAGACGTAAAAATTAGGTCCTGACTGTGGTCATTAAAAATTCCAGAGTAGGGGTGCTACCCCAGTGTCCTGGCCAAACTTCTCAGTGGCTTTTATCAATCATGGCCTCCCCATCTATGAAGTGGCTTCATCATGCTGTTCTCCTCTCCACTGTCAGCTGATGTGTGGTGAGCACACTGTGCACACTCTGGCTGCTGTTGCATCATACAGGTGCACATTGTTGGTGGTGAAGGGGAGTCCCCATTACCTGTAAAGTGCTTTGAGTGGAGTGTCCAGAACAGCGCAACATTAGTAGAGTATAAGGAATTATAATATTCTAAATATGATTTCATTAGTACATTGTGATGACATCCTTTGATTTCAATTCTATACTTTTAAATACATAAGCTAGCATTCTGTTTTTATTGCTTCTCCAAATTACCTGGAAGATGAAAATAATGTTTTCTCACTTACATCTTTCTCTGTAGTAACCTATTCAAGCTCATTGTTTCTTATTTTATATCTGTAGTTTGTTTTGTTTCCTGCATGCAACAACCTACATTTGTCTATATTAAATGTCTTCTATAAGGTGTTTGACCATTCATGAATTTGGTTCTATAATCCTACATGTAATAATTATCAAACTTAATGGTGTATAATTACTTAGTTTGATTTTGTAACTTTTTTATGGATGGGCACTGCGTTACCAAATTTCCAGCCATTTGGATGTCACCCTGTCTCTCAAGACTGTTGAAAGAATTGTATTAATAGTCCATTTTTACATGTGCTACCTACGACCAAGGTACAGCTTTTCAAAGGAGGTGGGAAGAAACTGGAGCACCCAGCGAAACCCAATGAGGTATGGACAAGACATGCAAACTCCACACATAATAAAGAACTAAATGGCGTGCTTATCAAGAGAACAATACTTTCTTGTCTTCAGTAAGTTGGCTGACTCAGTTCGCATTCTGTTGAAAATCAATGAGTGTGGCAGAAGTGTACAGAAAGATATACTAATTGGGTGCAAAAGACAAATTGATGGGCAAGTCAAATTGTGATTGTTATCAACCTGACTGTACATATAGGTACATAGGTATAAGTATAGGTACATCCTTCAAGTCCTGGGGCCTCACTTACTGTCCTTCCTGTGATGTCAGCATGATTTAGATGCCCTGCTCTCCAGACTTGAGCTACATTGAACATTTACGGTTTGAGTGGGAACGATGTGTTGCAGTTAGCACTCAGAGACTGTTTTTGTTAACTGGATGACTCTGAGAGTATTAATAATCAGAGACTATATTATTGAACAGCATAATGAATTACGGTGTGTCACATATGCTCCCATATTACCTGCTACAAAAAAAATAATTGTAACATTTAACATTGGGAATTTGCTGCAGCTATAAATGATAAGTATATTTTAATGCTCACTATACAGTGTACTGTGACATTGGAGGTGAAAAAATGTGTAGAATGTTACTACAGATCTTAAATCCAAGAATGATCAAACTTCCATAGTTTTACAGAAGCC
Organism: Lepisosteus oculatus; assembly: GCF_040954835.1. NCBI lineage: Eukaryota > Metazoa > Chordata > Actinopteri > Semionotiformes > Lepisosteidae > Lepisosteus > Lepisosteus oculatus. The sequence continues at coordinate 30,238,503 of NC_090701.1, forward strand.
TACATTAATCATTACATGCCTTCTCAGCTGAAAATGTATTTTATATACATTTTCACAGACAGACACCTAGCACATCCATTGGCTCCCCAAAGACCTGTAAATACAGTATAACTGAAAGCATTTTGTGAATGTGGTGTATATACAGTACGACAACAAAGCCTATAACTTATTATCATTTGTAATACTTCCTTTTCTGTTTTGGAAGTCATAAAAACTGACCCACATCGCACATATAATTGTCAGGGTAAGAGTTTATAATTCATACAGGAAAAACCCCATGCAAAGACAGTTTTAGACTGGGAGTTACATATGTCTTGGGGTGAGACATTTCTCTAATGCATCCTATCGTAATCACTGGACTTGTAATTTTAGATCTGAGGTTAAAGTTACACTCTCTGTTCATAAGTTAGAGTTTAGGTTTTAAAGAGATTCACGGTTTACTGCACCTTCAGGTATGATGTTAGCACTTATGAGGAAAGGGATCTCATTTATCAAAAAAATATCATGGAGGATACAGGGGTTCTTATAATAACATGTCTTGACACTATTGCATTACCTGTTTTAAATATACAGTATACACTAGAGAATATAATATCTAACTCTGAACCTTTTACCTCCCTTAGAAGCACATAAAGAATGTAAGGCTGATTTACTCATAGTTTAATTCACAAGGTCAACATTCATCTAATTCCATTGCATCTCAGATATAAAGATGCTCGGTTACAAAAGTAACATTTGAATCACTGGATCTAAAACAAAAATATTACAGTATATGAAAATGCCATTGCCTTCATGGTGGCACAGTGGTTAGCATTGCAGCCTTTCTGCACTGGGGCCTTGGTTCAATTCCAGACCTGTATATGCGTAGTGTGTATGATCTTCCCATGTTTGCATGGGTTTCTTCCTTCTGCTTTCCTCTCACAGTCCACAAATATATGCAGTAGCTTAACTGGTTTCTGGGAAAATTGCCAAAAAGTGCCCCTGGTGTGAGTGTGTGCATGTCTGTCTGTGTCTGTCTGCCCTTTAGTGGACTGGCGTCCTGTCCAGGGTGTATCCTGCCTTGCGTCCATTGATTGCAATGATAACCTCCTGCTCCTCCATGACCCTGAACCCTGAGGTTGGAATGAAAAGGCCACATCCATGGAGACACAAGAACATGGAATTGATATCAAGTTTGTTAACCATTAGGTTTTGCCTTTCTGTCTTAATGTAGTATACCAAAATATCTAAAAAATGTAATTCTGTACCTTAAAAAATAGTATGAGGTTTTTGTTTCAAATTTGCTGAACTATATAAAAGCATATACAATAAATAAAACACTATATGAGGAGGACCTTCCTATTTTTTCATGACTAGCACATTTTGCAATTAAAATAATAACCTTCCTCACTTTGCATTTATTTTTCACAATTGAATATCTGAAATACCATTAATAATTCTGATAATGCATTCTTATCTTATGAAGGAGTGTGACATTGAAATTCTTATTATTTCATCTGATGTGTTTTACAGGTTCAAAAATGATCCTAGATGTCCAGCCATTCTGGAAGGCCAATAAATTGTTTTGTTTGGCATTCTCTATGTGTTGCTTCTGGTATGTTGACTATATATATTTTGTCTGTCCCATATTTTACTTTCTTTGGAACTATTGGCAGGTTAAAAATAATGACCATGAGGTTAAAAACTAAATATATCAGTGTGTTCCCACCACCTTACTATCAATTGAAATTACTATTGTTATTATTAAAATTGGAGGCACACTGTGTTGTCAAATTATTATGAGGAGTTTAATTTATAATCAATATTAATATTTTAAACATTACAAATATTACTATTAGATATTGCCAGTAAAAATCTAAATTTGTTTGTCTCCACACATATGCTGCTTTATTACTTATTTTAGAGAAACTGAATCAATTAAGCAAAGATTACATACAGTGAACGTCAGCCATCAGATTATGTTCACATTTTAGCCAAATTATCTACAGTATAATAAAAACATTGTGAAAGTATAACAAAAAACATTACAAGTTAACAAAAAACAATGCCAAGTTCCAGAAATAATTGGGGTAAATTTGGCTCCCAAGCAACCAAGCACAATTTCTTAAGTGCTTTTCAGCTTTTCTCTGATTATTAAAGTTGCCACAGGAAGTGTCATCTCTCTGCAAATTATTTTTATACTTCAGCTTTTCCCTATGATGAAAATAGATTATGTGTACCGATAGTTGCATAACCTTAAATTACACCATGTTTATTTTATTTGCTCCAACTATTGACACTCACTTTATGAAAAGCATGAACCAGAACAGGGATTGCTTACTTGAAAATTTACATAAAAATGTTGCTACCAGAATAGGGTAGGCTAATACATTTTCAGGCACTGACTTAGCTTGAGATTTCAATATTTTTTTTTGTGTATTACTGCCGTTAAAAATCAGTTTTCTTCCATAACTCAGGATGGTGTTCATTTAATGCTGCCATCTGTGACTACTGCACTAGTCTGCTGCAGCTTGAAATCCTTGTACATGCTTGTGATTTTTGAGAAAGCCTTGTAACACTAACAAAACACTGACATTTTATCTTTCAGTATAAACTCCTGGGGGGGGGGTCGGAGAAATTTCTTATTTAGAAATGGACTGGACATGTATGAGCCAAGAGCCTTTCAACTGGTTGTCGTGTAAGATTAGACCGATAGAATTTTTTTAAAGGTAAATAATGTTCACTTTTAAACACACATAATTCATCAAAATAACTCCACATTCTGCTTAGTTTTGTTGTTACAATATTTTATATACGGGTATAAAACTTAAGAATTAAGTGCATATTGCTAAATAAGTCAACTATTTTAAAAACCACTGGACAGAAATTTTAAAACACATTGACTTAAATATTTGTGATGTTAAAGCCATACCAAATTTATTGTAGGACCTATGGTCAGTGTGCTTCTGAGTTCTAATTGAGTTATTGAATTAATTTATTAAATTAAAAATACAGGATAATACTTTCAACTAATTCTGTCCTACAAATTTTCACAAGTTTATATTGACATGGAATTTATAGTTTCAATCTATCTTTCCATCCATCCATCCATTTTCTAACCATTTTATCAAATACAGGATCACGGGGAGCCGGAGTCTCTTCTGGCAAGCAATGGGCCCAAAGCTGGATACACCCTGGATGGGACACCGGTCCATCGCAGGATACACATAGACACACACATACCAGAACCCACTTTCTCAGAAACCAATTGACCTACAAGTTTATCTTTGGACTGTAGGAGGCAATCTGAGCAGCTCATGGAAACCCGCACAAACAAGGGGAGATCATACAAAAGATAGCAGCTCAGGAATTGAACCACTGTGGCACCATGCCGCCCATTTTAAGTTTGCATTTTATAATTTTAAGTAATCAAGTTTTAAAAACAATATTGATAATAAAAGAGTATTAATAGTAACAATCATTCTAATAATTCTAATTATACTAGTACTAAACTTTATATCTACTGCTAAAAACTTTGAAAATACAATAGGCAAGGTTAAACACAGTACAGTTGATTCATTGCTTTGGTGTATTATGTCTTTACTGCATTAGCTCTATGAGGAACTAGCCAAAACTACATCTTAAGTGGGTTCAGTCTCACATTTAGTGCATTTTGTATAAGGACAATATACTGTAGGTATAAGGCCTCTCTTGCTTGGCAGCAGTTAAGCAAGGCTATACCTGGTCAGTACTGGGATGGCATACTTGAAAGGTAATCCAGAATGCTGCTGTACAAAATTTTAGTGGATCACTAGGTACAGTAGCTTTAATTTTTCTGGGCTACAATTTCCAGATCAGTGCTCTGGTATTGGGACAGGAAACAATGTGCTGTAGAAAGTGTCATACTTTGGTGCAATGTCTGGATGAGACATTAATCCAAAGTTCTAGATATTTGGCCAATATCCATGGTGTCCATCCTGGTTCAGATCTTCAGATCCAGTGACAGTCTCTAAGATAGTTGTTGTAGCCCTGAAGTCCTGGCTAAATTTCACACTAGGGTTGCAGCTTTTGAAATACCTAAATTTCATCCTTAATTCAAATTATGATCTGCCCTGAGGCTGATGCACCTCAGTGTTGGATGCAGTTAACCCCTCTTTCATGTAAAACACTTGGTGATTCTTTTTAGATAAAAAGTACATTTATATGGAAACAATTATTTTAGTTAACTTAAACATACAGTACCTACAGTGAATAGGCAACCTTCTAATGAATTATTTGTTTTTTGGTCACATTTTAGAAATTTGATTATTGATGGTAAACTAAATTAATTCTTCTTGTTCTCTATGATTATAACTAAGAAAATTATTGAACCACAACTGCATAATTGTTATGCTATTTTAATATGATGCTAGGAACTCTGTGAGAATAAATAAAGCTTTGATCTAAAATAGTTTACAAAAAATAATAATCACTCCCAAAACACTGGTTGCTTTACTTTTTGTGAATGTTCCCTAGATTATCTCATGTATCTGCATGAATGTGCTACATCTTTTTGATTTAAGAACAGAAAGTAATGTGGGTTGAATAACGAAGAAAATTACAATAATAACAGCAATCTTACATTTGCCTGGTTGTGGTCGTTTGAAAGAGTACTGGACTGCTCTTCTTAATCCTGGCGCTAAGATAAAAACACTGGCATTAAGCTTCTTCTTTGGCAGGCAAGTTGCTCCACTCTCCCCTGTGATCCAAATAAGCTCCATTATTTAATTTCTCTTTTCTTCCACAGCATAAATACAATGTAATAAGTTTGATGATTGGCTCCTTATCATCTTTGTGACATTCTGCTGCTGCTATTTCAGTAAAGGTCAACCCATATACCAAATAAGAGATTAAACGCAGATAAAACAAAATCAAATTTAAAAACAATATTTCCTAGGGGAGTGACAGCACATTTGAATGTCAGGTAAAAAAAAACAGATGTCTGAAGGAGAGTTGTGTGACTATGCAATTCTATATACTGTATTGCAAAGCACTCAAAATAAAACAGACATTAGGAATCATATCTGGTGCATTTAAAATTAAATCAAACACACAGTGATAAATGTTATTAAAGTGTTATGTAAAGCTTATACTTTTCTATTTGCTTCAACACAAGGTTAACATAGTCTCATCCTTTCAAAATTAGGCATTTTATTCTTATTGTTGATTCTGGCCAAATGTTTTTTGCTGAAAAAGAATGTGAAGATAGCCTGAGCACATAGTTCTATGCCAGACACATTAATTATTTATCATTAAATATTTGCAAGCAAATTTGCTCTATTTATTTGTGTCAACCGTAGGGATGGGCCAAGATAAGATTCCGAAGTCTACTGTCTGTGATTTTATTGAGGTTTCAGACACTTGGGAGTCCTAAAAATGTCTGACAATGCCACAGTATAAAACCAAGTGAGGAAAGATTTCTAGGAATTCTCACAAAGTAGAATTCCTTCCTGATATAATTTCCATCAGTCAATCTACAGCAGCTTTTGCAGTGTTTGCCTCCAAAACCAACTTGATTTCCCTGAGAAGGTAGTAATTATATATATATGCTGTATATGGCTAAGGAAAAAACATGTTCTAATCACACCTTCTGGGCAATTAATGAAAATATGGATTATCAAGGTTATCATCTCGTTTGCAATGTTGTTCATGGTGTGATATTAACAATGCAAAGCAGTTCTTCATCTTATTATTAGGGATTCAAACATCAACATTAGAGTCTGTTATTGTTCAGATTATTTTTCCTTTCCATCCGAATTTTTAATGCTATAAAATCTGAAACCTTGGGAAAAAAAAGCTTGAAGAATTTGGAAGGATTTTAAAGACCTATGGAAATTTGTGTCAGAATCAAATGTACTCTGGTAGGTCATATGGTTTGGTGCTCATATGGGATATTTCACAAAATTTCTCTGAAACTAATGGAAGCACAGATTTGAAACACTGTGCACAATGCTACCTTATGCCTAAAATGTAATTTTGTTAGAATTGTTCGGGGTAGTCTAATGATTTGGATACTGTATGTAAAAAAATGTTTCAAAGACACATTCCCACAGCAAGTTAATGAAACTTTAGGTATTATTATCATGAGTATATTTGCTTATTTTGTGACATTTTGTGCCATAAGCTCATGAGTAATCACAGACGAATGGGAGACCATAGGTGAATTAAGATGGTTGGTCATATGATTTGGGAGTCACTACTGTATGTCCTCTTCTTTAACTGAATTCAAAATGAGCTTATAATGCAATGCATTTCTATATAAGGTCTTATGTAGAAATGATTATTATGAAACACATAACCAAAAACCAAAAATGTCTTAAGTATAGCCCCTGTAATATGTTTTGTACTACTAATTTAATGTTTTTGAAAGATGAAAAGCAATATATTATTCAGAGCTCAGCGATCACTGCATGAAAATCTCCTTATATTATTGGTAATAGTAGTATTTATGTTGGTTAAGAAAAGCAGATTGTGTTTCACAATACGATAAACATATCAAAGTGAAGTAGATGTAAGTGCAATTCATTCCTTATTTAGTACTGGAACCAGAGTGCCAAAAAAGTGATGAGGAAATCAGCACTACTGTAAGAAAATAAATTCACAATAGGAGACACAACTGGAGGCTCACTTATTTTGTAAATACTGTTATTGGCCACAAGAAATTCTTTAAGGCTGTTAACACAGGAAATTTGGACATATGGCTTGCATTAAATTGTATGCATCTAGCAATATACATATATAAATGTTTATTTACATTTGGCTTGGGTGACTTTTGTTTTGTGTGCATAAAACATAATTCTTTGTTAATTAAATGTCCACAAAACATGTACAGTTCTATGAATACCTAAAACCCATAACATACATTTCTAGTATATACCATTTAAAATGATTAACTGTTAGTTTATCTATTCATTTTAATGAATGACAGAAATATTTAAATAAATGTATTTATTTACATGAATAAAGAAATGCAAATTAAATTAGTTTAGTAGTATAAACATACAGTATTACATATCCCCATTAAAGGTATCTCTAATCTGCTTATTTATTTGAATCCTGTTCAAAAATAATCTTAATAAAGAAAATACACGTTAGAGCACTCTGTTTCAGATTCTACATTGCAAACTTAAAACTGTAGACAAAACATAATTCCTTGACTTTGCTTGAAGCAAGAAGAATAGTAACTTTCCTTTAAAAGCAATCTTAATCTTGTGGTCTGTGATTTCCTGAGATGTTGATGTTGCCTTGATGTTTCAATGTTACAGTATGTGGTGGTTGGACATTTTCTTTGGCTGTAGTGGATAAATACCTCATTTGATCTGATAGTTGACTAGCTTGATCTACAGGGAGTGGACAAAATAATGGAAATAGCATGCAGTATATGAATATTTATTAACTATTAAGGATTTGTGCCATCCTTTTGCCCAGCTTTGTAACAGCTTCAGTGCTTCTAGAAATACTGTTATAAATGTTATAAACTGTTTCTAGCAGGATATTGGACGATTTTTCAAGCCCAAAACCCTCCAGTTCTTCGAAAGATCAAGGAAGTAAGAATATACTATGAACTCTATATTCCAAAATTTCTCATACCGGTCCAATTATGTTTAAATGGACATGGCAATGGAAGGTATTTGACTTCATCTTGGTGTTCATGAAATTACGTTTGAATGTGTTTGGCAGTATGCATGGTGGCATTACCATCTTTGAATATTAACACCGTAGGATACATCTGGTTGCTTAAAATGGCTTTGTATTCCCTGGGTGTAATTCTACCATGCATAGGAACCAACGACCCACACCATAACAGATACACTACTATGTTTAACAGTTCGGAATACAGTGTGGGTTGAAGGTTTCAGATCATCAGAGATGTTTGGTGCTCATTATTACAGGTTATGTGTTGCTGTGCAATGGTCTTGGGTGCAAACGGTTTCCAAATGTCAGTAGTACCGTAAATATAAGATCACATTATTGGCCATATATAATTTCTTGTATTAGGAATTTGCCTTTTCGCATACCCCCACTTGCTCTCCATGAGACACACGGACAGGGAGAGAAGCTTGGGGTCAGAGCGCAGGGTCAGCCATTTATACGACTGGAGCCACAGGTGCAATTCCTTAGCCACAGAGCCACCGCTGTACACCCTGTGCCAAATTTGTTAAAACTCAAGATTTTGTTCAGAGGTATAGGTTCAGTTCTGTGGTAATTTTTAAGGCCATTGTGTTCTATTTTTAGCAACTATCCTGTTAACTGTCCATCTATCACTATTGGTGAACTTTGAGTGCAACCAATGTGCCTCTTTCCTGATATGGTCTTATACACCTTGATTGGTGAATACCATCATGATTTTTGACACTGTCGCCCTTGACACATTAAATACACTTGCCATTTCTGTGACTGAAACACCTGTAATTTATAGAGCAATGATAGAAATAGTCATGCTGCATGCCTTTATTTCTGAAGTACAGTATTACCTTCATGAGCACAAGGGATACAGTCAAATATAACACTGGTATGGAATGTGATGAGTGGTTTTGATTGTAGATCACAGTAAAAAGCAATGAACTGTCATATCTGGGTTTTTTAAATAAATTGCTGCTATTGTTAGATTATGCATTAAAACATATATTATGCAAACACTGTGCATGAAACACAATTAATCACATATTAAAATGACAAGTACATTTTTTGGGGAAAAACAAAGAAAAAGCAAATGTCAAAAATAGTTTGTTTTTTTTAACAGCCATCAAACCAGAATCAACAGCACATGGACATTTGACATTTACACAAATTGATGGAGAGAATATAATGGCACATGTATCCACACCCTGGATTTTTTGTAATCATTACTGTTGGTTGGTGAAATGAAGGATTTTAGTTTCTCAGTATTGTAAGATACTAACAAATGGGAGCTGTGGTAAAGTTGGGCTATGAGCCATTAAAATACAACTCACATGTTCTTTTCGGCTCATTTGTTTACAATATTAATTTGATTTCTGAATTTTCTTTCCTCTATATATTTCATAATGGCTTTTAACCATGGCCATCACAACCAAGCATATTTCAGGGATGACAGCAAAACAAAACAGCCAACATGCAATATTTTTGTTACACTTATCTACAAAATGTAATACATTAATGTATACTTGTCATTTACTGTAAATTTAAAAGACTTCAAAATTAATAAATTCTTTAAGATAAGTCTAAAATGTAAATCTATTAAATTATGTACTCTTACTTTATTGGTGTTGTTCTTGGTATTTGTGGTTTGTGAAAATATAAAAATTGAGTAACTAATGAAGTGCAATAACAGTATTTCTGTGAATAGTCTCAGACATGTTGGCTTGAAAGACAAATTGTTCTTAGATAATTTACTACTATATAATAAAAAAGTAAGGTCAAGCACAAAGACAGACACAATAAAAAATATGATAAAGCAAAGGATGTTTGGTACACAGGAGCTTATTTAACACCTTAAGTGTGTTTTCTTGAAAACACTTTGCTTGTCAAACATATCGTCTTCTACATTGCACTACATTAATGCACATTAAATTTGTGATATAAAATGATTATTCTGCAATAGTATAAAAGTATATGTTGCGTTTTTGTAAGGGAATCGTTGCAATCAAATCAGCATTGAACTCTGCATTGTACTTCTAGAACTTTGTCTGAAAGGTACACAAAATCTTACATTTTTGACATAACTGTGGAGGATTAATTCTGAAAACATCTGGCATGCAAGACATTGATGAGATTATGAGGTCTGAATAGATCCACAAGAATGTGGCATGCAAGGTATTTCTTTCTAGTTCTTTTACATTTTCAAATATTTTACCCACTTTCTGTAAGTTTCAAATTTGATTTGAGTTATTTTTGAAGACATACAGTATCAGTCTTACAATGATAATATTGTTATAGACATGAATATAACCCTGTAGTGTCACTCAATTAGTTAATAATTAATTATTTTAACAAAAATGTAATATTATGTTAGTGATGAAGCAAAATGAGAAACAGACTAAAACAGTTTGGAAATTTTTTTATTTATTTCCTAGTAATAAAATAGCCTCAGTGATACATTAGTTACGTCCAAGTGAGAGACCTGATAGGACAGTTGTGTTCATCAATTAAACAATTTTGTTAATTACAAATTATATAATAGAATTAACAATCCATTAGACTCTTGGTGAGCAGATTATTTTTAACTTTTACATAAGAATCTATTTTGGGTACATTTATTTTATGTTGTCTGTTCTTCCTTCGTTTTTCATCATCATCAGCTTAGATTTTGACAATACAGCGTGTGGTGCTCTCAAATTGTTAAAGCAAGTCAAGGGCTTATACCTTTTAATTGACTGAACAGATGATTATTGGATGAAATGATAACCTTAAAATGTTGTCCTTCTTGCCATGGGACAACAGGCTTTTAGTGGATGGACATGACTAAACAGAAAAGACAGGTCGCCTTTGTTATATGAATCTTGGATGAACCCGTGGTGGAAATACCACTGTGTATTTTCTGAGCTTTTGAAGAGGAAATATATAGAGCAGAGGTCAAAAGGGGGTTTCAAAAGTGCATAATTTTACCAACTACTTTGCTTTCAGCATCAAATGTGATCATTCAGACAAAAAACATTGAAAGGGGTTTAATATACTGTAATACATTTGATTTCACATACTGTACATGATGACTGACAAATCATGGCAGCTAAAGACAGGTTCATGGGGAAGTCTGATGCGGAGTTGCGAGTGGTCAAATTGGTTTTGTGTGGTTCAGTCCGGGGAGGGGTGAAAGCCAACTTCCAGTCAGACATACATTCGCTGCAATAACAAACTAACAGGATCAGTCATGCACAGTATCTGCTGCAGAAAGGAAACAAAGAAAAGTGTAAAGAGAGGAATGCCTCTATATTCCCTCTTAAGAAGGAATGGATTTATTGGTGTCACACTCCTGCTGATTCTTGGCAAGTTTTCTGTGTTACTGCTTCCCGGTTGCTTGGTGAATATTTTTTTTTTAATGAAAAGAAATTTACAATAACAAAACACTACTTTCAACTGCATTGCTTTAATTTTCTCAGTAATAAAAAGAAACTCCGGAGAGTGGTAACAAAAAAGCCTGATATTTATTTTGGTTTATGTGTAAACTGTCCTGAAAAGCAAACAACACCAATCTAAAAAAAATACTGAATATGATTATATTATTGAATAATAAAGGAGCTGTAAAATATGTGAAGATGTTTCACTAGAGAGGAATTTATTTAGGTTACAATCCAACCATTCCTTTTTTTCAGATAACAACAGCAAAGATTCTGATATTGTCTTCCCATTTTTTTATTTTCATTTTGGGGATCCATTTCCAATTTTTATTTTGTCCATCACTGATCTGTGCATCTTCTATAAGGATGTTGCACATCTTTATTATTGCTCAGGTTCCTTTGTTTTCTTGTATTATAATTAATGGAGTTTTTAACTAAAGTTAAATCAGCCTCAGTTGTTAGTAATTTATAATCACCCCTTATTGTCAATTTCTCATCTTAAACATTATAAATACTGTACACAAGCCCCTTCTCTTCCTCCTATACTTCTTTTTGCATCCCACCTCCACTCCATCACCACCTTTGCAGCTGCCCCTTTGTCACTCTTCACTTTACATGGGGGTCCTATGGCCAGGGGGTTATCCCTCAGCCAGTCAGGTTAAGCCGAACTTTATTGTTTTTAATAAAAAGTGTATTATGCTAAATTCTTCATTTATGGTATTTCTAGCAAAATGTTAAGTACGTTACATAAAGGGATAGAGAAATACTAACATTCTGGTATTTGAAAACATTTGGCAACATGAAATTAGAAATTAACCTAGAAAATTGTCCTAGAAATTAACATGAAAGAGCAAAAGACAGAAAAAGAATGAAAGAACTGAAGTTCGAGTGAAGAATGTGAGGAGATAAAGGAAAGTGGACAGATTTTACAATCACTTAATTGACAAAAATGACATAATTAGTCACAGAATAAACGTAATAAGCTGTGGTTCCTTTATAACAGCTATAAGTAATCTTTACTTAAAACTTAACTTAAAATTAATTGGAACATTTCTGTGACTTAATTCAATTGATTACTAAAAGGAACTAGGTGAGTAGAATTAATGTCTGTTTTTCCCCTTATTAAGAAAATGAAAGATACAAATTTATGTTGCGACTGTAACTTCTCAGCTGCAGATACTTTTATTTTATGGCACCTGAATTGCTTTTCTGATGCAATCCTTTATTAAAAACTAAACAAAAAAAACATATATTTTTTCAAAATCAGTGTAATCTATTACCGCATTAATGTATATTTATAAATAATTACAAAAAGTCAATGAAAATGTCAATGAAAATGTGATTACACAACAGCAACTACTGTAGTTACAGTAATTTTAAGGTTTTCCTAGCATGCTTCAGAAACATATTTTCTGTACTCAGAGCTCTCTGTGTCACACCAAGTGAAAACATTTTTATTTCACCAATAATTTGCCAATCCACTGAAGCTGACAATAAAATACGCAGATGGATTGTATTGTACTGCAGATGAAATGCAGATGAAAAAGAAAAACGATTATTTGAAATTCTGGAAGATCTGAAATACAGTGAGGTAAAAAGCCAATGTTTACTTTCAGAACTTCATTGCTACAAAAATTGCTTACAATTTGCTCTCATCAACTATCATCAAATTATTTTTAAACAAATTTAAATTCAGCCTTGCTCTACATGCTTTGTTTCTACATACAGTAGGTGAATGTCTCAGTCACTAAACAATGCTTGGAACTCACAGTTCAGGATTTCTTAATGATGGGCCGGAGGTGAAACATTAATGCTCCTCATATTGTTTAGAGACCTTGTGTTGTTACATGTATACACCATGAAAATCGTGACATAATGAAGATTCGGACTATTAACTAGCCTGAACTTTGGCAACAGTTGTTACTGCAGATTTGTATATAAATAGAAGTACAGTATAAAGGTAGAAAGAACTAAATAATAACATATATAATAATAACAAAGTAGAAATTATAATGCATTTAACATAAGTCTTTGAAACTATTCATTTCAGTTTCATGAATTAAAATATATTAAAAAAACTTTTCTGGCTGTTTAGTTGGTCTAAAAACTTTGTGCACAATGGAATTTGTTTTGGAGTTATGCAACTTCATGGTTTTTGGCTCGTGTTGGAGTGTAAAAAAAACAAAATAAAAATACACCTCATCAGTGTTATCTTGTTAATACTTTCTATTTCTGCAAGATAATAAATTTATGTGAAAAAGAACAAAAACCTGATGACTCTTGTGTGTCACTGACCGGAGGTTTTGATATCGTTAGCTTGTAAGCTGTTTGGAAAACTGCCTAAGAAAAAAAAACTGTGTTTGATTTGCTGACTATCAAATAAGGGACACAATAAAATCTCTCTTCTCCAAATCTGAATTTATCTAACAATACAACAAACTGTAGGATTTACAGACACAGGAAGCTGTATTTGTTTTATCAGCAACATTCATCCAAATATTATTTTAGTCTAATTATGGTACTATATTTTTAGAAAATTGGGTGTTCTTGTTTGGTGTGGCAAGAGATCAGAGAAAGTGTTATCATCTTTTTTTTTTAGTCTTTGGTGCATAAAGACCTATCTGCTCAGGATGGACATTCACTCAAAATGACAACCCTCACCTCCCCTCTTGATCTTCTGTTTATACAGACAACCTTAAAAGAGGATGATGAAGGGATTTTAAATCTAAAAACAACTCAGCTGAACTGTTTTTTAGTCTCAAAACCTGATGAAAAGTCATTATTCTTTTTATGTACCTTTGTAGTATTAATAGATTATATGGTATATAAAGCTATAGAAACATGAACTTTTTACTACTGCCATAGCAGTCTGAATATATTTCAGGGTTCCTTTACTGGGTTACATGATGAGAGGTAGCACTGAAGAGTGGAAATATTATATACTCTTGAAAAATGTAGAATGTACCATTTAGAAACAAGAAGCAAATTGTGGTAAACATGGATCATAAGCAAATACGCAAAAGAGAACATGAGAATACAAACAAGAGGAGGCCATTAAGGTCCAATTGACTTAAATGCAATTTAAAAATACAGATAATTTATCCAAATCTTATTCATTTACGCCCCTACCGAGCTCCAGGTTCTTCTTACTCACTTTGTCATCACTGGAACCTACACCTTCGTCTCTGGTTTCCACAAAGGCCTTTACCATCACACAGCATCCCACCCTCTATCTTCCTGAGCCCACAGGCCTTCTTGCATGTCACCCAGCAGTCACCTCACCACTCTGATATCCATCTATTCCTAACTCACATTAGTACACTCATAACACTTTCAGCAGCTGAAGTCTTCTTCGGTGTTTTGAGTCTTCTCCGGACATGCTTTTTCCACACTCCATGGAACAATATCTAGTCACTGTGGTTTCCATTCTGTCCTCCCTTTTCCTTCAGCACATCTTGTTTCTGATGACTTTGCCTGTCCATGGAGCTCCAGTGCAACCAAACTCTTTCAACTACCACCCTACCTTTCATGTTAATTATTTCTCTCTATCTTTCGCTCTCTCTTGCCCTTTGCCTGGTCCATGCCTAGTAGGTCTTTACCTTTATTTTCTAATTCTGATCTTTCTTCATCCTCAAGCATTCTGCCTACTGCAACTTCTTCTGTGTTTAATCTCTATCCCTTCCTCCAGCTACTATCTATCCTACACTGTAGTATTTAGGGTGTCCTGTGAACAGCCCAGGTAGGGGCTGTGGCAGGTCCATTGTCCCCCTATTCAGATGGTGTCCTACCTGACATGGCGTTGGCTACCAACTTTCAACCTTTTTATGGCTTCTTTATCTCAGATATCTCAGATATACTCATCATCATTTTGAGATTTTGAGATTTCTATTGACATCGTTTTGGGGAGGTCTACATGGTCCCAAGGGTTATAAGGCTAATGCACAGTCTCTCTTTCAGAAATTATGTTCCAGTAACTCACATTCAAAATAATATTCTACAAATCTTTGTCTCCCAACTCTCCACTCTCACTTACTGCCTTAGAAATGTTACTAAGATTTTCAACAGGATTATTCATATCGCCTTTCTCCATTCAATCAACTGACCACATCCTTGAATAAATATTCTATTTTAAACTTTTTAAACGTTACATGAAGAATTCTGCAATTGCATTATTGTGTCTCACTTTACTTTTGAAGACACTGGCAAGCTTGTCCTCATGGAAAGGCAAGTTTAGCCAATAAACCAACTCAATTCAAATCACTCCTCTACTCCATCTGAATTACATAAAATAAGTACGGGAAACTATACTGCTTCATTATGTTGATAACAAACAAATTAATCAGGATGAAACATGGATTTACTTTTAGACAGATAACATTTCAGGAGTCACATCATGTTAATGAAATGTTGAAGTACAAGAGTTCCTTAATTTTGCTGACTTATTCTTCTTACTTTATTAAAGGTATTGTTTTTTTTTATTTCTTATATAAATCTGAATGGTTGGAATTGCTGTTTTAGCCATTTAAAGTGGAATGATGTTTTAATTAAAATAGTTTAGTGATATGTGATAATTGTAAAGTGCAAAGCTACCTTTAGATAGATTTAGATAGTGACTGCAAGGCCTTCCATTTTGTAAGCTGAGGTCAAGACTACTATTCCTCATAATCTTTGATATATTTGGCTTCTATCAGTGATCAGCTGATCTATTGTATAATGGTTATGGTTAATGTTAATTTAGAGTTTATAATGTAGACCTTATCTAGACCAATTAGTAGTCATATGCAATTTGGACTTCCTTCTGAATCAAGTAAATAAGGCAGAGGCACAACAAACTGTATAGGAAATGCATGATACTGTATATAAAAGGAAAGAGTGGTTTCATAACATGCTGCTTTTTAAATGTTTGCTGTGGATATTGTATCCTCCTCTGGGAATGTGAATTTGTGAATTTACTCTTCTCTGTTGTAGCTTGAGTTAGTTAAGGGTTCAGACTATTATTTATTAATAATTACAACTGACAATTGTGCAAAAAAAAGTGTGTTGTAAAAGTAGAGAAATTAACGAGGGATATTGATGGATATAGTTTGTCAGTAGTGCTTCCTATTCTATCTTAAGTGAGGACAGACAAGGAGTGGCAGATCAGGCTCAGTGTTCTCATTGATGATAACACTCCATAAGTCTCCCATTGATGATAACACAACATACAATCATTCACATTAACACACATCCTCTTGGATTTAGCAGGCTAGCAACATCCACTGATTAAGTTAATTGGGCAGGATAAGAAACTGTCTGGAATGTGAGATGTGAGAAATTGCTTTGAAATTCACCGTAGCTTTCAACGAATGGAGTATAATGGTTTAGTTGCCCTCCCGAAGTACTGAAAGTAAAAAAGCAGAGATGTTTACATTTAAAAAATATGATGAGGAAAGCACAACTTCTACTTTAACTTCGTACATTGCCATGACACATGACTGACCTCAGCGAGATACAAAAAGTGAAAAATAAGCTTGATTCCTTCACAGAAATACAAGCCCTAGAGATTTGTAAGAAAATGGTTCTTTTGGCTTCTTTCACTATTGACCCTGCTGCTGACTAGAATATGTAAAAGAGGAGAGCAATTTCACACTTCCCTTGCCAGAAAGGTTTTGTACACATAAATGAAAAAAGCTACTCGCCAATGGAGTAAAATGATGTGTACCAGTTACTTTGTTTATTTTTTCATCTTATACATTTTTATTCAGTACTAAACAGGACATTATCACACATAATACTTAGCAACACAATAGTAGGAACTTCGCGCTGTAAATAAACTCTAATACATTAACCTTGTCAGACATCATGACAAAATGCAGAGACTGCAGAGCAAGCCTGCACAAGGTTATGGACCTCCAAACCATTCCTTTAATTAGATGGAGATATCATACGAGCATTTCCTGCTGGAGTTCATGTCTGTAAAGACAGAAACAAAACTGCTGAAATCATGATAAAATTTAGGGAACTGTTGCTCTTTGCAGTTCAGAATTTAAAGACTAAAGTTAGTTTTTTTTGGTGTCTAATGGAAACAAATTAATCTGAATTAAGTCTCATTCATTGTTCTATGAAAACCCAATTTTACTCTGATGTAGAAGGCAACACATGCATAGAACTACTTGAAAACCAACATACTTGTATTAGATAATTAAAAAAAAACTAACAACTTGTGGTTCCACATGGTTGTAAAAAAGTTTTAATTAATTGTTTTTAGGAAGAATAGTTGGAATTTCTACCCTCCTTTTTCAACTAGGTTGATATAGTGCTTGGTTAGCAGATATGCTGGATATTCATCATGCGTGCCACAAACTTCAGAAAATGCTGCCTCCTCCAAAATGTAGTTTGACTGTACTCCATTCCTACTTTTAGCTACAGGAAATATTTAGATCTGGGACACATTAGTCAAAGATGATATGGTTACCCGTTTTTGTTTACAACCAGGGTACATACAGGTACAGCAAACATACATCAGGAGACAGTAAAATCTTCAGCATAAAGAGCACAAGAAATGAACGGCACACATACAGTACAGTAGGTGCAATGGTTAGCATTGCTGTCTCACAGCATGCTACCGTGCCTCTCCATGGAACTGAGTACTGCACCAGATTAGCAAACCAGTATAATCTTTCTTTTGCATGAGATATCTGTAAACCAGATTTTATTTTCTCTATTTTTTACCTTCTATTTGCAATTTTGATTTATGTTTACATTTGTTCTCGCTGGTACCAGTTAGCCTGTGGTAAACTACATTTTAGGTAATTTCCTTCCTGTTATTTTTTTTTCTTTTTAATCAAAATTGTCTGCATTATTGATGAAAACCAGATACCCTGTCTCTCAGTTAATATTGATTTTTTGTGTTGCCAGATGGAAAGACTTTGGTTTACTTCTTAACTTGAACAGATGCCCTTTTTTGGTGTAATTTCAAAAGGTAACTGAAAATAAAAACTACACAAGGTTTGTACATTTGTTTTTGTTGCATTGCAGTGTATACAAGGATGGCAAAATGTCACAGTGGTTAGCATCTCTGCCTTGCAGTGCTGGGGCCCTGTTTTCAGTTCTGATCGTGGCGTGATATCTGTGTGGAGTTTGTTCTCTCTGTGTTTGTGTGGGTTTTCTCTGGGTGCTCTGGTTTCCTCCAAAAAAATATACTGGTAGGTTAATTGGCTTCTGGGAAAATTGGCTGGAAAAGTGTGTGCATGTCTGTGTCTGTGTGTGCCCGGCAATGGAGTGGCATCCTAGCCAGTGTGTATCCCCACTTGCACCTGTTGCTTGGTGGGATAGGCTCCGGATTCCCTTCATCCCTGTATTGGATAAAGTGGTTAGAAGATAGATGGATGGATAACGTACATGTGACAACATGCCAACATTAGTGCTTGAACTTTTTTTGTAAGAGGTAGAGTCTCTTCTACAGTACATTTTGTTGCATTGATAAAATACGTTTTCTAGAATCTTCATCCAAAAGATGTATATTATATGTTTACAACGTAATTTACTACTTTTGTTTGATAATCCTGAAATCATGTGTAATCAGCAATCTAAACTACAGTACAGAGTACTGTGAAGGCCATAAACTATATTAATTTTGGAACATAAACATACAGTATATGGCTGGTCTCGGTACTTTAAAGAAAACACACCAGTATTCCATTTCTCCCTTAACATTTTAAGCATCGAAGTCTTTAACTAACGTGATACCGGAGTCAACAAGCATACTTTTAGAATTTGATTAAAAGGGAATATAATATGGAATCGCATATCTAAAGAAATTAATAACGATATAATTATATTCATGTACCGCAACACAAGAATAGTACACGTTGTACGATGTCTGTTGATAATGTTTGTAGGGCTTTTTCAACACCCCTCACGTGAGCTTGCTGGTGGTGCTGTGGGTAAGGTTCCTGACTCCCACATCACATGTTGGCTGTTCAAATCCAGCTGGAGCCATGACTTTTTTTTAAACATTTCTTTGAAAAAATAAAACGTTTCCCTGGGTCAGAGATTAAATAAAACTTCACTCGCACCAAACAAATTTATATTTCTAAATATCACAACATGATTGAATTTAAGTCATTTTAATAACAATGAATAGTCAGCTATGCGTTACAATATAAACATTTATATTGATTTAAATCGCGTTTAAATCACCTTTATTTAAAACCTATAAATAAAGCTGATACTGTTTAGACTTTTAATTATTTAAAACAGTATTACAGCAGCACAATGCACAATGCAACGTAAATCGCTATCTTTGTCTTCTGCGTAATAATGTTCACCTCTCTGTCCAGCAAATTAACAATACTAATAATAATGAACTTTATTTTATATGGCGCCTTTAAAGGTGGCTCCTCAAAGTGCTTTACAGGATAAAAACAATAACAACAATACTGTTAGGCTGGGAAAACTTTTTTTTTTTTAAGAAATACAAAATGAGATATAATGATGTGTTCCGGCTTAGACATTAACAAAGAGCATAACACTGGGGCGGCATAGCGGTCGGCTCTGGCTTTCCCATATATACCGATGCACTGCAAGTACAACCCCCCTCTCTGTGGGAGTGCTGGCTGTGATGAATTAAACGGGTTTCACAGGTATTTTCAAAGTAGAAGGGGGCGAGACTTCCAGTGAAAGACACCCCCCCCTCCAAAACCCAGTAAGTACAGTACTTACTAGTTAAGAAAGCTAGGTGTTAGCATAAATTATTAGTAATCAATAATATTAAATTTAGCACTGTAATAAATTGTGCTAATAATAAATTCTATTCTAAAGAATAAAGTTATCCTAAAATCAGGGTTATTCACTTGTTTTGCATGAGATTCAATGTATTTCTAAAGTGCCATTCAAAGAAAATATACCTTGCTTGATTTGTACAAAATTTGCCCTTATAGGTCTTTGTTAGGATAGTTTGCACAAACTACTCCTCCATGTTTTATGTTTTCTTTCAAAATTTTGAAATCATTTACAGTATACAGTATACTAGTAGCCAAGTAAGCTCAATGGACTGAATACCTTGCACTCATTTGTAATCTTTCTTTTGTGCTTAAGAATAACAAAAATGAAAGTAATTTATCATATATCAAATCTCCTGGATTACAGCAATATTTAAATGTGATTCAGACATTGAATTTGTTTCAAATAACATGTAAGTAATCAGCTTTGGCATATTCAAGTGATGTATTCACTCAGACAAACTCCTTTGTAGATTGAATAATGAATAAATAATGGTCTTCAAACAAGCATGAAATACTTATTTTTTTATAACCAGACAGAATTTTACAATACATGCCAACAAGCTTCAAACTCTCTCTTCTGCACAATCTGAAGATATCACAGATCATGCTTAATTGCTCATTAATACTGGGAATTGACAAAGTCCAGTGACTGGTGCGCTGCCTTGCCTTTCAATACAGTAATGTCCCTGTGGGAATGGACAGCTTTCAGAATTAAGCACATATACTTACTGTATTTTCAACAGCTGCAATGTCTATGGTTAGCCATTTTTCACAAATACTGTTTAATAATTATTTCCAATGACATCATGTACCATTTTCAAGAAAAAAAGAAATTGATAGAATGAAAAGTTATTAGGCTCATTATCATTCAATTACAGCTTGTCTGACACTGATTTACTTTGAAAACGTAAGCAATACTGTACATACAGCCTATATGGAAAAATGGACTCCCATTGAAACCTTAAACCAAGCCAAGTAATATAGCAGGGGTGGCCAGTACTTTTCTCACAGAGCCACAGTCCAGTAGGTCTTATAGTTTACTCTAAAATCATTAATTTGTAAAGACTTTAAATGCAAATATATTTTGATCAGTTTAGCAAATAATTGGTTCAATTTTGTCATGAATGGTGATCTCTTACAGCAACAGTACAAGGTGTAGGAAGTTTCATTGCAAATTATTTCTCAACTATGTATTGAAATAAATCAACTGATTAAAAAGTCTGAGAAAATGACCATATATTTTTTCCATTATTACAAAATATCTGCCTGTAAAGGATTCTTGTACTTTAAAAGAGAAATCCAAGACTATCACCATCCTGTTTTAAAAGGGCTTTACATCAGACCACCCAAAGAGAAAAAAAAGAAAAAAGAATGAATTAAAAAAAAATCAGAGAAACACATTTCAAATCTATCACTGTGTAGAACTGTATAACTTTAAATGCAATCGCACAATGTTACTTGCATGAAGTGAAGTAAGACTTATAATGAATCAATACTTCTGCCTACCATCCTCTCCAACAGGATCCTACCACTGACTACCAAAAGAAAGTGGTATCCATTATCTCAGTCTATTACAAACCCACAGATTCACACAGCTGTCTCCTGTACAGCTCTTTTCATCCCACTCACACATAAAGCCCTCTCCCTTTCTCACAGTTCCTCATGCTACGTCAACTCTACAGTGACGACATGGATTTCCAGAAACAAGCACTCAAAATGCATTCTTTTTTCATCAACAGAGGTTATTTATAGGGCCCTTTCCAGGGCCAAAAACAGCCCTCGGATCATCAACTCGATCAAGAACTCCTGGTTGCACAACCACATTCCCCTGGTGCTTCTCTACCACCCTAACACACTTTCTATCCCCAAGACCATTATTAATAACTACTCCATTTTACAGGATGATCCCTCTGCAACAGAACTCGCTGCATCACCTGCAAATACTTATCTAGCAACACACTCATTCAGGGCCCCTCAGGTCAATTCCGGATCACCTAGACGACATCCTGTATCTCCAGAAACCTCATTTGCTGTATCTCTTGCAACAAATGCCCGGCTATCTACATTGGGGAAACCAGAAGGAGGATAGGAGACTGCTTCAGAGAACATGTTAGGGCTGTGAAGAATAAATAGTTCTCCAAGCCATAGTTTCTAATTTTTCTGATCTCAAAGAAGGGTTTCTCAACTCCCACAGCAGAAGGACAACAAAAACGAAACTCATCCTGAAACTAGGTTCATACCTTCCCCCTTCTCTCAATGACAGAAGTGTTTTTCGTGTCCATTCGCATGCAGGTTTTGACTTTACACCTTTCTCCACCCCCTCCACTTTGCACTTCCTGATGTGGCCTCTCCATCTCTCCCCTCTCCCTCCTCCTCCACTTTTCCAGATTTTGTTCTCCTGTGTTATTTAATCTTTGCCATATACCCTGTCATTCTCAAACCTGAAGAAGGCTCTACAGCCGAAACATTCTGTTTCCTTTCTTTTCAGCATGGAATAAACCCCTCTACCTGTTTTTAATAATGGATCTTCTACCAGAAACCAAAATGCAATAAAAGGTGATGGATCTGTTGAAACAAAGCTCCCAAAATGTAAGGAGAACCTGTTAAGGGTAAAATACATTCTCCTTATAATATACTTTCTTTGCCTCAAACAGCAATAATGGTGAACTGCTTTAAGCATCAGAACAGTAGCAGCTCAGAAGTTGAAGATGGTAGAGAAAACAGTATAATCTTCTGATGCAAACCCAGACAGAGTTGTTTAGATTTTCAACACCACTCTGTAACAACCTGACAATCATGTCACTGAAAGTATTCAATGGAACCAACTATACATCACAAAATATAATACAGAACATTAAATGCACAAACATATACAATGTTTTCATTAGTTTTGGCTTCATTAGTTTTTAACTATTATCTTCTACTTCTCTTCTTGGTTTACAGAATTCCACAGGATTCCATTCATCCATTTTCTAACCACTTTATCCAATACAGGGTCGCGGAGGAGCCAGAGCTTATCCCAGCCAGCAACCACAGCAAGACACCAAAAACACTGGACAGGTTGCCAGCCCAAATCAAGGCACACACAGATACAATTATACAGTACAAACACCAGTTCTAATTTTCCCAGAAGGCAATTAACAGTATATCTTTGGGCTGTGGTAGGGAACTAGAACACCCAGAGGAAACAGGGGGAGAACATACAAACTCAATGCAAAAAACACCCCTGACCCCAGGTCCAGAATGGAACCCAGAAACCCAGCTCTTCTTGGCAGCCATGCTTACCTCCATGCCACAGTGCCACTCGTTCCACAGGATTCCAGATAAATGCACAACAGTTGTATACTGTAGGTGCCTATATTTCATTAAATGTGTAAACATGAATTGAAGATTTGTCTGGTGCTTCTGGTGCTTTGTTTGGTGCTTTGGGTGATTTTATTTTTTGTTAATCATTATGCTATTCCTCTATGTATCCTGAGGTCTAAACCAGTAAAATGTTAAAAAGAAACTCTTAGTCTTAGTTCTAAAAATCAGGTTAGAAAGGTGATGTGTTATTGAGATACAGTATGAGGTACAGTATAATATAATATATTATAATATAATATAATGAACCCAGAAAAAGCAGCCTCGTTCAGCAGCAGGGGCTGACATCAGCAATCACAGATAAAGTGGCTTGACTTGTGCAGCAGAGAAGCCTTTGGCTACAAGTGCCATGATGGTGTGTGGTAAATGTGTGCTGTGTAAGTACAATCACCAGAGAAGTGGAAAGACTGAACAGCAGAAACACTGCCAGACACAGGTGCTGTGAAGGTGTTGGAAATGTGTGCTATGTGTTTGTGAAAATCAATGAGTTTGAGGGAGTGATTGAGCATATGGGGAACACAGCCTTACGGATCAGAAGTGGCTGATGACTGCAGAAGGCATTTGAGTTGTTGGAAACATGTATTGCATGTGAGTGTAGGAAGAACACAGAAAGACCAGCTGTTGTACAAAGCTGAGCAGTCTTCCTCAAGAGGCGTCCAACTTATGAGAGCTAGGATACCAGAGGAATTCCCACAGAACAGGACGGATGTACAGGTGTATGCCAGATGGAGCAAGGCAAGTCAAGAAGTGCCAGAAGTGCAGCATGTGTTCCCTAGCTGTCTGTAAGACTTCAGCAGTTCTCTTATGTGTGTTCACGCTTTAGTGTTCTATTCGGGTAAGAATAGTGGGAGACATGGCTTGGCTGTCTGGTGTGTTTTCACTGCAAGACCAGAGGAGGACCATGGCAGTTAGTGAGTAAAGCATTGTAGCACTGAATAGACAAATTAGTAAAAAATAAATATTAGAATAGCAATTAGAGTAGTGTCAGTGTTGTGAGGAAAAGAGCTGACCCTGGGGTAGGTGGTCCCTATTTGTTACTATAATAAACTGGTGATGAAAAATTACTTACATCTCAGTTATCCAAGTTTTTTAAATTCCATATGTTGGTAGTAATAATGTATCACACGAGGCATATAAATTAATTTCACTAAGTCAGTCATACTGTATGTTCAGTAAATACCATGTTCATATACTCTGCTGATGACAATAGGCTGATGGCAGTCTTCAATTGCTATGAAGTGCTGTGGCAGTTCTGGTTGTTATGAAAGTGCATGTCACAGATTTATATGTCTTCTGATGGCATCATTACCCATTACACATCTGAACTGGACTCTATTATTGTCAGAACTCCAGGAATTGTTGAGATATCTGAGCTGGAACAGCTTGAGTCATTTCAGATCGAAATGTCCCACGTTAAATATTCTCATCAGATAATCGTGGGACAACTGTGTATGCGACAGACGCTTTCTTGACATTTACCTTGTTTTGCCCTACAGTTTCTTAAATAATTCACTAATATGTTCTGTTCAAATAAATACTCCTGTTAAGTCTACTGCTTAGAGCTTCAATTTAAGGAATTCTTGAGTTGCCATGCATCAAAGTTTACCTTTGAATTTGGTTACTGTATGTACTGTATAATCTGTTAATCACAAACATATCATGTTTAATTTCACCATTTTTTTCATGCACAGTTTCTTTTTAAGGCAGTACAAATATCATTGATTAGAGTCCAGACTATGACACAAGCCAACTTTGAAGGGAATTCCTAAAGCAACAGTGCACAAATTTCTCACTTTTGACAGTGTTGGGTTGACTGAAGCCATAACAACAGCTTGGACTTGCAAGACAAGTGTTATGGGAACTATATGTTAACTCATATGCAGGGTTTTACAATGTGAAAAAATGATTGGTGGCAATTGGTGACTATATAGCCCTCAGCTCTTGAGTAAAGATTTGGGGATGCAGTACTAAAGTGAAGTTGCTAAATAGTTTGAGAAGGAACAGTAATCAAAATTCAAGTAAAATCACAAGATTGTAGTGACACATATGCATTTTTACAGAATGTATTTTACAGTATATAACAGTGGTGTCCCTCACACTGACTGTTAGAAATAGGGGTGAAGTCAAATATATTTAATGATGTTTCTGTGCCTTATGACAAACTGTAATAGCAAATGTACATCCCACATTATTCAAAGGCTGGTGCCTGACAGAGTGGTTTAGTCAATAAGTAAATAATTATTCATAACCCCCAACTTGTACAGTAAGAGATTTCACCAGAATATACATGCACAGTTCATATAATTAGAGGCACGTGAATTATTTCTTCTCTGGCACGGCTTTGGTGAAAAGAGTAATAATCCAGGCACACTTGGTTAAACAAATGTTTATTAACAATGACAACACAAACACTTAACTACATAAAACAAAACATACAACACACAGGTTACTCTATGCACAGCATTTACAGACAAGGAGTTTCAGAGGACTAACATTCTAGTCCCCCAGAAAAACACCAAGACTTCTACTATTACGAATCTCTTAAATACTGTCTACAGAGGCCTAATAAGAGATAAGCTGCCTTCTAAAGGAATGTAATGCAACCTGCAGTTAAATTTCTCTCTCTGCACCCTGGATGCCACAAAATTAATGGGAGCCTATCTCCCTTTTCTATAAATGCACTCTAAGCAGGAAAGACATTTCTAACCAAGGTTTCCTTCACCCTGGAAACCCAAGTTCCCTTAAAACATAATAGCAAGCTTTCTCTAGCAAGGTTCAAATACTTAGATCCAGCCAGGTTTTGTTTGAATGATCATGAATTAAGGGCTCTTTCCTGGTGCAAGCTTCAAGTTCCAACTCCTCCGGAATCCTTTCTCTCCTCTTCTTCTTTCCTGCTTCTTGTTCTCTACCTGCTTGCTGTCTCTCTGTGCTCTTAATGTGATATTATTTTCTGTGTTTCTGTACTGCACATTGACAACCAATAACCCACAACTTACCTAGGTACTGTAGACCAAGGTAAACTTTA
This sequence comes from Lepisosteus oculatus, assembly GCF_040954835.1. NCBI lineage: Eukaryota > Metazoa > Chordata > Actinopteri > Semionotiformes > Lepisosteidae > Lepisosteus > Lepisosteus oculatus. Next base: position 30,264,710 of record NC_090701.1, read on the forward strand.
CAATGGTTTCTGATCAAGGGATCTCAGGAAACATCCTCTCTGCTTTGAAGCTAGATGTGTTTACCCTTCCAAGTGTCACAAACTTGATCTAAAATCTAAGAGACATTTCTCAGTCACCTAAAACTGTAACAAAATATATTGACATTTGGAGATTTATAAAAAAAAGGTTTTAAACTTAAACAATAAATGTTATCGAGCCTGGTAATAAATATATGAAAACGGTGTCAATTAACAGGGTTTCAATTAATATTTGGGCAGAAGCAAGCCAATGTTAAATGTCTGCTTCAAAAATACATGAATGAGATTGTGAGGACAATGCATTGGTGCCATTGTACGATCTTTGACAGGGGTGCCTTGATCTATTTACTTCAAGTTACTATAGGATTCACTCAGAGACATTTGTTTTTAATTGAACACAGGTGGCAACTTTCAAGTCTCAAGCCAGAAAAAGCCACAGTCATGAATGTTACGCATTAGATACATACACTGTCTTTAAACATTGCATGTCTTTAAAAAATAAAATTTACTTCAGACCAAAAATATCAAAGTAAAATGTTTTGCATCCAAAATTCTTAGTGTAATTAACAACTCGGGGCAACTCGGGATGTTTAAGATGGAGTGTACCCCCAAGTAAAATAAAAGTCCTTTTATGTTCATATCAGGAACTTTTGATCGTGACATTTTCAATTATTTGAAGGGGAAGAGTAAGCTGTCAACCAGTGATGCTAAAATGGAGAGCAAGCTGGGGTATGCGAAAAGACAAATTCCTAATAAAAGAAATTGTATATGGCCATTAAAGTGATCTTATCTTATCTCTTATCTTAAAATTAAAAAAATGCTAAAGATTTATACAGCACCGAGAGGTATAAATGCATGTAAATCTGTATTTTGTATTTAAAGTAGTAGTTTGAAAAGGTAGGAAGGTTTTAGTAAGAAATATCTATTGGACATTTTAAAAAGTAAAACTACTCATGTACAGTTACTAGGTCGATGTATATCCTTGTTAAAGGTGAACTGTTGTCCCATTTTCTCAGACCGGTACTTAAATCTCAGTAATAAAATAAATCCATTTACAGTATGAAAAAATGACAAATTTTAAATTAAACACACAATCATGAACTTTGTGAAAGTATTGTAAGTCGCTATGTTGTAGCACAGCCCCGGTCTCACCACAGGCGAAGCATCCCTTCCTGCTCACTAGTCGAACAAATAAGTATAGGTTGTGTAGCAGACATTTCACCCCAGAAATGTTCCAACATGATATGCATGCAGAGTTAACAAGTAAGTTGTATTTATCAGCAAAACCAATAAATACAATTGAGAGCAATATTGCAATTGGATTAAAAAGTTTTTGATTATTCTGTGATGTTAATTGGAAATTTCCAATTTACTGAGTGCATTTTACTTTTGTTGTGGTTTTAAATGATACTCATCAACCCTAACCCTGAAATATAAGCATTAGCATTGCAGTTCCCTTTTAAATATGTTTTTCATGGATGTCAGTTCAAAAGACAGGTACTGTACTTTCATTGCTTTCCATGCCACAACACACAATCAAACTTTTAAAATACAATATTGTAGGTGTGTAGTAGGAGGGCAGAAGTATGCATAGCAGAATAAATTAAATTTCAGAGCTGGAATATAATTCAGTGATAGCTAGAAAAGAGAAACTTTAAAATATATAAGCTGCACTTTTATGTTTTAATGTATCCAAATGTATCAAGAATACAAATATCTCTTGAAGATGGAATGTTACCTTTTTCCCACCCAGTCACTGTGGTTTTCCTTATGCCCTTCATTTGTTTTCTTTTCTGTGACAGTGCAGGGTTTTCTCATTTGGATTTTTTTTTGTTAATCCAAAGGACATTCATCTTTACTAAAACTCTTTTGCAGCCCCAGTGGAGAGACCACCCAGAAAAAGCTGTAGAGAAGAGAGCAGTTGCATTATCTTTTCCATCAGTATCATCCCTTCTACAGAGAAATTCAAGATGCCTAATATATAAAATTTACTGTGTCTGTATTTCTAACAGATCTTTTTTTAATAAAAACAATTTATATATTTTCTTAGGACCACAAAGAACTGTGCATTCTACTTTTGCAGTAATTCCACTTGTATTAGTGAAACAGCAGTAGTATTATTCTGCACACTGTTTTTAAAGTGCATTCACAGAATAGTACAGTATATGGACCTTTTTATCCATCCAAACATCCATTATCAGAGCTGCTTATTCCTAGTAAGGACCCTTACAATCTAGAGCCCATCCATAAAATCGGAACTTGTTCATTTACAGAAATACGATTAGTTTCTAAAAATATGTGAAAATTTTAGATACTGTTGGTCTTCAACAGGAAAAGAGGTGAAAAGTTGGGCACATGACTATTGTAATATATCCATCCAGGGATAAATCTCACTCCTACCATCCAGAGTGGCTAGAACACATAAAGAAACCAATAGTAACCAAATAATAATGGCCAGTATCATAATAAAACATATGGCCAAAAGAGATAATAACCAATTTACCTTCTGCTGGGGTTTAGGAACATAACAGCAAAATGTCAAGATTAATTTACCTTACTCATAATTTGACTTAAAAAGGTATTTGCCACAAAATACTTATTTGTTCAGAAGAGTGACTGACGTACAGTAATATGTGTTGTTTCAAACATGTTATTAGAAATGTTATGCTATAGCAATTCCTTAAACAAACGGAACAGTTACTTAATTGGTAAAATATTAAATAGGCTACATAGACAGTAAATCATTAGTGATGCTTGGGAAATTAAACCGGACGTTTCAGACCTAAGTGGAGAGGGGTGAAGAAAGGTGTGAAGTCGAAACCTGAAAAATAAGTCTGTCATTAAGAGAAGGGGGAAGGCTCAAAGCTAATTTTGCTGATGATGACTCCTCACCGGTAGGGGACAGCAACCAGTCACTGTTGCGATTAACAATATCAATCCTAAACAGAGTTCTTGGACTCCCCCTTCCGGCCATTTTCTGCCAGTTGATTACTTTATTAATCAATGCAACATTCGAGTTCCCAAGACCCTTTCCACACACAGGAAACACAGGTCTCACCTGAGAAATGTGGTGTGGTAAAAAGACCTGTACATTAAGGAAGCCTCCAGACAATTAACCGATACTTCTTCTTATCGTCCTCTCCAACAGTATCCTACCACTGACTACCAGAAGGAAATGGTATCCACTTTCTCTCTTCTTATCAGAAACCAGGAGCTCCCCCAGGAGGCGAGCTGTCTCATCATCAAACATCCCCAGGTATCCCAATTCTATCTCCTTCCTAAAATGCACAAACCTGATACCCCTGGACGTCCCATTGTCTCAGCATGCTATTGTCTGACCACAATCATCTCTGCTTTTCTCGGCAGCCTTATGAGACTGTTGGTTGAAATACTATCCTCATATATCAAGAATATTAACCATGCCCTCCAACTTTTCAATGATTTCTAATTTCAGAGTCCAGAATGCTACATTTTTACCATGGATATAACTATATCATTTTACAGGACAATCCCACCCTTTTTTCTGACTGCCCAATCATCTCTTATCGTTGACCACCCAATGTATGTAAACGTCTTGTTCACAGCTCCCTCGACCGCACTCGGCAATCATTCCCACCACGCACCTTCCTCTGCAACGGAATTGCTGCATCACCTGCAAATACTTATCTAACAACACACTCATTCAGGGCCCCTCAGGTCAATTCCGGATCACCCAGACGATATCCTGTATCTCCAGCAACCTCATTTACTGTATCTCTTGCAAAAAATGCCCACCTATCTACGTTGGGGAAACCAGAAGCAGACTAGGAGAACATGTTAGGGCTGTGAAGATTAAAGATTTCTCCAAGCCCATAGTTTCTCATTTCACCTCAGATGGCCATGATCACATTGATCTCTCTGTAGGTGTTCTCAAAGAAAGATTTCTCAACTCCCACAGCAGAAAGACAACAGAAACAAAACTCATCCTGAAACTTGGGTCACACCTTCCCCCTTCTCTTAATGACAGACTTATTTTTGTGTAAACTTCTCCATTCGCATGCAAGGTTTAACTTCACACCTTTCTTCACCCCTCTCCACTTAGCTCTGCACCTTTTTTGCACCACCCAGTTTGCACCACCTGAGTGACCTCTCTACCTCTCTCCTCTCCCCTCCCAGCTTTTGTTCTTCTGTGCTATTTAATCGTTGCTGTCTTCCCCGTCTTTCTCACACCTGAAGAAGGCTCCACAGCCAAAACATTGTGTTTTCTCTCTTCTCTTTTCAGCATGGAACAAACCTATTACTTGTTCTTTTGCAGACTATGCATACTGATGCAGCTACGTACCTGAACCACTATTTAACCATATGACTTAAATTGTTATAGAAAATTGCAGTAATAGGCAGTACAGTGGCACAGTGTTTAACAATGCTGCCTCCCTGTTCTGGGGCCTAGATTAAATTCCTGATCTGAGGTCTTAATAGTGTGGAGTTTGTACAGTATGTTGTCTTGTGGTTTCCTCTGGGTACTCTGGTTTCCTTTGGTAGTCCAAAAACACACGGGTACATTTATTGTCTTCTGTTTAAACTTCAAGCAGTGCTCTTGCATGTCTGTGTTTGTGTCTGTCTGCCTTACAATGGACTATCGTGCCTTGCACCTGTTGATAGGCTCTGGCTCCCCTGCAACCTTGAATTGAAAGCTGGGGTTAGAAGATGGATTAAGTTCCATGATTTGTACCTAACCTTTAACAGATTGTGTTGGATTTCTATTACTACAGACACTATGAGGGGTAGATTAAATCATGTTTTTTGGGTCTTGTTTTAACATTCAATATTTGTGCTTCTTCTCTATCAGACAGACGATTTAATTACTTTGCTTTTTCTTAAGTAATGAAATGTGAAATCTTGTTTCATTACATTTCAACGTCTTTTGAACAACTCAATGTCTAATGAATTCAGCAGTCAATTTAATGAATGATCCTAAACAAGAAGGTTAAGCAGAAAATATATTTTGTGAGATGTGATATTAAGTGTAAGAGAATAGGAAAGGTTATATACAAGACCAAGTCTTTTAGGTCACCCAGACCATTTGATTGTTAGTAGCTTAGTAGCTGTAAATTATATGCTTTTAACCATATATCCTAATATTCTGTTCACATTTCACGTTCATTATTTCCTCCATTGCTATACTCCTTTTTATCTGTTCTTTTTAAATCCGTTCATGAAGGAATTGATTTGTTCTGTTCTTGAAGCAGAATATCTTTAAACTGTCATCAATTCTCTACTGATTCCAAATCTATCATATTGTAAACCAATTTACTTGAACTCTCATTCCTTCATACTCTACTTTCCTGAAATTGTAAAACATTTGCTTCGGAATCTAGATTCAGTTCCAAAGTACACTTCAAAGCCTGCCATATTATTAAGGACTTTTATTTCTATTGACCTAGTATTATTTGTCCAAGCAAACAAAGGCAGCATCAGAATAAATTAAAGCCGATCCTATGAATGTAATTTCATTTTTTTAATGTGAAGGAATTTCATTAAAAAAATGTTCTTCTCATACTTAATTTTTGGGTGTCATTTGAACACAGAAGTTAGGGAAAGAATAAATTAGAGCAGAAATTACTGGATTTTCCATAATGCTCAATTGGCCAGGCTCACTAGTTTACTTTTATAAGACTTTGAATGTTAATATTCACTTACCATTCTTCAGAGCACTCACCCACATTGTCCCTTTTGTTTGCAATTACAGGAAAATGTGTTGTGCACATTGAAAAGCTAGCTAAATTAATTATTTAGTCATTCTTTAGTTTTCAATTTAAGTAGACTTAAATTTTTCAGTTCTGTTTCTTTTCTTTTTCATTTGCTCTTAAAATATCCAATTATTACCCAAGAAAAAGAACAAAACAGATTAATGTACAGTATATGCTTTTCTTTTCCAATATCAAACATAGAAAGTTTATTTTTAAGAAAACAGGCTTACAGTAAATGTGGATTATTAAATGTGTGATTATTATTACAGAGCAGCTAATTTCTGTTTTAATTCCAGTCTTTCTATTAATAATAATTTGGTAGAAAACTCTCCCACTTTATGTCTCTTTGGAGGTATTAGCATTGGGATTTCTCCAATCACAGACAGGAAGTGGGTCAGTGAAAATTTAAGTGTCACATTGCTGTGAATTGTAGCCTGGAAGCAGATTAGCAAGTCTGTGTATATGGTGCTGACAGTTCACACACTGAAGTTTTCCACTGATTCTCAGAGGTCTGGGTGTATCTTTGAGGGTACTTCCTCTAGGAAGGTCACTATCCTGCTTGGATTTCTTAGAAAAGTCAAGGTGAGGTGTGGTACAATCTACATTGTAATCTTCTCTTTCTGTCACGACCTCATATTCATTCAAAACAATCTATTTAATTTTCTTAAACCTCCAGGATAACAGCAAAACAAGCAGAGAAAATTAATGTTTCTGTTACTTCTTAAACCTTATCTTAAATTTTAATCATAATTTGAGAATAAATTAATGATCTCCTTTAACTGTTGTTCTCATGGTTTAAAAGCAAGAATAAACTCTTTGGCAAGGTTTTCTCTCTTTAAGCGGGTCTGTTTTCAGGGAGGTGCTGTTTATGTGCCTGAGCAAAAAAAGACAGAACTTCAGCCAGGGTCTGATCTTTTCCAATGACATAAATATTTTATGTCTGAGAGGCAGATGGGGTTAGTGGTGTCTGTCTTGTTTTAAGGACACTAGACATGAACAGCCCAGTGCCCTGAAATCACAAGCAGATACTGTACATTCTGTTAGAGTGGATAAAAAGAAAACACTGAGCAGAATTTGAAGTAACCTTCAGATTATTTTGTGATCTAGAGAACCACATTTCTCACATTTCTCACAGTTTTGAGAAAACAATAACTATTTTATTAAGAAAAGAAGGACATAATTCCAGTAATGGAAAACTGTATTGTATTTCCCTTTTTGCCTGCAAAATGTTTGATAATGTATATCAAAGTCAAGAAAGGAATACATTTTTTATTGAAAATTGTAACTTAAAGTAATTTATGCTCTTTAGAAATTGGCTCGGGGGTAAAGTGCAGTAACCCAAGCAAAGTAAAATGTCCATGAGAATGATTACAATTACCAATCGATTAGAGAAACCAATCTGAAATTGTACTGGAGTTCTTTGTCTCATTTAAAATAATTTTACACTTAATTTTGAGAGCCTTCTTTTTTCTGACGTACATTTCATGCATTTGTAATTCATCTGTGGCTATGGAAACTGAAACAAGCATTGTGATTGGCTGAGAACGGTTCTAGCTGGAATCTCATCCCATCGCATGTAAAATCACAGTGATACCTCACAGGCCCTGGCATTAATAGGAACACTTTTTTACTTCCATTATGACTGTAAGTAGTATTATGTTTTCCCAAGAAAAGAATTTCCACCTTGAAAAATTCACTGTGCATAAATTATAAATGCAATGAGGCTTTTTTGAAGTGTCTGAATATACAGTACTGTGTCTACAGTGTATACTGTATATCACATACAGTCCAAGCTTTTCATGGGCTAAAGGCCCATGGCTTGCTACAATGTCCCAGGTTAAAGAAAATTAAAATAAATTCAAAGGGATTAGATGAGCGTTCATCTTTCCACTTAAAGTAATGTACAACATTACTTTAATAATATTAAAAATATGGTTTAACATCATTTTACTTTTTATCTCATTGCATATCCATAATACTGCAGGTTAATCTGCAACATGATGACACAGGCACAGAGAGGACAGTACAGTATGTAGGAAAAAGGCATGCAACACAAATTTGTTGAAGAGAAGGACTCCACTTCTACATGCTTCTCCTATTCTGCTCAAACATGTTCCATTTATTATCACCTATTTCATTTTATGGAAGAAAAACATCTGCTCTGTAGAGCAGAAGTTTTGCACATTATGCAGAGTTTCTTTCGATAAGCACTCCCTCCCTTTTTATTCCTCAGTAAATGTGTCCCAATAGAGATATCCTGGGACCCATCTGCTTCATTATCTTTATTAATGATGTTCCTTTAGTCTGTCATATCAGCAGTTTTCACTTGTGTTCTGTTGATGCTGTTGTTTACGACAGCTCAAAGTGTGTGACCCATCTGGAATCTGTCAAACAGGAAACCCTGATAGGCCACAGAAATGTTTCAGTTCCAGCTCCCTTTTAATGTTCTCAAAACCCCAGTGCCTGGGCTGCTTGGTAGTTGAGTGGAGTTAGGAAGTGCCTGGATTTGAACTTCAAACCACAGGAAAAAAGATGACTGTCTTTTTCTGGAGTATCCTCTTTAAATAGATAAATAACTCCACTCTTCCTTTTAACTGGAAAGTACTATATAAAGCTTGTACTACAAAAATCAACGTAGACACATTGCACAAAGGTTTTTTGGAATGTGTAGTGACGTTTTTCCATTAATTTAACATTAAAATAAAAATCACATCTGCCACGTGCATGTGCATACACATTCAAATAGTCGCAGACATTTGAAAGCATACTGTAACTGTGACGATTTAAACATGATACAGTATAACTCTTCTTTAATGTATCAATAATTAACTACATTGAATTAAAATTATTTAACAGGCAAAATGCTCTGTAAACACCTATCTGTTACATTATTTCCACATTAAAGAGGTTTAAAAGCAATGATGCATTTTAGGTTTCAGTTTTTTTTTTTAATTCCTGCTTAAGAAATGTACTTCCAGTACAAATCAAGACAACCTTATTACTGTGGCACATCTTTGGTTAATGGAGAACATATTAAAGGATGAGACTTTTAATTAAAATGATGCTCCTACCATACTTGTGTCTAACTTATTTCCTTAATATTTGAAGGAGATTAAGTAACGTTTCATTCAATTTAGGTGACAAAGGTGTTCATTAAGAGAATTACCCAATGTTGTTTGATGAGAGGGTGTGTATGTGTATCTGAGTTGCATAAAAAACATTTCATAAAAGTCCTGTAGTTGGCTTGCCCGTGCCTACCCACACCTGCTCTGGTAATCTTTCACACCTTTAAGTTCAGTGCTGTTTCTGAGGCAGTGCATCACCCACTTTACACAGACATAAACTCAATTAAAAACAAACTGTACTGTGTGATCACATATGCAGTACTGTCATTCATACCAATGGAGGTTGGTCTTAATCACTTTATCCAACACTCAGTTTGGCAAACCTCCAATAATGTAAAATTATTAATTAAACAAGCTGGGAAAATGCAGTCGCAGAACGAATATGGCAGCACCATTATGAAAAGAAAGTCAGTCATGCTGTACACCACCAGCTTTGGCACATTATTTAGGGGATGCATCTAATTAACCACAATTAAACTGCTCTTTGATTAGGTGGCATACAGTGATCCCTGACAGAGGAATACAGTATGCAGGCCTCAGAATCTGAAATAACCTACAGTACCACCAACGTATAAAAGTAAATTCAAGTTATATTAAAATAAAATAATAGGAAGTGAAAATGAGGGAGTCTTTTCTCCTAGATTAGTGCCATCAAGGCAGTATTGTGCAGTTTAGGTTTAAGAGCATGTTTGTAATGGATGAAACAGCACAGCTGAAGAATATGCTTAAGATAAATATTACATTAAAATATCCAGAACATTGTTTTGTAAGCTTTTGCTGCTGTTTTCAATTATTCAGGTATAACCAATATTCTCTTTTTGTTTTTAAAATGACACGAGGTGCATCATAAGAGTCATTAAGGGTTTATCGGCACAAAATAAGATATACTGTACAGTGAAAGATGAGATATACAGTACTGTAATGTTTGGTAAAACTGAAAACATTGATTTAATGAGATTATAGGCGTAAAACTGAAACACGGGAAAAACTAACAGATTCTACTGTTTTATAAATATTTTTAATTCTTACTGTAAAACCCTTGGCTTGTAGTTGGAAGGAAAAACATCACATCCGGCTTTTCCAAGTACCAACTTGTTTGATTCTGTTATGACGATTCAGCAAATAGTACAGATACATCTGTAATACACTGAGTAAGTCTCTATTTACAGTACAGTAGATTTTACACAGTGCCAGAGAACACTTAATGCAATCTCCTCTAATGTATGTTTATGAGCTGTAGTTAGTATCAGGATATTCAGAGAAGAGAGATGTGAATAGATACTGTAAACACCACTGCCCATATTATTTGAAATTTATTTTGGAACTATATTTTGTATTTTTAAGGCTTCAATGTATCTACAAAGGAACAAGTAAAGATTTATTTCATATTGAAAGGAGAAAAAAATAAACAGTTTCATCTGTGGAGCCTTCTTCAGGTGTGAATATCTATGTCAGTTTGAGAATATTATTACTTCCTCTCAGAGAAACAGCAATTAATTAATGTCTTAGATTATACAGTTTAATATTCCTGCCATGAAGATGAAAACTTTTATGTCTTCAGTAACTTCAATTTAAATACATTCTTTAAGATTCACACCCAGTCTGTAGCTTGCCTATATTTTGTTATAAAAGGACTAGTGAAATTATAGTATATACAATGTAAGGTGTATGACAGCATTAATTAATGTTTTTAAAGCACAAAAATCTTTATAGTCTTTTTTAGACTTCAAACAGTTTTTATCCAAATATAAAGTCCTTCAAATAACACCTGTCGATAATACAATGTTTCCCCAACATTTGTCAATTCCGAGACAATTTAGACAATTCCGCCCCTGACAGTGTCTGACCTTTAAGAAGACAGCACCATCTAGTGTTTGCTTCAGTCATTTTGAGTATCCTGACTCAAGAATTCCTTTAGTTTCCTAAAAACCAGAGCATACTGTTTGGGAGACTGAAAAGTAAAGAGCAGATGATACACATAGATCAAAATTTTCTTTGAATACCAGATAAATTGTTTTAATCTCAGTTGGAGAAGGTGTCCACTAGGCCAGAATTTTTCAATTTGTATATTTATGCAGATATGTTTGTTACAGACCTCCTGTCATATAATGAATACTGAGTTTCAAAAACCAAAGATCTACATTTTCAAATTAAATAGAATGAGAAAACTTAGAGGAACTAATAAGACTTCATAGAATGTCAGTAAATTATAAACATACAGTACTGTATGTTGTAATTTTCTGATACTTTCTTATTTGTCCATAAACAAATGCATTTTAAAAAAAATAATACAATTTATTTGTCACAGCTGCTTAAGAACTTAGTTCTGGAAAATAAAAATCAGAGAAATAGAAATTCTTTCCTCCAGGCACAATATTCTAAACAACAGAATGAAAGGATAACTTCATGGTATCTTCCTACTCTAAAAGAAACTAGGTATTTTCATTAAGCAATATTAAAAAAAAATGATGAGGGAAAGAAAAAATATATAAAGACATCAAAAAGAAATTTAATGTTGTATAGTTCATGTTAGCAAATAACAAAATATTTTAAATATACAGATTTCACACTTTATTCTCTATTAATGATAAGTTGAAAATCAGTCATTCTTAAGGCTTTCCTTCTAAAAAATAAAATTATATTCTTTTGTTTCTCACATCTTTTATGACTGATATCTAAACAAACAAAATCAAGATAAAAATGATGGCCTACGAGAGAACAACAATCACAATCTAGTGGATATGAATATTATTAGGGAACGATACCTATTATTTAAAATGAATAAATATAGATATTATATTATTTTGATATTAGAGCATTTGAAGTAAACTCAGTATTTAAAAACACCCCACCTAACCTCTTTCTATCCCATTCTCATCAGATGAATCTGTCTATTTCCATACCATCCCATTGGCATGTCAGAGTTCAGTTATCACTCCCTTCTATAACAATGGCAGCGCACGGATGTTATCTATTAGTCATTTGCCATCTGACCCTGTGTTTTCTTTACAGACAGCAGCGACAGAAGCAGGAGAGAAACTGAAGTACGGAGAATTCCTTGTTGGTGAACTTTAGATTTCTTTCTCCATTTCCCTGGACATGTAACACTACTGTGTGCGCATACCTGTTGTTTAGTTTGGATTGGGGCAGTACTGACTTCCTCGGGGTGTGTACTGTAATGTTTCTCCCCTCATTATTTAGTACTCCAGCAGAGTGTCTTATATCTCACTCAATGAAGTCAATGAGCAACATGACAGGAAACTATAAAAATTCACTATATTGTTTAATACGTCCAAAATAATCAATTATTAAAGATTAACAAGTCTAATTATTATGTTATCAGAGGTTTTGTAATACCACAAAAATTTGTAATTCATATGGTTTTAAAGCCCTATCAGTTATATAACATACAGTATTTGTGGCCTTAGAAGGTTGAAAATGACAATAAATATAGTTTCGTGGTCATATAACAAAATCTTTATAACTAGTAATTAGTTCCAATTCTTTACATTAATTATCTGATTACAGTTATTTTACAGACAACTTTGATTATTTAATCCATTATTGATTCATTTTGTGTTTCACTTTATAAATCAGAGAATAAATATTTTGAGCAAAGTCCTGACATAACATGCAAACTGCACCCACTCAGTATGTCTTAAAAATCATTTTTACCAAATTTCTTTCTGCTTGCTTTTCTATCATTTTCAAAGGCCCCCATGAGTCAAACATTTATTAGTATTAAGTTTACATAAAATACATTATTTCTATAGTTTGGTCAAATTCTCATTATAACTAAACAAGATGACAAATATTAAAGGCTAGCATTCTTAAAACTTGGTGGAAACTCAAATAAAGGTCAGAGCAATCTCCCTCACTTACAAGGAATGACCCTGGAAGGCTATCGGAAGTGTGCAGTTGGGATGGACAGAGGGAGGCTAGAAAAATAGACATGAATAAGTGGAGGACACGCATTTAAAATATATAAATCTGTAAACAACATAATTCCATGTTTCAGCATTTCAGGACATGGGTTGTAGGTGAAAGACTTATTTTTCACATGACAATTAAAATAAATATACCTTTATTTTTAAACCAATAAGCATTTTAGAACAGATGCTGAGACCTTTACAGCTGCCTCACCCTGACACTGCTGAAAAGTGTTTTGAATAGTAAAAAAAAAGCCACCAGCATAAATGTTCTAAAAGATAGTAAGGCCCAAATAGCCACAAAATAACTTGTTATATTCTATAAATACTAAATAACAGAATGCCAGCTGTATGTGAAGTTATTATTGCAAAGTTATTGTAATACTTTATGATATTACACTTTATATGATTAAAAAGTAAGAGTTTATTTTGACTCTTCCTTCTTTACTTGTGTTTCAGAAATAACTTCCATCACAATGTTTTGGCTGTGTGACACCTGAAGAAGGCTCTGCAGCCGAAATGTTGTTTTCTTTCTTCTCTTTTCAGCATGTAATAAACTTTTACTTGTTCCTTTGCAGCCTACACATGCTGATGCAGCTACCTACTATACTTGGACAATTAAACCAAGAGTCGTCAAGATAAAAAATTAAAAACAGCAGTACAGTTCACCTTTCAGAATTAAAGGGGTGAAGTAAAAAATCAGTCTTTTTTTCACTACTACATTGTTAAAGATTCTAAATAACAATGTCTTTGCATGCAAATCGTTTTGCCTTATGCACTATTATTAATATTCTTAATGGTTACAAGAACAGCTAATATGGATTTTTCAGGATTATGGTACTATTTATTTGTATATGTTTTAGTTTTCCTTCACAAATCATTTGGGGGAATGGACAGAGCACCTGCTTTTCAATCAAACAGAATTCCATCTTAAAAATAGGAGAAAGCTATTTGGCTGATTGTACTTATTATGTGCTATTTCAATAAAGGTAGTAGTAGGGAGCTGCATCAGCATATACAGGCAAAGGAACAGGTAAAAGTTCATTCCACCCTGAATGGTAAAGAAAAGAAACAAAAAAGCTTTGTCTGTGAAGCCTTCTTCAGGTGTGAGAGAGAGAGAGAAAGTTGCAAAGAGATAATAGGAGAATAGAGGATGGAGTAAGCAAGAGAGGAGGGGAGCAGGGATGAATGAGCATATACTGTAGCAGGAGATGAATAAATGAGTGTCCAAGCTGAGGGATAACAGGAGGAGAGGTGTGAAAATCCAGAATCTGTGAAAGTCCTTATCACTATTTTTTCCTATGTCTTATTTTTTTGCAATGTTCTCACTCTCCCTCACCCCTGAAGAAGGCTTCATAACCAAAACTGTACTTGTTACTGTACTTCTCCTTACATTTCAGCATAGAATGAACATTTTCTTGTTCAATTTATAATCCAACAGCCAGTGCTGGTTATAGTAGTGACTCCAAATATGAACTATGAAAATTCCTGCCAGGAAAGGTACAATATAGAGTAGCTAATCCTTGCCATTTCTTTCAAAACTAAAAGCAAAGAACTAGCATTACACTGAGCACTGAAGATGCTAAATATTAAATTTACTGGAACAGCCCCTTTCATATTAAAAGAAAGTCAGGATGTTTATTCAGGTTCTTGCTAAGCTTGGGACCCTCACCGGCGATTTCTGAGCCTGTTTTTAATTTTTGAGCCATTGTCTTCCAACACCTTGAAGATACTGTACAGTATGTTTTGACATGCTGCTGTTGCAGCAGTAATATTTACCAAGACAGTACCATTGCACTGATTTCTGAATTGCACACTTATCAGAATAATTCTGGCTTCTCCTGTCTCACACTACACTGAATGGGAGGAGGGAAGCTCCAGCTCTGAAAAAGTACCAATTAATACATTTTGTGCTTACTCAATAAGAGGGAAGACTTCAACCAAGCTCTGTATTGTTTTCAAAGTGGCAGAACAGGGTGCCCTGAAAAGAAGACTTATGACATGTATTTTCATTTTCAGCATGGGAAGACCTGGAAATATACACTTGAAAACATTTCTCGTGGGTAATATAAAATACTGTAAAGTTGACAGACCAAATTATAGCTTTAGAATACCTGAATATAAACTGAACTCTGTTTAACCTTAATGTTATTTACCATTCATAAGAAGCTTCCAATTACTATATCTGTCCCTTAATTTGACTGCATTATAATTTTTAGGTTAAAACATCAGACATTCTTTACTGAAGAAAGAAACAAAATCTTTCTTTTCTTAGAATTCTATTAAAAGGAATAGACTTGAATCAAACAATACAGTATTTACAGCATACAGTGTCTTGCTGTACAAGCAATATGTATACTCAAGGTCACATTTCAGTTATTCCATACTTTGTAGAACTGTATACAGTATCTTAATCTTTATCAAACATATTATGGGTATGAAATTATGAAAATATAAAATTGATCATCTAAAGTGAAAATGCCAGAAATAGATGCCAAGTGGTAGAATGTGTTTAACCCTTGATCTGAACACTTTACTATTTTTGTAGCTACTGTAGATAAAATCATACTCCAGAGTGGATTAGAGTTTTACCATCAAAGTTCTTTTTTTTTCTCTATTACACTATCTGGAGACTTAGCTCATTTATTCTAAAATCACTGTGGCAATTTCTCCAAATTTCTTTAAACTTATAAATAACTGTGTCCACACCTACTATTGTTTTAATTCCACTACACTACAAAATGAAACTATTTGGTTGTAGGATCTACCTAAGTTTGAGGAATTTCTGGCTGGATTTTAACCATATCTTAATATTGACCCTTGGCTTTTATTTGGCAGCCTGAAGCTCTATTACAGATAATACTACTGTATATGAAAAGTTAGTTTTATGTCAATTACTCAATTAGAAGCCTGGCATTTCAAGAGCATGTTAATCAAGTCACATTTCCCAAGATTACTATATTGGAAATCACCTTTGTTCAGAAAAAAAAACTTCTTAGACTTTGTGTGGAATTTCATTTAAGGAGATCTAGGCAAATTATTTTTTAATTAAAATCAACCTAGCTACTTACTAACTCTGCGTCTGAGAAGCAATGAAATGCTTTAAAGATTTTCAGGCCATTAGTTTGACACTTGGGATATTACTGTCAAATCCCATAAATATAAATTCCAGGCATCTGGCTTCCAATGACGTTTTCTGTCTTCTCCACATTTTACACTTGAGTACACTGTCTCCCTCTGTGCTCCTCTGTCATTATATACAGAGAGGGCTCTAGACAATCTTGAGCAGGATTATCTGTGGACTGTTCTGGATTTTATGGTCTTGAAATCAGGTTTTATTAATATGAATAAAAGTTTATATACTGCTCCTCAGCAAGGGTTATCAAACAACAAGCATTCTCACTTTCAGCTTTGAAGCCATTATTTGTCCTATTTTTTTAACCTTTTCCCCAGGGTGCTCATCAACATACTGTGTCTCACTCATTTTACTCTTGATAATATTTAACATTGTACATCTGTTACAATCTTGTGCCTAAGGACCCAAAGCCTCTGAATGTAAATTTTCGTGTAGATGCTATCCAAATTCATGAGTCCAAAGGCCAGGTCAGGATCAAAAGGCAGAAAAATCCACTTCGATCAAACTGAGACCCAAGAGACCTAGTCAGAAAACAAGCCTAGGTCGGAATCTGTAAAATTAGGAGTCTTACAGGGAAGCAAAGGAACTATATAAATCTAGCTAGGAAAAACCTAATACTGAGCAAGGAGTGGTGTGTCAGGCTGGTTTAAGTAGACAGGTGGAAGAGGGTGTGTCTGATTAGTTAATTAGAGACTGCAGACTGCACTGGAATGCGAAGGAGTTGATTGAGGGCGATGAGTCCTCCAGGGGCGTGACGCAAAAGACATAACATCTCCCTCTACCAGGTGATATTTTGTTCTATGATATGTTGACATATAGGCAGGTACTGTATTACATTGGAGCCACACACAAAGGTCCTTCGGACCTGTACTCACTCTCATTTCTAAGCAATCAGGGAGCACATGAGGATGGGACAACAGTCAATCAAAGGGAATAGTGGTTCTCATTTATACATCTGGGTGGACAGAAGCAACATGGGTAAAGAACCCCCCTCGAGGTACAACAGCAGTCTCTGCGGCAGGCACTTGAACCCACAATTCATGAATGCAGAAACTTAACCACTATTTTATGCTACCCCAAAATCTCTTACTCACTGCCTCATCTGCTGTTTTATTGCTTTTATATGGTATAGTATAATAAATTTAGCATTGGAGAGAGACAGCTTACCTACAGTATGTGCCTTGCTGTTAAATATTATTTTATTACATGTCACCGTAAAACTATGTGCCACTGTAAACATCTCCATCATAAAAATGAATGTGCTTCGGTGCCATCATTTTTGTAGCTCTGTGATTCCTCTTTATCTCCCTAGGCTGCTGGAATAGATTTCATTCTAGAATACTAAGTGTCATTTGGAAGAGTATCCAAACTTGTATTAAATTATCTGTTCTACAGCATACAAAGCCTGTGGGTGGCATGAATTTACCAAACTATCAATCTTATTTCTAAGCCTTTTATTTAGGCAGCATTAACTGTAACAACAACTCAATTGTGATGCGGGAAGCCTGAAGTACAAAGCAGGATTACATCCTGAATGGAACATCAGTCTCTCATAGGGCACAAGGCCATAGGGACAATACTGACATCTGAGCCAACATGTCTTTAGGAAGAAACTAGTGCACCTGGAAAAAACCCATATGGGCACCAGGAGAATGTGCAAACACAGACCACACATCAGACCCTAGAGCTGTTCACTGATATACCAACCAGCATGCAATCATGCTGCTCCCAGGCTGAAAGCAATGCAACCAAGATGACGGGGCTCTATTATTAAAGAGACATGTTTCGGTTGAGAAAGCATTCCATTTTTATAACACACTTTTACAACAAAAACAATAATAATGGCAAAAGCATTATTTAATTACAGAGACAGGAGAAACTTGAAGCATATACTGTTAAATTCTTATAAGTTTATGTTGCTTCAACAGTTGACAAAGGTTGTTACTGTCATTTAGAGAAAGGGGTAAAAACTTGAATATGAACAAAGTTATTAGTATTTCAATGCTTGTTGATCAGCTTTTTCCCTCGTTTCTTTTGCTAATTTTATTTTAATATTTATGTTATTGTGTATATATTTACAACAGGGTGGGACTCTGGGTTCAGTTCCAGATCTGGGATGCTATCTTTGTGGAGCTTGTATATTCTTCCTGTGTTTTTATGGTTTTCCTCCCACAGTACAAAGGCATACTGGTAGGTTAATTGGTTTCAGGGAGTGTGTGAACTTGTATGTGTTTGCATGCCATGGACTGGCATCCCATCCAAGGTGTGTCCTGCCTTGTGCCCTGTGCTTGCTGGGATAGGCTTCAGCTCACCTGTGACCCTTTACAGAATAAAGCAGTTCAGAAAATGATGTATGTTTTTATGTTTGACTCTGCAGTAATTAACTGTTTCAGAGCAAAGTATAAATTCATATTGCTAATGTACCAGAAATGCATTATAAGAAGTGCAACCCCAATGAGAAAAGTTGAAAATCATACTTTTTTATATAAAAGCACATTCAGTGATATTGTAAGTAGCGATCACTTTAAAAGTAAAGATTATTGTTGAAGGTCAATATATACACTTGGCTGCAGCGTTACTACATTGTAGCCAGATCTCATCACACCTCAGAAGTGAGGCAAGGCTGGGTCTGGTCAGTATTGGGGTGGAAGACTTCCAAGGAAAACCGGATTTCTGCTTCAAGTAGTTTTGGTGGATCAGTAGCTAGCTTCGGCTCCCCCATGACACTGTATTGGATAAAACACTTAGAAAAGGATAGATGGATATTCACAACATTAAATATTTTATCTTCCATAATATAAGATGGACCTTGATAACACATTGAGTGTTAGTCTGTGGTTATTGTACTACTACAGGTCCTTGTACATGCTCATATTCTTCATGGAACCCTGTAGATTACATTAGGAAATGTAGAGAACACTATCTGGAAAAGTGATGGTTTAAAATTAGCGTTTAAAATAACTTGTAACATCCTTGGTTTTGTGGATTGAACAAAAAAAGCAACAACCTGTAAATAATAAATCATTTCAGAATTTCTTTTCTTTTTCAGAAAAAAGCTAAAATGTAAAACAAAACATCTTAAAATACAAATTAATGTAAATAATACATATATACACTGATATGCAATAATCTTTGACACAATCAGAAGTTACTATATATACTATATATACTGTATATGAATATCAAAAATGTATTCAAAGCTTCCACTACTGTATTCTACTACACTAGAAGCTTTGACTGATACTAATATAAGTAAATTATACTAATTTAATTTGGGTAAGAATACATACTGTAATTGTCATTCAGCATATCTTCAATACAAATTGATCAGAATATCCAAAACCTTGATTACAGCAACTCAAACTATACATGCGCAGTTAATGATATTATAGTCAGGCCAGCTGTAGTGACAATAGTCTCAACTGACCTGCCATTAGGTGCTGTTAAGGCCTTTATGTTCTGTATATAGGTTCATACAGTATGTGGCGCATTAATTGTTAAATTAATTAGGAGAAAGGCTGAGAGTCACATATTTACATTGGGTTCATTCTGAGGATTTTGATTTGGTTAAATAAAGTCTCTGGGGCCCAATATCTTTGCTTCACAATATCCATTGCGATTTGATGTGCTTAAACCTCACAATCCACCTGCTTAAAGGAAGTCCCGACATGCTAATCCATTAAATTTTTAATTAAATCTAATTGACACCTACAGTACAATTGTAAATGAGCTGTGGTTCTGAATAAAGAAGGAAAAATATTAAGTGGAAAAAACTAAAACACGTCCAAATGTTAGAAGTTCTACACAGCAGTGGAAATAGCAGAATATCCACATATTCTGATCAGTTTTGTAGTTTAACACACCTCTTAAAACCAATTATTACAGCATGTACTGTACTGTTAAATAGATTGACCATTTCAATAAATCGTCTTAAATGAAATTCTGCACATTTAAAGACAATTATTTTAACACATATAATCCATCCAACTGCTTTGCCCAGATCAGTGTTGTTGGGGAGCTGGAGCCTGTCTTGACAAGCAACAGACGCAAGATTGTGTAAAGACTGGAGATGATGCCAGTCAAATGGAAGGCAGACATGGTCACTCAAATACTCACACCTAGGGATAGCTCTTCCAGAAGCCAATTAACCTACCAGTTTGTCTTTAGACTGTGGGAGGAAAAGGGAGCACCCAGAGCTCCAAACAAAGCTACGGACATGGGGATCACACTCCAGGTCCGGAATTGAACTTCAGAACTGCAAGCCAGAATGCCAATTAGTGTTCCACAGTGTCACCCATAAGATATATTATATAATATTTCAATATTTCTACATTGGTACAGTATATTCTGTTGTTCTGAAATGTAAAGTACCATGAAAGGTGAAGGTTCTGTTTGAATCCACATTAATACAAGTTATTGCAAAGAAAGAAAGGTAAAGCAGGAATTGAACTTGTTGCATCGACTGAATAACAGGTATTGGAACTGGTCTTTCACATATGACACTTCTTTTACTTTTGTTGAAAATGACCATGATACATTTTTGTAGTTAAATTAATCTTTTTGCCTCACTCCACATGTGGTATGTCCCATGTCACTCTTTACACTACATGATTTGGTGCCTGTACCGTACTGTATTTCTCAGAGCAGAGTTACGGTATAAGGTGTGTTTCTCCCACAAGTAATTACAGAAGTGCGTCATTACTGGTGTACCTCCTACAGTAGTTCTGTTTTCCTCATCACCCTATTAAAATGTGTATTGTGACACACATCGGTACAAATCGTTTTTTATTTTTAACTTTTCAATTGAAAAGTTTGGGCAGTACTTGAATCAACACGCTAAGAAGAAATGATCGACTAAAATAGCTTCAGACTAAATGTAATCAAATAAATGTTAGGAACAAAATACTTGGGTGGGAAGACCATAAAACCAAATCTGTGCTCTAATGCCAATATGGACAGCTCATAATGCTCTAATCGTTACAAATATTACCACTATTTACTATTGTGTATCCCTTTAAAACTTTTTATTAACCCTCTCTCGTTGCTACTGTTTTATAGGAAATGTGGCGTGGTTACAGTCTCTATATACAGTATGCAATTTTAAATGTTTCACGAGTACTCCCCACACCTGGGGTGTCAAACAAACAGCCTGAGGGCCTAGCCCAGGCTGACAAGTTCATTTTTT
This sequence comes from Lepisosteus oculatus, assembly GCF_040954835.1. Taxonomy (NCBI): domain Eukaryota; kingdom Metazoa; phylum Chordata; class Actinopteri; order Semionotiformes; family Lepisosteidae; genus Lepisosteus; species Lepisosteus oculatus. The sequence goes on from NC_090701.1 coordinate 30,285,832, forward strand.
TTCAGCTGTGTGGCTGGTCAGTGAGAGCCTTCTCTGTGTCTACATGTGCTGTAATGTATATAGCCCACACACGAAGCAGTCACCCTTGGTGATGTTACCATAACAGTCTCGCATACACAGTATCACTTTGGGTTTTTTATCACAACCAAATTGAAGCTCCCTATTTGATGCTGTCACTGATCAAGTCAGAGAGGGATGGGTCTTTGCATAAAAACATGAAAACGAAAAATTGACACCACCAAACCAGCACACACACTTCTCTGAACCTGCACTTCCAATGACTGAACTACTACTGTCTCATTGACACTGTATGGTACAATATCTAGTGGATTGTTGTACAATCTTAAAAGGATGTTTCTGAACATCCATAATACCATAGTGTTAAGTGCCTTGTAAATGTGATATCAAAGAATGTTGTATGGGTCAAGAGAAGTGGAGAAATTAATATTTCTTCATCAAAGTGAATGGAATGCCAAGAAGTTTGATTTGTAGAAAACTCTTGCCAAAAGAGCAATTATGATAGTTGCAGACATTAATTTTTAGAAGTTTTTAGTTTGCTGATATTTGGCAAATGAAAAAGTTCAGATTTCTAAGTGTATTTTAAACATAAAATTTCCTTTTACCTCACCATTTTGCAGTTAAAACCACAAAACTCTTTTTACTTATCATCACAGTTGCTGTTTGTCATATCAGTCCCTTATGAGGTTAAGATGATGCTGATCATTTATTCTAGTGTGTATTTAACTCACATTTAAAAAAAGAACACAGAACAAGAGGAGAGAGAAGATTCAAAAGAGGAAATAAACTGCAAGAGAGCACCTTTTTCAACAGTCTGAGAGGCTAGAATCTGTCCAGGTAATCTGAACACTAATAAGATCTGATTTTAGTCTAAAAAGAGACTTATATCAGTGGAGATATTGAATGCATATTTATGATAATCACCAGGTTAAACAAAAACTTTCATTGTTTATTGCTGCACAATTTGGCATAAGAAGACATATATTGTGGAGTATAATGGTATTTGAGTCCATTTACAAGGAGAAGTCTGTGTTTTCTGTGTCTTTAGAAAAGCTTAACACTGGTACTCACAGATCAGTAAATATCTGTAAATAATAGCAATTATTGAGTGCCTTATTATAAATATATCCATTTGGGTCTTTTTTGAGCTTGCTACCTGGTTATTACTTTATTCCCACATTGTGCCCGGCAAACAAGAACAACTGTATGATTCTCAATTATTCCTGCTTTCATAACTATATGGTTTTACTCTAATTTTTACCAGTTGCTGAACAATTCTTTTCAATGGAACACAGAAATGTATTATGTATAAAATGTACTTAGTGTACAGTATCTGCAACAACTAAAGTTTAAATAATTAAGGTTAATAAATTATGTTAAAGGGCATTCCATACTCTGAGGGCAAAGAGTATTTTGGGGATTTAGTTCTGTGTCATGACCATTAAAATGGATGGTATTATCTAAAGGATAACAACGACAAGTCGGTCTCAAACAGCTGCACCTAATCACCATGATAACCAAGCTAGCTAAATAAACTGAGCTCAAACAATTCCCTTTAAACTCTTCTCAAACATCCCTCCTCCACCTTGCAGCTACCTCTTGCTTCACACTTTCTGAACTTGGGTTGAGCTTCCTCATCCTACAGTCAAGAGGCTACCCATTAACCAAGAAGTTTAAGGCAAACTTTTCTCACCAAGTATTCCAAGCATTCAATCCTCACATCCTGAACACAGGATTCAGAAGAAACCAATATATGGTGTAATTACATACAGGAAGCAATTTGATAACACTTTATAAACCCTTAATAGACAATTTTCTGTAGAATCTTAAATAATTATGGTACAGACCTGTAAACTGTCTGACATTTAACCAAATAATGTAATAATGGCATTACTTTATAAGTACCATTTCTCTTAAAGGACAGCTAATTTAGTGGCATGATAAAAATGGAGCATGTAGATGTACTGTATCTGAAAATAACAGTAAGGTGAAAAAGATATAGTTGCATTACAGTAAACATTCTGAAGTTTAGAAACAAGCATTTAAACAGGTCATATGCGGCATTATGACAAGTGGGATGGTAATTTTTTTCAGCTTCTTTTTTCCTTCTTGCCTGTTTGACTAATTAAAAATCTCACACTGCTGCCTGAGAAGTCTGTTACACCACCACAGTGCTCAGCCTGGTCGTAAAGAACCTGGTGTAATTAAAACCTGGTCCAGATGTCTGACGGATTACCTCATATTGGAAAACACGGCTTCCCCAACTGAACGGTCCAGCTGTTTGGAGCATACTTCTACCCCACTCGCCTGGGAGATTCCCCCCGAAGGTCTCTAATTGCTACAGGGATGTTGTAAGAAAGAGGGAGTTGGGGAGTCCTCCTCGTTTTTCATGCTAACAGCCTCACTGAAGCAACCTTCTTCCAGATGTCCTTGTACTTACATTGCCATGCCTTGTCAAGGCCTGACCAAATGTGGAATTGCAATTCCAGCCACTGGGGTACTGTTTCCTTCTCACTGCTTGATAAATATGTTTTGCTTCCTTTATATTTCCCACTATTTCACAGTCTGTGTGATTTCCCAGTATGTTTTGTTACTGGCCTTGATTGATTGCCAAGTTTGATTGCATTGACTGGGCATGTTTACAACACTGGTGTTTTACCTAGCCAGCCTGTTTTGTTTTCTGCCCAGTTCTCTCAATGATACATGCAACAAAATACCAGCACACCCCCTCACACTAATTAGCTACATACTGTATGGACACACACATGCTATTGTACTGATGTTTAATTGAAGACAAGTGACATGCCTAAAGACACAGGAGTACATTTTTTTTCAGATTTTTTAAATAAATATTCATTCAAAGACAATACTTTAATGTTAGTACACATTCATTTCTGTGGTGTTAGTAAAGCCACATTCACACAAATAATTAAGCACAAGTTAACCAAATGTACAACAGACACACAGGCACAAACCAAAAAACTTGTCAAAAAATACATCCTAGCCAAATGTCCAGGTCTAGAGATTACAGTCACACTAAACCAAATCTTTAAGTTACTGTTTCCTTACATGTGACTGTACATATATTCATATGACTGTCAATGGTAAGGCAGAATACGTTAATTATTAACTAATTAATTCTAGTAATATTATAAAAGAAAATAAAAATTAAGGCCTGGTCATCATTTCATAACAAGATCTTTGCAAATTGTAAGTTACAAAATCACATTTTTAGACAGCCAGCTATGCACCCTATTTTGGGTGAGCAGCATGTGTGGTATTTTTCCATCTGAGAGACATACCTGTATATAGGAGGGTAAATCTAAAAATCACATCAATTTACAGTATCTCAGATGTCCCCTCTGAAATAAATTTGAAAAGCTTTCGCAATTTCTACTAGAATAAATATTATAATATTAATGTAAGTAGATCATTAATAGACCTAGCCTTTCAATGCTGCAGAATTCTTTGGTGTGTGATGAATGCTGCTGTATTGACTGTGAGCAGGAGTGGGAGGGCTACACTCATCAATAAGTGTAGTCTGATGAAGCTGTGCCTGAACATCAAAATATCAGTTTTGTGGTCCAATGACCATAATATCTTGTAACTGAATATAATGGGATAAATATATTTAGCAAGTTGCCATTTAAAAACATTTCATAAAGGTTTATAAATACAAAAACAACGGACAAAAGTTCTCATTCATGCTTATTACTGTATACAGTATCAGTTCCTTATGAATTTGTATGAATGGCACTTTGATAGATTGTACTACTGTACTTCTCCGTTTTGACTGTCTTTATTGGGCATCATGGTGGTGCAGTGCTTAGCATTATTGCTATGTTCAACTCCTGCGGTTCTGAGTGAAGTTTGTGTGATCTCCCAGTGGGTTTTCTCCAATAGCCCAAAGACTGGTAGTGGTTGGTTAATTGGCTTCTGTAAAACTGTCCCTAGAGTGAGTGTGTACATGTCTGTGTTTGTGCCTGGGTGTAACCTGTGATGGAGTGGCATCCGATCCAGGGTGTATTCTCCCTTGTGCCCTTATGCTTGCCTGGAGAGGCTCTGGCTCTCCAGTGACCCTTTACTGGATAAATCAGTTTAGAAAATGATTGACATTTGGGTGTTTCTATGTTTGACTCTACACTAATTTACTGTTTCATAACACTTGTATAAATTCACATTGCCAATATACAAAACATGGATCATACAGTAGATGTTGTACTAATGCTAATAAAAGCTGAAAAGTATACTTTTTATAAAGAAACTTTAGTTATATGTTACTTTAAAAGCAAATATCACTGTTGAAGGTCAGTACATACACTTGGCAGCAGTGTTACTACAGTACATTGTAGCCAGATCTCATCAGATGTCAGAAGTGAGGAAAGGCTGGGCCTGGTCAAAACTGGTGTAGGAGACTTCCAAGGAAAACCAGATTTCTGCTTCAAGTGGTTTTGGTGGATCAGTAGGTGGCATTCTTCCATCTGGACTAAAATTCCTCAAACCAATGTCCTGGTCTGGGGAAGCTATGCTGAAAAGTTTCATTTTTTTAGATATGACAGTAAATCAAAGCCTTGACTCTTTGGCCAAAAGTAAACATCTCCTCTCGCTTTGTAAAAGAGAAAGGGTTTCAAATCTGATGCCTTGAGTAAATTCCAGTCTGATCTTTCTCAATTTCTCTTCCCTAAATTTCAACCTTAATTCAATCGGTGAAGTAATTTCTCACTTCTGTATCTGAACTGTAGTGAGGTGATGCAGAAGGTTATGCTCTTCAGTTGTAGAAGAAATGAGACATTTCACATGTGGAGCACTTTGGTATTTTTTTGTTATGAAAGTCTCCAAATAAAAGTAAGTATATTATAAATAATTACAGGGATTTTATACATTTACTTAATAGATATTTTTTTATTTAAAATACTGTATATCCCTACATGTTTATAAAGATCTTCTGGTTTGGGGTTCTTCCTGTAGTATACATAACAATGATCTGTATTGGTAATGTAATAACTCATTAAAATAATATATTTCTTCTGAATTTTTCTAAATTTTCTAGACTTCCACCTCACAATCCATCTACTGTACATTTGCTTTCCTCAGAAAAAAAAATCAGAATGTGACCATGACAACTGCACTGTTTTTTTTTTAAACTAAAAAGGCATAGTTTTTGTTTTAATTAACTACCTAATTTGTAAAGGTAACAATTTAGATCATTAAGAAGTCTAATTACCAATACAATGATAGAATGATGACAAGTTGTAGTCAAGTGCAAGAAAACTCCCCACCGCATTAAACCAGTCTTTAACTGCTGTTATACATATACTAAAGGAATGTCTTCATCCATACTGTACAACAAATAAAACATGCTTCTTTGACCTGATAATATTAACAACTAAATAAGACAGTTGGATATCTCTAAACTGTGAAAACAGCTGATCACACAAATACAGTAATACCAAACAAAGCAGAATGTACTGGAGTATCTACAGAATTTGCCCATTTTAAAGTAGTGATTGCTGGAGCATCTCAAGCATATAAGTAGAATAGCCAGAATCAGCCAGATGTACAGTATACTGTATGAAATCAATTAGCTGTATCAATGAAAACTTTAAAAACTGAAAGACACACTTGTGACAAGTTAAAGAACAAACAGATGAATTAGGTAATTCTTGTCAGAATAGAACAGATAATAATCATATGGTATGTGTTAACACAGACAGGGCAAAGCCAGTAAAGAGGAATATAAAACTATTTCCAAGAGAGCACTTAATGTAGAAAATAGGATAAAAGAATGTGAAGAGAAAGTGAGAAGTGAGATCTGAGGCTGTTCATCCAGGGACAGATGTATTAGGAAAATGCTCCCAGAAGTGTGCACCACAACTTTATACTGGTTTTCATTATTTTGTATTTTATCATTATTACTATCTCTTGACAGTCTGGAGCTTAAAGGCGCTCCTAGAGATGCAAGATTAATCCCCTCCACATGGAGCTGCTTCTCATGTTATTCATTATCTGTTTCAACTGATTTGGCTTTAAACATTTTCCCATTTATTTTCCTTCCAGAAGAGCCCAGAAATGTTCCCTAGTCTTTATGTCCTTTCAGCACTTCAAAATGCTAGATATCCTCTTAACTAGGATGTAATGTAAATGTGTGGTTTGTTCCTTTTATTATTTTATCACAATGAAGAAGAACATTTTAACTCTAGAATAGTCAATGCAATCAGTTCTAAAGTTTTAGAAATACTAAATAAAAAGAGTTTCGATCTTTAAACCTACAGAATAAAGGGTAATTTAAGTTCCCATTAATATAGAATCATTTCGATCAGAATCTAAGGGTTTAATTTATCAGTGTTTAATGCCAGATTCATAATTCCTGAATTAAATAACTTTCAGATATTGGGATAATAAGCAAAAAACATGAGACATAGACACTCCCTTGCAGACAGGACTATTAGTGCATTATAATTTTATAATGGTCAATTCTAAGGCTTTCAGCAGTAAAAAATGACCCCTCTAAACTGCTAAAGGTTATTCACTTTAGTCTAAGTTGGGTTAGAATAAAAACACATTAATCAACCCAATGCAATCACAGTAGATAGACTGTGAGAGACTCATAGATGTCTGCAGCTTTTTATCCTGACAGTATTGGCATGTACAGTACTGTACAGTATATCACTGATGTAAGGCTTTCAGCACATCCTGAACAAGAAATGTGGCACTTTAAATGTATAAGTGTGAAGGACAAAGATTTTAAATCATTGCTGAGCAGTTTCAAAGAGAGAACTTGTTGTTAATTACAGATATATCTTTTCATTTTCTTATTCAAGCTTCAGAGACAAACAGATGAATTGTACTGTAGCAACAAAACCTATGTCACTTCTAAAGCCATATGCAGTGCAACATACTGTAATATTTTAATATAACCTTTAGTAACAAGGTTTGTAGTAAATGCCTTTATGATACAAAGTAAATTCTTTATAACTGTAAAATCATGAACCTGCATGTAGAAGAATGGTAAGGTGTTGTTTATACCTAACAAGTTTCCTGGGAGCATGAAACATAGTCTGAGCTTAAATACTGTACAAAATCCTTTCCTCACAAGTGTTTAAAAAAGACAAGTGTACACCTCTGGACACAAATGTTTCGCATTCATGTATTATAGTCAGAGATTAATGGTGTGTGTCTGCACCATTCCTTAGATATGGAAAAAAAAGAGAAATGTAGCCTTCTATCAAATTAACAGCTTAATTTAACTGAAACTGAGACTATTATGATTCGTGTTATTTAATTAAATGTGCCAACACAGGCTTTTAATTTGTTGTAAATTTTATTAGCTCGTGAAAACCATGACCTTGATTGCTGACTGTCAGATATCACCGGTCTGGTAAACTATCTCAACCCTTCTGAATGCCTGGAATAAAGACCCCCCAGGTTCACGATTAGGTCAGATAAGGTTGGATGCTACACTGGAGCATAAATGTATTTTTGCAGTCCATCTCACAAATCTCCTGCCAACTAATTGAATAAACAACATAATTGCATGCAGCTGCTCATCAAGGAAATCTGACTTTGAGTTCAGCCTGGAATTTTCTCCAGACAGTTTGTTTACTTCTTTATGAGAATAGCATAAAATTAAATAATTTAACTATAACTATAAACTATTAAAAGCCCATCAAAACCCCAAGGTTATATTATAAATACAGTAGGTCATCAGTCTAAATCAGGCAGCTCAAAAAGGGTAGAATTCAGAAAATTACTTAATGCAGCACATCTTCGGAGTATGCAGTACATTTTGGTTTTGAACTACCGATATCTCTAAAGAGACATTAATCAGAAAATATAAATCTTTATTTTAAAAAGATCAAATGATTATTAGGACTTGAATCATACTTGGCCTGATTTTGTTTTTAACTCTTCTCATATGTTTAAAGTTAGGATTCTGTCCAAATGTACTATTGTAGGAAAACATTTCCATAGTGTGTGACATTTAAATCTATAAATCACAATGTTAGTGATTGTATTCTTTTTATTTTGATATGGCATACATTCATTCCCAAAAGAAAAAAAAAATGCCTTGTTTTAACCAGCTATTCAATTTCAGGTACTACAACCAATATACTGTACACAAAGTTTATTATGGACATTCTAGTAAGTAGCTGAGTCACCATGTACTGTATAGGCTTCAAGGGAAAAGGTTCATTCTGTGCTGAAAGGTAAAGGAAATAAAATGTTTCAGCTGTGGAGCTTTCTTCAGGTTTCACACCTTTTTAAATGTACATATGACATCTCAAAAAGTTACAGCAGCAGAGACTGTATACTGTAAGTAATCACCCCATTTGCTATGACAACATTGATTAGTCCAAGAGCAAACAATGTATTTGTCAAGCCATACAATTGATTGAATGGCCTCTGTTTATGTAGAACAAGAGTAGTTCATGTGATTTCAGAGTCTTACATGGTGTACATGCTATGTTCCATGGTTCCAATTTCTGTTTCTTGTAACCCACATATCCATGAAAATGACCAAACATCAAGCATGCTATCAGATTACGCTTTTTCCCCTACACACATTTGTGAAGACTAGTATGCTATAAATCAGGCCACAATTATGTGATGAATGTAGATTCTTATGTTCCTTTGCATACCTCTGGGCATTTATCATTTTGTTGTTCACATTCCAGATGTGCTCCCATCAAAAGCAAATGTGCACTACCATTTTTCTGTTTTGGCAGCCAGGTCACAGGCCATCTATACAATTAAGGATGCTATCAATGGTTTTTAATTCATGGACAGACATATAATTAAATAAAAAGACAGTGAAGAAAACTTTTTTAAGAGAATGGCATCCACAAACTGCTGTCTTTAGAACACAAGCATTCATTAAGATTTTAATGTTTAGAAAGAAAGCTTGATTTCAGACTCTCCTAAAGGGTGGAACAAAAGTTGCAATGAAAATAAACATAGAACACTTGTTCTGGAAGATGTATTATTATTTCAGCTCACTGTATTTTACTTCCATTCAGTTTCGCTCTCTCTTTCCATTCACTGTCTTGCTGCTGAGGACTGAAAAAAAATGTTATCTGTGTGTTGATCAAAGGACAGATTACAGGAAAGAATAAAGTCCATGAAAACTGAAATACTGCACATAAAAATGCCAAAATCTGGTTAGCCTTATGAAAATTCTTAATAGCGATAATAAACATTGTAATTTTGGATTACTTCACACTTCCTGTGCAATATCAAGTTCTGGCTGTTCTTCCTTGAATTGGGCGCTGCCACTCCAAGGCAACATGGTGCTTAATCTACACTCTAGTAGTTTAGCAATACAAATTCTACTAGGCTGTACAATGCAAGAATGAGTATTCCATCTTTCAGATGGTTTAAAGAAAAAGGAAACTACAACTAAACATTTCTCAAAATCTAAAAGGGGGTTAAGGATTCCTTTGATTTTTTTTTATTGATGGTCATTTAATTAAAATATTTTAATTAGTCATAAGAAAATTAGTTTGTACAAGACAAGTTATGTGACAAAACTTCCTCCCTGAGAACTATCATAGGTCTCTTTGTCTGAAAACAAAACTAAGAGAATGAAGACTTTTTAAAGAATCTAGGTTATGTGGTAGAGTGTTATTCATTAAGGAATAGGCACGCATCTGAATATTATGTTGGCTTTTCATCTCTGTTGTTAATTTTCTGAAGATTTATCATCATATACATAGACTCTCCTACCTTCCTCTCTTCCAGTTACTCATGTTTGCTTTTGCTGTGTTTCCCTTGGTTAATGTCATTTTCAATATTCCTGGTGAATATTTAATTATTTTGGAGCACAGTTTCAAATTATTTCTAATTACACAAAAAGCTGCATCTGCCTCTAGTAAAATTACTTGGCCAGGTGTACAATTTCATCCTCCCCTGTACTCACAGGAAAAGAAAAGTAAATGGTGAGAAACAAAGCTTGTTGATCTCTGGCTCCTAATGCAATGTGACAGTTTTAAAAAGTTAAATACACATTCCTTGCATACATAAAACACATTTCAGAAGGCTTTCTGTTTCTAGTTAGTGCTAAATTAGGTCATATTCTTAATGATGTAATTAATCACACTCATCTGTGGTAATGCCATCTTATAGTCTGATCTCAACAGATCTCAGAAGCTATGCCAGTACAATTCCATTCCAATTAAACCTCTTTCTAGCATATTTCAATGAGTTGAGACATTTCTTCTAATTTTATTATTACTGCTAATGTGTACCACAATGAAACTACTTATAGTTAAATTCAAATGTTAAGTGGATACAACAGCTTAGCTTAACAGTAGCACTTTTCAAAAACGTATCTTCAAAATTGAAGTTGTCGAAAAACATGTCTTTATTACAAAGAAATTAATGTCAGGATAGTGAAGAAGAAAAAAATAATAATTTAGAATGTCTTGAAACCACCGCATGGTCTTCTGACCAAATGGATTGTTGTTTTTGTTGCCTAATTTCAGTAAACAGAATAAGAATGAATGCTTTTTAATGGCATTACTTATCATTAGATTTCAGTAGCTAAGCAAGACTGGTCCTGCTCAGTGCCCGAAATGGGGAAGAACAATAGGTTGCTGCTAAATATGATATTGACTAAGTTGGCACTCTTCTCTACAGACCATAAAATCCAAATCAATGTCTATAATGATGTCAAATGTTGCAGTAGAATGTGTCATCTCTGAGATGAGAAATTCAATTCACATGTTATGAGATTACAGTTTTTCCCCTGTACGCATTTTTGAAAAACACAAATGTACTACATATATATTTAAGGTTCAGCATTGCGGAAACAGTTCTGTACAGCACACATCTGTGACAACCTCAAACATATACTGTCCCTCACCCTTGTTTTTCACAATTTAAGAGGTCAGACTATCTTTCAAACTCCCTTTCACATTGGTCCACTCTTGAGAAAGACAGCCCTTTTCCTTCTAGGCTGCTCTTCACTTGGTTCTTCTCACACAAGTCACTAGATCTCCACTCTCAGGCTACGATAAATCAGAAAGCTCTGGAATATTCACTTAGACCACCTCCATTTCACCCATTTGAAATCTTCACTCACTATACTATTCACTCCAACTCAACTTTTCCCTCTTTCACATTACAAAACACCAGATTTTCCCCAACAATCAGCAAGTGTTCCAATCACTTACCTTTCCAGCTGATCCTGTTTGGGCAGGGACACTTCTCTACAATCAACACGTGTCCCTGACAAAACAGGAGTCAGTTTGCGGTTATCTGTCCATGTCATCTCATACTCAGAGACCACCTGTCTGTCTGCTGATGGCAAGGCAAAAGTAGTATTTGGGAATCAGCCTATGAAATCTACACTCCTCTCTCTCAGATGCTAATACCTGCAGTCAGCCCTGGTTCAGCTGCCCAACACTGTTCCTTGGCAATGCACTTCACTTTTACTGGGCATAGCAAACAAGCTATCGTGTACTATAGCCCATCAGTCCAGAACCTATGATTCCTTTCAGTATAGGCTAAGCTATATTATATTTAGCATCCCTACCTAACAAAGTACCAATTGCCTATAAACCAGCCCAATCCATTACTAGGAAGAAAGTGGAGATCTCACTTTCCCCCTTTCCAGGCTTGAGGCATTGTGAAACCATTTTCCTCTTAGCTAGTCGTGTAAGGCTCTTAATTAGCCCAGAGGAGTGGCTAATTCCATGCAGAGCCTATCCTGACAGCTCCCTTCCCTGACGTGAAATTTCACTCCCTGTGAGTGTCAATTATTCATTCAGACCAGCTGTGCCTCATTTTGCAGGTTTTTCCAATTTACAGGCAGCCATCTTGGCTTAAGGCCATACCACAGGGCCTGTTTTAAGCCAGGATGGTGACTTTCTCCCAAAGCCATCTCTCACTACCTCACAACATTACTTTAGCTTATTTAATGGAAAATACAATATATTACATTTAGTGAAGCACAGGTTTAATGAGGAACAACATACAGTAGTTTATAAACACTGTATGATACATATGATACTGTATGATTGACCCTTGAACACCAGAAAATGTTGCTAGTCTATTTATTGGTTGACAAATAAATGATGATCTACTGTATTTCTAAGAACACTCATCAGTTTAATCGCTGTTGCATGTTTTGCTTTTGTTCTGGAACCACTAGCCCAAGCTGTCAATTTGTTGTTGGAAAAAATCAAAGTTGTATGCAAACACGCAGACAAAAATTATGATGGGACATGATTTCTCCCAGAAAATTGTGTGCATTGGTGGGCAGATGTTTTGATTTAGTGGCATTTTGGGGACTTTGTAAGTGTTTATGTATACTTCATGTCATTTGAAAAGTAAAAGGCTCAGGCACATCAAACAGTGGTGGAATCAAAGAGCCAGATGATAAGTGTATGTCAAAGAGCAGTTGACTGACTTGCCTGAGGAATGTCCCATTTGCACCATACTGCTTTGAAAGGATGTGATTAACTGACATCAGAGAGTAATTAGAATAATGTAAATATAAGTTGTTTATTCAAAAAGGGTTTTCAAGTATCTGCTTTCTGCCTAGAGTGCTTAAAAAATATTCATCTGCCGGGGGCCAAGTTCGTTAAAGCTTATTACCAGAATAGTCAACAATGAGCTCCCATTTCATCCATAAATTTCTCATTAAGTATAAGCTCATGCTTGAGGTTCCATAGAATTTGATAGGGGGTTGAAATCAATGCCTGCTGGAAGAATGCTAGACAAAGGAAAGGTCAAACTAATGTTTTAGTTAGTGAGGATGCCCCTGGGATTACATTTCAAACAAATGTTTCAGCTTGTCCACCTTTCTATCCATACCTGCTAAAAGAATATTATTATTTAGTTAATAAGACATTAATTACTAGACAATTACAGCCATTACAAGGGAACAAAAGGATGTAAGTATCTATCTACATTTAATTATATTTCCTTCTTTTTTGGCTTTCATTAAATTATACAGATATGGAACAAGTACAGTATGCTGTTTTGAAAATAGACTGTGCCTGATTTTGTCCTATTTTGTCAATACAACTCACAATTTTAATGTGACTTGGGTCTGGATTGAATCATAACCTGGCCTACAGGTACATACAAATCACAAATCTCAAACCTTGTACTTTTCAGGGTTTTGGGATTTGAAATTGGCAGGTTGGTCAATGTTGAGTCATGTTTTGATTTAATCTTTGCTTTAGTTACACATACTCGCTGTACATAACACACTGTTTTAATTTTATTCATTGTTACCTGATCGATATGTTTCAGTGAAAAAACTGTCATATTTTAAATAGAGATAAATTATTCCGTACATTACCATTAGCCATTGTTTAACCAGTGGGCCAGGAAACATTATGGTTAGCAGCGAATGATAACCAGGTGGTCCCCTGTAACAAAGTAGTACCTTTAAAATGAATTCTAGAGTGTAAAATCAATGCTCTTACTCAGTGGATCCTCTCTGATAGTGCTTACAGTGGATGTGCTGAGCTGCAGTTCTAGTTTTGATATTTTGATAATGAATAGTAGCATGTGTAAGAACTGTACACTTCAGACAGATTTTGTTAAATTCACAGTCTTTCGAGAGAGGGGTTAATTGAAATAAACGTTCTAAGCCAAAACTCTCAGAGTATCCTAAAAGTTAAACATTAACTTAACAATAGCTGTATAATGTAATTGCTACACACTATAGTGTATATGATAACTTATACTGTAAAAAGTGTATAATTTATGAGATGGCTTATATAATACTTATATATGGGATTTCAATATTTTTCTTCACTACTGCTGAGAAAATTCTGGAATTCTGATAAACTTTATAAAGCACTTGACTGATGCTATAGTAATCATCATAAAGATGATATATCTCCCAAGTATAAAAGACCATGGTAGTATTTCACTCTTTTCAAGTTCAGAGCTGAGAAGTGATATTGTGTATACTTGAAATTATCAATCTAAATGTCTGTAAAAGGGACTTGTCTCAACTTGATTCTTTCCCTTCAGGGATAGTATATACAACCCATCCTTACTCACATTACTAAATCCATAATAGACTTTCTATCGTTGAATGCTCCAGGCAGCAAAATGTTATTTTCATTTTCACAGAAGCAGTCCTCTTGATAGAAAACGTATTTTTTCCCAGTAATAAGATCTTTATCACTTTGTACCCATTTTAATTTGACAAGCATTGACTGTTAGCTAGTGGGAATCTCACACTTTTCTTTATATCTGAAATGGATATGATAAATGTACACGATTAAAGATCTATGATATCAAATAACCTAAAATATTCTTGAAATGATTAGTCTTGTCCTCTTTAGGGAAAGGAAACTGACATACCCTTAAGACAATTAATTGAAACCATCAACATATTGTTTAGTTAGTCAGATTAATACAGTATTTATAGTTTGTGGTTTTCTAGGAAAAGTCTAAAAAGATCCCCTGAAACAAGCTTAACAACTAATATACTTAATTGAAATTGAAGGGGCTGCTAAACCTTAAGATTTTAGGGAAAGCAATATTATTGTTTATTGAGAATGTAATTAATAACTTCATATTTTATTTGTATGTGACAAAAAGTCTGTCACTGTAGCAAATGGAACATGCTAGGACAGGGTTGGCAATAGTTAATGGAGCTTGTTTTTCTAAAACACCAGAGTGCATCAGTTCTCACCAATTTATACTGCTCATTTCTCAGCCTGCGGGTACTGTACATATGCAGGTTGTAGAACAGAGGGGAAAAAAAAGGGTAGAAAACACTATTTTTACAGAAACTGCACTAAGGAAACAAGACATATTATAGAATGCTACTAGCTTACCTCTTAACAGCACTGCATGAGTGCATGAGAGAGAGAGAGAGAAATGCAAAGTTTGTTCTTTTTTTTTGGGGGGGGGGGAGAGATACAGTACCTGGTGATGAAACCCAGTGGGTGCTTGGTGATGTGTGGCCAGCTGCATGCAAAATTTCAATAGAACTGGCCTATTGTTTGCTGTGAGTGCTGACTTACCATCGTGTATTTGTTTTCCTCTCTGTGAGCAACATGTCCTTCAGCCAACGTGTTCTTCAGAGGTTTTGTGTGATGTTGTAGAATAGCTCAAGCACTGATTGTATCTATTATAGACGTTAATCTAATGTGGTGTCATTCTAACACTTGCAGTAATCAAAATGATGTAAACTGCTCTTCCCATTTGACAAATGCATACAGTAGGTATTCATGTTTCTTTAAGAAAACCTAAAGGTCTTGACGCATCTGTAGCTGATTGGAAACTGTGTAGCAAAAGAATTTCCATTTTTTGAAAATCAGCATATTTAATCTGATCTCAGATCTCAAAGGCTAAGTAGGACTGGACCTAGTCATGACTATGGAGATCTCCAAGGAAACTCAAGTTGCTGTGTTAATAGTGTTGTTGGTGGACTACTAGTTAGCCCTCTGCCTACTGAAGTAACATTTCCATGGGCATTCCCCTTCTTTGGTAACTGGAGATATTGTGATGTTTTGGTGCCATGCAATGCCAGATTTTAAAGGTGGTGTCATATTCCTAACCACCTGGTCACTGAGGTTCACTTGGCCTGGTTTATAACAGTAGAGGTGTTAACTCTGATGTTCACACTAAATGATTTTGGTTTATGTGTTTGCTCAATCCTGCCTACATAAAGTCCCTCCTTAACTCAAGTACTGAGGTTTCTCACTTTTCCACCTGGCCTGCTGTGTAAGTTGAGCTGGTGGTTCATAATGATTGCTGTACAGTATGTCACCTAGGTGGGTTGTGTATTTGTAAATAAAATGGGTCCCTGGGTTTCTTTACATATGTACATATTTAAAGTGCTTGGTAAAGTGTTGTACTGCATAAAAGCAATTTTTATTCATCATCTCTCTCTGTAAAGGAGCTACTGTATAAGCCAATAGAAACAATTTTGTACTAATGTGAATCTTAATATTTTAAAAAAGAATAAGTCCTGTAATTGTACCAAGATTATACTTAAGATCTTTACTACATCTTCAACTACTACCTCAAGAATTCTGCAGATTTTTTTCCTCACCTCTTACAGTATATTACTCTATTACAAGCTTCATGAATGCCTCAGTCTTACATACTGTACTGTGCCCTCCAAATAATAAAAAAATAACAGGAATATTTAAAGCCAGGATAATCTTTCATCCTTAAAAGTTTTAATTTTTTACTGTTATCTTACAGAGTAATGTGTTTTTTACAGAGATTTGCACAGAAAAAAACTTTGATTTTGAATTTATCATAAATAAATTATAGTATTGAAATGTAGTTAATAAATGTCTCTTCTGAAATGCCAGACCTTCAGACTATTCAACAGTGGGTGTTTATTCAGTGTAAATGCTACCAAAGGATGATTTGCAAAACACTGACTACATATTTGTGAATAAATATGACCCTCTTGTTTTCTGTAATTCCATTAATTATTTTTGACAAATATGGCTATGCTCTTTGCAATGCTATTGTCATTACAGTATGACATTATGTTTTAAGTAAGACAAATTATCCAATCTGTAATGTCATTCTGGTACATGATGTTTCTTGTTTGTATTTCATCAGTAGTACAAAGCAATCTGGAGGGCACTGTCTTTTTCTGAGTGAAAAAGTTGAGATGCAATCATTTGACAGAAGTAGCCTACATGAGTTAAATGGAATAAGCTCATTTTTATACTCTTGTCGTGTAACATGTCCTTTCCAGGAGGCACAGAACGTATTTACCACATATTTTAAAACAAGGCATCATTGTCTATTCTTACTGTATGTAGGCCCTTAAACTGTGTGGTACTTTCTGATGGGTTGCCTGACAACAAATAATATTTTAGCATATTAATACTGTATAATACTGTATTAGGTATCATTTCAGTTTTACATAAACGTTATCAATCTGAAATGTACAATTTGCATTTTACTGTAAACTTTCACTTTGTTTTCCATGATTATTTCCAATATGATAAAAGCTTCTTTTTCATGAAACAGAAGTTAGTAATTACAGTATGAATGTAAGGAACTTAGGGAATCCCCCGTCATGGTCACTGCCTGTTTTAAGTTAATTCTTAAATTTGAAAGCCAGATGCTGAGTGTGCCAAAACAAATCTGTCACACCAAAATGTCAAATATTAATAGAAGCTCTGTGGTAAAAAAAGTAAGCTTTCCAAAGGATGTGTATGTCACTACTCCGTAAGTCTATTTTGGACAAGGTACTGTATGTGTAGCTAGCTGGAAGTAACTGGTTGCTTAATGTCTACATCATTGTCCCTATGAGAGCATCTTAAACACAGTAAAAGAGGGTTAGACACATTTACAGTGGAGGCTAACAACATTTATATTCCATTACCTCAATTCAATAAACACATCAGTAAACTTTGTATGAGCATCACAAAGCATACCCTGTTAAAAACTGGAATTCTGCTGTTCAGCCTCAACAAATGATAATGTAGTTAGGTGTGTCTATTAACATCTGTTAATGTCCTGCATAGTGTACTGTATTCTTATAAGAATCTGGCAAAATGATGTTGGTAATAAAATGTAAGTAAAGAATAAGGAGAATTCTTACGGAATTGTGTTTCCATAAATGAACACAGTATTTTAATTATATTGGGTTCATTTTCAATCTTCTAAAAATCACAAATATTTTAAAACACAGATCTTAAATATGCCACAGATGCTTTGGGATCTGGTTCTGCATGTGAAATATGAAATAAGTTCATGCATCAACGTACTTTACATGGAGTGACTCTGAATAAAAAACACTGAAATCCATTTCAGGAAATCCTTCATAATTTTAATGGGATGTTAATAAACTTCAGAGCAGTTAGTCTGTTACAATGCATTGTTTATCTCACAACATCTTAATTATATACAGTAGCTGTTTATAGACTAATCCATTTGAGTCTTAACATATAAAAAAACTAGGAGATCAGAACAAACGCAGATGTCATATCTGAAATATTGCACCTATGATTCTGAGGATTACATTATTTTAGTGATGAAAAAAACATGAAACTGATTTGTCATTGTGTGGAATAAAGTCTACAGTATGGTAAATGGGCACGAATCTGCCTCTTAATATTAAAACTTTCAATAAACAAGAAACACTTTTTTTCTTATTTTTTTAAAATATTCCTGCCAAGTCTCAGGCATCCTGGCCACACAGCTTGAAATGGCAAATTCAGTGCAAACAGGTTGTTAGGCTAAATATTTAGTTGTCAGGGAATAAAAATTGGACAAAATATTAAATAAAATTGTGTAGGTATATTTATATTTAAAAACAAACTGATAAGAATGTGTAGTGGAAATGCTACTTGTATTGTTCTTACTAATTTTCTTCAAAATCTACTGTAGGTGTCAAATCTGAAATGACATGAACCGTACACAGAAACAAATGTTAAAATTAGCCATTTTAAAAAAGCATAGATTTGAAAATAAGCCTAAGGCCACACTCAGATTACTCTTTAGGAACATGCAAACACTAAATTCTAAATTATTGTAGCTTTTAAATTTGCAATTAAAAATCTATTTACTAAATATGTAATCAATGTTTACCATATGTTTGTCTCACCACTCTGGGACTTCTTTGATATTTTCTTTAAATTTCATGTTTCTAAATAATATTTCATGGAATGAAAGATGTGAAACATTATTAATAGCTCTAAAGTACTTTCTTGGATAATTTTCTTTCAGTAAAAGAAAACAGCATGTTATCCCTTGAAATGAATGTACACATCAAAGTGAATTCTTTATTGAGTGTCTATAAAGTTCAAATCCACAATATTTAACAGATGTAATTGACCCTGGGCATTTGTAATTGTACACCTTCATTTCCATCTATGTAGAGTGAGTTGTGTGATGAAAATAGATTTTTGCCCATGAAGAAATAGATACAATTTCATCTGTATACTGTATAATCACAAACAAATGTGGAAATTTGCAGCACTGGGGCCATGGGTTTCAATTCATAGACCTGGAGTGCTTAGTACATGAACTTTCTATGTTCTTCTTGTATTTGCATCCTCTGGAGGCTCTGGTTTCCTCCCACCAAAACCAGAACAAGACCAAAAACATACTGGTAGGTTAATGGGCTTCTGGGAAAACTGGCCCTGCCTCGTGTGTCTCAGTGTCTGTCCTGCGATGGACTGCCATCCTGTCCAGGGTGTTCCCTGCCTTCTACCCTTTGCTTGCCTGGACAGGATCCAGCTCCCTTGCGATTGTGAAGAAGCAGTTAGACGATGGATGGATGGAAGACGGAAACAGGTGTCCACAGTTCTCTTGAGCATCCACAAACAAAAAGCCCTATGATTTCCCTTAGAATTCTCCTGCTCTTCACTGAAGCATTGACAGAACACATGTTGGGTACTATGTCATTAACTGGCAAATTGGTGGGATCACCATGACAACAGTAACAGAAACAAATAGTAATTTTTCCCAAGGGTGGAGTAAGGAGAAGGTCGAAGAGGGGTGTAGGAGCTGAGGAACCCCATGCGCTAGCAGGGAGTGAGATTTCTACCTGCACACAAAGCAAATGCAAGAAAAGCTAGTAATCACTCATGGGAGCCTTTAGCCCAAGTGCAGAGATGATCCCTATGAGGATATTCCATAGCAACAGAAGTTAAAACTCGAGGGGAGATTCTTTATTATGCTGAAAACGATTTAATACCACATCAGAAGTGCTAAAGTAAAATTAATTTATGAAGCTCTACTGTGGCTAATCGATTCCTATATGCTCCAAATAGGGATTTAGGTGCATTTCAAATGTTTACTCTTAAGATGCTTGCAATGAAACATAGATTATGTTCTTCTGAATGGTTAGTTTCTGTCAGGGTTTTGTAGCAATGGAAAATATTTATTACTACTTACAGTCAATTGACTCATGAAATACTCCTTCTGTATGGTTAAATTATTTGAGTAGTATTTGAACAGGCTTTGACAAATGTGAATAATAATTTACTTTCATGAACATCAATGCCATGAAAGCCTGTAACAAGATCAAAACTATGTTGCTTTAGTTCTTGATGTTTATGTTTAATATAGTGAGGCGCTACGGTACATTTGTTCTACATTAAAGGCACCTTAAATGTGGAACAAAAAATCACAAAGAATATGTACTTGACATCTAATGTGAACTTATTTTCAATGGGGAGATTTTTAACCTAAGGTGACGTGGGACTCGAGCTCACAGTTAATAGATTTCAAGAGCTGATGTCTGTGATACGATGGAACAGTACATTCCCCCACCCATCCTGAGCAGCTGGAAGAGTCTTATGTGCCCCAATATGTCACATATACGCAACTGGCCAGAAGAAGAAAGAATTACTTTATTTCTGAATGATCTTTTTTTTTAGCTCAGGAGATGTTATAAAAGCCGCATTTCATTTTTTATTAGTGAAGCAAGGTCCCAGGGAACTCATTTTCTGTCTCCTTTGGTGTAATAATGTTTTATGTTTCTCCATGTAGACAGTATGGCCTTTGGCATAGACACAGGATGGTGAGATGATCCTGATGCTTACTATACTACCAGTCAACCTTGCAATGTAAAGTCTATTTTTTCATGATGGAAATTAGTGTGCCCCTAGTGCCTCATGCTTTTTACACAATGGCTAACTTGTGCAATATTCCAAAATGGGTTTGCATCAGTGTTAATGAGTCAATCCTTTTGAGGGTCTCAGGAGAAAGATACAGTAATGTGCAGGAAGACACACTGGCTCTTGATCTTGATATTTGATGCAATGGATCTTGCCTGTCGTGCTCTTCTTTTGTTCATTTTGTTAGTGTCCTTCTCTGAAATCTAAATTTTATATATCCATTATATTGGAAAGTAAAAAGTCTTGTATTTAACAGTATTTCCAGCTGTAAGAAAAGGGAACTACCTTTTTATTTTAATATATCCCACTAAAATTGTCTTATGGAAATTTTAGTTCCACTATATATGGTAGGTGCTGTCTCTTTTTTATTCATTTCAATAATGTCATCTTATATTTACCTAAGTATAAAACCAAAAATGTATCATTCTGCAATGTCAAAATTACTATATGGCCACTGCAATCATGATTATTCTATTATGGTAAAATACTCATAAGACATCAGTAAAAGCCAGCTCCCATTAGCAAGATACTCATTCTTGCTTGTTTACACTTCTAACAAGCTGCAGACCTCGCAAAAAATATAATTTTGTCCAGTTAAGCAAACAATTAGTTCATTTAGGCAATGGAGTAGTTAGTTGGAATGAAAAAACAGAACACACACAGATTTTGTTTACTATAATTGGCAACAACTACTCTACCATCAAGGTTATAAAGTTGGAATTGTTCATCTTGAAGGAAATAATTCCAGAGAGGTGAAGAGAGGTGTGAAGTTGAACCCTGCATGTGAATAGAGAAGATAACATGAAAACAAGTCTCTCATTGAGAGAAGGGGGAAGTTGTGAACCAAGTTTCAGGATAATTTTTGTTTCTGATGTCTTTCTGCTATGGGAGTTAAGAAACCCTTCTTTGAGAATGGAGATGGAGAGTTTAATGTGATCATGGCCGCCTGTGGTGAACTTAGAAACTATGGGCTTGGAGAAATCTTTAATCTTCACAGCCCTAACATGTTCTCTGAAGTGGTCTTCTTGTCTCCTTCCAGTTTCCTGCAAGAGATACAGTAAATGAGGTACAAGAGGTCACCTGGGTGATCCAGAATTGTCCTGACGGGCCTTGAATGAGAGTGGTGTTAGATACAGTACAGTATGTATTTGCAGGTGATGCAGTGAGCTCTGTTGCAGGAGAAAGTACCTGGTGTGGATGATGGTCAAGGGAGCTGTGAACAAGAAGGTTATGCAGTTTAGGTAGTCTGCGATATGAGATGATGGGGCGGTCAGAAGATGGCCCCAGTGGAGGGATCAAGCTGTAGGATAGAAAAGTTGTCGTTAATGGTCCTAGGGATAGAATGTGTGTTAGGGTGGAAGGAAAGCACCAAAGGAATGCATTTGTTAGGTCAGGGGTTCCTTATTGAGTTGATGGTCCAGGGGTTGTTTTTGGTCAATAACATGGGTAGGGTATCCCCTGTTGATGAAAAAGGAGTGCATTTTGAGTGCTTGGTTATGGAAATCCATGTCATCACTGCAGTCGTCTCTGTGAACTGTGAAAAAGGGAGAGAGTTTTTAGTGTCTTTGGGGTGAAATGAGCTGTTCAAGAGATAGCTGTGTGAAACTGTGAGTTTGTAATAGACTGAAGTCAAGAGTTGGGGATGGTTAATGGATAGGTTTATGTCTAGAAACAGAAGAGTAGTAGCAGATGTGTTAACTGTATATTTGAGGGAAGGGTGGAAGTTGGTGAAGTGAAGAGCAGTAAGTGGTCTAACTGGTCATTAGAGCATGTGGCTTCACTGACGCAGTCATCAATGTATCGCTTTTAGAGGTCAGGAACAAAGCCGGTGTGGGAAGTGAAGAAGCGTTCTTCTACCCGGCCAACAATAATATTGGCATAGCTGGGTCCCATTCTGGTGCTTATGGAAACTCCACTAACTTGCTGGTAAAAAAAGGTTATTGAATGAGAAGGCATTGAGTGTGAATACCAATTCTGCAAGACGTACAAGAGTGTGGGAGGGTGGATCGAGCACATTGTGTTTTTCCAGCATGTGCTTGAGGGCTGTAAGACCATCATTGTGTGGAATGGCGGTGTAAAGAGATGTGATATCCATTGTAAAAATGTAGCATTCTTGACCCTAAAACTGGAAATTGTTAAAAAGCTGGAGGGCATGGTTAGTGTCCTTGATATATGAAGGGAGCCTTTCAACCTGTTTATACGTTCACCAAATGCAGAGGATGTAACTCCTATATTCATTGTCCATAAAATAATATTTTTTACAATGCATGAGATTGTTTGGAGCAGTCTGGGAATATGTACCAACTGTCTCTCTTTATTGTCAGAGATAAGCAGCTATCTGATCTCCCTTCAGAAGGGATCTCATTCATCAATCAGATTGTTTCAGTAATCCTTTTTTTTATTCAAAATCTAGAGCCTTGAGCAAAAGTGAATACCTTTGCAGAATGGCCGGTTCATTTCCTTTGTGTTTATTTAGTATACTTTGTTTTACTAATACTAATATATTGTTTTTTTAATGTTTTTTTTATTCATTTATAGTAATTTGCTTTTTTAAGTTGCTGACGAAAATGTGCCAGGGTCTATGACCATTTAGATCATGAGACAATGTTCAGTTTCAACTAGAAATTATCTAAGAGAGCATGGCCTTTAATCCCTCTCTTTTTAATCAATCGAGGGCATTGTAGCAGATTGGCAAAAGTTCATCCAATTTAATGTCACGGTGTCCCAGAGCTTAACCGAGGAAGCATTGGGCATAAGGCAGGATACACCCTGCTAGTCCTTCGAAGGGCACACAAAAACACAAATACACTCTGTGGAAGGAAACCCGTGCAAACATAGAGATAACCCATGCAAACATGGGGAAAACATATTGTACAGACTCCATACCGATAGCTCCCAAGGTCTGGAATACATCCAGCACTATTTTCCCAGCAAAAATAGTACTTGACTACAGAACATATCATATTCCATTCATCAATCCATATTCTAACTGTTTAATACAATACGGTGTCATGGGGGGGGGGGGGGGGCAAAGCCTATTAATGCAAGCAATGGGCACAATCCTTCCAACCATTTTTGTCATAATATTAGATATTTGAATTGATTTATTTATATAAAAATAGAAATTGTACATCTCAACTGCATACTGTTTGCCCATCGTAGCTAAAATGAAAAAAGAAACATACAGTAAAGTTAAAGAATGTTTTAAGAAGAATTTTAAAGATCATGTTCTATAAAATGAAATGAAATTGATAAAACAGATAGATAAGAGCAAACACCTGGTTCTAAAGGTAACATAAATGAAGTGCAAAGGAAACATATGGGTTTTTAAATAGCCTGTCTCAGAGATTCAGTATTTGGCTAGTTATTACACAGTGAAGCCTTTTATGATGTGTCAAAGTCTGAGGAGATTTTACATGAGACCTGATACAAGTGTCCTAAGCACAGCCAAAATCACATACAGTACTCACATAAGCATTCATCAGTGGCAAATAAAATTTTATTGGGCTGTTTTTCCTGCCTGTCCAGGGCATGCTGTAAAGGAGTGAAAATAATACCAAAGGACACTTATAACATGTTGCTAATTAGCAACACTGGGATTTTTGTCTTGGCAGTCAGTTCCACTGACAAGTGCCAACGATGTTTCAGCTCTGCAGTCCATCAGGGTAATGACTGTGATCCTGTTAAAGTAATAAGACTGCTCATTCCAATAAAAAATATTAATTTTCATATTTCAGATATTTTTGTTTTCACTGAACCACTGCAACATATGTATATGTATATGACACCAGTAAATAGAACGTAGATCTTGAAAAAACTGCCTAAGACTCCAGTACACTATATAAGTCCTGGCTTAAGATCCCATTAAGATTCTACTGTAATTTTTTAAACCTTTTGAAGATCACTAAGTATACAACTGTAACAAATGCATTATAAAAACACAACACTTATATGGCATCTATGTTTTCAACTAATGTACCTCAATTTTCTGAGTAAAAGCATACAGTATATGTCAAGTTAAGCAAATCTGATGTCAGCAATTGAAAGAACACCTGTTTATTCTGGACTCAAATGGAGCCGAGGCTAAAAAAAAATCACTGGAGCTAACATTTTGAAGTCTTGCAGTTTGCTTTGTACAAGGCTGCTCGTCCATCACTTCTGCTGAGCTAATGAAGGTTCTCCAAAGACTTCTGTCTGTCTATGCCAATGGTCATCTCACCAAGAAGGACAGTACTTTTTGTAAGAGACGTTGCCTGGGCTCACATTTCCTGTAAGTCTTAAAGAGTAAGGGAAGGACAGCACTGCCTTTGCTTTGCAATGACTAGACTTCCAATGAAGAAGTGAAAAACATGCAAACAGGCAGCAGCACAAAGTTCATAGTAGGCACAGATGTACATAGAATACTAGAAGCACTCAAAATTAAGAAATGATGGTCTCCTACTAATTGTGCTATACCTTATATATTACTTATGTTGTTAATAAGCCATTTTCACAGCTCTTCTAATATTGTCACTCAAGATAATGTAGCGCCCATCCAGAAAAAGAGTGACAAAACTTGATCACCTAATTATAGACCAATAAGTCTGACCTCTCTTAAATATAAAATGTGGAAAAAATATTAGAATTAAACTAGAGGATCAGCTATATGTAAGTACGTTCCTGGGGTATATTCAACATGGATTAAGAAAGATTGGTCTGGTTTAACTAACTGTTGGTAATGTTGTACTGTATATTTACAGTGGTGTAAAAAAGTGTTTGCCCCCTTCCTGATTTCTTATTTTTTTGCATGTTTGTCACACTGAAATGTTTCAGATCATCAAACAAATTGAAATATTAGACAAAGATAACACAAGTAAACACAAAATGCAGTTTTTAAATGAAGGTTTTCTTATTAAGGGGAAAAAAAATCCAAACCTACATGGCCCTGTGTGAAAAAGTGATTGCCCCCTAAACCTAATAACTGGTTGGGCCACCCTTAGCAGCAACAACTGCAATCAAGCGTTTGCGATAACTGGCAATGAGTCTTTTACAGCGCTGTGGAGGAATTTTGACCCACTCATCTTTGCAGAATTGTTGTAATTCAGCCACATTGGAGGGTTTTCGAGCCTTAACCGCTTTTTTAAGGTCATGCCACAACATCTCAATCGGATTCAGGTCAGGACTTTGACTAGGCCACTCCAAAGTCTTCATTTTGTTTTTCTTAAGCCATTCAGAGGTGGACTTGCTGGTGTGTTTTGGATCATTGTCCTGCTGCAGAACCCAAGTGCACTTCAGCTTGAGGTCACGAACAGATGGCCGGACATTCTCCTTCAGAATTCATGGTTCCATGTACCACAGCAAGTCTTCCAGGTCCTGAAGCAGCAAAACAGTCCCAGAGCATCACACTACCACCACCATATTTTACTGTTGGTATGATGTTCCTTTTCTGAAATGCTGTGTTACTTTTACGCCAGATGTAATGGGACACACACCTTCCAAAAAGTTCAACTTTTGTCTCGTCAGTCCACAGAGTATTTTCCCAAAAGCCTTGGGGATCATCAAGATGTTTTCTGGCAAAACTGAGATGAGCATTTATGTTCTTTTTGCTCAGCAGTGGTTTTCGTCTTGGAACTCTGCCATGCAGGCCATTTTTGCCCAGTCTCTGTCTTATGGTGGAGTCATGAACACTGACCTTAACTGAGGCAAGTGAAGCCTGCAGTTCTTTGGATGTTGTTGTGGGGTTTTTTGTGACCTCTTGGATGAGTCGTCGCTGCGCTCTTGGGGTAATTTTGGTCGGCCAGCCACTCCTGGGAAGGCTCACCACTGTTCCATGTTTTCGCCATTTGTGGATAATGGCTCTCACTATGGCTCGCTGGAGTCCCAAAGCTTTAGAAATGGCTTTATAACCTTTTCCAGACTGATAAATCTCAATTACTCTGTTTCTCATTTGTTCCTGAATTTCTTTGGATCACAGCATGATGTCTAGCTTTTGAGGATCTTTGGTCTACTTCACTTTGTTAGGCAGGTCCTATTTAAGCGATTTCTTGATTGAGAACAGGTGTAGCAGTAATCAGGCCTGGGTGTGGCTAGAGAAATTGAACTCAGCTTTCCAAAGATGTGATAAACCACAGTTGATTTATGTTTTAACAGGGGGGGGGGGGGGGGCAATCACTTTTTCACACAGGGCCATGTGGGTTTGGATTTTTTTTCCCTTAATAATAAAAACCTTCATTTAAAAATTGCATTTTGTGTTTACTTGTTTTATCTTTGTCTAACATTTCAATTTGTTTGATGATCTGAAACATTTCAGTGTGACAAATATGCAAAAAAATAAGAAATCAGGAAAGGGGCAAACACTTTTTCACACCACTGTAGATCTGCAAATTGCATTTGATGTAATTCTTTATAAACTTTTATTTTACAAATAACAGGCAGTCTAGGAAATGCATGTGTTTGGACTGAGAATTGGTTAAGGGATATAAAACAGTACAGTTAGATAGAAAGCTCAAAATGGGGTGATATAACTCGTGGAGTACCATAGAGATTTGTGCTGGGACCTCTGCTCTGTGGGATAGTAAAACTGTCAATTTTGCAGACAATACCAACAATAATATGATTAGCACTGCACAAGCAAACTGAAGTTTTAATATTTAGAAATAATCAAGGTTTATCAAGCACTGGAAGATTAAGTTTAATGGAATTCTAACAAAGTCAATCCAGAAATTGGGAGGAAGGTTGCATTCTAATCTAACACATTTCGACTCGCCTGCATATACTGTATAAGTCTCACACCAGGGACTTCCTGTACCGCATCTCTCTTGTAGCACTCCCACAGATCTACACCCGTGCTGCCACTCCCTGACTCAACTCTCTCAATCTGATGGGGGTTCTGGGGAGCCTCATGCCTCATCCTTATGGTGAGGCTGCCAATTTCCCCAGCCAGGTGAATAGGATATAACTAAAATACTGAAATGTAAACAAGTAAAGACTGCAAAGAAAAACATCAATTATACATACAAAATGGAAAGGATGGGTTTGAAGGGACTACTTACAAAAGACCTTAGGTATTTATAATGTAGACACATCAGGTGGAGAAGAAATAAAAAAGGAAATAAAATATTAGTATACATTAAAATAAGTCTAGAGGAGAGCAATCAAATACATTTTGTGTAGTATTTGGAAGGAATATTTGTAGGAATGCCCTACAATGCCAAGCTAAGAGAAATGAAAGAACTGAATTAGGGAGAGGGGGAAATGATCCAAGTATTCAAAATCCTATTAGGCACTAGCAAAGTATCCCAGTGGATGTCTTGGGAACCAACAGTGAAACAAAAACCAAAAGACACTAGTGGGAATTTATGTGAAAGTGTGTTTATATATAATGAGAAATGTATATATAATGTTATACTGTATATAATGAAAAAAAGGAATCAAATCCTTGCACAGAATATTAACACCAAAGTTAATATGGTCCCAGAACATACAGAACATTCCAAAACATATAGAAGTTTTTTACTTCTATCCCTTGAACTACTAATGTTTTAAATCTCAACATGCCAATATACTGTATATTGTACATGGTTTTGACCCATAACACAAAACTATGATTTAAATACAAAATTCCTGTATTCCATGCAATTCTCCCACTTTGAGCACTAAAACAAAGGAAAGAGTAAGGTGAGAATCAGAATCTACTTTATTATCCACATACAGTGGAATTTTCCTTTGGCCTTACAGACACAATAAATACATACGCCATCCAATGGACTTTACAAGATGTATTCAATCAATGCAACATAAATAACAGTACAATACAGTACAAAACATAAAATCCAAGTGTGACATACAGGTACATACAGTATGCAGTATCCGTATATGTCAATACTGTTAATACAGTGCTCTGAATGAGCTCATACTTCAGAATTCCAAAGAATAATTGCACTCTGTAAGATTGACTTGTTAAACATGTTTTTGTAGCCTTTAGTACTCTAAAACAGAAAAGACGGTAATTTTTCAAATTTCAAAAAGGTATCATTTAGTATTAACATTGCTTTCCTCTAAACATTCTTGGTATACAAGCGGTTTAGCAGGTTCTGTTTCTGAGTCATAATATCGCTGCCTTTGTTTACTGTATAATCCTTGAGAGCTTTAACTTCGACACCAAAATTCTCATACTAAGAAAAGATGTTAACAGAGAGCACACTCTCTACCAGTCTTGAGTTGTCCAACTGTAGGATACTAATATGAAGCTAGAGCAAAACAAGAAAAGATGTTTCTAAAATTAATTTTAAAAATCCATTTACATGGATAATTACAGTATATGCAATTTTGATTTAAAACAAATTGCCAAAAATTGCTTGATAACCTAAAAGCTTTCAGGTGAACCTGTATTTTCAGGGCCTGGCAAACAAACCCAGTTCACTTTCAGTGTCAAGACAAAACTCTGTGGCTAAGGATCTGCGACTGTGGCTGGAAGGTTGCCAGTTCAAATCCTGCAGCTGGCAGAGGAATCCTACTCCGTTGGGCCCCTGAGCAAGGCCCTTAACCCCAACTGCTCCAGAGGTGCTGTACAATGGCTGACCCTGCGCTCTCACCCCATGCTCTCTCCCTATCTGTGTGTCTGTGTGTCTCATAGAGAGCAAGCTGGGGTATGCAAAAAGACAAATTCCTAATGCAAGAAATTGTAAAGGGTTAATAAAGTGATGTTATGTTATTATGTGATGTTACATGTTTTTTCTGTCCCACTGAGCATTACAGTATAAAAAAATTAACATGGCTTTGCAGTGCTTGTTTCATGCTCATTATAGTGTGCTCATTATGACCATTATGAAGAAACTGTTAAAACTGAGGATAAATTGTTTCTTTTGTGTCTCAGGAATCAACACTCTCAAAATGAACTTTTGTCCTGTCTCTAGATATTCACACATAATACAGGATATTTTTTATTGATATGATAATTCATGAAATAGAGACAAGCACTTCTTACCTTTATAGCCCAATAATATTTAATATAAAGCACAAAACATGAATTTCTGCACAAGGGACCTTTAGATAATTTGCAAGCATCTGTTATTGTCAGAATTTGTCAGAGAGACTGTATTAAAACTCATTATTGTGCTTTGTCTGTTGTAAATTAGCCCTTATAAATGCTACTGAGTGCTTACAGAAAGAAGAAAATCCCAAGTTTGAAGGAGATAAGTTATGTTTTTTCCCTGGAAGATGGGGCAGTAAAATTCTATTCCCCTGCAGTCCGCTGTTGGCTTTCTCTGTGTCAGCTGCACTGTGATCCTGTCCAGGGAGTCTTCAGTTTGCAGCCAGTGCTCACAGACCATAAATCTTCAGGCCCATTGAATGTGGATAAATGCCTCCTCCCCAGGTGATAGAAGAACCATCCGCAAAGGTCAGGGGTCAGGTAAAGGGAAGTTGCTCTAAAAACAGCTAGGAACCCCATGGGTGCTCTATTTCTTTATTAATTTCTTTTCTTGGACTAAAACAACCTAATTTCAGACACATTCAGATAAAAAAAACATTACTGAATATTAAGGTAGTGATTTATTTATTTGTCAGTGTCTCACTCTTTCTTAGTTTTGTTAAAATCAAGAGAATAATCTGTATTTTTTTCACTATGAGATTAATTGTCTATAGTTAATTATAGATGTTGAGTTGTGATTTTGACTTTCCTGTATAAGTTTACTATATTTAACAAAATGTATTATTAGGTTAAGGGTCTTGATGTGACTGTCCTTTTTTTGTGAGAAACACCCATATAGAATAAGTGGAAATGAATAGTCCAGTTTAGGCATAGAATATTCTTTGTACGACTAATGGCCTACAGTACATCCACTATACTTAAATTAAACATTTTGTTTAAGCTCTCTTTACAAGTTATTCCTGTCTTTCATTTCTCTTTTGATAGGCTTGTCCATAAACCCAAACTGTGAGTTTTGAAGTAATGGGCAAAATGCCATTCAAACAGTGTAAAAAGAAATTTCATGCCAAATCTAAATTAGCAACTGTGTTTTTTATCTTTTAAAGTGGTGTATGCTTATGCAATACACCAGCAGCAGTATGCAAATTGTATAAACATACATATATCCATGAGAGTAAGTCAATAAATACAATAATTTAATTATTTTTAATAGTATAATTTTAAGCATGTAATTTATTTACCTTTTAGTACCTGAAAATATCACATCTTACTTAGATGACACATCATAGTGTGTTACAAAATTAGAGTTAAAACAATCTTTCACATTGGAAAATGAATAACTAGAAGATTATATTAAAAAATGACTGTAACTACAAAACCATGTGTACTTTTATTGTGGAATCCCCCCATACTCAAATGCATCTTTTGTGGATTATAAAAAAGGGCAGCACATTTTATGCATTCTCACAATCAAGTTAGTTTTATGCATCTCTTTGGACAGAACATGTCAATCCAAATTCAATATTTCTTCCTACAAAGTACTCCCTGAAATAGAGTATGTACATACACTATATATCTACTTCGTATTCCAAAGAACAATCCATCTGTTTCTTCTTAAAATAATGATGATCTTTGGGGCTTTTATTTCTTACTTATTCAGGAATAAATAACACTTGTCGGCAAGGCTTTTGGTCAGGTGAATGTTTTGTATGATGGGGTTGTCATTCTCACTGGCCATGGTCAAGGGTGACAGAGTAGGTGAGATTCAAATCTCTGTTAGCTCTAAGCTTTTGCCTTACCTATAAATACAAAAGCAGGGGTGATACTATATCTTTTAAAAAACACCATTCAGTGTGGTTTCTTTAAGAACAAGAAAGTCGCTGTTTACTACAGGCCATTTCACAATACTAGAAAGCAGAGCCATCTAAACAGACTTGCAATTTTTCTTTGCATATACTGTAGATATAAAGCCAAAGTAAGCAGTTTCTGCCTTATGGAGTTTACCTTAACCAGTGAAATAGGCATATACTGTATGTATCTTACAAGAAACATCTTTTGACAGGTCTGCTTTGTGAAACATCAAAGCTAATTAATATTCACACTGCCGTAATCCATGAAATCTTCTGTGTGCTGTTCAAAACATCATAGCCCAGTAGGGTTTTCTTTGTATTTTATATGCCATAATTAAACATCTCTTTAGATGGTTCTGCTTTCTGGCAGTATGGTATGGCTTGAGCTAATTCATATTTATATTCCCACAACAGATAGCTAGTTCACATGTCTCTCAAATTGAATTTTCCTTTTATCTGTACCAAATCTTTAGCATAATTTTTACCTCTTAGTTGCTTCACTCCATCATTACTCAACCCTATGATGAACTGAGACCTTTTCAAAAGCAAGCAATATTTTAAAATTAAAGTTAATATGTTGTTACAGGGACAAACATAATACACAATTTGCTAACAAGAAGACAAGAATGTAAGTATTATAATTTTCCTAACAAACCTTTCAACGGTATTGTGTTGAATTTTAATATTTTTAACAATTAAGCTACTGAGACAATTTGTATTTGTTTTCAACATTTTGGTAGGAAAGTGAGTGATGGGGCACTTGGTTGCCTTGGGTGGTCTCTGTGTGGAGTTTGTATGTTCTCCCCATGTTCACATGGGTTTCCTCTGGGAGCTCAGTTTCCTTCCATAGTCCAAAGACATACTTTTAGGTTAATGAGCTTCTGGGAAAATTGTCTCTAGTGTGAGTTTGTGAATGTCTGAGTTTGTTTATGCCCTGCAGTGGACTGAGTATATGCCTTTTGGTTGCTAGGACACACTCCCCACGCAACCCTATAATGGATAAAGCGATTAGAAAATGGATGGATAGACAGGATGTGTATTGGAAGTTCATACTGTACCAACTCTGTCTAGACATACAGTATGTATTTTTATTTTCTTTTTTATTAAGCCGAAGGTGGGCCTAACTCAAGACTCTTGTTTATGTAAAATAATTAAGGCAGTGATTTTAGGATTGTCTTCAGTCATAAGTAAGTATTCATAAGCAATCATAAGTAAGAGTGAAAAGTGAATATTTGCTTAACAGAAATGCAATTTCTGGAACTGAAGCAGTGACCTAGGATTGGAAGGCTACACACCTCCTTTGGGTTCAAGCAAAAATCCACCCTGCCTTGTGGGAACAATTAGATAAATTTGGCCTTAACATCTCTGCAGCTGGGGGAGCTAAAATGACCGTCACTCAGAGAATGTTGTCTGGCTTAAATCTGGACCCTTGTGGATGTGACAAGAAATAAATTACACACAAGTCTCACATTAAGACTGGCAATATATTCTCAGTAGCAGGGCTGCTGAATATTATAAAAGTTTATAGCAACTGTTAACAGATTTTTATGGCCCCCTTTTTTTCAATTTTTGACAGATTTTCTGGCTGCTGCCTGTGCAGGGGAGGCAATGCAGAAATAAAAAAGGGAGTGTTATGATTTCTGGTTCACAAATGCCATATTGTGATATATTTTGAAGAACCATGTTTTCTTGTCCACTGATAAAGGCCTTCAGACTTATGATCCAGATTGGCCTTTTTTCTGTTACCTAATGCAGATATGGACAAGAATAGAGTGAGTCTATTTGGTTAAATGTTTGATTTTTGTTATTCTGACTTCATGTGTTGAATTCAGAAACTGAACCTGAGAGTTCCTGAAACCTTAAGAGTTTAACTGGGTATGTAACTAGCAACTTAGTTTTTCCATTGTTTCTAATCTTGCTTTTGTATTTGTTTTGCCACCATCATTTATAATGTCCAACAGAAATGCTGACAAAAACCGAACATGTACATTGATATTCTAGTGAGCATAAGCTTTTAAAATCGACAAACTCTTTATTAAGGTGTGTTGTGTGAGTAAATAAATAAATGGGGTAATGAAAATCTCTAAAAAGATTCATATACTATGAACTGGGAATGCAATGCATGTTGAGAAACATTTTCCTCAGAAGTAGAATTTTTAATGTGTCTGTTTCTTAAACGGGCAATTATTTTTTAGGTGTGCCAGCTACAGTGGAACAACTCAGCCTCACATTTCTGAATCAATCAACACTGAAACACGGTACATGGGCAATTTTTTCCGCATAAGTTAATTTTTAATTGTGAACTTGGCAGAATTTCCCTTTTAAATTACAAAAAAACGTACATGATGTCAAAGCCATTGGCAAAAAGATAATCCAGACTTAAAAGCAGGAAGTGAAGTCATCATAAAAAATAATTAAATGAAGTTTTAGAGTGAGTTAATTGAATATGAATCTTAACATCAACCCATTTTCAAAAGGCTTCTTACTTCTTGTAAGGGTGACAGCACTCTGGAGCCTATCCCATGAGTACAAGGCGTAAGGACTACATCTTGGAGAGCAATCCAGCCCATCACAGGACACACATAAACAAGCAGACACAGATAATTTGGAGACCATTAACCTGTATTTTTTTGGAAAGTGGGAAGAAACCAGAGCGCTTAAAGAAAACCTACAGGAATATGGGAATAACAGGCAAATTCCTCATAAAAGGCACCTCTGTCCAGAATAGAACTAATGAAGCTAGGGCTGTGAGACAGCAATGTCACTGTGTTACCCTACAGCTTTAACAAACAATCTTATTCTCCTTAAAACCTGATGAAATTAGAACTGAGAATTTATTTAAGTACAAAACAAGTCCTAATATTGTCAGCAGTAATGTTTCTATGAAGCTTTCTTTTTAGGTTAGAACTAATGGGAAAGATAATTTCTATTGCTTTGAAAAGAAAAGAACAACTACTTTTGTTTTAGTTTTTTTTTAAGTTGAAAATATTTCCAAGACTCAGCAGTTAACTTTTATTTTGTTTTCTTTTCTATGTTACTACATTAGGATGTTCCAGTGAAAAGCCGTCTGGTTGTCACCTGTAATTGTAAGTACGGTGTTCACCACGGCATATTTCTAGATGTTCCCCACCCCTCCTCAGCTATCAATGTGCATTCTTCTGACTGTTTCCTTTAATACAGCAAATTAAGGAACCTGATAAGGGTGGTGAAGTTCAATTTTTCAACCAAATCTAACCTTTTTTTCTCACTTTATTAGTGTGTGAATTTGAGCTGCTGTATTCTTGGCATTGTGAAAGCAGACCAATCCCTGTTTTCTGTAGGTGAATATTGTGATTTAGAATGTTTGAGTTTTTTTATGTTTGTTGCTTACTAGCACAGTTTAGCACCAATAATGTTTACATCTCCCATTTGCTAAGACCACCCTTTCAATAATGGTGACAGCCTTCCCACCAACCAAAGCCCTAGTCCCCGACTGACAATTGCCTAACACATTAACACGCTTGTATAATTTAAAAATGACATAGTATACTTTTAAAACTACAAAACTGTAGCGTGCAGCAATCTAAAATGATTTTTTGAGTTTTGGTCTTAGGATGGCCATGAATAACTCACTCGCAGAATATTGTTAAGAATATTGTTATTGTTTTCTTTACTTTGGTTCACAGTTTTCGTAATTTTTTCTCATGCTATGCTAATTCCATATAATGTACGTTCATTTCGAATACTATTTAAGTGAAAGCAGAAAAAAATGCAGTATTGTTCAGTTGTTAAATATCACCTGCCAGAAAATGATGTCACTGCAGTGGAATGGCTTTCTGAATATAAATTCAAGGAAATTTCTCTGTTGACTTCTAGAAAGCAAATCTACAGTATGTATTTATCTCATCATTTACAGTACATGGTAAATTTTTTCAGTCCTATAATAACTTTCTCAGTGTTTAAATTATGGATTTAAAACAAAAGGTAAAAAAAACACTCTCAGAGGCTTTTAAAATATAAAAAAACATGGTTTGTTAACAAACAACATTATTTATAAAAAGTGATCTAAAGATGTTTGAAGCTTTTTACAAGACCTAGGAAAATACATCGCTTAACTAATGAGCTAGTTAAATTGCAAGGGAGATGTTTCCTGGAATCAGAAATTAAAAATGTGTGATACACAAAAAAAGTCAGCTGCTATCATAATTTGTATTTTCTTAAAAGCATAATTAAATCTGTTCCTTTATAGGAATAACGAGATTCATTTTACCCATCCAAAATTGAAGTATATATTAACATTAAGTATCTTTGTAATTAATTTTTAAAAAGCAGACTAAAAAGACCATTGAGAAGGCTAAGCTTTTTTTAATGTTTGCTGGCAGCTATGATTTTAGCAGATGTGGTCTGATCATCATTGAACCGCACAATAAATACACATCCCTCTGACTGTACAAATAAAGAGTGTAAACTGTCAGAACATCAGAACAAGGGAGAGGAGGAAGAAAAAATATACAGCAGGTGGATGGACTTGGATGAAAAAAGTTCACACAGTGGACTGTTCAAACCCCCCCCACACACACACACACACCCCCCTCACTCCACCCTCATCAGACAGATAACACAAAAAATATAGCTTTTCTTTCCTTGGAGTAATTAGGCTCCATTATGAATTCCTGCTGATACAAAGCTTTTTTAACTTTCCCACTGGACAGATGTACGGCAAAGCTGACTGAACAGCAAGGCTGCTGTTATGGAACATCCAAGAGCCTGGAACACAACCCTTGTCCTCATTTGACGGATGTAGAGTGTTTTCTTTAGCAATTCCCAGCCTTCGGGGGTCGTCCTGCGTCTGTGTGAAAACAAAAGCCCCTTCCTGGCAGCAAGCGAAGGTGCTGTCATACTGTTGCACTGCTCAGGGTCAGTTCATTGGCACCGAAATGTTTTCAGATGTCAGTAACATCCGAGGCTTTGGCTTCTTACACTTGCTTTTTCCATCGCTAGTTCTCCAAAAGTGAATGAGAGAGAACGAGGCTGAGAAAATTGTGACCGGCACTCCATCCATATTTAAAAGCAACAGGATGAAAAGTATGTGAAGCTCAGTATGTAAGTTGCTGAGGGATTGTTTCAAATAAAAAAGGCTAGCTGATGAATTGAGACTGTACTCAGTTTGCACACCGATATTTATCAGCTATGACACTACATTTTTCTTCTTCGATAGTTTTGCATTTTCACAAAATTCAATGGAACGTAAAGGCCTGCCACTGGTGATGTCAACCCCTCTGGAGTGTTCTTTTTCCATTTCCATTTACAATTAATTATTTTTTCTATGGATCACTCAAATATTATTAGCACTGATACATAAAACTAATGGGCTTTCAGAAAGATAAAAATCTGTGTATTATTTATACTTATGGGACAGTTTTCTTCTCAGTTCAAGCTGACTGCCCCGCTATTTGTTAAGCATACTGTAAATACTAATAGGGGGAAAAAAACAACTTTTGACTAAGAAACTAAGAGTGTAATCTGAGTTACACTCCTGCAAGAGCAAAACTGATTTAACTCATTTGCTGAGAATGAGAAAAGGATGATTTTTTAAATCAATGCGATGGGATGTACCCCCAGCTTTTTCTTACATTAGTTTTTTACATTTCAAATAATAATTTAGCTGTTGGCTCATTTACATTCCAGTTAAGACCAATCTCTCAAAAAAAAAAACAAATTGGTTCATGCCAGAGTTTTCAAAGCTGGTTGGACTTCCCATGTGAAAATGTGACTACTGTACATGACACTAAAGTAGTAATATATGACATTTAAATAACTTTACTAGTATATAAAATATAATGTGTACACTGTGTCTTCCAGTGACAGCTTATTTTCTGGATAGTTATATGGAAACAAATAAAAGACAAACCTTAAAAACATTATTAGAATCAAGAATTGCATCCAGCCACTTCTTGAAACAAGCCAGGATATTGGCTTTAACAACATGGCTGAGTAGCTTGTTCTGTATTCCTGTGAAGAAGTGCCATCTGCTCTGGGTTTTAATTGTCATTCCACATAATTCGGAATTAGGGACGTGTGGGGTTGAATACTTCACTGTATTAGATCCCCTGGTAATGTTGTCTGTTCAAGACAAAAAAAACTTCAGCACCATCAGCCTTTTAAGTAAAGGATATTCCCTCAAGCCCCAGAAAGAATGTGATCACTGATTCTAGCGTATACCGATAAAACATCAAAAGATAGATTAATATACTGTTTGGAGAATTCCAACAAATAGATTACTAGTAAGACATAAAATGCACATAATACCACATGACACTTCCAATTTGGATTCAGTCCACTGCCAATTTTTGCCTTTGTATGTGTACTGTGGGGTTCTTTACTCTTTTGCTTTAAATTACCTACAGTATAAATATTCAATTGGATATGAGTCTGAGGAAATAATAAAATCAGCATCAAATGCTTCAATACATTGCCCAACATGTTATTTTAGGACTTCCAGTTTATTACACTCATACGGAAAAAGGTCTGTGTCAATATACCCACAATATTTCCCTGCCACATCTGATGGGCAAAGCAATCCAATCAGATACATCCTTAACTCTCCCCCCTATCTCCTTACAACTAGACCACAAGGAGTTCTGAAAAATCTTCAGAAAAGTTAAGTATTTAACCATGTGTTTGCGACATAATAAACTTCCATGATGCATATTCACAAACATGCTGAATATTGCATTGTGAACAAAGCGCCCTTTCCAAGTTTTATGCTCTTTTGTTCCTGCTAACTATATAAAATTTGCTGCTGATCTTTATCTCTTCACAATAGATGTTCACGTCTTCTTGGATTAAGCCTTTTTTGGAACTGATTTGCCTTCTTGTAGAGGATATTTAATGTCTGTTTATACCTCTTTAGAGTAGTGTGGACTGTGCAGCTGGAGCATTAATCTATTCTGTACATGTTGCATTTGTTATATGCATAATCCCTAAGTGGGTAACAAATGCATACACAAGCTGCTTTCCTTTAGTTATTGTAATTTCCTTTTTTACATTATTATGTGCATTAAATATACAAACTCATGTACAATGGCTAGCAAAAGTATCCTTGCACACCTTTACAGTATGTTATGTTGCTTTAATATGTCTTTATAGTGCACAAAACGGTAAACAAAACAAGCTGAATATTTGTAACTTAAATTACAAGACACAGCACTGAGTTTAATTGAGGTAGAGTATAATGTGTTTAAGTGTAAATGGTACACAAACAAGCATACATACAATTTATATCTTCCTCTAAATTTGAGTATAGTTATCACTCTACACTGTAGATTTTCTAACAAAGCTTTCACTCCCTTTTCTGAGTCCAACACCAACAGCCATTCTCACACCTGCGTCTACTTATATAACTGCAGCTCCACTTATTCAATAAAACTACTGTAAGACCAATAAAACCAGGAAGGACAATATCTAGTCCCATAATGAAGAAGATTCTGTAGCATTAATAAAGAAAACTTAAAAAGAGAGACACAGAAAAGCAACATAATGCACTGACCAGTAACCAGTGTTAAAAAGAGCAGGCAAACAATGATTTTATGAATTTATTGTGTAGAGTATATACATGGTTAGTTCTCATATTCTGTAATTAGGTTATACATTGGGTTACATCACCCAAAGTATGATCTATTGTGTCCCAACTGGGTCCACAGCTTTTTAACAGGGGATTTGTCAGGGAAATAAAGAATCCAGAAAATACAGAATTTGAGCTGACCAGGGGTACATGGGATTGACAGCTGATCCCCATGTAACAGACATGATCTTGAAGCCTCTGATATTTTGAAGTTTTGCTAAATCTGTATTTAAAACTATGAATTCTAAATATACTTAAACATCACTGTTTGCTAAATCAATGTTTAAAAACCGATTTAACAAAACATCCAATTACCGTACCTCTAAAAGTATGATAGAAGCAATTACAATCTGGATCAGTGCCCAGAGTGAGTCAGTTTGTGAGTTAAATTAATGAAATGCCTCAACTCCTAAACATTCCACTGTTCACCAGACTAAATAGTTTCAGAAGACTATTTCAGAACACCCAGGTTTAGTTCAGGAATGCAGGGAGAGCATAAAGTACTATATTGAGATATATAGTACGTGAGCCTGAATGACCTTAGAGGCTGTTTATATATATATTTTTAAATATATCTACTAAGGGAGCATGGTGGCTGCTTCATAGCGCTCGGGCCCTGAGCTCAATTATGGACCTGGATGGAATTTGTATGTTCTCCCCTTGTTGCATGGGTTCCCTATGAATAGATACCTCAAAAGAATTGCTGCTCTAGGTGCTTCCACCTGGTAGTGACTCAGGATAATGCATTCTTATGCAATCAATATATTTTAGTTTTTCATTCTTCTTTGTAGTGTTAGCTAAACACAGTTTATCTAATCACACTTACATTTTGCAGCATTGTAAGACATGGTCTCGGAAAATCTGTATGGTGTTGAATCCTATGGTGTAACTTTTCATGTTGCTTTCTTATGAAGCACGTTTGCTGTGCCATCAATGTGGTGGGTTGAGCCTCCTGCTGGCTCATATTTAATTCAGTTTGTTTTCTGAGAAGGTCCTGTTTATTTGTGCTCTTTATTTCAGTTTTAGCAGTTAGAAAAGCTTCCATTGTATGTGGACCAGTATCAAGATGACCTAACTGACCCCAGGTAACAATTTCTCAAAACATTTGATTAATCTGTTCTATACTGTTATTCAAATGAAACGCATTTCTTCCTTTATTCAAGGAATGCCTGAGATTGACTCTAATAGTTCCTAATGGTCCTTTCTTTCTTTCGCCATCCTTAGAAGCATTAAATAGATATGTTGACATTTATTCTGAAACATTGTTTCATAACTAAAAGAAAAGTCTTAAATGACAATCTTAACTACAACATTCTAGTCTTGAATGGCATGTGAATATGAGATGCATTCATTTCCTCCTGAAAATTTAAAAATGTTAGCCACTTTACAGCATGTGGAGTTGTGATATAATATTGTTCATCTTATGCTTCCTATAAACATGAATATGCAATGCAAAAATAAAAATGTTTTTGCATTTAAACAAACAAGAAAAAATGTGAACATTTATCAGAGTACTGCATGTAAAAAGAAACTATACAGAATTTCACCATCTATAACTTTTACCTACAGTATATACATAAATCACAGCACTGCAAATTAATCATAAAAGTAGTGGTAAGCCTGTTGATTGAGGTTGAAATTCAAAGAATCAATATACAGAAAAATATATTTTTTAAAGGGCGTAAATATTTTGAAGTATTTCATAACTTCAAATTATTTATTTTCTCCCTGGTTGTAGTCTTGACATTTTGTTTGCCAGTGGGACTATGAGCTTTAAAAACAGTAATATATGTTACACTGCTCTAGTGAGTGCACACCAAGCAAGTACTGCTGAACAGCTTGCTGCTGCCCTAGGGGAACACATTAATAATTCAAGGGAGCACACAAGCACGCAGGTCCTTGATTGCATAAAGTCAGTGTTATAAGTGATAAAAGTTTGTTTAGCTTGGCCTTTCTTACCATCAGGTGATGTTAAACCCAAACTTGACCCTCTATAAATCATCCCTTAATCTTTCAAATAATATTGGCTTGGGAATGCCACTTCTTCGTTTCTCATTGTTTAACATGCTAGTTTGTGGAATTTGAAACACACTTTCATGCCTGCGTGCATGGTTTGCTTCAACAGCCTGGGGTCTTAAGATCCAACGTGAGTGTCTTTTCTTGTCTCATCAAATTGTATTTTTAATGGAAGCATGATTCTGTGTTCATAAAAGGCCTCTATAGCCGTAATACTGTACATTTTAAAAATCAAAGTAATCATTAGCAATGGAATAAAAAGAAATTGAAGGCACCTTTTATGTATCCTAATATGAAATATCTTTCTCAATGTTCTTTTGCATTTTGGTAGCTGACAATCCTTTCAGTTCATGTGTTTGTGAAATTGCATTTAAAAAATGTAAAAATTTGGGTTATTGTAACTCAGTTGTTTTCTCTTTTGCATATTTTGTCAGTATTAATAACAAACATAAATCTGAGATTCTTATTATCTATATTATTATATTATCCTTCTATATAGGATATCAGAGAGTCACCTTCTCTAAACTCCTTCAAATCCAGACTTCTTCTTTAGAGAAGCCTTTACTTAACTGGTTCCA
The DNA here is from genome assembly GCF_040954835.1 of Lepisosteus oculatus. Classification (NCBI taxonomy): domain Eukaryota; kingdom Metazoa; phylum Chordata; class Actinopteri; order Semionotiformes; family Lepisosteidae; genus Lepisosteus; species Lepisosteus oculatus. The sequence goes on from NC_090701.1 coordinate 30,327,381, forward strand.
TTCTTCCCCCCTCTGTTTTTCTTAGTACCACCATCCACGGTCTCCTCTGTTTATTCTAATTGTGTTTTATCTTGTGTATTCTTTTTATTTATTGTTGTTGTCATTCTGTAAAGCGCTTTGAGAAGCCACCTTTAAAGGCGCTATATAAAATAAGGTTGTTAATTATTATTATTATTATTATTATTATTATTATTATTATTATTATTATTATTATTATTATTAAATGGAAGCAAGGCTTTCAAAAAAGTCAAAAATTCTAGCTATTGATCTGTAACAGTAATGCAAAATTCTGGTCTAGATTATTTAATAATACAGAATTTATATTCTAACCAAAATGTCTGAGAAAACCTCGTTACTTCAGTCACAGCTTTTATCTGACTTAAAAATAATAACTTTTTCTAAAAATTATTGTTTTTTATTCATTGTACAGACAACTAAAATTAATTAAATTAAAGTTTCGCAGAAAACTTTTCCTTAGTCTCTTAGCAAAATCAGTGTTAAGATCTTTAAGAAAAAGAGTGTTTTTTTAAATAAAGGTTCATATAAAAATTGTTTTTCTTCAATTTTACATTTTGTGTTTTCTTGAGAACAAACTGAGACATTAAGTCAGAGGAGTATGTGTTTACCATTGTCTTCCCTTTCTAGCATACAGTACTTGCACAGTGCCTTGGTGCTTGAGAGGTTTACTTTTCAGAAAACCACACTTTGTTTCTTTCCAATGGCTATCTCTATGACCACAGTTAAAGTCATGGAGACCTTGGTAGAAGCTATAGAAGCAGAAAATGGAGGAGACATGGGTTTTGGGGGAAATAAGAACATTTCTAGTTAAAGTTTTAGTTGTTATACTTGGTTTGGACCTCATCACTACATCATTGCCATTGAAAAACAAAACGTGCTTAATTTTAAAATTACAAAACTTTAATTCATAAGGGCATTTTAAATATAGTATCTTGCAAATGTATTCAGGCCCTTTTTATGGTTTTCCAATTTATGAAATAATAAAATATTGCATTCACACTTTTTAAACTGAAAACTTTATTCAAAATCTGAATGCGCAAACTGAATGCCTCTATAGGTAAGTTAAGTTACAGTACAGTAAACATCAGCAACAGAGAAAAACTAATATACTGTATGTTGATTTCATAAGTATTCAGATCCATGAATTCAATGTTTGGAGAAGGCACCCTTGGTAGCTACAAGTCTGAGTAAGTCTCTAGCAATTTTGTGCGCTGGTGTGGTGCAATGTTGCTCGTTCTTTATGGCAGCTTTGCTGAAGCTCTCTCTCATATTTTAAAAGATTCTCAATAGGATTCAAGTCAAGACTTTGGCCAGTCAAAGGGGCCATTCATTTTATTTTATTCTTAGGCCATTCCAAGGCAGCTTTTGTTACATTCCACATCCCTCCTCTAGAGGGCTTTCCTATCCCTTTCGATTATGAATAATTTCTATTATTTCCTGGTGCGTCTCGTTTGCTTTTTGGTTAAAAGCCTAGCGTCTCTGCAGTTCTGGGATCAGTATTGGAAGATGGATGCCACAAGGCTTGCCTATTTTCAGGGTTCTCTGAAGGCAGGCCTCTTCCCCGGCGTCCTGACCGCCTGGGTCCGGGATTCAGAGTACCTGGTCCCATTATGTTTTTAGTTCCCGTTCCTGTGCCAGTTCCAACCCGGTTCCACTTTTTAACTGTTTGTCTTGGATGGATCTCCCAGCTCTTGGATTACGGACTGCGCCCCGACTTCCCTTTTGGATTTCCTTGGACTTGGTTGCAACCACATTTCTCCTGTACCTGCACCTGCTCACTACATTCACCGCCCCCTATCTTGTCAACCCATCCTAACTCCGTTGTACCTTCCTCTGTCGTCTTTTATGGATTATACCGTCCGCATAGGGTCTTTAATAACACACTCTTATGACAACTTTGGCCTTTGCTTTGCATACATGTCCTGTTAAATGGTGAATTTCAATCAGAGTTTAAGGCCAAGTAGGCTTTCCTCTATGATTTGCCAGTACTCCATCTACAATAAGTTCCAATTGTTCGCCCATCTCATCCATTGAACTATGTACAGTAAAACTCTTTCAAAGTTGCTGTCAACCTCTTGGTGGCACCTTTAGCTAGTTACCTCCTTGTCTAGCTGCTCAGTTTGGAGGCACAGCACAGATCAAGGCACTGTCTGTATACTTTCTACTTCATTATGATTGATCTCACCATGTCCAAACAGATATTAAGGAGCTTTGAAATATTTTATACCCTTCTCTCGATTGGTGCCTTTATACAATTTTATCACTTTTTAAATCTCCTTGGTTTTGGTTAAATTTCTTCAAATTTAGGTGTACATCCACTCCCTGGATTACATTCTGTTCTGCAAGTTTTATGTAAACCAAACTTGATCTAACCTGAATTTTACATGTAAAAATAACCCTTGCTTAGCCATTTTGTGAACACATGTATTGAATTACCATTCGTGGCACTGCATCAATCCTCACTTATTTTCCTAAGATGAGCCAGTGAGTGAGGACAGAGGGACAGGAGAGCAGAGTTTATTATCCTTTAATGGTTAAATGTTGGGTATACTAATCATGGAGTGTCTAGAAAGCAAGAGAACATATAGCAGCAGCTAGCAGCCTAGGAGGTAGAGAGAAAAAAGAAAGGCAAAGACAGGAAAGTTCCCCCTTTATATTGGGGAGAGAAATTAAATAAATCACAGATTAAACAAAAGCAAGACTGAAGTATAAAACCCACGTGGATCCTGGTGCTGACTCTATTACACTTACTCCATTCATTCATTCATTCATTCATTCATTCATTCATTCATTCACAGAAGGAACTTACTGCATTACTTGCTCTTTATTTATGTAATGTAAACATTCCCTAACTTGAACATTTGATTATTTGAAACCCATTGGAGGTTTTTAGATAAAATTGAATTTATACAAGCAAGCAATCCTGGGAGACAGATGCATTTATTTTGAAATCATGTGAACCATTATTATTGCACAGAGATTGAGGCCATTCAACTAATTGTGTGACTCATCAAATTAATATTGTATATCTAGTGTAAAGTAATTTAGGTTTGCCACCCAAAACATTTTTTGCACTTATGCAAACATGACTTTTCCATGTCTGTTTCATATTTAATGATCTACTGTATTGCTTTTCTCTTCTTTGGGTGGAGCAGGATGTGTATACAACACATACCATTAATCATTACTATTTAAAAGTACCGTAACAGCAAGCTTAAATGTCCTATGCCACCATGATGTTCTTTTGTGCACCACCACCACACTGCCAAACATTTTACCACTGTCAGGAACATTTTAGTATAACACAATGGTCAGCTCCACATTACGATGTTACCTGTCATCTAACTAACCTTGTGCATCAAATATTGTTTCAAACATACTGTACTTTAAAAGGAGAATGAAGAATAACATTTGACTAGGAACTGAAATAAGTATTTAGCAACCAGCATTTTTCAAGACAAAATAACTTAAAGTCACTTAACTATTTCACAATTTTCATAAAACCAACGATTAAGTACTATATGTTTGTGCATGCTTTATCTACATACTGTACTGTACAGTGACAGAAAAGTTTGGAGAAGGTTGGTCTTTAGTCTAATATGTTATACTATCATTAGTACTATTTCTAGTACACTTAAAACATACAGAAATTAGAATTTCATGGTTCATAAAAGCTAAATGTGACATGAATAAAAGTATTACACAAAAACACAAAATGGATTTTGATTATTTATCAGAATGATCAGACTGTAAATATACTGTGAATATGTAACTAAAGCAAATTTGAGGTACAGTAACTTGTTTTTCTTTCATTGGCTATTCTGGGCCATTCTTCTTTAAAAATTGTGTCAGTCTGGTGACATGTGAGATTTTTTTTTTCAATTTAGTTCCATCCCTAATATCTCAATGAGGTTTACATTCAGACTTTGACTTGACCAGTCTAAGATCTTTACTCTCAGCTATTCTGTTGTAAATCTTCTGCTCATGTAAGTTGTCTTACTGCATGACCTACTTTGGCTCAGCTTTAGCAGACAAATGGATGACCTGACATCCCTCCTCTAGAAAATGCTGATGCAATGTCAAATTCTTGGTTTTGTCAATGATGGCAAGATGTCCAAGTCCTGAGGCAGCAAAGCAGCTCCATACTGTACCATGATACTCCATTGTGACCACAAAACTCAACTTTTGACTGATCTATCCAGGACAAAAAATCTTTCAGTATTCTTGTGGATCATCCGGGTGAATTTGGGATGGGCAGCAAAATTATTTTTAATAAAGATTTATTCCTGGCTATCCTCCTATGAAAATTATTCCTGCTCAGTCTTTTTTTGATGATTGATGCATGAAATCTTAGAGTTTGAGTCACAGCAAGAGAGACCTGATGATTCCTAGATCTTACTCTGGGGTTTGGTGACTTCCTGGATGATTTTGGAGAGATCTTGACAGAATGACCTGTCCTGGGAAGAGTCACTGTGATCTTTATGATTACTGTATGTAAGAAAAGACCAATTTTGATTAAACAAGGGAAGGAATTGTAATTCTCAGAATTATATTGAAAGTTCACAAACATTTTCTCCACTCTTTAGGGTAGGTCTATATTCTTTTTTTTGAGTGGATCAAATCAAACAGGTACAGTATAAGCATTGGAAAATGTGACGGTAAGGTTAAATTACAGGGAGAACCTGTTATTCTTAATTACTTATTTTAATGCATACTGGGAAAAGGGCCCTTAAAACCTAATTGGAAATACTTGTGTATTAACAGCAATTACAGTAATTATGGTTTGACACCCATTACTAAATCTAATTAAATTCAGCCATTAATTCAGCCTAATAAAATTCCACAACATGGAAAATTAAACATTATTATTAAACCTTTTTTAAAGTGCCTGACTTTCTTCCTACCATAAGATGTCAACAAGACTAGCAGATGAAAGCATTTTTTAAAGTATCAATTTTTATAAGTTCATTAATATGGCTAGTAGTTAAAATATATAGCTGCAGGTGTACATGCTAAACCTACAAAATAGTCCAATAAATGACAAAGTTTCAAAAGAATCTATTAAGGATACATTATTTTCCATTGTTTTTGCATTTTCTTGAAAGCTCTTTATACATCTGTATTAATTTCAGATCCTGGTTTTTGAAAATCCAATAATTTTACAGGTAATATATATTCCAAACATAAAATGGTTCAGCCAAAGGGCATTTTCTTCACAAGCTAATTGCTGTTGCTTAAGATAAAGTGCTGTCTGTGTTTAAACTAAAAGAATTCTAGAATCAATTAACATAATTAATATGATTTGTTCAATATTCCATAGCTGTAGAAAAACAACAGAGTAACTGGACAAAAAAGCCAGTGGAAAATGTAACAATTTACAATTACAGTACAAACTTACTGAACCAACTACATTCAATCTTCAGCATGAAAAAGCCTGCACTGAATCAGCCCCCATCATCCCTGTCACTGCTAGGTTAGTTTTTATACTGTACAGTATATCAGCATAGGTTAATAACTGTTGCCAGGTTAACGTACCTGAAAGCTTTCAGAAAGAACTGGTGCACTAACACTGTTTATTGATTTAATTGTAGTCATGTTCATAACAACCAGTCAAGAAGAGCACAGACATATTATGCTACATTTGGGCAACTGTCAGTCAAATGAACAGAATCTAAATGGCAGGCACTGGTTTTGTGTTTGGTTTGAATGATGTGGTTTGCATTATATTCCCAGAGTTCAATCAGTGCATGAAGTTTTCAGTTCAATTATCCTCATCACAACCTCACCAAAAGCTCCTGCTAAAATCACCAAAACCTCCTCACAAAAACCCTGATAAAATATGTTTGTGTGTGTGTAGGGGGTAAAAAATAAAATTAATAGTAGCACATGTAAGCATTTTTAAAGTATCAGTTTTTAATAAGTCCTTAATATAGCTAGTATTTAAAAATAAATAGCTCCAGATGTACTGTACATGCTGAACCTACAAATTAGTCCAGTAAATGTCAGTTTCAAAACCGGTTATTAAGGACTGTAAACTCTTTCACAATTCATTCCCATACAAGCGACTCTTGCTGTTTGTTGAAGTCTGGCATATTAATATAACTTTATGAAATTGTATTCATTTAAAAAAATCAAATCACAGTATTAAACAGAAGCAGACGTACATAAAATATGTACAGCAAAATTACTTATTGAAATCCAAAGACTAAATTACATAAAAAATATTAGCAAAAACACATCTTTGAGGATGTTTTGAAAATGTTTACAGTCTAATGTTAAACTCTAATAGAAGTTGGAAATGATGTCCAAAGATGTAGTGCTGCACAGAAAAAGTGTTTTTGCATATTTGTTGGCGCCTGGTTTTCAGCAGAGGAAGAAGCACATATCATAATGCCTGTAATGATAGGCTCTGGCTCCCCTGTGACCCTTAATGGGAAGAAACAGTTATAGAATGGATGGATGAGTGTAATAGACAATAGTCATGCAGTTAATTCTGCCAGTCTACCCTGAAGCTACACCAATCAAGTCCCTGCCTTGCCTAATATTTGCAAATTGACTTCCCTTAGGCAACTAAACAGCCAAGATCCATAGAATGGAGTTCCAGTGATCTCAAGATAATCTTCCATGTGATCCAGTAGAACATTACGTGAGCCAGAATCAGAAGCTATCAGCATATCAATTACTATACAACCTTAACCTTCACTGTTGTGTCTCTCTAAACCCTGACTGAAAAGGTTGAAAAAGCTAATTAGAGGCAAGATGAGATTGTAATTGAGCAGCCACCACCCAGAATTCGCACACTCATTTTGTATTTGGTAGAAGGGAATTTGACTTTTTAAAATATCATATATCATTTGTTACATATGACTTTGGCACTTTATTCATTGTTTCCTGCAGGTTTTGCAATGATCGCAAAGCGCTGTTGGAAAATATGCAGAAATCCCTGTGCACTTTAGTTTAAAATGGGCAAATTGAGAGACCCATTATCCTTCTCTTTCAGACTTACACAAAAGCTTTTTAAACATTTTTTAGGGATACAAGTGACATATGGTATGTTCCACAGTGCCTGACATCTGCTTTCTATTATCATTTTTTCCTTTTTCTGGTGCAGAGAGGGTAGACACTCCCTGCTCTCACATCATTGTGGAGTTTGGCCATCTCGTGAATGTTCACAGTGGACTAAACTGCTCTAAAAAGCCCCAGGAAACATATTCTAGTTTTACACCACTGTTAGTAATTGCCAAAGGTACAAGCATTGGCTGTCATCAGCTGTCAGCAGGTCTGCACAACTGTCCTTGACACTCACAAAACAAACACCTTTCTTTCCTCTTAACCTGCTGGGTTCCTCATACTGTATGTTGACTTGGAAGGGTAGCCTGGACTTTGTATTTATTTTTTTATACCTGATGTTAAACCAAATGTATTTCTTATATATAGAGGTAACACTGTCAAAGATGATAGCACAGTATAAACCCAGACAAACAATACATGTGAAACTCTAAAATTCTGATTACCATAAAAAACAAATTGAAAATACAACTAAAGGAAAACTTACATTTAAGCATTGTCCTATAGTTTTCTCTCTGAAAATCTCCTCACCAAGTACAGCTCTAAAATTGATGTTTTCAGTTCTAGTTCTTTTTCTGGTCTATATTTGCTTCTAAAGTGACTAAAGATTTCTCCACTTCCCATGTAAAGGAAAGAACAGATCTTAATTCTTCATAGTACATGTACAGTACCTTACATGTATTATTTTTGCTTATTGCTGCCAAATCTCAGTCTCACATATGGGAGTCAAACAATAGATTATGAATTACACTTATGTTAATAGTTTGGAGAACAATAAAGCAATTCCAGTGATTTCATAAATCAGAACCAGCTGAAAAAGATGGTTATCATTATGATTATCATTAAAATGAAAGTCATCTTATCCAAACTGTCCTAAATAATGTTAATTTTCCATGATATGTGTCCTGAATATATGAAACATGGTGTGGATAAGAATGTCAATAGGGGTTTTTGATGTAGGCACGAAGAGGTAACTTATCCAGTAAAACTGTCAGCAAGAGTTACAGCTGGACATACAGTATGCTGCAAGATTTTGCTTGCTGTGTGAAGGAGCTGGGTGACTCACTTGATTCTGCATTGCAGTGGTTCTGCATATGTACAGTACATATGCAGTACATACCCCTTCAGTTCCACTTTTCTAGATAACAACGTGCTACTGTATAATAAGAAAGGACTTTCCCCCACAATTGATATATCATCTACTGTAGCATTTTTCATTAAATGTATGTTGTACTAAGATATTGACTTTGTACCACTAGTGTACTGTATACTTAGTATCCAAATAAATGTATCACAAATAATAAGAACACATGACAATGTATTGTCAGTGCATGGAAACATTAAATACAATGTACTGTATAGAAATATTTAATATTTCTCTCATATGGCCTTGACAAGCATGTGCCTGTTTACTGGTCTCTGATATCTAGGTGCCACATGTCATCCCATCTTGTTCCTCAGGGGTTCAATGAGACTCAAGTCTGGAAAACAGGGATTCTACAAACCAATTTTCATATTCATATCTCTTATAAAAACTGTACTTACACATATGTATGAACTGTATGAACACTGTCCTCCTGGAATACTGTTACTTCAGGATGAGTCTGTGTTCAGTACTGCATTTGAGGTCCCAAGACTTGATCAATGTAGCACCATACTGTACATTGAAATTGCCAATCAATCATTACTGGTTGATGTCTGTACCGTTAAACATCTTAATTAAACAAAAGATCTTTTAAACTTAATTGCCCAAACCACATTTTGAACCATGATCCAGCATGGTGTCATGGTTCATGGCCTCTAGATTATGGCCTATCATTGTTGAATTGTAGAAGCTTAGAAATTGCTTGTTATGAATGCTACAGAAGTTGAATTACGGTGCAAAAATAGTTAAGCTTCTAGTATAATATACCAATGGTTTCAGACCTTGATAAATCGGTCACATTCATTCCATTCTGCATTGCTCTTCCTTGACTGTCCCCAGGCTTGAAGTTCAGCAAGTTAAATTCCTTCCCCTCCCATGCCAATTCAGCTGTCACTCTAATGAGGTGATTAAGTGAAACAGTCACTGTAATTAGGATGCATCACAGTCATCCATGAGTGGTCAGTTAATAAACATTATATTAACACTATTTAATTAATGCCCCAAATCTGTGTTTGTTCTCCAAAATATACTGTACTTGCATAAACAGAGTGATATGTTTCTTCTGATGCTCAGTACATAAAATCGGAATCCTGCACAGTCTTTTAATAATCATCTGTAGATGAATGTTTTGTTTTCAGCACAGTGATTTTAATTTTAAAAAATATATATACAGTGTAGATCCAAATCAAAATATCTTCAGTGATTTTTTTATTTGACATTGCTTTCAATCACACTTTGTTATGCAAAAAGTTTTTATAAACACTTGCTGCAACATTCACGAAGTATTTTACACAATACTGAAGGGAAAGCAAACTTCTAATGTTACAAGTTTAGATGAAAAAGAGTGACAATAAACAGTTACTCTGAATACATTTTACTTATGGTGCTAAAAACTTGTAGACATCAAAGTGTTTTTCACACCTTGATGCTTTATGGGCGAGAGATGAGGACAGATCTTTTCATTCCTCCTATGTGTTTGTCCTGCTCAGGAGAATATACTGTACATTAGGCTCGTGGAAAAACCCCTACATTTTAGGACAGATTGTGGGTTACAAAAACTTGCATTAAACAGTTTCCTGAGCCTCCTCCCACCAGTACCAACCCCTAATTTTACACAGAGACTTTCCTGTCTCAATTATGACTTCATATCCGAGGCATTAATCAAAACACCCTGGTCTTTCAGAGCATCATTTATGAGTGCTTTAAATCATAAAGTGTAGGCTCCAGTTAAGTAATGTCTTAATTAAAATACTTCCATCTTAATTTGCTATTGCTGGGAAAAGGTTAATTATTATGTCTTTGAGGAATCCATGGGTGGTCACCACAGAAGATTTGTTCCTTGTGTGGAAAATTTTGAACAAACAATGGAAAACTCATCATATGGATAAATAAACTCTGAGCTGCCGACGATAAATATATATTTTTTAAAAGCGATGAACTTTTCCTCATGCTATTGAGACATACAGTACAGGAGGTAACAGTTGGATAAATACGTTAGTTTTTACTGTACATCAAATCAGACGGCCGCTGCCTGTCAGTGCAATAAGAACACCCCCAAGGAACCCTACAGCCAAGATTAAGAGGGCAATAAAAGAAGCTGTCAAGTCAGAGAAAAGTAAAGAAAGTAGGAAAAACAAACAGTGTGTTGGCATGACAACAGCGAATTTAAAACTATAAGCAATCAGTGTCCCATTCTATCAGATCAATCAGAAACAAAAGCTTTCAGGTTTTCTTAGTGGTGTGCGGGATATCGTGCAAAAGCAAAAAAAAAAAAATTTACTGTAATGGAATTGCAATTATTTTTTGTTCATCTGAAATATAAGAAGTTGAAAGGAGCTTAATCTTAATATCATTTGTAGCCTCAAACCAGTATTCGTACTGTATATTGTACTCTGGCCATATTAGTTACTTTTACTATTTGAAGACATACCACACAGCTAGAGAGCAAAAAAAAAAACTAGGCAGCCTTTCATGGTGTGTGTCTGAAGCGGGATGTCAAATTTTGTCCTGCTATTTAACTGTAACACATAACTGTCTTAAAGAGTATGTCTGGAGGTCTTGCTTAACTAACTTTATAGAATTTAACAACATAAATGTAATGTGTTTATATGCATACTGCAGGTACAGTATATAAAGTACGGTATGTGTGCAAGAGGTGAAATATTGAAAGTTTATTATTAGTTAAAGCAAATATTTACTGCCTGCCTGTGATTTATTTTTTGGGCTAGTGAAGATGCATTGCTATCCATGTTTCACATTTTAAGATTATGAATATTTTATTGATCAGCTGTTGTACATTTTTAAGTAGCATGATGTCGTTGTAATCTATACTAGTTTTGGGTCAGATGGCAGGCAGCCAGACTTAAAGGAGGGGAAGTAATGAGGGAAAATCTTTGTGCTGTACAAGGCATACAGTCTGTTAATCTAAGGTTCACATTCAGGCACATGTGAAAGTACAAAACCAGGTTAATGCCATCAGCTGGTTGGTCGTAGGCTTGCCAGCTTGCTAATTATGTTGCTAGAGGGCCAGACACTGCATTAAACTAGTAGTACTGTATGTCTTTGGACTGGGAGGAAAACCTGGAGGAAAACCTGGAGTGCCTGGAGGAAACCTATGCAGAACACATGAACATGAACTTTACTATAGCACCATAGAAAGTGTTCTAAATAGTGGTATCACTGTATGGTGTGGCAATATTGTCATGCAAGACAAAGACGCTCTAAAAACAGCACAGAGGATTATAGGATGTGACTTACTGTATCATCAATCGATGAGATCCACACCAGATGGATCCCAACCATACTGGTCACAAACTGTTCTCCCCTCTACACTCTGGCAAGTGGTACTACCAAATTAAAGCATGGACCATTAGGCGTGACAATAGCTTCTACCCTCCAGTGGTACGTATCATTAACAGTTAACTGCACAATGCCTCAGAATTCAATGCACCTCTGATCTCTGCACTTTTTACTTGGCTACCACATATTTATTGTTCTACAGTATGTGTTTATTGTTCTGTACTACTAGTTGTACTGTATGTTGTCGTACTATGTTGTGCTTCATGGTCGCCTGTGACTGTCATTATTATACACCACAACAATACTATGCTGAGCACATTGTGTGGTGTTGTCTATTGTGTTTTGCAAGTCCCGAGAGAACAGCACAAATAAGAATTCCAATGTATAATTACATATGGTAAATAAAGACCTCTGTCTCACACAGAAACTCCACATAGAGTAGATCACACCTTGGGAATTTAACCCAGGACTCCAGCACTGTGAACAATAATGCTAAGCGCAGTCACACCGCGCTGCCTCACTGATATCTACTTTGAAGAAAAATATTTAGACATCAAGTTTTACACTATTTTCTTTTCAAGAGAAAAGAATATCATTCACATGATGAAAACAATGCATACAGTTTACAGGGTTAGTCAAAATGTTGTCGTCAACTTTGACAGTTTATTACAAATCGATTACATGGGTTACTGTGAAAAAAAAAAGGTTTCAAACGAAAGCATAAATATCAAAGTTTCGGACACGTTCCATAGTCGCGGTGTCCGTGCCTGGACGACCTGTGCTTTTGCCCTTGCAGATGCATCCACGCTCCACAAACTTAAGGATGGAGTCTTGTGTTGGTGGATGTTTGTGCAACTTAATTTGGAACGATCGCTGCATGGAAACGTTTCATTTTGTTTCATGATAACAGAAAAATGATTTCTCTACAGGTGATGCCATTGTAGATACTGTGCAACTGCAGCTCCACCTGTGGAGGAGAAAACAAAACTTAAGTAAAATAATTGACATTTATACCTGTTAACAACATTTTGACTTATCCTGTATTACAGTGTGGAGCAAACGTTTGTGAACCACCTTGGTTGGTCTGTATTCTTGTAAATTGTACACCTAAAACATAATTATTCAGTTCAATTCAAAATACTTTATTCATTCCCAGGGGGACAATTTAAGCAACAGCAAGCAGTAAAACATACAGTACAATCTGCACATCCCAACGCAACCTTTATCATTGCGGGTGACTTCAATCAAACAAATCTCAAATCCGTTCTCCCAAAATACCATCAGCATGTCTCCTTCCCAACAAGAGGAGAAAACACTCTGGACCATGTTTACACCAAGATTCAGAACGCTTACAAGGCAATACCCCTCCCCCACTGTGGAAACTCAGACCACATCACTCTGTTTCTCCTCCCGGCATACAGACAGCTGCACAGGCGCGTGAAATCAGCGCTCCAGACAGTGAAAGTGTGGCCTGAAGGAGCTGAATTGGTCCTGCAGGACTGTTTTGAATGCACTGACTGGGATGTGTTTAAAGATTCAGCCACACAGGGATCATACACCGACATACAGGAATATGCATCGTCAGTGACTAGCTACATCAGGAAATGCGCTGACGATGTCACTCTCACAAAAGAAATAAGAACCTTTCCTAACCAGAAACCATGGATGAACAGTGAGGTTCGCACCCTAATCAAAGCAAGGGATGCAGCATTCAAATCGGGCAATAAATCAGAACTAAGGTCAGCCAGGATCAATCTTAACAATGGTATTAAATATGCAAAAAACACGCTCAAACAGGAATTAGAGGAACACTTCACCACTAATGACCCAAGGCGCATGTGGCAAGGTATACAGGCCCTCACAGACTACAAGAGGAAGCACATCTGTGCACCTGCCCATGATGCCTCCCTGCCTAACAAGCTCAACACCTTCTATGCTCGGTTTGAAGCCAACAACACAGAACCAGTCATCATAACTGCACCCTCCGCAGCTGACCAGCTGCTCTCACTGTCTGCAGATGAGGTGAGGAGATCTCTCCTAAAAGTGAACACACGCAAGGCTTCAGGACCCGACAGCATACCCAGTCATGTCCTCAGAGCCTGCGCCAATCAACTGGCGGGTGTATTTACCGACATTTTCAACATGTCTCTGGCCCAAGCCGTAGTGCCCACCTGCTTCAAGACAACCACCATCATCCCAATACCAAAGAAAACCACAGTGACATGTCTTAATGACTACCGACCAGTGGCACTAACACCTGTCATCGTGAAGTGCTTCGAGAGGCTGGTCATGAAGCACATTAAGGACACCATCCCAAACACAGTGGACCCGTACCAGTTTGCCTACCGGTCCAACAGATCCACAGATGATGCAATCTCCATTGCCACACACACGGCTCTATCCCATCTGGACAAAAAGAACACATACACAAGACTACTATTCATCAACTTCAGCTCAGCTGAAGAGAAACCCAGAGAAACTAGTCAGAAACTCAATGCACTGGGTCTCAACACCACCCTCTGCAACTGGATTCAGGACTTTCTGACAGGCAGACCTCAGGCTGTCAGGATTGGAAACCACACCTCCGGCACAGTAACTCTGAACACTGGGGTCCGCCAGGGGTGTGTGCTTGGTCCATTGCTCTACTCCCTCTATACCCATGACTGTAAGGCCAAACACAACACCAACTCCATCATCAAGTTTGCCGATGACACCACAGTTGTAGGTATGATCACAGACAATGATGAGAGGGCCTACAGGGAGGAGGTCAATCTCCTTACAACATGGTGTGATGACAACAAACTCACCCTCAACGTCAGCAAAACCAAGGCGCTGATCGTTGATTTCAGGAAACTGCAAACCGGACATGCCCCTATCCACATCAACGGGACTGAAGGGAAAGGGTCAGTAACTTTAAATTCCTTGGTGTCCATATCACCGAGGACCTCACATGGTCTCTCAACACCACCTGTCTGATCAAGAAAGCTCAACAGCGCCTGTACTTCCTAAGACGGTAGAAGAAAGCCAAGATATGTCCCCAGATCCTCACTACCTTTTACAGATGCACTACAGAAAGCATACTGACAGGCTGCATCACAGTGTGTTATGGCAACTGCAGTGCTGCTTACCGCAAAGCCCTACAGCGGGTGGTGAAAACTGCCCAGTCCATCACTGGGGTTACCCTCCCATCTATCCAGGACATTTATGACAGACGGTGCTTGAGGAAAGCTCTAAGCATAATCAAAGACCCCACACACCCCAGCTACAAACTTTATGATCTGCTACCCTCTGGTATTCCGGTAGTCCAGGTATTCGGGCCCGGACTACCAGACTCAGAGACAGTTTTTACCCCCGCACTATCAAACTGTTAAATTCCCAGCCTCTCTCACTCTCACTCTCACCTCACCTCTCACCTATGATCTGAACCTCACAGTGCCTTCTTCCTTTCTTTCTTACCAAAAACCCAAACACACATTGAAAATCTACCTCTACCATACATGTCAAAAGCTCACTCCCCATAATTTCTATCCCTTTATTTTATTCTGTTGATGCATATTTTTGCACATAACCTGTTACCTTTTTGTTGTTTTGCACATTGCCTGTTGTTGTTTTTTGCACATTGCCTGTTGTTGTTGTTGTTTTTTTTGCACATCGTCTGTTGTTGTTTTTTTGCACACTGCCTGTTGTCTCTGTCTTTCTTTTGCTACACAATTGTATTTTTGTTGTTGTTGTTGTGTTTTTTTCTCTTTGTACTACTTATGTCCGAGAGCTAGCTAAATAGCATTTCGTTATACCATATACCATGTATATGAGTGTAATGACAATAAACTTGAACTTGAACAACACATATCACATAAAAAATGACAAAGAAAGCATGTTGTCTTCTTAGTTTCAGAAAAAATATATACATAAAAACAGCAAACTGACAATAAAAATGATTGAAAGTACTGTTACAGTGTGTAATGTTTAAGAAAGTATTAAAGTACATGCACATTTGTAGAGGGGTCCCTATCCAATAGAAGTAATAGTGTTAAAAGTTTTTACATTTTACTTTTTTGGGATCTTGGACTGTGGACAGTGAAAACATCTTTCTGAAGACAAACGTACGGAAGTGATGAAGGATGTGAGATGGGTCTTCAATGATGGCATAGGCCTTCTTCGAGATCTGCTTGGCATACAGCTGTGCCTGAGGTCTTAAAGGCTCAGCAATAATTGTATAGCAGATATGCAACATATCAGTTAGGAACTGAACTGTCAGTAGATGCACCACCAATACTAGTGCCAGTGCTAGATCCATGTCCTGATGACTTTCTGGTATGGCCAGACCCACGGGTTCTTTTCTTGTTTCCATAGTCCATTCAGTGACCTCTTCATCCCACCCACTCAAAAAACCTGACTCTTCTGTCCCTTTAACACAGTGCTTTTTTTAGTGCAGGTTGAAGTCTCATGCAATGAGGCCCTTGATGCAATGAGGCAATCTTGCCTTGCCAAATGCCACTCCAAATTCATGGCTGTTAAGATGGTAACTACTATGCTTTGTCAGAGGCTGCTGATAGTGGTTATCTGCGCAACCTTGCCTCTTGGTTTGCTTTGCTGATGGACTTTATTAGCATAGTTTGCATCGGATAGTATATTGATCTGTGGATATAATCCATCTGTTTCTTCAACTGAAGGATGCTGAAGTATTAGCTGTTAATAACATATCTGGGTAGCTTCCACAAGAACCTGACAACCCCTTGTATAAAAACGTGCCTCCCATTCTTTCAAATATACTTCCACCAAACATCCTCTGTTTAAATGGATTTTACTATGAAAGTAAGGGAGAGATGACAGGAGCCATGTTCACTCTCACCTCAGCTGTTCTAACACATAATAATTCCTGTTATCATTTCCAAAATTAAAATAACTATTACCACAATACAGTACATAAGCCTTTTCCCTATTGTATTATTTTTTTCTCCTCCATCCTATCTCAACCTTTGCAGCTACAACTTTTCGGCGACTCTTAAATGTACATGACGTACTACAATAGCTTCCTCATCCTATGACCAGGGGGTTAACCCTCAGTGAAGCAGGTAAACCCTAATCTTATTTTGACTAAGTACTTAATAAACAGTTTCCATAAATGTGATTCGTGGACGTACTCTTGATGATCTCTTGATTCTGTCCAATGGATTGATTTGTTCTGTGTTTTTGAGGATACTGAATATTGAAATCAGGCCCTCTCAATTCAACACTAAAAACAATATCAGAGTTATAAATTCCTTCGAGCATCTGCTTAAAAATCTGCTTAAAAAACTGAACATAGAGTACTATCGCTGACAGCAGATTATGAAGTGTTTACTGCCTTCCTTTCCTTATCAGCTCTCCCTATTCTTTAATTATCACATGGATTGGTCCTAAAGTACTCAGATCATCCAATCAGTCCTTGTGGTAGTGAAGAAACTACAGATATCACTCAAGTTTAAAAATGTTGAATTTTCTCTGTCTTGTCTGTTCACCACCTGTTCTTTTTACCAAAAGTTTTCTTTTGAATCTCTGAAGAATATTATCTGCAGATGATGTTTGAATGCTGGTTTGATAGATAAAATAGTGATCAATCCTACAGTCACATGTTTGTGTCTTTGCTCTGGTGATGAGCCCATCTTTGTGATTCTAGAAACAGAATATGACTTTGTGAAATGGGCACCTGTTTGAAACATGGATTTTGCCAGGATGGTTTGTGTCTGCTTTTCTGGTAAAAAAGCGTATTGATGATGACAAGTCTATACTCTACAATGTATTTGGCAAGGAGAAGACTGCTACTGTAGTTTACATTTCAAACTTTCTTTGCCAAGGCTTCCTTCCTAGAGACTAGCTTGTCTTCCAACTTTCCAAGTAGAATAAGTCTCTCTTCCTTTGAGATTCCACAAAGAATTTGGACAAACTTGCCTTTGAAATCCACCCTGGTTTAGTTCTCTGACTCTAGAGTAGGGACGTATACAGGAATTATGCAGATATATTGGTTTCCTGGTAATTTCAGAAAAAGAATCATAAGGTGCTTATAGATTCCAAAAAGGACCTCATGAAGGCTTGTAAGAATTTGACTTTTGACAAATCAATTACATAAATTTAATGTTCTTTCTCTGGCTATAATAAATTCTAACCACCTATAAGTTTACCTTGAGTTGGCCTCACCACCTCTTCCAAGTGATCAGTATTCAATCAGAGCAAGAATTTCTTTGTCATTGCTTGAGTCACAAATTCTGTTCTGTGTCCTAACCACAGGCTGCTTGGATAGACCACAATGGTCTTAATTATCCCTTTTTCTGACTGTAGAATGATATATCATTTTGGACACAACTATCCAGTCAGTAGTGATGCGGTGAGCTATTGAATATCACTCACTGTTGCAAAATGCTCAATTTTTTCAACCCAAGTGCTTAGCGACCATTTTGCAACAGCCACCTCCATTGCAGATAATAAATTCCCAGACATCACTGTCTTGATGCTCATACCAACAGATAGTCTTGGAAATAGAAGACAACTGTGTGCAACATCTTTCATTGTGGAGAAACCATTGGACAACTGCAGCCACACATACAGTGCCTTGCGAAAGTATTCGGCCCCCTTGAACTTTTCAACCTTTTGCCACATTTCAGGCTTCAAACATAAAGATATAATTTTTTTATTTTATGTGAAGAATCACCAACAAGTGGGACACAATTGTGAAGTGGAACGAAATCTATTGGATTTTTGAAACTTTTTTAACTAATAAAAAAATGAAAAGTGGGGCGTGCAAAATTATTCGGCCCCCTTGCGTTAATACTTTGTAGAGCCACCTTTTGCTGCGATTACAGCTGCAAGTCGCTTGGGGTATGTCTCTATCAGTTTTGCACATCGAGAGACTGAAATTCTTGCCCATTCTTCCTTGCAAAACAGCTCGAGCTCAGTGAGGTTGGATGGAGAGCGTTTGTGAACAGCAGTTTCAGCTCTTTCCACAGATTCTCGATTGGATTCAGGTCTGGACTTTGACTTGGCCATTCAAACACCTGGATACGTTTATTTGTGAACCATTCCTTTGTAGATTTTGCTGTATGTTTGGGATCATTGTCTTGTTGGAAGATAAATCTCCGTCCCAGTTTCAGGTCTTTTGCAGACTCCAACAGGTTTTCATCCGAATGGTCCTGTATTTGGCTGCATCCATCTTCCCCTCAATTTTAACCATCTTCCCTGTCCCTGCTGAAGAAAAGCAGGCCGAAACCATGATGCTGCCACCACCATGTTTGACAGTGGGGATGGTGTGTTGAGGGTGATGAGCTGTGTTGCTTTTACGCCAAACATATCGTTTTGCATTGTGGCCAAAAAGTTCGATTTTGGTTTCATCTGACCAGAGCACCTTCTTCCACATGTTTGGGGTGTCTCCCAGGTGGCTTGTGGCAAACTTTAGACGAGACTTTTTATGGATATCTTTGAGAAATGGCTTTCTTCTTGCCACTCTTCCATAAAGGCCAGATTTGTGCAGTGTAAGACTGATTGTTGTCCTATGGACAGACTCTCCCACCTCAGCTGTAGTTCTCTGCAGTTCATCCAGAGTGATCATGGGCCTCTTGGCTGCATCTCTGATCAGTCTTCTCCTTGTCTGAGCTGAAAGTTTAGAGGGACGGCCAGGTCTTGGTAGATTTGCAGTGGTCTGATACTCCTTCCATTTCAAGATGATCGCTTGCACAGTGCTCCTTGGGATGTTTGAAGCTTGGGAAATCTTTTTGTATCCAAATCCGGCTTTAAACTTCTCCACAACAGTATTATGGACCTGCCTGGTGTGTTCCTTGGTCTTCATGATGCTCTCTGCGCTTTCAACAGAACCTTGAGACTATCACAGAGCAGGTGCATTTATACAGAGACTTGATTACATACAGGTGGATTCTATTTATCACCATCAGTCATTTAGGACAACATTGGATCATTCAGGGATCCTCGCTGAACTTCTGGAGTGAGTTTGCTGCACTGAAAGTAAAGGGGCCGAATAATTTTGAACGCCCCACTTTTCATTTTTTTATTAGTTAAAAAAGTTTCAAAAATCCAATAGATTTCGTTCCACTTCACAATTGTGTCCCACTTGTTGGTGATTCTTCACATAAAATAAAAAATTTATATCTTTATGTTTGAAGCCTGAAATGTGGCAAAAGGTTGAAAAGTTCAAGGGGGCCGAATACTTTCGCAAGGCACTGTATCTTCACATAATGCTATTTCCATCCAGTATCACGAAGATCACGCTAATTTGAGGTGTCATTCCTCTGCAGCTTTATCTACATAGAAGATCCATTGAGCTATCCTAGGTGTTAGATCATCTTCTGACAGATCTGCCAATGAGGAGCTGGTTGTCAGAGCCCCGTTTGTCAAGTATACAGAATGCAGGAATCTTAACAGGCCTTTTTGGTTACTGAAGCAATCCTAGTAAAAATGTTTTTTACATAATTTACTACTTATCAGACAGGTAAGAACAACATACTGTATATAAGCCAGATGTAAAAGCCAATAAGCAGATATCTTTACATCACCTACCTTACATGTGAATCCCAAAAAAAATAAAAAAATTAGAAGTTAGTAAATCGCCTGACTTTAAGTTTATTTTACTCTTCACCATCCTGGGAAAGGCATAGCCAACTTATGTCCCAGGACCTATATCTGAAAATTAATATGAAATGGAGATTCCTATGCTCTTATACAAGCCTGTAGTAATGCAGTGCATTATGCACCAGTATTTTAGTGTGCATCTGGATTATGACTTCACAGGTCATGTAGTCAAGGCCACTGCTTACCAAGCAGGCCTTCTGCCAGCAGAGCTGCATGGCGAAATTACTTTCCCAAGTCCCACCCAACCACTCTCCATTTTCTCACAGAGCTGAAATGTAAACTTAAGAGCCAATTGTGTTTATTATTGTTGTTACAGCTATCATTACATCATTGCTGTGCAGGTTCCACGCACAGTAACTAATACAATCCAATAATGTAGAGATCAGTGTTATTGCTCTGCAAGCACATAGTAACAGTAGATAAAACATGAAATTTAATCTTAGTTTGAATGAAAAGGGCCAGCCCCTGCCTTGCAACCTATCCTATTAATTTGCCCTCCAAGGCTTGCAGTTGAAATTAATGAGACCTCACAATGACATCTGATATAAATTGGCTGGCAAGGTTGAAACTGCCACAGAGAACGAGTTTCTATTTATTAAACCAACTGAGAAGTGTGGTACTTGTAGAGTTAAATAGTACCTGTTTTCAATTTAGAGAGATTATGCCTGCCACAGACTGCTGAAAGTTTTGTGATAGTATCATGATGCCCTCTATGGGTCATGACATATATTGCTGCGAACCAGACTACTTTAGAAACTACAGACATTACAATGTCTTTGTTGAAAAAAATATATATATTCTTGACTCATTTGTTCATTGTCTTCTTTTTGACACTATAAAAACAATTTTAACAATATCTTTGACCCGTAAATTGAATTAAGGTTTTATCTTACTTCAGAGGAAGGCAGCCTGAAGTGTTAACCTGAGTGTAAACCTGAAGTTTACACTCACTCAAACACACACATATATATAGTGTTTGACTGTTGCTAACATAACCAGAAGTAAACATCAGCTTCTACTGCAAAGTGACGCAAAAAATAAACAATCATATTTCATAACTGTAATTCTGAAATCCAAGATGGAAAAATTCACACATTCATTCACACTCCAAAGCAATTTGCAGAATGTATCAGAGAGGTGAAAAAGACAGAAAAAGCACAGTTCCTTAACTGTCTGGCCATGGGACTGGTACATAATATCAAATGACACTACCATTGGCCCTATTTTCAGCCTTGCCACATCACAACATAGTCTCTGTGATGTGCCAGGAGGTGCAATGTTTGTATTGCTTAACCAAGGCAGTGGATTGTTTTGACAGTTGCTTCACTCAGAATTACCTTAAAAATTGTGTCTTTAAAATTTTATATGTGCATTCATTTTTTATCTAATCAATCACAGGTGACATATCGGGGACACTGTGTGTCAGAGAACAGTTTAGTCATGGCATATAATTCCTGTCATTCATGCTACTACACATGTCTCTGTGTACTTTTTGTGTTTTGCTAGTAAATTCCTACTAAAATGAGCCATGCATAAACCCATTCCTACAATACATGTACTAGCTCAGTAAGGATGCAAGTAAAAGCTTTTGAGAATGAACCTGATCTGTAATAATACCTCAGTAATGCATTTACATAATTTATTAATTACGTATTTGTTAGAATACACTGACTGATGTTAATATGATGAAATCTTACACATGCCAGCACCTTCTATCACCTTTTATGGACTTCCCTTCAAAATCATCATCATATATTTATCCTATTGAAAAATCGTGACACATACAGTTCAATCCCACATACTGTACAATTGCCTAATCATTTACATTGTAAACCTGTGTTAAAAATATGGCATACACCACAATCTGTACAAGCTATTCTTGTTGTTCACAGAGATAAATTGTTACTAATATTCTGGCCAGTAAGCACATTTTATACACTATAAATATCACAAATCAGTTTGTTCCATTACCCCTACAGTTCTATACGGTAGACCTCTCATCTCTAGCAAAGTAAGCTGAAACCTTGCTTCCTTCATGTATTCTCCCAGTCAGGCTGGTCCTCAGCCAGCATCTCAGCCAGCAGTTGTGAGAGTAGACCTGGTCTCCCAGGGTAAGAGAATTGAAGCCAAGAAAAATGTTCAGGTTATGGGCTACGTCTCTCAGCATAATTGAGCTGATTCAAATCAGTTTAACTGTTTAACTTTTACAGTGAAGTGGACCTGAAGCACACAAAATATCCATGTCAGATATCCATGTGTTAATCTTACACACTCTTATTACAGTATGTCCTGGAGTCTGCAAGTTCTCTACAGACTCACTCCATCAATGCCTCAGCTGTAAATCTCTGCTTTGCTGCTGCACTCAATATGGTTCCACAGAGCCGCAAGATGTTGCTACGTGGCTTAGACCTTCAGATATTTACTTCAGGAAACTAAATTGGGAATTTTCCAGTCCAGAGTTCAATATGGTGTTAAATACTGTTAAATTGGATTTTTTTTTCAAACCAGAACATTCAGAATTATAAATGTTACTTGAGGTTTACTGTACTTTCAGTGTAGACACCTTTTCAACAAATAATGTCATTTATTAAAATCGTTCTAGGACATAATACATATAGTCAAAAACCAAAGCAGAATATATGGAGTAAACGTATGTTAAATGGAACCTTGGGTGGAACCAGATTTTGTCAATACCACCCCCCTTTAAAAAAGATTAAGACTAAGTAAGGTGTAGTCTATAGACAACATTGAAGCTATAGGAATGTGGGATAATTAGTGGACTAAATTCAAGATTAAATTGTATTTGGATTAAATTGTAATTAAACAAAAGTTGAATCAAGCACAACTGACAAACATCAAAATGTAGGTACAATATGATATATTTTCTAAACTATTCAAACATCAGATTCTGTTACTTAATGATCTACTGTACTATTGGACCTGTTTACTACCTTCAGTTCATCACTAGTGTGACGACATCATTAAATCCTTCTGGGATGCTTAGGCAGCACAGCTATTCCAAGGCATGGGAAGCACTGTGTTAAGTTCTATCCGTTAGAATGACCTGAACATCAACCTCAACACAGTGTCTGCTGGTGTGGAGACGGAGAGGGGAAAGAATGAGTCTGCATTAGAGATGTCTTCCAGGGTGCAATGTGAAACAAGACAGCTCTGTTCAATGAGCTTTGGCCCATGAGGTTTTCAAAACGAATGAATGAAATAAATCTTCTCAATTGGGCCAAAACACTCCGCACCACTCCACCCAGGCTTGTGCTCCATAGAGAACCTGAGCTGAAACTCTATATGCACATAACCACTGATAACTGTATCAAAACAGTCCCAAATTATTCTCAAGAATGTCCTTATGAGTCACCAATAGCAGAACAGAGGGCTTGTGCAGTATGGCATCATTTCTTGAGTAATTTATTGTGGGAGCTAAGTGTTTCCATTCACTTCAAGAGCCACTATAAACAGCCTCGTTGAATGTTTCTGGGGGGCCTGAGTATAAAATCCTGATGCAGTGGTTTTCTGGCTTGAAGCCTGACAACCTGTTATGGGAGTTTTACAGATGTGCTTTTAATTAATACATAATCCAGTCATTACAGAAGAGGGTATCATACATGCCAGAGACACATTCATGACCATTGTATTTTCAGTTAATAGAATTCCTGTTTCTTCAGTTTTTCATTCTAAAACCTTTAGAATATGTTTCCATTACTTTGAGTCTGACCTCCATTAATGTAATTACATTTAGTTTCCATGTAAAAAAAGGTTTGTTTAATATTAATTATTTTTTTGCACAAAAAATAACTTCACTTTTGAACTATAAACAAACGTAAGAAACAACTTAAAAATATCAATAACTGATGTTTTCTTGGAAACTGACGTTTTGATTTCATACCAGAGAGATGGCTACTATTTCTAGTAAAGCACACAAGAATATATTTATGTATTAATGGACTAAAAAGGAGCCCTGTTGCCTCTATCCAACAACAGTATGTCATTAGGTACCGTGTTCTTAATGTTATACTGAGACATCTTTAGTAGTGCATTTTCACAATTCTACTTTTGGAAATGAAAAGTCCTCGTTTTTGTGAAAATAACACCACCCCAGGAACATTACCTCTTTTAACAGTACCTGTTTAGTATTTAATCAGCCAAGTCACTGGGCTCTTTTTAAATTCATTTTTTTAGCATGATGCTGTAACAGAACCACCCTGTATAGAAACTTGCTGCTCCCTAATAAGTTGCATGACCTACTCTTGTCATGTTTTTGTGTGATTTCCATGCTATATTCTTGTAATCATAGCCGACCCAGGGACGCCAAATATGTAATGTTGCCATAGCCAAAATGTAAATGTAGTGGCTCTCTGAAGGCACCATTTCTGTAGGGTTTGGGCATTAACTGAGACAATTATTAATTGTAGCAGTAAATCACAAAGTTGATTCTTTTGATGGCTTTAGAGTCCAACCATGCGACATAACTCAAACAACGCACACACACAGGTACTAATACACGAGGATACATTTATTAATACATAGAATATGCATGTAAACCTAACAGATCTTATCGAGAGGGTTATCAGAATACAAAAGGTATATATTCAGTCAGTTACAAAGAGTTACATATATCAAGGGGACATACGTTCAGTATATCATTCATTAAGACCGTTTCGTAAATGAACTTGGTTATAACTTCTACATTAGATACTCAAACAAGTACATAACTCTTAGGAATTAAATTGATATCAACTGGTTGGGATAACAATTGAATTCTTGAGCTGTAATGCATTGAAGTTAAATACTCATCCAATCTCTGGGGATTCAGATCTCCTGCGGACTCAAAGAAACAGTTGCAGGCTGTTGCTGTCCAATCCACGCTCTCTGGCTCAGTGCCAGGCTGTGCTGTGCAGCTTGCGACGGTGCGCTGCTGATGCTCACTGACCGGCTAGTTGGTGTTGGCTTTAACTAGCAAAGTTTGTGCACAGGAGAAAAGATGACTGTGGGTCCCAGCAAGTCAGGAAGAGGACCGGTTCGTTCCTGAAGAGAGCTAATTCTGAATAGTGATTCAGCTGTCCACAGTTCTGACCTGTTGACGAGGCCTGCTGCTGGTGCTAACCTCGGGTGGATCCTCTGGTTACTCTCTGACAACCTCCGCTCTAGACTCTTAGAACAAAGGAAAGTTCTGGCACTCGGACACACTGGCCGTTCCGTGGTTGTCCGGGCTGAGTCTCAGGATGGTCAGGAGGCGCGCTGCGGGAATGACCTGCCCTTGGGAGCCTTCTGCTCCTGGGCCGTCCTGCCCTGTAATCCTCCTTTGAATTCCCTTTAGAACAGTCCACAGAATCCTCTCCAGAATCCTCCTGAATCTCTCAGGCTCTCTGTGTTGCCTGTTTTTACCTGGAGGAACTTCAGCTCGTTGATTGGCTGAAAGTTCACACAGTAGGCTAAAAGAACAGATATGTTGCCTTCTAAACTAAACACAATACAACTTGCTGTTAAATCTCTCTATCTGTACAGCCAGATAACCAATCTCTCCATTCTAAAAAAATGCACTCACTTACCAGGAGAGGTCAATTTTAACTGAGGGATTCTTTACACAGGAGTTTCTAAATCAGAGTTCCTTAAAAACCACAGAATAGCAAGCTCTCTTAACAAGGTTCAAACGTAGCTCCAATCTGGTCTTTCTGGGTGATCTGGAACAATGACCCCTCACCTTTAATATTTTCCTTTTTTTTAACCCCTCCCTTCACTCTGTTTCACCTTCAATTTATATGATGTCTTTCTGGACTCTTCATTGACACTTAATCATTTACCCAGAACTTAATTAACTAAGGTAAACCATGGAAATCTTTTTTTGCTTCGATTGCTTTGCTCACTGAATCTGGAAGCTGAAATATTGACACAGGCCAGGTGTTACCAATTGTATCTAGATTCTTAGAGACACTTCCTTAACCACCAAGAGCTGAAACAACATACAAAAGAAGTTCCCTTACAGAGAAATGGCCCTGGGTTCAATTTGTGGCATGCTATCTCTGTGGAGTTTGCATGTTCTCCCCGTGTTTGTATGGGTTACCTTCAGGTTGTCCTGTTTCCTCCCACAGCCCATGGTTGTATGTTAATTGTTAGGAGGAACATTGGCCTTAATGTGAGCCTGTGTGTTTATGTCTGTGTGTGGCCCATGATGGACTGGCATCCCATCCAGAGTGAACTCTGTCGTGTGCTCGACACAGGCTCGTTCTTGATCTAGTATTTAAGAAAATGGATGGATGGAAGTTAATATTTCATTGTTAATAGAATATTATTAGGTTATTACATGTGTCTGTAATTTAATAAGTGCATAGCCATTTATATATTTGTCTATAATACTGTTCTTATACATTTTACAGATAACACATTATAACAACATGTGTGTGGCATGTACCTGTATATGCTATAGTAATCTAGTTTTATGACCAGCATAATTAAGGATGTCTACTTGAAATATTTTGATCTACAAAAGCTAGTATGTTTTTTTTTCTCTTATTACTGCTTCTTGGTTGTGAGGAGAGCGGAGAGGACAGGCTGTGGTAGAGACACGTCTGGGCAGTTTTTGTTGGCGGATGGAGTGGTGCACCTCCTTTTGGTAAGACATGAAAGAAATCTTTCTGGAAAAAAACTAAAAGAAATCAAAAAGTGTGTCCAAGACTAAAGAAACGAAAACAATAACAGTAACATATGTAACAGGAGAATGATGTCATGTTCAGCTCCTTTGTGTTTTAGCCCTTGGGAAGTGATTGGACTGACAAAGCCTGAAAACTCTCACTCAGATGGTGGACTATACTCGGTAATGATCAAACGGACAGAAATCCACCTAAATTCTAATGGATCAGCTTAATCCTGTTACACTTTAAGGGAAGCAGCCAGTCTGGAACTTTGTTCAAAATAACAATGGAATTTTGAGAATAAAAATGAAAATAAAAAATACAGGAGACTGCCATTGTTTTGAAGTCTGATTGTTTTTCAACTTCACAGTGTAGATTTGTTGTCATTTTTTTATTTCTTTTAAACGTATTCCAAATGAAGAATTTGGAGCAAAAAGTGTAATGGGTAAAAAAACACCTGTCATGGCTGCAAGTGGTTGTGCTTCAATACTGAAAAATGAAATCCCTAAATCCATTACATAGTCTGATTCAGTTAATTGAAAAAAATAAATTAATAATTTGTATAGAATTTTTTAGAATTACTTTTTACAAATATGTGACCTCATTATGTAACAGCTGTACACACAAAAAAAATAATATTGATAAAGAGGTTCTGACAAGGATATGTTTTTCCAACTGATTTGTGTTCTTGAAAAGGTTTGGGCCTGTATTATTATAAGAAATGTGTTGTTTTATACTTTATAACACCCTACTTTAATTTACATTAACAGAAAATCTCCCTGGTGACAAAGTACAGACTTTAAGGAGCTAGTAAGTAACCAAAAACACAAAATGTCCACATAGAGATGTCTACACTACAATGTGCTGTATAGCTTATAAGTAAATGTTTCTTCTTTCAAAGCTATGCATTTATACAGCTCTTTTTCTAATAATAATAATAATAATAATAATAATAATAATAATAATAACGGAGGGTATTTTGACATTATTTTGGTTTTTTTTTGCATGCTGGCTTTATACAGTCAAACAAGATTAATTGAATTAGACATTTACATGCTTCTTAAATGATTATTTCATTTTTTTATTTTTAGGTGTCATTAATGAATTGAGAGGAAGCAACTGCAAAAATATGTACAAGCATTGTGCCTTCGCAGAAGTGAAGAACATAAAAGAACACTTCTTTCACCATTAAAATGTTCAGTCAGATCATTTATGCTTTCATTATACTGTAGCTTGAAAAACGTTGTCTACATCATTTGTAATTCAACAAAAATTTGGAGGATTCTTTGGAAGTGTGTAAATTCTTTTGCAAGACTCTTCATGTGTAGGCCTTTAAGTAGGCAGGTTTATCAATATTCCTCACTACATTGTAGTACTTCTGGGATTACTGTATGTCTTTTTATGGCCAATCCATTTCACCCTTTTCTATATAAGGGACATAGGCTCATAAAATGCACTGTATGATTAAATTGGTAAATTTTACTAATTATTTGAGTGTTTTCCTTAGAAACCAGACTACTTGAATTGGAGAACTTGAACCAACCACTTAAATCATTATAGGAAATTGCCCCAGTCAATGACTTACCTATGTTAAACTTTTATGAACGAGACCAAAAACCTCAGCCCGAAAAGATTGATTCGGTTACGGACATTTTTATTTAGCACGGGAGATGTCGAGCAATTTATTGATGTTTGCCAACTATGTTCCACAGAAGGAGATCTCCGTAATGGACAGCAGGCCAGACATCCACGCCGCCTCTTCCATTGAATGACTTTATAGCTTATAGACATGATGTCAGCATGTGTCATCTCATCTCTGACGCAGTGACATTCTGCCAGCACAAACGTGTTTCCCTGTCAGTTCAGGGCTGTAGCTGGGAAGATGAAAGATAAACTTGGTGGAGTTTGAGAGGGAAGCAGATTCCACTGGGGTCTTGTAGTCATGGACACAAAAGGAATATAGGCGTGGAATTAGAGATGTGCAAAGTTTGTAATAGCAGGCATAAAAAAGTTTTTCCATGAGAACCAGTTGCTTCATATTGAGGAAGTTAACTTTGTATGGATGTGTTTCAAGTCTCATTTCTAGTATTAATAGTGTAAGTTATGGAAATGAAGAACTGCAATTACTGTACTACTATTAACTTTAAGTTAATAGTAGTTTAAACTTTAAGTTTACAAAAACTAATAAATCTGAATTCCCCACTGCTGACCTTGCACTTTAAAATGTAAATACAGTCTGCAAATAACAGAGGAAATTTCAGTGGAATTTATAAGGCACATACTCTGTAAAGTTTACATATTTTAAGTAGTGACAATCATAAAAAGTAAGAGCATACTTTCCCTTACAAATCTGAAAGAAATTTCACATTTCTTTAAAACACACAAGAGATTACTTACGGTCTTAATTATATGACAGTAGTGTTAATTTGTCACAAATCCAAATACTGTACTGTATATGCAGTTTCTTATCCAACTGCAAAGAAGATAATCCTTTTTTTCATGTTTGCAAGTAAAATGTTGGACAGTGTGCTCTGAATCATACTGGCATGGAGATCCTGCAAACAAGTACAACTTCTCCTCAGGTTGGATGATCTGTTTTGTCTTCTCTACACACTTTAAGAATTTGGACTTGAAGTTCAAAAACTATAGTTCAGATAGTTTAGGCATTTCATGGATACTTTTTCCATGCATCATTGAAATTCAGCACCCACCTGGATGTTACATGACAGCCATTATTCACCAGCATCACAGGTACAGAACTGAATCCAGAAAAGGTACTGTATAAAACTAAATCAGCACAGATCAGGTATAGAACTGAACAGCTGCCTGCTAAATAGACTTTAGTTGGTGACACCAGGATTAACAGCCATAATCTTTCAAAACAAACCAATGGATCTTTAATAAGTTAATGAAATACAAGGATGATTGTAAACAAGATTGTACGGCATTCTGCCTTAAGTGAAGCTGCCAAATTGTCTAATCTCACAATGTCAAAGCCCCCAAAAAAACAATTTGATATTAACAACACGATACACTCAATGGCCAAAATACAAAGAACTGTCCCTTATACAGACAGCCTGATCAGCTCCAACAGGTCATGCCATTATTGTTAGGAATCCCTGGTGGGAAGATACAAGGATCCTGTGCAGACGCAGGCACGGGTAGTAGATGAGGCAGGCAAACAATCCAAAACAAGAGGCAAGGTCGTGGTCAAAAGGCGAAAGGCAAATCGTAATCCAGGGAGATCTCCGGTAGCAAACAGTCCGAGGCGAGAGGCGAGGTGCAAAGTCGAAAAGGCAGAAGGGGAGTCCAAAAACCAGAATAAACGAGGTACGGGAAAAAAACACCAGGTAGGAATAGGAGTCAATACTCAATACCGAGCAGCAGGAAGCAGGTGAAGATGGTATAAATAGCACTGCGCATCGCACGGTGGAGTGTGAGCAGGTGGTTTAACTCGTGCAGCGGCATTTGTTAATAATCACCCGTTGCTGGGGCTGATTAGCTCGCTTACGAGTTGGTCTTGACTGCCTGGTGGTCGTGACAGTACACCCCCCTTCACACGTCCCGAGACGGCCGATCGGGATAGTCCCTGTGGAAGTCCCCGATTAGCGTAGGGTCCAAAATATCCTTCTCCGGAACCCAAGATCTTTCTTCAGGGCCATAACCCTCCCAGTCAACCA
Organism: Lepisosteus oculatus; assembly: GCF_040954835.1. Classification (NCBI taxonomy): domain Eukaryota; kingdom Metazoa; phylum Chordata; class Actinopteri; order Semionotiformes; family Lepisosteidae; genus Lepisosteus; species Lepisosteus oculatus. Next base: position 30,357,851 of record NC_090701.1, read on the forward strand.
GATACTGAAGGGTACCGCGGTTCCATTTAGAGTTGAGGATCTTGTGGACTGTATATGCCTGGTGCCCCAGAATGCAATGCGGGGGAGGCGGGCGACATTGGGGAGCCGCAAGAGGTGAGCGGTAGAAGGGTTTCAGGAGGGAGACGTGGAAAGACAGGTGGATTTTAAGGGTGGGGGGAAGTGCAAGACAGAAGGTAACTGGGGTGATCCGGGAGAGTATCCTGAAAGGGCCGATATACCTAGGCCCGAGCTTCTTGGAAGGCAGGTGTAGAGGTAGGTTCCTTGTTGATAGCCAAACAAACTGTCCTCTGCGAAAACGGGGGGCTGGTCTGCGGTGTCGGTTTGCGAATTTGGCCTGGCTGTGGGTTGACTTGGTGAGAGCTGTCCTCGCCATTCTCCAGGTCCTCCGCAGCTTGGAAATATATTGACGCACCGACGGCACAGCCGTGTCCGAAGGGGTGATAGGAATGAGAGTGGGTTGATAACCTAGAGAACAGAGGAAGGGAGAAAGACCTGTGGAGGAGGAGGTAAGAGAATTATACTCGGCTGGAATTAAAGGCAGGGGGTAACGATGTTTGACCGTAATGGAGTTCAGTCCTCTGTAATCAATACACGGCCGCAAGGAGCCATCCTTCTTCCAAATAAAGAAAAAACCTGCACAGGCTGGAGAAAAGGAGGGACGAATGAATCCTGACTCCAGAGCCTCCTTAATATAATCTTGCAAAGCCTGATTCTCTGCCTGAGTGAGAGGGTAGATCCGTCCTTTGGGTGGAAGGGTTCCTGGGAGCAACTCTATAGCACAGTCACAGGTACGGTGAGGTGGAAGCGAAAGAGCCTTCCTCTTATCAAAGGCTTGTTTCAGCCTGTATTGGGGCGGGATGGTAGAGTGCTCCTCCATAGAGGTTACTGCAGCAGCAACCTTAACCGGCTGACGACAACAGTTGACATGACAGGAGTTGCTCCAGGCAATGAGCTCGTTCTTGTCCCAGGAGATGTGGGGATCGTGCTTCTTGAGCCAGGGAAGACCCAGGATTACCGGGTAGGCAGGCGAGTCCAGGAGAAGGAATATCCCACATCTTAGCAAAAGTGGCATCTATAAAGTTCCCCGCTGCCCCCGAGTCAACAAAAACCAAAAGGGGAAGGTTTAAGTCAGTCCAAGAAATTTCAGCTGGGAATAAAGGGCCAGATGAGGTTTGAGAAAAAACGGTACTACTGACTCTAACAGTAGGCTGTGGAAGGGATCAAGAGGGATACGGGGGTCTCAAGGGACAAGCAGAGAGAAGGTGATCAGGTGCAGAGCAATAGAGACACAGTCCCTCCCGACGGCGCCTTTCCTTTTCCTCCGAGGAAAGGGGTGCATGTAGCAGAGTGGGCACCGTGGGGGTAGTACCTTCAGGACTGCTTCCATCATGACTCTGCTCTCCGCAGCCGAATGCGAGTGTCCAGTTCAACCACCTGAGCGATTGCCGATTTGACAGAGCGGTTGTGAAGTGGCGAGAGCACCAGAGGGTCCTTTAGATGTTCAGAGAGACCCTTATAAAAAAGGCAAATCAGGGCTTCAGGGTTCCAGTCAGACTCCGTGGCGAGGGCTTGGAAGTCAGCCACATAATCATTCAGAGATCCATCACCCTGACGAAGCGAGGCTAGCCAGAGATGAGTCAGGTCCGGGTTGACTGGAGAAAAACGTGCCTGGAGCCGGTCAGCAAAAAGCTGGAAATCAGCAAACCGAAAGTCTCCCCTAGCAAGCAACACAGCTGCCCAGTCCAGAGCCTTGCCAGTGAGCAAGGAAAGGGCGAAACCGATCTGCTCCCGGGGAGAAAAAAAATGCTCAGGATGCAACTGGAAAGCCAAGGAGCATTGCACAAGAAAACCCCTACAGCCTGCAGTGCTGCCGTCATATCTTTCCGGGAGAACAAACGGTGAGGTTACGGGAGTGGTGGGCGGGGTCACAGGGATTGGAGCTGTGGTCTGTGCTGGAGGCGAAGGGACAGGGGAGGGCAGAAGGCTAGCAACGTGGTTGGAGAGAATGTGGAGAGAAGATTGAAGCTGGGTGAGCGGTTGGGAATGGCGATTGAAAAGTGAGCGAAAAGCTTGTGCGTCCGCGGGATCCATCTTTTGGCTTGGTATTCTGTTAGGAATCCCTGGTGGGAAGATACAAGGATCCTGTGCAGACGCAGGCACGGGTAGTAGATGAGGCAGGCAAACAATCCAAAACAAGAGGCAAGGTCGTGGTCAAAAGGCGAAAGGCAAATCGTAATCCAGGGAGATCTCCGGTAGCAAACAGTCCGAGGCGAGAGGTGAGGTGCAAAGTCGAAAAGGCAGAAGGGGAGTCCAAAAACCAGAATAAACGAGGTACGGGAAAAAAACGCCAGGTAGAGCTCTCAAGGAGTAGACTCAATACCGAGCAGCGGGAAGCAGGTGGAGATGGTATAAATAGCACTGTGCACCGCACGGTGGAGTGTGAGCAGGTGGTTTAACTCGTGCGGCGGCATTTGTTAATAATCACCTGCTGCTGGGGCTGATTAGCTCGCTTACGAGTTGGTCTTGACTGCCTGGTGGTCGTGACAATTATAATCTAGAAGATTTTAAAACATTTGCAGACTACCCCATTCTTCTAAAACACCAGTTTTAGTTGACCACATAATGAGATAAATGGTGTGAGGAGATATGTTCTACTGTACGGTCATACCTTTTCAATAAATCTGAGATATACATTAAAGTGTGGTCGGGGCAGAGAGTGAGGTGGAATCTCATTCTCCACAGGCTAAACACACAATGAAAAGGCCTCCTAATTCGATTTCAAGGTTCCCAATATTTTGGTAGGTGAGTATAAATAAACTATGTATACTTTCAGAAAAACATAAGGTACTGTAAATTGCTACTGTAACTACAAACTAAAAACAAAGAGAGACAGATTTGTTTGGAAAACACAAGTTAAATTCCTGATGAAGAGCATTTAGTTTCCAGAACAGTAAAAAGACCTGCATCACAAGATCATATATATGAAATATACGTAAATAAAAATATTTAAAAAATGTATAAGGAATCTAAAATTTCACTAACTTGCCTTTACTGTCATACCCATACTGTAGCATAATGCTACCACCTAATTTAATTAGCTGTGTGCGATGTGACTGAGCCCGCAGGGTCCACAGCCACGAGGGCAACCCAAGAAGCGGTGGATGGATCGGATCACTGAAGACATGCGGAAAGTGAATGTCGCCCCGGGAGACATCTATGACCGTGCCAAATGGAGACAGGCGTGCCGACAAGCAGACCCTGCCGATGCGGGATTAACACTAGGATAAAGAAGATGCAGATGAGCCCTGCAAAGCCATGGCTGCTAACTTTGATTTTATGTAAAAATCTCTAAATAAGTCATCACAGATACATAAATTTGTCGGGGTACTGTAATGAGGGCAAAGGGTGCAGACAAGGGGGAAATTCTCATTCTCCAGTTGAAGAATGACCTTCGATACTAACTTTCCTGAGCAAAGTTTGGAAAACAATTGGTCAGGCGATATTTAAAACCAGAAAGCTTCCAATGCATTGTTGACCACTGATAGGTGGGAAGTTATCAGAACCACTATTGTATGATGCACCAGAGGGAGAAAGAAGCAGAAAGAAGTTAATAACTGACCAACAAATCCAGGTTTATAAAATATGAGTAGTTTTAGAAGACTTTTGGGGAGAAAATTAGAATTTTGGAAGAGCAGTGAGAAGAGTCTCAATTTTTTTCATGCACTATTAAATAAACACAGTAGTCCCCGGGTATACCACAATGTTTTGAGATTCTTATTGTATTGTAAATGTGAATTTATACCAAGCCTGCTTATCTATAATTGTCTCTGAAAAGGGGGGTTATAAATATATTAAGACAGTACAGTCCTGCTTCCTACTTTCTAGTCTGAAACAGACAAAGCTAATTAATATTCATATTTCTACAAAAGATAGATATTCCTTTATGACTCTACCTTCATTTTTTTTCCCTTTCTTCAAACCAAGGCAAATGTGAAACATCTGAAACAGGGAATACCTAACCCAGAATGCCCCAAAATAGTGCAAAACATAAACTTGGTGTACAGTGTGCCTCCATCGTTTTAGTACTGTACATCTCTGTAAAAATGTATATTTAATGCAAGTGAACATTTAAACAGCTCTAAGAATCAGAGTGCTTCTGTTTGCACAGCCACTCTTTCAAAAAGCAATTTTTTTCCTTTATTATACCTCCAGCCTGACATTCTGTCCCGGTAACTCAAACCTCCCTCTGGTCCAAGTAAAGAAACACCACCTGCACTCTGGACTTGTCTGCCAGGCCAGGAGTTTAGGATTTAATAATAAAAACATTAAATTAAAACATAAGGCTTTGAGGCCTACTGCGTAGCAGTGGAATCCCTGGCCAAAAAAACAAGCAGTGAAATAATAATGTATGGTAATTCCACACAATAAATCTTCCACTTTTCAAGTAATTTATATAAAAAAAATTAATGGCTCAGAGTCTTGTACTAGTACCTAAAATACCTGACAACTTTAACACTTATATTTAAAAAAACATTTACATGTATATCAAAAAAATAAAAAGCCTTTTTATTTACAATTGTCTCCAGTATATCAATATGTGATTAAACATATACAGTATAAATCTATTTTTTATTGTGCCTTTCAACCAGAAGTGTTTTGGATATGGAAGAGGACATCAAATGTTAAAATGCTAGATTTCACACATCTCTTACAGCACAATTTCCCCTGTTTCAATATAATTACTGGTGTCCATTTATTTATTATAAGTCTGCGTTTGCTGTTAAGGGTCACAGTCAAATTGGCACACTGTGCCACCTATAGGTTTAACAAACCTCTCATCCTTAAGAGCTTATACTCCTTGGTATCTTATCAACCCTTAGATAAATTAGCTACTAAATACCATTTACAGCTTCTGAGATCTGATGACATCAGTCTACTAGATTCTATGACAATGGTAGAATATATATTATGTCAAAAGCTATTTGTCAATTTGTTTGTGCTGCCGGAGGAGCATGATTATTATAGAAGTACAAGTAGTTGCAAACCTATTACTTCAGCCTAGCCTACTCATACTTTACATCATAGCCTGCTGCAACATAGGCTGCTGGTGCTGCTATACATGCCATTGTGTGTCTCTGTGTTGGCCCACCAGGTAGATACATCTGTTTTGACCAAATTATCCTATTCTCCTTCCCACATGTCCGGATGATGCCTGGGCTGGGCACCATCTGAGCTGGATGCTCCATCACTGCCATGGATCCAAAGGGGACATGGATATAGCTATCATTTAGAAGGATTCTGCATGGAGTACTGACATAAAGAAGACATGATGGATGGATTAATACTTTTATTCATTTTTTCCTTTTTTTAATTGGTTAATGTTAGCATGCCCAAAGGGGTTGGGCAGCCAGTTGACCTTTGACCCCTAGAGGTTTTTCCTCCTTAATAAAAAATAATAATTATTAATTAATAATTAATAATAATTGCTTACACTTATATAGTGCTTTTCTGGACACTCCACTCAAAGTGCTTTACAGGTAATGGGGACTCCCCTCTACCACCACCAATGTGCAGCATCCACCTGGATGATAATAATAATAATAATAATAATAATTGCTTACATTTATATAGCGCTTTTCTGGACACTCCACTCAAAGCGTTTTACAGGCAATGGGGACTCCCCTCTACCACCACCAATGTGCAGCATCCACCTGGATGATGCGACGGCAGCCATAGTGCACCAGAACGCTCACCACACATCAGCGATCAGTGGGGAGGAGAGCAGAGTAATTAAGCCAATTCAGAGATGGGGATTGTTAGGAGGCCATGATTGGTAAGGGCCAATGGGGAATTTGGCCAGGACGCCGGGGTACACCCCTACTCTTTTCGAGAAACACCCTGGGATTTTTAATGACCACAGAGAGTCAGGACCTCGGTTTTTTACGTCTCATCCGAAGGACGGTGCCTGTCCCCATCACTACACTGGGGCATTAGGACCCACATGAGCCACAGGGTTAGCACCCCCTGCCGGCCCCACTAATGCCTCTTCCAGCAGCAACCTTAGTTTTTCCCAGGAGGTCTCCCATCCAGGTACTGACCAGGCTCACACCTGCTTAGCTTCAGTGGATTGCCAGTTGTGAGTTGCAGGGTGATATGGCTGCTGGCCTTACTAAGAAGTTTTTGGTTCCTGTCCTCTGTTGTCTTCTGGTCTTTTCTGTTCTGTACTCACAACATGTATGGTCACTTGCTTTGTTAAGCGCCTTGGGGCAACCTTGTTGTGACAGGCGCTATATAAAAATAAATTGAATTGAATTATTTTTATTCCTCTCCTTAGAACTCTAGTTAGATTGATGACTTTTGTCATTTTTTTGGCTGGGATGGCACAACTTTTGAAGGACATTTGGTTTCTATAGGAAATTGTGTGACGGAATTTGAAAAAGTGGTGGGTGTTGCCAGCATCAAGTCCACCTCTAGAATGAACAGGGCTGTGCTGTTTTAAAGTGTGAGGAAATGGTCTGAAATTGCGTGAAAAGCATTAGTAACTGATGTCATGTTAGTATGAGCCTTGCCTTTGTCAGTCTCTGCAAATGAAAGGATTTTTAACAATCTTGTACAAGGACTGAGCTATCACAGTCAAAATAATATGAGATATCTCTATGATTCCTATCAGATGTCAATTCCCAGAGTTGTCATACTTGTCGTACTTACTAAGACAAGTGTACATGTTGCTCTTTCTTACTAATGGAGAACTGAACATCACTTTCAAGGTTCAAACTGAGAGTTGTGAATATGTGGGTTTGCTTCTATTGAAATCATTAAATGTTTCAACTGTGCACAGGAGGGACATGCTGAGAATTGTAAGCATGTCATGAATGACCGGCTGAGGAAACGGGAGGATGGACCCTATGCGGTACCTAAGGGGGCTAGGCAAGAGGCGAAGTCCGAGTCGAGTTCTGAGGTTCGTAGAAAAAAGTAGAAGAGTAGGTTTCCAATGCAGAATAGGGCAAGGCTGAAGTCGTAGTCGAAAAGGCAGTTCCGTGATCAAAAGGTGAAGGTTAATCAAGAAGGCTTCCAAATCCGAAGGGGCAAGGCAGTAGACGTAGTTGAAGGTGAGTTCCGTGCTAGGTAACGAAGAGCGAGAAGGAAACAGAATCTAAGGCGAGGTAGGTGCACGAAAGAACAACCAATACCGGGCAAAGAGCAGAGGGTTCAGAAGGGTTTAAGTACTGTGCGTTTGAAGAAGGTGCGTTGATTGAAGAAGTGTCGTGGTTGGCCAATTTGCAGGGGCAGTGTCGTTTGGCAGAAGTGCTCAGGGCTGGAGTGTAAATAGTGCAGTTGCGTTTCCGTGTGAGAATGTGGTGAGTAGAGAGTGTGACATTACAAAATTGGTGAGAGCAAGAGCAAAGAGATTACCAGCACAATTTACCTGCTGCAGTGTTTGCAGGCCAGGTACTGTACCTGGCTAACTGGCTTTTGAGTCTCTCTACAAATGACCTGCTGTTGAAAGCTCCTAATGGCCTTAATCCTAATGTTGAATCAAATGCAAAATGTTGTGAAGAGCACAATATTCTGGGTGATAAGTAACTATTGCACCTGCTAGTTGAGACATTGAGAAAGAAACAAGCAAACATTGTACAGGATAATGGTGAAGGAGTCCAATCACAGTAATAAACTTTTTCGAGATCTGAAGGTGAGTAGGCGGGCTGATATGCTGGACACATGGGTGCAGGGGACAAAAGTGCACTAATGGTTTCTTCATCTCTCTCAAATGGATCCACCAACATGATACTCTTTCACCCCTGATGGGAATGCAGCTCAGGGCAAGCTGAATCACTGCTTTACATACCGAGGTTACAGTGGGAATCTGAGGTAATCTGGAATCATATGGTGTAGTTCACAGCAGAAGAAGACCCTGTAACCGGAAATTATCCCCTTGTTGTCCTCACAGAAACTTTTGTAGAGGTGGAGCTGCCTCTGACCTGCCAGTAGGGTTGACTTTACTACCCAAAAGAAGGTCTTGTGTTGCTTAAGCAACTAGAGAATGATTAATTTGCTCTTCTTACCTCCTGGGTTTGTGTCTACATCTTTGGGAAACTGGTTGAGCCAGGTATTGAACAGTGTAGCAGAGCATATTGTGTGCCTTGGAAGGTCACAGATCGTCTTGATTCAGGATCTTATTGCAACATCCAAACATTTTGTTTTTCATGCCAATCTGCTCACCTTAGATTAGAAAAAGGCTTTTAAATGAGTGGACCACACGTATTTAGTGTTTTTGGTGCATCAGGATTTGGTACAGCTTTTACTGGAAAATATAATTGCCGTATTGGAATGTTTTTAGTGTAGATAAGATTAGCAGCAAACTGAGCTCTTGATTCCACGTGGAAAGGGGGATCTGTCAATATCACAAGCCATCTCAAATGCTTTATTCACTATTGAACCACTACTTTGTTAGCTAAGAACCACTTTGACCAACCTACAGTAAGCATCCCAATGTGCCCATGGAATGAATTAATATGATAATATCACAAGCATGGTTACAAATACAAAAGATATCCATGTGACTGAATATTGTTTGCAGGTTTTTGGGAAGGTCTCCTCTACTAAACTGAATAAGGCCCAGCATAATGCTTTCCTGCTGAGAAATTGGAGGAGGCACATGACTCTGCATCTGCCTACAGGACTCCACTGGAATGTAAAAAGTTTAAGGCCATATTTTTAAGCAAACAAGGGGTTGCCCAAGAAGACCGGGACAGAGTCCTAAATAAATTTTAAAAATAGGTTACATAGCTGAATTGGCACCTAACCAAATTGTCTTTTAAAGGTAGGGTCCTGGTAATAAATAATCTTGTAGCCCCAGTGCTTTGGCAAAGGTTTGTGTGTACTGTCCTTCCTCAGATTTTACTCCAAGTAATTCACAAGACATTGTTAAGCATTTTTTTGTGATGGCTCACAGATGGCTCACAGTGATTAAAATAAAGTGAAGTATATAGTATGTGCCAGTGGAGGAAGGAGGGCAGGGTCTAATAGATATCTGAAGCAAAATAATAATGTTTAGATACAGATAATTATGAGCCTGCTTTGTACTTCAGAGTTTTTTTTCCTTACCCACATTGCCCACTTTTTACAGAAATCTGTTAATAAACTGGTGGCAGTTTGGTGTCATATGAGACTTTCACTTTCTATGATTATATTGGGGTGTTGGTAGACATCCCTAAGTTGGTTCTTTTGCTTTTAAGGTCTCACACTATCAGCCTGTTAAAACTCTTGGTATCTATGTACTGTTTTAAAATTATTCATTTAATATTCTACCAACAATACATGGAGGAGAAATCATGTTTTTTCTTGTGAAATTTGAATTTATAGGGGTTAGAATAACATTAGGATACAATAAATTATACAATTGCAATTTACAATACAATTTAGAGATTCTGCGAAGGTAACACAAGGATAGGAGGTATTTAGCGCTCTTCCTATGTGTCCTGAGAGAGCAAGTGAAAGACGGGCGCCGGTGCACCCTTTCAGTTCAAGGAGGTTGCCTATTTGCAAGTGTTTGTTTGGGTAATTGCAGGCGTCTGCTGTGGTTGGCTAATTAGCAGTCTTACTGCCTGGGGGAAGAAGCTGCTATGAAACCTGGTCGTCTTGGTCTGTATACAGTACTTCAGTACTGTTTTCTGGATGGTAGTAGAGAGAACAAGTTGTGGTTAGGATGACTGGGGTCTCTGAGGATAGACCTGGCCTTCTTGAGGCATCTAACAGAGTAGATATCCTCAAGTTTCGAGTCCAGGTTAGATCATCAGTGATGTTGACACCTAGAAATTTGAAACTGTTGACTCCACTGCAGACCTGCTGATGTGAATGGGTGCATGGTCTGTTCCTCGATACTCCTGTAGTCCATCAACTCTTTAGTTTTGCTGGTGTTCAGAGAGAAGTTGTTGTTCTGACACCATGCTGTCTGCTTTTCTACCTCCTCCCTGTATGCAGACTCATCACTATTCGTGATCAAGCCATTGTATCATTTGTATCATCCGCAAACTTGATGATCAAGTTTTTTTTGTTCCAGGAGATGCAGTCATGGGTGAATAGGGAGTAGAGGAGAGGGCTGAGTATGCAGCCATGGGGGGTGCCTAGTTCAGAGTCAGGGTGGAGGATGTACAGTATTTGTGCTTACTCTCACTACCTGCAGTCTGCCCATCAGAAAGTCCAGGATCCAATTGCAGAGACGGGAGCTTACTCCTAGGTCTTGGAGCTTGGTGATAAGTCTTGAGGGTACAATGGTGTTGAATGCTGAGCTGTTATCAACAATTGATATTCTCACATACCTTTCTTTCTTGTCTAGGTGTGAGAGGATAGTGTGTAGAGCAGTGGCAATGGCGTCCTTTTGTTAGTATGCAAATTGAAGTGGGTCCAAGGTGTCACACAGTAAGGAGGTGATGTGTGTGCTTTGATCACCTGCTCGAAACATTTCATGATGATGGATGTGAGTGCAACGGTGCGGCAGTCATTTAGGCAGCTCACTCCGGTTTTCTTGGGGATTGGAACAATGGTTGTTTTTTGAAGCAAGAGGGGACTGTGCACTGAGTGAGGGAGAGATTAAATATGTCTGTGAAGATGTCCACTAGTTGATCTGTGCAGGCCTTCAGGACACAACAAGCAATAGCGCCTGAGAACGTCAATAGTGACTTCCAAAAACTGCACCAATATCAATATGAAGAAAGTTACAAAAAAACAGAAATCATACTTGTGATTATGAAATCTTTATAATAATTAAACTGGAAGGTTACTCAATGTAATCTAAATTAATAACATGTACTGTATGCTAATCTATAAATCCTTTATGCACAGACAAGAGAAAGTACATGAAAACAAAATAAATTAAAGAAATAAAGATGAGTACGCTGGGGCATAGTACTGTGTCTATTGATTTGTACTTACATACCTCATCAAGACTTAGACAAAATGATAAAGCAATTAATGTAAATACCAGTATCAACAAAACTCTTAAAGAGTAGATAAGAATCAGATTTCTGTAAGTAACATCCAAGAAATAGCTGAAGAATATTCTTTAAGAATTCTAATGCAGCCAGAATCACAAGTGAATGATTGAACAAATGATTCACCAATTAATTAATTAATTACCTCATAAAACCGAGGTCCTGACTCTCTGTGGTCATTAAAAATCCCAAGATGTTTCTCGAAAAGAGTAGGGGTGTAACCCCGGCGTCCTGGCCAAATTTACCATTGGCCCTTACCAATCATGGCCTCCTAATAATCCCCATCTATGAATTGGCTTCATTACTCTGCTCTCCTCCCCACTGATAGCTGATGTGTGGTGAGCGTTCTGGCGCACTATGGCTGCCGTCGCATCATCCAGGTGGATGCTGCACATTGGTGGTGGTGGAGGGGAGTCCCCATTACCTGTAAAGCGCTTTGAGTGGAGTGTCCAGAAAAGTGCTATATAAGTGTTAGCAATTATTATTATTAATTAATTAGAAATTAAATCAGCAACATAATAGTGAGAAAATAATTTTGGTGTACACCCAGTATTTTCAAACACACAAGAGAAAAAAATAATTAGCTCGGCATAACAAAATCCAGTTGGCATTATAGTGTCCAGGAGAATAGGTGGCACTTTCTTTTATTTTATTGGTGAGTCTGATTCCTAAGTTACAAAATGTTGTCCCTTAATACATAACTGTTTCCTCTACTAAGTTATTGATATAGAAATCACAACTATAGAATTATGCAATCCAATATCACTTTTTCTATTAAATAAATGCATAAATGTGATATAAAACCAAATTACATAAAAGGGTTATTCAACATTTCCTGGTGCAATTGAGAGTATTTCAATTTTTGCTTTTCATTTATGTATAAATATATTTTATTTATTTTAATTATTAAACATTTAAAGTAACTGTAAACACTTGTAAACAAAGAAGTATATAAAAAGATAAAATCTGTGTTCTTAACTTCTATGACTTATGTTATCATGCAGAATATAATACTAATTATAGTCACGACAGAGATTTGCAAAAATGACATTGTACTGTATATTATTGTCCATAATCTTTCCAAAAAAACTTAGATTTTTACTTTAAATTGTGAGCAATTATGATTTATTTCAGTTTTTGAGTCTACTTGGTATGCGATATACGTATACTTTTTGCTGATAAAACCAAAGAATCTATTTAACTTGTGTAACAATGACATCCTATTGTCCATATATTGAATAAGTTCATCTTTCAGTGACCTTTGTGAAAAACACCCATGGCATTGTATTAAGCATTAAGTTATATATACAGATGAGACATTGTCAAAATGGAGCTTTTTGAGCACATGCAAAGCATGTTTAAAATGTGCAACATTTAATGTCTATTGAGTAGCCCAAGCAAAGATATGATGTACATAAAAAAAATATATTTTAATCCTTTACCTTAATCTTGAGCACAATTTTCTTAAATGTGACATAGGAATACCTTGCAATTGTAGAATGATCCAAAAACATTTAATGAGCTTCTTCTATCCAGAACACATCTACAGTATGTTATCCATGTTTTCTGAAGGAAAAAAAAAACTTAACAATCAGTGCCGGAATTACCACAGTTTTTACATTTGAATATAGGAAAAGAGGAACTCATTCCACAAATTCACTAAATCCTCAAATGTGTTTCCAAAAAGGACAAATGATTAATATGACTTCTTAGAAAACATGGGCTGGTTGGTTAATTAAAATTAAAATGGCCAAAAAAATGACTTAATTACAGGCTCAAACTTTACAAATATGTTCGCAAGAGCAGATTGGATCAAGGCATCTTTATTCTGCATTTCTCCACATCATCCATAGAAAGCTTTTACCGGATCTGGATTATCTGTGGTTCAATGCACTACTTCACCACTTCCTTTTAGTGCAGGTCTGCTTCAAACTAGTCACATATGTGCTTGTTTCAGGATTTTTTTAGGAGCTGGAATTCACACAACCATATGTTATTCCACTGGAACTTACAGTAAATGACCCCATAAGAGTATCATTACTCAACTGAAAGAGAAAAACACCAGACCATCCCATAAAGCTGCCGAATTGCCTTTTTTTTCCTTTGTTTGAATAAAATCAGCAACTAAATGTATTTTCCTGGATTTGCAAGACAAACCAAGGAAAACAAAATCAACTACTTAATTGTAGGATATAAAACAAAGCATGATAATCAGAAGGGATACATACCGTATGTTAAAGTATTCATTAATGCATTTTGCAACTCAAAGTAATAATAAAATGCAGCACAAAACAAACATACAAAAATATTAAAGCAAAACATATTACTATAACTGCATATTTTGCAGGTAATGGTGTTTGCTGATTTGATTTTTTTTAAAAGGTACTGTATGAGTTGTTTGTTAAACATACAGAGTGGAAATGTACATACTGTAGATTTTGTTTGCATCACAATGCATACCAGTGATACTAATGATACTCTTGTTTTCTCTGATTGATCCCCCCAAAATTAAACGAATCCAAATAAGTGAGCATGGGTTTACATTTTGGAGAGAGAAAGTCTAGAACGCTCAATTTGTCTAGTTGTGATCATAATCTTCCTTGGATGGTTTGGAAGTTTGGAATCATGTCAGGAAGACCACTTCTATTCCACAGTAGCAGTTACCATTAGATAACCAAATTAAAACAGTCCATGATGTCATAACCTAAAATATATTAGAAGTTGTACCCTCCTAATATTACACAGTTACACACTCACAAAATGAATATGGATAAATCGACGAATAGTTGAGGACAATCTTCACTGACTCAGAGAACCAGCTTTTGAAGTGACAATTTCTGATATGTTGGTAAAACATCTGGTTACTGAAACGGAAGAAACAAAAGAATGAATGTATTGAAAACAACAAATATCAAAATCGACAGGGCAAACAAACAACACAAACAGTCGTTGCAGCCTGACTGCCTCCCGAGCAATGCGACTGCTTGCGTCATTGTGCGTATCATTAAACTCAGTCCCAAAGCTCTGGTCAAGGCCATGGTAATCTGTGGTCACCCACCTGCCCTGTGGCTAAGAAACGGTCTCCCTGGTTTTTCACAGGCATTCATTTCTGTGGGCTGCAGGGCGTCGGCAGCTCTTGAAAAAGAATATGAAGCTGTGGTTCGGTCAGGCATTCCAGCTTTATAGCAAATCTTGAGCGATCCAGCCCCCACCTCCCTCCCTGTATGAAGCAGTAGTAGACCGCATGTGGCTGAAAATTAAAATGGCATTGGTGAAGCTGCTGGTCAGGATGTGAGCAATAAAATGTGTCCCGTGAAGAAAACACTTTATGCTTTTCCCATACAATGGAAGTATTCTGTGGTTCCAGGATGCGAACTGTGCTAATATTATAATGAGGTTAAGGTTACCGCTGGAGACATCCATCTTTTTTCATTTGAGCATCAGGAACTGTGCTTAGTTAGCAGTATAACATACTAAGGTTTGTCTTTATTGGTTCCAGGTCTTCCCAGCTTCCTTTAACTGCTATTGAAATACACATATGTCTACCACATAAAATTAATTGTCACACTTGTTCATGGTGGTCCTCTTTGCAAAAGTGGCAATAAGGGTGGTGAGCAGATCCAGCATTCCTAAGTGCCAACGGCACATTATAATCACAGGGTTCCCCTACAAGTATGTGTGTTTGTTTACACAGGGGCCCTGTTTTCATTCTCGAGGACTGGCAGCAATTTCAACAGTAAATAGCTTCTGATTGCATTTCAGTTTTGTTTTGCATGTCTCCACGCCTGTTTATAAAGTCTGAAAAACATTGATGCACAACAATCTCTGTATTTTAAGTGAATAGCTATCTGACCTCATACATCATGTTATTTAAATAGAGAGCAGATACAGTAGGTTTGATAATTGTTTGAGCAGCATTACATCTTGGGATAACAAAATACTTAGCTTAAGCTACGCGATTTCAGAAAAACCTCAGTTGCTCAGGTTTACACTCACGGCATGTGTTAATTAAGAATCTGTATCAATAGCCAAACAAAAGACAATATATTAATAAATTCAAGACCAGCCAATGCAATGCATCTGTTGCAGTCATAACTAAAGGAAGCAGGAGAGAAGTTGTCCTTCACCCCCTTGAAACGTAATGTAGAATTCTCCTGTTTTAGAAGTAATATAATAGCAGAGTAACCCAACACATACAGTAGGTATAACAATTCGTGATTCCTAATATTATAAAAAGAAACGTTCTTCATCTCTTCTTCAGCAAATGATTATCATCAGCTTGTGACAAGACAAGTTCTGCTCTACTCCTGCTGGCATTTGATCACAGTCGTTAATGGGCTCAGAGCCACTCCTTCAATGGCAGAGAACTCTGATATAGCCCAAACTGTCCAGAATTCAAGAGATTGACATTACTTTCTGTTAGAGGCCTAGCACCATTAAATAATATAGATACTGTATAATGTTTTCAAAGCATCTCAAACATTTTAAGTTTTACCCTGCTAAGAAATAAATACATGTCTAAAATACATAGACATCCATTAATATACTGTGTATATTGTAGAGTTGCACAGGTCAATACTTTTGACAGGGCAAGCTCCCGCATGCTGACAATGAATCCCACACTGAATCCTAAGCTGACACACCCCTCCACCACAAGCTGGAAGAAAAAAGAACAGTGTGTAGGAGGGATACCACCTATCCTCAAGGCAGTCCCAAAGGAGAGTTGTACTCATCTTAACACCTTTATACACAACCTACACTTTTCCACTGACTGCAGGCCCCTGCCTCTACTGGTTCTACCCTATCACTCTAAGCACTTTTTAACATGGGCTCATCACCATTATCCACCCTCAGTGCCTCCCACCGGACACCTTGATGTAATCTACTGACCTTGTAAAGCTTGCAGATATCCACATGCATGTGACACCCATGGATCTTCAGTAGGGATTGATCCAGTTCCTGAGAAATCCACTGCTCCACCTTACCAACCACTTACAGCCTGTACCACTATTTCCCATTCACCTTTTGTTTCTAAGTCACAGGTGCAACTGTGTCTGCAGGCACCCTACACACAGTGCAGGCAGGATGCTGACAAGACCTTATCATAGGTAAATGTGCAGACTCACAGGAGGTACAAAGTTGTAACACCCAGTTCCGGCACCACTTCAGTGACATCATCAGTAGGCCTCCTTCCAACTCACTACACCAACTTACTACAGTGTCAGCTGGTTCCTAAACATGGTCGTCAGAATCTAGATTTGTAATGACCTCTTGAGCTAAGGCCACCCTTCCAAGACCTGTCTGCAGTAACTGTTCATCTGGGAGAGAAGTGCCCGGCAATTAAGCAGACAGAAAACTAACATCTTCCGGAGTCCAATGACTTCAGTCAACCTTGCCTCTTCCAACAGTCGATCAACATTAGTGAAGCTGTTCCATAAAGCAATGGCTTTACCGAGTGCCAATTGCTCACCCTAGAGACTTCTGGCTGAATATTTTGGTAGAAATGCAGAAAGATTGATAAATTGAGTTATCAGATAGCCTTTGGTTCCCAACAGGGACAGCAGTGGCAGAGATTGTACAGTATGTGACACTGTCATTGAGACTTTCTTTGGCTATTTCAAGGCATTCCATGGTGCTCAATTTCTCTAGCTGTACAACAGCTCTTAACACTATGTCACCATGCTAGCCAAATTGGCCACACCCCCTGATCTCACTAAATGACTGTTGGACCTGGATACACTTCCATGCACTGAAGAACATGGAGATACTACTGAAACTAAAGGACAATTCAGATCATAAGAACAGGAGAGGTTAGGAATAGTCTGGGGTTGCTTCTCCAAACGTGACCCTAAGCGGACTGGTCTATGACTACTGGATGGCTGCCTACACAATCCTCTCTTCTCATTACCCAAATACCCCTTCAGGAAACGAGGCATCCTCCCCTGTTGTTCCTGTTGTTGCTGGGGGCCGTCCAGAGCTCCAGGAAGTTCCTCAAGTGGAGTTGATGAGTTGTACTGTCCATTCCCTCGTAGAGAGTCTTTTAGATCCCCTCTTCTTCTCAGCACCACTGATCCACCTGGAATCTGGAATCAAAAGTGTGGTTTTTGAAGTCAGGGGCAAATGTAGCAGCTCACCCCTAGAATTGTACTGCCAGCACTGCCACTCTTTCACCTCCTCCCCCCTGCATATTTTTTCTTTACCCTTCCTATAAAAGAGGAGAGGCGGATATTTGCCTAATGAAATGCGTCTCTTGTGTTGCTAGTGAATGCTACATGCCAACATACATTCCATGACTATCACACCTATCAAAAATAAGTGCAATAACTTTAGTTTTAATAATTTAATCCTACTGCTTTATACCCCACGCCGCTGACATTCGAGGAACATTGCAAATACAACTGGAGTTACATATGTTGCAATATAATCAGATATTCCACTCAGCCAGTTGCTGTTTTGTAATCTGTCTTTTCCCAAGATATCTGCCAGAAAAAAAGGCAAAATGCAAAGAACAATTTAATGCAGATGCACCTCTCATTTTAATGAATGTCTGTCTCCACAAATAAGGTGTTCTGTGTGGTCAGGTCAGAATTTCTAAAATTGTTCTTTCAATACTACCGACAGGATCAAGCTACAAGGCAGTAGAAACAGTTCATTCATAGAAACAGTCATCTTCAAAACTTTGAATTCCTTCTTTGACACCTGTCTGTCTAAAAAATAAAAACATATAAAATTAAGAATTGTTTTGTGTTTTTTTCTATTTGATTCTACAAAGACGTGACTCTATTACTCTTTATATTCTGACAAATGTATTTTAGAAATTCAATGACTGTTGCTGTTGGAGTAAAATTATGCAATAATGACATTTCATTTATGCAATATGAATACAGTAATTAACATTATGGAAAAATTATGAAGTATGAAAATACATTTTGCTTAAGGAAAGTTGAATTCTTTCAATGCTGTCACTTGAGGCCTTTTCTGATGTAAAACCTATCTTCATGTTTTGTGTTTTGTAGTACTTCTCCCGAGATGTTGTACTGCTCAAGGTACTCACTAAATGAAATGAACTAATCTATGCAGAACAGCTGTTGTGTGATGGAGAATGCTATCACAGTTTCTAAGTTTTTATTTTATTTTGCCAAATGACACAATCGTATTTTTTTCAGTGTTTGTTGGGAGCACATTTTGTTTCCATGTCTTATGTGAGATTCATAAATATGTGGGTTGTGTGCATCTGACACCTCCTTACTAACAAATACCATCCTGCATTTTTATTGCTACTTTATGAGCCCCAGTTCTATTACTTTCTTTGCAAACTGATTAAAATTTCTTCGTTTTAGACTCTGTAAAAAAGCCAGTTTCCATTTTATGCTGTAGTAACCTTTCTGACCATTTTGAGCTATTATTCGGCAAGCAAATTACATTATTCCAGCCAATGTCTTCGAAACACATAACCTGATTTAATAATGTAAGTGCAGTACCTCAGCTGATTTCTACATAACGAGCACACAACTTATAATTATATTTGAAATATAGCAACTCGTAAAAAAGAAAGTTTCATCTCATTTTATTTCATTACCACTGGTCATTTCTTTGGCAGACTGTCTGTTTGAGTGGTGAAACCAAAGTGAATGGAATAAGACAAAACTAGAACTGTGAGGAAGTATATAGACAGAGCATCAAGCATCTTAAACAGATGTGGTCTGGTTTGGCCTCAGCAAGCAGTTTCTTTGAATAAATAAGAGGGAAATCTATATAATGGGGAAGTGCTTGAGACAAATTGTCAGGTTTTATATGGGGTCTCAAATTGTACACACAGCTACTAAAACGTTTTTATTTCATATTTGCTTTCTGTCCAAATCCATAGTTTGGGCCCATGAAGGGAATGCACCAAGCTCTTCACTTCATATGTCACTAAAAGTTTAAAACTACTTTAAACCTACTAGTGCTCTAGACGTTTGATACTTTAAATTTATTTAAAATGAACAGAATATGAAGGTATGTGTATATATTTAATTATATATAATTAAATTACAACTTCTGTCTGCACACAGTGGATATAGTCTCAACATTTTTATTCTCACCCTTCATAAGTCTTATAGTATATAACTGACTAAATCATATAATGCAATTATCCACTCTAACAGTATTTACCATTACTATAGACTATTTGGCACATTTGTGTTTTAAATGTTTTATTTTTATTTAACTTCATGGGTAATTTCCCAAACCATAAGGTGTGGACTTGAGGATCCTCAACAAATTATCTAAAAATATATTGTAACTTTTCATGCCAAAATATTAACACATGTAAACCCTTGTTTTTATTCAAAATTCATTATTTTTTCTGAAAATACTGTACACGTATTTATTTTTTATATTTACAGTATATATAGTTTTAGCAAATAACGATAAAAAATAACTGGCTCTACCAGAATATTTTTTCTATTTCACTGTAGTCATTGAAGTGACTATGTGCATTGGAAAAATTTTAAAAACAAATAAATATCTAGAGACAGCCAAAAAGTTTATAGGCACAAAACAACTGAGGAAATTATTCAGCACAGAGTAGCATGTTTATTTTGAGGGCATTTGTCGTGGTTGTCAGTTGTACTTATCATACCACGTTTTTTTTTTAATATAGTTGGGTGGAAATTTTGTTTAAATGCAAGTTTGTGGTATCAATTATGTCCAGTGGGCACTGTCAACTGACAGTTTTACATTTCCAAAGAAACAGAGGAAATAACTTCTCTGAATAATTTTTTTCCTTTCATAATTTATAATTGTTTTCTTAACCTTTTTTGCACTTTTACACAAAATGCCCTCAAAACTGAACAAATTCCTCCATTTTAGGTTTTAAGCATTTTTCTCCAAAAGTGTAATTTTTAAATCTTCAATGTGCAAGGTTATCACATATTTTGTGGATGCAGGATAAATCTATCATTTACCATGTGTTCAAACCCAAGTCATATTATAGCTTAATGTGAGATTGCTCCAAAAGTGCATAATAACAAGTCACTTTAATCTTCTTACTCTACTGCATGACAGGGGACCAAGTACAGTTTTCAAGCTTTCTTTAAAGACAAAAAAATGGCTTTGCAATTATTCTTGTGACAGGTGTTCTGAGAGGTGCACTCATTTCCTATTTTTTATTCAGATCTTTCCTTCTAAATGTGGGAAACTACCTAATCTTGACTCCCTTGTCATTAAAATCCTTTACATAAATGAAAAGCGTTTCATTCGGCGTCGTGTATAGACCTCTTTAAAGGTCTTTTTTTTTCCTGTTAGGTCTATTTAAGTGTTTTCAATTTTATTGGATTAACACCTGCTTAGTATGGCCGTCATCCAAATGGACTCTAGCCTTCACTGTGGCAGTCCTGAACCCAAAGAGCAAACTTGCTGGACCTGACCATTGTTTTCATCTGCACTCCCAAAGTCAACATGAATTAATGAGCTGTGAAGGGAAAACATATGCACAACATCTAGAAAAGACACAGCAGAGTACTCAAATGAGCAAACCAGCAAACTCCATTATGTTTGCACTTCCAAACTGTAATATTAATTTACTATTAGCATTGTTATGTTATTTTGTTTACAATAATCTGGTTCATAAAGCAGAGGAAAAATAGACCATATATCTTTTTGGGAATGAAGTAACTTAATGGTCATTTAAAACCTAGTTAGATTATCTGCATACCATATCTACTGTCCCATCGGTAGAAACTGGAAACCTGCTTTCTAGAGCTCTTAGTTTACTAATGTACTCCATACTCTTCACATCATCCTGCTGAATAAAACCACTAACAAGGGTCTGGAAAACTGGCGCACAAAAACTCCTTTCAGTGATATACTGTATCAGAATTTCATATCAATTCTTGAATAAGCAGCGAGCAAGAAAATAAAATAAAACTGTAGCTAATTTACTCTTTGTCATAAGCAAATCATGGCTCGCATTCATCAGAGATTTTTTTCAACATAAACATTTTGGCAAAAGCAGCTGCAGTGTAGAAGGTTGTGATGAGAAACATGGGAAATCAATTTCTTAATATTTTTGGTTAGATTCTCTCTCAAACAAAACAATGCCTTTAAAATTGGCACTTTTAAAATCTGTTCTTTGTATTCAACGGGTAAGACCCCTTACAGCATCTACTGTACATAATATATTTAGTGCATTCAGCATAACACACTAGTAAAGGGTGACAATCTTTATTGCATAGACAGAGGGTGACAAGTGTAACGTACAGTGTGCCAGTTGCATAGTTCAGTGAGTGAATTTGGTTTGGGAGAAAGCAAAGAGAAAGCTGCTAATCCATCTGCATTTCAAGAAGTTCATCATAATCAGAATTAGAACTTATTAATAATTAGAACCAAGAAACGTGGGCAAAACCTGAAGGTATTTGAAAATATGTGCATCGGTGGATAGTGTCTAATTTACAACACTCACACCAAATGAAAAATATTTTGAAATATTACAAGTTTTTTGAAATTTTACAAGTTTTTACCATCTAGATTTTGAACAGCTACAGATTCCATTTACAGCTTTTAAAGCTGTCAAATTTAAAGAAGTATAAAGAATAATAAAAGCAATGGTAACTGAACAGTGTAACAATTGCAACAATACTGAAAAACTACAGTACAGTATAACAGATCTTTAAAAAATGTAAAATGGATTTCCTATGCTAAGGCTTAAATAATATAGATGAATTAAAGTTTAGTCTCTATATATTATAGAGAACAGACACACTTTATACACTGTATACATAAAGAACATGTGCCAGTAATATCTGACTTGAAAAACTGGCACAAAATAGACTACCTGATAAATATTAACATAACATATAACATAACATCACTTTATTAGCCCTATACAATTTCTTGCATTAGGTAATAGTCTTTTCGCATACCCCAGCTTGACCTCCATGAGACACAGACACACAGACAGATCTATTAATAGATCAGGAGAGGAAAAGATAAAGGTTAATGTCCCCCTGCATGTGTTTTCCATTATATTTGATTAGACTTTGTATCCTCATCGTTATTTACATTTTGTGTAGCTGCTTGAATGTGAACAACTTTCTCATTCACCCCAGAGATCACTGAACACATTTTCAGAAGAGATATGTACAGAGGCTTTAATGGTACATTACAAAAAATGTATAAAATACACTCAGAAATGTTTAATATAGGGATATAAAAAGGAGTATTATTCAAATATATTAACATTTTAGCTTTGAGATGAATAATATATTTTAGATATAATCCTGCCGATATGTGGAATTTTGAAAAGACATATCCCATTTAGTTTAGTTTGTCGTGTCTAGAAGTGCACAAAGGCTAATATTCTTTCCCCAAATAAAACAGTAAGCAACAGCAAGGAAGTCACTTCAGAGTAGTGTTTATTTAAAGCCACATCACCATCATTAGAACATTTTTAAAGGGCATATTAAAATCAATAATATACATATCACAATAGGAGACAACAGGCACAGCATGAACTGTATTTAAAGTGCAGTACAATATAATTAGAACAACTCTAGCATTGCACTTTTGGTATTGGACATATTCCTCTGTACTATATAGTAGGATCAAGTTTTACTTTAACTCCTGAGCCTACTATCAATGTTCAAATGAAAAGGGCCACAGATTTTGACAGAACACAGATTCTCATCATTGAGGCAGTGTATACAGTGTATAGAATATAAAAAAATGGTCTGGAAAATATTCTCTCCTGTTTTTAAACAGATAAAAATGCAGTTCCATTATTCTGTAGGTATGTAATATGGTGGCTTACTTTTTCCTCTGTTTTCACATAAAAGAAATTTAATCACAGGGAGGATCAGGTGGTGACGATGGGACTAACAGGAAAAAAGGAATTACAATAAAAAATGTTAATGAAAAATAAGATACAGATTAACAAAATAGTGAAATACAAGGCCTCTATAGCCCTGCAGGGGAAAAGTGAGATACCTGTATAGACAGATGTAAATGTGGAGTAACCAAAACAGAGCTGTTCTCCCATAGTCAAATACATACCCCCAAGCAATTCTCTCATTGAAAATATGACGCTGATAAAAACTTCCATTTTCGTTGTGTCAAACATCATCTGTGCTGAGACTGTTTATGTCTAAGATGTTATCGTCATTGCATTTCTCCTTCCAGGAAAGGCAACTGGGAATACAGGTTTATAAATGACTATCGCAAGCCAAAAATCTACATCATATGGGAGTACTCACAGATATTAACTACAGAATGCTGTCGAAATAAAAGACCTTCATTTGCATTCAACTATTACATATTAAAATGTAGGTATTTTATTATGGATTTAATAATAAAAACACATCTTTACAAGAATTTGAGATAAAGGATCAATGAATACATTTAAGGAAATAAATCTTTAAAAAGGACACTTACTGTACATCCAAAGAATATGACAAAACTACAAATATTATAAATAAAACATTTTCCTTGATACACTACTGAAATTACACATTTGTTTTAATGCTTCTGAAGGAAAATGTATTCATGGCTTCAAAGTACATGTAAAGGAAATTTATTATTTTCCTTTAACTCATACAACATTATTAAAAAAGACTTTGTGGGATTACTAAGATCCTTGTAGTCTGCTGCGGTTTCACAAATCATTCTTCCTGTAGTCGCAGAATTTGAAAAGACTTTCTTCAAGAGCCTGTCTGAGTGTCCCTGAAGTGCATGTTTTTCTACATCATTTCCCTCCCAAGTATGAAAACTACAAGGGTGGCACATTACCAGCACAACCCACTTGTAAGGCTCCTTTTTGTGAGAAGTAATTTTATTGTAATGCACTAAAATATTGTTTTCAAAATAAGTCTTCCCTTATCCCTTAGCATGTCATCCCTTATCAAAATGTCAGCTACTTCTGGGAAGGGTGGAAGTAGCAACTCAAAGCCTGTTCTGGAAGTACACAAGATAGGACTACACTGTGAGGGCCCGCACACACATGCAGGGACAAGTTAGAGCTACTGATTTTTGTGATCAATGTGGCCTTGGAAAGTGGGAGAAAGCCAGTGCCCTTAGTGAAAGCACACATTAACGAGGGAGAACATGCAAACTTCATACAGAATGTGCCCCAGTCAGGAACTGAATACAGGATCCCACAGCAGCAAATACAGTATTAACATACAGATTTCATACATATTTTTAACACATTAATACTATATTTCTATAAATTTGGAAAAAAATATGAAATGTGTAATGTCTGCTTAATTTCAATTCCTGGAATCTGGCTCAACTGTAAAAAGAAGCAAACTAAGATCTGCCTTTTTATTTAGAGAGAAAACCTAATGTTGCTGCACATTAATTTTCAATACATTTCCAATTTCTCCCTTCTCCCTGCATCACACTGGACATTCATACTGCATATTAGCACACTAAATAAAAAAGAAGACATTTCACATATCAACAAAGCTGCACGCAAGGCAATTCTGTAAATGTGTTTTTTTTAATAAATGCTAAGATTATGACAATAATCCTCACAGCTATTTCTCAAAAATATGTTATGAGACAGTGAGGAAAATGAAATATTACATATCACATCAGTGCTAGTCATAATAACTAACCACTTACATTTGTTTTTGATTTAGTGAAGTAATGCACTTGAACTCTTAACAATTTCCTCAAAAATCCTTAATACAAACATTATGTGGTTCACTTGTGAAAACAGGTAAACTGCTGCCTTTTTAAGAAACAAAGTCAGTAACCAAGCAACTCTGCAAAGACACAAATCCAGCTTGCCTGGGAGGGAGTTTTCTGACATTTATTATGGTTTGCCTCTTTTCACTCAAGGCACAGCTCTTTAATTTCTAAACCATGAATAAAGTCCTCCTACATATAGTAAATATCTGGATTAGTGGTAAATCCGGCTAGTAATCATGCATGATAAGTGGTACTGGTTGCCTTTTTAGTTTTTTTGTTTTCCTGGGATCATTAAAACTAAAGTATATATTATTCCTAGATTTTAGTCAACTTGTACCATTGATTTCCAGTAAATTAAAAAATATATTGCTCTAACTGCTATATATATAATATGTATGGTATGTATTATAACAGATAATGAATTTTCTTTATGTGCATCAATGTAAACTAAGCAAGGTACACTATTTTCAAAACGTCTTTGTAACATTACACAATATAGACAGCAAACATTGCCAAAAACCACTTTGCATTTAATAACAGCCATAAAAGTGAAAGAAAGGACCATAATTTATGTCAGGGTTTTTAGTGCAAATTAGTAATCAGCATTTTGGAAATTTAAACATATGAGCATGATAAGACTGTTCCACAACATACTTAAATTCAATTAGCCAAGTTCAGAATCCTTACAGACTTGATCCAATAGGAACATTTCAAAACTGCAGTATACAATACGTAAGTACTGTGACTTAAAGGGCCTAAGAAGGTAATTACATTACTGCAAATGAAAAGCATTACTTTCCTAAACATCTGTAAATGTTTATTTAGTGACAAGACTGTCATTGGACTGTTATCACTGGTTATTGACAGGTTACTTTTTCCAGCTGATGTGTTGTTGCAAGAGTAATCCTGCTCAGCACAACAGGAACCACAGGTTCTGACATTTGATGTACAGGTACTGTATATGCTTTGCTGAAAAGCCACTAGTGTGAAACTACCATCTGTGTATTTACAACTGATTGCCTTTAAGTCAGAATGCTCCCTAAAAGAAAAGAAGACAGTGCTATGAAAAATCAGCATTCAAATGTGTTCATTTGCTTTTAAAGGATATTGAAGCAAGATTCATAGAACCTTGAAGAAGTTTAATAATCTAAGTTATATCAGCAAATTCTCTGCAGATGCACTTTCAAAATTCCTATTTTTTTCTGTAAATATCCTTATGAACTAATTTACATTTTGTCCAAGCAAGAACAGACTGATGGGAGTTTGTTATCGATTCACTATATGCCCTTAGTACATTACTGTAACTACAATACCTTTGGTTTATGAAGCCATACTTCAAACATCAACATTTAATACATCCATGTGTGATATGACAGTTTCAAACATCTAAAGCAAAATCCACTTCAAGGGCGAAAACTGAATATCACTCTTATATTGAATATTATTATTAAAAATTAATGTCAAACCACTCATTTCTGTAATGAAAGTATTCACTTCTATTCATTCATCTCAAGTGTAATATAGAATTTATAACCAGTTGACAATGGGTGAATTATTAAAACTGACTAATGCTCGAAGTAATATGATTAACAATAAGGATATCATGCAAAATAGTTTAATTACATTTATGACCTTTTGACATGCATAACAAACATGCTTCCTGGAACTATTTACTACAGTAGGCTTCATGCATGACATGCTCTGAGGTACAGTATTCTAATTACAATGTTTAGGCATAAAAACAATCACTAACAGAAATATAACCTGTAAAAATCCCCTGCTAAAGGACAAGACTAATGTAAAAGATAGGCAGTGCAGCTACAGTACATATCTATTGTTATTGCTCAGGGTAACTGTGCAAAACTATTTCATTAAAAATAATAGTCTTGGATTGTCTTGTGACTGTCTACAGCTTATAGACCTCAAAGGCAAACAGCAGTAAGCTGCTACATACAGTAACAGGTAAAAGTGTGGAGTTCAGTACAGTCAAGTGTATGCAGTACATTGATATCGTCTATGCTTGAGTTTTAATAAATATACATTACCTCGTATTATATGCAATGCAGAAATACCCATTACCCTTCATCTAGGAACATGTGACAAATAATATTTAAACCAAATGTAACTCCATCACTGAGTTAGTGTTAGTGGCTGTGTACAGTATTCGATGAACAATATATTTCTGGTAAAGATAATTATACTCAAAACAAAATACCAATAACAATTTAAGAGATTCTATTTTATGGCATTTCACTACTGCTCTTGTTGTGCACAGCAGATCAAAACAGTGAAAAAGTCTGATGTACTATACCCGAAAAACAGACACCTAGAACTGTAAAGTTAAGATTCTCTGACAGCTTCACTCTGTGCCATGCATCTTCAGTTAAAAGCGCAGCGGCAATGTTACTTCAAGAATAATCCTGCTGTTTCTCAGACTTGTGAGTGCTTGCCCTTTTCATAATGGGCAGTGTGTTTGCTATTGTTTTGCGTCTACAACATCTTCTTCATACGGCGGGTGTGTTTTTCAATGTGAGTTGTTGCCTGGTCAGTGGAAGAAGTGATTGCATCTAGTGCCTCATCCTGTCGTTCCAGCTCCATCTCAGCTTCCAAGGCTAGATTCTTTAACTTCATCAGCATCTGAAAATCACACAATCACATAAACATGGAACTCATTTATTTTATAATTAGAAAAGGCTTTGAGCTCATATGCACACATCCAGTATGTAATCAATATTTTTTTCTCTTTAATTGACTTTTATGTCACTGTAAATGAGAATTTGTCCACAGTTGACTTATTTGGTTACATAAAGGGTCAAGTAAAAATACATGGTTTAACAAGAACAATTATGAATGTTAATCAAAAACTGAAGTACTTCATATATGGACAGGTGCTCTAGTACACATTTCTATGAAACAAATAATTACATTTCCATGTTTGTGGTTTTCACCCCAGAACAATTATTGGAAACACAATTGAGGAAAAAGGACAATAAACATTACATTTACTGTTACATTTTTTGTCTTTGATATATAAATTATGACTCTGAACAATCATTATAAATACAATAGCCATGTAATAATGTATAAAAAAAGTATTCTGACAACAACAAAAACAAATGTAAAATGGACAAGAGATGTGGACAATTACAAAAAACAAAAACAGCTATTATTATATAAGCCAGCAGCCATATCACTCTGCAACTCACAACTGACAACCCACTGAAGCTAAGCAGGTGTGACCCTGGTCAGTACTTGGATGGAGACCTCCTGGGAATAACTAAGGTTGCTGGAAGAGGTGTTAGTGGAACCAGCAGGGGGAAGGTGGTCCATGTGGGTTCTAGTGCCCCAGTATAGTGCCGGGGACATTATACTGTAACAGGCGCCTTCCTTTGGATGAGATGTAAAACCAAGTTCCTGACTCTCTGTGGTCCCAGTGCATCTCTCGAAAAGAGTAGGGGTGAAACTCCAGCGTCCTGGCCCAATTTCCCCTTGGCCCTTACAAATCATTACTAATAATCCCCATCTATGAATTGGCTTCATTACTCTGCTCTCCTCCCCACTGATAGCTGATGTGTGGTGAGCGTTCTGGCGCACTATGGTTGCCGTCGCATCATCCAGGTGGATGCTGCACATTGGTGGTGGTGGAGGGGAGTCCCCATTATCTGTTAAGCGCTTTGAGTGGAGTGTCCAGAAAAGCGCTATATAAGTGTAAGCTATTATTATTATTATTTTCTCACCATTTGAGGATGTTAGATAAACTTTATATCTTACTTGCTACAAGTTTTAAACATCATTATTTATTATATTAGCTGTGAACAATACTGATTCACCACCCCACCCACTTTCTCTTGAATATTACAGAATTTTCAGTTTACAGAAATGGGCTCAATTCTATACTGCCAGCTGTCCCTGTGTGCACCAGAAGGTCATCCAAGCAGAAGCACAAACCAGACTCTGACAGCAGATAAAGTTAGTTAACTGGTGAAAGTGTGATTAAAAACAGTAATTAATAACACAGATTGGCTGACAATTGCACAATTGCCTGCTGACAGCAGGGGTGTTTGCCAGTACTTGATTAATATTTGAATGCTGTTTGAAATGTGGTCTTGCTAAAAGAATGGCTGACTTGATTAAAAGACTGAGGTGCACATATTTGTCCTGCAGTTCATTTCGTGTGCCCTATGCACTTGTGCGAGAAATAATAAAGACACACGCAGGACCTTGCAATAGCTAACATTAATCTAACCATTAATCTGCCTGTCTGCCTTATGAGAATGTTGTTTTCTGTCTGGGGGAAAAAAGAAATCTAGCTGGTACCTTTGAATGGCCTCTTGCTCACAGTTCCAGTTCCCAGGCATTTCAGGCTAGGAAAATGGGTTTACAGGTTTTGTTTTTAAAACTTAAAAAATGTGGCCACAACAGCATTCATTTAATGTGAAAATCTATATTCTTTGCATTGTGCCATTGTGGTAATGGGAATTCACCAGTCAAGTCAGTTGTAAAAGGTGTAGAATGACCTTAAATATGTAATAAGTTTATTTTTAAAAAGAATTCTTCCTTGTTCATAAATTTCAATAATTATTACGTATATACTGCCATACAGCTGCACATACCACTATTCTTAATACTCCATAAAACCACACATAAAAAGAAACAATTTACAAATACTAAAAATTTGAAAAATCTGAGAACGGTTTTAGGGGACATTTTAAGGAAAGTATTTCACTGAATTCTCACATTATACTGTATATATACTGTATTATTCTACTTATGAAGCCTCACTAGATTGAGGAATAGAAGCTACACTAAACATGACAAGTAAAGTTGTCTACATAAGAAAACTTTAGAAAACAATTAAGCACAAAAATAGATTTTTATTTGTTGTGAAAATCCTGAACTGTAACTTAAAACTCAAGAATACATATTTTCTATATGCACAAATCTTGATATACCTGAAATAGTGATTTGCATCATTGATAAGAATAACTTCAGCTGTGATTCAAGATTACATTTTATAACTGTAAATTTATTTAAAAAGTATATTGTTTCACATGATATTTGTCATCATCATCAGCTGAATAATGGCCTCTTTAAGATTTATCTCTGCTTTTCAACAGGTTACTCCAGGAAAACATCTGATCTCCTTTTCTATGTGCTCTTCTGACATTTATGCCTCTTGAAATCAGTTTCAGCTGCTTAAATCCATTACTAATTTTTGTAATGTGTCCAGCACATCGCTATTTTAAGCATCTCGCTGTTTCCATGATGTTTAAGATCTCTGTTGATTCTTTTGTCCATTGATTTTTATCCCTTTTGTTACGTTAATAATAGATCTTCTATGTTTTGGTTTGCTGTTTGGTATTTTTTATTTCTATTGAACAGCTGATGACCAGACACTGCAACAACAGCTCAGTACCTTGTATCACATTAAATTGAAAGAGCTGCAACAGCACTTAGTATCTTTGTATGTTTGAACAAACTGAAAGGCTGATCATGTTTTGCCAGAGCCCACTTTTTAAACATAAATAAGCATCAACAGCCATGTAGGCCCATTAAAACATGATTTACTGTGTGTGTGAAGGTTGCCCTTACAAAAGGATATGATGGTATCTGTCAAATCCAATCTTCCATTGATCTATCCAACTCTTATCTGTATCTCATAAGATTTCAAGCGTTAAAAATTAGAATATGATACAGTTAGGAACAACTTAAACAAACCAGTGATATGCCAAGCCAAATCTAATAAACACTCACCCCAAATCCCACCAGTGCGACCAGAGTTACTAAACTAAATATTATGATATCCTGACACATACACACACCCAATGACATTATGTCAGTCTTCACCAGCCAGTAGACATGGGCATAGCTACAGACCACAGGAACTTTGCCAGACGGCACTGAGCAAACGGCTGCTAATTTAACACAGATCAGCTGACCACTAGGTTAACTAAACTTGAGGTTGCAGTTTAGAAAAAAAATGAAACATGATCTTAAAACTCTGTCTATCCTGGAACCTACATATTATATTTTTATCAGCATTGCTGATTTCCTTATTCAACATGACTGAAATAAAATCCCATATTGCCAGTGGCATTTCAGCACCACAATTAATATTTCATTCATGGCAGTACCTCAGTTGCAACAGCCTGTATTGTCATCTGTTTCTCATAAATCACAGCGAGCCAAAAGAAAAACATAAATAAAAACACTGCAACCAGTGAAACCTTCTTTGAGCTTTCCTAATATGATACTTGAAATCCTGCATCATTTTAGCTGACCTTTCCCTGTTAGCAACCAAAACATACATAAAGGCTGAAAAGTTAAATAAATTTTAAGTGCAAGGGAAAAATATCTGAGGTAAAGGTACACTTTCTTACCTAAAAAAAAAGAAAACAACGTTTAGAAAAATTTTCAAATTAAAAACACACAAACTGTACAGTATATATAAGGGTTGTACAGTGTCCTCCAGAATTCTTAATACCCCCCAATGAAACAGGAATCAAAAAACATAATAAAGCAGAATGAATAATGTGTCTTACTTAAAAAATTCTAATGAAGTTACCCTGTAATCATGATAACACTGCGGGTCACATTTATTCACACCTCTAATTATTTATTTATTTATAAACTTTCACAACCTTCCTGCATCCTTGGAATATAAAGGTAGGTTATACACAGACAACATCAAGCAATATCATTATTATTAATAATCTTATTAATAATAATCATTATTATTAAGATCAAAGACCTCTTCAAAGACTGCAGATAAAAGGTAAAAGTCCACAAAAAGCTGACTCTACACATTTCTACCGTAGTGCTCCTTATTAACAAAAAAAAAAGACTAATGGGATTGAGGCCACCATACTAGAAGTAGAACATAAGCATGAATTGCCATCAGGGCTGTCAGTTTGAGAGGCAACTGTAAATCCAAAGGCAACAGTCGGAGATTTCCAATATACTGTAAACTGCCAACTTTAGGATTCAAAGTTTGAAAACGATCAAAGTTGTCTGCATGAATGTGAGATTTGTAGCTGAAATAGCAGAAAAAAAGCCTCCTGAGGGTGAACAACGCATGGGCAAACCAAAATGAGACTAGAACTTTCACATCTTATTGTCAGATTAAATTAAAATTGAACTTTTTGGACATGTTCATCAGAATTATGTTTGGCATAGAAAAGATAATAGATAACGCTCATGCCCACTGTTAAGTATTGTAGGGATCTACTGTTTTGTAATAGTTTTGCATTTATGGGTCCTGAAGCCGTTGTGAAGACAGGAAAAATCATGAACTAGGATATTTAGGCCAGACACCAGATTCATTCTACTACGAAGCTTACATTTGGCCAAATATGGACAGTCCAGCATTAAAATGGTCCAACACATACATCGAAAACAGCAAAGGAATAGGTAACAGTGCAGGAAGTAAATTCTTGACTTGCCATCTCAATCGCCAGACTTCAAACCAGTTGATCATTTGTAATTCTATTCAAGACGTCAGAATATTAAGGGAAGCCTAAGGGTGGGCAAGAAGGATTTAGAACAATTCTACATTGTGGATTGTTCATAATTGTCTTCTTGAAGTGCCAGAATCTCACAGCACACTAAAGGATGCTTTAATTCTGTGTAATCCCTGCAAAGAAAGACTTACAAAATATTATCTTGTGTTTTACAGACTTAAATTATGTTACTTATGACTTTGCTTTAGCCAACGTTATTACAAGAACTGTATAAAATATTTAGATTTTTTAAGCAAGAAACATGAACCAGTCTCTATCTATCTTTGTGTTTTTTATGCTTTTTGTCTTGTAGCACACTGTACTTCATACATGGTATTTCGACATCTGCAAAGGCTTTTCCTCACTTAGCAATTATTTTACTGAAAATCTTTATTACTATCCCCATGGCCTGATGAGAATTCAAGAAATATTAAAAAAAAGATACTGGTGCTAAATAAGCAGTGTAAATAATTAAAAGGCCGAATTAATAACATTTAATTTTAGTGTGCTAGAAATTAGGGTTTCAAGCCCAATTTCTATAGTTTCTTTGAGGTAACACGGAAATATCCAGTCCTGGTTCATTTTTTTGTTAACCGGAATCCAATAGTTTGCTTCAGGATTAGCTCAGCTTGTATTTGAAGAAGGCATTAAAAGTTTGTTCTCTGCACACCAGTATTTCTTTTTGAGTCTTCATAACCTGACACTACAATATTAATTAGGCATGCGTGTAGGCAACAACTTAAATATCATAATAAAGCTATTATAGCTATAGCTATTGTATATGTTACAGCTATTGAAGTGGCTATTTAAGTGTCACTGTTTGCAATGGTCTAGAAACAATGCATAGCAGAATTAGGTGGTCCTGAAAGACAAAGGTCAGATTCCTCTGGGGAATTACTCTAGCACTGGTCGACTGAAATATAAATCTCCTCCCAAGCACTTGGACTGTCAGATATCCTGTCTACAGTATATCTTGCTCCATCCATTTTGCGCTTTATTTTGACATGTTTTTCAGTCCTTGAAGCAGAGAAGCATCCCCATAGCATTATGCTCCCACCACCTTGTTTCACGGTAGGGATAGGGTTGTTGATGACGTGCAGTGTTAGTCTTGTGCCAAATATAGCGCCTAATATTGAGGCCAAAATGTTCAATCTTGGTTTAATCAGACAAGAGAATCTTCCTCCACTTGGCTTGAGGGGGGTCCTACATGCTTTCTGGGAAACTCTAGAGTTTTTTTCAACAACGTTTTTTTTTTGCCACCCTCCCACAGAACACAGATTTATGAAGTGCCAGGCTATTGTCTTCCAATGGACAACTACTCCCATCTTAGCCATTGAGGACTGTAACTCTTTATTTGACATTACAGAGTATTTTGTGGTGATTAGTGGCAAGAATTCCCAAATAAAATGCTAAAGGGGATGAATAATTTTAGCCACCATATGTCAAAACCACCTTACTATGGCACAGGTTCACTGCAGAAATAAGGTAAATGAACAGAATTAGAGAGGATCAGGATGTGCACACTTGCACATCACAATTTATTTGGTGCCACTGGAGAAGTGAGACCCCCATTTGCCAAAGCTGAATCAGCCCATCTCATGGGTGAGAATGACAGGATCATTCCCTCTACCCACTATGGATGAATTGTTACTACTGCATGCCGCACACAGCAGTGAGAGCATGGCCACAAGTCACAGTGACACACAGAGCTAGAGAGGAATTAAAAAAGGGAACTATTTGCAAACATATACCTTTTGGGGACCATTACTTTAACATTTATTAAGATTACATCTTGGATGTAAAACAATAATCATTTAAATTGTTAAGGGATTGCATCTGTTGCGGTTATGATTATGATCTGTTTTTCTTTAGGATCATTTTAAATATGTTTTTTTGTTTGTTTGTCAGCAAAATCTAAGTAGTGTTTATTTTGGCCACAACAGAAGACATACATATACATTTTCAGAATTACAACTTAAATTAAAGCCTGAACTCTAGAAAGAAAACAGGAGTATTAAAACCAGTAGGCCAAAATTATCATAATTAATAAATAATTCAATAAGTCAAAGATCAGGTCTAGCCCTGAATTTTGAATTGTCATAATAAAAGTAAACACTGTGATCTGCCTACAAACTTGCATGTACAGTATTTATGACTTCAACATGTCAACTCTAAATATTTTTTTTAATGTGCTAACAGCCTGTTACCAATTAAAGCTATACAATTGGTATCACAGCGTCAATACTTATTCTCATAAATTATGTTAAAAGCACGCTAAAATAAAAGCAAATAAATCATATCTTCATTGTAAAAGTGAATTTAGTATTGTTAATAATGTGTATTGTATATTGTGAAGAAAAAGATGGGACTGTAGTTTGGGTATATACTGTAGTATACTTGATTACATTACTCTCTGCTCCAAAACAACAGAATTAAGCCACATTTCTGTTAATTTCTGTTGCCAATTATGATTTTGATTGTCTTCATTATTTCAAGATATAATAAACTGTCAAACAACAATCAAACTTTTCTTTTGGTTTGTTTATTAATGGTAACGTTTTTTTTAAATAAAAAACAGCTGTATGATTTTGTGCGTGTAGAAACTGTTTTTAAGCATAACAACTGAAAATGATTATACTCCAGAATGAATAAAGGATGACAACTCTTATGTTTTAATTAATAATTGCCTAATTAATTAAGGTAAATAAAAAGTAATCCACTGTTTTTCATTGCTTTCCATTACTGTTTCTGTTTTTCATAATTTATTATATAAATATAATAATATATTTTTTGATATATGATGCATTTGTTAATGATTTGTGTGCATGTTAGAGAAATTCAATTTGGGAGAGGGTGATAAATAAAGAATAACTTAATCTAATCAAGCATTTATCTTTTTCTCATGCATAAAGATTTTGAAAATGTGAACAGACAGAAGGCAGCTCAGTAATAAGGGATGAATACAATCCTAGAGACACCTCATTACAGTAGCTATCAAATGTATTCACCCACTTTGGACTTTTTCACATTTTAATGTGTTATAATATGGAATCATAATGAATTTAACTGCATTTTTTTGTTGCTGATCAAAACACATGTCAATGTGAAAACAAAATTATATACAGTAGATCCTCCTAAATAAATTATAGATATGTATAAAACAGAAAATAACAGATTGCATAAGTATTCACTTTAGTATAAGTATTCAACAGTAGACACCTGTTGTAGAAATTATTGCTAGGAGTCTACTTGAATAAGCTCTGCACTTCTGGACACTGCAATATTTGCCTATTCTTTGCAAAATTACACAAGCATCCTGAAGTTGGATGGGAACCGTTGATGAACAGCAATTATCAACTCCTACCACAGATTCTTGATTGGACTGAAGTCCTGGCTATGACGGGACTACTTGTGAACACTGACTCCAATCTGGCTTTAGCTATATGTTGCTGGAAGATGAATCTTCTCCAAGTCCCAGGTCTCTTGCAGAGTGCAGCGGGTTTTTCTCCAGGATTTCTCTGTACTTTGCTGCATCCATTTTGCAATCTATCTTCACAAGGCCCTGATGAAGCAAAACATCCTCATATGGTCTCATTAGACCATAGAATCTTTGTCTGCTCTGTCTCACAGTCTCCCTTCTGGCAAACTGAAATCAAGATCTGATGTGTTTCTCAACAATGGCTTTTGTTTTGCCACTCTCCCATGAAATCCAGATTTGTAAAGCACCTGGGGAATTGTTGTCATATGCACGGTTTCACCAATCTCAGCCGAGATTTAGAGTTTGTCTAAATTTGTCTTAAGGGTTGTCATAGGCCTCTTGGTGGCCTCCCTGGCTAGTGCACCTTTCGCTCAAATCCTCAGTTTATGAGGATGCCCTGATCTGCATAAATTCACAGTTCTTTATGATGGACTTTACTGTGCTTTGGAGGATATTGAATGTCCTGGAAATTTTCTTATACCCTGTTACACCCGGGCTGGGAATGGCTTAAAGCCTGATGTTTCCCCGTTCAACCAGCACATTCACACGTGCTCTCAGCCTGCTTCCACCCTGCGCAAACTCACTCATGACGCAGCTCCTAAAGACCACTAATTTTTCAATCGGGTGGACTCTCCAGCAGACTACTTAAGGCTTTTTCCCCTGTTTATTCAGTGCCCCGACATTGATCTAAACCCTCTGTGCTAAGCTTCTCAGTACTGAAACACTCACCTGACAAACACCCAGTTTTTCCCTTTAACCACAAGCACTGAATCAGAGGGGTCATTCTGCCCTCACTACTTTTTTCTTGACTCATCATTCTTAAACCCTTTTTCTTTTTCACCTTAAAAGGTACCCCAGGCTTCTCCGCTGCAGTTTCAAGACAGTCTTGGTCCACTGGCAGCCTTTGCATTATTAAGACAGCTTCACTCAAGCCAGCTTCTCTGCTATGTCAAGGCATCCTCATTCCTGCTCAGTTATTATTCAGACAGCTTCATTTCAATCAGCATGCATAATTACTTCATCATCTCTCATTAAAGCCTTGGTCCTAGCAAGCCTTCCCAAAGGCTCACAAGGATCCTCTGCGGACCATGGATCTTGGATCTTGGATTGTCAATTGCCATGGCCCTTCAACCTCAGAGACCACAGCATAACATACCCTTCTCCTGAATGGTGCTTTTCCATAACCTCCTGGAGTTGCTTTGAATGTTCCCTTATCTTCATGATGTACTTTTTGTTAGGAATTGTACTAATCAACTTTTGAAACTCCTACAGAGAGGTGTATTTAACCTGCACTCAAGTGAAACACATTAATTGAACAGGTGGACCCCATTCAACGAATCAAGCAACTTCTAAGGACAATTGATGTGAATACTTTTGCAATCAGTTACTTTTGATAGTAACTGTACAATTGCTATGCATATGAGTCTAAGAGGTTTACTTAATAATTGAATTATCAGGGAATTGGAATTCTGTATGATCTTGCATGTACCCTAGTGTAACTAAATAAAACTTGTTCAGACCTCATAAATTTACATTAAAATTTAGTAACTAAATTTTAATGTGCTGCACCTGCAGAAAATGTGGTAGAAACACAGAACTCCATCTTTACTGCACCTAAGTCGTAGGATCCAGCTGAGGTGCTTCTAAATATGGATAGTAAAAAAAAATTTTTTTCAGTTAAATTTGAATGTTCAGTGTCACGCTACCTTATCACCTTTAGAAAGTCATTCATCAAGAAAAAGCTCTGCTTCTGAAACCACAGTGTTTAGATATAGACCCAGAGTAAAGAGATGAAGGCTCCACTTTGAGATACCTGTATTTGGTAAAGGAGCCTCACAGATACAATTATGTGCTATCCTGTTTAGAGTCTTAAAAGAAAAATGTTAAATTTTACTATAAACACCACTGGTCTCCATATTTCAGAAATACGTGCTTCAAAACTACAAAGGTATTTCATTTATAGACACTACACTAAACCCCAGTAGCATTTACATACACTGAGAGGTGTTTAAAACCTTTCAAATAAGTATAGGAGCTAATCGATTTTGCTGTATATGTAATGCCAATAAGTATAAAAATCAATATGATAAATATTCTATTAGGTGAAGCATTACATTATAATAGCTGTCTAGCATATTTATCAGTTCATCTATGAATAAATATACAGTATAGCATCAAATAATAATAATGATAATCTTTCCTCGAGCCTATATAAGAGCAAACCAGTAAGACAGCAAACGTACTACAGAAACCTCTTTAGTACGATTGTAGAAACTGTTTTAAAGAACTATTTGAATTAAAAACTAAGGCTTTTTCTCATATGCCTTAAATTTCCTGTATTGAAACAAAACAGATAGAAACTAAACATACACAGTGACAATCTACAGTATGTAAATGGACTTAACATTTTAATTCAAACAACCAGCAGACATTATATTAATATTCTAAAAATAGAACAGAATATTCATTAAAGCTCTTTTTGATGCCTTGTGCAGTTTAATTCTGTGATATATGGGTTTGTGGCTGTAACGCCCACTTTTGGTTTGCCAGTCTGCAGAAGTCTAATGGACTCAACAACACTTAAGTCAATGTATTTTTCTGAAATTTTATTTTCCATCCACGAAAACATTATTAATCAAGGCTTGGCCCAATTGCTTTGGGATGATTCTTAAATCAGCAAAGATGCCAGCAGACAGTGACTAAAAGTGGGATTCTTTGTCTGAAATAAATATATAACCCAGGAGACTTGGAAAAAAATATGTCAAAAGCATTTTCATTTCCCCCCTCACCTAAGAAACTGCTGCTGTTGCAGCAAAATTTAGACCTTTTCCATCTTAATGCAACATCTGTTTACAGTTTAGTGAAATACCAGATACTAGTCAACAGGGACAGTCCAAACTTGCTGTGCTGTACTGTCAGCACAGAAGTTTATGACTAGTCTCTATATAGTAGCACCATACTAATGCTAGAAAATTTAAAAAGAAGAGTTTGTCATTTCAGATAAGATAAAAAATGGGTCAGAATGCATTCTGATCAATTGTAGAAGATATGCGACTTCTTCTTCTCTTTTTCATCCTAAGGATTTTGTCCAAATAATTTTTTAAAAGCTTACTAAAGCAGCAGCTCACTTTTGAGACCCCAGAACAACCTGCGGTACACTGACATATGTTATGGAAGAAATTAGCACTGCTGTAGCCAATAAGTATCTGCTGTCTGCACTTGGAGGACAGGAGGAAATCTGGCTTAAGAATTCCAGGATTCTTGCCTTCCATGACAGCACTACACACCGAGGAAAGCTTTAAAACAGAACAGAAGAACCTTACTCTGTGCCAGACTCCTCTCTGTTCTGCACAGGGGATCCCTCTGTCTAGGTTGTGCTAACTTTAAGACAGGAAGGGGCCTGGAGCGGAGAACCCATTTCTCTCAACAGAAAGTGTTTATTCAGAACTCAGCAATTTAATTTACTGTACCAAGCTATTATTGCTGTTGTTGTTGTTTATAAAGTGCTCTTTTGTTGATTGCCTTCTCGGAAACAATAATCTACACCCGATATATAAAATAATTTATTGTGATATCCAATGTGCCCGATTTTGGTCTGGAGTAATTTTCACCAGAGAGGACTAAGTAAAAGTCTGCAAAGGAACAAGTAATAGGTTTATTCCATGCTGAAATGAGAAGGAAGAAAACACAATGTTTCGGCTGTGGAGCCTTCTTCACCTGAACTAAATTAAAGTCTGTTACCTTTGAATGTAATTTATAATTGTGTAGATTACACCTTTGAACAGCTTTTACAAAGAGAAAGGACCTACGCGCAGTGTGCCATTCAAGAAAAGAAACAACTGCCTCCTGACACAAATGAGGCATAGCAGTTACGTCACACATTTCCTGGGGAAATATACAGTATTTATGGCCGGGGTTCAGACAGACTGCCTTTACCTGTTTAAGCTCCTGGGCTTCAGACTCTGAGACAGGTGACTGCTGGGCCTGAACCTGCAACTGTACCAGCTCACCTGGTGGGAGCTCCTTCATTCTTATTCGGTCAATGAATCCAGTGGCTAAAGGAGAAAAAGATTTCAGAATTAGTTTTTCAATTTGTTTTTAGAATTCCTTTCACATTGGTAAATGTAGTGCAGAGTCATATAAGAAGAATAACAAGAAATTCAGTACCAAGTAATATTCAGTAATATTATTTTTAAAAAACAGAGAGCAAATGCAGGCTTAGAAGCACGTTTGATCTTTGAAAATGATCATTCCTTTGGCCACAGTTCTCAGATGGGTATTGTTAATTGAATTAGCAAATAAGATCCTAACAATGGACTATTCATGAAACTGTAAATTACAGTTTCTCTATCCCAAGCCTTTTTCAATCTGCTTTGAATATGATTTCCTGTAATTCAGTCTGGATACAATACAGATAATGTATATGGAATGTATTTTTATTTCTATTTCTAGTTTTAGTCTTTTTCACAGAATAGTTTAATTAAACTTTGTCATTACTTTTGGTATTAAATAATTTTTATTATGGTACAAAGCCTATATAGTTTAATTAATTAATTACACTTATATACACTTTTCTGGACACTCCACTGAAAGCACTTTACAGGTAATGGGGACTCTGCTCAACCACCACCAATGTGTAGCATCCACCTGGATGATGCGATAGTGCACCAGAACGCTCACCACAAATCAGCTATCAGTGGGCAGGAGAGCAGAGTATTGAAGCCAATTCATAGATGGGGATTATTAGGAGGCCAGGATTGGTAAGGGCCAATGGGAAATGTGGCCAGGACACCGGGGTTACACCCCTACTCTTTCGAGAAAAGCTCTGCGATTTTTATGACCACAAAGTGTCAGGTCCTCGGTTTTACGTCTCATCCGGAGGATGGCGCCTGTTTACAGAATAGTGTCCCCATCACTATACTGGGGCATTAGGACCCACATGGACCGCAGGGTGAGCACCCCCTGCTGGCCCCACTAACACCTCTTCCAGCAGCAACCTTAGTTTTTCCCAGGAGGTCTCCCATCCAGGTACTGACCAGGCTCACACCTGCTAAGCTTCAGTGGGTTATCAATTGTGAGCTGCAGGGTGATATGGCTATTGGCGTTTAGATGTTCATATCAGTTTAGATGTACTGTGAAACATTAGCCTAAAAGAGCACTCGAAGTAATGCAGCTACAGTATAATTCTGAACTTGACAATCATTAGGTGGCAGTACGTTATATGCACCTATTAATAGGTAGAGGCACCTATTTTAAGCTGACGACCAAATTCACAAGCTTAACAAAACATAAAATCCTCCATAGATTTAAAAATGGTGCAACATGTGTGCTAAGGAATTTGGAGAAGCAAAGGGGCAGATTGCACAGCATACTTCCACGCCCAATGAAATTACTCTGTGAAACACCACAGGAAATGTAATAAGATACTTAACATTCACTACATAGGAAAGATACAAGAATCTTTACTTCTGTGGGACAATTTATACACCTGAAGCTCACTACACTTTCAATTAATGGCAGGATCCTACACATGGAAATAAACAACAACATGACTTTGATAAAGCTGAATAACATGTTATGCAGCTTTATTTTACTTTAGTTTTTATACAGCTATATTTCACATACTGTAGCTCTGCAGTGCCATCACCTGGTGCACTTGCAGACGACAGGTGTATCTGTGATC
Source organism: Lepisosteus oculatus (assembly GCF_040954835.1). Taxonomy (NCBI): domain Eukaryota; kingdom Metazoa; phylum Chordata; class Actinopteri; order Semionotiformes; family Lepisosteidae; genus Lepisosteus; species Lepisosteus oculatus. Next base: position 30,399,194 of record NC_090701.1, read on the forward strand.
ACATACGGTACACAGTACTGTAAGGTCCTGCCTTTCATTTCTTTCTCACTTAAGAGTATATTTTCCAACTACAGTATCTTAAACCTCTTAAATTCTGTGTTGAACTAAATAAACATTTTTAAATGCAAAGCTCTAAATATTTGTGCCAGGTTGACCATATCACCTCCTCTAATTTGTAACCTCCCTTTTATGTCTTTAGAGTAACCTAACTCAAGTTTTCAAATAGTTTATTGAAATTGTAAATAAAAAATAGTTCAGGTGGGTAGCTGTGTCAGCATGCGTAGGCTGCAAAGGAACAGGTAATAGGTTTATTCCATGCTGAAAAAAAGAAGAAAGAAAACACAACGTGTGAGCACCTCACACCTGAAGAAGGCTCCACGGCCGAAACGTTGTGTTTACTTTCTTCTTTTTTTCAGCATGGAATAAACCTATTACTTGTTCCTTTGCAATAAAAAAAAAATGTTTGCTACCACACAGCATCACCACATAGAGTATACTGTACAGAAACTGACAATGGAGATTTCATTTTAAAATGGCGAGTACTGTTAAGTCATCATTTTCACTGAGAAATAAAATTGAAATCCTGGATTCTGCAAATGTGTCAGACTTGACCCGTGTTTTGTATTCGCCTTTTCTTGTTTAGACACAGCTCTCTGCAGTGAGCTTGCAAATATGGTCAGTTGTCACTATGCTAGTCTTACTAGGTCCCAGTGTCTATCCCAGTGGAATAAGTAACATGCAAACCAGTGGTTCCTGACTCCAATCCTGGAATGAAGCATTACTGGTGGTTTTATAAATCTCTTCAAGTAAGCAATGCTATAAGAACTGAGGAAATCTGTAAAATTGCTCTGATTAAGCTAAAAATCAGTTCAATTAGATCATTAAGATTTGTGCTGTCATGAAAACCTACAGGACTGCAGTCTTTCAGGACAGGGTTTGGGAAAACCCTTGCCTCTTAGGCAGTTTTTAATTTAATGTAATATTGTGCTACATTCTCACAGTCTTTGTCACTTCTCACAGTCTCACATTCTCACAGTCTTTGTCAGCCTAAGCCTAACCTACAGAACAGCAGAAAGACAGCTAATAAAATAAAGTGACACAGAAACACATACCACTTAGGATTCTAGTGATGGGGTTACAGGAATGGAAAAATCCAATTCAGAATTTCTCGGCCAAACCTGAACATGCCCATTGCAACATACACCATACACAATAGTGTGCTACTGACTAGTGAGGGGGTAGGGTTGATAAATGCTATGATAGCACTTTACATTTTGTAAAGTGTACACTTTGAAAATAATTTTGCTTTTAAATTGTTGAGCAGTTCTAGAAACATCAGATTAAACATACACTATAAAGAGAGGGAAGTAATTACTACCTACAAAACTAACTCCATATAATGCTGTATAAGAACAAAACATTAATAAATGAATTAATGAATGTTGAATTAACCAGAATTAATAAATGTTGTTGCTTCTAAATGTTACTTCATGTGATCTAGGTATACTGGTATTTTACTTTAATATACAATGCAGAGCCCCTCCTTTTATTTTCTCTCACACATTACTGTACTGAAGTGTGTCAGCTTTTCACCGTCTTCAAAGCATCTGTAGTTGCACTAACACGTAGTTAACAACCATGTTTTTACGCTTAATATTTTGTTTTGTGTTTCTGCAAAGTACATGAAACTTTGTCATATATTATCCTTTGGGCACTTGTTTTTCTTCATTTTACAGCTTCATTTTTAAAAAGTTACTTGCCTTGATGATATTATAAACTGCTCTGTTACACATGCTCCTCTATCTGAATTGGGAAATTAATTTTTTAATGGAAAAAAAATCCAAATAATCACCTGCATTCCATATACAGTTTTCCGAATCAGATGTGGGTGATGGAGGCATTGTCATAAATTCTGCATAGTCCGGCATGAACTCAATTTTTTTCTTGTACTGCATCTCCAGCACTGACAGAGCTTCGGGCATTTTGGCCGAAAGGAGTTTGTAGCTGATGTCTGGTTTGCCAATGAAGCGCTGCCGGATGCTTAGTTCATAAGGGCTGTGAACTCGGATGTCATCTACATCCTCCCTCTCGAACCTGTGCATCAGCCGGGAGTCGCCATCACAAACCTCTAGAGCTGACACTTGCACTGTAAATTTGCCCGGCTTGAGGTTGGTGTCACCTCCTTTGGAATAAATCACTGGAATGTTAGTTATCACCCCCTGCTTTCCATGACCTCTTGTGGTAGATGCAGATGCAGGGCTCTGGGATTTGTTTCTCTGTTTGCATTTTGCTTCCTGATGGCTTCTCCAGGGCAATTTACTAAAGGGCCACCAAGGTGGGGATTCCAGTTCTGAAAGCAGCCTGAGGAATTGGGGCAGAGGAAAAGAGATTAGTCGAACAAAGCAATGAGGGCTCTTGAGGCACAACTACGCACCTGTGTGCAATCCAGAGTCCTAGCTCTTTAATCCAAAAGTCTTTCAGAAAAGTCTGTTTTGTCTGAGGCACAAACCTGAGGAAAAAAATATGGCAGACTGAAAGCAGTCAAGCACTCAAGATTTCTGGCAAACCCCTTTTTATTAAGGAATGATAATACAGAGGCATTTAAATAATAAATATGTATCTAAAGGGAATTCTCTAAATCCTCTTTAAAACGTATTATTTTTAGCTGGAAATCTTGAGTGTACAAGTGTTTCCAATCTACCAAAAATGTGCACTCTCAATTTATTTTCGGGTCACTTAGAGAAGGGAAATACTGTACTCCACTTCGTTGGTGTTATAAAACATTTTTACCAGTCTTTTGAATTTCTGCAGATTTTCAAAGTTTAATTTAATGGATTAAAGTAACTGACACGAAAGCAAGAGGCAACTTCACAAAGAAATAACTCCAATCATAGTATTACAAGTTACATACATATTGCAATGTATGATTCCAGAAAAAAACATTTTCTATTTGCATATGTCTGATTACTGTAATTTTATTTTTTTTAAAGTCTTTGAATTTTGAACTTTGCAGTATTTGTGTCTAATGCCAGAAGGGCTAGTAAATGAAATCCATCATTTTAGAAATAACAATATAAACGTTAAGAAAAAAGCATATTCAGAGGGTATAGTGAGTACACTTGGTCATCCCAAAGCATCTGACATACGATCAGTAAACAACAACTTCCTGCAATAGCTTACAGGAGCTCCCTGAATGGCTCAACCAATGACAGGCCTTTGCTGACGTTTGAGTTCAATAATCAGAGTATAAAATGAGTTCTATAACCACAGGTTCAAGCCAGCATCATGCCACTGGCTGACTATGACTGGAACTTCTGAGGGTAGGGTGGGATCAGCTGGCCAGGGCTTGCTCTACTCTCAGCAATAGAATGACAGGGGAAGTACAGGGCTGAGCTGCCTGCGTCATGTTAACAGACAAATCACTTGAAGGTGGGCAAACCTGAGAATTTGGCTTGCATTGCCTCATTCTACCCTGCATGTGGCTACATGGTTTGTACCCACAAGCTGAGACATGAAATGCATACAACTGGTTATTCCAAACATAATAGGTATAACAAAGATAAATGGTGAAACAGAAGAAAAATACTTGCTTACAAGTACAGCCTGCTGTGTTGATGTTTTGTAATGAAGGATCCATATTTTAGACACATTACTTTTTACATTTAGAAACAAGTATTTTGTAAGTATCCACATCCAAAACCGTAGGACTTACACACCTTCATAACATCTGCACTAAGAGTATCAGGACTGCTCTGTTACCAAGATCATTCCATTCCATATAGTTTTCCAATCTCTAACCTACATTAAAAGCCAGTGTATGTGCCAGTCCCAATGCCTCACCAACAAATATTTATCCCAAATATCGCTTCATGTATAAAATAAGGATCCAGTTTTATACAAAAGTTCTGTGTCACACAGTGCGAGTGTGCATGCAGTAAGAGGCATTCTCTTGTTTTACATACTTGTCTGCTACGTCTAAATCCGACTCGATCTTGTCCAACCCCAGCATGATGTTGTCGAATTGCTCCCCCTGGTGGTGAAGTACTGTCCCAGTATCCTCCAGCCTCTTCTGACTACCAGATACCAGGCCTATCAGTTCCTTCCCCTTGCTCATTTGTGGTTCTGAGGCTGTGGCTCCAGTGGCACCATCAGATGATAACAGCTCCTCCCTCCAGAAGTGCTCTAGCACATTGTACACAACCGCCCGGTTGGGCTGCAGAGAGCTGAACCAGTGCTTTATGTTCCCTTCTTCCAGAATGGTAAGAGCACTGAAAATAAAGCTGGAGGACTCCTTCTTGATCTCTACAATACGAGAAAGCTTGATGCTGGCCACAGTTTCCTCTCCCTTGCTGGCTGTGAACCTCATAGATAAGCGGGTCAGAGACAGAGTACCAGTGACCCAGCGTTTCTCGCTATTAATGTAGTAGGAGCCCGGCCAGCTATGAATGGGGACGTCCCTGTTCATCTTCAAAGCCTCAGAGTCAGTTTGCCCAGTTTTCTAACTACTGCAACTGCAAAAATAAAGATGAAGACTGTGTAGTTACTGGAGATGTTTTTTTTACATTGTTGCCACCCCCCACAAATTAAAACTCTACCTCTCTGTCATAAAACCACACCTTAATATCTTATGATAGGTCTTTTCATAAGAACCAAGAAAACACTTTGTAGATATCTCCTAGTGTAAAAGGCCTCAGGATTTCTATATACAGTATTTCAACAGTATTTACTTTACATAGCATATTGATAATAATGCACAAAATGTGTAGAGCATTTGTAGAAATACAAGTACTGTGACAAAACATGGTAATATGGAGCGGCATATGTACCTGTCTGTGATGTTTCAAATGGCACACCTGCCTTGACTTTTTGAACTCTTCCACAACACTGCCCCCGATTACCTGCCATTTGTTTTTGCATACTGTATGTGTTGTTTTGGTAAATAAAAAAGCAAACATCACCCATGTGTTTCCAAGGCAGGAATCTAGATCACGACAGAAGTTGGAAATAAAATATTGTATCATTAAAATCCAAGGAGCTCATGCATTTAAAAGTTCATAAACAAATGAAGGAAATCTGTGCCAAATACGACAGACTATACCTGAATGCAGAAGGTGAAAAAGTTGTCCGACAGTGTAGTTTTGCAATTCAAAATTCTTAACCTAAGATGTTCTCATTCTTCATCTTTGTTGGGACTATTTATACTGAATCCCCTGAACAATATGCCAACTGATAGTTTAACGTAATATTGCTTTAACAGTTATTTGCTTGATTCGTAACCGAACACGTTTGCTAAACGGGATTCCTTATGTATCGTATTTTATTTCAAATTAATAGAATATGTCGGTCTACATGAATTAGACGTTCAGTGAACGTTACTCAAAGGAGCACGTCATCCTAAACGCCCTTTGAGCTTCTCGCCTCAAACCTGTGACCCCCTTTAATAACGAAAAAAACACCAAAACTGATACAGTCTAATAGATAAAATCGTTTATTTTTTCAACCGTGAATTCCTTCAATGTTTTGTATTTAAATGTTAGAATGTTTATCAAATTAACTCGAAACTATAAAAATATAAAATCAGGTATTTAATGTAAAGTACTTTAAGAACCTGATTGATTACATACCCAAATAATTGCTACTTCCGACTTTGCAATATTTCCATTGTTAGCCGCATTATACGTGAATTTTGTCATATTTTGAAAACTAATACAACGTACAGCTATCAATATTATATTTTATTATATTATAATAGCTACATCTTTCTAATATCCGTATTGCCGAGAAGACAAAGACGAATTTCTTTCAGTTAACCATTTTAACGAATCCGTTTTTGTTTTTATCTTTCATCTCTTTCAATCAATAAGAGTAGTCGAAAGCTCCTGTTTTCCTTTTTCAGTCCAGTGTCAACAGTGTGTCACAATATTTACAGTCCGACTGTCCAACTGAAACTCTAACTGCGATGTGTTTATTGATGTGTTGTTTTACTTCGCTTCTAGTATTATAAAAATGACACAGAAAAAAATATAAAATAGGATAGAAAAATAAGGTGCACAAGTAAGTATGAAACGCAAATGATCTTCCTAAAAAAATATAACCTTAATATATTTGGTGTAACGCTTTGATCCTTCCCCTTTTACGTAGGAGATCCACAGTAGTCTTGCAGATATCGAAGTGTAACAGAAAAATGGAGTTCGTAAGAGACCACGTTTGGAGAGTCAGTAATAATTTTTGCAACACATTTTACAATTCTGAATAAGAGCGCTTTCTGTACAATGCGATTTTATTTTATGATTTGTGGAACAAGAATACTTTATAATAATAGCCTGATAAGATAAATATAGAATTTATATTTACAACGTGATCCAGTGTGGCGAGTTTGATTTTTAAGCTTTTAAAAAGTGCATACAAATAATTCGTGCACTTTTAATTTTCGAAATAATATACAGCTTGTCTTCGATGCTAATATTATGATAACTTATTCTTGTCATAAACGTCGTAACTAATACCATTAATCATTAACGTGTGTGCTGTGTTTTATGAACATGGAGTCATGCACAAGAGAGCGTTTGGTTTTGAATGAAAATGAAAAGGTCGTTTACACGTCTAATGAATTTAATTTACTACCATTTTACATTGTAAAGCAGAACGTGAATTAGTTCTACAAATAAAAACAGAAATGGATAGGGAAACCTTTCAGTCGTGTTCAAGTCTAAGTAAGATCTCCAGAAAATCATACGAGCAGTTCTTTTCCTCTCACTTTGTCGACTATATAGTAAAAAGGGATTTTAGCTATTCCAAGTTTTTTAAAAATTACTTGCTTCCAAACCATCCTTGTGTGTTTTCGACAAAATTTACGGAAGACTGGAGCTGTAGGAAACACTGGGTCACTGAAGAAGGAAAACCAAATTTCCAGCGACTGCTGCAGGACTATGGTAAAGAGTTTTATTTTCTACTTTATGATTCTATTTCAACAACATCTGTTGAACTAGAGCAATAATGTGCTCTTTAGTTATAGTGTGTTTGTTTGTCATTCTTAACGAATTAATGTAATTTATGGAAGGCGGGTCTGTGGCTTGATCTAAGGTAAATAATGTACAGTACATATACTGTACCTGTAGTTCTGTCCTCAATGACTTTAAAGCATTACAGTTCCCCTTGAGTTAAAGCCATAGGGTCAGTTCTTTTTCATACTGTCCATGCCAACAGAAATAATGCTTAAGGATGAACCTCTAGACAGACCTCAGTGGATGCCTTTCATTATCTGCTCACTCACAACAGAAGTGAGCCTGTAACTTAGAAAATAGATAATAGTCATTCAGGTTTAACACTTAACAGTAGGGAAGGTCATTTAGTTGCAAGAAGTCAAATACTGTATATTCAAGAATGTTGGTGGAGCAATATGGGACTTACTGTACTGTATTTTTTTCCTCAGATTTTGACTTGTGATTTACCCCTATTAGTTTTCTTTAACATAGAGTCCCAGAAAATTGGTTCTATGGTCTTGCCCATTGATGACTGAGCATACATCCTGTTTCTCTGTTTTGTCTCGTTGTCCCAGTTGTGAAGTTATGTCTGGGTCCTCAGTAAGCATCTCTAGAAACAGACAATGTGTTTCCTTCCATCGGTCTGATCTTTAACAATGAGGTCTTCAAACATCATCTTACACAGGTGATGTGTAACATCTTACACAGGTGTTGCTCAAGGAGTCAAATGGTCAAGGATGAATTTTGAAGCATTTCCAAGGGAAATGACAAGTTTTCTGTTATCCCGTCTACTTTGATGCACCAATACAATCATTCACCTGAATGCCCTATTACTACCCTAGCAGTTACTATAGCAAAGGGGATAAATTATTATGCAATCAACACATTTTACATTTTGATTTTTATTTTCAGTTTTTGCTTACATTTAACATATTTAAGCATAAAGGTTTGTTTTAATCATAATATTCATCTTTTAAAAGTTAATTAATTAGTTCATTAGACGATAACAATTGGAAATTGTTTTGTTACATCATTAGAAGGGTTGAATATTTTTGCAAGGCACTGTTAAATAAAATAAATGTGAATGGAAAATGTGCACTGATATCTAATGGTTCAGCTTGACTTTCTGTGTAGTAGGAATCATAGGTCATTACCATTCTAAGGTAACTATTAGGAAAAGCCTGAAAAGAAATGTTTTACTTTACTTTAGCTGGCTAGATTTAATTTATCTTTATATCAATGTCCACTTTGTATTTTAGGAGATGCTCTGGTTCCTGTGGCAAATTGCAATGTGAAGGAATACAATGCCAATCCAAAACAGATTATGCCCTTTAAAGACTATGTTGCCTATTGGAAAGAATACATTCAAAACGGACACTCATCTAACAAGGGATGCCTATACCTCAAGGATTGGCATATGGACAGGTAAAATCATGATTTTGCATGTTCCCTGAGTTTTGTGGTAGTTCCCACTTCTTTACTCACACAGCAGGCTGCTCTTATGGTACTGCAACTCTGAAGATTCATTTAATGCAATTTAATGATGTGCATGGCATTTGTGAACCATGACACTAGACAGTGTTTCATTAAATATAATTTTGAATTAGTCTGTTATCTAAAATATGTTTGCATCTGGATTTGAGTCTGGCTTCTGCAGCTGCAGTGTCTTCCTTAAGTATTGGGACAGTGAAGTCAAAACTGCAATTTTTGCTGCATACTCAAGCAATTCAGATTTGATATGAAAAGATGAATAAGAGGCAAAAGTACAGAATGCCATTTTTTTATTTTTTGTGCATACATCCTTTAACATTTTAGAATAACACCAGTTTGTAAGAGAACTCAGATTTTTCAGCATTTGGAACAAATATAGAAGTTATGTTGTATTATAATGTTTAAGACATTATGAACACATTGTTTCAACATAGTACTGTATATAAAGCTGTTTAGGATACTTTGTGATGAACTGTTTTAAACCATTGCTAGGAATTGTATAATTACAGTATCAGTTTAATGAATTATGAAATACATTGTCAGCTCTACTTAACCTTTGACCCTTCCAGTTCACTTCGTTAGAGAATTGTAACACTCAAGTCCTAATTTCCCTAAATGATCATTTGCCAGATCAATGTGATGAAGTCGTGGTTCATAGTGAAGTAGTGGCCAAAGTTCTGCGTGAAATGAAACTTAGGGGCCACATGTGAATAGCATATTCTAGGTCATAACAAAATAATGATTTCTAATGTTGTGAAATTTATGACAGGGAGTTTCCTGAGCATAATGTTTATAGCACTCCAATGTTTGCCACCTCAGACTGGCTGAATGAGTACTGGGATGCCATTGAAGTGGATGATTACCGCTTTGTCTACATGGGACCTGAAGGCTCATGGTATGGAATTCTTTCAATTTAAAGGATTGTTTCATTTCATTTCTTCAACCTATTAAAGCATGACGAATGTCACCAACTCTTTCTTGATACTTTAGAAGGGTTAAATGTGTCTTGGAGTGTAGTAGGGGTGTTTCCCCTGTTTGCTGGCTAAATTTCCCCTTGGCCTTTATCAATCCAGAAAAGCACTATATAAGTGTAAGGAATTATTATTATTTATATTTTGTATTTCCTTTCAAGATAAGCAGCATTAGTTCTATTTCAGACAGAGTGCCATCCAGTTAGACTCTTCTGTGTCACACAGCTCCAAGCTGGTTGTTTTCAAAGTTGAGAGATGCAGATGCATATGGGCAGCCATGGCTGTTACCACCAAGCTGTGAGTCTGGCCCCTGAGTGGGGTTGACTGTTGGGACTAATCTTCTCAGAGGTGATGGTTTGCACATTCTGAAAACTCCTTGTACGGCAGACAAGTCCTTGTACACGTTGGAAGTTTTTTGAGACGTGGTGCACTGCTTATGATCTTGGCCTGATCCAGTTCTGTTTGGCTTTTTTTGGGGGGGAAGGAAAAGTAGGCTTTTCATTGAAGGTGTACATGATGACCATTGTGGATGGAATTTTGATGGGTGCTCACCATCCAGCCAGCAGTTACTTGGGCCATTCTGCCTATGATCCCCCCCAGACATTTCTATTGACCTTTTTTATGGCTCTTTTTAAACCCCAGAGTTTGTGGATCTCTCTTGTTGGGTTCTCATGCCAACTTGTCAGGCAGGGGATGTTCTAGGCATAATTGGTGAGTTCATTTTAAATTCTGAAAGTGTTGATTGTCCATTGGTACAATCCAAGCCATCCTTCATACTTGACATGGTGTTGTTGCTCACTGCATTTCAATGTATTGGACTAAGCATCTGCTCCTGTTCCAAGCCCAGGCCCTCAATGATCTTGAGCTTCCTCTCAACCTGGGTAGCAGATGGTTCCTATTTCCTGTTGACCTATTGGTGATGACTGCGGTCTGCTTTAAAAGGAACAAGGGGGATGTTGTCACCACCTTGGCTTTCGACCTCTTCCTATTTTGGTACCAAATAGGATGAAGCTGTGTGACATGGTCAGGTTTGATTGGGTGACTTTAGTATCATTCCCCAGCAAGGGACATTGACTTCCCATTCCTTTTTAGGGCAAAAAAGTTGTTTAATTAGTATCAGTTGTTTTTGTCCTAAAAGACTTTGTTGTAATATCCATTTCCAAGTATCACTACCACTAGATGGCACTGTTTATTTTGATTTTTGATATTCATGTGCCTCCAGCTCCCGTTCTGCTGGAAAATCTCTGTGTGTGTCATATAGTTTAACTGTGTTTCGCAGGACCCCCTTCCACGTGGATGTCTTTTGCTCCTACAGCTGGTCAGCGAATGTGTGTGGAAGGAAAAAGTGGCTTCTGTACCCTCCAGGACAGGAAGAATATCTTCGAGATTGTCATGGCAAGCTTGCTTATGACATCACTGCGCCCATACTCCAGGACAAGAGGAAATACCCTCATTACGAGGAGGTCTGTAAGCCTCTGGAAATCATCCAGGAAGCGGGTGAAGTAATCTTTGTGCCCAGTGGATGGCATCACCAGGTGTATAATTTAGTAAGTGCCACCTAATTTGTTTGAACACATTATATGTCTTATATCACATATAATATGACATAATACCTATGATGTCCATTGTTCTGTTTTTTCTAACTGCTTCATCCAATTCAGGGAGAGCCTATCTTGGCAGGCAAAATGTGAAAGGCTGAGTACACTCTGGACGGGATGCCAGTTTAACACAGGGCACATAGAGTACAAACATAAACATAAACAGGCACACGCTCACACCAAGGCCAGTTTTCTCAGAAGCCAATTAACCTACTAATGTGTCTTTTGACCCAAAGGAAAACCCATGCAAAACACAGGGAGAACATACAATGTCCAGGGCCAGAACCGAACCCAGGGCCCCAGCACTGCAAGGCAGCAATCATCATTGTGTGTTTTAACTAAGTCACAGACAAGAAACAATGTTACAAGGACTCTTGCATATCTGCATTTGCTGGTTTTCCTAATGGGCTCAAGATTCTGTTTTAACATGGTCTATGGCTTTGAGTTTTTATTTTACTGGAACTGTCTTAATAATTAAGTCCAACTCAAATTATATATTTTAAGAACCGTAAAGACATACCTGTCTGTGGGTGCTACCTTAATGTCTGTTGTTCTGTGATGGTAAAAAATAATGCAAATTGTAAGTATTTTACAGTGATTTAATCTGGCTAATTGAACAAAAAGATCTGAAAACGTCTTAAGAGTAGAATGGCTATCAGTTGCAGTTTTATAAAACTGTGTGTTGTCTTTTTCTCATGTATTAGGAGGACACCATCTCTATTAATCACAATTGGCTCAATGGCTGTAACTTGGACATCATGTGGCAGTTTCTTCAAGGGGAGTTGAGTGCTGTGCAGAATGAGATTGGAGAGTGGAAAAACACCATGGACAATTGGCACCAGCACTGCCAGGTATTCAGACAGAAAGCAAGGATTCTCACATTCCCCTTGTAGGTCATTGAGAACTTCAAGTTGTATTGCAGAAGTAAAGACTTGTAATAGTTAAGCACCTTGGGATTTTCACTTTGTAACAAGCTGGTTGTTCAGTCAGACTGTATCTTTAGCATGGCACCTGTACTTGCTGTACTTTGTTGTATTGTGATTCTGATAATAATTGTGTGTAGTTTCATCAGGACTTTGCATTTTGATTGAGTAGTTGGCCATAATTGAATTTGCTACTTTGATTAATATTTAAACATGTGCTTTGTAGCGATTCTGTGGATATACTATTTTTTTAGAAAAAAAAGTGGTTGTACATGTTTAGGACAGTTCAGCAAGTTTGATCAGTTTTGTGGACAGCCTCAAAATTAAAAGTTAAAAGCTTGATGATACACGAAACATTCTTCCCAACACATCTCTAGTTATTCCTTCTAAGCTGACAGGATCATTTTAGATCAGTGATGAGCAACTCCAGTCCTCCAGGGCTGAATTTCACGTTTTTCAATGAGTAAGTGATTAGAATCAAAAGCAATGGGCAGTTTAACCTTACAGCCATTACTTAAATTAAAATGAATGGAATTGCCAATCCCTGATTTAGGTGATTTATAAGTATAATATTAACAGTCTCTCTCAATTCTTCCCATTCCTGTATCACATTGTAAAATTCTATTTGTATTCAGATTTTAAAGATTTGCTGTTCTTTTTTGGTGTGTTAAATGTCCTTCCTTTTTAAAAAGAAAAAAACAAACAGGAGCAATATGGAGAGATAATTTTGAAATCTGAGAGATTCCATTGCAGTTTACTTTGTGGAATCGTTTGCCTCCTCTTCTCTGGGACTTTTCACTTTGTAATTCATGAGCTAATTTAATGTTAAAGCATAGCGACCGAGCTTTTCCCTAAACCAGAACATTGTCGAAAATGCAGGTCTCTACAAACGCATTGGGTTGCTTTAAAAATCACATACCGATCGTGTGTGTTCCAGGTGATCATGAAGTCATGCAGTGGCATTGACTACAGGGAGTTCTACACCTTCCTGAAGATCATTACAGAGAACCGTCTCACCTTCCTCAACTCCTGTGCAGGAAGCTCTTCCTCCAGCAGGCTGTCTGAGGCCTTGGCTGCTCTAGGTCCTTACCACGCAGCCTTTGATCTGCAGCGAGTGGCACATGTCTTGGAGTGTCTGCTCAGCAACGAAGACTTCAAGAGGCTGGACCCTGATTCATTGTCATCACAGCCAGAAAACTTGCTACAGCAAATCAAAGAGGCACTGGGATCAGTACTGTGATGATACCCACTCAGAGAAAAAGACAGATGCTGCAGGATGCAACATATAATGTTGCAGTTTTTCACTTGTGTTGATTTCATTTGTTGCACTGCCACTGTGGATATTTCAGTGTCTTGTGAATTGGCACTGTTAAGTGTGACACAAGTAACCAATTCTTTTTCTTCTTTTTACTGTGTGTGATCCTAAGTCTCACTTCTGTTTCATCTATCAGTTGAATCTGAACAAAAGCAGGTTACCTGCTTATACAGGGTAAAATAAATCTATCTGAATATAAAACATCCTCCCTGTTAAAAATGAACAGATATTCAATGATTTGTGTACAGTAGTGTTTTAATATAAAATGTTCACAAGCACTGAAGAGAATAGCAGTGTTTCTGTAAAGGAAGGACATACAGTGCTTTGAAAAAGATGCAGATCCGTACTACGGTGGTCCCATTTTGAGAAGGGATTATTATTATACACATTATTTTATTTAAGTTTAATATTCGTTCATCGATTCAATGCTGACACTGAATACTACTAAAGTTAAGATCAGTTAAGTAAATGTCAGCAAAAACTAAAGAGAAAAAGTGAAATATGTTGATTGCTGAAGTATTTGTAAGTGCGTAAGTGAATAAGTGTGTGGCAGCAATTGCAGCAGCAAGGCTTTATGAATTTTACACATTGGTTTGATAAATATTTGACCATTCTTGGTAGATTTCCTCAGACTCTCAGTTAGCTTGGAGAATGCTTATGGACAACAGTTTTCAACTTTCCACAGATGCTCAATGGGATTTAATTCAAGACTTTGAGAGGGAAAGGGACACTTAACAACTTTCACTTTCTTTTTCTTACTTTACATTTACATTTAGATCATTGGCAGAAAGTTTTTTTTGTCCCAGTTTTAGGGCTGAAGCAGGTTTACCTCTTATTTCCCCAGTACTTTCCTCCTTCTGTGTTGCCATCAGTTGTGACAAGGTTCCCAGTACATGCAGAGGAGAAGCAGAACAGTAATAATCTTACCACCATGCTTGACAGCAGGGAAAAGATCTTTGGTCTTCACCATTGAATTATTTCTCCAACAAAAAGAAAATACCAAAGAAAGAAGACGTTTAATCTTTGGTGTTACTAAATAATCAAGCTCAACCTGCATTTGTGCTACACTGATTAAACAAGGTAGAATGTGTATAAAGACTAGACATAAATCAACAGACAAAGTTTGGAAAGAATGTTTGTTCTGGAACCATGCATAATACTGATAAGGTGTAAGTGAGGTAACTACTTTGTGATATCATTTATTATAGACAACTGCTTACACAGGGTGTGTTTACAAATTATAGCCATCCATGCAGTGACTTTCCATAAAAGAAATTCCCTCTTTGGAGAAACCTTTACTAATTTAGTCCTAGACAGGTGGAATTCTATATTGGAGGATCTTGATATAAAATTAAAGCTGAGAATACGTTTCACAGCCTATGAGCTGTGAGCTGCATTCTACTCCAGTGCCAGTCAGGGTAGCATACCCCTGCTGTAATAATGAACCCTGTCGAACATGTGGAAGAACATTGACTAGTGCCTGTGATTGCATTCCCTGAGTGTACAGTATGGTATAATCCGACAGGAGTTGTGTCTTTCATAAAATGGAAGTGCATTCTTGTCTTGCATGAAACAAATAGTAGCAACATAAAACTGCATTCATATTGTGTCAGTTCTGTAAATGGTTCCAAAACCAGTTCTGTATTTTTTCTGTACAATCATTTTACATGTTTTTAGATATAGAAAATTTGAACTGTTGTCCTTTGATAATATCACTGAAAAGTATTACTGTAAATTAGATTCAAAGATGGAGAAAAAATCAATTTAAAAATGGGTTGCTGAATTCATATTTTGGGAGGTGTGACAAGCACCATTTTGCTCCATACAGTACATACTTCAAACGTATGCAATGGGGCAAATATGCCAGCCTGATCCAATACTAGTATTTTTTATGGTAAATGTCTCAGAACAAGACATATAACACAAAGTGGCTGCCTCAGACATTCAGATTTCCAGATACAAATATCCCCCCCTGAACTTTGAAGCAAGTTGCTCAATCAGTAGGCAAAGGATTATTAAAAGGACCAGCTGCCTTGCACTTGCTCATTAGCAGCAGCCATTAATAAAGGAGTCCCAGACAGGATGAAGACTTCTGCTGGATCCCTTCTGCTGCTTTCCCTGGCTGCTGCAGTCAGTGGGAGTCTGGAAGAGGCAGTTTTCTCACCACAGGATACCCTGTATGCTGCTGTAGAGTTCTACAACAGGGGCAGTGAGCAGCTCAATGCTTTCAAGGAAGAGAGTGCTCTACATGAACCAGTGAGTCCTCCAGCTTCAACATAATGCTCTCATTTCAAGAGTCATGTAATAAGTAAATCATCTTGATTTTCAAAGGCTCTTTTTCTGCCTGAGTAGCATTATTCAGCATAATAAATGTACAAAATTGAAAGACGTATTCTCAAATATAGATCAGGAAAAAAGCGGCACAAAGGGCAGAAGTCATTTACTGCTCCTTTAAAAATTAAGGTAAAGGTAAGGAATGTAGACACTTGAATTTGCATCTCTGCTTTCTTTTCAACTGCCTTTTCATGTCCATATTTATGTGGAAATGTTCTGTGAGTGGTGCCTGTAACACCATAAAGACAGGGCATACAGTATGTAGGTAGTTTGATTAAATCAAAAGGAAACAGTAATGATAACAGTTTTTAAAGTATTTACATTAAAAATGTTGTTACCAATACCATCTGAAGAATAGTATGTGATAAAAGGTAATGAAACTGTTCTTTTTTCCTCTTTAGAGAAGGAGGGAGGATGACTCCAGTGTGTATTATAAGCTGAAGTTCACTATGAGAGAAACCGTATGCCCAAATACAGAGAACTTCAACAAGTTGTACTGCTCTTTTATGGAAGGAGGAGTAAGTTACAGTTCTTTGAACAGCAGGAACATGTGAAGGAGATATCAATTGATGTGATTTTTGCATTTCAAATTTTAGAAATTAAATGGCTAAATCAAAAGGCTAAATTTATTGTGCCGAATGTTATTTTGATTTTTAATTTTAGATCAGGGATTTGAGTAAAGAGGCTGGTTTGATTCCTTTAATGCTTCAATAGCTTTGTTTTCATCTCTTGCATTTTTATAGAAATAATGCATTAAATAAAATGTATCCTGCATACCATAAAATGCAAAATTGAATGAAAGTGTAAAACGGACAATTTATTTTTTGTGTTTAAATTTTCTTTTCTTCCTTGTACTGTCATGACCCATTTTTATCTAACTTATACTGCCTTCAGTAAATATCTACCCCCAGAGCAATGTAAATATTGTGTTACATCCAATTTTTAATGCATTGAAATTATTTTTTCCCTTCATTCAAATAGCACGTAACATTTTTTTTTAAATTTAAGTTTAAGCACAAAATTTTAAATTTCTGAAAAATGAAACGGGGAAATATTTTGTTTCCTGAAGTATTCGCCACACTGAGTCAAATTTTGTAGAAGTACCTTCTGCAGCAGTTGCAGCTTTGGGTCTTCTTAGGTATGTCTGTATCAGTTTTGCGCATCTGGATTTGGGGATTTTCTCTCATTCTTCCGTGCAAATTTGTTCAAGCTCTGTCAGGCTGGATGGGAAGCATTGTTGCCTGAATTTGGCTCCATTTATTATGACCACTATCCTGACAAGTGAACCAGTTCCTACCACTGAAAACGATACCCGTAATATACTGCCATTTATAGTTTACATGGGTGATGAGCTGTACCCTTGTCATTTTTTTATTTCATCAGCCCATACAGCTCATTTTCTTTATTTCATCAGCCCATAGAATTTTTGCCACACGGTCTCAGGGTCTGTTATGTGCCTACTTGCAAACTTCAGGCACGCTAATTGACTAGTTTCTGTCTAGCATCCATCATAGAGGCTTAATATGGGTAGTGCTGAAGAGATTGTTGTTCTTGGACATGTTCCCTGGTCTCATGGAACCCTGCCATGGAACTCTGTAGTTCTGTCAGGGTAGTGAGTCTAAGGTCCTTATTGTCCAGTTGTTCAGGTTCTGCTGACATCAAGCAATTGGACTGACCACAGGTGGATTCTGAGTGATCTCACAAGGAAATTTAGATGCACCTGGGGTAAATTTGGAGTTTCATAGCAAAGGGAGTAGTTATAAGATCAAAACATTTCAGTTTCCATTTAAATGTCCTGTAAAAACAATCCAACAACTTTCATTCTACATTATTGATTAATTTGATAGATCATTCAAAACATAACAGATCATTCAAGGAGTTGTGGGGGTTTTAGTGGTTTGATGGTTTTACTGAGACAATTATTAATTGTAGCAGTAATCACGAGGTGGTTCCTTGTGGCTTTTAGAAAATCAATCGTCAGAACAACTAACAACGCACACACTCGGGTTCAATACACGAGATACATTTATTAACATAAATTGTGCACCAAACGTATACTAGTCTGCCTGGATACAAGCGGCAGACCTTACTGTGAGGGTTATCAATATACAAGGTATATAATCTCGAAAAGATGCAAACACAGAGAGATACACAACAGAGAATATATGTCAATATATATAGTTCAGTTACCAAATCGCTAATCAGTGTTATTACCCACTGTTACTCTAAACTCGGTAGTAAATACATTACTCATGAATTAAATTGATAACAACTTGTGTTGAGGTACAATTGAATTATCGCAATGTAGAACATGGGGTTTACTTATCCACTGTGTATGGATTTGGAATTTCCCGGCACGAACACCAAACCAGCTGACAGGCTGTGTTGCAGCCTCTGTTCCAGCGGTTGTCCAATGGGCGTTGTCCCGGCATCCTCTGGCTACCGGCCAACCAGTTGAGGTGCAGCTCAGAGTAGGACAGGCAGAGGAATCTAACTGTTGGGCGCAGGGCAGTCATTGCTACCAGCAGTCTGGCTGGCTAGTAGAAAGTCTCTATGCACACAGTGTGACCGCAAGTCCTCATAAGTCACTCTTTTGCCCGGGAAGAAGCTGGTTCATTCCCGTTCCAGCGCTGCTTCTGAATAAGCTATTCAGGTTGTCGACGAGGGTCCAACTGTAGGCTGCCGTTGATCAAGCGGAGCATTCACGTTGGTAGAATTCTGAGTACGTACGGGATCCTCGGCCTTGTGCTTAGAATAAAGTCTAAGTCCCAGTGCAGACAACAGCAGTTGTCACGTGATTGTCTCTGAGGATGCGCAAAAATGGCCAAGGAGAGCCTGAGCTTGCGCTCCCTTTTTGACCAAGACACAGATGTGTGCTGATTGGTTGAGAGTTTGGGTGGCATTGGAGAACCACGTGGTGTTACCACGCCCTGCCAGTACCTGATTGGTTGATCAAGGTGAGATATGAGTCACTTACTCCTGACTCCTTAGGAATGCAGTCCAGATGTCCATTTGGCACTCCCTAGACAGATAGGCGCCAATGGATGACCATTGATCATGATAGTCAGGCTTAGCTAAGTGCATCCCCGTTTGGGAGCTGTCCCTTATCAAAAGAAAACATCTTTAAATCAGCCTGCATGAATACTTTCTCTGTGGCTGCACCACAGAGATGGAGAGTGAGATGGGGCCTCATTTAGGAAAGCACAGCAACGCTTAATTCTGTCTTATTAACTTTGTAGCGGCAATGCTTATTAATAAGACAGAATTAATGGTTGCTGTGCTTTCCCAAATGAGGCCTCATCTCTCTGTTCATCTCTGTGCATAAACTGTGCTAGTTAAAGCCAGCACTAACTAGCCGATCAGTGAGCATCAGCAGCGCACCGTCGCAAGCTGCACAGCACAGCCTGGCACCGAGCTAGAGAGCGCGGATTGGACAGCAACAGCCTGAAACTGTTTCTTTGTGCCCGCAGGAGATCTGAATCCCCAGAGATTGGATGAGTATTCAACTTCACTGCATTACTGCTCAAGAATTCAATTGTTATCCCAACCAGTTGATATTAATTTAATTCCTAAGAGTTATGTACTTGTTTTGAGTATCTAATGTAGAAGTTATAACCAAGTTAATTTACAAAACGGTCTAAATAAATGATATACTGAACGTATGTCCTCTTGATATATGTAACTCTTTGTAACTGACTGAATATATACCTTTTGTATTCTGATAACCCTCTCGATAAGATCTGTTAGGTTTATATGCATATTCTATGTATTAATAAATGTATCCTCGTGTATTAGTACCTGTGTGTGTGCGTTGTTTGAGTTATATCGCATGGTTGGATTCTAAAGCCATCAAAAGAATCAATTTAGTGATTTACTGCTACAATTAATAATTGTCCCAGTAAATGTCCAAACCGTACTGAACTGGTGCCTTCAGAGAGCACACTACACAAGCATTGCCACTACAGGGTAGTGAAACCATTAGGTCTTAACCATTAGGTCCTGGCTAAATCCCACTCTGACCTAACTAATTTTCCACCTTGATTCAATTCAATTGGTGAGGCAGTCTCTCTCTTTTCTCTGATCTGCTTTAAAGGTGGGCTGCTGGCCCATAATAGTTTTGCACATCACGCAGGAGGGTCCTGCACTTCAGTGGTGAATGAAGTGGGTCCCCTTTTTGATGCAAAGCACTTTGGGATCCTTGGGATCAGAATTAAAAGTGCTATATATACATACATATTTTAGCTTCTTTATCCAATACAGGATCACAGAGGAGTTGGAGCCTATTCCACCAAACAAGAGCACAAGCCAGGATACTCCCTGGAAAGGACACCTGTTAGTTACAGATTACACACATACACAAACATGCACACTCTCAGACCAGAGCCAACATGTTTTTGGACTATAGGATGAAACCAGAGCACCTGGGGGCAACCAAACAAACACAGAGAGAACATACAAACTCCGCACAGATAGCATCCCAGGTCCAGAATTAAATCCAGAGCCACAGCACAGTGAGTTAGCAATGCTAACCACTGCCACACCCGATTTCCATAGATTATATTTGTATTTAAAAATTAAAGATTAATTATTTTGTTACTTATGTTTTGTATGTTATGGTAAGTGTATGTATGTTTTGTTTGATGGTAAGTGCATTGTATGGTTCTATCTTGTTGTTCAGGTCATATACCATGCTGCTAAACTGAAAACATACTGTAACTCCTTTATTATAACACATACCTAACATTTCAAAAAGCACCCTGAATTCAAATAGTAATTGTCAAATACTGTAAAGTATTTGTGAAATTTGCCTGTTAATGTCTGCCCATTTTTTCCTTTACAGATGCAATTAAAGTGTAACTCTCTAGTTTCTGTGCTAAAGGAAAACCTTTCTAAAGTAAAGAATATCAAAGTTACTTGTGCGCCTATCCCAACAAAGCTTGAAGAGGTAAGAAAATAATCTACGTTTGTGATATGGGTCTCGGCAATCATGAGGTTTATGGATGCCCATGGTTTTAAAGGCAAATTAGTGGCTAACTTTTAACATATTGAATTATACTTTATTGTACTTCAAAGTGACAATTATTTGGATTTTAAACTTTCCTTAAATTGATTACACTGTGTATCATGTAACATTATAACAAACAGTTAAGGGCAATGTTAAAGTCTTTGTGAATTCACAAAAGATCAAAAAATTAATAAAACAAAAATTGTTTAAATGTTCGTTAAATAACTCACTCTGTTCATATTTAGCAGAATCTTAAGCCTTTTAAAGTTTATCTAAAGGTGCTCTGAAACTTGTTCAGGAGAAGGTCAAATTGTATTTACACTCTTATGTTCTCTTACATACAATAGACATAGTTGCCTGCACAATTCTGCACGTATCTTTTATAGCACTCTACGTTTAGTTTTTTCCGGAGTCAAAGGTCTCTCACACTCAGTATTTTTAAATATTAATTTTTGTTGCTTTTTCCTCTTCCACTTCTCTTTCCTCACCTCTTCTCCAATAAGCAGTTCTCCACTCTCAGTCTACCCACAATAAATCTCCTCCCTGCAATTCGCACAATGTCCACTCTTTTCTTCCAATGTCATTAACCATCCTTGGGACTGGTAACAATCACAGCCATTTTGTATCCATTCTGTCTTCAACTACTGTAATGTAATGTAATGTGATGTTTCTTTATTAGCCCTATACAATTTCTTGCATTAGGAATTCGTCTTTTCGCGTAACCCAGATTTTCTCCATGAGACACAGATACACAGACAGGGAGAGAAGCTTGGGGTCAGAGCGCAGGGTCAGCCATCGTACGGCGCACCTGGAGCAGTTGGGGTTAAGGGCCTTGCTCAGGGGCCCAACGGAGTAGGATTCCTCTGCCAACCGCGGGATTTGAACCGGCAACCTTCCAGCCACAGGCACAGATCCTTAGCCACAGAGCCACCGCTCCGCCCCCAAGTATCCCCACTCACTCCAATCTCTCCTCCAGCCTTCTCTCCATTTCTTGTCAAACAAACAAGCCAACTGCACCTACGGTCCCAGCCAGCCTGTCCTTGTTGTTATGTCTCTTTCTCCTTTTCCCATTCCTCCTCTTCACTGTTCCCATAAGACCTGTTCTGGTTACTAATGTTCACTCTGCCCTAAGGATGTGAACACACAACATCAGTCTGCACATGGGACAACTTTTTGCCACCCCTGGTGCCAGTGCCTCGCTTGCGAATCGATCTGCCACAGTGTTGGGTCCCCACCCCCCTTTCACCCCCCCATCCACTGGCACCTAAATAGAATGTCCCCCACTTTCTCCCATCCAAGCTTTCATCCTCAAATGTAACTGATATTTCTTCTTCATTGAGAAATCCACTGGAACCTGTCCTCATCTACTCGGTTCTTGTCACTTCTGCATGTGATCACTCATTACCAGTTCCTATTCTACTTCACCATCAGTACAGTTCACCTCTGGCTACTCTTTCCAGGTCATCACAACATGTTCTGCTGCCCACCACAGAATTCCTAACTCAAGCAAGCTAAGGTCTTGGGTTTTATACCTGTTCACTGACTTACATTCCATCGCCTGTATCATACTTCCTATTCATTACATTAGTCATCAGTGTTTCTCCGATACATTGCATATCCAAAGCTTCTCATCCACTCCATTCTACAGCACATTCTCTGATGAGCTCCTATGTATCTTTACAATATCCAAACATACCCAACCAAACAAAGCTCACACTCCAATAGCATTGAGGTCTGCACTGGTCTTTTGGGTTTCTCTTTATTTTTTGGGTGGCTGTGACAAATCTGACCTTCAACCAGGGTTGTCATTTCCTCAGACAGATTGGGTAAAACCAAAACCTTAAGTATCAAACAAAAGTAAAGTATGTTATCCCGTTATATTCATAGGCTCAATTTGTATAGTTTGGAATTTGAACTAAAATAGTATTGCTATACAGAAGTCTGGGAGGAGATCAAATTGTAATCTTGCACTTAAACTGTGTTCTTAAACATAAAGTTTCTTTATATTTGCTATTAGTTGCTATTATAGAAATATAAAGTTGCTATTATATATGCCTTCTCTCCTCTACAACTGCACCCTTGTAGCAGCTACCTGGCTAATTCCTTACCAGTGAAGGTGTAATGTCAGGAGAGAAATGATGAACCCTATGCTATTTCCCAGGCGAGGTGGAACGCAGGGTAAAGACAGAGAAGGGAAAAAACAGGGAGTACTTATCCAAAGCTGTAGTTGTTAACCGGTGTACATAAGTACTCTGGGATTCTAAGGGTGTGGTAGTGATTGGGGAGTGTGATATGGTAATTAGTCCAGACGGTGTCATTTGCAGGAATTGACAGGTGCTTGATTATGATTGTTTGGAGCTGTGTCAGAATGCCGGTGGCATTTATTCTGATTAGGCGGGGTTGTGACAGAGGGGAATTGTGACAGCTCTGCTCTTCAGCCAGGGCTGTCATTTTCTCAGCTAGGCGAGTTAGTGCCAAACACAAATTATTAAATATGCTATCCCTCTGCTTATTTTCTAGTAATTATGATTTGGCAGAACTACTGAAATACTTTTATTTCTAACTTTAATTTCTTATTAGTACAATCAATATTACTGTTATTGTACCCCAAAAATAGCATTTCATATAAGAAAAGTGCAAGATGATGATGATGCCAGTATTGCTTTCATCTTCCAACGAAAGATCTGGATTCAGATTCAGAAAACAATGTTAATGTTCTCACTTCTTGATAATCATGAAACAGCATTCAATTATAGCCACATAATGTGATATTCCATTATTACTGTATGTTCAGTCACAGAATTTTTCTTTATATTTTTCTGTTATTATAGCTGTTTTATCATATACAGATTTTGGTTAAGTCGTTATTAAAGTTTGCTAATAAACATGCATCAAATCAAGTGCGTCTTGATTTAAGATGTGAATTATTGAAATGCATCATTTTTTTCAATGTTCTTTTCAGGGAGTGCAAGATGGTAATCAGCATCTTCCAGGACAAAGGTCAGGGAGTGGGTCTTCCATAGGTCAACATAACTATGGGAGTCAAAAGCACTAGACTTTCGCAGGTAGTGAAATCAAAAGATGGACAGCAACATAATTCAAAACTGTGCTTTTCACTGCTAAGAACTTCAGACAATTTACAAAATTTGTTTAATATTTTTCTTTCATTCTTTTAGTACCTTGTCTTTGCTTCTCTTTTTTATTAATTGTTTTAAGTATCATTGTTACTCTTCTCAAGTTTATTAACATGGATCCAAAAGAACCATCCATTCTATTATTCACCCATCCACCCATTTTATAACCATTTCATCCAATACAGGGGAATGGGGTAGCCAGAGCCTATCGAGATCAGCAACTAGGGGCAGGATATACCTTCGATGGGATGCCAGTCCATCACAGGGCAAACACAGATACAGAGATGTACACACTCACTCCAGGGCCATTTTTCTCAGAAGCTAATTAACCTACCAGAATGTCTTTGGATGTGAACACAGGGAAAACATAAAAACTCCATGAAAATTGTACCCAAGAAATTGAACCCAGGGCCCCAGCTCCGTGTGCAGCAATGCTAATTACTGGGGAGCTGGAAGCAACAGGTGCAAGGCAGGGTATACCCTGGATGGGATGTCAGTCAATTGCAGGCCCTGTGGAAGGAAGCTGGAGCATGGAGCATGGAGGAAACCCACATGTACTTGGGGAGATTATATGAACCTACACACAGATAGCAGAATTGCTCCCAGAGCCTCAGCACTGTGAGACAGCAATGCTAACCACTGTGTCGCCATGTCTTCCCATATTATTATACACTCTAAGAAACCCTTTTCACGTTTTTTAAGTTGCTCTGCCTGTAGAGCAAGGATTTTATTTTCAACACAGTGCATCACATGCCAAGCTTTATGGGATCCATGTTGGATAAACCTTTTTTGGACATAAAGAGTATTCAGTTTTCATCCACAAGGTGGCATATTCATCTGATTCTTATCCCCTACCAGGCTGTGGAACAGTTGAAACTGTTGAAACTCAAACGTGATACAAAAGTGGAAAACAAATGATTGAAGTTCATTTCTGGATTCTGAAAAGGTGATGCATTTATTGATGACCAAAAACTGAGTATCTGCCATAAAACAAATTATATATTTAGTTTTCCTAAAGCTTCTGTGCTGTCTACATCTATCTTTGGAAGTCCCAGCTGCCTTTTACATTGCCTTTTACATTGTTTTTATTGATTTGGATTCAAATACAATTTATTTAGTGAATTTATGTTTGTGACTCCTCTCCTTTGCTATGGCAAATTTTCATTAACTTGGTATGATACTGTATTATTAGAAATACATGTGCAGCTGCAGCCTTCAACAGATTGCTGTGGCTGGAATGCAAAGCTACTATACAGGTATTATGACTTTCTTCTGAAAATGTCCCCTACACCACATATAATATGTAATTTCCAATTACATTATTTCTATCCTTAGAATAGGTTCAAATCCCACATGGAATACTACTATTTTATCCATGAACAAAGCACTTCACAGCAATTGCTCCAGGGTGTTTGAGTCAACATTGTTAATTACAATGTATTTGAAATGTATTTAACTTGTAAAATCAAACAATCAAGGGTTGTGGGTGGTGTTTAACTGGATGAATTACCATTTTTATCTGTATTAGTGTATTAGTAATATTCCATTCATCCATTATCTAACAGATTTATCCAGTTCAGGGACACTCACATACTGTATTTTCACATAAGCCGGTTTTCCCAGAAGCCAAATGATCTGCCAGTTTGTCTTTGGACTGTGGGAGTAAATTGGAGTACCCAGAGGAAACCCATACAAACACAGGGAGAACATACAGTACAACTTCCATGCAGATAACAACCCAGGCTTGAACTAAGCGTTCAATAATTGATAGTTGTTCCAACATGACTAGGTGAAAAGCTCATAGGGGGAATATGTCTGTTCCCATGTGTTCTCTCAGGCATAATAATAATAATAATAATAATAATAATAATAATAATAATAATAATAATAATAATAAATATATGTCCACATATTAAAGCATTACATGTGAGCCATTTCATAAATACCAAGACATTGTCAGTCCATTACAAATACAATAGGCTGATAGGAGATATTATGTACTTTAAGGATTATACTTCTGTCATGTCTGTAAAATGATGCTGCTATAGAATGCCTCTATCACAATCATTTACTCTTGCAAAATAACATGCCATAAGGTCTAAGGCACCAATATACATTTTCTGTTTACTCATTCATTTTTTTGGTTCCCTTTCATAATTTTTAGCTGGTTTCATTCTAATAATATTTATATCAACTATAGCTTTACACCCTCATATTTGAATATCTCTGGTCATTTATCCAGGTACTGTACATGAACATATCACATTTTTTCCCCACACTAAAGACCAAAAAATATGCATATTTATTTACATAATGCTTTTCAAGATTTAGTAATGAGACTGGAGAGCAGAAGCAGGAGGTATCCACTGGAGATTATTTTCCTTCCAATGAATCTGGGCTGAGACTTTTGAAAAGCAGCCAGCTTTTTCAGCTCAAGTCTGTTGGGAAATTTCAGAATTTCCTAATATTTATTATACAGTAAATCTTAGTATATTAATTAAAACACAAGTAGTGCATCATTTAAATAGAACAAATGAACACCAACACTTTTTATCTACAGAAGATACACAAAAAGTACATTGTTGTCAGTCTTGATGAACTCCGACTTGTTTCTGCTACTTCTGGGGTGAATAAATACCAGCAGGTTTACAGGAATTGTTTTTCCCTCTAAATGCTGCTTTCTCAATTTCCAATAAGGAAATCCAATCTTGCTTAATCTCATATGTGAATAATGTTCTCTGTAGTGACGTACTGTAATGACAAAGCCTAATAATATGCTGAATTACACTGATGTACTGTGGATTTCTCTTGGTGAAGTAATACACTCACAAATGCTGAAACTTCCACATTTTATTGCTACTATATGAATGTTCACCTTGCCAAAACATCTACTGTGTTGATCCTGTTGAATAATAAATCCACTCTTAAATTTCACTTATAACTGAAATTGCCATCTACAAACAAAGCAAAATAAATAAAAGATATTTTAAATTTTCAACAAAACATGTTTTTTGTTAAATTATTTTGAAGGATGACTGGTCCTCTCTTTGCATTTACAGTACATAAAGAGATGAAAGGCAGAATGTAGGATATTGTTATCAATCAGAGGAAATTCTGAGACTTTAACCTGTTCTTAGAATGATACATTGTAATGAACAGTTCTTTCTGGACCCTATGTGGACGACACAATCCGAAGAAGCGGGGAAACACTAGGAAAAAGTCATGCAGGAATACGGGGCTGAAAATTGGAGGGCGTGTCCAAAGTGTGCTGGTTCACGGGGAAGGTGTGGCCGAGACAAACAATCCAAAAGTAATCCATAGAGGGAATCCAAAAACACTTTTGCACTCAAACCATCAAACAAATTAACAACAATGTGCTGTTTAAAGAACATAAATCACACTTTTTAAAAATTATACATGAAAAAGGAATTAATGTCAGATTTCAATAAGGTAATTATTGCAAGCAAAGCGCAGCCTGCAGGAGTATTAATTTTTTTGGAACATTTATTATGCCATTTTAAGAGATTGCTATCTGTATGGTATTTGTATGCTCTCCCTGTCTTTGCGTTGGTGTCTTCTGGGTGCTCCAGTTAACCTTCAGTACTGGGTGTAGCTTGCTAGCTGGGATTTGCCCCTGCACCCTATCATCCTGACCAGGATTAATTGTTTTAGAAAATGGATGGATGGATAATGGAATTGGTAGTCCAGGCCATTAAGACTGCAGGGTTCTGACAATCCAAATGTTATCCCAAGTAGGAATTTTGCTCGGAGTGTGACAGTGGAAATGAAATACAAGGAAAAGGGAAAGGGGTAACATAGAGAAGAAAAACAGCAAGTAAAAGAAATCTGAACAATGAAGGAGAAAATAAGAAACCCAGCTCTCAGGAGAGCTTAGGAGTGACTGCAGCAATAATCACACAAATGTAGAACTTTAAAAGAGCAAGAGTTCACCTTAGTGCTTTCCATCATGAGGAAATGCTGTAGGAATTTTATTGTGTAGTTCTGGTAGTGTTACCATTGCACTTCATCTCCAAATGGGCTGTTCATGTACTCACATCTCTCTGACTGGCACAAAGAACATACTGTATCTTTACAAGATTAAGAAATCAATATTTTTGAAGGCCAAAATCAATATTTACTTTGAGGGGCACAATACATAAACACCCTCTACTCCTTTCCACGATTGTCTACTGTTACCTTTCCCACAATGTACCATTGAGCAAGTTATTGATTTGCTTTAGTACTGCCTCCTTCATCATGTTTTCAAATTTACTGGAAAGTTTGAAACTCGAAGTCATATCATGACACAATTCCCCCAAAATAAAGTTTCCTAAATTCCTCAAAGGCAAACATCCACCATGTTCTGCAGTGTGTTGCACAATTTCAGAACATTCAAAAGGCTGTCTGCTGTCTGGGGCAGATTATAAACACCATCTGAGAGTAAAGAGCTCACTGACAAGATGAGAACTTCAGTTGAATATCTGCTGCTGCTCTGCATGGCTGCTGTGGCCACTGTGTCTCTAGCAAAGAAGACCTTCAGCTACATGGATGCTCTCTCAGCAGCGACAGCTCATTACAACCAGGAAAGTGTGGAGACTAATGCTTTCAAACCTCCCAAAGTAGCTCCTCTAAAGGGAATGGTAAGTCAGTATTGTCCAAGTCTCAGATTGTTTTTGCCTGGAAGTGAATTCTAAAACAGTCTGTACATAAAGACAACAACAATTAACTTTGATCAAAGCACTGAAGCATATTAAAACATTTAATAACAGTAGCCTTTTTGTTTATGCTACCAAAAAGGTTGTACCTTAAGGCAGGGGTTCACTCTCCTGATCTTGGAGAACCACATAAAAGTACCTACTGTGTTTTTTTTTCAGCTGTGCTTAATGACCAAACTGAAGCCTTCATTAAACTAATAAGATTCTTGTTTGGAACAGAATGGAACAGAATATTGGCAAGCTTGCAATTTCTTCTCTTAAGTTTGGGAATTTTTTTTAATGAAATGTAATACTTGAAAGGCTGCCTCTAACATGTTGTAGATTTAAAAGCCATAAAACAGTTCAAAGTTGTCCAATTATTCAGTCAATTAAGGCTTCAATTGAGTAACTGAGAGCTGAAATTGTTAAAACGGGAAGGTGGTCAGCACAATGATTTATATGAATCTTATGCAGGATGTGTCATGGTTTTCTCTCTTTTTCAGTCAATGTTCATTCCTGGTGATGGCTCTGGAACCGAGTATACTATAAGATTCATTTTGAAGGAGACTGTGTGCCCCAAACTTGTGGATTATGGAAAGGAAGAATGTGACTTCAAGGAAAATGGGGTGAGCTCTAGCTGTGCTTCATTCTTCACTATAGCCAAAAATACTGTACCCCTGATATAATATGTTTTCTTTGCGCACCCTACAACTAACTTCTAAAATGGTATAATGTTAATTCCTGCTATTAAGTGAAATCAATTTGGGGAAACTAAACTGAAATCAATATGTTACTAGGCTCACAGTATTTATTATTTTGCTACTCTCTGGGTGATTTGCAAACCAGGTCATTGATAACACCTTTGTTCTTTTGCAAAACACATCGCATTCAGTTCATCCAGATATCTACCAAGAGATAGTACAGCCCTTAAACACTTCTCAAGTCCTATAGCAGTAAACAACAGTGGGCATTTCCTCTTTCTCTTTTGCAGTCTTTAAAGAAGTGCACAGGTCTTGTCACGGTTGTGAGGGCTAAGCCAGGAGAAGCAAACGCTGTAGTAGTGACCTGTGAAGAAGTTACAGACCCAGAAGAGCGCAAGGTAAATCCTTCAAAAAAGTAGCTTAAAAGCCATCTCTGGAGTAAATTATTTCAACAGTGAATGTTTTGACATTGAATAAGGTTTGCATATTTTTTATGTTTAAAATATTATCTTCAACATAAATATGACATACCCTGATGCCTAGTGTAATTTAATCATGTACAGTATCACATTTTCTAAATATAAAAGGTATGATCAGAACAATTACACACAATGGACAGTATTCAACAAATTGAACCTTTACTGGAATCATGAAACACATGACAAGCAAGTACTAAAATCATTATTACACATCATTGCCAGCAGCCATATCACCCTGCAACTCACAACTGGCAACCCACTGAAGCTCAGCAGGGGTGAGCCTTGTCAGCACGAGAATGGGAAACCTCCTGGGAAAAACTAAGATCGCTGCTGGAAGAGGTGTTAGTGGGGCCAGCAGGGGGCACTCACCCTGCGGTCTATGTGGGTCCTAATGCCCCAGTATAGCGACAGGGACACTATACTGTAAACAGGCACTGTCCTTCGGATAAGACGTAAAACCGAGATCCTGACTCTCTGTGGTCATTAAAAATCCCAGGGCGTTTCTCAAAAAGAGTAGGGATGTTACCCTGGCGTCCTGGACAAGTTTCCCATTGGTCTTTACCAATCATGGCCTCCTAATAATCCCCATCTATGAATTGGCTTCATTACTCTGCTCTCCTCCCCACTGAGAGCTGGTGTGTGGTGAGCGTTCTGGCGCACTATGGCTGCCGTCGCATCATCCAGGTGGCTGCTGCACATTGGTGGTGGTGGAGGGGAGTCCCTGTCATTACTTGTAAAGCGCTTTGAGTGGAGTGTCCAGAAAAGTGCTATATAAGTGTAAGCAATTATTATTATTATGATGAAACACATGACAAGCAAGTACTAAAATCATCATTACACCTGGTAATATGTCCAGATATGAAATATATTTGTCTTAATCTTGTTTTTAAACCCAGACCTATCATACTTGGTGTTTTACTTGCTTTTCCACTTAATGATATAAATCCAGATTTGTCTCAGTATATTTAATGCCCCCTGATTTGTGAGTAGTTTGATGTCTGTGAATCACTAAGACATTTCTTCAATGAGATATTTATGTGAAAAAAGACTGCATTTAAGAAGAATAGAAAGAAAGCGGCCCAGAAAATATCAATAATTCAAATGTGCTTTTATGTCAGAATCTCAGAATGCCTGAAACACAAAAATATAAGAAATAATAAAAAAAATAGTTTGTAAGGCTATTTGGTGCCAATACATGTTCTATTTTTTAAAGTTTTTCTTGAATGATCAAAAAGTACTGTACATAATGTCTTTTCCTCACCTGCTATCTTTAATCTCTATTTCAGAAACTTGAAGAACCACCCAGCTGGTGGTATCTTTTTGGTAGATCATAAGAACATGTCAGGAACAGCAGCATTGTGCCTGGAGCTCACCTGCGGACAATTGTGAACTATATTTATGTTGTATAAACTATTGTGGAAGAAGATTTTATTCAATAAAGCTTTCTGAATTAATGAATGTTATTTGGTTGCTTTTATGTGTTTTGAAGAACCATTGAAACCACACACATTGTGTTTTTTTTAATTTACTTTCTTCATTTATGAGTCATTGTATACAGTAGGACCCTTTCCACAAATTATTTAGGGAAGTGGAATTTCTTTGGGCCTTCAAAGAGCAACAAAGGAAAATAAAGAGCAGAAGCCCTTTCCTGTCAAGTTAAGTCATCTTTTCATGAGGACCTATTTCTCTAGGTTAATTATTTTATATATTTTTCAATAACCGAAAATTAACTTAGATTTCAGATCAGTTTTATTATTAAGATGAATAATCATACACATGTAGCCATCTTGACAATGTTTTTCCTATACCCTATGATGGAAAATATTTGTTGGCAGTAGAATCAGGAGATATTAGGATCATACAGGCATTGAACTCCAGGGTTCAATGGCAAAACCATTTCTGGTATCTGTGATAATAGTAAAATCAGCTAGTATTTAAAACCTGGTACCTAGCTGTTCTTTGGGTTAAACAGTAATCCTTAAATTAATATTTACCCTATTTAATCAGGGTTAGCAACAAATAGTTATGAACTATCCACATAAAAACTATCCAGAATCTTTCAAAGCATTTGATAAATTGATTTGTCTGCTTTTAGAACACTTCAAAGACTTTTCATAGAACTAAGCAAAAATTATCTCTAGGTTGTAGGAATTTGTTCCCCAAAATTCCATATCAAAACTCCAAATGAAGTGGCCTTATCAGCGTTTGACCTAATTCTTTGTTTTAATTCACTTACTTTAAACTAGAACTTCTGAGGTAAAAGAAAAATACTTAAAACCACAAAAACCTAACTAACATTGTGGCTAGTCATATTGTGAAACTGTGGCAGAAATCTTAATATTAATTGAGGTTCACACCAGCAGGTCACCAACACCAATAATTTCATGTCTCTGATGCCCCACGTGAGAATGTTTATGTAGTGGCAATACTAATACGCCAGAATTAAGTGTTGCTGTGTTTTCCCAGGGAGGTCTCTCTCTCATCTCTGTGGTGCAGGACACACAGAGGTCATCCCTTGTGGGGTCTGATTTAAAGTGTTTTCTTACTGATAAGGAACAGTTCCCAGGATTAGTGATTGCCCAGCTATCATAATGGATGGGCTTGTCCTGGCACCAGGATGTCTGCTTAGGTCCACTCGGACCTTATAAACACCTGGCTGATGGTCCTAGAGTCAAGAGATCAATTTTACTCTTTCCAACAGTTGACCAACCAATCAGGAACCTGCAGGGCGTGGTAACCCCACATTGGTCTCATATGCCTGCCAAACTCTCAACCATTCATCGCCCATCTTTGTTCTACTTCAAAAACACAGCAGAGCTTAAACTTTCAGAACTTTGCTCCTCTGGCCACTCTCATGTTCTCTCAGACATCTTGGGTGTAGGTTTCTGCCTCATATGTTCCACTCTAAGTCTTATGCCTTTTTCTTTTGCTACCTGTTTTAGGTCGCCAAATGAGTCTGATGATATCAAATAAAATTTCAGCCCCAGTGTCAATCAGTTCCTCCCTGTGTAAGAGGTTTTCAATAGTGACCTTGATATTAATGCGTCTTACTTTTCCTCGCTGCTCTAACTCTCTTAAGAGTTGTTTAAAGCAGGCCTTCTCTGTGACTTTGGGGGTGGAGTCTGCACCTGAATCTGAGTCACTGACCTCCAGGCAAGAACCCTTCCACCCAATCAAATAGATTGAGGAAGAGGAAGGGGAAGGGTCTCCACCTCCTCCAGTGGAGGCGGGCGTGGCCCCCACTCCTGAAGTAGCGAGTATTAGTTCATTTACACTTCTGGTAGCCATCAGGAGAGGAGATCCTGGCTACACTAACAAGCAGAGACCCGCAGTTGCTGTTCCAGAAATGGAAGCTACAGTATATCGACAACGTAAGGGAATAACCAAGTGTTCATAGCTGCGCCATTCTCATAGCATCTAAGCCAGAGGCTCAGCTGTTTCTAAAAGTAAAACTACAAATCAGGGATTTTATGCCCTTGACTAGCACCAGCGTTACCTGCTTTTTAAATTGAATACCTGACTTGATCACAAAATACAATAATGATATTGATGATTTATAAAAAACACAGAACTGTATAATTCCTAAAGGGTGCTAAACATTTTTAATTAATCGATCTATCTTTATTGAAAAAATTAAAAGAAAACAAAATAATTTAGAGATCAGTCTAATGTACTGACAGATGGCTCCTTGAGGAAGCCACTAGCTCGGCTCAATACCAGACACCCAGTGGTCTGGAGCCAGGAAGGACGCCTGGTAATTGGGAAGAGTTGTTGAATTTGACAGGAAATGGAATTCCACTGGCGGATAAAGCTATTCGGATAGGCTCTCTACTAAACTAACCATTGCTTTAAGTAATTATTGGAGTTTAAAATGTCTTTGTGGGAAGTAAGAGATTCAGTGTACATTTAGGCTGAAGAAAAGAAAGAAGGAAAGTGTAATGGAATCGTTCTTTCAGGACCCTAAACAGACGACACGATCCTGGGTAGAGTTAGGAAAACACGGGGAAAAAGCATGAGGGAGTTGGGAATGAAAACGGGGTGGAAATCCAAAACCGGGTGGTCCATCCAAGACGAAGAGAATAAGAACGGGAACTGGGTCGGAACCAGCAGGAACAGGAACTTAAAAGCTTGATGGGACCAGGCACTTCCAGGAACAGGGAGCAGGTGCGGGAAATGAGTAAAGAACAAGGAAGGACTGGAGCGTTCTTAAGAGGAGGGGTTTACGAACTTGACAGAAAGTGAGAACTCCACAGCTAGGTGTTCTTAGTAGAGCCAGAATGTTTTAGGCATTAGTTGTGTTTTAGGCAGAATGTTTTAGGCAAACTACAGGCAGCTTGAAGAAGATATATCAGCGCTTTCCTGAGGTACACCAAGTTGCGTGGGTAATTCCTTTACAAGGTTATGGATGTGTTGCTGCCATGATATAGGAGTTGCTTTCTGGACCAGAGGTGACATGAGATATCAGTGTTAGTTATATAAGAAAAACTGTAATATGTTCAGCTATTGTTTGTTTGTTGTGAGCTTTTTTATAGATGAAGGGCTAACTTTCCAAAATGCACTCTAATGTAAAAGACACTGTTATTGTTGATCTTCGCCACAAATACACCCTTAGTTCTCTTAGCATTCTAATTGATATTAAGTTTATTGCTTTCAAAAAAAGATGTATTATTGTACTAAAAGTAACTGCTGAGTTTTGGGAAGCTGTGAACAGAGCACACTGTACTCTTGCTCTGTGTACCTGAGGCCTCAGAGAGGGTGGTGAAACAGAGTGAGAAAGTGAAGAAATGGAGGGTGGTACCCAGAAATAAATGGTGAAATGTTATACTTTAGATTCATAATAATCTTTTATCTCAAACCTAAATGTAATTATTACGCTTTTTACTGTAAGTAAGAACCATGTATTCATGTCCTAATCAGGCAATTTGTTCTGTTAACCAGAACATTTAAATGCATACAGTATATTAAAATTTACAGGAATTATGAAATCACAATCAGTTATTTCAACATACATATTAAAAAAACTACCACAGCAGTTAAAGTATTAAGATCACATAAACAACACTCCAAATTCCTGTTGGCCTGTCAGACATTGGTGAGAAGCAGGCTACTATCAGTGCACCCCTAAAGTCATTTTTACTTCCAGCCCTTTAAAATTAATGTAATGTTTAATCAAACTAAGTATAGGAAATAGAATTAACTATTTAAAAATGCAACAATACAAACATGTTTTATGTGTTTAAAAGCTATTTACATTCTGTTGATATCTTCATTTTAAGTTAAAATTGAGCCATAATTAACCAAACATGGTGACAAAAACTGTACACAATCCTTTGTATACAGTCATACTTCTGGATTATAAAATGAACACGGCATTGCTTATTTAAAAACCTTCCACTTTTATCTACATATCATACAATACAATTAACCTGTTTTATTTCGGTCCCACAATTTCTAGAGGAGAACAATTAATGTGTCAGCATAAAAACCTAGTGTACGTTTTATTTATATCTTCTGCTGTTATATGCATGCAATACACCACACTGTCTACTTTAAATGTCTCAGTTTTACATGTCTTCATTTGTTGGTGTTATTTGCAAATTTCACTCGTTTACTATAACAGAATCATGATTCGCTAGCAGCCATATCACTCTGCAACTCACAACTGGCAGCCCACTGAAGCTAAGTAGGTATGAGCCTGGTCAGTACCTGGATGGGAAACCTCCTGGGGTTGCTGCTGGAAGAGGTGTTAGTGGGGCTAGCAGGGGGTGCTCACCCTGCGGTCTATGTGGGTCCTAATGCCCCAGTATAGTGATGGGGACACTATACTGTAAACAGGCGCCGTCCTTTGGATGAGATGTAAAACAGAGGCCCTGACTCTCTGTGGTCATTAAAAATCCCAGGGCATTTCTCAAAAAGAGTAGGGGTGTAACCCTGGCTTCCTGACCAAATTTCCCATAGGCCCTTACCAATCATGGCCTCCTAATAATCCCCATTTATGAATTGGCTTAATTACTCTGCTCTTCTGCCCACTGATAGCCGATGTGTGGTGAGCATTCTGGCGCACTATGGCTGCCGTCGCATCATCCAGGTGGATGCTGCACATTGGTGGTGGTGGAGGGGAGTCCCTGTCATTACCTGTAAAGCGCTTTGAGTGGAGTGTCCAGAAAAGCGC
Source organism: Lepisosteus oculatus (assembly GCF_040954835.1). Classification (NCBI taxonomy): domain Eukaryota; kingdom Metazoa; phylum Chordata; class Actinopteri; order Semionotiformes; family Lepisosteidae; genus Lepisosteus; species Lepisosteus oculatus. The sequence goes on from NC_090701.1 coordinate 30,434,994, forward strand.
TATATAAGTGTAACCAATTATTTATTATTATTAATGATTATTATCTTGTTTTCCTGTGGTATTTATCATGTTAAATAAGAAAGTTTCCTACAGTTTTCCTTCTTGGTCTGTCTTTTAAAATGGTAAAACTTTCCCTGTCATTATTCCTTTTAGCAAGGAAATGTATTTAATCAACTGGATTAAGAAAAAAACACCTGCTTTGTCATTTTTTTGGTGTATATAGTATACATCTGCACCCAAACCATCAAATAAATTAACAACAATGGCTTATAGATGTGCTGTTTAAGGAACATCAATCACACATTTTAGAAATGATACATAAAAAGGAATTAATGTCAGATTTCAATAAGGTAATCACTGCAAGCAAAGTGCAGCTTGTAGGAGTATTCATTTTTTCAGAACATTGTGCCATGTGAAGAGATTTCCAAAACTGAAATTAAGAGAAATTTATATTTATAAATTGCACATTATTCTTAAGTGTATTTTGTCACATCCAAGAATAAGAAGAGTTAATTTATTCTATTTCTTATCTATTTGGGTCTTATGTCAGAAGGACTTACAGACCACACTTGAGAGAGTCAGAATTACTGCAGATTGTGCGGGGTGATATCTAGTGAGTTGGAGACCATTCTGTGTAAGTAGGAGCCACTCTCAAGGTCGATAAAACTGTTCTCAGCAGAATGTGCTAAAATGCTTAGGGGATTACCATCAAGAGCATAGTGGAGGATTCCTAATGTTGATAAACTAAGAGTTGAGACAATGTCATAATTGGTGTACTCAAGGCCAAGAAAGCTGTCCTGTGCTGATTATTCCTTATAATGACATTGTTTTTGACACTAAGGGCAGCTGATCAAGGTCTAGTCAGTGTTTTAAGGAAAGTGTTGGTGTTTATGGCAGCATTATGGTGCAGTGCATAGCATAAATGTCTCACAACAATGGAATCCTGGGTTTAAGTCCTGGGGTACTATCTGCATGGTATTAGTATGCTCTCCCTGTCTTTGCGTTGGTGTCTTCTGGGTGCTCCAGTTAACCTACAGTACTGGACTGGTAGCTTGCTAACTGGGATTTGCCCCTGCTCCCTGTCATCCTGACCAGGATTAAGTGTTTTAGAAAATGGATGGATGGATATTGGAATTGGTGTAACGGACAGTTCTTTCTGGACCCTATGCGGACGACACAATTAGGGGAAAAGTGAGGAAACACTGGGGAAAAAGTCATGCAGGAGACAGGAATGAGGACAGGGGGGCGTGTCCATGGTGTGCTGGTGCACAGGGGTGGTGTGGCCAAGGCAAACAATGCAAAAGTAATCCAGACAGGGAATCCAAAAAATGGGCAAAGTCCAAAGCAAGGCGATCCATCAGGAACAGATGGGTTAAAACCAGGAGCTGTGTCGGAACCGGCAGGGGGAACAGGAGTAGAAACAGAAGGTTAAAAACATAATGGAGCCAGGCGATTCCAGGTCCCAGGCTCGCACGATATGGGAATCAGATGCAGAGCCCGGACCTGACTGAGTGTCTGGCTTTTAAGGGGAATGGAAATGAGGCTGGTACAAGGGGCTGGTGCACAAAATTAGGTCCGAAGTGAAAAGAGCCGGAGCGCCCTTAAGGAGGAGGGACTACAATCGTGAAAATTGGCAGTCCAGGCCATTAAGACTGCAGGGTTCTGATTTTTTCATCCAAGTGTTATCCCAAGTAGGAAGTTTGCTCATAGTATGACAGTGGAAATGAAATACAAGGAAAAGGGAAAGGGGTAAAATATAGAAGAAAAACAGTAAATAAAGCAATCTGAACAATGAAGGAGAAAATAAGAAACCCAGCTCTCAGGAGAGCTTAGGAGTGACTGTAGCAATAAACACACAAATGTAGAAATTTAAAAGAGCAAGAGGTCACCTTAGTGCTTACCATCATGAGGAAATGCTGTAGGAGTTTTATTGTGTAGTTCTGGTCGTGTTATCACTGACCATTGCACTCCCTCTCTGAATGGGCTGTTCACGTACTCACATCTCTCTGACTGGCACAAAGAACATACTGTATCTTTACAAGATTAAGAAATTGATATTTTTGAAGGCCAAAATCAATATTTACTTTGAGGGGCACGATACATAAACACTCTCTACTCCTTTCCATGACTGTCTACTGTTACAATCAGTGTGCCATTGAGCAAGTTATTGATTTGCTTTAGTACTGCCTCCTTCATCTTGTTTTCAAATTTACTGGAAAGTTTGAAACTTGAAGTCATATCATGACACAATTCCCCCAAAATAAAGTTTCCTAAATTCCTCAAAGGCAAACATCCACCATGTTCTGCAGTGTGTTGCACAATTTCAGAACATTCAAAAGGCTGTCTGCTGTCTGGGGCAGATTATAAACACCATCTGAGAGTAAAGAGCTCACTGACAAGATGAGAACTTCAGTTGAATATCTGCTGCTGCTCTGCATGGCTGCTGTGGCCACTGTGTCTCTAGCAAAGAAGACCTTCAGCTACATGGATGCTCTCTCAGCAGCGACAGCTCATTACAACCAGGAAAGTGTGGAGACTAATGCTTTCAAACCTCCCAAAGTAGCTCCTCTAAAGGGAATGGTAAGTCAGTATTGTCCAAGTCTCAGATTGTTTTTGCCTGGAAGTGAATTCTAAAACAGTCTGTACATAAAGACAACAACAATTAACTTTGATCAAAGCACTGAAGCATATTAAAACATTTAATAACAGTAGCCTTTTTGTTTATGCTACCAAAAAGGTTGTACCTTAAGGCAGGGGTTCACTCTCCTGATCTTGGAGAACCACATAAAAGTACCTACTGTGTTTTTTTTTCAGCTGTGCTTAATGACCAAACTGAAGCCTTCATTAAACTAATAAGATTCTTGTTTGGAACAGAATGGAACAGAATATTGGCAAGCTTGCAATTTCTTCTCTTAAGTTTGGGAATTTTTTTTAATGAAATGTAATACTTGAAAGGCTGCCTCTAACATGTTGTAGATTTAAAAGCCATAAAACAGTTCAAAGTTGTCCAATTATTCAGTCAATTAAGGCTTCAATTGAGTAACTGAGAGCTGAAATTGTTAAAACGGGAAGGTGGTCAGCACAATGATTTATATGAATCTTATGCAGGATGTGTCATGGTTTTCTCTCTTTTTCAGTCAATGTTCATTCCTGGTGATGGCTCTGGAACCGAGTATACTATAAGATTCATTTTGAAGGAGACTGTGTGCCCCAAACTTGTGGATTATGGAAAGGAAGAATGTGACTTCAAGGAAAATGGGGTGAGCTCTAGCTGTGCTTCATTCTTCACTATAGCCAAAAATACTGTACCCCTGATATAATATGTTTTCTTTGCGCACCCTACAACTAACTTCTAAAATGGTATAATGTTAATTCCTGCTATTTAGTGAAATCAATTTGGGGAAACTAAACTGAAATCAATATGTTACTAGGCTCACAGTATTTATTATTTTGCTACTCTCTGGGTGATTTGCAAAGCAGGTCATTGATAACACCTTTGTTCTTTTGCAAAACACATCGCATTCAATTCATCCAGATATCTACCAAGAGATAGTACAGCCCTTAAACACTTCTCAAGTCCTATAGCAGTAAACAACAGTGGGCATTTCCTCTTTCTCTTTTGCAGTCTTTAAAGAAGTGCACAGGTCTTGTCACGGTTGTGAGGGCTAAGCCAGGAGAAGCAAACGCTGTAGTAGTGACCTGTGAAGAAGTTACAGACCCAGAAGAGCGCAAGGTAAATCCTTCAAAAAAGTAGCTTAAAAGCCATCTCTGGAGTAAATTATTTCAACAGTGAATGTTTTGACATTGAATAAGGTTTGCATATTTTTTATGTTTAAAATATTATCTTCAACATAAATATGACATACCCTGATGCCTAGTGTAATTTAATCATGTACAGTATCACATTTTCTAAATATAAAAGGTATGATCAGAACAATTACACACAATGGACAGTATTCAACAAATTGAACCTTTACTGGAATCATGAAACACATGACAAGCAAGTACTAAAATCATTATTACACATCATTGCCAGCAGCCATATCACCCTGCAACTCACAACTGGCAACCCACTGAAGCTCAGCAGGGGTGAGCCTTGTCAGCACGAGAATGGGAAACCTCCTGGGAAAAACTAAGATCGCTGCTGGAAGAGGTGTTAGTGGGGCCAGCAGGGGGCACTCACCCTGCGGTCTATGTGGGTCCTAATGCCCCAGTATAGCGACAGGGACACTATACTGTAAACAGGCACTGTCCTTCGGATAAGACGTAAAACCGAGATCCTGACTCTCTGTGGTCATTAAAAATCCCAGGGCGTTTCTCAAAAAGAGTAGGGATGTTACCCTGGCGTCCTGGACAAGTTTCCCATTGGTCTTTACCAATCATGGCCTCCTAATAATCCCCATCTATGAATTGGCTTCATTACTCTGCTCTCCTCCCCACTGAGAGCTGGTGTGTGGTGAGCGTTCTGGCGCACTATGGCTGCCGTCGCATCATCCAGGTGGCTGCTGCACATTGGTGGTGGTGGAGGGGAGTCCCTGTCATTACTTGTAAAGCGCTTTGAGTGGAGTGTCCAGAAAAGTGCTATATAAGTGTAAGCAATTATTATTATTATGATGAAACACATGACAAGCAAGTACTAAAATCATCATTACACCTGGTAATATGTCCAGATATGAAATATATTTGTCTTAATCTTGTTTTTAAACCCAGACCTATCATACTTGGTGTTTTACTTGCTTTTCCACTTAATGATATAAATCCAGATTTGTCTCAGTATATTTAATGCCCCCTGATTTGTGAGTAGTTTGATGTCTGTGAATCACTAAGACATTTCTTCAATGAGATATTTATGTGAAAAAAGACTGCATTTAAGAAGAATAGAAAGAAAGCGGCCCAGAAAATATCAATAATTCAAATGTGCTTTTATGTCAGAATCTCAGAATGCCTGAAACACAAAAATATAAGAAATAATAAAAAAAAATAGTTTGTAAGGCTATTTGGTGCCAATACATGTTCTATTTTTTAAAGTTTTTCTTGAATGATCAAAAAGTACTGTACATAATGTCTTTTCCTCACCTGCTATCTTTAATCTCTATTTCAGAAACTTGAAGAACCACCCAGCTGGTGGTATCTTTTTGGTAGATCATAAGAACATGTCAGGAACAGCAGCATTGTGCCTGGAGCTCACCTGCGGACAATTGTGAACTATATTTATGTTGTATAAACTATTGTGGAAGAAGATTTTATTCAATAAAGCTTTCTGAATTAATGAATGTTATTTGGTTGCTTTTATGTGTTTTGAAGAACCATTGAAACCACACACATTGTGTTTTTTTTAATTTACTTTCTTCATTTATGAGTCATTGTATACAGTAGGACCCTTTCCACAAATTATTTAGGGAAGTGGAATTTCTTTGGGCCTTCAAAGAGCAACAAAGGAAAATAAAGAGCAGAAGCCCTTTCCTGTCAAGTTAAGTCATCTTTTCATGAGGACCTATTTCTCTAGGTTAATTATTTTATATATTTTTCAATAACCGAAAATTAACTTAGATTTCAGATCAGTTTTATTATTAAGATGAATAATCATACACATGTAGCCATCTTGACAATGTTTTTCCTATACCCTATGATGGAAAATATTTGTTGGCAGTAGAATCAGGAGATATTAGGATCATACAGGCATTGAACTCCAGGGTTCAATGGCAAAACCATTTCTGGTATCTGTGATAATAGTAAAGTCAGCTAGTATTTAAAACCTGGTACCTAGCTGTTCTTTGGGTTAAACAGTAATCCTTAAATTAATATTTACCCTATTTAATCAGTGTTAGCAACAAATAGTTATGAACTATCCACATAAAAACTATCCAGAATCTTCCAAAGCATTTGATAAATTGATTTGTCTGCTTTTAGAACACTTCAAAGACTTTTCATAGAACTAAGCAAAAATTATCTCTAGGTTGTAGGAATTTGTTCCCCAAAATTCCATATCAAAACTCCAAATGAAGTGGCCTTATCAGCGTTTGACCTAATTCTTTGTTTTAATTCACTTACTTTAAACTAGAACTTCTGAGGTAAAAGAAAAATACTTAAAACCACAAAAACCTAACTAACATTGTGGCTAGTCATATTGTGAAACTGTGGCAGAAATCTTAATATTAATTGAGGTTCACACCAGCAGGTCACCAACACCAATAATTTCATGTCTCTGATGCCCCACGTGAGAATGTTTATGTAGTGGCAATACTAATACGCCAGAATTAAGTGTTGCTGTGTTTTCCCAGGGAGGTCTCTCTCTCATCTCTGTGGTGCAGGACACACAGAGGTCATCCCTTGTGGGGTCTGATTTAAAGTGTTTTCTTACTGATAAGGAACAGTTCCCAGGATTAGTGATTGCCCAGCTATCATAATGGATGGGCTTGTCCTGGCACCAGGATGTCTGCTTAGGTCCACTCGGACCTTATAAACACCTGGCTGATGGTCCTAGAGTCAAGAGATCAATTTTACTCTTTCCAACAGTTGACCAACCAATCAGGAACCTGCAGGGCGTGGTAACCCCACATTGGTCTCATATGCCTGCCAAACTCTCAACCATTCATCGCCCATCTTTGTTCTACTTCAAAAACACAGCAGAGCTTAAACTTTCAGAACTTTGCTCCTCTGGCCACTCTCATGTTCTCTCAGACATCTTGGGTGTAGGTTTCTGCCTCATATGTTCCACTCTAAGTCTTATGCCTTTTTCTTTTGCTACCTGTTTTAGGTCGCCGAATGAGTCTGATGATATCAAATAAAATTTCAGCCCCAGTGTCAATCAGTTCCTCCCTGTGTAAGAGGTTTTCAATAGTGACCTTGATATTAATGCGTCTTACTTTTCCTCGCTGCTCTAACTCTCTTAAGAGTTGTTTAAAGCAGGCCTTTTCTGTGACTTTGGGGGTGGAGTCTGCACCTGAATCTGAGTCACTGACCTCCAGGCAAGAACCCTTCCACCCAATCAAATAGATTGAGGAAGAGGAAGGGGAAGGGTCTCCACCTCCTCCAGTGGAGGCGGGCGTGGCCCCCACTCCTGAAGTAGCGAGTATTAGTTCATTTACACTTCTGGTAGCCATCAGGAGAGGAGATCCTGGCTACACTAACAAGCAGAGACCCGCAGTTGCTGTTCCAGAAATGGAAGCTACAGTATATCGACAACGTAAGGGAATAACCAAGTGTTCATAGCTGCGCCATTCTCATAGCATCTAAGCCAGAGGCTCAGCTGTTTCTAAAAGTAAAACTACAAATCAGGGATTTTATGCCCTTGACTAGCACCAGCGTTACCTGCTTTTTAAATTGAATACCTGACTTGATCACAAAATACAATAATGATATTGATGATTTATAAAAAACACAGAACTGTATAATTCCTAAAGGGTGCTAAACATTTTTAATTAATCGATCTATCTTTATTGAAAAAATTAAAAGAAAACAAAATAATTTAGAGATCAGTCTAATGTACTGACAGATGGCTCCTTGAGGAAGCCACTAGCTCGGCTCAATACCAGACACCCAGTGGTCTGGAGCCAGGAAGGACGCCTGGTAATTGGGAAGAGTTGTTGAATTTGACAGGAAATGGAATTCCACTGGCGGATAAAGCTATTCGGATAGGCTCTCTACTAAACTAACCATTGCTTTAAGTAATTATTGGAGTTTAAAATGTCTTTGTGGGAAGTAAGAGATTCAGTGTACATTTAGGCTGAAGAAAAGAAAGAAGGAAAGTGTAATGGAATCGTTCTTTCAGGACCCTAAACAGACGACACGATCCTGGGTAGAGTTAGGAAAACACGGGGAAAAAGCATGAGGGAGTTGGGAATGAAAACGGGGTGGAAATCCAAAACCGGGTGGTCCATCCAAGACGAAGAGAATAAGAACGGGAACTGGGTCGGAACCAGCAGGAACAGGAACTTAAAAGCTTGATGGGACCAGGCACTTCCAGGAACAGGGAGCAGGTGCGGGAAATGAGTAAAGAACAAGGAAGGACTGGAGCGTTCTTAAGAGGAGGGGTTTACGAACTTGACAGAAAGTGAGAACTCCACAGCTAGGTGTTCTTAGTAGAGCCAGAATGTTTTAGGCATTAGTTGTGTTTTAGGCAGAATGTTTTAGGCAAACTACAGGCAGCTTGAAGAAGATATATCAGCGCTTTCCTGAGGTACACCAAGTTGCGTGGGTAATTCCTTTACAAGGTTATGGATGTGTTGCTGCCATGATATAGGAGTTGCTTTCTGGACCAGAGGTGACATGAGATATCAGTGTTAGTTATATAAGAAAAACTGTAATATGTTCAGCTATTGTTTGTTTGTTGTGAGCTTTTTTATAGATGAAGGGCTAACTTTCCAAAATGCACTCTAATGTAAAAGACACTGTTATTGTTGATCTTCGCCACAAATACACCCTTAGTTCTCTTAGCATTCTAATTGATATTAAGTTTATTGCTTTCAAAAAAAGATGTATTATTGTACTAAAAGTAACTGCTGAGTTTTGGGAAGCTGTGAACAGAGCACACTGTACTCTTGCTCTGTGTACCTGAGGCCTCAGAGAGGGTGGTGAAACAGAGTGAGAAAGTGAAGAAATGGAGGGTGGTACCCAGAAATAAATGGTGAAATGTTATACTTTAGATTCATAATAATCTTTTATCTCAAACCTAAATGTAATTATTACGCTTTTTACTGTAAGTAAGAACCATGTATTCATGTCCTAATCAGGCAATTTGTTCTGTTAACCAGAACATTTAAATGCATACAGTATATTAAAATTTACAGGAATTATGAAATCACAATCAGTTATTTCAACATACATATTAAAAAAACTACCACAGCAGTTAAAGTATTAAGATCACATAAACAACACTCCAAATTCCTGTTGGCCTGTCAGACATTGGTGAGAAGCAGGCTACTATCAGTGCACCCCTAAAGTCATTTTTACTTCCAGCCCTTTAAAATTAATGTAATGTTTAATCAAACTAAGTATAGGAAATAGAATTAACTATTTAAAAATGCAACAATACAAACATGTTTTATGTGTTTAAAAGCTATTTACATTCTGTTGATATCTTCATTTTAAGTTAAAATTGAGCCATAATTAACCAAACATGGTGACAAAAACTGTACACAATCCTTTGTATACAGTCATACTTCTGGATTATAAAATGAACACGGCATTGCTTATTTAAAAACCTTCCACTTTTATCTACATATCATACAATACAATTAACCTGTTTTATTTCGGTCCCACAATTTCTAGAGGAGAACAATTAATGTGTCAGCATAAAAACCTAGTGTACGTTTTATTTATATCTTCTGCTGTTATATGCATGCAATACACCACACTGTCTACTTTAAATGTCTCAGTTTTACATGTCTTCATTTGTTGGTGTTATTTGCAAATTTCACTCGTTTACTATAACAGAATCATGATTCGCTAGCAGCCATATCACTCTGCAACTCACAACTGGCAGCCCACTGAAGCTAAGTAGGTATGAGCCTGGTCAGTACCTGGATGGGAAACCTCCTGGGGTTGCTGCTGGAAGAGGTGTTAGTGGGGCTAGCAGGGGGTGCTCACCCTGCGGTCTATGTGGGTCCTAATGCCCCAGTATAGTGATGGGGACACTATACTGTAAACAGGCGCCGTCCTTTGGATGAGATGTAAAACAGAGGTCCTGACTCTCTGTGGTCATTAAAAATCCCAGGGGGTTTCTCGAAAAGAGTAGGTGTGTAACCCCGGCGTCCTGACCAAATTTCCCATTGGCCCTCACCACTCATGGCCTCCTAATAATCCCCATCTATGAATTGGCTACATTACTCTGCTCTCCTCCCCACTGATAGCTGATGTGTGGTGAGCATTCTGGCGCACTATGGCTGCTGTCCCATAATCCAGGTGGATACTGCATATAGGTGGTGGTGGAGGGGAGTCCCCATTACCTGTAAAGCGCTTTGAGTGGAGTGTCCAGAAAAGTGCTATATAAGTGTAACCAATTATTTATTATTATTAATGATTATTATCTTGTTTCCCTGTGGTATTTATCATGTTAAATAAGAAAGTTTTCTACAGTTTTCCTTCTTGGTCTGTCTTTTAAAATGGTAAAACTTTCCCTGTCATTATTACTTTTAGCAAGGAAATGTATTTAATCAACTGGATTAAGAAAAAAACACCTGCTTTGTCATTTTTTTGGTGTATATAGTATACATCTGCACCCAAACCATCAAATAAATTAACAACAATGGCTTATAGATGTGCTGTTTAAGGAACATCAATCACACATTTTAGAAATGATACATAAAAAGGAATTAATGTCAGATTTCAATGAGGTAATCACTGCAAGCAAAGTGCAGCTTGCAGGAGTATTCATTTTTTCAGAACATTGTGCCATGTGAAGAGATTTATATTTATAAATTGCACATTATTCTTATTTATGTATTTTGTCACATCCAAGAATAAAAAGAGTTAATTTATTCTATTTCTTATCTATTTGGGTCTTATGTCGGAAGGACTTACAGACCACACTTGAGAGAGTCAGAATTACTGCAGATTGTGCGGGGTGATATCTAGTGAGTTGGAGACCATTCTGTGTAAGTAGGAGCCACTCTCAAGGTCGATAAAACTGTTCTCAGCAGAATGTGCTAAAATGCTTAGGGGATTACCATCAAGAGCATAGTGGAGGATTCCTAATGTTGATAAACTAAGAGTTGAGACAATGTCATAATTGGTGTACTCAAGGCCAAGAAAGCTGTCCTGTGCTGATTATTCCTTATAATGACATTGTTTTTGACACTAAGGGCAGCTGATCAAGGTCTAGTCAGTGTTTTAAGGAAAGTGTTGGTGTTTATGGCAGCATTATGGTGCAGTGCATAGCATAAATGTCTCACAACAATGGAATCCTGGGTTTAAGTCCTGGGGTACTATCTGCATGGTATTAGTATGCTCTCTCTGTCTTTGCATTGGTGTCTTCTGGGTGCTCCAGTTAACCTACAGTACTGGACTGGTAGCTTGCTAACTGGGATTTGCCCCTGCTCCCTGTCATCCTGACCAGGATTAAGTGTTTTAGAAAATGGATGGATGGATATTGGAATTGGTGTAACGGACAGTTCTTTCCGGACCCTATGCGGACGACACAATTAGGGGAAATGTGAGGAAACACTGGGGAAAAAGTCATGCAGGAGACAGGAATGAGGACAGGGGGGCGTGTCCATGGTGTGCTGGTGCACAGGGGTGGTGTGGCCAAGGCAAACAATGCAAAAGTAATCCAGACAGGGAATCCAAAAAATGGGCAAAGTCCAAAGCAAGGCGATCCATCAGGAACAGATGGGTTAAAACCAGGAGCTGTGTCGGAACCGGCAGGGGGAACAGGAGCAGAAACAGAAGGTTAAAAACATAATGGAGCCAGGCGATTCCAGGTCCCAGGCTGGCACGATATGGGAATCAGATGCAGAGCCCGGACCTGACTGAGTGTCTGGCTTTTAAGGGGAATGGAAATGAGGCTGGTACAAGGGGCTGGTGCACAAAATTAGGTCCGAAGTGAAAAGAGCCGGAGCGCCCTTAAGGAGGAGGGACTACAATCGTGAAAATTGGCAGTCCAGGCCATTAAGACTGCAGGGTTCTGATTTTTTCATCCAAGTGTTATCCCAAGTAGGAAGTTTGCTCATAGTATGACAGTGGAAATGAAATACAAGGAAAAGGGAAAGGGGTAAAATATAGAAGAAAAACAGTAAGTAAAGCAATCTGAACAATGAAGGAGAAAATAAGAAACCCAGCTCTCAGGAGAGCTTAGGAGTGACTGTAGCAATAATCACACAAATGTAGAAATTTAAAAGAGCAAGAGGTCACCTTAGTGCTTACCATCATGAGGAAATGCTGTAGGAGTTTTATTGTGTACTTCTGGTCGTGTTATCACTGACCATTGCACTCCCTCTCTGAATGGGCTGTTCACGGACTCACATCTCTCTGACTGGCACAAAGAACATACTGTATCTTTACAAGATTAAGAAATTGATATTTTTGAAGGCCAAAATCAATATTTACTTTGAGGGGCACGATACATAAACACTCTCTACTCCTTTCCATGACTGTCTACTGTTACAATCAGTGTGCCATTGAGCAAGTTATTGATTTGCTTTAGTACTGCCTCCTTCATCTTGTTTTCAAATTTACTGGAAAGTTTGAAACTTGAAGTCATATCATGACACAATTCCCCCAAAATAAAGTTTCCTAAATTCCTCAAAGGCAAACATCCACCATGTTCTGCAGTGTGTTGCACAATTTCAGAACATTCAAAAGGCTGTCTGCTGTCTGGGGCAGATTATAAACACCATCTGAGAGTAAAGAGCTCACTGACAAGATGAGAACTTCAGTTGAATATCTGCTGCTGCTCTGCATGGCTGCTGTGGCCACTGTGTCTCTAGCAAAGAAGACCTTCAGCTACACGGATGCTCTCTCAGCAGCGACAGCTCATTACAACCAGGAAAGTGTGGAGACTAATGCTTTCAAACCTCCCAAAGTAGCTCCTCTAAAGGGAATGGTAAGTCAGTATTGTCCAAGTCTCAGATTGTTTTTGCCTGGAAGTGAATTCTAAAACAGTCTGTACATAAAGACAACAACAATTAACTTTGATCAAAGCACTGAAGCATATTAAAACATTTAATAACAGTAGCCTTTTTGTTTATGCTACCAAAAAGGTTGTACCTTAAGGCAGGGGTTCACTCTCCTGATCTTGGAGAACCACATAAAAGTACCTACTGTGTTTTTTTTTCAGCTGTGCTTAATGACCAAACTGAAGCCTTCATTAAACTAATAAGATTCTTGTTTGGAACAGAATGGAACAGAATATTGGCAAGCTTGCATTTTCTTCTCTTAAGTTTGGGATTTTTTTTAATGAAATGTAATACTTGAAAGGCTGCCTCTAACATGTTGTAGATTTAAAAGCCATAAAACAGTTCAAAGTTGTCCAATTATTCAGTCAATTAAGGCTTCATTTGAGTAACTGAGAGCTGAAATTGTTAAAACGGGAAGGTGGTCAGCAGAATGATTTACATGACTCTTATGCAGGATGTGTCATGGTTTTCTCTCTTTTTCAGTCAATGTTCATTCCTGGTGATGGCTCTGGAACCGAGTATACTATAAGATTCATTTTGAAGGAGACTGTGTGCCCCAAACTTGTGGATTATGGAAAGGAAGAATGTGACTTCAAGGAAAATGGGGTGAGCTCTAGCTGTGCTTCATTCTTCACTATAGCCAAAAATACTGTACCCCTGATATAATATGTTTTCTTTGTGCACCCTACAACTAACTTCTAAAATGGTATAATGTTAATTCCTGCTATTTAGTGAAATCAATTTGGGGAAACTAAACTGAAATCAATATGTTATTAGGCGCACAGTATTTATTATTTTGCTACTCTCTGGGTGATTTGCAAAGCAGGTCATTGATAACATCTTTGTTCTTTTGCAAAACACATCGCATTCAGTTCATCCAGATAACTACCAAGAGATAGTACAGCCCTTAAACACTTCTCAAGTCCTATAGCAGTAAACAGTGGGCATTTCCTCTTTCTCTTTTGCAGTCTTTAAAGAAGTGCACAGGTCTTGTCATGGTTGTGAGGGCTAAGCCAGGAGAAGCAAGCGCTGTAGTAGTGACCTGTGAAGAAGTTACAGACCCAGAAGAGCGCAAGGTAAATCCTTCAAAAAAGTAGCTTAAAAGCCATCTCTGGAGTAAATTATTTCAACTGTGAATGTTTTGACATTGAATAAGGTGTGCATATTTTTTGTTTTAAATATTATCTTCAACACAAATATGACATACCCTGATGCCTAGTGTATTTTAATCATGTACAGTATCACATTTTCTAAACATAAAAGGTATGATCAGAACAATTACACGTGATTGCCAGTATTCAACAAATTGAACCTTTACTGACAATCATGAAACACATGACAAGCAAGTACTAAAATCATCATTACACCTGGTAATATGTCCAGATATGAAAAATATTTGTCTTAATCTTGTTTTTAAACCCAGACCTGTCATACTTGGTGTTTTACTTGCTTTTACACTTAATGATTGAAATCCAGATTTTTCTCAGTATGTTTAATGCCTCCTGATTTGTTAGTAGTTTGATGTCTGTGAATCACTAAGACACTCTTCAATGAGATATTTATGTGAAAAAGGACTGTATTTAAGAAGAAAAGAAAGAAAGAAAGTGGCCTAAAAATATCAATATTTCAATTGTGCTTATATGTCATAATCATAGAATGCCTGAAAAACTAAACAAAAACAAATAATTAAAATGGCTTTTTTGTGCCAATACGTGTAATGTTTTTTTTAGTTTTTCTTGAATTATCAAAAAGTACGTAATGTCTTTTTATTACCTGCTATCTTTAATCTCTATTTTAGAAACTTGAAGAACCACCCAGCTGGTGGTATCTTTTTGGTGGATCATAAGAACATGTCAGGAATAGCAGTATTTTCCCAGAAGCTCACCTGCGGACTTTTGTGACCAAGATTTATGTTTATCATTGTACTGACCATTGTGGATGATTTGATTCAATAAAGCTCTTTTATTACATGCTTTCTGTATGCTTTTGTGTGTTTTGAAGAACCACTGTGGTCGGCAACATTTTTATATAAGGTTTTCTATATTAATTCACTTCATTTAAGAGTCATTATATACAGTACAGTAGGAGCCTTTCCACAGATTATTTGGGGAAGCAGAATTCCTCTGGGCCTTCAAAGAGCAACAAAGGAAAATAAAGAGCAGAAGCCCTTTCTTATCCAGTTAAGTCATCTTTTCGTGAGGACCTACAGTATTGCACTAGATTAATTCTTTTATATATTTTTCAATAACCAAATAATAACCTATGACACAAAAAATAAACTTCAATTTCAGATCAGTTTAATTATTAAGAGAAATAATTATAACACGTGTAGCCATCTTGACAATGTTTTTACTTTACCCTATGATGGAAAATATTTGTTGGCACATACAGTACAGTAGAATCAGGAGATATTAGGATCATACAGGCACTGAACTCCAGGGTTCAGCTGTGTTATCTTTGAAGTTTTAACTGTCTGGGATAAAGTAAAGTCAGCATGTATTTAAAACCTGGTACCTAGCTGTGCTATGGGTTAAACATTTATCCTTAAATTAATATTTAACCTATTTAATTAGGGGCTTGCCACACTTATGAACTCTACATGAAAAATCTTCCAAACCATTTGATAGATCACTCTGAAAAATCTTTCTTCAGCACATCTGTCCAGGAGATTGTCTGCTTTTAGGTCACTTCAAAGAATTTTCATAGAAGTAAGCAGAAATTATCCCTAGGTTGTAATGTTCCTCAAAATTCTTGTCTAAACTCCAAATGAAGTTATCAGTGTTTAACTAATTCTTTGTATTAATTAATTTACTATAAACTAGAACATTCGAGTAAAAAGAAAAACACTTAAAACCACAAAAACTTAAATGGAGTTTTTAATTAAAGTTCGGGAGGAATGAAAGCAGCCGAGCTCATTCGACACAGCTGCCGCAATTCCCACTAATCCTGACGTAAGCAACCGGTCACCATACATATCAAATGTCACCCTCTCCTCTTCCTTGTTCGTTTTCTGCATGGTTCGTTTTCGCCTAGCTCGAATCCATGCTCCCTTCTCATGGATCTGCAAATTCGCTGCTCCAATGAAGACCTTTTCTGCAGCACAGCAGACTCTCCTACCCCTCTTGTCCAGTCTTCCCCCCCCCCGCTCCCCTCACCTCCGTCTCATCGCCTCCTTCACCCGCCTTGCCACATCAGCGCCGCTCATTTCCCAGCCAGTCCTCACAAGATTCAACTCCTCGCCGAAGACTGCGTTCTGCCGTCGTAGTCCCTCTCTCACCACAAACCCAGCCTTCCCGTCCCTCCACGGCAAAGTCTCCAAATAACCCCCGCTTCTCTCGAGGATGTCCCAGCCGCCGCGCTTCACGCACATCGGCTCCCCCTTCTCCTGGATCATCTCTTGCGATTTCCAACTGGACCGTAGCATGGAGTCCGTTTTAAAAGAAACGCTTCCAAAAAAGCCCTGTTTTCCCTGTACTTAACCGCAGTCTACACAAAGGAAACATCAGCCACACAGCTTCCCCCGGCGCCCTCCGATGACACCACCCGCGCCGCCGCCACTCATCCCAACGTGAGGACCCCGAGTCCGTCCGCGCCTCTGCCTGTCGCGTCTTCTGTCTTGTCTTGTCCTGATATATCTGTGTCTGTGTGTGTCTTCCCCAACCAATCCATTCCTCTGCTGAACAACAGCACCTAGCTTCTTCCGCCCAGCCTCTTTCCCTAAACTCCTTGCTGCCGGGTCTAAGGCCCCAGACTCACGCCCCTCCCCAACCCCATTCTCTGCTTAATCTAATTTCTGCACTCTCTTCTGTCTCTACCTCCGGCGTCCAACACGGCTCAAGCTCCGCCAGCTTGGTGCCTTCGGCCCCGGTTTCTTTTCTTTCGGCCCCTGCTGCGGTCTCCACGGCCCAAAGGCCATCCAGTAAACGACCCCCAGCCCAGCCAGCAGGTGGCTCTTATCCTCCCCCACCCCCTGGCGTCCAAGACGACTCGGCAGCCTCCTCAGTCCTTCACGCAGCCTTTGCCCCTGCTTCAATTCCTCCTCAACAGCCTTCGGCATCCATATCCCAAGCATGAGCTTCAGGCCCCAGATCTGTCTAACCCTCCTACCACAATCTGCTTTCCTCTCTTCTTCCCTCCTCATCCTCTCCCATCCCCGGTGTCCAACACGGCATCAGTCATCACATGCCTTCGGCCCTGGATTCCAATCTCCCTTTAACTAAGGACTTTTCTCTCCGAACAGCTGTTCCTCTCCCAGCTCCTCCTAACGCACTAAAGTTTAGTCCTCCTCCCATTTCCTTTTCACTCCAGCAGCAAATCTACGAGGTGCAGACATCAATCTAGCTCACCTTCTCTCTTCCTCCACTTACAACTCCGATTCCAGAACAGTCGACTGCGGCTCGATTTCAGTTACTCTCAAATCTTCTGACCCTCACTCTGCTTCAGTCCTTCGAATTTCCGACTTCTGCTTGGCTTTCAGCATTTTTCTCGACATCATGTGCTCCGCCTTTCCTGAACGTCATCAGGAACTTGACGATTACATGCACATCATCCTCGATCTATTTGTCCGTTTCGAGGGCTCCCTGTTTTACGACTACCACAAGCAGTTCTCGGCCAAGGCCGCTGCCCGCCTAATCCAATGGAACCAGCGCACCTACTGGGGAGCTCTCGACATTGAGCTTTACTGCCGCACTTTCGCCGGCATCAGAGCTCTTTCCTGCGATTTCTGTTCCTCTTGGACACATCCATCAAATCTTTGTCCAAATACAGTCCACAAGCCCAACCCCGACTCTGCCCCTTCTCCCCCTCAGCATCAATTCTCCCGCCAGGTCTTCTTCAAACCTTCCCGGTCCAGAGACGTTCGCGATCGCCCCATCGTGATGATCAGAGGTCAACAAATTTGCAACAACTTCAATTCCTCAACATGCACCTCTTCCCTTTGTCGCTTCCTCCACATTTGCAGCTTCTGCGGCGAAGCTCACGCTCGCTCCGCCTGCCCCCGCCGGCCTTTCCATGCTCGCTCCACCTTCAGCGTTCCCAAATGACTACTGGCTTTTTTGTCTACCCCAATCGATATCCCCGCTCTTGCTTCCGAACTGCTCCGTCACCCCGACCCCTCTTCCACCCACAACTTACTCGACGGCCTTTCCTTCAGATTCTCACCAGGCCTGTGCACACTTCCTTCTTCCCCCGTCTTTTGCAAAAATTTGCAATCTGCCACCGCCGATCCCCAGTCCGTTGATTCCTTGTTAGCATCTGAAGTCGAGAATGGTTTCATGATCGGCCCACTTGACTCTCCCCCATTCCCCGTATACCGCATCAATCCCATCGGTATAGCGGTCCGTAAGTATTCCGGTAAAAAAAACGCCTTATAATCGACTTGTCAGCCCCCCATAACTCCCCCGTGGCAAGTGTAGCCTTATTCCCAGTTCAGACTTCTCCCTCCACTATGCCACAATCGACCATGCCATTTCTCTCATCACAATCGCAGGTCCGGGCGCCTGGCTCGCTAAGGCCGACATCTCCAGTGCCTTTAAAGTTATGCCTCTCGATCCAGACTTCTGGCACCTCTTTGGAGTTCATTGGCGGAACAAGTTTTTCTTTGCAGTCCGCCCTTACTTTCGGATGCAGGAGTAGCCCAAAAATTTTTGATACCTTAGCCGAAGCTCTCTGCTGGATCCTCTTAAATAACTATAGGCTTCCTTTTCTCGTCCACCTTCACGACGATTTCCTTACCATTTTCCTCACTCCCCACCCGCAAGAGCCTCTTCCACACTTACTTCCGTTTTCGGGAAACTAGGGGTACCTCTCGCCACAGACAAAACAACCGGTCCCTCTCATATAATCCAATTCCTCGGGATCACCCTCAATTCCATCAATTTCTCTGCCTCCCTGCCTCGCGACAAGATCGACAGGATCCAGACGTATATCTCTACCTATTCTTCCGCCAAATCTTGCACAAAGAGGGAACTTCTCTCTCTGCACGGCTACCTCAATTACACCATGCGTATCATTCCCCAAGGACGGTCATTCATCTCCTACCTTCTCGACCTCGCCTCTTCCGTGTCCTCTTATCAGCACCACGTAAGCCTTTCAGCCAACTGCAAATCCGAGCTCAGGCTCTGGCAGCTTTTCTTGGCCAACTGGAATGGCATATCTCTCTTCTACGATGACCTCCTCTCCGATGCCGAGGATATCCAGCTTTTCACAGACGCAGCCCCCTCAGTCAGTTTTGGAGGCTATTACAAAGGCCAGTGGTTTGCGGCCCCTTGGCCTCCTGAACTCTCTTCGATCCCTCTCGCCGACCAGTCATCGGCCCTGTTCAAAATATTTCCAATTGTCGTTGCAGCTTCTCTTTGGGGCCACAATTGGAAACAAAAATCCGTCTTTATCCATTCGGACAACTATGCAGTAGTCCATATAATCAACAAAGGAAGGTCTTCATCCCGATCTATCATGAAATTTCATGAATGGATTTCTCTCACACATCAATTCGTCCTCGTAGCTGCTCACATTCCAGGTCACCTTAA
Source organism: Lepisosteus oculatus (assembly GCF_040954835.1). Classification (NCBI taxonomy): domain Eukaryota; kingdom Metazoa; phylum Chordata; class Actinopteri; order Semionotiformes; family Lepisosteidae; genus Lepisosteus; species Lepisosteus oculatus. The sequence continues at coordinate 30,454,135 of NC_090701.1, forward strand.
TGAGATAGCTGACTCTTTCTCTCGCTTTCAATTTCAGAAATTCAGGAACTGATGCAAGACCGAACCCATGCACGGTACCTCCCTATTCGGAACTCACGTTCCTCTGAATCATCCTTTCCATCACTATGTCCAGCTGGCCCAGCAAACTATCCTCTTAGGGATTGCCCCTTGAATCTCAACTCTTACTGGACTGCCTGGAAGGGCTTCCAATCCTTCCACCTCTCAACGAACATAAAATTCCCTTCTTTCGATATTCTCACTGTATCATCCTTCGTTTGCTATTGTAGAAACTCACTCAAGGTATGAGCATCCACCACCAAAGTATACCTGTGCGGCATCCACTTCTTCTATAAACTCCTTTCCGGCACGACCTGTCCCTCCCTTATCCACCCTCAAATTAGTCTCCTGCTTAAAGGCTTTCAGCGGCTTGAAAAACCACTTCCGAACCAACGCGCAGCACTTACTTCGGACATCCTTGAATCCTGCATCTACATTCTCAGGTCGGGTTACCACTCACCCTGGGTCGACCGCACTCTCGAATCTTTATTCTTGTTAGCCTTCTTCGGCTTCCTAAGATGCCCTGAAATTACCGCTGCTTCCACATCCTTTGATCCCTATTCTCAACCCTGTTTATCCGACATCTCCATCTTATCTTCCGATACACTGACCTTCTATCTCAAGAAAAGCAAAACCGACCAACTCGGGTCTGGCGCTCTCATCTATTATTTCAAACTCTGTTCATACGTAAGCCCGTACGAGCCTCTATCCCATTACGCACATCTTCGCACCGCTGCCGGAGCTTTGCCTACTGACCCTCTGACGAGAAGGACCGTATCGTGACCCGCAACTGGTTCCTCTCTCACCTCTACGACATCCTTCTAACCGCCGGATACCCTCCTGAACAATTCTCTGGGCACTCCTTCAGATCAGGGGCCGCGTCCTCTGCCGCTCGCCAAGGCATACTCAAGTATCTAATCAAGCAACTCGGCCGTTGGTCCTCCGAGGCTTATCATGCATACGTCAAAACTAACCCCAGTACCCTCAAGCAGGCACTTTCTCTCCTCGGCTGAATTAGTTTAATAATCATTTGGTTTTTGTTTTTGTTTTGTTTTTTTCTGCACTGGTGACTGGGGGTCCCGCTTGGTTCTTTTGGGGGGTCCTATCCTCCCCGTCCAACGGCTGGGAGGTCGGCCCTCAGCCAAGTGGGTTACGCCAAATCTCCACATCTCAACAAATGATTTTAATTTCTCCCAAGCTTTCGGCTGCCGTCACTTCTCATGAACTAAAATTGTGGCTAGACATATTGTAATAAAGTGTCAAAAATTGAGGTCACCAGATGTGGGTGGCAGAGAACAATTTCATCTCTCTGACGCTCCACATGAGAATGCTAACAAGCAGAGATCACCTGCAGCTGGACTAGCCATTGAAATAGCCATTTCCATTGGAGTTTATGATGTCTTTGTGGGAAGTAAGAGATTCAGTGTGCATTTAGGCTGAAGTGAAAAAAAAGGGAGAAAGTGAGAACTCCATGGCTAGGAGTTCTTAGTAGAACCAGATTGTGCTGGGCATTAGGCCTGTTGGCTCACTACACTTCAGGCAGCTTGAAGAAGATATACAGTATCAACGCTGTCCTGAGCTACACCTCAGATCCTGGACGGCCAAGTTGCGTGGGTAATTCCTTTACAAGGTTATGGATGTGTTGCTGCCATGATATAGGAGTTGCTTTCTGGACCAGAGGTGACATGAGATATCAGTGTTAGTTATATAAGAAAAAACTGTAATATGTTCAGCTATTGTTTGTTTGTTGTGAGCTTTTTTATAGATGAAGGGCTAACATTCCAAAATGTACTCTAATACAAAAGACACAGTTATTGTTGTAGCTTGCAACAAATACATCCTTAGTTCTCTTAGTATTCTAACTGGTATTGATTTCATTGTAGACATAAGTTTACAAACAGCTTGGCCTCTGGATGTATGGGAAGCTGTGCGAGTTTTGGGAACCCCTGAACAGAGCACACTGTACTCTTGCTCTGTGTACCTGAGGCCTCAGAGAGGGTGGTGAAACAGAGTGAGAAAGTGAGGAAATAGAGGGTGGTTGGGCCTGCCTGAAGGGAAGAACAGAGGGTCTGCAGCTGTGCCAGTGTTGGACACATCATCAGAAATTTCCAAATGTTCTTGTTTACAGTATATGACCTTCAATCAATTCACAACAGGCCTGGGAAAAAAGAACACATTTTAAATGGGTAATGTAAATAAGTTAGTGTAGCCTCCCCGGCAGTGGACTGGACCATCGTCCTTCGACCCCTTCCCAGCAGCAGTTCCCCTTTCCTTCCATAAGAGTTACAGTATATAAGAGGGGACCCCGAGGCATGGCATTAGCTCTCTTTTTCCCTCACGGGATTCTAGAGGTTACCTTGCAGCTGTGAGCTCTGTCTTCCATATCCCACATTCCCCCACCGCACTTCTATATACAAAAGGGCAATAAAGTCCTCTCCTTACTGCTGCAGCTCGCCTTCTGTCTGCTCACTCTCTCATCCTCACTCCGAGTCAACTGATTTGCCACATTAATATTAATTCAATCTGAAAATAACTAAGAATTTGTATCTCCTGAGAATAGCTCCAGCTATATGTATTATAACCTCTATCAAAACAACCTTATTGATGTTTAAGGTGCTTCACTATGTGCAAATCGTGTGATACTGTTTTGTAGATACCATGATTAACACCTGGCTAGAGTATACATCTGAAGTTCTCCGCAGCTTCAAAGTAAGAATCTCTGGTTTGTCTTGGTGTAGCAGGGTGGAAGAGCCAGACTTATAGTAACAAGGTTGAACCAGCAGGAGGTGGTGTTGCGGTTGTCCAGGGCAAACATTCCTAACACTCCAACAAGAGAATTTGGGAATTGGCCACACTTGGGGAAACCAGCTTCCCCTAAAAGCACTCAGGGAAGAGTCAGAGGTTGTCTGAAAAACCCTCACAGTCACACTTGGCAGTGAGTTCTAAAAGATATCTGGGTGAGATTCTGGAAAAACATTTTTCCCAACTGTATACCCAGTCTTTAGGTTGAGTGAAGTCTGTTGAAGACTCATTCAGTTTAGTAATAGCCCTGATCATTTCTGTGTTGACTTTTGACGGGGTGAGGATTTTCCACTGCTTCAAGGGTGGCTAAGGTGTAGGATGGTTTCCTGAACCATTTAACCTCCCTTATCCTTGGGTGGCATTTATGTAAAGATTCCCTGTGCTACCTATAAGGAGAAATCTGTTCCACTTTGTTAATTACTTAAGTTCTGGGTGAAGTGTCATCAACAATTCAGAAAAAATCATAAAAAAGACAGAAGGAGACAAAAAAAAAAACCTTAATGGAGAGAGTATCACAGAGGACAAAGACAAAGAAGTGCCAGATGGGATCTTCTTGTCCAGATCATCTGAAACAACCAGGTTCTAGTTAAGTACTTGACTTGTTAAGAGAGCTTGTCATTCTGTTCTTTTTGGGAAACTGATTTTTGTATAGAGAATCCCTTGATTAAAAACAACTTATTCCTTGTTAGTGGGTGAATTTTTCAAATTCACTTTGTAGCATTGGGGTTTATATCGGGAGAGGTTTAACTGTAAGTCATATTCTGTTGGTTTAGAAGGCAGATTTATCTCTACTGTACATGTGTTATAGAGGATTTGAATACTTGGTAGCAGTCTAGGGTTTTTCTCGGTGGTCAGAATATAGGCCTCTGGAATGCCTTGTTTGGAAATAGAGTAATTTGGATGTTCTATTTGCTGTGTGTTGTTTAGTAGGTGTATTTTCATTATTAATAAATATTTGTTTAATGCAATGTGCCTTATGTATTACACTTTTCATCAAAGCTGTGTCAGAGAACCAAAAACACAGGTTCCTCTAATTATACTAACTGCTTGGGTATATTCTTGGCAAAAGCTTTACAATTTGAGGGTTATGATTTCTTAATTTACTTATCGGTTAACATGCACTGCCCTATTTATAATAATAATAATAATAATAATAATAATAATATTAATAATAATAATAATAATAATAATAATAATAATATTTCTGATATTCACCAGTTTCTTAACCCTCTATTTGTAACAATATTAAATGTCTTTGACAACAAGTAAATAGTATCATTTTATTTACAAGTAACATCTTTTAAACACCTTTAAAGAATAAAAAAAATAAAGTTTAAAATATCATGTTTTGTACCCTGATGAATATCTTCATACAGTATGTACTGTGTGGCAGTTGTTTGTGCTTGGAAAGAAAGAACTGATTTCAAATAATTGCTGAGGAAGTCATTAAACCAGGGGTTGGCATCTGCAACTGTTTTTCAGTCCTGCCCAGCAACAGTTTGACCCCTTTTATCTGTGGAAAAATCCCAGAAGTCTCTTCCCAGCAGGTAGCTCCTGTCACAATTTGCACATCACATTCATTGCAATCACTAGCATAATTGCTCAACTTTGGGAACTCCACAGAGGGAGTATAAGTAGACAGGCTACCCTTTGCTTGCTTATTCATACCGTTGAGGAATTCACTGACAGAATGATGGCAGTTATAAATTCATTTCTTCTCATCTCAGTGGGTGCTCTTCTCCCTGCAGTTCTGGCCAATAACTCATTCAGCTTCTTCGATGCCCTCTCTTCAGCTACAGCTCAGTACAACAAGGACAGCCTAGAGGAAAATGCATTTAAAGCACTTGGTGAACATCCCCTAGAAGGAGAGGTGAGTATAGTAGACGTCTGAATTAAGAAAAACAGGGATATGTTGACTGACACTTGTAATTTCAATAAAGAAGACTGGCGGAATGTTCTGCTTTAAATTTTAAATACTAGTTTAATTATCTTTTAAAACATAAGGTTCATAAGGATGATTATGGTATGGTATCATCTCTAGATTTCTAACATTAAGTTTCTCACCTAAACATAGGCCAACATGGTAACTGTATTCTTTTTGGGGGTTTTGTTCTAAGAAACTAAAAACATTTAGAAGTACTGTACTTCAGGTTAATTCTATCCCTAGCTGACCCCCCTAGCTCTGTGCAAAGTAAGATTAAACTGATTTACATAGGAAATTAATAAAAGGAGATAAACAGGACTGTGGCATCATTCAGAAAGTACTAACTTGTTTTCCAATCACTATGCAAATTCAATTTAGATAGCCATGAATACTTAATGAACTGATGGTCCAGAAGATAAGATCTCCATTCAAGCATTCGTATTGGAAGTATATGAAAATAATGATTGCTTCACTGTGACATTCCACTGTTTTCCTATCTTGACACAGGATCTTGCATTTTCTATGGATGGACTCTCCTATGTTTACAAATTGTCTTTTACACTTGGGGAGACGGTGTGCTCACGCTCAGAGGATTACCAGGAAAAACAATGCACCTTCAAGGAGAATGGCGTAAGATTATATGTGAAGCTTTGACCATCTGTAGTGACTGATTTAATATGCAGTAACTATAAACAGTGTCAATAACCTTTTATGATAAATGTTAAACCTACCTTTAATGGTTAATACAGATTCTTAAACTTACAATATCTTCTTTATTTGTCTGCTTTGCAATTGAGGCATGTTATAGTGAAATTAAAGGAAACAATATAATGGGATGTGAAACGATAAATATTTTATAAAAAAAATAAAAGTTCTTTAGATTTATGCAGTCTTAGTTATTTTTACTTTATTAAAATCATTGTGCTTGAAAGAAACTAAGATCATAAAAATGAGAAAACGTCATATATTTAACAAAAAATACTAAAGCACAGATTTAGAAATATGAAACAATGTCTAGTTTTCTTCATCTAGAGAAGAAAACTAATCTCCATCCCCATAGCTAGGGCATGTCGTCCCTTAGTTATCCTCCCAAATTTTTCTCTTACCAGCAGAAAACATGTAACAAATGTATTGTTGAAATAACCCAGGCTGGGTTTTCTTCTAATTCTATAGTGTAGCAGTAGTAGAGTAATAAAACATGAGGTCTTTTATTTCGGATAGATTAAGATATTTCTGTCTCCCCTGCACAGAAGGTGAAGAGATGTACTGCCACTGTCTCTGTCCTGAGTGAACACCCTAGCCAGGCAGCCAGTGTGGAAGTGAACTGTGGTAACAAAAAAGAGGTAACAAAAACTATGTTCTGTCATGCCCTTTCAGTTATTGCATGCGCCAGGAATACCCTTCAAGTTCCCATTCTGTTTTAAGATCAAGCACATACTATGAATTTTAGAAATGAATAGTATCACCATTCCCCAACACTGAAAAGCCGGACCATCTAAATAGATTTTTACTTCTGCTGTGTATATACTGTATAGACTGTGTAATGTTAAAGTTAGACTGCTGTTTACTGCTTATTAAGGTCCATCATGAGCATAAAGCCATCTTTGTGCTGTGGTTTTGTCTATAATAATAATTGCTTACACTTATATAGCGCTTTTCTGGACACTCCACTCAAAGCGCTTTACAGGTAATGACAGGGACTCCCCTCCACCACCACCAATGTGCAGCATCCACCTGGATGATGCGACGGCAGCCATAGTGCGCCAGAATGCTCACCCCATATCAGCCATCAGTGGGGAGGAGAGCAGAGTAATAAAGCCAATTCATAGATGGGGATTATTAGAAGGCCATGATTGGTAAGGGCCAATGGGAAATTTGGCCAGGACACCAGGGTTACACCCCTACTCTTTTCGAGAAACCCCCTGGGATTTTTAATGACCACAGAGAGTCAGGACATTGGTTTTACGTCTCATCTGAAGGACGGCGCCTGTTTACAGTACAGTGTCCCCATCACCATACTGGGGCATTAGGACCCACATGGACAGCAGGGTGAGAGCCCCCTGCTGGTCCCACTAACACCTCTTCCAGCAGCAACCTTAGTTTTCCCAGGATGTCTCTCATGCAGGTATTGACCAGGCTCATACCTGCTCAGCTTCAGTGGTTTGCCAGTTGTGAGTTGCAGGGTGATATGGCTGCTGGCTGGCTGCTAAGTAAATTAATGAATTTCAATGCATTAAGGATCCTGGTTGTAACACAATATTTGCAATTGTTCCATGTGAGTGTGTGCATGTGAGGGGTGAAAACTTTCTGAAGGCAGTGTGCATGATGCAGAATCAGAATTCTATTTAGCAAGTTCTGCTTTTCAGCATTGCTAAATGGTGAGAGCTAATTGATAGGTACACTATGTACAGTAGTACCAATGTTAACTTGCCACCATTCGTCAGTCTGTTCCAAGACTGGGACTCGCGCATAGGAGACAGCATATTTACTGTAGGTAAGTGAAATGTTTTGTAACGACGAGCAAATCTTCCTCACTCTCCTTTAAAAGTCCATAGGAATCAGGTTTATGGCTGTGATTAGGGGAAACACGCAGGAACCTCTCTCAAATGTTTTACCGGCAGGTGAGATCTCGAGGGAAAAGGAGCAAGGGGTCCAAGGGAAGTGGCAGAGGTGGCAGAGGCGGAAGGGGGAAAGGAAGCGGACGTGTGGGATCGGGCTCATCCGTTGCTAGTCGAGGACATGGAGGCAACACTCGCACAGCTTAGAGCTGGTTTGACAATACTAATTTTACTCTTCATTCCTAATAGAAATAAGACCTAGCAATAAATGGGCTCATAGAGTCCAGTGATACCTGTCTTGTTCTTTCAAGGGGTAAGATACAGAGTAGCACAGACAGAAAATAAAAACAGACCTAATCTTACTATTGTCCTTATGAATTCTGATATGCACCCTTGATTCAGTCATAATGTAAACCAAAATTTAGCAAAATCTTTTCTCCTTCAGTATGAATTTTCTTGGGAATCTCAGTATTAAGATGAAAGTTAAAGGAACTGATCTGAATGTTTATCTTAGTGAATAATGCATGAGTGTTGGAAATGTACAATGTTCGACGGGCTTGAACTTCTCGGTCTGATCAATAAAAATAATGTGGATATCTATGTGCTCCTTCAGATGTGCTTACTATTCTCACCATTAAGAATTAAATTTCTATCATTTGTCAGAATGGAGGATCAAGTTTCCTTTCCTCCCCATAGACAGAGATTGAAATTAAATTAATCCTGTAACACAGAAGACTCCTGTAAAACAGAGGAGTAGATTAAGTGATTGAGTATCACACTGGAACTTAAGTATACTGTGTTGTGACTTTTTACATTTCCCTGTTTATCAAGCTTTGTTAAGTACTTCAGGAGCTAATTGGTTTCTCGCATTTCTGCAGTTTATCACATCATTAGATGCACTTCTTTGAGCACATTAAGGTCAAAGTTTCTATTATAAAGGTTTTTGGATCTTTCAATTCAATGTCTGTTCTGAAGAAACAGATATCAGTTAGCACTGTCTTGGCCTACAGAAACAGACATATTCCTTCATTCCTTCTCATAAAAGATAACAGCCTCTTTTCTGCATGAAATAAACATTGGATTCTCTAAAGATAATTCATATCCTAGTTCATAATTCATGTACTCTGGAGGTTGAAAATCTGCACACGAAAGGTCAGATTCTATATTTCACATCTAAGTCTGATTAGACAGATGTTGCTTATCTTCCTTTGAAGCTCCACGCCCTGCAGTTATAGTCATACACTATTTTCTCTGTAAATTCACACCACTGCCTTTGTTGAACTTTTAATCCATATTTAGATACTATTAGCTAGAGACCATCTTAAATTAATGCTACAAAACATCATAACTTCATGCAAAGTTAGCATCATATGCCATGTTGGTCACAAGACGTTAATATTATCCATAAAAAACACTAAGGCAATTTCTATTAAGTAAAAAGTCCATTCATAGTTAAAGTGATGTGTAGAATATTCTCAATATATTGTATAATATACCTATAGTCACTTAAAAAATCACAAAAGCTCTTACTGTACCCTTTTCACTGAAACATTATCTTATATATAAACATTATTCACAGTACTGTAGGTGTCATTTAATATGGTGGTTCCCAAAACACAACAGTGTACTTTGGCAGAAATATTTAAACTAATACTTCTTAGGATGCTCAGTGTACAAAAACATATATTGAAGCATGCCTTTTTTAACAGACAAAGAGTTGTCTCTGAATTGGATTTTGTTTTTTAACTGACCCTACTCAAGACAAATTATTAATGAGGTTTTTATTTTATTTACAACAGCACAGACAAATATACAGTAATAATTAGAAAAACACTAAACATTTATTCAATCTGGAATTTTTCATAGAAATCACTAGGATACATTGGTGAATTACAGTACACTTCAAAAAGATATTGGCATACATATACCATATGTATGTACAGTAAACTACCAAAGTACTAAAAGTTGTTTGATAAACCACTTTAAATTAAATTAGTTCTGAATATTTTTTTTTCTGATGAAGGACACCAATACTTTTTTCTGTGACTATACACTTGCTTGTTTACAGTTCCATTTTAAGAGGTAATGTAATGTGTACTGTACATACAGTATATGTTAAAGATTTCCTACTCTAATGTATAATTGAATATTGCCTAAGTGCTACAGTATGTATGCACATTTTTTGTGCAGTTTTTATTTGTAAAAAAAGTCCTTGCTAATTCTAATGACTCTGCAATGAAGGTTAAGAGTGTTTACTTCTAGATTCTGATCAATTAGAGGGAGTGTAAAAAAATCTGGCTAATTGAAGAGCGCATGAATTGTTTCTATAAAAAATTTTGCCCACATTGTTTGATTGAACAGTGGGCATGATTGAGTGTTGGGTTGCTTTGCCTTATACTGTAACTTAAACAATCCATTTCTTAAGGCTGGGCTGTATCATTAGTCAGATATGACAAGGATGCCCCAAATGGTAGTGTAGAATTCACCAAAACATCCTCAGGTTGCAAAGCAACTGCGACTTCTAGGTGCCTGTGAGTTTGCAGTGATGACAGGGTGTGACCTACTGTAGCATTTCTCCATTTTGTGGTTGAGACATCTAGACATTGCGCTTCTCTTTATGCAGTACATGAAAAGCAGAACTTCTCTGTTGTAAGAGTTCATATACATATACAAGTCCTCTTTCTCCCATTTTGATACAGAGGATGAAGCTGCAAGGTTAGCAGATGATCAATTGGAAATAGGTATAAAAATGCAGAATAATGATTAATTTTGAATTATAAAATTGTTAATGTTGTACATAAACCTGTATCTGTATTTCACAGAGGGGGAAATCATTTTAGCTATGGTATATTTATTTTCATGAGTATTAAAGTAATTTTCTGTGCCCTATGAAGGCAAAATGGAACATAAGGAAACAAAAGAACAATAAAGGAGATTGTGACTTAAAAAAAAATTTACCCCATCCTAAGTAATGAAAGACTGTACAAAGGAGAACCAACTTTACTTTTTATTTTACTTTAAATCATATACATTATCTTCAATGATATACAGTATACATTTAACAGACACAAAACAGGACCTTTTTTGGTAATGGAAAACAAATGAAAATGTGTCCTAAAAGCTTAACAAGACTGCAAGTACTGTCATTCAGGCATGACTGACATGTTTCTATGGCATGGTTCATTTTCAACAAACGTTTGTTATAAAATAAAACAACAATAAAAAAGAAATCTGATCTGGAACACAGATAGCACCTTAAACTTTAAAAAAATATTTTTCTTTGCTTTTAAAACAGGTTTGTCTCATATAACATCAGATTAGAGTGGGTATTGGCAGAAAAGAAGGTGAATTTTAATGATAAAACTATACAACAGACAAGTGTGCAGAATGCAGTATATGTAAAATGGGTATGTTGTAGATACAGTATACAGACCATATTTGTTATAAAGTAGGTGTTGGTAGAGACCTTCATTCCACATGAACTTTTCTGTACAGCATCATTCTACTGCTTTGAATCTGACTACTTGGAAAACTTATAGTTATGCAATAATGATTAATATCTGTAATTCTGTTCCCTTTTTAAGAAACTACAGACAGTAGTTTAAATAAGGTAAGTATAATGCTTGACTTGAATTAGTAGGGTATTCATACTTTTATGTAATATGTTTCCTTCAAAGAAAATGGTGACAAAACACTACAACAATTTAAAAAAAAAGGAAACTAGGATGTTGATTTGTGTATAAAAATATTAGTTATACTGTTTCATCTTACAGCATATCAGTTTCTGAACCAACACAGGAGAATCTCTGAAACGATGTATGAAGATGATAAATGTGCAAAACCTAAATTTTGGAAGTATAAAGGAAACTAAGCATTTTCTTCCTGTTGAAGCCATGCAGTGAAGTAAACCTTTCAAATTTTACTTCGTATTTCCCAAAAGGAAACTACTGGATGTCTGCACACTAGTCAAAACATTACTAGGGACAGTCTTAAATACTGTACAAATGTGTTTTAAACTACAGATTTTATATTTTAAAAATGTAAGAGCTTGTTGAGCATTCCAGGGTTTTGGTATAACAAAAATTATACTATCCTAAAATATAAAAGCAAGCTATTGTAATAATCCGAAGTTCAAGTTCAAACTATGCACAGCTGTAGATGCTCAATTATTGACATGCATATAACGTTTCTACATGTAACAGAACATGTTCAAACTCACTTTTACTGAAACATAATATATACATTATATCAAGGTCAAAACTACAGAAAGACTAGAATAAAATATGTTGACACTATTTTAGCTGCCTTTACCCATCCTTAGAATTTATTACTGGACTTAAATGAGTGTCATGTCAATTTGTCTGTGTCAAATTATTTCTTGCTCTCTCATTTTGCTATAAAGAGAAGCGCAATGTCTAGATGTCTAAAAAGAGTTTAGGAGAATGCTAATTTGCATTCATAACATTAGGTCAGCAGCTTATATTTTTTAGTGTTATTTGTCATACAACAACGTAAAAAGAGACAGCACCCTTTGTGGTGTTATTAAATAAAATAAACTGTTTACCAGAGTCATTTGCATGTGGCCCATTGTACCGTACTTGACACTATGATATTGCTTGAATTATATTTGCAAAAATGTGTAGAGTACTAAATAACCTTAAGACAGTTCTCTGTTGTACTACAACACTGAAAAATATCAAAAGTTTTATTAACCAAATTCTACAGATTTTATTGTCAAAACTGATCATTTGAATGTGGTTACACAGAGGACTGTGGAAAATCATATTAAACCTAAGACACAACTGGGAAGGCAGTGGATACAACAAGGTCAAAAAGAACTGTATGCTTTATTCCTTTCTCTTAGGTACCAAACAACACTATTTCTGATCAACTGATGGGAAACATTGAAAATGGAGCACAATGTGCAGCATTATCATTTCTCTAGCATTGTTTTAGGTAAAACTCAGACTGCTTTAGAGGTCAAGACATGTCTTACAACATTCATACTGACATTGGGAACCTATGTATTGTATTGACACAAATAAGGGTCTGTGAAACCAGAAAGATCTATAGGCTGATTGTTAAATTGTGTTCAAATGAAACAACTGTGACCAAATGTTCTACTGCTGCCAAGTGCCAGACCAAATTTTAAAAGACAAAGTAATGTTATCAAAACATGAAAACATCAGTTATGTTATGAAATAAATGTCCAGTCCTAAACATAAATGGCTTATGTTGTTTACAATGAACTGGAATTACTCATTTCAAAATAATAAACCACTGTGCTGCAAGGCAATGCAATATACGGTACATATACTGCCATTAAAGGAAGCTGTCTTTAAAATGAGCCAGGGGAATAAAAAACAGAGGTTAAAACCTCTGTACATTGATAATGGAAACTGTATTTTGGAAAACAGGCGCAGAGTCTGGCATATTACAAGAGACCTACATACAGTGGAACCACACTTACTACACAAACCCCAGTAAGAGTGGGAATGACAGGGCCACAACAACTGGAAGAACTGACCTTGAGTTGTGGGATGACAGCTGCTGTCAGCTTATTAACAGTGTTGTAAACCCAAATAAAAAGTTACTCTCTGCATAAGCAACAACGACACCAAAACATACAGTATAAAGGCAGAAGACTTTGTACAGTGCAAAATACTTGTGTATTTTGTGTTAGTTATCCTAATGAGATAATATTGTTGTTAATGCTTTGAATTTTATAGAACATTCAAGTTTGTACAGTGTTTTTCAATATATGTATTGTAGAAGAAAATATTAAAGCAATATTAACAAATACACTTTAGCATTCACTACATTTTAATAATATATCAAACAGTTAATTTGCTGTTCAGCAGCAGTGCTTATGCATATTTTTTTTCTACTCATAAATGTTTAATACATTTGTCAATAGATTAAAAAAACATAAGGATTTGCAGATTTAATACTGCTCATTAGTTGTTCGGACGTGTAATCAAGTGAATAATCAATCTGCTACAGTTTGACTTGTTAAATCAGATAATTATTCCTACTGTTTCAGCAGCTATATGAAGTTACTGGATCAACTGGCTGAAGGAAAACTATTAAAATCTCTGGGGTCTAAATGAATGACCTTACTACAATATGTATTAAGTGTCTCTAAATGGGCGTATTTACATTATAGATTATTGGGCTGTTCTTTCAAAATCAAGGTTATTCATATGAAAATCTTTAATCAATGACATAAGTTATATGTTACAATGTACACATGCACAATATTTTAATGCTGTATCTCAAATAAATAAACGTCACCAAAAGGATGGTGCACAATGTTTATGAGGTAAGCCACCTTGAATGAGTCTACATTTTTAAAAAATATTCTATTAACACACTAACGCATTAAATATACTGTATATACACATACACATAGAGGCCTACAATGCACCAATTGCTTCTAGTATATGCTCCTGGTTGCTGTAACAACCATCAATTTCCCTATGGGATTAATAAAGTATTATCTATCTATCTAACCCTTGTGAAGAATAAGTGGCTTTCTGATTTAGATTGATGGATATATATGTTCATATATGAAAATATGCACAGCTTATATAAATACATTCCTCATTGAGAATAACATGATAAAATAAGATTTTGCTTCTAAAAGTGTTTTGCAATTATTGCAATTGCAATTTCTTAGCTTGGGGAACAAAACATGAATAACAAAGGAAGAAGCATAACACTGTCATCAGTCTTACTGCATTGGCTTCAACTTCATTTCCATTTCAAGTGTGACTAACCTCACTGTAACACTTCCTTTTAATAGCAGGGTGAATAAAGGGGTTTGATATCACCCATTCATCTTCAGCAGAACAAACAGTATTCATAGACTAAAAGAAAATAAATGTCAAATCAGATATTTCAAATTGCCACTGGAAAGTAAACACTAAAAAAGAACCCAATTTTACGACTTCATTGTTGATTGTAAACAGTTGTTTCAGTGTTTTCATGCTTTTAAGATCTTAATGCTTAAAACTCAAACCTCTTTACAAAGACCTTTAATTGTTCAGAAAATACATATTTACTTATCCTTGTTGAAATATGACACAGCACACACACATCAAACACACTAAGCACACAAGAGAAAATATGCAAGCTTACAGTAAATCTATTTTGTCCTGAAAGTTGGTCTGAAGTCCTTTCTCTTGCTTAAAAGAAGTGTAACAACTCTAAAAATGTGCACGGCAGCAATTATAAGAACTGAAATTAAGGTTCATGTGCAGAAAAAATATCTGGTACATATTACTTCTTAGTAGCAAAAGTTACCAGGCAATTCCCTCAGTTCTATTACAGCTGAGTAGCTCCCCTTTTATACCATAACACTGACAGTAGTGTGTTTATCCCCAAGTGTTTCACTTTGGTTTCAGCCTTGTAGAATAAAATGGAATAAGGCCAGAGAACGAGAAAATGACATTTGTGCAGGCATCTATACAGTATACAGAGAACTTGTGGACCCTGAATACATTTTAGCAACTTGATACTTTGGAGTTTACTACAGAAAGTGCAAAACTCTCTTCTGCAGTGGTGGTACAGGTTTTTTATCCATCTTAAGTTCTATCAGAAAAACAGTGAATACTGTGAATAGACAGCTGAAGAATAAAGGGGCTGTTCACAGGAACTGATTGATTCGGGATCAAAACTATTGTGGACAACAGATCAAGATGAGTCCTCAACTAATGACATAGCATGCTCTTACACTACATTTTTGTCCCTCCTGCATTCATAAATGTCTCAGTAAAAAATGGCCTAAAATTCCTTCTGCTTAATTCAGCCTATACAACATATTGTTATACACTATAATAATAAGTAAAATTATAACAAATGTTCTTGAAATGCATATTTGTTTTGTTCAAAAGTGTTCAATTGTTTTCTGTATCAGAAAGAAACTGTTTGCTAAAAAGTTTTATTATTGTAAATTCAGGGCACATTGTGGTGCAGTGGTTAGCACTGCTGCCTCACAGTGCTGAAGAACTGAGCAGCTATCTGCATGGAGTTTGTATGTTTTTCCTTGCATTCATGTTGAGTTCCCTCTGTGTGCTCTAGTGTCCTCACACAGTCCAAAGACATACTAGCCGGTTAAGTGGCTTCTGGGTTAACTGGCATGAATCTGTGTGTGTGTCTGAGTTTGTTTGTCCACCCTGCGATGGACTGGCGTCCCGTTCAGGGTGTATGCTGCCTTGTGCCTGTTACTGGCCCATGCCTGTGATCCTGAATTGGATGAAGCAGTTAGCAAATAGATGGATTGCTATTGTAAATACATCCCTTCTTATTGATTAAGTAATAAATGTATAATCCTATTTTAAAATTCATTTCCCAAAGTATACACATTGGCAGACTATTCTGTTACTCAAGCTTATTGTAATATTGTAATCAAATAATTGTAATCATAATTGGTCTATTTGTCAAAAGCGTTGTTTTCAGCAAAGGCAATGTGAACCATTCGTTCTGAATCTTGGTGGTTTTAGCCTTGGCCATGTCATTAAACCAATGTGATAAGGATTTCCCAAACAGTGACGTTCTGTTTGCTAAATAGTGTCAGGGGAGGGTGTGTATTATTTAGCTTGTGTTTTCTTGACTTTTCGCATAACAACTCCTTAATGACTCCTGTAATTATCAAGCTCTCGGTGAGAGATGCACTGCTGCTCCAACATTACCTCTCTTCCAAGGCATAATGAAGCTTGCAGTTTATCAAATACTGTCTGGCTTTGAAAAAGGGCATTTTGGAGGAGCTTGTCTGTAAATCCTCATCTGGCCTGTGCTGTACTGGCTTTATAGCTGTAGGCCCGAGTCTCAGACAACTGACTATTCCAAAATGGGTGGGTAAAAACTGTGGGCATAAAAAAGTTTGCAAGTCCAAATAATAAAGCCCCAACTTACAAAACCATTGTTTATAAAAAAAACCATTTACACATTTATTTAAAAAAAGGATTTAAAGTAAAAGTTTGTGGCTGTTGAGACACTGGATGCCCATTCTGCTCTGTCCTTTGTTTTCCTGTGCTTTATATCCATGCATCTCTTTCCTTCACCCTTTGATGAAGGCTCAATAGCTGAAACATATTTTTACCTTCTAATTTTCAGGGTTGAATTAACCTCTGCTTTTTCCTTTGTAACCCACGCACTAATGCACTCAAATCTCCTGGATACTGTTAGGACTCTTTTTCAGTTTCTTTACTAAGGCTGAACAGCCATTATGTTGTCTTTGTTCTAGTTTTCTGTGTGGGGTTAACCTTGTTCCTTTATAGCCAATGCATGCTGATGCCACTCTCCGCTCAAAACAATGCCACACACATACAGTGCCTTGCGAAAGTATTCGGCCCCCTTGAACTTTTCAACCTTTTGCCACATTTCAGGCTTCAAACATAAAGATATAAATTTTTTATTTTATGTGAAGAATCACCAACAAGTGGGACACAATTGTGAAGTGGAACGAAATCTATTGGATTTTTGAAACTTTTTTAACTAATAAAAAAATGAAAAGTGGGGCGTGCAAAATTATTCGGCCCCTTTACTTTCAGTGCAGCAAACTCACTCCAGAAGTTCAGCGAGGATCTCTGAATGATCCAATGTTGTCCTAAATGACTGATGGTGATAAATAGAATCCACCTGTGTGTAATCAAGTCTCTGTATAAATGCACCTGCTCTGTGATAGTCTCAAGGTTCTGTTGAAAGCGCAGAGAGCATCATGAAGACCAAGGAACACACCAGGCAGGTCCGTAATACTGTTGTGGAGAAGTTTAAAGCCGGATTTGGATACAAAAAGATTTCCCAAGCTTCAAACATCCCGAGGAGCACTGTGCAAGCGATCATCTTGAAATGGAAGGAGTATCAGACCACTGCGAATCTACCAAGACCTGGCCGTCCCTCTAAACTTTCAGCTCAGACAAGGAGAAGACTGATCAGAGATGCAGCCAAGAGGCCCATGATCACTCTGGATGAACTGCAGAGAACTACAGCTGAGGTGGGAGAGTCTGTCCATAGGACAACAATCAGTCTTACACTGCACAAATCTGGCCTTTATGGAAGAGTGGCAAGATGAAAGCCATTTCTCAAAGATATCCATAAAAAGTCTCGTCTAAAGTTTGCCACAAGCCACCTGGGAGACACCCCAAACATGTGGAAGAAGGTGCTCTGGTCAGATGAAACCAAAATCGAACTTTTGGGCCACAATGCAAAACGATATGTTTGGCGTAAAAGCAACACAGCTCATCACCCTCAACACACCATCCCCACTGTCAAACATGGTGGTGGCAGCATCATGGTTTGGGCCTGCTTTTCTTCAGCAGGGGCAGGGAAGATGGTTAAAATTGAGGGGAAGATGGATGCAGCCAAATACAGGACCATTCTGGATGAAAACCTGTTGGAGTCTGCAAAAGACCTGAAACTGGGACGGAGATTTATCTTCCAACAAGACAATGATCCCAAACATACAGCAAAATCTACAAAGGAATGGTTCACAAATAAACGTATCCAGGTGTTTGAATGGCCAAGTCAAAGTCCAGACCTGAATCCAATCGAGAATCTGTGGAAAGAGCTGAAAACTGCTGTTCACAAACGCTCTCCATCCAACTTCACTGAGCTCGAGCTGTTTTGCAAGGAAGAATGGGCAAGAATTTCAGTCTCTCGATGTGCAAAACTGATAGAGACATACCCCAAGCGACTTGCAGCTGTAATCGCAGCAAAAGGTGGCTCTACAAAGTATTAACGCAAGGGGGCCGAATAATTTTGCACGCCCCACTTTTCATTTTTTTATTAGTTAAAAAAGTTTCAAAAATCCAATAGATTTCGTTCCACTTCACAATTGTGTCCCACTTGTTGGTGATTCTTCACATAAAATAAAAAAATTATATCTTTATGTTTGAAGCCTGAAATGTGGCAAAAGGTTGAAAAGTTCAAGGGGGCCGAATACTTTCGCAAGGCACTGTATATATATAACTTACACGCATTCATGCTTCTCCTACCAAATATTATTAGTAATGATGTAATTTGCATTTTGACAAGACATTTGAAAGACAATTTTTTAACTCTGATGCTGACAAAAGAGCCTGATTTCTATGCAATTTTCAGTAAACCTAGACATCATGTAACAAGACAATTTTGTCATTTTAAAAGATATTAAAATTATTTTTGTTTGTGTCCCACGCAAAACATCAACTGTCACCATTTTTCAAAGCCTGAAGTGTCATAATAGTTTAATGATAAAACAAAAGAATTGATCAGGTAACACTAGTATTATAATTTAATAAAGAATTTCCTAAACAAATGTCTTTAATCATACATTAACGTTTATAAATACATTTTGTTTCTTTGGGGGGGGGGGGGTAGACAAAATATTCACAATGGAAGTGCATGTTCCACTATAGGCAATGGAAACATCGAATAGGCTTAAACTTTTTTTAGAGTACAGCAATAAATAAAGCACCTTTATCATTTGTAAATATTCTGTCAAGTACTGGAGGTCTTAAAATATAACCTTCTATATACCACATTTCTGAACGATAATCTAAATAAAGGTTAAGATTTAGAGACACATACTAATATTAATATTATTCATATTAAGAAATTAATATTTCTTTTCATAATGGTTTTAAATACATTCCATAAACAATGCATGATTTGAAAATGGAAAAAAAAGTTTCTGTTGGAACTGCTTTGCAGGAAACATCACACCTCCAATGTAATTTTAAGTACCTCAGTTGAAGTGGTATCGCTATTGACAGAAAAGAAAGCTCAATAAAATCAAGAGCATACTCTCTTCATGTGATGGCCTAACAGGACACTGAAAATCTGATGATTTTTGTTCCAGGTAGGTTTTAGCAGCTTAGTGTTAAATCAGCTTGCTTTTAGTGCATATAAAATTAACTTTACAAAGCCTGTACTCATCAACACACAACTTAAAAAGTAACACCAGTAATGAAAAAACAACATTAAAGATAAAAGTAAAACCTGTCTAGAACAAAACCCTTGACTGTATGACAGTTTATATGGTTAAAGTTAGAAGTCATTGGGATGCTTGATCTCTGTGCTCAGCAGCAAAACTCCCTTGTGTCAAATAAGTGACAGCTTAGACTGAGAATTCCTCAAATGTCCTATTTCAACTGGAACCTGTCCTAAACATACCTGATGGCTTTCGAGCTCCAGAAACGGAAATGCATGTGGAGCATCCCTAAGTTATACATTTTCAATGTTAGTAGTTCTGTTAAAAAGAAAACTAAAATGTTCTATATATATATATGCAATGCTTACATTTATTTCTCAGTCTTAGTCTGCCTATACCTGTACAGTATGTCTTTGTTTTCTCTGCGTTGTTTCCAAACAAATCCGGCCAACTGAGTTACACTAACACTAAGCACTCCAAGTACACAAACAGCAGTTCTTAATAAAGTTGGTATTCCAACATTGAACTAGAACGATCAAAAATGTCCTGGAAGACGTATCCTTACTGTCACTCATTCTTCAAGCTTGTGTAACTGGAAGACATTGAGGATAATAACCTTGCATTTTCCACAAAAATATTCAGCCTAACACACAAAACACTGATGAGGTTTGAACAGATGATCTAAGGCCACACCATTATCTGAGTCATAAGACCTGTAGATGACAAAAAACAAACAACAAAATACATATGAAATTTTAAAATAATTGTATCTTTAACAGAAAGAAAGCCTAATTATAATATTAAGATAAAACAGAACATGAACACTGTTGCTTGAGTTTTACTTTATTAAATCCATTTTTTAACCAGATATGCCTTAATAAGACAGATTTTCATTTACAGTGATGGCCTGGAGAGGACACATTTACACAGCAGCGTATTTACTAGTGCAATCTGAATATCTATCGTGTTCAGGGGGTATACCACCAGCATTGCACCTGGAATTTGACTAATCAACCTGGGTTGATATGTAAATATTTGGCTAGTCCTTCATAGTTTTTAAAATACATTTTTCATTGCACCATTTATATTGCCATATTACAACCCTCTCCACAGCAAGTAGGACTATAACAGATCAATAAGTATCTTCTAATTTCAGTCCAGACCTTCTTTGCTGAACAAACTTAATTAGTAAATACTGATGAGCCAATGATTGCTTGTGCACAAATCTCAGGCCCGAAACATGTGCTGTTAAAGTGTTAGAATATGTCAAAGAAACCTGGAGTACCTGTAGTGTTTTAAGGCACTTTTAACTCCTGATCTCTGTATCATGTTGTGGTGGGGCTTCGTGGTTGATCTCTTCCTCTTCCTCCTCCGTCCATTCTCCCAAGCGAACTGGAGAGCGTCCAGAGAGACTTCCAGGTTGACTATACTGTGTCTGAGAACCTACAACCGAAAACCAACTGTGTTAAAATCAACCTTATCAGATATCCACAAAGTAGTGTTCAGAGTTGACCTTCTCAAACAACTGCCAGTTGTCACATGATCTCAGAGTTCACATTGATTTCAGTATTCACAGCCCACCTTTGCAAATCAAAATGTTTCTGATTATTGGTCCAGATGCAAAATTAAATCAGTTTTACAAACACTACTGAATATACAGATCCCGAGCCAAGCAGTCAATATGCTTTTTCTGCTACTGTTGGTTAAAGCAATACCTAAACCAAAATAATTCCTCACAGTAAAATGACTAAATAAATAATAAAAGAAAACATTAGTCGAAGAAAAAATGCACTGGGTAGGTGACACTGTTGGCACAGAAAAAAGTTAAAGCCAGTAAGATCTCTGTTCTTATTTACTGTAATAAAGAAGGAAATTGCAGCAGAGTTGTTAATTTAAATGAGGTGGATGCCTCTGCCTCTTCCTTGAAATAAACTATTGCAAGCAATATTTGTTAACAATATTTGCAAGCATAGAGTACCTTAACCATCAAGTAGTACAGAAGGAAGAACTGGACCCTGACTACATCCATTCCTGCCAAGGTAACATCTCTGCTGGACTATAATCCAGGTAAAATTGCAGCACAGATACCTCTTATAAACAAGCAGAGCCAGACTGCCTGCTTTTACTTAAAAAGAACAGACTGTCTCTATAACGGAGAAATTTGAAAATAAAAACTGAGGGATTCTCGTGACCTTTTTAGAAGAGTGACCTCCACATATCCTGTGTTTCCTCTCAATGAAAATGTCTTTTTGTGCCAGAGCTAGGAAAAACCCTAGGATTACTTTATTAAGGAATCCAACCAGATCATCCTGTTCCAAGACCATAACTCACATGTTGGTTTGTCTTAACTGTTCTCAAGCTCTAATACTTCGAGCTCAAGATTTGTTTTTAATGTGTTCTTTTTTTTAATCTTTGAACTTTTTTTGTGCCTGCTGGTTGGAAGACGCTTTCCAATTTAGAAACAAGTTGCCGAATAGCAAGTTTCACATGTATTCAGGTTCGCAGCCATCATCACTGCCATTTCTGCTCTTATAAGCTGCATTTGCTGATCCAAAGAATGCTGAAGCACACTGGCCCCTGCACTCAACTCTGCAGGGTCAGACTCATTTAATTTCTCCTTACTTGCAGAGGAAGTGGGGAACCAATACCATTTCTGCCATGCCCCCCCAACAATCACTGACCCTTCAGAAACAAACTCAACAAAAATTATGTGGGGAACAACTAGAAAAGAAAAACAGAGGGGAGTGAGTAACAGGAACTTTAGTGTCAGGTCACCATACTGGAACCCTGGTCATGTAATCAAATACAGGTAACCCTCGGCTAACACAATATATGCATTCCATGATGTCACCTTATTATCTGAAGTAGAAAAAACCTAGAAGGCAGAGGAATGTGCTCTAGAACCTGGAAAACATAGAGGTACAAAAGGACATTTTTGCTAAATACTAACAAAAATTAGATGAACCTAGCTTTGAACCTGGAAACACTTTTATTTATAAGAAATATTAAAGATTGCATTATCATTGCCTGGCTGAGTGGGACATGGTGTTGCATCATATCATCCATCCAAAAACTGGACACTGCTTCATGCATGTTATTTTTAGTATCAATAGGAGTTAGAAGCTTAAGGTTAATCT
Organism: Lepisosteus oculatus; assembly: GCF_040954835.1. NCBI lineage: Eukaryota > Metazoa > Chordata > Actinopteri > Semionotiformes > Lepisosteidae > Lepisosteus > Lepisosteus oculatus. Next base: position 30,476,527 of record NC_090701.1, read on the forward strand.
TTAGGTTTGACTGTGCTAACCCACATGAATGCACTGCTATACCATATTCCACCACTTCTACCCACTATGTGGTACACATTTCTGTTGAGAGCAGGGTTTGTGTTCCATTAGTGGGAGTAATAAAAACACTTATCACTGGCAAAAAAAAAAATACATTTCTGTTATGAGGAGCTTGAATAAAGAGAAAGGGAGACAGAAGTCTCAGGAAGCACATGTCTGGTTAGGCCAGGTGTTAGAGACTACATACAGTATATCTTCACTGACCGTCTTCTGTTGATGCATAAAACATTCAGGTGTTTTTACAGAACAAGCACATCATTCAATTTTTTTCTTTGGAATAGCTTTCCATGACTTTTTCAAAATGTCATTAAAAAAAAAAAGAGCTTCACACTTTGTTACAAAGCAGTATCGTTCCCATATGATTTGTTAAGTTAGCTATTACCTTATGTGACATAAACATTTGAAAAATAAATGTGCGTCGCTCTGATAGCCACAGATACATTAAAACCATTAACTATTGAACTGTATAACAAGTTCAAAGCTGATCATTAAGAAACTGTGTACCTCACAATTAAAATGTTGTGCACAGAGACATCGAAAGGATTTTTTTCCCTAAAGCAAAATAGGGAAGTGGATGCTTACATTAATTAAATGTTCATTATTATTTTCAAACTCCACCAAGGAATGTCAAAATCAGTCTAAAATTACTAGAGATTTAGTAAAAGTAATTTCTGTAATTACAGCAAATACAGTAAAGTAAGGAAACACCTAGAAATATAGAATAAACAAAATCCCAAAGTAAAACATAAGATGATGTTTTTCAAAGGTATTAGTAATGTGAATTGAGAAAGACAAAGTAAAATTAAAAATGTTCTTTTAAATTGGTACAGTAGCCCATATAGACCATTATTGACATTTCCCTGACCTGGCATGTTGGATAGATCTCTCATTGGCACTGGTGCCTGCCAAAGTCCTGATATCCGCTGTGGTTGGGAACTTTGCTGGTGGACCTACAGCATGGAAAAAAAGGCAGAGTTGGGTTGCACGTTTACTTTCTTAAGTTAATGAAGATGAGCAGAAAAATATATAATGTCTTTCATCTCAGTTCAATTCTGATTGGAATGTGGAAAATACAGAAATCTGATTATTGTCACAAACCCTTTGCACTAAAGGATGCAACTAATTTCTTGATATGAGCGAATACACAAAAGGTCTTTGATAAATGACCCTGAACAGGTCCAGCGTAATATGATATGTAAATATTTGTTTAGTCCTTCAGACTTATTTTTTTAGAATCTTTTCATTGTACTGTTTTGCTTTCGTAATGTCATATTCCTGGCCTTTGATTTCTTTATATATTTTTTCTTGCATTTGTTTCTGTTTGTAAATTACAGTTAACTTGACCATGTGCTTGATGGGTTGAATAGCCTCCTCCTCCTCTTTGTATGTTTTCTTATGTTTTATTTTCTCCGTTCATTGCTTAATGCTAAATGTTGTGGAGCCAAAATTAATTGCCCATTTTTGTACACAACACTTTACCAGCAATAAGTTAGATTTAAATGATCTGCTGTAGCAATAAAGCCCAATCCATTATACAGGATCGCAACCATCCCATCCACAAACCATTCTCCACACTGTGCTGTGGCAAGTATTGTAGTTCCTCACTATTAATCCAGAGATCACTAGGATTAAGAACAGCTTCTACCCTACTGCAGTACACATCCTTAACAGCTAACTGCAATGCCTCAGATTCAATGCACCTCTGCACTATTTTTTGCATGGCTTACTATGTATTTTTTTTTCCCAGTACAACATATATTGTTCTGTTGTTATTACTTATTCCGTTTGTAATGTTCCGTTGTGTGGTGGTGTCTGTTGTACTGTGTATTTCCCAATGTGAATATGACAGATGTGACAAGAAACTCCTCTACTCTACATATCGAAGGTCAGTACCCACCTCATGCATGTAAATGGCATGAAGACTCATTTCAGCAGAAGCAAATTCTGACTGTAGAGCCGAGTGGTTGGCACTCCGTATTCTGGAGTCACTTGCAGACATGCTGAAAAACAATGAATCAATATTTATATTAATATTCAAAAATGTAATTCTCGCCAATATAGTGTTAATTTGTTCTAGAAAAAAATTATAACACCAAAAGAAACAAGCCCGAATAGCAGAATTTCCTTTAGTTTCTAGTCTTTTATGTTGTGTTGCTACAATGAAACAGCAACAGAAAGTAAACGTGCAACCAAACATAGGAAATGTTTTTGGTGGACATTTCTGATGTCATTTCAGTGTATAATGCTAATAATGTGTACAGTTTCTATGACAAAGATATGTGCCAAGGTAAACCACTTAAAATAGCATAACATAATAGGCTCTCTTCGATATATTTTCCATCAAATGTAAAAAACCCTGAAAGACAAGAAAACAAACACATAAAACATACCCACACTCACCCACACATGCCTTACATACAGCTTGAGCTCAGAAAGTATAAACTATACAGAACTTACTTTGGTACATTTAATATGTTATATATATCAATACCCATATAGCTATTTATTATCATATACATAAATACACGTGCCCAGATAACACTAGTATTTCAATCATGGAATGAAAAGTTAACATCTCTCTTCCTTCTCTTAGTAACAGGCCAAGACAGTCATGTTCTGAGATTACCTTTCGTCTATGATGGTCCTTTCACTGCGGTACATGGGGCTTTCAGGGTAAGTGGAGGGCAGCAGGGTGTGTGACCGTGTCCGGCTGGGGAGGTGTGAGGTGCAGAGGGACGCCAGGACACTAGCAGCGGCGGAGGCAGTGGTGCTGGGTGGAACAAAACGTCGATCTCTGCCGGGCAGCCCCGAAGCTGTGAGGACTGGATGAGCCAGAACACTGGCTAAAAGGTTTTCAGGCTGGGGAGACAAAGACAAACACAATTCAGGAAAGCCGAACCACTCAGAGACACCAAGGAACAAAGAAAAATAGGGATCTGAGAGATTCCTTCAATAACATTAAGTGTGACTGGCTGCTTTATGTTTAAACTACTAACGTTTCAACAAAAAATACAGAATACATTTGTCTGGATTACCACTTTGGTATAATAATTAAAATACATTTAACAGAAGTCTAAATCCTGTTTTTCAATTGACGTAACATGAACAGGCCTGGCAAGATCACACTACCAATTTGTATTCCATTTGAATGAAAAACATGCCTCCAGAAGTTCAAACCATCAAGACACATTCTATATAAAAAACCTGCAGTCTGTACTGATGAGTTGGGTTGTACAGTATCCTAAAAAGCCTGATACTCACTGCGGTGCCAGACTCGTTGGACAGCAGTGAGGTGCAGAGAGGGGTGTCAGACAGGATGTGCTGAGCAGGGGGGGCCCCAGCAGCATCCTGCTGCACCTTCTCCTTCAGGTGGCTGATGAAGAAGGAGCTCTCCTGGGGGGGCTGCCAGTGAGGGTTCTTGATGGTAAAGTGCATCAGTGATAGCTCTGTCTTGCCATTTTCGGCCTGCTGGTACACTGAGGCTTCTGTCTGGCCTTCAGACAGCCACTGCAGAAAAGAGTGTAATGAGGGATGGTGAGATTCAGGGGTAAAAAGAGAGGAGATGATCAAAAACATCTTTTGGAGGTACTGTAGTTCAATTATACCCTTTGCGAGGGGGATAAAGGTTCAGACAAGATGAAGGTCCTACAGCCCCTTACACCTCCTACCCCAAATTCTCAAACACTTAACTTTCATCCTGCTTTAACACAGTCCCCTAACAGGGCCTATAATTCTCAAAGCATTCACAACTTTCATTAAAGAGTACATCAGAAAAGGAAAAACCTAACACAAGTTACAATCTTAAAACTGTGCCACATTATTTCAAACATTTTCTGAAAACAACATTCTGGCACAGACATCTAAATCTCACACTTGTGCAGTTTAATGTGTAAAGCTTTACCAGGTGCTTTTATCTTCAGTTTAAAACTATGTTGATGATGCTGTGGATTAAACACTGCTCTGTGATTTGTCCAGGTTGTGCTGACTGACCTGTGGGTTCCCGTGCTTGCGAATGTCCATCTGAGCAAAGGAGCAGATGTCGCCCACGCCTACCACCTCCACGGTAAAGTTGCGGAAGAAATCAATTATCTCCAGGGACTTGCGCCGCAAGAAGAAAATTAAAATAAAGGGAGTGATGATGGGACTGAGCAGCTCCTCCAGGATGAAAACCTGCAACAGAAACACCACACTACTGTATCAGCATCCACAGGCAGACCAACAACTGGTCAAGTCGTCATAACAAGTCACGCTGAAGTGAACATTAAATTCTTGTTAATTATAAAACTAGTCTTCAGGTAAATTATCTGCAGTGGTTCTGATAGGCTAAAAAACTTACTTGCCAGATGGCTGCAAATATCTTAGCAGAGACCCAATGAGCACCAGATTACAATACTTCTCTATCTAAACCTCATACATGTACAATAGTTCACAACATCATAGGCTTTTTCTTAAAAGTGATAAAAAAGTAAAATCTCAACATAAAGCCAAAAAGATATACTGTATGGCCAGACAGAATTATCTTGTGAAATACATGCAGTTATTTTTCATAATTTATTTTCATGACCAAATAAATTCTTCTTTCAATAAAAAAATTTGCAGCTACTGTATATGAAACTGTAATTTTAATAGACAAATAATAGAAAAAAGGTCAATGAGGTCAATGAGTGTCTCACATGCAGTACTGGGAAAGTTCTTAAAGGTGAATGACACAAACTTGTTTTGTGCATAATACTTTATAACCAGATAATGTTTTTAAAATCATTAGTCTAGGTTTCTATATACTCATAAATTACAGCAATGCATGTTGCATGTGTGCAAAAACAATCATTGATATATTCTTGTAAAAATAACTTTACATACACCTTCATAAAAAAAAAACAAAGGCAGACAGAAGAAAACAGTCATCTTACAGACAATATAAAGCTATAGGTAAACTGGTTTTCAAAAAGTGGTGAGTTGGAGTGATATGGAAAGAAATAAATGTAAATGAATGTCATTAAGATGCTATGATCAGGCAACAGATGTGGAATTGTAGAATTATGTTTCAGAGGAAGTTCTTAAAAGAAAACTTTTAAGAATGGTGTGATCTCTTAAAAAAACCTTTAAGGGCAGTAAGACAAACAAAATCTCAATACGTTCAAAGGAACCAAAACATACAGTACTAATGCAAGAGAAGAGTACAAATTAGGCTAATGCGGTGATCTCTGTTATGTCTTTGAGCTGCTTATAATAAAAGAATAAAAGTGGAGCGGCTGGAACTGGATTTTTCCAATTTGTGAGACTAGATGCAACTAAATTATCCCTTTCACAAGATATTACACTCTTGACTTCAAACTTGAGTATGTTGTTCATGGGAAATATTTAGGTCTGATTGAACAACTGCATTTTGATTGTACTTGTAGTGACTGTATTTTGGTCATAACAGAGCCAGTTATTAATCATTCAATAAATATAAAATTTGTAGTTTTCAATTTGGGAACATTTAAAAGTCTGTGACACTAAATATCCATAATAGAAACAGCAAAAATGTATATGCTTTCCTTTTAACCTTGCAACAAAACATTGATGAATGGTAATTTACCAGAAAATGTCAAGTACCAAGAACATTTCTTTAGTCTTTCCTCTGATGAGCAGATCTCCAACTAAGAACGACCAGTTATTTAGTACAAACATAGGTATACTAGTTATCTACAAGTTGTTTTAAGCTTGTCATGTATAAAATTAGACCCTCACCGCTTTGTACTGAAAAAGCTGAGCCATTTCATCCCGAGTCTCACTTTTGTTAGCATTTCCCTTCCAGTGGTCAGGCATGTAATGAATGTGAGCCAGCACATACTGCAGGAGCTGCTCTGGGCACCACACCATGTGCTCATCAGGGATGAAAGACCTGCAAAACATACATGGTTAAAAAGCTGGCAGACAGACCAATTTGGAATGGCCACTGTGGATGGCTGTCCTACAATCTTAAAGAAACATGTACTCAGCATGGAACTAACTGGCAATAGATCCTAAAAACATTCCAGCTACAGGGCTATTTTGCAGCAAGCTTTTTAGCTTTGACTGATAGATTTGACCTATTTTAGAGATAAGGAATTGCAATAAATACCTTTACAAGGATTTAGACAGAAAATGGATGTAAAGTTTGTAGTCATCTCTGTTGTTATAAACACAGCAAGCATATACAAATGCAATGCCGAAAAAGATATATAAAATTCTGCACTTCTTCCACTAAAAAGATGAAGATATTATATACTGTATTTATAAGAGATATTTTAACACTGCTTTTTGAAACAACCATTACATCTGATCTCAACTTTCTACAGAAATTGCTGTTTCTTTCCAAGTTTCATCCACTTTTTCTCTTTTCAATGAAAACTCAAATGATAACTTAATGGGATATCCAAAACAAGGACATTTTAATCCCAAGACACACCAGCTATATAAAGAACTTATTGGACAATTATGTTAATTTATCCAATACCATTATGTCTTCAAGTTTAGCAACAAAAGTAAAAAAACATGTCAAGCTTTTTATCCATTTGTTTAACAATGCAAATAAAAGAAACAGAAAATGGGCAAAAGCTTGATCCAACAGTTCAGGCCCATATCCTGTACTAACCTGGAAATGGTGATGACCACACCTAGAATGGTAATAGCAGTAAGGATGTGCTGAACAGTGAGCACATCCTCGTCATACACAGTCAGTGTAATCAAGACGGCCAGGACGGAGCCCGAGAAGAAGGCCACATTCTTGGCGATAACGGCGAGAAGTGGTGAGGTGAAGGAGTTCATGTACTTGGACACAGGCTTGTAACCACGGCCCAGGCGGCTGTGCAGTTCATGGTCCAGTTCGTTGAAATGGCGCAGATATAGACGCCCATAAAGGGACCAGCGCCGTGCCCCCAAACTGCCAGGCTCCCGCTTAATGATTTCTGTATAACTAAAGAATGCATATAACACCTGCCACACCAAAATGAAGGGGCACAGCAGGAGGTTGGCCAGCCCTGTCAGCAGGATGATGTGGCTGAGCTGCTGGGCCAGTTCCAGACGGTTCCCGGCTCGCTTGTACTTAGGGTGGAGGTTCCACTTGTTCTGGAAAAGGGAGCCAGGCCCCCAGAAGAAGATGAGCTCAAAATTATACTTTAATCCCTGTGTGAGGAAGACCACGTCCCCCAGCAAGGGCACATGGAGGTTAACAGGCAGGAGGGATTTGTTGACCATGGCTACCATGTAGTTTTTGAAGCGCAGAATGCGGTGGTAGATGTCCAGCTCAGTCAACTCTTTCTTGTGGATGCACATCTGCTGTTCTCGCTGCAGGCTGATCAGTCGGTCCTGTACCTCCTGCCAGCTGTAATTACACAGCTCATCCTGGAATGTAAGCAAGACATAGAGGAATCGAGCTAGAGACTGGGTGATCACTTTGTTAGAAATTAAAACTGAATCTGGGCTGTATAATAGACTTGGTTTAGAAGCTAAGCATATAATACATTTAATGAACAAATGAAATCATTCCTCCTCATTAGAGAACAACAGTGGCACCTTTAAAAATAGTTACAAAAAGTATGTAATATGTTGTAATCTGTAATCTCACTGCAATATGGATTCTTAAAGGGGCAGAGCATAATTGGCTGAGTGTGGTTTTTAGTCAGGGGCTTGTTTTGGCCACGGATTCCCCTGCTTAGCATGCAACAGCAACCCCTATGACCTGCCAGGAGCCTGTCAGCATGCAGTGATGTTAGTGAAAGCTGCATCAAAATCAACTCTCTTGGATAAATCTTGGGATGATCAGTGTAACAAATTGCAAATGTCACTGACAAGACCACATTCTGGCCTTCATCTATACATGCAAGATGTAAGGGATGTGGAGAGCTCATTGTAGTCAGCTATTTCTAATTTGTATTTGTAAGTTGGGGGGGTATAAACAGAAAAAAAAGATTTTAATATCATTTCAATGAAATACCAAATGTATGGAATTTACGTCTATGTGACATATCTGTTAACTGATCAGTTAAGGCTGGAAAGGAATTTTACTTCATAATGACTTTACATCTGAAACATTGAATTAAGACGTGAAGTGCAGTATGGAAAAAAAAAGCTATGCCAACAGTGGCATAACTGTGAAATCTGAAGAGAAAAAAAAAGATTCTACTATGTCTTGGCTATTATTCTGGTATCCTACAAAATAAAAATAAAAAACACCAGACAACCAGAGACAGGGTTCTGTACTGAATAGGGATCCTGTCTTATTGCTGTCTTGTCTTTTTCAGATGGACGTCACTGCTGAGAATGAGGATGCATAAAATACTTAAAACATTTAAAGACTGCTCCAAATCTTAAGATGCGCAACAAAAATCAACTAACAAATCACCCTTATTGTCTCCAGTTTCTCTGCCTGATGTTTTTTCAATAATTTAGATGAAGAAAGCAACTGAGTTCACATAAGAATGTGAATTGAAGGTCTATCCTGGACCTAGGTCTTTTTATATTAAGTAACCAACAATCAAGACAAAATACTACTTTATCCTCTTTCACAGCACAAAATCAGGTCTCAAAGGGCCACAAAAGCAATTCAGGTTTGCCAGTACTTGCAAAACCTTTCTGCTTGTAACCTAAGAGAAAAATGATCATTCCATTATATGAATCTCCTACACAACACTGATTCAGTGTTGGTGGTTCTTTAGTAAACCATTTTCTTATGATAGTTTCTTACTGGCAGCTAAAATAATTTCTAGTAGATATCTATTCTTAAGTTCCATGTAGTCAAAAGTAAAATTACCCAAATATGTAACAGAGAATTCAAATCAGGTATGTCTAGGTTTTCTATATTATTAAAGTCCCATATTGTTGTATTTCTGGGCATCACCAGAATATGTGTAAATAGTCATTTGTTTTCCACATAACCTCCAACATTGTGAACTGATTCCTTTTGTTTTGCTTGAATATTAGGACTGATAAAAAAACAAGTCAGAAATTGTTTTATTGTTTTCTTTTAAACAAAGATTAATAAAACAAAAAATACTGTTTTATTTTTATACATTCTGTTGAATCTATTTTCATATCTTCAATGTTATTATACAGTTTTGATATTATTACCTTGTGGTTGTTTTGCTGGTACAAAGCTATAAAATTTTCCAGCAATTTATTACCTAGCTCTGTATTTGGTTGTCTGATGTCTTTAATGCTTCTTCTTTAATGCTTCAGAAGGGTTTATTGTATAGCGCAAATAAGTTAATGTGGAAAGAAATCACAATATTTTCAAATGTTGACGTAAGCATTTCACACATAAGTTTTAAAACATGATTTGAAATGCAGCTCTCAAAAGTCAGAAATATTTTTCTCCAAGAAGCAACAGATATTTTGTAAAACCATGAGACTGTAATCACAAAGAAAAATGGCCCTCTTCTTTTTCTTCCTATTTGTATGTGGTCTTTCTTTGTATGTTTTGCAAAGGTATAATAGCCTAGTGAGCAGTGTTCCAGGTTTGTTGCAATCAATGCACTTGTTGCTTAAAGATAATTTAATTAATCCCCATCTCTACAAAGTCTATTAATTCACTCTTCCTCACAGAAGATGAACTGAGAAAAAAACCCATTAAAAAGCCAAAACAGCATTGTGCTGCCATCTACTGGTAAATACTGATAAAAACAAATTACAAATGATATTGACCAATTCATTGTATCTCACTGCACAATTCTACATGCAGTATTTAATGAACAGTACTATGAGTCTCTGCTGTTTTAATACAAACCTTCACAATCACTGCCCTTTAAAAAAGCATTCACTTGAGTAAACGAGGCCCTGACAGACATCAGGAAGTCTTACCATTGTTATTTTCAGTGCCTTGATATAAAACTGGCGGATCTCCCAGTAGCTTAGGAGGTTGCAGAACACTTTGATCAGCCGATAAATCCAGAAGATAGCTGCCATGATCAGAAGGAAAATGATCCAACCATTTTCTTGAATTCTGAGTACAGAAAAAAAGGGAAAAAAATGTAAACAATCCTTTCATTACATTTAGATATGTCACCAGCCCAGAGCTACAGAAAAGCTTTTCTGTAGTAACAGAAATCTTCTGTGAACAATGCATTCTATTAAATCAAGGAAACCACCTCCGTTCAGCTAAAGACCATTATTCTTCCCTGCTTACTAAATGATCTATCTTTATGTGAATGGTAATGTTAAATTTGGATAGCACTGTGGTATGTTGGAAGTGCTGCTGCCTCACAGCTAATGAGTTCTGTGTTAGATTCTGTCTTAGGAAACCTTCCGTGTAGAGACTATATACAGGTACTCTCCTCATGGTGATTTTTTTTTCAGGTACTCAAGTTTCCTCCCACATACTAAAAACTTGAACACACAAGTGTATAAGGAAACCCGATTCATAGGTTCTAAATCTGCAAAATTACAAAAGCAACCCACTGGAGTTCTTCAGAATCAAGAGCGAAACACGAACAAGAAGACACAGGTAAAACAAATACAGTAAAATCTATGAGCAAGTACATTTAAACCCAAGAAGAAGAGGTGCTTTCGTAAAGAAAAGTTTGTGGAGGAAGGAGAGCAAGCTACCCAGCCTTGTTGCTGAAGCTGATGCCCTGGTGTCTTTTAAGAAACATCCATGGGTCACTTAGTTACTGACAAAAGTAGACCAAGAGGCCTCCCCATGTTTTTAACTGATCTAAAGTTCTGTTCTCATCCTGTCTAGGTTAAATAACCATACCTAAATTGATCTCTGCTACGTGTTTGCCCTGCAATACAAGGTGTATCCTGCCTTTTCACCATTGTTTAATTAGGTGGTCTTTGACTTATTACAGCCATTTGTTGATTAGTAAAGGAATAGAAAAATAAAATAATTTATAACAAGTGTTGTTAAGGAGCCACTGACCATAAATTGCACATTTGAGGACTAAATGCCTATCTAGAACATCTTTATTTATAATTATGTCTCAGTTCCCTTATTTGCTAGTGCATGCCCTGTTGATTGGACATTTTGCCATTATAAAATGCTGAACAGACATGCAAATTAGTCTCTGTTGACATCACTTGAAACGTCTTAAGATGCAAACAGCATCTGGCTCCTTAAAAACCATGCCCAGCCTTACATAGAATCCTGAAGAAAAAAATACAATTAAGTAATACTTGAATCAGTATTTTGTGTGGGAAAAAAAGTGGAAAACTAGAAAAAATAACCATAAATGGTACAGGCCGCTAAGAAATAATCACATTAAAATTAGTTCCATAAACGAGTGGCATATTGAGCATTCCGGAATCCGTAGACCATGCTCTTTATCAGAAATGCGCATTAGGCAAGCCAAGCTGCTCTGTCCGTTACACCATATGCTAACCCAGATACTATACATTAAGCCCCTTACAGGAGCAGAATGTAATTGTAACTCATGCTGTAGTCAGCAATCACAGAATTTATTTTTATAGTAAGGAAAACTATCGTACAGAAACTTTGTAACACATCAGATCCTGGTGTTAATGTTAAAATTTCTTTTTACCTAAATTTTCATTCTCAGTTAGCATCATTTCAGGATAACAGCTTCATTCTTTTATTTTCAGCAACAAACTTTTAAGACTTCCTCAATTTGTAATTCAAGATTCCAACCATTTGCTGAGAGCAAATGCATTTTTTGCAGCATTATTTCCGTACATTTCTAATGCTACTTGAAGAATACTTAAAAGTTACAAAGTTAATGGTTGATTGGTTTGAAAGCCATCACAAAGGCATTCATTTTGTTCTTTTTACCTGTCTGAAAGAAATAGTTAATTCTCACTGTGCCTTGTGGTATTACACTATTACTTATAAAAAATAATATAGACCCATCAATAAACAGTTAATGTTTTTTTACAGTACATCAAGTACTGTGTGCAGCTAGCGTGCAGCTTTTCAGGAACAGTGTATGTTCAGCAGCTTCTCTGCAACTTTGTCTGGTTCAGGCTTTATGTTATCAAGGAAACACAGAGTTAGCTAAATGAAGAAACTGAACTACTTGTGCATGCTGAATCAGCTGGATATCAGCCTCTCGCCAGGCATTAACATGCTTACATTAGTTCATTATCTCCCGTATTCACAGGTTGATGGCAACAATTGCCCTCTGGATACTCATCTATTAATCAGTATGTCTTGCAGTGGCACATAGCACCAACAGAACCATCTACACTCAGTATTCTAATGTTAAACAATCAGCATTAACTGAAAAGCAAAGGTAGGGACAGCACTACAAATGTCTGAAAACAAACTAATACTTAGCACATTGCTTGAAATGCTAGCACAACCTTGAGTTGCATATAGTATGTAAGCCTTTCTTTTAAAACATTAACATGTTTCCAAAATTTGAGTATTCTGTTCAGTCCTGTTTAAGCACTATTATTATGTAGTATATTTTAAATTTGCTGAGGGCGTGGGCCTCATTCATCAGCATTTTCACATCTTGTACACTCCGTTAACTAATATTAAACATTCTCTTTATATGCATTCTTTTACTCATTCTTTTTTATCTTCATATACAGGGCAGTCTTTCTTTTTCTTGTAAGTTTAATATCCTATTCCTCACACTGACATTTTCTTTCATTAAAGTGGAAATTTAGCAATAAAACAGTGTAAAAACATACATACCTGTACTTTTATCTTAAAGATGAAAATTACTATTACAAATCCAGGGGCATATGTTTTACACATTAATTGTTCTTTAACTTGGGATGATTTTGTTGCTAAAGCCTCTTTTTTTTTAGAACTACTATAATTACATTTAGAAAATCTTGAAATTTTAAAATATATTCTCATCATAAACCTGAAACAATAGAGCAAGAACCTTAAAGAACTCTGTTTATAGAATTCCATTCATTTAATGCATTATGATCCTTTTTCTTCATTTAAAAAACATAACAGTTTAAGTCTATAGGGATCCAATCAAAATTCTCATGTCAAATTAGGGTAACTGTTTTCTTTCATTTAGTGTATTACCAAATTTCATTAAAAATTGTAATACAAAATGTTAAAAGATACAAAAACCATTTTATAAGGTATTTCCTACATAACGGCATATTAATATTTGTACGTATTTAACTGTAACCCTTAGCTTCGTGTGAATTGAGAAAGTTTGCCTCACAATGGCCATAGTGTGTAGCCACTCTACTGATGTTTCTGAAAGAAAAATAACCTGAAAGTAATGAGACTTTAATCATTAAGACATTTTATCTAAAAATGCTCCAGAGAAGAGGCTTATCATCTTGTTTCTCTAGTTGTAATTATAAAAGCAATGAAGAAGCAGATTATACAACAAAATCAATTTGCACCTGCAGGGCAATAAACCTGGAGTAGTACATATAAGGTCTGCAACACTGGACTCTTGTTTACAGCAGTCCAATGTAAAGAGAACTCACTTGCTATTGAATTTCACATCACAAGAGCTGGCATATCAAACCTCTCATAACAGATGGCCAAGTGAAACATTTAGCACCACATGCTTCCCTCCTCATCACTGGCAAGGGAATATTATGTCATTTATTTTTTAGAACTTCAGAATCCCGATCTTTTCATCTGAACCAAAGATATAAACAAATGCTGCTCAGGATTAATAAGAAATGTGCTTCTTTTTAAAAAAAATGAAAATTATTTTGAAGTTTTATCACTTCAAGATCTTAATTTTTGTGCAGAATGTGTAATTTGTGTTGGGTCTTAAGCAATGTGGTGTGGTTTTGGGAACAGAAGATGGCAGGTAGGGAAGAATCCACTCAAACCTCAAATAAATAGAAAGCTTTTAACAGGTTTTTTCAATCACTGTCATAAATACTCATCTGTATATTGCCAGGATAGCATAACTGCTCTTCTACCTTTATTTTATAGTTTTTAAATACTCCTTGTTTACATGTACGGATTGAAATAACGGGGGAAAATGAAAAAAGCATGCTAACTTTGAGTCAATATGTTTTCGTTTTATAGCCTGAGTCTAAAAGCTTCACTGAAGACTAAGAATCATGCAGTACTTGGGAATACTGCCCAGCATTCTCTGGCTCAGTATCTGCAGTGTTCTATCATCTCTTAAAATACAGCTGCCATTCGTCACAGATGATTTCACAACATTGAAAGTTTAAAAACACGGCTAATATGAGGAACTAAAAAGTATCATGTTTTGTAAGTTGAGTTCATGACTGTTGCAAGTTTTTTTTAACATTTCTTAAAACTCTGCAGGACCCTTTGCAATTGATGTAAAATTATAATAAATTATGAATAATTAATTTCAGCTTAAGGTTTCAACTTCCTTAGCTTCATAGCCATTAAAATTTCCTCCCACACCACGTACAATGAGTGGTACAGTATATCTAATTGACTAATAAGTCAAAACCAAATCATAGTTGTTTTTCTTGATTTATATATATGAAAAATGGTCTACTGCAGGCTAATGTAGATTTTGCTGACTGTTAATTTTCTTACTAAATGTCTACGTATGGTTATAAGTAAAGGTTTAGTTTAGAACACCAGTTTTACGAAGGGGCTACAATACAAACAATCCTTGGCTGTCTAAATTTACTCCAAAATATCAAGTAGTTTAAATTCAAATCCTCATTCTGAGAAATTGAACCTGTACACCTCATTTCTGGAGCCTTCCTGATCTACAGAAAATGAATGTTCTATGTTCTGTAGAACAGTTCAGCAGTTACACAGTTCACTTCAGAATTACTAAAACACATCAAGATACAGGAATCTATTAACTGAATTTTTAAATAATGAAGACGTTCATTGGGTATGGACCTGCACATTACAAAATGCATCTCAAGAAGGAGAGTATCCTGACCCCCAGCACACTGAACCCCCGATATAAAGTAAGTATGATCGCACCTCTTAGTGCACTGTTGGCTGGGCAGGATGGCATCTGGCAGTGTAACTTTGCTCCTGTCCAGAGGTCCGAGGTTGTGTGTTGTGTGATTCACTGCCTTGTTAGCAAAAAGCACATCATACTCCACACAGTTGAATAGAAAAGTGGTAAAGGTGACCACAAACAAGAACTGTCTGTAAAGAGAAAATGACATTGAAAACAAGCAGAAAGAAAAATTAATAGTTTATGAAGTTTTTGAGTTTTTGAAACCCCAATTAAACACAAGCAGACTAGAAAACTGCTTGTTTGATCTTACCAATTTCATGACTACAAAATGGCTACTTCAACCCAAAACCAAACAAAGTGAGAATTTAAGTGATGAATGTGATTAGTACAGTATATGGGGGAAAGCCACCAACCACACATTCCATCTTGATGAGTCAGTGCTACAGTATCAAATGAAAGAACAGTTTGCAAAAGGACTATGAGGTAGGCACATTAGCACTGCATAAAAAAATCATACTTGTAGGACATCAGGAAGACAAGCTCCAGCCATGCTTAAATCTGATTAAGATTCCCTTTGATTCAATGGCTGCTTATGGGAAGTATGTAATTAGTTCTGGTGATTTATATCCAGGTGGTAAAGTAATCACATCTCAAACCACAATCATCACTGGAACAGCTTGTGAGTAGATGCTGGAGAGAAATATGATTCAGCTTTTAAGATTTAATGATTCATCTGGTAAGGATAACAGTGGTCCCTACTGGGATTGGTCATTAAATCTCAACAGTAATTAATTGCCAGTATCACTAAATTTGACAAAATCCGAATCAAGCACAAAATCGTACTGGATAGTTGCCATGTTGTCGAAACACCCTGGTTTCACCACACACAAGAGCGAGAGTTTGTAATGTAATGACTAATGTAATGAGATGTACTGTACAAGCGAATAATACAGAAATGTTCCAACGTGATCTACGTGTAGAGTTTACAAGTAAGTAGTATTCACTTCATGTCAATGGAAGTTTTATTGCCTCGTTCTGAATTGCAAAAAATGGCACTGCTCATACCTGGAAATTTTGTGATGTAAACTGGAGGTTTTACATGTTACTATGTACATTTTACTTTAATTGTGGTTTGAAATGCACTCATCAATGCTGATTCTTTCAAACTCCTAAGCATAAAATAGCATTGAAGTTTCCCTTTAAAGCAGCCAATTGATCTTAGCACATGCAGATATTTTACTGATTTGTCTGAACATGGCTTCAATATAAAAACCTTAGAAAGCGGCAATATCACCCCACAAAAATCTTGAAATTACAGCATACTTCTTATTGACCATTTAACCTACAGTAGTAAAGGCATTAGCAATCAGTAAAAAAATACTTACACCAGTTCAAAAAACTCAGTCAACATCATACAGGCAAAGCCATTCTTCTGGTGAAAGTGATAGATGTGGAGAGGAATGTTAAAGAAATATGATACCCTTCTTATAAAGTGCAAAATTCAAACCTACAACGATAAATAACATAACATGTACTTTTAGAAGACTGATATACAGGGAATTTGCATGTTCTCTATACGAGGTACAATATCCTTTGAAATATATCAAAGAATGCACAGAATCCATATGCTTAACTTTACATACTGTCTTCCACTGTAATCAAAGTATAAAAGAATGGTGTCAGATGAAGTCAACCACAACTTTCCCCTGAAATCATCTGTTGCAACTTTATGCTAAACTTCCTGGGTGAGTGTGTTAACTGCAATGCTGCTTTACTGTCTTAGTGTTGTGGGTTAGTGCATTTCCCAGGAATAAAAGTTTTAAAACAGCCTTAAATTTGATTTACAACAAAATTTGATCAGAGCCTTGTGGTTGAAATATATCCCCATTCTGTATCATAAAAAGTACAAACTGTCTCATTCTTCACCATTACATATTACTGTACAGTATATCATTGTAATATATGACTGCAATTACTTCAAAAAAGGCTTTTGCTAAGCAAAACATGAGAATAATAATACTATTTATACTATAAACATTTTTTTTTAAAGTTTACATATCTTATTAAAGAAAGAAGCAACTTTAAAAAATAGGTTAGTATTTTGCATATGGGTGACATTAATTGGTGTCTAATTTGGCCCTTGGGTGCATGTGTTTACACTGCCCAGGGTGCTGTACCATCTTGTGCCTCACATTTCTGTGATAGGCTTCATGTTGCAATGGCCCTTACTAGGAATAACAGGCTTTCTGTTTGCATACTGTTTTTGCATACCTAAAACATAAGAGAAGAGCAGTTCACTTTCAAAACGAGCATAGTTTATTACTTCTACATTTAAAAACATACGAAACAGGTTTGCTCAGTTGTTTCCAAATGGCACACACTGGTTTCAAATTTGAGAAATGTACAGTATGTAGGAATTATGTAAAGGGTCACCTACCATCAGTACCAAATGCGTGCCGTTTATCTCCAATTCTGTGTTCCTATCTCATTCCTGATCCTAAAGTAGTTCATGGGTTTGACTTAGCAATATTCTTTACACAATATTCTTAAATGCATTGTATAATTTTGACATTAGTTCCTTAAAGGTAATACATATATACAATATATATAAAATATATTGTAGCATTTTGTTTTTTAACACTTTACTACAACAGGGGAGAAATGCAAATGCCTATACTTTTCATAGGCTACTTCCCCAAGTTCAATGACTTCAATGTCTTAAATTACAATTAACCCAGAACAAAATAAATCCCATACTGTAATTACAGTGACATTTTGGGAACATGCAGCACATCACATGTCACTGAACCACAAAGTCCTGGGACTGATACAGATTATGTGACTGTTTAAGCATTTCCAACATTTTAAAGAGCCTTTTCTATTAACTGACCTTAATCTGGACAGTTCATTTTCTAACAAGCAACTGAAATCTCATTCTCTTGAAAGTTCCTGAAACTTCCATTTCCTATCTTGCAAAAAAACACACACGCTAACAAAAGCATCCAAACAGCACTGCTACAGAAAATTGTCAATACAGTTTATGTAAATACTATATAAAGGATATTCTTGTAAAGAAGTTATCTAGGTTCTTGATATGATGCCATGAATCTGTAGAAATATAAAAAAGACATTTTAGAAATCCCTTTAAAATGTATCTAATACTATGCTAGTTGTGCATTCCATCACAGAGTAGTCTTTACAGAGTAATATCCCATTGGTTCTATATACTGTACTGTACATCTGCTTTCTCACCTTCACAGTCAAAACATTCAATTAATATTTTAACAATGCATTAGTATATATTAAGTTTAAAAATACTGTAATGGCAATGTAAAATCCACACTAGGATCTTAACATGTTGGATTTAGTGTTTCAACAACAGTATAATGTTCAGAGGCATTCACTTTGTAGGTTTAACTAAACATCAACTTACTGATGTTTGTAGAAGCTATTTTTGCTAAAGAAAAAAAAAACTTCAGCAGAAAACAATCGATGAAAAATCTCAGAAAATCAAATGAAAGACACAGCCCACAATCTAAAATGTAATCTACAACTAGCAAATGCTCATTGCAAAATTCTGTCCACTATTGCTCAATAACTGCAGAACATTATTAATCAATCATATTTATGCACCCTGAGTAGATCACTGCCACATAAGTAATGTGGACAAGCATTATTTGTAGAAAATTGTTCTTAACATATTGCTTAATGAAAATGTGCTTTTTACATTTTCATTAAACTAATTCCATATGCTGAAAACAGAAAGGGCCTCTCTGAGCTAGAATGAGTGATGGTCTTTTCCAGGGCCCTAAAGATCTGCAAATTCCCACAACAATTAGTCACAAACATTACAATTCTATAAGGGAAAGTTGTAATACATTGTACAGTAAAGTGATAAACATATTAAAATGCTAATTGTCATACTAAAAAGTATGAGAGGTAACAGAGTTTTATTTTATCAGAGCTCTACGGTACCTTTCAAGCCTTCTGGTACATGTACTAGTAAGTCCTCTTCCCCGGGCGGCGAGTCTTCCTCAAAGTCCTCTATCCGCTGGTACTCCTGATATGCTTCAAAATTAGCCATTGTGCTTCACATTCTCCCTGGCACACTCCCCAGACTCCTGTCAGCAAAAACACAGCACCACGAGCAATGAAGAGATAATTAAAAAGACACTGACAGTTGATGGAGACATTCACAAAGTCAATACAGAAGGTTTCCTCAGAATAAAGACTGAAGCTCGAACAAGAGGATACAAGTGTAGACTATATGTAAGCACATTTAAAACCAATAATAGGAGGCAATTCTTTACTCAAAGGGTTGTAGGAGCTTGGAACAAGCTATACAGCAATGTTGTTGAAGCCAATTATCTACCTTCTTTCAAGAAATGGATAGATGAGATCCTACTACCAGAGACAGGCCTATTAGCACCCTCTCATTTGTAATGATTTTTATGTTTTTAATAATCAGTCAATATCACAATGACTAACATAGGACAGTATGATTATAACAAGATGTGCCTCTGTCTTTTTTCTAGTCTATGTGAGCCATATACTAGAATATTTTATTTTAATGGATGCTGTCTTATTAAGCACACAGCACAGGATTCCAAATACTGAGGATATGGAATAGCACAGATTCAGCAATATCGCTAATTAAATGGTGTTCATCTACTGTAAGAGTGTAACTACTGTGAAATACATCTGCTTTACAAAATTGCTTATAATTGCTTATATGAAGCAATTTTGCATTGTCTTTCAGATATGAATATAAAAGGGAGACAACATTCAAAGCAAAAAATAATGCTTAATATTAGATAATGCTAGAATATTGTAATCTGACTTATTATGATAGGCTATTTCCCATCTTTTTTCATGTCTCTTGTGAATTCCTAAGTGTTAGACATTCTGCTTTTATATGCCATTGTCAACTGTAATAAATTCACCCCTACCAATCTGCTTTTAATTTACAATACTGTACTGCTTTTTGGTTAGGGCTGTCACTGGTTATAATGACAAAATGTTGAAAGAGAGTACGTGACAGAATCTTAAATTCACAACAGATGTCCTTCAGGTCTTTTTACTAACACAGAACATTTCAGAATTATTCCATAGCAAAAGAGAAAGAGAGAGTTCAACAGGCAATGATTAAGAAGAGTTAGCACAGCCATTTTCAAGACATGTCACCTCAAGCCACCTGCAATAAATCAAGAGACAGGTACAGTATATACAAATTAACACAATAAACAAAACAAAATCAAAAGTAAGATTTAAGAGGTTTTGAAAGTGCTGACTGACTTGAATCTAATATGGACTCTGAAAATAATCTCTCCCAGGGTTTCAAGCTTTGGGAACTGAAAGAAGGCCAAAGAGTTCAAAGAATGTTAAAGAGCTAATGGTGTAGGAGGTCACTGTCAAGTCAAATGGGTCAAACCATTCAATTTACCATTCAAGTAAAACCATGAATTTTACTATGAAATGCAAAGGGAGCCAGTAGAAAAAAAAATGAAAATAGCAAATGCATTAGTGTGCCTTTTAGTTTCAGTTAAAATCTTTGAAGCTGGGTTTTCAAATTTGCAATTTAAGAACATGTGGATCTACCAACAACCATTTCTTTGCAAATAAAAACCTGGAAAAGACAAAAAACGTGCATCAGTTTTCCTGCATTACATTAGGAAAGATATTAACAGCTACAAGCATAGCTGTTAATATGCTTACTGATATTAACAGTTACAGAGCTGGAATAAAGACACATTCACATCACTGCTAACATGAGGTTCAGATCAAGGCTCAGATCAAAGATGGCACCAAGATTTTTTTGACCTGAGAAACTGGACTGATTACAAGACCATCAGACTACGGTCGAGACAGTTAGAAGAGCTGATTAGAAGATTCAGTCAGCCTAATTTCAGTCTTACCTTAAATTTCAGTTTGTAACTTCAGTCTTGTCAGATACTGTATGTCACTACAATCGTTCCATTAATTTTTAAAACATCACTGAAGCAGTGTGACAAGACATAAAAGTGAACCTAAATTTTAGTGTCATCTGTATAGAAATTAAAGGGGGAAATGTAACGCTATTTTTATATTTTGGTGTTACAGAAAGAATCAGTATTTTAAACCTTAATGAAATGACGAGACCAGGGTTTTTCAACAACAATGGTGAACATACAGTACTTTCATACATAAAGTACATAAAGTTCACGATTGTATGTGTAATTCCCAATTTTTAATTTTTTTATAGTGTCAATGAAATCATTTTGTTAATTTTCTTTAAGATAAATAACTGGTCTGAGACACTGGAACTGCAAGTTCCCTCTAAAACTGATCCCATTCCAAAGAAGAATATGACCAACGATAAGGTTTAATGTTACAGGCATTTATACCATAATAGATAATTGTACAGCCCATGACTGTTCTAAACACCAGTACAGACAAAGAAGATCTTTGAGAGAGTCGTGGTACAGTAGGCCACATACTGTACGCTGAACCTAAGCCCATCTTTGAGTGGGAGGTACAGTACAAGTATGTGAACACTTATGTAGTAATGTACACTTATGCCCTAATGTAGTAATTAAATAGCAACCTAAGATGTAAATGGCCAGTTTAGAAAACCAGTTCAGGATGTCAAAGGTGGCACCAAGGAAAGAGGAGTAAAGAGAGGGTTATGACCTGAGCAAAGAATGGGAGAATTGTTTTTCTTTTGCAGCAAACTGTCCATTCTGTGAAAATGAAAGGAGTTCAAGCATTGTTGTATTTTGTGAGTTATTTCTGATTTTTTTCTGTATGCACTGTATTGTATTTTTAAGATTTTATAATTATAAGGTGCTTTTACTTATTTATAATATTTTGACTTGAATTTATATCCTCCTCGAGAGCTCAGAAAGAGTAACATGCATCTTTGATAAACAGATTTCTCTAATAAACTATATGCTTTGATTCAGCTTTGAACTAAATTCAGCAAAGACCATAGACACTGGAAATGCCCCATTCTAATTTTGTTCTGAAATCAATTTTCCACTTCACAGAGCTTCCTGCAGCAGGAAGGCGGACATGTTGCAAATGTCTTTCAAGGATTCAGTTCATATCTTCAGTCTCTTTGTGCACAATGCACAAAGACCAGAGAATGAGCTCTCTCTCACTTCTACACTAAAGCAAATTTGATAAACCTGTGTTTAGAACAGGTGTGAAGCAATTGGGAAGGAGCAGGCATAGCAGGAAGCACTATAATCTTTGAGAAGGAACCAGTTCAACATAAATAGGGTACAGTGCTTGTCTGCTCTGGGTAAAACTGTCACGTTTCTGGAAGAAGAGTCTGCTTATAATGAATTTACAATTTACCAAGGTGCCATGTAGTCGGGCTCTGTCTGCTGGAAGAAACAGGATAAAATGTGAGAGTTTAACATCTACAGCACTGCAGCAACACACAATGAATAGGAAACGGAAACTTTTGATCAAATACCAAGATGTTTCTGGAGCACCTGCAAGAGAACCCAGTCAGCATCACAGAGGCTAAACACATCAAGACAGCATCTCACAGTACAAGCTTGAACAGTCTGTATTAAAACTGTAACTAGACAATAACAGGTTCAAAGATGTACATGGCCTATAGAAAGTTTACACGCCCTTTCCAAAGTAACACATTTTGTCACCTATCAGCCTGAAATAAACAAACAACCCATTAAATCAGAATTGATCTTTTTTGTCCACATTGCAAAACTACCTCCAAGTGAATAACAATTACTCAGATTAATAAACATGAAAACCTAGAAACAAAATCATAGCAGTTGTAAATTAGCTGTAGTGTAATCAATTGCCTTCCAAATTACAAGACAAGCTAGCCTCCACCTGTGTTGAACTGTAGTGATTTATTCTGATGATCATCTGTTTCTGTAGGTCTCCTCCATTGGGTAGTGCATCTCAACATTAAGAGTCAACTATGGGCAGCAAAGGGGTTTGTAGACTTTCTATAGGCACTGTAAATCTGAAAACTCTGTTCAGGTTCGCCAAGTATAAAATCACAGAGAAGACATGCTCACTGGAATGTAAATAGTTGAATTCCAAACAGTTATTTTTTGCTGTTTACACACTGGAGCATTGACAAACTGCCAATCCATCTGCACTACAAATTAACAAAAAATATAATCTCCCATAATTGAGGTTTAAGTGAGATTATGTAAGAGGCTCCAAAAAGCTGTTTTAATAATGATAATAATGTTATTTACTTGGTTTTTACTGTCTCCTTGTTGTTACCGGTCAGATTGACATTTAAGATTTAAACATACAGTACACCACTTCAGCAAAAATGTACATTCAAGTTTCTTTAAGGCTGATTGCAGGTGCTCCAATAAATTAGACGAGGAAATAGTGCTGTTCAGGCTTCAATATAAAATGAATTTCATTTTCCTTCAATTTTTAAATTCCCTGAAATATATTTTGAAAATTTTCCAGCAGCAATTTTACTACAATAACTGGTAATAATTTTAAATAACCTATCCAAACAGGAATAATGAGTAATCTATGGCAATTAATATACAGAATACAACAAAGAAGCTCAGATTCATATACAAAAATACTGAATAAAATGTTTGGCAGATGATTTACTCATTGGTACACTAAGTTACCATACTTATGATGCAATTTCAGAACACATGTTTGTAACCATATCACATTATGGGCTGAGAGCACATACTGGGGGAGGGGAAAATGACTGCTGCAAAAATAAAAAAAACACTGTTCAAAGCCACTTTAGTGGGAATCCACTACGTGCAATGTCACAGTCTTATGTACAAGAAAATGAGCACGTAGACATTTGTTTTTTCATTTGCACCTTCATTGACTAAAACAGCAAGTTAAATGTTCACAAGGAATTATTATGATGTAGCTAATGGACTGCAGCTTGAAAACTGCCTCGTACTTTTGATTAAAGTGTTCATTTTAAAACATATTTAATAACTCTATTTAAATGATCTATTTGACTACTGCAGCCCTTTGCATATAAAAGTACTCTCTTTTCTCAGTTTAAAAATGTACTTCATTTAATATTTCACTCTGGATTCTGAAAAAGTCCTCTGGGTTGAGAACTCTCAATATTTGAATTAGGCCTCCTCATAGTCTCCTACGACTAAACTTTTTTCGTTCTGTCAGCCTATCATAGGTAGGACAATCCTTTAAGCCTTGAAGTGTATCTGGCCACTATTTTTCAAATGGAGTCTGGTAAAGCAACATCTTTTTTTGGAATAAAATGACCAAAATAATACATAATATCCCAAATTAGGTCCTAATTTTGATTGTGCAATTTAAACTTGATATAAATGCTACACTTTTGACTATATATCCTGACATTCTGTTTACATGTTCAGCATTTTCTGCTTCCTCACATTACCTAGAGGTAGCCGATTGCAACACAGACACCTCAGTCATTTTCATATACTGTATAGCTACTTCTATCTTAATATTTCCCATCTTACAGTTTCTGTTCTTGCTGCCTGTATGTAACACACAACACTTGTCTACATTAAATGACATATGCTAGTTATGATCTACTTAAAAAATGAGATGTAGATTCAAGTTTTAGTCCTTGGTTTGGTCTCTCATGTCCCCTCCATCCCTAAAGATGAACAAATGTGTTTTGTTTTCTGCAGATTTATACCCTAGTGGATCATAAAGTATAGCGGCATGAGACATACTGTATTTGAACTAATGTCTTCTACATAAAAAGGACTACTTTTTTTAATATGCCAACTGACATTCATGTTGTGGATTAAATGAGAAGATGCCAATAGACTTTTTTCAAAATGGGACTGTTTTAGAAACAATTTAGGGATTTATTACAACAACTTCTATGTTGTGATTGGTCTAAAAAGCTTTAGAATATTTATATGGTGCCTTTGATGGTACATCATCTCAAACACTTGAAGTATAAAACAATTAAATAAAAGTGGCAAGTATTCACACATTAAAGCAGTAAATTAAACAGAGTTGAAAAACTGGAGTATAAAAGTGAGCTATATATCAGGATCCAAAATGGGCTCACAGTCATGGAGCACAAGAACAGAAAACCCAGTCCCCTAGACCCCTAGTGTCTGGAGCCTCACATTAACAGAAAGAAGGTTGGAGTCTGAAGAGCATCAACAATCTGTAGGGTTATAGGGGTTTAACAGATCACTCATGTAGCCAGAAGCCAGTCAAATCCAGCTCTTAAAGGTGAGCAGCAGTGTTCTGACCCGTCTTTTGAAATTCACAGGGAGGAAGTGCAGGAATGATAAAACAGGCAATATATTCAAATGTTTTTTCGCTAAATCCAATTTAAAAGGCATTAACATTATTTCAAAAACATTAAAACCAAACCACTTAACATCTTAGGAAAAAAGTCACAGAAAAAAGGGTAAACCGATATACAGTATGTACTGAAGCTTTGGTCCTCAAATGCCACCGCGTTCATGCTGCATCTTAAGGACATGTAGAGATAACAAAGGAACACATCCGACTTGAATCGTGATTAGATGCATTTGTATTATTTTATTTATTGTTGGGATCTTAAGATGTGCCTGTCTGCTGTAGCCAGACGAGGCTCAGTTTAAAATCACAGGCTGAATTCTGAAGTACAATTATTTCGTAACTTGCCATCTGTGCATACATGTACTCATCCTGTGATGTGTTTGCGTCATCTCGTATTTAAGGACAAAAACAAACCCACTGGAAGACAAAGAAAGATCACTGCTTTAGATTTTCCACTTGCTTAAACCCTTAATCACAATTAGCATTGCTGATTCGCTTTAATTACACTTGTACTAACGCGGCAATAAGGGAAGCTTGTTGTACAGCGGCCAGTTGGTAAAAAAAAACTTTGCGAATAAACGGGTAATGAAATCGTCTATCGCGATTCGTTAAAGCAACAGAATTTCGTCTTCGACTGTAAATGCAGTCAGACGGTTACAGCGTGTTACTTTGTTAAGCAAACAGCTTTAACTAAGTTAAACGGCACTGTAATTTTGTTTCTCAGAATTGACAACAGACCTGTCGATCTCATGGGCACAACAGGAACAGCATGTGCTGGTTTTCTTACCTCTCTGACGCTGCTGCTTCTGCCTTTGAAGTTGCAGTTTGTTATAGGTCCTCGCTCATTCCTTTCCTTCCGACACGTTAGTGTGCTCTTGCTAAAAACAGTTGTGTACAATGCGGGATAAGAATGTACTGTCACTTCAGTTTTGAATCACCAAGACAAAGATTTTAGAACCACTTTCTGCTGCAACACAAATGTCAACAAAACATCATCTGACGTCACTCGGCCGTTATAGGGACGTCACTCATTCAACCTTTGAACCAATCAAACAGATGGCCTCTTTCATTCTCATTAAAGGCATAAGGAATAACAAAAATGATTTTTAAAAGCAATAGTAAAATGTTAATATTACAGGGGGAAATGTTTAAAATACTACTGTATATAAAGCTGCCTTTATTTACATTATTGTACATTTTAATTTTCATAGGCAATAAAATGTATGATAATGTAACAGTCATCTATGAAAAATAACGATGTTAGAAAACAAAACTCATACATTTGCAGATGACAAATGGAATTATGGGTAAAGTAAGATGTCTGCTCCCTTATACAGGAAGATCTAAATGAATAAGGGTTTTGCTTCAAATTTATAAAGCTTGAATACAGAATAATTGAAAGATGTTTTACCTTTTAGTAAACAACAATGTTAGTAGCAGGACAGCTGTTCCTCTGCGTACTTTCTATTTTCGATTCAACAAAACGAGATATTTAAGGAGCTACAATAGGTAAGCAAAAGGGAATTTGGTTTCTTCGCAGCGTATCTTGGGAACTGGTGTTTTTTATTGATTCTGTCAAGGTTTGGGCACCAACAGAGTCAAAAGAAAGGACTACAACTCCCAAAGACACTTGCCTCAATTACAAGCATGTACGGTACATTGGGAAATGTTTGCCACTTTTCTAAACGGTGTTTTGTGTTTTATTTTTAATGTTTGCTTGAAGGTTTCATTCTTTTTAATTAAAAAACAAAATTTCAAATTTAACTCTAACTCAAATATGCCACCGTTCTCAATAAGGAAACGGTGCCTCCAATTTATCCCCAGTTGTGTTTTTAATTGTGTATTTGTACTTGTTATTCTGAAGTTATAAAAGCAGTGTGTTATTATAGCAGTGTGTCACCTGATGGAGAGATCAAAACAAGTAATTGCAGCCTGTAACATGTAGCGTTATGAATTTACAACAGCACCGCGATGTTCCCTTATAGTGTATGCGTTTATGATTCTTGTAATTATTCATAAATTAAATAAAAACGTAATTTAAAGGATCCTGAAAATTTCAAGTGTGTGGAATCCAACTGCATAGCAGTCTCTTGAAGTTTATTTTATATTTTTTGTCCCAATTTAGTTACGGCACAGTTTGGACTCAACATCCCAGTCGAAGTAACTGTAAATTATGCCCCTGCAATACCTTGGTCCGCTTCTGGCATCAGGCTCGGAGAGCCTTCAGAAAAGCAGCTGAACAAAAGCTGAGAGCTCCCAAGACTCACCAGGCTCTGGGCTTTGTGGTGGGTCCAGCAGTCCTCACCATCTCAGCGAGGCTGTACAGCTGTGTTGCCTACTGTCAAGTGGACCTCAATAATAATGAGTTGTCACAGCCAACACACCCTCACGAAACTGAACCAGAGTTCAGCTGGACAGTGCTTTGGAAGTTTCTTAGGCCCCAGCTGTTGGCACTTTTGGGTGCAGTTGTTGTAAGTATGAACCCAAAAAAGCTGTCTTCTTAGAAGTGAAGTAGTTTTAATTAAGTTGTTAATTTCTACAGTTAATACTTCCTGAGTATTGTCTTCTTCTGTCAGAGATGTAAAAGAAGTGGAGGGTTTCATTACTTGTTTTTTGCTATATATTGCATACAGTTGATGATGACAAGTTGATAGTTTAAACAAACTGTACATTGACCTCAGTGATAAAATGTACTCTACATGCCCATGTTACCATTTGGGTATTTAATTATTGGTTGTTAATTAGTTTTGCAGAGATGACAACACTGATATAAATGGATCAGAAGTGTTTTTTCACTTGATGCAATTAACTCATTGAATAGACTTGCGGTAATGAAGTAATACTGAAGCTTGTTATTGTCAAGTTTGTGTGTTTCTTTCTAGTTGGCATTTGGTGCAGCAATCTTGAATATTCAGATCCCCCTGATGCTTGGAGATTTGGTGAATGTGGTGGCCAGGTATATGAGAGACCACATCGGGAACTATCTTAATGAAGTGAAGCGTCCTGCCATAAAACTGCTGGGACTTTATGGCCTTCAGGTAAGCTGTCTAATTGTGTTTGGCAGTAGAACTGGTTGTGCTGTAGTTTGTGTGAAAAATATTTATATATTTTTGTTTTTGTATGTGTGAAAAATATTATATATTATATAATGGATGTTTTAGTGTTTGGTGTTAGTGTAATAGTGTACTGTAATACTGTCTTCAGAAATAGCTGCAGCCTCTGGCATTTACTGCAGTATTTGACTCAGATTTTACACATCAAGATCTAGGAAGATTACATATTACATCCACTACAAATTAAAATAACTGACAAATGTGGATCTTTTTGCTTATGTTTAAAGACATGCAGAGTTTAAGCCTTTCCTTAAGCACAGCTGTTTTTTTCTCTCTATTGTACAGTAAGATCTTACCATTAAAAAATGTTTGGTGCAGAGAGCCATCACAAATAGCCACATTTCATCTAACAAGTTCCACCCCTATACCATTGCCTAATTTACTATAGTATATAGTCTGTATGGTAAAATATATAAGTAGCCCTCCTTTATATGATAATTAAAGTACCATATGCATTAAAAGTTAAATAACCCTGATTAACTAAAATAAACTAAATGTTACATTTTCACATCCCTGGTTTTGCTTGGTTGTAATACACATAGACCGCGTATGACTTTCTAGTGTGATCTTAACTTGGCACATTAGTTGGTGGATTATTGATCCATGCATGTTATCCAGATTTTTTAATGTAATATAGCTCTGTAGCTTGATCCATACGCCTACAAAGTACTGGGTAAAGAAGTGCCTCATGTTTTTTAGTTTTAAATGCTCTTCCACATAGTTTCCACGTGTGTCCTTGTATCAGGTGCAAATGGGATATATAATACAGTACAATACAATACAATAACTCAAAACCTCTTTTGAGAGTCAGACTGATCAGACTAGAAGAACCACTGGATCTAGGTTTCCAAAAAATAATTGATTAGCTCATAATGAGAGACTTTTTAGTTTATCTCTCAATCGTAGTGGTAGAATTCAGAATTCTTCTCATGTTTCCAGGGGCTGCTGACCTGCGGGTACATCGTTCTACTGTCCAGGGTGGGGGAACATGTTGCTGCGGACATGAGAAAGACTCTGTTTTTGTCTCTGCTTAGGTAGGATTGTAGCCAGACTTAAACTAGCCTTGAATGTTCCTTAGTGGTTACTGAAGAGATCTTTCAAGAAATGCTCCTTTAGTTTCATTTCTTTCAAACTGTTTCAAGCTTAGTTAACTAGTCATACAGTACATACCTGTAGTTTCTCTTGTGTTTCTTCTCTGTAGGTTAGCAAAATGGTTGTCATGTTTATAGCATAATTACATTGTAAGTTAGGATTACATTGCCTGTTGTGTTCTGAACTGCTGTTGTTAACATGTGAGCTGTCTTAAGTTGCTTGCTACTGTAATACAGCTTCATAACAACACATCACTAAACCTATTCTGATACTATTGATTGGGCTATAGTTTATAGTTTAACTTTCTGGAGGAAGACATCCAATTTGTTAAGTCATCTGGTATTATAAGTTGAGGAATCATTTCTGTTTCTGAGTTACATTTAGTTTATACTGGTACATAGCAGCCTACTTGTCCACAGACAAGTGATGATTGAGGAAGGGTAGATTACCAATTCTCATACTGTATATACTGTACATGAAAAATACTCATCAAGCTTGTGAAACAGGTGGAGCAAGTCTTGTATGTGCTTCAATAACTCTGAAACTGTTTTGCACTAATGTTAACAATTCTCAAGCAAGTAATGTAAATTGCTAACTCCACCTGTTATAATCTTTATAAAAGTGGAATACGTAGCATACCAACATTATTTACATAATTTACTGTACAATATCTCTCTGTATCCATAGTGTCTTTATACAGTTTTAAGTCTTAGTAGTTCATTTTATTTGCATGGCACTCACATGTCAGTGTGTGCTAGGCTCCTTGATATATATATATATTTTAACTTATTTAACTTATATACTTTTTTTCTCTTCATTATCATTACTTGTTCTAACGCTTATTATGATGATGATGTTATCCGGTCAGTCGGATCCGACTCTCTGCGATTCTACGGGCCATCTCTCGCCACGCTTTCCGGTCTTGGACTTTCTCTTTCAGCTCTTCTATGCCTAAGCCAGTGTCTATTTTGATGGCGTCAAGCCACCGCGTTCTTTGGCAGCCTCGTCTTCTTGTTCCACTGACCATTGCAAGCATCATTGCTTTCTCCAATGAATCTGATCGCATCATGTGACCAAAATAAGTGACCCGGAGTCTGGTGAACTTTCCCTCAAGCGAAACTTCTGGCTTGATGCACTCCAGAACCTCTTTATTGGTGACCCTAACTGTCCATGGTATCCGTAACAGTCTTCTCCAGCACCATAGCTTGAAAGCTTATTATACATCTCCTATATTTTATGCCGCATGGATAAGAGCACCACCTAAGGAAATAATAATGTAACTGGAATCACAGAAACATACTGTAGATAATAGAGAGTAATAATACAATATTAAACATCTTAGAGACACAGAAATATGGAAGAGTACTTCCATATTCCTGTTGTAAAATTCAGTAATTACTCCTGCAAACAAAATTACAAAAATACAAAAATAATAATCATAAAATTCCAAACTTAGTAAATTCTTATGTGAAGTTGCTAGTCTAACATTTTCATTAACTATTCATTTTTCTTCTTTTTTTTTAGACAAGATGTAGCATTCTTTGATGCCAACAAGACAGGGCAGCTGGTAAACCGTTTGACTTCTGATATCCAGGAGTTTAAGTCTTCATTTAAACTAGTCATCTCACAGGTATGGTGAATAGCACATCTCCCCCTTTTTGCAAACGTGAAAAACGCAGTGGTACAGCAGCTGTTATTTGCCACATTTACATTGCCTGATTTCACAGATCACAAAGAGAAGTGTGAGAAATTCCTTCACCTGTTTAACGAATGGAGAACTTTAGGTAGGTCAGACTGTGCTAACATATATTGGAGTTTTGCCAAGATACCAGGGATACACCTACTGTATTCTCCTCTGATGACCAAAAAGTCAGCACCTTTTTTTAACTTCTCAATTAAAGGATTGTGCCTTCTACGGACTTATGCCACTAGTCACACACTAGGGCATGTTTTTTTACTGTAAATTCTGGTTCAGGGGGAAGATTGCCATCTTTTCATCCACCAACTCAACTTAGAGCAGCAACCTTGTTTTTTTTGGGGGGGCCTTAACATCTGAGGTCTGACAAGATCAGGTAGTAATGTTAATTTAATTGACCAGGTTATGTCATATATGAAAATATGCTAAAACAGCACTTGGGATCACGATAGTGATATAGCAGTTATTTTAATACTCATAACTATGTGAATAAACTTCAGCATAAAATGAGGAGTAATT
Source organism: Lepisosteus oculatus (assembly GCF_040954835.1). Lineage (NCBI taxonomy): Eukaryota > Metazoa > Chordata > Actinopteri > Semionotiformes > Lepisosteidae > Lepisosteus > Lepisosteus oculatus. The sequence continues at coordinate 30,508,110 of NC_090701.1, forward strand.
AAGGTATATTACTCATTAATATAGGTAGAAATTTTAGCTGCTGACAAGAATGGCCAAACCAATTCCACAGTATGCTGATTGGAGACACTGTTCAAGCTACCATCCTTTAGATGAGATCAAGTGGAGTTTACATTTCTAAAATATATGGTTGTATTGTCTGGCCCTGCTATTTCTCTGGCTGGTGTTCTTCATCTGCAGCTGTGTAATGGCTACATTTCTGAGATGAATGGTTTGAGTCTCCTTCTATGTGTAATGTGCTTTGTGATCCATCCATTCATCCGTGCATTTTCGAACTGCTTCCAGTTCAGGGTCACGGGGGAGGGGACAGGACACCAGTCCATCACAGGACAGACACACAGACACACACTCACAGCAGGGCCAGTTTTACCAGAAGCCATTTAACCTAGCAGTTTGTCTTTTGTCTGTGAGAGGAAACTGGAGCACCTGGATGAAGTCCACATGAACATAGGGAGAACATACAGACTTTCTTGCAGATAGCACCCCAGAAAATGAACCCGGAGCCCCTGTGCTGCGAGGCAGCAATGCCAACCACTGTGACCCTGTAATAATGGATTTGTGATCTGTTGGAATGAAAAGTGCTATAGAAATGTAAATATTTTTTTAGCAGTAATAATTTGGCTACTCACTAGTTTTTTCAACTAAGGTAGCTATTTTTATCACAAAACTGTAAAAGAATTATTTATTTAAAAAGTATTGACTCTTATTAGAAATTATTATGGTTTAACTCACACCTGTCCTTAAGCCTTGGACATTTCCCATGTGCTTAGAAGCCTCTTTCCTCTAAATCCAGTGTTGTTGTGATTCTGCAGGGTTTGCGCAGTACCACACAGACAGCGGGTTGCTTTGTGTCCCTCTACCTGATCTCCCCCAAACTCACAGGCCTAACCCTAGTAGTAATGCCGTGCCTGGTGGGGGCTGGGGCTCTCATTGGATCATTCCTGCGACGGCTATCCAGAAAAGCTCAGGATCAGGTAAACAGGGACAAATTATTGGTATTATTATTAAGCCTAATTTTACATGTAAAAATTTTGTAAAATTTTGTAAAATGTAAAATGATACTATGGCCAGTATTGGCAGTTTAAGTCCTTGAACACTAATCCAGCATCACTAATGGGGTGATTTAAATTGTGCTTAAATCATCACATTAGTAGATGAATGTTTTAAGCCAAGAATGGCCAACATTAAATCTAAAGCTGCTTATTATTTTAATTTTAAAATGGTCCTTTTAAGTACTTAATTTAACAATACCCTTATTTAGTGGTCGAAATGAAATAAATCAAAGCTATGAAACTGTGACTCTTCAGGACAAAATCTGGCCACTCCTGTACATTGTTATTGGTGTCTGAGTTAGTACACTCCTCCACTTCTGTCTTATCATCCATTAAGAATTAATTGACTGCCAACAAATATGAAGTGTGGAGTATGGAGTATGTGCTGTTTGTTATTGCTTTGTTATTTAGTGTTTCCCTCTGGATATGCGTTTTCCACAGGTTGCCAGAGCTACAGGAGTGGCAGATGAGGCCTTGGGCAATGTTCGCACAGTGAGAGCCTTTGCCATGGAAAACCGAGAAGCACAGTAAGAAGGACTCTTGTTGTTTTTATAATTTTTTTTTATTTATAGTAAAGCCACATGAGTGGAGTGGAATTTTGGCCAGTTTTTCTCCATCTCAAGCATCATGAATCAGCAGTCCCGCTACCATTGTGCTTTTTTACTTGTGCATCTTGCAGGCTGTACTCTGCAGAGGTTGACAAGTCATGTGACATGAATGAGGCTCTGGGAATGGGAATTGCAGTGTTTCAGGGGCTGTCAAACATCGTCCTGAACTGTAAGTGAGATAAAGCAAGTGCTGGGAATGCTCAAAATAACTCAGAAGTGTGTGAATTATGTTATTGGTAGATCAGCTGAGAGCTGAGAATAAGGCATGACCATAAGAAATAACAAATAAATGGATACAATCTTAAAATGAATGGCCAGTGGACAATAACCGACTCTTACAAACAATGCTTTTCAAATAGTTAATGAGAAGAACATGGTGTAGTTCTTGAGTCTTTGAATCTTGAGCTCTAGATGAGCTGACTTGGCCATTATAACTTGTTATTTTTTAAAACAAAATATGCTGGTATGTTCTGTCAGGTTTTCTTTTGATACTATAAATAAATATTTTTAATTATACAGTATCTCTCTGTCTTTGTGACTATATTTCTTTCTTTTAATCTTGCTATTACTCTGATAATCAACATTGTTAATATTTGTCCTATATTACTCTACTGTGGCATCTGCTGATGTTTGCCTTTTTACACTATTTGGTTTGTGATGAGTATGATCACAGGCTTACAGTGGTGCAGAAATAAAATGATGCCAAATGGTCACAAAATCTGTACTTCAGGACAGTGGCCAATCTAGAAGGTACTGTAGATAGCTCTAAATAAACCATCTAAGCAGTTTATATAACCATTATACATTGGTAGGTTAAAAACCAATGGTCACCATCCAAAGAGGAATTACAATGTCATCAAAAAAATTAAACGTAATCAAAAAATGTCTCATTTAGTAACCTGCTCTCATTTTGTGTCAGGCATTGTGCTTGGCACCATTTTTGCAGGTGGGGCCTTAATGGCTGGTGATGAGATGACCCCTGGCGATCTCATGTCTTTTCTGGTTGCTTCGCAAACAGTGCAGAGGTTAGCTGGCCTCCTAAGGTCCTCTTTCCTAACTTGATCAATATTATTATTATTAATTTAATTTATTAAGCAGCCATACGTTCAAGGGTGAAATATCTGTTTTATAAAAGAAATATAATATTTCATGTACTTATCACTAGTAAGCTGATCAGAAGAGCAATCCATATAGATTTCAGGCAGATAAGGTATATGCTTTCTATATGCAAATTAGTGAATCAGATTTCTACTTTTCAAGTATGTTTTAAGTGACATACTGTAGTATGAAGTCTTCACTTTTTCTTAATTCAAAGCATTGATATTATCTGAATACTGCAATGCTAATAATAGCCATGCTGTCTTGAGAAGTAAAGTTTATTCCAAATGTTGCAGTAATCATAACATATCTTGTTTCCTGTGTAGGTCCATGGCTAGTATCTCTGTCCTGTTTGGACAAGTGAGTATAAAGTTTACAAGAGGCAGCGGGGCAATTTTATATGACAATGTACACTGCATTTCTTGAGTGTGTTTGAGCACCAGATTACTGAGCTTGCAGTAAAATCAATGAATGAATTCAACTGTGCAGTTGAAGAGGAAATGTATAAACAAGATATTTATTTAGAAATGTCCTTTCTCTTCTTTATGTTTATTTGCTTATAATTGCTACTGAATTTGGTACTGGTGTTGTTTGTACTTGTATTGCACAGAGGATATGTTTAATAGGACTGTTACCTACAGTATGTGTGAGTGTGGTTGTCAGTTTGCTTCTGGATTGTGGTGTGGCTATAATTAAGCAATAAGGCATGAGAGGCCGTGCTATATCATGAGTATAGTCACAGTTAAAAGGCGTTGTTAGGCCCGACGCGAAGTGGAGGATGGGCAACCCTTTTAACTCTTTCATTCATGATAGAGCACAGGCCTCAAGTGCCTTATTGCTTTTATAAAACGGTTCTCAGATATGAGCCTTAATGCATGTGTGTTCCACATCAGTTCTACAATCAGTGTCATCATGCCAGTTTAGGATACTTTTAACTTGTACCATACTGGAGAACATGCTTCTTTATCAAAATTTTACACAATTAATCACACTGTGGTGCACATACCAACCAGCTGTTAACCGCTTGCACACAGGGGAGCAAAAGGACGTGTAGGCAGATTGCTGTAACCTGCCAATATTTGAGACACTCTTTTAACACATCATAAGCAACACGTTCCTGTAGGGAAGGTTTAGCATCAGTTGGAGGAGAGGTGTGTCCCTCACAGATGGCATCATATGCATGTGTTCCTTTGAGATCGTTGACCAACTAATCCTACCATACCCTTGGCAGAGCTCAGCCAGTTATGGGCCAGCTCTTGGGGACTTCCAGACACAGTTGGCTAGTGACATGATTGATGCTCGAACCTGCGATTGTAGAGCTTATCTTTTAATTGTGAACACCTTTGCTGGTTGTGCCACTCAGGAGGCCCTGAAAAATTCCAGGAAGAATCTTCCTGCCTTTTGAAAGTTAACCCATATAAGCAACCCTTTTTTCCTTATGAAATACAGTGACATTTATATTTTATATTTTGTATGGTTTTATATGGTGACTTAAATATACCTGGTCATGTATGGGCTGGCCATAAAATGTTTTAGAAGTTAGAGCTTAGAAATTGGTTCATGTCTAGCCAAAGAAGGAAATAAAATAATGGCTCCATTTTGTTTCTTTATAATGCAGCTCCCTCTGTTTTTCAGGTTGTACGAGGTATGAGTGCTGGATCCAGGGTGTTTGAGTACCTCACACTGGAGCCCACCATTCCACTGAATGGGGGAGCCAGAATCCCCTACCACTCTTTGGTTGGTAGGATCCACTTCAGAGACATTTCCTTCAGGTGAGGCATCAAATGCTGCTCAGAAAAGAACTTCTGCCACGTACAGTACAGTATGTGTACCCTTAAAACAACAAAAAAAAGTATCACCTCAAAATGGAAAAAAATAAAGCAGAGGGACAGGCTTTGTTGTAGTTTGCAGATTTGAAAACTGTTTTTTTTTAATCTCCCTGGTGGTTACTGAAACTCATGCTGATCCACTCATAGAAATAAAAGAATGATCTGGGATCACCCAGGCTGGCAGAGGGATGGAAGGACTAATAGTTTTCTGATGTAATTTCTTGTTTAGCTATCCAACCAGACCAGGTCATCAGGTCCTGAAGAACTTCAGCCTGGTCCTTCCCCCATGTAAGACGGTGGCCATTGTAGGAGAATCTGGAGGAGGTAACAGTATTTGAGGTGTTTTTTTGTTATTTTCTGTTTGATTTTATTAACGCATCAGCTCGGCACTATAATATGCATGAAAGCAGACGGGATGGAATACAGTAATTCTGAATAAACAATAGTTATTTGAGAAAAAAAAGTCAATTAAATACATAGATTCAATCATTCTATTATTAATGAAACTTGTTGTTGAGATTTTGACTTGCACTCCTGATTGTTGTGCTTAATTATGGTGTATTCAGGATGAAAAATGCAAAGATTAAAAGCTGTTATTTAGACTTCTTTTGTTTTCACTAGAAAATATTCTGCAGCAAAGTGATGTATAAATGAACTTGTATGCACTCTTGCCCAGGTAAATCCACAGTGGCAGCACTGTTGGAGCGATTTTATGACCCCAGCAGTGGTGTTGTCACACTGGATGGGCTGGACATCAGAACCCTTGATCCATCCTGGCTTAGAGGACAGGCTATTGGATTTATCAACCAGGTAACACATCACAAGAAATATTCCAGAAAGAAAGTAATGAATTAAATTATACACACAACATATTGAGCAATATCAGCTTTTCAGATAGTACTAGGGCTACTGATTTCCTTAGACTTAAAGTATTCTTTAGAGAAAAAGGTCTGCATACTTTCAGTTGTATTTGAAATGCATGTAGGAAGCCGCCCATGTGGCTAGGTCCTCTGTGTTTGTGTTTATGTTCATTATTATAGTGCACTACAGATATTTATAATGTTTTAAGTAATTTACAAGCCAGAGAAGAAGAGAAACAAAAAAGGGTAACCTGTACTGTCCAATTATATCCTAAAATATATTGCAGAGATATACTGTAAGCAAATGATATTAAATATTCCTGAAGGTTGTCTATGACCTATTTCAAATGTTCCCTTAATTTCTTAAACATTTCCAGGAGCCTGTTCTGTTTGGAACGTCTGTCATGGAGAACATCCGCTTTGGCAAACCTGAAGCCACTGATGCTGAAGTCATTTCTGCCGCCAAGCAAGCAAACGCCCACAGCTTTATCTCCAGTTTCCCTGATGGCTACGACACAGTGGTTGGTAAGCAAAGTTAACCAAATTTAAAACGTATTGTGATTTTTAGTTTTGACCTTTTACAAAGGGTGTATTTTTGTCTTCAGTCTAAATTAAAACTGTTATCCCTCCACACAAACACACAATGCTTCATGTTCTTTGTTCACTTTTAAGTTGGATTCATATCTAAATCTTTCATGAAGAATATCATTTTAAAATAATGCAGTGAAACTAATACAGTTTGGGGTTTCTTTAAGCTGAAATCTTATACTTATATCTTATAAATCAAATATGTGATGTTTTCGGTGGCAATATTGTTTCTGCCCTACTGCACTGTGGCCTTGGGTTCAATTCTGGGCCTAGGCCTGTGTTCATGTTGGTTTCCTCCATTTACTCTAGTTTCCTCCCACAGTCCAAAAACATACTGGTAAATTAATTGCCATCTGGGAATTGCCCCTAAGCATAGGGGTCTGCGTCTGTCTGTGTGTCTACCTTGTGATGGACTGGAATCCTGTCCAGGATATACCCTGCTTTGCACCTGTTGCTTGCTGGGATAGGCTCCAACTCAGATCCCCCACTACCCTGAATTGTTAGAAAATGGGTGAATGGATGAATCATCATAAGGGAATTAAACTAACAGTATGTTTTTAGACTAGTGGGAGGAAAGAAGAGCACCCAGAAGAAACTCACGCAAACCTGGGGAGAACATACGAACTCCACACAGATAGCACCCCAGCTGCCGAACTGAACCCAGGGCAAATGCATTGCGGGGCTGCAATGTTAACCACTGTGCCATTATGCCACCCGTGTTTATGATGATGATAATGATAAATATGGATTCCAGGTGAGCGTGGAGTGACATTATCAGGGGGACAGAAACAGCGCATTGCGATAGCCCGAGCCCTCATTAAGAACCCCAGCATACTGATCCTGGATGAGGCCACCAGTGCACTGGACGCAGAGTCGGAGCGGGTGGTGCAGGAGGCGCTCGATCGGGTCACCTCTGGCCGCACGGTGCTCATCATTGCTCACCGCCTCAGTACCATCCAGGGAGCCGATCTCATCTGTGTGTTGAGCAACGGGAGCGTCACGGAGGTAAGAGGGGCAGAAAGTTTCTCAGTAGAGGTTAACAAAGAATAAAACTGAATTGCACTGTTCTTTTTAGCTGTAGACCTGGGGGATCAGTGAAGACTGTGTAATTCGGGATACAGGAGATACCGTATTGAAAAAATGAGTACTTGTTCCCAAAAAACTGTGTTCATGGACAAGATAACATATCTTAACTAAAGGATTTGTTAAACATCAGGGTTTTTACAGAATAGAAAGACAAAACTAATTACTAATTTCAGGGACATGATTAATTTGTGATTCTAATATCAAATATTGTCTTAAATCTGACAAGCTCATACTTCTAGAACTGAGAGGATCTGTAATATTCTCTAAAAACTGAAATAAATGTTCTCTTAAAACAAGATTGTACTGATAGGCGTAAATCCAAGAATGGCTGTTGGATTCATTTAATTAATTAGAAGAGAATTAGTTTAAACCTTAACTGCTTTAATAACCACTTTCAGTCCAACTTTAGACTGAACATTGTGTGGTTTGCTTAATGTCTTCATCTTGCAACACTGAAAAAGAGATGTTGTTCTTTTTTTGTCTTTCCTAAGGCTGGTACACATTCTGAACTTCTGAAGAAAGGTGGACTGTACGCAGATCTGACTCAAAGACAGAGGACAGAGGGAAAGAAATGAATCTAAAGTAGCATAGTCTACAGAAGATTTTAATCAACAGTTGATCTTTGTCTTTGCCTTCTAAATCAATTTCTTTTCAGATCGATTTCACTTACTGACAGTTCATATCCTACAATCTTGTAAGAAATTATTGACCATGATGGGAAAAATCAGAGCAGTAAAATGTCTACCTGCTTTGAGAATGTTTGTCCAAAAATGCATTTTTCTTTTGGTTTTGAAATATCATTGGAAATGTTTGAAGATCTAGTTTAATGTAATCATGAAGTTAAAAAGTTTGTACAATACTGATTATAATTTTTGAACTATAAAAGAAGGTATATCCCTTAAAAGCAGACAGCGATGAAAACACTACAGGAGTTTGTCAGCAGTAATTTATGAAAACCATTGAACAGGAAGAATTATTGCTTGAGTTTTGCTTTATTTTTTTGGATAATTAAACTTGACAACTTTTTCAACCCTAAGAAGTTAGGTGTTGAGTAATTTTGGAAAAGTATAAAATGATTTCTCTGTTTCCTCTTTGACTTTGTATTACATTTACAGGACCATCGTGTTTAAAATACAGTAATGATATCTTGAAGGACGGGAAAGTATTCTACCTTAAGGAGTTAGAATTAGCATCTACGTCCACTTAATAGACCAATGACATAGTGTGTGTACAGGACCTTGCAAAAGTATTCAGACCCTTCTTGTGGTGTCCCATTTTGTGAAATAAAAATGGATGTACAGTATACACATTTTTTAAGCTCTAATTTTTTAAAAATCAGTGCTGATACAGCAGATGTTTAGGGTTAAGATAAGCTACTGTAAATGTCAGCAAAAACTAAAACAAATAAATCTTAAACATATTGATTGCCTAAGTATTCAGCCCCATGAATTCAATATTTGGTGGTAGCACCTTTGGCAGCAATTCTTTTGCAATTGCAATTGTTTCAATTATCCTGCTGAAAGATGACCTGTTATCCAATAACTTGTTTAAGTCTTTAGTAGATTAAGGCAGGTTTTCTTCTAAGATTTGCTTGTGTTTTGTTCCATCTATTTTTTTCTTCACTCATCACTGCTCATTTTGTTCTATCTAAGCTATTGAGCTGTGCAGTTCTTTCAAAGTTGCCATTAACCTCGTGGTAGCATCCCTTGCTCATCTACTCAGTATGAAGATACAACCTGATCTCAGAAGTTCTCTGGGTGATACAAGGTGCCTTCCATTTCTTGATGATTGAGAGACTTTGGATGAGACCTTAAACTTAGATCCTGATAATCATTATTGTTGTTGTTGTTGTTATTATTATTACATTAATAATAATAGCTCACACTTATATAGCACTTTTCTGGACACTCCACTCAAAGAGCTTTACAGGTAATGGGGTCCCCTCTACACCATCACCAATGTGTAGCCCCACCTGGATGATGTAACAGCAGCCATAGCAGCCACACATCAACTATTAGTGGGGAGGAGAACAGAATGATGAAGCCAGTTCATAGATGGGGATTATTAGGAGGCCATGATTGGTAAAGGCCAAATGGGAAATTTGGCCAGGACACCAGGGTAACACCCCTACTCTTTTCAAGAGACGCCCTGGGATTTTTAATGATCACAGAAAGCCAGGACCTTGGTTTTACATCTTATCCAAAAGACAGTGCCTTTTTACAGTATAGTGTCCCTCTCAATATACTGGGGCATTAGGACCCACACAGACTGCAGAGCAAGCACCCCCTGCTGGACCACTAACACCTCTTCCATCAGCAACCTTAGTTTTTCCAGGAGGTCTCCCATCCAGGGACTGACCGGGCTCACACCTGCTTAGTTTCAATGGGCTGCCAGTTGTGAGTTGCAGGGTAATATAGCTGCTGGCCATTAAACGATCCTGTGGCAATCATGGTAGGATCAGGGTGTTAACTCATGAGCCCCAGCTCAGTTCTACTCTAGGCTTACCCAATACAGCCTACCACAACTCTTGATTCAATTAGTAGAGCTATTTTTCAGTTTTCCTCTTGATATGTTGGGTGGCAGTGCTACTGGAATTTAACAGATGTGGACTTCACACAGGTGGGTGCTGTTGCTCTGGTGGTTAAGGTGGATCCTTTAAAGTGAAAAGGGCTATATAAATGCAGTTTAATAATTATATGTTTTATTTTACTCTGTTGTGTCTATACTATTTTATTCCAAATGTTAGAGTTACAATCAGATGTGTATTTTAATATAGTGCAGTTTTCAAATTTTAATCTGAGAAAAAGCATTCCATTTTCTTCTTCTAAGTATAGGTGGTGTGAATATAGACTTTTGGTAATGCAAGTACATACTTGTATTAGATTATGAGTTTACAGAAGTCTGTTTAGTACCTCAATTAAAATACACGTGCTATAGTACTATATTATTATTAACTATAGTATTATAGTTGTCTAATCTTGATTAAATAAAGACTTGTATAAATCATTTAGTATTGGACAGGCAGCGAAAGTGTTTTAACAGCAGTGTTACATGGTTGGAAGAAGGATTATACTTCTGCTATTGTTGAGTGGAAAAAATGAGTGCGGGGCCAACAGGTATCAAGGACAAAGTTGACTTTAATTTTGCAGAGAATGGCCAATTGATGCATTATCTATCCTTGGTCTCTGAGCTTCCTTACATTGAGCAAAGGTCCTTTCAGCATACGCGCTCGTTATTTACCACACACTCCTTAATTACTGTACCACACAGTTCAAAGGCGCCATCATTGTGACACTTCCACCTCCCTTAAGAAGGAATCCTGAGCCCTTTCTAGGAGAGATTGTTTAGTCCCAGTTAGGAGAACTCAGAAAACAGTTCAAGATGGAAAAATTGAGGAGGACACAGGTTGCAGCCGTGGACCTAGGAGAGGATGTGGACACCAGGGAGTCTCTAGCGAGCAGCAGAGGAAGGCTTCTGTGTTGTCTACTCCTCTCCCCCACCCAAAACTGGACATAGACAAATCAGGGCAAAGGGGAACATGAGAGACCACAATGTTCAGGATGGTTGGAGTTGAAGAGGACGCCAAAGACCATCGAAGGATTACAAAGACGTTCTTCGCTGTAGTGGAAGGAGGCACTCCCAGTCACCGACTTAAGCTGGTTTTGGAGAACAGTGATCCTGGACAGATCCATCTTTTTTGGGTCCATCTTGTTCATATGGTCTATGAGTGTGTGTCCCTTGGATATTCTGAGTCATGGGCTGTGTGAGATGGATAGCTTGATAGGCTGTAATAAATTGGGATATAATGTAGGATTACTTATGTACACTGGGGTCGATGAACTGGTTCTAGGTTGAAAAAGACAGTGTTGTGGGGGATAAGGGTCTTAGCACCCATAAAACTTGGAGGAGTCACCAACTGTCAGTGTTACTGAAATGTTTCAAATAACACGAGAAACAAAAGAAACACCAATGTTTCTGAAGTACATCAAAGGGGTTTATTTCAGTACCATCAATTAATTTATCAACTTTGTTAATATTGGAAACCTACAAATGTATTCATTTTATTCCAAGAAAGATCTGTTGCATCAGTATCTGAATATTAGACGAGCATTTGTAAAGTGCAGAAACCATGGTATTTGTTTCGGAGTCTGTTGCAAGTAAAAAGGAGTGATCATCACAGTAGCGGATGGGAAATCATTGCTTCGTTGCTTGTAGAGAACCAGGGTTGTACCAACAAGATGCAGTTTTAACTTCCATTAACTGTTCTATGTGACAATGAAATTCCAAAGAATTTAATAAGATTTAGCAAAAAAAAAAATGTATGTACACGGAAAATGTACTGTATGAACAACACCTTTGCCAGTCCGTCACATTCGCTGTCGCTTGTAGTTCAGGGTGGTGACAGATTTTGTAGTCATGCAATTCATTTTTCTGCCAATAGATGTCTCAGTTTGTTGTAGTCTTACATTCAAAATTTATTGCAAAACCTCCCTTGAAATTAATCCTGGGAGAAAACAAAACATACATATATATAATTTGAACAGAAAATGCAGAAATATGAGAAACTTGAGAAGATTGGAGAAGGTAAGAGACAATGCACATTTGTTAGATCAGATATATGTAGTTGTGCGTTTTTATTGTTTTGTGTGCGATGAAACCCTGTTAATTCTTCTTGTAGTCAGTTTATTTAAATCTCCGTACGACTGTGGCCTACGCTGCCATCAGAAGCCCCGGGCCTCGCGTAAAAGCTAATGCGGAGTTTGGGCAAAGCAGGTTGGTTACAGGCAATTCTTTCTGATGGTCATTTTCGTGATTCAAAGGTCGTCGGTTCTTATTTATCGACGGGAATGAATGAAACTATTCTTAGCTTTTTGTTTAAAATTTATAATGACATTTCATCTCACTCTGAATCGGTAAGATAACATTTTTCGTTTGTTTGATCCGCTGTTTTGTGGGCTGTCAATTCAGCTTTAGATTATTTCCATTTAAAATTATCTGTAGAATCTTTTTATATATATAGAAATATAGCTAATCCGCTCCTTTTTAGCATTATATTAATGATTTTTTAAAACCTGTCCTGTGGTAAAAGATGGTAAATTATTAGCGCTTTATTTATTTGTAATTAGCCTGAACCGCATTATAGCAGATGTCTTTATTATCTTAGTTAGTATAAATGTAAAATAATATCCTAGTAGTTCTATTATTTTAAACCTTTTTCCTGAGGCCCAAGCGTAGTTGGACTTAGAGTGTAACTGATGATAACAAAACGCATTTCTAATATAAAAAGATGATTAAATCGGTATAGAAGCAAGCAATGTTGTTTTTCAAACTGTTTTAAATGTTGAGTGCTTTTAATTGCCACTATTTCATCTGCTAAAATCTCGTCTAATGTTTGTTGAACAATATGTATATACTGCATCTATAATCATAATGAATTGTTCTGCTCGTCTAAAGCTATTAAACTAAAAATTCCCACACATGAAATGTTTCCATGGGAACCGATATACTTCGGGATGTGTTAGTAACCTGGGAAAGTTATTGATATAATACTATTAGGGGGGACAGTTATCAAACAAGATATATCTGCTTACTGACTTGTCTCTTCCGAAACAAATAACACTTCAGAATTCGTAGTTTTACTGTAGTTTTGGCATGAAGAAAACCTACAAATGGGCACGGACAGTTATCCTGTACATACAAACGTAAGAAACTGGAAACTTTATCTCGGTCTCTCGGTCGTATATTCTTAAAGGAATACGCGATAAAAGAGAACGCCTGTGTATCCTTTTTAGTGTTCTGCCTCCGATGAAAACAAATCATCATTCTCCATAGCTTCGGGTATTGCAGCTGCCTATTTGTAACAGCAATCTCACGTGGCAATTAAACACAGCTGGTTTCACTGCATGCTTGTTTTATTTTGATCTCCTTCCTTACATGGTAAGGCTACCATCATGTTTTTCATTGCAATAAAAGTTTTCCCGTTATATAAATACTAAATTAACCAGATATTTGTTTTGAAGAAGCAAATACAGTTATGTATTCTGCCTTCAAGATATAATCATTATTAATAAACATAGTTCCCTGTCTCATTTGGAAGTCATTGTAAGATTACTTCCCAATTGATACTTCTACCCTTTGTTTCCAATTTTTCTAAAAGCAACTATTTCTTCTTTGTCTTTTATTTATATTCATACAGGTACATATGGAACAGTCTTTAAAGCCAAAAACAGAGAAACTCATGAGATTGTAGCTCTGAAAAGAGTACGGTTAGACGACGACGATGAGGTATGAACTGGTTATTTTCTTTTCTAGTGCATACCAAGTGAGGTACTGAAAATTATCATGTGTTTTCTCTCTGGTAAATTTCATGATAGATTCACAACAGATTATTTGTTACATTCAGGTGCTATTAAGAGTTTAGACAAAAGCATAAAATTTGCTGTGTGATGCAGTTACAATTAATTTAATAATAGAATTACAAAACTCAGAATGCAGTTTGAAACTTTATCCATAGTGACTTAAATTTACCATGTTTATACATATTATGCCTCTTATGTATTAGTATTATGTCTCTAATTTTTCAGGGTGTTCCAAGTTCAGCATTGCGAGAAATTTGCTTGTTGAAAGAACTAAAACATAAAAATATAGTTAGGTAAGTGGTTTTTGATTTCTTCAGTTATTAACTGGCATGAAACAGACTTGTTTAATGGTGTTGTGTTGAATCATGTTTGTATCTGAAGCTTGATATTGGAATGTAAATTATGTGGTGCTCCTGCAGGTTTGTTTGTTTCTAGGTAACAAGAACTTATCATTTTGTGATTCTTATAACATTTAAATTGTTGTTTGTCTGACATTCAAATTCTGAATGTATAGAAGTTGTAATCATACTGTAACTTAACATGTAGCTCCTCTCAGATTCTGAGGTGAGCAACACTCATTGAACTACAATTAAGAATGCCTTTCTTAATTTAGCAGGCCCAGATTGGCCGATATATATGTTTTTGTGACCCAATGCTTCTGATCTCTAGTTTGAATACCTCTTACAAGTCAGGGGACTAGCTGTGGGACCTGGGTTTGTAATGTAATAGATGTTATAGGGTAACTGCAGTATATTTTTCTATCTAAAGTATATTCACTTGCAATTTAATGATAACACTCTTAGCCTTTCCCTGATTTAAAAACACATATATATACTAAAACACAGTGGCTGTTCAACCGCTCTACCTGCAAAATATGCAAGTACTAAAATTATAGATAGAAACTACAGTTCTTGTAGAACTTCACTAGAAAAATGTTGTTGTTTAAAGGGGAAAGTGAAGTAATTGTAATACTGTATGTGGGATAATATGAAGAATAAACCATTCAAACAATACCACAAACTCTATTTTAAAAGAATTGGGTTTCAATTCAACAACTGCACAAAACATAATGTAAATCAAACTGTCAATCGTAACGTAATAATATCTATATATTAAGTGTCTTTCAAATAGTCCAGGAGAAAGAGCAATAGGCAAGGTGGTTGTAGGGCTGTTGATCCCAAATCAAAAATAGAAAAAATACATTTTAAATTCTGAAAAAATGAAGAATAGGCAAAAGCCTGAATCAAGAATATTTATACTCACTCCCCAATCTGTAGTGCACAATTAACAGAGCGCCAATGATATTAGTGGGTGAGGAATTTAACAGTTCCTGATAACACAGAGACCTCTGCAGCTTCCCAGTTGCTTGCATTGTAGTGCTGTTAGTCAGAGGGCATGCCTCCCATCAAATCAGTTTGGAATGTCCCATACAGGACTATATATTGTAAAATGTATTAAAAAAACGAATGTGATAGAGAGAGGCAAGTCAGAGAAGCCAGCTAAAGTTTCTTATTGTCCCCTGTGTGAGGTTGCAATCCCAAATTGGGCAGGTAAATAGCAAAATAATTGGAGTAATTAAGAGCTGACAGATTTCAATTTAAAAAAAAAGACTGGAATATATTTTCTTATGTGGTCATATATAACTGTTGGTAAGCTGCATATGCTCTCAAGATCACAATTTTACCAGGACATGCCTGCTTTGGTTTAAGTTTAATAGATCAGATGGGAGAAGGAATATAATTCATGTTTTCATGTTTTTCTTTTTCTTCTTTACAGGTTGCATGATGTTCTGCACAGCGATAAGAAGTTAACTTTAGTATTTGAGTACTGTGATCAGGTGAGACTGAGAGCACACACACATGCACCTTACTACTTACATAATTTTCATCACTATTGTGCTAACCATGACTATTTTCACATAATTTCATGAAATGAATTAATGTTTACATTTCATTGCTAGGATTGATTGCTTGCCATGCTGAAGTTATTTACAGTAGGGAATAAAATAATGAAATGTACTCCAAATTAAATAGTGTTCCACGACTAGATTCTGTTTTGAGTGTTGTGGTATGTATTAAGAGCCTGTACTCATTATGAATTATTAGAACAAATATTAATTATTTATTTTTTCTTCATAACTGCGAGGGAGGGAACCATCTAAATAGACTTATAAATTCACTTTTTGCATATATATGCATATATAAATTCAAAGTTAGTAGTCACATGTATCTGCTTGACCATTTCTAGAACTCATCAGTGTGAAATTAATGGACCTCTGAAATGGGCATAAATAATCTTCAAATATGTAAGAATCATATGATCTGTATACACTAAGAGTGCATTAATGCTTTCACTATTAATTATGGTAAGAAATATTGAGGCAATTTACCAGACTTCTAGTTCTCCCTTTGAAATAAACAATTGTGTGCAAAAGTTTAGGCATCCGTGTTTTTGTAACACATCTCCAAGTGAATAGTAGGTGACACAGCCTCTACATGGTGCAAAGTTAAACTCAACCTTTCTGTAAATTATAATGTAAAATTGCTATTTGTTCATTTAACAGAAAAAATAAAAGAAGTGAATGTGGTCTGTGCAAACGTTTAGGCATTTGATTCATTACTACCTTTTTAATTTTCTTTCCAAGTCTAATGTCCAAGTCTTGAAAATAAAGATTATTCACTCTAACAAAGCAAGGGTAGGCTTTAAAAGATCTGTAAACCCTTCCAGCTTTCCACCATTTCAAGTGTCAGGAGCATCATTAAGAAATGGAAGTTAAAGGGTTGACTGTTGAAGTCAAAGCAAGATCTGGATCTGGAAGACCCACAAAAATCTCTGATAGAACTGCTCAGAAAGTAGTCAGACCTACAAAACAATATCCACAGACCATTTCTAAGGACTTGTGGAGATCTTTAGCTGACACTGAAGTAGTTGTCTGTACAGCACTGCTAACACAAAAATGATCTGCATGTGAGAGTTGTCAAAAGGAAACCTTTAGTATGCTTTATAAATAACTATATTAATGTACTGCTTTGTCTGCCCAGTGGAGTCATTGCCTATTATAGATATCTTGTCAATTTTAAAAGGTTTGAAATCAATTATATTGAGAATGACTAATGAATATCCTTTAGGATTAGGCTTGTGGGCTATAAAGAGGCTGTATTAATTATATTTATTGTCACTGACGGTATAAGATTGGGGTCTAACTGAGTCTTATAATTATGAATATTCTGCAGGACTCTAGTCAGCTTTAAAAAGAAAATCTAGTTTAAGAACCAAGTGAAATACCTTAGTATTGAGAAATAATTAAAATATTTTAATATAGCATTTTTAATCAAAATTATAACTTATTAGATCTTAGTTATCATAAAATTCATATATGATTTATTTTGTGTGTTTATATATGTGTGAAGAGCAGACATTTTCAATACATCACCATAGAATGATGATAATCCTAAAGGTATTCTTTCTGTGCCATGACAGTCACTGGGAGAAAATGCCGTTTGAAATTCAATGTGTTCTGTATACCTAAAGGCTGCAGTTCAAAAACATGTAAGATTAATAATCTTTTACAGGATTTGAAGAAATATTTTGACAGCTGTAATGGTGATTTGGATCCTGAGACTGTAAAGGTAAGCACAGTACATACCTACAGAGAATAGGTAAACAGAAAACAGAACTGTTTAACTGTAGCTATCTGAAAAAATATAGTGCTTAAAAAACATGTTTTTTTCCTGTATCCCTAGGTAAAAAAACAAGAAAATGATGCACAAACATTTCCTGGATTTGTCTTTCTGCCATTTTTAAAAACACCCAACTGCATTAATAGCCTTGCTATAGGGTCTGGTATGCTGTAAAGACAGATAATGAAGCTGATAATAATAATTAATTATATATATATACTTCTATAGCACTTTTCTGGACATTCCACTCAAAGCACTTTACAGATAATGGGGACTCCCCTCCACCACCACCAATGTGCAGCCCCTGTCATGTGTGACGGTAGCCATAGGGCACCAGAACGCTCACCACACAGCAGTTATCAGTGGGAAGGAGAACAGAGTGATTAAGCCAATTCATAGTTGGGGATTATTAAGAGGCCATGATTGGTAAAGGCCAATGGGAAATTTGGCAAGGATGCCAGGGTAACACCCCTACTCTTTTCGAGAGATGCCCTGGGATTTTTAATGACCACAGAGAGTCAGGACCTTGGTATTATGTCTCATCTGAAGGACGGTGCCTTTTTTATTGTATTATATATATTGTTCCCATCGCTATACTGGGGCATTAGGACCCACACAGATCTCAGGGTCAGTGCCCCCAACTGGCACCTCTGTTACCTCTTCCAGCAGCACCCTTAGTTTTTCCCGGGTGGTCTCCTATCCAGGTACTGACCAGGCTAACACCTGCTTAGCTTCAGTGGGTTGCCAGTTGTGAGTTGCAGGGTGATATAGCTGCTGGCCATATCACAAATCCACAGTGGTTGATTTGAAACAATGCAATTTATAAATGTAAACCATTATTTGTGCGGGGTATGTTGCAAGTTGCTATTTGGACTTTGGAGTGGAATTTAAAAAATGTTTTAAGAACATTATTAGATTACATAAGATGTAGTCAAATAGTCTGCATACTGACAATTGGGATTAATGTAATAAGAAATTACAGATTGACCAAAAGTATTTTAATTTAGTACCTACAATTCTCCATTTTTAATTACTGTAAGAATTCATTTTGTGCGCTTTTTGGTCTTTATATTATACTGCTCGTGACCAGGTTGTCTAGAATGTGCCTGAGATACAGGACATCTGTTGTTTGCTTTCGTTGATGTCTCTTGTAATAACCTGAAGACGTTACGCCCAGTAACCCAGTAATAGTGTGATCACATGGTTTCATTATTTTGAATATATAAAAAACTGTAAACTGAGGTTGTGTCAACTTCTTTTCCAGCCCTCGAGGGCCCATTTTTAATCTAAATCCTGCACATTACCCTTTGTCACTTGTACGTCTGGGTTATATTTAAGAAGCAATATCTCAGGTTCAGTCAGATTCAGTGAGTTGCTGGATTTATAGGATCTACGGTACGAGAGCCTGTAATAGCAAAATGACTTGTTTTCATTCCATATTGTTCTAATAAATTCCGTCATAAGTAAACAGTATTGATGGACTACTGCATATAATACTTGAAGTTCTGTTTGTCTAATTCCTTTTAGTCCTTCATGTACCAGCTGCTGAAAGGGCTGGCTTTTTGTCACAGCCGAAATGTACTACACCGAGACCTCAAACCTCAGAACCTTCTTATTAATAGGGTGAGTAGATCATGTAAGTAGAAATGTATATAGAAAGTGATAGATAGAAGGCTGATTGACCCATTCCTGGGTCAAATCTTGTTCTTTTGTATGGGGCACGTCTTCCACACTAATGAGTTGAACTAAAGAATAGAATTGAACTAAAACTAGTTCTAACAATCAACACTGCAGTGCGCCGTTACATCTAATGCATATTATTTTAACATTACCCATCCCGTCAGTTTGTATTTCCAACCACCTTTCAATTATTGAAAAAGTGTAATGTCTTCAAAATTAATTTTAAAATAGTTATATAAATGTTTTTTTTTTCAAAAAAACATAGAATCAATCTTAATGTTAGTTGTGTAAATTATGTTAATTATTTTTTCTAGCAATTGCACTTTTTTTCTAGGATCCCTTTTCTTCAGGTTTTTGTAAACATTTGTTCATCTTTTACTTTAAACCTAGGGCTTTTTATTTACTTCTAATTACAGTTTGTTCTGTCATTCTACTAAACACAAAGACTAGGAGTTAAAAAGGGAAATATACAATAGAAATAAATATGCTTTTTTCATTATTGTCTCTTTGAGACACGAGAGAAGACGTTTTCTAACGACTTAATCCAATTCAGGATTGTGAGGAAGCTGGAGCCTATCCTGGGAAGCAATGGGCTCAATGCAGGGTCTTGTTCAATAATCTGTTATGTATTTTTGATGAGTTCACTGTAGGTTATCTAAGTAATATAGTTATGCCAGATACTGTAATTGCATTTAACATTAGATTTTATTTTTAAAAAGTTATTACTTTTTACTTTATTACTTTTGTATGGACTGTCATATTCTTTATTGGAAAATCTTTATTTAATTTCTTGCATCTCTTTTTCATGTTTCTTTCATCTCATAATTTTCTTGATTACCTAGTCATTTACCCAACATGCGTGCAAGCATGTCCTTAATAGTCCACTATCCCTCTAATCTATATGAAGTATTAAGCAGCTCAGCTCTCATTTCACAAACATCCCATTGAGGTCAACATGCAAAGTAGTTGTTGTTACTACTGCAACTATGATGACAACAAAAGGGGGAATGCAGTTACCCCAGAAAGATAGTTTGCCAGTGTGGGTAGTAATTAGAAATCAGAGTGTGCTGCGTTGTCTCTGGGAACATCCAGAGCTCTACGTTCTCCTTTTTTTTTCTAGGTGAGGAACATCATTGTGGCAATCAATCATTTATCAATAGAGATCGATGACAGCAACATAATTTTGGACAGTACAAACATAAGGAACAAAACTTGTAGTAGTGAAGAATAAAACATTGGCATTTTACATTTCTGAATGAAAATGTGGAATATTACACAATTTAAGAGTCTAAAATCACAAGAACTAATGGTTTATGTAACAAAGTCAGTGAAGATGTTTAAAGTTCCAGAGTGGAGTAACTGCAAAAGGACTAAAAGGGTAGTTTTCTTTTATACAAAGAGGCTTCTAATTTTTGTAGTGACATTTATTTTAACCTTCTACAAACCGTGCTCTGTGTATTTTCTTTCAGAATGGAGAGCTGAAACTAGCCGATTTTGGATTAGCGAGAGCATTTGGGATTCCAGTCAGATGTTACTCAGCTGAGGTAAATAATATGATGCCTTACAATTATTATTGTGTACTAATAATTAGATAATGTTTTATTAAACTCTTAGATTTTTTTTCTGTTTGCTAGATTGAAAAGTGCTTAATAAAGGTAAAATAATAAAGTATATGAATTATTTTTTTAAATGAATACTATATTTTTTATTCTGTATGTGGAAAAGTTTTTTTTTTTATAAATGAAATATCACAGTATAAGTATCTTTTGATTTTTATTTTCTGAGAGAGGTTTTAATTTCTTATAGGTGGTGACATTGTGGTACAGGCCTCCAGATGTGCTGTTTGGTGCCAAGTTGTATTCTACCTCCATTGACATGTGGTCAGCAGGCTGTATATTTGCAGGTATTGAAAGATTTGCAGGTATTTAGTTCAACAGCTGAGCAGAAAAAAAAATCACCAACATTTCTGTTCTCTAACCCTGCTCTCATTTCTCAGAGGCTTTGGATAATTATCAATATCTATGAGCTAGAATTGGATAATAGAACACATCTATTCCATTTAAATTTTAATCTATTTATGGATTAATTAATTCTGCATTGTGCAGTAGAGTGTTTAATATCTGTACAGTGAATGACACTACTATAGCGTTTATAACATTAATGTAATTTTTGACATGGTACATCTCAATTTCAGTAAATTAATGCTTTCAAGAATGCAAATTAGTGACTAATAGGTCCTCTAAAAAATATTTTTATATATATTTCTGTTTCTCAGAGTTGGCAAATGCTGGAAGGCCACTTTTCCCAGGAAATGATGTCGATGATCAGCTGAAGAGGATTTTCAGATATCCTTTTAAACTTTTGAATTCAATTTCATTGAATAAAATCAATGCAAAATATTTCTGAAGCATTTGCTTTTTTGTATTTTTTTTCTAAGACACTTGAGTGTGAGTGGGAAATGCAATTAGACTGTAATGATTTAAGAGTAAGAGCAGTTTGTGGACAAAGTAACTCATGCATCATTTGAATGTCATGCCTGTGGGTGTTTACTGTAGTGACGTTAATGGCAAGTTTAGGTCTTTAGAGAGGCGAGATAGAGTTTAGTAAGAGAAATGTTTTATCTCTTTGTGGACTGTGTGACACTATTTTATACAAACTGTTCATTTGTATTTTTATCAAATTCAATATTAGTATTTTCTACAATATGGTACATAAAGCAATTTATAATATCCTATGTCTTTAAGCTATGGAAGACTCCGTGTCAGAGTGTAGCATAATACAGCATGTGAAATGCTAGGCTGTCATACGTTATGAATTTATTAGGAAGATGAACTCAGCTAATTAGATGAGGATTCAACCCGAAATTTGAACTTAAAGTTTTCTTTAATATGGTTACATTGTTAGGGACACCAACAGAAGAGCAGTGGCCCACTATGACCAAGCTTCCAGATTACAAGGTAAGCTACTTCCCCTGTATCATTGAACGAAAATAACGTTTTCATTTTCAATAAAGAACATAAAAAACAAATTAACCTCATATAGGAAACCCTATATAAAAATGAGAGCCCTCTTTCCCCCTTTTCTTTGCTTAGTCTGTGAGCTAATTATTCAGGTTTTCAAGATAAGAGAAAGCTTCTGACCACACAGGCATAATACAAACTTGAGAGATGTAACAGTGTCTGGTAAACAAAGTCCACATTAAAAAGTAGCAGTATTAATAATGAGTTTGGAATGTTGTTTTGTAAGAAGAGCCACAGTAATTGAGGCTTTTTAAATACAATGTGAGAATACTATAGCTGAGTGCAAGCCATGCAGCCTATCACAACAGTGTAACATTTAGATCTAAGAGTTCCATTTCCAAGTATTAGTATGAATTTGTAGCCACATCATGAGGTTATGTTCAATCTGTGTTTACAATATTGCTTGCAAATCAGACCTTCCATGAATTTGTTGGAAAAAAAAGATGACTTTGTGAGGCGATTGTAAAACATTTCATGAAAAAAATGCCAATAGTAAATTCTCTCAGTAAATTTGTAAATTTCTTCTTTTGTACAAATGTTTTACAATGTCACTAGAATTGTTTACTGTCATCTAATCCATAAATAATGATCAGAGTAAATAAAAAATAATGTTATGTCCAATATTTCTTCTTAATATGTCTGGGGAAAGAAACATTTGCATAAAGAAGTGTTTCTAGTCTTTGAAAACATGAAAACCACTGACCTATATGAGGTGCTGGACTGGGACTAGGGTTGGAGGCTGGAACCTCCATAGTATGTGCAAAATGTGATTTTCTGTTGACCAGTTTTCTGTTGACACAGTCTTACCCTGATGACTTTAAAGATCTCCTTTGGTTTGTAGAATTAAATCATTGTAATCCATTCATTGGTTTGTCAGTAATACTTTGCAATATGCTTGTTCAACACTAATTTAAAAGCATTAGTATTTACCTGTCGCATACTAGAGGACGGTGTGGCCACACTGAACTGTAAACTACTTTTGTAGATCACAGACTGAGGTACATTTATGCCCCAGTGGAAACATATTAAATGACATCACAATGAAAGTCTTAAAATGCACTTAAGCAAAGAAATCATTAATACTAAACATTTTATAGTTAATACCTTTATGGATTTTTTGTGCTTGAATGATAAATATAAGGTATTCTAATTAGTTTTCTCTTATTATTAAAAAAATATTGTTAGTGATTAAAGGCATTGAGCTAATGTGACAGACAAAATGAGCAGGTTAATCATTTGACTAATCACATAAAGACCATCATTTGAGTAGATCATAATGATTTATAATTTGTGTAAATTACACTATGGCATTAGTTTGAGGATACACAGGCCTTTGTTCTTGGTGACTGACTCCTGTTTATAGTCTTGTCTAGAATCATGTACAATAGTTTACTTTATTAGGTACTAAGCTTTGGTTTAGCTAAAATAGTTAATAGATTATTAACTATTTTAAGTTTCCCCATGTTTTTTTTTCCAGCCCTACCCCATGTATCCAGCTACAACATCATTGGTGAATGTTGTTCCAAAGTTAAGTCCCACAGGACGAGACCTGTTACAGGTTAGTATAATCAAAATCAAAGCAAAGAGAGTAAGTGGTATCTAGAACTGATAGGTGTGAAGCGTCTTTGACTTTCATTATTTAATGTCTCTTAAAATGTAAGTACTTGTTTGCCAGACGAAATTCAACATTGCTCCCAATTACTGTAGTTTTATCAAGCAAAAAGTAAGTGGTGCCCTTTAGAAACTCATTCCTGCTTCTGCATTATAAAATTCTGCTCCGTTGAACTGACCAGTTCAGGTACAAAAAAAAATATTTTCACATTGCTTGGACACTGTATACAGATATATTTGTACTATAAAGAAGTATTTTTGTAGCACAAATATTACTTTCGCTACAGATATTGTAGCACAAGCTACATACTTAGCTTGATGTGCATATTTGTGAGGGTTTCATTTTATTTTATGTGGCTGTGGTCTTATAAAATTGAATATTCCTATGAAAGGATTAGACAGGACTTCAATAAGCCATCTTATATAAAGGCAGAAGGGAGAAAATAATTATTATTGAATTATCAAAACTCATTATTCTCCTTTTCCATCTCAAATTTCCTAAAGACACGTCCTTATTGTAAGCAAATATAATGCAGGTGCTTATTGAGAACTTTGTTATTGTCGAGTTTCATTTTCCCAGTGTCTTCAACTCCTTGCTGGCTGTGCGTTTTACAGAACCTGTTAAAGTGCAATCCCGTGCAGCGGATCTCTGCAGAGGAAGCCTTGCAGCACCCATACTTCGCTGACTTCTGTCCTCCTTAAACATTTGCCAAATCTTACTATTGCACTTCGGCTATCATCCTGCGTCAAAGGTTTCACTCAAGAGCTCAACGAAGGACACGTCAAATGACTGGAGAACCCACACTGAACCTGGAACTGCTTGTAAATTTACTGTTTCTTTTCTCTAATTTCTTTCTTTTATTCTGGCCTCATCCAGAACTTTGATGGATAGCATATCAACGCTTTATCTGTTTAGATGCATGCTCACCTAAACTGCCTTGTTGAAAAATAAGAGCATGAAACGGACTCAACCCAGACTGTATACAGTAGGATACTCTAATGTAAGTGTCCATGCTTCTCTTTACACACTGGATTTTTAATTTTTCACAGTATAGTTCGATCCTGTCTAGGCTGTATTTGAGAAGAATGATGTGTAAAAAGTAATAAAGCAGTTAATCACAATGTAAAGGTAGGTCATTATATCGGAACCACCTCTAATCCAGTATTCTTGTGCTTAAAGTAAACAGTTCATATAAAGCCCAAATTTGACAATTCCATTGTACGCATCGTAACATTCTCTTCTTTTTCACTGCAATGTAACATTCTTTTCTTTTTCACTGGATATAATCAAAGCTTTCATGGATGCAGTGTTGGATAAGAGAAGCAACTTTATTTGTTTATTGGCAGATGGACAGAATGTAGCAGTTTGGTGGCAGCTATACATTTTACAAAAAGCTTTCCAATTCAAAATTGTATATAATTCTTTACAGGAACATGTAGCCTACATATGTTGTCAAGGTGATATTTTCATTCCATAGGGGGAAGTCTCCAAATTGACTATTATTCTGTTATTGCAGCATTACTACTCCTAAAAAGTATGTGCTGCGGCAATTAGAAATGCCATGCTCATCATACATAAAATAAAAAAGATAAGGTTTCTACTGCAGCAATCAAACAGCGTGGCAGGACAGTGAACAATTGTATGGCATAGTTGTGGTGTTAATGTAATTTCCTTAACTAACTTTGTAGCAGTAATATTCTCTTCAAACCAAAACATAAAAGAATATACAAGACATTACATTTATGACATAACCATAAGATTGACTTTGATACAAACATGTATGAGATGGCCATGTGATGAAAAGTGAGCTTTGACATAAAATTAATCTTCTGATGTGTCGGAATTGAATCTTAAGATATATTTATAAGTAATCAAACCTTAAATTGCTACTGGTGCTTTTGCACCACAGGCTGTAGCATCACAAAACAGAGTAAGTGTAGTTATGTCGAATTCTAAGTAAGCAAAATGCTTGAATTTTTTTGAATGATTGCTTTGTGTCTAATGTACAAGAAACGCATCTCCTGCAGTTTAGGTCCTAGGTTGTTGTTATTGTAGGCATAAAATCCTTAATGTATATTTTTTTTATAAAATAATAAAATGTCTTTTTAAAGAAGCACACAATTGTTTCACTACAATATTCAAGTCAGTCCAGAAAATAGAAGTAATAGTTTTGCAATAAGAATACATGTACTGTATGTACAGTGCCCTCCAAAAGTAAAGTGATAACCATCATTTTTACTTTCGAGCACAGCACTTTGTATTTGTCATCATGAGATGAATATGATTGGCAACATAATATTCCATTTTATTTTTGGTCCATTCTGTTTATACATTTGATCATACAGTATATCCATACATACCGTACATACCATTGCTTGGCCGCTTCAGGAACTGACCATGAGAATGCATAGAAAATGCACATTGCAGCACACAGTAATACAAATAGCATAAATACATGTGTCCATGCTTATTCTGTTGTTGTCATACTATTCTAAACATTTGATCTGGCAGTGATGCAATTTGCAGGTCTCCAATGTCGGTCTGGAAGGGTACTGTATCTAATAGAGACAAAATAGAAGATTTGCAACAATACTGACATTGTCTACCAATGACAATACCATGTGATCTTGTCTGAAGGGACAATTACAGTGGATATTCTTCTGAGCTGGTAGTTGTGTAAAGTATTTTGGTTAGTAATCTAGTATTTGTAAGGCTTCAAATGGTAATGGGTGACATTTTGAAGTACTGACTCACAGCCCAACTATCTTGGGTGTCTGTCTAGGTAGAACTTGCATGTTTTTCCCATAATCAGTTTCCTCCCACCTCTCCTCCTAAAGGCATACTGGCTAGGTTTGATTGCCTATTCTAAGTTGTCCCTTTATTCATTACCCTTAACCCCAGGGGTTAGAGCAGTTGTATGCTCTCATTCCACTTTGGTTTTCATGACCCTGAACAGAAATAGCCTTTGCATTTTCCCATCCATTCTGTGCTTTACCCCAAGAATAAGAATAGTATTTGGCAGTACAACTATACTTTGAATTATAGTTTCATGACTGTAACGTTCTTTAGTTGTTCGTCTTTTCTGCCATAGAGATTAGTGACCACATGACATGACGTGTTCTAAGTGTGCCACGTCAGTTTCCAATAACCCGTTTTATTTAATGGGGTCCATCTTAATTCATAGGAGTGAATATTTGAGGTAGGATGGACTCTCCATCGGGACCAATTTGATATTGTAAATGACAGAACGGATTATAACAGTCACTGGTATATTTTACATGATTTTTTTTTGTTTTATTTGTTTGTCTTCAAGGCAGGTTTATATATTTTCATTAAAATGTGAAATATACTGCAAATAATTGGGTTATTTGGTGGTAGGGTTTATACATTTTTGGAAGATTTGACTGTGATTTTGCAGTACCTTTAGAATTAAATGATTTCCATTTGAAATCACGTTATACTACTTCATAGTTGAATATAGACATTAAGCATTTGCTAGATGTTACTTAAAATGGTGATGACTAGACAAAGGTATTTTAATATTTGATTCCAGTGTTTCAAAGTCCATTTGTAAAATGTATACAGTTGTTTTTCAAATATCTTGAATTTTTCAAAAATATTCTCATTCTAATTCACTGAGGTTTTAGCTGGTAACTAATTACTCGACTCCATCTGTCCTGGCAAACTGCAATTGAAAATATTGAATTTTCTTTACTGTTTTGGTATTAAGTGGTATTACTGCAAAGATGAAAATTATGTTATTTCGTTGCGGCATTTATTTTGATTTAGCTTTTTTAAGAAAATTGAAATCATTTTCCTTTGTTGTTAATATTGATAATTAGAATGTTGTGCAAATATGGTTATCACTGCTTTAGGAAGATCCAGTAAATAACCATTCCACTGTGTTGTACAGTACAGTATGTGCATTTCATCATTGTTCAAATAGGTCATTGCACTCTTGATCAGAAGTGAATCACAATTAGGATTGTTGTCAGGTATTTATATTTATATTTTGTGACTGGAGAGGAGAAATGTGAAGTATATTTGAGAAGTGCTAATTTAAGTTAAGAATAACCCATGGTAGCATTAACTGATGTACAGAATAATGCATAAATCTCAAGAATCTTAAATTACAACCTATTGGATACTAAACAAGTCTATTTGACGTTTTTTTTTCCAATTAGTAATTGCCAATGGACTAAGTTTGAATTTGTAAAATAAAAAAAGTGTTCATCTTAAATCTTCTAGAATGCACCTTGAGCGAAATTTTAATCAAGTAGTCCTACATTCATATAGTTTTCTTTTGGTAACAGTTTGCAGCCTGTTTCCAATTTGACTTGAAACAAATGAAAAACAGATCTAACAAGTATCATTAAAAATTGTAAAGGAGGTTGCTTTTTTCCTTGCACTTCATTATTTTGAAGTTTATGGTTGGATAACCAGTGGAAGAATGTGTCTAATTTGCTTTTCTGAAATTACTCAGTGCTGTATTGTCAGTTTAAGGTAATATTTCTTCAGAGTGCACTTAAAAAAAATAAAAGAACATTATTTAAACAACTTCTTGATTACCTCAGTATACCTGTAACTATGATTTGGAAATGTTTTATATTGTTTCATCAAATGTAATGGTACTTTAGTTGTCATTTGATTTATTACCAAAATCTTTCTATCTTAAAAGCCTAAAGGAGAAATGATCAGGTAGAACATGGTTGGCAAACAATAAACAATTCACATCTAAAAGGATTCAAAGATTAATTGGGTCACATATGACCACTGGAAGAACAGAACTCTGCAGTGAGATCACCTTCATTACCCAAAGGCAATTTACAATAGCTGGCTTTTCTGAGTACATTAGTTATTTTTATGTTGTACACACACATACTGTACATTTTAATTTGTATGATTGGTAAATATTTAATTAAGTTGATTCAAAGTTTCATGTACCATATGTTTTAAGTTCTAGTTATTCTTATTTTTATTGTAAAGTTTTTTTTTTAATTCCCAGATGCTTTCAACATTGCCAGACTTATTAAGGTAGTAGTAGATGCAAAGATAGCAACATTAATTTCTCCTTAATGTTTGGCCTTTATGCAAGTTTCAGCTAATTAACATTATGTGTGAGCAGACAGATTCATACTGGTATTATCCTTACTTCAGTATCTCTGTTATGAAGAGAACACGGTGGGCTCCTAACAGTACATTTATGGTGTATATTCTGCCTGTGTAACTTTTCTCTGTATCGCATCCCTCACATTTTGTGAATAAAGTCTACATAAAAAATAATGACTGGTATGTGATGAGATTTTAATCCATGTTCTCCTCTCCATCTTTGAAATGGTCTCCACATTTAAAATCCTCTATTGATTCTTTGGACGTGTACTACAAGTCACAATAAAGACTCAAAAGTTTGACTCCACCAACATGAGTGAGAGATTTTTTATTTATTTAAATAACACGTTGGCTCTTAGCTCATTCACAAAATATGCAGATAGTTATTTACGGAATATATTTATACAGTAAATAGAGCCAGATGAAAGAAATCCCACCCCTCAGGTATCAGTCATCATATAAGCTAGATGTAAGAGGGCATACAAATACATATTTAAGAACATAACATGGCTGCATTCAGTATTTCCTTACATCATTTGCATTGTGTTTGATATAAAATAAATGTCTGTCTTGTCACATTTTGTTTTTATCATGCAGAGGCACTGTAAGCTCTGCTCTTCAGTAGGCTTTGCATTGTACTTTAGGTACAGTCTTGTACAGTAGTTACTGTACCTTCTTTCCATGATTTGTAATCAATTATTTCGTATATATTGTACCCTAATGCACAAAAAAGTCTCAAAATGCTCTACCACACAATGCAAAAGATCTTCCATCCATGTAGAAAGACAAAGATTGTTGCTTTCAGTCTTCAAATTAAACTGGAAATCTACAGTATTATTACACTGGTAGTAATACTGTAGGTTCTAATGGCAATGAAAGACAACCCAAAGACCTCTGCTAAAAAGGCCATCAAAAGCAATCGTCATGTACAAGAAATATGTAAAATAATATACAGCGCAATGACAAGTCATGTTCAACAGAAGCAGATCTGTGCTGTAAAATAATATTATGTTTCCCAGTTGTACTACAGGTCCTGGAGAAGAACAAATTAAAAGTGTCCAGTATTAGACACCGCTTCCTTTCATTAGGTCCAGGAGTGTGAAACATAAAAGGAACTGACAATGTGTATAAAAGGCACAATTAAATAAATTGGGCTCACTTCACATGTTTGGTGGTGCTCTCCCAGCATTGTTTTGTTTTTGCTTCACAATAAAAGCAATGACCTAGCAGCTCAGTGACCTTTTGACAGTGCAAAAGCAGAAAACCCCTAAATCTACGTAAATGCAGGTCACTGGGCAAGTGCTTCAGGAGTTCAATATTCAAAGTGACATTTTCTTCACACCTGTTCAAGTTCGAACCTGATGAATGTGCCTTTCAATTGTTTTCTTTTATTGTGACAATTGCTAAAAAAGCATATACTGTATAGTATATAAAGCTTTTGGTATGATTATAATTAAAATCACAAGAATGTATGAGTTACACATTGAAGTTTTATTTTGTGTACAATTATGCTTTTAATGTTCTTGAATTATACAATAAAAGACTACAGGTCTACAGATATGATCATGTATGTACATTTTTAGATTTCGTTCTCAGTGTGGAGCAATATCTGCACAGATTATCTCTCACTTGACTTGGAATTTAGTTCATCTGGCTTCAAAGTACATTACTGATAGATATATACTGAATATGTACTTGAACACTGCAGGGTAAACACAGAAGTACATGAGACATTGGGAGCACGCAGTGAGCATGCAGGAAGGGCAGAGAAGGAGAGGAACACAACAGCACAGTGCACTTTCAGCTGGAAGAAGAGACTACTATTGACTAGATTATGATAGATCTATGCACTAATATTAGGCTGAGATAAGTTTAAAAACAATTGCTTTAAATTTACATTCATTGTTTTGTTCTTGTTTCTTTCAATTTTATTCATGATAAAAGTGTGTTGCTGAAGCAATTGGCCATCTTTTTGGAAATTTGCTTATTGTCCCAGAATTCTCTGTCCTGGCTCATGCTGTCCTGTAATACGTTCAAGGGGTTTAAGGAGATAAATGATTTTATTCTGCAATGAGAGACTTTGATGCCACATACAAAGACAAAAAAAAGTGTAGTCTGAAAAGTACCAGCTGAGATATTCAGAAACTGGTCTGTACTCCTGAGATTTATGTCCTAATTTCCTGTATATTGAATGCTATGTCCTCTGGAACTCAAGTTTTGCAGTTTCTTGTCACCAAAAATATATTATGACTAGGAGTCCACTTGCTGTAACATAAGTATATCAACCACAAACAAAATAAAATGTGCTTCCTTGTTCTCAAAATAAGCTTCAAAACAATATAATGATAATAATATCTGGACAAAACTGATGTTGCATAGCAAATAAAAATGTAAAAATAGAATTAACATATTTGCAGATACCTTTTTGATACAATTGATATAATGATTTCTACATTTCAAATTCAAAGTATTATTCATGATGAATCTGGTCCTTGTTTAAAAAACAAAAATGTCATTTCCAACATTTGTTTTTCATATTCAGAAATTGATTACCTTCAGAAAGATGTGTTTTTATTTCACACATGCTCACTCTATTATTATGTGCCTGGAAATTATACACAGAATAAACACAAACTTTGCTTGTGTGGAATAAATATATTCTTGGTGACTAAAAAAACATGAACTATGCATCAAAGCATTGAAATGCAATGTGTCACAGAATCATCTAAAGTTAAAGTGACTTGTAAGGCTAACCACATAAGAACAAAAGATCATAAAAGCAATGATTAACTGCACACAAAAGTTCATTAGTTGAATGGGTTACATTGGAGATGTTGTACTGGTTACTTCACACACTACTTACTTCAGTTACTTTTTGGTAAGCAGACATGCAATTTTTCTTTAATCTTATGGGTTTTATGTTAAGAAATACAACACCTTCTGTGCTTTGAAAGCATAACGATTTATAGCTGGTTCAATTAACATAAGACATTCTCTAGTATTATCAGGTATCACCTCAATCACTACCAGCGTTTCTTATTACTACTTTGTCAAATGCACATTTCTACAAATGTTGTATTTCTCATCATAAAAAATATATATTAACTAATTGTCAGACATCCAGACATAGACAAATAAGTAGAATAATAGAAGCATGTTCTGGGATCATATTGAACTTTTTTAAAAGTAAAGAAACATCATTTTGGGTTTCCAAGCTCAATAACAAAAAAACAACATATGTGTTACAAAAGGCAGAAATTACATTTTAATGTTCCTTCAGATACAGTATTGACTACTTAAGCTAGTATTTTTCTAAATGCATATTTTGGCAGAGAGTTTTTTTGTGTTCTACTCATTCACTGCACAAAAAATTTTGCACCCTTTTGTATTAAGGTTAAACAATTATTTTCACTTCATTATTTCACTTCATAAGGTTAATACCAAGGACTCACTGAGGCCTCACAAAACTCCCTTAGATTTTAGTTTGATGATAAACCTAAAACAATGTACTGAAATTAATAAATATATGATTTCCTGGTATCTTGAAAGATGACTGCACAAAATAGATTGAGGCAAAAGATAATAAACAGCTTTAGTGCCTTATTTTTTTCAGGCCTCTGGTTTGTCATTTTTCTTTGCTTTTTGTAATTGTTTTTTTTTAAGTCTCACTGAGTCATCAGACATGTGTAAGATGGAGAGTTCAAGCCCTCCAAGATCTACTAATAAAGTGACTCAGAGGATGAATCGTACAAAAGAGCAGTTAAGTACCACCATTGCAATGCATTGAACCTTTCTCTTAATCATTAACATAGCAGTGAAACCCCCGTTATGATTTTTCTGTATGAAAGAATTACAAGGACCTATATCCAAAATACTGCATTATAACAACATTACTGCATAACGTCTTCTGGGCTGAATGGCTAGTGATTTGCACAAACTGGTCTGTCACCTGCCGGCATTTTAGATGACAAAATGTACACTTACAGTCATTGTCTCAACAGTTTGGACGAATTTCATTTAAAAAAAGAATCAATTTTTTTTTTTGTGACACTCACTTGATCTGGATTGCCAATTGCGTGTATTTTTCTTTTTATCTCGCATTTATGAACCTAGTGACCGCTCATTGGGGACAGGGGTAGTGTAGGCAGACTGTTCATCCCAACTTTGAAAAGCCCGTCTTTTAACACCTCTCAGGCGTCACAGCCTCATACTGGAGGTTCAGTGCTTCATTGACAGTACCTCATGCCTGCAAACAAGTTGAATAAAGTTACATTTTAATTTCTGGCATGCACATAACTGATTTTCTCTTTGTTCTGCTTGTACTGTAAATTGTATCTTTCAGAGATCTCTAACCATGTCAGAGAAACATTTGCTCTACTTCTTGACTCAATAACATAAGAATACAGCATGACAAGCAGAATGATTCCATCTCAATGTAATGTTTCTTATTAACTTTGTGCACAAGTCACCATTGACAGGCATAATTTCTTTTGTTCTTTTTCTTTTTTTTTGTTTTTAGAACATCTTACAAAACAAGTATATAGGCTTATTGTTTAGTATTTACAATGTTATGTGCTGAACAGGGACTTCTACCTCCTGTACAATATAAGACTACACATCAGCAGGATTTGTCAACACAGTTAACAATCAAATTGATTCATTTTCTTTACAGGACTTGTCACTGCTCATGGCATGCATACTTCTAATAGTAATATCCACAAGATGTCACCTGTTGGCTTTTCCCATTTTCACAGTGATAGGTTGGAATATTTAACACCTCAGTGGCCAATGTGTGGCATTTGAATGTTTAGAGAAAGTTGGTCTACCAGTGAAAAATCACAGAATGGCATAGACCCTCTGGTCTCTGCAGTACATGTCTCTTTTCTAGTTAAACATTTGTTAATGGTCCGTATTGTGCGCTAACAAAACAACAGATAATTATTTTATCACTTTCAGCAATGAAGTGCAACATAAGTAATATACAGTATTTCTTTGTAAAGAACAGATGAGGGGTCATCAACTATGCATCTGTTCAGAAAAAGCACCACACATTATGAACACAGAAAGCCTGGGGAAATGAAGGCTGTTATCAGGACTTAACAGGGCTCAGTGCACTGAGCATGTTACAGAAGTGATGACACTGCTTGAAACAGTGTAGTATTCTCCTGTGGTGAAAGACCTAGGCTTTCAGCTCAGCAGAGATCTCTGCTTTCTCAGAAGTAGTTTGTGTTTGCTCTGAGCCTGCAAGCAGTGATCAAATCCCAGCAGAGGCATAACAGAGGCGCACTTGTCAGACTTACAAGACTATATGCATTGACCTTTGTCACCCCCATCCCAGCTGAAGCAGATCATTTTGGAAAAAGTTGCATTGTAATTGCAGGAGACCATTCATTTCCAGTGCTTTTTACTTGCAATGTCAATTCCAAACTGAGAAGAGCTTAACATCAAAATGAGAAGATATGTTTGAGGGATGTTCAAAAATCTTGCCATTTTGATTCTTGGTGTCCAAAACAAATACTCATAGATGGGAATTACTTAGGAATCTTACATTATTTTTACTGAAACTGCCTATACCAGACGATAAAGATGAATCTGTCCCAACAAGAATATCATTTATTTTCATCAAAATAAAGGGTTGCTACAGAGATTCAAATGAACTCCATGGCAAAACCAATTAAAGGACGTGGTTAGAAGATTTACATGAAAAAAAATCAGAGGTACAAGAATTTCCACTTGACCCTAATACTGTACAGACCAGACTAACCATCAGATTTCTTAGACCATCTAGAACAGGCTTCTGGGATTTTTTTTCAAATGTTTAAGTTAGAGACTTCACCATAATGTTCCAAGACAGATTCTAATGTTGTGCTGCATAAACCGTTTGGGAAAAAATCAAATTTTATCTACATCAAATACGCTTTGGACACTCTCAGATGATGTGTTGTATCCTAGCAACATTCTCTAGGAACCAACCCATAATGGAAATTTTATAAGAAAAGAGTAGAGGTCAGTCTTTTTCAAGTACATTAAAAATTAGATAGGGGCAGTAGATTTTTGTTTTGATTCAGTTACAGTCAAATTTTATTCATGTCCTTGTTGTATTTATTTAAACTCATCTGAGGCCTTCAGTTTTTTATATGTGGATAAATAATATTTTTTTCTCTGTCATAAAACTTTAGATAACCTATTTTGCAGGTAAGTTTTCAATCCCTTGGTACTTGTCTTGCATTTCTTACATAAATAGTCTTGTGAATAATTGGATTCATTAGTGTAACTGAAAAAATGGTGTAACCTGAGGTTTAAAGTAGATTAGTCTTCCTTTGGTATCTGAAGGCAATTCCCCTAAAATGGAAAAGTTAATAATATAACATAGTAATTTAATAATTATCATGTAATAATTAACTGACCACATATAAAAAGTAATTGTTAACTCTCTCTTTGTATGCTTCTTTTCAGTTCTGATCTTTCCCCAGACAGATTGCAACTTCTTAGATTGGTTATAACCCCCAAACCACTGAAACACAGTCAGATTAATTCCTTCAGCCCTGACCATTTGTGAAAATGAGTTTTGTAAATCAAATTTTCAGCATCAGCTACTAATGACATTTAAATTTTGTGTCTTTCCCTCACCTCCCTTGACATCCCCTTGTTAGTATATGGGACAAACAAACAGACAACTTTGCTTATGACCCTTCAAATCGTTTTTCTTTGTGACTTATTCCCTTTTGATTGATTTATACATATTTCAGTATTCATCTGTGGTGTGTAGCTGGACTAATAAAACCTCAAATCTACAGTTACTGTAAACATGAGCTGAGATGATACCTCAGTACTACCAAATATATCTTTATACTACTTTCAGAAAACATTAGAATTCATATCTCAAGCAGCAAATTGTGAGAATTCTGCTTCGCACAATCCATGGTGAGGATGTTGACATTGCAGTGAGGGACTTTTTCTCCTTCACATTTCCAGTCTCAATATAACCACAGGAGACATTTACAGGTTATTGTCCTATTGAGCCATTGCTTTAGCATGACATGGATACACTAATATCAGATTAGTGGTAGTCAATTCATTTATTCATTTTTATGACTTTTGCTTCCCAGATGCAGTTTAACTGTTCCCATAGTGCTTTCTGCCAAATGCGAAGATTTTCATTGCCTATGCAGTATTTTCTTCAGCCTTGCAGATTGGTCCAGAATCCTGAAAAAGTTCTGATGGGAATTTATTGCCCATTCTTTTGTCCATAGTTGTTTCTCTTTTGCTCTTTCTGGGTTCTCAGGAAGAGAGTAGTGAAGCTGTATCTGGTTCATGGAAGTCTTGATGGTACATTTTCCAGCGCAGTAGAATGTGGACTCACAGCTCTTCACAGATATCATAGTAGGCTCCTGATGTGTGGGAATTCTTATGTAACAGGATTAAAAACAACACATACAGTACGTACAGAGTTTGGATGCCTGGAGATGTCAGTTCAACCTGAGTTCTGTTTTGGAAGTTTGTGTAATTTTGATAAGTGATTATATTTCTTTCAGGCATTGTTACTCTTTTCTATTCTCCGAATATTATTCTTTTCACTGTAGTTTTTATTTATTTTTTTATTATATATGTGTATTTATAACAGTTATTGTCACAGTTTACTGCCAACACCAATTTCCCTCCCCCCAGCGGTTTGTTGTCAACAAGCAAACTCCTCAAAGTTGCCTAAAGTCGGGTGACGAGGTAGCATGTTCGGCGTGAATCCGAGACTGTCCGAGTGACTCCTGAGTGTGTCACAGGTACTCTGCAAAACATGAACGGGGAAGGGGGATTTGGGTTAGGGGTGAGGGACAGGATGTTAAAATTCAGGGTTTGGGAAGAAGAATGGAGGAAAAACAGCAAATTAAAAACAAGGGACATTTATAGACATTATGTAGGGGGTTGAGGTGGAAAACATGAACAGAGAACAGGAAAACAGGTAGGGCACAGAAAAAAAAAAATTGAAGATGGTGTTCCAAACAAGAGAGAAAGAGGAAATGAGAAAGAAACAAATAGAAATGTAAAAGCACAGGAAAGAGAAGAAATGTAAAAATGAATGAAAAGATATTGGTAAATGATTTTAAAAAATGCAATGAAGAAAAAATACGAGAAAGAGTGTAAATTTACAGGAAAAATCCAGTTGTAGACATATAAATGTACCACAACAGGAAACACAGGCATGGAAAATGGGAGCAGTGAGGAGGACAGGACAATAAACAGAGAGAAGGGAGATTTAATCATTTGGAGTACAGAGAGTTGCACAAGAGAAGAGAGAGAACATATTAAAATCAGAGTGAAAAAGGAATGCAAGAGGATTTTTTAAGGGAAAGATGAAAATGAGAAAATGTGGAGGACAGGAAGGTAAAAAGGGAAGAGAAAAAAGAAGTTTGTTTTTTTAGACTAGTGACTTTTACTGTTTGCTATGGAATAGTAAACTAAAATGAAATTTGTATAGCAATGTTTTTCAGAGTGGGTATTAGTGATTGCTAAAGTTGGGGAAAGTTATGTCAGTGGATTGTTATAACATGAGTTCAATTCAATATCTGGGATTAATTGTTCAGGAGATTTCCACAGCAGATTTTAGCTGCTGATTCTGCAGATGAAGCCCAATTTTTGTGGACACATTGCATGCAGACCTGTGATGACATCACAAAGTAATGCATCTAGTGATGTCATCAGTCACAGGTTCCATGTCAATATCTACAAAAAATGAACTTTATCTGGAGGAACAACTTATCTTTTGCTTTTGATTTTACTTAGTCAAAAAGATATATCATGGTAATTTTAACAGTTTGTGAGTAAAGTACAAAATGCCCGTAAGTAAGATCCTTTTTAGCTCGTTCCTTGGCCCCTTTTAATGTGCTTAAGAAAATTAACATTCTACTTTAAAAAAAACCCAATATGAATTCCATTAAATAGACTTTTTAGACCATGGCTTTTGTGGCTTTTTGTAGCTGCGTGATGGGAGTATAATTTAGTCTGCTTTATGCATCCCTGTTAAGAAAATGGGTGGTATCTAATTACTTACAGGGGTCATTTTAAAAAAGTTTTTTTTCCCTATGATGGAATTTGGCCTTACACTTGCTTCGTTTTCAAAAAACTGTGGAGAGGCCAAATTAAGTTTAGAAAACATTCTTTGAATAAAATTGAATGAGTATTAATCACATGAGCAATCATTTTTCTGAAGTGTAATCTTTCCCTGTTTGTTGTCCAAAAAATGGTACAATGTGTAGTATTTTCTGGACTTACAGTGCCTTGCAAAAGTATTCACCCCCCTTGGACCTTTTCACATTGTTTTGTGTTACAGCATGTAGCCATGATGTATTTAACTGAGAATTTTTGCCACTCATCAACACAAAGTTCTCTCTACTGTCAAAGTGAAAAAAATCCAGACATTTTACTAAATTAATTGAAATTAAAAAACAGAAAATAAGTGAATGCATAAGTATGGCATAAGTGGAATGACTTAAAAAGTTGCTGTTCACAAATGGTCCCCATCCAACTTGAAGCTTGAGCAATTTTACCAAGAAGAATAGGCAAAAATTCCAGTGTCAAGATGTGCCACGCCGATACTTACCCAAAGAGACTCACAGCTGTAATTGCTGCCAAAGGTGGTCCTACCAAGTATTAACCCTGGGGGGGGGGGGGGGGGGGTGAACATTTACCCATTCAATTATTTTCTGTTGTTTATTTTTAATTAATTTAGTAAAATGTCTGGATTTTGTTTTCACTTTGACATTACAGAGTACTTTGTATTGATGAGTGGCAAAAATTCTCAGTTAAATACATCATGGTTACATGCTGTAACACAATAAAATGTGAAAAAGTCCAAGGGGGGTGAATACTTTTGCAAGGCACTGTACATTATTCATGACAAATATAACTTTGATCTCTGCCATGCTTCTATGATTACATTTTGACATTTTTATTATATCTTCCAAAGTGACACATTATTCAGTCTGAAAATCTTTTTCTTATGTGTTGTTTTTTGTTTCTATTTCACTGGGGTATGAATACATTCAGAAGACATTGGAGCTGGTTTCCACAGTGTTTTGAACAGATAAATAGGACTGTCAGAAAGAATGCATGTGTAATATAGCATTCATATAACTATCAAAGAAATAAGAGCTCTAAAGCTTCAACGGTTTTCTGAAATAAAATAACAACTCAGGGATTAACATTTCCTTCTAATGCATTTCAAATGAAGAGTAATTTGGGTTTAATGCATTTGGAAATATATGGACTGCTCATTTATGAATTTTTACAAACTGGAAGCGACAACATCCTGAATGTTGCACACTCACGTTGAATCCTCTTAGGTTTGAATATGCATTTGATTTAAAAATATTTACAGAAGTACCTCGTAGCTTTCTGTTTTGCTTAGAATGTTACTATTTTTAGTACTCTTTTAATGTTAATCTTAATTATCACTGCTGTTTTTTTTGTCTTTATTTTATTGTAGCTACAGTCCATAATTACAAGACAAATCAGTTAGAGATTAGTATTCTAATGTGATATAATTTTATTTTGTTCCATAAACATACAGTATTTAATACTTTTGGACTGGTGGTCAAAATTATGGGGTCTCGTTTATACTCTGGGATCTTATTTGTTCATAAATAAGGACAATAACAAAGCCTACAGTATGGTTTTCAGTGATAAAATGGATGTGCATTTTTTAATGAAAATTATTTGAGTAAAATGATGGTAAATTCTACCCTCAGCATCATGCTTTTTTAAATGAGTCAATAAATGTCTTCTATTTCAGTTGTGTTTCATTAGGACCATTCGCAGGACTACACATATACTGTATGTATATGCATGTACAGTATTGATGAAAGCTGAAGACCCGTTTTATTATTTCTTTCTTCTCGCCAGGGGGAGCTACAACACCACAGAGCACTAGAAAGCATTATCAAGAAAGGCCATAGAAATCTCCTCCCAAGGCGACTTAACAGCAATGACTCCAGAATGGAGCCCATATACAGTAAATACAACTGCAAAAGAACAAGAAATAAGACATACTGTATAATGCATTATTTGAAGTTACAAAGCCCTATAAACACATTTAAGTAAAACTGTTTACTGCAAAATAATTTCCAGCTTCAGAAATGCAACTTGAATAAAACGAACTAGTCCCATAATATGAGAGTAAATATTTTGAGGAGCCGTAGAACATGAAGTTGTAATCACATGGAAATATAAGTGTGTTATTTTTCAAAATGAGAAAAGTGCTATTTGAGGGATCATATACTGCATGAAGTATTTTTTTATGAAACAATTCAACAGTTGAGACACACTTAAATTTTGGTAAAATTTAAAAGGTAATTACACCCTTTTTATCTGTTTTAAATTTGATCCTTTCCTTCTATACATACAGACTGTTATCTTTTTGAACTTTGATAGGCTCCAGATTTGGCTTTAAATAGACATTTCAATAAACATTCTATGAAATATAGATAATCTTCTTCTCCATTTTACAGTAGTTGTGTTTTCAATTTGTTAGAGGAATTTGTGCATTGCAAAAAATATTTTAAAATTCTACATAATAATTTAAACCCTGAATAATTAATATTCCCTTGCTTTAGTAACTACTTACAACTTTCATCATTTAGATTATAATTAAGCATTCGCTGCAAGCTGTGTTATGTATTACAGAATGTGTGTGTTTAGAAAATAAAGTTTACTCTCCTACAGGATTTGTTTTCTTGGGTGTAACATTCTAGCACTTCAGATTAATGGTAATATAGAGTATAATATTTTGATATACAGCTCTTCAAGCAACAAAAATATATTACTCTTGCATTGTGGCCTTTTCAAAACCAATCCCATCTCTAAAGAGCAACTCTTATCTGTCAATGATCTGTCAGAGGTGAGCCATCTATCCATGATCATTCAGTAACGTGCAACCTTTTCTGGAGTGAGTGTGAACAAATATAAATGTGTAAATTCAAAGTAACCTCTGCTACACTATCAGCATCTTTTAACTCCTACTGTTACATGCAAAACAACAGGTGTTGCCAGAGTAAACAATGTAGCATTGATCAAAGCATAGAATTGTTTTAACTAGTTCTTCACATTATCGTGCTTACGTTGAAAATGTAGCAAATGGCTTCAATGCATATGGGCCTTTCTATTGTAGCAGTATTCATGTCAAAGGAAAAATAATGCAATCCACAAATACTGCAAATGTGACAACTTAATTTGTACCCATCTACAGTATATACTCTACTGTAACTTATTATTTTTTGTCCATGAATCTGAGAAAAGCACCATGGTTAAGTACAACAAGAGGCAGCTTGAAACTGCAATGTTGTGGACTGAAATGCTGAATTGCACCAGTAAAGTTTTCAGCTATTTAAATGGCACAAACATAATTCACATCAACAATAATAATAATAATAATAATAATAATAATAATAATAATAATAATAATAATAATAATATAGCATGGATAAATTTGCTTAATTGTTTAACTCAACTGGTTGAGAGTATCACATCCTAGCTGTGGGGGCGAGACTTGTCAGGTCTCTCAAAAGAAGCATGTGGGAAGCAATGGTCTTGACAGAACTATTATTAAGTTATTATCTATCAACAAGGATAGAAGAATGAACGAAAAGTGAGATATGAAAGACCCAAGGGAAAAAATGATTGACAGTTAAATACTTTAAATTAAAAAATTATGCCAAGTTGACCACAGTTCAGGGGACGTTGGTCTGAAGATCATCCGTTTGGAGTGATCAAGTGATAACTAGGCTACACCTTCTGAATGAGAAAGGGCAAGCATCACTTCTGGAGCTGGCCTCCATGGAGAGCCACACAAAGGTGATACAAATCCCCCCAAATTTGTTGAGGAATCCTTTAGGGAAATTTAAGACATTAGAGGAAAATCGAGGATGATGTGGAGACTTGAACTGAGCGGCGGTGCCACTAAAGGGAAGC
The DNA here is from genome assembly GCF_040954835.1 of Lepisosteus oculatus. Taxonomy (NCBI): domain Eukaryota; kingdom Metazoa; phylum Chordata; class Actinopteri; order Semionotiformes; family Lepisosteidae; genus Lepisosteus; species Lepisosteus oculatus. The sequence continues at coordinate 30,549,669 of NC_090701.1, forward strand.
ATGTATCTGGAGAGATAGATTGGTAGATCTGAGTCGCAAAAGGACTGTCAGTGTTAAGGGAGGAACAATTTCGGGGAGCAAATCAAGAGATAACAACACAATCTATAGACAAAAATATTTGGGACAAAAAAGGGAAATGTCTAGATAATGAAGGGGACATTGCTGATGTACTAAATGAAAGCAGTCAAAAACCCAGGCAGCGTAAGGACAAAGTTTTCTATTAAATAGTATCATTACAGAAGAGGCAGAAGTGTTTCAGATACATTCTAGACTAATACTGTACATCCCCTTGGCCATTGGTACGAATTGTAACACAAGATGTCATTTATAAGCCATTGACACAACTCTTTCAAAAGTGGCTCAAGTTGGGGTGGTCTGGAAAATTGCTAAGTTAATGCCTATCCATAAAAAGGATGGTGAGTTCTTTCAGTTATGTAATGTAATTAGTGGAGTTCCACAGGAAACTGTCCTAGGTCCACTGCTCTTCCTAATTTATCTAAATTCTGGTGTAGCTAGATGCAAACACTGCAGAAACAACATATGGCATTCAATAGGGTTTAGATACAATTCAAGACTGGCAAACATTTGGAAGATGGCATTTAATATAGACAAGTACAGGATTTTGCATTCAGGAAGTACAAAATACAAACTATGAATACAAAATTGGAAATGGAGCTAGAAGCAGCTACTAATGAAAAAAAACTGACAAACTGACAAATCATTTACATTTTCTAGACAATGTGGGGGAAGCAGTAAAAAACGCAAACAAAATGTTAGGATTATAGCAGGGTTGCAAGAGTGGTGAGAGCAGTTATACACCCAGAATATTGTAGATGGTCTCATCAAAGTTTTTTCAAGAGAAATGGGATTATTTGAGAGATTGGGAAAATATGTGCTAGCGAATTACAAGTACATACGTGTGCTGAGTGCATAAGTGTGCTGAGCAATGCAATTTCAGGTGCGGACAACATAGCATTCTGCTGCAATTGATGCTTAAGAGCCTTAAATTGGGACCTTTGTCACTGTGTGCATCTGTTCTAATGCCCTCTTTACTACCTGAAGTCCTAAATTATTAGTGTGACCACGTTGGCATCAAAAATGGACAGTATGTTGATCCAGACCACCTTAAGTACCTACTGTATACATGGCCACAAAAGAAGGGTGAGAAAGAATAATTTACTGAGCATAAAGTAAGCAAAGATGCAGAAGAGAAAGCAGATTGGACTCATCTGGGGAGAAAGTGCATCAACAGAGCTGCCAAATGTAGCAACTTTGTATAGGAACCATGCTTCCCCTTGAGGGAATGAAAGGACTCTGGCAATGACCCACGCCCAAATCACAGAAAACATTTCTGGGTGCTCTGAAGAACAGCACTGAGCAACAGAAAACTTCCATTCGGAAGTCACCTGTAAATTAAAAAAAAAGATGGCAAGTTACTGCAAGGTGTTGGACCAGGCCCAGGGATGGGCTGATATTTATGAGAATTCATCCATCTCTGTGTGAGAAGCTGAGCCTTGAAGCTTACAAAAGAGAATTGACTCCAGGCATCTTACATCACCATATGGCTCTCACTGAGCCGCGCAGTCTTGTGGGGCTGTAAGAATGTAGCAGGAGTAAACAGAAGCAATGTAAAATGCTTGTAAAATGGAAAAAAATAAATCTTTAGTGTGGAGATTCAGAGTGGCTTTGGAAGTAGAGAGTGAGTTTGCACCTCTGATCCAGAAAAGCATGCATGTGCCTGCAGCTCCAGAGGTGGGAGTGAAGCATCTGAAGCATTAATGCTGCAAATGGAGAAGAGAGCAATTGGGAAATGCTGATTGTGGGGATCATAAAAAGGGTAAGTCAATGTGAATCACCTATCCCCATGGTACTTCCGTATTACAGAACATGTTGGCTCATCAGCAAGGTTAACTACTTGCATTACACATCCTATACGTCATTGGGGAAAGCTCTGCAATCTCATTTGTCAGACCAGAAAGCTTGCTAAGTTGTCTATGAAATGGTAATTCAATGTGGAGGAAACCAATTTGAAGCTCTGCTTGTGCTGGCAGCCAACAGCTGAAGGTGCAAGTGAGATTGAAAACAGTAGCACATGTGTTTTCACTGGCCCATAAGTATGATCTGTTTATTGTCAATCTTCACTTTCTCTTCCAGATGGGTCTACTGATTGAGTTGATAACAGAGAAGGTGCTTTTAGTGAAATAAAGGCCATTACTGCGGAGAAGACACATAGACCAGTTCTCCACTGGTACAGAGGCTCCCACTGACCACATAGCACAGTGTTAGTGTGACCACTAGGGTGGTGTGGAAACAGTGGCAAGTGGAAGTGGAGACCTTCACCTAGCCAGAAAGTGATGTGCCTTGTAAATGTTACTTTAGGGACACAGAATTCTACCCCACCAGATTCATGGGTGTCAGAAACAGGTGTCTAAACAGGTTTGGATGCTATGTGGAAAATTCATGTGTACCACCTTATCATTAATTATTCCTGTATCTATGGAAGGATATATGTATGAAAGAATCTGTGGACCTATGTATTTAAACACCCTAGAGAGGTGTGGAAAATCTCTTGGAATCATTCTGTACAAAAAAATAATAATTTCATCAATGACATCCTCCACAGCAGAAGATAACCTGCGGCGTTTTTATAATACTGTTTAAATTGTGTTCCAACTTTTTCAATTTGGCAAAATTTAATTTAGAAAAAATAAGAAGATACATAGAGTGACTCATGCTTTCATGGTTGCCAAGTCACAAAGTTAAATCTAATTCATTGAGATACTTCAGGAACAAGTGTGTTGGTTTCTTAGATTTTCTGAGTTTTTTAGATTAAATTAGCAAATAGATTGACAGTGAGCTAAGATAGGTTAGGGGGCATGTTTCTGTTTTTGACAGATCAGATAAATGTCTCTAAAACACTACATTTTCCCTATAGGTAAGCTCTTAGCTATGTCTCAAATGTTTTCACTTCAGCACTATAACAATTACAATGTGTTAAGACAACCATGAGTAAAATAACTATAACTTAAGTATAGCTGCATGAAGCTATATGAGATAGCTTAAAAACCGGTACACCACTGATGATGTATCCTCTTTCCCTGTTGATTTCTGGGCATTTTTTAGTTCTTATAAGCTACAAATATTTCCATATTTATATTTGGTGATACATGCAAATAAGTGACAAGAAAGTACATGAAGTCATTCTTAAAGTTAGCCTTAAAATTGTTTATTGATCTATTTAATAATAATAAAACATTAACTGTGTCATTGCTTTGAACTGTATTTGTCTCTTAAAGAAATGGCTTTAATTCCTTCCAGAGGTTCAATAACCTGAAAAGGAAAGCAAATCTTTATTCTAAGCTTCCATGTATTTAAACAAGGAGTTTAAACAAGTTATTAAATTGCAAACTGTATTTGTTCTCTAATGAAATCCCTAATTTTAAATTACTAAATTATTCTATACTGTAGCTCAGATTTTACATTGTATTTCAGTTTACAGCTGCAGAGGGTTTTTCAGCAATTTATTTTTATCTTTAATGACAAAATGTCATTAGACATGATTGAAAATATTTTTTTCTTCAACCATTATATATTTATAAAAAGGTTAAACACATATAGACTGAAGTTAATAGGTGCTTCATTTTCACAGAAAGAAATTATGAGAGAGAAGGTGTATGTCACCTTAACAGCAAAAACAAAAGGTTGAAAAAGGCAACAAATCACCATTACTTATTTGAAACCACACACAGTACAAACTCTATATGTGCTACTCACTTCAATTCTTCCCTCATTTATGCTATAATAAGAGAAGACTGTGAAAGTTATAAAAGACAGACCCACCAAACCAGCTTGAATTGAAAGTGTTAGTTAGTTAGGGTGTAACATATGAGATGGTTTGTGGTGTATCAGAGTAAAGAGAGAAAGTGGGACGAGTCACTATTATTAATGGGGATCGCTACCTGGGGACATGATTAGGCGTGACACCAGGGCTGGTTGGGTTCTCTGGAAATTCCTGGAATAGACATGATGAAAAGAAGGATGAAGTGACTGAAATAAAATAATACAATGCAGAGATTAATTAAATAACAAGTGCTTTAAAACAAATCATCGTGGCTATTGGTTATAATGAATGTACAGTACTCCAGGACATGGATTGATAGGGACTAGAAATGTAGAAAGTCAACCAACTGGACTTGTTGCTGGTTTACGCTTATTTTGAACTGAGGGTTGTAAAGCAATCCATACAAATAATGGTGCTGGCATATTTGTGAATTTAAAGAAATTCACAAAAGTGAGTCAAAAGCTATTACATTAAACTTTTCCTATTTTTTAACACAACAGACTTTTGGCAAAATTTTAGTTAAATCATTTGCCAGTGGTTGTTGATCAAAACCAAAAGAACTGAGAGAATGTGTTGCAAATGATATTTTCTGAATGCTGAAGTCCTTCTCTTACAAAGGAAAGCTTTTGCAGGAATGCATACATTTTCCATGATTCACTTTCCTTGATTCAAGTACTTGAACACCCAATACTGTACATCAAATAGTTGTATTCCTATATGAGGATATAATGTGTTTATAGTTCAGGTGGGTAGCTGCGTCAGCATGCGTAGGCTGCAAAGGAACAAGTAATAGGTTTATTCCATGCTGAAAAAAAGAAGAAAGAGAACACAACGTTTCGGCCGTGGAGCCTTCTTCAGGTGTGTGACACACCTGAAGAAGGCTCCACGGCCGAAACGTTGTGTTCTCTTTCTTCTTTTTTTCAGCATGGAATAAACCTATTACTTGTTCCTATAATGTGTTTATTACCCTTTTAGAAGAACTTGGAAAGGAATATTCTCATGTTCTGCATTTTCTTTTGTCTTTTTGTACTGTTGGACAAGAGGTTTGAAGTTTTCAATTTAATATAATTCTAAACATTTTGACCGAAGTGATAAATGCACAAATTATTTTACACTAGGAAACCCACAGAAACCCCAAAGAAAGCTAGTCAGATCTGAGACGTTGTCATTGGTGTCCGATGGTAATAAAACAAGGCAGAGAAATTGTCATTCTAAAGAAATGGAAATACGCCTATCTATTAATATACCACATGGTACTGTATCAGTTCATGTTTATATTGAGCTCAAATCATTGGTCTTTTGATAGATCAGCACAAAATGTGTCAAATATCCTATGTTTTCAAAGAGATGATCTGAGTAGGTCATGGCTCTGATGCTCCTATTCTGTTGCTTTAAATTAAAATGTATTAAATTTAATAATCAAAATGAAATATTTCACAGTAAGCAGATCATAAAGCAGAATATACAGTATATTGAACTAGGAATGGCTACATTCTTAGTTCAATGCATACTGTCGGTGGCGCTCAGCGGATTCTGTGCTGATGTTTGGGTAATCGAAGTTATGGTCGGCTAGCGGCATACCTTAGATCTCAACTTTTCAAGTGGAACTGATCAAGAGACATCCAGAAATGTTTTTGACACTAACATTTCAAAATACACCCAAGACTTTTATTGATACGTTTCACCATGAAAAGAATAGAGTATATATTCACTTCTATTAAATATGCATCAGAAATTATAACCATACAAATGTAACAGTTATAGTTATTAGTTATAGGATATTTGCTTAAAAACATTTCCCAAAATATATTGACCTTTGATGAATTTAAGTAAGCATGCTAATTGATAATTTTAACAACTTGATCTAATGTATTGCATTTTATTAAATGGATAAACAATTATTCCACAGTGGTTTGGTGTGGTGAATATTTGGTCTCTCTATATTTTAACATTTTTAAGTAATTTAAAGTAAACTGTCCTTTTATAATCATGTCCTGGAGTACAGTAATGGATGTTATTGTAATGCTGTTAGCAATAGGAAAAGTAGTAGGCTGGCCCTGGTGTATTAGGTGCAAATATTATTAGTCAAGCTCCAAAAAACAGTGAAAGGAATTAATTCTTAAACTTTAAAAATAAAATGTAATTACAGCAAGCCACAGATTGATTAATACATTATACTAAATGGCTATTTGACTCGATTTGTAAGTTGAGAAGGGTATGGATTCATGGATATGTGTCAAAGTGAGTTCATGACATTATACAGTACTGTAGCTGTAACATACAGTATAAGACATAGGTGCAATACACACCTATTTTTTCTGTTATTGTAGTTTCTTTTATTGTAAAATATGAACATCACTTCGATCATGAATTACTAAACCAATGAATAAAGAATGCATTATTACTGCAGTCGGTTTCCCATAGCTCAGTAAGATTAATTCAAAATCTCCTTTTACAAAAAATGTAATTTAGAAGTCTTTGAAATCTTGATGAACGTCTCAGTAAAAATAAAATGTGAGCGCTAAAAACTGATGTATGACTTTTGTGAAATTAAAAATGTATTTTTTTCATAATTACATCACAGATAACATGAGATAAATTATGAAAAATAACATTCATAAATTAAAAAAAAAGTTGTAAAGCAGTAATTCATTAAAAAATGAATGTGGAAAATTGACTAATTTTAATTAATCTAAAACTACAAAAAGGTTGAGCACCTGCACAAATACGACATGCTGTACATTTGAATGTGATCCTATATAAAAGCTTTATAAATGATGATCATTCACACAGTGCGCCACAGTGCACTGTCTGTGTTATATTCATTGCAATGATTCCTGTCTAAGGAGGGATTTTCTTCATATTGAAGTCTCCCAGTGACTCCTGGGAGTCTCCTTTGTTCACCCTACCTTTTCTACGGTATGGAATACATATTAAGTGAAAGCGGTTTAAGAACACGAATCATTCGGAAATGATATTTTAATACAATGAAAAACAAATGACTAACCAATGAGAGCACCTACTAAAATCCAGCAATATGGAAAAAAAAATTAAGCTCCAACAATAAACAGACAAAAGCTGACTGCAGGCAAGTGAACAAGGTTAGGGGAATGATAGTTCAATAACAGTACTTGGAACCATATACTGTACCTCTTTACGTATAATATAATTCAAACATATCCATGCTAATACAAAGTACCTGGTATATATAGTATGTTGTTCATGTCACAGTTTAAACACCCTTTGATAATGAGATAATAAGAAAAGCTTATGTTTGTAATGACATCTGAAAAAAAAAACTGCTCCTTTGGAGGTGACTGTCTTCCTATCCATTGCATTTAATTTTTGCACTTAAATAACATTAAGTAATGGGTTTATTTGACAACAGTAGTATAGAAACAATGTGAAGTAAATACAACCACTTTTCAAAAAGGATTTTGATTTTTTTAATCAACTGCTGAGTTTTAGTATTAGAATTCTGGCTTCTACCTAATGTGTCCTATATACAGTACACCTTCAGTGAATAAATATAATATTCAAGTCACCTGTTCTTAAGTTGTTTACAGCTTTAAAAATTAAAGCCATAATAAATCTATGAATAAGTTATATAATTTTGGAATTCCAAAAAAGGGGAAAGTAATTAATCTAAATCTCTCTTAAAAGCCATGTCTTAGAGGACCAATCATCAACCCATCTTATAATTGCCATTGTCCAGCAGCAAGAGACAGGTAGCTACAGTATATAAGATTCCCCTTACCTTTAGGTCATCTGTCCAATTTATACTGAAGCAATTACTCAGTCATGTATCACACAGTATCACATTCCACATGCAATACCCAAGCATGTCTCTTTTTTTTCTTTTGTTCTATCTAGATCAATGCAACAATTTCATAAAAAAGACATATGCCATGCAAAACAATCACTTCAATTCTCATTCTTTTGTTTAGATTGCTGCTGAGTCACATCTATTTCTTATGCTTTAATTGTCTGAAGGGCATAATAACAATCAGTGCAAATACTGACAAGTTGCACTGCATGGATACTAGGTGGCACTCTAAATCATTCTAATTGGTTGTTTTCAAAGCAAAGCCAGCTACAGGCAGTTGATGTTTTGTTACTATTCCATTATTGGAGATACTTATATTACTTGAGATAACTACTGTGCCTACAGTATACATCAATGGATGAGATATTCCCTGCTAAATTAAAACCACTGATGGAATTCATTTAACAGCATAAAACTGCCACAATGTACAGGAACAGTATATACATTAGGTATCTTATGTAGTCTGGTTTCATATTAATGTTGTTTGTGATCTGAGTGTCTGTCTAAACACCTGTTACCACATCAGTATCTGAATCAAGCTTTTAAGACTGAAGTAATTGAACATGCAACATACAGGCCATTCAATCACAAGAACATCTGAAACACAATCCTTCTTCAGGACTAAGCATATAAAATATGTCAAGGAATATTTTATTGTGAAATAAAAATTAAAGCGCTGTTTTTGAGAACATCAGAAGTCTCTCGTTTTTTTTTAATGAACTATGAAAATATTAATAGTTCTGCAAGGCATTCAGCTAACCAGGAATCCCAGGATATAACATGATTTTGCTCAAACATGGAGGAGATGGCTGCAGATTTGCAAATGCGATCTTGAGCTATGTTACCATCATATTATAGCACATGCAATACAGTATGTCAGCTTCTGTTCCATTTCAGATAACTTTCACTTCAATGGTGGCTTCTATGTCTATATACATTTTCAAACTAATTCAGTGTTAATTATTTAATATAATGTGTGCTAGAGATGGAAGACTATATTTTATCTAGGCTGTTTTACAGGACATTAGTCATTCGCATCATTTAGTTAATTACAGAGACACACATTCTGGATGTGTCCACAAACATCCAAACCTGCAGTCATAGTGACTGGAAAGCTATTGTCTGAAATTCCTCCAATTAGCCTCTTCAGATCAGATAATCCTTTTTTTCCCATATTTAAAGAAGGGGCCTTATTTTTCAAAGATAAAATTGCTTCAAGTGACTGTCCTGAAAAAGCCTTAGGTTTCTTTCAGCTGATTATGTCACATCTCAAACAAGCATTGAAAATGGCTTGGGGAGGTTAGTTACCAGATTGTCGCTCTGGCACCTTCGTGGTCTTTTCTTGCGTTTGACATATCCCAAGACTTTATCTTTAAATACCTACAAAATACATAAAATATATAATATAAATAGTGCATTATACATATAATACATATTATATAGTGCATATATAATAAAATTTGAATAAAAACACTTACATAAAAAGTATTATTACATTAACAGTACAGCAAATGTTAAACAAGAGCATTAAAAAAAGAAAAGTGAAGATTAGAAAGACAATGCAGAATATTATGGTTCATAACTAAGATGTATGTTACTGTACCTGAATGGGTGAGGATTTTGTTGTACTGTGATCAGCTCAGATATATTGCATTAAATTTTAAAGCAGCTGATTAAATTCTCTCTCATGCACATACTTCAGATATTATTGAATTTCAAAATTATTTAATATTTTCATCATACTGTAGTTACTTGTTAAACATCCAACCTATGCCATTACCTGCCATTATCATACCTAATTATTTTATGTGCAGAAGAGATTTTACATTGCTTGTGAATTTCCTACTAAAGAAAGATTACATGGAGGACTAGATTATACACCTTTTTTCAAATAGTCTGATAAGAATAGTGCTCTCATATTAACAATTAGTTTTAACTATCCTTTTCAAAAGGGTGATAACACAATAATTTAATGTGCAATGGAACAGTTGAAGGTGTAATAGGAATGATAAAAAAATATAAATAATTATTGATTGTGAAAAAACTGATAAAGTACTGTACTTTAATTTTAATGGTATAACTGATTGTGTTGAGCCATGGAAGTTTCCCAGACAAATACATTATTTACTATTTTTAATAGTATAATTCTGATCGCATGTTCTAATGAATATTATAATATATTATAATATACTGTAGTAAACTAAGGTCATTTTGACTTTTGTCTTTAAATAGGAGGAGGGCCATATTGTTTTGACACTGATGTAGCTCGTAAAAGCTTTAGGAATTGTCTGTTGCAAAATTCAAATGTTATGAAAAATTCTTAAGAATAGAATGGGAAAAAAATTGGAAATGAAGTTTCTCCTTGCTTAAATTGTGAGTGAAGTGCGAGGGATGAAAACATTATTGATGCCTTTTACTGAACACAAACTTCAATATGAAGCATTTTAGTTGTTTAGTAAAAGATAAATACTGTATATCTGTGAAAGCTCCACATACAATTGTAGGGACATTATTAACCAACTTAAATACATTGATTTGATAGTAAGGTATGTACAGTAGTAAGAAATCTTTTGGAAAATAATAAATGAAAAAACAACATTTAAGTCCAGAAAATGATAGCCCTTCTCTTTTTCAACTATTCACATTAGCTGGTATTAAAGATCTAAACGAAATGTCACCTAAATGAAATCTAAAACTATTTGAATGTGAAATTTGTTAAAAACAAGAGGAGGCCATTTGGTCCATCAAACTCAATTAGTATTTCATTACTGAATGTATTCAGTATTCAATATTTAATATTGTGCTCGAACATGAAGAGATGAAGATCATGCATTTCTTACCTCATAAAGATAATCAAATATTTCTAATATTGTTAAAACACTGGCACCAATGAAGAGACCCATCTGACCCCCAATGTCACCTGAGGAAGAAAAAAAATAACTGATTCAACAAGTCATGTTACTAAGTGTATTGGATACAATATGCATCTTGGTATAGTTTTCACTTTGTTTCTAAAGTATTGATTAATAATAATAATAATAATAATAATAATAATAATTGCTTACACTTATATAGTGCTTTTTCTGGACATTCCACTCAAAGCGCTTTACAGGTAATGGGGACTCCCCTCCACCACCACCAATGTGCAGCATCAACTTGGATGATGTGACGGCAGCCATAGTGCGCCAGAACGCTCACCACACATCAGCTATCAGTGGGGAGGAGAGCAGAGTAATGTAGCCAATTCATAGATGGGGATTATTAGGAGGCCATGATTGGTGAGGGCCAATGGGAAATTTGGTCAGGACGCCGGGGTTACACACCTACTCTTTTCGAGAAACCCCCTGGGATTTTTAATGACCACAGAGAGTCAGGACCTCGGTTTTACGTCTCATCCGAAGGACGGCGCCTGTATACAGTATAGTGTCCCCGTCACTATACTGGGGCATTAGGACCCACATGGACTGCAGGGTAAGCGCCCCCTGCTGGCCCCACTAACACCTCTTCCAGCAGCAACCTTAGTTTTTCCCAGGATGTCTCTCATCCAGGTACTGACCAGGCTCACACCTCCTTAGCTTCAGTGGGTTACCCGTTGTGAGTTGCAAGGTGATATGGCTGCTGGCCATATGATGTTTTAGCTATAGTACCTTTGTTATAATTAACTTCAGGAACTGCAATTGAGTCCGTCAGATTGATTCTTAACTTCCAGCTACAATGTTACAACTCACAGTGCTCATAGGTAAACAAGTAAAGAATATACATTCAGACAACAAGTTTGAAACAACCAGCTCTCTCCATTGTTTAGCTTTTTTGTTTGAAAATCAACAGTTCTTTTTTACATGTGGAAATGTTCCTTGTCTAATAGTCTAATAGTTCCTTGTCTTTTGATAATTCTTATGTAACACAGATAGAATTAATGCAGTTAAGCTGCATCAGCTGAAGTAAAAACAGGCAAAGAGGAAGATAAATATTTTTTCTTGAAGGTACTGTAGGGAAAGTGATTTTGGTAAGATAAAGTTTAGAGATATAAAATGCTTAACCTGCTAAATTCCTTTATAAGGAGTCATAAAAGTGCCTTTTTAAAGAGACTTTTTAAGGACGAGTTTTGACTGTACCGTTATAACTTAGCTTCTTTACAGCTTCTTTTCTTTTCAGACACCAAGCAAGTTTGGGCCTAGTTAATACTGGGATGGGTGACCTCCAGCTGAGGTCCACTTTCACCAGGATCAGAATTTCCATATTTTTTTCTTTATATACATAATAAACAATAAAGTTATAAAACAGGAAATACACACCCACAAAAAAAGATTTCCCTTCACCCCTCCATCACCACCCCCAAAAAGCAGAGTTTGCATATATAATAATACATAATCAATACATCTGTAAAATATATACTGTATATACTGTATTAATACAGTATACACATTAATGTATTATTTCATATTTATATTTCCTAAAGTATAAATATCCTTTATATCTCAGTTATTAAACCTAATTTACTTAAAATATATATAAAAAAAGGAATAAAAAATAATTTCAATATTAATGCAGCAGTGTGATGGCTGATGCCACTGTGCACGAGGTTTGGATCAGACATTAAACCAAAGTCCAGGCTACTAGGTCATCAAAGATCTCATTGGACATTTAAGTATGGGGTTTTAAAGCGTGGTCTCCTGTCTAAATTGTACTTTGGGCTTGTTCTATGCGTTACAAAATTTTCTCCCTCTCTTCAATTGTTTAGGCAATTTCTCACTTTTGGTGTTTTTTGCCACCCAGGTGGATGCTGCACTTCAGAAGTGGATGAAGTGGATCCCCTGTTTGAAAAGGTTTGAAATCCTTTGGGCTGAAAGTTATTACTGTATGTTGTTTATAACACTTTTTTAACCCTATTACCTAAGGAGATGCTGACATTTTTGTGGAGAATGGAAACTTAACCGTTCCCATGCTTGAGGTGAAAATACAATACTGGATACTGTTCATCATGTAGATAAAAACACCAGGGCTGTGTTAAATATACCCATACAGTATCTTAGTTACCTACTGTACATGAGCTAAGTACAATAACCCCACTTGTAAATCTGATTCCTCCTTTAAATGTTTAAACTTTGCACTCAAACACAGGCTCTGGGTGTTTAACTGAACTACAACACCAACCACTTGCCACAGACAAGAGTTTCATTAGTTACAGCATGATCAAGTGATTACATTGTAATTGGAATCACAGAAATAATAGAGAGTGATGGTTACAAATACAACGGGTACACTGTAGAGGGATGGAAGAGGTGGAGATGTAACACTACACAACAAAAAGATTATTTGGAACAAAGATCTTAACCTAGATGAGTCAGGTATCTCAGAATCTATTTAGTTTTATACTGTAGAAACATATTCAAAGGGTATAGTGTTATGAACACAAATTATAAATCTGTAATCTGAGAAATTCTATAAACTCTAAATTCTAATTTAGTTTTACATATTGAAATCAGGGAATAACAACAGTATAGTATGTGTAAAAAGTATTAGTTCAAGTTTAATTTTCCTTCTATAGATTGGGAAGAAACATCAGGGACATTCGTAGCTGATTTTGAAAAGTTAGACTAATGGCTAATGATTGTCTTCTTAATAATGATAAAAACGTTGGTGTGATTTGAAGTATATTTTGAAACTGTAGGTAACAACAAAGGCTAATAATTTTAGAAAAGAAGATTATGAAGGAATTAGATGTAGGGTGTAACACAATATATATGGATGAATGTCATCTATTTAATATATTCTGTTTGAAGTACAGGACAGATTCATCCCAAGAGTTAGCAAATCAAAAGGAAGAAAACAGTGGTCCAAATCTGTAATGAAAAATACAAAATAAATCAGAAAAGAACAGAATCTAGCTAAAGAATGGGAACTTAATTAACGATAAGCAGAGGTATAAAAAAAAATTGTGAAAGGTAAGGTCAAGAGAGAATTTGTGATATTACAGTGGTGGATAAAATAAATAACCAATGCCTTTTTTAAATTGAAATAGGAATAGGACAGTAAAGTGATTAAATGTTTTAGAGTAACTATAACTACACTTTTATAATTATGAAAGGTACTGTAAATGGTCAATGTATTAAATTGTTATTTTATTTTGGTGTTTACAAAGGAAGCAGTCAACCACATGCCTCAGGCTGAGGAAAGGCAGAGTTAATTTTTAATAATATTATTAAATATTAAATATTATTATCATATAAGAGGCAAAATAGTTATAGCTACTAGAAACACTGAAGATTCATCTCCAGGACCCAAGAGGAACAGGTATAGACTATATTTATATTTAAAAACAACACATTATTCAAAGGTCATAAAAAATGCTTCCCACTGTCACTCGAGGTTATAACCCATTGACTTGAAAATTACTCATATCATTGGCTATTCCTCTCTGGTGATGATAATTGTCTTCTCTGAGCCTGACTTTGACTGAAGGCTAAACAGGCTTTGTTTCAGGAGTTATCAGTCACGGTGAGCATTCTTCATTACTGTCAATACTGACAATTTGAGTAGTAAAGGGCTAGGACTTATTCTTCCACCATCTGCTCTGCTTAGGGGCCACAGAACTACAGTATCTTTGAGAATCTGATCTACAGATCACGTAACTAACCCAACTAAATCAGTTGCAGATGATCACACCTTCAATGCTTGTGGTGCTTGATTGAGAGATAACTCTAATATGACATTATTGCATATGTTCTCCCACCTCATATCTTCCGCAAACAACATATACAGTACTGTATATGATTCCCATCATTTCAAATGCCTTAGTATAAATGGTTACAGTTGTCTGGACATCAAATTCTGTCAAAACACATACTGTAGTATCACCAGCATACTGAAGTTTGAAGATTTGATTCAGAGGTAGTTCAAGTTTAGGACTTGAACCTTTGTAGATTATTTAAGTTAACCACTGATTCATGAAATAAGCTATACTCCAGCAAGGGGTTGTATGAAATTAAATAGAGCAAGACACTCAGAAATACAAAAGTCAAATGATACACTCTTCTTTGATTCCCATGTGGATTTCAAAAGGCTCTGTAATGGACCCATTGCTGAGTATATTGCAGGCATATCAGTTATGCCTGAGTGAGACAAAGTAAGCCCTATGTTTCCTCAGAAACTGGGTGCATTTCCATGAGGGGCTGCATTCCACCTAGGGTTGTTTGGACTTACATATGCAGGCTGATTGTCCTAGCCTCCTCCGACCTATTAATGAGTGCTTTAGTCATCATACTAGCATACCCTCCTCTGCCACTGAACCGGTGCTCTGTCATTGAGGTTGCTTCCAACTACACTAATTGTCAGGCTGATGACACTACTACTACTGACTAAAACTACTTTCCCATCTTGTCTGAACCTGGTCTCAATTCTGTCAGTTTCCACCTGTCTTCATTCTGCTTTGGCAATCATCATCAGCCTCCATTCACCAACTCATTTCAGCCTCTGCTTGCCTCTAACTGTCTCTGTGCCATCACTGGGTTATTCCACTGGAATTCTGCCTCCTGTCAGCAAGTTTGTTTGTTGTTATTTATTAGATTTCTTGGAAGAAGAATAGCAGTAATGAATAAATATGATATTGCTTAGGTACACATTCTGAAAGTTTTTAGAAAGATGATAAAAAAATTAAATAATAATAAATGTAGTAGGCATTCAAGAAATTAGTTCAAGCTTTGTCAACATGCATAGGCTGCACAGGAATAAGTAAAGTTTTTTTCCATGCTGAAAAGAGAAGAAAGGAAACACAACATGTCACACCCGAAGAAGGCTACACAGCCAAAGTGTTTCCTTTCTTCTCTTTTCAGCATGGAATAAACCTTTACTTGTTCCATTTAAGAAATTATTTGGATTAAGAACTAATCAATGGTTAGGAAAATAAGGTGATGATCATAGATAATCATCTGACTAGGGAAATGTAATTAGCAGAGTACTAAACGGATCTGTACAAGGACCACTGCTCTTCCTCATTTATATCAATGATCTTGATCCTAGTATGGTTAGAGTACTCTAGTAAACTAATTCACAAGTGATACCAAAGTAGGAGCATTAACGAACTCAGATTACATTTAATGTAGTCCAGCATTATATGCAGATATAAAAAAAACTAAACTATAAATATAAAATAGCAAACTTTCAACCTGAAGAAGTTATTTATGAAAAGGACATAGATGTTAACACATCAATTCCATCTTTTAGGTGGTGTAGGTAGGCAGTAAAAATGCAAGCAGAATGGTATTTACGTTTAATTGTTTAGAAAATTGACATTGAATTAAACTCAAGAGATTATTAAAAATATACAATGCAATTTTTAAGACTTTATTAGAAATACTGTGTTACAAATACTATAAATACTATGATACAAAACTATTTCTGGAATTAGGAAAGAATTGCCAGATACAGGACAAAAGAAAATTCACAGAATCAACAGTGAAACACAGAAGACACACATGGAATCTAAGGGGAAGTGTACATACAGGAGGCATTTATTTCCCCAGAGGACTGTGAAAGTATTAAATATGTTACCCTGCTATGTTATTATATCTGATATACTGACTTATTTAAAGAAATGATGACATGAGATCTTAGAATCAGAATCGTAGACTCAGCTGCTTGAAACCAAACGAACTAAAGGGGCCACACAGCCTCCTTACATTAGCAAACATTCTCATGTTAATAAATGATGTGGTAATTAGGCCCCAGAAGTTTTTATTCATATTGTAGTCTCTAATACACAATATTAAAAAAATACCCACAAAACATAACTAAATTACACCTCTTAAGGAGGTAATGTCAGGATTCTAAACACTGAAAAACCCTTTTGCTTTATATTGAAGGTACTATACAGTATTCAGAATTTGGGATATGAAGTTCCAGATCAAATAAGTTGACAAATATAGTTCAAAATCTAAAGTTTCTTAGCCAAGCATATTTCTGCCATAAGGGAGTTCATTACAGTATTGATGTATTCTGACAGAAAAAAGAATGAAAAATGTAAAAGAGCTGCGTGACTATCTGTGGCTTCAAGGCAACAATCTGACACATGTTTCATTTTGCTTTCTTTCTCAGTGATTTCCTGACTAATATGAAGAAAGATACAAAACTTACCAAGCAATCCAGCAACTTCATAGGCCTTTTTCTGCTCAATGGTCTCATAATTTAGAGCTTCAAAAAATATATCCAGGACTAATATATTCTCCCTGTAACACACAGAAAGGCAATGAATCTGAAGCAGGAACTCTGCATTAATTTAATTTCCTTACAGAAGGAAAGCAAATATAGAAATTATTTTCAACATTTCAAATTCAAACGAATATCAGAGAGCAACATCTCGAAAGTACATTTACATGCTCAATAGTTTTCACCATGTAAATAAAATGAAGGGTCACTCATAGGCTCATGCTGTAGAAATTACTCACGCAATGTACTGTTCACTCTTGTTGAATTTCTTGGCCAGATATTTAGCTGAGGCCTTGCTGGGGATTTTCACCATGGAGAGCTCTTTGCCATAACGAGTCATGTTGCAGGGTGTCTGACATACACAATAGTCATTGTCCTTCTCCACCAGAAAATCTAGGGATGTTTCAGTGGAATGTTATTCCAATCTTTAGAGTTACATTTTGAAGAAAATAACAACTATTATCATCATGCAATTTTCTTTTTTGGTTTCATCCTCTGAGAAAATATTTTCAGGTGTAATTTACAGTTTCAGTTTCACAGAAGACACATGGGATTCACAAAACTAGTAGAGGTGTTTGTTGCAAGTCCAGAGAATTTTTTTTTTTTGTTACACTTCAGATGATAATTCAGATTTTGAATTCCATTTTAAACATATTGAAATAAAACAGCAGATAATTTCAAAGCTTTAAAAAATGAGACAAGCATTTTCCTTTCTCACTTTTAAGAGAACAGAGACATCTCTGCAGCGGTTTGACAAATATCAGCACTTACATTCAGTTATAATTAACAATTCTTGAAATACAATACTAGACAATAATTTGTTTTTACACTAAAAATGTGAATAAAAAAGCATTAATCATATCCACCAAAAGTGACATACAAATGGACTTCATTTGAAAGTATCACTCCATTTCCATAAAATTAAAATAACGACAAATTACAAAGAATTAAGTTCTTATACAGTATGCTGATTTGCACAAAAAAAAACATTATTTCTGCCAAGTTCATCAGATTAATGCATAGCTTGATAGATTGAGTAAGATAACTTCATACTGTATATTCTAAAATCAAATGGTGGTATGTTAATTCAAGTTCAACCTAGTCTTTAAATGACAAGACTGAGAAATTTATATTTTATGAAGACCAGGAGTCCCTGGGGTAAAACTAGTTTTACTTTGTAAAAGAGTGCAAAGAGTGATAACATATATTTAAGAAGTGGGGCAAATATCTAAAACAATTATCTTGAGTGTTATCTAGTACACAATGAGCACAGATTATTCATTATGCAGTAACGTTTTGTGTACATATTCTAAATTATTTCAGGTGGGTAGCTGCGTCAGCATGCGTAGGCTGCAAGGGAACAAGTAATAGGTTTATTCCATGCTGAAAAGAGAAGAAAGAAAACACAATGTTTTGGCCATGGAACCTTCTTCAAGTGTGAGCGAAAAATAATATTATTCTAAATTATTAGATAATAAATTAGAATAATATTATTATTATTATATTATTCTAGTTATTTAGATAACTAAATTAGAATAATAATATTCTAAATTATTATTTTGAATAAGAAGGGAAGGACATCATGAGATTCTTACCTAAAGCTGGATCGGCACAATCCTTATACTGCTCAGGTGTGCAAACAACAGAATTTCCTGTGGATCAAAATGGAAATATGTACAGTCAGGCTAAACTACTGAGGAATAAAAATCCACCTGTAATGTCTTACATCTTGTACACAACAACAAAACTAAAGAATAAAAATTGCTTAACTGTATTCCTGTTACCACTGTATTACTTTTCCATAATATATGATTGCCTGACTCAATCTGAAACTCAGAGAAAACTACAGAGAATAACAATACATAAAAAGTTATCAAAAACTCTAAAAACCCTTAGACAATGTTCTGATCTTCTAATAGTTCAAGCTTAAAAGAAGGGAAGAAACCAGAATACAGAAAAAAAAACATGTCTGAGTAAAGTAAGAACTGCAAGAACACCTTAAATCTCCATGCAGACAGGTACAACAAACTGGAATCAAACCTAGCACTCTAAACTGTAAGACAGCAATGCTAACCACAGTGCCACACCATTCATTGCACAGGACTATATAGGACATGTATCACAAAAACCATCAGGCTTGTTTTTTGTAAAACACTAGTGTCAGCAGCAAAATTTATTACTGTTTAAATTTATTTTATATATATAAAATACCTTTAAACAGTAATACATTTTGCTGCTGACACTAGTGTGTTACAAAAAACAAGCCTGATACTAATACTATAAATGGTGTTAAAATAATTAAAACACAGCATTTGAAATGGGGCTCATAATTAATGTTACTTCTAAAGCTTATTTAAAGATCCTAAATGCGGACCTTTGCCCTGATGTGCAGTACCTGGCATGTGCACCATCCTGCAATTACAATTCTCCAGCAGGTAGCGCGTCTCACAGTCGATGCGACACGCTGTGATGCTGTAGGATGAGAAAAACTCAGAATCCATGGCCGACGATCTGCAGTCTCCCCAGGGGGGAGGGAGGTACATGAGCTGAAAAGCAAATAGGCCACAAACATTCCCTTAAACACAGCACAGTATTGTGAACCACATCTAAATTATGAGGACCAGAAAGCAAATTCATTTACTGTCATAAATATCCTTAGTCCAAATAACTCATCTTAGGATAATGGGCTTTTAATAATGATTAATTACAGTTAGGATTGATAGCTTTGACTATTCTATTGAACAGAACAATCTGAGATGAGACTTTAAAACCCCAGCACATCAATGTGCAGCACACATTATTAGAGGACTTTTGAGATTTCAGAACTGTACAAAATTTGAAAGCCGCCTGCAAATTGGTAAAGAAGATTGTTTCTTTCGGTATCCGAGACCCTTTGAATTCTGGTTTACATGCAAGACATAGGACATCTGACTAGAATGTTTTTCATTAAACATTAACAAATAATCATTAGAAAATAAGTCTGGAAACTTTTTAACCTATACTATTTTTCTCATGTAACATTAGTTTTTTCCTTACTAAATATTAATATTTCCCATATTTTCTTGCAGCTCTATCATATTATTTCTTTCACTTCAATATGTGCATAAAATAATAGTAATACATTGAATTGTGTAAATAAACCTTATCCCTTCATTTTCATAACACTCCCTGCTTGGAAAACTTTAATGTGACACCAAATGAATCCAATATTTGTTTGGTAATTATTGGTAATGTTACAATATTTAAAATAAAAAAATAAAACTGTAAAGAAAGCCCATTACAAACTCAAGACATTATTACATCATTCATAAAAAAGCTCACAGAGACAAGCAGACACCATGCAGAAACAGTCACAGATGCCACATAATTCCTGAGAAAGAAGCAGAGCATTGTGGGAAATGGAGACATTTAGAGAAGCACACTTTTCGCTGGACACCAGAATCAAGACACAACTTTTAACCTAGAGGGACTTACATTGAAATGGACCTTTATAAACTGTTTTATATATATTTTGTATAATTTCTCTGAGCCAGTACTGAAGTAAAAAATACATAAGGTACATTTACTTTATTGAACTAGCTTGATGTTGTGTATCATAGTATACCGGTACTGTATGTATGTAGAATAGTGTAAACTTTATATTTATATTCATATACTGAACATCAAAAGAAACATATTTTATTTGTGCATGCATGTTTTGAGAAAACTGTCCATCAGATTTTGGATATTGATTAAATGTTTTTATGCAATTTTGATGAATTGTTCATACATGGCTCATTGTGATACACCTGTGTGCATCTTGTTGCATAAGAACTAAGTCACCTCAGTACTTGATTGAGCACAGGCGATTAGATTATTTAAACTGTGTAATATCAAAGCTAGTGAAATTAAAAACAGTGCCTTCACTCCATCTGCATTTTGGAGCAACACCTCAATTGGACTCCAGTGGAGTAGAATCCTCATTAAAGATGAATTAAGGTTTTGAGTAGACAACCTTTATTAATGTCGCTGAGTGCGATGTAGATGTGCAAAATAATTGCTAATTATTTTGTGCCCTAGACCGGTCGATTGGGAAATCCACATGGGATATTATTAGCAGGTGTCTTTAGTCAGAAAAGAACCTCATTTGCGGTGGTTGTTGGCAGCCTGACTGCATGATTCTTCATCAAGCAAGTCTTGGGCCCCTAACAAGTTGCTCTGTATCTATGGTTTCATTATGACAGCATTAAAGAAGGGCAATGCATCTCCTCACACTGCACCTGCAACAACAGCTTTCTTGTGAGATTTGAATGCAACAATTATGATATAGATGCCATACCAGCCATACATGAGCCCCATTGAAAACATAAGTTCAGTGAGGAGTCGGGACAATATGTGGTGTTTAGGGCTCACAGACCAGTGATCAGATTTGTACTTATTCAGACTGAATCCCACAAGATAGCATCTGCAACGGTGGAAAACATTCATCACAAGTGTTTAGATTTTATTGCTTCCAGCAGTGGATCCACATACTGTACTACTAGATTGTGAATTTCAAAGGTGACCCTCTATTGATTAACCTTATTATTACGTTATTAAGCACAGTGAGTTTACCTATATAGTGCCTGTTCATAAAGATTACTTTGAAGTTTCTACTTGGTAAATGTTTTTATAATAACTTTAGAAATTTGTTTCAGTTACAAGTGATAAGTTTATTTTGATGCTCAGTTTATAGTATATCTGTATGGTGTATGGAAGTATTCAAAATTAGAATTACTGAAAAGTTTTGCCAACAATTTTTATGGTTAAGAGCAACCTGTATTTCGTTTTTCATTTTTTATACAAGCCAAAGCTGAATTACTTGTCAATTTTAGTCTTCAAAGTTAATTCACATTTTTTTCATTAAGTCATTCATTTCATCCAAATCATTTTATTTTCAAGCCTAAAAATTAGAACATTAGCTATTCCACTGTCTTTGTAATGCAAATCTTATTGGAGTATGCTGAATCATTAAAGCCACATTATCAATGGCTTCCATCCATTTACTTCAAGTGAAACAAACATTTAATGCTTTTGTCAGGATATGGCTATATAGAGGTGTAAAGAAAATAAAATATTCATGAGACCTTTGAAGCACATGGACTATGAAGCATTTGCTTAATACACTATTAAGGTTTTGAGCCCACAGCAGTGACTTTAAGACAATTGAAATATAATGTAAAATATGAGATACAAAGTTGTCTGAAGTACGTAAAATAAAAAATGCAGTGACAATACAACCATAGATTCTGCAGAGATCACTTTTCATATTCGTAAAATTATGCCTTCTCCAGCTTCAGTGTTTTAGATTATTTGTTGCTTATCTATGAGAAAGGTTGAAAGAATCCTCTTTAACAATCCTCTAAGGATGATAACCAAAGTGATTTGCATGCACTAAGTGAAGACACATAGTGTCATAGTGTCTAGAACAGACTGGATGGCCAAATGCACCACTTAATTTTCATGTTTTAATTCCTACTTTATTAAAAAATGCCAAACATTCTACAGTGCAATTTGCAGTGGTGAGAAAACAAAATACATTTCTCCCAGAACAAGGAATAAATTGCCTTTAGGATGTAACAAGAAAATATTTGTGTGGTGGATTTGAAAGATTCTAATCATAGCTGTAGTTGTACAAATACACCCCATTGCATATTACCTAGAAATTCTTCCAATGTTAACTTTAAATCTCATACAAAATGTTTAACTTAATTTTATTGAAGATAAAAAGGTAATTGCTCAAACTAAACACTTGTATGGGTGAATAAAGTTAAATATCACCAAAAACTACAAAGAAAAATAAAAAACTAAAGTATATTGATTTCATAAGTACTTGCTGTCTTACCTAAATTAGTTCAGATACACAAGAAAGACAAGTAAGACAGTTATGTAAAATACTGTTTCAGAATAAATATCTTTATTAACCATGTAGTTAACCATGTAGAACAAGTGATTTTCCAATTAATCTGGAGATAAAGTTGTATAAATGAAGAAGAAGGGTATACAAGTTTTAAAGATGCCGAATGTCCATTTGACCACGGAGAAGTTAATTATTCACAAATTATTAAAAAGTTGAATAAGGTTGCATCTTCATATCACTCACACACTGCCCAGTTCAGGCTGTCCCTCGAAATTAAGTAACTAAGCAATGGCTATGGACTAGCTATGGATGCCAACATGAGGCCAATGGTGACTTTGAAGGTAGCTACTGTACATCTTCATTGGCTGAGATGGGAGAAATGTGTACAAGTAACAACATCCCATAACTCCACATAGTGGCCTATATTGCACAGTGGTAAGAAGAAAGCCATTACTGAAAAAGCAAGACATGAACTGTAAGTGATAAATGCAAACATATTCTAAAATATGATGTCAGACAAAACACACTTGAAACATTTTTGTCTGAATTCATAATGTTATATATACTGTAGCACAAACCAAACACCGAATCACCCATTGAACACCATTTCCACAGTAAAGCATGACGATGGCAGTATTATTTTATGAGACTGCTTCTCATTAACATGGGATTAAAAAACTGTCAAGATTGTGGGGAAAATGGATTAAGGAAAAATGCTGGCAAACCTATTTCACTCTGTTGAAGACCTTAAATTGAGAGACAAAATCACCTATCAGCAGGACCAATGACTCAAAGCACATGGCAAAGCTACAGTGGAATGGTTAAATAACAAGAAAGTATATCTTCTTGACTGGTCCACTCAAAGTCATGACTTCGAATCTGATAGAAAATCAATGATCCCTAATTAACTTGACAGAGATTCATTAAGGTTGCAAAGAAGAATGGGTATGAATTGCACCATATCAATGTGAAAAGTCGGCAAAGATGTATTGTATTAAAAAGAATTTTTGATGACAAAAATGCTTCTATCAAATATTGACTCAGAGGTCTTAATACTTGTGTAATCTATACATTTCAGATTTTGATTTTTCATGGATGTTTTTTCTGACATTTAACTTTGTTCACCAATAAGTGTTCAGTTTTAATTTAAGTTTTAATTAAAATATTCCATTTAAAATGTTTGTATATATAATTTGTAATTCAACAATTTGGAACATCATTGGAAGGAGATGAATAGTTCTGCAAGGCACTATGTGTATAGTAGATGAGATTGTTTCATAAATTTTCCCAGAAAACACGGATTGTCTCTCTTCCATGCTATCCTTTATAGCAAAGTAATTAAAATATAGAAAGTCATATTTTTATCTCAGACAAAAACATGACGTTTTCATTTCACTGGCTTCACAGTGTACTTGGACATATTGTATCAATCAAAGCTGGAATGAAATTACACTTTTTACTGACACTAGTGTATTTAACTTTCAACATTTATTTATTATATGATCCCTCTTTTCTATTACAATTACAGTATAGTCATGGGATACTCAGCCTATCTGTAATCAAGCAGGAGCTTCAATATGTCTTATGCTAACAAATGAATCTAACTCAGTTATATTAAAATCAACAAGCTGAATCTGCAGTGAGAGTAATTTAACATTAGAACACCATTCTATGAAATAGCAGACACTGATATTTCATGAGCTCTAGGGGAATCATGGCACAGCCACAGTAATAATCAGATAATCTGATTTTGGTAATATTTTTTTACATCTAATACTAAAAGAGCATCCACAGCTACAAGTCTTTCTAAAGTAATTGTCTGTTTATTGGTTAACTGAACAGAGTAGATATTTATCTCTAGATTCTATTAGCAGTAGCCATGTGCCATAATTGGTACATGAAGACAATAAACAATATATAACCTAAGAAATAAAGCCCTCTGAATTGTGTGAAAAGCACCAGAAGGTGATTATCCTAAGAGCTTTTTTTGCATTGACCAGTACAAGAATCATTCCATCTGATAAACAGTATAGCTGCCAACCGACAATTGTCTTTGCTAGGTATCCTTAAAAGCATCTTTGAAAATCAATCAAATCCACCCTATGTGAGAGGTGGATAGATGCATCACATTTAAAGCTTCATATACAAAAATAATCATTTTACTACCTCTAATGGCTTACGTTTTGAAGTCCTAACAGTAAGCCATACTAGCTGAAGCAAAGACATCACTATAAAGGCTGAATCTACTATAATCTGCTGAAGTGAGAAGATCCCGTATATATATACTGTACACGTACCCCATTGCACTTGATGGGTCAAGGCAACCCATTTGTGACCTTCCACAATGCTTGCATATGGCCCCACAAATGTCACATTCTTTAGTAAAGAGAAAAGTCTTGAAACCACACAATGCTGCTGTGTAGGATTTTCATCTCCAGTGCACAAAAGCTTATCACCCCCTTTCAACAATGTCCCATAATAACAATATAATAATAATAATAATAATTATAATAATAATAATTATTATTATTATTACAAATTCTAAACTTTTTAATCGAAACCTGACACATCAAGCTGAATAGTTTTACGGGTGAAAATAGTTACGTGTTAGCACAAACTGCAAAGAAAACTCCAAATCTAAAATATGTAGCCAGCAGCCATTTCACCCTGCAACTAACAACTGGCAGTCCACTGAAGCTAAGCAGGTGTGAGCCTGGTCAGTACCTGGATGTGAGACCTCCAGGGAAAAACTAAGGTTGCTGCTGGAAGAGGTGGAGCCAGCAGGGGGCACTCACCCTGTGGTCCATGTAGGTCCTATGCCCCACTATAGTGACGGGGACACTATACTTTGGATGAGAGGTAAAACCGAGGTCCTGACTCTCTGTGGTCATTCAAAATCCCAGGGCATTTTTTGAAAAGAGTAGGGGTGTAACCCTGGCCTCCTGGCCAAATTTGGCCCTTACCAATCATGGCCTCCTAATAATCCCCCTCTATGAATTAGCTTCATTACTCTGCTCTCCTCCTCACTGATAGCTGATGTGTGGTCTGTGTTCTGGCGCTCTATGGCTGCTGTTGCATCATGCAGGTGGATGCTGCACATTGGTGGTGGTGGAGGGGACTCCCCATTACCTGTAAAGTGCTTTGAGTGGAGTGTCCAGAAAAGCGCTATATAAGTGTATTATATATTATTTATTATATAATTATTATTATTGTGTACAGTGCCCTAAGCCAATACACTGTGGAAACACTTCTTTACGTTATTCACAACAAAAATCTCAAGAAGACCATTCACTTCACTTCACTTCACTTCGCATGCAAATATTTTTTTCTATTGCTTCTGATAAAATAATAAGAGCAGGAATCTCGTCAACTTTGAACCTAAAATATCCAAGGATTTTTGCAATATCCACAAGTGATATAGAAATGTCCTAGTTTAAATACACAAGCTGTGATGAGAAGTCTTGAAAAAACAAAAAGCTCTTTCACACAAAGAATTATGAGGCTAACAGCATTGCAGTAGAATATGCTGTAGTTTGAAATGATACACAGTAAAGACTCTCTATAGAACTACCTAAAATACTGAAAGGTTAATAGGACTAATGGCCACAAGAACAATATAATTTAGTGATATATTTAATATCATGAACAAGCTGTTAACTGATCCTGTGCCACAGTAAATGTCAAGCAAAATGTATCACTTGAGGTTTTTTCAAGATAGTAGCATTGCATGTAAAAATGTACAATATGCACACAACGAATGTGATAATATATCTAAAGACCAACCTTAACTGGATATACCAGAAAGCTTGAAGTGTGGGGTTAGCATTGCCACAATCCCCACTTTAAGAGGTGGATAAAAGGCCTGAGTTTGCAATGTAAAAGCCATGGTCAAAAACTAAGGTAGTCTTACACATTATAATTGCTTGAGTCTGGATAGAAAAGTTCTTGGCCCCATTTGAAATATCTCAAGACTGACATACAGTATGGTTCTTCTGCACTGTAGAGATGTATTACCACCAGTTATAAAAGCAATAAAAAATTGTAGACAAAGATTAATCAATAATATAGTGAGGGTAAATAATTAAAGTTGGGGTTCCAAAAGCCTAATGAAAAAACACAATTTCAAAACCTAAATACCCCCATGATCTGTTGGGTAGTTCGTTAATAGACAACACTTCGTGGTATGGGTTCTCAGCTGGAATCTTTTTGATCAGCATTACATTGTGTTACATGAAGACATGAAAGCATGCATCAAAGCTACCAGATTTTGAACACCTGATGTTACAAAGTGAAAGATTATGCATCTAACCACTACTTTGGCAGAGATCATACAG
This sequence comes from Lepisosteus oculatus, assembly GCF_040954835.1. Classification (NCBI taxonomy): domain Eukaryota; kingdom Metazoa; phylum Chordata; class Actinopteri; order Semionotiformes; family Lepisosteidae; genus Lepisosteus; species Lepisosteus oculatus. The sequence continues at coordinate 30,576,752 of NC_090701.1, forward strand.
CTATTATTAAAAAGTCACACTAAAAGTCATGCGTAATCAACTTTTAATTTGATGTTTATATTAAGTAGTAGTTTTGCTTTTGCATTTTAAAATTTAACTCTTTTAGAGTGAAGTTGGTCAATTGTAAGCTTGAAGAATGCACAGTGCCTCACCCCAGACAGAGGACAACTCCACCATTCCTAAAGACTGACTCCCCTGATACGGCAAAGTTTTACACTGTAGATTACAGGAGGGGATGACGTAACTTCTGTAACTGGCTCAGCACCTCAGCCCTGTTACACAAAGAAGGATCTTTTTGACAGCTTGGAACATAACCAAGATCTTAAAATACTTTAAATGTTTCTTTTGCCTTAAATATGTTACCTCATCCATTTTTCATATATTGTTAGAATCAGATATTATTTCCATACTTTTCCATTTTTTTCCAGCTGACAAACATTGCTTTAACCAGCACCGTTCTCTCCTTTAACAAGGTGGGTTCCATTCTGAGACAATAATTCAATTTTATTTGCAGATGTAAAGGAGATTGTTTTCACTCAGAAACATAGTTGAAAATAAATTTGATAGCATTTCAGTATTTTGTTCCAGCAACAAAAAAGCATTCGGTTTGTAATACCTTAGTGAGGCAGGAGAAAACTCAATTTCCTCCTGGCATTCTATTCAAACATAAAACCATGGTAGAGTGTTCCCAGATGTCTACCTCTCTCAAATATATCCTTATTGCTGCAATAAATGGTAATTGAACCATTGATATTTTAAAAATTAAAAGCACCCCACAACATTTACAGTATACCAAAATAACTTAGGTACAGCAAGACTTGACAGCTGCTCATGCATGCTTTCACTGACACTGCAAGATGCCAGAGAGAAGCGAGAAACATAAGAAAGAGCTTGTTCAGTGACAGTAAACAAGAAGCAGACAGCAGATATGCGCTCCCCCTCTAAATAGGTCATTTATGGTGACAGCACGGGACGATGAAAGCAGAGGTGACTGGTAAAGCCACAAACACAGTGACATTCCAGCAAGGGAGAATTACATTGCAGCATGCAGCAAACCTGGCTGGTAGGTACGCTACCCGCTGCTCTTGGGTGGAAACAAATGTTTGGAAGCCAGGGGCGACCCCAAAACCCAGCTCATGAATGAAGGGCGGCTCTGACTGGGTATGAATCTGCACCTTCACTCCGGCCTCATAGGATGTTTCGTCTGGGGAAATGAGCGAACACATTGAACAAATAAACACACAAACAGAAGGAATGGACAATAAGAAAATGTTGAAATCAGATGTAGTAATCTTTTGGTGCCCATATTACAACAGAACTAGGTAATTGCACATTCTTAATTCACACAATGAAAAACACAATGAAAAACTCTTTGATAACATTATCACTGAATTGTACATCGGCAGTTTCACCAATATATCAATAAATAATATGCAAAAATACATGCTTTAAAGTATGCGCCACAAATCTTGAAATTCTAACAATTGGATTAGAACAATTCTAACAATTGGTTCTGACCCAATCTTATTGATAAATGTTTTGACAAAACCAGAAGTAACAAGTTGTGAAGCTGTGAGTTCAGTCTATGGTTGTAGTGAAATTGCAGGCTTTGTAATAGTACTTCTATTGTACCCTTTCTACAGTTGTATATTCAGTGTTGCCTGAGGTATTTTTATTATTTCTCCAAATAATATACTGCATAAAGTTTGGAAAGCTACTTATTATTTATTGAAACATCTTCTGCATTGCATGTCACAAGCTTTTGAACTGGTTATGTCAGTGCAAAAATATTCACCTTTCTCCTTATACACCTCATTCATTAAATGAGGGTGTACCATGGTGCTACTAAACAGAAATTCCACTCTACATTATGTTACTTTGCTCTAATTTAAATAAGTATGATGGATTACAGTTTTAAAGGGTAAGAACATGCAATGAAATATGTGCTCAATTATTTGAAGCTCCATTGACATCACAATCTCTAACACAGTGTTCTGATCAGAATAAACTATAAGATTTTTTGTCCCTTTTATAGCTCACTGCTGATATCTACAGTGAGTATGATCTGAATACAAGTACTTTGGTTTTGATGCCAGCAGTAAGTAAATTGCAGATTGCTGGTGTTTTAAACAGAAGCTTAATACATTAGAACCAAAGATTTGATCAGTGTCTGTGTTGCATTGCTGTTATCAAGAATTTTCCAAAGAATGATGGCGCATTAGCAAGTTCTTTCCAATTTCTTTGCATGGAGGCTTCAAATCATCCTTGTGTCTTTCATCACAAAATGAGAATGTGCAATTATTAATACCTCTGCTGATGCTTCAGTACTGATACTGTACATAAAACTTTAAATACAAGAATATGCATATACTGTACACACATAACTGTGATAAATTGATAATAATAGGTTTTTGACTGATATATCTTAACCCTCTGGTATGAGCCTTTAGCGTCATGCCATTTAATCTATTGTTAGTACAGGCTTTTAAAATTGTCTTATACATTTTGCATTTGAAAGTTATGTACAGTATGGTAACTTAATAATCATGAATAATATTGAAGTGGAAAACTACTTACTTTAGTTGTACACTGAACTGAGTGCGTTTTTAAAAAAATGAATAAGGTATTGTAAAATATACTGATGGAAGAAAGAAACACAACATTTTCTGGAATGAGAATACTATAGTTATAGCTTATGTACTTTCACAGTACAGCTTGTGCAGTGAGGCATTGCAACTTGCGAATCACACGAAAGCTCGTTAGATCAACTTTAAAAAGACCTTAATTCAAAGCTTAGGTCACTGCAAGAAAAAGGTCACACTTAGTCAGTTTTCTGTGCATTCTGTAATGTCTCGGATTTCACCAGAAACAAGGGAGAGGGCCATTGGTATGCTGCTGACACTCCACCGTTTCCCGACTGCAGAGAATATTTCCGCAGACTGGCAGGTCTGCAGGACATGCAGTCACCCTTGAGTGACAACATCAGAGCAGGACTGACACATCAGACTGGTCCATCTGAGAGATCGTTTCAGATCTGCCACCCATACTGCTACAGGACAGTGAGGCTCCATGGTGCTGGCCTTAGAGCAAGGTGACCTGTCAAAGACCCTCTGCTCACACCTCCTAGATGTCACAACCGACAGACTTGGGCCAGACAGAGGCTGCGATGGACTCGTTAGCAGTGGCATCAGGTCCTGTTCACGGATGCAGACGGGAAGGCCAGTGTGTGGAGGAAGAGGTGTTGCATTTCTTTTTTCCATCAGTATATATGATCTAAGCAAGAATGCACCAATCTCAACATTAGGTACAGATTAATAACGTGAGTAGTATTTTAAAAGTAATTGGCATATGTACAGTATGTGGCTTCTCATGTACAGTATGAGTGTATGTACCCTTTAATAATCTGGGGTGCCAGTTACAGTGTAGGTCCACTTAGCACCCTGGAAACGTTTAGATGGATGTTATCCATGTGGTTGGACTGCTATTATGCAAAATGAAATATGCAAATTAATATTAAGTATTACCTTGCATGGTAGCTGCCATCAATGCATTTGTAATTGCCTTCTCTGCATTATTAATTAGAGATGATTCCAGGACATTATTTGTCTTGTTAAAATGGCATAATGCATGGAAGGTGTATTTTAACAGAGAATGGTAAATGAATTTCTCACAAAGAACAACGAGACAACTGTGACCATCCAATAAAGCACTGTAAATGGGGATGACTCATTGAAGACATACAGGAAAGGAGAAACTAGCATTGTCTGGGAGCCCCGGTACATCAGAAAAGACTGCAATCACTGAGATAGCTGAGAATGTTTTTACACACAAGACCACTTTGTTCTGTCACGGCTAGCATTACTAATGACAGTACTGTATATCCATCTGGTACTACTGGAAATGTGTTGAGGGAAGAATCCATATAGTTCCTGAATGCCTTGTATAATATTTCCCCCTTTACTAAGGGACATATACTGCAATTGAACAAATTATTGTTTTAAAGGAACAGGTGTTTGAAAAAAATGATTGACAAAAACAACCACTATTTATCTAAATACTGAAAAGGAGCGAATATAGTAGTAGCCTGAAATAAAGTATTTTATCTGATATGTGTCTATGAAAATATCTTGCTGAGAAACAAATGAAAGCACAGAAAGATTGATTCAAAAAACCAAAGTACATGAATTCCCCATTAAATACATAGGATTAGCTTTGCTGAATGCAAAAGCAATGACTTTTAAAAATTAGTTTATGACTTATATTAGATTGCTTACTTGGAAATACCATTTTTAATTCCCATAGATTTTCTCTATGGGAGCAGCAGCAAGGCGTGGCAGTTAGGGTTCTGGAACCATAATGTTAAGGTTATGGAGTCTAATCTCAAATGGGGTGTTGTTTTTGTACTTTTGAGCAAAACACTTCACTTAGACCTTTTAGAGTGTGTGGGGCCCCTTTTCAATTTCCAAACTTTCTGCAGACCGTCATATGCTATTTGGTTTTTTGACACTCTCTCATAAATTCAAATCCACCAAAATAACAAATATATACAATATAAGTTGAATAATTGCAGTCAGTAATCATTTACAGTGTCTATGACTTACAGTATGTTATGTGAAGTTCATCCTTCTTGTTAATAAATACTTCATTTTCTTAACAAATATACTGTATTTGCAAAACACAGCTGTGCATGTGTGAATTGATGTACATTACATAATATATTTAATGAGATGGCTGGTGCTCTTGCGCTGAATTTATAGATAGGGAATCAGGTTAGAGTGTTGACAGTTTAAAATCTGATTTCACATCATTTTCCATGGACATTCTGTAGGAGCTTTGTGGTCATCTAGGGTTCACTGACCAAAATTGCCATACACTGCTTTAGTAAAATATCTATGTGTGGTTGCTAAATTAAATTTATTTGGAGTAGCACCAAATTTCCCACAGTAAATTTACACACATAGCAGAAATATCCACTGTCTCCATCTGGCCCTGACTGATGTCTAATGTATGGTTGCAGTTACTTTGCTCCTGTGTGAAGGAGGCTTATTTGTACAGTACATATAGTTAATAAAATAGTTAACACACAAAACAGACATAATATCTAGCATTTGTTTGTTTGAAAAAAAGTCAGAAAGATATTTCATGTTGCTTAATTTATAAAGTGTCTATCCCATCTTTATGTGCTGCAATGTTTCCTCTATTGTTGTCAAAGAGATTTTTTTCAGACCTTTTGAGTGACTCAACTGGTAACAGTCCAAAGCAGTGACACAAAACTGGGTGGGTGTTCTTAATGTAGGGATTGTGGAATTAGAACACCAACAGTAGTGCAGGTAGTACAAATATCAATTGTTATTTGCAGTAGAAGGAAAATAAAATACACAGTATGTAACATACAAGCTTAGGTTCATTTACTTCAGTGAAAATATTAAGTTTTCTTAGTCTTACCTATTTTCATTGTTTTCCTACCGTTCTGTTGCCAATTAGAACAACATGGGAGTGATTCCAGATCTTAGGAAACAAAACTGAACAAGATACTGCTGGCTGCAGTGCTACTCCAACATTTTATAGCAGTCATAATTCACTGAACTTGTTTACTATTCTATGACAAAAGAATTGCCTGTCACTCCATCTGTACAAAGCTATTTCCATTTTGGTTCCTATGGACTTTATAAAACATTATCAAACATTTAATGAACAGTTTTAATATTTCAGACAGTGCCAAATGAAACTGTGGCAGTTGACTTTCTTGAGACTAATGAAACAAATCCCACAAAAAGATTTTCTTTTTAAAAGTATCAACTCTGATAACAGATGACACATTCTAAAATAAAAGTATTTTAAAGTATTGCACTTCCACAGGCAAATTAAAAGAATGCTATTAGACTAATAAAGAAAATATTGAATGAGTTCATGCACAACAAATATTTATTTTTCTAGTAGAATGATAGTTGATTGCTATTATGTAGTGAAAATATAAATGAAGAGAAGAATACATACACAAAAAGCCTAAAGAATGTGAATGCCTTTCATACAGAATTACAAGAAGCTCAACATATTAAGCTGTAGGAGAATATTTCAAAGCATTCATTTTTTAGAATAAAATTTAGTTTAATTAGACTACTAGATTTATTAGTTAGACTTGTGAACAGCCCTTTATACTTCGGCTCTGTCTGTTCAGTGTAATGTATTCTGTAATGTGCTTTCACTGCATGCCTTGTCCTGTGTTATAAGCTATTTGCTTAATCTGTGCTACTTATTCTAGATAATGTAGTACAAAGCAGTCCTTTGTGGCTCTTTTCCAATTTTAAAAAATGGCTAAAGTTCAAGATAAATAACACATATAAATAGTTAATCTATAGAATAAATATTGATTTCTGAAATACAAATGTAAAAAAGTGAAAATTAGGGATGATAACAAATTGGTGAATATCTACAGTATGAATAATCAGACTGCAGGAAGTCAAGATACAGTGTTTTGCTGCAACACAGATTTGACTTCTGACTCTTTGATCTCCATACTGAAATGAGGGTTTTCTCTGCAGTATTTGAGCAGCTGGATTATTTGCAGAGCAATTACCGGTACGTGACACATATACAGTAAAACAGCAATGCTGATGACAATAAGTTTAAATAATGAAAGTAATGATGAAAACAGAGCTTTGTGATATGTGAAATTTCTGCTTTCCCTGAGATATTGCAAGATTCTTCAGAGCACTCCAAATAACAAATTATCACAATTATACCTGACAATCTCCATCAACACAACTACAGCTGTCTCATGAGACTTAAGCATAACGCAATAAAACATCACAATTTCTCAAGAAGCCAAGATAACTGCTCAAGTATTTAAATCACCTTCATGGCCTTATTATTCATTACAAATGCTCAGAGACATAAATTGCACAATAATCTTTTCTAATAATGACTTCATTTTTAACAGCTGTGGGTAGATCAAACAGTTTGTTTTTAAATGCAGTTTAATTCAACAGAATGCTGATACTAGAAGAAGTTGGTGACTCCCTGAAAATTGAAATTGATTAGATTTACATGCAAATGAAAAAGGAAACTGGAAGATGCCTGGTACTGTTCCTCATTTAGAAATAAATGGGTAATAGAATTTGAAGACCATCATCAAATTTGCATTACAAATACAGTGGCTGATCTAAAAAAACTATAATAAAAATATAATTAACATTTCGAAAGGTCTTTTACTTGGTGTCCAACTCTCCATGATCTTTCACTAATGTTCTCCATCTCCTTTTTATTTGTTGATCAGTAAGTTCAGATTCCAGGCCCTGCCCTGTGACTGAAGAATCTAAAGATCTTTTTTTTCCTCAGAATTATCTCATTGTTGAATTACTACTTTTGAAAAGTTCCATTCAAAGAAGTCCACACATGTCTAACAAAAAGATAATCTTTCACAGTCACCAAAAAAGAACAATTTTTCAGAGATACAAAAATGTATTGACCGATGTTACAGGATTACTGGTGTTGGACCAGTAAGGTACAGTTCATACTGAAAATAATGGCATTGTGCTTCCAAATCATGTTGATTTTACTGTATATTAAATATACCTTATGCTACATAGTAGACACATCTTGACACTTTGAATGTACTCGCACAAGAACAGTAATTCAGCATAAGATACTACAGTGATTAAGGGCTCTACATTACCAATTATCAATCAGGAAAATTCATTTGACTTTTGATGTCAAAGGGAAATTATATATACATTACAATGGAAGTGTGCCGCACTTATTTTTAAAGGAAACACAGCAATATTTTTTTTCCATTACAGTGAAATTTGGTCCTGCTTTCTGAATTTTCTGAAAATTTAAAAAAGTACTGCTGCTTGCCTCTAAGGTATTGTATGTTTATTTCTGCTGACGAAACACCTGTTTCTATTCTTCAAACTCTGGCTGAGCACTAGGAGACATTTAATCCTTCTCCATTGCTTCAACAGTGTGGAATTAATTCTCAACCTAGCATTGCCAATTTGCACTCAATTTTCATTTGTTGAGTTGATCTGAATATTCTGTACCTGTCTTTTTTTTCTTACTTTATTGTACGGCATCTGGAGACGTTGTAGTGTAAAAGGTACTATAGAAAAGAAAGGTTATTTATAAAATAAAGCTAATTAATTTGTGATGAATTGAAAATTGACTACATCCGGAACAGTGACAAATGTTTGGAATCGTCATCTTTACCTATAGCTGTCAGTTCAAAAGAAAGAGAATAACTATGAGGGAAAATAGTGAAGTGAAGCCAACAATATAATGATGGGACTCAGATAGGGGAAACCAGTCTTTACTTGTTAATAGTAAACAAGGCTTCCCACATTGGTAAAAAGATCACCTCTGTGACATAGATTTTTCTAAAAAAATAGCAATGTATTACAATCTGAGAATGGTGGATAAAGTGAAGTATTAGTTAACAACCATCCATATAAATATACAGTATACAATACGTTTTAGCCAATCACTGTCTGTAGAGTTAAAATTAAGCAAATAGGTAAGATACATTAAATGGTATATCACCTGTTACCATTCTTGTGTTTTTCATTTGCTTACTTGCTTATCAATATAAAACATAAATATGATTTTTTATTGGGATCAGTGCTTCTTAGTACCAATAGTGTGTTATTATTATATTAACCTCAGACAGCAACAGAAATCTACCAATTTCACCTAAATGTCATCTTTCCCTATAGTGCTGCACACTTCCTTTTTGGATGCTGCAAGAGTATTGCAGTAATACTAATAAAAAACATGACTTTATTTCCGGGTTTATGCTACGTCGATGATAAAACGTTAATGTAGAGCCTTATTTGTTAGTTCATCAAGGCACAGGGTTTGTGTTTGGTCTAGTGTGGTATGCTTTTGTATTAAATACCCTTTGCTGCTGACATGACACAAATGTCTGAAAACCAGGAGCCACACCAAATCCAAGCTGGTCAATGAAGGGAGGCTCGTCTTGGCTGTGGATCTGAACTTTGATCCCTGCTTCATAAGATGTCTCATCTGTGGATACAGCAGGCCATAGACAGTAATGAAAAATCGCCTTGTAAGAGCCCAGCATTGTTCCCAAAATTCACTATTATTCTCAGGAATATGTCAGTTATCAATATACTGCATCAATTTGCAAAATAAGAAAGAACAATTGATGCAAACCTGTGTAATAAGAGACATAATATTCAAAATGAATATTGTGAGTAGCTCTAGTAAGTGTTTGGGGAGTACTTTTTTTTTTTTCAATCAAATACTGTACATCATAACGTCAGATATTACATAACTTCAAATGCTGCAGACGAAGTAGGACAAGCATCTTTTTAAAAATGGACGTTTGGACAAAATATAAATCAAAGAAAAAGGAATTTTCAAACATAAAACATTCTGGTAGAGTTTATGATTGATGCTTTTCATTAGATTTCCATAATCTAAGACAGATTCCTAATACTGCCAAGCCTTAAATTTCAATTTAAGTAATCATTGCTTCACCAGAAAACTGGGAAGTCAGTTAATATACATTAAACATTAATATATTGAAATATGTAATTAAGTTTATATTAATCCAAACTTTCTAATATTATTTTAAATAGCTTCTTATTATAAAATGATAGGTTTAGGTTTTTAATTAATTGGAATAATATTACAAGTGATGTAGTGAAAATATCATTACTATACAGTACATTTATGTACAGATGCAATATACTGTAATTAAGGTCAACACTTATCAAGGGGTGAACATTTTTTTTTTCAACACAGACAAATTGAGTTTGCTCTTTGGATCACAGGAATACTATGTCATATTGAAATTGTTCTATTGTTGTCTCTGATGTTTGAAGCTGATGTTCACACACTACTAGATTCATTAACAGTGTTTGATAAATTGCCATAAGCAGCCCTGAGACTATCATGAAGGAAAACAGAAGTTAATGCATTTTCATTGTCAGTAGATTAAGTAATTAAGGAATCTCCATTTTTCATTTTCATGCTTTTGTGAGCACTGGAGATCAATTTGAATTCTCCTTGCACAAAATCTAACCTGTAAGACACTGTTTGTGTTTCTTTTCTTGTACATCCTGTATCCGAATAAATAAATCTGAGTTTATTTTGTCAGTTTACAAAAAATATATTTAAAGTATAGATATATAAATATATATTTAGAATATATATTTTATACAATTTAAAAAATCAATTAAATTTAGGGTTTTAAATATTTTGAAAACTTTGCTATTCATTAAAATCCATTTGTGATGATGATCAGGTTTCTGCAAAATGTTAGTATTGAAATCCATGTACAATTCTAAATCACTTGTGGTTTGCTTGATACCCATTGCACAGAAGATTCTCTTTATCTTAAAAATAAAAAGAACTGTTGTTTTACCATAGAACTTTCAATGTAGTTTTAAAACAAACAGAAAACAAAATTCAATATTTCCTATTATAGCTCTGTTGTCGCACTTATCTAGTGAAATACTTGCTGTAATTTCCAGATCCTTTTGTTAGTATTACAGAAAAATGTCCACATTATACTGTAGTACATACAGTACAAGCTCTGTTAATAATATAGATTGGGTAGCTGTGTCAGAGTGTGAGCTGCAAAGGAATAAGTAGATTTTAATTCCACACTTCAAAGTGAAATAAAGAAGAAAAAACACAACATTTTGTCTCGAAAGAAGGCACTACAGTCAAAATGTTGTGTTCATTCTTTTGTTGTTATTTTTACTTTCGGTGTAGAATTAACCTCTGCTTATTCCCATATATACTGTAGATAAACACATCCATGCATCATACTGTAGTTAACAGGAATAGAAATTCAATGTAAGGAAAATCTCCTTATAGAAAATGTAGTCTGCACTTTCATGTTCACTTTACATTTAGAATCCCAAATTTCTCAAGGAAGCCTACTTTAGTCCAGGCCGGTACTAACTGTAGTAGACTGTCAACTGTCTATGTACTGTTAACTGTAAACTGATATAGGGTTATGATCTGAAAAACAGGTAAAATGAAGGAGAGGGAAAACAGTGATGTGTAACTGTTTAAACCGCAGTAGGGAAATCAAAACATTTTAAATGTAAAAGATTTGGAAGATGCCTCAAGGGAAAACATCAAACTGTCCTGTTATTACATGTACTGTATTAATTGCTTTTGAACACTGATCTCTTACTACTAAAATGTAATGATAACATTGTTAGCCTTAGGCTCTGGCCAAAGGCCATTTCAGCTAAAATAAATGTGTATTTAATCTTGCAAAAATACATTGTAATGTCAAAATGGGCAGTTAACAGTTTGTAGTACTGCCCTGTGCTCTATATGTAGATATTTAATGTAATGTATTGTGTAGAGGAGATTGGCAATGTTGATCTTCAGTATTGCTACTCTTCCAGCTATAAGGAATTGAGAAATTAGTGTACTGGGGTGAATTGGCTGGAATTACCCCACACGGTTTTAATGGAGTTTATAATCAGTGATTTCATTGGCCATGGCTTGATTAAGCCCCGGCCCTCCTTGCTGTGGGCTATGAGATGAGATGGGCCACAGGACTTCCAGAATTGGAGGTCTATGAAGAAACTAATTTTTAATTATACAGTACAGTATATTTTCTTGAGAGATTTTAGTTAGGCGTTGACAATGGTAATCTTTCCAAAGATAATATTATTTTATATGGAAAGCAGTGCTAAAAAAGAAATAAACAAATAAAATCGATGCAGCAAATAGTCTTTAGAAAACATATTATTAGAGCAACCTGCCTTGGCCTTGGGTCTTGATCCAGTGTAATCTCACAGGCCAGGGTTACTGAACTTGTCCATTATAATGGAAAAATAGAGGTGTTGTTGGAACTGTGTACAAATCTAGATTAATTTAGATATTTATCTATTTATATGACAGATATTATTCTGTAATTTGATTGTTATATTTCTTTTTTAAATAACATGTATCTTAAAATAAAAATAGATGTTGATTAGGAATGTTTGTTATACAGCCTATGTTGTTTATACCAAAAAGCAAAATTATTTTCCTCTTTGGTGCACTTCTTAGCTAGCCTACATTGCTAAATAACGTGCTGCATTAAAAAAAATTGAAGTATGCATATTTGTCTTACGTTTTATGCCTTATGGTTTCTATCTTCATTACAGTTGGATCACTGTGTGGATATGTGCCGCATTGTGACAGTGATCCTGGAGTCTCTTAGGTTTTTAATTTAGTTCAGTGTTTGAGAAAGTCTTTGGCTTAGTCTTTGGATTAAGGAAATTAAATTAGAAATGACTTGTAGGTCTCTCACCATGCAATTTTCTGAATGTTATTTTGTCATGAGCTCAGTGAGCCATGATGGAGCTTCTGGAATGAATGATGAACATTCCAAATGTTCCATAAGCAGTCAAAACAGTTGGCTGTATAAATGGCAGTTCAATTCTGTATATTTAACATTTGTTTCTGAGAAATTATGAGGGGCTTAACTATACAGCCGTGTACCACAGGAGAAGTTAATGACAGTCCTAGTGTGTGCTCACCAGTTTCTCCCCACACTGGCAGGTACTCATCCTGTTGAATATCCAGCATTATCTCCAGCCCATTTCCTGTACCACCCTTTAGTGTGGTTAGCAATGGATTGCCATCCAGTCCAGAATTAAAGGTGTAGCACTTTCCATAACGTGTGTAGATCTGTGGCAAAAGAAAATAACAACAAATTACTGCTTTGTACCTTTTGGATATCACAGTTGATTCACACTTGCATACACAAAGAGCATTTCATCCCAAAGGATAGCAGCATCCTCCCAAGTGGTGTGTGACAGTCATTATGCTTCAGTAGCCTCACTGCTGAACATATCAGGTGGAGAAGTGAGAAATAATGTTACCAACTCTATTAAGAATTAACTGAGGCCGCATTGATAAACCCGAATGGGAATTTAGCTGTAACATCTTATATGAAAACAGATACCACCCAAATCATAGTGTCCTCTGTCACCATTCTGGTTAATTGGTTTATAATCATAGTTTAAATTCCTGAAAACATTTATTTTAAAATGACTGGGAGACAAGGAAATAACTGCACACTCGTCAAAATTAAGTGAAAGTCTGGTATCGGTAAAAAAATGCTTCATTATGAAACAACTGGGAATGCTAATTCTTGGACATGTGGTAAATTGTATTATGTGTTTAGTTTTGAGAATTGCAGATGGGATTATTAAAAATATATGGTATGAATGCCATTTAGTGTAAAGTGCACTATTAGACTATGAGTATAAAATAAACATATTTTACAGTATGTTTAAATATAAAATTAGCACACATTCTTGGGGCAGTAAGTGTTGCATTTTGGAATAGATAGATTTTTACTCTTGTTTCATTCCATTGCACTTTTAATTTCTCTCATGCATTTTTTCTGTTCTTCTTTTAAATAAGACTCTAGTTAACGCAACACTAGCAAGTGGAAGAGTTTATTTGCATCCATTAATCTAGGAGGCAGAATCTATTTATTTTTTATGTAACATCCAATTTCACTTTTATGATGTTTCCCCCAAAATACTCAAAGCAGTTGTCAGCAGACTTTCATAATTAATTTATGATTCATAATCTACATAATCTATGAGTGTTGCATTGTGTAACCAGATGCTAATAGGACAGTATTTTCACTTGATAGACTTTATATACTTAATGTACTGTATACAAAATAGTTTGAAGATAAAGCTGAGCCCAGCTGGATGTGCTCATCACATACCTGCTCAAAAGAGGATTCAGTAAATAGTTTGTTAAAATAAACACCATATCCCTATCTCACAATCATGTGTTGTAAGTTCATTAATGCACAAATGTGATAATATAGTAAACCTATTAAAATCAGGGCCCTTCACAAATATTTCTTTACCCTACGTGGTCCTCACAGCCCAGTTGAGTCACAGGTACCATAGAGATGAAAGAGCAGAAGAAAATGTGTAACTTATATTTTTAGAACAAAATTAACAATTGAATAGAGGGAATATAACCAGACTTTATGGCTTCTCTTCCGTCCAATGAATTGCTGCACTTAAATACCTAATATCTGTTTGACATGCTAAAGATATCTTTCCAATCTTAAAAAAAATCCTCTACTAATCCAGTATGTATTAAACATATATGCTCCTCTTTCATTAATTGCAATATTATTTTGTGGTCTAGTAATGTTTCGGCTTTGACGCCTTCTTCAAGCTTTCTTCACACCTGAAGAAGGCTTCACAGCCGAAACGTTGTGTCTCCTCTCTTCTCTTTTCAGCATGGAATAAACCTATTACTTGTTCCTTTGCAGACTACGCATGCTGAAGCAGCTACCCACCTGAACTAGTTATTATTTTGTTCAGTAAATTTTCGTGCTTACTATAGATTGGAAAATGAACAGCCCAACTTGTTTCATTAACCCTAGTTTTTATTTATCATTATAGATATATATTAACGTGAGGATATACTGTAGAATATAACCCTGTGTACATTTGTTATGTCATTTAACACTGGCTTAATATTTCCTTAAGGGGAAAACAAATAGCAGCCTCATACATTTAGTCTTACATGTTTTCCTGTTTATGATTTTCATTTTTAACACATTCCCACAGAAAAAGGCCCGGGCTCATTAGTGCAAAGAGTTCAGGAATGCCGTATAGAAACCTATGCCCTCAGGGAGCGGACGTGGGGCGCCCTGGTGCTAGGCGGGTCTCAGGACATCCGAACATCAATGCTGAGTCTGGACAGAGTGCAAGACCCGGAAATATATAGCCCAAGGAAGAGAGGGACAGGAAGGACAGCAGACCGGAAACTAGGGACAGGACAGAGAAGGAGCGCCCTCTGGCATCAGAGGAAGTGACATGTATTTGCTACATAATACCCTTGTGCTTGCTATTAAACTTAAGAAAGTACCCCCAAGAGCTTATTCATAGCTTGTGAAATTTTGAGTGTAACTGGATGGCAGCAAATATAGAATGTTAAAAATAAATTGAATAAAGGTCCCATACTCTTCAGTCTACATTTATGCCATTGTTATACTGCAATCTGCAATGCTGGGTCTTGAATTTCAAAAGAAGGTACTTCACTTCCAATGTAATTGCCCCTTCTCTTCTTTTATTTCCCAAGAGGAAGTTATGAAGTTGCTCATTTTCTTCTTATTTCTTTTATGTCTTGAATCTGAAGTGGTTTTTGTTGGCTTTATAATTTATACCCAGAACATTTTTTCGTTACTGTACAGGAATTATTTAAAATGGACAAGGGTTGGTAATTGAAAGAAAGCACTGGAAAGAAGAGAAATGATCCAGCAGTGTGCCAGTTTTTCTACCTAATAGTCATCCTTTATCAACAAGATGAAGAAAGAAAAGCTTGCACAAGTTAGGCACAAAAAACAATGTCTATATACAGTAGCTTATCTAAAGTACATTTTGGACTGAACATACTCTAAATATTACCTTTCACAAAATACTTATCATATTATACTATTCTGTTGAATGAAAGGGACATTTTTGTGCATTTACTTGAAATGTAATGTAACCCAACAAAATCACAATTCTTTATCCAAGTAAGGACCTTTGCACACTGGATCTGATACATCATAAGAAACATTGCCATTCAGCCCATCTAACTTGTTTCTGGCTACTAGCATCTAACAGATTTGTGAATCTCATCTGGCCAATCCTCGATAGGAAGGTTATCAGCTTCAACAGCATGGATGAATGGCTTGTTCCAGATTTTCCTAATGCTTGTCATCCATCCTCCAAAATGATTTCAACTTGATTCTTAATTATGTACTGTATGTAAAAACCTTTGCTAGATACAGTATATTCAAAATATCCTAAAAGCCCAATAATAACATAATAAAAAGCCTTAATGTATTAAAAATTTAGATTAAAATATTAGATTTAAAAATTAATCATTCTAATTTTAATTACAGTACAATTAATGACTATACAAATTCATAATGTGCAGATTTATAACAAAAATAACCCAGTGAATATTCCATATTATGCTCATTCCTTCAAATGTGCTGTCTCCTATTTCCCATAATCTTCATGCTTTTTCTGCTATTACATTTCTTGGAACACTGTTCCTGCTCTTTCTCAAGTCCATTTATTGTAGGTTACAACAGCTTTTTTATTTACTCAACTACAATCCAAATAAAAAAAAACATTTGCTTATTTTTTACATTTTTCACACAGAAGACAGGCATTTTTCTACATGCCTGGTTTGCATTGTGTAATGTTAATCCATAGTTAGCAATGTTGTATATGTATAACTGTATTGTTTAGAGGAACAAAGCAATTATTGGATGTATAATTACACTGAGAAAAATGGGAGTATTCATTTCTCTCTTAGGGCTACAAGAGAATCTATCACATTTTACTAAGCTTCTTCATCCGGCTACACCTCTGTACATTATTTCTTTATATCCTTTATCTCACCACCCCATCCTTTTTTGCTTCTTCCATTCTGTCATGTGCAAAAGAAGAGTGCTATCCTATTTCTTCTTATAACCTCTGTTTCCCCAAAGCATGAATAACTGCAACATTAGAACCTGCAATGTACAGTAGATATTTTTAGACATTTAGAGGGTTTTTCATATCCTTCCATCTTAGCATAATTTAAGTTAAGATATGAGGGTTAAGTTAAGTATAAGAATAGTTACAAACAAAGGGAGGCCACTACTAATTGATCAACAGATCTCATCCAGCTGTTTCTTGAAGGACACCTGGGCTTTAGCTTCAAAAAGGTGACTGGGTGCTTATTACAAACTAATGCAACCTTTCGTGAGAAGGAAAATCTTCTTTGTAACATGGTGACTGAAACTGGGCACAGTATTCTGAAGAAGTTGTTGCTAGTGGATTATAATACAACATGCCTCGATTTAATTTCTGTACTCCTAACAATATCTCCTAGTATTGTGTTAATATCCCACACAACATCCCATTTTTATTGCCTCCCCACAATATCTGAAAGATGCAAAGGGCTGACCCATGGCCATGTGATGCAAATGTTATCATATTGGAGGAAAAGGCTCATACCAGAAGAGAACAATGTACAGTATGTAAAGCCAACTGAATCTTTGAGACTGTCAGATGGCTGTCTCATGACAGTATAAATATCAGTCAGAAATTCATTTTATTTCCAGAACGGAAATTAAAACCAAACTTAAACCAAACCAAAACAACAAAAACTCTTTCTTTAGAGTCCTGTCTATAGTATTGGTTAGCCCTTTTTTAGCCTACTATGAGGTAGGCCAAATCCTGGTTCCTTCAATCAAACGATGCAGAGCCTCCCTTTGTATTATTTTTCTTTTAGGCAAAATTACTCTTATCTTCTATTTTTTCTTATTTCAACTGGCATTTCTAAATTGTCCCTGTATGTGTGCCATGTGAAGGACAGGTATCTTTTTCATTCTACAGTCCCCTTCTTTCACCGTTAACTTCTGGAATAGGATCTGGGTGCCATATGTTTTGCTAGAAATAGACAGCATTTCGACTAGTCTGTCTAACCTTATAGCAGCACAGTGGCACATTGGTTAGCAATACCACCCTACAGTGCTGGGGCCCTGGGTTCAATTCTGGATCCAGGGTGCTTACAGCATGGAGTTTATATGTTCATGTACTGTAGGTTTCCTCTGGGTGCTCTGGTTTCCACCCACAATCCATTTGGTCTCTGGGAAATTTGGCCCAAGTATGACTCTCAACATCTACAGTATGTGTTCCCTGTGATGGATTGGTGTCCTGTTCAGGGTGTACCCTGCCTTGCACCTGCTGCTTGTTGGGATAGACTACAACTCCTCCATGACCCAGTACTGGATAAACAGATAGACTGACAGTCTCTAACAGAATAATAGTTGAGTTCTTTTCCAGAGGACAGGCTATTTGAAACATCAACATTTGTGATGCATGTCAAATTAAATCAAACTGAATTCTGATTTAAAAAATTGACTTGATAGCACAATACACAGTAGGGAATGCTAATTTAATTTTTTTGCTTTATGTTTCACTTAATCATGCGTGAAGTATATTGATAGTAAAAAAATCAAATTTGTTACCATACATGAATTAGTCTTTTTTTAGACTTTTTGGTACAATCGGTAGAGCTGGTTTCATGCACAGGAACATATGTCTTTTGAGTTGTGTTCCAAGTCAAAAGAAGAAAAGCAAAAATATCAGCTCAAAAGCATTATCAGTTATAAGAAGTATTAATTTAAAAAAGACCTCATTTAAAAACAATCATGTTTCAAATAGGGGTTTTGAAAAACACTCTGCCATCCCTCTGTCCTCTTTTCCGTCCACTTCTCTCCATGTCTCTCTTATGTTTGTCTTCTTCTCTCTCTCCTACCTGTACTTGTATCTTGTGTTCCTGGACTGTTAATGGCTCTTAATGATTGACTGGGAACTTAGTGCAGTTATCTAAGGTTAACCTGTTGATTTTTCTGTCTCGGACCCTCTACAGCTCAGCTCAGCTCTTTTTGTATCTGTGCTGTGAATGTGTATTCAAAGAGACAATATAGTGTCAGAAGAGTCAATAATAATAATAATAATAATAATAATAATAATAATAATAATAATAATAATAATAATAATAATAATAACAATAATAATAAAATAGGATTTTCTGGACACTCCACTTAAAGCACTTTGCAGGTAATGGGGACTCCCTTCCACCACGACTTCTGTGTAACACTACCTGAATGATACAACAACAGCCAAAGTGCGCGAGTGCGCTCACCACCACATATTAAAACAGAGTAATGAAGCCAATTGGTTGATGGGGATTATTAGGAGGTCATGACTGGCAAAGGCCAGGGGGAGTTTTGGTCAGGATGCCTAGGTTACACCCTTACTCTTTTTGATAAAGGCCCTGGGATTTAAACTACCACAGAGAGTCAGGACCTCATGTCTCTTCCGAAGGTCATTGCTTCTTTACAGTATAGTGTCCCTGTTACTTTACAGGGGCAACAGGACCCACACAGGTGGCAGGGTAAGCGCTTCCTACTGGTCCCACTAACACCAGCCGTGATCTTAGCTTTCCCTGGAGGTCTTCCATCCAAGTACTGGCCAAGGTTACACCTGCTGTGCTTCAGTGGGATTAAATATTATGTCTTTTGGACTGTAAATCCAGAAAATGGAAAGAACTAATTCTATTCAGAACCAAATATGCAATAGAACTACTAAGCAGTGACCTAGCCAAAGACAGGCATCACTGCTGTGAATTAAATTTATAATCCCTCAATCCAACCTACAATATACGATCCATGAAGGGTGATCATGTGAATTTTAATAACCAAGATGTTAGGCTCTTTATGCTCTCCAGATGTCTTATACCATAGTTCTATTTTAGGAGCAAGTTACTTCTTTTAAGTTTCTAATCTTCCCCTTCATTGACATTTTAGAAGCAAGATCATGGAACATGTATTTAATTCAAACATTGCGGTGAAAAAAAATAGTTTTTCACTCCTGTCTCCTCACGATATATCTCTGATTAGCACACAATGAGAGCCGGGGCCTACCCTTTCGCCCAGGGCTAAAGTGACAGAATGAAAAGGTTGGGGAGTCCAGTCAATTGCCACAGTGTGACCAATCTTCTAAAGCTGGCTTGAAATCTGCTCTGCGAGTTTTAAAGCAAAGTTGATGAATTATGTGCACTGAGGCATGACATTACCCTTCAGTTTAAGGGAGAGTTTTACCCAGCTTGCCGAGACATTTAGCTTTCTATTTGTCACTGAACTGAAAAGCGGGTAGGCTGCAGGAGTAGTAATTTTCTTCCTACACCAGCCTATCCAAGTGTCACCATCTGTCCCTGACACAATCTTGCAGTGAATTCAATCCCTAGTCAGCAGAGACTGAAATTAATATGAATTAGTTATGGTTTAAATCCGTTAGAAAAAGCAATAAAAAGCTAATCACTTTAACATACTGCGTATTCCTGTGTTTAGTTTCAGCCCATAAAAACTATACAAAAAATACATACTCAAAACCTCACAGCAGATTATATTGAATGCTTTCATGGCAAAACATGTATTCTTAATAACTAAGGACTATTTTACTTTAATCATTTACCTGAAACTATTAAAAAAATGAATTTTAGAAAACCATGTGTGAACATCCCCAAATGACTTTTACAGCAATGCCAAGATCAAAATTTCTTATTGTGCTGCTTAAGGAACTGTGAGGTTATAAATCACCAGAATGTGCCAAGGCTGTTATAAATTACGCATTTTTCATGAGGGTTCATTAGCAAACTGAATGACTTAGAGGAAGTGCTATCTTGATTTCTCTGATTAGCTTTAATAATATTATACCACATTTAGCAACTTCCCAATCCTTATAGGACTGCTTTTTCCCAGCATAAGCACCTGATGAGCCACCAGAGGGGGCAAGTGAATACTAAACAGAAACAGAAATAATCAAATGTATCTGTGGTTTGTCGTAGAAAAAAGAGGATCATTTGCATATCTTTCAGTAGATCAAAAACTGGAAGAAAATGAAATTGGTCTGCCTTAGATATAGAGTGTCTAATATTATTATGTGACTTCTATTATTTTGACTTCAACAGCTGGGTCACCAAGAAACAAAATTAACTAATATGAAATTAATACAAAGCATCATTTCCATTCGTCTGTCTTGTAATTTCACAATATTTTCTTTATTGTTTGAAACTGATTTGTAAATAAGCAAACACAAGTCTGGTAAGGGTCCAATTATTCCATTTAAAATGTAATATTATTAATTTAAGCCTTTTGCTTTTCTTAAAATGCCTAGAAAATTCATTGGATTAAAAATCCAAAGAACTGGAATTTGAAATTCCTAATCTGGTGCATAATTTATTACCATCACCCGCTAATTTAGATTTTCCTTCTTGAGCTTGAGCCACTGTGAAAAACATAAGGTGTTTCTTGTCACTTTTCGTTCATCCCATTTCTCTTTTAGCATGAAAATAGAGACTAAAAGAAAAGAACGGAGAACATAATGTCAGTAAAACAAATGATTTTTTCTTTGAGGACAGTGAAGACATTTTAATGCATATCAAGTTTGACTATAACAGGTTTTTGACGGAAAAACATGTAGTTGAAAAGTCTCTAACAAAACATTACAGCTCTAAAATTTCAGGAACACACCACACAGCACAACTCAGAAATCACCAATTCAGTTGACAGATTTGTCCTAGACTATCACTTTTGAAACCTGATTTTTTCTCAAGTAATGGAGTCATTGCAGGAAAAAAGTGTTGAAAAGAAACTTCTTGAAAACTAAGTTGGTTAAGTTGGTTAGTCCTTATTGGTAAGAAATTATTGGGGGAAGGTGGTCATGTGATGTCTGACTGGAGAAAGATAGTTATATAAGATCCTGTTTATTATTTTATTTAGGTGCAACATGTTTTATTTTAACTCATATTAGTCATATGATCAACTAGCTATTCAAACACGTTGAAGATCTGAAATTTGCCTTAAAAAAAATCTTAGCCTCACATTAGTTAAAAAATAGTTTTTTGCTTGACTAATAATAAAAAAATAACAGCAAGCCATACATAATGTAATCCTCCTACCATTACTTACAAATCCCTCTCCCTAAAAAAGAAAAAGAAAAAAAATCCTTACTCATACCTTCCTAGCATTCCTAGCATTCTAACAGACCTGGGCCCGAGAGCTTATTCTTCTGGGTCTTGAAGATGGTGAGTTTATAAACTGGAAAATAGAAACATAATATTTTTATGTAAAAATGATCATTTTAGAAGACAGTGGGAAATGGAGGGGAATTGAGTTCAAGGGTTAACAAAAGCAACTAATTACCCCAAGTAATTTTGAGCCATGCTCCAATTTAACTAGTTCATTTTGCAAAAGACCTTTTGACAGATGGAAAATAAAAGACTGTCCTTTGAATAATTTGGGCTTCTCTTCCCAGTAACTGTATTTCTGGATATTAATGTACCCTCAGCCCCTACTCCTTTAGTTATTCAGGGCGCTTTGAATGTGTATTTAAGAAGTCAGGTAATGTCCTCTACAAGATATAAAAAAAGCAGATTGAAATTAAACAAATTAAAATCCAAAATTAAAAACGCTTTAAGCAGAACATGCTATTAGTTGATTTGCTGGTCTTTAAAAAATAGGAAAAGTAATCAAATATCACATGAAATTGAGAAAGTAATGCTTAGAACTACAGTGGGAAATGGTGGTGCTATAGCTTGTTATGAGGCACATACAGTACAGTACATTACATTCCTTGTTTGTCTATGTTATATAGTTATATGTAAAACAGATTCTAATTTAGTAATTCACAGAGGATTTAATTCAAAGAAGTGTTTATCAGAAATTATATATGACAGGAAGAGAGGCTCTTATGGTAAAATGGAGCACTTCCTTGATACATTGTGTCTAATTAATTTTTCAGAAATGAGGAAGGAAGCTTTGGTAAAACCTTAGAATCAGGGGAAGGGATTGAATGGTGACACTGATCTGTAGTAAAGCCCCTAGTTTAGATGGTTTAACAAGTTAAAAATCTAAAATAAATAGGAATTTCATTATTTAGAATGTATGAGTATGCTTTGGGTTGGCACAGTGGTGGAATGGTTCACACTGCTGTCATGTAGCACTGGAGCCCTGGATTCAATTCCAGGACTGGGGTGCCATCTGCATGGAGTTTGTGTGTTCTCCACTTTTTTGTATGGGTTTCCTCCATGTGCTCTGGTTTCTGACCACAGTCTAAAGACATACTGTACAGGTAAGTTAATTGGCTTCTGGGAAAATTGGCCTTTGTGTGAATGTGTCTGTGTCTGTGTGTACCTGTGATGGACTGCTTGTGTCTATTGGCTGCCAAGATAGGCTCCAGTTCCCCCACGACCCAGAATTGGATGATCTTTTTAGAAATGGTTTGAGAAATTGTAATTTTCCTTCATCAATATAATTAATTTGTCAACCAGAGACATAAGAGATATATGTGAATTGCACCAGCCTATATTATTAATAAATATAGATCTGAAAATTCTAGCTCAAGTACTTGCTCTAAGAGTTGCTGGGTTCTGAGCTTTCTAATTAATACCGATGAGACAGGTTTTATTAGAGAGTGTCTATTAGTAAGATGCTTATATTATTCTTGAGGCTGAACAGCAGGATATTTCTATCATTTGAAGCAGCAAAAAGCATTTGATAACGTAGAATGGGAATTAATTTTTTCAAAGTATTAGAATATTTTTAATTCAGCTCATATTATAAATTGGATCTGCAACTTTTAGAATAAAATAACTTAGAAAGGTAAGGAAAAAGTCATTGCAAATTGTATCTCTTGTGGTATCAGACAGGCATGTCCTTTTTCATCTTAAGAAATTGTGTTACTAACCATTGGCTGAGAAAATCAATAGATTTGAAAATAATAGATATGAAAATAATACATTTGGAATAAAACAGCTTTGCATGCAGATGACATTTGCTGTTTCTGATAAAACCATCTATTTTATTAGAAACGTACAGTTTACGGAATACTTTTTTTAATCTACTGTATAGATAAAAAAGTTGGTCAAAGAGCTTTTCCCCTTGAGGTAGAAAATACAGTACACAACTGGAAGAGAAGTTTCCCACTTTCCCTATTAGGGAGAATAAACCTCATGGAAAAGAATGGTCTTCCTTAAATCTTGCATTTAATGTTTTTGTTGCTTAACAGATCTTATTTTTAAAACCTGTAATAGATCCCACACTTGACTAGGGCAGTCCCAGGGAACTTCACACAGAAACAAAATCACAAGAGAAGACAGAAGTAAGGAGCAGGATGTGTTATAAAGGAGTCACAGAGTTTCCATGGCGCCAGTCCATCACAGGGCTAGTGCAAGCCAATCATACATGGGGATAATTTGGAGGCCATGGTAAAGGCTGAGGGGAGAAATTTGGCCCAGACACCGGGATAACTCCCTACTCTTATTGAGAAATACCTGGGGATCTTTAATGACCACTGAGAGTCAGGACCTCGGTTTAATGTCTCATCTTAAAGACGGAGCCCACTAAGGTATAGTGTCCCTGACACTATACTGGTGCATTAGGACCCACACAGACCACAGGGTGGATAGCCCCTGCTTGTCCCACTAACACCACTTCCAGCAGCAACCATAGCTTCCCAGGAGGTCTCCAATCCAGGTACTTTCCAGACTCAACCCTGCTTAGCTTCAGTGGGTAACCAGTTGAGAGCCGCAGGGTTATATATCTGCTGGCACTTTTACAAGTTATGTAAAGTATAAATATTTTTAAATAAAAGATGAATGCTGAAATGAAATATGTTTATAGATGAAAAAAAATTGTCAGCAGCAACAACTAGAAAATAAAAAATGTTGATTATTATATGTATGTGCAGTAAACTGCCTTGAAAAGGCACAAAAATAATTGAATGGCCCTTGAGTGCAATAGCCGTGGTGAACTTCAAAATTTCAAAATAAAAACATCTAATTCTCAAACAGGTAGTGAATTTCAAACAGAAATTCAGTCATTAATGTTTTCAAATCAACTGAAGGATACAGTTAAACAAAGAAGCAGAACACGGAAGGATAGCAACAAAAGCACTGACTTCCTCTTTGGGCCTATTAAAGTAGATTAAGAAGCAGAAGGTGTATTGGACAATTACACACTGACTAGTTGAGCCTGTTCCTCCAACCTGAGCAGCTGGGCAATATGATTGAGGATGCCAGTTGAGGCCAATGACAGTTTTCAAAGAGATGCAGGGTTCAATAGCTGAGATGGGAAAATATGTTCATGAATCAATAATCTTCCCATCACTCCTCAAAGTTGACCTGTATAAAGTTTGTACTTCATTTGTAATTCAAGAAAATGAGACATCATTGTAAGGGGGTGAATACTTTTGCAAGATACTGTATTTTTTTACTATTTATATGTACTAATTATTTTACTAACATACTACTTATTCAGTAGTATAGTATACTGTACGTATCGTTATTCTTTCCTAGAGTACATATCACTATACTGTATATACTGTATATAATCCTGAATATTTGATTAAACATTGTTACAAAACAAAATGTAACGATTCTAACGTAATTAGGAAGAAGAAGGACGTAATTACAATGTGTCTGATGAATACACAAATGTGTTTACTTATAATGGATTGCCACATGACATCTTACTTACTGTACAACAGATGCAGCAAAATGTAGTAATTAGAATAAAGAACAGAAGGAATGAAGCACTACAGAGAATTCAATTTCAGAAGTCCTTGTGTGCCCTGGAGTAACAATTCATCCAGCTCTAAGAATCTACCGTCCTCCGATATTAAATTTGTAATTAAAGGAGTGAGTTATTTTGGTTGCTTAGCTAAGAATGTTTA
Organism: Lepisosteus oculatus; assembly: GCF_040954835.1. NCBI lineage: Eukaryota > Metazoa > Chordata > Actinopteri > Semionotiformes > Lepisosteidae > Lepisosteus > Lepisosteus oculatus. The sequence continues at coordinate 30,602,056 of NC_090701.1, forward strand.
AAATGGTTTGAGTGTTACAGGAGCTGTAGTGTGTCACACTGTAAAACCAGATGAAAACAAGGATAAAATGACATTGGACATATGGTTTTGTGTAAACAGACATTCCTTCAAACTTCATTTTTAGTACTTGTTTGTTCCACATAAAAGATTAGTTCTTGAAATCAATTATTTGAAAATCATAAAACAGTCTTCACATATTTGGAATGAGAACCAGATGATAGACATAAAACACAAATTGTAGGTAAAGAGTGATTTCTCAAATTGGGGTGAGTTAACTTGTATCTGCTCTAATTTATTGAATGATCTAGATTTTACTGCAATCAATAAAGGTGAATTTGCAGAGGATGCCTAAACTGTAGAATTCCAAATTCAAAGTGTGCAATCATACAGTAGATGAGCGTGGAATGTTACTTGCAGGTACTGTAACAAAAGTATACAGTCCAAATATACTGTACAGTAAGATGTGAGACACTCAGCCTGAAGAAACTACCAATGAAAACACCTTGTGTATGTATGTTGACACATTATTTTCTTCAACTAGGAACATTCTCAAGCTTGAAGGAATGAGTTAAAGGAAATAAATCTCTTTAGTTTTGAACGTGTATTGGGGAGATTGTTGAGGGGACTTGCTTCACGTGTTCAGCGTTGCTCAAACATATTGACAAAATATACCCAATTTATTTAATCAGGATCATTTGTGAAACCAAAACTGTAGGAAACAAGGGCAAATGGGTGGAAATAAGCAGATCTGACTTAAAGACTGAAAACACAGGACAAGTCCCAACACAAAGGGTTGTTGGAGTTTGATGTTTAAGCTGATATCCTTCAAGTTACAGTTGGATGACTTCCTTGAATCAATTAGCTACAAACAACTATCTATACATTTACTTACTGCTTCTTCCAATTCAGGGTCAGGAGCTGTAGCCTATCTGTCAAGCAACAGGCGCAAGGCAGGATACATGCTGGACTGGATTCCAGCCCATCATAGGGCAGACACAGGCACAAACTCACTTGCACACACTCAGACTTGGGCTTATTTTCCCAGAAGCCTATTAACCTACCAGTATGTTTTTGGAATGAGGGAGGAAATTCATGCAAACCTGGGGGGAACATGTAAACACCACACAGATAGCACCCCAGGTCTGGAACTGGACCCAAACCCCCAGCTCTGTGGGGCAGCAATACTAGCCACTGTGCCACTGTGCATTTTTATGGTTTAATTTGTTTATGTGATTAACTTCATAAACGAGAAAGCCAGCAGCCATATCACCCTGCAGCTCTCCACTGGCTACCCACTGAAGCTAAGCAGGGCTGAACCTGGTCAGTACCTGGATAGGAGACCTCCAAGGAAGCTATGGTTGCTGCTGGAAATGGTGGAAGTTGTGTTAGTGGGACCAGCAGGGGGCACCCACCCTGTGGTCTGTGTGGGTCCTAATGCCCAATGTATAGTGATGGGGACACTATACTGTAATGGACACTGTCTTTCGGATGAGACGTTAAACTGAGGTCCCGACTCTCAGTGGTCATTAAAGATCCCCAGGTATTTCTTGATAAGAGTAGGGAGCTATCCTTGTGTCTGGGCCAAATGTCTCCCCTCTGCCTTTACCGTGGCCTCCAAATTGTCCCCATGTATGATTGGCTTGCACTTGCCCTGCGATGGACTGGTGCCCTGTCCAGGGTGTACCCTGTCTTGCGCTCGTTGCTTGCTGGGTAGGCTCCAGCTTCCCACGACACCATATGGTAAAAAGTGGTTTGGTAAATGACATGACATGACTGGACTTTTAAACTACCTTAACAGGAGAAGCTACAAGAAACATGTTATATCAGATGTCTATTAAAACATGTGGCCCATTGGTAAACATCTTAAATCTATGTGAGAGTGTTGTACTGTACTGTATGTCACATGTTGCTTTGTAAGCAGGACACAGCAATACTCCCTAGACATTGGTGACATGGTCTCCTACTGTGGCAAAATTCTACAGTGCCAAGATTTTGAGACACTATATTTTGAGATCTGCTTTTATTACTTTGTGGGTTTTATCCCAAAACAAAAGCAGTTCAGAGACAGAAAAAGGCACAACAAGTGCATTAAGAGTCATATAAAAAGAAAATGGAAAAAAAGTTCTAGAAAATATATTTCAAACACAGCTGGGGTTTTAGTCAATACCTTATTCCAAATGGTGATAGGTATGGATACAAATGTTAATTAGGTGGTAGCATTGTTGTATGAAATTTGTTTACACATTTTTTAACTTCCATTAAGTACTTTGGAGCATTTATAATGCATTTGATTATATATACATCCCTAGAAAACAATTCTAACATTACATACATTTCCCTGCCCCAGAAACCCTCAAATACAACAATCAAGATCCACACTAATACAGGCAAACTTAAAGGAGATCTGTAAGGTTTATATGGTTTTACTGATAATCATGCAAATACTGTAAGCCACCCTGGACGTCTTTGAACAATGTTCATCCTAAAGCAAAAATGAATTGTGCGTCTTATAATTATGCACAATTAGAAAGATTTCTAATAATATTTTTGTTGCGGATGATAATGGATGATAATCCTGGCACATTTTAGCTCTGATTCGTGCCTTTAGGAATGCATCTGTATCCTTTTGGAATTCACCTATGAATCAAACTAAGATGACCAACTAATGAGCAACCAGCAGGGTGAAGATGCTACAGCTGATGACATCACAACCAACCATCACCTGTGATTACTGGACTTAAAAGATAGTGCATGATCATGCTGAGGTGTCTCCCACTTGAGATCTGACACTTGGCCAAAGAACAACACTGTCACAACCCTCCTAGCTTACAAGGAATGAATCAGAGAGGCAGCTACAAAAGAGGAGTCAGGGTAGAGTGTAACGAACAGTTCTTTCCGGACCCTATGCGGACGACACAATCCGACGGAGTGGGGAAACACTAGGAAAACGTCATGCAGGAATACGGGGCAGAAGACAGGGGGGCATGTCCAAGGTGCGCTGGTGCACGGGGGAGGTGTGGCCGAGGCGAACAATCCAAGAGAGTAGTCCTTTGGGAATATCCAAAACACAAGGGTAAGTCCAAAACCAGAAGATCCATCAGAACAAGAATTAAAAACCACGAAGGCCGGGTCAGAACCGGCGGACGGGGAACAGGAACGGGACCAGACGCTTCCAGGTCCCGGACTCGCACGATATGGGAATCAGGTGCAGAGCCCGGATGAGCGTCAGCGCCTGGCTTTTAAGGTGGGTTGGGAATGGGGAACAGGTGCACATAATAAAGTCTCACGTGAAAGGGCTGGAGCACCCTTAAGGAGGGGGGACTAATATCGTGACATAGAGGGAAGGGTGTAAAAAGGATTTAGTTAAGGAGACAAAAGTTTGAAAATAAAATAGGATCTCCTTCTAATATTCTGCTAAACAACACGATTTGACAGATTATAAAAAAGTCTGTTTTTGTTATAGTTGATTCAGCAATGAATACTCTGGATAAGTAGAAATATTACTACTGTGCGTCTCAACTCTGTTTACGTATATTAAAAGATAATAATTAGTATTGTTTTTACATATTCCATTGTTTTGCTATTTAAAAAATAAGAAACCACAAATCAAAATCTAAACTTCAGCTTTTGTTTGAAGTCAGAACATTTGACAGAACATTTTACACAACAAACCAGCCAATAAATTTGACTTTAACCTTAAATCTGTTACATGACGATAATATATTCAAATCGTTAATGCTATGAGCTGCATGTGGATATTAATGAAAGCTTTTGATGCTTATCGTGTGACATTTAGTAATAATCTTGACAGTTCATCATTTGGAATTATCGTAATGGGAATGTAATGATAGCAATCAGTCAGTTCTTCAGCAGTATTCTCTGCATTATAATTAGCTTCTTGGGATATTTTTTCTTCAGGTAGCACTCCCTGCAGATAGATGGCTGATTTCCCTGTGCCATGAGGCTTTTCAAATTAACTGTTCGTCAAATTATTTAAATTGAATGATTGTATGGGTAAATGAAACAGTGGCACCAGAAGATTGTATTAATAGCAAATCATAGAAAATATTTTATAATATTTTCTGAACTCATTGTAGATACCCAAGACTTTTAATCAAATATCTACAGTTCAGATTTTGGATTAATATCTATTACATATCTATGTTTGCTGTGTGCTGTTTACAATATGTGTACTGTACAATACAGAGTACACCATTCTGTCAACAACGGCGAACAGGAACACAGTAATGAGATGATGCCTAGAAGTGCTTTGCATCTTCAGGTCTTTATTTAAAAAAAACAGTGACAGTTACATGCCTACATTATTGCTTAATTAGTTGTAGAAGTCAATCAAACCATTTTGTGGCACGCAATAACATACTGTATTTTAAATTGCTGCAATCAATTGAAAGACACTCCAACAATGTCAAAAGATGATTAAATTAAACCAATAACTTAAACTGACATTTTTTGTATTTATTTTAGCCTACAGCAATGTTTATAATAATTCTGTAAGTCTTCAAAAAGCAAACATATATTTTGGTATTATTTGTATATACAGTATATGTAGATAAACACATACACAAACATGTGTAAAATTCCAAATGAAACAAAATAGTTATGTTAACGTAAATTACTCAATTCAAGCTTCAAAATAAAATAGTGACACATTTAATTGCAACAAATTACATGTATGTTTCTCTGTAAAATGTCAGAGCACCAGGCACTCAAGCATGACAAAGATAACATATTTTTTGCTTTTGAAAATATGTGTAAATGTTTCAACTGCAAAGTAAAGATTAACAGAATTAAAAGCATTTAATATTGATAAATACAGGGATCTGTGTTGTACTAATTTAGAATGAAGGTTAAACAGTTCAGAGAGTATCAGAAATGCATAGGTCTCCAAAAGGTGTTCACTTTACTGCAAGGCACTTCAGCGTTGCAGAGTATATTTTTTAACCAAATACACAGTATGCTTGACATGAATGAAATAATTAAAACTTGAATTACACTCTATGCCAAAGTACCAACCATAATGTTATACTTAAAAATGTATTAAGATGAGAGAAAAAAATGCAATGTATTTACAGTGTATGTTTGCAGTGTTTGCAATATATTTCATGTATTTATTGGATAATAAAATTGTGTTCACAGATTTTGACAACTTACAAAGAAGATATTGCTGCATTGGAATCATTCCAGGTAAAAGCAACTACTGTAGATACAGTACATTCCTGTGCTTAAAGGGATGCCCTACACTGACAGGATACAAGATCTGAGCATTTTAAAGTCTTGGTCAAAGATGACTACAAGAGACCTGAACCAAGCAGTCAAAATTCTCAAAGGCATTCACAAAGTCAGTGTTTTGGACCTCTGAACCAAAAGTGACATATGAACCAGAGGACAAAAGGCAAAACTATGTAGACATGCAGTTACAGCCAAAAACAGATTGTGGGCAGACACAGTACTCTAGGCTGTGGGAGCATGAAACAAGCTACCCAGCCATGTTGTTGAAGCTGATATGCTGTCTTCTTATAGAAAGAGCTATAAAAGATCAATTTATTTAATGGGAGTTATTAACTGAAGTTCAGGAAGGATAACAACTAGAAGTCAAACACACACAGCTCTACCTAATCACTATTATTACAAAATTAGTTTTATATATTGAACACAAACACCTTACTTTACATTCATCTCAAGCATTCCTCCTCCACCCCGTCTCAGTCTTGCGGCTAGCCCTTGGTTCACTCAGTCTGAATGGGGTTCAAGTGTCCTGGTGCTATGACACCAATAACCAAGCAGCTTAAGCCAAATCTACCTCAACACTCACAGAGTATTTAATTCTTGGATGTTGATTTTCCTGGTGAATTACCAAAAGAGACAGATAGGCTGAGGAGATTCCTTTCTTTTTTAGTTATTATAAATACAGCCAATCCATAATGTAAGGTTCCTAGAAACCAAATTATAAAATATGAATATGTTATCTGATTCAATTTGTTACAAACCCATGTGTGGAAATGAAATTATAACCCTCTACAGGAGTTTTGACAAAATGACCACAATTAGGCAAAACAATCAGCAATAAGACAGTCAGTCTCCTAAAATGTTAATTCTGACCTGTTTTATTACAAGCACCTGTACTGTTGCTAGGTCTCTCAGTATGTATATCATGAATGAACAGTATGGAAATAAATAAAGGAGGTGGCAGCATTATTCAGGCCTGCATGTGTTCATGCATATTTTGGAAATGCTGTATAGTATATGAGATCTAAACTAATTAGAAAAGAAGGAGAAATGACACATACTGGATTTTTAAAAACGTTTAAATATTTTTCTTCACACATCTAAGATATTTATACTTGGATAAAAAAATTTAATAAGTGTCTGTTTATGATTAACACATGATTAATGGTCAAATGAGGCACAAGAAGTACAGTACAGTACAGTATGTCAAGAATAATCATTTACTGTACTTTATGCATGTATCCATTTCCTAACAGTTTCATTCAATTCAGGGTCTTGGAGAAGCTATCCTGGCAAGACCCTGGGTGGGACTCCAGTTCTTTACAAGGCATACATGGACATAGACAAACATGCATACAGTCACACATACAGTACGTGCAGACACTCATGCCAGGGGAAATTTTCCCAGAAGCCTACCAGTACATCTTTGGACCCTGGGAGGAAACTGGAACACTTGGTGAAAACCAACACAAATACAGGAAGAACGTACAAACTCCATGCAGTTAGTGCATGGTTTAGAATCAAACCAAGCCCCCAGTACTGTGAGATACTACACCACCATTCCACCACCATTCCACCCTCATTTATTTTTCATTTAATTTAAGTAATTTAACATGTGGTGTATTAAGTGTAAATTAAAATTTGCATCATAATACATATTTATACTGTAGTTAATTTAAATGAGTGATTTAAACATCTACAATTCTGAACTATGTAAATCTAGATATTGCCAGCCTGTAAGGTATTCAGATATGATCACATTTATTGAAATAGTAGAAAATAAAAGAGCATAATAAACACATTTAAAGTTATTTCATTATTCCACGAATTGCCTCTTTTCAATCACCATGTCCACTGTATATATTTTTGTCAAAATTTATATTGAATAAGGAGCTTTGTTTGGAAATAATCAAGATACTTCAAGCTAAAACACTAATTAACTTTCCACACTCACATCAAGTTTCCAACATCAAGAAGTGCTTTGCGGTTTAACATTTTTTTCACTACGTACTGTATGAGACGTGATATACCTGTAATTAGAAACATCTAATTTGAAGAAAACTGATTGTATTTTCTTAAACAATATGAATCTTATTTGTGAAATTACATTCATTTAAATTTGCCTTATAATATTATATAGTGGGAGAAAATAAAGATAAGCTGTCAAAACTGTTCTTCTTAATGGATCCATTTATAAGAAGACAGATTTGTCAGTCAGGGTGGGATATACAGTAAGAACAGCTCTTGTAATGAATTATGGGTATGAATATTAATTATAATGCGACAGGATATGGAACTCTCTTGTATCTTTTGACAGCTATTTCACCATTATTAGGGATCATCAGCATCCCATCCCTCTATTTATCTGTTACTTTGTCTATTTATCTCTACTTTTTCTATTTATCTAATCTAATTGTAAGTATAAACACACACAAGAGACAGCAATACACAGAAAGTGTCTATTAATGTACGTACAGGAGTGAAGTTCTTAAAGGTGCAGTTTTCTCCTTGGAACTTGCATTCCAACAACATGTCTTCTATCTGGTGTCCCAACCTGCTGATCATTTCTGTTGTGTTGACCTGGAAATGAGGTGGAGGGGCATACTGGCTGAAGTCTACCAAGTTGAGGACCATTTTCCTCCGATCCTCCCTCAACACCTGCAAGCTCTTTTCATTGACCGAGTGGTTGTAGTGCAAGAGATCCAGCCAATACCCACTATAGTAGAGGTCCATCTTGGTCAGACTTGACATGCGGAAAAGGTTATGATTGCAGAGGGTCACAGCTGGGAAAGAGAGATTCTGGGCCCACAGCATATGGATTTTGGTTACTGCAGGATAGGACAGTAGATAGTAAATGCGGTTCCAAGACCATGTGGACAGCAATCCAACACAGGCAAAGAAAGCTAAGAGCCACAGCAACCTACGTGGTTTGGAGCTGTCCCGAGCAAAGACATATTTAAGCCCATGTAACTTGGTATTCTTCACAAAAGATACCGTGATCTCCTTGACAGTCCGAACGTGCTTAAGTTCTGGGATCTGTGTCATTTGTTTTACCACGCTTGTAATGGATTCAGGAGTTATAGGGTCAGAGAAGTCATGTGCAGCTGCCATAGTTCGTCTACAGACCAACCAAGCAAGAAAGATGAATGATATTAACCATAAGGTTCTTGAAAATCATCAAAAATTGAAAAAGCAGTTTTGTATAATTTCAAACTATGTAAAAAATGGATTTCCCATAAGGACAGTCTAGCAGTATAATGCCTCCCCCATCCTTCTGTACTGTGCTCCCACTGTAGTAACAGAGTAGCTTTTTTGATTCCCTTTAACGAGCAAAAGAAAAACAGCACTTCACAAAGATGATGTGTCTCATACTTTGTAATAGTTTGCCAGAGAATAAAAAATAAAATATTTGCAATTACAAGAAAACATAAAAATAACAAGTACAAATAAAACAGTACACTAATCTATTTGATGCATCAGAAAAACATGCTAGGCAGTTTTTGTTTATCCTTACCACTTGTGGCAGATCATTTTTTCAAGGTTTCAACAAGATTGTTCTGTACAAATCCATTTAAAAACCTTCTCTTCTTTTCCTCAGAAGCAGCACTTGTCTTTGTCTGTATTCTTGCCTTGAATAAAACTGAAGGTAGAGGTTCCTGCAGTTGCCTTTTTGAGAGTCAGTCAGAGAGCCTAACTCCTCCCCCTCAGCTGGGAGATGTGTTTGTGTCTTAACTTGCAACAGGAGCGGAGACAGTTCCCATCCAGTCCAAGAGAAAATAATGAATTAACGGGGGGAGACAGTGGGACAGATGTTTTCTGAAATGAGAGACTTAAGCTGATTGCAGGAAATTTAATTAATGCCCGATTCTCAGTGGATAGTCATGACTAGATTGGAGAGTGGGCTGCATGTTGGAATCTCATCACAAGCTGATGCCTGGCAAGCCACAGAATATCAAAGTCCTGGCACAAAAGAGAGATTTTCATGCAAAGGCAAAAACTGTAGCATAACACAGATAAAATAGCACAGAGGAATGCACTGGTTTCTGACATGAGTAAAATGTAAGAAATTGAGGTAGGAATCTAAGCATTTCACTTACCCAAATACCATTCAAGCTAATAGATTGCATATTGCTATTGAGCTGATACAAAGTAATTATAAATTTCTTCTATGCTGGCTGATTGCAGTGGCAGTTAAACTATCTTTAATTTATGAAACTTCCATGCTTGGTATAGGGCTCAGAATGAACAATTACCAATTAAAATACCTTCACCTCTTTTGATACATACTGTACTGTATCATATTTTCAGAATAGGAGGAAAGTAAAATTATACTATATATTTAGATTACATCTTTAGTACTTAATGTTTTGTAATATTTTGGTCTGAGCACAGAAAACGAAAATTATATTTAAAATTATATATCAGTGTTTACTTACAATTTGGATTGTGATTTCATGGTCTTTTAAATTCATGCTGAAAGAAGGTTAAATAAACATTCTTTATAGAGCAAATACATATTATTATACTGTACGTAATACAGAAATATGAACTGTTTTCAAGCACTTCCAGTACCTTAGAATGCATTTAACCATTTAAAATATAAAATACATTTGTCTAACTTCTTTAATCATTACTAAGGATCCCAAGGCACTGTTTGACAAGGCTACACCTGAGCCGATAATGGTGTAAGAGACTACAGTCTCTGGTGTGCAGAATCTAGACTATTCTATGCCAACATGCCATGGAAAACTGGGATTATGAGACTAGCCTGAAGGAAAAATGGAGAAAAAGGAGCTCTGGGGAGACTGTTAACTGGGAATTGGGTTAGACAGGTCAGAATTTGGTGCCATTCATTAGTAAGAGGATTTTATTTTGCACTGCTTGTGACATTTAGTGGCCTTAATGTCAGTCACACAGGCAAAAGAAGAAGTTAGGGCCTCCCGAGAGTTCCGCTTTTTGACAAACTGCAGACACATTGTAATATAGGCATATAAACTGTACTCCTGACTTTATCATCTCATCATTCAGTGCCAAAATATAATTATGTGAGCTAAATAATCGATTTGACATCCAAACAAGAACAACAGATTACATTTTCATAGCGCCTATCTCTTAAGGCAGCGTTTTAGTCGACCTGGATTTATTTAAAATAAAACACATAATTAAAAACAATAATCCAAAAAGTCCTTGTTCGTCAGTAGGTTGTATTACAAATACCAAGGGAAATAAAGGGAGGAAGGAGCCTTAGGGTGCCACAGATGGATAAATGCATAATACTGTGCGGTTTTGGTTTTAGGGCATCATAACACTGAATATTACAGAACCTGCAATGTGAAGAAACTGGAAAAAGAGTACTAATAAAAAAGAGGTGACCGGCCAATAGAAGCAACATGATGTATTTCCAATTATAGAAGTGATAGCATTAAATATAAAAAAAGAATGCCTGCATTAAATTTCATAAGACTCAGGCATCGGTATTCATTGTTGGCTGATTTAATTCATGTATTATAATGCCCTTTCTAATCTCAGGCAGGAGGCATACAGATATTGTGCGAATGCTGTAATATATTGACAGAGGGGTGGCCACTGAATAATGAAGTAGGGGAAATAAAACCTCATGGCAGTTACTCATGGGCAGGGCTGGAGGTGCAGAGTTGCAGGCTGACAATAAATATTTACAAGGCCTGATCTGACTCTTGAATCATGGAAGCATTGAGAAAAATACTGACTTTTATTACATTTCTGAATTCTTATTGTGGTTTCTAGCCTATCTGAGAGAGAAATGCGTCTCTTCCCTGCAAATAAGCCCACAGCAATAGAAAGTTATCTCTGACACCTGAGGAAGGCTCCACAGCCAAAGTGTTGTGTCTCTTTCAGCATGTGTAACAGTTCTGTCACGACCACCAGCCAGCAGAGATCAACGGGTAAGCAAGCTAATCAGTACCCGCAGTGGGTTACTATTAACAAGCGCCGCCGCACGAGTTAACACACCTGCAATTGCTCTACCGTGCGGCGCGCCGGGTTATTTATACTATTCTAACCTACTTCCCGTTGCTCGGTATTGAGTTCACTTCTTGTTGCTCTGCCTAGCGTTTCTTACCCTTTTGCCTTCCTGGAATTCTGTCTACACCTTTTGCCTTCGGACTTCGGATCTCGTCTCGCCCCTTGGATTGTTTGCTATCTGTGCCTATTTTGGATTTGACCCTGCAGCTCTCTTTTCGACCACGATTCTGTCTCACATTTTGGATTGTTCGCCACCAGTGCCTTTACCGGATCTCGACCTACCTTATGCCTTCGGACTACGACTCAGCTCCTGGTTTTGCTCTGTTCGCTTATTTACCTCCCAATGACTCCTGCATCTGCATCGGATCCTTTTCACCTCTACAGAGCAGCGTTACAGAATACCGAGCCTGGCTTTTTTCTTCCCCTGTTTCGCCGGCTCCCGCACCAATTCCCGCCCACCACTCCCTCAACCTTACCATTTGTCCTCCTGGAGAAGTATGATGGCAATCCTGCAGGCTGCAGGGGCTTCATTGCTCAGTGTTCCCTGGCTTTTCAGCTGCTGCCTGAGCATTTTTCTACTTCTCGGGAGCAGATCGGATTCGCCCTTTCCTTGCTCACAGGCAAAGCATTGGATTGGGCAGCAGTATTGCTTGCTAGAGGAGATCAGCTGTTCTCTGACTTTCAGCTTTTTGCTGACCGTCTCCAGGCGTGTTTTTCTTAAAGCAACCCGGATTTGACTTGCCTTTGGCTTTCCTCTCTTCTCCAGGGCGACAGACCACTGCAAGATTATGTGGCTGAATTCCAAGCCCTCGCCACGGAGTCTGCCTGGAATCCTGAAGCTTTCGTTTGCCTCTTCTCAAAGGGTCTCTCGGAGGATCTAAAGGACCACCTGGTGCTCATGCCTTTACCCACCTGGTCTCTAGAGGCGGCTATCGCTCAGGTGGCTGAATTGGACACCGGCATTCGGCTTTGGAGAGCGGAGAGACACCCAAGAAGCAGACCTGTGCGCCCCATGGGTCGTCCCCTCTTGGTGCCCACCCTGCCACATGCACCCCTGTCCTTGGAGGAAAAGGAAAGGCGCTGTCAGGAGGGGCTGTGTCTGTACTGCTCTGTGTCGGGTCACCTGCTCGCTACATGTCCTTCGAGACCCCCACATCCACCTCGAGCTCCCCCACTGCCTACTGTAGTGCTGTTTTTTCACAATCCTCTTCAGGGCCTTTATTCCCAGCTTAGATTTCTTGGATGGACACGCACCTTCCCCTTTTGGTTTTTGGTGGATTCAGGGGCAGCAGGGAACTTTGTGGATGCCTCTTTTGCTAAGAAGTGAATATTCCTCTTGCTCCGCTTTCACCCCCTATCTGCATTCAAACTTTGGATGGGTCACCGATCGCTCCTGGATGCATTTTCCTGGCAGACCATTCCCTTACTGTTGGTGCCACTCACGTGGAGGACATTTCACTCCTTCCCCTGGATTCCCCTGCTTTCCCTGTGATTCTGGGCCTTCCCTGGCTCAAGAAGCATGATCCCCACATCTCCTGGGCCAAGAATTAGATCATTGCTTGGAGCCATGCCTGTCGTGACAACTGTTGTCGTCCTCCACTCAAGGTTGCTGCTGCAGTAAACCCCTTGGAAGAGCACTCTATTATTCCCCCCCAATATGCACATCTGAAACAAGCCTTTGACAAACAGAAAGCTCTATCGCTTCCCCCTCACCGCACCTGCGACTGTGTAATAGATTTGCTTCCAGGAACACTCCCACCCAAAGGACGGATCTACCCTCTCACTCACGCAGAGAATGAAGCCCTGCAGGATTATATCAAGAAGGCCCTGAATTCTGGTTTTATTCGTCCCTCCTCGTCCCCAGCCTGTGCTGGGTTTTTCTTCATAGGGAAGAAGGACGGCTCCTTGAGGCCGTGTATTGACTACAGAGGGCTGAACTCCATTACAGTCAAACATCCCTACCCCTTGCCTTTAATCCCAGCCGCTCTGGAGTCCCTACGTGGAGCGTCCATCTTCTCAAAACTAGATCTACGCTTATAATTTAATCAGGATCCGTGAAGGGGATGAGTGGAAGACGGCCTTTATGACCACGCACGGCCACTATGAATATCAGGTTATGCCTTTTGGACTCGCTAATGCCCCGGCGGTCTTCCAATCCTTCATAAATGACATCTTTAGGGACATTATTGGAAAATTTGTTTTGGTATACTTAGACGACATCCTCATTTTTTTCGCCGACCCTCAGGAACATGTCCATCACGTCCAGGAGGTCTTGTCCAGACTCATCGACAACCAGCTCTATGCCAAGCTTGAGAAATGCATTTTTCATGCTTCTAAGATTCAGTTTCTGGGCTACATTATTTCTCCCCTTGGAGTCGAAATGGACTCAGCTAAGGTCGCAGCTATCAATGATTGGCCTGTGCCTCGCAATTTAAAGCAAATCCAACGCTTTCTAGGTTTTGCCAACTTCTACAGGCAATCATCCGGAACATTAGCTCCGTTGTGGCACCCATCACGGCTCTGACCCGCAACCGACCTAGCCGGGGTAAATGGAATCCGGAGGCTAACCAGGCATTCCTGCGCTTGAAACAACTCTTCAGCTCCGCTCCTCTCCTACGGCATCCGGATCCCTCCCGGCCTTTCATTGTTGAAGTTGACGCCTCTGCCCATTGGGTTGGTGCAGTCCTCTCCCAGCGCCTCGAAGAGGATCGCCTTCCTCATCCATGTGCCTTCTTTTCCAAGAAGCTCTCTCCTGCCGAGGTTAACTACGATGTGGGCAATTGTGAACTCCTAGCTATCAAGCTGGCCCTCCAGGAATGGAGACACTGGCTGGAGGGGGCTCATCACCCCTTTGTCATTATCATGGACCATAAGAAACTGTCCTATATTCAATCTGCCAAGCGCCTCAAGTCCTGTCAGGCCCCTTTGGTCACTTTTCTTCTCTCGTTTCAATTTTGTTATCGCCTACACTCCTGGCTCCATGAATGGGAGGGCTGATGCACTCTCTCGGCTCCATGACCCCCCAGACCTGGTCTATACGCCTGAACCAATCATCTCTTCCAACAGAATTGTGGCAGTGATTCATTGCTCCATTGAAGATCAGGTCAGGCGTGCCCTCAACGGAACTACAGTTCCTCTGTGCTGCCCCCCGGATAAGCTTTTTGTCCCAAACAACTTGCGTTCTGCTGTCTTGCAGTGGGGGCATGATTCCCGGTTTGCCGGCCACCCTGGATGCAGACGCACTCTGGACCTCCTCACCAGGGACTTTTGGTGGCCTTCCATGCGATCTGATGCGGCAGAGTACGTCCGGGCTTGCCCGGTCTGTGCCAGGAGCAAGACTCCGCGCTCTAGGAAGGCTGGCCTCCTTCACTCCCTTCCAATCCCACACCGCCCTTGGTCCCACATAGCTGTTGACTTCATTACGGACCTTCCTAACAGTCAGGGTCATACGGTAATCATGGTGGTCTCCGATCGTTTTTCCAAAGCAGCCCATTTTGTCCCCCTCCCAGCATTGCCCACAGCCAAGGAAATGGCGTCTTTGTTTGTGCAACAGGTCTTTAGGATACATGGTTTGCCCGACGATGTTGTCTTGGACAGGGGACCTCAATTTGTCTCTGCCTTTTGGAAGGCTTTCTGTCAAGCTCTAGGGACCCATGTATCTTTGACTTCTAGTTATCATCCTGAGGCCAATGGTCAGGTGGAAAGGACCAACCAAAGCCTCCTGACCTTTTTGAGAGCCTTCACCTCCAGCTCACAGGATGATTAGTCATCACTACTTCCCTGGGCAGAATATGCCCACAATTCTCTTACCTCCTCCTCCACAGGTCTCTCTCCCTTCCTCTGTTCATTAGGTTATCAGCCCACTCTCATCCCTGTCACACCTCCAGACACGGCAGTGCCGTCAGTGCAACAATATATTTCCAAACTGCGAAGGACCTGGAGAATGGCGAGGACAGCTCTTATTAAGTTAACCCAGTGACACGCCAAATTCGCCAACCGACACCGCAGACCAGCCCCTCATTTTCGGAAAGGACAGTTTGTTTGGTTATCTACACGGAACCTACCTCTACATCAGCCTTCCAAAAAGCTTGGGCCCAGGTATATCAGCCCCTTCCGGATTCTCTCCCGGATCACCCCGGTTACCTTCCGCCTTGCTCTCCCCCCTACCCTCAGAATCCACCCCTCATTCCATGTCTCCCTCCTGAAACCCTTTTACCGCTCACCCCTTGCGGCTCCCCAACGTAGCCCGCCACCTCCTCGTCGCATTCAGGGGCGCCCGGCTTATACGGTCCACAAGATCATTGACTCCAGATGGAACCGCGGTACCCTTCAGTATCTAGTCAACTGGGAGGGTTTTGGCCCCGAGGAGAGATCTTGGGTTCCGGAGAAGGATATTTTGGACCCTACACTAATCAGCGACTTTCACAGGGACTATCCTGATCGGCCGTCTCGGGCGTCGGGAGCCACCTGTGAAGGGGGGGGTACTGTCACGACCACCAGCCAGCAGAGATCAACGCGTAAGCGAGCTAATCAGTACCAGCAGCGGGTTACTATTAACAAGCGCCGCCGCACGAGTTAACACACCTGCAATTGCTCTACTGTGCAGCACGCCGGGTTATTTATACTATTCTAACCTACTTCCCGTTGCTCGGTATTGAGTTCACTTCTTGTTGCTCTGCCTAGCGTTTCTTACCCTTTTGCCTTCCTGGAATTCTGTCTACACCTTTTGCCTTCGGACTTCAGATCTCGTCTCGCCCCTTGGATTGTTTGCTATCTGTGCCTATTTTGGATTTGACCCTGCAGCTCTCTTTTCAACCACGATTCTGTCTCCCATTTTGGATTGTTCGCCACCAGTGCCTTTACCGGATCTCGACCTACCTTACGCCTTCGGACTACGACTCAGCTCCTGGTTTTGCTCTGTTCGCTTACTTACCTCCCAACGACTCCTGCATCTGCATCGGATCCTTTTCACCTCTACAGAGCAGCGTTACAAGTTCTTGGGGTTTCCGTGCCACTCTTGGCTTGCCAGTTCATCCCTCACTGTCTGGACACAAACCCGGGTCCCTGGCATCACGCAACACAGAACTTGCTGGCTGAGCTAAAGGTGGCGGCTGAGATCCCTGTTACACACAGGGGTGTATTCGTTACACATGGAAAAACATGTACTTTTTTGTAAACATTTACATTTACTGTAATGTAATGTAATTTACATGTTTATGTAAACATAAACATTTAAATTTAAACATTTACATTTACCTCTTGCTGCTTTTGAGAACTTACCCACTTAGATGGGTAATAGAGATATAAAACTTTAGCATAACTTAAAGTAGCTACTGTAAATCTATTTTGTTTAAATTCTGCTACCTGGGTTACTGACAATCCTGAGGTCTTCCAGGATGATATTTTGCTTCTTTAATTCATTTCATCAAGTTATGCATTAATCCATCAATCTATTTTTAACAGCCTTACCCAAAACCAGGTGACAGGGAAGCCAGAACCTATATTAACTAAAACTAAACTAAAATGCACACTGCACTTCTGTAATATTGAATTGTGTAAGTTTCACAGTTTATTTTGTTTAAGGCACATTCTTTTTGAAAACATCACTTAGTCTGCTCTGAAAAGTTCCTTATTTAAGGCTATATATAAATAAAAATTCTATAATATTATATGCACATCTTGCTTTTCCATGGCAAATAAGATGCACTGAAACCGAAAAAAAAAAACAATAACAGTAAAAAAGCAATCAAATTCAGCAAATACATCTATTTTTATTTTCCATGAATTGCATTTTATCAGTAATTTAATAACATTCCTAGACACTTCCAATTTATTTGTAGTAGAGCATATTGCAGTTATAAATGGAGCATTAAGTTCCACAGTTCACAAATTTAGTTGAATACTGCATGCATCATATTAAGCTTAACCTGTTTAAAGTTTGGTTTTCTGAAAACTTATTTATTGTCCACATTGAAATACACATTTCCAGTTTTCTATTGGAGTGAAAAAAAATATTTTTTACATTTTATACATAAATATACATTATATATGTATGTAAAAGGTGGCACAGTGACACAGTGGTTAGCTTTGCTGCCTTGCAGCATTGGGGCCCTGGGATGAATTCTGGACTTCTGTACAATCTGTGTGGAGTCTCCATGTTCTCCACATGTTTATGTGGCTTTTCACCAGGTCCTCCAGTTTCCTTTCACAGTATAAAGACACACTGATAGGTTAATTACTGTAGGTTATAGGAAAATTGCTTGTCTGTATCTGCTTGTGATGGACTAGGGTATCATCCAAGGTGTACCATGCCTTGCGCCTGAAGTTTGCCAGGATAGATTCTGGCTCCCCCATGACCCTGAATTGGATTAAACACTTAGAAAATGGATGGATGGATATACTATATATAACAGGGCAAGTACTGTGCTAAATACTCCATTTTGGTTTCCCCCTTTTTTCATTATCCTTATATTTATACTTTTATTTCTAATTATACCACATTTTCTTCTATTGCAAATAACAATTTTGAACACTACAAAGGTTTGTGCAATAGTTTACAAGCACAAGTTACAGTTCAACTGAACTAAAGCATGCAGCTGTTTATCTGCTTATAAAAATAAAGTAATTTGAAAACAGTATATGACTGAAGCAAAATAAGTGTTTCATTTCTGCGGAGGACTGTAATGTTACTGTTCATTACTAAATCACCTATTTTTATAAATGGTATATATACAGTACGTAATTGAACCAAAGTATCTCTTTGTCCTACACAATCTGACATTTCATTTAGTACCCATCGCTGGGGGCTAACAAAGTTATTTTTAATGCAAGCTAGTTAACACTGAAACAAAAATGTTCTTATTACCAATTACTTCTAACAAAAAAAATACTAGAAGTGTTTCCCAATGTGTTTTTATAATTTACTAGAAAGAGCATAGAATGCAAAATATAGTAACATAATGAATTAGCACTTGTATGTAAAATTTATCATCTAAAGAAATAGTGTACACTGCATTGCACATTAGTGCATGACACAGTAGTAAAACATTGTAGAACCATTGAGTAATAGAGTTAATTTTATGTTATCATTAATGCATGAAAAAGAAACTGATACAGAACTAATTCTAAATATTACCCATCACATTTTGTGTATAAATGTAATTGTGAGCTATCAATGCTTAGAAAATATTGCCTAGATGTAATATAAGAGGTAGGTAGAGGTAAGAGGTAACTTTATTCTCTATGGGTTGAGTTACCATTGGTTTGATTGCATTGTGCAAGACAAAAGAAGCATTAACTTGTGCTGAGCAAAAGGATATCTTAAGTACTATAGCTGCTACAGCAATCTAAAGGATAGTAGAATGAAAATAAACATGCACATTGGGTGTCATTTACTGTTTGTAACCAAGAAATGCGAGAACCATATCATTTAAGTAAAAGATACAGATCCAGCCATTCAAAATGGGTGAGGTATTTCGCGGCATACCCCGGTGGACGTGTCACGGTATCATGCGGTATCACGCATTTCACGTGTGTCACGTGACTAACTATCCGGCGTCGCCTTGTAAAACCGCCAGGGGGAGCTTAACCTCTCATGTACAGCATTTGAGTCTTTAATTTTGAACTGTGTATTACAGCATGTTAATCATCAGTCATTAAAATGTTGGTATATTTTATGAAAGCAAGATTGCTCAGTTGGACAAAAGTACACAACCTACCTTTATCAGAAATATTTATGCATCAAAGCCTTTACTGAAGATATTACTAATAGTATTAATAATGGATGACTTTGGACAAGCTGTATACGCAAAGTATAATTTCTTTAGCACATTTGTACAAGCACTTGGAATCTGTCCAAGCCATACTTTGTCAGGCATTTTGTTTTACTTCAACGGGCATAAAAACTTCCTTGCTTTTAACAGGGCGTTTCATAATTTCTAGCTACGAAAATGATTTAAAATGCGACACCTATCATTCAACTAGAGCTTAAAATATCACAAGGAAAAATACACACCGGTATTCCATTTCTCCCTAAACATTGTAAGCTTCGAAGTCTTTAACTAACGTGATACCGGAGTCAACAAGCATACTTTTAGAATTTGATTAAAAGGGAATATAATATGGAATCGCGTATCTAAAGAATTTAATAACGGTATGATTATATCCGTGTACTGCGGCAGGGCTGTGTAGGGCTGTTTCGCCTGCCAGATCATGCGAGCTGTCTTGTAGCCTACTGGTCTAGGACGTGACTACCAACTGGCAGGTTGTGTGTTCGAATCCAGCTGGTGCTGGACTTTTCATTTTTATTTATTTATTTTTTAATCGCGTAACATAAACATATTACCGTATGCAAACTGTACTGTATACAGTATGTATATGTATATTTAATGTCTTAACTGTACCCGTTTAATTGAATTAAAAAAAATTATTTAACACGAACATTAAGCTGTTTATATCTTCCGCCTGAGAACAGTCACCCGTTGCTACCCAACGCAGAATTGTGATTGGCTGACACTATCTGACACCCCTCTGATTGGAGAAAAAAGACGTGCTGGTTTGCTATACACACTGTGCCAGGAAGAGGATTTCTTTCTATTCAAAACGTGTATTTTAAAAGTTTAAGAAGTAAAAACCTTACACCATACACAGATTTCTAAGCTGATCAGGATCGTTATCTTTGTCTTATGCATAATAATGTTCACCGCTCTGTCCAGCAAATTAATAATAAACTTTATTTTATAAAGCGTTTTAAACGAATAAGTAATTAGATTGCTCATAAACCTAATCACTTGCTTTTTCTTTTTATTTAGGCTCAGATTTCAACTATAGATCGTATTATTAATAACCATAATAACAACTAACCAACAAAAACAACCATATAAACATAATGGTGGTGCTGGACCTTCCAGTTTTATTTATTTTTTAATCGCGTAACATAAACATATTACCGTATGCAAACTGTACTGTATACAATATGTATATGTATATTTAATGTCTTAACTGTGCCCGTTTAAGTATTGAATATTCATATCTAATTTTACCACTGAAGGGAAATCTTAACATAAACATACAGTATATGGCTGGTCTCGGTACTTTAAAGAAAAAAATACACACCAGTATTCCATTTCTCCCTAAACATTGTAAGCTTCGAAGTCTTTAACTAACGTGATACCAGAGTCAACAAGCATACTTTTAGAATTTGATTAAAAGGGAATATAATATGGAATCGCGTATCTCAAGAAATTAATAACGATATAATTATATTCATGTTGCAAAAGAACTGCAACGGACATAAAAACTCCCTTGCATGGTTTCATTACGACCAGAATCGGTCTTGAGATATTTTTAACTTGATTTACAGTATTTGAGAGGTATGTCTTAACACCGATACTACAGTGCTTAAGTACTGCTCACGTATATGTTTCTAGGTTTATATTATGCATTTCATACGGTCAAATTACTTTTGAGCAACTAATAAGAAGCGCGAAACGGTATGCGTTTTACTTTCGTTTTGTGCTGGGACCCGTGGATTGATTAGAGATATCAAGTACATACAAGTCATTTTTTAAATGTTGTAGTTCGTCTTGAAAAAATGTTACGAGTACATCATCTATCAACAATTACACAGGTTCTGTTTCCATATTGCGGATTTTGGTTACGTAATATTATTTTCTAGATTTCACGTTGTGAATATGATGGGATGTCTGATGGGATGTTTCTAAAAATCCATCCTCTGTAAAACGTCTTCTCTAGTTGTCCTGTATATGTATTCGCTAATGAAGCTGTGTGTTCTGAGCCTGGATCTCTACATTTCTGTATGAACCAGCTTAGAGGGCTAAAGACAGCTTGTGTTTAAATTGACTTGATGTGACTTGTTCTGTGCCAAGTCACATTATTTTATAGCGTTTTAAAACCGTTATCAAATACAGTGTTACTGTAGTTTACTGAGTCCCATGTCACATGGTCTGTGATTGAAACCTGTAAAACCGGTTTAATTCGTCACAGCCAGCACTCTTCAGGTGTGAGGGTCTTCTGCTCAGAATGAAACGCTAAAATGTTTGTGTATATTCTAATGGTAGTGGGGGCTGGGTGTGTGGGAACAGGTTTGGTTGAAATTGCATTGATCTATGTTCTTCACACCTGAAACATTTTCTCTGAAAGCATTTTCTTCGCAGTTTAACCGATCTTGTTACAGCATGTTACAGTTTACTATTATTAACCATATTAATTTTAAGTGCTTAATGTAAAATCTTGTAAAAATATATTTTCATTGTTCAAATATACATTAAGTCTGACTATCATATAATAAGTTAAATACAAAACTAAAGAAAAAATAGGGTTAAATATAATTCAAAATATTTTGCTAACAACGTTAACTGTTTATGAATAACAAAATGTATTAACTAAGGAGTAAGATGGCACAGTTGTTAGTATGTTTTTTGTTTTGTTTCTTTTTCATAAATACAACAGTAGTACCTGATGTCTCAGTGGCATTCAAAATTAAATTATGCATGCAAACCTGTGAACTAAAAAGATAACTAAGTTATCCATCCATTATATTCCATAATATCCATGAAATATATGGCGCTGAAATACAGTATGTGTGACGCATAAAAGACACCAAGGGATTGGGTGAGCTCCCATCACAAAAAAAAAACTGCGAACCTGCACTACAGCGACCATAGTACAGTATGGAGACCAAGGCGTTTTACGGGAAGAGACGGGGTGCTTCTGCCGCCCCAGCTTCCAAAGAGCGAAGGGTAAGCAAATACAGCAGACTTCATCTGAAATACGCGATTACAGCGCATATTACAAGGTATTATTGCCGTTTTGAATTTTAAATTCAATTATAATTATTTCTTCGTAGCCTTTTCTTCAAGAAAACACCGCACGGGCGAAACGATCTACCACCAGGACAGTAAAAAAGAAAGCGGTAAGACGGAAAAAAAGAAAAGTTTATTTTGACTTCTGTTCCGCGACTGATGAATACTACTGTGTGACTTTATTTCTTACATGAATTATGTTATTTTGCCACAGGCCGTGGGTCTCTGCTCTCGGCCACTGGCCAGGGTGCCAACCTGTAGAAGCAGCACCTGTATGGAGACATTTCGGCAGCAGCGGGAGCATTACGATGCATTACTGGGGAGGATTGGGAGGCTAGAGTTCCAGCAGTCAAACAGTTGAGCAGCTGTCTCCCGAAAAGTGCCTCTCCCCGCCGCACAGGCTGCAATGCCTGGTGGAAGCTCTGCCCCCCGCAGAGCACAAACCGCCTCAGGACACTCCATCCCGGCCTCTCAGTTCACCACCGCGCAGGAATCTGTTGATGCTGTCCCCGCCGGCTATCTCCCCCCAGGAAGCACAGCGGAATTAAAAGATGCCAGTGGGACGAATAATTCTCCCAGATGTCCAACTGCTACCCATCACCCAGGAGATGGAGGGGGGGTTGTACTTGCAGTGCATCGGCATAGACGGGAAAGCAAGAGCCGACCGCTACGCCGCCCTCGTGTTTCGAAATCTTGTGACTTTTGAAATTTACTGGGGGTGGACCACGTCTGTAAATTTCGATGGGTCCAGAGGCAAAAGTGCCTTGCCTTGCAATCTCCGGGAAACCATTAGTACGATGGTGAATCGGAGATTCTCAACCCTTGCTGCGTACGACTGGAAAAGAATTCGTGATCGGATCAACGAAATGCTTCGTAGGAGGAGGCGGTCTTTTCCTCTTGTGTAACAGTCTGTCCACAAACAAAACATTCCTGTTAGACAAGAGGAATTGAAAAAAAAACAATTTTGTCAATGAAAACCGGTGTGTGTGTCTCTCCCTGCTGGATGTCCCTCTTGTGCTCACATGTAAATGAGTGTGACTGAAAATTGCCAATCTTGCACTAAACCATTTCAAAATACTTCAATTTAGGTCACGATTTATGGAAAGGGTGAACACACAAACAGAAAAATATTTAGTCAGTTGAATGGCAGCATACAAATAAATGATAAAAAGGAAGATTTATGTTGTTAATAAGGTTCTGGACATTTTGGAAACACACTCTTCTTCAGCTGGTTAAAAAATAAACATAACAGCAGTGCTTTTAACTACTATAGCTAACTCATTTTACCCTTATTTTGTCAAAAAGAGCTTCCTAAAATTCTTGTACAATGACATTTTTTCTAGAAAGACTATTACTTTGGAGCATATAATAATATGTTAGATAGTCATATAGCAGTTTTGTGTTCTTTGATAAATTGAAGAGCTGTGAATACAGTTGCATGTTTTTTGTGGACGTTGATTTAGGCAGTTCCATTGCTTTAGTAAGATTACAAAAAAAGTTAAAATTGAGAAAGCATTATAAAGTATTTTCTTTACTCACAATTGAAGAGTTATTTTTATATTTTCCCATGTCCGTCACCTGACGGATACGGTAAGCCTGAGCCTATCCCAGAGGCACAGGGAGGAAGTTAGGATTGAGAGTAATATTATTTTTCTCCATGGGATAAGCTGCCAGTCCATTGCAAGTCCCTGGATGAATGGTCGATTTAGATTGGCTAATCGAATATACAGCTATCCACATGTCTCAGTAAGGAACCAAGAACACCTGTCAAAAAATCCAGGCAAACACTCAAACTCTACATGGACAGATGCCTAAGCCTGTAACTGAGAAGTAAGGAGTAGTGGCTTGACTACTATCTGGAGGCCTGTGGGCTCACATCCTATGGTGGTTACGGCTGTTGTCCTTTGAGCAAGCTGCTTCACTGAAATTACTCCAGTAAATTCTCTGATATTTGAATGGGTCCCCAGGACTTCACTAGAAATGAGAATTTATTATCTGTTGATTTACCGGTACAAATAAGCCAGAGCTCTTGAATTGCAAGGCATCAGCAAATCATGCCCTTATGATTATATTATGCCCTTAATTTCTTATAAATTCCTTTCAAATGGAACATATATGAATAAAGAAGAACATGTACTGGGTTTCTAAAATGACTAATGTATTGTATTTTACCAACCAAAAAAAGTTTTTATGGTGTGATTAGGAATACTCCTTTTAATAAGTTGAATATAGCAGCTTATGTAGAACAGACAAAACAAGTTACTCAGTAATTACTTTGTTTTGCAGTTAACCTTCTATGTAAGACTAATGCCGACAGATGTTTTACCATGATTAACAATATATTGATTGCCTATGTCTACATAGCCTATTTCTCTACAAAACAGTCAACTTGGGAGAACATTAGAATGGTTGTTAATGAGAAAAAGGCAACTAATCAAACTTCATTGGTTGCCTAAGGGCAAACACACTTCCTGAAATAATGTTTGGTCTTGAAAGATTTCAGATCATCTCTGACAACAGTCTGACCTGTGAGACCTTTGTAAATATCCATTGCTTTTAGTTTGCTCCTAATGATCCATCAATGTACATTAAATCATTTAGATTATTTGCCAAAAGATTACACAGAGTTCCATAACTGATTTGAAGAAAATATTAATAAAATTCTATATCATCCAAAAACTGGATCTTAGGATCCCAGATTGTATCTTAAGTAAAAACATTGTCTTTAATTGCATTTACTTTTTTGTTATTTTGTCTTTAAGATATGTTTGAAAGTTTTCTGTCATATAGATTCACAGATTGAAGATATCACTAAACTGTCAAAATATATAACATTTAAAGATATTTTGAGTTGTATACAGTATCACCTGAAAAACTTATTTTTAAGGTTCTCCATGTCTTCCTTGATAATACCATATTTTTTACGAAGATATTTTTACCATATTTTTTGATGTTTCTAAACATACATATACCTCATTGTGAGAAATAAACAATGCACAGTCCTTCCCTTAAAAAATCAACAGAATGGGAGTAAACAATGAGAAAAATGAACAGAATATAAGGAAATACAGTATAGTTAAAAGCATAGCACTATGCATCATTTTGGTCACAGCCTAACAAATAAACCTACAGTATGTGGAAATAAATGCAGAAGAGAATTGAAATATTTCTTTTTTACACAAAGAGTTGTGTTTGTGTTGAAAAACTAATTGTGCTGGGGCTTCAGTGATTAAAGCACTGTTTTGTCCGGGCCCTGTTATCTAGACATCAGTACTTGAGGTCTGGGCTACCATTAGCTAGCTGTGACCAAAATCACCCACCAGAGCAGAGACAGCCCATTGACCAAGTATAACTGGAGCTGTCTCTGCTCTGGAGTGTTAGATTCAGACATCTTTCTGCTGAATCAACTATGAAATAAGAGCCAAAAAAGCCCTATAAGAAATGGAAATGAAAACCTCTTAAAAACAAATTTCCTTGGTGTGTTGTTTTTATCTAGAACACTGTCTTAAGAAAATCAGAAATCTTGCTCTCTTGCCCTTCTGTGGGAATTGCACAGATTTAATCTATATCTTTTGATTACATATTTTTTAATTTCTTAAATAACCTGCCATTTTTTATTTGGATGTATCTGGATGTTAAACAAAACCACCCTAATGTACTTGTCCTTTGCCATAGAAATCACTTTCACTGTTTCATAATTTCAAGAGTCAGCACTTACTCACTTTCCCTAATTTTCTAAAACAGCACTTTTTTAGAAGCTAAAATGCCTGTGATTCTTTTTTTACAATGCTTTTACACTTTACAGCACTGTCACTAATACCAAGCTTAAAAGTGTCTTATCTTTGAGGTACCATCACAGTCAGCAAAAAAGTTATCTCTTCCCATATTAATGTTCCTTGACTTTGCAACAATCTAGTGATAACTGGTTTTATTTCCTGCTATTTGACAGCCAATGTGCTCATTTGCCAATACAGCAGCCTTTTTCCCAATAGTATCATGACATGGCTGCATATTAATGAGCAAATTGGGATGTAGAGAATGTTAAAACATATTCTTTCTAGAAGTGCTCTATCACTACAGTTAAACAAAATACAGGAGACTGCTTAATGTTCTTTTTTTGAACAAGTTTAATAGAAGATCATTAGAAAGGACTGCACATCTTTTAATGCACCCAAAAGTCAGCTATTAATATAGAAAATTAAAATAACTGCCGAAAACAGAATCTAGGCAGAACACATGGAACTATTAATATATATTTCATGTCTAACAATTTATTCCTACTTTACCCAACTTTCTAAAGTTGGCCATGCTAAACGTAGATTGTCATTCACTGCATTCCTTGACTTTAACACAATTGTACCCTGGCTTGCTAATGTTCCAGAATATTTTATCATGCTTTATCATGCACTCTGCTATACTTTTATCATGACTTCATGGTGCTTAAGTAATTTACTTTGATATAACAACAACAGCAACAACTACAACAACAACAACAATAATAATAATAATAGTAATAATAATTCCTTACAGTTATACAGTATAGCACTTCTCTGGACACTCCACTTAAAGCACTTTACAGGTAATGGGGACTTCTCTACCAGTACCAGTACACTCACCACACATCAGCTGTCAGTGGGGAGGAGAATTAAGTAATGACGCCTTTTCATAGATGGGGATTATTAGGGGGTCATGATTGGTAAAGGCCATTAGGAAATCTGGCAAGGACGCTGGGGTTACACCCCTTCTCCTTTACTTTTATATACAGGTACCAGAGCAAACATTCGTATAGGTTGTAAAACAGAAGCAAAGCAAATTTCAGATTTGTTGGCTTTTACCTTATTTTGTAGGAATAGGTGCTTGTATAATACTTTATATACACCGAGGAACCCGAGAGGGGGGGAGAATGAGTGCCCCAGTTGGATGTCAATGGAATGAGGCAATAGACATTGCAATGAGTAAGGAATGCAATTGTAGCAAAGTCTGCAAGAATGTGAGGGAGCTACAGATTAATCAAGCAAAGATGAGATGTTTGGAGGGAGTAAGAGCAACACAACACTCAGGTGTCTAACCTGGTCAGACGCAGGAGAAGCCAGGCCTAGAGTCACCCCACTTTGCTCGTAACCTCCATGTGTTGCATGTTACCTCTACAAGCACGCTTTCAGAGAGTAGAGGAATCACATGGCCAGCATCATGCAAGAAGTCACTGTGGTACTAGTTTGATGACAATGTGAACAAAGTGCTGGAGGTAACTCTGAAAGCTGAAGACAGCTGGAAGCTGCAAACTAGGATAACTATCATAATGTGTCTGCCTTCAGAAAAGTTTGGTGTTGAGGAGAAGAAACTCACCAAAGGGACCAGAGGACAGTTAAGATCCACAAAGTCAGGCAGGAGCTGAAAATCCTGAGATGTCAAGTCAAGTGGGTGAATGAGGATCAGCGTGCAGCCTTGGCTGAGCTTCAGAGCATTTTGAGGAAACGATTCCTAGCGCTGCAGCAGTCTGAATGATGTCGGAGACAGATCTTTTGGAAGAAGCTGTGGAAAGGAAACTCACCAAGTACAGAGTCACTGGGCTAGCCATAACAGTAGCTGGAAAGGAATGTTCATGCCAGTCAAGGTCGGATGCAGATGTTTTGCAGCTCAATCACTGTTTAGAGGTCTAAGTGCATTGCGCATCATGGGGGAGAGAAGGGGATGTGCCATCCACAAAATGACCGAAGTGTCAGAAAGAGCCTCAAGATGGCTCTGGCTCAAGAGAGATCCAGTGAGATTAGTTTAGGGTTGTAGCGGCAATACTAATTAATAAGCCAGAATTAAGTGTTTCTGTGCTTTCCCTGGGAGATCTCTCTCTCTCTCTCTCTCTCATCTTTGTGGTGCAGGATACACAGAGGCCATCCCATGTGGTTTCTGATTTAAAGTGCTTTCTTACTGATTAGGAAACATTCCCAGGATTAGGGATTCTCCAGCTATCATAATGGATGGGCTATTCCTGGTGCCGGGATGTCTGCTCAGGCCCAATCGGACAATACAAAAACCTGGTTTATTGCCCTAGTGTCAAGAGGTCAATGTTACTCTTTCCTACAGTTGACCGACCAGTCAGGAACCTGTAGGGCGTGGTAACTCCACATGGGTTTCAGATGCCCGCCAAACTCTTGACCAATCAACAGCCGTATGGTTCCCCATTAAAAGGCATTCTACAGGCTCAGAACCTTACTCCTCGAGCCACTCTTGCGCTCTCTCAGACTTAATTATGTGACTGCCATTGTTGTCTGAGTGTGGGACTTGCAAAAGTGTTCCAAGCCAAGCCAGGGGGGAAGCCATGCATAAAGACAGATCTGCCCGAGGTTGAGCCCCACCCTTCCCTGTCTCTCCATAACAAATACAGGATAGTGGAGGGAGAAAACGGTACCTGAGCCTTCCTCTTCTCCCCTCCATTTAGTTCCCTCCCCTTTCCTCTCCAAATTCTCTCTTGTGTCTTAAGGTGCAGAAGACTGTGTCCAAAATCCTTTTATTTTGAGCCCTCTCATAAAGGCATGTATGTTTCCTTCCTGGACAGAGTTTAGGACTTTGGAAATATTCTGTATATTCTATGGGAATATTCTGTGGGAAAATGAAGGATGGGAATATTCTGGTGATCACAGGAGGTAGGCAGACGAAACAAATGGGGGCTAGGTAACACCCCTGATTGTGCGGTAATCAATGGGCATCTAGTTAAACAGTGCATCTCTTAATCTTTGTGGATTACTTTGTGATTGGCAACCGTCATGTGCCAAGAAGGCTTTGTGACCTTGATTAAAGACACGAGAAAAAAAACCCAACACCAACCCTGAAAAAAGACTGGCCATTAAATGTATACTTAAACTAAACATAGCTATCCCCAAGCCACTGCCCTACTGTATATCCATTTCTGTCAATCCGTGACACTAGGACAGGACAGCCCCTATATTATTAATAAACATAGGGGCTGGATAAAAAAAAACATTATTTGGAAACTGTTTCAGGTTAAATAGCCCCAATCTAGACAAGTAAGTATTTATGACGTCATGCCCAAATTTGTGCAGAATTAAATTACTTCAGAAAATATGTACACAACAGTCCTTATTGTTATAACTCTAAACCAAGGATAGATAGACCTGATCCTGGGGGGAAGAGGTATCTGCAGGTTTTCAATCTATTCCCACTCTTAACTACCTAATTTGGTTTAGTATTGGTTGAATGGGACAACTTTTACAATTTCTCCCAAGATTTCAAGTGCTGTTGCTTTTAAGAGACCCTGTGCCAGAATTGGGACAGAATTATGCCAAACCTGCTTCATATAAACCAGAAAATATAATCTCAATTGTTTTTTTTTAATTTTTATCATTTTTGTATAGCTTATTTTATTGATACTAATTTACATATTCATAATTTGCTAATCAGAAGTTCCAAAATACCTTCTGTTTTAGCCATGTTGTATGTTAATATACCTTGATATAGGTACAAATGTGCTTCTACTGTAATGAGGTTCTTGTGTATTCAGTAATCTATCCATCTGACATAAAATAAACAGTATATTGTGCCATCCAAATGTATTCATACCCCTGATGAAACAGGAGAAATATCCATCAAGTAATGGAAAGGTTTACAGACTGGATGATGTTTTGTGGTTAAAAATAAACACTGTGCAATAATCTTAATAGTACTGCTAAAAAAAGTGAGAAAATATGAGGGTCACATTTATTTGCACCCTTGTAGTTAGTTATTTGGAAAGCAACCCAAAATAACACTGATAAGCATGTGCAAAAAGCTTCATTTTCATTTAATCTGATCACACGACATACAGTAGTTTCAAAATTAATTCAAATTATATGTGTGATGTTTGAGTTGCCTCTTTTTGTGACTGGTCCTTAGAAGAGGCAACTCACTTTCCTTGCAATCCAGCAGTTATGAAAGCCACGTTCCCCACTGAGGATTTAGAATGGTAGTTTTTGACACTTTGTATCCTGAAGATGCCAGTGTGCTTTGGAGATCTCCAGCTCTTGCTTTATAATTACAGTTGCCTCCAAAGCCACTTGTTTCACAGCCTGTGGTTGCAAGATACTTTTGCATTCTCTACCTTCCAGAGTGGCTATGGTAACAGTACCAATGTCTACAAAATGGACTCTGCTGTGAAAAAAAGCAGTAGATTCAATTTTGTAGATTCTTTTATACCCATTCCCCGCAATTTTATATTCAAAGAGCTCTCTGACCTTTATGATGATGCATGCTAATACTGAATATTTTCCATGTCTTACCTCCTTTTATACTACTGGGAAGAAGGAAGCTTTAAAGGTCTCTATGTAGTTCTGTAGATCTTTTAAAGTATAGATATACAGTATATACTGTATATATTGAGGCTTCCATTGTACTTCCACTTTTTTAATATATATATGGTATATTTCTTGATCCAATTGATAACTCATTCTGCTTTATAATGTCTTTTTTGTTTCACTGGGACTATGAATAAATCTGGAAGGAATTATAGAACCCGCATGTCTAGAAATTAGAACATAAAACACTGAATTGAAATAAAAAGCAATAAAACTGAAAGGCAATAGATATATTTTTCTCAATGGTGTATTACAAGAACTGGTTATAAGGGTGTCTATACCAGAGTTACAGTCACTCATCGGCTCAGACATTTTCCTGGTTTCTATAGAATTAAGCATATGACTCCATGTCTGGAAGGGAGGCCAGCAATAGCGATTTTTGCTCATACTGTACATCTGGGTGGATTGGTGAAGCTGGATAAAGTACCTCATTCGAAAGGTACTGGAATAAAGTATCCCTGTATAGTATAAAGCTGGTCAGTATATATACTGTATACTATATATAAATAAACTGTATCATGGGAAGAACAGTTTCTGGTAAAAAATGCAAAGTAGATTGTTGTTGTTCAGTTTAGATCCCCATTCTTATCAGGTCTAACATAGAGATTTTAGTTAGATATGGTTTTGTCCTAAAGAACGGTGTAAATACAGTACTAAAATGTGATGAGATCCTTCTTCACCAAATATTCTATGTCCTGTTAAATTAAACATTCTTTAATTTAGCCTTGAATTGGGATAAATATTTCATAAGAGATCATGTTAATGAAAGTCAAGGATATTTCCCATTTCCCCTGTAACTGTCCTAAAATGATTTATATAAAACAATATCATTACACAAAATAATTATAAGAGAAAAATGCTTGGAGTGCTTTTAACTGAGAGTATTTCACAGCACTGCCCAAGCTCAAGATTGAGTCATGTCTGCTCAGAATTAGGTTTTCTTTCTGAGGTATAGTTCCTTTAATATAAAAGATAATCATGAAGGTACAGTATATTTACACTTTTTTGCAATGTTTTTAATGTGTCATAACCATTTTAATCAATTTTGCTGTGCATACAACACTATGTGATTAAACTAATATTTATAAATGTATTTTAATTAATCTTAACTGATAGGAAGATCTAGATTATTCAACTGTAAGATAATGACACAACTTTTTCTTTAAAAGCTTGAGGGAGCTTCTAAGCTTTCTTGGTTAAAAAAGTAATGAGACATTGAATAGATCTTAATTTGCTCTTGGGAAAAAGAACTGCTGTTACTGAGTACATCTCAGGCCACCTTCTGTGTCTTTTTCTCATCAGTGCTTGTAGTTCATATTGGCAGCACTTACAGGAGGATTGATATATTAGAGTCATTCCACATTACATAACGGAATTTTGTGTTTATAGACTGCCTATATCAGGACACTGTATTCAAGGAAACTGCTGTGTGAGATTTTAACAGATACTATTAAAATTGTACTAATTTGAACACTTACATTTCTAACATTGCACCAAAATCAATTTTTTTTTACAGAAACTTGCATGACATTAAACAAATAAAATCTTCAGGTCAAATGATCAAGACTAGCAAAAAAATGTACTATTTATAACACACCATCTTGTGTTTCAGTATCCCCTTTCCTGGCTATAAACATTTTCCTTTATTTCAGAAGTGAGTGAGTGACTCACACACATTTTAAAAGTTTTCATTGTTAGTCAGTTTTAATGCATCTCACCATAACTGCATATTGTCGGGATATCATGAATACTGCAGATGAAAGAAAAACTCATTAAAACTTTTTATTACACAAACATATTTTTGGAGGATTGAACAGAATGTTAAGCCACCTTATCTTGCCTTTTACTGCTCATTGTTAAAATAAAACATTGACAGGCTTTTTGGATAATTGCAGATTGAAATCAATTCAATCCCCCAGCCTGACTCAATGTTATTTACATAGTTCAGTGACCTGACATTGAAACCAAATCTTTCTCCATTTCTCAGTTACTGAAGTTTATAATACTTAAGGGTAAAGGAGCTTAAAAACCATTCATTTCATTGATTAATTGGGTACTTCTGTGTTCAATGAGCATGTTAACTATGTGCTAAACAAAAGTGCAAAATAAAATTTGACTTTCAGTTGCAATATGTCTGTATCCTTCCAGCACAGCATAAATATTTTATTATTAAAATAAAAAAAGCGTTGTATGTATTCCCAGTGGCTGAATGTTTATCTTAAATACCTGAAGGGTCATATTTGTTAAATGCTGAAATATTTAAGACATGTCAATTTTCTTTGGAATATGACACCAAATTAAAGGTATTGAGGAAAGTAACATTGTGATTTGGGACAGAATGAAAAAAGGCTTCCATTAGCCAAAATAATTTTCAGATGATTTGACTCATATCTCATACTGGTGTTTTAGTAGTTTTATTATTTTTATTACATATTACTGTAAATGTTTTTTTATGTGGGTAGCTGCGTCAGCATGCGTAGGCTGCAAAGGAACAAGTAATAGGTTTATTCCATGCTGAAAAAAAAGAAGAAAGAGAAAACAACGTTTCGGCCGTGGAGCCTTCTTCAGGTGTGAGAGAGACAGGGCAGTAGGCAAAGGTAAACTAGCTGGAGAACAAAGGTTGGGAGGGAGGAGGAATGAGAGGCGGGAGCAGGGGACAGAAAGAGAGGCCAATCAAGAGGTGCGAAGTCAGAATGGGTGCAGAGAGGTGTGAAATGAAACTTCCAATGAATGGAGAAAATTTAAAAGAACAGTAGTCTGTCGTTAAGGGAAGGGAGAATGTGTGATCCTAGCTGCAGAATAATTTTTGTTTTGGTGGTCTTTCTGATGTATGAGTTCTGAAAACCGTCTTTGAGAACACAGACGGAGAGATTAGAATATCCCGCCTCTCACTCCTCCTCCCTCCCAACCTTTGTTCTCCCGCTACTTTACCTTTGCTTACTGCCCTGTCTCTCTCATACCTGAAGAAGGCTCCACGGCCAAAACGTTGTGTTCTCTTTCTTCTTTTTTTCAGCATGGAATAAACCTATTAATGGTTTTTTATACCTTTCTGGGTTGCTCAATGGTTAGCATTGCTGCCTTGGACTGCTGGGTCCCTGGGTTCAATTGCAGACCTGTTTTGCTATCTCTGTGGAGTGTATAGGCTCTCCTTATACTGTATTTGTGTGACTTTCTGTGGAAAATTGTCCTGGGGTGTGTTTGTGCCCTGTGATTAACTGGTCTCCTATTCAGGTTGTACCCAACCTTGCTGCTGTTGCTTGTAAATATAAGCTCTGGCTCCCCTGTAACTCTGTATTTAATAAAGAATGTATGGTGTATTTTATGCTTCTTTTACTTATTTTGAAGCTCAAAGTTAAATTAAGAGATACTCAGTGTTTCAGCCATATAAAAGAGAAAATTTCAAAGCCTATCAGACTTTCTAAACTCACTATGCATTGCCCTTTCTAGATATTCCAGCAAAATGGCTTCAAATACATTTAATAAGAGATTTTAAATCATTTAAATTTTACGGGCAACAAATAAATATTCTATGGTGCTCTGACAGCAATTAGTAAACCAGCAGCCTAAGGAGAAACAACATAAATGGAAACACTTTGGGAATACATTTAATCGAGTGTGGGATGTGTAAAAAGGTAGACATGAAACAACTGGGAAAAAGCTGTGGCTCAGCATGGGGAAATATTATAAGCTTAACATTTCTCATCATCAGCTTCTTTCCAAACTAAAGGATGACTCATATGGTATGTGTAGTTTATGGTGCATGGTGATAAGCTTTGTAGTAATGAAATAAAGATATAAAATACTGTACATTAGTATGTCTTTTGGGTTTTTTTTTCATTTCCTGCTTGAGTGGTGAACATCACTATGACTATTACTTTCATGGTAGTTAAAGGCTGTCTGTTTGGCAGGCTCTTCTGAGGGAGTGGTGAGGAGAATGAAATATGCTTCTACATTCATAATGGCCCACAGAAACCAGGAAACTGTCTCTGTGAAGAAAAAGACACAAAAGGTCACTAGACCAAGATTATCATACAGTATGTAGCTGGTCATTTTCAGACTGCGGTGGTTATGCCACAGAATATTCCAATGAGAAAGAGCTGGTGTGTGAGCAGAGAGAGTACCCTTGGCAGACCAGACAAGAGATACAGTATGTCTGTAGATGTTGTGGGTAGCAGTATGCTGACAGCAGCATTGTTCAATCCACGCAGTGTGGCAGTGAAAATATGATACAGTAATCTCCTTTTGCACAAGAACACCTGTGGTGCAGACTAAGAGCGACCTTATAGCTTTGCTACTTGAGTCAATAGTACTTCACTGTACTGGGATTGTTATGTTCAAAGCATAATTTTGTAATGCTGTCATTCTGCCGATATATCATGTTTTGTAACTAAAACTTGTTTTTGATCTGTGTTTTTTAATTTTTCTTTAGTTATTTTAATTAAAATTGATGTTTAGCTTGAACCATTAAATATACATCTTGCATTTCCTTTGAATTAGCTTGTTCCTAAATTAGTGAGAAAAAACAAAAAGTAAAGAAACCGTTGTTTGTTTGTTTTTTGCTCTGTTTACTTATTATTTAGTAGTTTAGTAGAACTAAAATATTTATAGAATGGTCAGTCCTGAACTATAGTCCATTAAAAATATATTTAATATCTTTGATTAAGTCTTATTATGGTTGTAAATTAACTCTGTCGTTCTGTGCTTACTAGAGGCATGAACAAGAAATAATCATTTAAATAAAATCATGTCAGGCTAGAAGAAAAAGCTGTTTTTTAAAGGTTTCTATTTAATTATCCTGTCAGATATATGAGGAAATATACATTTATTACTAAAGAAAAACACTGCCTTATCACTTTAAGGAAACATCTTGTTCCTCTATGGACATTAAGTTAGAAAACAGTTAATATACTGAATATCAAAAGAGATCTCCCTTTCTATACATGTATGTTTTAAGATAAAATAAGTTATGGATTTCAATTAAATGTTTTTGACTTCATTGAATTTTTTGATTTATAGTCCAGTGACATGGACAGTTGATTAAGGTATTAATTACATTGATTGGGTGCAAATGATGGGGTGATGTAATTTGATGAATGTCAAGCCTGGTGAAACTCAATAAAGAAAAATACTTCATGGTTGGTACCTGGATGGGAGACCTCCTGGGAAAAACGAAGGTTGTTGCTGGAAGAGGTGTTAGTGGGGCCAGCAGGGGGCGCTCACCCTGCAGTCCATGTGGGTCATAATGCCCCAGTATAATGACGGGGACACTATACTGTAAACAGGCACCGTCCTTCAGATGAGATGTAAAACTAAGGTCCTGATTCTCTGTGGTCAATAAAAATCCCAGGGCGTTTCTCGAAAAGAGTAGGGGTGTAACCCCTGCGTCCTGGTCAAATTTCCCATTGGCCCTTACCAATCATGGCCTCCTAATAATCCCCATCTACAAATTGGCTTCATTACTCTGTTCTCCTCCCCTCTGATAGCTGATGTGTGGTGAGCGTTCTGGCGCACTATGGCTGCCGTCGCATCATCCAGGTGGATGCTGCACATTGGTGGTGGTGGAGGGGAGTCCCCATGACCTGTAAAGTGCTTTGAGTGGAGTGTCCAGAAAAGCGCTATATAAGTTTAAGCAATTAATATTATTATGATGATGATGATGAGAATAAAGGCTTTGTGCCATTAGTATATTGATAAGTAAGACCACCGTTTCTCCTATATGGGGTGTTCAAAACCAGAGTATTTTAATCTCGAAAGACATCACAGCCTGTCAATGACAGGCCATTGTATCATCTTGGACACCTTGATTCTTGACATATCCAAGTGTGACTGAGTGTCTAGTCAGTACAAAACTCCATGTCTGGTGGTTGGTGGTAACCTTATTGTACAGGACTAAAATAATCAAGTACTGAGACTTCAGTTCCTTGCTTTCCTAAGTGATTATCCTGACATAAAAAACAGCAGGACAACACATCTTGATGCTACATGAACAAGTTTACTATTGAGATGAGAATGTGACACTCCC
Organism: Lepisosteus oculatus; assembly: GCF_040954835.1. Classification (NCBI taxonomy): domain Eukaryota; kingdom Metazoa; phylum Chordata; class Actinopteri; order Semionotiformes; family Lepisosteidae; genus Lepisosteus; species Lepisosteus oculatus. Next base: position 30,638,496 of record NC_090701.1, read on the forward strand.
CACCTATCAGCCAGGAATCCCATTGAACATTGTTTGAATGATGTCTGGCATCAGAAACTAGAGAACTGGCACATGCTTGTTCAGGCTCTAAGAGAAGAATAGAACAGAATCCCACAAGATAGCATCTGCAAAGTGCTGTAAAGCATGCAGATGTACAGTTTGTAATGCTTCTAGCTCTGGCTAAACATCCTGTGACTTTCCAGTAGAACCCTTAGAGATCATTACTGTTGATGGTAAATGTTAAATGAAATAATTAATTTATGTATGTTGTCTCTTTTCAGCAAAAATGCCAGTGCACCTTTTACAAAAATGATCTGGGCATTTTTTCCTTATAATTGTCATGATGTGAACCGAAGAACCTTATGCAGGTCACGAATGAACACAATTGGGCTTGGTAGGTTGGTGTTGGTGAGGCAGGCTGAGTGTCGCTATCCAAAAGAGGTGAGAAGATTTCCTTAGAGGGTTTCAAAACAGTAGATAAGCTAGGAGAACAGCAGGCTATATAATTCCAAGCGATGAAGTCTGGTTTGAGGAAGGTATAAATAACAGGCGTGGTGAAAGACAAGGGATTGGATTGGATGATTATTTAGTGCACTTTCGTTTCTGAGAATTGGATCAGGGCGGTGTCTGATTAACTGTGGTCATGGGAGTGTTCCAGTGTTTAGGATGGTTAAGTGACTGATAATGATGGATCATGACAATAATTGTATATGTTGATCTTCTAAGTAACACAATTATATGCTTATTTTAGGTTTATACATTTATGTAATATACTTGGCTCTGAACAGTTAATTGCAGTTACATTTATACTGCATATCCTTTTTTTCAGCAATAAACCTGTACATCAAACAATTCTATCTATATTTAAGGGTACTGTAACCTAGATTTAAGTTAGTCAGGTGGGTAGCTGCGTCAGCATGCGTAGGCTGCAAAGGAACAAGTAATGGGTTTATTCTATGCTGAAAAAAAGAAGAAAGAGAACACAACGTTTCGGCCGTGGAGCCTTCTTCAGGTGTGAGAGAGACAGGGCAGTAGGCAAAGGTAAAGTAGCGGGAGAATAAAGGTTGAGAGGGAGGAGGAGTGAGAGGCGGGAGCAGGGGACAGAAAGAGAGGCCAATCAAGAGGTGTGAAGTCAGAATGGGTGCAGAGAGGTGTGAAATGAAACTTCCAATGAATGGAGAAAATTTAAAAGAACAGTAATCTGTCGTTAAGGGAAGGGAGAATGTGTGATCCTAGCTGCAGAATAATTTTAGTTTCGGTGGTCTTTCTGATGTATGAGTTCTGAAAACCGTCTTTGAGAACACAGACGGAGAGATTAGAGTGGTCGTGGCCGTCAGAGGTGAAATGAGAAACAATGGGCTTGGAGAGATCTTTAATCTTCACAGCCCTGACGTGTTCTCTGAAGCGGTCTCCGAGTCTCCTTCCTGTTTCCCCAATGTAAATGGCTGGGCATTTACTGCAAGAGATACAGTAAATAAGGTTGCTGGAGGTACAAGATGCTGTCTGGGTGATCCGGAATTGTCCTGAGGGGCCTTGAATGAGTGTGGTGGTGGCTGTGTACTTGCAGGTGATACAGCGAGCTCTTTTGCAAGGGAAAGTGCCTGGTGTGGATGGTTGCTGAAGGCGGTCAAGGGAGCTGTGGACAAGGAGGTTACGCAGATTAGGTGGTCGGCGATATGAGATGATAGGGCGATCAGAAAAGAGGGCCCCAATGGAGGGATCATCCTGTAGGATGGAAAAGTTCTGGTTAATGGTCCTGGGGATAGGAAGTGTGTTAGGGTGGTAAGGAAGCACCAAAGGAATGCGGTTGTTACGGCGGGAGTTCCTGATCGGGTTGATGGTCCGGGGGGTGTTTTTGGCTCGGGCAAGGGCCCTGTCAATCACACTGCTGGGGTATCCTCTGTTGATAAAAAATGAGTACATTTCGAGGGCTTGGTTTTCGAAGTCGATGTCGTCGCTGCATAATCGTCGTAACCTAAGGAACTGTGAAAAAGGAAGAGAACGCATTCTCTTTCAATAATCTTTTTTACCAACAGACCCAGCCAACTATGCCAACATTTTTGTCGGCTGGGTAGAAGAACGCTTCTTCGCTTCCTACACTGGCTATGTCCCTGACCTCTACAAACGAATTCTTCCTGCACCATTTCACCAACTTCCACCCGTCCCTCAAATATACGGTTAACATTTCTTCCACCACTCTTCCGTTTCTAGACATCCACTTGTCTATCAACTACCCCCGACTGTCCACTTCAGTTTATTACAAACCCACGGATTCACACAGCTACCTCCTGTACAGCTCATTTCACCCCAACCACACTAAAAACTCTCTTCCTTTTTCACAGTTCCTTAGGTTACGACGATTATGCAGCGACGACATCGACTTCGAAAACCAAGCCCTCGAAATGTACTCATTTTTTATCAACAGAGGATACCGCAGCAGTGTGATTGACAGGGCCCTTGCCCGAGCCAAAAACACCCCCCGGACCATCAACCCGATCAGGAACTCCCGCCGTAACAACCGCATTCCTTTGGTGCTTCCTTACCACCCTAACACACTTCCTATCCCCAGGACCATTAACCAGAACTTTTCCATCCTACAGGATGATCCCTCCATTGGGGCCCTCTTTTCTGATCGCCCTATCATCTTATATCGCCGACCACCTAATCTGCGTAACCTCCTTGTCCACAGCTCCCTTGACCGCCCTCAGCAACCATCCACACCAGGCACTTTCCCTTGCAAAAGAGCTCGCTGTATCACCTGCAAGTACACAGCCACCACCACACTCATTCAAGGCCCCTCAGGACAATTCCGGATCACCCAGACAGCATCTTGTACCTCCAGCAACCTTATTTACTGTATCTCTTGCAGTAAATGCCCAGCCATCTACATTGGGGAAACAGGAAGGAGACTCGGAGACCGCTTCAGAGAACACATCAGGGCTGTGAAGATTAAAGATCTCTCCAAGCCCATTGTTTCTCATTTCACCTCTGACGGCCACGACCACTCTAATCTCTCCGTCTGTGTTCTCAAAGACGGTTTTCTGAACTCATACATCAGAAAGACCACCGAAACTAAAATTATTCTGCAGCTAGGATCACACATTCTCCCTTCCCTTAACGACAGATTACTGTTCTTTTAAATTTTCTCCATTCATTGGAAGTTTCATTTCACACCTCTCTGCACCCATTCTGACTTCACACCTCTTGATTGGCCTCTCTTTCTGTCCCCTGCTCCTGCCTCTCACTCCTCCTCCCTCTCAACCTTTATTCTCCCGCTACTTTACCTTTGCCTACTGCCCTGTCTCTCTCACACCTGAAGAAGGCTCCACGGCCGAAACGTTGTGTTCTCTTTCTTCTTTTTTTCAGCATGGAATAAACCTATTACTTGTTCCTTAGATGTAAGTTAGGTTTCATCTACTTGTAGTGTTACTTTGAATAATGGAAACATCAGAATTTAGGATGCTTTATTGATGAATGAATGCATTATTGTAAGATAAAATGACATTTTCAATAATGTACAGTATGTGTTGAGACTTTTAAAGTTTAATATCAATTAATTTAGTTTTCAAATAAAGCTTCAACAATTTTTATTTTCTTTACTGTGCTTCCTTGTTTCTTTATGGTTGCCTTCATTCAGATGAGTACAGATGCAGCCATTCAAAATGGGTGAGGTATTTCGCGGCATACAGTGACACCGCGACACCGGGGTATCACGCGGTTCACGTGTGTCACGTGACTAACTATCCGGCGTCACCTTGTAAAACCACCAGGGGGAGCTTAACCTCTCATGTACAGCATTTGAGCCTTTAATTTTGAACTGTGTATTACAGCATGTTAATCATCAGTCATTAAAATGTTGGTATATTTTATGAAAGCAAGATTGCTCAGTTGGACAAAAGTACACAGCCTACCTTTATCAGAAATATTTATGCATCAAAGCCTTTACTGAAGATATTACTAATAGTATTAATAATGGATGACTTTGGACAAGCTGTATACTCAAAGTATAATTTCTTTAGCACATTTGTACAAGCACTTGGAATCTGTCCAAGCCATACTTTGTCAGGGATTTTGTTTAACTTCAACGGGCATAAAAACTTCCTTGCTTTTAACAGGGCGTTTCATAATTGCTAACTACGAAAATGATTTAAAATGCGACACCAATCATTCAACTAGAGCTTAAAATATCACAAGGATCCTCAAGAGCACAGCAAAGAGTGTATTAAAAGACACTTGTATTTATCAACGCTTTCTTTTCTTATGGAACCACTTCAGAGGGGTGTTCCAGGAATCGGCACTTTAAAGAAAAAAATACACACCAGTATTCCATTTCTCCCTAAACATTGTAAGCTTCGAAGTCTTTAACTAACGTGATACCGGAGTCAACAAGCATACTTTTAGAATTTGATTAAAAGGGAATATAATATGGAATCGCGTATCTCAAGAAATTAATAACGATATAATTATATTCAAGTTGCAAAAGAACTGCAACGGACATAAAAACTCCCTTGCTTTTAACAGAGCGTTCCATAATTTCAAACTACGAAAATGCCAGGTGAAAGGATTTGTAAACATATTTTGTTAAAGCAAGTCAGTTTTTTCCGCAGCACATAAAATACACTTCACCGTGCCAGGCCACAACTGCGCCACACCACACAGCTGTCAGCGCACCTCACCGTGCCAGGCCACCACTGCATCACACAGCTGCCAGCGCACCTCACCGTGCCAGGCCACCAATGCATCACATAGCTGCAAGCGCACCTCACCGTGCCAGGCCACCACTGCATCATACAGCTGCCAGGGCACCTCACCGTGTCAGACCACCACTGCGTCACACATATTTCAGCGCCATATATTTCATGGATATTATGGAATATAATGGATGGATATCTTAGTTATCTTTCTAGTTCACAGGTTTGCATGCATAATTTAATTTGGAAGCCACTGAGACATCAGGTACTACTGTTGTATTTATGAAAAAGAAACAAAACAAAAAACATACTAACAACTGTGCCATCCTACTCCTTAGTTAATACATTTTATTATTCATAAACAGTTAACATTGTTAGCAAAATATTTTGAATTATATTTAACCCTATTTTTTCTTTAGTTTTGTATTAAACTTATTATATGATAGTCAGACTTAATGTATATTTGAACAATGAAAATATATTTTTACAAGATTTTACATTAAGCACTTAAAATTAATATGGTTAATAATAGTAAACTGTAATATGCTGTAACAAGATCGGTTAAACTGCGAAGAAAATGCTTTCAGAGAAAATGTTTCAGGTGTGAAGAACATGTTCTCCAATGCAATTTCAACCAAACCTGTTCCCACACACCCAGCCCCCACTACCATTAGAATATACACAAACATTTTAGCGTTTCATTCTGAGCAGAAGACCCTCACACCTGAAGAGTGCTGGCTGTGACGAATTAAACCGGTTTTACAGGTTTCAATCACAGACCATGTGACATGGGACTCAGTAAACTACAGTAACACCGTATTTGATAACGCTATAAAAACGCTATAAAATAATGTGACTTGGCACAGAACAAGTTTACAGCACAGTACAAAAATAAATGCTGACCATGACTTTAGAAGCACAAATTGCCTTACACTCAATTTAAACACAAGCTGTCTTTAGCCCTCTAAGCTGGTTCATACAGAAATGTAGAGATCCAGGCTCAGAACACACAGCTTCATTAGCGAATACATATGCAGGACAACTAGAGAAGACATTTTACAGAGGATGGATTTTTAGAAACATCCCATCAGACATCCCATCATATTCACAACGTGAAATCTAGAAAATAATATTACGTAACCAAAATCCGCAATATGGAAACAGAACCTGTGTAATTGTTGATAGATGATGTACTCGTAACACGTAACATTTTTTCAAGACGAACTACAACATTTAAAAAATGACTTGAATGTACTTGATATCTCTAATCAATCCACGGGTCCCAGCACAAAACGAAACTAAAACGCATACTGTTTCGCGCTTCTTATTAGTTGCTCAAAAGTAATTTGACCGTTTGAAATGCATAATATAAACCTAGAAACATATACGTGAGCAGTACTTAAGCACTGTAGTATCGGTGTTAAGACATACCTCTCAAATACTGTAAATCAAGTTAAAAATATCTCAGGACCGATTCTGGTCATAATGAAACCATGTTTCGTGTATGTTTTCTTTAAAGTACCGAGACCAGCCATATACTGTATGTTTATGTTCCAAAATTAATATCATTTATGGCCTTCACACGCGTTACAGTATGCTGCTATTTTTTTATGCTCAGCTACTAAGATTTCCCTTCAGTGGTAAAATTAGATATGAATATTCAATACTTAAACGGGCACAGTTAAGACATTAAATATACATATACATACTGTATACAGTACAGTTTGCATACGGTAATATGTTTATGTTACGCAATTAAAAAATAAATAAATAAAAATGAAAAAATAAAAAAGTCCAGCACCAGCTGGATTCAAACACACAACCTGCCAGTTGGTAGTCACGCACCTAGACCAGTAGGCTACAAGGCAGCTCGCATGAACAAGCAGGCGAAACAGCCCTACACAGCCTTGCCACAGTACACGGATATAATCATACTGTTATTAAATTCTTGAGATACGCGATTCCATATTATATTCCCTTTTAGTCAAATACTAAAAGTATGCTTGTTGACTCCGGTATCACGTTAGTTAAAGACTTCGAAGCTTACAATGTTTAGGGAGAAATGGAATACTGGTGTGTATTTTTTCCTTTAAAGTACCAAGACCAGCTATATACTGTATGTTTACGTTCCAAAATTAATATCGTTTATGGCCTTCACACACGTTACAGTATGCTCCTATTCTTTTTATGCTCAGCTACTAAGATTTCCCTTCAGTGGTAAAATTCAATATCTACAACGGGCACAGTAAAGATGTTTATAGTAAGTCTTTCTACGACAGACCAACGGACCACGAGTGCCCCTGTCGGTCAACCAATCACGCACCGCGGTACCCCGTGTCATCTTACCTGTGGTACGTGTCTGTACCGCTCACTTTGAATGGCTGCATCTGTATGTCCTAAGCTGAGGAGGTGGAAATGTATCTAATTACATAGTTTTTCCTTGATTTATTGCCAAACAAATATTGATTTTAGAATGTTTGTGTTTTGGAAGAGACATGGTATCTCATATATAAAACTTTTGAAGACAATCAGTTCTTCTTATGTTTCAAATGATTGCTTATTTTTATGGCACAGTGGCATAGTTGTTAGCATTGCTGCCTTGCAGTGTTGTGCCCTGGGGTCTGTATGATCTCTCCATATTTATGTGGGTTTTCGCTGGGTGATCTGGCTTTCTCCCACAACCCAAAGACATACTGGTAGGTTCTTCTTTCTTTCTTTCTCTTGAAAAATTGACCCTGGCATATGTATGCCATATGATGGATTGGCATCCCATGTATATGTTGCCTTGTGCCCACTGCTTGCCAGGGTAGTTTCTGGCCCCTAAATTGGGTAAAGCAGTTAGAAAATATATGGATGAATGCATATTTTATATCTCGCACAAATTTGTTAAGGCAGTGACAGGTTTTTCCACAGAGAGATTGTCATTCCTGAAGGACACTGTGCAGCATATCTTATCTGATTTTATCTGTGTGCATGACTGGCTGATTTAAAAAAATAAGCAAATTTCTGATGTACTGTGTATCTATCACAGATGGTCTATCTGCTTCAGTTGGCTGCAGAAGCAAAATAACATAAAATGTCTAACTCTAACTGTCCATATATACAGTCTCCAGCAAAAAGAATATGTACAGTACATGATAGAGCATGGTACTTTTCAATAGTAACCCTAGATACTGTTTATTTCTACAATTATTATTATTTAAAAATATCATGAAGAAGCCCTGGACACCTGGAGAAGATATCCTTCTGTACTATGCCGAGAAGTAGGAAAGAGAAGACAAAGAGCATTGTATTGTATCTGTGTCATATTACAGTACAGTTGCAATTTACAGTTACATTTGATTCATTTATGGTAAAGTTAATCAAATTAATATCTCAAATGACCTAAAATGGCACAGTGCTGGGGCCCTCAATTCCATTCTGGACATGGGGTGGTATCTGCATGTTCTCCCAAAGACCAAACAGTGCAAAGACATACTCTATGGGTAGTTTAATTGCCTTCTGGAAACCCTGAATTTTTAAATTCAGAATTTGAAACCTGAATGGCCCTGGTGAGAGTGTGTGTACTGTATGTCAGTCTGTGCGACCTGTAATGGCCTGGCATCCTGTCCAGAGTGTACCATGCCTTGTGCCCACTGCTTTTCTGGGATAGCACTTCAGGAATTTAACCCAAGGCCTTGGCACTGCAAGACAGCAATGCTAACCACTAAGCCGATAAGGGTTGTGCCACCCTTGTATATTTAAGTTGTACATATAGATAATTTCAATGAAGGAAAAAGAAAAATTGCTAATGTAACAGAAAAAAAAACAAGTGTAAATCTGGTTTGGCTTCACAATCCCATCTCTGTCAACATGTATAATACTTTTCATCCAAAACAATATTAGTTAAATAAGAAGAAAGTTTAAATTAGCTGCTACCTGGTTTTGTTTGTTCAGGGTGACATCTTGTGGAATCTTTTTGCTATAGCAAAGAAATCCAATAATAAAAACTCCAGCACTTACAGTATCATTGCACTTGGGCTTTATGCTGTATGTAAAGCAGCAGGCCCTATCATTTAGATTAGGTTAAACTCTGAGAAGAATTGCAAAATTCAAAGAGAGTTTGCATAGTAGTAACCAAAAACAAAGTAACCTCATAATCTATCTCAACTCAAAGGTTTTTTGTACCTTTCATGCTATAATAGCCTTAAACGACATTTCTACATTTCCTCCATTTGTAATTGTAAGTGGTGATGTCCATTTGCTATCTACAGATTTTGTGATATTCTCAAATTCCATGGCTTAAATATACTGTATACTTAGACGTCTCTTCATTTTTCCTAGACTTCACTAATCATCTTATTCTTTGATTTACATGTTATATATTATAATTAGTGAAGGCCAAATGGGTTTCAATTGTGCATAAAGCAGTCACCATTTCCTCTCCACATCTTCCATTCATTCTTGGAATCACAGTAAAATATTAGTTTTCTCTGTCCCTGAATAGTCGTCTTTGCTCAAAAGAGCTTACAGTTACACTTAGATGGTAAAAACATTTATTTTCATTTCAATAATATCCAATTCTGGTTAGAATTATTGGTTATTTGTGTGTTCAGGTTTTTATCATTACAGTCAGATGCAGGACCTCTGAACCCATGAGTCCTATATATATATACAGTATATATGTTTTATAGTGACTATACCTTTACTCACTCTGCAACGCACTGTTGCTCAGAACTAATCTCACAGTGACTTTAGTTTGCAAATGTCACCAATGTCACCAACATTGGTTGAACCCTTATCAACCCTGATCAACCCGGGAGGTTGAACCCTGTACGGAACCTCAGAGGTAAGGGGACAAAGGATAATAGATCCAGTAGTTTCCGATCCGAGAGAGGGCTAGGCGAGAGACGTGGTCCAGAGCAAGATCAGAAGTTCGTATTTGAAAAGACTATTGGTTTCCAATCCACAAGGACTAGGCATGTTCCGAAAAAGGCTTGAATACTTTGAAAAGCTCGGGAGGTACACTAAGCACTCCAAAGTACTGTAGCTACCAATAGCAAGCAAAGAACAAAAGGTCTTGTGGGCTTAATTATTACGGGAGGCAGATAGGTGCAGTGTCCTGGTTGGTTGATTGACGGGAACGGTGTTGTTTGGAAGAAGTGCTCAGGGCTGGAGTGCAATTAGCGTGAGGGCATGTCTGCGTTGGAATCCGGTTGGATGAGGGCGTGACAGCAAAGACTACTTCTATGTATCTGTGTTACAGTAAGTTACAGCCATTGGTTATCTGTGCATTTGCATTTTTTCTGAGCCCTAACCAATGCCATAAAGACCAAGCTTTATGGCATTGGATTCTTTAAATTCTGTAAATACTGTATGAATTATTACCACAGATCTTATTATAATATGTTTTGATAATATATAATGGTATCATAGTATCATTAGTAGGATTATTTCTTAATTGATTAAAAGATCTATGAAAAATCAAATGTCTATGTTGGCGTTCAGGACTCTTGGGGGTTTTAACATGTAAATGTAAAATACAAAAGATTTTCTTTTTCCAATTTTGATAATTTCTAAATCAATGCCAAATAAACCCCATTAAGTCCATTTCCACAGAGCACGTTTACAAATATAAATATAGAAAAAGACTATGAGTAAAGGGACTTATTTAGATTGTAAGATAACATGAAAACAACTCTTTATTTTCCCAATTACACTGGCAAGACAAAACAGACAGTCAGACATCTGGAGTAACATGTCACATGCTATATTTCAGAGAATTGTGCAATTTGCCACCATACTATGAACAATATTTCACAATATCCCAAATTTTCTGTGAACTGTTGCTATAGCAGTATAGCAGTATATCAAAATTCAATGACAGCGGATCTTTGCAATAGATGGTGATGATGACTATGATTCAAACAAGGCAGTGAGCAATTTTATTGACAGATTTATTGTTTTCAAAAAGCGTACTTGTTCATGTTACCCTTTCCTAAGTACAGAAAATGTGCTGTGCTCGGTTTACAAGAAAGTGGAAACCTTATCTAGTGAGAGTAACAGTCATCTCCTGTTGGCAGACAAAGACAAAAATAGATCTGGGAGGGTGCATTAGCAGAAACATAAAACTATCTATTGACACAAGAGGGAATTTGAGATCAAAGGTTATTAAAGGTCTACCTTTCAACAAAAATGGAGCAATTTCCATGTTTTTGCTCCCATGGGAAAAGCATGAGTAGCCCAAAGCACCACTATCTCTTACAGTATTTAGTAACCTGTATAGTAAATATCTAATGAATCTATTGGTGGACCGATATCTAGTTATTTAAATACTCCTGTATTTGTATTTGGAATTTGACACATCACACAATTGTGTTTACAATGTTAAAAGAAATAACATATTAGTCTGTCTTCAGTTTCACATCAGTTAACTTTCTGTTATTTTGAAAGGTGCCTGAGTTTCATTGAATAACGGAAAACTCAAGTCACAAAGCTGTCTAGTCTTCAAAGCATACAATTTAGTATAGCAGAAAAACATTAGCATTGTGATCAATATTTGTGCAATCACTGTTAAAAAGCTGGATTAAAAAGTGTAGGTTACAATTTTTAATGGCTAGGATCCTTAAGTAGACAGGCAATAATGTACAATAAGTGTAGGCAACAAGACTTAATATAATAAATCTTCCTAAAAAGGCCACTTTGAAACCAAGAGATAATCATGTAGTCTTTAAAAATCATATTAAAAACATTGAGCCGTGTTATAATTATTTACCATTAAGCTATTCATTTCATAATTAATGGTTTTTGGTGAACCCAAGTATCCTATCCTATGTTGTAATTCAAGTAAAATGTGAGTGTTATTGTAGTATAAAATATCTGATCAATTTATTGTTAAGTTAAAGACATTTTTAATGTGACAAATGTATTAAAATGTTGAGTAATTATTATGTAAAGCCTTCATTTTAGATTACAGAAGACAATTTAAGTAATGAAAAAATGATTAGGGAAAACTGTAAATAATCTATTTTTTCTTTTTATCTAATTCCACACTGATGCTTTATTAGTTCAAATACATTATTTTAAGCTGTGCCTGTGTCAGAAAAAAATATAGAAAGTTGTTACTGAAAATAAAAACATAATCACAAAATAAACACATAATTATTCCTACACTTAACTTATTACATATGTAATAAGAGTTTTGAATACAAATAAAAATAACAGAGCAGATATATTAATTCAATAGTGTCAGTTACATTCAATTTTATGTTAAATGACCTTAGAATCTCTCTAGATACTGTCGATTTAAAAATAATAACATTTTTCCTCATGTTTCCCTTGTTTCAAGATGGATGCAACATTTTCAGATACAGTACATTTTATTCTGTTTACCATTAATGCCATACTACTTGTGTTCTAGGAAGTTACACAAAAATTGCTGCTGCATTTTTGTGGCTCTGTGACATTTGAAATATTAACCTATCACCCCCAGGAAAGGAAAACTTCAATTAAAATTTAATTTTAGAATAATAAAATTATTTTTATTGCAAGATCAGTGCATGCAATGATCTTTGCTGATAAAATCACAATTGACATGTATTGCACCTAAAATTACTGTAAGATAAAATTTCCTGATTTTAAAACCTAAAAATCAAAGGACCATTTATCAGAACTTAAACATCCTCTACTGTTAAAGAAAGATACAGTATGTATATATATTATTTCTTCTAAATGCAGCTACAAATCCAGACATTTCAAGTGATGCTGCATTTCTTACCTGTAATCTACATTTGTTCATGTTCAAGTTTAAGTTTATTGTCATTATACTCATACACAGGTATATGGTATAACAATATGCTATTTAGCTAGTACAAAAAATAACAACAATACAATTGTATAAGAAAAGAAAGACAGAGACAACAGGCAATGTGCAAAGCAACAACAGGCAATCTGCAAAACAACAACAGGCAACAGGTAATGTGCAAAACAACATCAGTTGTGCAAAATCAAAAATCAACAGAATAAAAAAAAGGGATAGAAAATGATGGGGAGTGAACTTCTTGACCTGTGATATAGAGATAGATTTCAATGTGTGTTTGAGTTTTGATGAAGAGAGAAGGCACTGTAAGGGGTTCAGATTGTACAATAGGTGTGAGAGGCTGGTAGTTTAATAGTTTGATAGTGCGGGGAGTAAAAACTGTCTCTCAGTCTGGTAGTCCAGGCCCGAATGCTCCGGTACCGTTTTCCAGATGGTAGAGGGTCAGACAGTCTGTAGCTGGGGTGTGTGGGGTCTTTGATGATGCTTAGAGTTTTCCTCAAGCACCGGCTGTCATAAATGTCCTAGATGAATGAGAGCAACCCCAGTGATGAACTGGGCAGTTTTCACCACCCGCTGTAGGGCTTTGCGGTCAGCAATACTGCAGTTGTCATACCACATAGTGATGCAACCTGTCAGCATACTTTCTGAAGTGCATCTGTAAAAGTTAGTGAAGATCTGGGGAAATATCTTAGCCTTTTTCAACCGTCTTAGGAAGTATAGGCGCTGTAGCGCTTTCTTAATCAGAAAATGTGGAGTAGAGAGACCGTATGAGGTCCTCAGAGATATGGATGCCAAGGAATTCGAAGTTACTGACCCTTTCCACTTCGTTCTCATTGATGTGGGTAGGGGCATTACTGTTTTGCAGTTTTCTGAAATCAACGATCAGCTCCTTGGTTTTGCTGACGTTGAGGTTTTTGTCTTCACAAAAAGTTGTATTTTATATTTATGAAACAAAAAAAAAACTGAATTAAATTAAAGATAAGATGTATAATATATTGTAAGCACACGTGATAAATGGTATTAAAAACCTTTAAAAAGCCAATAGAGGTAGTATCGCAAAAGCATTAGATCAGAAAAGGATATAGTAAAGTGTTTCAGAGATGACAATGCATAATTCCTTAATGATGAAAGGGAATGACTTATCTATTAAATTAATATGCCACACAGGTGTTTACCAAGGAAAATACTTACACTATGCCACTGTTCTGTATTACATTAACTCATAATATTAGATAAGAAAATTCACAGGTAATAGCAACAATTAAGATCCAAATCTCCATGGATAGTTAGCATAACAACTCTTCCATCTGTCACTCAAGACAGAAGCATTACCAGTGAAAGTTGCTGAAGTGGTGCTGATCTATGAAACCAGCAACAAAGTAACTTAATAATAATCATAGACCAATATAAGAAACTAATAATAGAATAAAGAGCATTTTGGAAGGAAGAGGATGATGTAGTAGTCAGAGAGGGGAACAATGTGAAAGAGTTAGAATTTTAAAGGGGATCCAAAGGACAAATAAAACCCCAATAAAATCTACTTTGACAACTGCAGACACACACCCTACCAGTGTGTCACCCTAGTTTTATTTGTGTTTTAAGTGGTCTGTGTATTCTTTTTGACCCTCTCCAGGATCCCAGCTCTTTCATGCCATTTCCCTCTTGGGGAAGACTGCATGGTTCCAGGTTGCTCTTCACTTGGCTCTGCTCACACAAGTCACTACAGTTTCTCACTAACTTTTCACCCTGTCTTCATTAGTCACCAGCCACTGCATGTGTTCATCACACTTACTCATCAACTCTTCACTATCTTTGAGGCACTACAAACCCAATTAGCTCTCTGTTGCCCGGTTCTTAATCTTCACTTTTCACTTTAACACAAGCAGGCACTGGAGTATTCAATTAGAATCACTGTGTGTCATTCAATAACTATTTTCAGTAAAATCCTTTCAACATAATCAGGCACTGGAATATTCAATTTTATTAACTCTGTATCACCCAATTACAATCTTCACTAAACTATTTACTTTCATCCACCTCTTTGTTCTTACTTTTCAACAAGCACCAGATCTTCACTAACAACCACTACATTTTCTAATCACTAACTTTTCTGGCTACTGCTTTTTGTCAAGGAACACGGCCTTGTAACAAACACTTGTGACCCTGACAGAGTAGCAGCCAGTTTGTTTTTTCTCTCTGTCCTCTCTCACACTTCTGAAATTGCCCCGATGTCTTCTGATAATAAAGCACAGGTAGAACACTAGTAATATCTACTGTAGACTCCTCTCTCCCAGGGTAATTCCCCACAATACCTACCCCAACAGCTCTTATCCCTCACATGGAATGTTGCTCTCTCCTAATTATACATTCATTCATAAATAAACAGTGCTAATTACACATTCTGTCCAGCTGTGCCTCATTTTGTATTATTTTCAATTATTGGGCATTCAGACCACACCACTGGGCTTGAGATAAGAGCAACAGTTGGGGGTTTCTTACAAAACCACCTCTCATTACCTCACAGGATGTTCTGTTACAATTGTACAATGCATTAGTAAGACCACATTACATTGCTGTGTACAATTTTGGGCCACCAACTTACAAAAATAATTTCATTTGAAGAGTTTGTATAGAGAGGAGCAGCCCGATACATCTCGGGGCTTAGATTAATGTCATACTCTCACAGACTAAAGTAACTGAATAATTTTAGTCTTGCATTTATAACTGAGAATTTTCTTTCGCAAAACAGCCTGGAATATTCTTTAAAGAAACAACTACATGCTAATAAATTAACTACTAGCCACCAAAAGAGCAACAGTACATGCTTTAGGCCGATTTGTCTCCTATTGTTTGTAACCCTTTTTCATTTTCTTATAAAATTGTAACCACCACAAATTAAAATTTGGACTAATCTCTTTGGGTCACAGGGATTGCATACGTTTGATAGTTTGGTCCTTAGAGAAAACCCAGTATTCTAGTTCAGTGGAGCATTGTCAATAAGTAAGAACAGTGGACCAAAGGAGCCAACAGTTAATAAGATACATTCATTATTCATGCTGTTGTCTGGCAGGATGAGAGACGCTGTCAGATTACCCGCTAATGATACATCACAGTAAGAACTTTTCCAAACCAACTGCTGCCACTGATAAAGGTCAGTTTTTGATACTTTTCTTTTCTATGATCCAACATGTATTAAAATAATATTTTAATCAAAAACATAACATAAAGCTAAAAGTGCCAAAAGATCCCTAAAATAAAAATCCAGTGTTACTTTTGAAAAGTAAAAACTTGAAAGCTAGTGAACTCTTTATTCCATAATTTCTTAGTAATAGACATAGTGCATAAAAATACTAAGGATCTGTACGACTGAAAGCATCTGGTAAAATGTAAATCCAGCTGTTTATCCAATATGGAGAAAAGAAGGACTTATATCATGTATAAGACATTTCTAATTGTTGAAAACTGGGGAGTGAGCATGTCATACATTCTGGAATTTTGTGAATGTTTCTACTATATGCCAATTTGGAATTAAAATCTGTAATTATGAGATCAATGTGTAAAGGGAATATATACTATATATAGTGTACAGTATAGCCAGTATATAGTAAAAGCTGAAGACTACATTGAGAGAACAGACTTTAAAATGGATATCAAGATACTGTACCAGAGTGTCAGTATTAAAACATAAATAAAATAAGAGTACGTTTTGCACATCTAATTGTTAGTTCCCTGCAAATCTTTTAAAGGAGACTTTCATATGGGATTGCTTCCCTTTCTACTGTATATGGGTTTTGCAGTTTTTAAATGATGAATAACATCTTGAGTTTTTCCTATGCTGCTGTGAGATTCACAATTCTGAGGTTATACACTAAAATAAATATAAAGAAATATCAATTCAAATTAAAACACAGGTACTGTATCATAACAATTCAAACATTTTTTGCAATGGATTAAAACATAGCCAAATTAATGCTATTCTATATATAATGTTAGTAAATGAATTAATCTGAAAATTGACATCAACATTTGACACACAAAGGTTTGTGTATTTTATGTTTTTTTCTTATTTTATTACATCAATGACAGAAAAAAGAAAAAGATTAGTAATTGCCTTTTTTGAAGCAAATACAATACATTGTGGTAGAATTGTTATCACTTAACACTTATATCACTTATCAAATAACTTCTGATTAAAGAAAATAAGCAATTTATATGTGAAAAGAAAAGAAAATCTTAATCAGATCCACAGAACAGAAATTATGCCAAAATAAAAAATCTGGGATATGCTAAAATCACAAAATCACAGGTATAAATACAAATTAGCCCAAAAACATTTAGAGTTGATGACAGCAAAAATGATTACATTTTCCAAGATCTGTAGTTTGCAAAAGACCAAGATAGCAGAATTTCACAGGCCACACTGTATGATCTAAGCCTTTTTCAGCACCAAGTACAAAAGACCAGATTAGATTTTGCTAGTTTCATGCTTGTTTCATGAATGAAACTACAGAAACTTCAAATAGTACCACCTCATCTGTGATAGAATTGCCTCATGCATAGCATGGGCCATACACCTCTGAAACTGGCTCATTCATCTTTATTGATGGTGAACCTGATGATGGCAGAAGCAAAACGAATCTGGAAGATTACAGTAACATTTTGCCTCAAAGGGACCCATGCATTTTCTAATCCACTTATCCGGTACAGGGTCACAGGAAGAGCTGTCGCCTAAGGGCTCCTAGGTGAGATACTGTATACCGTACATGGGACACCAGTCCATAACAGGACACTCTCAGACACAGACATGCACACATTCACACCGGGCCCATTCTTAATGAAGCCATTTAACCTGCCAATGTGTCTTTGGAACATGTTCCAACACCTACTCTCACTTGAAATCATTGGGTTGAGTGCAAAGTATGAACTCATTCAAATTTTAACAAATCTCCGCAGGGAAATAAAAATAAAACATACTGTACAGTATTCAACTTACAGTATCATCCATATTAGACTCACAAACACAAATGAATTGTTCTGATTTTGCTGTCCTAAAACTTTTGGAGTGCACTGTAAATGATACATACAGTAAATGTACTGTTAATGGAGGTAAACATTGGCAGTTACTCAAAATGCCTTGAACAGAATATACACATTCCCATTGCCAGACCAGATTAATTGTTTCTGTACATGTTATTTAAAGTTGTATTAAGCTATGCAGCAAATAATGTGATCAGATATTTCTTATGTTTACATGAGGTACAGTAGGTATGATGTGATACAATAATCAAGTTCGAGTTTATTTGTCATTCCAGCCATATACTGTACAAGTTTACAGTGGAACAAAATATCGTTCCTCCTAGTCCACGGTACAAATACAGACAAGACACTGATGTAGACATTGTAGACAAGATACACATAGTGCAAATTACTACTAATAATACTAAGACAGTGTACACCAAAACAGAGGCAGTGTACACAGGATATACACATAGTGCAATTTAATCATTATAGAATTGTACAAAAAATACATCATACAATATACACTAACACTGGGGGAATTTAAACCCTGTTTCTGGAGTTAGAGTGGGTGGAAGTAGGTACCAGGGTGTTAGGAAGCCTGACAGCCTGTGGGAAAAAGCTGTTACAGAGTGTGGTGGAGCTAGTCCATATACTGTGATATCTTTTTCCAGATTAGATTTTGGTATGGAGACGCTCCTGTGCTTTCTTCACTAGGGAGGTGGTATCGAGGGTCCAAGTGAAGTTATCTGTGATATGCACACCAAGAAATTTGGCGCTTCTGACTGCCTCCACAGGGGAGCTGTTGATGTACAATGGTTAGTGATCAGAGTGGGCCCCCCTGAAGTCAATAATCATCTCTTTTGTTTTATCTACATTAACAGACATGTTATTATTTCTAAACCAGTCCACTAGTTGCTCCACCTCCTCTATGTATAGTGACTCATCATTGTTGCTAATGAGGCCCACCACCGTCGTATCATCAGCAAACTCGATGTAATGAGATTCAGCAAGCTCAGTTTTTCTATCAGCTTCTGGGGGATGATTGTATTAAATGCTGTGGTGAGTCAATGAACAGCATTCTAACATAAGTGTCTTTCTTATCCAGGTGGGACAGGACCAGGTGAAGGGGAAGAGAAACAGCATCATCAGTAGACTGGTTCGGGTAGGGAGATTAGCAAACTGGAGGGGGTCCTGAGACATAGAGACAAAGAGAGTCTGGACTTAATGTGGCCCATGTCACGCCCGACATCCCTCCCTAGAGGGCGCTCCACTGCTCTCATTATTGTTCGTGTCATTTAGCTCTCCAGGTGTACCCTTTTAGTGTTATTATTTAAAGACCAGCTCCTCCAGTCCTCGGGGCTCATCATTAGGGTAAGATGTCGCGAGGCCCGCCTAGCACCAGGAAATCCTACGTCTGTCTCCTGAGGGCATAGGCCTCATCCCCGACACCTCCCGCTTCCTGAGCCCGGGGTCTGGAGGATCTCGCCCCGTCACCCTTGGACCTCCATGTTTCGTTCGTCTGTGTGCTCCCCTCTCTCGGGGATTTTAACTTTGTCGCGTTCCAGGATGGATTTCCAGTTGATGGACTTTCGGACTGTGCTTTGACCTGCCCTTGGACTCGTTTGGATTTGGATGCCGTTTTGTCTTCCCCGTACACTGTCTCACGGACTGTCACTATTATTTTGTGCACTATTAAACCCCTCTGTGTTCCTTTTACCACGCCTCCTGTTTTCTCCAGCTCCTACCGCATCGCATAGGGTCTTCTACAATATCTGACACGGATTCCAGTCCGTGTCCGTTACAGAATGATGAGCCCACGCTAGACCCCGCAAGCGGTAATCTGGAACACCCGGACCCTCATCTGGACCTTTTTCTTTTCAAGATGCCCTTCCTGTTTTCCTTTCATGTTCCATTCCTGTTTCGCTGGACAAGGTATTTTTTGTGGATTCTTTTTTTTAAAGGAATTCTTGGATTTTTTTTTCCTGGACCGTTTTGTTTCTCCGTTTTTTTTCTTTCCCCGCTGGAACTTTTTTGAGAGTGGACAGCCCTACCCTTTTGTATATAGTATTCTCCGGTTTTATCTCTTGTGTATATAGTGATTCTGAATTTCCTTCTCTGGTTGTATATAGTCTGTGCTTGTGATATTCTTGTTGATAGTATTGCCCTTATTTTTAATTGTGTAGGGCGTCAGGAGCCGCCCTTGAAGAGGGGGGTACTGTCACGCCCGACATCCCTCCCTAGAGGGCGCTCCACTGCTCTCATTATTGTTCGTGTCATTTAGCTCTCCAGGTGTACCCTTTTAGTGTTATTATTTAAAGACCAGCTCCTCCAGTCCTCGGGGCTCATCATTAGGGTAAGATGTCGCGAGGCCCGCCTAGCACCAGGAAACCCTACGTCTGTCTCCTGAGGGCATAGGCCTCATCCCCGACACCTCCCGCTTCCTGTGCCCGGGGTCTGGAATATCTCGCCCCGTCACCCTTGGACCTCCATGTTTCGTTCGTCTGTGTGCTCCCCTCTCTCGGGGATTTTAACTTTGTCGCGTTCCAGGATGGATTTCCAGTTGATGGACTTTCGGACTGTGCTTTGACCTGCCCTTGGACTCGTTTGGATTTGGATGCCGTTTTGTCTTCCCCGTACACTGTCTCACGGACTGTCACTATTATTTTGTGCACTATTAAACCCCTCTGTGTTCCTTTTACCACGCCTCCTGTTTTCTCCAGCTCCTACCGCATCGCATAGGGTCTTCTACAATATCTGACACGGATTCCAGTCCGTGTCCGTTACAGCCCATGATTAGCCTCTTGAAGCACTTCATGATAATAATAATAATAATAATAATAATAATAATAATAATAATAATAATAATAATAATAATAATGTATTGTCTAATTTCCCTGAAATTCGTCTTGAATCATAGCAGCAATGTTTTACTATTTTTACTTTACTTTTACTACCAAACATTACAAGTACTGTAAATGTTACATTAAAAATAAACATAGCTTTACATTAGGAACAACAACTGATTCATATTAACATCACATCCACAACACTTCTCCAGAACCCTGTCAATTAACCCCACCCTCACAATTACACTAAGCCTATATAATTACACATTACCATCTTACTTTTGCACATAATCCACTGATTGCACTTCCACATAAACCATTACTGCTTTATTGATTGAGTATGGGATAAGAGAATTTTAAATTTTGTTATGTCTGCATTAAGGGTCTCTAAAACGTCTGTTTGAAGGCGTTAGCTGTTATTATCCATGCAGAACATGTAAGGGATCAGAGGAGATAGTAACAGCTAGTCTCAACATGCTCTTAATGTAAGCAGTTTAAGAGCCCTGCTCAAGTCACTGCCCTGCTATTTTAAAACTCATCCTCAAAAGCCTTGGCAACTTAAAATTATGTTGCACAACAAGACTGACATGCAAGATATTTACAGATTCCATTACAGTTTGTACAGTTTGTATCACAGAACTGAAAACCATGGTCAGAATCTAACTACTTCTAAGATCAAAAACCCATAAAGAACCCTGCAAATAAAGTACATTTGTTGTTGTCCTTTATGAATATGGACAGCATGGTGCAGCATGATTGCATGGGTTTCCTCAAGGTGATCGGGTTTCTTCCCTTAATTGGCTTCTGAGAAAACTGTTCCTGGTATGAGTACAGTATATCTGTGTCTGTTTTTGTGCCTGTTTCTTCTCTGTGTCGGAGGTGCTCCATCTTTGGTGTATCCTTCTTATGACATTTTGTTTGTCAGGATAGGCAAACTCCAGCTCTCCCAGTATCCTGAATTGGATTAAGTGGTTAGAAATTGCATGAATGTACTTTATTATAAACAAAAGTGAACATGTGCCTTCCAAGACAGATTAGCACCTATGTGAATTCCTATATATTTATGCGATAAGATTTGACTTGCTTAATTGACTCATAATGAATTATGACATTCATCATGTTCAAGACAAGACAATTAATTCCTGTTTTTGTAGTCTCTCATATCAAAGCATTCTGCTCATGCTATGCAACCAAACTGCACAATTATGATATAGATTGGGGTCATCATTATTATTTAGAAAACATAAGGTCAGAAAATTTAATTAGGATTTGTTTTGGACCACTGGCAACACAATCTTTCATATACAGAGTAAAGAGTGGTCGTGAACTCACACATCCTTGGTGTGTGTCATCAGAAGAAAGTATATTATTAATTTAACTCACTGCAATATTTTTGTAAGGAATGTAGTGAAATATCAGATATGGATTAATCTGTAATTGTATCACTTTTGATAATAAAATGTCTGTTTTTAGTGTGTTAAATGCTGAAGAACTGATATGGATCAGGTTTTCCATTTACTGACTGGGTGAGGTTCCTGTCCAATTATTTAGTCAAACCTGATGTAAGGACAACTGTCCCGAAATCATTGTGTTCTCTTAGATAGGTTTTCTGTCTATAATATAATATTATATAATATGGGAGGATTTTCATATTGTATGGATTTCCATAAAGAAATAGTGTGTGTGTCTACAGACATCTGCAAAATTGGTTGTCATATCCGAGCTAATTCTCTTGCAAAGAACTTCAAAATAAATACACTTATATAATTAGGACCAGTTGCCTTGTCGAAAAGTATTCATGACTTGGTCTACTTAATGATTACCCTGTCTGAACTGTTAAGTGATATTGACTTTAATATATTAAAACATTTATTAGAAGTCTTTCGTTTATCATATCTGGTAGAAAACATGTGTATTTTATGTGAAAAATTAACTTAATAGCCAATCACAATTGTGTTCCTGAGTGATGACATTCCTGTCATTCTCTTCATGCTGTCCTAGAGCCTTCTAGGCTTAATAGCTGTAAAGACAGTAAAGACATCCTCAAAATGCTGCTTATGCACCTGTATTGCCTTTTAGTTCTTTTATTTAGTTTAATTTATCTCACCAAAGTACTTATTTGTAAAAACAAGATTCCTTTAGATTCATGATATGTTTAATGTATTTTATTGTATATGCCTTATTATTTGGATACTCCTTATTCTTCTATGTTAGAATGATAGATTGAAAACAAAAATGTATGTACAGTACAGTACTAACTAATCACTGTTGCTATGTTGAATAGGTTTCCTTGATGACATACTTCCCACTCTGTGCACTCAAAACACACTTTAAGTTCTGCCTTACTCTTTTTTTTATCTTCCAGTTTACTGTTCTTATGTTTAGACTTGTAGGTAGGAATTAAATGTACTTCATGATCAGACTTAGAAGAGGTCTGATCCTGGACTCACAAGCACCTTTATTCACAAAGCACATAAAACAGAACATTGTTTTTTCGGGTCCTATCCTTAGAATCCCAACATCTTGATTTCCAAATAATATCCTCTTATGGTGACAGCCATCCAAAGCAAGTTCCACCTGGAAATAATGTGTCCTTAAACATCTTGCATATGCAGTGGAGGCCTGATTCAGGGCTTACATTGAAGCTAATCCCTCACACTCGGGGCTAGGGCTTTTGGGTTTTTGAGCAATACAACCAAAGCAACCATCCTCACTGGGCAAATTAAAAGGTCTTAACATACACTAAATTTTAACATTGCTCTTGTATATTTGATCTTTTATGGCATATTGGCGGCACCATTTATCATTGACATATACACAAATCCCTCCTCCTCTTGTTTTACCCAAGATATTATTTTGATCTATCCAAGTAGATCAAAGGCAAAAAAGAGAATTTGAAAAACTACACATATGAGTATTTTTTATTTTAATTTTCGGCAGCTCATTATCAAATGTTGTTCGTGTGTATATTGTAACAGGATGCAGCACTGATTTCTGACATAATTGAGTTCATTTATGTTCACAAGGAGAGGAATCTATTAGAGACTGCACTACCAAGTGTTGCTAAAATTAATGTAATTCCTAATAATTATGTGAGATATAAATTAACTACCTCCCTCTAATACCTTAACAGAATTAAGCCTGCAGTCAAACAGAGTTTTGCTGCAGAGGCTCCAGTATCCATTAATAATTAATCCACCCCTACTCTACGGAGATTCACTGAGAGTTTCAGTTTACCAATACTCAGCCTAAAATCCCCCCAACGGAAGTTCCAAGGACATTAGGAGGGGATCACAAATCATTTCTGCATTAGAGCAGCAGAGCCCTATGGCCATGTAAAATTAACTCTATAATATAGGTGTGCCTGTTTTCTAGAGGTTTCTGTTGCTTATCCGTACATACGGCATGATAAACACTTGTTGACAAGACAATGACAATGCAACAATTTATTATCAAAAATGTACAAGCTTCAAAGCTTCAACACAGTACCATAGTTTATATTAAAACAACAGGTATTATAAATGCTACTAGACAGATATTTTATAATGTGTGTATTATTCTATGTTATTACGAAAGATAAGAAAGAGAAAAAATGATAAATATTACTGTCAATCATAAAAAGCAGTGGATCATATTAAACATGCAATTAAATCTTCAGAACAGACACAAAATACTTTCCTTGACTTATTTTTCAACATAGCAGCAAATTCTGCCGCACAGAAAATTGATATACAATAAAATCAATTATAATGGGGCCATGCTCAGTAGTGACCACAGGTAATTTTTCTCCGAGATACGTAATCTAACATAAAATAATCTTGATTAATTCATGACATGCTAACATTTGCCTAAGACACCTGTAAAGTGCATCAACACTAAATGATGCTGGAGAACTGTCCAATATTCCCAAAGAGATTTTGTTAAAATCATTTAATGAGCAGTACAGGAAAATTTGTAATATAAGCCTAACTTAAGCGTAACTAAACTACACCACAAGAGAGAGTAGATGATTACAAACAACATTGTAGATCATTATATTCATTTTTAATATAAAACAGCAGTAAGACTTTAGACACAGAGTCATGAATTTAATAAATGCATTGTTTATAAATTGTCAATAAACTAGTAGTAACTAGTCATTCTCACTAAATAATAACTATTAATAAACGTAGAATGCTCTCATACTTGTTTTATTAACAATTTAGTGTCAATTTCCAGTTTAATAAAAAATGGAGGTTTGCCTCACACATTTTCTTCAAAACTTCAAAACATTTAATGTATTTTTTCAAGCTAAAAGTATGAAAGACCCCTGCCACTTAGAAAGAGTTGTCAATTGATTGATGATTGATCACCTTAAATTAAGATTAAAAGGGTTTTCATTATTTTATCGTTTGAAACCCTGTGATATTGCTTTTTATTAATACAGGACCGTGGTGGCATTTTGAACTTTGATCTTAGTTGATCTTGCAGTTCTGTTTTTTTCATTAACACAATCAATGGTTCTTTTCATTGAAAAATAACTGTATTTTCTTTGCTCCATTCAGAGTCAACTCTTCCAATATCGTACACACAGCATTTGTTTTTCAGTTTGAAGAGTTGTACTGTAGTTACATATGATATCTGATAGGATAAATACTGCATACAGTACGTACCATAAAATCTGTTAACAAAGGGATGAAATAAACTTCTGGTCATGTGCATCCAATTACAAATCTAACGAGTTAAAGCTAAAATGGAGGAATAATTTCATTATTTAATTAAACTGTTTAAGAACTTTAATTCTGTATACCACAATGGTCTTTACAAGATACACTCTATGACTAAACTAAACAAAACAATGCAATGAGATCAAATCTTGCCCATTTTTGGAAAAAATGCAAAACAAGATAAAACTATGATTATATGTTTTGCAAAACATTAAAGGAAATCTACAACTGAAGATTAAATTTAAAATGCCATGTTTAAAATAATTGCAGTGTTTCATTATAAAATGATATAGATGTGTACATGGAACATTGTCAAAGACTGGGAAAGGTTTTGTACATGACTGTATTTATTATTTATATCAACTGTTACATCCCAGTGTGTGTTCTGTGTGTTTTTTTCTGTTATGTCCACACTGCTGACCCCTGATTGTTCTCCCTTCCCCATTGGCCAACCATCACACCACTGTTTCAATATGATGTCATCATCAATCAGCCCTCAGCCAATCAGAACTCATTTTATTCACTATATAACATGGAGGCTTTCAGGAAGAAGAGGCCTTTTGTTTGACTTTGGTCCTGTTTGGTTTTGGTTATCGCTTCGCTTCGGGTTATTGCTTCGGCTTCGTTTGTTGGTTTGTTGGTTTGTTTTGCTTTGTGTGTGTATTTTCGTATAGCTTCGGCTTTGTTTTGTTGTTTTTTTTGTTAGTTTCTTTGTACTTTTGTTTGTGTGTTCATCCTTGTTTTGTCATTACCTTGCCCCAGTGTTACATGTTCAACTTTTGTGTTCTTTTGTACCCTGCTCCTGTTGATTACTCTTGTTTTCCCTTATTTGTATTCCTGGTTCACTTGTTTTTGTGGGAACTTTTTGTGTATATAAGGTTAGTTTAGGTTGTTGGGTACGCTTACACATTTAGTTGATCTTGTATTAGTACACTAGTTTAGTACAGGTGAGTGCCATTTGTCTTGTATGGTTTTGGGTAGTCAGTGCAGGTTAGCTAGGGTGTTGAAGACGCCGAAGACCATGTGTTTCAGATTAGCTTTCCCTCACTGTCCTAGCCAGCTCCATTTTGTTTCTTTTCTTTTCTTTGGCACCACTCTTCTTCCTTACCCTTATCATGCTTCCTAGTCCCTCACCAAAACCCACCTGCTTCCAAAAGAATTATCCTAAATGTTACACCCCTTTTCTCCTAGACTATTGGGGTCGTAACATCAACACTTAACCTTCTCCCACAGAGGGAAAAAAAAGTAAGTTGAAAGTATAGTTTACCAGTTTTATCAGGGCACTTGTTTCATTTTAGTTTATACATGAAGTATACAATTTAGACATGTTCAGTTCTATAAAAATGTTTACTTTTGCATGATAAAGTACAAGCAAGCAAACTATACTGAAGTCATTTCAGAAACTCAAAGTTTAGATTAGCATCCTTAATTACATCCTTTTATATTTCCTTCTGCATCATCAGAGAAAATGCCCATGCCTGATGTGTTTTCCTGACTGCAGTACCATCGGGTTCCATCTACAGTACATGGTGAGCTGGTGCTAAACATAATGTATGAGAACACATTAATATACTGGCAAAACTGAAGTGAAAGCCACATTCAGCATTATGAAGGTTCTTAATATTTCAAACCAGGACTGGGTTGTTCTATTTTATTTGACAGTTTTACAGATGGAACAGCAGCAGCTCATTTTCCCTTGTATGGAAGGCTATAGTCAGGTGATAAGCAGATACTGGCACACTGTCATTTAATACCCCACCATAGCATTATTTCTGATTTAATAAGTCTCCAAACCCACTTTATACCAGGACCCATAAGTGCTAACTCTAACTACTAGCTTTAATTTATAAAATAAGCACCAAGGACTCGTTCGGAAGGGCAAACAATCACTATAAAATGAAGTGCATTCAGTATGAAGCACTAATATCTAAACATAGCACAAACATATGAAAACTGACTAATTATTCATTTTACACTAGAGAAAATCACACATTAATGCTCACAAGGGTGTACACTTCAGACCAACCCACAAACCTAATAAAATGTTCAAAGATGCTTAACTGCTGTATTTTAAACATTTTATTGATACTCTAATTTAATCACATACACATGAAAGGCAGCTGTTAAAATATGCTCCATAGTTAATATGCTTAGAAAGTCAGAACAAAATTTAAATATCCAGCACTTATAACCAAATCAAAATATATTGCACACACTCTGCTTTGATACTGAAAATAGTTTTTATTACACATTAAAAAATCCTAATTGATATAGAAAAATAAAAAAGCAATTTCATCTGAAGAAGAAAAGGAAATAATAGGTCTTATTCATGATACATAATGTATAAATACGACTGAGATTAACTGGATCATCTGGCTTTTGGACATCTGGCTTTGAAGTTAATGACAACCTACTGTATCTTCCCAAAGTATAGAACACTGGAATATTCTCTCTGCTGTCTTTTTTACACTTTTCTTCAGTAAAAGAACTATTAGTACATGGATAAACCCCATTGTAAGCTTGTACGATATCCAAGCAACATTAATTAGTCTAGTTACAAAGGAAGAGTGATATATATTTTTGATTAAAACTGCCTTTTATTAAAACTGTACCGTAACACCATACTTTGTTTTCCCTTACATTGTAAAGCAATGTACATGTTTTAATGTTTTGCGCTGAACTGCCTCTGATAGCTTACCAAAGCCAATGCAGCAGAATACAGCAATCTAATAGGTGGGCTCCACAACAAAAAAAATCATAAAGTATGGTATTATGATTATGGAGATGTCTCAGGATTTAGAGACAATGGTTATCATCTAGCTACTGTACTTACAATATTTGCAGTTCTCAGGCTTTCAGAGTGAATAAAACCAATATATGGAAGACAAGGTGTTTGTTGACCAGCAGGGGGTCTCTGTTACATTAATCAAAAGGATAAGTCTGATTTGCCTTTGTTAATTAAGTTATTGGTAAATCAATAAGATACATAAACTCCAGGAACACAGGATAAAAAGACTAGTATGCAGAAAGACAAGGAGACAGGAGAAACTACAGACAGAGACAAAAGGAGAGAAGAACAGCAAGAGAAAAAAGCATGCCAGGTGAGGGGATCTTGTTTGGACCTACCTTAAAGCCTAAATTGTACATAAGTATTTAAACCTGGTTAAGATCGCTTGCCATTGCATTGTTTTAGGAAACTTTGATTTCCTTTGTAACGAATCCCGAGGTTAAATCCTTCTCTCCTGGTTATTTGATGCAGTTCTAGTATAGGTTGCATTCTGTTTAATTTAGAAGAAAGAAATATCTCACTTGTTGACCTGTGTAGGTGTTACATACTGTAGGTTTTTGAATACTTTGTCGCAGTGCAGGTTTTTTCTGGTTGGTATGGACATAGGCCTCTGAGACACCGTGTTTGTAAACAAGGTAACTTTATATTGTATGTTGTGCTGCTTTGTGTTGCTTAACACGTGGTATTGTCACTATTAATACATATTTGTTTATCCCAGCTCTCTCTGCCGGAGAACAAAGATCTTAAGTGCTTCTAACTATACCAACCATTTGGATATGTTCTTGCCATATCTCTTATAATTTATTATTATTTATCATGATTATCACATTTTTGTAACCCTCTAGTTCTAACAATACTGTAGTATTAAAACTGTTAAGAAGTATCAAATTCAGCCTGGCATATGCTTTCCAACAGTTAGAACTAATTCATAAATATTGAAAAAATAAGGGCTCTTATATGCTTAGTCAATAAACTGACTACATGGAGTGGTGAGTGGTGGCACACAAGATTGGCCACATTTAATCAGGTGAAGAAGGACTTGAGTTTGTCAGTGTATATTTGGCTAACATGACACAAATGTCTGTGACTTGCCTGGTGCCTATATAATTGTTTTTTTCTCAGTAAGAGGAGCATCACTCCTAACTTCAATTGATGACAACCTTCTTGTAAGGCACTGTGTAATGACATTGGATAGGAATTCTTACTGTACTTGCCCACATGCTGATACAAAGGTTATAGTGGTGAGCTTTAAGGAAGGTGAAAGAATGACAAATTTAAAAACAAACAGCAAACAAAAATTGATATTCATATATAAAGAACAAGAATCGAAGTGAACAGATTAATTATCGTTCTTTAGCTTTTTTCTTCTTCAGTAAAAAGGCCCTATCACAAAACAGCTCAATCCAAACAGAAACATGCCGACTAAACTAATAACTTTTATTTTTTCTCCACTTAAATTCTGCAAGGAATGTTTGCGAGGAAATAGTTACGATGTGCAAAATACAATATTTATGGCATTAGTGTTACCTCCTGCTTTTTTAGGCAATG
The DNA here is from genome assembly GCF_040954835.1 of Lepisosteus oculatus. Classification (NCBI taxonomy): domain Eukaryota; kingdom Metazoa; phylum Chordata; class Actinopteri; order Semionotiformes; family Lepisosteidae; genus Lepisosteus; species Lepisosteus oculatus. The sequence goes on from NC_090701.1 coordinate 30,667,892, forward strand.
TGCTCTCTGTTAGCGTATTTTATTTTAACAACTGTGAAGCTGTAATGTACTATTCTTTCCTTCTCCAGTCTATGTAGAGAATCTACATTTTAGATCTGGTGGTTATGAGGTAAGATATATTGAAATCATGCAATACCATGGCTTGAAATATAAAATAGAAGCTCAGTTTTTCTGAATTCATCCTCAATCAAGATATAATAAAAATGATAACAAAAAAGTTTAGTTCAAGGTTTAGATTGTCAACAGTCTGTAAACTAAAAAAATCACTTTAATTTGGTTGTTAAATTAAATGTGTTTTGTTTATAACTGTACTGTTATGTATTTTGCAGTAAAATGTATACAAAATCTTGCTGAAGATTAAGTACAGTATCAAATTAAATTATTGGCCCTTTAATAATTTACACTGATAAGAGTTCAGAGCAAAGGGTTTTCTGTACTCCTTTCAATGGACAGAAAATGGAACAACATACAGTACAAAGCACTTTATTACCTGAACAAAGCTTTTTATTTGTAAATTAATTTCTACAGTACATTTATTAACACTGTTGTGTATTTGTTTTCAATGCTCATGGAGACTTTTGCTACAAATTCATGATCTTATGTAAGATAAGGCCATTTAAAATCTGTTCTCTTATTTTAAAATGAGTGCATATAACTTCAATCCTATAGTATCTTAAACCCAGATACTGTAATTTGGTTTGGAATGGGTCGTTTTAGAAAGGAAACTCTAATCGTCAATGCATGGCTACATTGTTAGTGTAAGAAATTTGCCTGGCTTATTTTGCAGTCAAAGGTTTAATGTTAGAAGAAATTCTTGCATTGTGTTATCATGCAAGACATCTTTAACAAGCCCAGCTTTGAAAACACTTATTTAAAAGGCTGTAAAGATGAGACAACAACCAAAAATGAATATAAAATGATATTGGATATTTACTTTGTCTAAATTCTATAGTTATTAACAAAGTGATATTTTGATTAAAGTTACTTTTTTAATGTAATAATGGAACTAGTATGAATAATTACTTGTATCAAAAAAGTATTAACAACTGAGAATGTGATGATGTGCCTTTATATGAATGTTAATACTTAGCCTTTTGACCAGAAAACTGTTTGTCCAGAAAAATCAATCATTCTGGCATGAAAAAGAAAGTATAGCACAAAATATAAAACAAGATCTGTACATGAAAAATATTTTTATGAAATGCATGCTCCCAGAGCAGTAAAAAAACCCAACATCCTGCTACAAGAATTAAACCAAACCTAAAAGAAGACGGTACAGTAAAAATGGATTATTTGGTTTCAACAGCTATGGAATATCAAAATAACTCAGGTGAGCAACATCAAAAGTGAGTCAATCAAGGAACATTATTATCTAATATAAAAAAGGATAGCCATTCCATTGTATTCCTACTTTTTTGGTAATTTTAACACAATATAAATTTGATAATAACTGATAACTTATAAACTACAACAATTGTAAACAATATTCAAGAGAAATTGGGTTATCACTTGCAATATTATACCAAAATGTATTTTCTGTTGCATTACAAAATGCATACAATGAAGCACATCATTCATATTTTCTTATTGCCCACTATACATTTTACCTCTTACCTGAAATTACAAAAACCAAAATAATAATGCAACCTCACACAGCAGATTAGATATTTTGACAAACTCACGATTGTGAAGTTTTCTGGCCCACAGTCTTTCCCTCGGTACTTGCAGTCCAGCAACATCTCCTCCATGCTGTGGCTGGCTCGCTGCACAAACTCTAGCATATTGAAAGTTTTGCTGGGGGATGTCTTGGAGTTGTTTGGCAGTCCAAGAGCCTGGAGATAGTCACTGAAGTCAGCTTCTTGCACTCCTAGAAGCCCTGCCATCCAGAAGAGGTCATTGAAGCGGATTTTGGACTTGCGGAAGCTGTTGTAATTGCAGAGTGTGATGGCAGGGAAAATCATGAGTGGACTGTCCATCTCATCCAAAGTTGTTACATGGGGGTAGTTCATGTACAGGATAACCCGGTCAACCACTTGGTAGAGAAAGATCGACAGTGACATCAGGAAGGCAGAAGCCCACAACAACTGGCGAATGGTGATTCTTCCAGGTAAGAAAATGTGACTGATGCCATGCAGTGTGCAGCTGCCTGCAAATAGTGTGATATCTGAGGGTTTCGACTGTTCTTCTTCTGAAGCAGAACCCATGCTCTCCAGCAGCTTTCCACAGTTTCAATCTCTGGTTTCTTTGTCTTCTCCTTGCCACCGTCAGAAGGCAATGGGATGGTACAGATAATGATGATCGCATAAGGTAGGATTCAGTTTCATTTGGCACAAGCTGGTGAGGGGGGAGGGGGTCCTCAGAGGGAGGGGTGTTTGTGAAATGCTGAGGATGAGAGTAATCTGAAGAAGACATAAAAAGATTGCTGACCAATTCTTCCTGAAGGACAAAGACAAGATCGCAGATTGGATTTCCCCTGGACTCAAATATCAGAAATTGAGCGAACGATTGATTCAGTGCGCTGGGGCCGGCTGTGAGGTAACATGTCTGCGGAGATAACCTGTAGCAGAGGTACAGTAGGTGCATCCCACAAGAAAGGGAAAGAAGGAAAGGTGGAAGTGCGCAAAAAATCATTACCAGCATTATAGCATTCCAACATGGACAGCGATATACAGTACATCAAGGCTTGAAAAACCAATGAGAAAATCCCTCCAATGAGAACCAAAAAATAGCGTGATGGAATCTTTGTATTTATTTCCAGAATGTGGATTTGTTTTTGTTATATGGGCCTGAATTATTTAAAAGCACCAATTGGAATCAAATTATGTGCTTCTGTTTTGACACAATGAAAGGATTGCATTTACAGTATACCTAATTCTACTTACTGTTGTTACCACGCTTTGTTTGTTTCCTGCCCTCTTTATGCTGAATGATAGCCCACAAGAAATTTGCTATATTACACAGAAAAGATGGAGAGAAAGACCCTTCAAGGATGGTAGCTATAAAAGGAGCTGCATAGCAGGCTGACAAAACTCTTTCCTTGAGTTTCCATATAAATTGCCTTCAAAAGAAGATAACACTGTGACAAGAGGAGCAGGCACAGAAGCTAAACATTAAAAATGCAGAATTCACATGGTTTGCATAGTGCCAAATGCTTCATGAACACAACTTCATGAACACAGGAGATATTAAATATTCAAATCCAATCGTGCCGTTAATGTCTGATAGACCGTCAAATTGAAATAAATGATTTTTTTTATTATACCAGTTAAAAATAGTATAAATATATAATATGCAATATCACTTTATTAACCCTTTACAATTTACTTATATAAAGATTATATAATGAATATATTCTACTGTACATTTTAAAATTCAGGACAGTCAAGGCTATAATAAGCTTGACAATTTTTAATTACATTGGAAAGACCAGAAGTAGGTATTTAATAATAATAATAATTGCTTACACTTATATAGCGCTTTTCTGGACACTCCACTCAAAGCGCTTTACAGGTAATGGGGTCTCCCATCCACCACCACCAATGTGCAGCATCCACCTGGATGATGCGACGGCAGCCATAGTGCGCCAGAACGCTCACCACACATCAGCTATTAGTGGGGAGGAGAGCAGAGAGTGATGAAGCCAATTCATAGATGGGGATTATTAGGAGGCCATGATTGGTAAGGGCCAATGGGAAATTTGGCCAGGACGCTGGGGTTACACCCCTACTCTTTTCGAGAAACGCCCTGGGATTTTTAATGACCACAGAGAGTCAGGACCTCGGTTTTTACGTCTCATCCGAAGGACGGCACCTGTTTACAGTATAGTGTCCCCATCACTATACTGGGGCATTAGGACCCACGTGGACCACAGGGTGAGCGCCCCCTGCTGGCCCCACTAACACCTCTTCCAGCAGCAACCTTAGTTTTTCCCAGGAGGTCTCCCATCCAGGTACTGACCAGGCTCACACCTGCTTAGCTTCAGTGGGTTGCCAGTTGTGAGTTGCAGGGTGATATGGCTGCTGGCTTTATTATTTATTTCCTTAACTGTTTTTCTGAGCCAAAACATTTACAAGTATTGTTTAAAATGGCAGCTGAGTTAAATGTATATCATCTGTAGAAGGTAACAGTGTTTAACTGTCAGTTAAAATAAATGTTAATTTCACAATTTTATTGCTTTTAGATTTATATTAAAAAAGTAACTATTAGAGAGATTCATTAAAATGCATTGCAAATATATAAAAATTGTATATAATCACATACTGTATAATATTTTAATCATTAAAGCAGCAAATTAATAGTAAAGGATGAAGTAAAGTGTCTCAGACACAAAGAAAGACATTTAGATAATGACAGGGAAATGACTGATGCATTAAATGTCTGAAAATCTGAGTCTGTTAATATTAAATAATATTAACATAGAAGTGTTACAAATACTAGAAACAATAAAGATAAACAACAAAACAGCTGTACTTAAGGAAATAAAAGATGATATTCATAATATCATAATAATATCCACTGACTGGAAAATTGCTGAAGTAGTGCAAAACCATAAAAGCGATGACAAAAATGAACCAAGTAATTATAGACCGATAAGCCTTAATTCTATTACATACAAGGTTATGGAGATCATAACTAGAACTAAACTAGATGCTCATGTGTGTGACACTAAATTTCTAAGGGATACTCAGCATGGATTTAGAAAAAGGTAGGCTTTTCCTAAATAACTTGTTAAAGTTCTGGTAATGGGTACGCTCAGAGCATATGATATGGTGTTTTTAGATTTCAAGAAGGCCTTTAATCAAGGTTTGTATGACTCTTAAAATACGGGTGATTGGTATTTGGGGAATCATGTTCATTTAGTTGAGAATTGTTCAATAAATAGAAAACAAAGAGTTCAGATAAGAACTGAATGTTCAAAGTAGAGTGATGTAATTAATGAAGTACTGTACCACAGGAATCTGTAGAAGGACCACTGCTGTTTCAAATTTTTCTCAGTAACCTAGGTTCTGGTATAGCTAGCAAACGAATCACATTTGCAGGTTATACCTGAGAATTAGCTAACACTATAGAAGCAGCAAATGCAATTTAAATAGATTTAGATTTTTGCACGCATGTTGTAACAACAAGAGATGCAAAATTGGGAAAAAAAACTAAAAAGTGTCCATTTATGAAAAAGACTTAGGTGTTTTTGTCCATTTACTGAAGGCACACAATATTTTACAGCCAAACATCGAATTGAAATCAAAAGCGTGTTATGTTTAAACTGTATAATGTATGAGTTGGGATTTAGTTGTTAAGAATATTGTGTATAGTTTTGATCATTACATTATATTACTGCTCTGGAATCAGTCCAAAGATGAGTAAACATATACATTCTGGGTCTTACAATCATTCAGAAAGTATTCACCTCCCTTGGATTTTTCACAACGTGTTATATTGCGAACTCAAATAGAAACACATTTACATTATTGGGTATTTTTTCTTACAAATTATAAGAACAGGTCAGAAAAACAGGTCAATAAACTTTTGACATGCACAAAATGGACCTTGATAACTTTGACAACTCCATGATAGAATTGTCAGGGGACATAGAACTGGGCAAAGGTTTGATATCAAACAGTATCTACGGTTTTGAAAGTTCCCAGAGTACAGTCAGGTCCATAATAAGAAAAGAATATAGAACTACCCAGACTTCCAAGATCAGGCTATCCTCCTGAACTAAGCAACTGGACAGGAAAGTCCTTGGTCAGAGAAGTGACCAAGAGCCCAGTGAACATCCTAACAGAACTTGGCTCCATGACTGAAATTCAACAATGTCTATAGCACTACAGAGGATAAATCTGTGGGAGACTGGCTAAAGGGAAGCAGATCCTAAGAAAAGGCCTCCTAGAGTTTGCAAGAAGGCACATGGTAGACAGTGCTATACTAATATGTTTTAGAGGGAGCTGCATTCAATATGCTATTTTATTTTTTTCAACCTAGTTGAAAAAATAAAGTTCTCTTAAGTGAATTGATAAGTCAGAAATGTTATTCTTCGTTCACAATTGGCCTTTCTAAAATCTTCCACCATAACTCAAGATATTAACTTACAATAGGTTATTAATAGGTTACTAACCTAGTATTAGGTTGACCTGCATTAAGCTTACAGTACGTATATGCATTAACTGACGACCAAATCTATTTCTAAAAGTCTGTCTAAATTTGTTGGTTTTTTTGCTCTTTTTTTGACCTGTTCTTGTACTGTTCTTGGTTTGCTGTATCTACTGATTGATCTGGCCCATCTCTCTGATAAAACTGTGTTGTTGAAAGGATCACTACTTGCAGAACAGCACATATTCTTCCCCTTCCCTTCTTCCTGACCACTCTCTTTCTCCTCATCTCTGTTTCTTTTTCTCTAGACATCTACCAGGATCCTGTCTGGTGATGGATGGAATTAATTAATATGAATTACAAGTTTGAAGGAGCCTGGTATCCCAGTTTGGGAGGTACAGTAGCTGCTTAGGTTCATGTTAAACACCAAAGCAGTGAGAAGCATAGAAAATAAAAGGAGGCTTGATGAGATGTTACTTAATTAAAACTGACATTAAAAACCTAATATGTGCACTGCATAGCAGTATATACAATATATATACAGTAGATGCAAACCATACTGTATGTTTGCAAATATTATATTGTTTAACAAAATAATATTTGCAAACATTCCAGTGTACTTCTTTTACAGCTAACATTTGAATGTTGGTGTACAGTATGTCAAAGTATGAAAAATGGCTTTTTAATTCACTTGCCTGTGCTGCAATCCCTGTCAAATTAGAATGTGCAACACAATACTGTATCGCAAAGGAAAAGTGTAGTGATTGATGAGCAACACCTGTGTGGTGGCTGTCTCCAGGGAAGGTGAATTTGATTGATTTGACTTTCTGAAGTAATACCTCCTCAAACTTATCACAGAAACAAAAAACAAAACACACAAGCATTTACAGAATGAAAAATGAAAGATACATGGTGAAAATCTAGGTATAAAAATATCTGGTGATATTTATTGTAAATCAAAGGGATTATTCTTTAATGCAAAATAGAGTATGTACTGTACTGCATTGCATTGTAGCTCAACCATTTTATAATCCCCAGCTGCAGGTATATCTATATTCTTATACATTCATGTACACGAATAAAGATTAAATAAATATGATACAACACACAATACATTTATTATTGAAAGCCTCAATACTTTAATTGAAATGGTCTTTTTAAGGTATCACTATTTTATGCTTTGCATGCATAACATATCTACAGTATGCATCTGTGTGAATGTAAATAAAATTTACCTTCCAACTCCTATAGGATGAACTCCATAAGAGCTGTTTTTCCTTTATTAGGGCAGACAGACACAGGTAGTTGTATAATTGTTATATTTATAACTTTAGGACCTTTAGTTCTGCTTTTCAGCATTATTAAATTGTGAAAGCTAATTAATATTCTGATTTCCTTAATTCATAATGAATGCTTTGTCTTAAAAACATACTGTATGTGTTATATATATATAGAATATATGTGATGTTTATGAACATGAAATCTGTCATATTATATCATATATTTATATGTTTCTGACAATTTCTAAAGATCCTATGCAAGGAATGTCTACATCATGTGTCCTTGCTTGTATGTTTGAATGATTCTTATCTTGAATTTCCAGGATTGTGTAACAAAGCTAGGTAGTGGTGAAAAGGATCCGATGCAAATGCAGGAGTCCTTGGGAGGCGAGTAAGCAAACTGAGCAAAACCTGGAGCTGAGTCGTAGTCCGAATGCGTAAGGGAGGTCAAGATCCGGTAAAGGCACTGGTAGTGAACAATCCAGAACGTGAGACAGGTAAGAGATCGAAACAAGGGCGGCAGGGTCAAATCCGAAAATAGTCACAGGTAGCAAACAACCCAAGGGGCGAGACGAGTACCGAAGTCCGAAGGCAAAAGGTGAAGTCAGAATTCAAGACAAAAGGGAAAGAAAACGCTAGGTTGAGCAACAAGAAGTGAACTCAATACCGAGCAGCGATACACGGGTAAGGGAGGCTTAAATAATGCAGCCGTTTGTAATTAACACCCTGCTGCTGGAACTGATTAGCCCTCTTGGAGGCTGGTCTGGGCCGGTTAGTGGTCGTGACAGATTGTTTTTTCCCATGCCAATATTGAATAAACACTTAAGCTGAGTTAAATGTATATCATCTGTAGAAGGTAACAGTGTTTAACTGTTAGTTAAAATTAATGTTAATTTCACAATTTTATTGTTTTTAGATTTATATTAAAAAAGTACCTATTAGAGAGATTCATTAAAATGCATTGCAAATATATTTAAAAAAATGTATATAATCACATACTGTATAATATTTTTAATCATTAAAGCAACAAATGAATAGTAAAGGATGAAGTAAAGTGTCTCAGAGACAAAGAAAGACATTTAGATAATGACAGGGAAATGACTGATGCATTAAATGAATATCTGAGTCTGTTCATATTAAATAATATTAACATAGATGTGTTACAAATACTAGAAACAATAAAGATAAACAACAAACAATCCAGGTACTTTGTGGGTTATGGATTATGTAATAATCAGAAGTAAGTTATATCCTAGAATCTCATCCAGCTCTTACTTGAAATATCCTGAAGTACTCATGTCCACAACCATGTTACAGTTCACAGATTCAAACCAAGGTCCAGAGCTGTGCCCAGTCCAGAGGGCTTCATAGAGTAGAAGGGTTCTGACCTTCCAGGGTGGGCTGCAAACTCTGAACCAGGGTGGTCAGGCCAGAAGGCACCAAGAGACATGCCAATTCAAGGTGCAAGGTGCTTAAGGGGAGCCTCCTCCTCCTGCACTGTCATCATGGTCTCCTGGAAGGCTGTCTTCCAGGGAAGTTCCCATAAGAGGACGAAACCGATTTCCCAGGCCCCACCTGGACCAGGCTGGCTGAGACATCTGCTAGGGTTGGGTTCCTGCTTCAGACTTGGCTCTGGTCCCTTCTCAGCCACTAGAATCCTCTGGGCAGCACAGCCATGGGCAACAGCTCCCAGATGGACCTCAAGGAAAATGGAAACCAGGAACAAGAAAGGCTGTGCTGCGAAGGTGGAACAGTGGCTCAGAAGTAAGATGTATACGACGATGCCAGAATGCCTGGGAGAGACTGAAAAGGGTACACATGCCCCCAGAGCACCTGCTATAGTGAAAGCTCTCACTAAAGCCATGTGCTCTGCATCAACTGTCCATGGCGATCAAGGCAGAGCAAAGACGTTAAACTGTGCCATACCTTGCTGGAAAACAGCAAGGGCGAACATAGCCATGTCCCACTGTGGACTGAACTTTGTATTTTCAGTTACAAATTTGCTAAGACCATTAAATGGTTTTAAAGTAATGGTGTGGTTGAACTTTCCCATTAGAAATTCTCCAAAATACAAATCATACTGTACAGATATTTTTTGAAGGAATCAAACTAGATTGATTACTGCTTGTCTTGTATCCCATGTATTTAATTGCATCTGACTCTCCTCTTAGCAAAATCTCTGCTGGAAATGTTCTGTTTTTTGCCTTTTTAAAATTTTGTTCTGTTTACAGAGTAAAAAAGGTCAATCAGATTTTACTCAGTTCTTTGCATTTATGGAGCTTTCAGCATCAAACTGTATAAATGTCAATAAAAACGGCATATTTTATTTTTCTAGGTGATTGCATTTTTAATGTGACCCTCTAGAAATTCAAAGATGACTGCTTACAAAAATCCCATCTATGGCTTTCCATATAGTATGACATTCTGTAGCTTTACTAAATAGAACTTTCCAGAAGTTTATTTTTTTGCTTAAGGCAGTCTGAAGTCAAGTCAAAGTGGTGAATTGTTACAAATAATGGCCTTTATTAAACATTTCCTTCTGGGTGTATTATTGCAGGTTTTTTTGATAAGCATAAGGACTTCCAGATGGCTCAGAGGCTTTCAATTATTTATTTTCATTTCAAGTAGAATTATTATTTTTTTCTGTATTGTTCTTAAGTACATTTACAGTATATGGTAGCTACAGCATATCTAGAGAGATTCAACTGGAAGTCCTCACAGGAAAGGTTAATCTGATTCCCTTTATCTTGTCGTTTCATTTCTTATTTTGTTCTAACCTTTCCCGTTTTCAGGATTCAAGGAAGTGAACTGCTGGTATGAAGTTTAATAATACACATATTGTAGGTTAAAGGACATATGATGAACTTGGAATTGTTAGATTCTAGTAAATGAGTATGTCCATGCATTCTATTCTGATATCCATGTAGAGTATTTGTATTTCATACTAATTAAAGGGATAAAAATACCAATTAACATTTTCCCCCAAATCTGGGTTACAGATCAAATTCTAATGTTCCTGTACAGTATATGCTGTACAAAAAAACATTGTCAATGGCAATGTTAAAGACACGTACCACTGTAAAAACGATATTGTGTGTTTTATTAAATGGGATAAAAGTAGAGAGTGAAACTTAAAAAGATATCTGCATCATTAAAAATGTTGCCCTCCTGCTTAACTAAGTTTTAGACATGTTCACCAAATGGTGTTGTTAACTTGTATGGGAAGATATGAATTCCTTATTTAATCTACTCTGGCTCAAAGCAAATCCTGAATTAATGTGTTGACGTTTTTCTTACATATACATTAGGTTTTCTGGTGTAGTATAACACAAGGAAAATTGGAAGCAAAGTGTAATGACTCATAGGTTTATACTGTAGCTCTGTAAAGAGGGAGTTGTAATTCTGTTGTGGACTAATACAGTATATATTGTTAAGCCACCAGTTTGCATTGGGAATTGGAAATACTGCTCCTGAGACCGATAATTATCTATGGTATTTGAGAGCACTGGTGATAGCACCAAAGGGGTGCTTGGGAAACTGCGGAAATTGGGACAGGAGACACCAAAGAGCTGGTGAAGAAGCTGCTGTTCTGATTGCATTGAGATTTCAACACTACTGTTCTATTCTCATTCTCCTGTGGATTATACTCTGATACAAAATCCCTCCCAAAGTAATTAAAACTAATTTAGACTATTTTCCATAGATTAGGGTTTTCAATTGATTGCTGTATACAAGTAGGCAATAATTAAATGGTACCATTTAAGATAATTGCCCTTCCCTGGATTCAGATAATTCTTTTTAAAGTTCCTGTTGCTGTGTTACCACCTAGCTACTGTATTTATAGTAACCAAACAAATTGCATGATACTTTCTCTTACAGTATACTGTATGTGTATATACTGTACATGCTTTTGTCACTCAGCTATCTACAGTACAGTAACCAGACTGATTCAATTTTCCTTCCTCCTATGTGTGTGTACAGTATGTAATGCAGGCTAACGGGGAGACGGGCATCAAAGGGATTCTGCCCATGGATCGGGGTCACAGCTCACTCACTCAGTAGGACTTTACAGTACTGTACCTGAATCCTGGCAGCATCCATGGCATACTGTAGTCACACTACCCAAACCACTATGTGAATGATATGACCCCTATTCTTAACATTGATTGTAGATATGTGACCAGGCAATTGTAAGGAAGCATTTAGATTTGAAAGGTCAAAGCTTGTTGAACAGCCATGCATTCAAGGCCATTATCTTATCAGAACTTTGAGATTACCAAATTAAAAAGATAATGTATGACTATGGCAAAAGTCCTATAGTCAAGCTAACATTTCTGTGACTTATTTTTTAATTACACTGAAATGTGTTCTGTTAAACAACATTTCCCTGTAAATAGTCTTTGTGCCCTTGGGTCCTGTGCTTCACTTGCATTGTGTGCAGTTTTGACTTTGATAAACTGCCCCCTGTCGTCAAAAATGTTTTTCTATTTTGTTTTCTTTTAATGAGCAAAAAAGGTCTGTGATTTTCTATTGGTTTTTTTTTTCATCTCCAAAGAACATTGCAATAGTCTAACTACACTTGCTGTTAGTAAAAATGTGAGAATGTTTGCTTGCTTCTGGGGACTCACTGGACAGACTGGATTTAAAGGGCATATTTGTTCTATGGAAACCTAGATTATCTAACTGTCTATTTTCAGTATCTGTGTGTCTAGACAAGATGGACAAAGTGCTAAAAACAAATAAAATAAAAATCACTTAAAAATATGAAACGTTGATTCCCAAGAGAATGAAAAAAGAAGCAGATGGTTTCTGATTTCCCTCAAAGTACATATTTAAGACGTTTAAGCACAAATAAGAGCAACAGCAGTTTAAAGCATTTTATCTTCAATATTTCCTCTGTAATGAAACCATATATTCTACAAAACTGTTATGAGTTAAAAAAAGAAAATACAAGGTTACAGACTAAAGAGTGTCTGACACTGACACCCAGTGTTCAATATAAAAAAGGACTAACTACAGCTGAATGCAACAGAGCATAATGTAATTTTGTCATAATATTACTGCAAGCACTAACACAATATGGAGTAAGATACATACGGTACAGTAATATTTTGCAAGCAATGAAAGGAGATGCAGTATGACATTTTACTGTTGCATCATCAGTAGATAGAACACTAGAGGAATAAAATGGAAATTAGCTAGCCATTTCAACAGTTCCATTTGAAATTTTAGCTGTAAAATGTAACATAGGAAGACGTAGAATTGTTATGGTTAGTATAATTTTGGAAACAAATTAATTTTTCTCTCGTACAGTGACTGGAATAAATATTTGTAGACTACAATTTCAAATGTTAGTTCAGGTGGGTAGCTGCTTCAGCATGAGTAGGCTGCAAAGGAACAAGTAATAGGTTTATTCCATGCTGAAAAGAGAAGAAAGAAAACACAACATTTCAGCTGTGGAGTCTTCTTCAGGTGTGAGGACCTGAAGAAGCCTCACACCTGAAGAAGGCTCCACGGCTGAAACTTTGTGTTTTCTTTCTTCTCTTTTCAGCATGGAATAAACCCATTACTTGTTCCTTTACAATGACAAATACCCATTATATCCATGGTAAGGAAGGCATAAAGGAAAGGAAGTAAACCAATATTTTTAAAAATATATTATGTGAACTAATAGAAATTACTTTTCCAAAACTCGATCACATTAATGCAAGGGTATCTCAGCCTGTGAAGTGTTGCAATAGGTAACCTGTCACATTTGCCGATCAAATCTATTTGATCTGCCATTGTCAGGTGTTCCTTTTCGTTAGCATTTTTTGTTCCTCTCTGCACATCCATGAGCTAAAAGACTACTTATTGTACTACAAAATATAAGATACAAGGACTAATTGTTAACATACACAGTGCATAACACAAAAGACAAAAATTTCTATATAAGATCCTCATAGAATTGTTTATGTCACTTGAAAGCACATCATGATTACAACTACTGCAGTATTAAGTGTTTTACACAACATTAACCATCCAGCCTCACCCTTAAAAGCAACTGTCTGTGATTACTCTTGGTTCACTCCCATACATACTTTTTAAATGAAGACTGTCATACATTTTCATTAAAGTCTTCATATGCAAAATATTTGGATTTTCCAGACACCAGGCCTTATTTAACTCCAACACCAGAAATAAATCATAAAGAGATTAATCAAGGGACAAGATATGAAGGAACACATTGTACATTACATTGTTTGGAAGTAGGTGTAAGTTACTGTAAATAAGCATGATAAGCACTTTAAATTGTATTTTAATGAATATGCCCCTCACCAACAGTCTAAATATAAAGAAGAAACTGAATTTAAAAAGTCCAAATTATTTTTTTCGTTTAAATATTTATTTGCAATCACATAAACCTTCTCCTTACACTAATACCAAAGCTGGTGTATTTGAAATATTATATAGAGTATCTATGAAGAAGATCAGAATAATCGTAAAAAACACATATACAGTATGATACTAATTTTAATGATTTTAACTAAGAACAATCATCATTATTATTAATTACCATTTAGTTAGGTTATATGCAGGATATACTGCAGTTAAACCTGCCCTGTGTTTTATTAAAAATAATAAAAACCCTCAAGGCGAATGGCCCTGTGTAATGAGCTTTCTCCAATGTTTTCATGTTAACACTTGACCTTGCATTGTTAGCCTAGAGAAATATACTCACACGAAACCACAAGGGAGTTTACGACATTAACCATAAAAGACACACAAACTCATGCACACAAGAGACTGTACCACTCACATACTCACACTCAAGCAACTACACTAGGAGTGCCAGAAGTGGAAATATGGAAGCTTTTCCACAGACCTGAAAGGCTAAATAAAAAGATCTGTAATCCTCCAAGTAACCAGTAAAGCAGACAAACACATATCCCCAATGGTATTTAGGTTCTCAGACACTAGGTAAATTAGACATTTTTCTTCCTGTATCAGTGGCTTGGCCAGCTGGTCTGCAAAGATCTGCAAGCTTTACTTAAACCAGAGATATGTTTTATTATTAATTTTAGTCTCCCTTACATTTTTGCACATAATGCCTATAAGCTGTGAAACATAATTTTTTCAAACTGTATTGGTTTTGGCTATTAAATAAAGGATGTCCCAAATACAGAAAACACCGTATATAGCACACAGATTAGCATATTGTACCATTTACATATGCTGGAAATTCGTTTATATCAAGGTTATCTGGTTGAGATCAGTTTGGCCTAAAATTATTTATCTATTATATATTATATATATATATATTTTATTTTTTGCAATTAAAACTATGCTGGAATTATTAACTTAGGAATAGAGCTAAGTAGGAGTAAAGAAATTTTCATTTGGAAAATTATGTTTTTAAAAAATATTGGAATTTAAATTACAATTGAATGAGAACAAACAATAAAATTAATAAAGTTGTTATTAATATTACTACTTATAGTAATTGTTAGCACACTTACAACAGTAAGTTTTAAATTTTGTCATTGGGATATTTTTCAATTAAATAAACAGACATAATAAAATAAAAGGCATTCAAAAGTTTTTAAATTTTTTTTAATTAATTCTTAAAATAGTAAATTATAGCCGCTCTGTCAGCTACTGTAGTATATACTGTAATTCTCTACAAGAATAATCATTATAATGACTAATGCTACCCATTTGCATTGTCAATGAACATGACTCAAATTCAAACACAAACTAATGGAAAACCCACTAGAGGGAGCTGTGCAGTCACTTTGTATTGCTGTTTTTAATGCTAGATTCTTATTTGTATGCGTCAGATAGCCCAGAAATGCATCTTTAGCTTAGATGTGGTTTGTCTAATCTTTCTCAAGGCTACCAAACCAATTCGGAAAAAACACAAGCAGAGGCATACAATCCTGAATATTTCTGTGAGTGGCACTTGTGAAAACCAACCTTTTCCTTACATAACATTATAATACAAAGCATTAAAATAATATGTGAAAATTAGATTAAATGAATGTATATAATGTCAAAATAAAAACAAATTACCAACAACTACCAACATTTATTATTATTTTGGCTAGCACAGATTAAATGTTTAGGTTTTTCTAAACACTTCCGAATGAAGTGGAAAATATGGATTGTGACATCTCTTCCTAGCTGCTGGACTACCAATTGCCCTTAGAAAGTTTTTAAGAAAGATATTTATATTTTTTGAAGCCATAACACTAATTTGAAGCCTGGAATTTTTTTCTCAAGTTTCACTGCATCTGGTCCACTAGATGCGAGACAAAGTAGACTACAGTATGTCAATATAGTCAATTATACCCCTCTTAGTTTGATAAGGTTCAAATGGGGACATCGGATGTACTGCATGGAAATTTGCTCATTCAGTGTATGGGTTTTTAATTTGATGTATGGAAATAACTACATCTTTCAGTTTTTTGTTTTTATGCTCAATAATGGTGAGTATGGGTTGCTCAAAATTATTCTCATCCGAAGTTAACTACAATAAAGTTAAAGTTATGGAAAGTGGCTCAGTTTTACTCAGCAGTCATTGATTTGATATGTTAAGGCAATGCAGATTTTGGTAACTTTTCTATGCTTCAACTGTCTGTTGGGATATTTATCATGTTAAGCTGTGAGTTTACAGAATTGTTTGTTTCCAAAGAGCCTCCAAAGCATCTGTACACAGTGTACAGTATCAAGGAAATAAAAGATTAAACCTAAAGGAGTAATCATCAGCCACGCATAGCTGCTTTTCTCATCATGTTTATCAGAAGGTCATAGCTAATTTATGTCAGTGAAAAAGTACTGTATATATGTAACTTACAAGGAAAACATTTTAGAGTTATGGTGTGTTTTAAGAGCAAACAGTTTCTGTGAATGCATATTAAGTTTCAACTGTTTTGCAGATGAGTCCTAATAAGAACAACACAACTGTCCATGCCTGTAGAAGTTGACTTTACAGTATATATGGAAATAGAAATTTTGATTCCTAGCACTAAGAAACAGAAATAATGTTAATATTCATTCCTGTTTTTCATAGACCGATAGATTGACAGGTAGATAAAGTAGGTTTAACTGCAGTGTACAAATAAATGACTGAATGACAAATGATTTTCAATTTTGTACAACATTGAGCATTTTTCACGTAAAATTATCACAGGCCTACATGGTCTACACTCACTCAGGATTTGATGACAGCTCATTTCAAGCTATGCGCACAAAAGCACACAAAGACAATTTAAAGACACCAATTAACCCCAATCAACCTGCCCAGCATTTCTTTAGAAGGCGGCAGGAAAAATGGAGAGCCCAAAGACAGCCCTTATCAACTTGGGGAGAGCATGTAAACACCACACAGAAGTGTTTGAATCGAACCATTAGCCCAAGAACCAAGAGGCTCATTGCCATCTTCTTGATTTTAATGCTACTGTATCACTGCCAAAAGCCTGTCCATAGTGTTTGTAGTTTAAAATCAATATATGTTCAAAAATATATAGTGCTACGGTATTTACAGCACACCAACTCCATTATTAACTGAACATGCAGAAGAATGCTCTTCTCATTGAAGCATTCCTTGGGCTGCTATCCCACCAAGATTCTGCAAATAGTCATAATTGTGCACTCATCAAATCCCACTTATAAAAACCTCAGTATCATTATAGTCATATCATTATACCCCTCCAGACAATTGCAAATTTGATTACTGGCTTCTCTTTGGATTTCCTGTGACACACAAAAAAAACACTCTTTAGTTTGTAGAACATTATGCACCTGCACAAACGATAATCTGTTGGGAATTTAAGACCTAGGATCATGAAGTTACATTTCAGAAGACTGGATTTCAAGTCACTGTAAGCAGAGCTGGAGAGACTTATGAAAATATGTTATACTTCTTCATCTTTGACCACCTTTCAGTACCACCTCTAAACATAACTGTTCAGAGTGCCTCTTTAAATTCTATGACTCATCACTGTGTTGCTGTAATTTTGTGCATTATATTGTATTATTTTTGTGTTACTTACTGTAAACTATACTCTTGTGTATGATTCATCTCAGTATTGCAGTTTTGCTTCAGGTTTTTATGTTATGTCAAGATGCTGTAAATTATGACTTGCTGGTTTATCTTGCTTAAAAATGTAATGTTTTCAATGTTATTTATTTACAGTGCTCCATATTATAAGCATAATCAACATATTGTTTTAATAATAATACAATCACAAGAAAAGGCTAAATATTTTATTTGGATAAGATAACATACACATGTCTGCAAAAGCACAATGTGTAGATTAATGATAAAACAAAAGTTACTTTTTGTAAAAACTATACAGTACAATATGGACAGTATAGTAGAGTATATACAGTATACACTTTCTGTATATATCCAGGAGAACACAGAATATGTGTTTTTGTGCTTGGTTGAACGTACTAAACATTAATAGTGTAACGCAACGGGGGTTCAGGCGGGCGCCCTTGCCGCATTAGGTCGGCCCCCCACCGTCAGGAGCTCGAACCCGGGACTCCTGTGTCACTCAAGAGGGACCCAGCCCGGTGAGCAAAAGAGAGATCTCTCTACAGCCCAGGGGCTGTGGTCCTGCTATCACAGGGAAGGGCGGCGACGTCACCGCTCTGGTAAGCCGGCTCTTACACAGTACCTGTTGGCCGTAAGCGTTACAATAGCATAACTTTATTTATTATATGGGACAAGTAATCAATATCCCACTACTACTTTTTACATTTTTTGTACATTACAGGTCAGCCTGTTTTTTTTGCTTCCTTGTATTGTTTAGTGTTTCTAAACTATATGGATATGTCCCAATCTTTTTGTACTATCACACTGCATTTCCCATGGTGGACTTTAGAACTGTAGTCTTATCACATGTGCAGTATGACAGTCAAGTATTTTTCTACATCAAAATCATATTGTCTTCAGTTGCCTCCAATTTACCAGTAGGAGTTAATTTTAACTGTAGATTTCCTGTCACCGTTAACATCTTTGAAGAAAACGAACTTATATACAATTAATTCCTGGAAAATGAAAGCATCATCTAATTCTTTTTGTAATATAAGGCAAATGAAAACCTAAAGAAAAATTACATCTCAGAAACATGATAGCTAAATCATTCATTAAATGTAATTAGCAAAGCAGTGAAATCTAACATTCATTAAATCAAAGCTTTCCCTTAAGTAATTACCTTTTAACTTACATTTATGTGCAGTGAATTTTGGAAATAATAATAAATCCTTGGGATTTCTCTGGAATGAATTTAGGAACTTAACTTATCCCTGGAGAAAACATACTGCTGACTTTCATCTGAACTTTTATGAATGTAAACAGACATATTGTCAATAGAATTTGGCTTTTAAAAGCTTAGTTAGGAGGTTGATTTGTATAAAACATAAATAAAGCCATCATTTGTGAGGTAATGAGTTCCCCAGTCAGTAATTAAATAGCTGCTGGTTTTCATTAATACCTCACAAGATGCAGACTTTGTTGTCTTCCTTGATTTCACAGTATAATGCCTCAGCTGAATTAATATTTCTAATGATTAATAACATGATTTGAATAACATTGAGATGGCCACTCGGATTTTGATTGAAAAACTATACATAGTCAAACACAGCATATTCTTCCAACTATATAGAAAGCTAAAATCTACTTCCTTTAATCAAATAACATCGAAACCCATGGTTCTCAAACTGTGGTACACGTACCACTGCTGGAACGTGGTGCATCCCCAGGTGGTACACCAGATGAACCTAGAAATTTGTTATGTGCACTGAAAAATCGGGAGGGGGTTTTCATATTTTCTATTTGAATAAAATGAGTTTATGTGTCAAATACGCAGCCTACATACTACGATACAGCACACACTACTTGAGTGGACACAAGAGCTACTATGTAATTCTATACCATTGTATAGGAATGCATGCTAAAAATGTAAGTGGCCAGTTGTATTTAATAAAAATTATCTCCAGCAAATAAGGAGATATGAGAATATGCGTGATTTTGGAACAATGCCAATCTTTTGAGCACAGGAAAGTGTGATAGATAACAGAAAAATATTTAAGGACTGTTCTAGGTTAATTTGATAAAAATATACCGAGCGTCTCTGTGTTTCACTCCCATGCTCCTGAAATGGAAATGGGGAAAAATGCAAGCTTGCAGATTGATAAAGCAGGTAAGCCCCACACTTTTTGTGAAGAACTTTGTTTACTGTTGGCAATAAGCTGACACTTATTATGTATTATGTGTGGAGAAAAAGCTGCTAAACAGCTCGACCTGCTGCCCCTTTCTAATGACACAGTCACTTGTAGAATTATTTATATGGCAGATGATGTCAAAAGTACGCTGATACAGCACGTTAAGATGAGCTTTTCACTACAATTACATGAGTCTGTAGATGCCGTTGATTTGGCCAATTTGCTCATTTATGTTAGATATGAGTTTGTGGGTATGTCCCATGAGGACTTTCTGTTCCATAAGCCATTACCAACAAGAACTACAGGAGATCACATATTTCAGCTTCTAAAATAATTTATCAAAGAGAATGGCATTGACTGGAAAAAATGATTTGGAGTTAGAACAGATAGTTTTAGAATGATAACAGGCAGACACTGCGGTATAGTTGCACGAATTAGAGAGGTTGCTCCAGATATGAAGTGAACGCACTGCAGCTTCCACCACGAGGCCTTGGCAGTCAAGAAAATGCCAGAGGATTTAAAATCTGTTAGACTCTGCTGTCAAAGTTGTGAATTGTATCAAGGCTTAACCAGTTAATTCATATCTGCTTTTCTCGACTAAAAAGGCTCACCCCTCTCACTGAAATGGTAAGTGCTCAGTGCTATTTTTATTATAGGTGTATGTGAGTGTGTGTGCACGTGTGCTCATGTTGCTCATTGAGATTTTCTGTGGTTCCTATGAGAAGATGACTTGTAGGTGGTACTTGGATGCTTTGGTTTGATCAGGGGTGGTACTTGGTCCAAAAAGGTTGAGAATCACTGAACTAAACCATAAACTGCAGTGCCATTGATTATGTTTATAGTACAAATGGCATTTGCTGCATAAACACACATAGAAACTTTACCCTAATCCTAAAACCTCAACCCAATTAATCAATACAACCAATCCAATCATTGAAATTTGAAATTGGTGGTTGGGCTAAAGATTTGATTGAATATTGGCCGTAGTGTTATTGAATAATATACAGTAAGTATGCACTAATTTCCCTTCCTCCACAGAATGTCTAAGTAAAAACATAGCCTCAAAATGTATCCAGTTTATTGTTAAATAAATGAACTTTTATTGTTGTTTATTCATAAAACAAGTTTTACAGACACCAACTTAAATTTCTAATACTATAAAATCCCATAGAGAAAAAATGCAAAGAAGTTAATGAAAAAATAAGCCAATTTAAAATGTCAGCTTACTGAAGTAGAGACAGAAATAAAGAATGATGCCAATTTGGAGACAATGCTAATAAAGCAACCTGAAATACTCCCTTGAACAACTTAATTAGACTTTTCTAAGCTCATAAACAGATTCATTACAGAATGTAACATTAGTTATCTAAATTAGATTAGCTCAGGGTATACTTACCTAAAACACCATAAAGGGAAAAGTAAGTGCAAATTAAGACTTAAAGAGTTGTCTTTTATGACCAAGAAAAAGAAAAGAAAAAAAAAACGGGGGCTCTAGATGAAAGATGTTTTACAAATGGAAGTCTTTTAATGTATAGCATTAATTTATAGAGTACTGTATGTGCAGTATTATACTGGGTAGAACCCAGAAAAAGTCCACTGACTGCACTAAAAAAAACAAAAGTTATACAATGTAAATACAACCAAGCTTTAATATATATATATGTGTATGTATTATATGCCAGCGAGACAAGATAGCTCACTAATGGGCTAAATCTTGCGTATCCAAGTCTTGATGAAAATATTCACTTTGAAAAAATGTAAATCGAGAAAGTGGGGTATCAACAGAAAGGGATGAATACTTTTCCAAGGCCCTGTATGACTACAGTACCCAGTGGGCAAAAGACGTATAATATACGTCTAGTAAACGCATACCTTAGACGTCTAAATGTGGTCTGCAATTCGTCTAGAATGAAATTTTAATATACGTCTAAAGTTATATGTCAATTATATGTCTATGTTTAGACGTTCATTATACATAAATGGTTGGAGTTCTATTATACGGATAAATTTAGAGGACTATTATACATATATGGTTGGAGTTCCGGATAACTTTAGAGGTCTATTATACGGATAACTTTAGAGGACTATTATACGTATATGGTTAGAGGTCTATTATATGGATAACTTTAGACGTCTATTATACGTATATGGTTAGAGGTCTATTATACGGATAACATTAGAGGTCTATTATACGGATAACATTAGAGGTCTATTATACGGATATGGGTAGAGGTCTATTATACATCAAAGATAGGTTTTATAGGTGTAGAAACAAGTAAACCAAGCCAATGATTAGGTTTAGAAATTTATTCTGAAAATACACATTCATACCTGAAACATATGTATTTCAAATTATACATTGTATACGATCAATCAACAATCAACATATGGGCAATAATCATAAAAAACACAACTAGTCAGCTACAAATTCAGGTAACATGGCAATATACAGTATAGTAATGACAAACACAAACTAATTACATTAACACACTAACTCAAAACCACATTTTGATTCAAATATACATTTTAAAATGTACAACTTCTATATTTCCAAGAAAAAAAATATTACAATGGAAGTTAAGACAATTTTTGTCCACTATTTGCAAACCCTGTCTAATTGTCCTAACAGTTAGAACCAAAAACCTATTATTTTCAGTGTCCAGATCTCCTGGCCCCCTGCCTTGCATATGCATTCTTCAAGTAACACATTGCGTGCTCCTTTATTTCTTTTTCTGTTGATGTAGGGTGGGACTTCAGCACCGCAGCTAAGAGAAAATTATATAATATTACTTCTCAAATAAATGATGATTAATATCTTCTTTAGTATAATCTAAAAAATGAACGGTTTACTAAGCCCAAAGCTGAAATAAATGTATAAAATTTGGCTTGCATCATAGCAGTTGAGCAATAAAGTCTGTCCTAATTAAAGAGTACCCAAAGTTTGAAAGTACAACATAGAATAAGAATAGAGAAACGGCAAAACGATTTTGTGTCATGTTCCCCATTCACACTATTTTTATGTGCCATTTTTTGCTTATTCACGTACTATTTTAATCAAAATAATATTAAGAAAGATCTGTATGTATTCAGATAGTATTATTATTGTTCATACTTACTCGTCAAAAGAGGATTGCTGATATATTTGCGGATATACTTCTACATTTGAAAAACGTGTCCAAAATGGTGACCAATGAATACTAGCAATGCATTGTGGTATATAACCGGAAAATATGCTGGGTTCGATATTTTCTCAACGTATGCATTTATTAATGTTGTCGATATTATGGTTGAAATTTAACATTGATAATACATTGTGGCTATGTGCCCCCTGCTATGAGCTGATGTGCAATTTTAACGCATGCAGTTAGTAAGGATCGGTCACTGTTGTATGGTATTATTATTAAGTTAGGTTATTAGATTTACCTAACTTAATTTGCGCCCTAAAAAAATAGTTGTACTTTGTCAATGGTCAGACAACACTAAATGACACGAACAGTCACTCAGTCTGTTTGATGGGCAGGAGGGCTATCCGTCCAGGAACTGCACATATCAGTGTCGTTATTGAGTGTCAACATTACGATCCTGTTTGCTCAGGTGGACCGATTCCTTGCAGTAGTTTATCATTATACTTAAAATCGTTATATAACTATGACTAGTTATAGCAGTCTGTGCTTTCTGTTGGTTTTACAACATTTTTTTCTTAACGATTCAGAATGTCCATTTAGCTGCAAAAATGAACGCTTATGGTACTTTTCGCTCCATGCAATACAAACCGTGAGAGTGACGAAAAATGTGAAACTGAACTTCATCGCAAATACCAGATTGCTAGTCGTTATCTTCTATCATGAAGCACAAATCAATGGCATAGCTGCGAGATTTCATTTGGGTAGCTGCACCGTACAGCTCCGTTTCAACCGAAATATCACCCCCCCTCAGAATGTCAGACACTCCCTTACAGATTTTTCCCCGGGCACCGCGCACTGATGGGGGACGGGGTGTCCAGGAAATGGTATCAACTTCTCTCAAGAAAATAAAAATAGAAACTCTATAGGCACTCAAACATTTTACTGTTTTTTTTTTTCAGGCAGGTGGCAAGACCTCTCCGCAAAACCGTTGTATGCCAAGCTGTGGGCATTGATTCGTCGAATATACGTATATTCACGGCGAAAATACGGCTATACGTATATATACGTTGCCTCGACGTATAATCAACGTCGAATTGCAACCGTAAAATCGACGACATTAATAAACACATATATAACGTCGAAAACACATCTATCACAGTGCCTGAGGCTTTTTACTGTATGTATCGTGTGTGCCGCAACTAGGAGTATACGGCACTCTGCACAGTGTACGAAGTAAATTATTTTCGCAGTAATTAATTTACACGTGTATAATAAATATAGTAAATATAATAAATTAATTACTGCGAAAATAATTTACTTCGTACACTGTGCAGAGAGCCGTATACTCCTAGTTGCGGCACACACGATACATACAGTAAAAAGCCTCAGGCACTGTGTTAGATGTGTTTTCGACGTTATATATGCGTTTATTAATGTCGTCGATTTTACGGTTGCAATTCGACGTTGATTATACGTCGAAGCGACGTATATATACGTATAGCCGTATTTTCGCCGTGAATATACGTATATTCGACGAATCAATGCCCACTGGGTATGCTGTAACCACGATGGACTGTGAATCTGCAGAAGTTATATATTTCATGGGAATCACACAACCAAAAATGATTTATAGTATATGATTTATAACATGGCTAAATCTGTTTGGCAGAAGAGAAATAAAATACCGAAACCTCTTTTTAAAACAAAACATCAAAACTTTGCATATAGATCCAGTGTTACATACTATTTTTAATTTGTGGAAATTGAAAGTTGTAGACAAAAAGAGGGTTGCTACTGTTGTATGACAGCTGTTATGCAAGCAGGAACATGCAGTATAAGAACAGACACACTGTTAAGGCCAAAATTGCATGTTAAGATTCTTTAAATTTCAATATGCAAAAACATGTAACAATAGATGGAAAGTAAATTGCTGTAGGAAGATGTGTCAGAGTAGAGCAAAAATGTTGTTCTGCTTGTTACCCACAGGCCACAGAGCCACAGAGACATCAGCATGCCACTTTTAGCCTTTCGTGTTTGACTGGGTATAATCGGAGAGTTTTAAATGTCCACTAAGCATAGTCTGTGAAGGGCAGGACTTAACATTGCTAACGTATGTTTCATTGCAATGACACATTCACCTTAAAAGTGGAAAGTGGTTTGAAGTGCCCTGGCCTTCAGTTAGATAAGGAGCTCAAGAGTTTTCCAATGCTTTCCTAATAACACAATATTGCATAAGGCTTCTGTTTGCCAAATAATTTGATCTTGTACATGTGGCATGTACTTAATTTAAAAATAAAAACAATATTAATGTGCTAGTCCTATTACAACCAGAAAATATAATATATGCTGCAGGGGTTGTAAGCATACCTAGATGGTTTAGCGTGTAAACACTAAATTCAGTCTGTTCACCATTAAGGTCAATTACTGATGAGTTTTTATCTAGGCCAGGATGGGAGAAGTACAGAAGATGGTACGGTTAGCCAAGCAGTATTGTGTTATATTGTAGCGTTTTTTATTTCATGCAGGACAATGGACAAGTGGAGACTAGATAGCAAACCAAGCAACCACTTTTATTCTCCTTTTAAACCAAAACCAAACACAAGATTTTACACACATATAAGGGGACCAACGGAACAGGTACAGATGCAGCCATTCAAAATCCACGGGCGATACCGCATTATTTTCCGGTACACTGTACGCAGTCTACCGCAAGCTACCGGTAAATACCGCTAGTTACAGATGCAGCCATTCAAAATGAGCGGTAAAAACCCGCGGTGCAGTAACCAACCCCCAGGGCACCGTAGGGCACCGCAGGGCAAGTGATTGGCTGGCCAAAATGACCGACAGGGGCACACATGGTGCATTGGTTGGTAGTGAAAAGATTTAATCATTTAATGTCTTTACTGTGCACATTTCAATCCGCTTAGTTTTGAATATTTATATGGAATTTTACCACTAGAGGGAAATTTTAGTAGCTGAGCATAAAAAGAAGAGGAGCATAACGCATCTGAAGATCATAAACGATATTAATTTTGGAACATAAACATATAGTATATAGCTGGTCTTGGTACTTTAAAGAAAAAAATACACACCAGTATTCCATTTCTCCCTAAACATTTTAAGCTTCGAAGTCTTTAACTAACGTGATACCGGAGTCAACAAGCATACTTTTAGAATTTGATTAAAAGGGAATATAATATGGAATCGCGTATCTAAAGAATTTAATAATGGTATGATTATATCCCTGTACTGCGACAGGGCTGTGTAGGGCTGTTTCGCCTGCCTGTTCATGCGAGCTGTCTTGTAGCCTACTGGTCTAGGTGTGTGACTACCAACTGGCAGGTTGTGTGTTCAAATCCAGCTGGTGCTGGACTTTTCTTTTAACAAACATTTCTTCGAAAAAATAGAATAGCGATATTATGGACAATCAATTGACTTTTATATTTCAAAATATCGCAACATGATCGATATTTGCGATATTTTGAACATATCTTCCATTCTGACAGCGGTTCCTGCTTCTAGTGTGTGTGTGTGTGTGCAACAGAGTAAATTTTTATAGAGAAATGGAGGCTGGACAGTATGCGTTACAATATAAACATTTATATTGATTTAAATCATGGTCTGATTTAAATCGCAAACGCGTGTTTAATTATGTGTTTTTTAATCATAATCAGGCTAATGCATTTCTACATTTTCTGTATGAACCAGCTTAGAGGTTCATACAGAAAGACAGCTTGTGTTTAAATTGAGTGTAAGGTAATTTATGCTTCTAAAGTCATGGTCAGCATTTATTATTGTACTGTGCTGTAAACTTGTTCTGTGCCTAGTCACATTATTTTATAGTGTTTTTATAGTGTTGTCAAATCTGGTGGCGCTGTGTGTTAGTTTCCTGACTCCCATGTCACATGGTCTGTGATTGAATCCCATGGAACTATGACTTTATTTTTTAACAAACATTTCCGCGGGGGATTAAAAAAAAATTTTTTTTAATCGCGTATCTAAGGAAAATTGCAGTATAACTTTGTTCATGCACAAACAGTGGCATGTTACATTATAATTTGGGTGTCTCCTCTTGCCAGAAAGCTCTAAATTGCAACGTAAATTGCAAAAATGCACAAATGGCGCTGTGTTAGTTTCCTGACTCACATTATTTAAACTGCGACACTGATCATTCATCTCTAAATAAACTTTATTTTATATAGCGTTTTAAGCGAATAGGTAATTAGATTGCTCATAAACCTAATCGCTTTTTCTACATAAACACAGCGTGATTGCTCTCTGAAAATGCTTTTCCTTTATATTTAGGCTCAGATTTCAACTATAGATCGTATTTCTTGGAAAAATGTATTTTATGTAAACCATGTTTGCTATTAATTCATTTAGGGCTAAAATACGTTCATTGTCTTCCAATCGAGTCGAGTTGACTTGGGAAGCTTGCCACTCCCGGACTGTTAAACCAACACATTAACATGTTAAAGCTATTCAATTGAGGAGCCCAGCTACCACTTAACACTGTACTTCCTACTTTGAAAATACCTGTGAAACCGGTTTAATTCGTCACCGCCAGCACTCCGGCAGAGAGGGGGTTGTACTCATAAACTAGATGCAGGCGAGATTTCCAGAGAAAGACACCCCCCCCCTCAAAAACCCAGTAAGCAGTAATGCTTTAAGTTGAAAATCGAGGTGGATTTTGAGGATGATAAAGAGGATAAACTGGGATGGGAGGAGGGTTTGGTTTTGCAAAAGGGGCAGGAATATGATAATTGGAGGAATTTGCGAGAGTATAATGGTTTGATATATTTGATTTTGTATTGTGGTCGTTATCTATGTTTTTGGTTGGTATTATGTTTATATGGTTGTTTTTGTTGGTTGGTTGTTATTATGGTTATTAATAATACGATCTATAGTTGAAATCTGAGCCTAAATAAAAAGAAAAAGCAAATGATTAGGTTTATGAGCAATCTAATTACTTATTCGTTTAAAACGCTATATAAACTTTTATATAACTTTTTCTGTGCCTAGTCACATTATTTTATAGCGTTTTTATTGCGTTATTAAATCCAGTGGCGCTGTGTGTTAGTTTCCTGACTCCCATGCCACATGGTCTGTGATTGAATCCAATGGAACTATGACTTTATTTTTTAACAAACATTTCTTTGAAAAAATGAAACGTTTCCCTTGGTCAGAGATTAAATAAAACCTCACTCGCACCAAACAAATTTATATTTCTAAATATCACAAAATACGTTCATTGTCTTCCAATCGAGTCGAGTTGACATTGGAAGCCTGCCACACCCGGACTGTTAAACCAACGCATTAGCACGTCAAAGCCCATTGAGGGTATTGAGGCAGTAATGGCTTTAGTATTCCCCCCCTCTCCCCTCAATTCAAATCAATTCAAGGTGTTTTATTTGCATGACAGATGGGTACAAGCAGTGTTGGGTATGTATATTGTAACGCTTACGGCAGACAGGCACTGTGTAAGAGCCGGCGCACCAGAGCAGCACACCGAGGGAGCGTCTGCATTTCTAACTTAGTTTTTAAAATTAGTCAAACAATATGAAGCATCTCCTTTTACTTAGTGCCTGAGCATAAAAAGAATAGGAGCATACTGCAACGCGTGTGAAGTCCATAAACGATATTAATTTTGGAACTTTGGAACATATACAGTATATGGCTGGTCTCGGTACTTTAAAGAAAACATACACACCAGTATTCCATTTCTCCCTAAACATTTTAAGCATCGAAGTCTTTAACTAACGCGATACCGGAGTCAACAAGCATACTTTTAGAATTTGATTAAAAGGGAATATAATATGGAATCGCGTATCTCAAGAAATTAATAACGATATAATTATATTCATGTTGCAAAAGAACTGCAACGGACATAAAAACTCCCTTGCTTTTAACAGAGCGTTCCATAATTTCTAACTACGAAAATGCCAGGTGAAAGGATTTGTAAACATATTTTGTTAAAGCAAGTCAGTTTTTTCCGCAACACATAAAAGACATTTTTCCAAGAAAGTTTAGCCTTTGTCACTAATGAAACCACTAAATAAAGACATAAATATAGAAATCTTAAGATTTTTTTTATTCAATGTTGGTAGCAGGATGAACTGTCAGGTTGAGCTAAGTGTATATTTAGTTGCAGAGTTGCTGCAAGATGTTAACAGTGAAAAAGGTATTTAGAAATGAGTTATTTAAAGAAGAAAATTTTCAGAATAATTGCAAATCTAGCAGGATAGAGAAAGCACAGAAAACAGGCAGTTAGATCGATCAGATTAGTATGAAAAGTCATTTAGCAAAGGGAATGAGAAGAGTGTCAAACTAGTATACTTTAGATATTTTTTTCTGAACCAGGGAAAATCTGCTCATGTTTCTCTATAACAATAATAAAAAACTTTATTTTATATATCACCTTTAAAAGTGGCATCTCAAAGCAATACAGTAGATGTAAAAACAGATAAAAGGACCACAGATTACAAAGTAAATACATATAAGAAAGACAAGCAGTTAGAGGTGCTACCAAAATTAGAAAATGAAGCAGATACAGACACTAAGTCTTCTGAAAAGAAAGGTTCTGAGGTTAGATTTAAATGCACTCAGGGTACGTGACTGATATCACTGGGAATACAAATTGAGAGCTCTGGGGTGCAGCTAGAGAAGACCCTGTCACCCACAGAATGTAGATGTTCTTGAGGACAGCTAGAACACCAGAGTCAGATGGACAAAGGTGAGGAGTAGACAGATAATAAGCCATATACTGTAGGTACTGAATGAGGATAAGGATTTTGAAGTTGACTCGAAACCTGATAGGTAACCAGTGCAAGGACTTGAAAACAGGTGTAATGCATCCCTGATAGGATTCTTGCTGTCATATTCTGAACATATTGAAGATTGCTCAGTGTGGATTTAATTTACCCAGTGAACAGGATGTGCATTTATTAATTCTAGAAAAAAAAGCTTTTCTTGATTTCTCTAGTTCTTAGTTTCTCTAGTTCCCTTTAAAATAAACTATTATTCCACAATGCAGAGTATTACATGGCCAGTATTTACACATGATATTTGTGATTTAAAGAAATTAACACAAGCAGCTTTTGGAAATTTAAGTTTTGGCTGAGTTATTGCAGGATAAAAGACTAGAGATGTTGGTAAGAAGAAAATAATTTGGGGAAAGCTGAGGAATACACTGATAACAAGAATACTTCCTAATGGGGTTAGGCATACTTTTGATGAAGATGATGAAGTTAACAGACTGTATGTTTACATAGATACTGAAATGAGGATTGTATTTTAGATTTTGTGTAGTTGCTGGCATTGAACTGTGTGTTGGATGCACATGAATTGAAGGAATGGGCAAACATAGCTGATGCGGATCCACAGAGCCAGCATATTAAGATGTTTATAATTAGAGGCAATTTGTTTAAATAACTAGGTATGGATACTGATGTGCAAGAGAGGTGGAAAGGCTGTTTCCTTAAGACAGCACTATAAAATATTTTATTCTCAGTGAGATGCTGCCATTTTATAGTGGGTTTCTAACACTGTGTATAGTTCCATCCACACAGTGCCTTTACTTCCATCCATTTCTAATCTCTTTATCCAGTACAGAGGATTTGGAGCCTATCCCAGTAAGCAACGGACACAAGGCAGAATACACCCTGGACATAGCGCCAGTCCATCACAGGACAGACAGACACAAACACACACACACCAGGGCCAGTTTTCCCATAAACCAATTAACTTACCAGTATGTTTTGGAGTGCGAGAGGGAGTCATATCACACATATGGAGAAAAACCATGTAACCCAGAGAGAACATGTAAACCCCACACACACAGGATAGCAGGAATTGAACCTAGGACCCCAGTGCTGCAAGATAGCAATGCTAACCACTTTGCCATCATTATAAATGGATGGATATCTTAGTTATCTTTCTAGTTCACAGGTTTGCATGCATAATTTAATTTTGAAAGCCACTGAGACATCAGGTACTACTGTTGTATTTATGAAAAAGAAACAAAACAAAAAACATACTAACAACTGTGCCATCCTTCTCCTTAGTTAATACATTTTATTATTCATAAACAGTTAACATACGTAAACAAGTGCAACAACTTATTACAGTGCTAAATTTAATATTATTGATTGCTAATAGTTTATGCTAACACCTAACTTTCTTAATTAGATGTATTTAAAACAGTGAACTAAGTGTAACATACTATTCAGAAATACAATCGAGAACAGCTTTGTGGTGTTTGTATGGATGAAACGTTTCTAAAATGTATAACGTAACAAAATTAAAGACGATTAAAATCTGTTATCTTTCCACTTGTAATGTCATTAGACAGAACAACACGTTTCTGGTTTGTCTAAGGATGGTATCAAAAAGTAGTCTAAGTGGTGAGAAAGCTGTGCTTAATGATAATTAAGTGACTTAAAAGTAAAAAGAGATGCTTCATATTGCTTGATTAATTTTAAAAACTAAGTTATAAATGCAGACGCAATCGCTGTCATAAGCGCTCCAGGCAGTAGAACGTTCATTCTGTACTGCTGAGCTCCGCGCCTCCTCCCTCTCTCGGTGCCGCGCCCCTCTCTGACGGAGCGCAGTGGGCAGTACGCTATTTTCAGAGCCTCTGATTGGGAAAAAAAGACCGGCTGATGAGTTTCACACAACATGAAGAGAAAAAAATGGGATTTTTTCTCTTCGAAACGTGTGTTGTCTTTATGAAATTCGTGTATTTTAAACGTTTAATTAAGAAGTAAAAACCTTACAGCGTACACAAAGATTCTGAGCAGCACGAGGAAGAAAAATCACCCATTTTTCGCGCATAAAAAGTGATTTTTAACTCTCGAAACCTGTTTTTATATGTTTTAAAGTCGTGCAATGTCTAAGTTAAGCAGGAACACATCATTATTTCTCATTTTTTATTTATTTTTTTTTAATTTTAAAAATCGTTTGCCCAGCCTAGTAATATTATTTTTTAGATTTCACATTGTGAATATATGATTTGGGCAAAGAGAGCCGCAAAGAAGTACATTATGGGTTGTTGTTTTGTTTTTTTTTGCAGTTTTATCTAGAACAAGCGATGCTTAAACCTTTGTCTGATTCTTGTGAAACTATCCACACAACAGTTACAGCACCTAGGAGTTGACTTCAGTGATGTCACTGATGGGATGTTTCTAAAAATCCATCCTCTGTAAAACGTCTTCTCTAGTTGTCCTGCATATGTATTCGCTAATGAAGCTGTGTGTTCTGAGCCTGGATCTCTACATTTCTGTATGAACCAGCGTAGAGGGATAAAGACAGCTTGTGTTTAAATTGAGTGTAAGGTAATTTATGCTTCTAAAGTCATGGTCAGCATTTATTATTGTACTGTGCTGTAAACTTGTTCTGTGCCTAGTCACATTATTTTATAGTGTTTTTATAGTGTTGTCAAATCTGATGGCGCTGTGTGTTAGTTTCCTGACTCCCATGTCACATGGTCTGTGATTGAATCCCATGGAACTATGACTTTATTTTTTAACAAACATTTCCGCGGGGGATTAAAAAAAAATTTTTTTTAATCGCGTATCTAAGGAAAATTGCAGTATAACTTTGTTCATGCACAAACAGTGGCATGTTACATTATAATTTGGGTGTCTCCTCTTGCCAGAAAGCTCTAAA
The DNA here is from genome assembly GCF_040954835.1 of Lepisosteus oculatus. Classification (NCBI taxonomy): domain Eukaryota; kingdom Metazoa; phylum Chordata; class Actinopteri; order Semionotiformes; family Lepisosteidae; genus Lepisosteus; species Lepisosteus oculatus. Next base: position 30,700,266 of record NC_090701.1, read on the forward strand.
TTGCAACGTAAATTGCAAAAATGCACAAATGGCGCTGTGTTAGTTTCCTGACTCACATTATTTAAACTGCGACACTGATCATTCATCTCTAAATAAACTTTATTTTATATAGCGTTTTAAGCGAATAGGTAATTAGATTGCTCATAAACCTAATCGCTTTTTCTACATAAACACAGCGTGATTGCTCTCTGAAAATGCTTTTCCTTTATATTTAGGCTCAGATTTCAACTATAGATCGTATTTCTTGGAAAAATGTATTTTATGTAAACCATGTTTGCTATTAATTCATTTAGGGCTAAAATACGTTCATTGTCTTCCAATCGAGTCGAGTTGACTTGGGAAGCTTGCCACTCCCGGACTGTTAAACCAACGCATTAACATGTTAAAGCTATTCAATTGAGGAGCCCAGCTACCACTTAACACTATACTTCCTACTTTGAAAATACCTGTGAAACCGGTTTAATTCGTCACCGCCAGCACTCCGGCAGAGAGGGGGTTGTACTCATAAACTAGATGCAGGCGAGATTTCCAGAGAAAGACACCCCCCCCCTCAAAAACCCAGTAAGCAGTAATGCTTTAAGTTGAAAATCGAGGTGGATTTTGAGGATGATAAAGAGGATAAACTGGGATGGGAGGAGGGTTTGGTTTTGCAAAAGGGGCAGGAATATGATAATTGGAGGAATTTGCGAGAGTATAATGGTTTGATATATTTGATTTTGTATTGTGGTCGTTATCTATGTTTTTGGTTGGTATTATGTTTATATGGTTGTTTTTGTTGGTTGGTTGTTATTATGGTTATTAATAATACGATCTATAGTTGAAATCTGAGCCTAAATAAAAAGAAAAAGCAAATGATTAGGTTTATGAGCAATCTAATTACTTATTCGTTTAAAACGCTATATAAAATAAAGTTTATTATTAATTTGCTAGGCAGAGCGGTAAACATTATTATGCATAAGACAAAGATGACGAAATCTGTGTACGCTGTAAGGTTTTTACTTCTTAAACTTTTAAAATACACGTTTCGAACAGAAAGAAATCCTCTTCCTGGTACAGTACTGTATGTATAGCAAACCAGCACGTCTTTTTTCTCCAATCATAGGGGTGTCAGATGGTGTCAGCCAATCACCATTCTGAAGCCCTACCATAATCTCTGGTATGGGGAGACCCCAGAATTCTGTCCCATAGTGTAGACAGATGATAGATACTTTTATTGATCCCATGAGGGAAATAAAGTAAATCATTTTCATTTTAGGAAATTATTAAACGCTCGGTTAAAAGCAAAGGAGATTGTCTGTTATAGTGGACATAAAAACAAGAGTTCGCTGGCATTATATCCTAGAAGACACAGACCAGGAGAATGCCCGCAGCGTAAAAGAAAATGCCTGATGAACTAGGGATTGGACAGTTTCCAAGTGCTTGTACAATCGATGGAAATGTTCAAATAAATGTGCAAAAGAAATTAACAAAATAATCATTTATTTCTTTATCATATTGGCTAGCTAATGTCCTCTCTTTGCTAGTTAGTGGCTGTGTTTCTGCGTTGGGTAGCAACGGGTGACTGTTCTCAGGCGGAAGATGTAAACAGCTTAATTTCCGTGTTAAATAATTTTTTAAAATTAAAATTCATTCTATACAGCAATCACATATTTGGGTACCGTTTCATAAAATTTTCATGCTTAAAATGTTTAGGGAGAAATGGAAGACTGGTGTGTATTTTTTCTTTAAACTATCAAGACCAGCCATACACAGTACAGTTTATGTACATACAGTAATGTTTATGTCCTAAATTAATATCGTTTATGACCTTCAGATGCGTTATGCTCCTCTTCTTTTTATGCTCAGCTACTAAAATTTCCCTTTAGTGGTAAAATTCCATATAAATATTCAAAACTAAGCAGATTAAAATGTGCACAGTAAAGACATTAAATGATTAAATCTTTTCACTACCAACCAATGCACCACGAGTGCCCCTGTCGGTCATTTTGGCCAGCCAATCACTTACCGCGGTGCCCTGCAGGTAGGTTACTGTACCGCGGCTTTTTACCGCGCATTTTGAATGGCTGCATCTGTACACAGGTTTAGGGTGGTCACTCGTTAACAGAAGACTACGCACTTAAAAAGCTACACAGGACACTTAAACTAACATAACACTATTTACATAAGCAGGGTCAGCTGCTGGTCATTGTGCTGACCCTCAGATTCCCCCCGGCTACAACTCCCAGCCTGCTTTGCGGTACCCTGAATGCCTAGCTGCGCTTCCTCCTCACCTCCAGGTGAGAGCGCTACAATATTTATATTTGCATTTGAAGATGTTCCACAGCTTTGAAAAAAAATTTCATTGTCAATATTCTGTTTCTTGTAATTGCCATGCTGTTCATTCTTTGCTTACAACTAATGGAGTTCAAGCTATTCCAATACAGTACATTGTTGTATTTTTACAGAAGTAGTCTAATAGGGATATAAGGGATAATAGAGATCTAAATTTCCATTATTGAAAAAATAGTCTAAGCTAATAGTCTGTATTAGCTATTTTCTGCTATTATGAGACAGTACTGGAATGATTCTTGCTTTGTATTACTTTTTAGTGACTAGACTGTTGGCATAAGCATTTCTGTTAACATAAATATATCTTCATCTGAATATTACTTTTCTGCCACAATCTGGATATAATATAAATAAGGAGTTGTAAGGAAAATTGAGAATGTCAAATGAAAAAAGTGCAATAAATAAAGTAAATACCAATGTCACAGATATACCTGAGCAGTAGGTTGTCACGGATGTTGGAAAGGCATGCTGTTGAATGGCAGGAGAACAAAAAAGAACCTATACATAGAGGCAAAACGAGGGTTAGCCCGGGCTCAGCAGATCAGACGATGTCAGGAAGATATCTATGCCCTCAGGCCGCGGAGGAGATGACCTGGTGCTACGCGGGTCTCAAGACATCCAAACCCTCAATGCTGAGCGAGGTGGAAAAGGGTGACCTGGAAATATATAGCCCCAAACAAAGTCACACCAGAAGGACAAGTAAAGCACAGGGAAACTTTGAACAGGAAAGAGTAGGAGTTTCCTCTAGCTATAGGTATACCCATAGGTATAATTGGAAGCATGTGAGTTCTTTATTCTCTGGTACAGAACTGGTGAAAGAGTAATAAATCAGAGGTATTTATTAAATTTATTAACCATAACAATAACACAAAACAATGACACAACACATTATACAATATACATGTTCCACATAAAATATACTGTTTATAAACAAAGACATCTCAGAGGTCTACAGTATGATTTACCATCCCCTTAAAAACACCATAATGCAAATCCTGTAACACAATGCCTAAATAGGCCAACGAAATAAACCTTGCTACCTAAATTAAAAGAATATGAGTCAGAACTAAATCTCCTTCACTATAAACTGGATACCCAGAAGTGAATTGGAATCTTTCTCCCAGTTTTAAAAATTCTAAAAACGCATTGCTAACTTAGGAGAGTACATTTTTAGCCTGAGGACCACACAAGAAAGGAAATCATAATTTGCTAAAATAAGGCATGGGTGTGGCATAGCGACAGAGTGGTTAGCATTATTGTCTTGCAGCCTTGGGGCCCTAGGCTCAGTTCTGGGCCTGGGGTACTATCTGCTGGGAGTTTGTATGTTCTCCCCTTGTTCACATTGGTTTCCTTTGGGTACCATAGTTTTCTCCCACAGTCCAAAGACATACAGCAGCCATTTCACTCTGCAACTCACAACTGGCAACCCACTGAAGCTAAACAGGTGAGAGCATGGTCAGTACCTGGATGGGAGACCTCCTGGGAAAAACTAAGGTTGTTGCTGGAAGAGGTGTTAGTGGGGCCAGCAGGGGGTGCTCACCCTGCGGTCCATGTGGGTCCTAATGCCCCAGTATAGTGAATGGGACACTATACTGTAGGTGCTGTGGTCATTAAAAATCCCAGGGTGTTTCTCGAAAAGAGTAGGGGTGTAACCCCAATGTCCTGGCCAAATTTCCCATTGGCCTCCTAATAATCCCCATCTATGAATTGGCTTCATTACTCTGCTCTGTTCTTAGTCCTTCGTTTCCCTCTCCACAATGTTCACGTACATAACTTATGATCCACAAACACTTTTAGACATCAGAACAAGATCCGCAGGACTTAGTCTGGAAGATCTGGACTGCATCAGCTCACACAGACTTCTCTGACAAGGCCTGGAAACCACAGTATCACCTGAACAAGGTAACCAAGTCAGGAAGCGTCGCAAACTATGTGAACAAAAACGGAAACATCGAGCTGGGCTACAAACAATACTAAAGACCGAACAGAACAACCATCCTTTACCAACCATTTTACTCGGCAATGTCCGATCCCTCGACAACAAACTCGATGATCTCAGACTGAGACTCTCCACACAACAAAAAATTAAAGAATGCTGCGTTTTATTTTTACTGAAACATGGCTAACAGACAGTATTATGGACTCGGCGATACAGCTAGACACAGCTCCTTCCCAACTAGAGGAGAAAACACTCTGGACCACGTTTACACCAAGATTCAGAACGCTTACAACGCTTACAGACCACATCACTCTGTTTCTCCTCCCGGCATACAGACAGCTGCACAGGCAAGTGAAACCAGTGGTCAGAACAATGAAAGTGTGGCCTGAAGGAGCTGAATAAGTCCTACAGGACTGTTTTGAATGCACTGACTGGAGTGTGTTTAAAGAGGCTGCCACACAGGAATCATAAACCGACATAGAGGAATATGCATTGTCAGTCACTAGCTACATCAGGAAATGTGCTGACGATGTCACAATCACAAAAGAAATAAGAACTTTTCCTAACCAGAAACCATGGATGATCAGTGAGGTTTGCATCATAATCAAAGCAAGGGATGCAGCATTCAAATCGGGCAATAAATCAAAACTAAGGGCAGCCAGGATCAATCTAAACAATGGTATAAAACATGCAAAAAACACACTCAAACAGGAATTAGAGAAACACTTCACCACTGATGACCCAAGGCACATGTGGCAAGGTATACAGGCCTTCACAGACTACAAGAGGAAGAACATCTTTACACCTGCCCATGATGCCTCCCTGCCTAACAAGCTCAACACCTTTTATGCTCGGTTTGAAGTCAGCAACACAGAACCAGCCATCAGAGCTGCACCCTCCACAGCTGACCAGCTGCTCTCACTGTCTGCAGATGAGGTAAGGACATCACTGCAAAAAGTGAACACATGCAACCTGACAGCATACCCAGTCGCGTCCTCAGAGCCTGCGCCTATCAACAGGCAGGTGTATTCACAGACATTTTCAACATGTCTCTGGCCCAAGCTGTAGTCCCCACCTGCTTCAAGACAACCACCATCATCCCAATACTGAAGAAAACTACAGTGACATGTCTTAATAACTACTAACACCCGTCGTCATGAAGTGCTTCGAGAGGCTGGTCATGAAGCACATTAAGGACACCATTCCAAACACACTGGACCCGTACCATTTTGCCTACTGGCCCAACAGATCCACAGATGACGCAATCTCTATTGCCATACACACTGACCTATCTCATCTGGATAAAAATAACACATATGCAAGACTACTATTCATCGACTTCAGCTCAGCTTTTAACACTATCATTCCAGAGAAACTAGTCATGAAACTCAGTGCACTGGGTCTCAACACCACCCTCTGCAACTGGATTCGGGACTTTCTGACAGGCAGACCACAGGCTGTCAGGCTTGGAAACCACACCTCCGGCACACTAATTCTGAACACTGGGGTCCCCCAGGGGTGTGTGCTTAGTCCATTACTCTACTACCTCTACACCCACGACTGTAAAGCCAAACACAACACCAACCCCATCATCAAGTGTGCCGATGATACAACAGTTGTAGGTCTGATCACAGACAATGATGAGAGGGCCTACAGGGAGGAGATCAATCTCCTTATTACGTGGTGTGAAGACAACAACCTCACCCTCAATGTCAGCAAAACCAAAGAACTGATTGTTGATTTCAGGAAACTGCTAAACGGACATGCCCCTATCCACATCAATGGGACTGAAGTGGAAAGGGTCAGTAACTTTAAATTCCTTGGCGTCCATATCACAGAGGACCTCACATGGTCTCTGAATACCATCTGTCTGATCAAGAAAGCGCAACAGCGCCTGTACTTCCTAAGACGGTTGAAGAAGGCTAAGATATGTCCCCAGATCCTAACTAACTTTTACAGATGCACTACAGAAAGCACACTGACAGGTTGCATCACAGTGTGGTATGGCAACTGCAGTATTGCTGACCACAAAGCCCTACAGCGGGTGGTGAGAACTGCCCAGTCCATCACTGGGGTTGCCCTCCCATCTACACAGGACATTTATGACAGACGGTGCTTGAGGAAAGCTCTAATCATCATCAAAGACCCCACATCCCAGCTACCATCTATGACCCTCTACCATCTGGAAAATGGTACTGGAGCATTCGGGCCCGGACTACCAGACTCAGAGACAGTTTTTACCCCTGCACTGTCAAACTATTAAACTCCCAGCCTCTCTCACTCTCACCTCACCTCTCACCTATGATCTGAACCTCACAGTGCCTTCTTTCTTTCTTACCAAAAACTCACACATTGAAATCTACCTCTACCTTTCATGTCAAAAAGCTCACCCCATAATTTCTATCCTTTTATTTAATTCTGCTGATGCATGTTTTTGCACATCTGATGTTGTTTTTGCACATTACCTGTTACCGTTTTGTTGTTTTGCACATTGCCTGTTGTTGTTTTTTGCACACTGCCTGTTGTCTCTGTCTTTCTTTTATTATACAATTGTATTGTTGTTGTTTTTTGTACTAGGTATAGTCTGAGAGCTAGCTAAATAGTATTTTGTTATACCATATACCTGTATATCAACATTGAACAACATTCTAAATAATAAACTTTTCAAGCAAAGAAGATGATAGTTATTAACATTTGTGCTGTGGTATAATCCAGAAAATAATTGTATAACTTTAAGTTAAAAGAAACTTATGGTATCACGTTAATATTAGACTCTTTAGCTTAATGGTACTGTAGCTTTACCAGTTTACCAAGTTAAGATCATAACTTGACCAAACTGTTATGTTTTTTCATCGTTTTCTTGTGAAATGGGGAAGGTGGTCAATCATGCCTGACAATTTCCTTGGCATTTTTCAACATTGAACACAATCAGCCAGGCAAAGAAGTACAGCCTTATATTATGTTACTCACAATGAGATAAAGTATGATATTTAAAGCTATTTTCCACAACAAAGAGTGAGAGAATTAATTTCGATCTAATATGCTATGGAAGCTTGAAAAGCTGTCTATTAAACTGTTGTTAAAGGGAATAGATCGGGGACATAATTTAAAATATAATTATTTATATTATATATATATAAAATATATAATGAAATAGAATTCTGTTTATATTTTTTATTCATGCATTGGTCATTTGTACTAGAAAAGCTTAACCTTTAGGATAAAAAGGCTCTAAATCTGTCTACAAACAGATCTGTTGGCATACACATATAGTCATTTAATAAAGTCATTATTTGCAAGTTCTGAAAATAAATTCTCAGGGTTGCCTTTTAAATGCTTTATTATCCATGACGATAAAATAGGATTCAGTCAATTTGCATTTTCTGTGTCATAATTCAGTTTGCCATTTAATCCAATTAAATGTCTCCTTTCAGCCTCATTAAGACATAGGAAAAAGGATGAACAAAACCAAGAAGCTTAAATTCATGTTGATATCAAACAGTCACTGCAGATTTATAATTTTTAATACCTAGTGATCATCCTTTCATTAATCTGGGATCTGAAAATGGCATTCCATTGTGGTTTGTTCAAACTATTTAATTATTTATTAAATCAAAATTATGGAATTAGAACAAAATAATAAGGGGAAAAGCTACAAAACTACAAACAGAAAAGAACTATTCCTAGACCTTCACTGAAGCATTCGAATATTTTTGGCAACAGAATCAGATTTTGTTTTTGTTTTTTTTCATCTGAAAGCTTAAGGGTCGAGTGTGGAATAGATTGTTCTTTCTTGATCAGTGGTGGGAAAGTTCTCAAAGGCCGTAGAGCCTTCTGGGTTTTGTTCCATCTGAGCCCTCCATTTTCTGCACTGAACTCATTACGTGCTTAGGTAGTCTACTTTAACATTTTATATTAAGGTCATTAGAAAGTTACCAAATAAAATTCAGAGGATTCTAGTGTACAAGGAATGAAGCACACATTATTATCATGGTGTTACAAATGGGGGTTACGAAACTGGTGAAAATCCGGATTTGTCTAAGCGGTTTAGTCAATAAGTGAATAATTATTCATAACCCCCAACTTTCTAGCAATATATCTGAACGGTTGGTATAATTGGAGGCATGTGAATTCTTTGTTCTCTGGCATAGCTTTGTTGAAAGGAGTAATAATCCAGGCACACTTGCTTAAACAAGTATTTATTACAATGACACAAAGACACAAACTAAAACATACAACACACAAGTTACTCTATGTACAGTATTTACAAACAAGGCGTTTCAGAGGCCTAACATTTGGGTCATCCAGAAAACCCCAGACTGCTACTAAGTATAAAACTCACAATGCCTACATAGGCCACATAAGGATGAGCTGTCTTCTAACTAAATACAATGCAGCCTGCAGTTAAATCTCTCTCTGCACTCCGGATGTCAAAAAATAAATAAGAGCCTATATTATTATCCATAAAAATGCACTATAAGCAGGAAATATGTTTTTAACTGACGTATTTTTTACCTGGGAAACCCAAGTTCCCTAAAACACAGAAAAGCACCTTCTCTCTAACCAGGTTCAAATTCTTAGCTCCAGTCAGGTTTGGTTTGGATGATCAAGAAGTACAGGCTCTCGCAAGCTTCAAATCTCAACTCATCTGGACTTCTCTCTCTTCTCCTTGTTCCCTGCTTCCCTTCTTCCTCTCTCTCCCTTGTCTCTGTGCTCTTAATGTGATATATTATATTGTGTGTCTGTACCGCTCTTTGACAATCATTAATCCACAATTTACCTGGGTATACTAAGGTAAACTTCACAATTGTTTCTGCTCAAGGACCCCCCCAGACCTCAGCAAACATCCTCTCTGCTTTGAAGTTAGAAGTGTTTACTCCTCCAAGTGTCACAAACTCTATCTGAAATCTAAGAGACACTTCTCAGTTACCTAAAGCTATAACAACATATCAATTGAAGTAATAATTTATTAATAACACTACTGTAAAATCAAAGTGAATAAAAGTAATGACTAAATTACACATTTCAGGGCATTTTACTGTCTCAGAGGTCTGTTTTTTGGCAAAAATAAATATGTGTATGCACACAAATGAACAATGATAAACAAATTAAACTGCATATATTGTATATAGCATATAGAAAAAAGTAGAAATTCCACACAGAAAACAAAATAGTTACAGTTATTTTTTCTATAGGTGTTGGTGTATTTAGGAATGTCTCCTAAAGTTCAGAGGTATAACCCATCTATCTGTAACTGTATCTGTAACTGTTTAGTTTCACAATCTGAATACATCTTGCATGATGGAATTAGTACAGTATCTCTCTTCCAATGTTATGACTAGCATTAATCACATTGATCTAGTACTGATCACATTGAAAATAATCAGGAATGAGATACCCACAAATGAACTTTCAAAATGAACCAAATTAAATGAGTTTGAATTGAAGTCTAAAAAAACATAATTGGAATTGATATTGAAAGTTTCTTGTGGGAAGAACCATTAAAACAAAATGCTCACACATTGACTGAACCTGGAATCAAATAATAAAATCAACTACGAAAAGGAGCCATTTTAAAATATGTGCATCCTTTGGAAAATGAAGCTATTCTTTGTGAACAAACACTTTTACAGTCAATGCACACTTACCAGTCTGTTTCATCAGGCCAATCTAATTAGCTTCATTTTATCATTTGTTTATAAATGAGAAAGCAATAGTCATTTTTGATGTGATGTTCACAGTAGCTAGGATATACAGTGGCCTCCAATCAAATCATGTTTTAATTAGATGCAGATGACACTATCATACGTTTGAAGGCAGGAAGCTTTAATTTGTTTCAGTTTGTTTAAAAATAACAAACTACTGTAAAAGTCGTATGGGCATTTTTATGAAAATGGCTATAGCATAATATGTTTTGTCTTGCTGTCCAGTTTTGAATGTCCTATGAATGGACCTAGATAGTGGTGGAGAGTCCAGAAGAATTTGAAGAAAACATGCAGTGAAAACCCTTGACAAGGCTGACTTGCTCTTAATAACTGTGTGCTAAGCTTACCAAAAGCTCGACTTATCTCCTGAAAGCATGCCTTATTTACAGTCAGGAAAAAAACTGTTTTTATAAGCTTATTCCCAAGACACTGCCAACATAAAAGTTGGAGAAGAAATTAATTCTGCAACTGCCCAAAGCAAAATACAATGTAATTATCTTAACCAGGGTTGAATTTCCACATCAGCATAAAGATGCTGATTGTAGAGATGGAATTTATTTAAAAATCCTTTAGTTTTTAGTTTCTGGAAGTCATTACTTTAAATTCTAAAGAAAGTCAAACTCTTTTCATGCAGTAGAGCTATTCATTGGGAAATCACCTAATTACCTAAGGCAATTTACATAGTCTGTAATCCAGACGTTGCTACAGTATTTACAATCTAGCACCTAATTTGTACATAATAAGTAAAAAGGAATGGTAGTTTGTAACAGAACTACAATCCACTGTAGTCTTGCTGAAATGTTTTACAGCCTTGAAATTTGTTCTCATTGCTTATAAGTATTTGACCTAATAATGTATATCTGTTACAAAATTAAGCAATACAGATAACATACAGTACCAGTCAAAAGTTTGAGTATACATCCTTGAAACTGGGTTTGCATGATTATCTCTGCTTTAAACTCTATAAACTTGTCCATAAACACGTAATATTTAATAGCATGATATACTGTATGTGCTTATGGTATAATCTTAAGTGAACTGCATTGAAAATGTTATTTTTTCATTTTCAATAAAATGAACACCCAAAGCAAGCAGATTTCAGTCTGAAGCCTGAAACTAAAAGTCAGAAATATGTATAACATGGTGTAAGAACACTAAAAGAAGTTTAAAATTGTCTTTGTTAGACAACAGTTCTCAGGGTTAAGTAGCATGTTTTCATTTACCTTTTGTCACCAATTATTTCTAATCATGTGAGGGTCCATAATTACTATAAATATAGAAAGCATGGGCAAAAGTTTATAATTCCTGAATGAACATGGCAAAATTTACTCGGTTAAGCTAGGAAAAAAGACAATCTATAATTACTTTAATGAAGGTCAGTCTTTAAGACAAATTGCAAGACCTTTGCAAGTGTCAGTAGTTCTGTGGCCAAGGCTATCAAACGATATGAAGAAACTGACACTCATGAGGACCAAAAAGTTCAGGCAGGCCAAAGGTGACCTCAGAATGATAGAACACCTTAATTACAGTCACATGTCTGTGAATCTGGCGACAAACTGCCCCTGAAATACAAGCTGAGCTCAGTGCAATTAGAAGTACAGATGTTTCAACATCAACTGTCCAGAGGAGATTGCATGAAGCTGGTCCAGTTTCTATATTATTGGCCCAGGCAAGTCTCTAAATCTTATTCTGCACTTTTAACAATGGCTTAATTGCAGCAATTCCTCCTGGTAGGCCAGCTTCACTCAATTTAATATAACATCTCTGGAATCAATCAAAGGGATACCAACCAGATACTATACATTCCCAGTTTTGGTTGCACTTGTATAGCTTTTTTGCTCTTTAAAACATCAGATCAGAGCAAGTTAATCTGAATACCTTTTTTCCTCTGTACTGTAGCTGCTTCTTTAACAAGATTATAATGGAATTGAGGGGTCTTTCTGGTCTTGCTCACCACATCGGGCTTTTAGGAATCATATTTACTTCCTCAATGAAAGAAACCAGTGGATACTGAGCAGCAGAAATGATAAGATATTATAGAATTGGAAATATTTATTACATGGGTGTAATAAAGACCCCGCAGAGGGCTGCTCTTTGAAAGTTCACCAGCCAAGGTTCCTTTTAGTATTATCATAGTATTTGAAATTGTATTTATACCCTTTAGATAACTATAATAAATCATGCTTTATACAGAATTCTTATTTCTTAATCTGTCCTAGAAGTTGCTCTTTTTTTCTTACCTCTGGTAATTTTGTTTAAACAATAGAGGTCTCACTGCACTGTGATGCACAATTCCCATCATCATTATCATATGTAGTTCAGTCCTATAATATTTAAACCAAATACATTACGGTCATTGTTGATTCTAACAGGGAAATCTACAATAAATGCAGATATAGTAGCACTCAATTTCTCTTGAACCAACATACTGTACATCAATAACAAATACATCAAATCATTTTCTCAAAACTATAGAGAGTTGTACAGTAGCATTTATTTTATTAAACTTTTTTACCATTAGGACAACTGTAAATCATCTTAAACTAGCAGACCTCCTGTGCAGGAAGCAATGACTATTGTTTTAATATCTTATTCAGGCAAACATACAATGCAGTTAAAAAGGATATTGGAATCTGGGCATTATTCAAAATTATGTCTTGGGAGTAAATAGCTTTTCTGCTCAATTTGTTTCTAAATAAAATCATATAAAAACAAAACATTATGATAATGGCAAACACAACACTGTTTTGTCTCAGTTACAAAGGTGTCTAACACAAGGTAGAATCACAACACTAGCTTTTGTTCAGATCGTATCCTGATACACTCAATGGATGGTGATGCTTAAGGCTGCTTGTACTGTAGATATGCCTCTTGTGAAAGATCCCTGTGTTCAGCAGTGTGACTCAGAGGACCTTCATACATAATACACAAATAAAAAGGTTGGTTTTTAATATCTAAGAGCTTTATTGAGTTTATTTTTAAAGGGTTTAATACAACTTTATGAACTCAATGGCTCCCTACAGAAAATAATTTTCTTAGTAAATAATACAGATTGATGGCTATATTGAGAGGATGGCTACTTCAACACCTTAACAATTAGTAATATTTCCAAACTAAACTTCTGACCTCAAGTATCATTACTATGGCTCTGAGATATACAGACCCACTCCAAATTCGCGACCAACATTAAATAATGAGACACAATTTTATCCCCCCCTTAATTAAGCCCGTGTTACATAATGTATTACATGTGTAAAGTGTTACATACATTTCCGTCATCATAAACCGATTACTGAATCTACTGATCCACTTTGAATCCATGTTTGGTGCTCTGTAGTGGCTGACCCATGGTTATTTCAGTCCTTCAATGATACAATATGTCACACTGTATAATCAGACTCATCTTGGACAATTGGCCTTTCAATGACTTCACTCCCCTTATTCACTTTCTGTTTGTAAAGCCAGATTTTTACCATAGTGGGTTTGAAGCTTTTCGGTGCAGTTTAATATAGTGTGTTATATTCATTCTTTTTGTTCTGTGCTTAATTCACCGTAATAAGTTATTAAGCTAGTGTTCTTTCTTACCTAATTAAGTTATATTAAAATAAAATGTAAAAAATTAGTTAGAATTTCTTGAGAACCTGCAATAGGTTCTGCCCTAATCATCACTTTTTTATGGTGACATAGTCCTTTAATGTCTTTGAAGGGGTGATATTTCTGTGGCAGTTATCGACACAAGCACTTTCTCCTCTTAAAAATCCCACTTTTAGGACATGCTTTTGAATCACTCAAGTTATTGTAAGACATAGAGCTTTTGTGTCATCTCATGAAAGTTATTTTTAAAAACATTTTTTTCCATTCTGTTGTTATTTTTCAGTTATATTCCAGGACTTTTATTTAAAATTCGTACTTTAAAGCAGCAGTAAAGAACTCTAGTCCTACAGGGTTGCAGTGCTTTTGTTCTATTTTTTTGTCTATTTTTCTTGCAGTTATTTGTCTAAAATCTAACTGCTTTCACACATAAAAATAGTCACCTTAACATGTACATTTATTAATTTATTAAAAGTACTCACATCCAACAGAATGGGATATATCGGAAGGGAGTGAATACTTTTGTAAAGCACTGTGTACTAGCCTACCTGTACAATAATACATATCACAATGTTGTGAGGAAGTGCAGCAGTACCAGATAAGCTGAACAAAGCAAAGCCAATAACATAAATTTTTGTAATTATTTGCATTGTTGTTAAAAACACAGCAAATATATTGATCCCTCCTCTGAATAAGTTAGCAGAAGGACTGATCAGCAGTGAACTCTAAGGGCTTGTAGAGAGAAAAAGAGACACAGAGAAATGGCTTGTTTCTTCTACTTTTCTTTCTTTTCTTATCTTTCATTTATGTTCCAGACATGCAGATTATGCTCAGGCAATGCTCAGAATTTTTATTTCACAACCGATTTATGTTTGTAAGTGTTTTATTATTCAATCTTCTGTGAGTACTGTACATAACATTTTTATCTGCCTGCTTTGTTTATTTCTTGTTGATTTCTTAGTACAGATGATAACACATCTCAAAATGGCTCCAAGGACTTAGATAATATTGTTCAGTAAAGTAAATCACCTGTAACAATGCATTCTTTCTGACAAACATTAGGGAACAAGAAAATAATCAACTTTGTTTCCATTGTCCTTGCTTCAGTTATGCAGTTTTACTGCCATGTCAAACAATTATGCACTACACTAATATGGCATGATGTAAGAAGATCAAAACAATGTTTACTCTTATGGAGCAGTCAGGACTAAATTAAGTCTCCTGGGGTTTTTAAAATTAATTGTAAAGCATTAAAAAGAAAACAAGAAACATACTAGTTTCTTAAATCTCAAATAACCATTGATGATAATCGAATGGTCACAGACTTATAGGTCATGGACATATAATTCACATTATTGTGACAATTCTCTCAATAAGCTAAGAATTGATATTCATTAGAACATGAAGGAAAGTCTATTGAAGCATCACTGTGGTGACTGGTGCCTTTTCAAAGACAAATATCAATTTGTTTGATGAAATGTGAAACTTATGTGCAGCTAAATACAGGTATTCCCAATACAGAGATGCAGCATGTTCACTGACTGCCTTTATTTACATGTATTCTTTCAAATAGTGTTACTGCATGTTTCTGCTGTTATCAGATAAGTACCATACAGTATGTCTTTAGGGACCCCAGTTTGCTCTAAAAGCTCTACATTTTTATCAGCTGAGTCTTTTTTTTATTTTGTGTTACAAAGAATTACAACTACAGTATATGTCTACGTATAGTATCTTAAACTATTTTTTGTCACTTAAAAATTATATATTTTATCCTTGCACAGCATCATTTCTTGTTAAAAGCATGTAATTCTTATTAAAATCTTATCAGCATCTTGGTTCTATGCTGAAAAGATTGTAATGGCTCTAAAAGCTGTGAATTTGGAAATGAGCCTCAGTAAAATATTTTAATCATGCTCAGCATAAATATTTATTCTGAAAATCAGAGTGTATTAAATCTGTAAGCACAGGATAAAGGTAGAACATTGAAGAAAAATGTTATTTTTTGGAAAGGGCTGCAGGGTATTTAAGTTTAGCGCCACATGCTCAATCTAAATCCTACTGTACATTTAAAATGATACAATTAAAAGGTCTTCCTCGATGATAACATTATTTAAGTATCCCAGATTAACTAAAGTGATTGCCATACAATTTTTAAAAGATTTATTATTACTTGATTAAACAAAACATTGACTAAATGTTAAATGTTCATTCATGGGGATTTTTAAATCAGTGGATCGGATTGCTTGAATTAAATGTATTATTAGATATATGTTTAAGAGTTCATCTGGATTCAAATTGACATGTGACAGACTTCCATGCAGGTAACTGAAATAAAATATGGTAATTATATGACTGGGCTAAACAAAAAAAACAGGTCTCTGTATCTTGCAATTCCTAGTGTTTAATTATGGTGCTCTCCACAACATCCTCTCTGATTCCTGTTGTGCTTACTGCCTTGCATTCATTACTGTTTATCTTCACCGAACTATGATACTGTATTTAACTCTTTCAACATTAACTCTACAAAATGCACTGTTTACATAAAACAACACACAGACACCTCAACTAATAAAATCAATAGCATAAACTAAAATACAGTATCTGCCTTGTCACTGAAAGAACTCTCATCTGGACGAAACTGAAGTCTTCCATGATGATACGTTGCCTCAACAGTGCTAGGAACCTACAAGAATGTTCAACTTCTGAAGCCAGGACTGCTATCAAGAAACACTGGATGAGATCCTTAGATTGTTTAATTACTAGCAACCGGACTAGATACACTGTAGGTGTAGCCTCCTCTCATTTGTCACTTTTGATGTTCTTACTGTATACTCTCACAAAAAACTCTTACTTGCAAAATAAAACTGAAAGCATATCTTTTTTTTCAGGTGGGTAGCTGCGTCAGCATGTGTAAGCTGCAAAGGAACAAGTAATAGGTTTATTCCATGCTAAAAAAAAAAAGAAAGAGAACACAAGGTTTCGGCCGTGGAGCCTTCTTCAGGTGTGTGTGTATCTTTTTTTTTACTAGGTAAACAATTAATGTCTAAAGTGTAAATATTTTAGACACAGTGTTTCAATGAAGACCAATCAAAACCTGCATGTTAGAAAGTGTTAGGATGTTAAACTCATTTGTCATATGGAAAATTCAGATTTTTATCGATTCTTTTATACATCTTTAATAACTCTCTCACCTTAACTGTGACGATGCAAGCTACAACTGAATGTTTTTGACAGTAACTCCTTTCATAACCCGGCAAAATAGGAAATGTTGAGAGGCCTGTATTTGCAGTAGTTCTGAAGGCTTTAATTGCACTTTCAAAGTGCAGATTTGCTTTTTTTTCTTTAAATTAAACTTAAAGGAATACTTAGCAGTGTGAAAAAAAACATGAAACCCTTCTTTTCTGGAATTCAGTTAATTATATATGACAAATATTAATTTGGGGCAGCACAATGGTGGAATGGTTAGTGTTGCTAACGTGGATTTTAACATGGTGCTCTGGGTTAAATTCTATCCCTTTAGTGTGATCTGTGTGAAGTTTGTATGATTTCCCTGCATTCACATGGATTTTTGCCTGGTGCTATGATTTCATCCCACAGTCCAAAGACATACTGGTAGGTTATTTGGCTTCTTGAAAATTGGCCCTGGTGTAAGTGCATACAGTACATACTGTATCTGTATTTGTGTCGTCTGTTTGCCCTGCAATGGACTGGTGGCCTGTTCAGGCTGTTCACAGCCTTGCGTCTGTTGCTTGCCAGGATAGGCTCCGACTCCCCCACGACCCTGGATTGGATGAAACAGTTATAAAATGGATGGATGGAAATATTAATTTGCTTTGTGCAACATACTGTATGATAACAGTAGAACATAATTGAAATATATTATAACAGCTCAGCACCCTTGAATATGTATTAATACACAGCTGTGATATATACATTGCCTACCAAACGTACTGGGACAGCAAAGTCAAAACTGTTATTTTACTTTACAGTTAAGCAATTTCTATTTGTGATTGTAAGATTAATCTCAATAATATGTACATTATAATATATATATATATTTATTTGTAAGAGTACATGTACTGTACATATTATATATAAATTATATATAATTCCAATAATGTTATTATAATGGAAGAAAAACATTGTGTTCACCCCGTGATTTCAAAAATTACTTGGAATCTGTTCACTTTAAGTACATTTCAGTGTGTAAAAGGCAGTATTTGGTAGCATATCCCTTTGAGGCAATAACAGCATGGAGTCTGCAACTATAATATTTTTTACGTTCGTTGTGTAATGTATAAAGTGAGATGCTTTAAGATGAGCTTTGGAGGGAACTTTCTGAATAACTAATAAGTAGCTAAAATACAATGGGATTTGCTGTAGTTGGTGAATATTGTAAACACTAAACAAGATTGCTCATAAGAACATAAAATTTACAAATCAGAGGAGGACTTTTGTCCAATCTAGCCTTTTTGGTGGGTGGTAGCTGATATATCCTATTATCTTATCCAACCCTTTCTTGAAAGAAACCAGGGTATCAGGTTTAACTTTCAAGTACAGTTTCCTCTTCCACGGAGTCCCAGTACTTCAAGTGTAGTTTTCACTACTTCAGAATCAACAAAAAATAACTTCCTCTGTTTTATGATTCATTGTTGATCCTGAAGAAAAAGAAAAAAGAAATCTTCTGGGATGAGTCTGACAGTACCTTTGAGGATTTTGAATACCTCTATTAGGTCTCCTTGCAGTCTTTTCTGTTTAAAACTAAATAAGTTCAGTTCCTTCAGCCTGTTGGTGTAGAACATTCCCTTAAGCCTTCTCTTCTCTAGGCTGATTTCAGAACAGCAATATCATTTCACCATAATGTGACCAAAATTGTACACAATATTCTAATTGAGGTCTTACCAGTGCATTATGCAACTTTGTGTAAAAGAAAGCATACTGATGTTGTGGTTAGCACTACTAGCTCTCATGGTACGATTCTAGACTGTAGCATTTTCTGTGTACAATTTACAGTACATGTTCTCCCCTAGGAGTCCTATTTTATTCCCCTGTCTAAAGTCATGGTGTTTTCGGAAATTGGCATAAGCAGATTACCACTTTGAGGGTGAGTTGTGAATGTATCCGATGATGGACTGGTTCCTGTCCAGGGTGTACTCCCATCCTCTTCCCTGTATTTTTGGTATGGACTCAGGATTAATGTAACCCCTTCCAGGAACAAATGGCTTTCTGAACATTGATGAAAACTGCTCTTTGTTGAAAGTTATTTTGTTTCTGGAAGTTATTTGATGTAAAATAAATACCCCCTGAAAACACACTGTTCTTTCAGTTCATCAGATCATTGTTTATGTTGTACAGTATATGTTGAAATTGAGTGTATAAATTATGTTATGTGAGCGTATGTTTTTGTAGAAGTATGAGGAATGTGATTGCTGAAGCCATGTACATTTTTAATTGCTTCTTATTCCATTTAATGATCACTTGTCCTTTTAAACTTGTCATTTCCACACAATTACTTCTCTGCTGGGAGCTCTACATTGCAGGGGCATCTGAATAGATAAATAGGCAATTTAGTGACAATGTTTACAGCAGGAAAAGTGAAGATAAGGCAGCCAGTTTTGTGTCAGTTTGGGAGAGAGGAAGCAAATTAGAAACACTGTGGATTAGGGAACTGTGGGCTTTAATTCACACAAGAACTATTTTGTAAAAACACAGTTACATGAGCTGTGACTTGAAA
This sequence comes from Lepisosteus oculatus, assembly GCF_040954835.1. Taxonomy (NCBI): domain Eukaryota; kingdom Metazoa; phylum Chordata; class Actinopteri; order Semionotiformes; family Lepisosteidae; genus Lepisosteus; species Lepisosteus oculatus. The sequence goes on from NC_090701.1 coordinate 30,719,563, forward strand.
GAAGTATATCCTAGTTTTGCACATAGAATACAATTTTAGCATATACCCAACTTGAAGGGAGTAGATACCAACTGATACCCCTATTGTGCATTCTGTTCTAATCTTTTACCCAGCAATTCTGTAATAGAGTATTTAGCAAAGTGATATTTACACAAACTGATTTAGAATGCCATTTTTGCATTTTTAAACATTTAAAATACTTCCTTACTGTTTTTCAAAGAGGACCTGCATATTCAAAGTCCACACAAGAATGCCAGTTAAAGAGCTATATCAACCATCTGCACAAATCTCACTAGGATCATATTGGCTCATTACTATTACACAACTCTAGCATAACCAGTGACTCTGATCTGAAGTATTGTCAGATTTTACAGATAACAGTAGGAAAGACCTTTCCAGGTTAAACCAGTGTTGGCATTGCCTCTACAGGCCAGTTGTAATAAACAACAGACACAAAAGTTTAATCACCAATATTTATCCAGCAGCTACTTAGGCTGTACAGTATATTGGCAAAACTATATCTCACAGTGAATAATGAGAAGAAATTGTGAATTCCAGTTTATTATAAATATTGTAAGTAGATTAGATAAGTTGCCTATAATGGGAAAATTGCTTTTTAGTTAGGAGAAATGTATCACTTTCACCCATATTCCAGCCTTTTGCTAGTATGATTACAGGGTACAAGTATGACAACATTCAAATCAGGAAAAAGAGAAAAGAACATGGAGAAAATGTTAAAACAAGGCTGGCATCTGGAGTGCAATTTCAATTTCAAAGTGAACAAGCTTTGAAAGAGTACGATTTTTTTTTGAAAGTGCAGTGTTGCTTTAAATGATCTGTATCTGTATTATTGTTACAGTATGCTTACACAGCATACTGTACATTGCAATATCTATGTTGGAATATCATATTATGTATTTCTTGATAATTGTTTCTTTCTATAGCAGTTCATCTTTCCATAGATATACATTGTATTTTTTATTCCTGAGAAAAAATATTTTAAGACCAAGGATAACAAGGATAGATATTGTACAGTGCTTTAAAAATATATTTCAATTTATTACAAAATATTCACAATATTTACTATATTTGCTAGTAATGTAACAGCTGTCAAAAGCAACTGAGACATTTTGAATATTCAGTGTAAAATTCTAGTTTTTATGTTGGCAAGTAAGGGGCAAATACTTTCATTCATAAAGGAAAAAAATACAAAAAAATGTATTACAAAAAGAAATGGAGAAAGTCTAATACATACAGTATATTCTTGCAAAGCAAACCGGTGTTATTTTGAATCTTTTTAATATATTCTCCATAAATCTACTTGTCCCTCCACAAAGTCAGAGGATGTTTTCACAATTAGCATATTTTTTGCATATTAACAAATGGAAGTTATTAACTGAGGTTCAGGAGGGATAACAAGTCAATTTCATATAGATTTTCCTGATCACAGTCATGGAAAAAAGCTACTGTACAGTATATACAGTATATATATAGAAAACAAGCACCTCTCTTTGCATTCGTCTCAAGCATCTCTCCTCCAACCTATCTTCACCTTGCATCTATCCCCTGGTTCACTTCTCTCTGAATGTGTTGTCCTATGGCCAAGAGGCTATCCATTAACCAAGTGGATTAAGCCAAACCTGCCCTACCAAATAATCCAAACATTCACAAAGCATGTAATTCTTGAATGTTGTTGTCCATAATTAAATTGAATTTTTAGATATTTGGTACCACTGTGTAAATCAGAGCAGTTTGAACAAAATGTTCATTTATACTGTAAATGACTGAATTCTCTCAAGGTGAGATTTGATTCCTCTGAAAAGCAGATTTCCTTGATTCTGCAGGATAAAGTACATACTGTATAGTAATTGGATTAATTGGTATTCTTTAAAAAAAACTTTACAGTCTATATTATCATCAACACTTAGACCTCTCAGTGTGGTTGACAGACTAATCTGTGCATATAAAAAAATATTAAATTTAGCTGTCGTAAAATTAAAAGAGCTTTAATTGTCTGAGCGCATTGCAACAGCAATAGAGAAATCTGTAGTGAGAGAGAAGAACTGATTGATGGCTCTTGCGTGCTGTGCCAGAGCAGGTTCTGGAAAAGTATGAACTGCATTAGCACCAGTCATTTTTGTTTGTAAATGAAGTAACGTGGAAATGAGGGGAACTTTGATGGTGCCAAGAAATTTCCTTTCAGATGGGATTAAATCTATTGTGTTAATATCTTCCCCTCAGGAAAGGAATGTGAATAAAATTAAAGTAAGAATGGCATAAGAAAAATGAACTACTTTTATGAATTTATACATGTAGAAATTAAAACATCCCACCATACTTGCATTTTATACTGTATACAGTACATTCTTTCAAGAAAGGAAAGGTATGGATGATAATCCGGCACTACAAACTGTGAAAAAACATAGAATTACCTCAACTGTATACAGCCCATGTGTATTACCAACATAGCAACACCAGCTGCTTCTATATCTGTAGTTCTTAAAGTAAAGCGTCTTTAAAGTTGTACTGTAGATCTTTCTCTGTGAGCAACTAATGTGATTCTAAATACTCATTTTACATGACCTCTTCCTGGGCTGGAAATGACTGTGCTACAGTGCTTTAAATTTTGAAACACACAATTTGAAATGAATATAATTTGAATGTTTTTTTTTTCATAAAACAGCAACTTTTTGTAGGCATTTCAAAATGTGGATTTTACTGTGCATATGCATTAATCTCTTTTGGGATGGTTAGCTACCTAATTAGAATTCATTGCATGGGGACCATCTTTTTTTACTCGAAAGCTAGCTTGTGTTGACATTTAGTTGAATGCAAAATGCAAATGCAAAATAGCTGTCCCTAGAGTGACACTTAGAAATGGAAGATTTACACTTGATCCCATTAAGATGATAAATCTGTATAAAGCAAATGTCTTCCAAATAGAGCTGTCTCCCACCAACAATGAGATTCACAATCAACCTTCACTTAAAGGTATTAAGGAAATAAGATAATTAATTTTGTAAATCTAATAAGGCCAGAATGGGAAACATTATGTAAACATTCCAAAAAAGCTTAGCATTAGTTTAATAGAGGCACATAACATTAATAGTTGTTTAGTAATTTATGTAGCACTTAATTTAGTTTCTAACACTTAGATAAGAACTACATTTACCTTTTCTTAAGGTACCTGAAAGAACTAACTTTTCCTTTTTTGTGGGAATGAACATTTCTGCACTGAATTATACCTTTGATAGTTAAGATAATATTTATTGAATATATTACTGAGAGCCATTAAACACACAACGGATGCTATACTGTAGGTCCCAATAGTCATGTGTTTGTATTTTTAATGTTTCTACAGTAGGTTCAAAGCTGCATTTAAAATGTATTGGCTGAGGGACAGGAATATGGTTATAAAGATAATAGGACAGGAGGTTTGTAGGGAAATTTCTCTTTGGAGAAACAGGTATAGAAATTGGAAGTAAAAAAATAACATCAAATTTGGAAAAAAAAGAACCAGCTCTCTGGATTTGGTAAGATTCCTGAGATGTTAGATACAATACTATATCTCTTCTCCTCAACCATACTTGTGAAAATATAGCTCAATACTGTATGTTCAAAAGGTTTATGTATTTCTTTACCATTAACTTCACCACAATAATACTACTCTGACAGTTCCCCACAATAAAATACTTAATAGTTTTAGAAAAAGCTTACTTAAAATACATATTATGCATACTAATCTGGTTTAGAGTGATAAAGAGTGACAGATTGTTAGTGGAGATATTGTTAGAATATCATTAAGATGTCTATCAGACAAAGCATACTGTAGGTTTTCTTTTTGAGATTCAGTTAAGGTCAATGACATTCTCGTAAAGTACATGTGTTCATTAACATTCGTTCATTAATCTGCTGTTGATGTGCTTTTACATGGTAGATATTAATAGAAATCAATCTTTCCTTGATTTATGCATTTGATTAATTCCATTAATACATTGCAGCATTTTATTTCAGTGTGATTTTAACCTTGAACTGTGTGAACAGGGTAGCCCTGGTTTAGTTATTGGTGTCCTAGCCTTGCTGATATAAAAATGTATCCATAACAATTACAATGTAACTTTGATTTTGTTTCTTATATGAAGCATTTAGCCCAATCTTAAACTTTATATCAATGTATATAAAGTCACTGAGCCCCTAACTCACTGAATTTACTCAAATATCAAATTTTGGTCATATTTTTTATAGTCTTTGACTATTCATGGATTGATTCTTAGGCCTTAAATATTCAATGCCTTAATGCTGACTTGCAATTCTTTTCACCAGCATTCCTTTGAGAATAGTTATAATTCAAAAGGTTTTGTATTCAAAGATACTTCAAATCATTAGAAAAATGCCTCACTGACTAGTATCTGCTTTCATAATAAAATATATAAAATAAATGTTATGGTAATAACTGTTATGAATTCTTATAGTACTACATGTTATAATACATATAACATGACATACTTTAATATATCATAATTATATATAATGAGCTTCAGTTTGTGCTTTTATTACTTATTCTCTCGTATCTATGTTTATGTGCCAATTTTATAAATTATTTCCTGTGGAGGAATTAGCCTCCTGTCTAGGACATGTCTAAATAAGAATTTCTTTTCAATTCAGTTCATTGTGTTAAACAAAGGCTTTCCTTGTGCAATTGATTAATTTCTTCACCTCATGCAGAAGACTAGGTGCACTGCAAGCTTCAGAGAACTGCTGGCTGTGCACTACTAGAAGAGGGCGGTTGTAAAATAGAATCTATTTATAGTACTTGGAATGCAATTTAAGTCTGCACACAGCTGGCATTACAAATCCATCTGAAGAATATCTATTACTACGTGAGATTCTCCCACCAATAAAGGCTAAGACTAGATTATTTTGCTGTAGGGGTCCTGCTTGATAATTAAATTAATTCAAGAAAAAAAACAGGGACTCAGGGACAGGGACTATGAAAATAATGGAATGTTCAACTTGCAATATTTCATCTTTTTATGTTTGTGAAACACACTAAACATTTCCTCACATACTGTATCTCTGGTTTTTACTGTGTTTTTTCTACTATTTAATCAAAAAGTGTCATAAGAACCAGTTGAATGTGTTGTGATTTTTTTAGATGATGTCAATAAGCCCTCCTTTCATTCTGAAGAGTAGTCATCTACAAATTGGACATTGCCACCCACAAAGCTAGTGACTGAACTCTATATTATAAATGAGTAAAGATTGCAATGCCCTATCCCTGACCCTACTTCAGAAAATATGTAGGAGCAGCATGACTCCTTTTCTTCCTGTTCATTTTGTTACATGAGTAAGTGATTGAGCTCTAAGTGTGAGTGTCATCAGTGTATCTTTCCTAACCTTTTCAAGTTTTGTCAGTGTTTAGACAGAGAGACAGCTCTGAAACAGCTCTTGTTAAGGTGGATGGCTTCTGACTCTGAGTCATTGAATTTTCTTCTCTTTATGGATTTAAGTGCAGCTTCTGATATGGTCAATTACAAAGCTCTACGGGATTTCATGGAAAATTCTGTAGGGATCACTGTAACTCCCCTTCATTTCTTCAGCTTCTATTTGGCTACCAAGAGACAATTCGTAAATCTTGACTGTTTTTAATTTAATGACACTTACCCTTGGCGTTCCTCAGGGCTCTGTAATGAGATTTTAGTATGTGTACTAAATACATTTTAGTATGTGAATGTTGCCTCTAGGTCAGATCATTTGCCATTGTGGACTTGGGTTTCACTGGTGTTCTCATGATAGGTCAATTTTCAGACCAAATCTGAATCTACCGCTGTAGTATTTTCAATTTAGGGCTTGTCTAACATTAAGATATGGATGTAACAGCATTTTAAGTTGGACTGAGATTATGCTCATATGTTCCTAATAACAGTTTTGTAACACTGGACAACATCTTGCTGACTTTATTGTTTCTATTGAGGATGCAAAATAAGATCTTTGATGGAAGTTAGAAAACCGCGTTGTTACTTTTGATCCTCTGCTTTCGTTTAAAATGCATGTTAGGAGTAACACAGGAGCATCTTTCATCAACTTCTGTAGTGCGGAATCAGCAGTCTATGCTGCGATGAAGAGGCTGGCACAGTGGCAGCACAGCATGTGTTCAGCCCAGGGGTTCGGGAAGCAGCCTTGAGGCTGGAGTCTGCAGCTCCATGGCTGTATTTCAAAATAAACAACTTGTGCTGTGTTAAAGTGACTGTTGTTGTAGCTGCACAGCTGCTCTCCAGCCTGGAGCTTGGAATTGTAGCAGGTATAGGTAGGATGGGTCACTAGTGTATCAGTCTACAGCAGTGGTTCTCAAACTTTTTGGACCAAGTACCACCCCTAATCCAACCAAAACATCCAAGTACCACCTACAAGTCATAATCTCATAGGAACCCCAGAAATTCTCAATGACCAACATGAGCGTGCGTGCACACACACTCACACATACATATAATAAATATTATAATAATAAACTTTATTTCATATAGTGCCTTTAAAGGTGGCTTCTCAAAGTGTTTTACAGAAAAACAAAACATTAACAACAGCTAAAAAAAAAGCACCATTTCAGTGAGAGGGGTGAGCCTGTTTAGTTGAGCAAAGCAGATGTGAATTAATGTTTCGAGCCTTGATACAATTCAAAACAGAGTCTAACAGATATTAAATCGTCAGGCATTTTCTTGACAGCAAAGGTCTCGAGGTGGATGTTGTAATGCGTACATTAATTTCTGGAGCAACCTCTCTAATTCATGCAACTACACCATTATGTCGGCTTGTCATTGCTCTAGCACGGTCTGTACAAACTCAGACGCATTTTATCCAGTCGAGGCCATTCTCTTTGATAAATTCATTCAGAAGCTGAAATATGTGCTCTCCTGTAGTTCCTGTTGGGAGCGGTTTACAGAACAGAAAGTCTTTATGGGACATACCCTGAAACGAGCAAATTGGCCAAATCGACTACAGACTCATCTAATTGGAGTGAAAAACATCTGCTCATCTTAACGCGCTCTATCAGTGTACTTTTGATGTAATCCTTCATTTCAATAATTCTATGAATGACTGTGTCTTTCAGGGGGAGGGGGGCAGCAGGTCGAGCTGTTTAGCAGCTTTTTCTCTACACATAATACGTGTCAGCTCTTTTGCCAACGGTAAATAAGGTTCTTCAAAAATAGTGTAGCTTACCTGCTTTAGCAATCCACAAGCTTGCATTTTTCCGCGTTTCCGTTTTTATTTCATGCGTATGGCACCGAAACACAAAGACTCTCTGTGTATTTTTCTCAAATTAGAACAGTTCTTAAATATTTTTCTGTTATCACGCTTTCGTGTGCTCACAAGATGACCTGCGTTCTTAGCATGTATTTCTATGCATTCCTGTGTTTACAAAGTTGGCATTGTTCCAAAATCACACACATTCTCCTTTCTCCCTATTTGCTGGAGATACAGTAGCTTTTTTTAAATACAATTGGTCACTTGCATCCATAGCACGCATTCCTCTAGAATGGTATAGAATTACAGAGTATCTCTTGTGTCCACTGAAGTATTAGCGCACACTGTATCGTAGTACGTAGGCTGCATATTCGACACGTATTTAAATACAAAATATGAAAAACCGTCCCGATTTTTCAGTGCACACGACACAGTTCCAGGGTCATTTGGCGTACCACCTGGCGGCACTCCACGTACCACTACCAGTACGTGTACCACAGTTTGAGAACCACTGGTCTACAGTACAGTATGTAAGAACAGAGGTCAGATGTGGACAGAATCTGATTTGGAGGTCTTGTGTTGCACATGCTCTGGCTTCTTCTTCTGTTAAACTCTCTTCTTTCCTGGTTTGGAACTGTATCTATTGTATGTGGGCTGGTGCAGGGTACACAGCTGATCCAGAGATTTCCAGTGTGCAGTCTCTTGTGAGCTGTGTGTTTAGTCTGTCATCATTATAATCTGTTAGGGCCAAATGTCAAATCTACTCACTCTAATCCAAAAGAGCATCATAATGCTTTCTTGTTCATCTTTTAGAACCATGCCACAGTGGATACAAATAAAATAACTGTAGCTCTGGTATTGTGCCATCATTACTGTAAAAAAGAGGCTAGGGCACTGGATTCAGTTCTGGACATGAAATTGCTCTCCTTGTGCTTAAGTGAGTTTCCTCCTGTTGCACTGGTTTTTGTACTGCAGTCCAAATACTGGTAGGTTAATTGGCTTCTGGGAAAATTGTCCCTGGTGTGAGTGAGTGCATGTCTGTGTCTGTGTGTGCCCTGAGATGGAGTGGCATCCTGTCCATGTGTATCCTACCTTGTGCCCATTACTTGCCAGGCTAGGAACCCAACAACCCTATATTGGATGAAGTGGTTAAAAATAATGGATGGATGGAGAATATTTAAGTTAACAGAAAAGTCTATTATGAGGAAATTCAGAAGACTGTTGCTGGAAACAGCATGCATAACAAGAATTTAAAAAGTTCACAAGTTAAAAATAAACTGCACTCACAATACTATAGAAAATGCAACAGAAGCAAAAAGAAAGCAAAGGAAAGAAAATACAGCAGCCCAAATCACAGAAAAGAAGCATAAGACTAAATGGCACCTTTAAAGGATTTGGTCAGTACTAGAATGGGTGACTGTTATATCCCCTTTCATGTCCGTGTTTTTGTTTATTTTTTTCCGCTTCCTGTATTTACGTAAAAATTTTAGGTAATGTTATTTTGGAATCAACTGCAACTTGAGAAACCATCAAGTGGTCCAGCTTAGTTTAGCTTCCTTGACAGGCTACGTTTACAGTGGAAATTCATTAAATCCAAAGTTGCATGTTGCATTGTAATGGTTGTTGATAGCTTTGGAAAACACATGCTCAGTATATTAATTGCTGTAAAAAGCAGGATAGACATTGTTTCATACTAAGCTTATAATCCTTAGAATGCTATGGAAAATTAATTAATGTTTTGATGAAATGACTTAAATTTCAGACATTCATTCAGGTTTAGTGAAATAAAAATTTACAAAGAATATTATATCGTGATAATGCAATTTTATTTGAGTACCTTTATTTGAGTACCTAGTTGAGCTTCCTTGACAGGCTACATTTACAGTGGTAATCCATTAAATCCAAAGTTGCATGTTGCATTGTAATGGTTGTTGATAGCTTTGGAAAACACATGTACAGTATATTAATTGCTGTAAAAAGCAGGATAGACATTGTTTCATACTAAGCTTATAATCCTTATAATGTTATGGAAAATTAAATAATGTTTTGATGAAATGACTTAAATTTCAGACATTCATTCAGGTTTAGTGAAATAAAAATTTACAAAGAATATTATATCGTGATAATGCAATTTTATTTGAGTACCTTTCCAATAAACCCAAGGTGCAGTAGGACAGCATACATATAATATATGACAGAAACAGAAAGTGTCTGGGGGAGAGAAATGGAATTTATGAAACCAAGAGTAAAACACATATTAAATGAGTTTTGTAAATATAAATTGTTGCTAAGTCTAATGGATTTGTGCAATTAATTCTATAGATGTGGCACAGCATGAAAAGGACATTGTCTCCTGTTGTGTTGAAACCCAATCATTGGCTCCCTATGAAGGCCAGAATCAATAAATCTAAGATTAAGAGGTGGTCTGTATCTACTGTATATAGTCCTAAACATAAAATGGAATTAGATAATTCAGTAGTTTCTGCAAGCAGGAGAACACTATACAGTAGTCTACTCTTCTACACTTGATGAGGAACCAGTTCTATTTACAGCCTGTTTTTTACCTTAGAAGATAACCTAGTTAGGGAGGAACTGGTCACTGGAAATCTCTGGAGCAGAGCTCAGCTGTGTACCCTGCTCCAGCCCACATACTGTAGATACAGTTCCAATCCAGGAAAGAAAAAAAGTTTAACAGAAGAAGAAGCCAGAGCATGAGCAACACAAAACCTCCACATCAAGCTCTGTCCACATCATAAATCTGTTTTTACATACTGTAGACTGATATACTAGTGACCCATCCCACAGTACCTATACCAGCTACAATTCCAAGCTCGAGGCTGAAGAGCAGCTGTGCTGCTACAGCAACAGTCACTTTAACACAGCACAAGCTGTTTATTTTGAAATACATCCATGGAGCTGCTGATTTCACACTACAGCCACAGAGCTGAAGACTCCAGCCTCTCTGCTACTTCACAAACCTCTGGGCTGAAGACCGGCTTTGGTTTTACTGCATCAGCCGCATAATTACAGTGCAAGCTGCTGGGTCATGATCACAGTCTTAAGACTACAGTCCTTCAACTAAATACTGTACATGAACACATGTGTCTCTGCTATTATTTTGGCTGCCTCAGACAGGACATTGACCACCCCTGTTGCTGTGTATAGTTATAGTAAAAAATGAACAGTTTGACTTTAACTTTATTTGCTTGTGGGGTGCGTCTTTAATCGGGACTCCTCCTAGAATCTGTACCCTCCACAATATATATTAAAATAACTGTAAGTTAATCTAAAGTCTAAATAATATTTTCTTTGTATATTTTTTTACCTGAGAATGATCTGAATTCATTACAAGTTTGCCAAATTTGTGTAATGGGATAGGGAGTATGTAAATTATTAAGATTAAAAACAAAGGCACCTCTTATATATCGGGAATATTTTTAGCTTCTTTAGCACAGTTTAGTAATACAGCACCGACCAGACAGAAAGTTTATATGATCTGATTTAAAATAAGACAAAAAACATAAATTGTTTTATGTTATGTATAGGTACAGTACTTACAAATCTGTTAGTTTCCAAAACCACACTTTCGTAGGAAAGCCACATATAGTATACTCTCTATAAATTGTGTGTGACAGTTCATTGTAAAGCATTTAGTCTTCAGATCTTACAAAGAAATATATTTCTTAATTTGCCTATGTTCAGATGTGTGTGCATTAATTAAAATTGAGTTATAAGCAAGTCTGAGTATTCCTTTTCCCGGGAGACTGCATGTGAGCCAGTGATAATGCAGTATTCACATGACTGGAAAAGTCTTTACACAACTACTAGTGAACATCAGTGCAAATACAGCCTTATACAGTACAGCATACATAGATGCAGTGTATTCCTTACAGTAGCACTCACAAAATGTGTATGGCTTATGATTACAAAACACTTACAATCAATGTTCACCGGAGGATATGTATTACTGGAACTATTTAGGTTAAATTGTATTTATTTGTTAAATGAATCATCAAAAAAGCCTGATAAAAATATTTAAAGAAACAATATGGGAAAAGGAAACAAACTTATTGAACTTATGATTCACAAGTTTCCTCTGCAGATTTACATCTTCTGTGAGAATGCTCAGAAGGCAAGCATTAGTCCTTCCAGTTTGCTTAATTAAAACATTGTGTTTAAATTAATTATTCATTGTGAGCAATCTAATTAATTTGCAGCTCTGCAAGTTGGTCCTGTGAGCTGAATGACTCAGAAAGGTATGATGATCTATCCATGAAAGTACGAAGAGTTTGGCTTATTGGTGCAGAAAACTGAACCAAAAGCTGTCACCTTGATGCTTTAGTGCACTGATAAATATAGGATTTTCTGGAACATCTCACTCTGATTAAAACACAAAGCATCCTGCAGAGGAAGTTAAATATTTATAACATAAAGTCAATTATAATGATGTTTTATACAGTATTCTTTACTCTGGGGGATAGATAATAAACCAACAATTTTGACTTAGTTAGCAAATATAGACTGCAAGTTGTCAAGATCTGCACTAAAATTCTGTTTTGCCCCACACAGCCCCAAATTCAAAATACATTGACTTTTAAATGTTTACTGCAAAGTAACGTGACAATTTCTCATTATCTTGAAAGTCTTAATGACTTTTATTCATGGATTTGTGGTACATGGGTTCAGTGTTGAAAAGTGTACTGAATGTGTAACAATTAAGAATCTTTGAAATCACACATTTCCAGGGATAAAATAAGGTTCTCTAAAGTTTTGCTGTAACAGTGAATACACCTTAAACAAGAACAAAAGTTATCATCAGAAAATATCCATCTGGACCCCTGCAAATTAGAAATGTTTAGAATTCACAAGGACTATACAAAATATATGTGAATATACATGTATGAATATAAGAACAATCTACTGTACATATTTTCCAGTTTTACTATCTTAGCATCTTATAATCTAAGTTATAACCAACCTATGGGTTTTTTATGAAAAAATCATAGTGTATTGAGTCACTTGTGTTTTTGAAAGCTGAAACAAGCATCATCTAGTCACTGTGAAAAAACATTTCCTTATAATAATAATAATAATAATAATTCTTTACACTTATATAGCGCTTTTCTGGACACTCCACTCAAAGCACTTTACAGGTAATGGGGACTCCCCTCCACCACCACCAATGTGCAGCATCCACCTGGATGATGCGACGGCAGCCATAGTGCGCCAGAACGCTCACCACACATCAGCCATCAGTGGGGAGGAGAGCAGAGTGATGAAGCCAATTCATAGAGGGGGATTATGAGGAGGCCATGATTGGTAAGGGCCAATGGGAACTTTGGCCAGGACACTAGGGTTACACCCATACTCTTTTCGAGAAACGCCCTGGGATTTTTGATGACCACAGAGAGTCAGGACCTCGGTTTTACGTCTCATCCAAAGGACGGCGGCTGTTTTACAGTATAGTGTCCCCGTCACTATACCGGGGCATCAGGACCCACGCAGACCACAGGATGAGCGCCCCCTGCTGGCCCCACTAACACCTCTTCCAGCAGCAACCTTAGTTTTTCCCAGGAGGTCTCCCATCCAGGTACTGACCAGGCTCACACCTGCTTAGTGTCAGTGGGTTGCCAGTTGTGAGTTGCAGTTATATTTACTGCAAGTCTGATTTTAATTTTTATTTTAATGCAAAGTTTTATAATTTATTTTTACAAACACGGCAAAAGTTGAATTTTCTTCCAGTGCAATTGTTAACTGGTTATTCATATTAATAATTGGGTTAATATGACATGTCTGTGAAGTACTGTCCAGTACATGGTTTTATTTTAAATGTAATCCAGTATACAGTAGAAGCCCCACACCGTTTCACTAGTGTGGTATGAGGTACTGTGTCAAAGTACAGGAGAAAAAACAAGGGTCAAATGTACAGTAAGAGAGCAGACAGTGATGTTGAATGTAAATAAAAAGTACTATACAGAAGCACATAATGTACAAGGTTTAAAGTTCTGCATACATTGAGAAGGAAAACTATCTTTATTTATAATGTTCAATATTTTGGAACATGAAAACAAAGACATTGCTTTCAGAAAATGTAAAGCACCAGAAATTGTCTATATAGTGTTGCAGTATAGGTAAATCTGTTTGGATTTCAGTAAACTTTACATCTTATTACATTTGGTCCAAATGTCAAAATCTATCCCAAACTATAATGAACTTTAACACTTTAAAAGAATTATGAATGAAAACTAACATCACAAAAATATGAAGAACACTGGGAAATATAAAACTCAGATGATGACACATTAAAATGATAAGTGGATTCCATATGATTGATCAGTGAAGAGATTTAATTAGGAACAGAAAATACATAATACTTATTGAGAAGGAGTCCATTTGAGATTGAATAAGCGACATCACAATTCAGTGTCGTTAGGAATTATGATCACCTGAACTAAGTCCAAAGACTATAAAAATAACCCAGAAGCATGCCAACTGTACTGTAAATGACTTTAAAGGTTAAAACACTGTGATTTTGTCAACCATGTAAATGAGATTGCATTCCAAATGTTCCATACTTGAGCCATAGATACAGTATGTCAAAAGTATGACCCTTTCCATATCCAAATCAACTAGTTTCCCTGAGAAACTAATAAGACCTGAACTGATGTTAAAGAAGCCTGAATCAAAATGTCTTCAAAAAACAGGTCAATCACTTTGACAGAATGAAAAAATCTTATACTGGTGAAACTGTTTTCCATTGAATTGACTTGCACTGCACATTGCAAATATTGCAAAGCTGAAGTAAAGGAATTTGCTCATTGGTACAGATGCAGCCAAGTGCGCGGTACAGACACGTACCGGAGGTAATTGGCTACGGCGTCGCGCATTGTGACGCAAGATGACCCGCGGTACCGCGGTACGTAATTGGTTGACCGACAGGGTAACTCGTGGTCCTTTGGTCTGTCGTAGAAAGACTTACAGTAAACGTCTTTACTGTGCCCGTTATAGATATTGAATTTTACCACTGAAGGGAAATCTTAGTAGCTGAGCATAAAAAGAATAGGAGCATACTGTAACGCGTGTGAAGGCCATAAACGATATTAATTTTGGAACATAAACATACAGTATATGGCTGGTCTTGGTACTTTAAAGAAAAAATACACACCAGTATTCCATTTCTCCCTAAACATTTTAAGCATCGAAGTCTTTAACTAAAGAGATACCGGAGTCAACAAGCATACTTTTATAATTTGATTAAAAGGGAATATAATATGGAATCGCGTATCTAAAGAAATTAATAACGATATAATTATATTCATGTACCGCAACACAAGAATAGTACACGCTGTACATTGTCTGTTGATAATGTTTCTGTAGTGCTTTTTCAGCACTCTGCATGTGACCTTACTGGTGGCGCTGTGGGTTAGGTTCCTGACTCCCATGTCACATGGTCTGTGATTGAATCCCACTGGAACTATGACTTTTTTTTTAACAAACATTTCTTTTTGAAAAAATGAAACGTTTCCCTTGGTCAGAGATTAAATGAAACCTCACTCGCACCAAACAAATGTATATAAATATCACAACATGATCGGATTTAAGTCTTTTTAATAACAATGAATAGTCACCTATGCGTTACAAAATAAACATTTATATTGATTTGAATCGCGTTTTGATTTAAATATTTAAATCGTAAACGCGTGTTTAAATATATGTGTTTAAAAGCGATATATAAAAGCGCTGATTCTTATGGAATGTGTTCCGCTCGGGATTCAAAAAATGTATTTTTTTAGGGAAAATCTGATCATGTTTCTCTATAACAATAATAAAAAACTTTATTTTACATATCACCTTTAAAAGTGGCATTTCAAAACAATACAGTAGATGTAAACCACAGATTACAAAGTAAATACCCAGACAAACGCAAACGCGTTTTTAATAAAATGCTTTCATTCATTCAGCAGAGAGAGAGCGTAAAACCTGGGTGTAACAGCTGTTCCTTTTTCTGATCACTCGCTCTCTGGATAAACGTCTCGCCTGTCCTGTTCTTTGTTTTCCTAATTTGCTGATTATGCCTGCTGCGATCCACTCCTACCCTCACACCTAAAGAAGACTATTTTAAATTTCTTTGCGCATCCTTAAGGTGATATCACATAAAGGTGATATGTAAAATAATGTTTTTTTGTTATTGTTATAGAGAAACGTGATCAGATTTTCCCCAGTTCAGAAAAAAAGATCTTAAGTATACTAGTCAAGAAAAATAAATCTAAACGGGGACAAAGCTATGCTGAAAGTTTATTAAGATACTTAGAAGACAAAGATATCCATTTATTTTAGTTAAAATTTTACATATCACCTTTAAAAGTGGAATCTCAAAGCAAAGTAAATACCCAACACTGATTGTACCCATCTGTCATGCTAATAAAACTCCATCCCGGCCTCTCTGCTCACCACAGTGCAGGAATTTGTTGATGCTGTCCCCGTCGTCTATCTCCCCCCAGGAAGCACTGTTTACAGAGCGGAATTCACAGACGCCAGTGGGACGAATAATTCTCCCAGATATCCAACTGTTACCCATCACTCAAGAGGTGGAGGGGGGGTTGTACTTGCAGTGCATCGGCTTAGAAAGCAAGAGCCGACCGCTACGCCGCCCTCGTGTTTCGAAATCTTGTGACTTTTGAAATTTACTGGTGGTGGACCACGTCTGTAAATTTCGATGGGTCCAGAGGCAAAAGTGCCTTGCCTTGCAATCTCCGGGAAACCATTAGTAGCATGGTGAATCGGAGATTCTCAACCCTTACTTCGTGCGACTGGAAAAGAATTCGTGATCGGATCAACGAAATGCTTCGTAGAAGGAGGCGCTCTTTTCCTCTTGTCTAACAGTCTGTCCACAAACAAAACATTCCTGTTAGACAAAAGGAATGTAAAAAAACAATTACTTTTGTCAATGGAAACCGGTGTGTGTCTCTCTCTGCTGGATGTCCATCTCACTCTCTGCTGAATGAATCGAAGCATTTTATTAAAAACGCGTTTGCGTTTGTCTGGTATTTACTTTGGTCCCTTTTAACTGTTTTTCCATCTACTGTATTGCTTTGAGATGCCACTTTTAAAGGTGATATGTAAAATAAAGTTTTTAATTATTGTTATAGAGAAACATGATCAGATTTTCCCTGGTTCAGAAAAAAAGATCTAAAGTGCTACACCTAACTTTCTTAATTCGATGTATTTAAAGCAGTGAACTACTGTAGGTGTAACATAACATTCAGAAATACAATCGAGAATAGTTTTGTGGTGTTTGTTTAGATGAAATGTTCCTAAAACGTATAATGTAACAAAATTAAAGACGATTAAAATCTGTAATCTTTCCACTTGTACTGTATTTCATTGGAAAGTTTCTGCTTTGTGTAAGGATGGTATCAAAAAGTAATCTTAAGTGGTGAGAAAGCTGTGCTCAATGTATTTAAGGGACTTAAAAGTAAAAGGAGATGCTTCATATTGCTTGACTAATTTTAAAAACTAAGTTATAAATGCAGGCGCTCCCTCAGTGCCGCGCCGGGTGTAAATATCAAAATATACATTCATCCCGGGCAGAGGCCGAAGAGCGCGCGGCTGGGGTGCGCGGGGAAGAGCAGGACAGAGTGAAAGTGGTCAGGGTGGGGTTAAGGAAGGCGTACAGTCTGGGCAGGTATAGATTACACTTTTCTAAAACGTATTTGAAAAATAAAAACGATTACAATCTAATCCTTCCACGTTTGATCCCAAAATCCCAAGAAAAATAAATCTAAACGGGTAGAAAGCTATGCTGAAAGTTTATTAAGATACTTAGAAGACAAAGATACTGTATCAATTTATGTTGCATTAGTCTGATTATGATTAAAAAAACACATATAATTAAACACGCGTTTGCGATTTAAATCAAAACACGATTTAAATCAATATAAATGTTTATATTGTAACGCATACTGTCCAGCCTCCATTTCTCTATAAAAATTTACTCTATTACATACACACACACAATAGAAGCAGGAAGCAGAAGCAGGGACCGTTGTCAGAAGGGAAGAAGGTGACTATTCATTGTTATCAAAAATGACTTCGAATCGATCATGTTGTGATATTTTGAAATATAAAAGTCAATTGATTGTCCATATTATTGCTATTCTATTTTTTCGAAGAAATGTTTGTTAAAAGGAAAGTCACAGCACCAGCTGGATTTGAACACACAACCCGTGAGTTGGTAAGCGGGCACATAGACCAGTGGGCTACAAGGGAAGTCACATGAAGAGAGAGGCAAAACAGCCCTACACAGCCCTGTCGCAGTACACGAATATAATCATATCATTATTAAATTCTTTAGATATGCGATTCCATATTATATTAGCAGAAAAGCTTAAAACTACCACTTTTTCACACGCTATTTCACATGTTAGTTAAATACTTCGATGCTTAAAATGTTTAGGGAGAACTGAAATACCGGTGTGTATTTTTCCTTTAAAGTACCGATTCCTGGAATCTGACTGGCTGACACCCTTCTGAAGTGGTTCCATAATATCTGGTATACGGAAAAGAAAGCGTTGATAAAAAAAGCCTGGACTCTCATGTATCTCATACAAGTATCTTTTAATACAGTCTTTGCTGTGCTCTTGAGGATCCTTGTGATATTTTGAGCTCTAGTTGAATAATAAGTGTCGCATTTTAAATCATTTTCGTAGTTAGAAATTATGAAACGCCCTGTTAAAAGCAAGGGAGTTTTTATGCCCGTTGAAGTAAAACAAAATGCCTGACAAAGTAGGGCTTGGACAGATTCCAAGTGCTTGTACAAATGTGCTAAAGAAATTATACTTTGAGTATACAGCTTGTCCAAAGTCATTCATTATTAATACTATTAGTAATATCTTCGGTAAAGGCTTTGATGCATAAATATTTCTGATAAAGGTAGGTTGTGTACTTAAATACATAAAATATACCAACATTTTAATGACTGATGATTAACATGCTGTAATACACAGTTCAAATTTAAAAGCTCAAATGCTGTACATGAGAGGTTAAGCTCCCCTTGGCGGTTTTTCAAGGTGATGCCGGATACTTTCCGGCATGACGTCAAATGACGCGATTAACTGCGTGATACTGCATGATACTGCGTGATACCGCGACATGCCCACCGGGGTATGCCGCGAAATACCCCACCCATTTTGAATGGCTGCATCTGTAACAATTGGTACCTAAAATAAGTAATATGTCAGGGCATGTATAATCTTTTAGCATAAAAATTCTGAAAAGGTCATAGTTACTGTACTGTACAGTATGTTTCATCATGTACTGGAACCACTCTCTTTTTGTGAAACATCAACTTCAGTTACCTAAGCTAAAAACAAACAACTACACTTTTAATTAAGCTACTAGGAACCACTAGAGCAATATACTATACAGTATATTTAATGGCTTCATTCTAAATTGTATTCTTGTAAACAATAGACATATGTGCATTTAAAATTACTTCCAAATAATACAGACACATAAAATGAACTCATGAACTGAATAAACAAGGCACATCAGTCCCGTGTCTGCATTTTCACTGCCATGGAGAGAATTATTGACTGTATACACTTTTGGATAATCTGTTATCCAATCTGCTTCCAAAGACATTTTTTCTTCTATGTATATTTGTTTTTAGGAAAATTATTTTTGTTGTATGTCAGAAATTGAATTTTACATATACTGTCACTTGCCAACCGGGGATGTTCACAGACAGCAATTTTTAACCTGGAAAGATTTTTCTGCCAAACAGTAAAGACTAAAATCTGGGAGACTATAGTTTATGTCATCTTGCCAAGATCAATGGGGAAGTCCAAGTTTGATGATCTTGCCAAGATTGTCTAGTCTCTACAAAAATCTAGCAGTAGTAATTGAAGACTTCCATGCACAAAAAACATTCATAAAGAGCTTGAACTATACTTTCTACACTTCTTCAGGACTCTTCCAGATGTGTCAGCATTCTAGTAGAACAATCCATGTCCTTATGCTGCCTGTGTAAGAGCAGCTTTCTTGTGAGATGAGAATGTAACAGTTACTGTATGTCATTAAAGCTTTGTTAGACTAGAACCCTGTAGAAATGTTTGTTGGATGACCCAGGATGTCGTGTGGCTGTGGGGCTCAGAGGCTACTGAATATGTTGTTCTACATTATGTGAGACCCTGTGATCTATTGAACATTGATCAATCCTAGGACAAAAGTCAAGGTGCATAATGAATTCATCATACAGTATATAGCAATATACCAGTATGTTTCCATGTAGGCAATTGAGATGAATGATTGTGAATTTACTTAGGCTTGCTTCATTTTTCTGTTATTGCACATCAAAAGAAATGTTTCACTTGTAAGTGCAACATTCTCAAAGATATAGTCAAGAAAATACCGTACTATTTCAACAAACATAACATAACTGTAACGATCAGTTCTTTCCGGACCCTATGCGGACGACACAATCCGAAGAAGTGGGAAACACTGGGAAAACGTCATGCAGGAATACAGCGCTGAAAACAGGGGGGCGTGTCCAAATTGCGCTGGTGCACGGGGGAGGTGTGGCCGAGGCAAACAATCCAAAACAGTAATCCTAAGAGGGTATCCAAAAACACAAGAGAAAGTCCAAAGCCAGGAGATCCATCAAAACACAGAATTAAAAACCATGAACTGGGTCGGAACTGGCGGACTAGGAACAGGAACAGAGGTTAAAACCTTAACGGAACCAGGCACTTCCAGGTCCCGGACTCGCACGGCACGGAAACCAGATGCAGAGCCCGGATGAGCGTCAGCGCCTGGCTTTTAAGGTGGGCTGGGAATAGGGAGCAGGTGCACAGAATAAAGTCTAAAGTGAAAGGGCTGGAGCGCCCTTAAGGAAGGGGAGCTATAATCGTGACAATAACCTCATTATGCTTATTAAAATTTGGCAACAACAGATTTAATCAACAGGGGATCACCTGTTTATCAGCTAATGGTATGAAGCCATTGTTCTCTTATTAAGCATATTTATTTCTTTATCTTCATATTTATTTTTCTAGAAGAAATGCATGCTTGCCTTTTGTGATACATATCTTCAGGTGTTTATTACAATATGTCTTAGATTAACTTAATGTTAGGATGAAACTGCTTGTTTATAATATTACATTGTAGATAAGGCAAAATACAGGAACTTTTATTTCAATACAGTAGATGATGTCAATTATACTTAATTATATTCAAACTAATATTTTTAATCCTCCAGAGAACAAAAAATAATTTTCTGCTCTCACATTTTTCATATCAATGACACTTAAACACTACAAAACATACTGCATATAAAAATATGTATAATTAATATATTTGGTTTCCTCCTTAGATGTTTTACAATAAATGAATCCTACAAATCATTATGTACTTGTAATATAAAGTATACTGTACATGAACAAGACCTAGTCATCTCACTATTTGTTTTTAAATTCATAAGCAAATATCACTCTATATATTTTTATTCATTACCTTACAAATGTAAGTGATGGCTTTTTAAAGACAAGTTCCTCAAAACTGTCCATATTCTTGTTAAATAAATACATAATTTTGCAATATTTTCCTCTCTTGAATTCTTCATTGATGGAAGACTTTCCATCACACATCACTTTACTATCTCAGTCACACAGAAGCAGCGCTGCAATTTCCTTTATAAGAGCAGTCAGAATGCTGCTACCAGCAGGGAAAACTTGCAAAACACTATTTTTTTACACGTCCATCTTAGGTTTAATTGGGGTGAGGACGTTATTAAGAAAAGACAATCAAAAAGTACCAGAGAACACCAAGCTTGTAGTTCCAGAGACTAGAGAGCTCAGTTCCTTCTCCCCACTCTTATCTTCAATTGACTAATTCTATGTAAATACTGTATTTATTGCTTAGATGCAATAACCCCTTCCTGCAATGGATAGACAATATTCCATTTTAAAATACTTGTTTTCACATCTTGTGACAGATCTTATTCCATATATTATTTAATTTATTTTTTAGAGACACATTCTCTAATTTGTGCATATCATAATGGTGCATTTAGGAGATATAATGAGTAAATATTAATATTATATTTTTAAGAATATGCTTATCTCTACAGAAGAGCTAAAGTATTTCCAATGAATGGTTTTGGGAAAAAAATGCAATCTACAGTAACAGCGGTGCTGAACGTAGATCATGCCTGAGAGGGAGGAAATTATTTGGCACTGTATTTATAAGAAAATAAATGTAAATGTTACGTTTGAGGCATGCATCCTTTATTCTTTGAATAACTACTGAGAAATTTACAAAACAGCATTCACTGTTGCCTCACAGCTCTTGCATCCTAGGTTTGATTCCAGATGAGGGCATATTTTTTGGAATTTGTGTGTTCTAATTATATTTGCATTTGTGTTTTTTTTCCCCACTTTTCAAATATATACTTGCTAGGTTAATTGGTTTCTTTAAATTGTCCCTTTGTGTGTAAGAGCTGTGATATATAGTACTGGCATCCCATTTAGAATGTAATTCCACCTTGTGCCCTATGCTTCTAGGATAGGCTCTGTATTGCTGCGAGCCTTAACAAGAATAACCAGCCTTTTGCATGATGGATAGGGTAGATGTTTTAATAGCAATTGACAAGCATTAGCTTTATTTTGAAGTGTCTGAAAAATGTCCTATAATTTTCTCATAATGATATTGAAATGCACCTCTGAGACTCAATTTTGAATAAAAAGGAACTTTTGTAAAATGTCAAAGCACCCAAGGGATTGACCAAAGATGAACACTTATGAAGGGAGCATTAAGCTGATTGCTTCTACAGAATGACCCTCCAACCAAGTCTTCCTGAATATATTTCCACGTACATCATTTGTCTTTTAAAATAACAGATACATTTCAATTTGGCACAGCAGAGATACTTTGTAAATTTTCAAAAGCATTTGATTTTCAGCCCAAACAAGAGAGCTAAGAGTAGGGTAGGTCCTGATTGGAGTAGGGAAGCTATGCTGAAGCTTGTAAAAAAACTGTCACCAAAACAGATACTATACTTCAAATTCCTTATCATTGCCTCAGTGTATTTATGATTATAGTTCTATTAAGGTCCTTTTATACATGATCTCATGTAGATTGTGTATAATCTTTTGTTCCCCTTCATGATTAGGACATGAATGTAGTATCAAAATGTTCACAAGAGGCAAATTTCATACTAAAGCACATACTGTGTTTTACAAGTTTTAGACCTAACAAGTAAAAGGACAGTTTGTAGTTTATAACTACAAACCATCTTCAAACAATTGACTATGACATACATACTAAATAACAACTTCGAGTTAACAGAGGGATATTAGAAATGTTTTGGGATATCTGTGGTAAAACAAATTACTGAAAATTCACAAATGTGTTGAATTTTTGTCATACAGTACAGTAGGTGCTTATTTTATTGACTGTAAATCAGGGAAAAACAACCTACATTTAACTGAAAAGAATGGAGAATTTTTTACAGTAGGTTGAATTACATCCGTAAAAATGGGTTACATGCAACCACACTTTCAACAACATTGAAATGTTTTTTCAAGCTCTCTTATTTCTCTGGATTTTCCATAGACTGGTCTGTATTGCCACCAGTCCACATAAGCTGCATGAGCATGTTTGTATACATTTCAAGTGGATTTATTTTAGCTCCCTAGCACAGAATCGTCCACAATAGCTTATTCTTTTTAATCCCCTCATGACACTACTCTGCAAAGACTTTTTCACAAAATGCAAAACATAGCTTATCTGAGAAAAACACTAAGCATGGAATTTCTACAACTGAATTATTTTTCAGATAGGAATTTCTTGTGGCCTTGTCCTGAAATCTACAATGAAAAGCAAAGCATGTACAGTATCTATGTATGTGTTTTTTTTTTTTAGAAGATAATTAAGATGTATAGCAAAGCAAAAGTTCTCACATAGCACAGAGCACATAAATCAACAGTGCAGAGCACTACTATGACCAGGAATTACATGATAAAGCTGGATTTGAGTGCTCCCTTTCCTTGCCACAGGTGTGAACTCTATGATGTGAGAATGATGGAATTCCCTACTGTAAGTATGGGTGGCAAGTGACATTAATTTACATCAGCAGACACAGAACAGATGGAACCTGGACCAGCTTGGCTGTAAATCTGAAAGATCTGAAAAACAAGCAAAGTTATCTTAACACACAATTTACACAGAGAGGCCACTGGCATTGTTACAAGCACTTGCACCACGTGTATCCTTCAGACCAGAGAGCAGCGGTAGATCGATGTGCAAAGCATCATTTAGGCAGTATTTGGAGACTGTCAGCTCAGAAAACAAGATGACCTGGCAATAATGGCTTCTGAATAGCTCAAGGCAGACACTCACTGCTGGATAAGAATATCTGTTTAAATAAAAAATAAAGATAACACATTCAGTCATATTCTACTACACACCAATATAAATCAGGAACATAACAAATTTGGATCTTTGTGATTTTTAATTGATGTGTGTGCTTTGTGATTTATTGCACATGAAATAGTGTGTTTACAGTGCAGATGATGTAATGTAATTGAATTGTAATGCCGTACTTGGTGGGGCTTCTTAAAGGGGTGGAGCCTCATTAAGAGGGGAATGTGTTTCCCAGGCAACCATAGCTGAGCAGAGTTTGAGAGTTAATAAGACTCATCTGTGGCAATGCTTTAAGAACACAGCACTGTTGCCTTCAGGGGAGATCAAATCTGGATGTCAGTCCTGAGCCAGCTACAGGTGAGAGTGGACATAAGATCATTACTCCCGTTTCCAGAGGCTTCGTTGTGAGAACGCCAGGCCAGGATAGAGGCAGCAGCCGATGTTAGCCACTGCTGGTGTGAGGGTGGAAGGAGAGCATCTGCCTTAAGAGAAGGAAAGCAGACTAGCGATTGCAGCTGAGAATCGATTATATAAGCAAAAATCCTGCAGGGGGTTGTGAAGAAAAAGATGTTCATTATTGAATGAGACCGTGGAAAGCTATATTTCCAATAGGAATCTCTAAAGTTTTGAGATTGAGGTAAGGCTCCATTGTGAATTAGGAGCTCGAGTTAGCAGTGGTGCCTGGTGACAGAAAAATTAATACCGGCAGCTCGGTATGAACAGCCTGGGACACAAGAGTGAGGTGTTAGAAAAGGTTGCGTGAGTTTTAAGATGTGTGTGTTAAGTCTGCATGATAGACTTGGTCTAGAGTGAGTGTTAAGTCTGAGTGTGAGAGTGAGTTGCTGGAGACTCAGTTGTGTATTGAGAGTGTAAGATTTAGGGAGTCAGGGGGGCAACAGGGAGGACGTCAACTGTTGAAGACAGACCTGGAAGTCCTTTACCAGTGGGAATAGAACTTGTAGTTGTCAGAGTGGGAGCAGGAGGCACCAGTACTGTGTGTGAGTCATCTGAGAGTAGGGTGGCCCCTAAGGTAAGAGAGTGTCATGAAGGTGCAAGGAAGGCCTCGAAGAGAAGCAGCCTCAGTCGTTATAATGTTGGCCCATCAGTAAGGTAATGAAGGTGGTAGACCAGGCCAAATATGATTGACCAAGTCAAACGCCTTCCACTGCTACTCTCTGAAAGGAACAAGCCAGAGGGAGTGTGTGTGTGGGTGAAGGCTGTCGAGCACGATGATTCATGAGCAAAGGGCTTAGGGATGCAAGTGACCTGATCTAGGAAGGGTATTATATAGGATAGAGAGTTAGAGACTCTGGGCCTGAAAGTCCATGTGTGCGGGCCCAGTAAAAGAAATAATAAAGAAAATGTAAAATTCCTGACAAAATCTCATCTCCTGACTGATGGATTGTAAACACAGCTATATAATTTAGTATTATTATTATTAAAAAGGTAAATTGCCAACATACAGTAAAAATACAGAATGATGTTTTCTATCAATGTATTTTTTATTACTCCTTGTATAAGAACGTTTGTTATATAGTATGAAATTTCGCTAATCTGAACTTTGAAGTTTGAAAGTGACTGATTTTGGCCCAGAAACTTCTGCAAACATCAGAATTCAACGCGGGTGACATGCATTATGGTTAAGGACGTTAAGGTTAAGGTTTGTTTCCGATCACAGAGAAAGCTTGTGCTCTCATTTTTAAAGTGTTTTGTTTGTTTTGCAGTTGTTGTTCATTATGGGGTCTGAAGGAAGAGAAAAAGATTTGTTAGTATGATAGTCAACAACAGTGTACATTGTTATAACCGATCGCTTATATAATGATCTTTTATGAAAGAATGAAAAATGTAAACATGATATAATTATTTTACAGCTATTTTGAGTAGAACCATGTTGTTTATTAAGTTTGCTATAATGGTCTGTAAGGTATTACTGTGCATATATGTTTAGGATGGTTTTTGAGTGAACTTGTCTTCGGTTCGGAACGGGATGGAAATTTCCTCATAAGAAATAATTGAATTTTTATTTTCGATTTATGATCTTCAGCCCTTTGAACAGATTTTCAGGAATGAATTAGGTTTGGATACTGGGGCTAATATTTTTTTTCTTTGCAGAATGCAGGCTTTGAAGACTTTGAAACCCCACCTCCTCTTGGATTTTGAATTTCATTTGCCTCGCTTTAAATGACATATTTCACTTTATTTGTGGTGCCAGTTCCTGCTGAATGCTATCATATTTATTAAACCAGAATATTGCTTATCATATTGTCAGATGAGAGTATTCAGATTAACATTCAATGTCATTGCTATTGTCACAAACAGTATTCTTGCATGTGTTCTTCAAGTATTTTAAAATACAGTAATTGGTGCCTTTTCTACGATTCATAATGATACTGCAAGAAAATAATATAATTTTTATTCTTTCTTTGACGTTATTTTGAATGTGTTGCAAAAATGTTGTCTATTATTCTCAACAGAACACATTTCAAGCCAAAGTATTCTTTAAACTGACATAATACAGCTATCAGTTAATTGAGTAAATCTGAGCTGCAATAATCAATATGAACACTATGAGTAAATTGAGCTGTTATTATCAATATAATCTAAGCCTCAGATCATTATAACCTACTATAATATGAATTTATTAGCATGAAATTTAAGAAAAATTAAATCTAAATACTAAAGAGTAATATCACACCAAAATTTAAGACATATTTAATTAAACAAATGTTTAAAATACCTTACAATTTGGACAACTATCAGATGACAAAAACATGTGAGAGAAAAAAATTAACAAAAGACCATATAGTACTTGAGTATTTCCCACTTTACAACTTTAATTTGTTACATGTGTCAGAAGAAAAAGAAGGAATTTCTCAAAGGTAAAGTGGTCAGATAACAGGAAAATAGAATGTAATATTTAGAAATTAAAAACACTTAGAACGGAAAGCTTCCAGCACTTAAAGTTTGGAGATATACAGTACTCCCAGATCTTTGTTTTAATAACTCATTAACAAGCCACTTGACTCTGCCTGAATTTTTATTTTGGATTATTCATTTTCAAAATTCCCAAAGTGAGCAAGTTATTTGTCCAAATTTATGCACAAAGTACTTTTAACCAGCAATGATTAAATGCACAGAGACATTTTGAAGAATGTGGAAATGATGCACACCTTCATTAAATAAAGAACATAATCATGATAAATGCAATTCAAGCACATTTCTAGCCTGCCAGTTTTGTAGACTATGGATTTATCCCAAAAGCCATTAAATCCAATTTATGTTTCTGGAGTAAGAGACTATGTGGCTTTGTCACTGGAGGGAAGCTTTTTTAAATTACCTTGCTATATTCTTATATACTTTAATGAACAGTTAACCTTCCATCTTTGTTGCTCTTGGCTGATGGATGAAAAGCAGTCATGTTATGCACTCTCATTTGTTGATGAATCAATTGAATTCTTTAATGAGTAAATTCAGTTTTCCCATAGTGGGTTTTGTTTAACTGGTTTGGGAAAATAAAACTCCAAAGCCATTGGGGTCTTTTGCATCTGAAATAGCATTTTTAGGGATTGGTTTAAGCATTAAAAAAAACTTAAAAGTGTCTGTCTTGGTTCTATAAAAAACAGGGTCTAGGTTCTCATTATTATTGTAAATATTTGTAAATAGTCTTTGTCTTTGTATTTTTGTCCATTAGTTTTTTTTCTAAATGGACATTTGGGTCATTTAAGCTCATTTGTGTTTTGTTACTCTGAAATCCCACTGTGAAAGGAACAAACAAGATACATGACCGTGATCTACATTTACTGACTAGTGGTGTGCTTTATTATTTAACCTTTATAAATTTATTTGTTAAGCAAGCTGGTGTCAGGCCCTGATTTGTGGTTTAATTACATTGAGGCTTTTTACCTTATTTATTTACACTTCTTATTTATTACAATTGGTGTCTAATCTCAACTACTCCCACAGGAGCTACCACAATTTGTAACAATATATTCTGTACTGAGTCAGTTCTTATTAGGCAGAGGTCAAGCATCCAGAAGACACAAAATGCACTTTCAGATGCAAGAATATCAGTCATTTTCAATATGGGTAAAATACTGAAGTATTTTATAATGTGAGTCTTGACTAGAAAGTTAGTTTTGTCAACAAACATATACATAGAAGTATATTAATGCCAACTCTATATACTGTATAACCGTCTTTAACTATATCCTATTTTCTTAAATATAGTCTTCTAATTCTATACTTATGCAATTTGAAAGTTGGTTATTAATTGTTTCTTTACATCTTTGGTCACAGCATTAACCCCTATATTTCCACATGGAAATTAAGGAGGTGCTAACAGGCTCCTCATTGGGACATTCGATGTTTTCACACAATAGAAGCTCAGTGATGGCATACAAGAAGTTCAGATCTCACTAGATGAGACACCTGTCTCACAGGGACATTGTGGGAGTTTGCAGCCTAGAATGCCTTAGATGACTGATCTCAATCTTATTCCCAGCAATGCAGAGCTACAGTATGTGTATGCTGCTATCCTGGTATATTACTTCAACTTGTAATGTCTGGATTATTAAAATAAATCTGAAATCAGATAAACCTATTTACCACTCAGGAATTTTGGAGAAAACTAAATCTTGATAACATTCTCAGTACTGATGCTTTATTTATTCAGCTCCTTTGGTTCAAGACATGTTGAAAATGGAATTGGATTCACAAAGTGTATATATTGTACTGTATGTAGGCTATTTTCAGATTAGTAATGTGGAATTTGAAATACAGTATATTAAATATGGTTAAAAGAACATCACCTGGGTTTTTAGCCTTAAACCCTTTCACATTTTTCACAACACTGTCTTTAATATTTTGGTCCCAGTCAACTCACCACATTGTCTTGCCTGCAGGACAATCGGTTCATTCATTCGAATACATTGAGGTCAAGACTTTCTTGTATCAGAGATGGAAGTATGAACTACCCACGGCTGTTCTGAAATTACAGTACAGACAGTTCATTCAGATAGTAACAAGTAACAATGGGAAGAAAATCAGATTAGTACTATGAACTTAATTCCTAATGTATTTTGATAGAATAAAGTAAAACATTGAATAATATTGTATGGTCTGAATGAATTTCTGAAAGAAAAGCCCGTGATGCATGTTCTGTATGCAGGAAGAATATTTAGTTTATTCTGAATTTGGGTGAAGCTGATATCATGCCTAAGGATAAAAGATGGAAAATTCTACTGCATGTCTAGTTTTTTCAAGGGCTCTTGTTATATATGATGTTATATAATTGTAATACATTGTTATAATGTTCTGATTAAAATTACTCTTTAAATAATGTTAAGTAAAGAAGAATAAAAATGTTACTTGTGAAGGAATGAGACACTTAAGCTCAAACAAAAAGAAAAGCCCTTTCCAATTAGATTTATTTTTACTGTAACATAATAGAGAAACAATGAATCTTTTTAAATTAAAAAATATAATTACTTAAGTGTGTTTTTGTTTATTGTTGCTGTTTTAAAAACACACACCACAGCAAAACAGTTATTTAAATAAATGTAAGCCAAACTTGAAGACTGTGGATGAGAAGACAGGATCCTCTCACCTCACCCACTCTGTGGGACATTCACCTTATCACACATTAAAAGCTAATTTAATTATGCCTATTATGATTACTGTATGCCTTGCGATGGACTGGCATCTTGTCCAGGGTGTATTCTGCCTTGCCCCAATTGCTTGAAGTGTCTTCACTATGACCCAAAAAATGGACGAGGTGGTTACACAATCCATGGATGATTATGCCTCTGCTCATAATCAGATGAAGATGAATCTGATGACATTAAGTCATGCTTTAAGCACTGGAGAGGCATCTGATGACTAGACTGGGTTAATGGGACTTTCCCAAAAGCTTTAACAAATAATGTTTGTATTGTGTACATGCAATTGAGCCAATGTTCTTATCACAGCTATTTGTCTAAATGTATTTGTAAGTGATAATCTGTTTGTTAATACCTGTTTTGTAGCTTTTAAGTTGGAGTGGTAGAACTTCCATTTGTGTTTATGTTTGGGATAACAGATTGAGATAATCAGGTTTGTGGCTGAAAAAACAAATGTCAACAGAGCTGGAGCGGATCAATTCAAATTATATGCCAGAACGACTTAAAAGGGAAAATTAATTTCATCTGAAAACATACATTAGCTAGTTCAACAGAAGCATTGGGAGCATTTGTAAAAGGAATCTCAAATCCTGAAAGTCCTGCTTCTCTACCTGTTTGCTTTCATGATGACCTTTACATCCTGAGTTGAGCAATTGTATTGCATACCTCTAAGATAAGCACTTATTTGTTCTTTCTTTCAAAAAGAAAAAGAGGTTTTGGATTTGTAGAAATATTATCCATTTTAAGACTTTTTACTGACAGACATGCCATATTTGCAATTTGTAGCTGTCTTGTATGAGATTAACATGGTACTTTAGAATTTTTTACTTAGATAAGGTGACACTTGAAACAGTGTTCATTTCCAGATATGATTTGCTCATCCTCCTTAAAGAGAAACCTAATTATCCAAATGTTTCAGTAGAAACAGCACAGACAATTTATACAAGGCCGATCTGCATGTAATGCTGTATCTTTCCCTTTCATTTCCATTATACAGTGCAGAAGCATGAGAATAGCATTCTTCATTAATATTAATTTTCAGTTTGCTTTTTGATGCATTGAAGGTAATGCAGACACAGGATTATTAATTGATAGATGGACAGCAAACAGGGTACATGTACTGTATGAGGGTAAATACTGTGCAGTACTCAACTTGTGGTGATGTAATTAGTGGAGTATCACAGGAGTCTAATTAGGACTAGCACTGTTCCTAACTCATACAGGTACAGGTAGACCAATTAAATAGTTAAAGTTACAGATCATGCCAAATTAGGAGATTTAAGAAACACTGTAGACCATACAAAATAAATTAAAAGTTACTTAGACCACCTTTGGTACCTGTAAAACACTGTTGCATTAACTATACTGTACACGAATGCAGAGTGTTGCATGCAACTAGCAAAGAAACTAAAACAAGAATAAAATGTGAAATACACAGCTTGGAGTGACTACTTATGAGAAAGACATACAGTATGGTAGGTGTTTAAAGTTAACACATCATTTTCTTCTTCCAGGCAATATGGTTAAGAAAGAAAATTTGGCTTGAGCAACATGTCTTGAATACAGCTAAAACTCAAGCCTACTCTTTGTTTTTGTGTTTTATTTGTCACACATTCTTAACAAAAAAATCAAAGAAAATGCCTCTTTGACACATTAGCTGAACTCATTGAATATAAAGGAATATAAATATTAAGAGTTACAACATTTTTTACTGACATAAATGTGTATTTCACAGTTACCTATGAGTGCAGGTGTTTCAGGGACACAGATGTTATGAGCTCTTTCAGATTATACAAGGATTTTAAGGCAATAACAGTCAGAAAAAGTCAATTATAATTAATTTAGATCCAGGGGAGATTTGAGACAAGTATATAAGATCTTAAGAAGTGTGGCAGACTGCACCTTTGGCTAGGGAAGTCCAAGAGACCAGGATTTACAAAAAAAAAACATCATGGCAGTAGATGTAAGTGCATGACACTTTATTGCAAAATATATATATATAATGAGAAGGAATCTCTCAAACAAGTCCAGATTCAAATACTTTTTACTTTCTAAACACCATGAATTAAAACATATGTGAGGATGAGAACACTACCCCTTCACCAAGAAATAATAATTAACATAATTAACACTGAGTGGAAAATATAAAATTGATAGAGACCTTTTGGCTTCCTCTAGTGGCCAGCAATCTGTTACTGCAGTCCCTTCCTAGACCAACTATTTAAAACTTATTACTGAAACAAGGTTACAGTGTCAAAGCTGGAGAATAAAAGGGATTTCATTTAGGACAGACAATAGTAAATTCTTCTCTACAAATGGAATTTTGGGTATCTGGAACGCTCTTCAAAGTGAGGTGTTTGTAAGCCATACTCTAGGCTACTTCAAGAAAAATCTAGATGAAGTTAGATAAATGTAGATGTTAAATTATCATATAATCATAAACGGATGAATGGTCTCCACTTGTTTGCAACTTTTATAATTTTCTAAGTGAAAACAAATTTAAATCAATGTTTGGTTAAATAAACGAAACATTGTTTAAAATGCATTTTACTTATGCATTTGGAATAAATATTGGATAAACTTCCCAAAGGTTTCATGCCATACAAAAATACATTGTATTATAAATTATTTTCTTTCATGCGTATTCACACTTCTGTGTGTTAAGTATTTAATCTTTGACCTTGGCATGGAAATGCACGATGATATAAAATTTGCTTTTGTTTTGTTGCATCAAATAAATGACAAAGAGTTGTTTAAGATATTTCCAAAAGCAGAGCTTAATTTTCTTTACTAAGTGAATAAAACTTGTCTTCTACCAGAAAATATTTAATATACAATTTGAAAATGTAAATAAGAACAGTGTGCTGTATCTGAAATATGTTAAACTGTCTGAAATATCTGTATTTTTCAGATTTTGCACACGTCCTGCAATTAATTAGATTAATTAGTTTACTTATATACTGTATATATCATATGCACAAAGTACCAAAATCCACGCACTTTCTAGCTCATGTCACATTAAATTAAACAGGCATATAGAAGTGCTATGATTAAAATTGGGAAAATAAATCTAAACTACTCTTGCACACACCTTGCATGGATAGACCTGTTTGTGATATTTGTGTTTCCTGTAAAGAAATGAGCTTGAGATCATTTACACAGAAAATGAAAACTTCTAATTACTTGGCTTTATGGTCTGCTACTCCCATATGAATCTGAAATCAGTGCTTGTGTTTTTAATAACATATCTGATGAATCTTAAATTATGCATGTCTCCTTTAAAAGTTTAGGTTCATACCATATGAATGTGGCTTCCTTCAAATTAATAATTTTGCTTATTATTTCTCAATGGCTGGAAAGGACTACAAGTAGCTACAGGTATAGCATTTATGCACCCATGTTTCATTGCATACAATGGCACTTGTATCTGCCACTGTGAAGCAGAAAGTGAATGACAAAGCATGGAATACAAACATAAATGAAACTAGCGATAAAAATATTGTAGCGGCAATGCTTATTAAT
The DNA here is from genome assembly GCF_040954835.1 of Lepisosteus oculatus. Taxonomy (NCBI): domain Eukaryota; kingdom Metazoa; phylum Chordata; class Actinopteri; order Semionotiformes; family Lepisosteidae; genus Lepisosteus; species Lepisosteus oculatus. Next base: position 30,752,403 of record NC_090701.1, read on the forward strand.
AAGAAAGAATTAAGTGTTCTGAGCTTTCCCAAATGAGGCCTCATCTCTGTTCATCTCTGTGGTGCAGCCACAGAGAAACTATTCATGCAGGCTGATTTAAGGTTTCCTTTGATAAGGGACAGCTCCCAAAGGGGGATGCACTTAGCTAAGCCTGGCTATCATGATCAATGGTCATCCATTAGCGCCTATCTGTCTAGGGAGTGCCAGATGGACATCTGGACTGCATTCCTAAGTGTCAGGAGTAAGTGACTCATATCTCACCTTGATCAACCAATCAGGGACTGGTAGGGCCGAGTAACCCACGTGGGACTCTGATGCCCATGGAACTTTCAGCCAATCAACAAGCTGAAGTTCCTCCAGGTAAAAACAGGCAACACAGAGAGACTTCTGTAGAATTCTGTGGACTTTTCTAAAGGGAATTCAAAGGAGAATTCCAGGGCAGGACGGCCCAGGAGCAGAAGGCTCCCAAGGGCAGGACATTCTCGCAGCGCACCTCCTGACCATCCTGAGACTCAGCCTGGACAACCACGGAATGGCCAGTGTGTACGAGTGCCAGAACTTTCCTCTGTTCTAAGAGTCTAGAGCGGAGGTTGCCAGAGAGTAACCAGAGGATCCACCCGAGATTAGCACCAGCAGCAAGCCTCGTGAACAGGTTGAAACTGTGGAGAGCTGAATCACTATTCAGAACTAGCGCTTCATCAGGAACGAACCGGTCTTCTTCCTAACCTGCTGGGACCCACAGTCATCTTTTCTCCTGTGCACAAACTTTGCTAGTTAAAGCCAACACTAACTAGCCGGTCAGTGAGCATCTGCAGCGCACCGTCGCAAGCCGCACAGCACAGCCTGGCACCGAGCCAGAGAGCGTGGATTGGACAACAGCCTGCAACTGTTTCTTTGTGCCCGCAGGAGATCTGAATCCCCAGAGATTGGATGAGTATTCAACGTCAATGCATTACAGCTCGAGAATTCAATTGTTATCCCTACCAGTTGATATCAATTTAATTCCTAAGAGTTATGTACTTGTTTTGAGCATCTAATGTAGAAGTTATAACCAAGTTCATTTACGAAACGGTCTAAATGAATGATATACTGAACGTATGTCCTCTTGATATATGTAACTCTTTGTAACTGACTGAATATATACCTTTTGTATTCTGATAACCCTCTCGATAAGATCTGTTAGGTTTACATGCATATTCTATGTATTAATAAATGTATCCTCGTGTATTAGTACCTGTGTGTGTGCGTTGTTTGAGTTATATCGCATGGTTGGATTCTAAAGCCATCAAAAGAATAATTTTGTGATTTACTGCTACAATTAATAATTGTCCCAGTAAATGCCCAAACCCTACAGAACTGGTGCCTTCAGAGAGCCACTATGATTACATATTTGGCGTCCCTGAGCCGGTTTTCTTACACACTGTATTGTTATTGTGTTCTATTTGTGAAACTCCCCACATTCTTTTAGTGACTGTGATATGTCTGCATCCATAGACATGGCACTTGCATTGACATCAACTTGATAAAGAACTTAACATCCATTGCTTTATGTGTTTCTTGAACCACTACAAGGTTTATCCACCACAAAATTAAATTGATAGTGATGATATGGTAACATTTTTAACAAATGTGTGTACTTTTCCCAATGCTATGTTCTTTGGGTTTAGTGATTACTGGAAGGGCCAGGAGAGGGGGGCAGGTACAGTAAGTGTTGACCAGTGCTCTGCACTTTGAGTCTCAGGTGGTCCTTTTTGGACTAAAAGAGTGAGTCAGTGCTCATTAATAAACTAGTGTAGAGGCCTATTTTCTTCAGGGGTGTGTAAAAGGTCCCAAACGTGTACGTGCCTCTTGGAACTAACCATAAAGTTAAGGGTAAATTAGTTAAATAATTCAATTAAAAAACTAAATAATTATAATAATAATTCATTACACTTAAATTAACCATTCTGCCCTTTGGTATTGAACCTTTACTAGTTTGCTCAATATGCTTTCTATGAGAAAATCTTCAAAGCAGTATCTCATGAAACTACTTGCAAATAAAAAATTAGCTGAGGGGGGCTTTAAAGTTTATATTTAGGGATATTTTAAATATTTTCATTGTATTGTTACTGATACTATTTGATGAGTATCTAGCTGAATTCAAATCCATTGAAAATACTAAAATAATATATATTTATTCATGTTTTGTACATTAGGGAATAAATAAAGGGGCATGCAACAGGTACATTTTGAAAAGAGCACATACTAGAGTCTGCTTGGCTAAGATGGTGCTTATTCACTTTCATTTTTAGTGGAAACTGGGAAAATGAAGCGGGATTTTAATTTAAATATGGTGACATTTGCGCCATGATTTAACCATGTATTTTACCCTATGCTAAGCAGAAGGAAAAAACAAACAAACAATTAATTTTGGTCTATCTAGATGACAATGCAGCTGACCGTATTGCAATTTGAGGAACAAGCCTGCTAACAAGAGATTAGAGACAGAGAACACTGAGTTTTGTGCATAAATATTACAGAAAACTAATTAACTGGGCTGTAGATAGCAAAACAACAACTTGGCCTTCTGCAAAGCCATTTTGAACTCATATACAAATAGGAATCAAAATGATTTGAAAAGAAAATCAAATCAACCAAATTGAGAATATAGTTTCTAATGAGTGACAGCAATCACCTAGACTAAGTGAATATGGTCACACCTATGAGGCTTTCATCTCACTTCAGATTGTTTCTATCACAACTCAAAAAAGACCTCGGAGATACATATTTGTAGAAACAGCTGTAGTTCCAGTTTTTACAGACTCAGGGAGACTTTGAAGGAAACAATGCGTTGCTGAGACTGATAAAGATAAATTCATAGACTCTCACGTACTCACTGCCCTGGAGTTTATTGGAGATGAATGGCAAATGAGGCACATGCCTATGCAGCTGGGTAGTTCCACCTGTTCCACAGATTTTTCATTCCCGCTGTGGAACTTCTCCAGTGCCTGTCTCCTCTTTCTGAACCATTGTAGGGAAGCATAACTCTGACACAGATCTGTTCCTCATTTTGGTAGCAGATGGTGGAAGAATCCCTGAGAAACAGGAGACTGTTTCAGAACTTAAACCTGTGGCATTTCTTTTCTTGAGTGTTAAAATGGACAAATGTTTTTATTCCTGTCTGAACCATAGGATGAACCTTCTGTGTCCTTCATTCAATCTTAAGTCAGCTTATCTTAAAAACAACAGCACTGCAGCACTTAAAGAGCTTTCTGTCATTTTATCTAGAACAAAATAATAATAACATATGTTAGATACTGTATGTTAATAATTCCATATTCCTTCTGATTCTTCTTTGTAATGTTTTATTTCAGCTGTTTATGCAGGTTTGAATTATACAGAAAGGTAAAGAATGAAATATGTTTCATGTACTTTACATTAAATTGTACTGTAGATTTCAAAGGTAACGAGAGTTTTAAACTAATGCAGTGGTTTAAGTGCTTAATAAAAGGTACTAATTACAGAATCTGGCCTACCTTGCTCATCTGGTTACTAGAGGAAGAGTTTTTAAAACTATGAATGAGGCAGCTCTTTATAAAAAAAAACTTGTGGAAGTCTAGAACAAGTTACTTTGCCAGGTTGCTGAGGCTGGTAGCCTTGCTTCTTTCAGTGAATGACTGGATGAGATTCTTAGGTTGCTGCTACAAAAAACATTCACTCTATATGGGTCAAATGGTAATCTCTTATTTGCAACTTTCTTCTATTTTAGTAGCTTCATCATACCATCATTCCATCATTCCATCAGGAAGCTTCTTGAAGGATACAACAGGATCAAATTCCAGTATACATTTGCAAATAAGTCTCAAGTTCCATATATCTACAGTGCCCGATATTTTTGCTGTGCTTGAAAATCCCCTGATTTTCCTTTAAAGTCTTTTTTAATATTTGAAATCAACATAACCTTTGCTGTTCCATGTTTAAAAGATTCAGTTCTCTTAATCTGACTATGACATACAGTACACTTCATACCAGAAGTTAATGCTTTCTTTTGTATTGCCTCAAGAGCAGCAATATTCTTCTTATAGTCACCAAAACTGAACACGGCATTCGGTGTGAGCTTAGATGAAAGCATTGATTAATTTTAGCATTACTTTCTTTGATTAAAATTCTACTCTTAATTATCTACCAATTAATAATTAGTGAGATGGATCAACGTAAAAACTCTTAACTTCTAATAATAATAATAATAATAATAATAATAATAATAATAATAATAATAATAATAAATAAATAAATAATAATTGCTTACACTTATATAGTGCTTTTCTGACTCCCCTCCACCAACACCAATGCGCAGCATCCACCTGGATGATGTGACGGCAGCCATACTGCGCCAGAACGCTCACCATACATCAGCTATCAGTGAGGAGGAGAGCAAAGTAATGTAGCCAATTCATATAGGGGGATTATTAGGAGGCCATGATTGGTAAGGGCCAATGGGAAATATTGGCCAGGACGCCAAATATACTGTATCTCACTAAACTATATATTTTCTATTTAATCCCTTGTATTTATCCACATCAAATGAAATTTGCTGGGAGTATTCCCATGTATGAAATGTGTGTAAGTCTTTATGGTTTGTATTTTGGCGCTGCTGATACACTAATTGCACCTTCACCTATTTTTTAATCCTCTGCAGTATTTACTGTTTATACAACTTCAATGCTTAGATCACTGATGTAATTTAGAGAGAGCAGCAGTGAAAACTGATCCTAATACTGTAATGCTTCACTACACTAATGATCTCACTCCAGTCAAATGAAACTCTCCTTATCTATAATACTAAGGGTACTGATGAGAGGAATAATGGTGCTTATACTGTACCTGAAATCTAACACATCCATTATAATTTTTATATTGATAGTGTCTCTGGCTCATATATTGTTCATTTATTGTGTTTTAAAAGTAATATCAACTAATGACTTAAAAAGAACACTAGCTGAATCACTAAACAAAAGAGATTAAGGGAATGCTGGTAAATGTAATTTTTTTTTCATTTCGATTTTTATATAAAGCGTTTACCTCCCACAGTACAACACAGTTAAATTGAAGTCTTTTTCATGGCTTATAATGCCAGACACCTCTGACACTGTTCAGAAGGGCAGGTAAAGTGATTGGCACCTTGGATTGCTTTGTGAATGGGCCTCAAGTGATGCTGCTATTAATTTGAAGTGGAAGGGCAAGAGGAATTGAAAGTAAGGGTCTTCTTGAAGGAAATAGGGCACGGATAACAAAAATGGTCCAATTTTCAGATGGAGATTGCTTAACCTTTCAGGTACATATCAGTAGAATAGCAAGCCAGGAGCTACAGTGTGTTCTCTGGATATCTGTTAAATGGAAAACCATGTGAGAACAGTAGCCTGCAGGGGGAGAGCTCTGCCGGGTAATCCTCTTTTAAAATGAAAAATCAATTACAACATAATTTTTTATTTATGTTTTTTTTTTCAATTAGGGCTGTTGTGATGAGCAACTGAACATCTTCAGACAGGGCAGGCATTTCACTTTGCTTCAAAATGAAAACAAACAAACCGAGCAATAATTGCTAAGTGGAAGATGTTGCTTTATCAGCACTACGCACCCGCACCATTACAATAAAAACATTGTGATATTAAAAAATAACAGCATCGTGAAAATGTAGTTTTTGCACTATTTTTTAAATTAAGTGTTCGTATTTTGCAGTTACCTTTATTGCAGATTTGGTGGTTGCTCTCCTTTAGTTCATTTTATCTTTCTAATTTGCACAAACTCTCTGCTAACGCTGTTAGTGGTTGACAACCATTAGTTTTAGTTTAGTGGTAATGTGTAAGGTCCCTTCAAAGTGTCTGAATGATCTGAGGACAGTGACATCTCTAATTTTAGTTCATATTATTTTTCTTTCTTCTCTTACTAATAATGATTCAGTTGCACCATGAAAAAAATGGGCATTAAAGGCAGAGAGACACCTCATAGACATATTACACAAATAAAGTGTCACAACTGTAAGTCCCGCCTGTTAAGGGCACTCCAGCTCTTTCCCATTTTGCCGGATTTTCCTGGACCTGACTCCTAACCAGCCCCTCCCTATAAAAGTCAGACGCTCCTACCATTCTGGGCTCAGCTTTGGAAGATGCACGCCCGGAAGCCCTGATCTCGCTCTACCGGATTCACCGGATCTCGCTCCAGTTTTAAACTTTTGTCTTGTCCGTCTTGGATGAAATTCCCGGCTCTGAACTTTTGCTCCCACTCTTTACGGACTCCCTTAGGACTGTCAAATGGACCACGCCCCCCCCGAGCACCAATCAACCGTCGACACCCCCCCTATTCTTCTACCAGCCCCGATCGTAGTATACTTTCCCCATGTTTGTTGCACTTCCTTCCAAATCCTGCCGTCTGCATATGGGTGCAGATAAACACTTCCTGACAGAAAGCTGAGCCAACACCAGGACCCTGCGGACGGTAGTCCAGAAATCCGGGACTCCGTTAATTTATTTTTTTCCCCTTCGACCCTTTTTTGTTTAGGGTTTCGGAGCCGCCCTGGAAAGGAGGGGGGTACTGTCACTACCGTAAGTCCCTCCTCTTAAGGGCACTCCGGCTCTTTCCTGTTTTGACTCATTTTCCTGTACCTGACTCCTATCCAGCCCCTCCCTTTAAAAGCCAGACGATCCTACCATTCTGGGCTCAGCTTTGGAAGATGGACGTTTGGAAGCCCGCCTACCAGCGAGTCCAGGAGTGGCCTGACGGCATAGGCTCTGGACTTTTGCTCCCACTCTGGATTTCTCTACGGACTCCCTTAGGACTGTCGCATGGACCATGCCCCCCAAGCACCAGTGCACCGTCGACACTCCCCCCGTTCTTCTACCAGCCCCGTTCCTAGTCCTCTTTCCCCATGTTTGTTGCACTCTGCATAGGGTCCTGATAAACGCTTCCTGACATAGAGTGTATACATCATTTAGTCACATTCTTTGACTTTTTTTTCAAATGGTATTAAAGCCTAATGTTTAATCAATTAATCAATAGCATCATATGCAATATACAGTATGTTGAAACAAATTATGTTGTGCTTTACTCATTCTGAAATGTAACTATTAAAGTAATAAAATAAGTATATAAAAACTGTTTTAACAATCTAAATGTGTTATAATTTGTTTAAACAATGCAGCTACAATTGAGGTGGAATGTACAGTCTTTCAATATGAACAATAAATGTGTGTAGAGCTAATATGTAGCTCTTTTCTTGGAAATCTGGTGATTTTAAATAATGTATTTTCAGGTCATATGTGTAATGGGATCCGAGACCATATTTCACATTTCTACCGTATGCAGACAGTATAATCTGGAAGTAAGTGGAAAAGGACAATGGGGAGGAGACAACGAGGATCAGGAAGGGTTGACAGACAGGGGGGCGTGACGATGGTGATCTGGTGCTCAGGGGGCGTAGCCAAGGAGAACTAGTCCAAGGAGTCCTGGGGGAAATCTGAGGCGAAGTCCAAAAGTCCAAATCCAGGTGATCCAAATGAGACAAACAAGACAAAGTTAAAAACCAGAACGGGATCGGGTACAGGGACAGGGAATAAAAACAGGATGATGAGGACAGGCGCTCTGAGCCCTCGACTGGGTCAGGACGCTGCAGACGTAGGGCAACTTGGTGGTAGGTGGGCCTCAGGGTGTCCGTCTTCCAATTCAGAGCCCAGAGTAGCGAGACTGCCCAGCCTAAATAAGGAGGGGCAGGACTGGGGGCAGGTGCACGTAGTTAGCAAAATAAGAAAGAGCTGGGGTGCCTTTAAGAGGAAGAATTACGATCGTGACAATATGGTGGCTTGTTATTTATAATGCTTTATATTTACACATCACAATACAATACATGAAAGGCATCATACTGTAGTTACTGCACTAAATACCACAAAATGTCTTATTTAAACTCTTCATCAGTTTAAGTAAGGTATTAAAACATACTTCTAATGCGGTAATGAATAAAGTTTATTTCACTATTGTTTCAAAACATATTTGGTCTTTTAATGAATACCACAGATTGTTTTCTCCTAGTCTTAGTGTCACAGCAGTCTAATTATAGAGATCAGCACATGTCTTTTTAAGGTTAACAGGATAACTTATCCTACAGATGAAACAAGCAAAAGAGTACACTTCTTAAATCTTCAGAGCAGAATGTTTTTGTTCTCAGAATTCTTTTTCCAATCAAGGGTTGCAAATGCAACAGTCCACTTTGCACATTCCATGCTATGTCAGCCTCTTTATCTACTATTCATGTGGTTCTAGGTTCAATAGAAATGGTACACAGTTACCTTTTTTCACCACATGAATATGCATACACTCTGTTGATCAAAACTGAGTCTCTGTACATGCTGTGTACAGATGGATGTAAAAGATTTTAGCTTACAGCTACAGTAAGCAACATGTATTTTTTTCAAACCACCAAACTGTCATTTTATAAAAATGCCCTTTATTCTGATACGTTTTTTTTACCACAGACTTTCTTTGTTAAAAAAATCTTTGAATTTAATTAACTTAATCAACCTGAAGTTGAGAAAAAATAGTCTGGATTGGTTCCCTGAAGCTTCCAATATTCAAAAGGCTGGAAAAAATGCACTAATATTAGATTTTGCTCTCAAAATAATTTAAATCTTTGAGGCCTATGCCCTTGGACAGCAAATGAAGTAAATATACACTACCACTGCCACTAGCTGCACCATTTAGATACATATTTTATGCAATATTATCAGCTCCAAACATGTTTGCCAGGTAAATGTACACACATTGAAGACGATTGTAAATGGAGCAAATTAGCTAAAGTTGAAATGGGAAATAAAGTGCTGTGGAAATGGCCACTTGGTCACAGGGTCAAAATGAGTCTGTCAAACAAATGTTTGCTAAGGTTTGCGATTTGCAATACATCTGTTGAACCGAAGTTTTAGTGAAGAACATTTATTACAATGCAGTTTAGATTATGTAAAAATTCACCTATAGCTTATCTTAGCTGTTTTAGTATACAGCTAAACTATGACACCATTCATCATTGAGTAGTTTTTTTATATGTACACTGTATAATGTTATGGTTAATATAACTTTGCTAGGAAATTAAGAGACTTAAATCAGTAAGTGAACTTTACTTGTGAAATATACATCAATCAAAGTTAACAAATGGATAGGGTTATATGACAATATACTGTAATCACCTTGGACATCCAGGCTTCACAAGGTTGTAGATGACCTTTTGATAAAGTATTATAGGATGGTCCCAGAGCCTACACAGCCACTTAAATCCTTTAACTCTTTTACCACTGAAGTTCCATCTCCAGATCTCTTTTTTTTGGCCAACAGATGAAAATCTGTAGTGTGATATGTCAACTGGTGGGTGGGACAGTTTAAGTTGATCAATACCAGCACATACAGTAGCCTTTGCCATAAGTGTTACAGAATGATATTGTATCTTCATATCATTAGAGAAAACTCTAAGATATTCACCTGTTTGTGTTTATCAGTAACTATTTTTGGCACCCATCTAGTACTGTACATACTTTGTAGAAAGCATGCCCCGACTGTTGTGGACTCTTCTGTGTGATATACCATGAGACATACCATGGTAGCAGCTATATTATATATCATAGTATAGCAGTCTGTTAATCCTAGTCAGTAACAGCTGGCAACCATCACTCCATTGTAATTGTTTATTACACAGACTTGTCCACCATTTTGCTTACACCTTCAATCACAATCTCCTTATTATGTTACTTTGTCAGACCACATGTCTAAATACCTTTATTAAACAAATACCTGAAGACTCTTTACTGCCCCATAATAGTTATAATTAACAATAGCTCCTCACCCTTATATACTGTAGCACATTTCATCCCATAGCATCCCAAAACCCTTTAGATACTGTACAAAACAATACCTTCTTCCCCTATAAAGAAAACCCAGATGGGAGATGAAAGAAAACCTTTATGCACCAGCAGCCCCACTGCAGAGAAGTTTAGGTAGAGAAGTTAGTAATTGTATCAGCATTTGCATTAAGGAGGAACTTCATCTAGGATAGATTGTATAAGCCCAGGCCACAATTTACCCAGGACTTTAGGGTTAACACACCTTTTGTTTTAAAAAAAGATCTCTCATGTCCAAGCAATCATGATCTTGTTATAACATCTTATCTGAAGGATGGCACCTCCAACAGCAGTATCTCCAGTCACCAAACTGGGGCATTGGTTAAGAAATTCTGGTTCAGAAAGAAGCACAGCCTTTTCTGTCCAACAACACCATTTACAGCAGTAACTTGGTTTTCCTTGGAGATCTAACATCTTTATAATGACCAGGCTCAACCTTCTTTAAAATTTGAGATATGACAAGAACAGGCTATAAGCTGACAATACATCAGACAATACTTTCTTCCAATTTTGCAATTATCTTTGTACAAAAATATTAGATTCATATATTGGAAGGCAAGATAACAAGAAATTGAAAAATTATTCCACCCTGATTCTTTATTATACAGGTACACAATGCACTGTATTACTTACTGACAGTCTAACAGACAGCAACATTCATTGTATTTGATACCTTTGCCCATATTTAAAAAAGCAATAAAAAAACTACATATTTTCAATTGTAATTTTGAGTTTCCTTTATAGAATAGATCACTTATACTAAAAAACCAACAAGGATTGAAACACTCACTTAGTGATAAAGTTGTGGAGATTGTGGTATTTCTTTTTGTTTTACACTGATTATAACTGTTGGAAGATTATTCTTTAATATTCTTACTCTTCCACCATCACTGGCTATATCTCAAGTGCATAACAATGAACAAAGTGCAAAAACAACCATTATAATCATTGGTCACAGGTGATTGATGAAAATTGTTTAATCGGTATTATGTTTAGTCAAAGTTGAAAAGTGCTTATTCAAGAATTCTCCAGTAAGCCTGACCCATAAACCAATTAAATCTTTAGCAATCCTAATTGGTTTACAAAAAGAGTTTTTATGTTCTTTTTTTAAATTACAGTTCAAGACAGTGCTATATTGATTCAACACAGTTGCCTCTGAAGCTGTTTCTGTGTATGTGTGCAGTTTTTATTTATCGTAGCATACCTTTGGTTGAAAGCAAGAGCATGAAAATGTGACCTTTCTCAAGTTGTAGGTCTCTAAATTCAAGCAATATTGAGATGAATAAAGTTTTTTTTTTCTTTCAATGTCACCTTTGGAGAGAGCTTCTACCTGCTTATACAGTATGTACAGTAGCTGTGTATTTCCATGACATTATCTGTCTCACTGCTATATCATCTTATATAGTGCATTTAATAAGCCTCTTCTGACCTTTAAGACATAAACAAGAGATAAGTGTTTATTTGTTTTTTGTTAGAGTATGACAGTGTTTTAATGTAAACTAGAGCAAAAGCAGTTTCTGTCTTGATCTTAACATCAACATACAGTACTGTAACTTGCATCTCTCAGACACAAGTTAATTTTTACCTTTTTATGATGTCTAGGATGTCTAGGTGGAACTAATTATGTTACAAAATTCTTGTTTGTCACCGAAGACTAAACTCAAGGCATATAACTATAGGCATACTATATCAAAATCAAGGATATGATTGTTGCTACAGTACATGCTCTTACCACTTTTCCTGCAGAGAAAAACCTTTTGTTTTGCTTTGTACACCAGCAGCAATAATTATACACGCTCAGTTCAGTTATTAATCACAGTAACATTAGTCATGTGCCATTGCATTATTATAATGAATGGATATTCTTTAAAATATTAAAAATAATACATATCCATGCCTTAACCAAAATTTCAACATTTTTAAACCTTAGGCAGTGAAACAAAGAACTGGACAAGGTCTGGCTGCTGACTTGAAATATTTTTAACAGGTACTCCAAGTCACTACAAGTAAGGGACAAAAGACCATTAGGGTAGTTATTACGTTCTGTAGTGCATTAGGTCCTGGAGTGTTTGTAAAGGCCCTGTCAATATTCTGTTTGGTTCCCTCTTCAGACACCAAGTAGTGGCAGATTTATGACTTAATTTTATCTACCGAATGCAACTGCAAGCCTCTTGGGAATGCACCAAAATGGTATTCAAGAACATGCTGCCACTGAGCCCTATGAGATGGCATTACTGCAAATCCCAAGCAGTTTACAGATTTTTGCATTCTATTGGACTAACAGCTGTCAGTGCCAGACATTCCTGGTTCAATCTGTGGCTTTTAAAATGACAGCTATGAAACTGAAGCTGGACTACATGTCAAAATGGATCAAACTACATTATAATAGACAGGCTGCAGGATGAAGGGAGAAACGTAAATATACTGTGAAACAAAAAGGGCCAAAAATGAAAGCTATTCATTTTAGCCCTCCAGAAGCGATAATCTGGTAGGACTGAATATATCAGTCATGGTACTATTACTATGGTACTCTAAACGATCAAGATGAGGTCCTAACCCTTGTTATCCTCCCTGGTGACAAATCCTCATAAAGTAAAAAAAAGTCCTTCTTCCTAAGAACTTATTTGTACTCAAAAAAGAAGAGAAATTATATACAGTAGAATTAGACATCTGCATTTCTCTTCAAAACATACTTTCTGTCTTGTAAAAATCCTATTAGGATTAAAATTAAGATTGTGATCTCTTCTTAAAATAAGGGGTGGAAAGAAGAACTGGCTCATCCTAATTAAAAGGGCTTTAACAATGCAAAAATAGTTTCAAATCATGCACATTGTTATAACATGTGGCACAGTAGCATAGCCACTTTCAATAGTCTGTGCCAAAAGAAAAATTATTATTATTCTTTTTACTTTAGCATTCAAAATACAAATGTTGTGAAGTCCTTTGCAGTGCAGTTGCAGTGAATGTCCTGTTAAACAGCTCAGAAAACTGCTTTTATTATTATGCTGATAAGGCATCTGCCCTGGAACCAGAAAAACTAAATTCAATTTACAGTACATCCAGTTCAATTGAAAGCTAAGGACACTGATGTACCTTTACACACATTTCCTATTGGTAGAAAAAATAAATGCACTTTTACGTACTACACATTCTCAGCACCTCATACACTTGACACAAAGCCAGAAAAATCACCTCCCTTTATAAGTATCAAATCCAGAAAATTATTTGTTGGAAGTAAAAAAAAACAATAGCAATACTATAGAAGTTTGATAGTTTATGGCAGCCTATTGCTCCCCATTCAATCATGACGGAATGAACAAAGTGTAGGTTTTGGTTTTTATACTGTACACTGAGATTTAATTGTTTTGTGAAACTCACTATAGCAATTCAAGTTCAGGTTAACAGTCATGGGATTGTCAACGCAAGCTAATCAAACTGAACACCTGTTTTTTTCTCTTTTAAGTCAGTAGGAATACATCTGCCAATTTACAATACATAGAGTCATTATTCTAAATGATCATTTATGATCTATTATTGAAAATGATACATTTAAAAGCAATACAATCTGTCTTGAAGACAAAAGTTTACTTTTGGGAGACAAAACAATATTGAATCTTTACTGCGGCTTCTGGTTGTGCTCCAACAAAGCAATCCCAGAACTGCACTTCCTCCACCTTAAATTGCAGAAACTCCACATTTCGACAAGCCATTTTTTAAACAACATCCCACATCAAGAACACAGAGATGATAAAATGACAATAAACATATTACAAACAGGACTGATTTGCCAAAATTGCAGATGTTCTGCAGACTGGCAAAGAATTGGGGAAATATGAAATAATCTAGAAAACAAATTAGTCTAGAAAAAAAAATCCACCCCAAGGCAACATTGCTATTATATTACCTACCTGTATTTCTTGTTGATGTAAATTGTTTGGATGCTGTCAAAACTGCATGCAGTTCTAGTTTACCAAGCAACTAATATTTATTTGTTTCCGAATAGACAATTGACATTCACCTCAGTGCACTAACGTGACCTCTGTGTATTCTCAGGGAGGGCAAGGAATGTAAATGCTTTTTTTGACAAGCCCATTTTCATCCACAAACAATATGATCTGCTACAAGCTCCACAGGTGTCCTTCATACCCCAGGGGTTACCATTGCATGTCATGCTAAGGATATCCTAACTAACTCATATACACCCGATCCATGATGAGTACAGATAATTGTATGCTGTTGCAGCTGCTTTAGAACCCCATTCACCAATGAACTAATGAGGTAGTTCAGGCTTAAATTGCTGAACCAACTGTATATACTCTTTTCCCTAAGGATTTCTGGATGTCGACAATCTTCTGAAAAGCCAGGACCTTTTTTGCTCTCAAAATACATTTATTTGCAATTTAAAACAAGCATGAGTCCTGTCCACATTCTGTTGATATAAATGCTACCTAGGGACTGGTAAACATAGAGATGTCTATGCTGACATGAATCAACCTTTAGATAACAATAACCCCTGTGCCCTGGTATCTCAACATATAATTGTATGTACAGTATACATACAATTTATAGTACAACATTGCCTGCATAGTGATATGCATTAATGATTGTATGGCACAATCTCTTGCAGTACTTTTTGATAGTCCTTATTTTACCCCTATGTTAATATCGGGCATTTTAATCTTTGTGATGTATTTCCACATAAACTTTGGAGGTTTCAGTAAAGTATTTAGACATATAAATGAAAATAAATGATTATATAGCACTATGATATACTGTAAATTAATAAAGTGCTGAAACAGTTGACTCAGATGCTGAGACTTACAGTAAATCAATAAACTACTGTGCTCCCAAGTGGCTGTACTAAAAAAGGTACCTGCTTAGAATGCAGGTTCTTCCCCCTGGCCCAGCTGTCATTGGATTAAGCCTGAGTCAAGTCACTTGCCAAATGTGACCAACACCACTGACATAGCTACCAGGTTAAGGTGGATTGCCTTCAGACTAACTAAACATTTACAAGTGATGTTCTGCTACTCCAGTTTGCACTCTATCAAGTAATCCACATCATGTGGAACTTAAGCACATCAAAACATGAATGACTCTGACAGTTTGCCTGGTCAGAGGAGCATGTCTACAGGTTTTCAATACAGTACAGTAGTTTTAGCCACAATCTAATTCTTAAAACTAACACTCATGATACTTTTGTGTTCACCCATTTCTGATAAAGCTGTTTGAATATGTGGGTTTCATTTGCTTTTAATTCTTACAGATTTTTGCAATCACAGATTCATAGCAGAAATGAAACAGTGGCGTTAAAAGCAAATACAACTGCTTTGCTCAACCACATAACTGAACCTATTATAATTTCAATTTACTGGTGTAAGAGTTACACTGAACATCAAAAACACTCTTAGATTAGTTTTCAAGACTTCTTCATGATAATCTTGTAATGAAGCATAGTTTAGGACCCTGTGCAGATGGAATA
The DNA here is from genome assembly GCF_040954835.1 of Lepisosteus oculatus. Lineage (NCBI taxonomy): Eukaryota > Metazoa > Chordata > Actinopteri > Semionotiformes > Lepisosteidae > Lepisosteus > Lepisosteus oculatus. Next base: position 30,767,799 of record NC_090701.1, read on the forward strand.
ATCCGGAAGTGATTGGAAAAAGGCTACTGGGAAAACCCAGTTAGGAAAGGAAAGAATGGCGAACAGAGGGCAGGGCTGACAGTGGTCAGGTGCAAGGGGGGACCACAGGCAAACAAGTTCAGGGAAGTACGATCGGGAAATCCAGGCGCAGTCCAAAATCCAAAGCCGGGTAATCCATTCAAGGCGAAACAAACAAGGTTGAAATCCAGAGCAGAATCCGGAATGGGACAGGAGGTTAAAACAGACTGACGAGGCCAGGCGCTGCGAGCCCCAGACTCAGAAGGTCAGGACACTGATCGGAATCCTTAGCCCTCAAGTCACAGATGTAGGGCGACTTGATGCTAGGCAGGCCCCTGGGCGTCTGTCTTCCAATGCTGAGCACCGGGTTTAAATAAAGAATGGAACAAGGGGGAGGTGAACTTGATAATGAACTTAACACAAAAAGAGTTGGAGCTCTAGAGGAGGAATGATGATCGTGACAAATTTACCTGAAAAAATACAAAAATGAAGGACCTTCTCTTATTATTTTTCCTCATTTGTTGTATTCCTAAAGCATAAAACAGTTTTAAGTCTGCATTTGTTCAAAACATACAGTATAACACATGTTTTCATAAACTAATCTCATATTACTACTAATCAGGGAGTTACTTTACTTCTTTATACATTCATATCTAATTAATTTTCTAATTTGTGAAAATTAGCAATTTGTTATTGCTTAATTTTAATGCTTTGCTTATATATCATGCTCTTTGTCTTCCTCTAATTAAAAACCTAATATATCATAACTACTGAAATTCCTTTGCTAATATCAGTTAAATCATAAACATTGGGAATAAATAAATATGTAACAGGACAATATATATGTATCAATGTATATATACTATATTTCAATTTATATGAAGCCACCTTTCATACAATCCCTTGGCTCTATATATCTTGAAGGGCAAGACAAGCCTTACCCAATTTTTTTTTCTTTAAGATTAGGGGCTTAGGGGCTGAAATAAATGAAAGAGATTTCTATTGTGATCACTGCAAAGTCCATGAACTGTAGGTGGACTTCCAAAAAGTGATAATAAAATAGCTGTTGTCTCTAGTTTAAAGAAGAAGAGTGGCTGTCATGTTGCCCTTGAACTTGAGAAAGATTTGGACAGGATTCTTAGTGCTGACTGGCATGAGTCATTGACATTCTTTCATTTTGCAGAAGTCTGTCATCCTTCACAACACTTTCCCTTTTGCTCAAACTGCAATACACCCAAACCAATTATCTGTACAGGAGTTTAATTTTATGGTTGTTTAATTTGATAAATTTAAATCATTGCTGGAACATAGTAGTAAAATCTGTAATAAAATTGCCAACATGATGTAAAAAGACAGGTTTGAGAGAATTTTTCTGTTGATGGGGAAGAAGGAGAACAAGTCAATTGTTCCTCAATGCCAAGGTAGTAATTATGCCAAAATGGCCAGTGGACTGCACTCTTCTTTTTATATACAAAAGAAATTATATCATTTTATAGATCTTACAATTATTATTAATAATCAGTTCCATAATTTTGCTTAAGCCCTAAAATGTACAGTATGCATTGCACATATACAGTAGGTATTTCATTTAGTTATTTATAAATTAATTACCAAAACCGAAGTGTTTTTTTAAAATGTTCTTCAACAACCCTCTGTTGTGATCAAAGACAGCACGGCATAGTTAAACATGCAGAACACAGCTTCATCATTCACTTGGAAACATACAGTACATTGGTTAAATTGAAAATTTTGGAATTTTGCTACCAAAAACTTTTTTTTTTTGTGTTTGGGTAAACTTGATGGAAATTCAGGGAAAAGCTGATATCACTGAAACAGCTTAGCAATAGTAAATTATTAATTTACTAAATAAAGTAAATGATTAACATGCATAATACATGTTTTCTTTTGGAAAATGCAGGGTATGTCTTCTTTAATAGTGATATTAAGTGATTAGTACCACATTCTCAAAAACATGGCTTCAATCATCTCTAATTACACACAAACAGGAACATACTGTCACGAACACTTCTTTCTTGGCCCTATGCAGACGACACTATCCGAATTTGTGAGGAAACACTGGGGAAAAAGTCATGCAGGAGAGGATATGGAGACAGGGGGTGTGTCCAAGGAGTGCAGGTGTCCAGGGGAGGTGAGTCTGGGGCGAACAATCCATATAGAAATCCAAACAGGTAATGAAAAACAGAGGCAAAATTCCATGGCCAGGCGATCCATCCGGGGGAAATAAGGACCAGGAACCGGGTCGGAACCAGCGAGGGGGGGGGGGATCAGGAACAGAAAGTTAAAATCATAACAGAGCCAGACGCTGCAGGACCCGGGCTCTCACGAAATGGGATTCAATGAGGAACCTCGAGTAACGACTACGTCTAGCTTTTAAGGTGGAACTAAAGAGGGGCTGGAATAAGGAACAGGTGCGGGGAATGAGGTAGAACAAGGAAGGGCTGGAGCGCCCTTAAGAGGAGGGGTAGCGATTGTGACACATACCTCTTGGGATTATATGTAAACCATGTTTAGGGATAAGCCAAGGAAAGTATTGCAAATAAGGCATTTATATGAATTAATATTCCATTTAAAATCCACTAGATAGTCCACTATCTATCATTTAAAATCCATTAGGTAGTATCTTATTTATTTGGCATTTTTGGATTTTCAAATTCAGTTTATTGTTGTTCATATTTTAAAGAATTACTTGTATTCTCATTCTGAACACAATGTTCTGTCTGTTAACTGAACATTCAACAATCCTATCAAACTTTAACACTTCTACTTGTTTTATCTTTTGTCTTACCTCATAGGTAAATTGAGAACAATTTTGCATTTACAATAATGGCTTGAGGGCCATTTATAAATTAGGGCATCTACTAGAGAAATTTGATGCATGAGATATGAGCCCTGTAGAATTGCAGAAGGCAGCATATTATTTAAGGAAATCCACTGAAATCTCTTGACATGTTATTCAATTAAATATGGTTTTTAAAGAGGTCTTTAAAGTCTAAATTTACTGCATTTATCCTCATCTATACATACACACGATGCTTCTTTGTTTTATTAAGACCATCTCCTAGGTCGAATATTTAACAATTTGCCAATGGTAAATTAATACACAAAAAAAAAAAGATTTTGCCAGTTTTGTAACAAAATTGGATAACTGAAATTTAATTAAAAATTCATTGTGCATCACAGAAGATTGCGTACTATCAGAATCAAAAGCATCTCTCAAAATTCCAACCACAATAATACCTAGTTTAAAAGCTATTTCATATAACATAACTGATGCTTTGCAATTTAAAACAATTAGCAATTCAGACAGATTTGATCACAGCTTTCACAGTTCTTAAAGTGATTGTGTCATGGATGTTGGAAAGACAGGTCGTGGAATGGCAGGTGAGCGAAAAAAAGACCCTATGCATAATGGCGAGATGGGGGTTAGCCTGGGCTCAGCTGGTCAGACAATCTCGGGTGGAAAACTATGCCCTCAGGCCGAGGAAGAGGTGACCTGGTGCTAGGCGGGTCTCAAGACATCTGAACCCTCACTGCTGAGCGAGGAGGAAAGAGTGACACAGAAATATATAGCCCCAGACAATGACACACCAAAAGGACAAGCAAAGCACAGGGGAACTAGGGACAGGACAGGGTAGAAGTGCCATCTAGCAGAAGACAGATTGACAGCCAGTACTGACTTTGTATTCAAACAGAACACAAAGGTAAGAATCAGAACACCTAAATTATAGAATTAAAATATAAATCATGTGTCCAGGCAAAGTATTTTGGGAGCTTTGAAGAAACTGACAAATCATGCATTGCAAGATACAGTAGGTTACACGGGTCAATCAAGAAGACTACCAATAGAGTTCTTTGATTTCTTGATGTGCTTAATTCGAAGGTCAACAGAAATGATTGGGCTTTTCTTATTTTATAGAATTGTGCCTCATTGCTTGTTCACTTTTAAAAGTGAAATTAAAAATTATCCATTGACATTTGACTTAAGAATAAAAATTTGTAGTTAAAGTGGAGTAATGCTTTTGACTGATTTCGTTTAGCTGTACTAATACCATGAAAAGAATAGAACTGTTGGAAAATACATACAGTATATACATTACTGTTACAAAAGATGTTAGTTCCTCTGACTTTTTTGTATATTAACACTGGGAGAACAATCCCTCAGGGATACATATATGCACTGTGTATGTGTGTGTGTTTAAGCATTTCAGGTTCCTAAGGTTAATTATTTCCACACATAAAAATCAGAGGTTGAGTTTGACTCAGATTTTGGGGTGTGACAGAACATACACTATAGTCATGCATTTCTTTACTGCTAATCAGCTGTTGAAATTACCTACATTTATACACATGGATATTGATTAGAATTTCTAAATTCAATGTGGAAAGGGACACAGAGATATCCAGGAGTAAATCCATTCTGTAGAATGACAAGACTCTAATGGGACAAAGTTCTGAAAAATGTATTCACTGTTTTTCTTATCCTTTATTTTGAGAGCATTGTCTGTTTGGTTTAATCATAACAACCCTTTATCTTGACGTCAACATGAAGAAAGTCTTGTCCCTCCAGAGACTTGAATTTTTAGTTCATGCTAATGTTCCCCTTGGATACAGTGGATTGTGTTTTACATAATAAATTTCTATTTGGTATTTAGTAGTAATATCCACAAAACATCTAAGGAATTGGCATTCTACAATTACACATTTAAATACAACTTCACATTTAAAAGAAAGATAGGCATTCCTATTCTTTTGTTTTCTGTAATAGGTAAATCTCTTACAGATATTTATCATTATTTCTTATCCCCTTTGGAGAAATATGGGGATTCATATTCTAGCAGATATTTTTTATTAGGATGATATTCTCTCATTCCAGAATTTGCAATCTCTATATGAGTTACCTGGACTTTTTTTGTAGTTAAGTTCCAGAAAAAGGTTTTCTCCTCTTTGTTCATTTTTTTAAACATGGGTTTAACTTACTATCATCTAGTATTCTTCCTGAATGATAACATCAATCACAACACTGGGATCAGATTTGTACTCAGTTCAGCGATACAACGTAAATGAAAGAAAGTGTTTTTTCTAACATTGTTGCAGTTTTCATTCTGTAGTACAGCAGAAAAAGAAAATCCTTTAGTGGTTACATCTAATTAGAAAGAATGAAGTAAGTGAAGTAAGTGACTGAGTTTGTGCTGTAGGTAGTCTGTGTAATAACTGTGCTAACACAGAGGGGGCAACCAGTTGTGTCTCTATGAGGGCTGAAACATCTACCAGTGCCATACGAAATCAATACAGGCATGTCTGTACCACCTGATCCTAATTAATGGGTACTTAACAGTTATTCTAGTCCTTCCTTGGCCTAGTTGTCTATTGTATTTAGTCTTTGGTGTCAGTGCTTCATTGTTCTCTTAGGCTCTAGTTTGCTCACTTGCTTTGCTTCATTGTACACAGACCCTCGCTTGTGCTCACAAACTTGTTCCCGGATTCCACTGTACTCATATACTTCCCATGTCTACAAGGCTTCAGACCCTGCTTTTATTTCAACTACAGTAAATAAGTACAGTATGTCTCCTGGATTTGCCCTTTGTCACTGAGACTGGGTTATACCTTACCTCCACTCTTGGTGCAGTAGTGTCAGTTTCCCTTTCGCCAGTTTGCCGGCTAACTTCTCTGAGCCCAGTGAATGGATTCACTCTCTTGTTGTGCAAAAGAAATGAGTATATTCACATAATTTTGACTCATTTCTTGCAAGTTTCCATGTCATAAAATGTGCTTAAACTAGATGCATGTTGGGGAGAGGGTGGAGTAGTGTATTTAACAAACTCCACATGTGGAAGAGATATAATTAATAGTAGGAACCTTTCTTCAGACCTTAGTTTTAAATATTTTGAATATTTTTTGTTTTGCTATATACAGTGTATATACAGTATACAATAGTATTTTACAAACTGTATATAGCTCTAATGGGAATTACTATATTGGAACAGTATGTGTAGATTTTCTAATAGTCTAAAGATTAAAATATCTGATAGCAGAATATGCAGCTCTGCTGCACCAGCAAAACATGGAATGTGAAGGTCAAGAAATAGTAAATCATTCTGTAAAACATTAATCTCATACTTCTATGGGTTCTTCTTTCACCTTTAAATGTCCTGGGACAAATTTCAGGGTGAAGCCACTTACTTGATATCATTGACTAGGTTGACTAGTTTCTTATAATTAATCTTTATTGTTAAATTTCATTGTCTTACCAGAAGACTCAAAGAATGCATTTTCTCTTTGATGGGTCAATTAATAAATTAGGTTGCCGTTAATATAATTGTAACGCTGCTCTGTAGAGGTGAAAAAGATCCGATGCAGATGCAGGAGTCGCAGGGAGGTAAGTAAACGTACCGAGCAAATCCAGGAGCTGAGTTGTAGTCCGAAGGCGAAGGTAGGTCGAGATCCGGTAAAGGCACTGGTGGCGAACAATCCAAAACGAGAGACAGAATCGTGGTCGAAAAGAGAGCTACAGGGTCAAATCCAAAACAGGCAATGATAGCAAACAATCCAAGGGGCGAGACGAGATCTGAAGTCCGATAGGCAAAAGGTGCAGGCAGAATTCCAGGAAGGCAAAAGAGGGGTAAGAACGCTAGGCTGAGCAACAAGTAGAGAACTCAATACCGAGCAACGGGAATCAGGTAAGAATGGTATAAATAACCCGGAGTGCCGCACGGTAGAGCAATTGCAGGTGTGTTAACTCGTGCGGCGGCGCTTGTTAGTAGTAATCCGCTGCTGGTGCTGATTGGCTCGCTTACGTATTGATCTCAGCTGGCTGGTGGTCGTGACAATAATAAGACAGAGCATCTGCTGTTTAATTTTGTGCATACTAAAAATAAAAGTAATATTAATCATTAAGTTTTAATGACACTGAATATGTCTTATTCGTGGATCATATTTAAATATTTACATCTAAATAGATTACATTAATAGAAAACCATAATCAAAAGAAATGATGATTGTGAGTGTGTGGGGGCATACATTGCTTTTAATGAAGAGGCACAATCTAAGAAAATATCTCTACAAAGATCATAGATCCTGACAAAAAGATAATGGAGCAATTTTAAGTTTTGTCAATCACTTATTTTCACCCTGTGTTGCATTTTATATGAAAATAGTTTGGAATATGAATTAAAATAAGAATGCTTGTGAATGGGAATTTCCTACACATATAGGAATATACCCATTATTTTCTGACTGTGCACATGTGTGTAATAAATACAGCTTGAAAAAGATGTGCCTTGAAGGTAAGTCTATAATTATATGTCTTTGTCAAACACATGCTCTGGCAACTAAACTTTAAATTAGGCTGGAGTATTGAACTGTCTGTCTTAGTCAGGGGACTTTGTGATGGATGACATTGTTACTGTAATGAACTGGTTTGTAGCTAGCAATTATCTTCAGTTTTTGAATATTTATGAATTGCTTCTCCATCTAATAATGGATGGTTGTAATTCCATAATTTTGTCAAAATAAAACATTGCCATGAAAATCAAAATGTATATAAAACGTATACTGTATGTATATGAAACTTTGAGTTTTGCTGTATTGCACTATGAGTATCCAATAATTAATTGATATATTTCTGCATCAAAAATAACAAATTCGACACTTATTTCAGAGTTAGGCTTCCCTTGGTAATACTCTGTGATACCCTAAAAAACAACAAGGTAAGCTCATCAAAACACCATTAAGTATCTAAGTCTTTTAAACTTTATTTCTTTTATAGTTAATTACATTTGATAAGGCAGGCAGGAGAGGCTTTTTTAATACAGCAGAATAAACTTTTATTTTAGTGTACATAAAATAATAATAAAGAAATGAAGCAACTGAGTTTTTTCCTTGAAGTGATCAAATTAATATTTAATAAGCACGTTATTAAAATGAAATGTTAAAGAAAAACTACTTTTAAAAGTTGTTACTGTTCATGGACATTGTCCTGTCTTGCATCCAAATCTAGTGGAGAATTGCTTTAGTTTAATGGCCTGTGCCTTAAAATAGTAATTAATATGAAGGTCATTGCCTTACAGAAATTTAAAATGATTACAGTACATATAAAAATTATTCATAAACTTGGAAGATATTTCAGAATCAGATTTATATATAAGCAGTGCACAGGCATTTTTGTTTCTTCATTAAATATTTCCCTTTCATGCTGCTGTTGATTCTCTGTTTACAGCAGTTAAATGTTCTGCAGCACTATGATCTGCCAGAATGGTTCACTGCTTATTCAAAATCTATGAAATGCAAACATAGTAACTCTACAGGATGGAGAATGAATACAGAGAGGTAAGAAATATAAACATAATTTCAGCTTTAGGGAGGAGATACAACAAGAGGAAGAGAGGAACAAGAATAGGCATCACACAGTTCCCACCTACAGTACACACATCTTAGTGTGCAGCACAAGTCTTAACAATATTATTAACATGCGGTGCAACTATCAGGGAAATACATTCAACCGAAAATGTGACATATTACAAAGTCATTTAACTTTCAAACTCAAATAATTCTAGGGAATTCACTTTTTTGAGTCATTCATTTAGTGCAAAACCAACAAACGGGTTTTGATTGAATACATAACTTTCGTTCATGTTTTCTGATAAACAGCTTATTTCTCGACATATATTTTATGCTTTGTCTTGAAGCATTTGCTGAGTCAGAAGCAACACTCAAGCCCATCAATCCATAACTCTTTCTTTTCTTATGTTCAGGCTGAAGATGCCATATGGTGATTGATGGAATCAACTTGCTGGAATTTTCAGTACCACACTTACAGGCTTTTAAAATGTACATTAGATTTTTTCCTAACCCTTTTGTTTTGCTTTTCTTATTATTCTATAATGCATTTTCTGGGACGTACAATTCAAAGGATACTAGTTGCCTAATTTCACAAAACTCAGTTAGATGTGGAATCCTGTAAAACCACAGGAATGAACCAACACTTAAATTTGTCATCCCTTTTGTAAGATGTCCCTAGTTTGCTTCCACTATTGTTCATCTGTCTGCAGTTTAAATGATGGCCAAGAGTGGCACCTGAGGTTTCAACAGTGGTTTTCAGTTTTCAGTGGTGAACCTTTCAAGGGGAGAACCTTTTTAAAACACCAGCACAAATGTTTATCTTTTAAATCCTGACTTTAAAATCCAAATCAGTTATACACAGGATAAGGAGGGGGCAGCATAGAAAGTTGACACTGCTATTCACACCTGACAACAGCTCGTTAAAAAGAATGCTTTAAGAGACTTAAAAGGAAGGCAAAACTAAACTGTAATCAAGCATTACAGTACATACTTTTTGTGCTAAACAAGAGAGAGGGCAAATAAAACAATTGTAAGCCAGTACTATCTTAGACACTTGATAATGTTAATGGAACATGACTGTCATCATAATCTTTCAAGTGAAGATATAGTGGGTCTCTGTGTTCAGTACAGTGCGTGCTATGCAAATTCTCCCTTAAACAGGTATGTAATGCCGTCTGTAATGCTTCTTTGCAAATTCAAATCATTTTGTATTCTCAAAACAGAGGAGTGTCCTTCTCTTCACTGCCGAAGAGCCCAGTGTATGGTTTTAAGAGCTCTGATATTGGAGAGAAGTGCGGCTTCATGCACTATTGCATGCACGCACGTACCTTACACGCCCACACAGGCTTCTGCCAGAGCTTTTCTTGAGCGGCACTTCATGGCTAATAATATGCCTCTAGGAAGAAAGAGAAAGGGATTTTACATTTTACCAGCCTGACTTCAAAGAAGAACCCCTTCACTTGAAGTTGTGAATTATCTAGTATCATAGTTTAAATATTGCCAAAAAGATGAACAAAAAATTGTTTAGCAAATATGGGGGTTTCAGGCTTAAAAGACACATGAAGAAGTACGGATACTGAGACTTGCAATGAATCACATTTTGTAACAATGCTTTAAAAGGCTGCTAAAATGATGTATGGCCAGTGCTGCTGTAAATTAAACTCTGTGTATTAAACTCTAAAAAGACACGAATAAATGAAAAAAATCTCACAAAGGTGCAACTTTTACAACATTACAAAAAATAGGATTTCTTGCAATTATGTAATATGATACTCCTTCTGTTCTGTAACTGTTTGATTACATAGGTAACATCTGCAGAATTAATCAGAATTAAAATCAGTTAATATGATACACAACCTGATGTTTATCAATGCCCTTTATAGGTAAAGTATATATCCTTTAAAGCAGATAGTCCTGATGTGTTATTTTGGGTGTTTTGTCATATAGTGTCCACCCTGAAAGCCACACTGGTTCAAAAGCAAAATGCATTTATGTTTATTCTTGTCCCTGAAATTTTCTAAAAGAATAGCTCAACTGTAACATTTTTGAAGTGCATAATATGACCTGACCACACATTTTACCCATTTAGGTTTTGCTGCAGAGATATTGTCATACCTAATTGAAAGGAGCAATATTGTGTCATGTGGTACATAGACTGCTTTTCCATGTATCTGTAAAATGATGAAAAAAATGGCAAACCCTGCACAAGAAGCCCCACAATACTGCAAATCAGGGGGAGAAAAAGCAAAGAAAAGAGCAAGTAGTTCACCAATTGAATTAAGGAGGAAATCTATGTTAACCACAGAGTTCTTTAGCCAAGAAGAAGAGGTTAACACAACTACTATGCTTATAATTATACAGTACTTTAACAAAGTAATAGCTTATAACCTGCAAACAGAGCACTGCTATTAAAACATCCATGCTGACAAAGGAGTTGCCATAAAGATGACTCATCTGATTCTTGAGGCTTAATATTGCAAGTTTGGAAGCTCTAAAATCTTTAGTGCAGAAAAGCCTGTAATGCAATCAGGGTTTAAATTTATTTCCAATTATTTAGAATCAGATCTCCTTTTTATGGAATTCAATAAGTCTTTCTCTAATCTACACTCATGTTTCACAAAAGTAATGTTCAACTTTTCCAAATGGCTTTTCACAGTTTGAAAACCGTAAGCTTAAAATATGATTTACTTGACTGCCTGCCTCTGACTCACAATGCTTGGTTAATCGTAAAAGTGAATTGACCTACTGTACAGTACAAAGGCAAAGGATTGCATACAGTACCACTCTTCTGTACCAATTATTCTGAAACTAGTGAAGGACAGAATGCATACAATTAATATATATTTAAACATTGTACATTAATCAGGTGAAGTGCACTGAATGACAATGAAAGAAATATCCTATTTTAACCCAATTATAGTCTTCTATTTTGTGTTACATGTTCAAACTGTTACTGAAAAGAAAATAAACATCTTATATATTGAACAGAATTTATAATATGTAAAGAGTTGAATAATATGAAATATGGAATAGAGGTTTTGGGGATTTCTTTTAAGTTGTTTTTATTATTGTAAAGATATTTTATTCAAAATGGATGTACAGTGTCTATGATCTCCATGCCACTTATTATTCAATGTGAGCAAAGTAATGCTTTGGAATTGTACACAATAACCTTTAGTCCAAGGCTCTGAAATCCTAACACACTGACAGAATAAAATTTGGATTTTTCATCTATCCAACTTAGTTAATGTCCTTATTTTTAATATACTGTACTATACTGTAGTTCATTTGTATATATTTTTATTTTTAGTATAGTTACAGTATATAGTTCAGAAACTGTTATCTGTTACATCAACCTTCTGAGTTTCATTCCATAAAAAATGGAAAAGATTTTTGCACACCACAATGAAGGAATTATTTTAATCCTAAACTAAAGCTGCACCTTTCATGATCCATGATACAGCAGACCAGTCAGATTTATTGCTTATTTTAATAAACTTTAACAAACATGCATTCTCCTGGGGAAAAGAAAACATTTTTGACAGCGCACAATAGATATTGATTAGTTCAGCCATCTGTAATATTTCAGAAAGGCCCTTTTCCTGTGATCTCATGTTTATAATTGGCTTGGTGCCGTGCACAGCTTAAGGCTGGTTCATTATTTAAAGTGGAAGACAGATTCTGAGCCAGGTATGCAAAACACCAAATATCCTAAAATATTAACTCTGCCCCTTCTTTTAGTGGCTATCAATGCTAGCAGATACCAATTTGCAATGCTAGCTTTCTAACATTAGAGTTTCTAAAAACAGAAACACAATTTATTATGCTTTATCACTGAAATATTTTTAAGTAGCCTCACTCAGCTTTGTTTCCTCAACTGAAGACGAAATTGTGAAAAAAATCTATGCAAGTTTAAATTAAATGTCAAGAAATGCCTGAATTATATAAATCAATCAATCAAAGTTTACTTATCAAATGCACAACAATACAGCGTGCAGCAGTAGTTGCTGGCAATTAAATGTTTTTTCTACAAGCTCACCTTAATCACTAAAGTAAGGTTACAAAATGAGGTTACATAAAAATAGATAATAATGCAATAGAAATTGAATAAAATAAACTCAGAGAAAAACTCAATATAAATAGAGCTGCTATGTGTCCAGTGTGTATGCAATATATTATGTCCAAGTAGTGCAGTATGCCGAATACAATGAAAACTGTATGTCCATGTAGCCATTACGGGTGATTTGCTGAAGGAGCTGCAGGTTGGCTATTTAGCAGTCTTATTGCCTGGAGGTAGAAGCTGTTCCGTAATCTGTTGGACTTTGACCAAATGCTTCGGCACCATTTACAAGACAGTAGGAGAGAAAACAGTTTGTGACTGGGATGACTGGGGTTCTTGAGAATGGACCAGGACTTCTGAAGGCTAGGTCCATTCTTAAGCAATTCTACCAGCAGCCATATCACTCTGCAATTCACAACTAGCAACCCACTGAAGCTAAGCAGGTGTGAGCTTGGTCAGCACCTGGATGGGAGACCTCCTGGGAAAAACTAAGGTTGTGGCTGGAAGTGTTAATGGAGACTGCAGGGGGTGCTCGTCCTGTAGTCCAGGTGGGTCCTAATGCCTCAGTATAGTGACGGGGACACTAAACCATAAAAACAGGTGCCATCCTTCGGATGAGACGTAAAACCGAGGTCCTGACTCTCTGTGGTCATTGAAAATTCCAAGGTGATTCTCAAAAAGAGTATGGGTGTGACCCCGGCATCCTGGCCAAATTTCCCATGGGCCTTTACCAATCATGGCCTCCTAATAACCCCCATCTTTAAATTGGCTTCTTTTCTCTGCTCTCCTCCCCACTGATAGCTGATGTGTGGTGATCGTTCTGATGCACAACGGCAGCCGTCGCATCATCCAGGTGGATGTTGCACATTGGTGGTGGAGGGGAGTCCCCATTACCTGTAAAGTGCTTTGAGTTGAGTGGAGTGTACAGAAAAGTGCCATATAAGCGTAAGCAATAATAATAAAGAAATTTTGCTGAGTAGATATCCTGGATGTTTGGTAGCTCACAGCCGCAAATGAGCTGCCCTGACTTCACCACCCTCTGCAGTACTTTGTGATCCCGGGTGGAGCAGCTCCCATACCAGGCAGTGATGCAACCAGTCAGGATAATCTCAATAGTGCACTTGTACACATTCAAATACACAACCGCACGTTCAGGTAAACAACGTTTAAACTCCTCCAGCAAGACTAACTCACGTACTGTAATGAGTTCAAATCATTAACTTTGCTTGCTGTGCACCACTTGTCAAAAAGAATGCCCTTCTCTCTAGCAAATTCTACGAAAGTTTGGCTTGACACTTTCTGGTGGTTTCTTAATCTCTGTCTATATGCCTCTGGAACTAATTTGTAAGCCTGTAGGATAACAGCCTTCAGACTATTGTAATGCAAACTTTCTTCTAAAGAGAGTGTAGAGGAAACTTCCTGAGCTTTGCCCACTAGTCTACACTGCAAAATCAGTGACCAGACCTCTTTAGGCCAGCGAAGTGATGTGGCAATGCATTCGAATGCACCAAAATACGAATCGACTTCCGATTCCCTGAATAAAGGAACAAAAGCAATCTGCTTACTTACATCAAAGGTGGTCGACAGTGGATCTAGCACAGGAGACATGCTAAAGGCTTCAGAGTGGGTCGGCTGCACAGCAGGAGCATTCCTTCTTGCTTCAAGTTTAAGCAGTCGCAACTTAACCTCTTTCACCGCCTCAATCTCCATTTTACGAATCGCAAAGCGCAACTCAAATTCTGCCTAACGTACCTGGGTTTTTTCCTGCGCCTCCATTTGCAAGTGGGCCAAACGAACTTTCAGGCCGAGTCTCATCTTCTGACCCAGTGGAGATAGGAGAGAACAGTACAAAAGGAGGTAATGTGACATTGACCTCAGCCTCCACTATGTCTTCAGCCACCACTTGCACCGGTGTCCTTGCTGGCTAGTGCAAAGACCTTTAATTCCACCAACCTATCAATCACAGCTCTCTTGACGTCTCTTTTAAGAGCTTGCTTCGATACCTGAACCTAAAGAGGCAGTCCTTCCTACACCTGTACAGCTGCTCAAAGGAAGGTTCCTCCACAAACTTTCGCAAATCAAAAGTAGCCATAACTACCTTGCCAAAAACACACTCCAAAACTCAGAATCCTTTACCAGTCCTTATTCCAAAAAAAAACAACAAATAACGCTAACCAGTCCCAAAATGCACAAAAGTACAAACACCAAACATTCTGCAGCCAAAAAAAAAATCCTTAGCACAGGAATTTAATATCCCAGGTGAGCCCCCAAGAAATGTTATGATCCCAAGTGTCTAGGGGTAAAGGGGTGTAACATTTAGGATGATTTTGGATGCAGGTGGGTTTCTGATGAGGAACTTAGGAAGTGTGACTACAAGTTTTGGTGCAAAAGTGATTTATTTTAAAGTGAATAAAGTGACTAGTACATAAATAGGACACTGTAGCGGCAAGGCTTATTAATAAGACAGAATTAAGTGTTGCTGTGCTTTCCCAAATGAGGCCCTATCTCTCTTCATCTCTGTGTTGCAGCCACAGAGAAGCTATTCATGCAGGCTTATTTAAAGATGTTTTCTTTTGATAAGGGACAGCTCCCAAATGGGGATGCACTTAACTAAGCCTGGCTATCATGCTCAATGGTCATCCATTGGCACCTATCTGTCTAGGGAGTGCCAGATGGACATCTGGACTGCATTCCTAAGTGTCAGGAGTAAGTGACTCATATCTCACCTTGATCAACCAATCAGGGACAGGTAGGGCCGAGTAACCCACTCGGCCCTACCGGCCATGGGCATCAGAAGTGGGAATTCTGATGCCCATGGAACTTTCAGCCAATGAACAAGCTGAAGTTCCTTCAGGTAAAAACAGGCAACACAGAGCTCCAAGACTATTTCAGACAATTCTGGACTATTTCGGACTATTCTAAGGAGAATTCTAAGGAGAATTCCAGGGGTGCGAGACAATTCCAGGGTAGGACGGCCCAGGAACAGAAGGCTCCCAAGGGCAGGACATTCTCTCAGCTCGCCTCCTGATCATCCTGAGACTCAGCCCAGACAACCTTGTAACGGCCAGTGTGTCCGAGTGCCAGAACTTTCCTTTGTTCTAAGAGTCTAGAGCGGAGGTTGCCAGAGAGTAACCAGAGGATCCACCCGAGGTTAGCATCAGCAGCAAGCCTCATGAACAGGTCGGAACTGTGGACAGCTGAATCACTATTCAGAACTAACGCCTCATCAGGAATGAACCGGTCCTCTTCCTGACCTGCTGGGATCCACAGTCATCTTTTCTCCTGTGCACAAACTCTTGCTAGTTTCAGCCAACACTAACTAGCCGGTCTTCAGTGAGCATCAGCAGCGCACCGTCGCAAACCGCACAGCACAGCCTGGCACGGAGCCAGACAGCGCGGATTGGACAACAACAAGCCTGCAACTGCTTCTTTGAGTCCGCGGGAGATCTGAATCCCCAGAGATTGGATGAGTATTCAACTTCAATGCATTACAGCTCGAGAATTCAATTGTTATCCCAACCAGTTGATATCAATTTAATTCCTAAGAGTTATGTACTTGTTTTCAGTATCTAATGTAGAAGTTGTAACCAAGTTCACTTTATGAAACGGTCTAAATGAATGATATACTGAACGTATGTCCTCTTGATATATGTAACTCTTCGTAACTGACTGAATATATACCTTTTGTATTCTGATAACCCTCTCGATAAGATCTGTTAGGTTTACATGCATATTCTATGTATTAATAAATGTATCCTTGTGTATTAGTACCTGTGTGTGCGCGTTGTTTGAGTTATATCGCATGGTTGGATTCTAAATATACAGTACACAGTGATGTAGATTAATAAATACAAACAGAGATCCCAATGAGTTTTCAGAGAAGTAGTGGTAACAAAAGATATTTCAACGTCTATGTTATTTTTTTCTATAGCATTTACCTTAGGTGCAACCATCACTTCTTGTATTCCAAACTGCTTCAGGCCAGGTAGAAAATGTTTAATCTGGCCCAAAGCAAAAAAAGAGGCATTAAGATTTTATCAATGCCTATTTCCACCAACACAAGGAAACGCTAAACCAACATAAATAGAATAATAAGTTTAGTTCCCAAATAATTGTAGAAAAGATCACAGAAGATTCATAGAACTGTGACAAAAGTAAAGTATTTGGTTCAGAGACACATAATGTACAGTAAGTCTATCATACTGTTACAAAACAGTTCTTTCCGGACCCTATGCGGACGACAAAATCCAGAAATGTGAGGAAACACTAGGGAAAAAGTCATGCAGGAATATGGGAATGAAAACAGGGGGGCGTGTCCAAAGTGCACTGCTGCACGGGGGAGGTGTGGCCGAGGCAAACAATCCAGAAGAAATCCAAAGGGAGAATCCCAAACAAAAACAGAGCCAGGCGCAACCAGGACCCGGGCCTGCACGATGCAGAGATCAGATGCAGAGCCTCAAGTGAAGTGAGCGCCTGGGTTTTAAAGGTGAACTGAAACAGGGTAAAAACAAGGAACAAGTGTGGGGAATGAGGCTAACGAGGAAGGGCTGGAGCGCCCTTAAGGGGAGGTGTTTGCGATCGTGAGACATCCAGTACACTATATTGACACACATGCCTGAAACACATATACCTGAAAAGGTTTCATGGTAACCCATACATTACTGGATATTCAAATCAAATGATGATTCACACATGCTTCAGATTGATGCTGAATATACTCTTACAAATCTGATTGATCATTAACAAGAACGCTTTAAAACAGTGTCCATATTTCCAGTATTAAAAAAAAAAATCAATAGGACCCTCCAAAGTTATTTGGACAACAAAATTAAAATTGTTACTTAGGCATTAGTCAAGGAAGTTGTATTTGTAATCATGACATTAATATGAATGGGAAGTTCAATATAATATGCTTTTTATTTTTTAATAATTCAATGCCTGTACTGTAATAAAATGTATCATAATAAAAGTGAGAGCTGATCTAACATTTGTGCATCTTGAAAGCAGTTCTCTAAGAGAAAAAAAAAATGACAATATACATCTTTGCCTTTCCGAAAATACAGTATCAGTTTGGAAAAAAAAGTACTTTCAATAGATCTCCAGCAAAAGTCACTGGAGGCAACCTTAGAATGATTTTGTCAATAATAGAACAGATTTAATTTGACCCAATGAAAAAGAAAACTATTTTCACAAAGTTTTTTTGTTAGTCATTCTACTGTGTGATCTTGTTTGGTGTTTGTACAGTAAATAATATAAAAAGGGAACAAACAAAAAATGGAAAAAGTAACCTTTGGATTCAACTGTGTGAACTATTTATTAATGCCTCAAGTCTTCAGACAAAAATGGCATTAGAAACTGTGAAATCAAAACTGATACTGTGTACTGGTCTGTGGCCATTTTCATTTAATCAGGGTGGTACAATTCTGGTCTTAAAATCTATCAGACAAAGTTTTTTTATATAATTTAAACAAAGGTTGAAACTGTTTCTAGATCATTAGTACCTAGCAAAACCTTTCTGATCACTGCCTTGTGTTTTACACAAAAAACAAATATCAGAAAGCCTATACAGGACTAGAAACACAGAGGTAAGCAAAGTCAAATATCTGGAAGAGGTTTTATACTTGTATACTCAGATCTCCTGCGGACTCAAAGAAGCAGTCGCAGGCTTGTTGCTGTCCAATCCAGGCTGTCTGGCTAGGTGCCAGGCTGTGCTGTGCTGCTTGCGACGGTGCGCTGCTGATGCTCACTGACCGGCTAGTTAGTGTTGGCTTTAACTAGCACAGTTTGTGCACAGGAGATCTGATGACTGTGGGTCCCAGCAAGTCAGGAAGAGGACCGGTTCGTTCCTGATGAAGAGCTAGTTCTGAATACTGATTCAGCTGTCTACAGTTCTGACCTGTTCATGAGGCTTGCTGCTGGTGCTAACCTCGGGTGGATTCACTGGTTACTCTCTGGCAACCTCCTCTCTAAACTCTTAGAACAAAGGAAAGTTCTGGCACTCGGACACACTGGCCGTTCCGTGGTTGTCTGGGCTGAGTCTCAGGATGGTCAGGAGGCGCGCTGCGAGAATGTCCTGCCCTTGGGAGCCTTCTGCTCCTGGGCAGTCCTGCCCTGGAATTCTCCTTTGAATTCCCTTTAGAATTGTCCACAGAAGTCTCTCAGGCCCTCTGTGTTGCCTGTTTTTACCTGGAGGAACTTCAGCTCGTTCATTGGCTGAAAGTTTCATGGGCATCAGAGTCCCACGTGGATTACTCGGCCCTACCAGTCCCTGATTGGTTGATCAAGGTGAGATATGAGTCACTTACTCCTGACACTTAGGAATGCAGTCTAGATGTCCATCTGGCACTCCCTAGACAGATAGGCGCCAATGGATGACCATTGATCATGATAGCCAGGCTTAGCTAAGTGCATCCCCATTTGGGAGCTGTCCCTTATCAAAAGAAAACATCTTTAAATCAGCCTGTATGAATAGTTCTTCTGTTGCTGCACCACAGAGATGAACAGAGAGATGAGGCCTCATTTGAGAAAGCACAGAAACACTTAATTCTGTTTTATTAACAAGCATTGCCGCTACATACTGTATAAACTAATTTTATACGAATAATCTGCTTGGATTATAACTTTCCACTTATGTTACCTTGAAGACATACTTACATTTAGAATAAGCGCCTCACACCCTGTCTGAATATCTTGATAAATAATGTGATATTACATTGTATAAAAATGCTATGTTTACCTAAGCACTTTCAGTTTTGATGCCTATCTCCTTAATAGGATACTTGCAATAAATAATGACATGCCTTATGTTGTTTATTCTTTTAAAATTGAGTCCATCTTGTAAAGCTGATTGGATTTATCTTCTATATTTACAGCTGCATACACACTGAGTTTTATCTTCACCGACATTTCAGACAACATAAACATTACTAATTCTTCTAGACCTGCATCATCAACAGATCTCTTTCACTGATTGTTTGGATTCTTACATTTTAATCGTTTAAATGTGTTTCACAATGTAAAAGAAAACTGGAGCAAAAATAAATGACTCACTTTTCAGTTCTCCTGACGGCCATGGCTATCCAGATCATAAAGTTTTATTTTATTTACAGATGTAGCCATTCAAAATGTGCGATAAAACCCCTATACCAAACGAAATTAGCTGCAGAACAGCACGGAATACCGTAGTACGTGATTGGATGGCCAAAATGACCGACAGGTGGTACTTGTGGTACATTGGTTGTTAGTGAAACGATCGCTTCCTTTAATATCTTCACTGTGCATGTTTAAATCCACTTAATATTAATATGGAATTTTACAAGTAAAGGGAAATTTGACAGCTGAACATAAAAATAAGAGGAGCATAACGTCTTTGAATGTCATAAACTATAATAATTTAATATAAGAAAATATATTAAACAAACTATATATTGCTGGTAGTGGTAGTTTAAATTAAAAAATACACAACAGTATTCCACTTTCTTCATAAAAATGTTATGCATCAAAGTTTTGATGTGCTCATTCTATTATATTATGTTTATGTACTTTATAAAACTTTTTAGAATCTGCAAAATAGGGAATATAATATGGAATTGCTTATCTAAAGAAATTAATAACAATATTAGCTGGTAGTATTACTGTAATGCATTTTCTTTTTACATGTTTTATTTTTAGTTTGAGTCATTCACGCATAATTACTGCATAATTACAGCTTTTTGTCTCAGCTGTGTTTCTTAGCAGCCCATTGGTACAGCAGGTTTGTCAATAGGGGTTCTGTCTAGGCAATCTGAGTTCAATACCTGGTTAGAGCACAAGTTTTTCTTCTATGAAAGAATTTTTTAAAAATAAAATAGTCAATATCATGTACATTATATTAATATTTTTGTTTTTTATATATTATAACATATTCAATTTTAAGTGATATTAATAATGGAATAAAAACATGAATTATGGGGCAATTTAACAGACACCTTTACAACAAGCTTTAAAACAAAATCGTATATATTATAAATAGAATCGAGAATAACAAAGTGGTATTAAAAATACCACTGAAACTATAATAATGTGTTTGGTCATTATTAAGAGTATTAATTTTTTTATAATAATAATAATAATAATAATAATAATTTAAAGCTTCTTGTACCTTTTTCAGAGTCAATTTTTTCTTGGCTTTCATAACCTTCGCTTATTAAAATGCCTATTTATGAAACACGATGCTTCAGATGTCAATAACGTTTTGAACAAATGACCCAGAGCCTTCAAACCACAGACATTTTAAAGATCGCAATTTGTCTTTTTATTTAAACAATAGAGACACATCTTAAAGAGACACATCATGTTCACAATAAGCTACTGTTTAACAGTGGACTATTTTTATGTATTCGGCTATTGGAGAAACATTACAGTGCTCATTACCACTACAAGGACAATATAATTTAAAAAGAATATAGAAACTAATGTCAAAATGTTTCCAAAATGTCTACTTGTGTTACTTTAGCTGCTTAGTTACACAATTCCATATTAATATAATCACTACAACATTTATCTTTTTACAATGATGTTCTTACTATGTATTCTTAGAAAATAATAAAACGTAATAACTTTTTATGAAGTACAGAATATAAGCTTAATAATGTTAGAACAAGGACGTTAAAACCAGAACCCACTGCAAGTTACCAAGTTAAAGACTTTAATGCATAAAATATGTATGCATAATTAAATTATTTATGAAAAAATTGAAGGTTTTGTCCAACTGAGGAATCTTGCTTTTATAAAATATACCAACTTTTAAAAGTTTAATATTTAACATGCTGTAATACACAGTTTATGATTATGAAAACAGTATACAACTTAGATTCTTAACTGGAAAAAAATTGTCCCTCAGCAGTGACCAGGATTCAAAGCCAGATGTTTTCTGTACATGCTGTACATGAGATGTTAAGCTTTATTAGCCACCTGGCGGTTTTAAAAAGTACTTCCGGATACTATTATCCTATTTGAAGAAACATGCGGTATGTTGCGCTCCGTGTTTTAACGCAGCGTACCTCACTAATTTTTAACGGCTGGATCTGTACGTAAACTTTTATTTATGTAAATAAATGCAAGATCAAGTATGTGTGGTGCTGCAGTTATTCTTGGTAGTGCAAGTAGTTATAATTAGATAATAAATTAATTATTTTGCTGATTTTTGTTGATAAATTGTGCTTTGATAAAGGCAAGCTTGAGCATTCAATAATAAATTATTTTTTTCCTTTCTATCATTTGCATGTTTTGCTAGGAAAAATAGTAATTATAGACCCTGAATTAACTACTGTACATGTCTGTGAAAATGAATAAAAGTTCATGGCTTGCATTAAATATTGTTAGACCTATTTTGACTATAGTAAGTCTTAATACAATGTGTAAAACCTGGGTAGTGTCAACACTACCAGTTCTCTGATTATTTGAGATGTTTGCTGAGAAGTAGGGGTACCAGATTCAGTGATTTTGGCATTAACAATCTCAAGGCAATCCTAAAGTTTACCTTAGAATACCTTAGTTATTTAAGTTTTGGTTAATGATTAAGTGTGTCATCAACAGTCTAGGAACAGAGCATGAAACAGGCAGGTACTGTACAGGGGGAGACAGGAGAACACAGGAAGGCACAGAAAGGCAGAACAGAAGAGTTCCTTGTTCTGAAGACCAGACTGGAAATACATTTTTAAACTATGCTTGTCATTCTGTTGTTTGTTAGGACCTCTGATTTCCTGTGTAAAGAACTACCTCTCCTGGTTAATGGGTGCATTTTCAGAATTAGGGAATTCCCATTCATTTTGTAGCATCCATGTCTATAGAGAGAAATGTAACTATAGGGCATATTCTGTTTAGTTTAAAAGGAAGCTTTTTCTTCTTTTTGCCTTTGTAGGCATTATGTAAGATTTAAATATTGGTAGCAGTCTGAAGTGGTTAGAAAGTAGGCTTCTGAGACACCCTGTTAGTAAATTTATACATATTGTAAGTTGTGTGTTATATGTTTCTGTGTAGTTTAGTGTGTTTACGGTTAATAAGTATTTGTTTAACCTAGTGTGCCTGAACTTTTCTTTTCATCAAAGCTGTGCCAGAGAACAAAGAACTCAGGTGCGTCTAATTATACCAACCACTCAGGTACAGTATATTCTTGGCAACATCATTTACAAGTTTGGGGTTATGATTATTTATTTTAAATATTGATAAATTTGCTCAGTTGCTTTCTAATATTCACTATTTTGTAACCCCCTATTTGTAATAATGTGTTAAATAAAAGTCAATGGTTTTATCAACATAAAATGATGTTTGCCAGTTTGTTGAATATTAACTTTGTATGTACAGTAGAGTATGTACTACAAATATATGTTAAATGATTTCTATGATTACAGTTCCAGAAACTGTATGATGTGTACCCTGACAGTGTACATCAAAATGACCACCATATTAAATTATATCATATTCAATGTACTCAGTAGGCATTTTGACCAAATAAAACTGCAAGTTGCACTTCAATCTTAGTGACAATTGATCTTAACAAGAAAGTAAAGTAAACTTTCTTGGGGGTAATTGTGTTGCTTAAGGTCTACAAATACAGTAGTTGAAGTAACTAGCCTACTCCAGCAAGTTAAATTATTTGTATCCTAGTTGTCCAGTTAATGGGTCCAGCAAATCTTAAAGCTGTCCTTTGCTTCACATACAATGTAATGCAGCTGTCGTCCTTTGGGAACATAACATACTTTTAGAATTTACTGTTCAATAAATGTATTTATTTAATTTAAATTTTAAATATTGATTATAGTTTGTTTTATGAATAGCTTTCAATATAATACAGTACTTTCTATTTTTTAAATTTCTTCAAAGATTTGCAACAGCAATTCATTCAGTTGTTCATCTTCATGGAAATGTAACTGACTGTAGAAAGATGGCACTCATACACATGCTTTCAAATATAAGAACAGACAGCATTGTCATATTACAGGATATGTACGTTTCTACAGTATATTGTTCATTTGTTGATTGCAACAAAGCAGGTACAACACACTGTCATCTTTAATTTAAATCAACATCACTATCAGTCCAATATGGTAACACTTGTCTACTAACAACAAAAATAATTGAAAATGTTCATATGTCTGGATTTTTCCTTTATGTCTGTTTGATAGAATATGTCTGCATTACTCCAGGTAGTCAGATATTAAAAATAAATCAAATCATACAATGGCTGACTAGAATATCTTTAGGAGATATATTGGTCACTTTGTTTAAAATAAAATAGGTTCATCATCATTATTAAGGTAAGGGTAATTTAAGGTAAGAGAGTAATCAAACTTAGAGCAGTGACTTTTTTAAGTTAATTAAGAAATGGAACAATCTCAGAATATGATATAATGCAAATAAATGAATAAAAACTAATCATGATGAACTCTAATTGAAAACAGTGCAGCCTTTTTTTCTACATTGAATAGTCAGTCATTTAATTAATCAAATTATATTAAGTAAATTAAAATTTAAATAATTGATTTTTGGCCAAATAACTATTTTTCGTTTCCTGGAATTCATAGTGAAAAAAAGACAAGATTATTAGTGGATTTACAGCCTTAACTTTATTATCCTCATATTGTTATTATGTACTCTCATTAATGATATCTCAGTATTCTAATTTTCTTATTCTGCATTGCTTCTAAGTTTTATTTATGCTCTGTGATTTTACCTTGAATATTTCCTAAACATCTAAATGCCTTTCATGATGGAAAGTATTTATGAGCTGTGTTGTACTCAGGTGTAAGTGGAGCTTGCAAGCAACACCTCTGTTAAGTGTACATTGTCTCCTGTTAGCACTAAGCAGGAAGTAATGCTTCAGTGTCAAACCAATTTCTCAAACATCTTAATCAACCAATTGAGACACACTGTGAATAGAGAAATATTTTAGTCAGAGGACATGGATTTAAAACAATTTAAAACAAGTTTTCTAAAGTTTCTGCAAAAATTAAACAATTAGGAATGTCACATAACGATTATGCATTTATAATATTTCTGTGCTATGCTCTTGAATGCCAATCTTTTAAAATGAATTTTTCCCATGTCTTCATCTATTCATTTCCTGAACAACTCAATGCTTAATATGTCATTTAATGTAGTTCCTAATAATATTTTTTTTAATTTAAACCTTGAAACTGCAGTAGCATCTGCAACATAACGTTCTGGAAGACAGTCACAATAAACATTTATTAAAAAAGAAGGCCAAGAAAAAGTGAAATAGGCCTTTACAGACCACTGCCCAATTGTTTCATAGCCTGGTACCCACTACAATCAATACGTTAAGGGACAGCTGCAGATACAGTAAAAGATGCCTGATACAGGTAAATCTAGTTGATGTATGCTGGATGCGTATTTTGAAGGAACTCCCCAAAATGTGAAACGGGCCATCCCATTTTTCCCCAGAGAACATTTTGTAAATAGGTTCCGAACACTACATTTATTTCTCTCTACATTTCCAGCTGATGGACATCAGGCTTGATATACTGTACTGACATTTACCTTTTTGGGGGTTACTGGTGTGTAACTACTGCAGTGGGGCTACTAGATTTCATTGGGAACCCAAACAGTACAGTGGCTTTAAGATACAATGAAGAGATCCAATGGATTTGAATTTTCAATACCTACAAACTAGGTGTGTAAACCAGTGATGTTCTGAATGTCTGACCAGTCTAAAATAAAATACGATATCAATATTTATATCAATAATATGAAAGTATCACTAGTGATGCTTATTTTGCTTTCAACTGGTCTCTCAGCTACCTAAACCCTTAATTAAACAAATACTTCCTTTAATTAACCTTAGAGTTACATTTCAATTCTTAAACACTTCAAGACTTTAAAGTACCTGTAAAGTTAAAGTAACATAAAATCAATTTTTTAGGAGCTGAACACAACACGTAAAAGATTTGATCAAATTATTTGCTTGATTAACGTTCTAATTAAGTAATTGAATGCTACAAAGCAACAAAACCAGAAGATTATGGATAAATCTAGGTTTGACATTTAAAACCCTCCTCCATATCCTATTCCTCTTAAAACCTGCTCTATAAAACCTGCTCCTAACTTAATCTTCTTATAGCTTAAGTTAATACTTTATTGACTGAATTGTTCTACATTGTCAGTGTTAGCAGATCTTTGGTCACTGAAAATTTTGTATTATCTTTCCAAAAATGTGGAACTGCTGGTCGTATAGACTGGGGTTGAATTGATCATATACAGTATATGTTACATTTATTGCTGGGTTGGCCAAGTAATAACCATCCCACAACATCTCTGGCAATTGTTTGCTTTTTCTGAAACTATCTCAAAAGGAATTTGAATCAAGTAGTTGACTTTGCCTTTTCACCTGATGCTGTAATATAATGCCCTGAATGTGGCCAAAAGAAAAGAGTCCATTAAAAGCTAGAACATAGGTTTAGGTTTTAAGAAAAGGACACGGTCATCATAAATGAATATATATATATATTTCACTAATCATTCTGTGCTTACGTATGTTGCAAATATTTATAATTGCTTCAAAAAATTAAAAATACCTATAAACCACTAACATCACTTCTGTTGTTCATGGAATCCTAAACTTGAATTAACATTTCATTATAATAAAGATGAAAAAAAATCCAGACTTGTATTTGAAGGTAACCTAATCAGGAAACCTAACCACAGAGAGAATTTTAGAGATCCTGAGAATCCAGTTTCCTGCTGGCTGCTGATGGACTGAACACAAGGAAGTTTATCATTGCATGCAATCAGTACCAATGTTTTAATATTGGCACACACTGCACATCAAATAACATGAATTACCACTAATAATCTTGTCTGGGTGGAGACCCACGTCTGCAATTATACTGTAATTCTTTGGCTTCCAATGACATTAGAAGTAAATAAAGACACTAATAGAAGCATGGTAATTCTTCAGTGTTACAATTACTTTTGTCACCCTTCTTAAATCAAAAAAGCATATTGCTCTTTAACTCAAATCCAATACTTTAGCAGTGAAAATGGATTGCCACTAATATATTGATTTTTATAAGTAAGCTTCAGACAGTTGTGTGCTGGTCTTCATTGCTCTTTTTATTAATTAAAAGTCTCATTAATTTGATACATATTTTGTCAGAACATACGAAAAAACACATTTTGTTTTCTGATTTATGGTTATAAAAGTGGTATAGAACAAAATAACTAATCTAAATCTTAAACAAAGTAATTGACAATGGAATGTCAGGATAATATAAAAGAAGAAAAAATATTTGAGAAGCCTTTCAGGTATCAAACTGGTGCATAAAGGTATACAAATAAGAAAGAGCTTCCGAACATACTTTAACTTTTTGTTAGAAATAATACGAAATAGGTCAATCAGCAACAGGTTAATGATGCTTTCTGAACTGCTTTAAAAGTGTTAACATTGATATGTTTTGACATAAGTATCTACTGTATATTCACAACAATAAAAACATCTTTCATTTTTAGTGCTTGGTCTATTAATTGGCATAACCTTAAATGTCCATTTGTTCATGAATCTGTAGTGGGTGAAAGGGTGAAAATTAAAAGATCCATACCAACAAACAAAACAGGACAACATCTATACAACAAAGCACCCCAGTGTTAACACAGCACCCTTCAGCTCAGTAACGGCTTTGAAATGGTTCAGTGTTTTGCCATTCTTCTTTTTATATAAAGAAATAAGAAAAGACTAACCATTTCTTAAATTCTTTCAAATATTTTTACTTCAGTCTTCCAAAGAAACGTCCTCTTGGAGGCTAATTTACAGGACAACTAGAGTTACAGTTACAGCTATGACTATTGCAGTTATATACAGTACTAAGTTACTTATCTGAGTTATACTTACAGCTCCAGGAGCATGAAAGGGTGGGCAGAAGTGAGTGAAGAAGATATATTAATCATGACAGACATGCATTCGTACATATAAGCAGGTATTTTATAGGAATTAATTTCTGCAGACCTTGTTCTCCCTATACACTTTTTATTGAAGTAATATATTGTATTACTGACAACTCTTATATACTGTTCCAGGACTCTCCTGTATTTATCTTTTTTCAACGTACTATTTTAAGTTGGTGTAATGCCATCCATCTATTCTCCGACCAATTTATTCAATACAGGGTCACGGGGGTGTTGGAGTCAGGAGTTGCTGGCAAACAGTGAGAGCAAGATGGGACACACCCTGGATGGGAAGCCAGCCCACACGCAGATACAAATACAGATACAGACACACACATTCACACCAGGGCCAGTTTTCAGGGTCATAGGACAATTGATCTATCAGTAAGTCTTTGGACTATGTAAAGGAACTGGAGTAACTGGTGGAAACCCACATAAATATGTGGAGAACAATCAAACTCTGCACAGATAGCATACCAAGACAAGAAACCAAGGGCACCAGCAGCCTGAGGCAGCAATGCTAACTGCCATGCCACTGCGCTGCCCTTGTTGTAACTCACCTTTGCAAATTACTACTGTTCCAACAGTACTGTACTGTTTTGGTTGCAAAACTAAAGACTTTATTTAGAGAAATAACAGAATGAAATAGCAGGAGACTAGGCAAACACAAACAAGATACAACTTTGTTTTCTAACCAAAAGATGTGATAGAAATCCTTTTCCTCAATTCTCAACCCCTACCTAAATAGACTGTGAAACTAGAAGGTTTGATTGATGCATGGACATGGAGAAGACGTGAATGTATCTGCATTATCATGCTGGTCAGTCAGTCTCAATCATTAGGGGACTTTACCCTGTAGCTCAGCTGTACTTTATCAGGGCATGGAGTTACTTGACCTACAACATCCACACAAAATGCCTGATGTAGGGGCCTCATATGTATAAATTTACTAACAGGGTGTCTCAGAAGCCTACTTTCTAACCACTTCAGACTGCTACCAATATTTAAATCTTACATAAGGGGCTAGTGATAGAGGTGCTCATCTGCAGTCCTGACAGACACAGTCAACAAGTTCTATGAGCCACCCCTTACTCTTTAGTGAGTAAACGATTAGAACGATTTCATTTCAACTGCAGAAGCAGGTATATTGTTCCATTAAGTAGTTAATAATCTTTTGAAATGGAAACACTAATGCCCTGTAGCTTACAAGGAATCAGACAGGAACCAATTAACTTACCAAATTGATCAAAACTCACATATGCTTCAAGGTCTTACAAATTGATGATTTAAGAGTGAACTTTCTCTTGTAAGGATATTCTGTACTACAGCTCTCCAGGAGCAGTGTTGGACACCTCTGACCTAGTGAGTTACAAAGCTGGCCAAATTATTTAACTGAATAACTTTACTTCTAATTAGACATCAAATTATTTTATAGATAACTGTGCATTAACTGAAGAATATGTTTTGAGTAATAAGGTGCAAAAATAATTGAGAAAATCCTACAGTATACTGTGTATGTGTAACTAAATAATTAGTAATGATTATTTTAATTTCTTTCTTTGCTGACTACACAGTTTAGAAGAAAACCAGAACTAGTCTCTTCAGGATGTAAATCTGAGACCCTTGGCTTAAAAATATTTGCTTGTGTCCAATAAATACACCAATTTCCACTCAAAACCTTCTTATATTGTGTGTCACTGTGATAGAGAAACTTAAAGAAGTCATGGCAGGGATAACCCGAGATATGACCTTGTGATATATTTAGTATATTTATTTAGTGTGCTACACTAAAGTAGTTGACAGAAAGGATAATTTGAACTCAACCCAGGGGAAGATGACCCTTGGAGGCATTTCTGAACACCATGATAAATACAAATCACAGATCGTATGCTCTTATATTAACTTACAAGTCTACTGAAGTAAAGTTCTTATCTGATTTAAAGCTGGCTTTCTTGGAGGGATCACTGTTCACTGAATTATAAAACCAACAGCTCACCATAGTCTGACAAAACATCTCCAAACAAACACTCATATTTTCAATTCTGAGGATTCTAAGGAAGATGGATATTGAAATGTGTCTGTAAGCTTGACTGAAACATTAAGTAACGTTCAAAATAATGATATTCTACCCAGTAAACAGGAGCCCATGGTAGCTGAAAACACTATCACTGTATTCTTGTGTTACATTACTGAGTATACCCTGCTTTTCCAAATTATTGACATCTCTTATTGAGAATTATCTCTCCAAAAGAGAGATGAGGCAGAGGAAAAGGGCTTTTATACCCCAAAATACAGTACTTCACTTAGCAACAAGACAAGTACTGTATACTGATTTTACAATCAGGATAATTTGTCCTACAGTTCTAAAAAATACAACAATGAAATATATTTTGAATATGAATTGCATTTTTCTTTACCTAACTGCCTCACCTGGCAGTCACCCATCAAAAGTTAAATATCTTTCCAGGTAGATAAGGGTATGATGTTTCTGTTCTAATGGTCTATATCTAAAAGTCAGTTTCCAGTACAGTTCTGGTAGTTATCTGTCATATCTCACTTCATCGGGTCTGATCACAACATCATGTGGTCTGATCACCTCTGTAATCTGCTGTTTTCCTGTTCTAATTACGCACCTTTGGTTACATCCTGCAATTAGCTATACATTCTGGTTTTTGATCCTGGTACAGGAGTTCATCTATCGTTCACTTTCCCATGGCCTTTACAATAAGGTTAGTAAAGCAAAAAGTAAATGTCAGTGCTAATCTACTTCACTGAATTTTTGAAGTGGATTTAAATACCATTCTAATGTAGATTAAGAATATCTTCAGGGCAGGATCAATTTAAATGATTAAAGAGTGACATGAAGATCAATATAAATCAATTGGTTTTCACAAATTGTTATAATACAGTCTTAACATATCAC
Organism: Lepisosteus oculatus; assembly: GCF_040954835.1. NCBI lineage: Eukaryota > Metazoa > Chordata > Actinopteri > Semionotiformes > Lepisosteidae > Lepisosteus > Lepisosteus oculatus. Next base: position 30,798,098 of record NC_090701.1, read on the forward strand.
AGTGAATATTTGATGTGTTTGTTAAATAAAGTGTTTATTAATGTAAACCAATATTAGATTATAAAAATCAATGCAGTAGTTCTACAAAGATCAGGCAGTGTAGTAGCAGATAAAAAAAAAAACAGATTATTTACAACTCCACTAAACAGAATAATCACAAACATTAAAAATGTATCAGATTGACTGCAGCTATCTTTAGACTATCACTTCTTTTAAAGTAAAAAATAATACTTTTGCCACTCCACTAAAATGTTCCCTTGATTTCCATACAGTAGGTGCATATGACCTATTATGTATCCAGTACTTAAATGTAGCTTATCCATATGTTTAATACTTGGACAGAATGTATATATGTAAATACCACCCCAATGTTTTTATTTTTATGGAGGAAAGGTAAACTATTGTTCGTAAATACTCTCAGACTTCTTTAGGTTTTATTTCTAATTTTTGTATTTACATAGATTTTGTATTTCTTACAGTCCTTTTTTAATCTTTTAAAAAGTTAATTCGCTAAAAAATACTCTAAAATGCTGTCTAAGACTTTAAATGTACTAAATATTCATAAATTGTAGCCTTCTCTGCTGAAGAGTCATATATATTTTTAGATAGATGTAGATTTGATCAAAGCCATGTTTATATAACACTTAAAGTAAATGAAGAGAGAGAGAACTGTGATTCACAACTGGACTGAATATAACTAATTCTAGGTCCTTTCCATTTATTTGAAACACAAAAATAATGAACCTGTGATTTGTGTATTTCATCTGTAGGTTATACAGATGCAGCCATTCAAAGTGCGTGGTACACACACGTACCGGAGGTAATTGGCTACGCGCGACTCACGATGATGCGCGGTACGTGATTGGTTGACTGACAGGGGCACTCGTGGTCCGTTGGTCTGTCGCAGAAAGATTTACAGTAAACGTCTTTACTGTGCCTGTTGTAGTATTGAATATTTATATGGAATTTTACCACTGAAGGGAAATCTTAGTGCCTGAGCATAAAAAGAATAGGAGCATACTGCAACTCGTGTGAAGGCCATAAATGATATTAATTTTGGAACTTAAACATATGGTATATGGCTGGTCTCTGTACTTTAAAGAAAACATACACACCAGTATTCCATTTCTCCTTAAACATTTTAAGCATCGAAGTCTTTAACTAACGTGATACCGGAGTCAACAAGCATACTTTTAGAATTTGATTAAAAGGGAATATAATATGGAATCGCGTATCTAAAGAAATTAATAACTATATAATTATATTCATGTTGCAAAAAAACTGCAACAGACATAAAAACTCCCTTGCTTTTAACAGAGCGTTCCATAATTTCTAACTACGACAATTATTTAAACTGCGACACTTATCATTCAACCAGAGCCTGAAATATCACAAGGATCCTCTAGAGCACAGCAAAGACTGTATTAAAAGAATCGCGTATCTGAAGAAATTAATACGATATAATTACATTTGTGTACTGCGACAGGGCTGTGAAGGGCTGTTTCACCTCTCTCTTCATGTGACTCTGTTCAAAAGCCATTTAGCAAAGAGGGGATGAGAAGAGTGACAAACTAGCATACAGTTCTTTAAAACATTAATAAAATAATAATAATAAAAACAATAATAAAAAACATTGCCACACCCGGACCGTTAAACCAACGCATTAGCATGTCAAAGCCCATTGAGGAGCCGGGCGCAATAACTTGATTTACTGATCTGCATTAATTACAGAAATTGAGTTCCTGCTCTTTGCAGACGACCTGGTCCTGCTGTCGCCCACAAAAGAGAGGCTGCGGCAGAACCTGGCGCTGCTGGAGCAGCACTGTCAGACCTGAGCGCTGACAGTCAATCTGGACAAGACCAGAGTTATGGTTTTCCAGGAAAAAAGCCAGAGCTCCAGTAGTCTTCCTGAAATCGTCGGATTATGAACGAATAAAAGCATCTTATTAAAAACACGTTTGCGTTTGTTTGGGAGCTATATTATGTATTTTTCATATGTAAGATATAATGATGTGTTCCCGCTTACACATCGCACGACTTTAAAAGCTAGAAAAACAGGTTTCGATTCACATTATCTGGTGAGCCTTGTTTTGTCAAAGGACAGCACAAAAAAAAACAGACATTGTGTGGTACAGAACGGAGCTCAGTCAATTCAAACAAGTTCAGTTTAAAAAAAACTGCAACGGACATAAAAACTCCCTTGCTTTTAACAGAGCGTTTAAAAATTGCCAACTATGAAATTTATTTAAACTGCGACACTTATCATTCAACTTTAAATAAACTTTATTTGATATAGCGTTTTAAACGAATAAGTAGATTGCTCATAAACCTAATCGCTTTTTCTACATAAACACAGCGTGATTGCTCTCTGAAAATGCTTTTTCTTTATATTTAGGCTCAGATTTCAATTATAGATCGTATTATTACAAACTTTCTTGGAAAAATGTATTTTATGTAAACCATGATTGCTATTAATTCATTTAGGGCTAGAATATGTTCATTGTCTTCCAATCGAGTCGAGTTGACGTTGGAAGCTTGCCACGCCCGGACTGTTACACCAACGCATTAGCATGTTAAAGCGATTTCATTGAGAAGCCTAGATTTCTTAACTAGTAAGTACTGTACTTCCTACTTTGAAAATACCTGTGAAACCGGTTTAATTCGTCGCAGCCAGCACTCCCGCAGAAAGGGGGGTTGTACTCGTTAATGTCGGAACACATCATTATATCTAATTTTGTATTTCTATAAAAAAATAATTTGCCCATCTTAACACTATTGCTGTTGTTTTTATCCTGTACAGCACTTTAAGGAGCACAGCTTTCTCACCACTTAGATTACTTTTTGATGCCATCCTTACACAAAGCAGAAACTTCTTGTATTTTCCGATGACATACAAGTGGAAATATTACAGATTTTAATCATCTTTTTTCTGAACCAGGGAAAATCTGATCATGTTTCTCTATAACAATAATAAAAAACTTTATTTTACATATCACCTTTAAAAGTGGCATCTCAAAGCAATACAGTAGATGTAAACCACAGATTACAAAGTAAATACCCAGACAAACGCAAACGTGTTTTTAATAAAATGCTTTTATTCATTCAGCAGAGAGAGAGCTAAAACCTGGGCGTAACAGCTATTTTTTTGCAACATGAATATAATTATATCGTTATTAATTTCTTTAGATATGCGATTCCATATTATATTTCCTTTTAATCAAATTCTAAAAGTATGCTTGTTGACTCCGGTATCACGTTAGTTAAAGACTTCGATGCTTAAAATGTTTAGGGAGAAATGGGATACTGGTGTGTATGTTTTCTTTAAAGTACAGAGACCAGCCATATACTGTATGTTTAAGTTCCAAAATTAATATCGTTTATGGCCTTCACACGCGTTGCAGTATGCTCCTATTCTTTTCATGCTTCAGTGGTAAAATTCCATATAAATATTCAATACTTAAACGGGCACAGTTAAGACATTAAATATACATATACATACTGTATACAGTACAGTTTGCATACAGTAATATGTTTATGTTCCTAAATCAATCTCTTTTATGAGCATGTGAAAGGCATGGTGAATCGATTCTCAAAAATTACTGTACTTTGCATGATTGGAAATAAATGCGTGATTGCGAAATGCTGTGGTGTTTATTTTACAAAGACGGTCAATGAAAAAAAGAATGTGGACCAGGGCAATACTTTGAGTTTACACTTACAGCTTGTCCAAGGTCATTCATTATTAATACTATTAGTAATATCTTCATTAAAGACTTTGATGGCGACAGCTCAAACATGAGAGGTTGAGCTTTATTAGCTCCACCTTGCGGAAATTCCGGATACTATTATTTTGCTTGCGGTATTATAGGAGAATTTACGGTAACTAGCGGTATTTACCGGTAACTCACGGTAGACTGCGTACAGCGCACTGGAAAATAATGCGGTATCGCCCGTGCATTTTGAATGGCTGCATCTGTAAGTCTTTCATGTTATTTATATGGCCTGGTTTGTTCATGTAGTGTACTGTCTGTATTTAACCTATTGAAAAGCCCCTCTCCTACAAAAAAAAACTGTATACTCTCAGAAAATAACATAACACTATCTCTTGGCAGTCAGATGTAAAAATGCAGTTATATTTTAAGGACTATATTCTGAGTGTATGTTTTATGGAAGCTGTCCTGTAGAGTCCTGTATTGCACAGGAAGGATTTCTGTCATATTCATAATTACTTCTTGTTCAAAATAAGCAACCCTGATCACTACTCACTGAGAACTGGAATTGTCACTATTCAAAATGAAATTCGGGCTGATTGCACCAGTGTCAGGGGTCACCACAAAATACTCATTTCCATGACTACTAAACAAATGATGCAGAGGTCCTTTCTTGGTTAGATACTTACTTAAGCACACACCGTATCACCAGTCCTGCACCTGTGTTTCACAGCATAATGAGACAAGGACCTTATTATACCACCTTTTTCTCTCCAGACCTACTTGTCAATATAATCAAGAATGTCTGGATTTATAAGTGAAGAGGATTATATATAATTATTAAAGCTCCATGTGACACAATTAGTAACCCATCTCAAACATGACTGGACATGTTGAGGGTCCATAGTATAGAAATTAAGAGTCATCTGGTCATTGTTCCAGATTCCGAACAGCCTGTCAACCATATAATTAGAAAAACCAATCCCTGTTACATTTTAAGCATCACTCTGTAAGTTGGATAGTGTGGAGATTCTCCAAAAGTTATTACTCTTTTTCTTTCTTAACTTTGCTACCTCTTGGCTTTATTATCTTTAGGGCATTTCACATTAAAAGAAGAGCACACCATTGGACACAGTACTGTAAGTGATATGAATTTTAACAAGATCCTGCATTAGAAAGCCATAAGACAGTCCTAAACCAATTTCGCAGACAGTACACCAAAAGTAAGTGCATATGTAGACAATCAGTACTATTTTGAAAAACAGATCTAAACTCTGTACATTAAATATTTGACTATAAATGCAGTTAGAAAAAGCAGATAAAAACAGAGAAATTCTTAAGAAATAGTAAATTGAAACAAAATGGAAATAGGTTATTATATATGGTTTTCTCTGTGGCCAAGCAACACAGGAGGACAACAAAGAGGAGACAACCCTAGATATTTTAAAACTTTTTGTTAATTTGGTCAGGCATGCAATGTGTGCTTCTACAGATAATTATCGACATCTGCTATTGCTTTAAGATGATCTGAGAGCAGATGTACTGTATGGAGAGCACACTCTTGGAATGCGAAAAGGTCACCATTGCAATAACATACAGTATTTTCAACTGGCTTGTTCCAGCATATGGCCTTGATTGTATCATGTGCAGTGAAAGATGTACAGTAACTGCAGGATTAGTAGAGGAAGAAATTCATTCATTTCTCTGTCCGTCACAAGCAGCAATAAAATACAAAACAGGCTTTCTTTGGGCTGTATGAGTTTCCTAGCATTCTGAAAGCTAATAATTCTACAAATGCGTACTCTACAACACTCCAGAACTGAATATGTGCCTTTGCATAGATTTTAATTGGCCTTGTTCTACAGTATATGTTTACAAGAAGAGTGTGACACCAAAATTGAGTTTTTCTAAATCAGAAATATCTTATGCTTCAATGGTTGTTTCACACACCATCAAAATAGTTAGGTTTTTCTATATTTGCTCCACCTACAGAATAGTGATTCAACAAATAATCTGATGACAGTAAAGCATTATTGACAGTGTAAAAAACAAAATCACATACACAGCTGCTGAGTTTTTTCGATACAATTTTTTTTCAGTCATGTTCATTTTGTTCATGTTCAGTGAACTCAGAATTAAAAAATACCTCATACTTGAAGAACATGGGAGAGAGAGACAGAGTGAGCAACAGTATTTCATAATTGACTTGTACCTTTCTGATCTTCTCGATATCTTTATCTTCTTTCATGTTGGCTTCTTTTTTTACTTTAACTTGGTATTCAGTAATATGCACCCTTGTAGAGAAATGTTGCTTTGCTTCCTACTCTGAATCGTTTGAATTTTCAGCACTGTGTGGCCCCAGCTACAGTACATTATCTGTTCTGGTATTAAGGGAAATAGACTGGTTTGCACGTAAGTTTTCATTGGTTGTTGGAGAATGACAGTAGTTTTCCATAATTAAAAACTTTATTTATCCTGGCATTCATTTTATGAATCAGACAGAAAGAAAAACAGTGACTGTGTATTGACAAGCCAATCAGTAACTGTTAATACCTATAACCCTCTCTGGCTTTCAGAGATATTTTATTTTTGTTGACTGAAAGGTTTCTTTCTGTAACCTTCTGTAACCCTGATAATGGAATCAAATACCTCATTCTTATTGTTTGTTCTGATATCTTAAAGGTCATATGGCCTCTTTTTTAATCAAATTTGAAAAGCCATTGTCATTACAGAATTTCAAACCTTGGGCTTGAGCTGGCTAAGTCATCCTCAACTTGCCAAAGTCCAGACTCCCGGGGCTTGCTACACACCTCCTGTACAGTGTTACTGTATTCCTGGTGAGAAGTGCATGATTCTTCTAATAAATTCTAACTCAGTTACCTGTGAACTCATAACATATTAAGAGATGAGCAATCCAAGCAGGTGGAGCAGAGGGCATCATGAGTAGTCCTCTTTGCTTCCATGCAGGTGTACTGTATGTAGCAAGGAACTGAAAGATAATTAGTGATTTGGTGATTGGGGAAGGTGTAAAACACCTGGGTACTTCCAAATTTGAAAGAAGAATCTACCAAGGCACTTTTCAAAAGACTAAAGGTGTTAACCCCGGCTAAATTATATTCTGGGGTTTTAAAACCTGCCCTTTCTAAACCTGCCTGATTTATAATGCAGTGAGGCCATTGCACATCACCCAAGAAGGTGTGGATGAAGTGGGTCCCCTCATCTACACTACATAAAGTGGTTTGAGATCTTTTGGGATGAAAAGTGCTATATACAGTACATAAACCCAATGATGTTGGAATGTGACAGGATGTTTGTAATTCAGAGAACTAAACTGATATCTTTGTTATCCCATTACTCCAAACTTTATATAATAGGGGTCATCTACAGCTTGCAATAGAATTAAGTATTTGTCTTACCACCGTGAATATTGCATCTGTTAACAAAAAATACTCGAACTCTCTGAAGGGCATCAGCATATGTTAATTAAATGGGTCATTCATGCACACTAGGAACAGAATACTATTTTTTTTGTTTTTATAACTGATAATGAACATTACCTCTTCACAGCTATCATATTTAGCAGAAAATTAAATATTTGGTTCCAACAAATTTTCACATCTAAATAATAAAAATATATTTTCCACTGTCATAGTGCGCTTAAACACACTTTCTCAAACAGACCTGAAATTAATTCATATTTGCTTATTTTATTACATTGTAGCGGCGAGGCTTATTAATAAGAAAGAATTAAGTGTTCTGAGCCTTCCCAAATGAGGCCCCATTTCTCGGTTCATCTCTGTGGTGCAGCCACAGAGAAATCATTCATGCAAGATGTTTTCTTTGTTACGATCCCTGCCTCCCTGGGCAACGGAAGAGGCAGAAGTAGGCGTAGCCCCTATCCATCAGTGCACCTATTAGTTCTCCCATTCACCACCACACCCCCGTCTCATCCTACTTAAACACCTGTCCTTCCCTACCTCGTTGCTCAGTATTGGTTTTCCCTTTCGAGCTTCCTGGTTGCGCTTCATCTACTCTGTGTTTGTCTTGGATTTCGGTTTGCGGTTTTTCCCTTTTGACTTCAGCTTTTCGGATCTCGGCTTGGATTGGTACTTTCGCTCTATTTTGGATCACTGGCTACCTCTGGATTCTCGGATTGCTCTACGGACTACGACTTCAGATCACGCTTCGGCTTCGGTACTCGTTCCCTTTCGGATATCTTGCTTCCCCTGGACTCTCAGCTCGTTCCTACGACTACGGTTTGCTTTCGGATTACGACTTGGCTTTGTTCGCTCCTGCAAGTGGGTTCACTCACTGGTTCGGTCCCTATTACCGAACCCATAACAGAATACTGAGCCTTTTAACATGGACCCAGCGGAGCAACAGGAGATTCGCTCGGCTTTGGATCAGCACGGACAAGCCTTACTCCAGCTCCAGGCTTCTGTCCAACAGATCTCTGAGCACCTGTCTGCAATACCGCCCATCGGCAATCTAGGAAGCAACGCTATAGCTGCCGCTTCGGCTCCACCCCCGCCAGCTGCTACACCTGCCCCTCGACCTCTTCCACTAACTCCACCTGACAGGTTTGACGGCAACCCTACGAAATGTCGTTGACTCAGATCAACCTATGGAAGTAGCCCGAACCCAGTTAACCCCTGAAGAACGAGAGAGGCGCCAACGAGAGGGTCGCTGCATGTACTGTGGGAAATTAGGACACTTTAAAGTGGCCTGCCCTGCCTCATACTCGTCCTTGAGGTGCCGCCCACCTTCTCAAGTTCCTAAGGTGAGTGAGATTTCTCAATCCCCTCAGTTTTCCTCTGGATTTTTTATTCGTTCTACACTATTCTGGGGTAATGAAAGGAGACCTCTTCTAGCTTTTATAGACTCAGGGGCGGCAGGAAACTTTATTGATGCCTCCATCGCTCAAACTTGGAAATTACCCTTGACCCCGGTGACTACACCACTTCGTGTTCAATCGATCGACGGCTCCCCCGTATCTCCAGGACTTATTAGATGGCAAACTGAAATTATAAGCTTGCAGATTGGCACCACCCATGTGGAAGACATCTGGTTTTATCTCCTTGAGACCCCAACACATCCTCTGGTGTTGGGCTTTCCCTGGCTACAACAGCATGACCCTAACATTTCTTGGTCCCGAAAAGAAATTTTAGCTTGGGGACCCAGATGTATTAAAGACTGCTGTCGTCTACCAGTACGAATTGCACTCACGGCGACGTCCCCTTCAGGGGTTCCTACCATACCCCCTCAATATTCCGATCTACAGGAAGCCTTTAATGAGCAGGAGGCCTTGAACCTCCCACCTCATCGACCTTATGATTGTGCCATTGACCTTTTGCCAGGTACTATCCCTCCTAAAGGTCGTATTTTTCCGCTCTCCAGTTCTGAGTCTGAGGCTCTGAAAGTCTACATACAGGATTCTCTGAAAGCTGGACTTATACATCCATCCACTTCACCAGCATGTGCCAGTTTGTTTTTCGTGGAACAGAAGGATGGTGGGCTTCGTCCCTGCATCGACTATCGTGGTCTCAATGAGATCACAATCAAGAATCGGTACCCTTTGCCTCTAATTCCAGCAGCACTTGAGTCGGTGCATGGAGCCAAAGTCTTCACCAAACTGGATTTATGAGGGGCCTATAATCTAATCTGCATTCGGGAAGGGGACGAGTGGAAGACGGCTTTCATGACTACCCATGGACATTACGAATATTTGGTCATGCCCTTTGGTTTGGTTAATGCCCCAGCGGTGTTTCAGTCTTTTATTAATGACATCTTTCGTGATCTACTACAAAGATTTGTCTTGGTCTATCTAGATGACATTCTAATTTTTTCTGATTCCTTCCAGGATCATGTTCTCCATGTCAGAGAAGTACTCTCCCGGCTCATCAAGAATAAACTATATGTCAAACTGGAGAAGTGTACCTTCCATGCTTCGAGGATTCATTTTTTAGGTTATGTCATCTCTCCAGAGGGTGTGGAAATGGATTCGAGTAAAGTCTCGGCAATTACTGATTGGCCCACACCCAAGAACCTCAAACACATTCAACGATTTCTCGGCTTTGCTAATTTTTACAGGAAGTTTATTCGAAACTTCAGCTCGGTGGTCACTCCCATAACCTCCTTGAACCGTAAAGGACCAAGACAAGGCAAATGGACCCCTCAAGCCGAAGAAGCATTTCAGCGTCTGAAAAACCTGTTCACAACAGCCCCATCCTAAAACACCCCGATCCAACTTTGCCTTTTGTAGTCGAAGTGGATGCCTCTGGCCATGGTGTGGGGGCTGTTCTCTCTCAACGTCATGGAGAAAAACAGATTCTTCACCCCTGCGCCTTCTTCTCTAAGAAGTTATCCCCTGCCCAAATGAACTACGATGTTGGTAACCGTGAGCTCTTGGCCATTAAGCTGGCATTGGAGGAATGGAGGCAATGGTTAGAGGGTGCTCATCACCCTTTTTTGATTTACACAGATCACAAAAACCTGGAGTACCTGCAGTCGGCCAAACGTCTTTGTCCTCGCCAGGCTTGGTGGTCCCTTTTTTTTTTCCAGGTTTAATTTTTTGATCACCTATACTCCAGGTTCTAAGAACGTCAAAGCAGACGCCCTCTCACGGATCCATGACCCCCCTGAGGCCGAATTGACCCCAGAACCCATCATTCCGTCTGGTAAGTTCCTGGCTGCGGTAAGATGGGACATTGAGGTAATTGTCCGACGAGCCTTGGTTGGGCAGACGGTACCTCCTCAGTGTCCTCAGGACAAGTTATTTGTCTCTCATCCCGTCCGATCGGCAGTTTTACAATGGGGTCATGACTCCCGCTTCGCTGGACACCCTGGAATCCACCGTACCTTGGATTTCATCTCCAGAGACTTCTGGTGGCCAACTATGGCTAAGGATATCAAGGAGTATGTCCAGGCCTGCGCTATCTGTTCCCAAATGAAGTCTTCCCGACTGAGGGCAGCGGGCCTACTTCAACCCTTACCCATCCCGGATCGTCCTTGGACCCACCTCTCAGTAGATTTTGTTACTGAACTTCCACCCAGCCATGGACACACAACTATTATGGTAGTGGTAGACCGTTTCTCCAAATCTGCTCATTTTATTCCCCTACCATCTTTACCTACAGCTCGAGAACTAGCAGAATTGTTTGTACAGCATATCTTCCGATTGCATGGCATCCCTAAGGATATTGTTTCAGATAGGAGTCCTCAGTTTGTCTCCCGATTTTGGAGGGCCTTCTGTAAGTCACTGGGCGCCTCAGTCTCACTTACCTCAGCTTACCACCCTCAGGCCAACGGTCAGACAGAACGCATAAATCAGGAACTGCTGACCTATTTACGGACTTATATCTCCTCTACCCATGATAATTGGGTGTCCTTGCTCCCATGGGCAGAGTATGCACACCACTCATTGTATACTACATCTACTGGCATGTCTCCCTTTAAGTGTGCCTTAGGTTATCAGCCTCCTCTGATCCCTGACTCCCACCCTAACACAGAGGTACCTTCGGTTCAGGACTAAATCTCTAACCTGAAGACCTTCTGGAGGAAGGCCAAAGCCACCCTTCTTCGCACCTCAGCTCAGCAGAAGAAGGTAACTGATCGGCGCCGTCCCACCCAGACTTCGACGCGGTCAGTTTGTTTGGTTATCTACTCGTTACCTTCCTCTTAAGCAACCTTCTGGCAAGCTTGCTCCCAGGTACATTGGTCCTTTTCGTGTCCTCGCCCGGATTACCCCAGTAACTTACCGGCTGGCCTTGCCTCCTACCCTTCAGATCCACCCTACTTTCCATGTTTCCCTCCTTAAACCCTTTCACAGATCCACCCTGTCTAAACCGCAACAAAAACCCCCACCGCCTCTAGTAATTGATGGACTCCCTGCTTACACGGTCAATAAGATCCTGGATTCCCGATGGTCTCGTGGATCCCTACAATATCTCGTCGATTGGGAAGGCTACGGTCCGGAAGAGCGCTCATGGGTTTCGGAGAAGGATATTCACTCACTGGTTCGGTCCCTATTACCGAACCCATAACATTCTTTTGATAAGGACAGCTCCCAAAGGGGGATGCACTTAGCTAAGCCTGGCTATCATGATCAATGGTCATCCATTGGCGCCTATCTGTCTAGGGAGTGCCAGTTGGACATCTGGACTGCATTCCTAAGTGTCAGGACTAAGTGACTCATATCTCACCTTGATCAACCAATCAGGGACTGGTAGGGCTGAGTAACCCACGTGGGACTCTGATGCCCATGGAACTTTCAGCCAATCAATGAGCTGAAGTTCCTCCAGGTAAAAACAGGCAACACAGAGAGCCTGTAAGATTCAGATTGAGATTCAGATTCAACAAAATTCAGAAGGGATTCAGGAGAATTCTGTGGACTGTTCTAAAGGGAATTCAAAGGAGAATTCCAGGGCAGGACGGCGCAGGAGCAGAGGGCTCCCAAGGGCAGGACATTCTTGCAGTGTGCCTCCTGACCATCCTGAGACTCAGCCCAGACAACCACGGAACGGCCAGTGTGTCCGAGTGCCAGAACTTTCCTTTGTTCTAAGAGTCTAGAGTGGAGGTTGCCAGAGAGTAACCAGCAGCAGGCCTCGTGAACAGGTCGGAACTGTGGACAGCTGAATCACTATTCAGAACTAGCTCGAACCGGTCCTCTTCCTGACTTGCTGGGACCCACAGTCATCTTTTCTCCTGTGCACAAACTTTGCTAGTTAAAGCCAACACTAACTAGCCAGTCAGTGAGCAACAGCAGCGCACCATCGCAAGCCGCACAGCACAGCCTGGCACCGAGCCAGAGAGCGCGGATTGGACAGCAACAGCCTGCAACTGTTTCTTTGTGCCCGCAGCAGATTTGAATCCCCAAAGATTGGATGAGTATTCAACTTCAATGCATTACAGCTCGAGAAATCAATTGTTATCCCAACCAGTTGATATCAATTTAATTCCTAAGAGTTATGTACTTGTTTTGAGTATCTAATGTAGAAGTTATAACCAAGTTCATTTATGAAACGGTCTTAATGAATGATATACTGAACGTATGTCCTCTTGATATGTGTAACACTTTGTAACTGATTGAATATAAACCTTTTGTATTCTGATAACCCTCTCGATAAGATCTGTTAGTTTACATGCATATTCTATGTATTAATAAATCTAACCTCGTGTATTAGTACCTGTGTGTGTGCATTGTTTGAGTTATGTCGCATCAACTTTGTGATTTACTGCTACAATTAATAATTGTCTCAGTAAATGCCCAAACCCTACAGAACTGGTGCCTTCAGAGAGCCACTATGATTACATATTTGGCGTCCCTGAACCGGTTTTCCCTACAACATATTAAGTTAAACCATGTGCAAGTAAGAGATGTATTGATATTAAATAAAATCAGGACATTTCTGTAGAACTTAAGAAGTGTTCTAGTTCATCTGAACTAGAGTGAATGCAACAAAGGCTGCATTTAAGTTTGAAATGTGGTTAATAACACAAATAAAAAACATTTTGATCACCATTATAATCATCAACATAAAGCAAGAAATGTGTGAAATATATTCTTAAAAATAAAATCTTCTGACTTATAATTACTTGTTATTGAATGAAAGATCAATACCAAGTATCAAAATAACTAGAAGGCTAGAAACAGATATTTGTAACAAACACTGCCTGAAGAGGAAAAAAAATCTGATTAAATTGTACAAACAATGTTGATTAATTACATCTGAAATGGCAGCTTTTATTGATTTCTCCAAACATGACGTTTGACTTTTACTGTATTTTTGTGGTGTTCTCTATCGAACTTGCTTACATGGCAGAAGCTACGCAGAGCCCTAAGTAAAACAATGCAAAAAGTTATTTTTAATCCTGTTTCATAACATGTTTCATATGTGGTCTGATTATGTAATACTTTTCCTTAGTGGATTCAGCACTATCACTGGTGCTGAGAAGCATTTGTCAGACAGGATGAGATATAGGTTGTCTTCTACCAGCACTGTAATGTGTTTACCATTGGATCAATTAGAACTACCCTTTTCAAAAGGTTTCTGCCAGGCAGAGCCCAAAATTTGACATGACAGATTGCGAAGCCAATGAGAATTTGATCCAACTGGATTTACTTGCACTACAGGCTATACTCCATCATTGAGTATTACATCTAACTACAGTTTCGGTGTACTACATACTGTATGTATATCATTTATCAAAAAAGCAATTTCATTTTGGTTTGTTTGCCACATTATTAGTTTAAAAAGTTCTAACCTAACTACTACTTTGGTATACATATGTTCAAATGTGATATTATGTATTTTGCTCTTATGGAATATATTCAATTGTATCTAGAAGAATAACACAAAGTTGATATTTAAAAGATACTGAATGTACATTAAATGTACTTTATTTTTTTATTTTTAAAGCTAAATAACCTGATTTTTAAGTAGCTAGTGTAGCGGCAATGCTTGTTAATAAGACAGAATTAAACGTTGCTAATAACACTGATTAGCGATTTGGTATAGCTGAATGGTATATTGAAGTATATCCTCTGTTGTGTATCTCTTTGTGTTTGCATCTTTTTGAGATTATATACGTTGTATTTTAATAACCATCACAGTAAGGTCTGCCGCCTGTATCCAGGCAGACTGGTATATGTTTGGTGCACAATTTATGTTTAATAAATGTATCTCGTGTATTGAATCAATGTGTGTGCGTTGTTAGTTGTTCTGACGATTGACTGTCTAAAAACCATAAGAACCACCTCGTGATTACTGCTACAATTATTATTGGTTCAGTAAAATCACAAAACCCCTACACTAATATAAGTCTAATATACAACAATGATATTAATTATGTTATATTGTATACAGACTTTTATTATTTCAGTCATCTAAATATCAATGCATTACAACAAAGACATCTTGCATTCGAGTCCACATATTATTGAGAGATATTAATGTGCTGGATTTCCTTGGCTAGAAATGTAGGTGTATTTGCAGAATGTGTGCTAATAATCCTGTCTTTACCCCAGAGGCCTCTTAAGATTTATTCCACCATATCCCTTATCATTCCAATTAACAATGTAAAAATTAAAATCTGACTAATAATCTTTTAATACTCATGTTTTCTAGGTTAGTTGTCATACAGTTCCAAAACTCCTAACAGAGTCTTACAGTAACTCTAGTGATGTATATTGATCACTTCTCTCCTGTTACACAGCAGAGTTACTGATTCAAATATTAAAATGTTTTTTTTAATGCTACAGAAATATAATACAATCTACTTTAAATTGTCATTTCATACCTATGCCATTAATTGCTGAATAAATAGTAAAAGCTTTTTGATTGTAGTAACTCTTCCATTAGTCATTATTAGGTCAATCATTCATGACAACAAACACTTTCTTAAGGCTTCATTATCTACTGAATCCAAAATAAATAAAAAAACAGAAAACTAACCCTGATTTATAAAACCACTTAAGGACCACTCATTTGCAACAATAATTACAGCAACCATTGTTATTATGCAAAATTATTTTATCTTTAACAGTTATGTCTCCTTTCTTCATCAATGCTGCTTTTTTGTAACAAAGCGAGGATAGTGCATAGTCAAAATAATGCAGATATTATCTAAAATGATATTTTCACTCTAATACTCATGCGAATGCAGGGTTGCACTCCAGGTTCCTAGCACCCAAGTTTCCATGCCACCTGGATCATTGCAATACAAACTCATTATATGTGAATAATTCAAATGTACTCATTTCTCTGGGTATTTAAGTCCTGCCTGCACTCTGATGCTCAGGCATTGCATTTTGACTTCCCTTCTCTGGAGTCAAATGCCTTACCTTGCTGTGCTTCACTGTTACCTGACTCAGCTTTATTCCTTACTTGCTTTATTATTCAATGATCCTAGCTTGTGTACTCAGCTTCTTTCCGGGATTCCCCACAGCTTATTATCACACTGTGTCTACCTGACTTTGGACTCTGGATTTGCCTTCACTGTACACTAAGCTTCCTTGTGCTCCACTGTTGTACAAGCTTCTTGTCATGCCCTTTGGACTCTGTAATGGTTCGGCGGTCTTCTGAAACTTGGCCAAAGACATCTGCAGGGATTGTCTGGACAACTTCATAGTTGTGTACATAGACAATATCCTTATTTATTCCAATTCCTTCTAAGCACTTACCCAGCATGTCAGACAGGTGTTGCAATGCTTGCGACAGCATCACCTTTATGCAAAATTAGAAGTTCTATCAAGAGAAGTAACCTTCCTGGGGTACAAAATCTCCTTAAGCAGCCTACAAATGGACCCCAGGAAGGTAATGACAGTGAAGGACTCTTCTGCTTCCTTCCGCCTTAAGCAGGTGCACAGCTTCATGAGTTTCATAAATTGGTACCCTCGTTTCATCTCGCACTTCAGGGCAGTAGTTGAGCCAATCACCATCTTTACAAGAAGGGTGCCAAACGGCAGGTATACTTTTGAAGCATAGAAGCCCTTAGATAAGCTGATACACTGCTTCACCTCAACTCCGCTCCTCAGACACCTGGATCCCTCTTTGCCCTTTGAAGTCAAGGAGTCTAATGTGGGAGTAGGAACAGTCTTGTTGTCGTCACCTGAACACCACCCTTGCGCTTTCTTTTCCATAAAACTGTCAGCAGGGGAACAAAATTATAATGTGCACAACTGAAAGCAGCTGGCAAGCAAATTGGTACTGGAAAAATGGTGGCACCTTCTGGACAGAGCCTCTCACCCATTCCTTGTGTACACCAAGCCCACAATTTCTGGCTTACAATGAAAAGGCAAAAAAGGTGAACCACAGGCAGGCCTCGTTTTTCTCCCTATTCAATTTCTTCATCTCGTACATTGGGTCAAAAAATGAAAAGGCTGATGTCTTATCTTGGATCCATTCCCCAGATGAGGTTCCCTCAGATCCAGGACCCTCATTTTGTTTCAAGGTATTGGCGCGCCTTCTGCAAAAGCCCGGGAATAGAAGTCAAGTCATATTCTTTGGATATCAACCGGAAACCGACTGTCAGACCAAGTGTCAGAGTGGATAAATCAAGACCTGGAGACCCTCCTGCATTGCCATGTATATATCATGAAATATCATGAACTTTCCCGCTTAAGACCTCTACATGTACAGTATGTCCACCTTCCAATGCCTGTATGGATATCAGCCTCTGCTCTTTAGGCTCTCCCCAGATTCTGCAAATGTTCCATGGGCCCAAAGAACTGTGTAGTATCTTGAAGGCGTTTGGCAATGTGTTTAGTATAACTCAGAGGCAGCAGCACTACGCCAACCACCGCCAGGAGGCCACTCCACCTTTGAGGCCTGGCCAAAAGTTCTGGTTGTCAACCAAACACCTTCACAGTGTTTGCTCTCCGGGAAGCTGGCTTGTTTCATTGGTCCCTAACTGATAACTGGTCCCTAACTACAAAAGTGTAATTAATTAGTAATTAATTAAGTTATTAAGTCCTGTCTGCACTTTACACCAACCCTCAGCCATTTGGTTTACTTCCCTGGAGGCAAACGTCTTCCATTGCATTCAAGTGTTACTTGACTCTGCTTTATTCTTTGCTTGCTTCATTGTGCTCTGAACCTTCCTTGTTTCCTCAACTTCCTTCCCAGATTCTCCATGGGTTGTCAGCGCTTCATGTCTACTTGGCTATGGACTAGAATTGAAACTTTGACTTTGACTCCTGGATTTGCCCTTCACTATAGACTGCTTCCTTGTGTCACCACTCTCAATGCAGTGCTTTCAGTTTCACTCTCAACTGCCTTCTTTCTGTCTACTA
Source organism: Lepisosteus oculatus (assembly GCF_040954835.1). NCBI lineage: Eukaryota > Metazoa > Chordata > Actinopteri > Semionotiformes > Lepisosteidae > Lepisosteus > Lepisosteus oculatus. The sequence continues at coordinate 30,815,600 of NC_090701.1, forward strand.
AGAGCCTTGTGAGTGGATTCTCCCTTCAGCTCTGTGACTGATGCCCTCTCCAGGTTATTGTACATCATTACGTACACACAATTTAAAACGGATTGTTTGGAATTTTCCATGTCAGCTGATCATATTGTAAATCAAAATTGTAGATTAAATAGTGGAGAATGGGGATCTTAATAACAAAGAATGATTACTGTAAATTGATGCTCTTCAGGGCAGTTCAAATATCATAAACCATTTGTATTGCTACTTTCAGAATACATAGCAAATCTAAACCAAAAAGGGCACCTCTAATTCTGCAAGGAATTCTTCAAAGTGCTGTGTTGCTTGAAGATTACAGCAACAATAAGACACACATAAAAATTCTGAGTGCCAGCGTTTATCTACAAGATGGATGTCTTTAATTCAGTCCATGGTGAAGGTTCAGTTGAAGCATTTTGTCTTTTCTCTAAAAGGTCAGTGTTTAAAAGTTTTTTGAATTAAGCAATACACATGGGGAAACAACAAAGTAAACAATAATGAAATACAATTTCAGTAGTTTTTATCAGAATGCATTTTTTTTTCATGTAAGTTAAAATTGTATATCAAAACCCAGTTTAGTTTTCAATTTTAAGATTCTTTTTCTAAATATTTTCTGTATTTCTGAAATTTAGAAAATTAAAAGTTGCATATCAATTACAATTTTTCAAAGAATTTAATTTATTTTAATTAAGTGCTTAAGTGCTTACACTTATATAGTGCTTTTCTGGACACTCCACTCAAAGGGCTTTACAGGTAATGGGGACTCCCCTCCACCACCACTAATGTGCAGCATCCACCTGGATGATGCGACGGCAGCCATAGTGCGACAGAACACTCACCACACATCAGCTATTAGTGAGTTTTCTCTGTCTGCACATGCTTTTTTCTGTTTCATTATTAGACATTTATACTATCAGCATAGCTATAGAAGTAATTATTTTTGAGAATTTTGTATTAATATTTAAGGATGCCTTTGAAGCACTTGAATTAGATACCCCCAATTCTAATATCAGGGTTTGGTTTTCCTATTTTATTTGGAGACATTACAAAATGCTATCCAGTGAATGGGTGACTGGCAACACTCAAAAAAAATGGACAAGCTTGTAATGCTGCACATTCTATAATGAAGCAGGGAACAATACAGATAAATATACATACTAATATACATACCATAAAGAACTAATACACATACATTAAAACAAATCTACATATGCATACAGTAAATAAACTAATAAAGCATTTACTGATTTTTTTTAATATCTCGAAACTTGCTATATAATCCTGAGCTGATAATGTTTGGTGATTATTACAGCATTGCCAAGTGTGTGAAGACCATATACTGTATCATGAGACTGAATTGTTGTCTTGATATGAATAAATGCAACAATTAAAGCAATTCAGTATATATTAAAGACATTAAAATTGTATTAGCATGTGCAACTTAAGTTACTGTTTGAAATTCTGAGGTATGCTGTTAATTTTATTTCCATCTTTTTTTCTCTTTCAGTACCACACAATGACATTGTTTAACCTCTGTTTATCACCGTATCAGGGATTGTTATCTGTGCCTGAGCTAAACAACATCCGTCAGCTTAATATCGCTGTCGCTAGAAATTCTTGGAAGTGTGGAGACCTTTCCCAGTACAATGCAGTAAATGCCAGCTGGTTAATTGTTATCACACTCGGAAGTTTGCAGACAAGAACAAAAGTGACCTCATAAATGATGGGTCACATGAGACTTAAATGAATATTCTGCTCACAGAAGATGTTGAGGGTAATGCATAGGAATAGTAAATGGCAAGAACAAAAGGGTGCACCGAAAAAGCAAATGAGGAAAGAAACCTTCCTCATTCTATTTAAAGGCACAATACCTAGAGAATGAGTAGAACAGTGATTTCTATCATCAAGCAGTCAATAAATGCCTAGTTTATACTTATATAAAATACATCATTTATCATTCCTGTTCCTGCAAATTCTATCTTTCTGTAGTGTTGCCAGAAATTTCATTAAAACAACAATTAGAAGACTAATGACTGAAATCAGTATAATTCAGTCACTTGTCACAGCACTGCCAAAATTTTAATTTTAACAACTTTGGAAATGAACACAAATGTAAACATACAGACTTATGTTACATTTATGTATAGTTATGATCACTTGGTCATTTCAGAGCTTTGTTAGAATAAACGTATACCAATAATTTCTATAGATGTCTTCCATCCTAAATGGTATTAAAGGCAAAAACACAAAACCAAAAATATTTTTTGAGTGATTTTAGGTACTTTTACCCTTGATTATAATAATTTATTCTTGAGTGTCATTCAGCACTTTCAGTATTGTGTCCTGAATAGACACAGAATAGACAGAGAACCTCAATTCAGTGCATTAGGCTTGAATCCCCTATTCTAACAAGACAATCATCCTTTCTGTCAAACATTAGAGAACAAAGGCCTCAATGAGCATTGCAAAAAGGGGACAATTCAACAAAATAGAAAGTCTCAAGCTAGTTTAAAGATATTTTTTTTCACTTTGAGGCTATTGTTAGTAAAGAGCATTCAGGTTTCACCATACTTACACAGACAATGCCTAAATATCTTATTTGAAACATATGCAATATTTACAGCATTTACCTACAATCTTCAATTGTTGGCAGTGCACTTAAGGAGTAGAATACAACAGACAAAAAAAATTATTAAGGCCAGTTAGTCCTACATTTTTCAGTTTCCTTAATATGTTTTGCAAATGGGCTGAAGTTAACTGTAAAAAAGTCAGATTGCTCTTTTAAGTTACACAGTACCTAGTACTAAATCCTGTGCCATATTTTGACATCCCACAATGTAACCCAGAGCCACCACAACACAACCAAAAATACAGAATAAGGAATTGATCTTGTGAATATTAAAATGTAGTAAAAATAATGGATGATCTTTTTAGATTATTTCCAACTGTATAAGCAGCCTACAGTCCCAAGAAAATGTTTGAGAACCCCCTAGGCTGGTCCATAGTCTTGTATGTTTTAGACCTTTAGGTCTAAATAGATCTGTGTAATTAGATATTCATGAAAGACTTGAAAGATGAAGATATAACCTGGTTAAAAGTGTAAAAGAAAGATATAAGATATATTAGAATTATATGCTAAAAAATGATCCTACAATAAATATTCTAATGTAACTATCTGAACCATCTGAACCTTTAATTCTGTAACTGGTGAGGACTTCTTTGAATGGCAATGGCATCAAGTAGTCTTTTTTTTCATTATAACTGTCTCTTGTTGTTAATTTTGGCAAATTCTTCCTTTCAGAGCTACTTTAATGTGGTGATGTTTGAGGGTTTCCTTGCATGAACAGCTTACTTCAGGTCCTGCAATAACATTTCCATAGGGTTTAGGTTCAGCCAATCAAAAATGCAAACTGTAACAGTAAGTAGCAAGTTAATGAGAAAAACAAACAGACAATAGAAATCACAGTCCAAAGCCATAGTAAAAAGCAATCAAGGGTTGTAGCCAGGGAAACTCAAAATCAAGGTACCAAGGAAATCTGTAAACAAAGTCAAAGAGAGCAAGTCTAAAACCACAGAAAATTTTAGAAAGCAATCCAGAGGGAAATCCAAGAAACAAAGTCAAACAAAACACAGTAATGAACCAAGAATGCCAGAGAATGCCACAAATAGGATAAAATGCCATGAATAGGATACAGGGATACGGAGAATCCCATGAATAAGATAAAATCATTAAGACTGAGCACCTGCGTATCACAGGGGCAGGTCTTAAATAACCAGGTGTTTACATGTGTATAGGTGGGACTGATCTTATTTCTGATCAGGTTGTCACGGCAACTGCTTGGTTTAGGACTTGGTGTTAGTACTTTAGTTTGTTCTAAGAGTCAAGACCGGAGGTCACCTGCACGTAATCAAAAGATCCGCCTTAGGTTAGCCTAGCAGCAAACCTCGTGAACAGCCAGTACCCCGCCGTGAATGCTCGCCTGATCAATGAGTGAACTACGGTCGGAACTTTTGACAGCTGAATCTCAGTATTCAGGACTAGTGCTACATCGGGAAAGAACCGGTCTTCTTCCTGTCTAAAGAGTGTGACTTGCTCAGACCCGCAGTCACTTTTCATGTGCACAAACTCTGTTAGTTCAGCCAGGACTAACTAGCTGGTCTTCAGAGAGTCACTGCTAGCCTACCACAGCAGGAATCTCTCCCTCCTTCTCCCACACCTCCAGCCACACCAGGACTGCCTGGCACCGGGCCAGAGGGCACTGATTGGATGCAACAACAGACTGTTGCTGTTCCTTTGTGACCTTGGGACATCTCTATAAATTAATGGTATACTGAATGTATGTTTCTCTTGGTATTTGTAACTCTTCGTGATTGAATATATACCTTTTATATTCTGATAACCCTCTCTATAAGATCTGTTATGTTCATATGCACATTTTATATATTAATAAATGTATTCTCGTGTATTAGTATCCATGTGTGTGCGTTGCTGAGTTATTCCGCAAGGTCGGTTTTCTAATAGCCATCGAAGAATCATTTTGTGACGTACTGCTATAATTAATAATTCTCCCAATAAATGCACAAAACCCCTACATAGTGTTCAATTATTTATTATATTTTAAATATCATATATCTTGATATGTTATCATATTAAAGTCTACAATATTCCAAAATGAACATTTACTGGAAAGATTTTAATGCAGTTTCTTTCACTTATCTGCAGTAAAATGTAATGAATGTTTTTTTTGTGTTTTGTACTTGAATTACAATATGGTATTTTCAAAAACACACTACTATGAGATCATACTTAGAAAGTACATTTAGCATCACAGTGATTATGTCTTCAGCATATCATATTTGTATTCCTTTCTTATATATGAAAAACTGATAAACTTTTGATTTTAATCACAGCCTGGGTGTGCTCTTGTACAGTAATATATTATTAAAATAATGTATTTAATGGAAAATATATTTCCCAATGTCAGTGAGCATATCTTTCATTATTATGTTCTTAATGGTGCACAAAAATAGATCACTGAGCACTTTATTCAAATGGAACTTCGGAATAAGACTTGGGATTTGAAAGCTTCAAAGCACAGACAATCCTTCATGAATCTAATTTCAAAGTGATTTTAAACAACCAAAGGAAGCTTACAAATGGATTCACAAAGAACTTTCAATTGAAAGTTTCAAATTTTGTTTGTGTTTATATTTTAATGTCTCCGAAGAATAGTAGTAAAGGTTAATCAGGTAAATCAGTTTTAAGCATCTTTTAGTCTGCTACAGATTTAGTAAGCATTGTAGGTAAAAGATTCACATTCTTCCTTATGTTATGCATTTCAGAAGCAGCACTTGTTTCCTGGCTTAGACCTCAGTTCTGTAAATGCATTTAGTCTCCATAGCAGACCACATTCTTTACATAAAGCAGTGAAGTCTAAGTGGTAATGGAAGACAGACACATACCTCCAAGACCTACACAACAGAAACAAGTGACATTATTCACTCTTCCCAATTGAGTGAAATCAACCCAGCCAAAATTAGGATTCAGACAAAATATTCAGTTCATTTCACACTGCAGGAAGTCATTTTCACATGATAACCACTTAAATGCTTCCTAGGGAAAGTATTTTTGAAAATACACAGCACAGCTGAGGAAAAGCTTATCAATATCCTCTTTCTCTAATACAAGTAACATCTTTCTCGCATAAATCATTGCGTTTTGAATGAAAATAAAAAAATCTGGTGTCATATACTGTATTCCATCCATCCATTTCCTAACCACTTCATCCAATACAGGGTAAAGGGAGATATAGAGCCTATCCCAACAAGCAATAGTCATACTGTATATTGTCCTTTATAATTTATTTGCAGAAACAGAACCTTAACAGCAAAAATGAAAACATAGTGCCAGACCACTGTAATTGATGTCTTACATTTTGTGTAGCTCCACTTATTGGAAATGAGGGCTGCTATCATGATGATTGAGACCATTTTCTTCAAAGCAAAATTCACAAGGCAATTTTGATCAGGACAAAAAGGGAAAAAATCAGACATTTCTAAAATATGTTATTTTAAAGGATATTACAACTTTATAATTAATATAAACTTACAACTTTACAAAACCCGGTATAGGCCTTCAGAATCCAATCCAATACATTATAGGCCATTAAAATAATACAAAAGTAGGGAACACTGCTTTGGGTCAGAGACATTCTCTAATCTTCAACTCATACAGTGATCGAAGCCTAATAGCAAAGTCCAGACAATAACTTCATGGATTTTTCAGGCAGTTTAACAAGTGCTAAGAGCTGTTTTGATAGTTAAGCCAGAGCTAATAAAAGTGTCACCCACAAGCTGATTCACAGACAAAACAGGAGTATGTTATTACAGCTTGTGTTTAATATAAAGAGGCCTATTGATTTAATGTTCTAAAGCTAATTTTCACTATTTACTGTTCTACACTTGCTACTTTTATATTGTTTGAAAAGAATAACATTTTGTATACTGTAGTAGTCTGTATTACACAGAGTTTCAAAATCATTAGATCCATTCCCATACTTTGAACAAAAAAACCTCATCTCAACCACTAAATATAGTGGTGCAAGTGTGATGGTTTTGAGTTGCTTTGCTACCTCAGGTCCTAGACTGGATCTTCATTGCCAGTAATGAATTCTTAATTGTATCAGCAAATTCTAAAGGGAAAGTCAGTCCATCCATCAGTGATCTGAAGCAAAAGTGGATCTTTAAACAAAACAATGATCCTATACATACTGTACATGTCATGAAGCGTTCTTTCAGGACCCTATGCAGACAACACGATCTGGGGGGAAGTGAAGAAAACACGGGAAAAGGCATGCTAGGGGCTGGAAGGAGAACAGGGGGCATGTCCATGGTGCACTGGTGTTCGGGGGAGGTGTGGCCGAGGCAAACAGTCCGAGGAAATCTGAGGCAAATCCAAGAGTGTGGCAAAGTCCAAGACCAGGTAATCCATCCTGACAGAAAAACAGAGTTAAAAACCGGAGCGGGATGCGGCGGAGGTTCGGGGGAAAAAAAAAAGGGGTAACGGGACCAGACGCTCCCTAATTCCGGACCCAGATGGTCAGGACGCCGTTGTAAAGCCTATGCCGTCGAGTTGCTCCTGGACTCGCAGGTAGGCAGGCTTCCAGGCGTCCATCTTCGAAAGCTGAGCCTCCATAGGCAGAAACGTCTGGCTTATATAACACGGGGGGCTGGAACTGGAGGCACGTGTGGGAGATGAGAATTAACAACGTAGGGCTGGAGCATCCTTAAGAGGAGGGGTTTACAATCGTGACAGTACAAGCATATCTACAAATGTAATAGTTTCTTAGCTGCAGAAGATTAAATTCCACTTTTTACAATGGCCTGGATGAATTCCACAATAAACCTGATCAAAATGTGAGCTGTCCATGCAAGGCAGCCCTCAAATATAGGATCAAATGAAGGAATGAGAAACTGGTCAACGGTAAGAGGAAACATTTATTTGCAGTCATTGCTACTCAAAGGAGTGCCACCAGTTACTGAATCTGAAGGTTCACATACTTTGCATTATTTTAGGTAAAAATAAATGTTGAAAGAATCTCAAGTCTGTGTCATTTGTTTTATCAAGTTAACTTTATCTATTATCAGAACTTGGATTAAGATTACCTAAAAACGTTCTAGGTTTTAAATATGTGAAAATCTTAAGTGGTACAGAGTACTGTTTTCTCAGCAGTGTAGTTTTTCGATTACACTTGGTATATCTGACATCTTTTATTTTCCTAAACTACAGTATTCTTTTATATCATTGTGAGTAGGTATGGGATGGGGCTGAAATATGAGTACTGTGATGAAAGATAGTAATACCGAAAAAAAATAATCATGTTGTATAAATACTATAGATAGTCAATGAAAGGGGCATTCAGAATAACTGATAATTACAAATGCAAATAGTCTAACATATTTATTATATGATGTTATGTGAAAATCTAACAGTAAAACATATGCTGCTGTCTTCCTCCAGAACTACTTAAATTATGTTTATAAGTTTAAATTAAAATTAAGTTAATATGTAGCCCTGTTTATTCTGTTGTTGTAGCCCTATTTTAAATGGCTTCTTAAAATCCAAAACCTTCACCAACAATTGAGTGGTGTACCAAAAAATAAGTCTTTGTTTATCTTATTAAATATTTCATTTCCATAAAACGTATAGAGGCACTATGTTTAATTAGTCATTTCATGCTTACTAAGGGTTTGTGAAGTGTTTTGTTTAATAAATTAAGCTACTGTATGTCATTGTCAGTTAACAGGAAAATGAAAATTATTGCCCTCTATGCAAACAGTTAGTTACAAAGATAAATCTGTAGCACAGACATTTTGGTGATATGTTTGGTATTTTGTATAGTTTTTTATGATTCTAAGTCATTAAGCGGTCTTTTGGTCTCTCAGAAATTAAATAAGTCTGGTCCTATACAGTATTGGACGGGAGATTTTCACAAAAATATGATTGTCTTCTATAAATCTAAAGGTGAATAAAAAGTCCAAAATGTGCTCTGCAGACTCTGGAAAATTGAAAAGATGGTGTCTCAGGTGATGTACGGTCATTTGCTAAACAGTCTAGTCCTGATCTCCTCAGCACCCTTCATTTCTTTGTTCAAACAGCTTTGGATTTTAAAGTGTTGGGCTCCTTCACAGATACTCTGTCTTTTATCTGGTTTGGTAAAAGATCATAATGTCCCATGAGTGAATATTAATGTTGCATTTTTTCATGTTTGCTGATCTTTGAAGCATTTCTTCTGTCCTCTTGTGATTGCCTTAGCTAAGCTGCAATAAGAGATCCCTGGCAGTCTGATGTCTGATATCTGGATGACACGACCAACCCAAGGGAGCTGATGGACAGCAATAACTTCAATGCTTGCAGTGCCTGTATGGGAGAGAACACTTGTGCAGGTGCATTGGTCCTCCCACTTGAATTGTAACATTTTCCACAGAACGTGTTGGTGTTATAACTCTAGTCTTATAGTCTCAATGTTTCATTTTGTCCGAGTTTCTGTCCTGTACAGTAAGGTAGGAATAATGACCACACAATCAATTTGATTCCACTTTTAGGTTCATGTTCCTAAAACACTCTCAAGGTAACACTTGCAGATTTCAGTTGATACTGGATTTCTTCATTAATGTCAGCCTTCTGGCAGCAATAAATTCTGAGATATGGTCAGTGCTCCACATTCTCCAGATACTGTATATGTGAATTGGTGGTACTAAGGTGTGTGTGCATTTGGCTCACACCCGAAGAAGGCTCCACAGCCGAAACGTTGTGTTTTCTTTTTTCTTTTTTTCAGCACGGAATAAACCTATTACTTGTTCCTTTGAAGAATAAAGGACATTCATAAGAGAAAACAACAGGTTAGCATTATTTAAGACCTTTGAAACAGAAACATTTCCTGAACAACTATTTTTAGGGTATACTATACGATATATGCAGTAAAGTATATAAGTTCTAGCTATTCTGACATGGTTGTAACTGAAAAGATTCAGAAAACTAAGCTACATTATTTACAGTGTGGTTAAAATAAAGAAGAGCCGTACACTGGGTTTCAAGATAACTTTAAAAATAACTTGAAAAAAATCAATGTTGTGAGAATGCCTTTGTGCTGACGGGATTTGCTTTGAATGAGGTTCTGTGTGTTTCTTTTTTAAATCAACATAGTGGCCTTTTCAAAGCTGGATGTGCTGAGACTGTATTAAGCTTCTGCAGTGGTGTCTTGCCTTATCTTAACAAGGGTTCTTAGAAAAATAGAATAGGTTTCTCACTGCAAACCTGAAAGGCAGGGTGAATATCAATCACTGTGAACCTCTCACCTATATATAATGGAACAAGAAAAACAAACAAGAGCTCTTTCTTCTTTTTTCTGGATTACCTGGACTCCTACAACTCATTGATCATTGGTCCTTAGGAAAAAAAAATGGAGGAAATAGTTCAGTAAGGAGCTACAAACTTCAAAGAGTGAAATAGCACCAAATTGCATTTCTTGCAATCTACATTTTTTCCTTTCTTTTAATATTTTTACTTTGTAGTTGATGTTAAACTATTGTCAATGAATAGTAAAGAGATGTCCTGATGTTTAAGATTATTTTTGTTAGTTATTAACTTACTTACTGTACAACTGTGGAAGGGTGCATGTTGTACACTATAAAGAGCAGCAACCAGTATCTACATTGGGCTGCTTTTGAAACGTATTCATTACTTTTCTGCTCTGTTATGCACTTCAGATCATTAGTCCTGTTAGCTCTTTGACTTACCGACCATCTATGTTGTTTGAGTTTAAAATCCAAATTAATTTCATACATTGGAGATTTACTCTTGGATGATGTTTCTTAAGCTAATGTCATCTCAACTTGGTTTAATAATTTTCTGGAATTCTCTACCATTGACTTTTAGAGACCACCTGTCTTTATTATTTCCTTCTTCAATATTAAATTCCTTTACTGCTCTGTGAAAAAAATCCTTTTGCATAATAAGCTTTTTTGATTATTGCTCATTCCTCCTATTTGTTTCAGCCTTATTTGAACATATTTTGTCTATTAAAAGAATCTACTTATAAAATGCAACATTTTATTATTTGTCTTAACATTTTTTAAGACTGTAAACAGGACAAAAGAAAGAGCATGTGAACAGTGGTGTGAGATTCTGTCTAAGGATACAGTATATCATCTTTCATGTAGTATAAGTGAACAAAATTAGCATTTTTTACAGTTTAGATCTTGTCTTATCCAAAGGACTGCATCACCTATAATACAGTGTTGTACAGTATGTCACATTGTTATGGCACTAGTTTTGAACAGGGGGAAAAAGTGCCGCCTAAAGGGTCCTACAACACAATAAAAGCACATTCCAGAGTAGGTGTAATTTCAAACAAGGTTAACCATTTCAAGTTCATCTTCTGTTTTGTCCATTCCTCTGCATACCTTTATCTATGGAAACGTTAAATCTCCCAGTAACACATCACAGTGGTGTACAACCCCAATCCAGGAGCATCATAGTGACTCCATATTTTCATTCTGCCTCAGCTCTTAATGACTTAGTTGGGTTCCTCATTAGCTTGATTTGACAGATTGAACAGTAATCAAAGGTCTTCAGCTACTGATAACTTAAAGACATCTAGAAAACAAGATGTATTAGAGCTCTAGAAGACTGGAGATGCACACGTATTATATTCTGTAAGGTCTTATTTGCTACATAGTTACATGATCAAATCATACAGTTTGCTGCAGTACTTGTGCTTAGGGGTTTTGTAGAATACCAATCATTTCTATTTTCCATTTCACCAACATAGATTCTAAACTACACTCTACTCCCTTGCTTCATTTCTCTAAAGTGAAGACTATTTGTGAAATATAGTGCCACCCAACCAGCTCTTGTGTGCACTTCTAGGCGCAAAAGCCTTAACAAATAATTAAAGTAGGTACAGTAGCTGCATCAGCATGCGTAGGCTGAAAAAGAACAAGTGTAACACACGAAGAAGGCTCCCCAGCCGTTATGTTTCTTTTCTTCTCTTTTCAGCATGGAATAAACCTTTACTTGTTCCTTAACAAATAATGTTTTCTATAAAAAGCATTACTCAGTGGTTAACATTTCTGCTGGTGAAGCAGAGAAAAAACTTTAAAAAACATTCAGCATCGTTTCATCCATAAAAGTGTTTAGTCAACACTAAAAGTTGACTACAAGTGTTAAGACAATAGTTATGTTAAACTATTAGAATTTGATAAGAATTTGTATTCTAATCACTTAAAAATGTTTGGCCAAGGAATTTACACATACAGTATATGAAACTCATATCCTGTCCTGGCATGCTATATTTTATATGAGGGCTATGATGGGAAAAGGCATACGACAGTCAAATAAGGAAGCATTGTTTCCAAATTACAACTTTATAATATTTAATGGTTGACACGGGTGATACTTCGGCATGTGGGTCAATCCTACTATGTGGGGAGAGGAAAGGAAAACTGCCATTTGTTCATTGTAGATAAAAAAATAGATACAGTATACCCACCTCTAAAAACTTCCGTAAGTTTGTAAAACTTATTGTATGTAAAAGACTTCAATAGAACTCAACAACAGAGTTAAGAACAGGAAATAATAGTGTTCTCCTTTCAGAATTATTTTATTTCAAAATTCTGTTTAATGATATGTGAACATAATTTTCAATATACTTGTACAAGCATTGTTGAAGATGATAAAAAGCATGTTCTGTTTTTCTTCCTATTTTGATTTTCAGGGCTGAGTCTGATGATGAAAATAAGGATATTTTAAAGGACATTTCTATTTTTATTTTTCATAATATTAAATAGTCTGATAGAAAATTGATAGAAGCAAAATATTTAATACTGCAGTTTATTTCTTATATTTAGATTAATCAATGACCGAGCCCATTTGTGCACTGTTTATACTGTATATGCAATGTTAAGTCATTGAAAACACTTTTGAATGCAATACTTTTATTTACAATTTAAACTAAAAACACTTTATAATGAAAGTTGCTGTAAGAGTAAGTGGGAGAATTAGCTCTCATTAAGATTAATTTAGCTCTTATTAAGGCATGTGGACATGTCCGTGACAAACAAAATAAAACATTTGTGAGGCTGGATGAAGCTCGTCAAGCCCGTTTAAACTGTCCTGTGAAATATCATATCTGACCTATTTGACTCTGGGTCATTGGCAAACAAGGTCTGGTTTGACCCTGGCAGCACATGCCAGTGTGGAAGGGGCTTGGGGACGCTCCCGAGATGGTATGCGAACGAGGCTAAAAAGCGGAACATCAGGTCAGAATACAGATTTGTTTTCTCCTTAACTCTTCAGCTAAGAGATACATAACTCATCAGATAAGAGATACATATGAGTTCATTATTGAGCATAATTGACGTGTTATATACAGTAGGATGACCTTTTTTAAGCACACTTTCTTGTGACAAGAAAAAGGGCTGTATACGAATCAAAGGAATTATTGTGAAGCAAAACTTAAAATCAAATTTAAGCCTATTTAATAATGGGCCTTACATAGCAGCAATAATACAAAATAACTCAAATGGACATGAGCACTCTCAACCTTTCAGATCTATAACTTTAACTTTTCCCCCCTCCATGTCACTATCATCTTCTCTATGATTCCTCAAATCCACTTCACTCTGTCTCTGATGAGCTACCTGTTGCTACCTGTTGCAATCCGTTATAACCAAACCAGTTTTAAATTAGATATAGCTGTAATCATTTTGATTGTACTTTTCATGCACTCTTACAGTCATTGATTTAAATTTTACACGTGGATTACTGTATGTACTAAACATACAATACCATAGATCCTCTCATTATTTTATTTGTTTTCTGAATGTTGATAATATAGGCAGCTGGTGGAATGAATCTCATTATGTGTAAGCCAACCACACATGTTTTAAAATCATTTTATCATGTGAACATATTTGATTGTATTTTTAGATCTCCATATTACCTCTGTGTGCTTACAAACATCCTTAGAGCACTACCAACTAGTAGTAGTGCAACTTAGTGTCACTTGGTGACAGTGGATTTATTCCAGCATTTCCCAAACACAAAGAGTAGTGAAGAAAGGAAGACTTGTTTCCCAGTGGAGGATCTTCCCCAGCCATCACCATTTGTCCAAGATACACGTTCTTGAAGACTTATCATTATCCTGCCACTTGCCAAAACATCCCATTCTGTGAAGCGTTCTCCATTGGTTTTGACAAACCATGAAAGAACTGAAATGCTAGCTGCAAATTATTTTAATCATATACAGTAAACAATATTTCAGATACTTCAGTAGAAAAATAAAAAATGCTTGTCTTTGAAAAACAAAAGAAGCAATGAAAAGAAATGTTTTAAAATAAGGAAGTGCAATTGTCAACTGATACTGTACCTCTCAATTGATTGTACTTGTATAAGATCCAATGATATATGCCAATCCGTTGTCATTGTACAGTACACATATCAAGCTGCAGATTTAAATTTTCTTTTTGAAACCCATTGGTTTCAAATCTTTTTTTTAAATCATGAATACATTTTGACTGTCATGGCAGGAAATCTTTAAGTTTCAATTCTCACGTTATTTAGTATTTTACCTTTTTTAATAATTTCATCTAATAAGCTGTTAATTAATAGTCAATTTTTGTAATGCAGGATATAGAGTGAAAATTATTCTCTCTCTTCATACAGTAATACCTTAAATGTATATACAGTGCCTTGCGAAAGTATTCGGCCCCCTTGAACTTTTCAACCTTTTGCCACATTTCAGGCTTCAAACATAAAGATATAAATTTTTTATTTTATGTGAAGAATCACCAACAAGTGGGACACAATTGTGAAGTGGAACGAAATCTATTGGATTTTTGAAACTTTTTTAACTAATAAAAAAATGAAATGTGGGGCGTGCAAAATTATTCGGCCCCCTTGCGTTAATACTTTGTAGAGCCACCTTTTGCTGCGATTACAGCTGCAAGTCGCTTGGGGTATGTCTCTATCAGTTTTGCACATCGAGAGACTGAAATTCTTGCCCATTCTTCCTTGCAAAACAGCTCGAGCTCAGTGAGGTTGGATGGAGAGCGTTTGTGAACAGCAGTTTTCAGCTCTTTCCACAGATTCTCGATTGGATTCAGGTCTGGACTTTGACTTGGCCATTCAAACACCTGGATACGTTTATTTGTGAACCATTCCTTTGTAGATTTTGCTGTATGTTTGGGATCATTGTCTTGTTGGAAGATAAATCTCCGTCCCAGTTTCAGGTCTTTTGCAGACTCCAACAGGTTTTCATCCAGAATGGTCCTGTATTTGGCGGCATCCATCTTCCCCTCAATTCTAACCATCTTCCCTGTCCCTGCTGTAGAAAAGCAGGCCCAAACCATGATGCTGCCACCACCATGTTTGACAGTGGGGATGGTGTGTTGAGGGTGATGAGCTGTGTTGCTTTTACGCCAAACATATCGTTTTGCATTGTGGCCAAAAAGTTCGATTTTGGTTTCATCTGACCAGAGCACCTTCTTCCACATGTTTGGGGTGTCTCCCAGGTGGCTTGTGGCAAACTTTAGACGAGACTTTTTATGGATATCTTTGAGAAATGGCTTTCTTCTTGCCACTCTTCCATAAAGGCCAGATTTGTGCAGTGTAAGACTGATTGTTGTCCTATGGACAGACTCTCCCACCTCAGCTGTAGTTCTCTGCAGTTCATCCAGAGTGATCATGGGCCTCTTGGCTGCATCTCTGATCAGTCTTCTCCTTGTCTGAGTTGAAAGCTTAGAGGGACGGACAGGTCTTGGTAGATTTGCAGTGGTCTGATACTCCTTCCATTTCAAGATGATCGCTTGCACAGTGCTCCTTGGGATGTTTGAAGCTTGGGAAATCTTTTTGTATCCAATTCTGGCTTTAAACTTCCCCACAACAGTATTAAGGACCTGCCTGGTGTGTTCCTTGGTATTCATGATGCTCTCTGCGCTTTCAACAGAACCTTGAGACTATCACAGAGCAGGTGCATTTATACAGAGACTTGATTACACACAGGTGGATTCTATTTATCACCATCAGTCATTTAGGACAACATTGGATCATTCAGAGATCCTCGCTGAACTTCTGGAGTGAGTTTGCTGCACTGAAAGTAAAGGGGCCGAATAATTTTGCACGCCCCACTTTTCATTTTTTTATTAGTTAAAAAAGTTTCAAAAATCCAATAGATTTCGTTCCACTTCACAATTGTGTCCCACTTGTTGGTGATTCTTCACATAAAATAAAAAAATTATATCTTTATGTTTGAAGCCTGAAATGTGGCAAAAGGTTGAAAAGTTCAAGGGGGCCGAATACTTTCGCAAGGCACTGTACCTATATACATCCATCCATCTCCATCTATTGATATGTGATAATATTAATGATCATGTATAACATTGTAATATATAATTAATATAGACATATTCAATAATATATATTATTATATATTAATAATATGTATGTAATACTGATGGTACTCTGATTAATATCATATTGCCTTTTATTTTGACATCTTGTTATAAAGCATACTGAATATGTTTTCTAACATTTTTAGAGATTATCATAGCATAGATTATCATAGCATTATAAAATATTTTGAAGTGAATGTTCATTGCATGTACAATATATAGTGCCTTACAAAAGTTTTTACTACCTGGAAATAATATTATTATATATATATACTGTATATATTTCAGATTAACGTTTTTATTCAAAACTGTAATGATATAAAACTGAATATTGTCATGTGTGAAGAAGGATGAAAACAGAATAACCTGCAAGGAAGATTACTGATTACACACGTATTCAGCCTCCTACTTTAAGTCAGTACATGGTGGAAGACCCTTTGGCAGAAACTGCTGCTGTCATATCTTTCTGTTAGTTCTCATTTATTTTTGTCCTGCTGAAAAGTTCATGTCAAAACCCAAGTTTTAGATTTTTTGTTTATATATTAGTGTGTGACAGAGGACTGTCACTAGGCATGGGTAGCTCAAGAAAATCACACAAACATACATTTTCCATCAACCAGTTGCTAGCTAGCTCCTGAGGGTGCAGACTAAGGCTTAGCTTGTGACTGCTGCTGTACTGTATGTCCAATTGTTAATTTGAGACACAGTGGCACCCACATACATACACACATAAGAATAAATGGTATTGTCAATTTTTATGTTGCTATCGTGTGAATGGAGAGTGCTCTCAATTTGTGTGGTACTTACTGTTTGTTTGCTGTTGGAGACCTCTTGGTTGTGTCACAGTGTCAGCCTACGGTGGCTCCAAAGGTCCAAACCTAAACCCTAGTTCTAAAGGCATATTTATAAAGATAAAACCACATGCATATTTCAATGGGGATATTCCATTTTCTACTTTTACTTGGGGAAAGGGTATAAGAGAAGAAGTAAAATGTTATTTTGGATACATCTGTTTTTTTTGGAAATCACTCTTACCAGATTAAATGAGTTGTGAAATATTTACTGTGTAAAAGCAAAGATAATTAAGATAATGGTTGATTCTGGGTGGGGAATACCTCACAAAATCCAAACAATATAAACTGCTCCTCAGCCTAGAAGTTGGTTGGACATTCTGGAGTGAAGGATTAAGAGTGTCTGAGTATGTACAGGTATGCAGAGTTCTAGCTGTTTTTTTCTGACCTCCTGTTGTCTGTTTTAAGAACTGTTTTAAGAACCGTCATTTGGGGAAGAGGACCTGCTTAGGCCACCGCTTGGGCCAACTCGATAAATCCTATAGATTTCCTCTAGAATTCACCTGTACTTTGCATCATCCATTTGCCCCTCAGTTGTAACAAGCTTCACAATCCCTGTCAATGGGATACCTCTCACAACATGATGCTACCACCACCATGCCTGGCCATACAGTTTATATTTTTTGGGTGGGGTTGTGCTGTGTTGGACTGGTGCCAGATGCAATGTTTTTCATTTACAATTAATTGTTCAATTTTTGACAGCTTTGTTTAGGGACCAGAATATTATTAATGGATAGTCAGTGCAAATCTCAAAAGTCTCAAATGTACTACATGCCTGGCTGCTTAGTTTGAAAGAGTGATCTAATCTACATAGTGTATAGGTGGTAAAGTATAATGCACATTCCACTTCTTAAAAATTTACAAACTATGTTATTATATGCATTCATAAGATTAGGTTACTGTTGTCTGTAAAATCACAGTACCTCCCTACCTTATACAGTAGCTTATATACCTGTATCTGTATGTACAACAGATAACTAGTTATTAATAGTTAACTAGATTTTAGTATATTTACTTGTTACAATTTTGAGCAAAGCTTTGTTTTGTTATTTATTTTATGTACTATTGTTTTTTTCAACATTATCAGTTATTTTTTCTGTTTTTTTTAAATGTATACAGACATGTATTCTTATATGTTTTCTGTATTTCTCTTTAAAGTTCAATGAGAGAGAGTGTTCTAAAACAGTTCATTAAACTAAAGTTACAATTGTGAGAAAAGTTTGTGAACCCTTTGGAAACATCTGTGTTCCTGCATTAATCACTCCTAAAGTGTGATCTGATCTTCATCTAAGTCATAATAATAGATAAACACAATTTGATTATACAAATAACACATTAACAATTGTACATAAATAAATCCACAACGTTCAGGGGAAAATGTTATCAAAGACACTCCTTTGATAATTTACAAAGTTCAAAGCACCTCTACCTTTCACCCTGCCATGATTTTGCTTATACTATACCACTGTCTACAGAAAGGAATTAAGTTATGTGAAACGTGTGTGAGTAAACCGTGTACAGTATTAATCAGTACATGAAACTACCTACTGTACCACCCATTTACTCATTATTTCCCTCTACATGGTGTACCTGCTTTATCAAATTATTCTATTAGCAAAATGTATTTTTTATGATAAAAATACAAAATGGAGACACCCATACAGTTTAGAAATCAAAGCTTATGGAGCAAATAATACAGTATTATAAGTAAATACAATAATAATTGAACTGGAATGAGTTAAAATAATGGACACATAATGTAATGGGCAACATCACAATGCACTATCTCAATAAAATAACATGTTTACTAAAATATAACAATTTCTACTTAAATTGTTTTAGTACGTTTATCTGTCTTGAGCCTTTAAAGAGGAGGTAATGTAATAAGAGCTGTCATATAGCTGTAAATTACAAAATGCAACTCACTGTTCCCTAAAGTGAAACATGGACAATCTCACTTCATTTAGAATCACTTTGAAATTGATGTCCCTCAGGCATTTCAGGCTGAGTCAGCACTGAGGGGAACATTGACTTGTCTGAGGAGTGACTTTAAAGTATTGATAGATCACCAATACGCCTCGTGTATGGGCAGAGGTTAACTAATGGGGCAGCTCATATTTTTCATGCTGAAAGTTTTGCCTACATCAATGAAAACTTTGCAGAAGCAGGAATTGTAGATAAAGAAGTTACTGAAAAAAAATTTTCACTTTTCAAACAGATTAAAAAAAATACAAATACAGTACATCATTTTGCACAATTTTCCCGGAACTTCATAAAACCTTATAACAAATAATATACTGTATACAGTATATATACAGTATACAGCCATCACTAGAGTATAAAGGAATTATATCCTTTACATGGAACACAGTACTGTGGGTTATTATTTCTTAACTCCCTACTTTCGACAGTTTTCCGCTTACTGTTTATGTCAACGTTTAATTTCAGAATTTTAAATTGAAAGGTGCCATTTCAACTAACCACACTGAATTCATTATTTTTTGGAATTTCTCATTTTGTATGTTACCTTCATTGGTAAATTGTTATGGTTTATGAAGTAAAATATTATGAGCAAAATATTTTGGAAAAGTATAAAACAAATATAAAAATACAATATGTGTACTTTTTTAAAACCCATGCTTGGACTATTTTCAATAGGAAAGGTCTTCTTCAGGAAATATTCCACTGATTTTTTCTACTTGTACATATACCAAATTTATCCTCTGTTATATCCACTGGAGGACAGCATTTCATGCATAATTTCATGTAAGTTTTAGGAGTTTTTCATTCAGTAATAAACAGCAAAATTGTGACATATTTCAGCAGTTAAAATCATTAAAACAAAACACAGTGCTCTTTAATTCATCATCCATATGGTGACTACGAGATCAAAATGTATTTTTTTCTTACAGATATTGTGGTAAAAAAAGAATTATCGCCTTCTACAGAATCCATAGTAAGTGAATACTAACAGCATAATATTCAAATTCATGAATACTCATCCCATTTTTCTAGTGGGATCAAACTCATTTGAAGTTGTGATGAGGTTAATGGTGTGTGAGATTGAATTGCATGTTCCTCCGGTTGCACCAGTTTGGAATATTGAGACCAAGGAATTATTCTGGCCAGGGTAGGTGATTGGAGACTGTGTTAATGTTCTTAAGCAGGCCACCTACTGCCCACCATTTAGAGACTCTGTTTGACTGAGTCTAATATTTTGGACAGTGATTATATTTTGTGATGAATAATATATATTGATAAAATGCAAATATCTCATTTATCAAATTTCATTTTAACAAAACTACCACACAATGAATTAGTATGTGGGTATGTGTTCTACAGAGCCTGTGGTGCTGTGAAATTAATCACTTTTAGAAGCAAAGATGTTGAATATAATTTGAGTCTAAATGTTTTTAAAAAGTTTATTTAGGGCCATCATCTCATAATTGTAAATATTTGTCATTACAACAACGTTTGACATCATGTCATATTTATATATACACCATGAAATGCCATGTCACAGACTACTAGAAAACAAAGATTTCTAATTATTCAAGTGATATATTTGAGATTTTGTTTTAATTAGCAATAGTTTACATACTGTACATAGACAGGTACAGTACATGATTATCCAACTTGTCCCTGGGGTTAAAATCAGCTGATGCAGAGACATGTGTGCAGTCCAGATCCCGGAAAGCCTTGACTGATCCATCTTCAGGTGGGGGAAAATAATTTAATTTTGAAAGATCATGAATTTAACTTTTTCCTATGCATCATGAATACCATCAACAGCAACAGGAGAATATTAAAGTCTGGTCTTGAATACCACCCACACAATTATTGTACCTCCACCACTTGAGTGAGTTGGTACATCAGCAGGAACCTATTGAAGGGAGATGGATACATTTTGACGTTCTACTGATTCTACAACACAATGGCCCTAGTAGTAACATTACTAGAGATCATTCTCTTTCATTTTCACTGAGCTCTGGAATTGCTGCAGTGTAAACTGCTGAACCTGCTGGACTTTGAGTGAACTTTACATATGCAAACATTTCTTACCACTTAAAATTTGTTGTTGTTTCACACTTGAAATGAGGGGAAAAAAAGAAATGTTACCTTACATTTTCTACAGGTACTATACAGTATATCACAGTAATAATATCAGACTCAAACGAACAAAGAAAACATTTGGGGCAGCCACACTTTCATGGGGCTGGGGTTCTGGCACATCTGCAGTCCTTGATGGACTGATTGTTTGATACGTGAATGTAAGCAAGTTCTGTATTTCAATAGCTGGGCAGTCACTTAATAAGCTGCTCAGGTGGCATACTTTTCAGTCTTTTAAAGCACTCTTTAGTTCTGTGAGCTTATTTCTGTAAACATCGATATCTTTTATCATTAAATAATATGCAATAGCTTTCCTACTGTGTTGCCTAATATAAAGATGTTAATGAGCAAGTGTATCTAAAAATATATGCATGACCTGGAGGTATGAGAAGTTTTTAATTGCAGCAACAAAGACATTCCCACTGGTATAAGCAGCTATATTATACTATATCGAAGCTGTAGCAAAAGTAAAGCTTGAGGGTGGTAGGGTGTATAAAATCATAATTATGGGATTATTACTGGGTTATGAAGAAAATATTTCTTATATGCTATTGTCTTTACTACCAGAGAAGAAAAGTTAATCAAAACTGCATTATTTTGTCACAAAATCACTTTTAAAAGAACATAATAAATGACACTCTAAAAAGAAGGGAAAACAAACATTTAAAAGGTTCATAATTAATGGAAAATACATAACTGATCATAATTTGTGATCTTCTTTTTGAAAGTTAGTTCGTTATATTGCCAACATATAACTAATACTTAGTAGTAGAGAAAATAAAATTCACACAGAAGTGCATGTCACAAAGACATTGGAACCTTTCCTAAAATGGTGGATACAGGAATCAACAGCATGGGGCATCTTCTAAGCAGTACAGGTTTAAATGGTGGATTCTGTAAATGTAAGTCTAGTGTGGGAGTAATAGTGGCATTATGCAGGTTCCCTGTTATTTCTTTGTAATGTATACAGTACATAAAACTCTGGAACATTACAATAATTCACATTTCTGTAATCGTAGGTTCATCTTTAAACATTTTAGACAGTTTTGCTGGAAATAAAAAGTGCTAAATGGTTTGAAGCATGCATGCATCATGCATCATAACAACTGACTTCTATGAATCAGAGAGTAAAAGGTTTTCTCAAATGAATTTAATCCTTCATTTACTTTTGTAAACCGAGGCCTATAGCTCTACAATAATAAATTGCAGATAAATACATTTTAAACTTTCCTTGTCAGTCTTGAATATTGTTTCACAGCTTTCAGTTGTTTAAGAAATGTTTATATGAATACCGCTCATCTCAGACTTTATTCCTAATACTGTATGTGCTCTTTACCAAAGTAATGGAAATGTGGAACTGGGCCTGGGCACGGATGGTGTCCTCTGGAATTGGCTCTCTTGTCTGCATTGATCTAATGTGGCAGCAGAATGAATTCTGACATTCACAGAAATTTAAATTTTTCTGCTTATGTTGAAGAAAAAATATCCATATTTATGGCATGCTTCACTATATCTAAGGAGTTCATCAAGATAACAAATCTTAAACTAGCCAAGTCAGTCCCCAGAATTAAACTAAACTGAACATTTTACTTGCAGAAGAAAAAGTTCAAATAATGTCCAGAGTAGGGAAGAACTCAAAACGGATGCAGAAAAACATCTCAGATGATTACAGCAAGTATTTGGTAAACTCAATGGGTCACTGGATTCATGCAGTTATTACCATGAATGGATGTGAAACTAAGTACTAAATTTACATGTCGTTATGTTTCTCAATATTTTTGGTGACTTTAAATCACTGATTATAAAATATGTTTTTACTATCATTAAATATTTCTATGGAGTTACCCACATCACATATCTCATGATCACATACTGTGTATAGATTGCCTGTTATGCAAAATTAACAGTTTCTTTTGCTGTCAGAATACATTGAAGAAACCTATATACAGTATAATACCTATTTATCTGTGTCTACCTCTGTGTCCGCACAAGGAGAATGAGGAAGTACAGACTGCCCATCTTCCTAGTGAATTATTCATTTTGTAACATATCACTGTGCTAAGGTACCCCTGCAGGTGTTTAGAAAGATTGAGGGGTCACTGTTTCACTGGTACAGAAATAAGAGAACTCTAGATATGTAATCTCAGCCCTACTACTGGCAATACTGAGAAACAGTTTACAGTGCTAAATGAAGAAGTTCTATTAACTGAATACCAAAATGAATCAGGGGTCTAGGTTACTAGCTTAGTAAGTAAAGAATATTAGATTAGCTTTATCCAAAAGATCTAAGATCTAAGGTTTGTCAAAATATACTGAAAATGCTATAATTTGAAGACAAGAAAATATTAATTTGAATGGAAACAAGTAGCTTTAGGCTGTGGTTTAAAACTAATACACTTTGCCTCATTAGTGAAAATATTCTCATTGGCTCATCTCAGTCTACTAGAGTAGTATTCATTTAAAGTCAATTTAAAGTAGCAAAAAAGATTAAATGCAAATGGCTTGCTAGGTACCGGTGCCATGTAATCATGTTTTCATTTTCTTTTAGGAATATACTGAAAAGAATAATGCTTTTTTTTTTCATAAATAACAATAATCTTGTAAAGCAACATTGAGCACACATCTTCACTTATCATGTGCTGCCTGTAAGTATTTCAAACCAAGAAAGAGACCTGGTGATCCTGCACTAATTCCTTACAATTTGATTTTGAGCAGGGTATAGTAGATTCTGTACAATGACCACATAATAACATACTGACAAGTCTAAAAATGATCAATTCTATAGGAACCATATTTTTACAATTGTTAAATGTGGAGCAGACTGGTGAAAATAATCACTGTTTATGTCAATGAAATTATGCAAATTAATGAATGGATTCAAATAAATATGAGTTCCAAATACGAATGAATGCTAAAGCTTTATACACCTCTGTAACCATAACCATAATACTTTTTCAGATATTTGACATATACTGTACAGTACAACAATACAACCAAACCAGGAACAAAAATCAGCAAATTAAAAAAACAACATTTTAGATAATAGTGAAAAATAAAAAAGGAAGCCCTATTAAGATTTGATATTTAAAAATGCAATGATCCCAGTCACTTTTAAAATTTACATTTTCAAACCCAAGAAAATTATAAAACAAGTAAATGAAGTTACCATCATTGTGCCTTTTTATCTAGGCCATATTATAACATATTTTTAAAACAACTTGGGTAAGAAAGACAAATTAAATACAAAATCAATTACCAGAACAAAAAAAAAAGAAACTATATTTCATAGATTTTGTTTTATCTTGCTTTATTAAATTAGGTTTTGTTACCAATATCACATCTTTACTTGACTGATTCTTGACTGGAACATACTGTAGCTATTTGTGTACATCATATATGCTTTGGTTAAATATATGTTATAGTACAAGCTTAACACTTCCTACCTTCAATTTAAAAAATGCCGTACATTTAATACAGTTATATTTAAAATACATGTGCGAAATATTGATTTATACAGGTAAGTGAATTTTGAAATGCCAAATGTCACAAAGTTTCTAATAGATTTAGGTAATGAGTTTCAGACAGTACTGTATATGCAGGATATACAATCTATTAGACATACTTAACAAAGATAATTCACATTTAAAGACAGAGCCTGCTACAATGTTGGTGAGAAATAAAAAATCAATACCATGAATCTCAGGTGAAAACCGACATAAATGGGACATGGCAGGTCAAATATTGCAGTTTAAGGTATTATTATAGACAAACCTGCAACCTGAGTCCCTTCGCTGATATGGACATCTGCGAAAAATGTCCAAACAATAAAATATTTCACTCTGCTTGGAATTGGGGGCTGTATATTCAACAATCTCAGTTCATGATTATTGAAAAAAACAATATAACAATTTAACAGATTCAAATTCCATATCTATACATAAATATTGTTTATATACTGTACATAAATATCTATACATAAATATTGTTTATATACTGTACATTTCTTATCCGTTCTGAAATAGTACAAGCCCTTCATTTACCAGTCTAATATGTATGCTGTGATAAGTGGTCCTCTCCTCTCTTTAAGCAGTCCTCTAAATACTTATAGTTAC
Source organism: Lepisosteus oculatus (assembly GCF_040954835.1). Classification (NCBI taxonomy): domain Eukaryota; kingdom Metazoa; phylum Chordata; class Actinopteri; order Semionotiformes; family Lepisosteidae; genus Lepisosteus; species Lepisosteus oculatus. The sequence continues at coordinate 30,840,642 of NC_090701.1, forward strand.
TTCTTACAGACTGTAACTGTAATAGACTGGATAAACGTACAAATAAACATATTTCTTGTAGAAACATTATATGAAAAGTGCCTCAAAATTCATAATTCTTCATCCTTGTACATTTGTCACTAAGCTTAACACTTTGCAAGTTCATGGCACTCAACTATGCTCGCTTATTTGGCAATTGAGTAATTTGAAGTAATTTACAGATAAATTCTCTTTATCCGAATGGAAGGGAAAAACCCGTTTTCAATAACAGTTGAATCATTCTTTTTCAAATCCATCAAAGACTAATTCTTATGCAAATGGATTTCTGCCTAAGCCTGTGGAATTTTCATTCTCTGATAAGAGCATTTTTGTTCAGTGGGTCCAAAAAGGAGATACTCATAGAGTATGTTTTATGTTCAGGGGAATAATAGCAAACTCATCATTTTTCCTTATGTATAGTCTCCAGGGAAAATTGCCTGAACATGACAATGAAAAATGGAAACAATAAAAGATAACTACTCAGACCGCCAAAGTGAGAAAAGACTCAGTATGAGTAATCATCTCTTTCCGTCATACTGTACTTTTTCTTTTTTTAACTTTTTTTGTAGCTGCAAGTCTTTCAGCCCTCACTCATGCAAAGATTTGTAATAAAATGTATAAAACAGAAAGCTTATTGGAAAGTCAGATATTTAGATTCGCAAAATTGAAATAAGCTGGTATGGAATTATCAAGGCAATGGATTGTGCTCTTGACTTTGAGAAAAAATAATTACATATCTCTGGTGGATAACAAAATACAAAGGAAAGGATACTCACTGCTGTGAAAAAAATGTGTAGTAAATAAAAGATATCTGATCAATTGACAGATGCACTTGGAATAAATTTGATGAAGGGCAATTTGAACAATTCCACATCTCAAAGGGTTGCAACAAGGAAGCATGTTAAACCAATTGAACCCTTTTAGCTTTAAAGGTCATAAGGGAATTTGATTCACATTCTCTAATTCCTCAAAGGTATTTTGAAAGTAAAACCACAGAACTACTTCAGTCTTTGTGGAAAATGAGGACACATTGCCACACAGCAATTTATATATATTATTATGTATTTAGGACTGAAAATAAGAGGCATCTTTTTGAATTATATAATAAATGTCTCAAATAATTTGTTAAGTCAATTTGATAAATCTGAAACTCCATGATCCAGCAAGTAGCAACAGGACGAGATTGAGGCATATTATCTATTAGAAGCCAGACAAGAAAGATGGAATGAGGAAGGACTTCCTCTTTTTATAAGATTTATAATGTAACCATTTTATACATTCTCTGAAAAACACAATCCAATAATTCCACTACATGGGATATACTGCAAGTATGGTCTCAAAGGTTTCAGGTTTTAAAGAAAAAAAATACTCTAACAGACTAAAAGAAGTGAATATTTTAATCTTACACAAAGTTAACTACAGGAAGACCTGACTCAGATATTTAAAATCCTCAAAGGCACTGACAAGGTTAACTCTACAAACTTCTTCAAAATACACATGAGAACACTCCATATGACACAAATGATATGTGTGATATCATTGTGATCTCATATGCTATAGGAATATGGGAATGTGGATCAAGCTGCCTAGCCACATTGTCAAAAGAATCCAGGGTATAGGCTTAAAAAAACATTAATTTACTTAGTTGAAGTATGTTTGTCTCTTTTCTATTGAACCATTACGATAAAAGCTATTGCTATGTATAGAAACTATTTTGAAAATATGCCAATCCTGGTCAGAGGTAAAGAGCTGTATTCTCAATAGTACCACTGGGACAGAGACAAAATAACCTTAGAAAGCATCAAATCTACTCCAGCTGACCATGATTCTTTCTGATTAAATTGACTGATGAACATGAAAGCATGGCAGAACCTACTTTTGAGTTTCTCTGATCCCAAAGATATGGGCACACAAAATCACACAATAAACAAAGGAAAGGGGAGATTTTTTGTAGACTTTTTCAGGCTCTGAAAATAAAAGAACAACATTCTAAAATCTCATCCAATATTAGCACCATATAATTTCCTTATACGCTAAATAAATCCTAATTAAACTAATGTAAGAATCAACGGAAACAACCTTTACCAAAATCCAATGAAATCACCACCTGCTGTGTCTATTTACAGCAATCAGAAGCGTGTTAATTGGCTTCAACTGCAGTCCCTTCCTCTTCTGGTCAACCACAGAATACTTAAGAATTCACAAAGATCTATGTACCAGAACATAGCAATGAATATAGGTTTGAAAAATCTTTTATTCAGATTTAATTGCCCATTTTGTCACTATTTGAAGAGGAACTGCAATGCTATTTTTATATTTTGGGATTAGAAAGAATCAGCATTGATGAATGTGTTTCAAACCACAATAAAAGTCAAATGTACACAATGTCTTGTAAAAACCTCTAATTTATATCACAAAATATACTACATTTCTGGGTATCTGCAGAGCCATATTCTGCGATTCAGAACGAGGCAACAAAACGTCTGGTAACATTATGCGCCCTGTGAGCAAGAAGGGGCTGCGTCACAGCACAATTCGTTAGAGCTCTCACTCTTTCTGGTCGCTGGCACACACAGACACAAAAACATACACTCGCACTCCATCAATTAACCTACCAGTATGTCTTTGGACTGTGGGAAGAAACACATGTGAATACAGTGAAAATATACCATCTCTACAATGATAGCACCCAGTGGCACTACCATGCCACCCACCAGTAGCACCACTACAACACATTTCAGGTAGAGCAGTGAGACGTAAATTCAACAAAGTCCCATGAAATGTTCAATAACCAAGCAGCCATTTAATTAGTCTAATTCAAATGACGGCACCTCCTACAACATTTTATAGTGGGTCACCATACTAAATTGTTGTTTCTTTTGGATGTTCTGATCCAAAGGGAAGAACACAACACACTGGTCCACCAATACAGCTTCAAAAATCAATGCAACACTGGTACAACTATATAACTTGAGCAGCAAAATTATTTTCTAAATAGCTCTCCCATCGCAGTTCTGGCCAGGTTAGCCTTGCTTAGATTTTAGATGTAATCAAGATCCAATCCCAGTGGGCAGTGATTCGTCGAATATACGTATATTCTCGGCGAAAATATGGCTATACGTATATATACGTCGCTGCGACGTATAATCAACGTCGAATTGCAACCGTAAAATCGACGACATTAATAAAAGCATATATAACGTCGAAAACACTTCTAACACAGTGCCTGAGGCTTTTTACTGTATATATCGTGTGTGCCGCAACTAGGAGTATACGGAAATCTGCACAGTGTACGAAGTAAATTATTTTCGCAGTAATTAATTTATTTACATGTGTATACTAAATATAGTAATAAATATAATAAATAAATTAATTATATATAAGTTATATATGCGTTTATTAATGTCGTCGATTTTACGGTTGCAATTCGACTTTGATTATACGTCGCGGCCTACGTATAATCGTATTTTCGCAGAGAATATAAGTATATTCGATGAATCTCTGCCCACAGCTTGACATACAAGGGTTTTGCGGAGGGGGTCTTGCCACCTGCCTGAAAAAAAACAGTCAAATGTTTGAGTGCCTATAGAGTTTCTATTTTTATTTTCTTGAGAAAATTTGATACCATTTCCTGGACACCCCGTCCCCCATCAGTGCGCGGTGCCCGGGGAAAAATCTGTAGGGGAGTGTCTGAAATTCTGAGGGGGGGTGACATTTCAGTTGAAACGGAGCTGTAGGGTGCAGCTACCCAAATGAAATCTCGCAGCTATGCCATTGATTAGTGCTTCATGATAGAAGATAACGATTAGCAATCTGGTATTTGCGATGAAGTTCAGTTTCACATTTTTTGTCACTCTCGTGGTTTGTATTGCCTGGAGCGAAAAGTATAAGCGTTCATTTTTGCAGCTACATCGATGGAGGTTCTGAATCGTAAAGAAATTTTTTTTGTAAAACCAACAGAAAGCACAGACTGCTATAACTAGTCCTAGTTATATAACGATTTTAAGTATAATGATAAACTACTGCAAGGAATCTAATGCACATCAGCACATAGCAGGGGGCACATAGCCGCAATGTATTATCAATGTTAAATTTCAACCATAACATCGACAACATTAATAAACGCATATGTTGATAAAATATCTAACCCAGCATATTTTCCGGTTATATACCACATTGCTAGTATTCGTTGGTCGCCATTTTGGCCACGTTTTTCAATCATAGAAGAAGTCCGCGAATATCTCAGCAATCCTCTTTGACGAGTAAGTATAAATAATAATAAGGAACAAGTTATAGGTTTATTCCATGCTGAAAAAAGAAGAAAGAGAACACAACGTTTCGGCCGTGGAGCCTTCTTCAGGTGTGAGAGAGACAGGGCAGTAGGCAAAGGTAAAGTAGCGGGAGAACAAAGGTTGGGAGGGAGGAGGAGTGAGAGGCGGGAGCAGGGGACAGAAAGAGAGGCCAATCAAGAGGTGTGAAGTCAGAATGGGTGCAGAGAGGTGTGAAATGAAACTTCCAATGAATGGAGAAAATTTAAAAGAACAGTAATCTGTCGTTAAGGGAAGGGAGAATGTGTGATCCTAACTGCAGAATAATTTTAGTTTCGGTGGTCTTTCTGATGTATGAGTTCGGAAAACCGTCTTTGAGAACACAGACGGAGAGATTAGAGTGGTCGTGGCCGTCAGAGGTGAAATGAGAAACAATGGGCTTGGAGAGATCTTTAATCTTCACAGCCCTGACGTGTTCTCTGAAGCTGTCTCAGAGTCTCCTTCCTGTTTCTCCAATGTAGATGGCTGGGCATTTACTGCAAGAGATACAGTAAATAAGGTTGCTGGAGGTACAAGATGCTGTCTGGGTGATCCGGAATTGTCCTGAGGGGCCTTGAATGAGTGTGGTGGTGGCTGTGTACTTGCAGGTGATACAGCGAGCTCTGTTGCAAGGGAAAGTGCCTGGTGTGGATGGTTGTTGGGGGTGGTCAAGGGAGCTGTGAACAAGGAGGTTACGCAGATTAGGTGGTCGGCGATATGAGATGATAGGGCGATCAGAAAAGAGGGCCCCAATGGAGGGATCATCCTGTAGGATGGAAAAGTTCTGGTTAATGGTCCTGGGGATAGGAAGTGTGTTAGGGTGGTAAGGAAGCACCAAGGAAATGCGGTTGTTATGGCGGGAGTTCCTGATCGGGTTGATGGTCCGGGGGGTGTTTTTGGCTCGGGCAAGGGCCCTGTCAATCACACTGCTGGGATATCCTCTGTTGATGAAAAATGAGTACATTTCGAGGGCTTGGTTCTCGAAGTCGATGTTGTCGCTGCATAGTCGTCGTAACCTAAGGAACTGTGAAAAAGGAAGAGAGTTTTTAGTGTGGTTGGGGTGAAATGAACTGTACAGGAGGTAGCTGTGTGAATCCGTGGGTTTGTAATAAACTGAAGTGGACAGTCGGGGGTAGTTGATAGACAAGTGGATGTCTAGAAATGGAAGAGTGGTGGAAGATATGTGAACTGTATATTTTAGGGACGGGTGGAAGTTGGTGAAATGGTGCAGGAAGAACTCGAGCTGATTGTTGGAGCATGTGGCGGCACCGACGCAGTCATCAATATATTGTTTGTAGAGGTCAGGGACATAGCCAGTGTAGGAGGCGAAGAAGCGTTCTTCTACCCAGCCGACAAAAATGTTGGCATAACTGGGTCCCATTCTGGTGCCCATGGCAACTCCACTGACCTGTTGGTAAAAGAGATTATTGAAAGAGAATGCGTTCAGTGTGAGGACCAATTCTGCAAGGCATACCAGGGTGTGGGTGGGTGGATCAAGCACTGTGCGTTTGTCCAGCGTGTGCTTGAGGGCCGTAAGTCCGTCATTATGGGGAATGATGGTGTACAGAGATGTGATGTCCATGGTAAAAATGTGGCATTCGGTACCCTGAAATTGGAAATCATTGAAAAGTTGGAGCGCGTGGTTGGTGTCTTTGATGTATGAGGGAATGTTTGATGTATTTGGGTATGAGGGTATGTTTGATGTATTTCCCTCATACATCAAAGACACCAACCACGCGCTCCAACTTTTCAATGATTTCCAATTTCAGGGTACCGAATGCCACATTTTTACCAAGGACATCACATCTCTGTACACCGTCATTCCCCATAATGACGGCCTTACAGCCCTCAATCTCTCCGTCTGTGTTCTCAAAGACGGTTTTCCGAACTCATACATCAGAAAGACCACCGAAACTAAAATTATTCTGCAGTTAGGATCACACATTCTCCCTTCCCTTAACGACAGATTACTGTTCTTTTAAATTTTCTCCATTCATTGGAAGTTTCATTTCATACCTCTCTGCACCCATTCTGACTTCACACCTCTTGATTGGCCTCTCTTTCTGTCCCCTGCTCCCGCCTCTCACTCCTCCTCCCTCCCAACCTTTGTTCTCCCGCTACTTTACCTTTGCCTACTGCCCTGTCTCTCTCACACCTGAAGAAGGCTCCACGGCCGAAACGTTGTGTTCTCTTTCTTCTTTTTTCAGCATGGAATAAACCTATTACTTGTTCCTTTGCAGCCTACGCATGCTGACGCAGCTACCCACCTAAATAATAATAATAATACTATCTGAAAACATAAAGATCTTACTTAATATTATTTTGATTAAAATAGTATGTTAATAAGCAAAAAATGGCACATAAAAATAGTGTGAAGGGGAAGATTACACAAAATCGTTTTGCCGTTTCTCTAATTTGAGAATCAGAAAAAACAGCATATGTTCAACGGGTCAATGAAAATAAGTATGTAACACATACCATTAACAGCGTCAATGCAAAACAACCCTTAATGTTATAGTACCCAATGGATTTGTAAAGTATGTGAAGATAATTTTCTCTGATTCTCCTAAAAATATATGGATATTCTTAGAAAGTAGAATTGCCTCAGCAAGACAACTTTAAGGAATAACGATATGTTTTTATGGAAAAAAATAATCGCGGTGTTATACTCCTTTCTGTGTGATTTCTGAAATAATGTTATTGTTCTAAATTTAACTAGGCAATGGTATACAGAAAATACCTGCGGAGTGTGACCTTTCTTACTCACCCTTTTAAAGTTAACAATATTTTTATCGCAGTCATTTTGTTCTTTTAATCAAATTAGATTATATAAATGTAAACAGCAGAGAATCTCTGTTAAAAATAAAACTGATGACAGGAATTGCGGGAAATTACCCAGCGTACGGTATGGTCTAAAAAGTGCAACAGTGCTGTATGTAATTTATTTACACAGCTTTGCATACAGGGGTTTCGTGAGGGGTCTTGCCACCTGCCTGAAAAAATTGTAAGTATATGTTGATTTCTTTGAATTACAATATTTCTATTTTTATTTTCTTAAGAAAAGTTGATACCATTTCCTTTTATATTCCATTGGCCTTATAGTACCTTACATACAACAGTCATTATTAATTTACTATTTATTTGCATGTGTTACAATTATCTGTAGGTGCACATCAGCACGCAGGGGGCACACCAAATCAGACTTTATGTCAAAGCACTATTTATCCCAATGGAGGAACCGACGTGCAGAGCTAAATGCTCTTGCAGAATCCAGCAGTGATGATCAAGATGACAGTTTTCACATAGATGACACCAAGGACGAGAATGTGGAACAATCATCTGGTTATATGGGTGCTTGTGTCAGTGATGACATTACACATCAGGATTCAAATGATTATGGGTACACTGAAGAAGTTATTACTTCTGAAGAAGAAATCTTGAATGAGGTTGAAATTTCTGACTCTGATGAATCTGATGTAACTGACCCCAGTCCTGAATCTACTGACCTTGTAGATGAGGCACAGACTGACCCAGCAAGGCCAAATCTATCTACTGAACTTGTAGCTTGGTCTGCAAAGCATGGTTGTAAAAGACAGTGTTTCAATGATTTATTGGAGATATTGAGACATCAGGGGCACAAGCTTCCAAAGGATTGCAGGACTCTCCTACAAACACCCAATAAAGTGCAAATCAGTGATAAATGTGGTGGTCAGTACATTTTGAAGAAAGATGTGAAGACGGGGGTTTGAATTTAATCCTTTCTGTAGGGGGTTTAGACTTCTAAGTCACAAGCTGGGGTTTATGGCAGGGTTAACTGATAAGGATTGCAGATGTAAGCTAGGAACCCCCCTGGGTGTAATGTTAAACTGACCATTTGTCCAGAACATCGTAAACTGGCCAAATACCATGAACCCCCCTCTTTACCATCAGACCGAGTGACGTCAGAAACGGAGAAGAAAACACTATATAACCCAAAAGTTTGTAACAGTACGGCGAACAATACTTCGGTTTTGTTGTTTCTTGCGGGAAACAAGACTTCGGCTTTATTGTTCCTTGCATGCAATAAACTCATCTGTTTTACTTTATCTCGGGATCAAGAACCTTATTTCTTCTGTTACAACAAATTACTTTGGATTAAAGAAAGGAATCCTGAAAAACATATCTTCTTCTAAAACATTCCAAGAAGGCATGCATTCTGTAGACCTGTGTATCAATGTTGATGGAGTTCCTCTCAAATCTACATCTGTGCAATTTTGGCCTATTTTGTGCTCTTTTCACCAATTCCAGCCTTTCATTGTAGCATTATTTTGTGGAGGGTCCAAGCCTGAATCAGTTGATGATTATGTGAGTGACTTTTTAGAGGGGTTAAAATTACTAACCAATAATGGCATTCACTTTGAAGATAAAGTATTTAATGTTACTGTGAAGGCTTTTATATGTGATGCCCCTACACGCTCATATCTGAAATGCTGCAAAGGACACAATTCGTACTTTGGCTGCAAAAGATGCAAAATTAAAGGGAGCTGGGAGGGAAGAGTTGTTTTCACAGGGGAAGAGGCATGTAATGATCGTACAGATGAACAATTCAAGAACTTTGAGTACAAGGAACACCAACAAAGACTTTCTCCCTTATCTGCTGCTGGAATTGGGTGCATAAGCCAATTCTCCCTTGACTACATGCATCTAGCTTGTCTTGGTGTTGGTAAAAGAATTCTTATTTTCTTAAAGCAAGGACCACCTAAATGTCGACTGTCTGTCAGGCAGAGGAAAGAAATTTCGGATAATTTGGAAATTCTTCGCGGAAAGATGCCTGGGGAATTTGCTAGACAGCCAAGATCCCTCTCAGAGGTTGACAGATGGAAGGCAACAGTTCCTTTTGTATTCGGGCCCCATTGTGTTTCGTAATGTTGTATCAAAGGAACTATACACCTATTTTCTGATGCTAACAGTTGCTCTTTCCATTATGTTGGACTCGGACGAAAGAAAGAGAAATGCCTATCTCAACTATGCCCCAAAACTGCTTGATACTTTTGTTGACAATGCTCAGCATTTGTATGGACCAACATTTTTTTGTATATAATGTGCACAGTTTGAGACATCTACATCAGGATGTGGTACAATTTAATTGTTCCTTAAATTATGTATCTGCATTCCCATTTGAAAACTTTTTACAGTCCTTGAAGAAACTTGTGTGGAACAGTCATAACCCTATAGCTCAAGTAGTAAAGAGAATGAAGGAGAAGGAAAGAGTTCAGAGCAACTGTGAAGCATCTGGCTCACGGATGTATATTTCGTCAAGACAAAAAGACTGTTGTTTCCTGTTGGATAATGAGGACTTTGCATTTGTGAAGGAGAAAAGAGCAGACAGAAGTCTTCTATGTGATGTTGTAAGACAGACTCAGACTTGTAACTTCTTCACTGAACCATGTGAGTCAAAACTGCTTAATATTGTATGTGTTAATAGTCTGGAGGTGCATGCAAGGGAGAAATTCCTCTCTGTAAAAGAGTTGCACAAAAAAATAGTGTGTCTCCCATATGGTGCTGGTTATGTCCTTTTCCCTCTTCTACATGGCATAGAAAATAATCCTGTTCCATGAAGAAGTTGCAAGTTTGATTCACACAGGATGCTTCTGTCTGCTCTTTTCTCATAGTTAAGTTTAAATTTTAAAGTTTGTGAGGAATTGCATGTAGTGAAAGCCATCTAACTACAAATGTATAAATAAAGCAGAATGTTTATTATTGTAAAATAATTATAAGCGGACACAAGTGTAGTAATCAGCACCACCATCTGAATTAAGACTCAAAATTAAAATGTGTATGTCTGTTTCAGGTGATGTGGACACGCGCTGTTTGGATAGAGCAGGAGGGGGAGGTTGAGGGAGTCTTGCCCTTAAACTGGGTGGATGCCCAAAGAGAGTATGTGTGGTGGCCGAATGATCCAAAGCAGGCCACAAAACTATACAAAGAGAAGGCCAACCCCAATAAAGATACTTGGGTTACCTTCAAGCTCATTAAAGTTAAACATACATCAGGTATAGCTTTCTTTGAAAATAAGAGCAAATTCCTGTTAATTATTATAAATTCCGATTGAATATTTGCAGTAACTGTCTATGTACATGTATAAGTGCAACAATACCTTTTTCATATTTGTAAATATAATTATTTGTAGACAAGAAATCAGAGTGTGATCACTTTGATTTAACCACCTCTGTTACGGATGCTGAAGACGACGATGAGACACCCAATCCAAAACGCAAAAGTAAGAAGCGGGTGTTCTCCGATTACGTTGATGGTATGTAAAAGTAACAATCTCAATAGCTATATTTTTAACCAGTTCTTAATATCAACTGATGCCTCATTTAGCTTGTACCTTGTTATTGATTTTTTTTACAACTCTTTAAAATAAGTCATTTTGAAAGGTGTTCTGTATGAAAATGTTAAAAATCTTATCAGATTTGTTGATAATGGAAATTGCTAAGAATTTTTGTTAGCTTATTCTATGTTAAACTAATTTTCAGTATTATATTGAAATATGATAATTTTCTATTATATTACAGACTTTGATTCTGATGCTGCTACTCCAAGTAAGTCCATTTCTCTGCCTTCAAAGTTCCCAAAATAAAGGAAATAAAAAGTTACAGATCAAGTTGATTAAATAATTTAATTTGATATGAAATATTTTACTGCCAAATTTTTTCTGTTTAGAAAAGAAGAAGCCACCGAAGCTGCCAGTGCCACCCCCAAAACTGAGATTCTCTCCTAGGAAGAGTGTCTCCCAGAGCTCACTCAGCTATTCAAGTACGCTTAAAGGTAGGTTATTGGGATTAAAGTTAAAATGTTTTCTTAATGTCCTTAGAAGATAACCATCATCAATCATATTTAAAGACAAGTTAACACCATTTTTTATGTTATTGAAGTCCAACCATCAAAGGTGAGAACCTCCCCAAGGAAAAAAACGGTGCCGAGTTCTGGCTTCAACATTCTTGAAGGTATTACTACATTTTTTGCCTACATCTAATTACTCTATGAAATTGAGATGAAATTCACAAGTTAATTTTTTTTATTACGTCTGAGGTTATGTCACTGTACTTTACTAAGTCTGGAGAACTGTCTACCATAAGCGAATTATATTAAAAGATTATTGGACTGGTGAACATTTTACGTCCATACTTAAATATTAAATGAATCTGCGATATTATATTAACAGCCCAGGTAGTCCAAATTGTGACCTCACTACACAAAGTTCGAAGCCCTAAGCAAGTTATAAGACCAAAGTCTTCAACGAAACCCCAGAATCACCATGCCTCCTCAGCTTCCCACTCACCCTCGCCTTCTCCCTCATCTCGATCAGGTGAGGAAATAAGGCTTTATAAATGTTTTAACACAAGGCTTTGTAGACATGAACAATAGTACATTACTTGTATCATATTGATTAAATTATTAAATTTAAGAATAGTTTATGATCCCTCTGCAAATGATAGATTTGATAGGTATGAGATTATTGTTAACTTTTTAATTTCTAGTATCTAACCAGGATTGGCCAGATGGCAGAAATGTCAAAAAGTATGTATTTTTTATTGTATAAAGTAATAAATAAATCTACCCATATTATACTTTTACACAGAATGTATTTTAATTATGTGTAGGCTCGTATACAAAATAAAAATATGTTGTGTTTTACCACAATGCTACAAACGACACAAACATATTCAAAATTGAAGCTATGTTTTTAATAAATACACCAATGGAGTTTAATTGACATTGTTTATAGAATCCTAGTTCAATGACAAACTAAATGACTAAATTGAAATATTAAGTTATGTGATAAAGTAACTGTTTTCCATAACTGAATTCTTTTCAGAGTCTCCCAGGCAGAAGACCATGTCCAGACCAGAAGAGAAGAGAGAGATATATCCTCTTTCAGAAGGAAGTAAGTACAGTTAATTTGAACTACAAATGTGGAATTTTTTTATTTTTAAGATTATAAATTGCATGTAGCACATTAGCAACACTACAGTAATGCTAATGTGACAATAGTGTAAGAAAATCCTAACCCAATTCCTTTAAAATGCTGATATAAAATGTAAATTATTTCAGAGTTTCAGAAGCGGGTATTGGGCCTTCTGATAGAGATGAGGGATGACTTGAGGCGTTTGGGTAGGTCCACAGAACTGGTGGACTCCCAATTCCACATCAGGAGGCTGACCACAATGGAAGAGTTCTGTGCATACGAGCAAGCACTTGACAGCATGGACAATCAAAACCTGCTGGTATGATATTATATTCTCACTGTGGTGTAGAAAATATTCACTACTAATATTCTAGGTTTCAGATAGGTCATAATTTTATAGCCTACATCTGATTAATATGATCCATCTCTGGCATACGTTCATATTTTTTGTTCATAATGTATAATCTTGCTTATCCTTTAATGGCAAAATAAAGTGTTTTCATGTCCTAAAAAGTTACTACAATTTTTTTTTACTTTGAAAAATGGTTACTTTGTATTTTTAGATGAGAAAATACTGCAAAAAAGTGTAGTTAATACGTGAAAATGTGTTTGTTCCATGAATGTGTAAATGGGTATATCTGATTAGTTGATTAATGAAGATCTAGTAGTAAAAATAGCTTCTAATATTATTTCTAATATAATATTATTTCAAGATAAACCAACTTCAGAGAGTAGGTGGCAGTGATGTCAGAGAGAATGTTTTCACAGTCTTGTCAAGGTATTGCTTATTGATTTTTTAAAATGTTTTTACATTACATTTTTACTTCGATCAAATTAACATATCCACAGAATTGAGCTTATAGATACCTATGTGTTAACCACTGAATGTGCAAGGTGTAAAACTGCAAAATTGTCTTTTAAAATATAAGGATTACAGTACTACATTTGATCCTAAATATCTGAGTAAATAAATGTTGAGTGGAAACTCACTTGAAAAAATGTCTAAACTCAGTGAAAATTTGGTTTTCAGACTTATGACAAATGAACTGATGACAGAATTCAACTTCGCTGGCACAAACCGAAAAGATAAACAACAAAAGAGGGGCCTGGGAGACACAAATCTTTATAGAGTAATTAAAGGTACTCATATTCTATGTTGTACTTTCAAACTTTGGGTACTCTTTAATTCGGAAAGACTTTATTGCTCAATTGCTGTGATGCAAGCCACATTTTATCAGTTTATTTCAGCTTTGAGCTTAGTAAACCTTAATGGTTCATTTTTGAGATTATACTCAAGAAGATATTAACCATCATTTATTTTAGTAGTAATATTATATAATTTTCTCCTAGCTGCGGTACTGAAGTCCCACCCTACATCGACAGAAAAAGATATGAAGGAGCACGCAATGCGTTACTTGAAGAATGCATATGCAAGGCAGGGGGCCAGGAGATCTGGACATTGAAAATAATAGGTTTCTGGTCCTGTTAGGACAATTAGATAGGGTTTGCAAATGGTGGACAAAAATAGTCTTAACTTCTATTGTAATATTTTTTTTTCTTGGAAATATAGAAGTTGTACATTTTAAACTAAAGTTACCCGTATAATAGACCTCTAACCATATACGTATAATAGTCCTCTAAAGTTATCCGTATAATAGACCTCTAAAGTTATCTGGAACTCCAACCATATATGTTTAATAGTCCTCTAAATTTATCCGTATAATAGAACTCCAACCATTTATGTATAATGAACGTCTAATCATAGACGTATAATTGACGTATAACAATAGACGTATATTAGAATTTCATTCTAGACGAATTGCGGACCACATTTAGACGTCTAAGGTATGCATTTAATAGACATATATTATATGTCTTTTGCCCACTGGGATGTAAATGAGTGAAAATTGTAATTCTTTAGTGTATGTTAATTTCTTACCTACAACCCAAAACCCATGACAGAGGACCAGAGGCCATATATTAATTCCTTTTTGATTACACAGATTTTAAAAAAATACTAATTCCGAATCCATTTAAAAATCAATCATATTAGCCCTGAGGCAACAAAATGTCTCCAAGAAGATTTAAACCCTTTTAACTTCTGCCAGAGAAATATAATTTCCTTTGTTTCACACATTTCTTTACTGAAAAACAGTTGTTGGAAATGGAGTTCTTAAGTCTTGTATTTTATTAGTTGGAATAGTTTTTGAGTGTGTTTTTAATAAGCAACCTTAATTTGGGACTTAAAAATAGATAATTTATTATTCAAAAATAAATTTTACAATTGTAGTAACTATTGGACCTTCAGTCCTTTGAAGGCAGGAGTTGGCCTCTTCCATTTTATAAGTGTACACTCTCTGACATTGACACTGAGTTTGTCACAGTTAAATACAAATCTTTATTCTTAACCCTCACATCTGCATAAAGAACAATACAACTTAAACAAAGGGGTTGTCTTTACCCATATCAAATACACACTGTAAAATAATATTTACTGTATGAACAAATATTCAGCTCTAACTCTTTTTTTGTTTTTTTCTTGGAATTTAAATACTGTATATTCTTAAAATCAATCTATTAAACCATTTCATACTTTGTGCCATTATATTGTAACATTGTATTTACTGATTTTTTGTTTGGAACAACTAAACATGGCTCTGAATAATGGTCCATGTAGGCATTGTTTACTGACTTTTGACACAAAGGTTACTTGTACTAGCTGTTTTACTGTAAACTGAAAGAAAAATTAGTAACACATTTTAAATATTACCTACTTATGTAATGGCTAATACGATGCAGGCAAATATTGGCTGTTGTGCAGATGGGTGTTGCACTTACAGCAAGTAGTGGATGAAGTGATTCCACCATTATTGTAAAGTGATTTGTGATCATTTGGGATGGAAAGTGCTATATAAATTGATTGAGCATTCTTACTTGACTGTAAACCTACACTAAGGTTCAAATAATTTTTACAAGGCGGTTCTAAAGAGTGTTTAAAATCCACAGGAGGTGGTGCATTGTATTGATATTTTCAGTTTGTAGAACACCTAAGAAAATAATAATATAAGAACAGAAAATTACATTTTATAACTAAGTAAACATGTTGACTCCCAGCTTTCTTAAATGAAAACAGAATAATAAACTCAATGTGATAAAGTGAGAGATGAATCAAACCCCCATCCTGACTCAAAACCCAAGTCTCAGTATGGCTTTGAGCAAAGAAAGACACCTGTTAATTGAAAAAATGGCTACAGAATCGCACAGCAGGTCTGAGTGAGTCTTTAGCACTGAGACAGAGTGGAATTCCATGTGAGGAAAAGGAGCTGTCAGGATAGGCTCTGGGTGGAATTAGCCACTCCTCTGGGGCTAATTAAGAGACTTATAAAACTAGTTGGGAAGGAAAGGTTTCAGTCTGTGTCTAGGTTCTAGCTTGGATAGAGAGAGTGAGAGAGCTCCAATGAGAAGTTCTTGCTAGTGACAGATTGGGCTAGCTTATAGGCATGAAGGACTCAGAATTCAGAAGGCCACAAGGTAGCTTTTGAGAAAGCTATAGCTTGGGCTGTAATGAAGGTAATCACAGATTCTATACAGACAGGCTGCTTGTCATGTTGCTTGTTTGCCAGGCCCACTGGGGACAAAGTGTGCTACCAGGAAAGAGGATTGGCTTGCCATGTCAGAGCTTACTAGAGGCCTCAACACACGTACAGCAGAGAATTTCTTGGCATAGTAGCAGTATATCTTCCTCCTGTAGCTGACAGAGAAAAGTCTAGGTGCTACAAGTTGTCTTGAATACTAAGGGCTGCAGATAGATTAGTAGTATTAGAGAGAAAAGAAACACATTTTTGCTATATACAGTAGATGCACCCCTGGCCAAATTGGACCAGTCAACAAATGAGTGATGAGATGTATTAAAGTGAATATCCTAATGTAAAGAACTAGTAAAGAAAGAATTGGGCAACAACGGGTAACCTGGATTAAAAATCCTTTGCCTGCTAGTTAGTGAGGAGAGATTACAAGGTGTTGTGGGATGAGTCTGAATTAATTAGAGATTAGATAAGACTTTATTGATCCTACAGGGAAATTGACGTGTTACAGCAGTCCAGCCCAAGACAAGCAAAAAAAACAGACATCAGAATAGATGAAAAATTAGAATACATACAGTAATACAAAATAAATATTAAATAAATACATAGGTGTGTGGAAAATATGCTAATAGTCACTGTAAAAACAATAAAATATGTGCAAAATGTGCATAGGTAAACACAGATTGAGTGTCCAAAATAAAGTACAATGGAGCAACATGCTGTCCATAGATGAGCAAATGAAGGGCTAACAGTCCTAGCCTAGGGCAGCGTTATACACTCTGACAGACGACAGGAGGAAAGACCTGTGGAAATGTTCCCTTGAACACCATAGCTGGAGCAGTCTGTTGCTAAAAGTGCCCCGCTGCCCAATAACAGTCCCATGAGGCGGATGAGAGGCGTTGTTCATGATGGCTGTGAGCTTGGTCAGCATTCTCCTCTCAGCCACCACCTCCAGGGGGTCAAGGCTCAGCCGCAACACAGAGCCAGCCTTCTTGATAAGTTTATTGAGTCTATTTGCATCTCTTCTCATGATGCTGCTGCCCCAGCACACAACAGTGTAGAAGATGGCCGCTGCCACCACTACTTCATAAAAAATGTGTAACGTGTTCCACACACACCAAACGACCTGAGCCTCTTAAGAAAATAGTCAGCTGTGACCTTTCTTGTACAGGGCTTCAGTGTTACCAGACAACTCCAGCTTATCATCCAGGTCTACCCCTAAGTACTTGTAGGACTGCACCCCCTCTATGTCCTCACCCTGGATGGAAACAGGGTTCAGCGGAGACTTATTCCTTTGAAAGTCCATGACCATTTCTTTAGTCTTGCTGGTGTTTATCTTGAGATGGTTAAGATGACACCACTCCACAAAGTTGGTAATCAAGCTCCTATATTCCTCCTTCCTCTCCTCTCTAATACACCCCAAAGTTGCAGAGTCATCCAAAAGCTTCTGCAGATGACTCAGAGTAGTATCTGAAGTCAGAGGTGTAAAAGGTGAACAGGAATGGAGCAAGGACAGTCCCCTGTGGAGCCCCAGTACTGCTAACAACCTGTTCGGACACACAGCTCTGTAGCCGTACCTACCGTGGCCTGCAGGTTAGATAGTGTATAATCCAGGACACCAGGGGAGTGTCCACCTGTGCTGCCCTTAGCTTATCTCTCAGTAATGGTGGATGGATGGTGTTAAAGACACTGGAGAAGTCAAAGAACATAACTCTCACAGTGCTCCCCGTCCTCTCCAGGTGAGAGTTAGCTCTGTGTACCAGATAGATCACTGCACCTCCACTCCCAAGTGTGACAGGTAGGCGAACTGCAGGGGGTCCAGTGCTGTACTCACCAGGGTTCTGAGGTGGTCCAGTACAAGCCTTTCCAGAGTTTTCATTAGGTGTGATGTCAGTGCCACAGGTTTGTAGTCATTCAAGACTTTAGGGTGCACCTTTTTGAGTACTGGCACCAGGCAAGATGTCTTCCAGAGCATCGGAACCCTTTCTTATCTCAGGCTCAGGTTGAAGATGTACTGCAGCACTGAACCCAGTTGGTCCGTGCAGATCTTTAGCACCCTAGAGCTGACACCGTCAGAACCCGCTGCCTTCCCTGCATGGAGTCTCCTCAACTCCCTTCTGACCTGGTCAGCTGTGATGGATAGGCCGAGGAGGGCAGGGGAAGATGGAGTAGGAGTAGGAGGGATCACATTATGGGGTGACTGAGGACATGAAGAGGGTGTTTGGGATGAATGCCTGTGAGGTGAATGGACAGTGGACCCTGTATTGAATCTGTTAAAGAAAAGATTCAGCTCATTGGCCCTCTCCAGGCCTCCCTCACTCTGTTGGCCGCCGGATAACTTTTATCCTGAGATCTTCCTCATGCCATTCCACACTTCTCTCCCATTGCTCTCCATCAGCCTGTCCTCTATTTTCCTCCCATAAGCCACCTTGCTCTCCCTAACTCTCCCCTTCAGCTCTTTCTGCACTCTCCACAGCTCCTCCTTGTCACCTGCCCGAAAAGCCCTCTTTTTCCTATTTAGGACAGCCTTCAGATCACTGGTGATCCAGGGTTTATTATTGGAGAAGCAGTGCACTTTCCTAGTGGGCACTGCACTGTCAACACAGAAGTTTATGTAGTCAGTGATGCAGTGGGTAAGACCATCAATGTCACAGAGTATCTCCCAGTCTGTTGTTTCAAAACAGTCCATCAGTGCATCATTAGCCTCAGCTGACCATCTCCTCGCTGTCCTGGTGGTCACTAGTTGTTGTAGTACAAGAGGCTTGTACAGAGATAGGAGATGAACAAGGTTGTGGTCAGATCTTCCAAGGGGGTGAGTGATGAGGAGCTGTAAGTATTCTTGACATTAGCATGCAGCAAGTCCAAAGTCTTATTATCTCTAGTAGGGCATTTAACAAACTGACTAAAAGTAGGCAGAGTAGAGGAGAGCAAAATATGATTTAAATCACCAGTTATCAGGAACAGGGCTTGTGGGTGACGATTCTGTAGTCCAGCTGCGTCGGCAGAGGACAGGACATACATCAACACAACAATAACATGCGAGAACTCCCTAGGTAGGTAATATGGCTGCAGGCTAACTGCTTGTAGCTCAATGTCCGGGGTGCATAGCTGTTCTTTTATAGTAATATGATTAAAGTTACACCATTTGTTAATCACAAAAACTGCCCTCCTCCTCTCTTTTTACCACTCTCCTTGATTTTCCGAACTGCATGCACCATCTGAAAACCCTCTACTGTAGCATTAGCGTCAGGAACAAGTTCGTTCAACCAAGTCTCTGTGAAGCACATAATAGAGGACTCAAGATATTCTCACTGACTCCTCCATCCTGTTGGCAAAAGATCGTACATTCATCATTATGATGGAAGGTAAAGAAGGTTTATACCTTCTTTTTTTAGCCCAACACGTTGCTCCGGATCTACAGCATCTGCTCTGTTGTATTAGTTCTCTGGGGATCTCCAATCACTCACCTGAGAACACTGCCAACTTCTGTAACATGAAGAGATGGTCTCTGGTGTAAACAAAAGAGCCCGGTTTGCCCATAGTACACGCTGGTTTAAAAAGTTGCTCAGAGACCGTCATAACTCAGAGAAAAAAAAAACTAAAGTAAACGATATTCCAAACTATAACTAATGTAACTACAGGTAGTAACAACAAAAAGACACACAAATCACAAAGTAACCGGAGCTGCTGCAACAGGCTGCTACATTCATGGCGTCATATTGTAATATTCCTAATACTCTTTGCCCTGGTGTTAAGCTAGTATGAGATAATAGAATTACAGAGGCAGTGTGATCAGACTTGACTTGTGTGTAAGGCTATACAAGGGAAAACCAGTAGAAGGAAAAACTCCACATAGTCTTCCCTAAGAGGGAATTAACATGAGAAAGCCAAAGCCTGGTTTCATTAATGCTGAGGTTGTAGGAATGTAAGAGTCATGCTATGCTTTACAGTAGCTCAATGTAATATATCAAATTCTTACATGTAAACTACAAAAAAATCAATTTAGCTTTGACTAATTTTAGTTATGATTCATAAGTAGACTATTAAGTAAATGTTAACATTTATTAGAAGAAAATAAAAACAATAAGTGAAATTTCATTAGATGCAGATTTGACCTTCTATGATCTTCAAACCCAGTCCTAAACTTCAACTCATCGGTGAAAAACCTTTCAGCAAAATCTTTTTTGCACCAATTTATTACATCTTGTTATATCTTCTCCTAGTCAATTGTGATGAACATAATAATGTTTTCTAAAGGTCACATGAAGATGTACTGCACACAGAAGGAACTAAAGCTGTAACATCTGAATTCCATTATACTTTATTTTAACATTCCTATGTAGTAAGATAATTGAAATGCATATACTGTACATTATTTAATAAAGTGATATGTAAATACATCTATGTAGCCTGCATATAACATTTTTGATGTATATACAGTAGATTTTCTGCAATGAAATCCCCTTCATTGTTATGAAATATGTGTATACTGTACCATGGTTTTCTATGACATGACTAATTGTGGTATACTGTAGATACATTTCTAGAGTTACAATACTGTTGCAATATCTGGACTGGCAATGTTACGATTTGGCAAGGGCAACAGCAACCCCTGTGGCTTATCGAGCATCTGTGAGCTTGCAATGTTGTCACTGAGAGCTGCACCATTTTTTTATCTGATCCTAGCTCTGCTGTAAATGCTTTCCTGCTCACAGTGTGAAAAAAAGACAGATGTATTTTTCAGTGGAAGGTGGGCATATGTCTTCATCCTATGAGAATATAAGAGCTATAGTGAGGAGCCAAGCTTACATGACAACTGGTGATTAGTAAATACTAAACCTTAAAAAACATGTAATAACCAAAAATAATATATATATATAAATAACATTCTAATACTAAAAAAAAACAAGACATCAATATATACTGTATGACCAGAAATCCCTTACAAGGAAACTGCAACTGACACATCACAGTATGTCAAAGATGCAAATTAAATCACCTTTTAAGAGACACAAGGGATGACAATCTGCATGGGAGGCTAATTGACTCTGGAAGATAGAAGCTGAATGAAATGCAAACATATTCCATCAGCTCACCAGTGTATGGCAGTTACTGTATGACACAAAGGGAAAAGGGTGTGATGGAATCAAAACAGTGCTGAACAATGAAGACACTGATTTAATGTGAAATCTGCATGTGGAAATGTTAATTAAGTAAAGCAGAAGTAGGCTGACAATGAATCAGAAGTACAGTCTGCCTCAGATTCTTCTGATTAGTGCAAGAAAAACAGATGAAAGTTCATGTAACTATCTCAGTAGATATCGTACTTATTCTTAGTTTAACGACTGATTTCTGAAGTGGTAATCACTTATCCAGTTTATTGTGAACAATGTCATTACTCTGAATTGCACTAGTGTACTATTACAACAAATATTACAACAAATATTTAAATATAAAGAACTTCTAAAACAGACACAAATTAGTTTATTTCATATTTGTAGTTTCTTCAGATTTAATAGGTATTCACTATAAAAATCTAAAACTGAGGGTTTTATGGAAATAAAATATCCATTTGTGAAGAAATGTTCTAAGAACTCTTGAGTTAGAAGCTAAAAGATAAGATACTGAGTTAGAGCTTAAAAAAAAGACATAAGGGAAAACATCTAGCTCTTGACAGATGGTAGCCAGTATCATTACTTACTGTAGATATCCCAAATGAGGCAGCAGTCCTTTTCTGTTGAATCTGTCACAGATGATTTTATTGTGTCTCCACTAAGATTTAACAGAAGCAAATGCAAAGTTACCGTAGCTCTGATAATGAATCACTGTATTTATAAAGCATGTGCTCATTTGTATTATGAATCTAAGTTTCTTAAGGTATGATAACACTATTATGATTATATTATATGTCCTTATAGCGGAGCTACTTTGGGCACTGTGACATCATCGCCCTCCCTGCGCATAGCAGGGACCACAGCTGCCTGGGTTGAGGGAGGTCTCCTTTAGTTAACTCGACTGGTTCCCTGTTGCACCGGAGAACCGGGTCTGCGCCCAGGTATTTCAGGACGAAGCAATGGAGTGAAGTGGCGAAGGCAAGAGCGCGTGCAGAAACGGGACAGTCACATTGGTGCCATGACCCAGCTGGTAGTGTCCTTCGCCAAGGCGAAGTCAGCAGGGGAGGGTATAACGGAGCTAGTTTGAGCATGGTGATGTCATCGCCAAATACCAGGGTTCGTGCCCAGGTTTTGGGGGTCGAACCCGCAGGATGGAGCAGTGAGGGCACGAGCCCACATCCTCACAAATGTGAACTAGAACATGATCTAGTATGAAACCAGAAAAAACTATCAACTGTTGCCCTGAAATGATAATGAAAAATTGATTAAATATATATATATATAATAGTTGATTTCTTCCATTACATCATGGTGCATATAATGAAAATGTATTTTAATGAAAAAAGATTGATATTTTAATCCTGCTTAGCTGTTGTATATGATGCGATGCTTTGACTGAGAATCCCATACTTATGGGTAGATATATAAGAATAAAAACCATTAATTTTAACATTAACTTGAAAACTGTCTATACTCAATGTTAGATCAATCACAAAAAGGTCAATCAATATACTGAATCTATGTTTTTCTGATTTACTTTTTTATGTTTAAACAAATTAATATTCTTTCCAGGAACATTATGATAATCAGACCTTAATTGTCAATTGAAATTAGTCTGTCACTTTCAAATATATTATTTATATATTCCTGGCATATCAAGAGAATAAATATCTCATTATGATTATCTGCTTACTAATTGGTTATTGATCTTAGGGCACCATCATGCTGGTTCTTGAAGGATCCAATCCAGACATCAGATTCAGTATAGCAGGATAATTTCTCAACAGCTTTGCTGAAAAAGGGCTTCCTTCTCCATCTGCCTCTGATAGTTAACATCAATCTCTAAATTTTAGCTCTATACATTTTGAGCACTCCATACATAAATGCAGGATTTTAAAGAATCTATTAACACTGATATACAGTATATGTTGATACTATATCCTTCTGTAGCAGTCTACAATATTTTCAGTAGATCTGGAATGTACAGTATTATCTTTACTGAGCTACTGTAATAATGTGATAGACGGTATCATAAAATACTATCTAGTATGAGATAGTATCTTTCCACTTTCTTGTAGATACAATATATAAATAATTACTTGATGATTCAATCTAGGCTATTGTTAAATAAACAGTACAGTAACTCCATTTGTTTGATAGATTCACCAAGATACAAGAACAAATGACATAATAAACGGTATTAGCAGCCATATCGCCCTGCAACTCACAACTGGCAACCCACTGAAGCTAAGCAGGTGTGAGCTTGGTCAGTACCTGAATGGGAGACCTCCTGGGAAAAACTAAGGTTGCTGCTGGAAGAGGTGTTAGTGGGGCCAGCAAGGGGTGCTCACCCTGCGGTCCATGTGGGTCCTAATGCCCCAGTATAGTGATGGGGACAGTATACTGTAAACAGGCACCGTCCTTCGGATGAGACGTAAAACCGAGGTCCTGACTCTCTGTGGTAATTTAAAATCCCAGGGCATTTCTCGAAAAGAGTAGGGGTGTAACCCCAACGTCCTGGCCAAATTTCCCATTGGCTCTTACCAATCATGGCCTCCTAATAATCCCCCTCTATGAATTGGCTACATTACTCTGCTCTCCTCCCCACTGATAGCTGATGTGTGTTGAGCGTTCTGACGCACTATGGCTGCCATCGCATCATCCAGGTGGATGCTGTACATTGGTGGTGGTGGAGGGGAGTCCCCATTACCTGTAAAGTGCTTTGAGTGGAGTTTCCAGAAAAGCGCTATATAAGTGTAAGCAATTATTCATTATTATAAAGGACCCTATTAATTTATATCTATTTTCTGCATCTAATAATAATATCATCTAGATCCAGATAGCTGTAGGTAGAAACCTAGTTGAGTTTAGATACCAAGATAGAAGGATTAGAAAACATTTTAGGTGCCAAAAACAAAATTCAAAACTTCAACCAAATTCCAGACTAGGCAAAAACATGACCGATGAAATTTGGGTGTTGCATCCAGAGAACACAAATATAAATTACAAATACAGTACAAAATGGAAAACATTGAACTTGAAGAAACAAACTGAAAAAGATTGTCACAATTGTAATCCCTCCTCTTAAGTGCGCTCTGGCTTTCACGTTTTAGTTGATTTTGTGCACCTGCCTCCTATCCAGCCCCTCCTTATATAAGCCAGACACTCACACTATTCCAAGCTCTGCACTGGAAGACGGACACGTGGAGACCCGCCTGCCACCATGTCGCCCTACGCCCACGGCTTGAGGGCATACAGTAGGGGTCGTTTCGGCTAAACGAAATGACCCCTATGCCCGTTTCGTTTAGCATTTAACAATTAAAGGGAAATTTTAGTAGCTGATCATTAAAAGAAGAGCAGCATAACGCGTCTGAAGGTCATAAACTATATTAATTTAGGAACATATTTTGTAAATTTTATATGGCTGGTATTGGTAGTTTTCAAAAAGTACACATCAGTAATCCACTTTCTTCCTAAACATTTTAAGATTTAAAGTCTTTCATTCGGTTACATACTGTAGTTATTTTGGAATAATTTTTATGTGCTCCTTCTGATTATATTACGTTTATATACTTTGTAAAAAGTTATAATGTTTTAACATTTCCTATGAATATTTGTGCTCGTTATTGCAGTAAAAAAGTCCAGAGAAGATAAACAATACTGTATATTCCAATGCTTAAATAAATGTCCTGCACTGAATTTTGTTTAGTTTTGACAAATGTTAAAGTATTCAACATCCTCATTAGCACTAAACAAAGGCCTTTTTCAGAAATAAAAAAAGGAACCAGGATAAACAAGTGGGAAGTATTCAAAAGTGAATTTAAAACAGAGCAGGTGGTACATTTTTTCACAAAGGGTTATGGGACTCAGAGACAGGCTTCCCAGTCATACTGTTGAGAATTATTTACTTAAGGGGCTTCTTTCAAGAAATGATAGGGTGTAATCCTTGGCTCAAAAAGGTGTTAGCAACCAAATAAGATACAGTACATGGGCTGAGTGACCCAATCTAGCTAATTTGTAACTTAAAACAAATTGTTAGTTGCATTTTTTTATAGAATTCTTCACCCTCTACAGTATTTCTCTGCTTCATATTGCTTTAATTGTTTATTGCTTGTATTGTCTGGTATGCATATTTTGTGCAAAGTTCTGTACTTTCTAAATTACGATTTGCTTAGGAAAAAAATACAAATACAGACAGTACTGTGGCTGGATAATTTTTCACTGAGTTTCATTAACTTTAAGTGAATAAATAACTATTCAAGGAACAATGAACTGTATTATTAAAATAATCAAAGTGAAAAATGTAAATCATTATATATTGAGAAACTTTTACACTCCAATAGCAGTATTAACATATTAAATGAGTATTTGTTCAATCAAAATAGGCTGTTTTTAAAACTAGCCCATTTTAATTGCTAGTATATTCATTGATAGAAGTGTTCACGTTTCAGGTTTATTAGTGAAGACTAGTACTGTGTGATTTAAAAATGAGTTATTCTGCTTTATAATTAGATATAGAGTATTTGTGAAAGCAATGTGAAATATAAGAAACTTAACATTTGTGGTGTTTTCATGAGGAATTCACATCTATTCTTTTCAGTAAAGGGACATATTTGTTTGTTTTTGTTGTCTTTCCCCCCTGCTCTGCTGCAGGCATAATAAATCTTTGGTGACTGTGCCTTTGGACATTCCTCTCCTGTCTGAGCAGTTCTGAGGTCAGTACGTGTTTACTTTGCACTTACTACAGGCTTGAGCCATCTCTAAAAGTGGTCAAATATTAGATCAGCTCAAATAACATTGTTGTTTACACTGTCCTAAACCAGGTAAGACACCAAAAATATTTGTCTTGGGCACAGTCTTTGATCAGTACAATGTGAGCATTGTAGTATATCAGTATGGGTGTTTTATTCAGCCAATTTCCTGTATCTGAAGCTCAAGTACAGCAACATCAATCCATCTCAGAATGCCACTTTTCTGCATTGGCCACTTTATACTGTATTATAACACTCTATATTTCATGTCATTGCTGTTCATTTACTGTATGCGTTAATGCACAATTGGGCTCCAATAAACTATTGTACTGATAAGCATTCATCGGAGAACTTTAATAGGAGAGAAAGCTTAAAAATACAACTAATGTGTTGTGTACTGAATAGTACAGAACAAGCTTAATGTCATAAATGATGATAGGCTGTTAGATGTGAATTTTATAAATGTTACTATTTCACACAGTGCTCTTGAATCCCCCAATTTCCACCCACACCAATGAATCATACTAAATAAGGTTACCAAGATGATTGTGTTTGATAGTTTTATCACATTTTGTGAGTTTTCAGTGTGCTAATGAATTTTAAAATGCAATGATTGGTGAAAGTTTACTTTCTCATTTTACATTTTCTGTTGATAACATTAATGGATTGCATATTTAGATTTACAGGCTGTTGCAGGTTAAAAAACACATAGTGAAATTATATAACACAAAAGCAAAAAAGGCCTTATAATTAGCAATTGACTGAGTTTACCAAAAAATATTTTCCTTCCAGGAATATGAATAAAAACATATATTTGCCTGAATTTTTTGTCTTTTACAAACAATTAAATACATAAGAGATTAAATATCCTGTCTCCAAAAATGCAAAACTCCTCTATAATATTTGTATATTAATATTGTGTCCTAAGAAACATCTTTAGAAAAAAAATCCACTTTCCTGGAAGAGGACTACCATTCTCATCAAATGTTCATTTTGCAAGATTATGACCTGAAGCATGTTCCTTTCTCTGGATAAAGTTCAGTTTTGGTGGAGACATTTAGAGGTTGGCAATGTTCTCATAAAGTCAAAGGGTGTTTAGTTCTTAAGTGGAAAAGGACATAACAAGAAAAAAATCTGTATCACTCCCAAATTTATTATTATTAGTTGTTGCAGTAATTTAGTCAATGCCCTTATTCTGAGAACATACAGTTCATACAATCCATATAATAAGTAGAAAAACAAAATAGGTAATGTGATCCAGCAGACAATTGAATAAATCACAAGGTATAACACATCAGGTCTTTTACTGTGCAATTAAAACTCTTAAAGCTTATACTTCCCACTCAATTTCATTTGGGTGTGAGACAACATAAGCTGTTTTAGAGCTTACAGTATGTGGTCTTTTCAAGGGGCCATCTTGCTCATTATTAACACCCTTAATTGTGTCCAAATGTTCCTGTTCTTTCACAGATGCCAAACCGACTGAGCTATTAAATTGCTCTCAACTACCCTATATGCAATTCTCTTCACAGGTGTTTAACCAGGGACTCAGAAAGTCAGTACATCCTATTTTGTTAGTAACATGAACATACAGTAGTTTAAATCTAAAGCAAACTAACATTAAAGCAAATGAACAATGCAATTTGTTTATTACCGAAAACTCAATTTGCAATTATATTTTCTGACTCTGTAAATGCAGTTTTCAGAAGTATAAACATCAGAAGTCTAATAACATTTTTAAATATGAAAACCCGGATATACTCTAGCATTCTGTATTCTACCTAGAATTATTTTACTCTATAAGCTTATTGTAGTCTCCACCTTGTGCAGTATGTTTATTGTTAGCATGTTATAATGCAAAACAATAATACAGTTATACATAACTTTGTTATTTTTTACTTGACATTGAGTTTGTTTTAGTGTCATAGATATGCATAAAAATATAAACATTGTATTATGGGTGGGAATAAAGATTATTTTAAGATCAGGTTAATTATTTCTGAAGAGCTGAACAGATGAAGATGGTGAATTGAAAGGAATTGTCTTTTAGTATTTTTACTCATATGCACACACACACAGTTTTAACATTCTACTGAAATAAAATTCCCATATGAGGTCAAATTAGCTCCAAACCAAATATTATGACATTGATAATGACATTTTATGGTACATAAAAAAATACCATTCACTGTACGAATGTTTGCATGTCATCTGTTTGAACTACTGCAGTTCTCAAAATGTATGCCCACATTCAGTATATTACTGCAATAAAGCCCAATTACTCAATACCTAAGAAGTTGCATTTTAATTGGCATGCCCTATCTGAACTAGGTAATTATAAAATGACATTCTGTCCACAAAATACTCCCCTAGTGGAACTTCTGTGGTTACTGTCACAATGCTTTGCTTCATACTCACTAAATAATAAATAATAACAAAGAAACTCAACATATTGTAGAGACAAAAATGTCTTTTGTAGATAACAAAAATCAACAACATTTGCATCATAGTCACCTTGCCATTAAGATTTATAGATAGACAACAACAAAGTTGTTATATTTTTTCTCTCCACCCTGCTCTGTCATTACAGATAGAAACACGGCTTTGTACAATACCTTTGTTCAAGGCCTAAGTCCTGACCAAATAAAGAAGAAAATGCCATTAGAGAAGTTTCAATTCAAGTGAAATAAAAATATAGATAAGGTGAATTTATAACTGTTAAAACAATAAGTAAAATGTAGCATTGTACAGGAATCTGCAAGAAGTCATAAAGAATACATAAGTACTACAAATAGAGGTCAGTAAATTCAATGACTTCTCCAGGTGTGCCCTTCAAGTGCACATTGTGACATCTTTAGCACATAATTATGCCAAAATAGAAAATTGATTTTGCAATAAACAGAGGTTAGCTGGTATAAAAAATCAATGCAAATGTACAAAATAGTCTAAGCTATTTCTTATTACAGTTTCTATAAACAAATTATTATAATTATATTATACTCACTACTGTCTCTTTAAATATTTAATTTGACATTTTTTATGGAGAGCTTGTTTCATGTTTTATACATGATATACAGTAATCATGCCTGCTTCCTTTTATGTATCTTAACCTTGTTATTTTCTTACTTCTCCATAACAGGAATGGGCAAAATGTCAACTACAGATGGAATTCAGGATGATAAAGTAATGTCTGAAGGCTGAAAATAAACCTAGATATTTGGTATATATTCGATATGGTTATATCCCATGTTATTATCTTAGAACTTGCAATCCACTGCTCAGGACTTGTAATATAATATTACAAAAGAGAAATTAAATGACAAAGTGCTGCATTTTCAGCAGGGGTGGGGAACCTTTTTACTGCCAAGGGCCATTTGGATATTTATAACGTCATTCGCGGGCCATACAAAATTACTAATTTAAAAATTAGCCTGCTATATTTGGTCAAACATTTAATTAACTCACCCCTAATGTGATGGCTGGAACTGCCTCTCTTTGGTGAGGCGTGTGATGTTAGCTGGCATTGATGATGTTGCTACTCGCAACTGCTTTTCCAGGTTTGCGTCGGTGAGTCTGGAGCGCAGTCGATCAAACAGCCACTTGCTATCATTGAGTTCCCTGACAGGTTTTCCCTTCATCTCCATGAACTGCTTGACTTCATCCCGCAGTTCATAAAACACAGTGTGTTAACACTTTCGCAACGTGTACACTCCCAGTCTGCCTGGAACTGACTGTCCTCTGAGTCACCGCAATACAGGCAGATGGGCCACGGGCAGCTGGAGAGAAGCATGTGTGTCTGTCTCGTCATGTACTCGAATGTGTCATTTCTATCTCGTAATGGACGTTCCTTGCTTGTCCCTCAAAATGTACGTTATTATTATGATTCACGTAATATAAATTTATGTTGCAATGAAAAAAGGTCCTAGATTTATTGAATTTCAAGTCCTGTCTGCATAGGGCTGGGCGATATGGCCAAAAACATTATCACGATAAAAAAATTCATATCAGTCGATATCGATAATTATCACGATAAATGTCAAATCATTATTTCTTTCAAGTTTAAAGGCAGATTTTTTTCTCCTGAGTGAAAGTTGAAGAAACCAGACAGTTAATTGGTGAATTAAACAACTCTTTATTTTAAGAACACAACACTTGCCAAACAGCAGAAACAAACAGATTAAACAAATCTGTTAGCTGCCCGGTCTGCAACACGCACGCGCACTCACGCAGTATTTAGTGCGCATGCGCGTATCATGCATTAAGCATGAACATTTATTGAACTTTTGTTAAAATTATATCGAGGAAAATTATATTGCGATAATTATTGTTATCGAACTATCGCCAGGCTCCTTGCTGCGGTTGCCTTTGCAGGGCCAGACCAAATGATTTCACGGGCCGTATATGGCCCGTGGGCCGGACGTTCCCCACCCCTGATTTACAGTATGATGTATAAAATGTACAGAAATATTAAATGGATGGTGTCACGATTATAGTCCCCCCTCCTTAAGGGTGCTCCAGCCCTTTCACTCAAGACTTTATTCAGTGCACCTGTTTCCCATTCCCAGCCCACCTTAAAAGCCAGGCGTTGACGCTCATCCGGACTCTGCATCTGATTTCCATATCGTGTGAGTCAGGGACCTGGAAGCGCCTGGTCCCGTTAAGGTTTTAATCTCCGTTCCCGTTCCCTGTCCGCCGGTTCCGATCCGGCCTTCGTGTTTTAACTCCGCGTTCTGATGGATCTCCTGGTTTTGGACTCACCCTTGTGTTTTGGATATTCCCTAAGGACTACTCTTTTGGATTGTTCGCCTCGGCCACACCTCCCCCGTGCACCAGCGCACCTTGGACACGCCCCCCTGTCTTCAGCCCCGTTTTCCTGCATGACGTTTCCCTAGTGTTTCCCCACTCCGTCGGATTGTGTCGTCCGCATAGGGTCCGGAAAGAACTGTTTGTTACAGATGGAACATTAAGCAGTGTACAGTATGCACCTCAATTATCCCAATTTTATGTTAAGGTTTATGTCCTTGTTCCCAATCATATGGAGTCTAAATGCAAGTCATCAAGACAGTGCATTGTATGGTGATCTAAAACAATTAATAACTGCAAGGCACCTGTGCCTTATAGGGGCTATCAGCTTTTCTGGTTGTTGCAGCTGTCATCTGAAAGATTATGGAAGCTGGGCATTGGTTTATTTGAGTGTACATGCTTGCACTGAAGTCTAGCGTCAGAGCAACTTTTAAGAAAATCTACAGTACAACAATATTTGTACCTTGGCATCGACAGGAGAAGACTTGACCTCATGAGCATTTTGTGTGTCAGTATTCAGTTTGTGTTTTAAAATTAGTAGTATAGACATTAATATTTGTATCCTCTACATTGTGCCAACATTTATGGCAGTAAAATAGCTCTCATGGTCTTTCAAGTCCAAATTGACATGATGGCTGGAAGTGGCAGTTGTATGAGTTGCACATAGAGTACATAGAGAGGATCATCTGACACTGGCTGCCATTGTTAAGCTGATCAGAAGATCAAATCATGACGTGTCACCTTCATAAAGAAAGCAATTTCAAATTCTTTGATAACAGAGGTTTCTGTAAATGTGGTCTTGACATTCTATTTTTCTGAAAACTGTAAATGTAAACAAAGACAAGGAAATCAAGTTAAAACATTAACTTTACACACTGAGGCTTACTGCATTATTCACTTGTTTAACCCTGACTGATGAATATACCCTACTGTGCGTACTGGAAGATTTTCATTTTCAGCCATAGGTCACAGAAAAAATCTAAACCCATGGCTGCAGTTTCTAGGATTATGTTTATTAGGCAGTTGCTTTAACCAATTAAGCCACAGTGCCAACCCAAAGTAAGCTAATACAAAATTGAATAAAACTGGCCATAGCTTTTCAGCAGCCTGTTTGTATTTAGATATAAAAAAGGTGTGATATGGGTGTAGGAAACCATATTTACAATCACACGACCCATTATCAATGGAATAAATGCAAATATAGAAGTTTGTTTCACTCCATGATTATTTGCATCATTTATCTAGATGGAGGGCAGTTTAACTTTTAACTGTGAAAATCACATAGTTTCAAGATTTCTAAATCCTTACAGCTCAATGTAGAATTCCTGTGGGGATTTTTATTTTTTAATAGCGCATTTTCATATTATTACAAATCAGCTTAAAATAGTAAATGTTGAAAATCTCTTTCTAATAAGCCTATCTGAAAAAGGTTACAAGTTACAAGAATCTATTCCTCTAGTGAGACCAAGCTTTAAAGTTACTTATTCATTATAAATAAGATTTAAAATAGTTAATTTTGTTTGGAAAAATGTAAATCAAAATCTTAGTTTATTTGTTGCATAATGTAAAAAGGCGGATACCATTCAATATCTTTCTAGTTGTTTTTCACAAAGCATACAAAACGACAGATGGCCTGATTCATGTAAATGGCATATACTTATAAATTCAGTCAATCATCAAAATCAGCTTCTGAAACAAAAACATCAGTTCTCTTGATTCAAAGTACTGTATATGTAAAGCTAGACAGATGGCAGAGTACAAAAAATACTGTATGGGTCTAAATGCCTTTGTAAATAAACACCAATTAATGAACTGTTATAGTTATTGTTGTAATTATATTTTTCTGGTATGTGGAATCAGAGGCAAAAACTTCAAGTTACTGGTATTATTTTAAAATGAATTATAAAATTATTTTTAATACTGTGCTTGGTTGTAGTAGTACCGCACCACAGAAAGAATATTTTGCTCCTTTAAAGCCAGTACAAAGAAAGGAAACGAATCCCTTATGTGGAACCTGACAGATATTGAACAAAATTGTATCAATAAGCGTCTTCAGACTCATGAAATGTGCAGGGATGTGGGACACAAGAAAAAAATATTTTGAAGCATTCAGGACAAAAGGCACAAGACTTTTTGGCATAGGGAGTTGGGCTCTAGCTCAAATGTGGGAATGGCTTGCATCAGTAACCTTACTTAGATTTTTATCTGATGGGTATGAATGGGCATTTTGATTTATGCAAAAAGTGAAAAGAGAAAAGATTAAGTACATTTTTCACATGTACCGAAAAAAGAGTATGAAATGAGCGGGCAACATCATAACCCAAAAGCTTGTCCATTTTGAAGAAAATAGCATGTATAATTAGATAGTGCAGCCTATAAGGTAAATTTTGTGCTGCAAAGTAGACTTTTTTGCCAGAAAAGATAATAAATGATGCAGCTGGTATTTTCTAAGACATGAGCCAGCTAAGGCAGATGAAATTTATTTAGATATCACCACCCTCTTCTCTGACGCAGACAGATCATTCAATTTTCCTGATATGAGTTCCTTCTTTGTTTTACTTTCTATGCACTTTGAGTCAGCAGAGGTTTACTCTTGCAATATTTTGGCTTTCAGTACAATTCATTTTACTGTAGCAAATTAATGTAGGCAGGCCTTTGTGTATAAATGAGTACACCATTCTGTAGAAACATTTATTCTGAAATCTAGTTACTTTGCAACATGTATGGATTTAAAGGTCAAATTATAAAATATTACATTGTGAACCAAATTCAATCTTCACACCTTTATTATTTACAAATTCCACCACATTGCAAATTTCCCTTTTTGCTCAACTTTTAAAGTTATACCTAGAAGGAGTATCATACAGTAGCTTAAAATGTTCAATTTTTATGAGGGCAGCAAATTTAAACTTTCCTTTCTTATGAATACTATTTTAAGAAGACATTTTCAATCTGGTTTGAAGGCTTCCAAGTAAATCCCTACCCATCTACTTTAAGATGGTGAGTGAACTGTGGATAAATATAAGAAGAAACTAAAATGATACCACGTCACATTTATAGTTAATTGGCTAAACAGATTTTGAAGGTCAGCTGGTGTTTTGAAAGATATTTTGTCAAACAGCTGAGGACCTATTATGGTATACTATGTTATATAAACATTGTTAATTGGCATATTGCTAAAAATGGTGAGCAGGCATCATGGTTTACAGTATACAGCCACTTCAATTTTTCCATATGTTACAGTACCTGTACTGTCACTGGAATGATACGTACTGTTCTTTGGAGTTAATTGGCCTAACAGTCTTTAAGCATGAGCGGTTTGCATAAGAGACCTTGTTTTGCCAAAATACTGATGATACACTGTTGGCAGGAAACTATTGCACTAACTTGTAAGGTGCAAATTACAAGCAGCTTTTGTTGTTCATGATATCTGCCAAGTTTCGATTCAATCAGTAAAACTGTTCCAAAGACAGAAGCTGTCTGAGTTGTGAGAAGTGCAGTCATCTCGGTCTGTACAGTAACAAAAGTGTGTCAGATGTTAATAACTTGCACAGTACAATTCTATCAAATTTAGAGTTATATTGGAAAATTTTTTACACCTGTTTAAATAGCAATAGTTAGTGTTATGCGTCATTTATTGACATCAACAAATATGGTAGGTGAGTGATAATATTGGTTCAAGCAGAAACTCCATTGAAATATATACTGTATATTTATCCTATTGGTACCACTATTATAATTATGATGTTTGGAATGAAAAAAATAATTGAGCCATTTACATAATAGGCTATGTTTTTCAAAATGGATTTTGACTCTTCATAAAATCAGTGTAGTATCTCTTCAGTTGCAAACATTACAAGCATTGATTAATTCTGAAATCCTCCAAGTTTCAGTTCAGTGTCATACAAGAAGAAACTTTTAAAATGATTATCAAAAAGTTTGCAAGTTACAAAGTCAGTCACATGGTATGATATAGATATTATAGATGGATGGATTATTAAGTTGATAGGCAGTAGTCTGGTAATGATGGAGATTACAGAATTGTGTGACAATGAAGGATCTATCTAGAGCTTGGGATATGACATCCTACATATGAATATCCTGAATGTGCACTGTCATGAACATTATGATTATTTTTGTGATATAAGGACAAAAAAGCTTATTTGGGACTTATTGGAAATGGTTTTGCAAAAGCTTATTGAGACATTATAACTTGAAGCATAGCTTAAGTGAATGGAACAGAGACTGTCTTATTATTAAATTATGACTCCTCAACAGATCTTCTTGGACCTTGTTAGAAACATAGCAAAGAAAATGACACGAATGAATGTAACATCAGATGATCACTGTTCCAGAGAAAATGGAAAGATAAAAGAGGTGTAGTGCTATATATCAAAAACAGTATTCAGGCTCAGGAACTAAAGCTAGAGCAATCACACATCTCATCACAAGAATCATTAGGTAGATATAAAGGTAGGACTATGGTATCACCACCAAAATCAAATGCTGATTAGAAATGAAGACTGTATAATCAAATAATTTACATGCAAAAGAAGTTGTAGTCGGTATGGACAACTTTCCCAACATAGACTGAAAAAAACCTATAGCAATGTCAGTAGCAGAAACTACAATGGTACTGTAGGCATGGTTAATGATTGCTTTCTTCCTCTGTATGTCAGAGTACCTATAAGAGAAAATGTTTTTACAGATTTTGTCGTTATAAACAATAAAGGTAGAGTTAGACAAACAGAGATGAGAGAAAAATAAGGGAACTGTGTTCATCATATCCTATGATTTGAAGCATAATTTAAAACTGTAAAAGTTTTACAAAGGAGTCAATGCAAAATTTAATAATTTCCAGAAAGCATACTTTGAAGGAATTGGGTAGGAATGTGCTGAATGACAACAGTTTAAACAGACTGTGTTTCTATCAGACTCGTTCATTCTGGAACAATGTTTTGCGAGCTAGTGCTATCTTGGCACACGGCCACACCACCATTCAACTGTCAGTTAGAGCCAGTTGCAATAGAAAAGAGTTCTGAAAGTAAACCTGTATCATCTGCAGACAATTTACAACCAAGCCCACCTCAGGTGGTACAAGATATTTAATTTGTGTTCTCAGAATACCCAAGCCTCTGGTAAAAAGCTTGTGGTCAAGTGTTTTACTCTGAATCTCTGCTCACCTCTCTAGCTTTGCATGCCCTGCTTGGATTTCTCTTGGACTCTTGACCCCATTTTCTCCTCCTTTTCAGATTTCCCTAGCTCTCTGCCTCTGGTTATGAACTTGGCTTGTTTCTGGAACTCTGCTTGGATTCTCTGCTTGGATGCTTTGTTACAGTGTCTGCTCAGCTACAAATTCACTTTGTCCCTGATTCAAGGCCCAGAGCTGCTTTTGCCTGCACCACGCTTGTCTGTTACCCACACCACTCTGTCTGCAGCTTCTCTGTTTGTTTTTTCATCCCACACATGAGTTCACCTTATGACTCAGACTGCTGCTTAGTTACACCTTGAGCAGCTTTCAATTGCAAAATAAATTTATACCAAAGGTGAGTAAGTTAAAAGCTTAAAACCAGCATCCCAAATGGTTTGACAAATCTATTAGGAAAAATAAAAAGGTAAGAGAAAGCATTTTATCAAATGATTAAAAAACAAAGGATCCAACAGAAGGAAATCAGTGAATAACAAGCATAGGTAAAAAAGGGATTTTAGAAATGACAAGAAAATAAATTAAAATAATTATAGAAATGAGGCTAAAATAAATAATAAAAAGTCATTTCAATTTAACAACAGCAAAATATATTTCAAGGATGAAGTTAAATATTACCAGGATGGTACTTGGAAACGTTTAATCAAGATAAATGGCTGATGTATTAAACAAGTATTTCAAGCAGATGTTCGATAAGGAAGAAGTAAACAAAGTCCCTCAGGGAGTCAAAGGACAAAGTTGTGAAGTAAATTGTATAAACAGAGAAAAAGTAGAACTCTTTCAGGTACTGGAAGAACTCAAGATACAGAAATCTCCAGGGTCTGGTAGTTTTTTGCTGTGTAAGGTGAAGCGGCTTTGTGAGAAAGCCACCATTATAGGTTGGAATGTCAGGTCCTGTGGTGTAAATTTAAGCCAACTGCCTGTTTACTGAAAAGACTTGAAGAATGGAGCACAGCTGGTCTGAATAATTGGCACTCAAAAGGAGAAAGATTCCATGTGAGGTATTGAACCTTTCAGGATAGAGTGTTTAGGCGGTTTCAGTCGATGTCTAGGCTCCAGCCTGGAAATATAGAGAGTGAGAGCTCTTGACAGTATTGGCCTTATTGGCCTGTGGGACTCAGCAAGCTAGGGAGGCTTGTACACATTAGGCAGTACTGTGGAGTATAACAGGTTCAAGACAGGCAAGAGGCATGACAGTTCATTTGCCAGGCCCAATGGGGATGAAATACACTGCTGAGAAACCAGATAGGCTTGCCAGACCAGGACTGACTAGAGGAGGTAACGCCAGAAGTAGTAGCTCACAGCTCCCCACAGCTGAGACAGATGAGTACAGCAAAGAAAGCCCTGTGTTTAACTATTGGTAGACAGATGGCAAGTACTGGAAACTGCGAAACTGCGGAAAGTTAGTGTAGATTTATTGCCTGCTGAAAAGTGAGAGTGAAGAACTGAGTTGAAGTGAATAATGTCAAGATTGAAAATTGGATGACACAAGACATGACACAAGAGTTAATCAGGATGAATTCTATTTCTATTTATACATAATGAATTAGTGAGATCTCATGATTGTGATGAGCATGTGTGTGAATAGTGCCAAGGGAAGACCAACTTCCAAGGGAAGATTGTGCAATTGCCCAAAAGGGGACCAACATATAAGAATTAGGATCTCAGAAGGGGTCAGAAATTATAGGATCTCCTATATGGAAGTAATACCCTATGCAGTAATACTATGTAATACTATGCAGCGATGACTCTGACTTCGAGAACCAAGCCCTCAAAATGTACTCCTTTTAATCAACAGAGGATACCCCAGTAGTGTGATTGACAGGGGCCTTGCCCGAGCCAAAAACACCCCTCGGACCATCAACCCGATCAGGAACTCCCACCGTAACAACTGCATTCCTTTGGTGCTTCCCTACCACCCTAACACACTTCCTATCCCCAGGACTATTAACCACAACTTTTCCATCCTACAGGATGATCCCTCCATTGGGGCCCTCTTTTCTGATCGCCCCATCATCTCATATCGC
Source organism: Lepisosteus oculatus (assembly GCF_040954835.1). Lineage (NCBI taxonomy): Eukaryota > Metazoa > Chordata > Actinopteri > Semionotiformes > Lepisosteidae > Lepisosteus > Lepisosteus oculatus. The sequence continues at coordinate 30,878,403 of NC_090701.1, forward strand.
GGCCCACCTAATTTGCGTAACCTCCTTGTTCACAGCTCACTTGACCGGCCCCAACAACCATCCACACCAGGCACTTTCCCTTGCAACAGAGCTCGCGGTATCACCTGCAAGTACAAATCCAACACCACACTCATTCAAGGCCCCTCAGGACAATTCCGGATCACCCAGATGGCATCTTGTACCTCCATTAACCTTATTTACTGTATCTCTTGCAGTAAATGCCCAGCCATCTAGATTGGAGAAACGGGAAGGAAACTCAGAGACCGCTTCAGAGAACACGTCAGGGCTGTGAAGATTAAAGATCTCTCCAAGCCCACTGTTTCTCATTTCACCTCTGATGGCCATGACCACTCTAATCTCTCCATCTGTGTTGTCAAAGACAGTTTTCCGAACTCATACATCAGAAAGACTACCGAAACCAAAATTATTCTGCAGCTAGGATCACACATTCTCCCTTCTCTTAACGACAGACTACTGTTCTTTTACATTTTCTCCATTCATTGGAAGTTTCATTTCACACCTCTCTACACCTATTCTGACTTCACACCCCTTGATTGGCCTCTCTTTCTGTCCCCTGCTCCGGCCTCTCACTCCTCCTCCCTCCCAGCCTTTGTTCTCCCGCTACATTACCTTTGCCTACTGCCTTGTCTCTCTCACACCTGAAGAAGGCTCCACGGCCGAAACGTTGTGTTCTCTTTCTTATTTTTTTAGCATGGAATAAACCTATTACTTGTTCCTTTATACCCTAGGCTATATTTGCTTTGAATAAGTAACAGTAATAGATACACACAGAGCTTATCATATGTTGCATTTGATAAAGTCCTGCATAAACAAATTAATTCTCAAATTACCAGCAATTAGGGAAGCAATAGTTTTTGGATTAAGAATAAGTTGACATATAGCAAACTAAGTGGGCTATAACTGGTATGCTATAATAAGCAGAGTACCACAAGAACCTGTACCAGGACCACAGCGCTTCTTGTCCTGTTGAAAGGTGAATTTGTACCCCAGTTTTAAGTATTTAGCAGACTAGAACAGGTTTTCCTCTAATATGAGCCTGCACTTTGTTTTACCCATTTTTGCTTTTATCCTAACAAGTTTGGCAGTACTTGCTGAAGAGAAGCATTCCATAAAACAATATGGCCACCACCATGTGTGACTGTACACATGGCCTTGCCTTGGATAAGTGCTTTGTTGGATCTGCAAAAAACAGAACGCTTGGAATTTAGACCAATAAAAATCCACTTTGGTCTCTTCTGACCGCAGCACCTTTTGTCCCTTTATGGATGATCACTCAGGTGCTGTGTTTCAATCATGCAAAAAAACAGTTTTCCACTCTGCCATACAGGCCAGCTTTGTGGACAGTCTCAGATAGTGTTGACTGATACAAATTTTCTTCTATCCCAGCTGCTGATCTCTGTAGCTCTTTCAAAATTATCATTGGTCTCAAAGTGGCATTCCTCACCAGTTTCTTCCTTGTCCAGCTGCTCAGTTTGAAAGGATAGCCTGATCTATGCAGTTTTCTTTTAGCCCTGGTCTATGCACCTTCCATTTCTTGATGAATAGAATAGACTATGCTCACAGGGATACTCAAAGAGTTTGATATTGATATAATTTGTAACCTTCTCTTGATCTTTGTTTTTTAATTACTTTACCCCACATTGTTTTCAAAGCTCCTTTGTCGACATGGTTAAGATTCAGAGGCAGGTGTTTTTATTTGGAAATTATGAGTACTATTATTGTGCAAAGACACCCATTCTGTGGTCATTAAGGTCATTTTGTGCTAGCAATTTAGGTTTGCCATACAGGTTTGCAAAAGGTTTGAAAACATCTGCAATCATTACGTTTTATTTCATATCAATTATCTGTTTACTTACAGTACTTCTTCGTTTTTTTTGCATTGCATGTATAGGTTGTGTATATAAGAAACACTAATTGCTACCTGAAAGTGTCTTTGCAAGTAAGTCATGCAAAGACTTCAAGTTTAAAAAGAATACAATCTGAAAACTGTGCATGGGTCTGAATAATTGTGCAAGTTGTATAATTATGAAAGTGTAAGGTCTGTAGGTGTCAAAGAATTACATATTCCCTGACATTTTTCTAAAACATTTTCACCTCTTTCTCATTTTTTCAGTGAGTGGAAAAGACACATTGTTAGCTTGATCAATTTTGTTGTAATGAAATTTAATGTATCAGAATAATGGCAATTACTGTGCTTTTCTCCTAAAATACTGTTCTAATTGTGGTTGATGAACAACAGACATTGAGTTAGGAGGAGGTTTGTAAAATTTTTCTGACAAATCTCATACATTAGGATTACATCACTTTTGTTCACAGAGAATACAATTTTGGAAGACCATTTAAGATTGTGAATTGACACAAAATCAACTTCTGCTGTGTTTTATTAATAGATTCTATGTTGATGCATAATCAGCCTTATCTGTTTCTACTATTTTGGGGATAATTGTCTCACAAAAGGTTCCAGTATTGATGTTGGATTTGATCATAACTGTTTAAAAATATTTAAACTGAGCATAAAACTCAAACGTTTTACAAAATAAAAACAAAAAAAACTATAAAGTTGAGGTAACACCATAGACTAAATGACAAATCTCTCCAGAACACATCACAGAACTCTCTGAATCAAGAATATATATATATACTGATGGAAAAATGAAATGCATCATTTTGTGGAATGGGAATACTATAGTTATAGCTTATGTTCTTTCACAAGAAGTTGTCAATTTGTTTTAAGCCCTCTGACAATCAATACAGCTTGTTCAGTGAGGCATTGCAACTTGCCAATCATACGAAAGCTTGTTAGGTTCACTTTTACCCAACGAGGTCCAGGTGGAACAATTCCTGATCAGGTCACCTTTAAAAAGGCCTTAATTCAAATCTTAGGTCACTGCAAGAAAAAGGTCACAATTAGTCAGTTTTCTATGCATTCCGTAATGCCTCAAATGTCACCAAAAGCAAGGGAGAGAGCCATTAGCATGCTGCAGGCAGGCATGTCATGTGCCAACATTGCCAGACAGTATGGAGTAAGCTGCTCCACTGTGTCCCAACTGCAGAGAAGGTTTCAGCAGACTGGCAGGACAGCTGACCGTCTAAGATCCAGTCGTTCTTGAGTGACCACACCAGAGCAGGACTGACACATCAGACTGGTCCATGTGAGAGATCGTTTCAGATCTGCCGACATAGAGTTGCTGAAACTGCAGGCAGACACAATGCCCGCATCAGTGACAGGACATTGAGGCTCTATGCTGCTGGCCGTAGGGCAAGGTGACCTGTCAGAGACCCTCTGCTCACACCTCCTACACATCACACCCTGCTGGCTTGGGCCAGACAGAGGCTGCGATGGACTCATCAGCAGTGGCATCAGGTCCTCTTCATGGATGAGTCACTCTTCAGCCTGTTCCACACAGACGGGAGGGTCAGAGTGTGGAGGAGGAGGTGTTGCGTTTCTTGTTTTCCATCAGTAGATATATCTGACTTATGCACGTGCTAAAATTATAGGCTGGGCAAATTATTTTTTTAAATTTTTAGTTTTTAGTTTAATTACATTTTTTAATTTTTAAAAAATAAATAAAAAATTAGATCAGTGCATTCTTGCTTAGATCATATATCATGTATAGTATTTTTAATTAAAGTATATATGAGAAGAAAAATGTTTTTTTATTTAGATAAAATACTTTATCTTATTGCCTATTTTTTGCATCAGTTTGATTTTCTGTGACAATAAAGTTTCAACGTATTTTCAGTTCATTTTTAGCAGTCATATTCATTTACAATAAGTATTATGATGCTGTTTTACAATCTGTTTTCATCAGCATTCAAAATCATTTTAAAGGCATATGAAACTATCGTTATTTCTTATAACATTAAGTAGTTTTATTACACCATCACACGAAACTACAGCATTCATATTAGAGCTGTAGTATGTTTTTTAACAAATGTTCATTTATTGAAGTAAAAGCTGCATTTATACTTATTCAACACGGTTTCTGATCCCAGAGTTGTTGTGAACCTCCTGAATAATCCATAACAAGATAAAATATTTTTGAATATTGTTGATGTAACAATAGAAAATATATTTTAACATGTAAGAGTTGCATTAAATTATTAATTACTTCTGGGACACAACTGTTGTTCAAATCTTTATATAAACATAAATAAAAGCATGTCATAAAGGTGATACATAAAGTTACAGTATCTTTACAATTTATGAGAAGTAACTCATACACCTTAGTAAAATGTTTTACTATTCCAGGTGATGAAATGGTTATGATGGCATAATACAGATGTTGGAAAAAAATAGAAATTTTAATGGAAGAGTGCAGACTGAGATAATCTTCCCATTTCATGTGCCTGACATTTTTTTATCTCACACAATGAGCTTTCTCAAAGAGTAAAAGTAGCAGTACTAAGGGGAGTGAATTTCGGGATTTAGCTGGATTTTCCAAAACACAGCAGAGTTATTTAAGATTCTTGATTTTTTTTCATGTGCTACTGGGACTTACCTGTCAGTACTCTGATGGGAACGTCAATGGAGATCAATGGAAAGTTCCAACTGATCTCTGTTTGTTTGTCGAATTTAATGCTGGTGTCTCAAAACAACAGAACAGTTTAAGGTACCCAGGAGTCAATGATCAGTATTTGTTTTTTTGATCATGTTCAGCAACAAAGATAAGAAGACCTGAAAATTGAATTTTTATTCTGTTCTGGTCTTTAAAAACTACATTACTAAATTGTTTCTACAGTTTAGAAAATTACTTGACGATTGATATTATAGAAGCTGTAGCCAACACTTCTTTCTGCCCAGAGTAGTGTTCATTGAAAATTACCATAGGTCTTAAAGCTTCATGACATCTTATTGATATCTCTCAGTTTTAACTAAAGTGTTGGATTAATTTTTCAATATTCATTCAGCTTTTTTGGAAAAAGATAATACAAGTAGCATTGAATGTAGCTTGTCACTGCATTTTTATGAATCAGTGGTGGCAGCGGCCATCTTCTACGCTGTTGTGTGCTGGGACAGCAGCATCATGGCAAGAGTTGTAAATAGACTCTAAAACTCATCAAGTATATAGTAGCCATATACTGTATGGCTACATGACTGTCCCTTCTTTAATGTTGCCTTTGTTTTTTTTCTGTTCCTATATTTATGCATTTATTAAAACATGAATAGCAGAAAACAAAGATAAAAAATAAATAATACAAAATAGACAAAAACAAAGGGAAGACTATTGAGAAAAAGGAAACATCAAGTTTATATACCATACAAGTTTAATGGACAGCTAAAATTCAGAATAAAAAAGGAACAAGATGAGCTTAATTCACTTAATGCATTTGGTTCTGATATCCAATTCTAAAATTATTATGATATGGTCAAGTTGTTTGTAAGTAGTAATGATCATTTATTAAAATATGTATTTTGCTCTAAATATGAGGCAGTTAAAAGCAACTTTTAAAATAGACAGTATGTTCATATACGAATTTTACATTTAATTTTAACAATACATTAATTGAACAAATGATAACCTACTAATCATTTTTATGACAGCAGATGTGTTAATTCAGATATTTTTCACACAAAAGGAGCCATTATCATACTTCAAACAGGAGGAAATTTTAATATACGGATATTTACTCATTCAAGAGCCTTCCATCATATTCCTTTGAACACATCAAACAAAGACTTATATTTCTTAGTGTGACAAGTTGTCCTGTGAATGTTTAATTTGGAAGTTCAGAAAATAAGATAATGACACTCACATCAAGGAAACTTCAGTGTTTCAGAAAGTGCGTAGGAGCGTATGTGCTTGGTTTTGTTATTCGTTATAATAGAACAATGACAGAACAGAAGGAAGGTCTTTGATACTTCAGCACAGAGTTAAAAAGAATGGCTGTGGAGCAGGTCTAGAAATTGGAAATTGCAGTGCATTCTTTAAATATATTGTATAATTGTAATGCATAAATATATTAACATATAGAAATATGCATACAATACACATATGTACAGGTATACTGTATAATATATATGGCGATGTGGATGCTCTGTGGCTAGAAGGTTGCTGGTTTGTATCCCGCGACTGGCAGGGGCCCTCTGTTGGGGGCCTAAACAAGGCCCTTAACCTCAACTGCTCCAGGGGTGCCGTATAAATGGCTGACCCTGTGCTCTGACCCCAAGCTTCTCTCCCTGTCTGTGTGTCTCATGGAGAGCGAGTTGGGGTATGCGAAAAGGCAAATTCCTAATACAAGAAATTATATATGACCAATAAAGTGATCTTATCTTATAATATGAACAAAGAACATATTAGATTCAAGTGTCAATGTCATAGGTTATTAATATTATTCAACCTATAGTATTGTTACAAATGGGGTTATGAAAATAGAGAAAATCCGAAATAGCTGAGTGGATTAATCAATAATTAAAATAAATAATCATAACCCTCAATTTCTAAAGATGTTTTCAAGAATATGCCCAACCAATTGGTGAACTGTCATTGGAAGCACCTGAGTTCTTTGTTCTCTGTCCCAGCCTTGGTCAAAAAAAGTAATAACTCAGGCGCACTGGGTTAAACAAACATTTATTAACAATGAATATACTAAAATACACGTCAAACAAACACACAAGTTACATTATTTAAAAATAAGGCATCCCAGAGGCCTAAGTTCTAACCACTCATGAAAAAGACCGCAACCAAGTATTCAACACTTACAGTACAGTATATAATGCCTACAAAGGCTAAAACAAGAGATAAGCTGCTTAACTAAGGTAAACCAAGAAATTTAATTATATAATCTGGAATCCCTACACCTCAGAAAACATCCCTGTGCTTTGAAGTTGGAAATGCTGACAATAGCCAGGTGTTACCCCTTGTGTCTAGATTCATAAAGACACTTCATAGCAGTATTTATAAATTGTAGATTGTTTTTTTGTCTAGAAGAAAAAATAATCCTAGCAAGATGTTCACTGTTAGGATTGGATTCCAGGTTAATTTAGGATAAGGCGTATACATTTATATCCATTAATGTTCACAGAAATATATCCAGTGCCTTCCAAAACTATATACTGTACCTCCTTCCAGAAATGTCCCATTCTGTTGAGTTACAATTTTTGCACATTTTGTAAATGATACAGTACATTCAGAATGTGAATACTCAAAAAGATCACATTGTGGGTTTAAGAACAGAACTACCAACAAAAAATGCAAAGAGAATTTAAAAACTAAAATATTATTTTTACATACATATTTTCCCCCCAATACTTGGTTAATGCACCTACTACACATGACAGAGGAACCTTACAGAAATAGTCACAGGTTCTGCAATCATGTGACTAATTTTAATTTCACACAGATTTTTATTTCAACAAGTTGTGTGACTCATTATGGTTAGTATGTGCACCTAATTTTTTTGTGCCACAGCACATGATATTCACTGGATATGAATACTTATGCGATCGTGACGTCTTTCTTTCATGTTTAATTATTGATTTATGTCTTTCTTTTTTTGTTTGAATATGTGGAGTAGGTTGTGTAACAAGTATTAGTTGCTTCTTCAATGCGCCATGACTGTTCATTTGAAGCAAGAGAATGTGAAAATGTGCAATAATGTGAATATTTTGGCAAGGTCTGTATACTCTGGCTAAGCCTACAAGCAATCCTAGATGTGCTCTGCCAGTCCTAGTCACAGCTCATTACTGCTATAACTTTAATTTAATCAATGATTTCTGCACTGTAGGGCTCCACTGTGGAGTCCCCAAAAGACAGGTACATAATAGTTGAAAAAATATTTTGAACTGGTTTGTAATGCAATGAGTAATAATTACAGTATTGGATTAAAACTACAATGCTGTTGTCATGTGTGTCATCAAACTGAGAACAGTTCAAAATTAATCGTTAGCATCTGCTGATCAGGATTGCTGGTTAAAAAAATAAGTCTTAACAGATGCTGAGAAGATACTCATCAATCCTCATTTCCTCTTCTATGAATTATCAGATCCAGGCATTCAATTTTTTTTACTAAATCAGTTTTGTGTTGTTCCATTACCTTGATTTTTTTCTTTTTTAATGGTGGCATTACTCCAACATTTACTACAGCAGTTTATTTTAGCTACTGTACAGCTATTGCTATGCTAGTGTTGTTTTCTTATGGTGTGGTTTTGTTAAAAATATTTAGATGCCTGTCAGTCATAAACCTGTATTTTACCAGTACTACTAATAAAGCTACTACTACTGGTACAAACAATATTTATTAATTTGCAGTTTTATATCTACAATAATTAAAAATAATTTAGGATAAACATGAACATGAAATAAGGACACATTCAGAAATAAGACAACTTCTTCAGAAACATGCATTCAGAAAAAGTAAGCCTGTTGAAAGACATATCTCAGTAAGGTTGTATTATATTGTCAAATTTGCTTTAAAATATTTTGGGGAAATATATTTTCAGTTTTGGCTCACAAACAGCGACACTAACATTTCTCAGGATTTCAAATAGGCTCTATTACTCTGTAATGACATGCTAACAGCATCATTGGTTTCTTTGGTATTGAGTCAGATAGAATCAATTGTCATTTTGTGCTGCACTGAACTTGTGCCTTCACTGTGGTGTTGGTATTTCATTGAAATTGTACAAGACTGCACGACTGCAACAATGCTATATGTAGGCTGAATATTAAATGTAACCCAATCAAGCAGTAGGTCTTCCAGCTCTTTGCTGGAAACCCTTTAAAACCTGACTGGACTTATTTTATCAGAAAGAACAGTATGTGGATTTTCAAATTAAATTGTCAGTTTTGCTTCAAGTAAAAAGTTAACAGAACCTTTTGATTTTTCTCATTTATGTCAGTGTCTCAAATGCACAGATGACTACCATGTAATAGACAAATGCCACCTACAGTAAATTATGTACATTATGACATGATTCCAATTAGAAGTTATTGTAGTAGAACATGTCATAACTATAACTTTTCTTGCTATTGGTTATTGATATTACTATGAATTAGATAATTATATAATCAAATTATTAATTAGATAATCAATACAAACCTTATGTAACCATTGTTGCAGATAAGGGTTCCAAGTTCCATTTGTAATTCCATTTCACTCATTTGTAATGTGGAAACTATGCAAAGAGTAATACAGGGTCAGCATCAACAGGTTAAGTACAGTATAGAACACTTAAATCCTAGAGCAGCCTGAAAGATCGTTAGAATTCCTAAATCCTCCGTACTCGGCAAACACGCTTCTTTAGAGAAATGGTCAGATGAGTTCCACGGGCCATTTAACTACAAAATGGCTACAAAGGCTGAATGGCCTTCATTTGTTTGTAATCTTTCTTAAGGTTTTATATTCTTTAGGTATGTATGGATACTGGTGTGCAATTAGTTCTCCACAACAAAAGATGTCACCCTCAGGTGTTCCATTCAAAGCACATTACACAACCTCCTATTTCCCAGGATAATTCATCCAACAGTTAGTATGCAAAACCCATTTTGACCTTCTCAGTCATTTTGAGGTTCACGGAAGGCAATCATCCTCAATTGTGAAGAAATAGCAAATGAATAAATCAGATAAGCTGAATGACCTCCTCTCTTATGCAAACTTTCTTGTGTTTTTATATATTCTGTTTTGTATATCCCAAATCTCAAACGATCCTATTATTTTGTAACCGCCAGCTGTACCATGGTAATGAGTCTCAGGAGAAACTAATGAAAACCTCACCGTAAATACAGCATAAAATGTAACTTATTCATCCTGAGTTAACACTTAAATTTGAGTTGAATTAAAATAATATACTTTTCAGAAAGAAGAAACTGATGTTACAGTAAATGGATTATACAGTATTTTGGCTTATTTTTAGCTCATCAAAATAAATCAATCCATCCATTTTCTAACTGCTTTATCCAATACAGGGTCACAGAGAGAGCCAGAAATTATCCTGCCCACCAACAGGTTCACAAGAACTGCATTAAACAATTTATTGATAACATTTTTGAAATTACTATATTTGGAATCTTACAAATATAATTTATAGTTTACAATGAACTGCAACAGGGTGACAGCAATGTATGGCATGCAAGATATTTTTGAATTATGCTACCTAATGAAAGCACGTTGACAGAGAGAGAAAAAGTTTTAAAGGATTTATTCATTTTGTAGTTTTTAATGGGTCCAGCCTCGTTTGATTGGCTGAAAAACTTGTGATATGTACCACTGATCAGGTTTTTACACTGAATTGCTGTAAAAAACATTTTGGACAAAGTTAGAGCAAAGTTAAATATTTGTTCATTTCAGCCCCCTTAGAGTCGAATACAGATTTGTTGAGCATAAAGATAATTCTATTTGTGCCGTCTAATGCGAGAGAGTTGTTTAATGCACATGAAGCATGAGGAGCCTTTAAGAATGAGTCATTCAAATGGGCCATATAAGGTATTAAAAGCAAAGTACAGTAGTGTCTTTACTAACTTCTGTGTCAGTAAAAATCAAGCCATAAGGAGAAGTTATAAAATGAAAGATGAGCAAATTATGGGAAGTCATTTTCCATATGGGAATAATAAAAAGCGGCTTTTCACAGTTGTTTTGACATTTTATTCAATGTTTCTTCAATCATTTCCAGAATAAAAGACTTGTATGATTTACCTGTGCTTGCTGGATCAGTGGAGAGATACATAATTGAAATGGCAGAAAACATTAACAAACAACATACAAAGGTGTTAATAGATGCAGTGATATTTACAGCTGTGCTAGATGAGTGTGTGGATATAAATGATGTATTATGATTAACATTTCTTGAGCGATACTCTGACTAAAACAAAGTTCAAGAAAACAAAGCTCAGCTGCCTAATATCCATGTATTGACAACAACAGTGAAAGATATAATGAAGAATTTTTAATAATTTTAGGAAAGAGGAATTGACATATTCATAACCGAACATAAACCTACTATGGTAATAAAAACCAGAAGGGATTAGGAAAGATCATTGAAAATCAAATTGAACGAGCAATGCTGAATTATCATTGTATTGTTAATCAAGAAAAATCTTTGTGACAAGATTTCTAATTCCAAGCCTAATAATGTGATGACAACAGTTGTGAAGAAAGTAAATGTTCTTGTTGCTTGATCTGCTTGAGGAGCTGGATAATGCATACAAGGAAATTCTGCTTTACAGCACAGTTTGTTGAGTAAGCCCAGGGAATCTTTGGCATACTTTGTGGACTGTCTTGATGCATGGAATGTACAGTACATGCAAGTACTTGCATCAGAATTTTCTGCCAGATTTCAACTCTCATACCAGTAACATAAATCTGACAGCATTCAATCAAATAAATAAAAAATAAATAGTTGTTCCAATGATATAATTTCTAAACTGTATGTGAGTTGATTATATTGACATATTTTGTCTTTAAAAACAGAAAAAAAATATGTACCTTGAAAAATTGCTTTTTAAAATCGTGTTTGTGAGTTGATGAGTTCCAGTAGCTTAAATTCGAACCTTTTACCTCCTCTTTTCTATGCATATAGGCTCTCTGGCAACATACTGTATGTTGCCAAGAATATCTTTTATAACAACCCTCCCTCCAAATGTACATCACTGTTATACCATTTTTTCCATGGCTCATCCTTCATCAGTGAGGAGGGAAGTGACACTCATGAACTCAGCCAGGTGAGTTAAATCCGAAGTATTGAGCACACTATCTCTTTTTCTCCTTATTCTTCATCTCGCTTCTTCATTACAATTTGTTCGAACTACTAAAATAAAGGTTGTTATTATATATATATATGTCAAGAAAGGTGAATCTAAATTTAAAGTGGTTATAGAATTTGCAGTTAAAATGCTTTCACAAAAGAAAGACAGCAGAAACATTAAGAATTTTTTTTTGTTAAAGCTACAATGTCTAGTACATGGAAAGATATCACAAGGACACTGAATTTTATTTAATGACTTTAACAGTAGGTTTAACAGAAACCATACTGTACATTCCAAACATCAAGCTGGTATTATGGTAATTGATGTATAAGAAATCTGATCAATGCAGTTAGTAAATGCACAACACAATCTACCGTCATTTAAAAATGGATAAATTTTCAGTAATTTATGGTAAATGGACAAATGCAGTAAAAATGCAGTACAACATGCGGTGTAAAAAAAAAAAACAACAACACATGGCATATGAAATAAAAGTGAAAAGAATTCAGTGCTTCATTTACTAAATGTACTGCCTTTTTCAGACAAGTGAATGCTTCTGTGAACAAGCTGTACAGACCTTCCTTGAAAAAATCTTTGTTGGTCCAAAGCACATGTTATTTTTAATATATTTAATATATTTTTATATAAAATTGATGCATGTCTAAATTGGCCCTGGTGTGAGTGATTGCATGTTTGTGTCTACGTCTGTGTATGCCCTGCAATGGATTGCCATCCTCCCCTACAACCCAGAATCAGATACAGTGATTAAAAAAGTATGAATGGATGGAGCATGCCTCTTGCTTTTACAATAGTACATAAACTACATTTCAACGTAAATCCAATAAAGCTGACAAATTCTGACTCAGATATGTTCATATACAGTAGCTGCCCATAGAAACAATATAATTTGTTCCATAATTGCCCCATTTCATGCATTTGGAAAAAAGCAAACAAACATAGTGCAATTTTGTCCAACACCTTGCTAATGAATGAATAGAACTTTAAAACTTTGTTTTGCTGAGTTCTTAAATGTACTTCAATATCAAAGAAAACCAGGAATATTCAATTTGATTTTGTTTTCTGCATTTAATGCTGGCTGATTTTATACCATTTGAATTACTACAGGAGTAAATTAAGAAGAAAAACTAAATTGGCTGTTGAATCAAAATGTGTTTAAATAGTTTATTTATTTCCTGTTACAATCTTGTGTGACGCTTATCTTGAGCTTTAGTAAAACGTATTTCCATTTCCTGTTTTGTTCAACATCATGTTGGCAAATGTACTTGAGGTATAGACTATACTTGTAGCTTTATTTACACTTACATGTCCTTTAAAAACACATGCATGTCTGATGACGTGGCTATGTGTATTTAGAAAGTGCTGTTTCAATGAGGAACAACAAAATGCTCATGAGTATTCAGCATACAAAACAACATGGAACAATGGTTTAACTTTGTCAGATGCTTACAAGCTTGTCTACTGTATCTCAGGCCTGTTCTAATGAGATACAAATCAGAACTTTTTCAGTATAATGACACATCATTAGGACTGTTGACAGACACACCATCAGAGATGCTGCAGTTGTCAACAAAGGGAGCTCAGTGCTTTATGTTGTGTTGCCCTATTCAAACCTGTTTTCTCTTTTTGAGGAAACTGAGCAGATTCTTTGTATTGCTATCACTCCACCTGAAGTGATACTCCTTTATTTTTCTAAGGGTTATGAACCAGCAAGACAGAAAAATTTGATTATTTCAATAAAGCATTGCCACACACAATAAACACACATACATAAAATGTTATTATTATTATACTTCTTACTTCGTAGTTTACTGAGAAATGTATTCTCTTTATTTCCATTTGACACATACACCCCCTAATAAATGCAGCTCTATAAACAGTACCCTTCAGATTTATTCATCCCTATGAAAAAAAAAAATCATATAAGAGGACATTTTCCTGGTACCCCAAACCACATGGATGCCCCCTAATAATATTTATTGTTTTAAAACTTGTTTGTCGACACTGTTCAATTACAGGTGATTATCTTGTGTACCATACTCTTAAAAGAGCAGAATTCTAAACTATGAGGGTGAAATTAAATTTTAAAATATATTTGTGATCCATGGAGTCTTTTGGTACAACTTTGATTTTGTAGAATGTTGTTGGCGGCATTTTAAAATAGACAGAAATAAGGAGCAGTCTGCTTTGATTAGTTTTTGAAGGGAACAAGGCCCTAGCCTTGGTTACTCTGGGATGTCAATTTTCAGTCACATTTATGCTGTTTTGTTCTATACTGGTCTTTAGTTTTGACTGAAATATATATGCCTAAAATGGATACCTGAACTGAGAGAAAGCTAAAGCTTTGATAAAGTACAAATTGTCAACCTCATCAAAAGCAAAAGTGGAACATAATCTTCTGGTTGGCTTATACAATCAGTGTTAACAGGAATTGCTAAAAGGCAAACTCTCTAATGCAATACATTGTTGACAACTGCTTGATATGCTGTAAAGAGATTGGGCGATATTTGAAAATTGTTGGTTAAGATGTATAAGATATGGGATACCCTGCAGATAGTATGCTTAATCAGTTAAAATACCCTCACTCTTCATGGAATGTCCACACACATAATAACAACAAATTAGTAAGTGTAAAATGGCTGAAACTGTTTACTTTTACATTATTCATTAAACTTCATAAAACCAGAAAGTTTCCATAACTGAACAATATAACTTGTAAATTCTAAGGAAGATTTTAAATAATAGTAAACATACTGTACATATCATTGTATAACGAAATCCATCATAAAGGTCCTGGGAAGATTCAGGCCCTAAGGAACCAAAGCAAACATTCAAAGCCACCTATTGCCCTTGGAGATCAAAATTAATCTCATAAACAATGACTCTGTCTAAGATACAGTACATCATAAAATGGAATCTTAGAAGGAACGGACTAAGCTTCTAACACAAGTGAACAGGTGAGTGGATGATTATGTGACTGAATTTAACCTAGATAGAGTGGAATGTTACGTTTAAAATCAGGTTGTTTGTGATGTCTTGCATAATTTTGAGCATCCACCCATTTTCTGTTAATTTTAAACATAACAAACAAACAACCAGTACACTTCATGTGTACTACTAAGCATTTAGATCTCAGTCTACAAATATAGATCTGGGCTTTCCTGGGCTTAAAATATTGCATTTTATAATGTTGTTGTTCTTTTTCAGTTGTGTTAGATGAATGATATTATTCATAATGGTATTTCCTCAGTAATGGAAAAAATAAATAAATGGCGTCAATGTGAAGAATCCATAGATTTGCCAAAACCTTACTACTATTCAAGCAATGACAGCCATTAACTACATTGATATGTAGTGACCTGTTGTCCATTATTCTGCAGATAATGACTAAAAGGTCATGATTTAAGTGTTGCTCTTAGCATAATAAACTTAATTACAACAAATATGTTGAAAACAGGTTTCCCTGATAACATACCAATGGGACCATCAGCTTCTGAATTCTATATTTAGACCAATATCTTTCTTTGATTTTATCTTCAGTTTTCAGCTTAATCCTGTTACACCATTTTGAAATAGCTAGTCACATCTGAAATCTGAAATATTGATCAATAGCATGCCTAAGGGAAATTAACTAATTTCTTGCAGCCATAAAAATACTTTGCAGTATATTGATCGTTCTATACTATTCAAAGAAATGGCCCATAGGTTTTATGTCTTTAACCTTCTTGAGGGTGACTACTATTCAATGCTCAGAGAACAGGTTAAAAAGTACTATTTACAAGGATATTGCTAGGACTTGGAGCAATCCCATATTAAAATTTAAATACCAAATATTTACTCTCCTATGTTAAGATTATCATTAATGTAAACTAAGCTTGCTTTCTATATGCTGTATGTCATCTATTAATACAGCTTTCTAATGATTCAACAAAATTGATTAAAAAAATCTGGTTGTTATTTTCAAGATGTGCTATAGTCAGTTGTTAACATGGGAAGGACCTAGGCAGTAAATTCACTCCTACTGTACTAAATAGTGACATACAGTATCTTAAAGACCACTGAAAAGAAGGGAATACGATAAGGAAAATCTTTATTTCACTCCATGAAAATCTTGGTTCCTTAGCTCAAGTGGAATTCACACAGAATATATCTGCATCACAGATGAGTATTTATGTGGATTTTGTTTATAGGGCAATGGAGAATAGTTCTGCGTTGACAAGTAAACTTCCATAAGACAAAATGAAAGGCGATACAAAAAATCAGAGGAAATCTAGGTGAAAACTGTTTTTTTTTCTTTTCAGTCATGTAATGTGCATCAAAATAAACAAACTCCATTTGAAAGTTGCAAGGCTTTGCTTGTAAGATCTGCAATGACAGGAACTTTCCAGGTGGCCTAAACAGTGCAGGACTGTAGGCTGAGCCTTCTATTCTGGATATCACTGTATCAAGCATGCAATATGTACTTTATGTTAGCCATCACTGTGAATGAGATTGCTTGACAGGAGACGCAAAATGGACCAAACTGTGGGTTGGGTGGGCTTCAGTTTCCCCTTCATTAGGTACTCTAGAGACTCACCAGGATTATGAAAACACATTGCTTTGTCAGTGACAGCCACTCTCCTCCATCTGATGCTACAGTATCTCTGCTGTGGGCACTGTGTGTTTGCAGTAAGAAAGATTTTTGATAGTGTACAGTTCAAAGGAGAGAATGCATGGTCACCTGTCAGATGCATTTGTTTGCACATATACTACACATAGAGCTGGTTGATGTGGAAAAGGGCATGTTGTGGAAAAATACAGAGAGCACATTGATTTAATTATAACAAGCAAACAAGTTATCTATTCAGCCATTTAAAACAAATTTGATTCACATTCTGATAATTAAAACAATTAAGTGTGAACCTTTAATCAAAGTGTTTAATGAGGCTGTTGTATTACGCATATTGGAAAAACAAATATTAGTGTGAGTATAGATTATCTTCAGATTGTTTAATAAGTGATCATACACTAGAGAAGAAGTGTATACTTTCATTCATAAGGCACTGTGCAAAAAGGGAATGTATGTCTATCCATACTGAGATCAGAGTACAATACATCCATGAATCGGCGTGCTGTGAGAAAGCAGTAGCAACTGATTTCCCTGGTGGGAAAAAATCATTAATGTAAAGACAGATCCCCGGAGGTCTAATTGTCTGTTTCATCATTTGCCAACTTTATAGATGTCTAACAAACCTTCAAATCCCATGTCTAACTATGATAACTGTCAACAGTATGCAACAATCAGCCACGTGTTTTGGGGGTCACTTTCTTTCTTGCTTGGATCAACTGGGTTAGGAAGTGACACATTTGGACACAGACATTTCAACATTATACTGTAGCGCATAAATATCTGCTATTTAACTACAGAATCGTTTCTAATAGAGTAGCCAGTGTCCCAAAGGGTGTTGTTATCCACTCGTTTTTTTTTTACATAAAGCCAAGCAGGAACTCAGATGGTTGGGAGAGAACTGATTTAAGCAAACTCTTTTTCAACAAATAGTCAAAAGAAAATATATATAAAAAAACATTTTAGAAGCATAACAATCACTTCCTTAGCAAAGATAATATATGGTATGCTGGATATGCTAAATATTATTCGCTGTTCCTTAGAGAGCTAAAAAAAATATTTTTCTGTATGTCAGAATTTGTTCTTGGTAAGCAAAAAAATGCCCTGTACTATATTTTTTTCATTTATCTATTGCTTGTTTGCATCAGTGCAAAACAATGCCATTCTTAAATAAATGCCATTGTTTAGTAACAGCAATCAGACCTTTTAAAGGGACTTGAAATCAAAGCCATGGCCTGTAAGAAAGATACTGTATATGCAAAATATGTCCCCAGAGATATTCAAACTTTTCTTCAAGGACACAACCTTCAAGGAATGTTTACACACACTCCCAAGTCTTGCTGGCTGATTTGCATGAGTACTCCCAGCTGTCTCTTAGGCTATTATTGTTCTCATGTTAGATTTCAGTGTTTTGCATTTCTTTCCATTTTCTGTTTTAACTCAGATATTTTCAAGAGAATCTGAAAGAAATAAGTTATCCTGTGCACATTTCTCTATACAGATTATAAATGTGATATATACACAGATATAATAAAAAACAAGACACAATATGAATGATGAATAAGATTAAAATAAATGGTCTAAAATTTAGCATGGATCAAAATAATTAAGGTTTTTCTCATATAAAAATATTTTTAAAGGGGAGTATAACTTAAAGCTGCTCATAAACCACCTTCACTGTTTATACCTTGGGACACCATTGCTTCATAGCCCAAAATGTCTTCTCAGAAGTGAACAGGAAATGTTTTCTGATTATTTCACAATAAAGTCCCATTGAAATATACTAAAAGCATAAAACATGAATTATTCATTACCACTCTTCATCATAATTGTCACAAGTAAGGGTCTTCAGCTGGTTTGTGTGTATCTGAGAGAGGGAACTAATAATGTAATTTCATTCAATGTTAGATTTTTATTCAATTACTTTGTTCTTACTCTTCTAAGAATTCAACCACATAGGATTCACTGAATATAATCATTGGCACTCTGATTCATTCCATTGCTGTAGAGTTTTGTCTTGGAGGCTTTAGTTTTCTTTAGAATGGTTCTGCTAATTCAAGACAAAAGGGACATTTATTGGCCCATTCTCTTCTGGAATGGCTGAATAAAACTTAACCAGACAATGTGTATAAATTCTAATAAGATTATCACCATTGTCACCAGACATACAGAAACATCTTTAACATTAGAACAAAACAACCCTCTATTGTTTTACTTGGTGAACAGTTCCAGTTTTTGTTTTGTTTTTACTTTTACATTTTCACCTTTTTTTTCCCACTAGGAACTGGGTGATAGAAAATTCCTATAGAAATTAAGAGGAAGTGCAGGAGACATGTCTTTACACAAAAGATGACTCCTGCACTTCCTCTTAAGTGTCTCAAATAAACTGCTCGGCCATGCTGTTGAAACAGCTAAACAGTTGGATGAAAGACAGCTGCTTTAGATGAATTTAGACAGGAAAGGAAGACAGCATTCTAAATTGTACCTGGAATACCTGAGGTAAATATAGTATGAATCTTTTTTTCTTACAAAAGTCTATATATTTCTTACAAAATATAGAGGCAAAGATTTTCTTCTCATTTTTCTGACTTGTAGCATATTTCACACACTTGACAGAGTATGGCAAGGGAATACTGTAAATTGATGAACCCTCAATTCACAAAAAAGAACAGGTATTTACATTTTGATTTTATAATGATTGTCAAAGTTGCATGCACACACACACAATGAGAAGCAAGTACTGTACAATGGGCCAACATTGAATTTTGAGTCCAAAGAGAAAACCACAAATTTTATTCTAGAAAGCATAAGCAATCAAACCCTTTTTTGTGGCAATCCTAAATTAATTTTATGCACTACATTTTTTAAACAAGCCACACAATGTTTTGGTCTAAATGGAAGAATTACATCAGACATAAACTAAACATCTTGCAGCATTCAGTCAACACAATCCCTACTGCTAAGGATGGTGGAAGTAACTATGTTATTCTGTAGCTTTGTTTCTCATCAGCAGGAGATGATGGATGAAAGGAAATTAGAAAGGCTAGTGGAGAAAATAATTTGTCTTTAGCATAATCCATAAATACAATAATATATTGGAATTTTGAACAGATAGCTGTCTTCTCTTTTAAAATACTGTAGAGACATAAAAAATGACAGGCTCATAAGTAAGAGCAGGCATAACATAGGATTATGGGTATGCATATTAATTTGCGCTTCATTCACTTATAACTCTAGAGGACAGGGAACAGTGTGGTGATATTTAATTCTGCCCTTTTGCAGACAAATGTGCAAAAACATGGAATGAAAATTCATAAGACAGTTCTATTTCCCACAAATATTTGGTGGATGAGAAGCTTATTGATATACTTAAATGTAATTAATTGCATAGTACAGACAGCAATGTCCAAGTGTGATGGTAATCACTTAAACTTGTATCTTCTTAAACTGTCAAAGCCACACAACTTGGGAAAGTGCATTAATGAATCAGAATTACGGTATAAATTACACCAATTAAGAACACAAACATCCATGCTAGGAATAAAAAAAATATCTGAGTAAAAAAAAAACAGTGAAGCATTATTCATTTCCTTGGGGACTTACATTTTCAATGAACTGGGCACATAACAAACATAAAAGATCAATTTTGGCCAAAAAAGTGTTGTCCTGGATCCCAGGATAAAAGAAAAGGCATCAGGGAGAACAGAAGATTAAGTAGTTTCAGGAGGCGGAATGGATGCAAAGAACAAAAGATAGGATTTTGTGAAAGACATTAACTTACACAATTCTCTCATTCAGCATTAATGAAAATTTAGCTGATGCTTTAAAACAAAGGTTTTACATGTTTGTACACAATTATACAGATGGGCTTCATACCATATGAGAATTATACTGTATATTAGTTAAGAATATAACTAATATTCTAAAAAGGTAAGGTGAATGTAACCAGGGTGTAATCTTTGTTACACTCTAAAACTCAAGATTGGAACAAACAATATAACAAAATTAATTTACTTTTACAAAACAAAATGTGAGTGCCCATGTATTTCTGTAGTCCAGATCAGTGGTTCTCAAACTTTTTGGACCAAGTACCACCCCTAATCCAACCAAAGCATCCAAGTACCACCTACAAGTCATCTTCTCATAGGAACACCAGAAATTCTCAATGACCAACATGAGCGTGCATGCACACACTCACACATACATATAATAAATATTATAATAATAAACTTAATTTGATATAGCGCCTTTAAAGGTGGCTTCTCAAAGTGTTTTACAGGAAAAAAAACATTAACAACAACTAATAAAAAAGCACCATTTCAGTGGGAGGGGTGAGCCTGTTTAGTTGAGCAAAGCAGATGTGAATTAATTTTTCGAGCCTTGATACAATTCACAACAGAGTCTAACAGATATTAAATCGTCAGGCATTTTCTTGACGGCAAAGGTCTTGCGGTGGATGTTGTAATGCATACATTAATTTCTGGAGCAACCTCTCTAATTCGTGCAACTACACCATCATGTCAGCTTGTCATTGCTCTAGCACCGCCTGTACAAACTCAGACGCATTTTATCCAGTCGAGGCCATTCTCTTCGATAAATTCATTCAGAAGCTGAAATATGTGCTCTCCTGTAGTTCCTGTTGGTAGAGGTTTACAGAACAGAAAGTCTTCATGGGACATGCCCTCAAACTTACGTAAATGAGCAAATTGGCCAAATCGACTACAGATTCAGTGTACTTTTAATATAATCCTTCATTTCAATAATTCTATGAATGACTGTGGGAGGGGGGCAGCAGGTCGAGCTGTTTAGCAGCCTTTTCTCTACAAATAATACGTGTCAGCTCTTTTGCCAACAGTAAATAAGGTTTTTCAGAAATAGTGTACTGTAGCTTACCTGCTTTAGCAATCCGCAAGCTTGCATTTTTCCGCGTTTCCGTTTTTATTTCCGTATTTATTTAAAGTTTTTATTTCATGCGCATGGGAGCGAAACACAGAGACGTTCGGTGTATTTTTCTCAAATTAGAACAGTTCTTAAATATTTTTCTGTTATCACGCTTTCGTGTGCTCACAAGATTACCTTCTCCTTTCTCCCTATTTGCTGGAGATACAGTAGCTTTTTTTAAATACAATTGGTCATTTGCATCCGTAGCACGCATTCCTATAGAGTGGTATAAAATTACAGAGTATCTCTTGTGTCCACTGAACTATTAGCACGCACTGTATCATAGTAAGTAGGCTGCGTATTCGACACGTATTAAAATACAAAATATGAAAACCCGTCCCGATTTTTCAGCGCACACGACACGGTTCCAGGGTCATTTGGCGTACCACTTGGCGGCACTCCACGTACCACTGCCGGTACGCATACCACAGTTTGAGAACCACTGGTCTAGATCTACACTGGACTAATTCTGTTGCAAAGAAGTTAAAAAAAATGCACTTAAAATATCAGGCCCAGTTGGCTTATGAACATTTGTACACTGAATGACATGTGGGGGGTCATGTGCTGCCTGATCACTTCACACATCGATACTGTATGGTCTGATACCGATATTGTACCCAATGCATCATTGTGTGTGGAATGGAATTACCTACTTAATATTTTTCAAATTCAGAAAAAAATAATCTGGCTAGCAGTAAAAATAAATACATCATAAAGTAAAAGAATACATACATTGAGTTAGGTAAACCTTAATGGAGGAGTACAATGCAAATTATTCAGGTTTAAGGACGAATGTTGAGTGTCATCTGGAAAGCACAACCACTGGAGACCCACTGGGAAATCGTGAGTCTGGTCAAAATAGAAACATGGTCATTCAGTACTTAAAATTGACTCAAAATTGTATTTTATTATGAAGTCAGCAACTGAAAATATGGCCTAAATATCAGTCAATTATTAATTTTCTAACTGCTTGATCCAATACAGTGCTAAAGGGGAGCCAGAGCCTATTCCGGAAAGGAACTGGTACAAAGCTGTTGGATGCCAGTAGATCACAGGCCACACACACATTCATCCCAGGGCCAATTTTCCCAGAAGCCAATTAACCAAAGGCCAACAGAGTGAGGGAGGCCTGGAGAGGGCCAATAAGATGAATCTTTTCTTCAACAGATTCGATACAGGGTCCACTGTCCATTCACCTCACAGGCCTTCACCCCAGACACCCTCTTTAATGTCCTCAGTCACCCCATCATGTGATCCCTCCTACTCCATCTTCCCCTGCCCTCCTCGGCCTATCCATCACAGCTGACCAGGAGACTCCATGCAGGGAAGGCAGCGGGTCCTGACGGTGTCAGCTCCAGGGTGCTAAAGATCTGTGCGGACCAACTGGGTTCAGTGCTGCAGTACATCTTCAACCTCAGCCTGAGATTAGAAAAGGTTTCCGATGCTCTGGAAGACATCTTGCCTGGTGCAAGTACCCAAAAAGGGACACCCTAAAGTCTTGAATGACTACAGACCAGTGGCACTTATATCACACTTAATGAAAACTCTGGAAAGGCTTGTACCGGACCACCTTAGAACCCTGGTGAATACAGCACTGGACCCCCTGCAGTTTGCCTACCAGTCACACCTGGGAGTGGAGGATGCAGTCATCTATCTATCTGCTACACAGAGCTAACTCTCACCTGGTGAAGACGGGGAGCATTGTGAGAGTTATGTTCTTTGACTTCTCCAGTGCCTTTAACACCATACATTCACCTTTACTGAGAGATAAACTAAGGGCGGCGCAGGTGGACACTCCCCTGCTGTCCTGGATTACAGACTATCTAACCTGCAGGCCACGGTATGTACGGCTACAGAGCTGTGTGTCCGAACAGATTGTTAGGAGTACTGGGGCTCCACAGGGGACTGTCCTTGCTCCATTCCTGTTCACCTTTTACACCTCTAACTTCAGGTACAACTCTGAGGCATGTCATCTGCAGAAGTTTTCAGATGACTCTGCAATTGTGGGGTGTATTAGAGAGGGGAGGGAGGAGGAAAATAGGAGCTTGATTACCAATTTTGTGGAGTGGTGTCATCTTAACCATCTCCAGCTTAACACCAGCAAGACCAAAGAAATGATCTTTGACTTTTGAAGGAATAAGTCTCCGCTGAACCCTGTTTCCATCCAGGGTGAGGACATAGAGGGCGTACATTCCTACAAGTACTTAGGGGTACACCTGGATGATAAGCTGGAGTGGTCTGGTAACACTGATGCCCTTGTAGCGGCAATGCTTGTTAATAAGACAGAATTAAGTGTTGCTGTGCTTTCCCAAATGAGGCCCCGAGGTTAGCATCAGCAGCAAGCCTCATGGACAGGTCGGAACTGTGGACAGCTGAATCATTATTCAGAACTAGCTCTTCATCAGGAACGAACCGGTCCTCTTCCTGACTTGCTGGGACCCACAGTCATCTTTTCTCCTGTACACAAACTGTGGTAGTTAAAGCCAACACTAACTAGCCGGTCAGTGAGCATCAGCAGCGCACTGTCGCAAGCAGCACAGCACAGCCTGGCACGGAGCCAGAGAGCCCGCAGGAGATCTGAATCCCCAGAGATTGGATGGGTATTCAACTTCAGTGCATTACAGCTCAAGAATTCAATTGTTATCCCAACCAGTTGATATCAATTTAATTCCTAAGAGTTATGCACTTTTTTTGAGTATCTAATGTAGAAGTTGTAACCAAGTTCAATTACGAAACGGTCTAAATGAATGATATACTGAACGTATGTCCTCTTGATATATGTAACTGTTTGTAACTGATTGAATATATATCTTTTGTATTCTGATAACCCTCTCGATAAGATCTGTTAGGTTTACATGCATATTATATGTATTAATAAATGTATCCTCGTGTATTAGTACCTGTGTGTGTGCGTTGTTTGAGTTATATCGCATGGTTGGATTCTAAAGCCATTAAAAGAATAAGTTTGTGATTTACTGCTACAATTAATAATTGTCCTAGTAAATGCCCAAACCCTACAGAACTGGTGCCTTCAGAGAGCACACTACACCCTGTACAAGAAAGGTCAGAGCCAACTCTATTTTCTTAGAAGACTCAGGTCCTTTGGTGTGTGTGGAACACTGCTACACATTTTTTATGAATCAGTGGTGGGGGCGGCCATCTTCTATGCTGTGGTGTGCTGGGGCAGCAGCATCATGACAAAAGATGCAAATAGGCTCAATAAACTCATCAAGAAGGCTGGCACTGTGCTGGGGATGAGCCTTGACCTCATGAAGGTGGTGGCTGAGAGGAGAATGCTGACCAAGCTCACAGCCATCATGAACAACACCTCTCATCCGCTTCATGGGACTGTTACTGGGCAGCGGAGCACATTTAGCAATAGACTGCTCCAACTACGGTGTTCAAAGGAACGTTTCTGCAGGTCTTTCCTCCCGGCGGCTGTCAGGGTGTATAACGCTGCCCTAGGCTAGGACTTTTAGCCCTTCATTTGCTCCTCTATGGACAGCATGTTCACTCCATTGTACTTTTTGGACAATCAGTCTGTATAAACCTATGCACATTTTGCACATATTTTATTGTTTTTACAGTGACTATGATCAGCACATTTTGCACACACCTATGTATTTATTTATTTTTATTTATCTTGTTTGTCTTTTGTTTTATAACTATTCTGATGTCTGTTTCGCTTGTCTTGGGCTGGACTGCTGTAACACATCAATTTCCCTACGGGATTAATAAAGTATTATCTATCTATCTAAATCCATGCAAACATGGGAAGGACATACAATCTCCCCACAGATGACACCTCAGGAACAGAACCCAGGGCCCCAGCACTGCAAGTTAGCAATGCAAATTGCTGCACCACCATGCCCGCAGTTCTAAATGGTTAAATAATAAAAAAAGGTAAGGAATAAAGGACTTTAGAGACTATGTAAAAGGGCCCAGGATTCACATATAGAAATGAGTACATGGAACTTCAGGAACAGTTGAAAAGGATATTAGAACTGCCAAGAGACAAAAAACAAACGACAAAAAAAAAATGAAATCTTTTTTAAGATAAGGAATAAATAATAGAAAATAAATTATTTTTTTATACATACGGTATATGCTAAATAACTGTCCCATGTTCTACAATAGTCTTCATCATTGTTAAGTAATGTTAATGTGAAATTCTGCAAGGGTTTTGGTGGCTAAAAACCATTAATGTGTCTGATGGTATTCAGGAAAGGTAAGAAAATAAGCAATGTTATTCAAAGGAACAAGTCATAAGTTTATTTCATGCTGAAAAGAGAAGAGGGAAAACACAACGTTTCAGCTGTGAAGCCTTCTTCAGGTGTGGTCTTCAATGTTATTCAAAGATGCCTAGCTGGGAAATTTTTTACTGTCACTGAGTGAAAACAATACCCACAGATGTGCAGATCGTTCAATAGTTTACAATATGTACAGATCCAGCCATTCAAAATATGCAGGGAATACTGCGATAGTTCGCAGTGCACGGACTGCGGGGTACCGCAGGTTTTTTCAAATAGGGCAGCGCTACATTGCAAAATCGCCAGGGGGAGCAGTGAAAGCTTAACATGAAATGTGAAGCATTTGAGCTGTTGCCAGAAACCAACTGGTTTCGAATCCTGGTCAATGCTGAGGGACAATCTTTTTCCAGTTACAGAATTTAAGTTGTTTACTGCTTAGACTTTTAATAAATTTAAACTAATCGTTACAGCATGTTAAACATTAAACTCTTTAAAAAGGTATATTTTATAAAAGCAAGATTGCTCAGTTGGACAAAAGAACACAACAGTATTCTTCCTTGTTCATAAATATTTTATGCAAGTCCTTAACTTGGTGACTTACAGTGGGTACTGGTTTTAATGTGCTTGTTCTAACATAAAAATGTTTATATACTGTACTTATATAAATACTTATATTAATAATTCTATAAATATATCATATAAAAATATATACTGTTTTATCCTTTTCTAAGAATATGTAGTAAGAACATCACTTGCTGTTATTGTAAAAAAAAGTTGTACTGATTTAAAACCACTTGATATTTATATTAATATGGAATCATGTAACTAAGCAGCTAAAATATCACAAGTGGATGTTTTGGAAACATTTTGACATTTGTTTTTTTTTTTTCCTTTTATTTTCCTCATAGTGGTAATGGGCAATGGACAGTGTAATGGAAAGTTACTGAAGAAAACTGTTTTATCCTAAAAATGTCGTTATGGGCAGAGCTGTGTTGTAAAAGCAGCTGGATTCTATGAACAAAGTGTGATTGTACCCAGCGAGTCAAGGGCACGGAATGTTCTAAGAATATGTTTATCTCTGCCCCAGCAAAAAGGCAGATACAAAACTGCACGTAAGTGTATAAAATAAGGGACCTCTCCCTATTTTACTTTGGGAAATCAGCTCCCACTTGCTGCACAGACTGGTGGTTGCTGTTTTTCCCTATTGCGCAATATGAATAAATGTCTTACTGAATGAATGAGAACACCTTTCCTTTCTTGATAAAGATTCCACGACAACTGTAATGTAGCGCGCTGCACCCAGTTTGGTTTCAGTTTGTTTCTTACATAGCCAAATCTATAAAAATAGTCCACTATTATAGCTTCTTGTGAACCTGATGTGTCTCTTTCAGGTTCCTAATTGAGAAAATCTATATTTTGTCTTAATCCAAATTTCAGCAGCCAGTAATCAGCCAACAATTTAACTATAAATTTAAAACTTTAAACCGTATATTGTACTGCACAGTACTAGGCAGTCCAAAGACTTACTCTGGGAGGTTGTTTCTGGCAAAATTGCTCCGGCATGAATGTGTGTATCTGGATGAAAACATACTATGTGATGGTTTTGTATTAAGAATTTCTTCACGGAATTCTTTAAGTTAAACAAAGGAGGGAAGAAGGGTTATTTTTACAATTGCCAGTAACCGAAGAACAGCTTATCAATATGTTGAAACCATACCATAACAGTGAAGACACTTATTAAACTCCGAGATCCTTACTGATTTGACCTTATATACCCCTCATTTGGCTGAAATAGAAAAATAAATCATACAGAAGTTAAATTTATTGGAGGGCGCTCTGTTTTATTAACAGAAACTCCAACTCAAACCTGTGTCATTCAGTGATATAGATGTGGGTAATGTCACCCCCATTAAACAATGTGCTTATTGCACTTATCCTGCTAAACTAGAAGCATTGCAGAAGTTGATATACTGTACATAATTTACTGGAGCTCAAAGAAGGAAGTCTGTGAAGTCAACCTGTTTATTTGCACCAAATATTGATGGGATGTCAGAGTTCAGTACAGATTACAGAAAAGTGAATGCTGAAACTCCACCAGACATTGTATGTACTGTTTAACCATAAGCAAGGACTGATGTGCTGTTCCCTTTTGTAATAAGGATATTAGGATATTTTCCCTGGAAATTAGAAACAAGAAGGGAATGGACAATGTTGTGTGGCTCTGGGGGAATTTTTCTGTAAACTGAAGCATTATACACGTTGTGTATCCCGTCTTTTTACACTTGTAAAAACATTCCAATTTTAATGTGATATGGAAGATACTATTAATAATAAGAAAAATAGACCAAATAAACTTAGTTCTATTAAGATAAAGTTTGAAAATAGTGGAGATAAATTGGAAAAATACTAAAAAAAATGGTATTTGAAGACTGAGCCTGATTGGATTTAGAATAAGAATATCCACGTGTAATTAACTTGACTTCTTCAAACAAGCAACAAGAAAAGTAGATAAAACGTGGATTGAGAAGTGGTTAACAAACAGTAAAGTAAATATAATCTTGCTTTTCTTGATTTTTGTCATCAGCTTGATTCTAATACTAGCTTTAAAATCAAACGGGAGATGACACAAGAATCCCACAAGGGAGATGTCAAATGTGCTGTGTGGTAAAAAAAAATTCTATACATCTATATGATATGTGTAACTCACTTAGAACAGATCACAAATCATTTGATTTTAAAACAGGGTGCATGTTCTGAAGTAAAACTTCAGTAAAAGCACACAATCTAGAATACAATACTTTCTCCAGGAAAAACACTGTTTGTGAAAAAAAGAAACTAGCCAGTAAAACAGCAGCTGCCCATCTAATTCTAAATAAATTTAAGGCATTAAGCAATATCCTTTTTACACAGTTGTGCCAGTTATGGCTCTAGGCTGCTAGAGATGTCTGAGTCTGAAACTATTTTTTCTTGTTTGTATTTATTTAAATACTTGCCTTACTGATCAGACTGCCACTGCCAACATGACAAGGAGCAGGAGCCTATCACTCTCTCTAGAGAATGGAATTTCACCTAGCTGTACTACACTGACTGCATTTAAACTATGCTCTTCTATCTGCCTTAAAAGTGCAAAAATGTACAGTTCTTACAACAGTGAACATTTCAGGGTAGACATTTTGCTGAAATAAGAGACGTGTAAGAAGGATAGACAATATGTTAGGAATCCCTGGTGGGAAGATACACGGATCCTGTGCAGACGCAGGCACGGGTAATAGATGAGGCAGGCGAACAAACCAAAACAAGAGGCAAGGTCGTAGTCAAAAGGCGAAAGGCAAGTCATAATCCAGGAAGTTCTCCGGTAGCAGACAGTCTGAGGCGAGAGGCGAGGTGCAAAGTCGAAAAGGCAGAAGGGGAATCCAAAATCCAGAATAAACGAGGTACGGGGAAAACCGCCAGGTAGAGCTCTCAAGGAGTAGACTCAATACCGAGCAGTGGGAAACAGGTGAAGAGGGTATAAATAGCAGTGCGCACCGCACAGTGAGTGTGCGCAGGTGGTTTAACTCGTGCGGCGGCGTTTGTTAATAATCACCCGCTGCTGTGGCTGATTAGCTCGCTTACGATTTGGTCTTAGCTGCCTGGTGGTCGTGACAAAATATTAGAATGCTTTTTTATTGATTTTATGATGCAAGCTCAACAGATACGATACAGTTCCCATTCTACTGAACTTTAAATAAAGTGACATACTGTAACCAAATTCTAGTTCAGGTGGGTAGCTGCGTCAGCATGCGTAGGCTGCAAAGGAACAAGTAATA
This sequence comes from Lepisosteus oculatus, assembly GCF_040954835.1. Taxonomy (NCBI): domain Eukaryota; kingdom Metazoa; phylum Chordata; class Actinopteri; order Semionotiformes; family Lepisosteidae; genus Lepisosteus; species Lepisosteus oculatus. The sequence goes on from NC_090701.1 coordinate 30,907,732, forward strand.
GGTTTATTCCATGCTGAAAAAAAGAAGAGAGAAAACACGTTTCGGCAGGGGAGCCTTCTTCAGGTGTGAGAGACAAGGCAGTAGGCAAAGGTAATGTAGCGGGAGAACAAAGGGTGGGAGGGAGGCCTTTTCTAACCAAATTCTGTTTGCTAAATTCCAAAAGGTTAAAAGGAATTCAACAAAGTAACCAAACCTAAAATGGATGACGCATTCTTAAAATGTTGTATTCACCTTAATCATGCATACCTTCAAGTTCTCCTTTTTGTTATCCATAATATGGATATTTTGTGTATCTATTATACACTTGGAATGCAAATGCAAGTCACAAAGTCAGTCACAAAGGCCCTGTTCACATAACACAAAATAGTTTAGGACTGCCTACAAATGGAATCTTTTGGTTGATAGGCAAGGTTCTGGCAGTTGCAGTTGCCCTCCAAATATGAAAATAGAGATGTGAGACCCATCTGTTCTGTGTTCTTATCAATACACCTGAATGTATTGAATGCGCCCTGTTATTTGCATTATGATTGGCATAGTAATATCTCAGTAACACATTAATGGTATTTCTGTGACATCTGAGGGTTTCATCAGCTAGTTGGAACATCAAAGCTTGATTCTGTATATACCTTGTTTAGGATTAAATGTATCACTAGATAATCTAAGTAATATCACTAGAGGCCTGTCTCTACAATTATGGCTCACCTTGAGAAAGTCTTGTTATCCAAAAGCTGTTACCCTTTTACTGGCAGAGAATAAGAGTATTTTTTTGCCTTAACCTTTGACAAGTTTGCGTCCATACACTTTCGTAAGTGTCATCTTGACTAACATTTTTTTTTAACAATATCTTTATTGGTTTTTCAATATCACGTATGAAATGAGAAAATATACAACAAAAAAAGAAAACAATATAAAGGAAGAATGATAAAACATCCAGTTTGCATATTTAGAATTAGCTCATACAATGGCAGTGATTCAAAACACAAGTCACATCCTGTAGGTGACGTTTGTTATCATAAATATATGTTGTATACAAGGCTTAAATAGATTACCTTTCAAAAAGTAGTTCCCCTAATTAAAGCCTTTACTTCCCTTCTTTCTAGATCTTACTCCTATGATGCTCTAGAAAAATTAGAAATGAATCCCATATCTCTCTGAATTCCCCCATTTTTTATTTTAGGTGATAAGTAATCTTTTGACTAACATATTTGAAGGTGCTACACGACATAATGAGGTATGCAAATTAAGTAAGAATCCATGTGGTATTGAATGGAAGTGATTTTAAGGGCATCAAACACACCATCATAAAACATTACATGAAAAGTATGTTTTTCGAAGCACAGAATAATATTTCAGTTAATAACTGATTGGATTAGCAATGTCAATTTTGTTCGTTACATTAAAAATACAAGGTAAGCCCATTTAAACTAAAAAGTGACTAATGCATTGTTTTTTTTTCTGTAAAATGTGATACCTGATATCTTTAATTATTCCACAAAACACTAGACATTTTTAGGTTTTGCCTTGTATTGCCTTTTATTAGTCTTTAAGTTATTCAGTAGTTTATATTTTAGCATTTTTCTGTTACTATTGTTGTTCTGCCTTTCTTTTCTTATAATAAGATCTTAAAGTTATTCAATGCCTTAATCATACTCATATACAGTATCTGTACCTTAAGTCTTGCCTCTTTATTAACTCAAATCTTCAAATTTTAACAGATACAAGATGTAGAAACATGACAGAACAGTGCTGTTTTTATCTTTCTTTTTCATTTTCCAGGTGCTGGGGACCAAATACAGACACCTCATAACTAGCTGACATAAATAATCATTTACTAAAATTATATTTACCAAATAACATTTAAATACATTTCCATCATTGTATTCCTTGGTAAACTAGTAGATATAACTCTAGTGGATACTCTTTTCCTAAGGTTATACTGTATCAAACACCTTTGTCAAAATGAACTGGCTTATTTTGATGAGTTAATTTCAAATATCTTTGAGATATTGCGTGCCATTCACACAGCATAAGAACAAAAGAAGGATTACAAACACGAGGACACCATTTGGCCCATCTAGCCTGTTTGGTAGTAATTAATTGATCCAAGAATCGAAATCAGCCATTTCTTAAAAGATACCAGGGTAATTGATACCAGGGTATCTCCTGCTCTCAGCCTTAAATGTACCTGCACTTAATTTCTAGTTGTGTCCCCTGATTTGTGGTCCATTTTTTATTCTGAAGAAATAAACTAGGTTGCCTTTGAATATTTGTACAATTTTACCTCATTAGGTATCTCTGTTCAAGATTAAAACCTTAAAAGATTAATAGTTCCTTCAGCTTGTCAGTGTAGGACACTTTACCCCCACCACACATCTGATTGGTCTTTTCTGGTTAAGTCCCATAGCAGCAATATTTCTTCTGCAACATGATGACCAAAACTGTACAGAACATGTAATTACTAATTACATCACCCCAATTTGAGTATTCACTCCAACATGTACCCTGTAATTTTTAAATTATTAATAAAATATTAATAAAAAAAACTTGTTTCCCTAATTTTCTATCAACTGCAATTTGAGAATGATAGATAATAAGGGAAATCATGAAAGTCTTATGAAAATGTAAATAAACCTACCTTAAACCTAAAATGTAAATCTACTGTATATCTGCCCTATAAGTATCCATTACCACTGTAGGTCATTAAAAAAATCTAATAAGTTGGTTATACAAGACCCACCTTTTCCAAATCCATGTTTACTATTTCCATCTACAGTAGGTGACCCCCAGTTTAGATTTAAATTTTTTCAAATATCTTACACATAGTAGAGTTCAGACTTATTGGTGTTTAATCACTTGGTTTAGTTTTCTCACCCTTTTTATGGATGGGTACCCCTGAGTACTACCCTATGGTAAGTGATGTGTCAGTTGTGTCAGTGGTTTTTGACTAACATCTCTTTGTTTCCTTGAGTAAAATTGGTAAGATGAATAAGAGCTTTGAAGATTTATTAAAGTTGTGCGCTTCTGGTACCCAAAACAATTCTCTCTCTTCAAAACTAATACTGTCCAATATTGTACTTTGTCCTTCTGCTCCCTGAAGGGTATTGTTTTCTTCCTTAGTAAATTCCTCAGTGAAGTACTAATTTAGCACACCAGAAATGTCCCTTTCTTTGTCTAGACATTTACCATTTTTGTCTGAGATATAATTAGCTTCATCCTTGATGGTTCTTTAGTGAAAAAACTCAGGCCCTATTGCAATATTCTTTTCAATATGTTTCTCAGCCTAATAACCTATTTTTTACCCAAGCTTGAAATTCATTATACCTCTTTTTCTTTAACTGGATCCTGTTGCTGTTTAATAATTCAGTAAAGTACTCTATGTTCCTTGATACAGTACTTTTTGTTCTAAGGAATTTGTTGAACCATTTGGGATACTGTATTCCTTACTTTTGATTTAGTCTCTTTTGGGATAATTTTGTTCTGAACTTTAAGTAGAATCTATTGCCTTCAACGTCACATTATAATCACAATTTTTTATGGTTCTCTCACCTCTGCTTGCCTCACTATGTCTTGATTTTCTAACATGACAAGATCTATACAAGCATTTCCTCTTGTAGGTGAATCTTACATTCAAACTGTTTACTGTTTACTTGTTTACTTGTACATTGTCTACTGTTTGTTTGTATCGTCTTGATGCACTGTCTGCACTTAGTGTTTTTGCATTTGTTTTAACAATCGAGAGACTTTCTGTAAGTAAGAATTCCATTGTACCAGTACATGTACCGGTTACATATGGCAATAAGGTTCAAGTTCAAGTTCAATCTATGCTACAGATGCAGCCATTCAAAACAAGCGGGCGATACCGCATTATGTTGCGGTGCGCTTTACGCAGTCTACCGTGAGTTACCCTAAATTCTCCTATAGAACCGCAAGTAAAATAATAGTATCCGGAATTTCCACAAGGTGGATATATAAAGCTCAACCTCTCATGTTTGAGCTGTCGCCATCAAAGTCTTTAACGAAGATATTACTAAGAGTATTTATAATGAATGACCTTGGACAAGCTGTAAACTCAAAGTATTGCCCTGGTCCACATTCTTTTTTTCATTGAACATCTTTGTAAAAGTAACACCACAGCATTTCACAATCACGCATTTGTTTCCAATCATGCAAAACACAGTAATTTATGAGAATCTCCGGTTCACCATGCCTTTCACATGCTCATAAAACAGATTGATTTAGGAACATAAACATATTACTGTATGCAAACTGTACTGTATACAGTATGTATATGTATATTTAATGTCTTTACTGTGCCCGTTTAAGTATTGAATATTTATATGGAATTTTACCACTGAAGGGAAATCTTAGTAGCTGAGCATAAAAAGAATAGGAGCATACTGTAACGCGTGTGAAGGCCATAAATGATATTAATTTTGGAACATAAACATACAGTATATGGCTGATCTCAGTACTTTAAAGAAAACATACACGCCAGTATTCTATTTCTCCCTAAACATTTTAAGCATCGAAGTCTTTAACTAACGTGATATCGGAGTCAACAAGCATACTTTTGGAATTTGATTAAAAGGGAATATAATATGGAATCGTGTATCTAAAGAAATTAATAACGATATAATTATATTCATGTACTGCAACACAAGAATTGTACACGCTGTACGATAAAATGTTTCCCTGGCTCAGAGATTGCCGGTGGCGCTGTGGGTTAGGTTTCTGATTCCCACATCACATGTTCACACGTTGGGTGTTCGGATCCAGCAGGAGCCATTACTTTTTTTTTAACAAACATTTCTTTGAAAAAATAAAACGTTTCCCTGGGTCAGAGATTAAATAAAACTTCACTCGCACTAAACAAATTTATATTTCTAAATATCACAACATGATCGAATTTAAGTCATTTTAATAGCAATGAATAGTCACCTATGCATTACAATATAAACATTTATATTGATTTAAATCGCATTTAAATCGCCTTTATTTAAAACCCATAAATAAAGCTGATACTGTTTAGACTTTTAATTATTTAAAACTGTATTACAGCAGCACAATGCACAATGCAACGTAAATCACTATCTTTGTCTTCTGCATAATAATGTTCACCTCTCTGTCCAGCAAATTAACAATAGTAATAATAATGAACTTTATTGTATATTGCGCCTTTTAAGGTGGCTCCTCAAAGCGCTTTACAGGATAAAAACAATAAAGACAATTCTGTTAGGCTGGGCAAATGATTTTGTTTTTTAAGAAATACAAAATGAGATATAATGATGTGTTCCGGCTTAGACATTAACGAAGAGCATAACATGTGGGCGGCGCAGCGGTCGGCTCTGGCTTTCCCATCTACTGTATACACTGCAAGTACAACCCCCCTCTCTGCGGGAGTGCTGGCTATGGTGAATTAAACCGGTTTCCCAGGTATTGTCAAAGTATAGGGGGGCGAGATTTCCAGCGAAAGACACCTCCCCCCCTCCAAAACCAAGGAAGTACAGTACTTACTAGTTAAGAAAGCTAGGCTCCTCAATGAAATCGCTTTAACATGCTAATGCATTGGTGTAACAGTCCGGGCATGGCAAGCTTCTAATGTCAACCTGACTACGGCGAAAGGAACCCTTCTTTCATTGGAAGACAATGAACATATTCTAGCCCTAAATGAATTAATAGCAAACATGGTTTACATAAAAGACATTTTTCCAAGAAAGTCGGTCATTTTGGCCAGCCAATCACTTACCGCGGTGCCCTGCGGTGGCTTGTGGGTAGTTTACCGTACCACGGGTTTTTACCGTGCATTTTGAATGGCTGCATCTGTATATTAATATGCTCACTATTTCAGTTTCAGCTGCTGATATTCTTATAGATTTTTCCCAGTCTATGTTGCAGAAGTTTTATTGTCCCATTAAGACACATAGTACATTTTTAATTTCTTTTTACTGTATTGAATTGTAATAAATATTTTTGTTTAGTGGTCTGTAGCATATGGCTATAACATACTCCTAACATTATATTTTTGGAATACTTTTAAGTAGTCTCACATTATTAATACAAAGGCACTTGATTCCTTTCACTTAAGTTACTGAATCGGAATACTTCTTTTGCTATATAATGTTACACTTCATCATTCTTGTAGTGTATTTACTAATTTTACATTCATATCCATCATTTTTGATTAGCCAGTTTTCTGTCATTCTTCAATGCTTGTAAATGTGGTAGCTTCTATCTCATATAATGTGTTTCTGATACTCTTAGCATTTAGGTATAAGCGATTAATTACCTGATAAATTGTTAAATTTTTCCCTTTGGCTCTGCCTTCATCTTTCTTCACCATGTAACTTCCTTTTCTATTATCTTTGGATCCCCCCTTCCATTCTAGTTTTATTTTTTTTCTGTTTTTTGGTTTTCTACTTTATGGAATCATGTGATAAGACAATGGCTGCCCTTTTCATATAGATGTAATCCATCATGTCTGTACAAATCTCCTTTGCAATGGAGGTGTTTCCAGTGGCCCGGAAAGCTGAAACCTTCTTCAGCACACAATGTTCTCATTCATCTGTCGTGTTGATAGATGTACTCTAAATAAATTCTGTGTTGGGAGGATGCTTGAGAAATGTTATATATATTTTGTATCTACAGTTTATTATTAAAAATAATTATTTCAGTGGCTAATTTAGTGTTGGGTTCAATGATCACAAGAAAAGACACAGACACAATTAAAAAATATATTGTGCATAACATTTTAAAGATAACAGGTAGCAAGTAACAAATGTACATAGTTATGCAGTCACTCAGATTGTACGTCAAAAATCATTGCCAAGAAGACTTCATCGTGCTGTGGTGTGATTCATTACACTGCACAAAAAATCTTCACTGGCCAAAGAAGATCAGTAGGTGGTACATGTGGTGCACTAGATGTTAATGAAAACAATAGCTTTATTTAATCTGTTGTCCTACTTTCTTTAAATCTTTAAATCTAAATAATTTAATTTCAATTTTAATATGGAATTATGTAACTAAAGGGAAATTTTGGTAGCTGAAACTAAAACTAGTATCATTAATAATGCTCAGGAAATTCATTTATGAATATAGATATATTGATAGCAGTAAAATATTCCAATTTCTTCATAAACATCTGCATCAAATTCTTGAACTCGGTCACGTGGTTATTTTGGAAGTTTTGATGTTCTTTTTAAGTGTGTTCTTTTTGCTGTCATTATTGTTGTGAAGGAAAATGAAATGTTTGTAGTTTTATTGAAACTTTTTTAAAAAAAGAAAAAATGTAACTCTTGTGGTTTTTAATTTAGCTCATCTAAACTAAATGACACTTTGGTTCAGTGATAAGAGTTTTCAACTACCAGCTAGAAGGTCCCAGGTTTGATTAATAAATTGTACTTTTAACAAATAAAGACTCTTTCACTCTACATTATATTATTATTTAATATTTGTATATATAACAGAATGTTAAATATTAAATTAATATTCATAATAAATGAATGAACATGAATTAATTGGCTATAGTGAATACTGTCAATGGCGAGAGTAAAAATCAGTTCTACTAGTAAGGCCATCAATCTCCAGAATGTTCAGAGATTAAGGGAATTTAAAAATACTTAAAACAAAAATCACAGTTGAGGTTTTATGTGTATATTTGCTTTTAAATACGAATCATTAAAGCTACTATGTATAATATATTCTTATCATTAGAATCTAAAATATTTCTATACATTCCATAGCTACCTATTTCACATTTTTGTTGTTTAGTTAACAAAAATATAATTTAATATATTGAAGTCAGTAGGTTTTTATGTTTACATTTTTGCAAATCTGTTAGGTCTTAGCACATAGTGCCAGTAACAAAACTTACTGTATAATCCAATTTCCATGTACTTTTCAATGATTATGTATTTGTTTTGCCTAAATAATCCAACAATGGTATTTTAATGCAGGAAGTTGCTCATTCTAGCCTTTTTAAATACAGTATGTAACTCAAAAGATGGGTCAAATCATTCAACACTTTGAATTGCTTATTTATTTTAAAAGGATTGCAACTATTCTTGCAGACTACCTTCACCATGAAGCAATTATTTACACTTAGTGTACTGTAAAATTAATATTTCCCTAAACCACAGCTACTAGTACACTAGTACTAATAGCAATACACTACACAAGTAACCTGTGTTAATAGGAGACACCTCAGAATATATTGTATATCTCAGAGCACTTTGACATGCTTTTCTTGCTTTTTAAAAACGTCAACAAGACCTGGGCACATAAAATTAAATTAATACTATTTTACATTAGAACCTCATGTAGCTTTTAATATTTATGTAATATAATTTTAAGTGCACAATTCTAGCATTAAGGTTTTTTTTTACTATTTTTAGAGAACATCTTAGAAGTTTCTATGTCTTTGGCATTTCAGGCAATATAATTTTTGGAAATTGAATTTCTCTAAATGAATTTCTATAATAAGGGATTTAGTTCTATATTATTCCTATGAGTTGGTCTATTGGTCTGTGACATCTTTAACATGCATGACCTGTTTTTATAAGGAAAATGACTTCTTATCCATTAATTGCGTTCAGTTGAACTATTGAAATAGAGGGAAGATGTTGGTTAAAATAATTTGAAGAGAGTACGATTTTATTAAAAATGTTATAAATTCATAAGATTTTATAAACGCTTATGAAATTATTAAAGCGTATTGATTCAAAAGACTTATTGGTCACATAAAGTTTTATAAGATATGTTTCACAGGATTTTATATAATATATTTTATAATATTTTAGAACTTTCTAAGACTTTAATTGTCCCATTAAAACTCACTAAAAATAGTAATTTGTATGTAGATTAATTAATTATGATTATCTTGCTGTGATTGTTAAGATATATCCTTTTGTCTTTAAGCATAAAATTACATTGAGTTCAGCTGAAAACCAAATTTTTAAAGACTCCAGTGTATTGAGCTGAATAATCTTTAGATTATTTTAGAATACATATTGAAAAGAAACATTTTCTTCACAAAAAACAAAACTTGAGTTATTTGCTCTGATCTGACTGTGACTCATTTATAAAAACATTTTTTAGTGTCCATTTTTTTGGGTTGATTCACCACTATATTTTTAGACTGGATATGAGTATGATGGTTAGTGTGATTGATAGATACACTGTATGTACAGTATATAAAAATTCTAACATTTTTAATAATGTTTGCCAAAAGTATCTTTTTGGAAAATGTAAGTAAACAATTATTATAATATCTCATGAATATGTATAATGGTTTTGTTCAATGAAAGGTCAATCAGCCACATTCCAATTTTTATATCTGAAAATAGGTGAATCACTGAATCACTGTGTTGATCACTGAATACATTTGAAAACTTCTGCCTTGCAAAAGTATTCAGAACCGTCTTATTTTGTCTCATTTTGTAAAACTGTAAAGTAGTACTTATAAACTGCTTAAACTTAATATTTTCTTCAAAAGGGAGGCATGTTGGTGCAGAGGTTAGCATTGCATCCCTTGCAGTACTGCAGCCCTTGGTTCAATTCCTGGAGTTCTGTCTGCATGGAGTTACTGTAGTTCTCCCTTTGGTCACGTTGGTTTCCTCTAGGTGCTCAGGTTTTCTCCCACAATCGAAACACAAAATGAAGATTAATTGGTTTCTTTGAAAGCTGGCACTGGTGTGTGTGCATGTTTGTGTCTGTGTGTGCTCTCCAATTGACTGGCATCCTGTCCAGGGTTAATCCACCCAATGTTTTTTTCATCATGGTTATTTATTTACATTTTGTATATAAATATAACAAATAGTAATATCTGGTAATTAATAGTAATATTACTCTCAAAATTACAAATTCACTTGCTCCTCTAAGAATTGATGGATCTGAAATACTAGGTGATCTCCTTGGTTAGGATTAAGTCAATGATGAGTTATGAAAACATATGATGGCAGACATAGGTATTTATGGAGGAAACATGTTATTTCTGTTTAAATTGAGGCTTATAAACACAATTTATCTAGTTACAATAAGGACCTAAGGTTAGCCTATGCTATAGTACAGTACTTATTACTCCAATATTATTGAAAGTGACTATAAAAGTCTTTGGGTTTTTTAGGACATTAAACCAACTACTAAACCCAATAAGAACTTCTTTCACACACTCTTTGGAGTTATTTTTACCAATTCCTTATTTTTTAAAGAATAATATTAACAATATCAGACAGACCATCTCACATGAAACCAGTAGCTAGTTCTATCCTGGAACTGTGCTTTTGGATTTTCAGAGTCTGAATAAACTAGTTCTGATAATGAGTTTTACTAACTGTTTGCCTACTGTCTAGATGTCGTTCTTCCACAAGTTAATTTATGAAGTGTTTCTCAAGACTACAGTATCTCATATTATTTGTACTATAATAAATCTATCACTGTCCACTTCATTAATTTCTTCACAGCTGAAAATGGATGAAATGACCCATCTCTTGAAAAATGTTTGCCCTAATCATCCCTTTTAGTCCATGTCATCCCTGGAGTCCCTCAGGACCCTTACCTTTTCAATATTTAAATGTTGCCATTAGGTCAGTATATTAGGAAATATGACTTCCACTGTTATGCTGCTTGTACTGAGATCCACCTGCATACAGTACATCTCCACAACCTCAAATTGCTTGTTCAATACTAATTAAATGTTTTGAAGAAATACAGACACAAATGGTTTTAAACTATCTTCAATTAAACAAGAATAAGTCCAAGATTATTTTAATTAACTCTCCTCATCAAGTCTCAAAATCAGACTGTCTAAAACTCACTTTCGGTGACAAAGAAATTATTCAGTTTTATTTCCTCAAGGCTAGACTACTGCAATGCTTTGCTATATGGATCATCTAAGTAATTATTTTAGAAACTACAGTATGTCCAGAACTGTGCTACTTGATCAAGTCTTAGAATTCCACAAATATTTTTCCTGTTCTGGAAAACCTGCACTGGCTCTTAGAGGATTGACTTACAGTACGAGGCAATGTATTGTCTGTTGTGTATATTCAAGATTTACTTTTGGCATATGTCAAGGTCTTCTTGGTTTGTTCTGCTTGCTGTAGACTTAGGGTTTCATGTCCTATGTTAGGGTACTAACCCTTGTCTTTGGAATACTCTTCCTGACAGTATTGATGATGCACCCTCTGCTGATGTTTTCAAATCTTGCCAAAAAATACTTATTTTTTGTTGACCTCCAATTCAGACGTTTCTTTCTTTTAATATTACATATTTACATTTTTTATATTACTAGTTTGTTTTTTTTCTGTACATGAAAATAAATAATTCATACATTTATTAATTGTATTAATGGACTGAAAGACACTATATAAAAATAAAAATTGACAGATTGAATTTTATAGATATATACAGTATGTCAATCCTATTGTAAAAATATTGCAAAATGTGGTAGTGCTTCCCATACTAATATACAAAGAAGTCTGAAATACTAGGTTGCTGCTATTACACAATCTTTTGATTTACCCTCCTATTCATGTTTGCACAACTTCACACTTAAAGGTGATGTAAAACTGATTGGTCTGCAATTTTCAGGTTCAGTGTTCATATTTTGTGGATGGATATTATATTATTCTTCCAGTCAGTTGCTGCAACCTCTGTCTTAAGTGATATGAAAGATCCTACTTAATGGTCTTCAAATAACATCCCTCATTTAAAATAGTTCAGCTGGAAAAATAAAACTCAATTGAAAGTAATTTTAAAGTCCTCCAGACACTTCAATACATTGCTGACTGTTACATTGAGAATACTGAGACTGCCAAGTTACAAGGAGCAGAGAAACTCCAATTGCTGTAGCCTACGTACAGTCAGTGGTACAATCCCAGTTGAAAAAGTACCATTCCCATTTAAATAAGAATGTTCTTTCATATTTAAATATTTTTTAATATTGTCATTTTTAAAAATGGTATGCTTTTTTGGCACCAATGTCAACATTGTTTTTTTGTTTCTATGTCATATTGCACCGTGGACCAGGAGGAATGATATTCCGTTTCACTGTATATTTGTATATGGCTGGAACGACAAATAAACTTGAACTTGATAGTAAGCTAATAGTAGCGCCATTTGTGAAATAAAACATAAAAGCATAGGCATCAATAAAAGCAAGGGCACGTTGACGCAAGGAAGAGAGTAAGGCAGCTGCCAATGATACAGGATCATTCTTTTGCAAACAGCAATGCCACTCAAACAAATCCTTTTCTGTTATTCTGTTAAGTTAATCTTTGAATCTTGACCGCTGCTGCATCAGGAACAATAGTGTTGCTCATAGAGAAGCATCCCTGGCCAAACAGGATCAGCTGAGAAGGATAGTGATCAGAAAAGTTACTTGAGTGAAAATAGGGTGCTTGGAGAAGAGTGAAAAAAGAGTTTAGGTGATTTTGTGACAGTTACTCTAATTGAATACTGTAGTGAATGGTTGTGTTAAAGGAATTAGTGAAGCAAAGACAGTGATTAATTGACAAAGTTAATCAGTCTGAATACTCCAGGGCTGGTGGTTGTTGAAAACAGAGAGTGAATAGTTAGTGAGAAGATCTAATGACTTGTGTAAGTAGAACCAAGCAAAGAGCAACCAAAAGGAATAGGACTATGCCGTCTGAAAGTTGAAGACAGACCATTTACAACCATTTTGTTTGAAAAACAAATGTGACGTGTTGGCAGTTTCAAAATTAGGGTGGTGTGTGTCTGCAGGTTTATATAAAACATTACATAAGTATTCTCAGGTAGTGAAATGACAAATGGCTTAATTCAATTGTATTAGCATAGAAGAGTTTCAGGTCCCCCATGAATTGAAACCAGGGCCCTATCACTGCAAGGCAGTAATGCTAACCACTACACCATTGTGCTGCCCAATACCAAAATTAATAATAAAAAATTAACTGCCAATTAATAATCTGTATTCCTGCTTTTTATATAGATTGTGTGAATTTTGCGCTTTCTAATTCCACTGTTTGTTATGGGTGGGTGTAAAATACATGCATTCCATACGTGATGATGTGCAACTTTCCACATGTGATTTTTCTTTGTCTAACTTTGTTGTCATTTGTCTTTTACTTGCTGATAGAGTTTGGCTATCCAGGATTATTCCACTTTTCATGAAGTTCAGTTTTGAAAGTAATATATTTTATTAATTAATAGTAAAGAAACACTGTATATCAAAAACTTAATCTTGGTATCTTATTTAATGTTAAATGTACATACCACATATGGCAAATACAGCAAAAAATTCAATACATATCACACTTTCTAAACTGTTCTAAATAACAGTTTAAAAATAAATAAAACTTGGGAAAGAGACATCCTCTGTGATGTACTCAATTTAAAAGTTTGAAAGGAAGGTCACCCCTCACAACAAAACAGCTGAAGATTTTTATACTGAACAGGGTCCTGAGCAGAAAAGAAGCTTATGGCTCCATCTAACACATTACTGTCCACCAAAACAGCTCCCTGAAGTACAGAATGATGGTATAATGGAGAAAAAAGAGGACAGAACAGGAATGAAGTGTATATCAGATATATTACTGAGGGATGATGGACATATTTCAAATTTAAGGCAACTCCTACCAAAGTTGCTTCTCTCAAAATGTATCTCTCCAAGGTCAATTAAATTATTCTGAATTTGTGATATAATATCACAATATCATGTGATTGTGATTCATGTTTCTGCTTTTAAAAAATATATATTTCTCAAACAAATAACAAATAATAAATAAGTCTGTTTTTACTTATTTTTCACATCAACCACTTAAGAGATTACCTTTTCAACACTGTGTATTAAGTATCAGAATATACATATCACTTAAAACTTCAACAAATTCACAATGGTTTTAATTGGGAAGTATTACCATTTCCTATTATTAAAAAACAGCAATCATTTTATGCCAGTTGAAATTACATTTTGAAGTTGAGCAAACAAGACACAGATATATTAATTACATCACACTCTACAAGCAATACACAATATCAATGACAGATGCTTAGTGCCAGGTTACAGATGCTGTCTTGCAGATCATGTTGGATGAAATCTCTTAAGAAGCCTGACAAATAAATGTCTTTCACTGGTCTCTAAGCCCTTAGAACCCGTACTGTAGGCTCAATCAAGTCTGTAGTCCATTTCTTCCCATTCACTATACCTGATAACATCTCATCCAATCACATGCTGCGATGTTGCTCCTTAAAAACTACCACCCAACTCATTTTAAGATGGTTAACTCACTTGTTCTTCATATCTCTCCAACTGAACTGCAATCAGACTTTTCCAACAATAATACTGCAAGCAGTCCAAATCAAGACTTAAACTTTTTCTCCAAGACACGAGGCCAAGAAAGTGAGTCAGTAAAGTACATAATTCATCCTAAGATATTCTCTCAGCAACTTATGAAATATTGTTTCGAAATCCAGTGTTATTTTTATTTCATTAACAAAATGAGACAATTGGGCTCTTTTATGTCAACATCCTGAATATATGAGCATTTTCAGTACCAAACTATAGTTGGGATCAACCGAATTCCCCCACCTGTCTATCTTGCAGCCAGACCCAAGAAAACCAACTGTGGGCAGACTGCTTTAAATAATAAAAACCAAAACCAAAGTTTAGCAAGACCTAACTTTTGGCAGAGCTGCCCTCAGCAATGCTAAGCAAATCTCTGGGACACTCCCTGCATAGAGCAAGTAGCTGCCAAGCGAGACTGCCAACCAACCTAACCAAGTTATAAATTCTCATCGGGAAGTTTGAAGTCATCAAGGACATTTGGTCTATGGATCTTTGAGTATAAAACTTCTTTATTTGCATTATAATTCTTGAGAATTTAACTATTATTCCAACCAATGTTTGATGTTTGATTAACGATAATAAATGCATATTTACAGTACCTTACTATCAAAGAATTTGAATGGAACGTAATTATACGAGGTAAACCGTAAAACATTATAGTCCATATTTAAATCTGAAGTTATTAAATCTGTAATCTGTATCAATTGTCTGAGCTTTATGTTTGTTACCCTGTTCAGAGATGTTTTGTGAATAGGAATCTGATATTTTTGTTTTCTTTTTCACAAATCCTTTCAAAATAATATTGCAATGCTGTATATCCATTGCCCTGTCGTGTGGGATACTTAAGTATCATCTACCTGAGGGATTAGGGGTTTTAAATCATTAGCTTTGGTTTAAACCTAAAAACATTAATTGTTTTGTTTGTCTTGTTTTTTTTTTTAAAAGGCTAAGCCGTTTTGTTTCTAGACACTCGGGTGCTCTGCTTTTATTTGAGAAAACTCAGATGAATCAGGTTGTAATTCATGTTTTGTGGAGTTTTGCAATAACAAAACATTGCTGACTATACCATTAGGCTTGAACCCATTGATTGGTCTTTTTACATACCAAGTAGTGTATTATTCTGCAATTTCTGCACCAGACTCCTTGATGTCTATCAGGTGTTTATACACAAAATCATATTTTGTCTCTGAAGGGTAGTAGCTTATATTGCAGGCAAGTACCCCGAGGTGTTACTACAACATTCTGAAAATACAAATGCATCATTCTCTTGATTAGCAGGGTATAATGGATGTTTTCTGTGTTTTTTATTCATAAGGCTTGTGTCCTTTTATTCAACTTGTGTCCATTCCTCTCACAAATGCAAGGTGATTTTGTGTTGATGTAGCAGTCATAGTGAAACAAGTGCATAGTGGTCAGTCATAAATTAATCAAAATGAAAAGATTTGTTTTTGTTGATGCTCAGTTCTGTTTATGTACTTCATTCCATACTGTACAATCACTAACCATTAGTTTATAACACAAAAAAAGTTACAAAAGATAGACGATTATTTGGCTCATATTAGAAGTTTGATGGCCAATAGCTTTTTGGTCTCATCAAGCCATCCATTTGAAATTCTCAGGCAATCATTTTTCACAGCATAGTTAAACTGCTTGTGCTAAATGTCCAATGCACTGTTGTAAAGAAATCCTGTTATACATCTTGAATGCATATGGATTTCCTATACAGTTAATGTGTTGATTGTTTTGATGACCATTAGTAGTTAGTGTTCCCTAAAGTAATGCCCTTTAATTCCCTATCTCAAATCATGGATACATGTCTTGCTCATCATAAATTGATAAATAAAATTGGGTTAATTTCTCGAAATAAGATTCTTATAACATCATTCTGAAAATAGATGTTAAATAATTTAATTAACACTGGTGAAAATCGCTCCCATGGTCACTGAGCATAGATACACTATATGAAGTTGCACTTCAAGAGGAATATTAAATAGCCTACGGTAGAGGATTTAATTAAAAGCTCTTAAAAAGATGCAGAACAAATCTTTTTTATCAGTTTATTTAAAATGCTGCATGACAAACCTACCAGTAGTAGCTCCAGGGACTGCCACTAAGGTCATTAAACACTTTTAATAATCTGAATGAAGAGCAATCATATTGCAGGTTTTGTTGAAAAAAGTTTTCAAAAATGTTTACATTGGTTTCCGAAAGAAAATTCTTCAAACAAATAAAATAAATTTCTGGCTCTCACTGATGGATGGAACAAGACTCCGCGATAGCGTAGTTGGAGTCTATAAACGCACGTTACACAAAGATGGTGGACACTGGTGTGGTAAGACAGAAGACAAAATAATGTAGTTGCATAACACTGTACTTTAGAAGACAAATGAAATTACAATAACTATTTGTTACAGATGCAGCCATTCAAAGTTTTTGGCACAAACCTGTACCACACACAACTACCCACAAGCTACCGTGGCGTACCGCGGTATGTGATTGGGTGGCCAAAATGACCGACAGGGGCACTCATGGTGCATCGCTCGGTAATGACAAGATCTAATCATTTAATCTCTTTATTATGCACATGTTAATCCGCTTAGTATTGAATATTTATATGGAATTTTACAGCTAAAGGGAAATTTTAGTAGCTGAGCATAAAAAGAAGAGGAGAATAATGCATCTGAAGGTCATAAACGATATTAATTTAGGAACATAAACATTACTGTATGTAAACTGTACAGTGTATGGCTGGTCTTGGTAGTTTAAAGAAAAAATACACACCAGTCTTCCATTTCTCCCTAAACATTTTAAGCATGAAAGTTTTATGAAATGGTACCCAAATATGTGATTGCTGTATAGAATGAATTTTAATTAAAAAAAAAATATTTAACACGAAAATTAAGCTGTTTACATCTTCCGCCTGAGAACAGTCACCCGTTGCTACCCAACGCAGAAACACAGCCACTAACTAGCAAAGAGAGGACATTAGCTAGCCAATATGATAAAGAAATAAATGATTATTTTGTTAATTTCTTTTGCACATTTATTTGAACATTTCCATCGATTGTACAAGCACTTGGAAACTGTCCAATCCCTAGTTCATCAGGCATTTTCTTTTACGCTACGGGCATTCTCCCGGTCTGGCGCTTCTAGGATATAATGCCAGTGATTTTTTGTTAAATTTCGGTTTCCAATAACGCCGCAGCAAACTCTTGTTTTTATGTCCACTATAACAGACAATCTCCTTTTCTTTTAACCGAGCGTTTAATAATTTCCTAAAATGAAAATGATTTACTTTATTTCCCTCACAGGATCAATAAAAGTATTATGGTAGGGCTTCAGAATGGTGATTGGCTGACACCATCTGACACCCCTCTGATTGGAGAAAAAAGACGTGCTGGTCTGCAATACATACTGTACCAGGAAGAGGATTTCTTTCTATTCGAAATGTGTATTTTAAAAGTTTAATTAAGAAGTAAAAACCTTACAGCGTACACAGATTTCTAAACTGATCAGGAGGAAGAAAAATCATAAAAAGAGGTTATTAACTATCGAAACCTGTTTTATTTATTTTCTTTTTATTTAGATTAAGAGTTCCCGTCACCCCCATTACCATTTAAATCACAAACCCGTTAAATGTCTTTTAACGTAAATCGTTATCTTTGTCTTATGCATAATAATGTTCACCGCTTTGTCCAGCAAATTAATAAAAAACTTTATTTTATATAGCGTTTTAAACGAATAAGTAACTAGATTGCTCATAGACCTAATCACTTATTCTACATAAACACAGCGTAACTGCTCTCTGAAAATGCTTTTTCTTTTTATTTAGGCTCAGATTTCAACTATAGATCGTACACTAATTCATTGTCACTAATTCATTGCGCTTTGACAGAAACCAAATTATCTCGTTATTAATTTCTTTAGATACACGATTCCACATTATATTCCCTATTAATCAAATTCTAAAAGCATGCTTGTTGACTCCGGTATCGAGCGTATTCGAAGAAAAGCTTAAAACTACCAATTTTTATACACGTTATTTCACGTTAGTTAAAGACTGCGATGCTTGAAATGTTTAGGGACAAATGGAATACTGGTGTGTATTTTTTCCAAGGGCTTCTAAATCTAATCTTTCCAGAGCGGCTTCTAAACTGTGAAAACATGTGTCTGTCTTTCCGTAGGGGGAAGGGAATCTGATCTGCAACGTCCTTTGGCTACAAAAATAAAAAGAAGGCGCTCTCTCTCTCTCGATTATTACATCCAATAATCAAAAATGACACAATAAACATAATAACCATAATAACGACCAACCAATAAAAACAACCATATAAACATAATACCAACCAAAAACATAGATAACAACCACAATACAAAATCAAGTATCTCAAACCATTAAACTCTCTCAAATTCCTGCAATTATCATAATCCCACCCCTTATGCAAAACCAAACCCTCCTCCCATCCCAGTTTATCCTCTTTATCATAAACAAAATCCACCTCAATTTTCAACATAAAGCATTACACAAAATCAACCTCAACACTCCATACTCAACAACGATAATTCACAAACAGCCAGAACATGTAACTCCACATTCCCAAATAGACCTTATTTCAATAGCCCCGCCCCTTATGCAAAACCAACATCCCTCCCCTATTCTCTGGCGTTTGTAATCATTTTTATTTTTAAATAAATTTTAGCAAAGTCATGTATTTTAAAAATCTTAAGATTTCTATATATATATGTCTTTATTTAGTGGTTTCATTAGTGACAAAAGCTAAACTTTCTTGGAAAAATGTCTTTTATGTAAACCATGTTTGCTATTAATTAATTTAGGGCTAGAATATATTAATTGTCTTCCAATGAAAGAAGGGTTCCTTTCGCCGTAGTCAGGTTGACATTAGGAGCTTGCCACGCCCGGACTGTTACACCAATGCATTAGCATGTTAAAGCGATTTCATTGAGGAGCCTAGCTTTCTTAACTAGTAAGTACTGTACTTCCTTGGTTTTGGGGGGGGGGGGAGGTGTCTTCCGCTGGAAATCTCGCCCCCTTCTACTTTGACAATACCTGGGAAACCGGTTTAATTTGTCACAGCCAGCACTCCCGCAGAGAGGGGGGTTGTACTTGCAGTGTATACAGTAGATGGGAAAGCCATAGCCGACCGCTACGCCACCTACATGTTATGCTCTTCGTTAATGTCTAAGCCGGAACACATCATTATATCTCATTTTGTATTTTGTAAAAAAAAATTGTTTGCCCAGCCTAACAGTATCGTTGTTATTGTTTTTATCCTGTAAAGCGCTTTGAGGAGCCACCTTTAAAGGCACTATATACAATAAAGTTCATTATTATTACTATTGTTAATTTGCTGGGCAGAGAGGTTAACATTATTACGCAGAAGACAAAGATAGCGATTTACGTTGCATTGTGCATTGTGCTGCTGTAATACAGTTTTAAATAATTAAAAGTCTAAACAGTATCAGCTCTATTTATGGGTTTTAAATAAAGGTGATTTAAATGTGATTGTAACGCATAGGTGACTATTCATTGTTATTAAAATGACTTAAATTCGATCATATTGTGATATTTAGAAATATAAATTTGTTCAGTGCGAGTGATGTTTTATTTAATCTCTGAGCCGGGGAAACGTTTTATCGTACAGCGTGTACAATTCTTGTGTTGCGGTACATGAATATAATTATATCGTTATTAATTTCTTTAGATATGCGATTCCATATTATATTCCCTTTTAATCAAATTCTAAAAGTATGCTTGTTGACTCCGGTATCACATTAGTTAAAGACTCCGTTGCTTAAAATGTTTAGGGAGAAATGGAATACTGGTGTGTATGTTTTCTTTAAAGTACCGAGACCAGCCATATACTGTATGTTTATGTTCCAAAATTAATATAGGCTATGGCCTTAACACGCATTACAGGATGCTCCAATTCTTTTTATGCTCAGCTACTAATATTTCCCTTCAGTGGTAAAATTCCATATAAATATTCAATACTTAAATGGGCACAGTAAAGACATTAAATATACATATACATACTGTATACAGTACAGTTTGCATACAGTAATATGTTTATGTTCCTAAATCAATCTGTTTTATGAGCATGTGAAAGGCATGGTGAATCGGAGATTCTCATAAATTACTGTGTTTTGCATGACTGGAAACAAATGCGTGATTGTTGAAATGCTGTGGTGTTACTTTTACAGAGACGGTCATTGAAAAAAAGAATGTGGACCAGGGCAATATTTTGATTTTACAGCTTGTCCAAGGTCATTCATTATTAATATTATTAGTAATATCTGTGTTAAAGACTTTGATGGTGACAGCTCAAACATGAGAGGTACTCTCATGTTTGAGCTCAACATTACCGATCAACATACTCAACATTACCGATCTTGAGAATTCAATTGCTATCATAACACATGTTGATATCAATTTATTTCATGTGAGTAATAGTGTTTACTTAGGAGTATCTGACTGTTTATTTATGTTAATGAGAATGATTAACATGTTAGTGTATCCTATGGTATAGTAAACACATAATCTTTGTTTTGTATTCCTTCTTGATTTCTGCTATAGTTTGCAAACCCTCATGTAACAAACAGCCAAGCATCCAAGCAGACTTTCACATATTTACTTCAAATGATATTATGTACACATAAAACTCCTTGTTATCCTGTCTAATAATTCCTAATTGGTAGGTAGGTCCCTTTTCAGGCCATAAAGGCCCAAGGGGGGAATGGGGGGCAAGGGCCACCATTTTCTTGACCATCCGAGATTAGATGGAGGTGAGGTGGTCAGCATCACCCTCCGGCTGGCCTATTTACCCCCGGAAGGATTAACCCCCAGTACTCATTTGGAAAGCAGGCTGAGTACACCTGGGAGCAACCTGGAAGAAATTAGAACAAGCTAAATTGCTTGTCCCTATCTGAGATTGAACCCAGGACCCGGTCAGAAGCCTTGTCGTCTGCGCTACCACGGCTCCAATGATTCCTACTACCCAAGTTAAATTCACACAGTGTTACAACTAAAATTGTGCTTGTATATTCAGATAAACCCCTACATACAGTGCCTTGCGAAAGTATTCGGCCTGATTGTTGTCCTATGGACAGACTCTCCCACCTCAGCTGTAGTTCTCTGCAGTTCATCCAGAGTGATCATGGGCCTCTTGGCTGCATCTCTGATCAGTCTTCTCCTTGTCTGAGCTGAAAGTTTAGAGGGACGGCCAGGTCTTGGTAGATTTGCAGTGGTCTGATACTCCTTCCATTTCAAGATGATTGCTTGCACAGTGCTCCTTGGGATGTTTGAAGCTTGGGAAATCTTTTTGTATCCAAATCCGGCTTTAAACTTCTCCACAACAGTATTACGGACCTGCCTGGTGTGTTCCTTAGTCTTCATGATGCTCTCTGCGCTTTCAACAGAACCTTGAGACTATCACAGAGCAGGTGCATTTATACAGAGACTTGATTACACACAGGTGGATTCTATTTATCACCATCAGTCATTTATAACAACATTGGATCATTCAGAGATCCTCGCTGAACTTCTGGAGTGAGTTTACTGCACTGAAAGTAAAGGGGCCGAATAATTTTGCACGCCCCACTTTTCATTTTTTTATTAGTTAAAAAAGTTTCAAAAATCCAATAGATTTCGTTCCACTTCACAATTGTGTCCCACTTGTTGGTGATTCTTCACATAAAATAAAAAATTAATATCTTTATGTTTGAAGCCTGAAATGTGGCAAAAGGTTGAAAAGTTCAAGGGGGCCGAATACTTTCGCAAGGCACTGTAATTTTAATATTTAATTTCGGAAGATAACATGTCAGAATCTGGCTTTACAAAACATCATGCAGATTTTTTGTCTTTGTTATATCAGTTCCAGATTTTTATCCAAAGTACTGGAGAAGCACTGGAAAAAAATCAGTTTTATAGTATTTTAAAATTTGACTTTTGAGGATAGAAAGTGAAGAGTGTTTACTGTTTTGTTTCCCTTTTTTTTCTTTTGGACATTTCTTTCTATTTTGTGTACTGAGTAAGAGGTAAAAATCTGATATTTCAGACTTGAAGCCCAAGGGGTTAGTGTCACTAGACTGCTGTCTATAGGTCCCAAAATATTACAAGGTGTTTAAGGGCATATCCATTCCAGGTGGATATGGCCCCCAGATGCTTGGAGTACCAAAGTGGATTCTCTAAAAGCATTTTTTTCTGAAGTTGCAAATAAAAATTTACTTGGGACTTTGTTGCATCTAGTGATACAATTACCATCTTTATTTTGTTTCATTGTGATATTTTCATTAGAATATGTAGGCAACGCATGTTATTTGAAGATCTTATTCCTTTAATAAATCCTGTTTGGTCTGGATGTATAAATCATGGGATTACAAGTTCTATTCTTTTTGCTAATGCCTTGCTTATAAATCAGTATTAATGAGAGAAAGGGGGCAATAGCTATAGTACAAAGTTGGGTCTTTTTCTGGCTTTAGTAATACAGATATAAGCACTTGTATAAGTATTCATATGTACTGGAATAGTTAAAGAGTGTTTTATTTCCGTTGACATTCTTAAGAATAGAGGAGATATTATCTCTCAGAACTGTTTATAACAAGAAGAGGAGTAACCATCTGGACCGGTACCTTTGTTATTGGACATTTGGTTAACTGATTACTTAAATTCAAAATTTGTGAGTGCAATGCCTATTCTAAACTCTATTCTATTGTGTTTGCTTTTTCCTTACTGAGTTTTGGTTCTTTTATACAGTACCATGAAAGAGACGCTGGTTGTATTTGGGTTCCGGTTAGATGTATGTAAATTCAAATAGAACGTGTTATTAAATTCTTGTGGAATATTCACTGTTTCCCTTGTAGTCAATTATTGCAGGAATAGTTGATTTCTCTTTCTGTAGTTTAAGTTGGTTTGGTGAAAAAAACACCAGATTTTCCATTGTAATTTAAATAGCCCATTCTTGGTCTATGCATTTAAAATTGTGTTTTCTTATTAATAATGTTGTCAAATAGGAATTTAGTTTCTATTATTATGTTGCTCAGTGGGATCATCTATGTAAAGTTTATTTAAACATTCAAATTTCTGTTAAAAGGTTTTTCAATTTCTTGCTTATTTTGTGAGATGAATATGAAATAATCTTTCCTCGCAATAGTGCTTGAACCATTTCTCAGAAACTGTAGGAAAAATGTAAAAATCTGCATCTTTGAGTAGTGAAGTTTTGAATTTATATAGTTCCTAGTGGGGGGTTTCTTAAAGTGTATGCTAAATAAATTGAGGATTATAGGTATGTGGGCTGGGGTGATAATTGGGTTAATTTTTGTTTCAGACATATACTGTACCCAATAATAGATTTTCTTGTATGGGAACAGTAAATTTGTTAATATGACTGATGTAGCAGCGTGAAGTGAGAATATTCTAAGAATAAAATATTACCAAATTTTCAGTCTCCAACCATTGCCAAGGCAAAAATGCATTTTTTATTAGCTCAGTAGAAATACTTGGCTAAATTCTAGAACTAGGAAATGATCAGATGAGAATGGGATTTATTACTGTGTTAAAGTCACCCCAGTGATAATGCTGGAATAATCTGTTAAATGTGAAACAAATTATGGAAAATTGTGGTGTCATCATTGTTTGGGCCAAAAATATTTTCCATGCTCAAGAAGCTGTTGTTAATGGAAAAATGTCAGATTCTGCAAGATTATGTTTCTTGTAGTAAAAATATATCTGCTTTTAGCTTTATAAATTTAATTATAACTTTAGTTCTTTAATAGTTCTTCAATGTTTATTCTAGATATTAACTTTTAATGGGGACATTAGGTGAGAGATTTGAATATATTTGTGAAGTCCTTCAATTTGTGTTGTAACAATATACAGCATGTGATAATGTGGTAATGCTCGTAATATATGTATGCATTACTAATATAATAATACAATATAAACAGTGTAGAATAATATGTACATGTTTTATAAAATAGATCACTATTATATACATCATACATCAAACATTCTAAATATAATCTATCATCAACATTGCCACCATCATTTTGCCACTAGGCATCAAGCTAAATTGAGTGCAAGAGCTTTAGCTAATGGGTGATGTTCAAGTTTCACCTTGTTGACAATATTCTGTAAATGTAATAATAATAACTTAAATTTATATAGTGCCTTTATAGGTGGATTCTCAAAGCCTTTTTCACAACAATAAAAAATACAGAAGATATGCACAATGAAAATACTCAATGAGAGGAGACAGAAGGGCCCAGAGACAGAAGAAGGTTTGAGTCTAGATTTGAAGGAGTTTAGGGAAGGTGACTTTCTGATATCCTTAGGGATAGAGTTCCAGTGCTGTGGGGCATAAAATGAGAAGGCCCTGTCTCCCAAAGGGTGCTGACTGGCTTGGGGGAAGGATAGGAGACCAGGATTAGAGGAGCGAAGGTTGAGAGGTGGAGAGTACGACAATAGTTGCTCAGACAGGTACTGAGGTGAAAAGCCATGAAGAGGCTTATAGGTAAACATGAGGATTTTGAAGTTGAAACAAAACCTGATAGGAAGCCAGTGCAGAGTCTAGGATAGGAGTAATGTGAACACTTGCACTCAACGTGGTCAGCATTCTGGCTGCCAAATGTTGGACATACTGGGGTTTGTTCAGTGAAGATTTATAATCCCCAGCGAGAAGAACATTACAGTTGTCAATTCAGTAGAAGACAAATGTTTTGGTCAGCTTTTCAGCAACAGTTAACGATAACATAGGACATAGTCTGGTGATATTTCTGAGGTGAAAGAATTATGTTTTGACAATATGTTGCAAATTGTGGGCTAAATATCAAGCCTGAATCAAATATTACACCAAGTTTTTCCATTTAGACTGAAGCTCAAGTACAATACCACAGATAGGATTACAGCACTGGTTTTACAAAGTTGATGGGAGTGCCAATAAGCATGACTTCAGTCTTATCACTGTTTATATGAAGGAAATTTTGAGTCATCCATGTTTTTACATTGGAGATGCAATTACATTTGATATTGATGTAGATTTGAGTATCATCAGCATAGAAGTGATAGTTGTGGACATGTGATCTTAAATTGGACCAAGTGGAAGCATGTAAATGCTGAAAAGTAGGGGGGCCCAGTATCAAGTCTTGAGGAACACCAGACTTAATTCAGACCTAAAACTGTCAAAAGAGAAAAAATGACAGCGATCAGTGAAGTAAGACTTTTAACCATTTAAGAGCAGTATCAGAAACTCCAAACACAGTCTCAACATGAGAAAATAAGATACTGTATAATGGTTAAATGTGTCAAAAGCAGCACTGAGATCAAGAATGAGGATAAAAAGAATCAGAATCAGAAGCTATTAAAGACCATTATTGACTTTGACCAGTGCAGTTTCTGCGCTGTTAAGTTGACACAAGCCAGACTAGAGGGGTTCGACAAGATTATGTGTAATGACGTGGTTATTTAACTGAATTGTAACAACACGTTCTAGAATTTTTGCAAGAAATTGAAAAGTGATGCACAGGTCGGCTTTTTTCAAACCCGCACCCGCCCGATCCGATTTAAAATGATAAAAATACTGACCCGAAGCCAGTCAGTACCCGCTCCATTAGAAATTACACCAAACAATATTTCAATATTCATTTGATCAATATTTATTGAAACAGCATATCCAGATACCTTGTTTTAAACAGACTAAAGTTGCCTAGTGTTTTGACTGTCATTTTTGTAAAGTGCTACACAATCAATGCAGATCACATAACATGTGCTTTTTTCTTCTGTTGTGCTGACTAACTCGTCAAACTTCTCCCGCCTGGCTCTTTTGTCCCTGTCTCTTCTATATTTTTATCACACTATTCTGGACTTACTGTACAGTATGTCCCGATCTCCTCTAACGAGGTTGCCATTATGTTTTTTTCTTTGTTATACACTGATGTCTGTTTGCTTCTCCTACTTTGCCTTGTGATACAACAAATTGGGCCTTAAACATAGTAAAATGCCAGTTTTAAACCTTAAAATCACTTTAATTTAAGATACAAATGATCGGTTTACTGCAATATTTTGCTTTTGGTCATAAATCAACCTGTACCCACCCAACCCAATCTAAAATCTTTTATTTGAACTCGAGTCATCCCGCACATCATTAGTTGTCATGATTACATGGTTACGCTGTTCACCTTTTGATATATGAGTGTGTTTTGACCATTGCGCTTATTTTTTTTTACTTTTGATTATCTAACTTTGAGTTTGAAAGTTCATACTGTAATTTAAAGACCAGTCAAAGCAGAAGGGTTATTATGGATCACTGGCTCAAGCCTGGGACTCTGAAACACAAATAGATAGGTACTTTATTGATACTTTATTTTTTATTTTATATTTATATATTTTCAAATATAGTGACGATAGTGACAGCACATGTGTGAGTAAGATGCAGAATAGAAGTGAAAATGTGAGGGAAGTAATGTGTGAACCATACCAGCAGTACTGCAATTCTAATTGCAACAGCTTGATAAATGTGATGTGCAAGGAAGCAGAACCTGTGCTTTATGTGCTGTCTTCATCTGCTTCCAGACATGAGACTAAAGTTGTCCATCTTGGATCCAGATATCACTTCTCTGATTTCTCAACAACAACAGCTCCATTCTTCACATTAACTTTTTAAGTAATAAAAACATTTGCAAAATATGCAGCTTTGTTTATGAAAATATTTGTACTTTTCATAAATTTAATTCCTTATTAGTTATGTTTAGTACATTAATAGGTGATTATTTTTACAGGATAAGAAGTGGACGTACTGTAGGCATAGGTGGTCCACCACATCTGTGACTTCGTGTAAGTGGTTTATAGAACTTTGAGAACAACTGCTGTAGAGCATCCGAGGTAGAGAATCAAGATAAGGAGAATAGAACCTAGGCTGATCAACATGTCAGTTGGAAAAATGTATGGAGCATGGCGGGTACTGTAAGTGTTAGAAACAAGTAATTCCAAATTGAAGAGAACAGCTAAGTGATGAGAGAGGCCTTGTTCGGGGGAAGAGAAGTGAGAAACAAAAGAGTCATTTGCAATAATTAAATCAAAAGTGAACAAGAATCTAAAATAACCAGGAGGTAATGTTTCTGTTGCAACAGAATTCATGTCAGATTAATGTAAGCTAGTTGCAGTTCTATGAAAAGGGTCAAGACCAGAGATATTTTTCTATAGTGTAGTCACAAACTTTCTACTCAATATTTTAAAGGAGTTTAAGGCTTAAGGCAATGTCTGACTCTGACAAGCAGAAAGAACTAAATATTTTTTGTCTTGAATGGAGATTACTATGAGGCGACATGACAAGTATTCAAAATCTTGCTATGCTATACTGCTGTGCTAACCTATGTGATAAAACACAAAAAGTTGAAAAAACAAATCTTTCATTATACTAATTTAAGCATTACAAAAATGCATCTGAACATTGGTTATTTTAATTTTTGGATATTTTCATTTTAAAAACACGGATGTTAAATTTTCTGAATACATACTGCAAATAAGAAAGAAAACCCAACGTTTAGGCTGTGGAGCCTTCTTTCTTTTCTTCTTTTCTTTCTTCTCTTTTCTGCATGGAATAAACCTATTACTTGTTCCCTTGCAGCCTACGCATGCTGATGCATAAAGTAAATAAGCACATTATAAAGAAAAGATTTATAATTATGGGCCGTTTTCATATATTTTTAAGAAATCCGATCAAGTTCAAATTCTTATGCATGTTGAGAAATATCATATGAGAACTTTTTCTCCATTTAGTTTTGATGTATGCATCATTTTTATGTTATAGTTGGTTAAATCTTATACTGACTAAATATATGCTCCACCAGACAGCTGGTACCCAAAGACAGACACTTTTTTTTATTGTACAGCAAACCACAGCTCTCAACAATTTGCTCTTTTGAACCATAGTCCTGCTATCACTGTCAAGCAGTATGAAATTCTTTCAGGTATATGGCAAACCATAAAAACAAATTGTATTAAATCAACAAATGTTTTAAGGAAAAGGTTCATGTTTCTTATATGTCAAAATATTACCCCTTTAAGCTTCTTTTATCAGTTTTTGTACAATCATTTATATCAGTTTATAAACAAGTAACGAAGTAATGTAAATGATATATTTAATAATGAGAAGGAAAAGAGGACTTTAATCATTTTTTGCAATTGCCATAAACAGGTTATTATTATGCTGAACAACAGATATAATTCACTTTACATCTGAAATTATATATGTATTTAAATACTTATTTACATTGCTATCCAATACATTTTTATTGCTGTAATGGAATATGGGACATATTACCATTTTATTGTAGATTATAGTTTCACGGAGAGGATAGTGTGATAGCTCTTTGGGCATGTCATATTGGGATCTTTAAAATTAGGGGGGACCAGACCAACAGACACAACACACAGATGTAAGGTTCAAAATTACAAACGCAATTTATTTACAGTTCATGGAACCCAGGCAAACAAACACCTAAAAATAAGCCAAGTAAAAGCCTAAGCTTTCCAGCCTAAATTTCTTCTGGAAGTCCCTAACTAGAATAGGAGAGCAGCTAAACTGTTTACCGGCTTCAAAACAGTCTTCCCTGAGACTCTTTTCAAAAATTCTTCCAAAACAATCTGTCTCTCTGAGAATTTTCACCATATAAACACTTCAAATTTCAAAGAAAAATCAAAACTCACTTATTCCGTTGGTCATAGGTCAGTCCTGTAAACTGCACACAGAGAGTTTCTGCCTTATACCCTTCAGACTGCAGACTTCACTACCAGACTGACACAGCAAGCATTCTTTCACATGGCTGGAACCATACACCCATTGTTTCAGTATCAGCAGTCATGGCTCACCTATTAGGTCCTCTAGTACTTCCATCTCTGGGCACTTTGTGAGTTTCTGCACTACTCTTCATTTTGTCAAGTTTCTTCCCCTTTTCTATTACAATTAAAAGCCTGGTAGGCATAATCTTCCCCTCTTCTTCCACAGGTACAGATGCAGCCATTCAAAGTGCGCGGCACAGACACATACAGACACGTGATTGGTTGACCGA
The DNA here is from genome assembly GCF_040954835.1 of Lepisosteus oculatus. NCBI lineage: Eukaryota > Metazoa > Chordata > Actinopteri > Semionotiformes > Lepisosteidae > Lepisosteus > Lepisosteus oculatus. Next base: position 30,937,139 of record NC_090701.1, read on the forward strand.
CAGGGGCATTCGTGGTACGTTGGTCGGTCGTAGAAAGATTTAAATGTCTTTACTGTGCCCGTTTTAGTATTGAATATTTATATGGAATTTTACCACTGAAGGGAAATCTTAGTAGCTCAGCATAAAAAGAATAGGAGCATAACTCATGTGAAGGCCATAAATGATATTAATTTTGGAACATAAACATACAGTATTACAGTATATGGCTGGTCTCGATACTTTAAAGAAAAAATACAAACCAGTATTCCATTTCTCCCTAAACATTTTAAGCATCGAAGTCTTTAACTACAGTAACATGTGAAATAGCGTGTATATAATGTGTTAGTTTTAAGCTTTCCTGCTTATACAATATGGAATTGCGTATCTAAAGAAATTAATAACGATATTATTATATTCAATTAGCTAGCCAATATGATAAAGGAATAAATTATTTTTTTATTTCTTTTGCACATTTATTGAACATTTCCATCGATTGTACAAACACTTTCCAATCCCTAGTTCGTCTGCATTTTCTTTTACGCTCCCACTGGCACCAGTCTGTGTCTTCTAGGATATAATGCCGGCGATTTGTGTTAAAATTGGGTTTCCAATAACGCCACAGCAAACTCTTGTTTTTATGTTTTTATGTCCACTATAACAGACAATCTCCCTTACTTTTAAATGTTTCATAATTTCCTAAAATGAAAATGCGACAAAATTCTGGGCTACCCCTATACCAGAGATTAAGGTAAGCTTCAGAATGGTGATTGGCTGACACCATCTGACAGCCCTCTGATTGGAGAAAAAAAACTTGCTGATCTGTTCTACATAGCAGGAAGACATGAGCATATGCTGCTTCTATATTGAAACGCATATTTTAAAAGTTTAATTAGGAAGTGAAAACCTTACAGTGTACACAGATTTCTAAACTGATCAGGAGGAAGAAAAATCACCCGTGTTTCGCACATAAAAAGTGTTTATTAACTATCGAAACCTGTTTTATTTATTTTATTTATATTTAGATTAAGAGTTCCCATCACCCCCATTTCCATTTAAATCGTAAACCCGTGTTTAATTTAATATTTTTATTGATTCACAATCTGGCAATGCAACATAAATCGTTATCTTTGTCTTCTGCATAATAATGTTCACTTCTCTGTCCAGCAAATTAATAATAAACTTTATTTTCGTCGTCTCCGCTTTAAAGGTACCCCCGTAATATTGTATTTTATTGCACTTTGACAGATTGTCTTTAAATCAATTGTTGTCAGAATATCCCCACCTCCAAACAAGAACAAAATTGCAACGATTTTATTAACTGGATGTTTCAGTAACTTAAAGTATATATTTAAAGTAATATATATATATAATATATATAGTAAACCAAGGGGTGTGGAACCAGGGAACTATTTACATGGAAAACGGGCAATCTCCCCAGACTGTACGCCCGTTTCACTGTTACCTGGATACCTCTTGGGGGATATCCTCTATATCCTCTTGGGGGGAATATCCTCTTGGGGGATATTCTAACAACAAGTGATTATAAGATGATCTGTCAAAGTGCAGTGAAATACAATATGCTGGACAGTATGCTTCTTAAAGTGCTTTACGGGATAACAACAATAACAACAACAATTTTACAAGTCCTGGGAGGAAGAATATCATCATTAATAATAACAATAAAAACGTTATTTTATATAGCGCCTTTAAAGGTGGCTTTTTTAAAAAAACTTTTTTTAAATGCATTTGCACACAGAGCACTGTTTACTTGAACATGGAGATGACATACTGAATAATTCCTGCACACAGCCATTGCAGCGGAATTTGCATCGTTTGGCAGGGCTATGATTCATACAAGTGGTGGTGTATTTGGAGACAAAATGTATTTACATTACACAGAGACTCATTAGCAATAGCAATTAGCAATATCAAAATAGCAATATTATGGATACACAATTGACTTTAAAAAAAAAACTTTTTTTTGACAGCTGGTTTTTGTTGACAGCTTGACACAAGTTTATCAGTGAAAAGACCATGGGCATTCTTCCTCCCCCCTACATTCTCAGAGTAGAATAGAATTTATTTTTTGCACAATTTATTACAGTGCTAAATTTAATATTATTGATGACTAATAGTTTCTGCTAACACCTAGCTTTCTTAACACGAGAAGTACTACCGTAAGTACTGTACAGTAAGTACAGGGGTTGGAGGGGGGGGGCTTTCACTGGAGGACTCGCCGCCTTCTACCTGTGAAACCGGTTTAATTCGTCACAGCCAGCACTCCCGCAGAGAGTGATGAAAACCGCGCAGCGCCAGGCGAATGCATATTAATATGTTGAGCTTTTGGGTTGGGGTGGATTTGCGCCCTACAGTTCAACCTGCGGTACTGCTGTCTACTGTACATACAGTACATTATGAATGTGTTATTTTGAAGTATAAAAAATGTCAATATACTGTAGGAGAAATTGAGTATTGGTGTGTATTGGTGTGTATTTCTTTAAAATACCAATAACAGCAACATACAGTTTACATAATATGTTTATGTTCCTAAATTAATATCATTTATGACCTTTATGACCTTCATTATGCTCCTCTGCGTTTTATGCTTAACTACTAAAATTTCCCTTTAGTGGTAAAATTCCATTTAAATATTCAATACTAAGTGGATTAAAATGTGCACAGTAAAGAGATTAAATGATAAAATCTTTTCACTAACGACCAATACACCACATTATCTTCCATGTCACATTAACATTGGAATGTTTTTTTTACAAGCATCAAAAGAAATAATACACAACCTGTCTCCTCTATAACTCTTCAGTTTACAGAGAAATTCCGCCAGAGCCTCACAACATTGTCCAATAATACACTTCTTGTGTCTAATTTTTAGTTATAGTTCAGGTGGGTAGCTGCGTCAGCATGCATAGGCTGCAAAGGAACAAGTAATAGGTTTATTCCATGCTGAAAAAAAGAAGAAAGAGAACAAAACGTTTCGGCCGTGGAGCCTTCTTCAGGTGTGAGAGAGACAGGGCAGTAGGCAAAGGTAAAGTAGCGGGAGAACAAAGGTTAGGAGGGAGGAGGAGTGAGAGGCGGGTGCAGGGGACAGAAAGAGAGGCCAATCAAGAGATGTGAGGTCAGAATGGGTGCAGAGAGGTGTGAAATGAAACTTCCAATGAACGGAGAAAATTTAAAAGAACAGTAATCTGTCGTTAAGGGAAGGGAGAATGTGTGATCCTAACTGCAGAATAATTTTAGTTTCGGTGGTCTTTCTGATGTATGAGTTCGGAATTTTTAGTTAAGCAGGATTTAAGCTACAGACCATAACAGACCAAAAAACAGAATCCACCTGCAATTCGGGTGTTACAAAACGTGTTTACAAAGAAAGTGAAATACAGTAATACTACCAGCTGTATAGATACATATATTTAGATATTTAGATCCTTAAATTAATATCATTATTAATTTCTTTAGATACGTGATTACATTTTCTCGATTATAAAACAGATAATTCTAGTTTTGGAATCTGACTAGCAGACACCCTTCTGAAGCGGTACCATAATCTCTGGTATACGGACGCCCCAGAAATTTGACTTTTTACTGTGTGATAAAGTTTAAAGACTAATTCTTAGCGTAGATAAGAAAGCGTAGATAAAAAAACTTGGATTCAAATGTATCTGATACAAGTATCTATTAATACAGTATTTGTTGTGCTCTTCAGGATCCTTGTGATGTTTTGAGCTCTGGTTGAATGATAAGTGTTGCAGTTAAAATAATTTTTGTTGTTAGAAATTATGAAACGCTCTGTTAAAAGCAAGGGAGTTTTTATGTCTGTTATACTAAAAGAAAATACCCGATGAACTAGGGATTGGACAGTTTTTCAGTGCTTGTACAATCGATGGAAATGTTCAAATAAATGTGCTAAAGAAATAAACAAAAGTAATTTATTCCTTTATCCTATTGGCTAGCTAATGTCCCGTCCTTGTTAGTTAGATCAACGAAATGTTGTGGTGTTACTTTTTGTCGATGAAAAAATAAAGTATTTTCATTTAAAATGACGATTACAAATAATGTGGAAAGCGTAATGCTTGTCCAAGGTCATTCATTATTAATACTATTAGTAATATCTTCGGTAAAGGCTTTGGTACATAAAATATTTCTGCATAATTAAAATATTTATGATAAAGGTAGGTTGTGCACTTTTGCCCAACTGAGCAATAATGCTTTCATAAAATAGACCAACTTCTTAATGACTGATGCTGTAATACACAGTTTAAATTTAAAAGCTCAAATGCTGTACATGAGAGGTTAAGCTTTATTGGCTCCTCCTGGGGGTTTTACAAGGTGATTCCGGATACTTTCCGATATGACGTCATATGACGCGTGATACTGCGTCATGCCGCTTTAGGATGCGACACGCCCACTGCATGGTACCGTGGTGTACCTCAAGCGTTTTAAATGGCTGCATCTGTATGTTGTTCCCTGGCAAATCTGTGTCTTTTGCCTTTTTTACTGTAGGAAAGTAACAGTTCCAGTTTTTCTGCTTCATTTGGCAGCCCGTATTCATGGTCTGGCCAAGGAGGCACTAGCCAGTGTTCTTCTCTCTCATGGTCCTGCATTTGGGCATCTCAAGAGACCCCAGCCAAGTAACTTCTCATCTATCAATGGTACTGGTGATGAAAACTCTTCCTCCCTCACCTCTAGAAACTTCCACACAGGTAGTTGCTTATTTGTACAATGGGCAACACTTACCCTCTTGAACTGGTGAGTTTGTGAAAAAGGCAAGTTTTCTAGCTGTCCCTTAAGTATCTTGACCCTCTTCTTTTTTTCAGCCACTATCAGGCAGCCTTCAGGTCTGCTATTGGCTCATTCAGCTGAGACTGAAACTAGCTGAGTTCTATATCTCTAGTCTTAGGTGCCTCTGTCCCTCATCTGTTCCTGTGCTTTACTCAATTGCTCTTGCATTAAACTCAACTCCACTCCATCTTGTTTGGCCATTTCAAACTGGATCTGAAAGAAACCATACCTGCATCTCTCATTGTACAGTTTCCTGAATAACATTCAGGGCCTACTCTTCCAACTAGAAATCTTCTGTACTGCTCACCCACTGCCTTTAAGTTTCTTTGATTTTCATCTGCCTCTTTCAAGATGACTTATTGTGTTGTGCGAGAGGTTTTGGGTTCCAGATGCCACTTCTCGTCTGCCAGTACTGACTTTCCCAAAATGTTGCTGGCCAGCTCATGAGCCAGTTTTTTTCCTCATTGTCAGCCTGCTTGTGTCCTCCATGGGGTGCTGTGATGTCCTTCTGTAATGGCATGAACTCAATGTGGTCAAAGGACAAGTCAAAGGACTCTCACAATTGTAACTAAATACTGTAACAAAATTCATTTATTATCAAAGAATGCTTTTCAGTGTGTACGTTTGAAATATTTGCAATTAAATTTCTTAAATAACAGTATAATGCTTTTTATCTTGGTTTATGCTTTGTGTTTTGCATATATAAACTAGAGGCTGTATGTTAAAATTTCTAAGAAAATGACAATTTATAAAATAGCAGAAAAAACCTTTCTTCAGAAGTAGTACACAGAGATGGGAGAAAAGTATTTACAAATTTAATGCCTTTCATCCAAAATAAGGTTTAATTTCTGTCCTGTTTCCAGTATTCCAGTAGATAGGTGCTCTTGATTTTTAATATTTATGGTATGCAAGCTAACCTTGAATTATCATATTACTCAGCTGAAGCAGCCAAGCTGTTCTGTCTTTTTCATGGAAAAAAAATGTGATATCAAAAGAGAAGCTGTCTTCAACAAGAAAATGAAATATATCTCCAATAAGACTATGCTGTTTATGAGTTTAATTCCAATTTGAAATCTACCCAGTTGCTTTACTAGGATGAATAAAGACGATAGTTAAAAAAGAGATTATTTCATACTTACTCTACAAAAATGAGGTTTTTGGGAATCTATTTTGACATTTTATCTTTGGAAGATTATGTTCTGGAATAGTTATTGAGTAGCTCATTCATAGAAAGTTGGTTACAGTAGTTAAAGTAGTAACTGAAAACCTTATAATAACTACAAAATGAAACTGCTTTTAGATTTCAGTTGTATATATATTAAGATTGGTAAATGAGCTACAAAAATGACTGGTTACAAGCAGCATTATGTACTCTCTGTAAAAATAAAAAGGTTTAAGATTTTTATTTAATGTTAAATGTTTCATTGAAATGTTCACACTTTTACTTTTGTAAACTCAAAAATCAATGGATGTTTTTGTATGCACAAAGCATAAATAATTAAATAATTTTCTGAGGAGATTAGTTTCTTTTATTCTTCATTCCAATGCAACTCACATTTGAAATATTATTCAAATGGTGTTACGATGAATTTGGTTCACAAAGGAAAGCCTATAATGACGTTTTTTCTAACTTTTTTTTTATAAAAGGGTTACCAAGAAAAATATCCACTGTCCTAATGCATTTTATCCCATTTTTTTCTGTTCCTAAAAGTCTGAACATATTGTATTGTTTTACAATAGAGTTTAAGTCTATTGAAAGAAATTTCAGAGTCATAACATCATAATTAAAAGGTACAATTAAAAATTGTAATTCCATAGTTGCTGCAATGCTTTATACAAAGATGAAAAACACTGTCTGTGAAGTCAATGGCCTTTAAATCATTTCTTGACAGAGCTGCCCAATTGATCAAGAACCACAATGTGGGTGCTTCTGAACAAGAAGCCCAGACCCAACACAGACTGAGCTGCAGGCCTGCAGATTTGGAGAAGAAAAACATCAACAACCAAGTAAGCTCCAGCAGGACAGCAGAAAGAGGTGCATAGGGGAAGGGAAAGAGATGACACAGAAGACATCACTGGGGCCAAAGGAGTAGCACATAAGGCACCCAATGATGAAAACTAGAAAAAAGAGCTACACAAGCAGGGACAGTGGGAGAGATGAGAGAGCAATTAAATAAGGAGAGAAAACGGAACTGTAGGTATGACTGAGCATTTTAAATTTTGTAGTACAAAGCCTGAAATAGACAAATCTTAATGCTTACAGTTAGATTACTATTCTAATTCATTAGCCCCTTAGATACTGTATATTTTATATGTTTCTTTGGTACAGTAACTCAAATTTGCAACTGCACAATTTAGTATTCATACATTCCCACTGGTCATGTTGGAAAATGAACATTTTCAGTTTGCTCTAATGGTGGAAAGAGGACTGGTCAGAATACTTCCATATGACATTGGATCTTTGGGTGATGAGGCTACCTTGTCTAAGAACAGTTTCTGTTTGAAAATGTGAGATAATTGCATGCCACATCATCACTCCTCTTCCATAGTACTTATCACATTCAACAACACAGCCCTGCACAACTTTCCCTTAATACACCACCATCTAGTCTACCCAATGTTCTCCTACTGTTTTATAACTGAGTGGTTTATTTGGAGTCCCGAGGAATTATTTGTAACTCTGACTAACGGAAACCAGACGTCAAGGTCTTGTGGACAAATGTTCATGGCCTACCTTGCTCTTGAGCACAAGTGACACCAGGAGGGGATGATGATTACTAGTCTTTTTGACACATTCTGGCAGATAAGAAATGTTTACTGGGTGGACAATAAAACAACCATCTACGGAAACATACCAGCAAGTGCCTGGTTTCTTTCTGTTTTTTTAGATATGATATCTTACTAATGAAGGACAGAACCTGTTAGTGCATTTTTTATAGGGCTGGGACATGCATATGAATATCCCACCAAATGGCATTGCATGAAGTTTGTGCACACTTTTGTGCACATTTTGTGTTTGTTGCATACTTCTCAACAACTCAGAAATGACACTTACTCACATGCTGACCATTCCCTAAGTTTTTATGTTTAATAAAGATTGACATCAAAATCAATCTGAGGATTTATTAACATAATTTACTTTGAATGGATGTCACAGCTTATTTTTAATTGCCTATGTAAATTTCAACACCATTACACTAAAACCGAATTCTATTAGCAATATGAGCAAATGATCTGCTCTTTTTTGCCCAGAGGCTTTATAATGCTCAACATACTACAGTATATGGATCATACTTTATTTTCTTGCTGTACTCACGATGAATAAGTCAAACAAGATGAGGGCAAGTGTTTGATAACAATCTCTGTTCTATTGATCAATCAATACCAGAGGGTACCCCACTATGACTAAGGACATATGCAGTAATTCAGAACATTGGCTAAAAATACATTATAAGCATCTCCTCAGTTTGAATCGCTTGAAATCCTCTTAGTTACTACCCATGCAGTTTAATACTGAGATGCTTACATTTTACAAATGATAATTATAATTGCAAAAACATTCCAAAATTATTTTGTAACCTCTAAGATGAGACACATACTGATATATACTCTCCTGTACTGTAAAATGATTTAATGTAGCAAAGTTCAGGGGGAAAAAATGGGGGATGCATTAATGACAGCTTCTTCAGAACATAGTCACTCACCTTGGCTAGTTGCCAAAATTGTTGTTTTACGATCAGAACATTTAATGCATTTACATTATTTTTTTCCCTTGATTCACACAATATACAAATCAATTTAAAGTGGCAAAAATATTTTAATTGTGTAAGAAAAAATTATGAATTTCTATGTGAAGCACATTTTGATCTTTTGGGAAAACATGCTACATGCAAAAAATATTATAACTATACTGTATATACAGTTGTCATTTCCTTTAGCTCTTCTGAGTAAATCACAAGCTCAAATAGTTTTTAATGTGAAAATGTACACAGATAGTGATGTGCTTTTAAAAACTTTTACAGCTAGTAGTTTACACAGATGAACTAAGCATTTGATAAATGGTCTTTTTATAATGGAGATTAAAATAAGTATGATTGTATTTCACTTTGATGAGAACAGGTAAATAAATCTTTTTTTATTTTCAAAATTCTTTAAACATTATTAGAATTGTATCTGGAATATTGGAACTGCTTTGGTCTAACCAAATTACAGATGCAGCCATCTAGAATGTGCAAGCTATATGTAGGCGTGCTGTGTTAGGCATCGTGCTGTATAGAGATGACGGGCAACACCTTGTTCTTATTTTTCCCCATTTGTGAAATGCAGGACTACACTGCTCTGTAACACTGTCAGTGGGGCAGTGAAGACTTAAATTTCTCAACCACCATGCCAACCAAAGATTGTTATTAAAATCCAGATCACTTAATTAAATCCCAAAAAATTGATGGTTAAAATGGTTATTTCTTTTTCTTATTTTTCAGAGAAAATGGCATGTAGTGAGATTTAATCATTTTTTAAAAATATATCATGGCTAAAATAAAAAAGTTAGATTTTTTGGCTTAAATCAAATTTATATTTTCTGTTGTATTAACTGGTATGGTTTATTTTGCTGTATTATTACATTATGATAAAATGCAGTAATTACAAGATTACAACTGGTTAACTTAGGGACATTTCTTCTGTGGCTTTGTATGCAGTGTCCTTGTCCATTTAAAACAGCTTTACAGTTGGGTCTGCATCACTCAATGTCCTGAACAAATGATGGGCAGTTAGAATATTCATTCCTTTTCTGGTCAATCTGTCAGTTGTTCTCTTCAGAACACCCACAGCTCCAACAAGATCCCCCTTGCCCTGACTCAAAGAAGTTCCTGCAGTCACCTTTCTTAAGAGATCCAGAAATACAACTAGTTTAACTTAATAAACTTAATAAAGTTAAACTTTTAATATGGAACTGAAAGTGTTCAGGGACTATGGCTATCATCAACAATCATCATCAATACTCAAATTAACCAGATCACCAAACAAGCTGAACAAGTAAGATCAGAACTAGTTTATCCTAGAATTATCCTAACAAATTCATCCACACATTTTGCTGTTTCCATTAATTTCATTGTATATTGAATAAAATTACTCATATAAGTTATTGCTTATGTAGTTCCTGACTAGCTGTACTTGAGTCCTGTGCCACCATAACAGTTTTTCAAGAAAACTCTGACACATTATTTCTAATTGTTTTAATCTTTTTAAAATTAAGCATAACAAATATATATAGATGGCCCAGTCATTCCATTGCATGCAAAGACTACATCTCCCAGAAATCCAAGGTTCTGACTCCTTGGGGCCTAAAGGTCCCACCCAGTGTTGGTGGTTTATAAGTATTGATATAACTTATGTTGATCCAAGTTATATGTTGGTTACCATTTTAAATTACCCTTCCAAGTGTTAATGGGAAATGTAGCTAAAATGAGCACATGAAAACCTTCCAAAAATATCGACAGCAAGTTCGAATTTCATGAAGAATTTAATATAGAAAATGTCTATCAAGAAGGTGGAATACTGTTTTATACCTTATTATTATACTTGTACCTTACTTATTAGAAATATATGTATATTCCTAGATTAATATTGTTAATAATAATAATAATAATAATAATAATAATAATAATAACAACAACAACAATAATAATAATAATAATAATAATAATAATAATAATAATATTCAGATACATTATTATATTTCCATTATTTTTACTTTAGACGACAAAAGTGTTCCTTTAGTCACATAATTCTAGATTAGTTCAGGTGGGTAGCTGCATCAGCATGCGTAGGCTGCAAAGGAACAAGTAATAGGTTTATTCCATGCTGAAAAAAAGAAGAGAGAAAACACAACGTTTCGGACGTGGAGACTTCTTTAGGTGTCAATATAATTCTATATTAAGTGGATTTAAAAAAACAGGCTTCCAATACTGGAATATGTAGTGTGCTCTCACGAGGCACCAGTTCTGTAGGGGTTTGGGCATTTACTAGGACAATTATTAATTGTAGCAGTAAGTCACAAAATTATTCTTTTAATGGCCTTAGAATCCAACCATGCTTTATAACTCAAACAACGCACACACACAGGTAGTAATACACGAGGATACATTTATTAATACATAAAATATGCATGTAAACCTAACAGATCTTATCGTGAGGGTTATCAGAATACAACAGATATATATTCATTCAGTTACAAAGAGTTACACATATCAAGAGGACATACGTTCAGTATATCATTCATTTAGACTGTTTCGTAATTGAACTTGGTTACAACTTCTACATTAGATACTCAAAACAAGTACATAACTCTTAGGAATTAAATTGATATCAACTGGTTGGGATAACAATTGCATTCTTGAGCTGTAATGCAGTGAAGTCGAATACTCATCCAATCTCTAGGGATTCAGATCTCCTGCAGGCACAAAGAAACAGTTGAAGGCTTGTTGCTGTCCAACCCTGCTGTCTGCTGTCCAACCAAACTCCTGCGGCACTGCTCTCTGAAGACCGGCTAGTTAGTGTTAGCTTTAACTAGCAAAGTTGGTGCAGAGGAGAAAAATGACTGTGGGTCCCAGCAGGTCAGGAAGAGGACCAGTTCGTTCCTGATGAAGCGCTAGTTCTGAATACTGATTCAGCTGTCCACAGTTCTGAAATGTTCACAAGGCTTGCTGCTGATGCTAACCTCGAGTGGATCCCTTGGTTATGCTGGCAACCTCCGCTCTCGACTCTTAGAACAAAGGAAAGTTCTGGCACTCGGACACACTGGCCATTGTGTGGTGGTCCGGGCTGAGTCTGAGTATGTTCAGGAGGCACGCTCCGAGAATGTCCTGCCCTTGGGAGCCTTTTTGCTCTTGGGCCGTCCTGCCCTGGAATTGTCTCGCACCCCTGGAATTTTTCTTAGAATAGTTCTCTGGGAGCTCTGTGTTGCCTGTTTTTACCTGGAGGAACTTCAGCTCGTTCATTGACTGAAAGTTTCACGGGCATCAGAGACCCACGTGGGTTACTTGGCCCTAGCAGTCCCTGATTGGTTGATCAAGGTGAGATATGAATCACTTACTCCTGACACTTAGGAATGCAGTCCAGATGTCCATCTGGCACTCCCTAGACAGATAGGCGCCTATGGATGACCATTGATCATGATAGCCAGGCTTAGCTAAGTGCATCCCCATTTGGGAGCTGTCCCTTATCAAAAGAAACCTTAAATCAGCCTGCATAAATAGCTTCTTTGTGGCTGAACCACAGAGATGAAGAGAGAGATAGGGCCTCACTGGCAAGGGAGCAGAAAACTTAATTCCTTGTATTTTTATAAGCCTCGCCGCTACAAATGTTACAGAACTTCTAATTACCAAGCAAAATGGTCTTATGCGAGAGCTTTCAATCTAATGGATCCAGGCTCCATTCATGGCTAGTAATCGTATTTTCAGAAAAAACAAAATCTCAACATCCATAGCTAGGCTATGTATTTTATGTTTATATAACTTATAAAGTATGAGATATTTCATGAAATATGATAAGAAATGAGCGAAAGCTTCTGCATGGGCAATGAAACTGAAGGGATTTGAAAGTGATGAACTGTGGAAAGAACTTCTTATTCGTATTTATACATTGTTGGGCACAGCTGCGAGTGGTTTACTATGAAACTTTAATTTATACATCTCATTTCAAATTTAATCTAAACAGAATTATCTACAGTATTACACAAGAAAGTGTTATCCAAAATTGTTTTTTAAACCATAGATTTTAATCTTACTTGGCCTTTTGGTTAAGATCAAGGGTAGTGTGTGTAGTATAATTACTAAATAAAAGCTGTGCTGTTTTAATATAAGTGTGGTCTGTGTTTCTATCTCCCTCCTGTGCATTTTACAGCTTTATTTCCTTATTCAATTAAATGGCATCTATGCATTTTTCAAAAATTGCATTTAGAAATGGGAAAACTTCTGTACGGTTGACATTTCAATTACTTCTAGTACCGTATTTCTGTCTTGTATGTTGGGACCATAACTTGAAAATGGTAATATAGAATGAATTATTTTATTATTGTTTATAGAGTTATATATGAAGTTTCATTCACAATCTAAACAAACTATAGTTATAATACTGTGTGATTTGTTTTAATTTCAATACACCTAAAGGTGGTAAGCCTAAATACTGTACAGTATGTGCATAGTTACAAGATCCTTTTTGTGAGTTTCTGCATTTAGCTGACAATTGTGCTCTTTGTGGTTGTCTGTTTCAGAGTAGTAGCAATATTTATTAACTTTTTATTTAAGGTATTTTATGTCTTATTTAGGTAAATAAGTATGGAATCTAAATATAATCATTTACTCTTTGGAATGAACTGTAATGTTGTCAAGTAGCCTGAATAATATTTTTGGCAGATTGACTGGCTTTAAATAAAATCGTGTTTGTTAAAAGCTACTCAATACTACTCTAGGTTGCAAGATATACTCTTGCTTCTTTGCTCACACCTGAAGAAGGCTCCACGGCTGAAATGTTGTGTTTTCTTTCTTCTTTTTTTCAGCATGGAATAAACCTATTACTTGTTCTCTTGCTTCTTTGATGTGTTCCATTCTTTCAATGCACCAAACAGGTAATTAAGACATCAATGTTTCCAGCAAGAATTCAAACTGTGAAGATTGGATTCTTCATTCCAATTTAATGCATCATTTAAATGTGTTTCTTTTTCTTGGGGACTGAAGGAAACATAATTAAATAGAATGTGAGCAGAAACGTTAATGTAAATGTAAATTTCTCTGTTTTGATGGGCCTTTTGAATTTGGGGGGGATCTTCTATATGAACCTTTTCAATTTCTTGTATTTTTAACTATGAACAGTTTTTGAATTGTTATTATTTTCCAAAAGCACACCTATGCTTCTTAAATATAGCTAAGTACTGTATTTGCATCTAAATGTTTTTTAATCAACTGTCTATAATGCACTGCTTTAATTAAGAGGTGTGTTGGCACCTTATTTTTGTTTACATTGTATTCTCTTTATAGAGTATCTCCCTATGGGTGTTAAAATGCAACATAATTCCTTGCTGATAAACTAAATACATTTTAATTGTAAGATCAATATTAGAGTCATCACACAGAAAATGTGAAATAAAAATAATAAGAGATTCCAACAGTTTGAGCCATTCTTGTTTTGGAGTACTGACAATAAAATACATTTCTCTCAAGATCTTAATTCTTAATTATCTACAGTTTTAAAAGGAAACTTGAAAGTATCTACATAAGAAGAATATTAAATGCATATTCAACTTGCTGCAACACATACAGTTTCAGTTTTTTATAAACTACAGAGTGAGAAATACAGAAATTCAGAATTTTTATTTTTAGATGTTTCATTCCATTGTTCTTTTTTATTTAAGTTTGTACAGATGCATTGGAATAGGGATTACATTTCAAAACAGATCACAGGCTAAAAGTTTTTTTTTTGTATGGTTTAATTAAATTTACAGAAATTAATGACAGAAACTAAAAAACGTTCCTGTGTTTTTTGCTAACATTTAATGCAGTATAAATCTGAAGTACAGTATTTATCTGAAACATTTTTTGGGGTCTGTTGTCTACTGTACAGTATAATAAGAAGTGTATTTTGTCATGGAAACCTCATCATTTTGCAGGTACAACCTTACCTACTAGTATCTCCAACACAACATCAAGTCTTGTTTGTTTGTGTAATCACCATTATGTGCCTGAGAATAAATCTGTCAAAATCTGTCATGCCTGCTGTCAACTAGGTTTTAAAAAATTGAATTTGCCTCACCCAAGTCTGTATAGACTGTACTAGTAATAAAAAGTGTAACTATGGCAACACACAGCAACATGCACATACCAACAGAGACCTTGCATTCCTTTTCAAATGTCATAACATAATGGTATTACTGTATCATAATCTCCTGAAAATGTGAACGTTTTTAATCGATTAATGAAAACAGAGATCTAAAACATAATTTGCACAGCTTGGTCAAATCATTATGTGAATATACTTCAGTAAATGATAACTTCCCAGAAGTAAATATACAGTACTTCCACAATGCATAATTGTTAATAGATGCTGCTAGTATTGGTCATAATAAAACATACAGTACTTCCTATTGCCAACTAAACGTTAAACAGTATTGTATTAAGTATTAACCTTGCCACTCCCCAATGAATAGCTTCAGAGTAATTTATTTTTTAATTATGTTTATCTCAAACCGTAGAGAAAGACTTAAATATCAATAAATAATCCATTTGGCCCTAAAATACAAGTCTTGGCCCTGAAACATATTGTTGATACATGAGGAAAGAATTCCTTGCTTCTTGCTCTCATTGTTGAAGTTTTAGTGTTAGTTGAAGTACAGCATAGGCAATCGCAGTTTCACCTTCACCTCTGCTTCCTTGCCAAATTGAATAACTTTGTCCTGGAGAGATTATTGAGCAAAAGCTTAGCTCAGTCTCCAGGACCATCCATTTCTTGTCTCCTCTACTATCTAAAATGCTGCACAAATTTTGTTTTAAGTAAGCTAATTTGGGCTTCATGTGTGAAATTAGTGTTTTGCCCACTGAGCAATAGGTTGATAGAAACAGAAAGTATTTGAAAACAGACCTTTAAGGAAAATGGAATAAACATGTTTTTTTTTTATTCTACAAATTAGTGGAAGAAAATGTTGTAATGCACTTACATTTGTTTCATGACTCATTGAGACCTTGTAAATTCAGTTAAATACAACATTTTCTAAATTCTGTAGGGAAAATAAAAAATAGACAATGAAATATGAAGTTAAAATAAAATATAAAACACAATATAAAGGTAACACATACTGTAATAATAACCCATGGAAAGCTATGCAAAATTGTATAATGCTTTAATATAATATTATTAGAATATTATATACAGTTGTGGTCTGTATACATTT
The DNA here is from genome assembly GCF_040954835.1 of Lepisosteus oculatus. Taxonomy (NCBI): domain Eukaryota; kingdom Metazoa; phylum Chordata; class Actinopteri; order Semionotiformes; family Lepisosteidae; genus Lepisosteus; species Lepisosteus oculatus. The sequence continues at coordinate 30,952,854 of NC_090701.1, forward strand.
TGAAACAAAACAAATATACTGCTGCTCTAGCATTGGTCCAGAGAATGATTTTTATATATATAAAAGGAAGGAATTCACAAGATAAAACAATTCAATCGCTATCATTTTAGCCAGAGCCATTTTAGTATGACGGGACTTAAGTCAAGTATTCAGAGTTCTCAAAGGTATTTACTGTACAACTGTAATCCAATGCTCTTCTTCATCAAACATGAACCAGAGGACACAGTGGAAAATTGTGGGAAATAAAAGTAAGACTGAGAACAGGAGGCATTTCCTTATTAAAAGAGCAATGGAATCTCAAAAAGGCTATTCAGACATGTTCTTGGCATCAGTAATCTAGCTTCATTCTAGAAACAGCTGAATGAGAGTTTCAGTTCAATTGGCTACTAGTTACTGAATGAGCTACAGTAGATGGGTTGAAAGGCCTCTCCTAGCCTGTAACCTTTCCAGTTTTCTTGTAAGAATGAATTGAAAAATGTTCTCTGAAACATTGACATTTAACTGATGATTATACATATACAGTATATCCTTTTTTACTTGTAATTTTACCATGTCAGGGACATTCGTATAACTTTAGAGTTAAATTACTGTCAAACATACAATCCCCAGCATTTCACTCTCTAAAGTATATGACTGCATAATCAGAATATCTCTAAGATGGATCAATGCTGCTGAGGCATAAAACTTTCAAGATTGAGGAGTGTAAAATCCTTGCAACAGTTACTGGTGATATACATGCTTACAACAGCAGAAGGAATGAGATAGGGAAGAATGCCCTGAAGAGATGATCTCCTGTTCTGAAAACTAAGAACAGCTCAAAACCAAGAAAGCCTCTGCAAGATAACTCTTACAGAATAAGCCTTAGAATACTAGATAAAAAAGAAAAAAACTCAGGCAATAATCTGTATTTTACTTGCAAAACATTGTTCTCTAAATTGCAGTACTTTGGTAGAAATTATTTTTTTGATTAACTCAATTCAATATTCTTATTTTTTACAAAAGCCCTTTGGATGGAATATCATTTTAGGTTTGCCGATCCTTACACATACTGTATCTTTATAATAACTCCAAAAAATCTGGGTCATTGCTTCATTGAGAACACTGCCATGAAGTCATTACTGTTACATTATCAAAATTTCTATGATATAGAAAGTTGTGTAACTGTTTCTATTTCAATACTATTGATTTTTTTTACTGTACAGTAAACTGTACTTTGTATTTACTGTATATATGCATATGTTTACATATGTTTTTATTATATCATACACATCAGTCAATAAATATTGTTATTGGAATATATTGTTGTCAAGCAATTAACATTGTTTGGGATGTTTTTCCAGGTTATCAATAAAGTTTGATGCAATTAAAGGGCTGTTTTGCTTTAACAATAACATGGACATTTAACTCAACATAATCTACACATAAGCCTTTAAAAGTGAACTAAATTAAAAAAAGAATTATAGATCAATAAGCATTGCTGAAGCAGCAAAAGAATTGGAAAAATAGATCAAATTCAGTACTGGACAAACAGCTGTCAAGTAACATTTAATGTGCAGTAGGCAATTGAAGCATATTACGTACAGTTAGCAACTATGGATATTAACTATGGATAAAAATGGGAAATTAAGGCTATGTATGAGAAAAAAACAACTTTAAATTTTATGTAAAAACAGCACCACATGACATTTCACAAACACAAAGTACAAAATCAATAAAAAATAAAAAGCCAAAAGAATAGTAAGAATATAACCAAAAGCTTATAATGTAAATCAAGAGATGTTATGTTAAAATTGTAAAATCCATTAGTAAGAAAACATTTAGTGTATTGTATAGAATTGGTGTCACTACATTACAGGAAAGGTAGTGCTGCTCTTGAATAAGTCCAGAAGGTCCAGATCCATCCTGCAATACATGGAATACCCTACAGGCTGAAAGAACTGGACCTTTTTCGTTTTTAACATAGAAAATAAAGAGTTCTTGAATATTTCAGAATGAAGAGTGAAATGTAACCCAGATGACACAGGTGGAAACTACATAGAAGGACATTTAAATCCAAAAACAGACAGAAGGATTTTACACTAAGGGTTAGAGGAGTACAGAACAAGCTGATCAGCCATTTAATACCTTGGTAACTTTCAAGAATTTGGATGGGATCTGTGGATCAATTAACTGCTAATTACCAAATGGATCAGAAGGGCCTTTTCTCTTTGGTAGTTTTCCTTATTTTTTGTCAAATGTAATTAAAAAGCTTTTCAGTAATAATATGAATTAATAAATGGCTGTCTATGTTCTGTTTGAATTCATCTGTAGTTTCAGGTATTGCATGTGTGCCTGTAGTACAATTTAACAATAAATTGAATTACTGCTTCCTAGGCAAAAACATTGTGGTCAGAAAGAGGAATACAATTAAGATTTGGTCATTTAGACTTTCAGAGATAATGCTATTTAACCTTCCTGTGGATTTCTCAATCAGATCTTCTTCCTTTCATCAATTATCAAAAACCATAATGAAATCCAACACAATCAAAAGAATACCATATATATCAGTCAAGCAACTATCAAAAAGCCATTTATTTCCCAAAAAAGGTCACACTACCTGGAGAAAAAGATTTACTGTAAAGTAGGACTACACGCCCAATAGAAAGGTAGTTGTCCATTGACTGGCACATACACAGTCAATTTAAAGAAGCCCCTTAAAACTAGACAGCACATCTTATAGAAATGGGAGAAACCCAAATCATCCAGAGAAAATCCATAAAAACATGGGAAGAACATTTAACTTCCACACAGAAGAGCTGTGAGACAGCAACACTGACAGTTGGGGTGACACTGACACTGACACTGGTAATCAAATCTTACCTAAGCAGTAATAATAATAATAATAATAATAATAATAATTGCTTACATTTATATAGCGCTTTTCTGGACACTCCACTCAAAGCGCTTTACAGGTAATGGGGACTCCCCTCCACCACCACCAATGTCCACCATCCACCTGGATGATGCGACGGCAACCATATTGCACCAGAACGCTCACCACACATCAGCTATCAGTGGGGAGGAGAGCAGAGTAATGAAGCCAATTCATAGATGGGGATTATTAGGAGGCCATGATTGGTAAGGGCCAATGGGAAATTTGGCCAGGACGCTGGGGTTACACCCCTACTCTTTTCGAGAAACGCCCTGGGATTTTTAATGACCACAGAGAGTCAGGACCTCGGTTTTACATCTCATCCGAAGGACGGCGCCTGTTTACAGTATAGTGTCCCCGTCACTATACTGGGGCATTAGGACCCACATGGACCACAGGGTTAGTGCCCCACTAACACCTCTTCCAGCAGCAACCTTAGTGTTTCCCAGGAGGTCTCCCATCCAGGTACTGACCAGGCTCACACCTGCTTAGCTTCAGTGGGTTGCCAGTTGTGAGTTGCAGGGTGATATGGCTGCTGGCATTATAGTGAAGCTGGCATAATTGTCAGAGTTGCAGCTCAAAATCTTTTGTTATCATAAGCAAACTACCAAAATGCATAGAACTGACACTAAATAATCAAGATTATTCAAAACAAAAATGAAAAAGGGTGTGATAGATTGATGGAATGGTGTTTGAGCTTTTGCATCTACAAAAGAAAACAGAACACGAGAAGCATAAAAGACAACAGATAATCAGAATATTGCATCATGCCAGAGTAAGATGTAGAGGTGTAAGAGTGAAGGTTGTTCTATTTCACTATAGGGTTAGGGTTATCACTGCAATTTCATATAAATCAATCAATTTAAACCTCCAGAGTAAATATTTTATTAGGCTCCTCCCCTTCTACACCAGTCAGTAATAAAATTAAAGAAACTTGGTTTAGATCAGAGTAATTTAAAGCATATAATTTTGAGACAATTTGTTTACACAGTGGATATGAGTAACATTTCCTTTGTCAGAATTCATAGAACTGAACATCTCTCAAAACAGATCAGAATACTGGGCATGTTAGGTCCAATAATAATGATGAAAATTATTTATTCATTCTTTTTATAACAAAACATCCTATCCATTCATTCATAATCATAAAACCATTTATTCCTTGGAAAGTTACAGAATCCAAGTAACTCAGAGCCCATGATGTAAGTATAGTAAGTATACTGTGTACGGAAGGACACTCACGATGGGCATCAGTCCATCATAAGGAAAAACACACATGGGAACATAATGGAGACAATAATAAGTATGTCTTTGGAAGGTACAGTATGGTGAAACTAGATGACACAGAAAAATGCTTGTGAACATGAAGAGAACATTGAAGCTCCAATTAGGTTCAATTCCTGGACCCAAGGGGTGTAAACAATTGCCAAACCCCTGTGTTTCCCCAGAGAAATCTGTTGAAGTGGAAAGTCTTGCTTGTTTGTTTTTGCCATTTTGACTTACTTATTCAAGGTAAACCGAAAGCTGTTGCTTCCTGTGTTGTTTCTGGAGCTATTTGTGTTGTAGTACATGAAAGACTGGAAATCATGTCTTTCATGTACTACAGTGCATATGTATATATGTCACACTATACCAAGGTACTACAGCCTAACAAAGAAATGCAGAAGTACTAATTATAGAAAATATTTGCACAGATGCTATAATAGTAAAGGGTTCCATTACAATTGGAGTTCATTTAATCATGAAGCACATTTAATCAGGATTCAATGGATTCTGATACAAATATAATCTGAAGGCTTTTATTATAGAATTATTCAATCCTATTGTGCAGAGAAAAAAAATCTCTATTGCATGCCAAAATCTTAACAATCTTTATGTTAAAAAACAGCACTATGCCCTCAGCTGCATTCTTCAGCTTAATTACATGATATTCTGATAAATAACTCATTTGTCTTAAGTGAAGAAGTGAAATAAATTGTGCAAAGCTCAAATTCATCCTGGCAGACACTGTGAGCCATTGCTGTAGTGTTCGTGGCTATAGAGGACAGAGAACAATTAAGATAGAAAGGTTTTATAAAAGGCAAGAATAGAAAATGGAGTATTGCAGTCCTGAGCTGTGTGCAATTTAAGAATCCTAAGTATCCTTATTATACTTTACAAATAAAGCAAAGAAAATGGATAAGTCATTGATTTGACAAAAACTGAAAACAAAAAGTGAATTATTTAATTTACATATTTGTAGACATAACGTAGACAAAATTTTGAACTAGTTTCTGTACTGTTTACCTGTTTCAGCACATGGACTTTTGAACTGAAACTGATGGCATAAATGTAGAATAACCACTTTTAATGATTAAATATACTGATGAACAATGTAATACAAGTATACATTTTACATTTTACATTTTACATTTTACATCAATAGCACATATAGTGGGGTACATAATGGTCTTTACATTTGAAATATATTATTTTATTGGTGATTAGTTGAATTGTATTGTTTCTTGGCATAACAGAATACTGACCTCAAGTCATGTCATTTCATAAAAACACCAGACATTTTACTGCTAAAAGCTACACATCAACAAATTTAGGTGGTCATCTACATTATATGGGCTATTCAGAGATACTACATTAATAGATAAGAAACAACATTTCCAGCTTCAATGGACCAGAGAAAGTCTTAGGATGTGGTGAAATGATAGTGTATTTTGCACTATTAAATTCTGTTATGCCTTTGACAGATCCAATGTACAACAAGTGTGAAGGAATTGTGTTAAGTTTTATGATGACTTCTGCAACCTGAACATATTCAGGAAGTGTAATAATCTGGGGAGTAATTTCATTCAACACAGTTAATCTATGGAGCATATTGAGAGCAAGTTACTGATTACTGATGCATTGTCAAAGTTCTTGAGCCAATAGTTTTTCCATCCCTTTGCATCCCAGAACTGTTAATTTTCTTACAGTGCAATACAATACCACACAATTTTAGGATTACAGTAAAGAATACAATGTTGAGAAAAAAACATTGCTAGCTTGTGTGGAATTAATTCCCCAATGCCATTGATAGGAGATAGAAATGTAACCTGTCTTCACCAGCAGGCTGCAAGAGTGGTGGAGCATCCCACAGTAAACTGTCCAGAGGCTGATGAGGTCATCCCTTGTTGTTGTCACAATTCTCATAATGCACAAACATGACATGGTCATTTTAGACCTGATTCTAGCTCTGTAGTGTTTAAAATTTGATAGAGTGACACATAGTGAAAGCACTTTTTATAATTCTTTGAATTATAAAATGATCAGCATTTTTCTTAATACATTTCTGTGACTTTGCTTGATATACTTGTGTATGTTTGGTTAAAAACCACCAAATGGGAAGAACTCTTAAGAAGGTTCAAATACTTTACTTAAAATTGATCTTAAAGGCTGATTGGAACAAATACTGTGCCTCCACAGTCTCTTCTCCATCCCTCTCTCTTCTCCCCCTTTTTTCTTCTCTACCCCTGCTCTCTCTATACAGTACCTCCAGATTTTATCCTCTGTTCCTTAACTATTGATGACTCTTAATAATTTTAGACCCAGAACATAATTAACCAGATAAACCAGACAATTCCTTTGATCATTGTCTCAGACCCAAGCAAACACTTCAGGTTATTTCTTGCTTTGAAGCTCCTGAGAACTACAAATGTTGACACTAGACAGGTGTTTGACTGTTGTCCCTATATACTGAGACACCTCAAACCACTTCCAATAACTGTACCAATATCATTCAAAAAGCAGTCACAATTTATCCAATGATTTAACAATTTTAAATTCACTAGCGGTCGTGTATTCACTAGCACACAAAGAGTAACTTAAAAAGTTACCACACAAGATATTTCTTAGCACATTTGCATTACTTAATAGCAAATCTATTAAAACGCTTCAGTGCTGCTGTATGTACCTACTCACTGGAAGCTTCTGTCATAGATCCTTAACTATGAGACCAACTGGATCAACACGCCAGCACACATTGCCTCTCCTCTTCATTATATACAGTACTATCCTGACAGGGAGCACATCAGGAAGCAATAATCAAGAAAGCTCCAGTGCACAGGTCCAGTCCCTCTTATCATTACTATTGTAATGCTACCATAAATACAGGAAAAGATATCTCAGCCATAGCAGAAGTGAAGGGGCCTAGAGGGGGATGTGCCTGCATTAAAGTGGTGGTGAAAAGGGGGGTGAATGCCACTTCTGAAGACAAAAAAAAGATGATATCTGGAAAAACAAAGAATGTAACTGTTGTTGATCTGTGTATATTTAGCCAGTTAGAAACAAAGTTCTACCTTAACAAGATACCTCAATTAGTCTAATTTTAACTTGTCAGTAATAACTTACTGTGCTCTTTCCCAGATTGTAAAAGGCTATTTCTTCACATGGCTCCAGTATTCTCATTTAAAATTGACTACTTAGAATTCACATTATTTGTTTCTTAAGACACACAATGTGATAATTTGTATACCTTAATAGTATTTGAATGTTTTTTAATGAATATTATAATTGATGTATCTGACTTATATTATTTTCAGACTTATCTTAGGGTAACAGATGATAAAATGTAACTGAAAATACTCAGCAATTAAACATCCACCCATATGGAAAACGTAACCCTTACTCTGTGCTGACCCTGTTTCACAGGCAGCCTCTGATTTGTAAGTGTTGCCATGGTATTTTCATTACTTCTCCTCTTCTTGTATACCCATGTCTATAATTAAACCTCAAAAAGTCATTTTAGTATCAGCAACAATTTAGGACATAACATAAACTTATAACACAATTCAACAGGAGTAGTACAAAGTAAAAATCATTGGTCATTATTTGTTTTAATAACTATGTTTAGCAGCAAAAATAATTTTAATTAGATAAAGGTATGGCCTGCATTCAAATTATAGGATGGGTAGAAGGTGGAGGAAATATTTTTCAGTAGGGTCATTTCATGAACTCACTCAGCTTGGCAGAAAGAAAGCCAGATGCATCACAATGAGACAATAGTCTATATTACAAGAGACCAAGAATAACAATAAACAGATGACAATTGCAGGCCATCGGTCACTGTTTAAACAATTACATGAAGAACAACAGCAGACTGATAGGCTTGTATCTTGACCAGACCTCTTCACCATATTCCAGATACAGTAGGACCATGCAAGAGAACCTTGTACTTTGGTGGGGAAGAGGACGTGAGAGCTTAAATTACTCTGTATTTACTGAAGAGTAATTCAACAGAGTACTGACAGTACTGACTTTGAGTTAAGCATCCAGTGCTACATTTCCCTCAAAGAAACTGAAAATGCTCTAAACTTAAAGTAAGTAGCAGAATTAAATATTTCTCTGAAAGCAAATGTTTTTTTAGGTTTGAATGCTCTCCATCTAAATTACTGCAGTGCAGGAGTGGCAACACTGGGACATACCTGTACAAGCCTCAGCTCTTCTGGTATCTTGTGCTATTTTTTTGCCAGCTACCCCACCAGAAGTCTGTCACACACAGCCTATATTGTACGTGCTCAAACTGCTGTTCAAAACACCAAAGAAAAGCTAATTGCACTAGAATTAAAATGATTACCAACATGAAAGCTTTGATGACCAGTTCCTGATGCTTGCATCTATGTAATATCTTCAGTGCTGCTTTTCCCGAGATCATGGACTCTCCTTTTTAGTTTTTCTACTTTTAAAATTTTCTTTTTGCATTGTGCTAGTGTTCATTATTTTCAGGAATTCAAGAGAATTATATACTTTTATATTTATATAATTGAATTACTTCAGTGTGCAATGTAAATTATGGTCATCCTTGAATGTCTTTAAAATAAGAGCACACAATTTAAAAGCTCCAGAGTATAAAATGGCATTGGCATGAAGGAATGACTTGTATCTGTGCAACACCTGATTTGTGTGAACTCATGGTGGTTGTAGTGGTTTTTGTATTTCTATTTATTATTCAGTGTAAGAGTGTTAATGAACTACTTTATGAACTACTTCGTATCACTACAATGATCTTTTTAAAAGACATTTCTCTGGGCCTGTGTGCATCTAATTTATTTATAGTTGTTCACATTTCTTTATGTATATTCATATAATTGCAATAATATATATATATATTTAGATTCTCTCACTATATTATTTTTAAAGAGTAGATATCTTGTAGATATAATGTATCTTAAGTCTCAATATAATGGTCACTTTTTTTCATTAATGATGTACAAATTAAGTGGAAAATGGTGTTTGCATAGAAACAGGTGGGAGAGCAAGTCAGTAAAATCAAACATATTGGTTTGTATTTCATTTTCCTTTGCCTAAAATGGCTCATTGTCACTAAAATGGAGCATCATAAAGATGTTCAAAATTATATAATTAATTTTTAGGGAATTTTTATTTGCAGCAGTAAAAAGTGGTAATACTCTATGTTATTAACTAATGTAATTTTGACAAAATCGTCATTTTGTCCCATTTTTTAATTCTTATTGTCTTTATAATGATATCTAAATATTTTCAGTTCCCATATTGAATTTGATATATAGTAAATGATCTCCAGGTGCCTACAGCTTCTGCACAATGCGTTTACAGTAAGTATATTGATCACTCATATTACAATGCATTTTGACAAAATATTTTCCTTAATAAAAACTAAAGGTAAACAGCTCCCAAATAGAAACAATATTTCAAAGACTCTTATAAAACACCAAAAGGTGTTTAAAAATACATTTTCCACTGCTGCTAAATCCAAACTGATCAAACAGTGTAGAAGAGGTTATAGAACCACTTACAAATTTAATGAGTGAGCATTCTGAGAGGGTGTACATTTCTACTTTCTACATCATGTACCATTTTAACCATCATCGTCTCAACTCAATGTGCTTATTAAGGCTGTTCCATATGAGATGGATTAATTAATCCATTTTTATTTCTTAGCTGAGCCCAGACATCCATCAAGAATGAATCTAAAGCTTAGCTTTGTTGTTTTTAACTAGTAAACTTAGTTCCTTTGGTCTGTATTTTTTCTTTGTTTTGAATAAAATACATCATGAGCCATCTAACTTTGATATCTTTTTCCACAAGCCACAAAGTTGATTTATTTCCAAAGCAAAAACCATAACAAGTTAGTCTATAACACCTGTGAGTCAAATAGTCCTGTAGGATTATTATTTACTTATGGATTTTTTGTTTTTCCAATAACATTTAATTAATCAACAAAAACAAGAGAAAATCGGTTAAAGTATATAATACATACTGTATACTCATACAGTATATGGAACATAAATAAACCATGTAAGGATACAGTGTGGTGAAAATTGAAAGTACTGTACATCCTCTTATGATTTTATGGTTTAACATACAGTATTTACATACTGTATTTGACCTTCACCTAGTCCTAGTCAGTTAAAATGGTATGTCGAATCTGGTGCACCAAAACATGTGCAGATGATTAGTTGATCATCAGGAAGTGATTTACAGCTGTCTTAAGTAATCAGGTATGTGGTACAACATCATGCCCAGAAGTGTGTTCCTGCTTATCGTGTCACAAAGCCATTTTCTAAACAATATGATGTTCCTCAATCCACAGTAGGAAAAATAATCTACAAATGGAATAAATTTAGGATCTTCGCCAATCTACTCAGGAGCCTGTGTCCTACTAGATTCTAATCAAATTATCTGACCATATGTTGCTCATACATACCCCAGGGTTACATCCAGAGATTTATAGAAATCTCTTGCTGTTGAATAAGGGTGGTTTTCATGGAAGGAAATTGAGGAAGAAAACCCTGCTTTCTAAAAAGAGCAATGCTGCACAGCTGTCAATTGCAAAACAAGACTTCTGCAACAATGTGCTCTGTACAGATGGGTCAAAAGTGGAATTGTTTAGCCTTATCAGAAAATATCCTAGTTGATGAAAACATCATATTTGATGAAAACCCCCCAAAAAACCTCTGACCTGAAAAACCTCATATCAACCATCATGTATGGTGTTCTGGGAGAGGTGTGATGGTTTGGGTATGCTTTGCTGCCTCAGTATCTACAGTAGACGCCTTACTATCATTGAGTCTACTATGAATTCCACATTATACCACAGTATTCTAGAGGAAAATGTGAGAACATCTGTCCAACAGCTAAAGCTGAACCAAAAGTGGATCATATAGGAGAATGATCCAAAACACACAAGCTAATCTATGACAGTTTGAGCAAAAAAGAAGACATTTAGGATTTTGAGTGGTCCAAATTTAAATCCCACAGATGGTGTGGCGGGACCTAAACAAAGCTTTGCATATACAGTATGAAAGCCCTCAAACATCATAGAGTTGAAGTAGTTCTGTAATGAACAGTAAACCAGAATTCCTCTAAGGCGATGTGAAAGACTAATCAACTCTTACAAGAAAAGTGGGAGCCACAAGTTCCTGAATCAAGGGCCTGCACTTACTTTTTCAAACAAAGATATTAAATACTGGCTGATTTTTTAAATAATAAAAAGTGAATTCCTGTGTCTTATTTGTCAAATGAAGTGTTATCTTCTGTTAGGATTTGATGCCTTAAGCAGTTGTACTTTCTTTGTCTTCACACTGTACAGTCTCAAAGTAAGAAGACAGGACATTAAAATAAACCAATGGGTTAAAGAGATATCACAGCATAACAAAAGAGGCTAAAATAGACTATAAACACAGAATAAAATCAGCACTGCACTGATCAGATTGCTCCGAGAAGACCAAACATGTCCAAGAAGAGAACAAAAATAAATTATTACTTGGAGGAAGTGGGAACTAGTTCAAAGTTTTAATAGTACGCAGTTCAAAGGTTTAGGATTAACTCCCCAAGCTATAGCTACTACACAGAAAGCACAGAAAGACCTGATAATCAGATCGTACAATTCTGAACATTATTTAGAAAAGAGCAAAGGTTCTGCAGTGTGCTGTTTGACTGTTGGCTACTGCAACATTCACCCAGCCTCAGTTGATCATTTTAGAATAACAATAGTAATTAACCATGAATAATTTGCTTATTAAAGGGTAAGCAATATTGCCTGGCAACCAAAAGGGAAATGTGCAATTTACATCTTTAACAAAAACAAACTCTGCCATGAAAGTAATGTATTCCCATGTGCCACCAATCTTTATCCAATAATCTCTCATTTATGAAGTAACAGCTTTTGGATTAGCAGTAGACAGTGTCTTAGATTATCTGAACAGCAAATTTAGCCTCTCTCACATCAATGATTTGGGCAAGAACTGTTTTAGCATCCAATGCAAGTTATCTATAAAATGCATGCTACAAATTGAACTGTTATAAAGTTTACATTATACATTTCTTTTATGCAAATACTCAAACTTAAGAAGTGTAGTGTGTTGCGCATGTTTCCCAATTTAACTAATATTACATTTTTTTTCACTTCAGAAACATGGTATATTATTGTAGTGTGTTCAATGTATGTAAAAAATGTCTCTAATCTTTGATAGTCAACAAACATGATCTCTTATTTAATGAGAGATGTTAATTAATCTATGAACAAAGTAGAGGTTTAATAATAACAGTATAAGAACCTGATAAAATGTATTAATAAGCTTAAGCTCTGTAATGAATACTGTATAACACATTTTTGATATACAGTATATAAAGATATATTGATTCTACTGCACTGGCACCCTTTTGAATCAACTGCCACTGACAACCACTGTAAGGAAATTGACAGTGCACAATTTAATGAATGCATATTTCTATAGCAGGGATACTTCTATAGCATGAAATATCTCAAGATTAAAAAATAACTTAAAATTATATTATATATAATATTGAAAAGCCACTGCATATAAGACACTGAGATCATATACAATGCATTTTTCAATGCATTACTAAATTGCAACTCCAATCAAGCATGAATATACTGTAAGAATATAATTATTTTCTAATACTATATGTTCACTACTGTCAACATAGATAATATGATTTCTAAAATTAATAACACAAATGTTTTTTTTTCATCCTATGTTTCTTGAAATAATAAGAATGATTGGTACTTTTTGTTATTATTTTTAATTTGCAAATAAATTTATCTGCTGATCTGGCACATTCTTTAACAATCTATATGCTTTCATCGTGGAACATAAATATGCTGTGGCAAAACTAAATAAATTGGCAGTATGAGCAAATAGCCTCTTTGGAAAACAGAATCTTCACTAATTGAATCGTCTTGTATTTAGCTTTACATTTTATTATATTGCTGCAATGCTAGCATTTCATTTGCGAGGTCCTGGATGAGTAAAGACTTCAGCTACAAGGTCTAAGTGCAACAGGTGTAAACTTTATTGAGCAGAGAGTAATAACTGTGAGTAAAATAAGAACTTGTCACAATGGAAACACCAAGCTCAGGATAATAGGGTCTATAAAGAGGTCTGAACACTCAGCAGCATTTCTTTTCTTGAACTGCTCAAAACATTGTGCTTTCTTCAAAAGCAAATATGATGTTTTTTTTATTTCACTAGTGTTATTATATTTAGGATTTTATTTTCTTGTAATGCAGAGTTAGAAACGCGTTTTAATATCACACCTGTACTGTAGTTAATCTAGTAGTTAAGTGTCATATAAAGGGACTCCACTACTGCAGGTGTGCAAGTGCATTTGGAATTCCCTGGACACACAAGGTATGCCAGTAACTCATTTAGAAGTTATGTAATTATATTTATAGTGAAGCATACCAACCCAGTTTTCAGTATACTATTACATTGTTTCAGTGATGCTTATTGCTCTGTCTATTTACTCTCTGACAAGAAGAGTTTCTACTTGTCAGAGAGTCAAATAATGAATAACCAGACATACAGTAGGTGGACAAACAGTGTCTATGTCTTTGTTAAAATATAATCAGCAGTATGTGGCAAATACGTGACCATGCTCAGTGTGACTATGCATTCAAGGCATAAGCTGCATGCAATACAGAAAAAGCAATTTTTAAAATCCAACTTGTAACCAGAATAAAAGTTAAATTGTCTTCAGTTAGGCTTGTATAATAGTTTTTGTACATAAAAACTACATTGTATATGTATATATTTTTCAAACCATCCTCCTTCAATATGAAAGGAAACTGCGTGGCTCCGTGTTCATTGTTATATTTAATTGTTGTTGTTCTTGTTGTTTGACCATCAATCCCTGAAGCACTTCTCTAATGTTTATAGAAACAATAATCTTTATTCCAGGTGGCACATTTGTCTAAAAGAACCTTTAAATCACAGATTTTAGCATAGAGTGTTTCTGGCACGCAGCACTAGACCAGTCACTGACAAATCGAGATACTAGTGGAAAGGTGTCTTGAGTAGGCACCTTCTCACGCTTTAATTATTCCACAGATTCAGGCATTTCTCAGGAGACTCTGCTTACCATTCACAAGATATCATTACCCCTGGCTGTCTTGGATGTCATATCAGTAGCATGATAAAGGCTACATTATAGCTTTATTAAGGTAATAGTATTACATTCTGAATTAGGGAATAGCTGGTGAGATAATTCATTATAAATCATCTTTTCATTAAAAAAAACCTGTGGATAGAGTGATACAGAAAGATGTCTGAAAATGAAATTATGTCAAAATAGAAACAGTGGAGTTAAGTTTGGAGGACGTCACTGCTTACCATATTATCTCCTTTAGTACAAGATGTTACTGTCTCATAAAATAATTGAAAAAGGCAACAAAACAATCAATGCAAACCCCACCAATTAACAATGAAAAGGCCCTCATAACAGCACATGAGTACCTTTGTCTCAATTTCTCTCTAACTTAGTTGTTAATACAGTACGGTCAGTGTAATGTCACTCAATGTGTCCTCTGGTAAAAGGAAAAGACAGACAATTTCATAACAATAGGGAAAATAGATATGAATATACAGTAGTACCATAACAACAGCAGGTTTCATTTAAAGAGACACCAGATCCACCCAGTTTTGGGTGGGTAATGGGATATCCAGCTACTGTCTTGTTTGGACAAGTAATAAACCTTGGACCCTGACTGTTCTATTACCAATCCTAATAATCTCCTAATGCTAAAAGTTTGCTTCTCTGTCAATTCACTCCTATAATTAATTGGGCAGATCTCTCATCAATAAAATGTTCTTTTAAGTATGAAAAAGTATTAAAAAAGTAAGTGTGAATGCTAGAGTACAATAACTGTCTTAATAAACATACTGTAAATACAGATTTGAATGTAGGGCAGTTGTAGTATATTTACATAGGAATTTATCCAGTTATACTGTATATATATTTATTTTTACCTGTAAACATAGACATATGTTCCAGCAAAATAGAAAAAGGTATTATCATATTTAAATCTAAAAGATCAAAAAGAAAAAAATAATTATCACTTTGTTATTGGTTCTTATTGCATTCACAATAAAGAAACACAAATTAGGAAAACCTTATGATCACAAGTATAATGAAACTTCTGTAGCTGTGCAAAACTAATATTCAACAAAGAATTTGAAAGTGTCAACAAGGCCCTGGAACAATTCACAAAATGAGAGCAACAATAATAGCTGTCACAAGTGCCACTGGAACACCAGAAAATAGTTTAACTGTAACTGAGATACCTCCAATTCCTGCTTCAAACTGCTAATGCCTCTCTCTACTACACTCAATCCACCCACCTTCAGAACAACAAGCAAAAACACCATTCACTTAAGCACCACCTTTTCAGAGCAAAACAGAAGAACACAAACATTGTAAAGAGCCACAACAGGGAAAGCCAGAAAGAAAATGCTGGAATAGAGGAACAAGAAACCTAGGAGACTCACAGTGGTGAAGTTGTTGGAGAAGCATTCCTCTCCACGGAAGGTACACTGCAGGAGCATCTCTGCTATGTCATGACCTGTGCGGTTGTAGAAGTCAGTCATGTTGAAGGGCTTGGGTTTAAAGTTGTGGAAGTTGCCTTTTTCCTTGAGTGCAGCCAGCACATCAGGTTCAGCCAGGTGGGGATTGGCAATCTCATGGTTGTCTTTGAGCAGCGCCAGCAGCTCGCCCACATGGTACAGATCATTGCGAGTGATCTTAGAGAAGCGGAACTCGTTGAGGTTGCAAAGGGTGACAGAGGGGAAGGTGAGGTTGGGTGCCGCAATCTCGTCAAGTTTGGTGACATGTGGGTAGGTAAAATAATAGGTGATCCTTTCCATGCAGACCAGCAGTAGCAAGCACAGAGATCCAAGGAAGGAGAGCGTCCAAAGAAATCGGCGGAAGGTCATGGGGCCATAGGCAAAGATATGGCTCATGCCATGCAAGGTGGAGCTGTTGGCAAACGCTTGGAAGTTGGATGGTTGGATGGTCTCGATGCTTTCCTCTGAATCACCCTTCATTGTCATAGCAGATCCTTGCCGCAGTAGTAACTTTTGTAAGAATGTTACAAATACAAAAATATCTTTTTAGAACTCTGACTTAGCAAAGCTTTCTTTTTTTTTCCTCAGCGCGTTTAAAAAAAATTTTGGGCTTTCCTTTTTTCTTAGCCTTTTTTCCTCAATTTTTTTATTTCTGTAGAAGTCAGCTGTTTCACAATTGCAGGTCCTTTAAGTAGCAGTCCTTGTGTCTTTCAGCTCCCCTTTCTTTCCCCTTTTTTTTTCTTTTGTACGGATGCCAAATACACTGACAGCTCCTGGACAACCACTTTTACAAAAGCCCTCTGCTGAATACTGAGGAGCGTGACAGAGGAATGAAAAGAACAAACACAGAGAATAGCATGAAGAGGAAGATGGGAGTTGTATGGAAAGGCGGTGTGTGGAGAGGGGGGTTAAGTCTCAGCTCTCAATGGGACCCTTTTTCAACCAATCGGAAAGATCGCTTCTGCATTACCACGGCAATGGAATGCAATGTATCTATGAATGGGGGAGATAAAGAGCTGTATTGCTCCCTTTCTTTTGCTTTTGCCTTTCTCTCTTCGCAGTCAAAAAGCAGGGGTTGTAGACTTCTCTCTGACCCACCTCTGTGCTTGACAGTTGTAGCTTCCACAGGCTTGCTCCCTTTTTCTTTCAGATTCCCCAAATACGTTTGAAGATTGCCCCCAGTTTTCCTTTCAGCTGCTCGTACTGCCTGGCTACCAAATCCTGAGAACCTGCAAGGTTTCTACGGATCTTTTGACAGTATAGATTCTGCTGTCTGCCTCTTCACTCTCTCTCTCTCTCTTTTGCTTGCTCACTCTCCCTCTCTCTCTCTTCTTAGTAGTCAGGGTCCATCCCACTGCCGAACATGCTCAGAGAATTCCTCGGCTACTCTGCCTGTATGTCTCTGCACAGGGAGTCTCTTTCGTTCACCACTGGAACTTAGCTGCACGATTACATCTATTGTGTTGCAAAGTCAAAGCTTGTGATCTGAAATTGCAGGTAACCATGCATGTATAGGAATGCTACAGGTAGCCTGTTAGAAAATAACTACAGTATAATACATGCTTTTAAAATCTGCCTCATTTATACATACAGCCAGATGTCTCCATAGAGATATACTGTACCTACATCACTAGGTTTAAAGCTGGATTTTTTAATTATCTCACCTATAAGCAATTCTGAGCCATAATGTACTGTATGAAATATTTAACAGGTATTTTTTTATCCTCTATGCCTACACATCTGCTGTGGCTTGGTTTGTTTATCTGAATAGCTATTGATCAAAATGCAGAAACTGATCTATCAGTCAAAGCTGAGAGATTTGTTCACTGTCATTTGTCATCTATAGCTGTGTGACTGCAAGATCTGAAGGGAAACTCTGCCATCTCATGTTGCTATTATTAATTATTATGAATTACAAATCATGCCACCGTTCATGCTTGGGTAAGGAAAGAAATCTTAAACAGCTCAGTGATCTCTGCTTCAGGCTGAAGGATGTATTGAGCTTCATTCCTCCCCAGAAATGGACTTGACTATTTCAGACAAGAGCTGTAATAGGCAATAGCTGCTGTGCACATGTATTGAAAGTTTACACATATGCCATGCCTTTAAGAAACCCTTTTCCTTTACAATACTTCAATACTTGTCTCGTTTGTTACCTCGAGGAATCTGCTCACCTGTGTTGATGGATAAAGTAATAAGAAGAAGTTAAACAACACAGGCTCTAACCGCATTTATTGTATGTACAAGGTGCTTTAATACTATAAGGTGGAGTTGGGTTACTATTCTTTTTAATTTGTGGGGATCAGAAAGACACATGAGAGGGAGTATTCCAGCAAAATAATGCACATTTTTTAGCATGATAGCATCAGTTCAGACAATATTAAAATAAACTGAATGAAACAAAATACAGGTGCAATTTAGGAGGAAGTACAAAGTTTCAAAATCTGTGATAATTAGAAGTAATTTCCTTTTACTATAGAATCACATTTTCAAAGTTAATTTATTTTCCCAATGCATGATGCCACTAAAGCTCTATGCACATATTTTCAGTTTTTGCTATTTAACTTTGTGAAACACATAAATGTATGGTACACATCGTGTGTTGTGTGTGTGGCATTAATTCAAATTGCAACAAGAAAGATAAAAACATTACAAAAACTATGGATGTAGCACAAAAGAAAAAAAAACACCAGAGACCATTGGTAAATTATATATTATTTTGTAGACATATTGGTGAATTAATTTTTATTATTATTACCTTTATTTTCAATAGCTGCTTAGTCCAATATCAGTGAATATAAGCTTAACCTACAGTAGCACACAAATAGTGGAAGGCAGGATAAGCTCTGGATAGGAAGAAGTTTTCATTTCTTGGGTTTTGTTATAGTATTATTCTCCCTTCTGACATTTTCAGAGGTTTCTTGTGCTGAATAGCTTTAATATCATAATAATACTTCTTCATTAAATAGGGGAAACAGGAATAATCATAACATTCTGACTCAATGTTATCTCAGTATTCCAAGTCCTCTCATTAGTCCAACAGACAAAGACGTACTGTAGATGCAATGGACATTGAGATGGGTTGATCAAGTTGGCGTCACTATGAATTTCTTACACTTATGTTGAATATTAAACTGCATATTCACAGATTCTTCAGTAGTAATAAACAAATAATTTAAGTAACTAGGAAGCTTATATCTGAAGCATTACTTGTTCTGTGTTCTGGTGGGGTGAGAAAAGTAAAAAATAACCATATTTCAATACCCAGGGTAATATTACTTACAGATGCAGCCATTCAAAAAGCGCGGGCGATACCGCATTATTTTCCGGTACGCTGTACGCAGTCTACCGCGAAATTTATATTTCTAAATATCACAACATGATCAAATTTAAGTCTTTTTAATAACAATGAATAGTCACCTATGCGTTACAAAATAAACTCTAAATAAACTTTATTTTATATAGCGTTTTAAGCGAATAGGTAATTAGATTGCTCATAAACCTAATCGCTTTTTCTACATAAACACAGCGTGATTGCTCTCTGAAAATGCTTTTCCTTTCTATTTAGGCTCAGATTTCAACTATAGATCATATTATTATAAACTTTCTTGGAAAAATGTATTTTATGTAAACCATGTTTGCTATTAATTCATTTAGGGCTAAAATACGTTCATTGTCTTCCAATCGAGTCGAGTTGACATTGGAAGCTTTCCACTCCCGGACTGTTACACCAACGCATTAGCATGTTAAAGCGATTTCATTGAGGAGCCTAGCTACCAGTTAACACTGTACTTCCTACTTTGAAAATACCTGTGAAACCAGTTTAATTCGTCACAGCCAGCACTCCGGCAGAGAGGGGGTTGTACTCGTAAAGTAGAAGCAGGCGAGATTTCCAGCGAAAGACACCTCCCCCCCCCAAAAAAAAAAAAAACAGTAAGTACAGTACTAGTTCAGAAAGGCGAGGCTCCTCAATGAAATCGCTTTAACATGCTAATACGTTGGTGTAACAGTCCGGGCGTGGCAAGCTTCTAATTTCAACCCGACCACGGCGAAAGGAACCCTTCTTTCATTTGAAGACAATGAACATACTTTAGCCCTGAATGAATTAATAGCAAACATGGTTTTCATAAAAGCCCTTTTAGCCTTTGTCACTAATGAAACAAAGGTCACTAGCCTTTGTCACTAATGATCTGTGTTTTTAGTTGGTATTATGTTTATATGGTTGTTTTTGTTGGTTGGTTGTTATTATGGTTATTAATAATACGATCTATAGTTGAAATCTGAGCCTAAATAAAAAGAAAAAGCAAGTGATTAGGTTTATGAACAATCTAATTATTATTCGTTTAAAACGCTATATAAAATAAAGTTTATTATTAATTTGCTGGACAGAGCGGTCAACATTATTATGCATAAGACAAAGATAACGATCCTGATCAGTTTAGAAATCTGTGTACGCTGTAAGGTTTTTACTTCTTAAACTTTTAAAATACACGTTTTGAATAGAAAGAAATCCTCTTCCTGGTACAGTCGCATGAAGAGAGAGGCGAAACAGCCCTACACAGCCCTGTCGCAGTACACAAATATAATCATATCGTTATTAAATTCTTTAGATACGCGATTTCGTATTATATTCCCTTTTAATCAAATTCTAAAAGTATACTTGTAGACTACGGTATCTCTTTAGTTAAAGACTTCGATGCTTAAAATGTTTAGGGAGAAATGGAATACTGGTCTGTATTTTTTACTTTAAAGTACCAAGACCAGCCATATACTGTATGTTTATGTTCCAAAATTAATATCATTTATGGCCTTCACACGCGTTACAGTATGCTCCTATTCTTTTTATGCTCAGCTACTAAGATTTCCCTTCAGTGGTAAAATTCAATATCTACAATGGGCACAGTAAAGAAGTTTACTGCACTGTAAGTCTTTCTACGACAGACCAACGGACCATGAGTGCCCCTGTCGGTCAACCAATCACGTACCGCAGTACCCCGCGTCATCTTGCGCGACGCCGTAGCCAATTACCTCCGTTACGTGTCTGTACCGCTCACTTTGAATGGCTGCATCTGTATGTGGAATAATAAAAATTGAGAAATCCTGGGGGATCTTTAATGGATTCTGTTAGAAACATAATACAGTTAAACTTACAATATCCTATTAATGTGAATCTTTCTGCTGGATGTCCTTTCACCTTTCATGTATTAGTAGTGTATCAAAACAGAATAGCAGCCATCAATTTTTTTTCAAAACATGAAAGAACAAGAGCAATAACAGTTAACTTAACTTTGCTTATCTGATTTAAGTGAAACTATGTCTTGCCTTTTGTCTTGATTTTTATTATTTACAATTCAGTTGTAAATATTAAAAATCAATGTAGAATGCTCATTGTTAGTCTCAGTGTTGGTTATATTTATTTTATTTGAAAAGCATATAATCTGCTTGCAGGAAAATCACAGGCTAGAGTATGCAGCCATAGTTGGTGTTACTTCTATCTCCTCGCCACCAGCTCTAACTGCTGGTCAGGCTGACAGCAAAGGTGCAGACCACACATAGAGCTGTAACCAATCACAGACTGACCAGTGTACCTAGGGCTCCACACTTCCCTCAGCTTTATATACATTTCTCATATACCTCAGGTGAGGGCTCTGGATCACACTTACCTGGTGTTTCCTGAACCTAGTATCCTGAGTCTTATCATAATAATGTTCTAATCTAGTCCTTGTTAATTTTGTTGTTCTTGTTCTCATTATTACCTCATGGTTCTTTCCCCAACTTCTTGTCCTGTATTTCTCTTTGGATTGCATTCAGGGCTCTTGAATTTGGCTTATTATTGTACTTTGTCTCTGGGTCTCATCTTCCAGTTTCTATTCTACACTCCTAGTCTGTTGGTTTCCTTGCTTGTCTGGCTGCTTGGGCAGTCCTACATAGTTTGGCTGTGTAGACAGCCCTTACAGTTGGATGTAATAAAAGCTGTCCTTCTGCAATGCTACATTGTGAGATTCCTCTCTGGAAATGCATGTACTTATCATTGGTCTCTAAGCCCTACTTTCCACCTTCTCATCTTGCAAGTAAGCTGCTTTTACCGAAATAGCATATGGACATGTGCTGTCCTGCAGGAATGTTGTCTTGTCAGGATAAGCTTACAGAAAAGTAGCAAGAGGACCCAGAGCTTGATCAGTGTAGCACCTTGTACTGGTGCAACTTGGCAACTGGTTGCCATCAATTAGAAGAGAAGTTCTGCAGCCACAAGACATGGTTGACTAGGCTATCATAATTACTGTAGATCTTCCCACTGATCTTGGTAAATTGTTGTGACTGTGAGATCATGGCCTATCATTGATGAGCTGTGATTGATTGTAATGTTTTGCTACAGTTAGAAGATCCTAATATGGCCAACGACAGTGCATTAACCTCAATATTCTAATAGCAGGTAGCCATTGTTCTGTTGATACTGTAAGTGAGGTACTATATATTGTTTCCTTTCAATTTTTCTTTCTTGATTTTCACCAGGACTGACATTGAACATGTAACATCACCTCATCACTCATTCTCAATCAATAATATCACTAATGTAGTAATTTGGTGCTTATACAAGTTGCGTTTCATGGTCAGATACAAAAAAAAGGT
Source organism: Lepisosteus oculatus (assembly GCF_040954835.1). Classification (NCBI taxonomy): domain Eukaryota; kingdom Metazoa; phylum Chordata; class Actinopteri; order Semionotiformes; family Lepisosteidae; genus Lepisosteus; species Lepisosteus oculatus. The sequence goes on from NC_090701.1 coordinate 30,975,273, forward strand.
GATGAACAGTATTCCAAAATGATGCCAAAATCGGTATCCAAAATCCATATTCTTAATTATTTGTGATGAGTATCTTTGATTCTCAGTGTGTTAATAGACATTTTATACTTAAAAAAAAGAAATGCAGTATATTTAATGTAGTTGTGTCATTCATACTATACATGCATTAGTTAATAGCATAGTAGAATATATTGTTTCCTTATAAATCAATAACAACATTACCAGTAGTATATCTGGTTCTTTGTGTCATCCACTAACAGTAAAAGGAAAACAAAACAAATGAATCTTCTAGCTTGTCTCAGATGCAAATGTATTTCCTTTTAAAATAAATGCATAGCAGCAATGCTTTCTTAGTTTACTGAATATTATAAGCTAGGTCTCCATTATTATTTATGATTGCAGTTTAAAAGTGGAAAGTATAAGATTGTGACTAGAAAGAAAATGAAAATTCAGTTTCAACTTTATGCTATAATTGTATTATTCCTGAAGCCTTGTGGCCTGGCACGGTGAAGTGCGTGGTCGGTACCCCACCACCACTGCATCACACAGCTGCCAGCGCACCTCACCGTGCCAGGCCACCACTGCATCACATAGCTGCAAGCGCAACTCACCGTGCCAGGTCACCACTGCGTCACATAGCTGCAAGCGCACCTCATCGTGTCAGGCCACCACTGCGTCACACCACACAGCTGTCAGCGCACCTCACCGTGCCAGGCCACCACTGCGTCACAACACACAGCTGCCAGTGCACCTCTACATACCCGACCACCACTGCATCACACAGCTGCCAGCGCACCTCACCGTGCCAGGCCACCACTGCGTCACATAGCTGCAAGCGCACCTCACCGTGCCAGGCCACCACTGCATCACACAGCTGCCAGGGCACCTCACCGTGTCAGGCCACCACTGCGTCACACATATTTCAGCGCCATATATTTCATGGATATTATGGAATATAATGGATGGATATCTTAGTTATCTTTCTAGTTCACAGGTTTGCATGCATAATTTAATTTTGAAAGCCACTGAGACATCAGGTACTACTGTTGTATTTATGAAAAAGAAACAAAACAAAAAACATACTAACAACTGTGCCATCCTACTCCTTAGTTAATACATTTTATTATTCATAAACAGTTTACATTGTTAGCAAAATATTTTAAATTATATTTAACCCTATTTTTTCTTTAGTTTTGTATTTAACTTGTTATATGATAGTCAGACTTAATATATATTTGAACAATGAAAATATATTTTTACAAGATTTTACATTAAGCACTTAAAATTAATATGGTTAATAATAGTAAATTGTAACATGCTGTAACAAGATCGGTTAAACTGCGAAGAAAATGCTTTCAGAGAAAATGTTTCAGGTGTGAAGAACATAGATCTCCAATGCAATTTCAACCAAACCTGTTCCCACACACCCTGCCCCCACTACCATTAGAATATACACAAACATTTTAGAGTTTCATTCTGAGCAGAAGACCCTCACACTTGAAGAGTGCTGGCTGTGACGAATTAAACCGGTTTTACAGGTTTCAATCACAGACCATGTGACATGGGAGTAAGGAAACTACAGTAACACCGTATTTGATAATGCTATAAAAACGCTATAAAATAATGTAACTTGGCACAGAACAAGTTTACAGCACAGTACAAAAATAAATGCTAACCATGACTTTAGAAGCATAAATTGCCTTACACTCAATTTAAACACAAGCTGTCTTTAGCCCTCTAAGCTGGTTCATACAGAAATGTAGAGATCCAGGCTCAGAACACACAGCTTCATTAGCGAATACATATGCAGGACAACTAGATAAGACGTTTTACAGAGGATGGATTTTTAGAAACATCCCATCAGACATCCCATCATATTCACAACGTGAAATCTAGAAAATAATATTACGTAACCAAAATCCGCAATATGGAAACAGAACCTGTGTAATTGTTGATAGATGATGTACTCGTAACATTTTTTCAAGACGAACTACAACATTTAAAAAATGACTTGTATGTACTTGATATCTCTAATCAATCCACGGGTCCCAGCACAAAATGAAACTAAAACGCATACCGTTTCGCGCTTCTTATTAGTTGCTCAAAAGTAATTTGACTGTATGAAATGCATAATATAAACCTAGAAACATATACGTGAGCAGTACTTAAGCACTGTAGTATCGGTGTTAAGACATACCTCTCAAATACTGTAAATCAAGTTAAAAATATCTCAAGACCGATTCTGGTCATAATGAAACCATGTTTCGTGTATGTTTTCTTTTTCATCTTGAAATAACTCATTTCTAAATACCTTTTTCACTGTTAACATCTTGCAGCAACTCTGCCACAAAATATACACTCTGACAGTTCATCCTGCTACCAACTTTAAATAAAACAAATCTTAAGATTTCTATATTTATGTCTTTATTTAGTGGTTTCATTAGTGACAAAGGCTAAACTTTCTTGGAAAAATGTATTTTATGTGTTGCGGAAAAAACTGACTTGATTTAACAAAATATGTTTACAAATCCTTTCACCTGGCATTTTCGTAGTTAGAAATTATGGAACGCTCTGTTAAAAGCAAGGGAGTTTTTATGTCCGTTGCAGTTCTTTTGCAACATGAATATAATTATATCGTTATTAATTTCTTGAGATACGCGATTCCATATTATATTCCCTTTTAATCAAATTCTAAAAGTATGCTTGTTGACTCCGGTATCACGTTAGTTAAAGACTTCGAAGCTTACAATGTTTAGGGAGAAATGGAATACTGGTGTGTATTTTTTTCTTTAAAGTGCCGATTCCTGGAACACCCCTCTGAAGTGGTTCCATAAAATCTGGTATACGGAAAAGAAAGCGTTGATAAATACAAGTGTCTTTTAATACACTCTTTGCTGTGCTCTTGAGGATCCTTGTGATATTTTAAGCTCTAGTTGAATGATAGGTGTCGCATTTTAAATCATTTTTGTAGTTAGAAATTATGAAACGCCCTGTTAAAAGCAAGGAAGTTTTTATGCCCATTGAAGTAAAACAAAATGCCTGACAAAGTATGGCTTGGACAGATTCCAAGTGCTTGTACAAATGTGCTAAAGAAATTATACTTTGAGTATACAGCTTGTCCAAAGTCATCCATTATTAATACTATTAGTAATATCTTCAGTAAAGGCTTTGATGCATAAATATTTCTGATAAAGGTAGGTTGTGTACTTTTGTCCAACTGAGCAATCTTGCTTTCATAAAATATACCAACATTTTAATGACTGATGATTAACATGCTGTAATACACAGTTCAAAATTAAAGGCTCAAATGCTGTACATGAGAGGTTAAGCTCCCCCTGGCGGTTTTACAAGGCGACACCAGATAGTTAGTCACGTGACACACGTGAACTGCGTGATACCCTGGTGGGCGTGTCGCGGTATGCCGCGAAATACCTCACCCATTTTGAATGGCTGCATCTGTACATAAGCTGATACTGTTTAGACTTTTAATTATTTTAAACTGTATTACAGCAGCACAATGCACAATGCAACGTAAATCGCTACCTTTGTCTTCTGAGTAATAATGTTCAGAAATAAGAAATAAGATTGCTCATAAATGTGCCTTATGATAAGGTTGTTTAATGACAAAGTATTGTTTATCTCATGGCTAAATAGTCAAGTCTAGTCAAAAAGAGAAAACATCAACTTTATTTAAACTCCAGTGAAAGTATTAATGGTTTTTAATTACCATACTTTTATGGTACATGACTTTGCTAAAATGTATTTAAAAATAAAAATGATTACAAACGCCAGCAGAGAGAGAGAGACACACACACAGTTTTTCATTGTCAAAAAGTAATTGTTTTTTACTTTGTCAGCACCCAGACAAACGTAAAAGCGTTTTTAATAAATTGCTTTTATTCATTCTTAATCAGACTCACATTCCCGAATGCCCCCCCCCCCCTGTCAAAAAAGGGAAATTTTAGTAGCTATACATAAAACGCAGAGAAGCATAACGAAGGTCATAAAGGTCATAAACGATATTAATTTAGGAACTTAAACATATTATGTAAACTGTATGTTGCTGTTATTGGTATTTTAAAGAAAAAATACACACCAATACTCAATTTCTCCCTAAACAGCGAGAGGGGGGAACAAGCTGCCCAGCCGTGTGGAATGCTACAGAACCCAAACAGACAATACACACTAGCCGAATATTTGACCAAGATATACAGACACAGCTGTATGAGCTCCACCAGTAAAACTCAAAGTATTACGCTGGTCCACACTATTTGTAACAACTTTATTTTTTAATCGACAAAAAGTAACACCCACCACAGCATTTCATTGATCTAACTAACATGGATGGGACATTAGCTAGCCAATATGATAAAGGAATAACTTTTTTGTTTATTTCTTTAGTACATTTATTTGAACATTTCCATCTATTGTACAAGCACTGAAAAACTGTTCAATCCCTAGTTCGTCATGCATTTTCTTTTACTATAACAGATTTAAAAACTCCCTTGCTTTTAAGAGAGCGTTTCATAATTTCTAACAACGAAAATTATTTAAACTGTGACACTTTTATCATTCAATGAGAGCTCAAAATATCACAGGGATCTTCAAGAGATCAACAAAGACAATAGAAAAAGATATGTGTACTGTATAAGATACTGTCCATGGGAATCCAAGCTTTTTTATCCACGCTAAGTAGTCTTTAAAATTTCTTCATTACACAGTGAAGTCAAAATTCCAGGATGTGCCTATATGTACACTAGGCAAACGTTCCAGGGTGAAATTCTTCCAGCACGGGGGTGCCTTTAAAGTGGAGACAACGGCACAGAATATTTTTGGTGCGCCCTCTCTTTAAAGCCCTGGCCAAATATGAAGACAGTACGTACAGTTATAATTCAAACTGAATTAAAAACTACACATCTCAGTTACCATGGTGGCGCTTGTGATCATTGTGTTTAACCAACGAAACAGGGTGAAAAATCAGTCACATGACTTTAGGGCTGAGTTTCGAAAGCTTAACCTATCAGCAAGACAGCAAAGACATTTTTCCAAGAAAGTTTAGCCTTTGTCACTAATGAAACAACTAAATAAAGACATAAATATAGAAATGGACAATTAATTGACTTTTATATTTCTAAATAACACAACATGTTTGAATCCAAGTCATTTTTAATAACAATGGTAAACTGGGTAAACTATCACAAAGCTTTAGAGAACTTAACATTTTTATCAACAAATTGTAAATACAACATTTACATTGGTGTTATTAATTTTTCACTTGAGTGTATGGAAGATTGTGAGAGCAGACCCCCCCTCTTAGGCTACATTTTTATTAAGAAATGGAGGCTGTCTGCGTTACAATATAAACATTTACTGTCAAACTTTAAATCAACAGTTGATTTAAAGACGATCTGTCAAAGTGCAATGAAACAGAATATTGTTGTTGTTGTTGTTATTGTTGTTTTTATCCTGTGAAGCATTTTGGGAAGCCACCTTTAAAGGCGCTATATAAAGGCGCTGATTCTTATGGAATGTGTTTTCTTTCTTTTTTTTTCAGCATGGAATAAACCTATTACAGTACTTGATTCTTATGGATGCCCGGTTCCGCCGGGGATTCAAAATAAAACATGGAATCACGTGTCTAAGGAAATAGCAGTATAACTATATCCATGCACAAACAGTAGCATGTTACATTATTAATTTGGGTGTCTCCTCTTGCCAGAAAGTGCTAAGTTGCATTTTGAGTGTGGTTTTTGACTTTTTTTAAATTACAACCCATACATAAGCTGATACTGTTTAGACTTTTAATTATTTTAAACTGTATTAAAGCAGCACAATGTGCTTTTTCACGAAACCTAGAGTAACAAAATGACTTGCGTTGTACAGCTTTTCAGCTAAATATATTTATCGCTTACACCTGACACTTGAGGTGCCCGACAAAAAACGGTTGAACAGCTCTGTTGGAGGTTTGCAGATTAGATCAGATTCCCTTCCCCCCGCAGAAAGACAGACTTATTAGTCACTATTCACTGCGCGGCGAGCAGCTCCAATTTCAGGCGTAAGTGATAGATCCCAGTTTAGCCGATCTTGTTACAGCATGTTACAGTTTACTATTATTAACCATATTAATTTTAAGTGATTACTGCCATTTTTTGACCACGCACGAATATTCTTATGTCCATATCTTCGTAAGGGTACGTACGTGATTCACGATTTAGATACACAATTCCATATTATATTAGCAGAAAAGCTTAAAACTACCACTTTTTACATGCTATTTCACATGTTAAAGACTTTAATGCTTAAAATGTTTCGGGAGAAATGGAATACTGGTGTGTATTTTTTCTTTAAAGTACCGAGACCAGCCATATACTGTAATACTGTATGTTTATGTTCCAAAATTAATATCATTTATGGCCTTCAAATGCGTTATGCTCCTATTCTTTTTATGCTAAGCTACTAAGTTTTCCCTTCAGTGGCAAAATTCCATATAAATATACAATACTAAAACGGGCACAGTAAAGACATTTAAATCTTTCTATGACCGACCAACTCACCACGAGTGCCCCTGTTGGTCAACCAATCATGTACCGCCTCCAGATGTGTCTGTGCCGCACACTTTGAATGGCTGCATCTGTAGATACTAGAATTCAAATGAGATTGTAACCTTTCTTATGATTTATGCTCTGACATTACTATCTTACTTACATATCTGTTACAGATGCAGCCATTCAAAATGGGTGGGGTATTTCGCGGTATACCCCGGTGGGTGTCACATCAAAACGCAGTATCATGCGGTGTATTGCGTCTTTTGACGTCATACCGGAATCACCTTGTAAAACCCCCAGGAGGAGCAAATAAAGCTTAAGCTCTCATATACAGCATTTGAGCTTTTAAATTTAAACTGTGTATTACAGCATGTTAATCATCAGTCATTAAAAAGTTGGTATATTTTATGAAAGCAACATTGCTCAGTTGGGCAAAAGTACTCAACCTATTTTTATCATAAATATCTTATTTATGCAGACATATTTTATACATCAAAGCCTTTACTGAAGATATTACTCATATTATTAATAATGAATGACCTTGGACAAGCTGTAAACTCAAAGTATTACGCTGGTCCACATTATTTGTTACCATCATTTTAAATGAAAAGACTTTACTTTTTCATCGACAAAAAAAAGTAACAACACAGCATTTCATAGAAATAACTAACAAGGACGGGACATTAGCTAGCCAATATGATAAAGGAATAAATTACTTTTTTCGTTTATTCTTTAGCACATTTATTTGAACATTTCCATCGATTGTACAAGCACTGAAAAACTGTCCAATCCCTAGTTCGTCGGGCATTTTCTTTTAGTATAACAGACAGAAAAACTCCCTTGCTTTTAACAGAGTGTTTCATAATTTCTAACAATTAAAATTATTTAAACTGCGACACTTATCGTTCAACCAGAGGTCAAAATATCACAAGGATCCTCAAGAGCACAACAAAGACTGTTTTAAAAGATACTTGTACCATATACACGAGAATCCAACTTTTTTATCTACGTCTTTAAAATTTATCACACAGTAGCAAGTCAAATTTCAGGGGCGTCCATATACCAGAGATTATGGTACCGCTTCAGAAGGGTGTCAGCCAGTCAGATTCCAGGACCGGAATTATTTGATTTATAATCGAGAATATGTAAGCATGTATCTAAATAAATTAACCATGATATTAATTTTAGGATCTGACTTTCCAAATCTATGTATCTATATAGCTGGTAGTATTACTGTATTTCACTTTCTTTGTAAACACGTTTTGTTAACACCCAAATAGCAGGTGGATTCTGTTTTTTGGTCTGTTATGGTCTGTAGCTCAAATCCTGCTTAACTAAAAATTAGACGCGAGAAGAGTATTATTGGACAATGTTGTGAGGCTCTGGCGGAATTTCTCTGTAAACTGAAGAGTTATAGAGGAGACAGGTTGTGTATCGCTTCTTTGACACTTGTAAAAAAAACATTCCAATGTTAATGCAACACGAAAGATAATGTGGTGTATTGGTCGTTAGTGAAAAGATTTAATCATTTAATCTCTTTACTGTGCACATTTTAATCTGCTAAGTATTGAATATTTATATGGAATTTTACAACTAAAGGGAAATTTTAGTAGCCAAGCGTAAAATGCAGAGGAGCATAACGAAGGTCATAAAGGTCATAAACAATATAAATTTAGGAACATAAACATATTATGTAAACTGTATGTTGCTGTTATTGGTATTTTAAAGAAAAATACACACCAATACTCAATTTCTCCTAGAATATATTGACATTTTTTATATTTCAAAATAACATGTTCGTACTGTATGTATAGTACACAGCTGTACCTCAGGTTGAACTGTAGGGCGCAAATCCGCCTGAACCCAAAAGCCCAACATATTAATGTACATTCGCCTGACGCTGCGCAGTTTTCATCACTCTTTGAGGGAGTAGTTTTTAATTCAGTTTGAATTATAACTGTACGTACTGTCTTCGTATTTGGCCAGGGCTTTAAAGAGAGGGTGTGCCAAAATCTTTCGGTGCCGTCATCTGCGCTTTAAAGGTACCCCTGTCACGGAAGAATTTGACCTCGGAACGTTCACCCAGCGTAATTATTGTTTCATTGCACTTTGACAGATTGTCTTTAAATCAATTGTTGTCAGAATATCCCCACCTCCAAATGAGAAAAAAATTGCGACGATTTTATTAATTGGCTGTTTCAGTAACCTAAAGTATATATCTAAAGTGATAATTTAACTAACTAAAGTAATTTAATTTAACCCAGCAGCCGAGTGACCCCCTAAAGTGCCTTTTGGGGGCGAGCAGCAGCCACCAGGGGCCGGGACGACCCCTCAGCACTGCCAGTGGCCACAGCCCTTATCATGGCTACCTGCGCTGGCCGTCTCCTCCTCCCCATCTCATTCCCCGTGCGCCCCTCCATTGGTGCCCACCAGTCTCCTCGAATACGGCATCAGCCTGCTCAGCCAGAGCCAGGGCCTGCTCCAAGAGGATCGGCGCGGCCAGCATCATGTGGGGCTGTGCCTCAGTCGGCACCAGGGCCCAGAGGAACGCCTGGAGTGCTATCTCCTGGTGGGCCTCCTCCGGGAGAATAGGGTAACCCTGGCGGGCTAAGTAGGCCACGTCTGCGGCGACTGGACCCAGTGGCTCCCCCGCTAGGCAGCAGAGTTGGGCCAACCTTGCCCGCAGCAGTCCTGGCGCCTCCCCTCTCCTGCCAAAAAGCCTCCGGAGGCCCGCCGCCGCCGCGTAGTTTTACCGCTGGTCCCCAGGTACATCCAGCAACGCCTGGCAGGCCTTCCCCTCCAGGACTTCCCCTCCACCTGAGACCAGTCGTTTGCCCAGGCCCATCTGGAACTGGGCCTCAAACATCTGCCATGGGATCTCCCCATTATAACGGCTCGGTCTCACCAGCGCAGGCTGGAGCAGGGGTGGCGGGCTGGACCCCGCTGGTCTGGCGTCTCCTTCCTGCCACATGGCCTGGGGCGACCCGGGAAAGGGCCCCCCTTCCGCTGAGTAGGTCACCGTGGGGTAGCCCTGATAAGGGCTGTAGCCACTGGCAGTGCTGAGGGGTTGTCCCGGCCCCTGGCGGCTGCTGATCGCCCCCAAAAGGCACTTTAGGGGGTCACTCGGCTGCTGGGGGAACCGGTGCTTCTCTGAGTCCGACATCATCGGCCATTCACTGTCCATCCTCCCGCTTCCTAACACCAATGTAATGAATTTGGGTTCGTTGAGGACGGACACAGAGACTCAAACCTGTGGAGTTAAAAACTGCGCTTTATTTCTTCTATGTCACCACCTGCCAGTAGCACTCCCGCATCCAGACGAGAGAGAAACACAAGACAAGCCCGCCAAGAGCGCGGGCCCGAGAGACGGAGAGAGAGACAGAGAGAGAGAGACACACCAAGGGGTGCGGAACCAGGGAACTATTTACATGGAAAACGGGCGATCTCCCCAGACTGTACACCCGTCTAACTGTTACCTGGATACCTCTTGGGGGATATCATTTACATCCTCTTGGGGGGAATATCCTCTTGGGGGATATTTTAGCAACAAGTGATTATAAGACGATCTGTCAAAGTGCAATGAAATACAATGTAGCTGCAATGCTTGTTAATAAGACAGAATTAAGTGTTGCTGTGCTTTCCTAAATAAGGCCCCATCTCTCTGTTCATCTCTGTGGTGCAGCCACAGAGAAACTATTCATGCAGGCTGATTTAAAGATGTTTTCTTTTGATAAGGGACAGCTCCCAAATGGGGATGCACTTAACTAAGCCTGGCTATCATGATCAATGGTCATCCATTGGCGCCTATCTGTCTCGGGAGTGCCACATTTACATCTGGACTGCATTCCCAAGTGTCAGGAATAAGTGACTCATATCTCACCTTGATCAACCAATCAGGGACTGGTAGGGCCGAATAACCCACGTGGGACTCTGATGCCCATGGAACTTTCAGCCAATGAACAAGCTGAAGTTCCTCCAGGTAAAAACAGGCAACACAGAGGGCCTGTAAGAATTCTGTGGACTTTTCTAAAGGGAATTCAAAGGAGATTTCCAGGGCAGGACGGCCCAGGAGAAGAAGGCTCCCAAGGGCATGACATTCTCACAGCGCGCCTCCTGACCATCCTGAGACTCAGCCCGGACAACCACGGACCGGCCAGTGTGTCCAAGTGCCAGAACTTTCCTTTGTTCTAAGAGTCTAGAGCGGAGGTTGCACGAGTAACCAGAGGATCCACCAGAGGTTAGCATCAGCAGCAAGCCTCGTGAACAGGTTGGAACTGTGGAAAGCTGAATCACTATTCAGAACTAGCTCTTCATCAGGAACGAACCTGTCCTCTTCCTGACTTGCTGGGACCCACAGTCATCTTTTCTCCTGAGCACAACTTTGCTAGTTAAAGCCAACACTAACTAGCCGGTCAGTGAGCATCAGCAGCGCACTGTCGCAAGCTGCACAGCACAGCCTGGCACGGAGCCAGAGAGCACGGATTGGACAGTTTAGAAGCCTGCAACTGCTTCTTTGAGTCCGCAGGAGATCTGAATCCCCAGAGATTGGATGAGTATTCAACTTCAATGCATTACAGCTTGAGAATTCAATTGTTATCCTAACCAGTTGATATTCAATTTAATTCCTTGTTTTGAATATCTAATGTACAAGTTGTAACCAAGTTCAATTATGAAACGGTCTTAATGAATGATATACCGAACGTATGTCCCTTTGATATATGTAACTCTTTGTAACTGACTGAATATATATCTTTTGTATTCTGATAACCCTCTCGATAAGATCTGTTAGGTTTATATGCATATTCTCTGTATTAATAAATGTATCCTCGTGTATTAGTACCTGTGTGTGTGCGTTGTTTGAGTTATATCGCTTGTTTGGATTCTAAGGCCATTAAAATAATAATTTTGTGATATACTGCTACAATTAATTATTGTCCCAGTAAATGCCCAAACCCTACAGAACTGGTGCCTTCAGAGAGCACACTACAGCAGTATGCTTCTCAAAGCGCTTTACAGGATAACAACAATAACAACAATAATTTTACAAGTCCTGGGAGGAAGAATATCATCAATATTAATAATAATAATAATAAACTTTATTTTATATAGCGCCTTTAAAGGCTTTTTTAAATGCATATGCATTTGCACACAGAGCAGTGTTTACTTGAACATGGAGATGCCATTCTGAATAATTCCTGCACACAACCATTGCAGCGGAATTTGCATCATTTGGCAGGGCTATGATTCATACAAGTGGTGGTGGATTTGGAGACAAAATGTATTTACATTGGGTTGCTGTAAGTGGAGCACTAATAAGCCCAAAGCTCTACTTATTATTTTACAAAAGAATGCACCTGACGAGCTGGACAGTATGCTTCTCAAAGCGCTTTACAGGATAACAACAACAATAACGACAACAATTTACAAGTTCTGGGAGGAAAAATATGATCAATATTAAAAATAATAATAGTAAACTTTATTTTATATAGCACCTTTAAAGGTGGCTCCTCAAAGCGCTTTACAGGATAACAACCGATGAAACAACATTGATTTGGGGTTGAAAATACCTGTGAAACCGGTTTGTTCACAATGTACTGTAGACACAGAGTGTTACACCAACACATTAGCATGTTAAAGTGATTCCATTGAGGAGCCGGACGCGATAATTGTTTTGTTCCTTGATACAGTACCTGATCTGCAAGACCATTTGAAACAAAACAAAAACTAAAAATAAGATACAATCTACAGACATTCACAACATAAACATATCTTAAAACATTTAGATATATTGTAAAATGATTACTTTAGATATATACTTTAGGTTACTGAAACAGCCAGTTAATAAAATCGTTGCAATTTTGTTCTTGTTTGGAGTTGGGGATATTCAACAATTGAGTTAAAGGCAATCTGTCAAAATGCAATGAAATAATAAGTACGCTGGGTGAATGTTCCGAGGTCAAATTCTTCCGCGACAGGGGTACCTTTAAAGCGCAGACGACGGCACCGAAAGATTTTGGCGCGCCATCTCTTTAAAGCCCTGGCCAAATACGAAGACAGTATGTACAGTTATAATTCAAACTGAATTAAAAAATACTCCTATTTAGCATTTAAGTTATGGAGGCGGAAAGACGCCCCCCATCTCTGGGTGCCTGAGTTGTCGCCATCTTTAAAAATTCCGTGTCCGCAGCACGTAGAGACACGTTCAAAAAAAAGTTAATCCCAGCTACAATACATTATTTTTAATATTTTTGTGGTAAGAGGGAGCAAAACATCATTATTTACTGCTAGTAATTAGTGTACGGTCTATAGTTGAAATCTGAGCCTAAATAAAAAGAAAAGGCATTTTCAGAGTGCACTTACGCTGTGTTTATGTATAATAAGTGATTAGGTTTATGAGCAATCTAATTACTTATTCATTTAAAACGTTATATAAAATAAAGTTTATTATCAATTTGCTGGACAGAGTGGTAAACATTATTATGCAGAAGACAAAGATAATGATTTAAGTTAAAAGACATTTAATTAAATTATTAAATGGGTTTGTGATTTAAATGGGAATGGGGGTGACGGGAACTCTTAATCTAAATAAAAATAAAATAAATAAAACAGGTTTCGATAGTTAATAACCACTTTTTATGCACGAAACATAGGTGATTTTTCTTCCTCCTGATCAGTTTAGAAATCTGTGTACGCTGTAAGGTTTTTACTTAATTAAACTTTTAAATTACACGTTTAGAATCGAAAGAAATCCTCTTCCTGATCAGCACGTCTTTTTTCCCCCAATCAGAGTGGTGTCAGATGGTGTCAGCCAATCACCATTCTGAAGCCCTACCGTAATCTCCTGTATAGGGAGACCCCAGAATTCTTTCCCATAGTTTAGATAGATGATAGATACTTTTATTGCTCCTGTGAGGGAAATAAAGTAAATCATTTTCATTTTAGGAAATTATAAAACGCTCGGTTAAAAGCAAAGGAGATTGTCTGTTATACTGGACATAAAAACAAGAGTTTGCTGCGGCATTATATCCTAGAAGACACAGACCGGCCCCAGAACCAAGAGAATGTCCGCAGCGTAAAAGATAAATGCCTGATGAACTAGGGATTGGACAGTTTCCAAGTGCTTGTACAAATTGATGGAAATGTTCAAATAAATGTGCAAATAAACAAAATAATCATTTATTTCTTTATCATTTTGGCTAGCTAGTATCCTCTCTTTGCTAGTTAGTGGCTATGTTTCTGCGTTGGGTAGCAACGGGTGTTCTCATGCGGAAGATGTAAACAGCTTAATTTTCGTGTTAAATATTTTTTTTTAAATTAAAATTCATTCTATACAGCAATCGCATATTTGGGTACCGTTTCATAAAACTTTCATGCTTAAAATGTTTAGGGAGAAATGGAAGACTGGTGTGTATTTTTTCTTTAAACTACCAAGACCAGCCATACACAGTACAGTTAACATTCAGTAATGTTTATGTTCCTAAATTAAAATCGTTTATTCCTTCAGATGCGTTAAGCTCCTCTTCTTTTTATGCTCAGCTACTAAAATGTCCCTTTAGTGGTAAAATTTCATATAAATATTTAATACTAAGCGGATTAAAATGTGCACAGTAAAGAGATTAAATGATTAAATATTTTCACTACCGACCAATGCATCACAAGTGCCCCTGTCAGTCATTTTGGCCAGCCAATCACTTACCTTGGTGCCCTGCGGTGGCTTGTGGGTAGTTTCCCGTACTGCGGGTTTGTACTGTGCATTTTGAATGGCTGCATCTGTATATGAGATATGACTGATACTCTTAGAGATGTCAAGACATTATTAGTATTGGTAATAAACACAGTGTAGAATTAAATACACAAACAGTACCTAAAACATAAAGTATTGATGTACAGTACAGTGCCTTGCTAAACTGTTCAACCTTGCCCAGTTTTCACATTTTGTTGCTTATACGATTGTTGTCATGATACATTAATGAAGAAATGAATATTTCAGTTGGGAAGTTGTGTAAATGTGTATTAGTTCTAATTTCAGGCTGAAAAGTGATAAGAAGAAACTCAAAATTTCTGAATGAGCATTCTTCAGGCGATTTTTAACTCATACCCCTGGATGATTTGCTGAATTGGCGTTCATACTTAATTTCTCATGTGTTCTTTCAATAACTATTTAGACCAATCCTTACAATATTTCCATATACCACTCCTCTTCTATACAGTATGTCTATCCATTCTCTACCTCTTATATATCAACTTCTATGATCTACAAATCCACTGATTCACGCAATCATCTCCTGTATCTCCTTAAGAGCTTCTGCCATACTAAACACACTTGAAATTCTCTCCGATTCTAATAGTCCCTTTAACTAACTTTGTTGGTTATGCAGTCATAACAGTAACTTCCAAAATGAAGACCCTAAAACGCATACTTTTTTATTAACAGGGTATAATGAAAATTATAATGACAGGGACAGTTGAACCAAAAACAGCCCTCTGAACATCAACCCATCAAGGAATTTCCAGACTGATAACTGAATTCCACTTCCTTTTTGCTCCAAAGAGAACTTATCAATTCTGCAAGATTTACTCTCAACTAGAATCTTTCCTAGACTCACCTATCATCTCATACTATCTAATTTGTGCAACCTTCTTGTTCACAGTTCCCTATGCCACCCACAGCTACCATTTCGGCAGTTTTTCCAGTAACAGAAGCTGCTACGTCACTTGGAAATATGTATCCAGTATCAGGCACATATGTGGTCCCTAGGGCGATTTCAAAATCACCCAGAGAACATGCTGTCTATCTAGTAATCTAATTTACTGCATTAATTAGAGAAAACAACTTGGCATTTACATCAGCAAGACAGGAAGAAGACCATGGCTGACTGTCCATGGGAACACATCACAGCAGTGAGGACCAAAGAACTTTACAAATCAATAGGTCCCTATTTCATATCCCCTGTCTATGATTTTCCTGACAGATTTTTCTGTCTATTTTACAGGTTTTTTAAGACTCCTCCTCACAGGAAACATTAAAAGCCAAGACCCTGCCAAGATCAGGCTGTCCGTCAAAACTGAGCAGCTAAACAAGGTAGAAAATGATTAAGGATGTCACTAATTGAAGCAAATGCCAATACAGGTTTGTGTATATATATAAATAAAAACATCTCAAATCCCACATGGCGTTTAAAACAAAACACCCAATTTGTAATGCAAATAATGTATGTTTTTTGTGGTGAAACAAGTCGAAATTGGAACATAGTGCATTTGAACAAGTAAATGTTAATTCCATGCTGAAAAGAGAAGAAAAGAAACACAACATTTTGGCTTTGGAGCCTTCTTCGGGTGTCACCACAATATTGGGTTTCTTATTTCTCTTTTCAGCATGGAATAAACCTTTACTTGTTCTTTGCAGCCTATGCATTCTGACACAGCTACCTACAGATGTAGCCATTCAAAATGGGTGAGGTATTTCGCGGCATACCGCGACACGCCCACCGGGGTATCACGCAGTTCACGTGTGTCACGTGATTAACTATCTGGCGTCGCCTTGTAAAACCGCCATGGGGAGCTTAACCTCTCATGTACTGCATTTGACCCTTTAATTTTGAACTGTGTATTATAGCATGTTAATCATCAGTCATTAAAATGTTGGTATATTTTATGAAAGCAAGATTGCTCAGTTGGACAAAAGTACACAACCTACCTTTATCAGAAATATTTATGCATCAAAGCCTTAACTGAAGATATTACTAATAGTATTAATAATGGATGACTTTGGACAAGCTGTATACTCAAAGTATAATTTCTTTAGCACATTTGTACAAGCACTTGGAATCTGTCCAAGCCATACTTTGTCAGGCATTTTGTTTTACTTCAACGGGCATAAAAACTTCCTTGCTTTTAACAGGGCGTTTCATAATTTCTAACTACAAAAATGATTTAAAATGCGACACCTATCATTCAACTAGAGCTTAAAATATCACAAGGATCCTCAAGAGCACAGCAAAGAGTGTATTAAAAGACACTTGTATTTATCAACGCTTTCTTTTCCGTATACCAGATTTTATGGAACCACTTCAGAGGGGTGTTCCAGGAATCGGCACTTTAAAGAAAAAAATACACACCAGTATTCCATTTCTCCCTAAACATTGTAAGCTTCGAAGTCTTTAACTAACGTGATACCGGAGTCAACAAGCATACTTTTAGAATTTGATTAAAAGGGAATATAATATGGAATCGCGTATCTCAAGAAATTAATAACGATATAATTATATTCATGTTGCAAAAGAACTGCAACGGACATAAAAACTCCCTTGCTTTTAACAGAGCGTTCCATAATTTCTAACTACGAAAATGCCAGGTGAAAGGATTTGTAAACATATTTTGTTAAATCAAGTCAGTTTTTTCCACAACACATAAAATACATTTTTCCAAGAAAGTTTAGCCTTTGTCACTAATGAAACCACTAAATAAAGACATAAATATAGAAATCTTAAGATTTGTTTTATTTAATGTTGGTAGCAGGATGAACTGTCAGAGTGTATATTTTGTGGCAGAGTTGCTGCAAGATGTTAACAGTGAAAAAGGTATTTAGAAATGAGTTATTTCAAGATGAAAAAGAAAACATACACGAAACATGGTTTCATTATGACCAGAATCAGTCTTGAGATATTTTTAACTTGATTTACAGTATTTGAGAGGTATGTCTTAACACCGATACTACAGTGCTTAAGTACTGCTCACGTATATGTTTCTAGGTTTAGGTTGAGCAACTAATAAGAAGCGCGAAACGGTATGCGTTTTACTTTGGTTTTGTGCTGGAACCCGTGGATTGATTAGAGATATCAAGTACATACAAGTCATTTTTTAAATGTTGTAGTTCGTCTTGAAAAAATGTTACGAGTACATCATCTATCAACAATTACACAGGTTCTGTTTCCATATTGCGGATTTTGGTTACGTAATATTATTTTCTAGATTTCACGTTGTGAATATATGATTTGGGCAAACAGAGCTGAAAGAAGTACATTATTTTTTTTTGCAGTTAAGCGATGCTTAAACCTTTGTCTGATTCTTGTGAAACTATCCACACGACAGTTACAGTACAGTAGGAGTTGACTTCAGTGATGTCACTGATGGGATGTTTCTAAAAATCCATCCTCTGTAAAACGTCTTCTGTAGTTGTCCTGCATATGTTTTCGCTAATGAAGCTGTGTGTTCTGAGCCTGGATCTCTACATTTCTGTATGAACCAGCTTAGAGGGCTAAAGACAGCTTGTGTTTAAATTGAGTGTAAGGCAATTTATGCTTCTAAAGTCATGGTCAGCATTTATTTTTGTACGGTGCTGTAAACTTGTTCTGTGCCAAGTTACATTATTTTATCAAATCCGGTGGCGCTGTGTGTTAGTTTCCTGACTCCCATGTCACATGATCTGTGATTGAAACCTGTAAAACCGGTTTAATTCGTCACAGCCAGCACTCTTCAGGTGTGAGGGTCTTCTGCTCAGAATGAAACACTAAAATGTTTGTGTATATTCTAATGGTAGTGGGGGCAGGGTGTGTGGGAACAGGTTTGGTTGAAATTGCATTGGAGATCTATGTTCTTCACACCTGAAACATTTTCTCTGAAAGCATTTTCTTCGCAGTTTAACCGATCTTGTTACAGCATGTTACAGTTTACTATTATTAACCATATTAATTTGAAGTGCTTAATGTAAAATCTTGTAAAAATATATTTTCATTGTTCAAATATACATTAAGTCTGACTATCATATAATAAGTTAAATACAAAACTAAAGAAAAAATAGGGTTAAATATAATTCAAAATATTTTGCTAACAATGTAAACTGTTTATGAATAATAAAATGTATTAACTAAGGAGTAGGATGGCACAGTTGTTAGTATGTTTTTTGTTTTGTTTCTTTTTCATAAATACAACAGTAGTACCTGATGTCTCAGTGGCTTTCAAAATTAAATTATGCATGCAAACCTGTGAACTAGAAAGATAACTAAGATATCCATCCATTATATTCCATAATATCCATGAAATATATGGCGCTGAAATATGTGTGATGCAGTGGTGGCCTGACACGGTGAGGTGCCCTGGCAGCTGTATGATGCAGTGGTGGCCTGGCACGGTGAGTTGCCTTGGCAGCTGTATGATGCAGTGGTGGCCTGGCACGGTGAGGTGCGCTTGCAGCTATGTGACGCAGTGGTGGCCTGGCACGGTGAGGTGCGCTGGCAGCTGTGTGATGCAATGGTGGTCGGGTATGTAGAGGTGCACTGGCAGCTGTGTGTTTTGACGCAGTGGTGGCCTGGCACGGTGAGGTGCACTGGCAGCTGTTTGATGCAGTGGTGGCCTGGCACGGTGAGGTGCGCTGACAGCTGTGTGGTGTGACGCAGTGGTGGCCTGGCACGGTGAAGTGCGCTGGCAGCTGTGTGGTGTGACGCAGTGGTGGCCTGGTACGGTGAGGTGCGCTGGCAGCTGTGTGGTGTGACGCTGTGGTGGCCTGGCACGGTGAAGTGCGCTGGCAGCTGTGTGGTGTGACACAGTGGTGGCCTGGTACGGTGAGGTGTGCTGGCAGCTGTGTGATGCAGTGGTGGTCGGGTATGTAGAGGTGCGCTGGCAGCTGTGTGATGCAGTGGTGGCCTGGCACGGTGAGGTGCGCTGGCAGCTGTGTGATGCAGTGGTGGTCGGGCATGTAGAGGTGCGCTGGCAGCTGTGTGATGCAGTGGTGGCCTGGCACGGTGAAGTGCGCTGGCAGCTGTGTGGTGTGACGCAGTGGTGGCCTAGTACGGTGAGGTGCGCTGGCATATAATGAATATATTCATGTGCATCCAACACACAGTTCAACGCTAGTGTAGGGAAAACCGGCTCAGGGACGCCAAATATGTAATCATAGTGGCTCTCTGAAGGCACCAGTTCTGTAGGGTTTGGGCATTTACTGAGACAATTATTAATTGTAGCAGTGAATCACAAAGTTGATTCTTTTGATGGCTTTAGAATCCACCCATGCGACATAACTCAAACAACGCGCACCCACAGGTACTAATACACGAGGATACATTTATTAATACATAGAATATGCATGTAAACCTAACAGATCTTATCGAGAGGGTTATCAGAATACAAAAGGTATATATTCAATCAGTTACAAAGAGTTACATATATCAAGAGGACATACGTTCAGTATATCATTCATTAAGACTGTTTCATAAATGAACTTGGTTATAACTTCTACATTAGATACTCAAACAAGTACATAACTCTTAGGAATTAAATTGATATCAACTGGTTTGGATAACAATTGAATTCTCGAGCTGTAATGCATTGAAGTTGAATACTCATCCAATTTCTGGGGATTCAGATCTCCTGCGGGCACAAAGAAACAGTTGCAGGCTGTTGCTGTCCAATCCGCGCTCTCTGGCTCGGTGCCAGGTTGTGCTGTTCACGAGGCCTGCTGCTGGTTACTCTCTGGCAACCTCCACTCTAGACTCTAAGAACAAAGGAAAGTTCTGGCACTGTCTGAGGATGGTCAGGAGGCGCGCTGTGAGAATGTCCTGCCCTTGGGAGCCTTCTGCTCCTGGGCCGTCCTGCCCTGGAATTCTCCTTTGAATTCCCTTTAGAACAGTCCACAGAATCCTCTCCAGAATCTTACTGAATCTTGTTGAATCTCACTGAATCTGAATCTGAATCTCTCAGGCTCTCTGTGTTGCCTGTTTTTACCTGGAGGAACTTCAGCTCATTGATTGGCTGAAAGTTCCATGGGCATCAGAGTCCCACGTGGGTTACTCGGCCCTACCAGTCCCTGATTGGTTGATCAAGGTGAGATATGAGTCACTTACTCCTGACACTTAGTAATGCAGTCCAGATGTCCATCTGGCACTCCCTAGACAAATAGGCGCCAATGGATGACCATTGATCATGATAGCCAGGCTTAGCTAAGTGCATCCCCCTTTGGGAGCTGTCCTTGGACCTTAAATCACCTTGCATGAATGGTTTCTCTGTGGCTGCACCACAGAGATGAACAGAGAAATGGGGCCTCATTTGGGAAGGCTCAGAACACTTAATTCTTTATTATTAATAAGCCTCGCCGCTACACTAGCAACTACACAAAATCTAAAATATGAGCTCTACTTGCCACTTACAATACCAACAGTACCAGCTAACTTTAGTATATGGTACATTTCTTTGTCATTACCATCCATATTGTCAAGCATGGTGATGGCAGCATTATGTTATAGTTATGCTATCTCATCAGGATGCTTGTCAAGATGGGAACATAGAATGAAGCAATATTTTCTTAGAGGAAAACTTGCTTCAGACCTCAAACTGTAACAAAAATTCACCTTTTGCAGGACAGTAATCCATAGCTCAGTGCCAATGGCTTAACATTAGCAAAAGTCAAACTCTAGACCTGATTCCCATTGAGAATCTATTGAAACCTTGAAAGCTGTTATCCATAAGCAATCCCCAAACAACTTTAGAGCTTGAAAGATAGTAAGACAAAATATGTAAAAATTGCACCAGTTTACAAAGATGGCTAACTTACCAAAAAGATTTGAGGCTGTAATTGCTTCCAAAGATGTTTCCATCAAATATTGAGTTCACAGATTTGAATACGAAATTAGACTACAGCAGCTATTTTTCTGTAGCTTTTGCCGATATTTCCAAAGCATTTAAGTGAAACAACAATGTTCTAAAATTTGTTTTGTGGACAAAAGAGACAAGATTTGAATATTTCTGTTGAAATTCAAAATTTTACATCTGCATGTTGTGAGCCACTCGCAGTCTAGGCATTCCACATGAACATATTTCAATTTTTTTCTCTTACGTTTTATGTAATATTTACTGTAATTTATTTTAACATTAGAATTTTTCAGTTACATCATTCAGGTTTTGAAGTTAAATTTAAATCTAAACCTGGTGAAGCCTTTTTACCGTAGTTTTCTGATTTACTCTCATTTTTATGCCTTAAGTTTAAAAGGATCCTTATTCTTGGGGACTTTAATATACGCATTGTGGTGTCTCCGGGGGAGAGTTTATGTAAATGACGGTAGTACTCACACCACACTTTTCTTTCCCGAGATCGGTGGCGTTTCTTCCTCCAACTGTCTTCCGAACACAGTCCGCAATCCGTTCCCTTAGTCCTGATCCGATCCGATTTCCAAAAGTCCGTAATAAAGCCAATCCGCGATGTATCCTTAATCAGTGTCCGTAATCCAAAACCATAAATCCTTTCTCCTTTCAGTAGTCCGTATTCCTTAGCCCGACCCTTAACAAGCACCTCTTTCCTCTCTTTTCCTCCAAACTGCATTCACCTTACCGGCTTCCGCCCTGTTAACTGCCTCCGGGCCACTTATATTTCGGCTCCTGATGCGGCTCAGCTGTGTCTCGTTGTTTCTCAGGGTAGACCCTTTCCATTTCCTGGTCAGCTGATTCCTTTTGGCCGCCATCTTGCTAAGGTCCATATTTAGTATTTTCAGTGTTTCGTTCCTGAAATACCGGTTAGAGATGACCCTTCCCCGGGTCCTCTTACAGCATTGACTTTCTTTCTCTTTTGGGATGCTTTGATCTTACTTTTGTTTGTTTGTACCCCTACACATAACAAAGGACAAACCCTAGATTTAATCATTGCAAATGACTCTTTTGTCTCCCATTGCTCTTCCCTTGATCTAGGCCTCTCTGACCGCTTAGCTATTCTCTTCAATCTGGAATTACCGGTTTCTAACTCTTCCCCTTCACACTCTGTAAATTTCCGCAACTGCCGATCAATTGATTAGCCAAGGTTTGCAAATTCTTTCCTTCTTATCTTGTTTCTCTACCTCTGACCCTCTAGAGGACAAAATACAGTTATGCAATAGTGCTCTACACAGACACCTTTGCTCACCTTAAAACTCGAACTATCTCCTTCCCTCACCCTGCCCCTTGGTACACCGACCATCTGCGATATATGAAGGCAGTCTCCCGCAAACATGAGCGTAGGTGGCGTCTTTCTGGTTTAAATGTACATTATCAAGTTTGGAGAGATTATTTGTCTGAATATAAGGTTACAATAGAGTCTGTTAGATCCACCTACTTCACTCATATCATTCAAAATTACCATAACAAACCCAAATATCTTTTCTCCACCATCAAGAGACAGCTAAAGCCAAACTGCCCCACCACATTACCTGCCTCATCGCAACTTTGCAACACATTGTTAGAAGTCTTTAGCTCCAGGATCGACAACATCACATTCTTTACTTAACTGGTTTCCTTTACTTAACTGGTTCCATTCTTCACCTCTCTGCTTTTCTTAGTACCACTATCTACGGTCTCCTCTATATATTGTAATTGTGTTTTATCTTGTGTATTCTTCTTATTTATTGTTGTTGTCATCCTATAAAGCGCTTTGAGAAGCCACCTTTTAAGGCGCTATATAAAATAAAATTTATTATTATTATTATTATTATTATTATTATTATTATTATTATTATTATTCTCTCCATCACACATTTCATTTCCTTACCTCCTACATCCTTATCCAACGTTTCTGGTTCCCTTCTCTCCAACTTCTCTCTTCTCGACTCAGCATCCCTCAATAAACTTGTTACACACATGAAACCCACCACATCTATTTTAGATCCCATTCACACCACTTTATTTCAGTCTTGTTTCTCTTCTCTCTGTCCCATTGTGTCACTAACTGTGGCTGAAAAGCTGATCAACACATTTGTGTTCTCCCGAAAGGACTACTGGCTCCATGGCCGAAACGTTGTGTTTTCTTTCTTCTCTTTTCAGCATGGAATAAACCTATTATTTGTTCCTTTGCAGCCTACGTATGCTGACTCAGCTACCCACCTTAAATATATATATACAGTATATGCATGATGTTGTAGCATGTTCACAAAATAGGATTATATAGGAAGGGTCTGAATAATTTTGTAAGGCACAGTAAGATAGAAAGCAGTCACTTTGAATAAGCGATATATGGAAAAATCCTAGACATTGATGTAGACATTATTTTTATCTTTGAACCAAACAACTCAAACATATGGATTACTTATTTTTTATTTGGACATTTGGAAAATTGTGTTTGAGATCAAGCTTAAAGTGTATTTTCCAAACAGAAACTCCAGAACCACACTGGCATCCAACATAAATAATATTCAAGAACAAACAAGTAAACTTCATACAGTATATGCACTGTATTTCCTTCTTTTCAAAGACTGTTAAGATGGTATTTTAAATGATTAAAGACAAAATATTTTAATTTCTACTAAACAAAAAAATAAACAGGACAAACATGAACTTTTACTTTATGCAATGTGCAGCCTCCCAAAACTAACTTTCTTATATTAATTCTTACCTTTCTGTTGCTACATAAAACTATTGGACTCTTCTTTGGTGTATGCTTTATACAGTATGCAGTAGATGCTTAAATGTGATATGGGGTTCTACTGGTTTTTGTATCCAGGTGTTTGATGAACAGATTTGATTTTCTTGTAGCAAGTCGCAAGTCATAGGGGTGGACTCTTGTGTGTGCGAGAGTCAACAGCCAGTGAGCACTCAACTGGAAGTGCAATGCATACAATGCGGCTGCAAGGAAAGAAGGAAGTGTTTTGGACTGTGCAAATGGAGGAGAGGCTTTTCGAACTTTGGAGCCAACAGAGATCTCTGTTCGATGTTTCATGTTTGTTGTTACGTGTTTGTTGTTTGTTTACATTCTTTCGGTGCTCCTCCTCTTATTCCAGTGAGCTCCACGTTGATTGGCTCGTGGTATTTTCTCTGAGCAATATGAGATTTTGGAACTGTGATGAAAAGTCGTGAGGAAATGGTGAAATTAGTCATGCTCTGCGATTCCTAGTCATATAATTTGACACCTTCTATGACAGAAAAGGCGGCGAGATTCAGCAACTGCAGTCATTAAATTTGACATGCTCTCCAACTAGGAGTTGTAATGTTTCATAGCCGTTCAGGGACGCCAAATATGTAATCATAGTGGCTCTCTGAAGGCACCAGTTCTGTAGGGTTTGGGCATTTACTGAGACAATTATTAATTGTAGCAGTAAATCACAAAGTTGATTCTTTTGATGGCTTTAGAATCCAACCATGCGACATAACTCAAACAACACACACACACAGGTACTAATACACGAGGATACATTTATTAATACATAGAATATGCATGTAAACCTAACAGATCTTATCGAGAGGGTTATCAGAATACAAAAGGTATATATTCAATCAGTTACAAAGTGTTACACATCAAGAGGACATACGTTCAGTATATCATTCATTTAGACCGTTTCGTAAATGAACTTGGTTATAACTTCTACATTAGATACTCAAAACAAGTACATAACTCTTAGGAATTAAATTGATATCAACTGGTTGGGATAACAATTGAATTCTCGAGCTGTAATGCATTGAAGTTGAATACTCATCCAATCTCTGGGGATTCAGATCTCCTGCGGACTCAAAGGAACAGTTGCAGGCTGTTGCTGTCCAATCCGCGCTCTCTGGCTCGGTGCCAGGCTGTGCTGTGCGGCTTGCGACGGTGCGCTGCTGATGCTCACTGACCGGCTAGTTAGCAAAGTTTGTGCACAGGAGAAAAGATGACTGTGGGTCCCAGCAAGTCAGGAAGAGGACCGGTTCGTTCCTGATGAAGACCTACTTCTGAATAGTGATTCAGCTGTCCACAGTTCCGACCTGTTCACGAGGCCTGCTGCTGGTGCTAACCTCGGAGGGATCCTCTGGTTATTCTCTGGCAACCTCCGCTCTAGACTCTTAGAACAAAGGAAAGTTCTGGCACTTGGACACACTGGCCGTTCCGTGGTTGTCCGGGCTGAGTCTGAGGATGGTCAGGAGGCGCGCTGCGAGAATGTCCTGCCCTTGGGAGCCTTCTGCTCCTGGGCCGTCTTGCCCTGGAATTCTCCTTTGAATTCCCTTTAGAACAGTCCACAGAATCCTCTCTAGAATCTTACTGAATCTGAATCTCTCAGGCTCTCTGTGTTGCCTGTTTTTACCTGGAGGAAGTTCAGCTCATTGATTGGCTGAAAGTTCCATGGGCATCAGAGTCCCACGTGGGTTACTCGGCCCTACCAGTCCCTGATTGGTTGATCAAGGTAAGATATGAGTCACTTACTCCTGACACTTAGGAATGCAGTCCAGATATCAATCTGGCACTCCCTAGACAGATAGGCGCCAATGGATGACCATTGATCATGATAGCCAGGCTTAGCTAAGTGCATTCCCCTTTGGGAGCTGTCCTTATCAGGAACCTTAAATCAGCTTGCATGAATAGTTTCTTTGTGGCTGCACCACAGAGATGAACAGAGAAATGGGGCCTCATTTGGGAAGGCTCAGAACACTTCATTCTTTCTTATTAATAAGCCTTGCCGTTACAGAGTCTTGTCGAGTCCTGTAGTGTGACAAAGGTTTCATGCCGTGTCGCAATGTGTATAGCAAGTGCTTTGTTGAGTAGGATTTTCCTGGGGCTGCATATAAGGCTGTAGGTAAGATTCACTCTCTGCATTTGTGCAGCTTATAAATGTGTGGTGGCTTTGATGCTGAACAATACTAAAGAATTTACATGCTCCACTACTATCAGAATTGGCATCCATGATTGGTATTGTTCTGCACACCACAGGCGGATACCCTAAGGACATTACATAAATCTACATCCCATATCTAAGACGAATGGCTGTCAAGGAGACCTGTTTCTCTGCTGTAAATTACGGTAGTTAAAAATCTATTATTATAATGTAGACTTATGTTCTGTTTCATTTTTGTAAAATATTTCAGATGCTTCTTTTTAATGGATTAAAGGTGGACATTTAATCCCAAGGTGTTTGTACAGAAATGGGCAATTCCATAAATTCTTAATAGATATGAAAAGATACTGTATTTACTTACCTAAAAAGATTTACAGAATCTCCTAAAAGCAGACTGGCCCACCTCCAATGGTGATTACTTCTGCAACATCTTTTATTTGAAGAGTCTATAAACTCTTGAGTCTGTCTAAATTGACATATTAGACAGATTTGCTGTTATTACTAAAGTAGCAGAGCCACATAATACTACAATACACTACAATAGCTCCTGTGATGTCATTTACAGTATATGAGCCTTCTTTTCTACAGTATAGCATGCTGTGAGAATAATACATACTGCTACTACTTTACAGTCCTCAAGAAGGTTTAGTGGAAAATGATTAGACTTTTTTGTGTATGTCACATTCACCTTGAATATGAAAAGGATATCAAATAAAAAATTATGAAAACTATACAGTATAAATAAATATTGTATAGGAACCTTTATATGAATATTTCAAACATCTTAGCCCTTATACAATAGTTGTAGAAAATTCATGAATCATATCAGGAAAATGACAAACTCTTTTCTGTAGCAGGTGCACTGACATTTTATTGAACAGACATGACATTGGCAAATTATGCTGATTAAAATTTCTCATCAACAGGGGTGATCAACAGGAGGTCTACTGTAAAAATCACTGATAAATAGTGTGTGACCACCACTGAAAGTGAGATATGCATCAGCAAGGCATACTTTGCACTAAACTTTAGATCCTGTGTTGTAGTATCCTGCTTTATTCATCTTTTAGAGTCTGATTACACATGTGCACGTTCACATGTTAAGTAAACAGAACCTTGTTATACATTCATGGAATTATGATATGTTCTCTAATGCTCTGTAGTTACTCTAAATTTAAAGAAAAAGGAATATATTTGAGTTGTTCATGGAGGAACACTGGAATTTAATCTTTACATACTTTCTTACAGTAAATTTACCATTTCTAAGATGGGACTAGTTTTTTCTCCCACATTTTTGCTTGTGTTTTTACGAACAACCAAACTGGTTCCCCATTTCATCAAAAATGCTGGCAAAATAATTGATTCTTATTACCCATTAAATACATTAATGATCTACTGAAATAGTACTAAATATATTTTACAATTGAGGGAATTAACTCAAAGTTTTACTAAAAGTTTGTATTATATCTTGTTAACTATGTATCTTTTTACTTATATTTTACTAAATCCGTCTCAGGATGTCTGGTCTCAAAAGATAACATAGCCATATGGGGTCTTTACGCATAGCTGGCATAGTTCTAAGGGAAATTACCAGTGACTTGAACAAATGGTCTATTCAGCAGAAAGGGGCCGCTTGTCACGTAAGCTGGCAGTAAAGAAAATATATGTACTTGTCTATTTTCTAGAATGACCATATAAAGCCACTATGCAAGCAGAGAGTCATGTGGAGGTGTATCTTGTATAGTTTTTTTCACTGTATAAAAGAGCACTGTAAACGTGGTCTTTGGAGTCTTGTGTCCAAAAGCAAGACTCCCGTATGCATATGAAATAAAGATGACTTTCAACACAAACTCTCGATTGATGCCCTTTGTTTGGCACAACACCATTATGCTTTATCTGTAAAATTTTAATAATGATTTGGTAATTAATAAGACCTTTGGTCCTTTATTTCTTTGTAGCACTTATTCATACTGTTCAGATGTTAAAAGCTATTACTACTCAAGCAGCATATGGGCATTGTCCTACTGGAGTACTGTTATGTCAGGATTTCCATGCAGGACAGCAGAAAGTAAGGTAACAGGACTTGATCAGTATATCAGGTTAGCAGAAATTAAGTCAGGTTGAGACCTGTAGTAAAAAGAAAGTCCTGTCCAGACCATCAAAGTTGGACCTCCCCAGCAATTTTGGCAAAGTGTCCAATATGCAGACCCCAAATTTTCTGCTCTGTGTTTGACTGTAACTGCTTGCAAGCTTAGAAAGCAAAAGTTTCTTATTAAAATGTGGAAGGTGTATTGTACAACCACAAAACTGCCTACAGTATATCAAGCTGTCCTTTCTAACTGTGCAGCCTGGCAAAGAGGAATTTCATTAGGGATACCCCACCCAGTGGTGATTTTGAAAGAACTACAGAGTGCAGTGGATGAGATGGGAGAAAATGCCCATGAGTCTGCAATATTCTGGTTATTCCACAAAGCAGGTTTATATTGCAAAGTTCTAAACCCATCACAATTTCCCCAAGAGGTTTGCAACAGAGAATGTATATGACCCTGAAAACATGTAGAAAATACTTCTGTGGTCAGTACCAAAACTGGTACTTTCAGGTCTGACTACAAAGTGTCACATCTGGGGAAAATTGAACAAATATTTTTCAACATGTCAATGACCCAAAGCCTAAAGGAAAATTTGATGAGTGCATTTCACACCACAATGAAAGTAAAATGTACACAGTGAGGTGTAAAACCTCCAATTTAAATAGGCAATATTTTCAGGCACAGTATGTGCAGTGCCATGTTGCCATCATTGTCGGCTCAGAACGAGTTTGGTTATGGTTTTGCTGACAAATATTACTTGTTAACTCTGCATGCAGATCACATTGGAACATTTCTGCATTTCTGCACAACCTGTACTAATTTTTTTGTATATCACATTACATTACTCACTGCAGTCACTAGTGAGCAAGAGGACCAGTCACAGTTCTCAAACTTTCACTCTCACCCGTGAAGAGACCAGCAGATTGCAACAACATGATGACCATACAGAACTTTCAAAAAGTTACGATTTTGTGCTTAATTTGGAATTTGTTAAATTTTGCAATACTGACATTTCATTAATTTTGTGACTGGGATTTAATAACTGATCTGATAAATTGGGACAGCAGGTCCATTTTAACAAGTATAAAGTCCTGACTTTTGATCTGATAGAAAATATATGCCAGAGTTTGACATTCCTACTGTATGCCCCATTTTGTTAAATTAGACTTATGTATATGCATTATTTAATCAAAATTGAAAGCTCAAATTTAAGACCATGGTTGAAAGAAGCTAAAAGTCAACAAAAATTACAAAAAATAATTGTATTCTCAAACATTACTGATGTAGGAAAAATCGGTTCAGGGACGCCAAATATGTAATGTAGTGGCTCTCTGAAGGCACCAGTTCTGTAGGGCTTGGGCATTTACTGAGACAATTATTAATTGTAGCAGTAAATCACAAAGTTGATTCTTTTGATGGCTTTAGAATCCAACCATGCGATATAACTCAAACAACGCGCACACACAGGTACTAATACACGAGGATACATTTATTAATACATAGAATATGCATATAAACTAACAGATTTTATCGAGAGGGTTATCAGAATACAAAAGGTATATTCGGTCAGTTACAAAGTGTTACACATATCAAGAGGACATACGTTCAGTATATCATTCATTTAGACCGTTTCGTAAATGAACTTGGTTATAACTTCTACATTAGATACTCGAAACAAGTATATAACTCTTAGGAATTAAATTGATATCAACTGGTTGGGATAACAATTGAATTCTCGAGCTGTAATGCATTGAAGTTGAATACTCATCCAATTTCTGGGGATTCAGATCTCCTGCGGGCACGAAGAAACAGTTGCAGGCTGTTGCTGTCCAATCCGCGCTCTCTGGCTCGGTGCCAGGCTGTGCTGTGCGGCTTGCGACGGTGCGCTGCTGATGCTCACTGTTGGCTTTAACTAGCAAAGTTTGTGCACAGGAGAAAAGATGACTGTGGGTCCCAGCAAGTCAGGAAGAGGACCGGTTCGTTCCTGATGAAGACCTAGTTCTGAATAGTGATTCAGCTGTCCACAGTTCTGACCTGTTCACGAGGCCTGCTGCTGGTTACTCTCTGGCAACCTCCACTCTAGACTCTTAGAACAAAGGAAAGTTCTGGCACTCGGACACACTGGCCGTTCCGTGGTTGTCCGGGCTGAGTCTGAGGATGGTCAGGAGGCGCGCTGCGAGAATGTCCTTCTCCTTTGAATTCCCTTTAGAACAGTCCATAGAATCCTCTCCAGAATCTTACTGAATCTTGTTGAATCTCACTGAATCTGAATCTCTCAGGCTCTCTGTGTTGCCTGTTTTTACCTGGAGGAACTTCAGCTCATTGATTGGCTGAAAGTCCATGGGCATCAGAGTCCCACGTGGGTTACTCGGCCCTACCAGTCCCTGATTGGTTGATCAAGGTGAGATATGAGTCACTTAGTCCTGACACTTAGTAATGCAGTCCAGATGTCCAACTGGCACTCCCTAGACAGATAGGCGCCAATAGATGACCATTGATCATGATAGCCAGGCTTAGCTAAGTGCATCCCCCTTTGGGAGCTGTCCTTATCAAAAGAAAACATCTTGCATGAATAGTTTCTCTGTGGCTGCACCACAGAGATGAACAGAGAAATGGGGCCTCATTTGGGAAGGCTCAGAACACTTAATTCTGCCTTATTATTAAGCCTCGCCGCTACATTGAGATAGTCTATGCAGGTCATTTGCAAGATTAATATTAATGCAAAATGCATTTTATATTTACTTAAAAATTATTATAAATGCATACAGGTAATGAGAAGTCATCAGTGGGGGTTATCCTTAAAACATATTGTTTGATTTACCATGGCAGTACTGTAAATGACCATCTCATTGAGTAAATAGGGCTTATTGGTTGCATTATCATTACAGGAGGAAATATCATCAAACAATCTCTTTTATCTTTAATTTGTACCCAGAATGTGATTCAACAAATAAATATACATATATCGGTAAATAGCTTTTACTGGCATTGAAAATGCTACATACTGTAGGCCCACTCAGTTGCCAGCTCTTAGAGTATAGGCTTGTCAATTGTAAAATATGAATGGTACATTATTACATTTTAAGTGATTGATGTTCGGTG
Organism: Lepisosteus oculatus; assembly: GCF_040954835.1. Classification (NCBI taxonomy): domain Eukaryota; kingdom Metazoa; phylum Chordata; class Actinopteri; order Semionotiformes; family Lepisosteidae; genus Lepisosteus; species Lepisosteus oculatus. Next base: position 31,006,542 of record NC_090701.1, read on the forward strand.
TCTGACATGATAATTTACTTAATTATCAATTTAATGTATATATGTGGCAGCAATGTTTTATAGTGAAAGTTAAAAGTTGGAAGGTAGCTCATAAAATCATCTTGATAGGGATAGTAAAGGTTCCTGACCAGAGGGAGAGGTTTATTTTTTAAAAAATCACTTGTTACAGAGTTCTACTGATGGCTTTTTGTTGACTTGTGTACTATTGTCTGCATCATGTGTGACTCATTCATATTCCAGGCTACCGAACTTGTTCTCAACTCCATTCTGCCCTATTCTTAGCCTCTCGTACTTTACCTGTTATTCCCTCCTCTTCCTCATCACTCTTTTCCAGAGGGAAAGAAATCTGCAATAATATTAATTACATTAGCAGCAGAATCTTGGGATCCTTCATTTATTTTTGTAGACAGCATGTGTTCCAGATTTCCTTCAGGGCTTGTTGTCTTCAATGATTTGCACTACCTCCTACCATCTCTAATCATTCTCTGTTTTTAACTGAAGGAACTTAATCAGGGTTTCTCGATTGGTCCTTACTCTGCTTATCCCTTTGCACAATACACAATTCGTCCCCTTGATATTGTCATCTGAACCACCTTATCATTGGTCTCTCAGCTCTGCATAATAATTCACCCATCTCTATTATCAATAGCCTAATGTCACATTCTTTTTTGACACTTCCCTACACAACCACCTATCATGGCCAAAAGCCAACATTTCCAACTATTTTAAGATTAGATACAGTACCTACCTGAACTAATTTTAAGATTATGCTTTGCTAGTCGCCATAATGCGGCATGCTTTGGGAATTCTGGCCAACACCTTGTTTTTCTTGGAGGTTTATAATAGTACAATGTGCTTAGAGACATCTGGCATGTTCAGTACTAGGTCTTGAGAAAAGGGTATTGTCAAATCTGCAAAAGTCAGCTCAGCCTCTCTTGTTCAATACACTACATAAGACAAAAAATTATTGGTAGGTACGTAAGTACAATATAATCACCCACTGTCTTAACCTGGGAATAGTAGCAGACAAGTCCTAAAATTCTTTAACCTTTGGATAATAGCAGTTTTAAGTTTATCAACTTGTGGCTGCACCTGGCTTCCCCCAACAATATAACCCAAGTATGTAATATGCTGATAAGACTCTTTCCTAGGTTTCTACCTAGGTACTGTACCTACCTAGGTTTCTACCTTGGTCTTTAACCCAGCATCCCCAATACTATGGAGTTTCATCTTGACAACCTTGTGTTCTATGTTTGTCTTCCCAATCTTCAATTAAAACAAATGATGTCACACAAGTAAGCTGCACTGCAAAATATATGTTTAAGAATTATAGCCATATATCCCTGAAACATTAAAGGTGTTCCATGCAAATTAAAATGAGGTTCAGTATTATATAATGATGGAGAACACTGAAAACAACATTCCCTGCTTAGATTAACTTGTTCTAATAATTTCCCTAGCCTCATTGGGATGGAATTCCCTTAGGGACAGGGATACCTTAGGGCATGCTACTGTATGTGTATCAGATATTGACTGTGACTGCTTAAATAAAATCATGTGAAACCTCCAAGTTTCATCCAGCTTTGGTATCTTCACAATGGGATCAGACCAGAGGCTACTGCTCACCTCTATAACTCATCTCTTTCATCTGTTCCATTGCTTTTTATTTTCTCTCACTTTCACTAACAGACACATTATGAAGGTACATGTCCTACTACACAAGGTGTTTTTTTTTAGTCCAACCTGGCAGGAGACTTAACCATGTTAGTTTCAAGCATATCAACTATTTAATGATCCTCAATATGGGTTGATGACTGTTGTTATTCTTAGTGAACACAAATCACTAGCTACTTTCTACTCATTTGTATTAAATTATGAACAAGGTTTTTTTTTTATTGTGGTTGTTTTTTTGTTTTAAACTATTTTATTATTAAATGTATAGAAATGTGTTAGCATAATAGTTTTTTTTTTCTTGAAAGTAAAAATGTAATATGTACAAGTCTTATATGTCTTTTATTTTTATTAATGCTGGATTCCAGATTTTTATGAACCATTTGTCAAGCAATTTAATCAAATTTGATTTTTTAGTGCAATTAAACATAACAGATCATATTATTTGGGGGATTTTACTGTATTTGTATTACTTTGTTTTTCTGTTGGAAAATAATCAGTGTGCGGAAGGCACTGATTAGTGATCCACATTGCAACTGAACGGGAACAGGAACATCTATTGTGACAACAGGACTTTGTCACCTATCTTTTAATAACACTAAAACAATAATGATATTAACCATGTGTTGTTTCATATAAAAACTCCTCACTCTGTGGGTACTGACTTTTTTTTTTAAAAAAAGTATAATAGTTACCTCCTCTGAGATGTGAAATACGAAAGCATACATATATTTTCTAATATTTCACTTTCCATGTACCATACAGCGTGTATTCTTATCCTGGGCTACAGTACTGTACATCAGTCTCAAGGACTGCATTTTGGCCAAAATCCCAACAGTGCAGCATTTAAAATTACTTCCTCTCTGCTCCATATTTCAGTGATTAAGTGTCACATTTGGTATAACCTCCATGAGAGCTGCTTTGAACCATGTACTGAAAATACATGATTATATTAAATTATTATTTGATGTCACTAAACTATTTTCTATAAAGCACCATGGGGTTAGGGTGGAGGGTATTCTTCAGCTACAGTATAATCAGCTCTACAGTATGATCAGGTATTGACATTAATTTACTACTGATCTGCCGTATAGATTGGCTATTAACACAATTAAGTTAGTCTATTACTTTAGTAAGATATATTTATAAAATGTGGCATTAGCAAAACCTGTATATTCAGAATCATGGAATGGTTTTGATTTTTTAATAACATTTCTTGATATCTCACTAGTAAAATATTATGAAGTATTTGGTGAGAAAAATATTTCCTGTTTATTTATGCATTCCAAAAAGCATGTATTGATGTTTTCTAAAGGGTTTTCTTATTGTGTGCTTCAAAGATAACAGCTTTTGCAGTGTAAGCAGGATCAAATATATTCTTTTGGCAGAGGAAATTCCACATTTCAGGAAATTCTAAAGTAAGTTCAATTCAAAATACCTAAGCAGTTTATTTAGGGATAAATAGTTATGCTGGGTCAGTAAACTGAGGCTGAACATTGAACTTGTTTTAAGCTGTGTTTCTGTAAGATTTTTAGACACGTACTGTATTCTTTCTGAACGTAAAAAAAGTGAAAGTAAATGTTTCAATCTGCAAATTGCATTTAGTATTGTGTTGTTATAAATACATTTTAAAACATAAATGTCTTATGTCTGTGCAATAGAAATGGATGAGACACTGAAACAGAAATAAGGCTTTATGCCATTAAACACACTAGTCTGTTCAACTAAAATACTTCAAAGCATGTAGCAATATCATTAAGTTTACGATATATATTTATACTGTTTATTAAGAAACATGAACTAAGCACAAAGTGGCATAGTTTTAAAAATTACTGATTGAAGCATAGACTCTAAGTTTGGATGTAACAAAGCTGCAACATTTTTTAACTCTAACATGCTGTGAACAATTCCACCTTTGAGTAATGTAGTTCCAGGGATCTGTGCACATAAAAACTAAAAATGGCAATATTGTATGGTGCAAGATTGCTTTTATTGCGGAATTTTTTAGATGTAATAACAAAAGGCTAGTAAAGCAGCATCATCAAACTGCTACCACAACGCAACCACTAACTAACACTATGAAAGCCTATTTAAAGAAAAACACAGCACTAATCATCCACATATGAGAATGTGTAAGTCAACCACCGCCAATAATCTAATTGGCTAATTACAAACAACTAAACTTATTTTCAGGTGCTATACAGGCCCCTTGACAGCCTCTTTTGGCACATTAACTGATATTACAGTTTCTGCTTAGCACTGCCTACTACGCATATACAGTATAATGTACTGTATCTGCCAATGTTACCAAAACTAAAAAATAATTATTTCAACACTTCTCTTCTCTCTGACATATTATTTTCTGCCTTTAGGAAAGCCACCAATATCCCCATTGTTAAACTATAGTCTTTACGTCCAAAACGTGCACCTGTCAAATTCCTCCTCTGGTACTATTCTCACCTGGATATCTTCCTACCTTTTCATCCACAAGTACAAATTTCCTGGCCTGCTTTACCCTCAAGCCATGTTTATAGGTGTTCCATAAGGCTCAGTTCTCAAAACCCTCCTGTTCTCTGCATCTATCCTATTTATCCTAAATTAGTTTCTGTACTTTCTCTACATTGACTTACTTTCTTCCCAGCTTCCCATATTATCATAACATATCCATTCTGCCTAACTTCTCCCCCTCATCATGTGCTAGAAATAAGAGAGCTGTCCTTTGCCAACTCAAACTGTACCAACTCTGTCTTAGCTGTATTCCCTGCCTGCTTTTGCTATTGATGCACTTCAACTCAAGCTTTCCTCATCTTCTTTCTTCTTATTATTACTGAAGTTCATGGGATAATAACAAATCTCACACAACTGCACCTAATCACCATGATTACAAAACTAGCTTAATAAACTGAATTCAAATCCTCCCTTTGCATTATTCTCAAGCATCTCTCCTCCACCTGCAGGTTCCCCTTGGTTCACTCAGTCTGAATGGGGTTCGAGCTTCCTCATTCTATGAAGAGGACACTATCTACTCACCAAGTATTCCAATCATTCACAAATCATTCAATCCATGGATGTTGTTGTCCCTGGTGAATTAAATAATAATAATAATAATAATAATAATAATAATAATAATAATAATAATAATAATAATAATAATAATAATAATAATAATATTTCATGCCACTCCAGTAATTTAGGTCTTTCACTGTCTCCCCGTCATTGCTTGAATTCAATTTCAATCTCCTGTTTCTCTCTAGAAACTCTCCTGGTTCCTTCCCTTTCCAACTCCATTCATTCCCTATTTTTTACCCTTTCTGAAGGTTCTGCCTACAGTGATAACTTTTATAGTTACTACAGTTTCTTTCAGCATAACCTGGATAAATTAAGTGCCAAAGTATTTCTTGTTTTCCTAAATCAGGGTATTTTTTATCACAATTATGAATAAGAAAATATACACTGAACACAAGCTGATTTTCAGTTGAGTTCTAAGTTATTCCTGTGGTTTTGTTGTTCACTTCATTTTCACTGCTCTACAGCTAGAAATCTTCTGTTTTTTCTCTTTATATAACCTTGAATGAGGTCTTCTTTGTTCTTGATTGTTTTAACATACCTTTATACTAAATCATTCTTCAAACATTCTTGATCTCTTTGATCTTTTAGTAAATATTTTATTTTTCACCTACATTTCTTTCATTTCTTTGTCCTTTAAATCCTTCATTCCCAAGAAGATGTAAAAATACCTTAATTATTGAACAGACTTTGGTGGATATTTTAAAAATCGAAATTATATTCTTGAGAGTCTTTGACTTTGAATCCATTATCTTACTAAAATAATTAGGTCCAATTATTGATGGACACAGAACTAATTATTGGGGAGTGATAGACACAGAACTTTGCTGTTATTTCTTTGCTGGTTTGTGCACCATCACTTGCACTGTCTTCTGTCTCAAGCTTAGTCCTTTCCTATTTATCACTCTCTATTGTTTATCTTTCCCTGACTGTAGACCCCACTTTCAGAACTAAAAAAATCCATCAATATTCCATAATTTGTGCTGGAGGGTGTCAAACATGTACAATGACATCTTTAACCCCAGTGGCTGCAGGAACTCTTTGTGTTGCATCCTCCACAAACCTAATTTCTAGTCAACCTTCCTGTAAAGGACTATTATGACATCTTTCTCCCTATTTAATATCCTGCCCTTGCTTTTAAACTTTTCATTGACCCAACACTTCTTTTACCCACTTTCTTTTGAATGTTCTCTCCTAGTGTTCACTGTCTAATCCCTAGTAACGCTTATTCTTTGCATTATGCAACCATTGATCATGCAATATATCTGATCAAAGTAGCAGGTTAAAAGGCCTGGCTTGAAATAATGCCTATTGATCCTATATCGTGGTATCTCCTCAGTGTGCCTAAAAGAACCCTTTTCACAGCAGTCCAAAACTTTTTAAGATACTGTGAGAACCCTTCTTCTGAATCTTCTTTTATAACTACAAGCTCTCCTCAGTCCTTCATCTCTTGGATGACTTTATTTTCATTGAAATTTGCTCTATTCCCACCTGCTCAAGCTCTTTCCACCCAAGTATCTCTCAGTGTGAAGACAATTCTAGGCCCTAAGACTTCCATCATGTTTCTGAGAATCATCCTTGATTCTTAATATTTCTGCATCTCCTTGTTTAAAGATACATTAAAACCACTTTAAGACATTTTTCACTACCTTCATTTTCTGTAAAAGCTTTTATCCCTCCTTTGTTACATAAACTACAATTTCCACATCATCCCTCAAGGGTAAATCTCCTTGAACTTGCTTCTGCTATACTAGCCTCCCTACACTGCCATGTCAGCCTGTATTGTTAATAAAAACTGCATTCTGTCTCCCTGAGATCTAAAAATGTTTACCAACACTTACTTATCTTTAGGCCTTAACGTTTATGTGCTTAGAGTCAGGGTAGAGCATATGTTGGTGCCCACCCTCACCACCTGCAGATGTTCCGTCCAGGATCCAATTACAAAGGGAGGTGGTCAGTCCCAGGTCCTGGAGCTTGATGACAAGCTCTGAGGGCACTATGGTATTGAATGCTGAGCTATAATCAACAAACAGCATTCTCACATATGTTCCTTTCTTATCCAGGTGTGAGAGGGCAGTATGGAGGGCAGTGGCAATAGCATCCTCTGTTGACCTGTTTTGTAGATACGCAAATTGTTGTGGGTCTAGGGTGTCAGGCAGTGATGTACTGTACGTTTTGACCAACCGCTCTAAGCACTTCATGATGACTGATGTGAGAGCATCGGAGTGGTAATCATTCAGTTACTCCACTGACTCTTGGTTTTTTAGGAATAGGGACAATGGTAGTTTTCTTAAAGCAGGAAGGAACTATAGACTGAGCTAGAGAAAGATCGAATATGTCCGAGAAGACAACTGCTAGCTGGTCTGCACATGCCTTCAGAACACACCTAAGGATAGCATCAGGGCCAGGAGCCTTGTGTGGATTGGTCTTTTTAAAAACTTCACACACATCCACTCTGGATATGATCAGGGGGTTTCCATCTTGGATTTCTGGAATCTTACTGGCTGGAACTGTGTTACTGACCTCAAACCGAGCATAGAATGAATTTAGCTCATCAGGAAGAGAGGCAGACTATTGTGTGAAATAGCTAGGTTGCATTTTGGAGTCTGTAATGGTGCGTATACCACTCCACATGGTCCGTGTTGCAGCCGTGATAATATGATTCTAATTTAACGCTATAGTTGTATTTAGCTATTTCGATAGCTTTCCTGAGGTCATATCTGATTTTTTTGTATCTATCCATATCTCCAGAATTGAAAGCAGCTTTAAGTTTGGCACGTATCTCACCATTTACCCACCGTTTTTGATTTGGGTATGTGTGAACCACGTCTTCAATGAATTTGTTGATGTAGCCAGTAACATAGTCCATATACATATTGTTATTGTTTCCAGCAGCTTTGTGGACGATCTACCAATGATCTAGCAAAACAGTAATTTAATACACTGTATATATTCTAATTAATTCGACCATTGTTGAATGGTTCTTAATGCTGGCCTCTCCAGTTTAAGCTTCTGCAATTAGCACAGTAGTAGCAGAATAGAGGCGTGATCGTGTTTCCCGAAAGGAGGTCATGGGAGGGCTTTGTAACCATCCCGGTAGGGAGTGTAAATATTGCCCAACATGTTTGATAGTTGATGTGTTGATGTAAATTAGGCACTGTTTTCTTCAAGTTAGAACTGTTGAAACCACCCGCTATGATGAATGCCCCCTCAGGATGTGTATTTTCGTGCCTGTTAAGGAGACTGTGTAATTCATCCAGTGCCTTTATGAAAGGGCACATATTCTAACATATAAAATATATAACCCTAACCCCATCCAATAAATATCTTGTATCTACAATATATAAGACTTTTACTCAGTAGTGTGCTTTCATGCAAGTGGTATATCTATTTCCCTGTAGATATTATAAAAAACATCGCCAGTCAGATCAAGTATATTATTAGATTTGTATGCCATTTCATGCAATCATGCATTTTTAACAGTATAATCTGAAGAGCATGTTCAATTAAAAATCTATCACAAGGTGTTTCATAGAAAATGGAACCATGCGTGACATTTTAAATGAAAACACATCTCCTGACATGTACTATGGCATTTGTTTTGTTTACCACTAAATCCCTAGGACAGCTCCTGTGAAGAACTCAATCTCTCCTTCAAATGCCCTTTGAACATATTAAAATCTGTAGCTTTTAAAACTGTTAAATTGCTTATCTTTTCCATCTCATTTGATAGAAGCATTATTGATTTTTAACAACAAACTGAGCAAAAAATAAAAAAGGACAGAACCTGATTTTTTGCTGCTTTTGTGTCAGATCACACAATTAAACAAATGTTTCGATAACTGTCTCTGTTTGAGTAAAATTGTGTTTTTACTTTTCAGAAGTTCTGGTATAAAGTTTAAAATATTGTCCTTTTTTATAAGTTGGTGGTAATAAATTATACAACATGAGTGGCAACAAACTCAAATGACTGTATTTTGGATAGCACTAAAACATTATTATTTAAGAAAATGAATAATCACTGGTTAATTATATATCAGTATTCTTTATTCTACTTAAACTAGAATATACTGCAACTAGCATGATTTTATATCATGAAAATGAAAGTGCATTATCTGAAAATGAAAATGTATAAATTTACAAAATATGTAGAATGTAGATAATGTAGAATTTTTATTAAAAATTAGTTGTATTAATTTGATTACTTTGATTGTGTGATTATGTTACAAAAGAATCTGTCTATCTGCCAAGGGGCAATAACAGAAATAACAAAATGCTAAACTAGGAGTCAAAAGGGATCCTCAAGATATGTCTATTTAATACAATGCTCCCATGGAGACAAATATTTGCAAAAGAAAGAGAAAAACAGATGAAAGAAAGTGGGAAAAGCTGTAGCTTTTCAGGGAACTCACTGCCAACAGCTTTAGATCAGGCTTTCAGAAAGCATCACTCAGACAAGGTTAAATAACACTTGATTAGATGTAAACAATGACTAACTGCTACAACACAAGTGTCAGGTAAAATTCCCTAAACTACTAGGGCCTATGTCTAATGGCCTTACAGCATCCTTGGGTTGGAAAGAAGAAGCTTAATAAATAAAATGTCTTTGGATGTTGCTGCCAATAATAAGTGAATTATTATTATTATTATTATTATTATTATTATTATTATTATTATTTCAGGCCACTCCAGTAATTCAGTTCCTTCACTGTCTCCCTGTCATTACTTGCATTCAATTTCAATCTCCTGGGTTAATTATTATTATTAACTAGGAATAACAAGAATAAAGCATACTGAAAGGATTATGGATTGTGTATTTAAAAAATGGCTTAACCCATAGGACGAGGAGGCCAGTACCCCCATGCAGAGTGACCAAGATGGAAGCTGCAGAGGTGGGGATGGGGTGGAAGTTGGATGCAAAAGACATAAGCAAAGGAGAGAAGGAGATCATGTAGGTATTTAAAGTGATTAAGGAAAGGAAATGACACCAGGAGTGATCGCTATTTACTGACAACCAAGTCTGATTGAACTTGGTAATTGGCATCCCTCCTGAACTCCCAAAACTCCATTTCGCTAGGAATAACAATATCCAAGAATAAAGTGTCTTCAAAGGATTATGAAGTGAAAATTTGGCTTAACTCACTTTGGTGAGGGTTGACCTCCTGAACACAGGACGACAAGGCCAGGACACCCTAAAGAACCAGGTGGAAAAACACCCCAAACCACCAATACATAATTATAGAAAGCATGGCTTGAACTGTGGGTTTTTGCACCAGTTGGATAGAAAGCTGGGGGAGTGCTTGTGTAAGGTTATTTGTAAAGGTTTACTGTATGTAAGAAAGGTAGGCTTCTAATGACTTGTTGAGTTACTTAATAAAATAGGGATGTGTTGATGAGCTGCAGAGGAGGCAGCTTTAATTCGGAAGGAATAGCCAGAATAGCTCAGCAGCAGATTTGGATGTTGTGAGATCTTCTTGTGGATTACAGAGTAAAAATGGTTCAGAGATAGTTAGATAGTTAGTTAGTTAGAGATCTTGGTCCTTGTGAGAACCTGAAAATAACAAAGTCAAGTTTATTAAGGGCTGATTGAGTTAGACTAAAATTGATACTAAAATAAGAGAAAGCGATTGAGGTGGCCGGGGAATTTCGTGATAGGTTGGGAGGATCTTTCTCTGCTGATTATAACTGGTGAGATATCTGAATGGATAAGGACCCACTGTTTCCTTTTGTGCCCCTAAAAAGCAGCGATGATTATTGAAAACTGTTCAAGTAAAGTAGAGGAATGGTTAGAAAGAGAGAAGAAGGTAAACGGCAACATCTTGGCCTTCTATAACCACAGACTTTGATAATAGCCTCCCAGGCAAATGGAAAGGCTGTAACAGAGTGCCTGGCTCAAAGGAGATGCTATAAACCTGTTGACTTGTGAACTCTTGGTATTGCACAAAGATTTAAGTGTAAGGAACTGTTTTTTAGAGACTCTGAAACAGGACTGAACACATTGTTTATCACACAATATGCCCATGCGGGTACTGTGGAGAGGAAAACAAAAACTCCCATCAGGAAAAAATAAACCTCAGGAGGTCCTGGCCCAAGGATGTTCCCCCTCCAGGCAGCTGGACATTTTATTGAATATGGGCTCCAGCACTGTACTCCAGCTATAATGCTGCAACTCAGAAGATGCTGCACTGACCCAGAAACAGCAGTGCTGCTGATCAGACCCGGGGCCGAGGAGATAGCATCAGAAGCAGCAGGTAGAAGAGTTATGAACCTGGGGCCAAATTGGATGCCATAGATAGAGAAACAAACAAGACAGGGATACAAGTCACAGGACAACTGCTGACTGAGCCAGAGGTAGGATGCCTGACAGACATGAGGCCAAGGGATGGCATCGGTACCAGCAGGTGCATAGAAGGAGTAACCCGAGGAAAAATTGTATGCCAGAGAATGGAAGCAGAAGAGATCACAGGAGAAATAGGATAATAACAGGATAATAAAGAAAGCAAGAGAAAACAGGATCAAGGAAAACAGCTATTGTACAGACCAAGACAGAACGCTGATAGAACAATGCAGAATGGATGGTCCTGGGATTTGCAGTTATGGTAGTTCAGAGGTTCTCTGTCCTGCTGTGTGCTGAGTGACAGCACGACCAGATGGAGAAGAATGCTGAAAAGCCACGGTTATGTTTATGAACTTTGGAGAGAGTAAAAGGTTTCTTAAGTGCATTTCAATCAAACCGGTTTGTAAGAAGCCAGAAAACTTGCATATTTCTTTTCCTTCATTCCATATTTTCTTTTCCCTGCTTGCTGTTTGAAGCACAGTCCACACATAGAAAATGAATGTGATGAATGAAAGAATAATGCGGGAGGTGAATGCTAAACATGTGGCAATTTTTTTTCACCTACAAGTTATTCGGAGTGCCGTCTGATGAACGTGAGGAGAGGCTCAGCAGGATCAGCAAGCACAGGTACAGTAGCTCAGGCCTTTGTACCAGAATGGAGTCTAGCGTAGCTAATGACATCATTGGGAGATGCGGAAGTTTACTGGAAGCCCAGGACTTGTTTACTGTGTACCTTTCATAGGTAAAAGAAGCAATACTTCTAGATATACGTCGTGATTGGAAATTCATGTTAATGGATTGTTTGTCCACAGACCTGTATCCCTAAACTTGTGTGCCTGTTCCCATTGCTCTTGCTGGCAGACAGAGGTCTGAAATAAAGTGATGCCTGTGCATCCAAATAGTAGTGTAGTCTGTTTATTTCCTGCATGAACCCCCCAGTTGCTACAATATAATAAAATGAAATGTTCACTAGAAAACCTTAAAAAATCTAAATATACTGTATTTGCATTTCAGTTTTAGTGTTTTTGTTTTCTTTTTTAGACTTTAATGTACATTCAAAATTTAAAGGTAATGTTTTATCTCCCTAGGCTTAGTTTTAATATGTATACAATGGCAAATCAAGAGTGCTCTAATTAGGAGAGTTCTTTCAGTTTTCATTCTGGAGTTAGTGCAATTGACCACAGTATTTACGGTAAAACAGTACAGTATATACAGCCAGCACCGCTCAACACTTGAAAGCATCCCTTGTACTTTCAAAGAACTGCCTTAATTGGTCACATTTGCTGAGTTGACCATGATAAATAATAACTTACAGTAAATCAGTAGAGGAGCTTTTCAGTTACCAAGGTAGACATCCATTTAATATCTCAAAAAACAAAAACGTCTTGGTCTAGAGACTATTTATTACTGTCAACACATGGCTATTATGATTCAAAATATTATAGTAGCAAAACAATCTTTATTCAACATTTACTACTCATCCTAAAGGAAAATCAATTTCTTCAGGTCTGTGCAAGGGAAGGTTTTACAATATGTACAAACTTCAGATACATGTCCTTTTCTGTAAATGATTTTTTATTTTTATTCAACTTACACTCCTTATGTCAGGAAAGGAATGATGGGTTTGTATAAAATAATACACAATGTGCTGAAGGCAATTAAAAATATTGGTTGAGCTTCAGAAATTATATTAAATTATTTATTTTTTCAAATTAATTTAAATGTTGTTTGATTTCACATCTGATGGGCCCTTGAACTTTTTTTATTTAGGTCATTATCATTTCCTTTACTCAATATTCAGTGCCTTAATTCAGTTTAAAATTGCAAAGTTTTCACATTTTGTTGCATTAAGGCTTGTAGTCATAGCACTTTGAAGTCAGTATTTATTATGTACTCAACCGCGTCTACACATTCAAACCAAGACCTATTTGTGTCAAATAGGCAAGCTGATTATATGATAGAAAAATAGAAAGTCATGATTGCATAAGGATTCAAAACCTTTACAGTGTACATTTTTACTTTAAAATTGAATAAGCATTACTAAGATTTTGTTCAATAGGAGAATCATCTGCAGGATTACTTAATATAAATCTGAGGCATGCATGACTTCCATTAAGAACTGTTTTCATCACTTAGAATGCTATATATATCTTGAAGTGCAGAATACATTTTCAGAGAAGTTATTACAACACCCATATTAAAGATGAGACCAAGACATACTGTAGTTGGAGGAGGTTCTTTGGATCAATTAGTTACAAAAATAAAAATGCTAGGTGATGAGAATAACATACTCTCATTTGTAACCTTTCCTAGGCTTTCATTAAAAGGTTGTAAAATGTGCCCAGATTTGTTTTGTTATATTTAATTCTGTGCAGTATCCATATAACAGACATTAAAGCTATAGAGAATGTGCAGACTATGACAACTGGATGTACTGTATTCCTGGGCTGTTAGGAATGAGTCACAATGATGGATTAAAAAGAGAAAAATATTCTTAGCTTCAGAATCCAAAAGCTCTGGGGAGTCTTCACTTTCCAGCCTTCAAAGGAATAGCGAGGTTAATTCAAGCAGTTACTTCAAAATGTAGTTCATCTTCTGATGATATATATAAATAAACTTTTAATAAAAAGATTTAGATCTGACATATGGAACATTTAAACCTTCAGCCACTGTCTTAAAATCTCTATTTTATTTTGTTGTTTTTTTCTTTGCCATTTTGGCTGACATTTAACTTTTTTTCACCCATAAAAGTATTCAATTTGAGCCTTTCATTTTTGACTAAAACACTGTTTGATAAATGTGTATACTGCATTTGCAGTCTAGCAAAAAAAGAAATAATTGAAATCTTGTGCAAGACAAATATAATAATAATAATAATAATAATAATAATAATAATAATAATAATAATAATTCTGCATTCTTGTCAAATATGTGCCCATTTACAAATAATTTAAGGACCACTGCCAAAAATTGTTCTTGCATTGTTACAGTATATCATTATTTAGCAGTTCACTGATGAAAGTTAAAAAAATACCAGCACACTGTTTTAAATAAGGGTATGAACTTGAAAACATAATTGGTGATTTTAGGTTAATTATATACCATTCTTATATTACTTTCCTTAAAAACTACATTTTGAAATTGTTTTCAGTTAATACAAAACCCAACAGTTTGGTATAAATGAAACAAAATGGTTCTCATTATTATCCTTTCAACAAAATTGCATTGTATTACAAAAATTGAATCAGCATTCCAGTTTTCTCATTTTTTCAGTATTAAATAACTGCACACCATTTTGAAAAAGTCTTTATTGGTATTATTGCTTTCAGGATGAGAGAAAAACAACTACATTAAGGTATTTTTATAAGAAGAATCTAAGTAAATAATGGGTGTCATTAAAGATGATCTTTGCTCATTTGAAAAAGTCTTAATCATGTAGAACACAATGAGTTTGCAAATGTATTCATATATAATCTCTCTAATCAAAAGTATCACTTCTGTCACTGAGCTCCTAATTTAGTAATTTCAAATGCATTTGTTTTCTTTTATTTCAAGAAAACTAATTCATCATTGTTCCTAAGGGAAATTAGCCTGTAGCAGTTATAAACAGCTCCTTCTTTCCATAGGCCACATTTAGCTCTTCTTTAAGATATGCAATGGAAAGTAAATGTTTGCTGATATTGATAGCACATAGTAAATGTTATGATTAAAATGCAACATTCAAAAAACAAGACTTGAAGGAGTTTGAAGCTGCTGATGGCAATTGGATTAGTATGATTACTATGATTATGATTGGATTAGAATGACAAATTCTTCTTTAATTGTTGTTGACTAGGTGTCCTATGATTCCAATTAAAAAAGTTATGTTTATGTTACCTGTCTTAAAAAAATATATGAAACTAAAGTACTGTACATACAGTGCCCCAACAGAAGAATATTAGCACCTGAGGACTTCAATCCTAGTCCAGCAGAAGCCTTTGTGTGTTTTTTGTTCCAATTGAGACTTTAATCATCATTGCTGGTGCTTTTAACTGATCTGCTGGCTGGTTTAGGTTTTTTCAACACCAAGCCCTTGGTTTAAAAAATGACCTAAAGTGCATTATTTCCAATGTAAGGAAACAGAACTGTGTCCTTCACCTGCCAACAAAATCTCCATCCTTTATTTCCATCTTAACAGGGGATAAATTGATGATGATGAAAATGGAATAAGACTGTATCAGACAACTCCCTAAATGAGTCAAATGTTTTTTTCCAAGTCCAATTGGTTGTAGTGCAGAAATAGTTAAACTTATCATTAAAACATCATTTATACCAATTACAAATTTAATTCAGCTATTTAAGAGCTGCAAGCAAATTTTAAAAAGGAAACAAATGGCAATTTGAAATGAAGTCACCTAAGATTAAGAACTTGTAAGATTAAGAACTGTGACACTATGCTTCAATAGGACTACTAGCGTACCACTGCCAAAAGGAACCAAGGTGTCACACAGTAGTCATGAAGTGCATGGAGAAACTGGTGATGGGACACATCAACAGTATTGTTCCAGACTCCCTGGACCCCCTGCAGTTTGCTTATAGGAATAATAGGTCAATGGACGATGCTGTCTCACTGGCCCTTCACACCACTCTTGAGCACTAGGACAAGAGGAACACCTATGCCAGGATGTTATTTATTGACTTCAGCTCAGCCTTCAACGTAATTGTGCCGCACAGGCTGGTGGTCAAGCTCAGGGGTCTGGGCCTCACCAACTCCATCTGCAACTGGGTTCTGGACTTCCTGACAGGCAGACCCTATTTGGTGAGGACTGGAAACAAAACCTCTTCCCCTCTGATCCTCAATACAGAGGCACCCCAGGGCTGCTGCCTGAGCCCATGGCTATATTCTTTATTTACACATGACTGAATGGCTAGATTTAATATCATCAAGTTTTCTGATGACATCACAGTGATTGGTCTTATCAGCAACAATGATGAATCTGCCTACAGGAGCGAGGTAGCAGAGCTGGTGGAGTGGCGCCACAACAACAACCTCAATCTTAACATTGGCAAAACAAAAGAGATTATAATGCATTTCAGTAGGCACGGAGGACATCACACACCCATCATCATTTATAGGGCTCCGGTCGAAACTGTCAGCACCTTTAGGTTTCTCGGCCTCCAGATCACTGAGAGGCTGAGCTGGTCAGAAAACACTGCTGCCATCCTCACTAAAGCCCACCAGCGCCACAGTACAGGAGAGAAAATCCATACAAAGGGTTGTGAGGTCAGCGCAGAAAACCACGGGAACAGAGCTACCCTCCATCGACCGGATATATCTGACCACTGCCACAACCGGGCTCAAGCTATACTTCGGGAACCAATTCACCCAGGCCATGATCTGTTTTCACCCCTGGGTTCTGGTAGGGGGTATCACAGTATCAGAACACTGACCAATAGTTTCAAAAACAGTTTCTTCCCCCAAACAGTCCACATCATAAACAGCTGAAATTAGCACCTTCACTACAGTTTAGTTTGCACTACAGTATGTTCTGTTTTGGCTGTATTATAATGTATATTGTCTAAATGTATTGTCCATGTCTGTCATTTGTGTCTATTTTTTCTCTACTGTTACTGGGTACAGCTGAAATGAGTAAGCATTCCAATACATTTGTTGTATATGGCAAATAAAAATCTTGAATCTTGTTTCTTGAACTTTGTTAGAATACAAAACCACACAGAGGTTACCCAGCACCAAGACTGAAAACCACTCCTGAAATGTATTAGGAAATTCAGCCTTGTGGACTTCATCAGAACCAAAAGGCTGTAAGGGGACATCTGGAACAGGCATGTTCTTGAAGCCAGTTTCCTGGCCCCTTTTAAAAAAATGTCTATATGAGATCCTCAGACCAAAAAGGTACTAGAAACATAATGAGCTACTGTAGATGAGCCAAATTACTTCGCCATTGTAAACATTCATATTTTCTTATGTTTTTATTATGGCTCAGCTTGAGTCATTTTGTCAGATAGCTGCTTGGAAAACATCTGAGTAAATGTTTCAAATAATATATATGCCATTTCCCTTTCATAATCTAAAGGTTTGCTTCTATTATCAATGAGACACTTCTCTTCATTCTTCACTGTTCTTTTGCTTTTATAATAAAGAAAAACTAATTACATACTGTACTTATATTTATTTTTGTTTGCCAATCGTGAAAATAATAGTAATATTATTTTCAATGTCTCTCTTCTTTTCATATAATCATATCTGTTTTTATCTAACTCCACTACTTTTTTGCTTTCTACCTTGTTGTTTGTTTGCATGTTTGGTTTATACTTTATATATTTATGAGTGAAACAATAGTTGGCGAATGTAGAGGGTTTTTTAAATAAATACTAATTTACAAAAGTTTAGAAATGGAATGGTGTAATTCTCCTCTTTCCCAACTCACAATAGTATTTCCCTTGAAATATACAGTTGACCAATTGTAAACATTTTAAGATTCCCAGCACCCTAATACAATATGCACAGTGCTTGCTGCAGTATGCAGATCAAGTATATGTTGGTTAACTAATAACCTAAACAACTAATCCTGCACACCCATTCAGGAGTTTAATATGGAAAACTTTCATCTGCCCCTTTACTGAACTGTTGTATTATAAAATAAAAATAAACTGTCACACTTTAGAATTTTGCCATAACTTGTTTTTAGTAACAAAAGATTATCCAGCAATTACTGCTTTTATTGCTTTAAACAAGTGAACTTTATCATTCTCTTTTATTTCCCTGGTTAACAGAGTTGATTTGTTTTATTCTTCTAGTGATAAAAAATATCAACTTTATCATAGAGCAGAAGTGCAGAACCCTTTATTGCAATCAGACGCACACAAAGGAAAGCTATCTAAAAATGAATTGAGTTATAAAAGAAGGGCAATGCCTTTCCGTATGACTTTCCATTATCCTGATAAAAAATATGTGTCAATTTGTCATTTACTTTTCTCAAAGGACAGTAAAAGTGTATGTATTTCCAAAATATTTGTACTTGTGTCTTTAATTACAGAATCCTTCAAAGGATTAACAGGAAAGATTTTAGATCTCCAAATAAAACTAGTAATTCTGAAATTAACCATATTTCTCTTTTAAACACTTGTTCAATACATGTCCTATCATACTGCATTAACGAAAGGTTATTGGATAGAACATCAACATTAATATGACAGATAATATAATTTTATACAGAAAATGACTACATCTTTGTGTAGCAGAGACACCAACATTTGTACAGCCATACAGATGCAGCCATTCAAAGTGAGCGGTACAGACACATACCGGAGGTAATTGGCTACGGCGTCGCGCATCGTGACGCAAGATGACGCGGGGTACTGCGGTACGTGATTGGTGGACCGACAGGGGCACTCATGGTCCGTTGGTCTGTCGTAGAAAGACTTACAGTAAACGTCTTTACTGTGCCCATTGTAGATATTGAATTTTACCACTGAAGGGAAATCTTAGTAGCTGAGCAAAAAAAGAATAGGAGCATACTGTAACGCGTGTGAAGGCCATAAACGATATTAATTTTGGAACATAAACATACAGTATATGGCTGGTCTTGGTACTTTAAAGTAAAAAATACATACCAGTATTCCATTTCTCCCTAAACATTTTAAGCATCTTAGTCTTTAACTAAAGAGATACCGTAGTCAACAAGCATACTTTTATAATTTGATTATCCAGCAAATTAATAATAAACTTTATTTTATATAGCATTTTAAACGAATAAGTAATTAGATTGCTCATAAACCTAATCACTTGCTTTATCTTTTTATTTAGGCTCAACTCTTAACTATAGATTGTATTAATAATAACCGTAATAACAACCAACCAACAAAAACAACCATATAAACATAATACCAACCAAAAACATAGATAACGACCACAATACAAAATCAAATATATCAAACCATTATACTCTCGCAAATTCCTCCAATCCTAATAATCCCCTTATGCAAAACCAAACCCTCCTCCCATCCCAGTTTATCCTCTTTATCATAAACAAAATCCACCTCAATTTTCAACATAAAGCATTACACAAAATCAATACCTCAACACTCCATACTCAACAACGATAATTCACAAACAGCCAGAACACGTAACTCCACATTCCCAAACAGACCTCATTTCCATAGCCCCACTCCTTATGCAAAACCAACATCCCTCCCCTGTTCTCTCTCTCCCCTGGCGTTTGTAATCGTTTTTATTTTCACATAAATTTTAGCAAAGTCATGTATTTTAAAAATCTTAAGATTTTTATATTTATGTCTTTATTTAGTGGTTTCATTAGTGACAAAGGCTAGTGACCTTTGTTTCATTAGTGACAAAATCTAAAAGGGCTATTATGTAAACCATGTTTGCTATTAATTCATTCAGGGCTAAAGTATGTTCATTGTCTTCAAATGAAAGAAGGGTTCCTTTCGCCGTGGTCGGGTTGAAATTAGAAGCTTGCCACCCCCGGACTGTTACACCAACGTATTAGCATGTTAAAGCGATTTCGTAGGAGGGCTTGGACAGATTCCAAGTGCATTTTTGCAATTTACGTTGCATTGTCCAATGTTCTGTTGTAATACAGTTTAGAATACAGTTAGTCTAAACTTTATCAGCTTTATTTATGGGTTGCAATTTAGAAAAAGTCAAAAACCGCACTCAAAATGCAATTTAGAGCTTTCTGGCAAGAGGAGACACCCAAATTATAATGTAACATGCCACTGTTTGTGCATGAATAAAGTTATACTGCAATTTTCCTTAGATGCGCGATTTTTTGAATCCCCGGCGGAACACACTCCATAAGAATCAGCGCTTTTATACAGTATATCGCCTTTAAACACAAATATTTAAACATGCGTTTACGATTTAAATCAAAACGCGATTCAAATCAATATAAATGTTTATTTTGTAATGCATAGGTGACTATTCATTGTTATTAAAAAGACTTAAATTCGATCATGTTGTGATATTTAGAAATATAAATTTGTTTAGTGCGAGTGAGGTTTTATTTAATCTCCAACCAAGGGAAACGTTTCATTTTTTCAAAGAGAGGTTTGTTAAAAAATAAAGTCATAGTTCCATGGGATTCAATCACAGACCATGTGAAATGGGAGTCAGGAAACTAACACACAGCGCCACCAGATTTGATAACGCTATAAAAACGCTATAAAAATAATGTGACTAGGCACAGAACAAGTTTACAGCAGAGTACAATATTAAATGCTGACCATGACTTTAGAAGCATAAATTACCTTACACTCAATTTAAACACAAGCTGTCTTTAGCCCTCTAAGCTGGTTCATACAGAAATGTAGAGAACCAGGCTCAGAACACACAGCTTTATTAGCGAATACATATGCAGGACAACTAGAGATGACGTTTTACAGAGGTTGGATTTTTAGAAACATCCCATCAGTGACATCACTGAAGTCAACTCCTAGGTACTGTAACTGTCGTGTGGATAGTTTCACAAGAATCAGACAAAGGTTTAAACATCGCTTGTTCTAGATAAAACTGCTATAAAAAAACAACAACAACCCATAATGTACTTCTTTGCGGCTCTGTTTGCCCAAATCATATATTCACAACGTAAAATTTAGAAAATAATATTACGTAACCAAAATCCGCAATATGGAAACAGAACCTGTGTAATTGTTGATAGATGATGTACTCGTAACATTTTTACAAGACGAACTACAATATTTAAAAAATGACTTGTATGTACTTGATATCTCTAGTCAATCCACAGCGACATTGTTAAAGCAGAGTCCCAGCACAAAACGAAACTAAAACGCCCTGGGCATACCGTTTTGCGCTTCTTATTAGTTGCTCAAAAGTAATTTGACCGTATGAAATGCATAATATAAACCTAGAAACATATACGTGAGCAGTATTTACGTAGTATCGGTGTTAAGACATACCTCTCAAATACTGTAAATCAAGTTAAAAATATCTCAAGACCGATTCTGGTCATAATGAAACCATGTTTCGTGTATGTTTTCTTTAAAGTACCAAGACCAGCTATATACTGTATGTTTATATTCCAAAATTAATATCGTTTATGGCCTTCACACGCGTTGCAGTATGCTCCTATTCTTTTTATGCTCAGCTACTAAGATTTCCCTTCAGTGGTAAAATTTCATATGAATATTCAATACTTAAACGGGCACAGTTAAGACATTAAATATACATATTCATACTGTACAGGTACAGTTTGCATACGGTAATATGTTCCTAAATCAATCTCTTTTATGAGCATGTGAAAGGCATGGTGAATCGATTCACAAAAATTAATGTACTTTGCATGATTGGAAAAAAATGCGTGATTGCGAAATGCTGTGGTGTTACTTTTACAAAGACGGTCAATGAAAAAAGGAATGTGGACCAGGGCAATACTTTGAGTTTACACTTACAGCTTGTCCAAGGTCATTCATTATTAATACTATTAGTAATATCTTCGTTAAAGACTTTGATGGCGACAGCTCAAACATGAGAGGTTGAGCTTTATTAGCTCCACGTTGCGGAAATTCCAGATACTATTGTTTTGCTAGCGGTATTTACCGGTAACTCGCGGTAGACTGCGTACAGCGTAGCGGAAAATAATGCGGTATCGCCCACGCATTTTGAATGGCTGCATCTGTAGGTAAATTCACTTTGCTGGTTAATAATTGTCATCAACAGAGTTGTCCCAAGCAAGGTTTCTCATATGAAAATCCCAGTTGTAAATGGGATTTTGTCCCACTCTTCTTGTAAAGACCTGATGTACAGACGAGAATTAAGAATTAAGTGATTTTAAGTATTTCTAAGAATTATTGTGTGTCTAGACCAAAAGCCTGGTGCCTGTCACAGTAATGTTATGAATTAGGCCCCTCTCTGTGGCCAACCACTGGATGACGTAGTGATCTTTGCATGTAAGCCAGCGAAGGAGATGAGCTTATCTGTTGGATAAGGATCCTTCCCAGAACAGTCCAGATCTATTATCAATATTTCTTTAAGATGGATTTCCACTTCTGGCACCTGGATGTCTGGCAGAGGGACATAGGCACATCTGGAGATAATGCTAAAAGTCACAGGTCATGGTCAGTCATCCAACAAGATGACCAGCCAATTAGGTACCTGCATGGCGTAGGTACTCAATGCACCTGGTAGCTGCTTGACCACTAGCCAACCATATTTTCCAGAGTTAAAAACCGATGAATTGCCTCTAACTCCGCTGCTCTCCTCTCTCCACTGAAGCAACTTGGCTGACAACAGCCAAGAGTAATGATAGAATTCTGCTCGAGGTCTAGCAGCAAGACCTTGAGGCCAGCTAGCTACCTCACAAAACCCATAAAGCATGCATCTGTGAAGTGATCTCTAAGCTCTCTAAGATGTCATATGTCTTCCCAACCCACCTAAAAAATGTCCAGTGGGGCTCAAGTCCTGTTACAATCTCATATGATCAAGCTGTAACACAAGTGGTGGGATGAGCCTCAAGCAAGGGCAACAAATGAGGTCTGAGGACTTGATCACTAAATGCTTTGCAGTCAGGTTTCCATCAAATAATACAATGATACATTAGCATAATAATAGTAATATTTTTTGCATCTGTACCATTCTCTGTCACAAACTTGGCAGACAAGGAGAGAATGTGATGCTGTGGAATCAGTATTCCTCTCCCTGCTTGACTTGAAATCACATCTGGAGTGTGCCTTATTTCCAATAAGTAAGCATTCAAGGTTCACTTTATAACACACAATAATTATGTTTTAATTGCAAAAACATATGTGTTTGATAAAGGTTAGATGCCATGCCCTGGTTGGCAGTAGCTCACAGTCCAGGACACTGTAACATTCTCAGAAGCAATCACATTCGAACACACTTGAGTTGTTGGTCATTACACATCACACCCTGTTCATCATCCAATCCATCCATTTAATTGTCAAATTTGATTTTCTCTAATAATATATACACCACTCAATTGGTGCTCTGACATTTGTGCTTCTTCTAGAAGCGCTGGACTCTCCACTGTTCCTTAAGCCTCAAAACCTGAAAACTCAAAAGATTCTGAATTCAGAAACCTGCGACCTGGAACTTGACACCCGAAACCTGCCTGGAGTCCTAAATACTAGCACTGATCCAGTGGCATCTTTCCACAACCACCTGCTTGCAGACTACACAATTAATTCCCTCTGTCCTCCATAGCTCAACTACAATCCCGTTCCTCTTCCGCTATCTCCAGCCAGCCTGGGCACCTTCACTTTGTATTTCTAAATCAGCTAACGAAGATCACAGAGTCCATCAAGTTGGATTCCTGCCTGTCAGTAACTGCAACTTTCTGCATCAACAAGTCGCAGTGTAACATTCAGAACGTAATTGAATACTTTTAAATCCTTGACTCTTCAAGTAACTGTACAAGGCTTATTAATTCCAAGGTTGACTACTAATCCAGGTGTTATAGACAATGTATTGTTATTTTTATTTATCCCAAAGGGATTGATCAGCCATAGTAGCAGATTGATTCGTATACATGCACTTGTTTATTGGTTTATTTTGAAAGTTTTATTATTGCATTTATAAAATTGTACATTGTGTTGTTGGAATGCTTGTTTATATCTTGGGCGGAGCGGTGGCTCTGTGGCTAAGGATCTGCATCTGTGACTGGAAGGTTGCCCGTTCAAATCCCGTGGCCGGCAGAGGAATCCTAATCCGGTGGGCCCCTGAGCAAGGCCCTTAACCCCAACTGCTCCAGAGGCGCTGTATAATGGCAGACCCTGCGATCTGACCCCAAGCTTCTCTCCCTGTCTGTGTGTCTGTCTCCTTGGAGAAAAGCTGGGATATGCGAAAAGACAAGTTCCTAATGCAAGAAATTGTATAGGGCTAATAAAGAAACATTATTATAAGTCACATTGCTGTGTTTGATTAACATTTCCTAGTAGCCATAGGGTACTTCTCAAGTTTTTGACCCAGTTTCAATAAATTAAAACCATCAAAATCACTACAGAGTTGATCACATCCTAACTGGGGTAGTTAGGTTTTGAGAGTATCAGGGTTCTTCTTTGTCCAGCATGCTTTTGGACTCTTAGTACTTTTTACTTAGGACTTAGAACTCTTAGTTTTGACCTCTTGCTCAGATTTAACTGGTTGGTCTCACTGCAGCTTAAAATACTTTAGGTACTGCTTTAGGAGCTTCTACACTTCTAGCATAATCCTATCTTACCTTTAAATTATTTGTAGGCCACTCTCTCTAGCTTGGATCCATAGACCAGGGGAGGGCCAGTGAAGGTATGCAGTACTGATGCAAACATGGTCATTAAGTATATTAAGTATATAAACTTAATACAGTCAGAAAGAGCATGTAAAAACATTTCCGAAATAACCACTTGTAAGACTTTGATGCTTAAACTTTTTAGGAAGAAAGTGGAATACTGGTGTGTATTTTTTTCTTTAAACTACCAATACCAGCCATATACAGTTTACATAATATGTTTATGTTCCTAAATTAATATCATTTATGACCATCAGACGCATTATGCTCCTCATCTTTTTATGCTCAGCTACTAAAATCTCCCTTTAGTTTTAAATATTGAATACTAAGCAGATTAAAACATGCACAGTAAAGAGATTAAATGATTAAATCTTTACACTAACGACCAATGCACCACGAGTGCCCCTGTCGGTCATTTTGGTCAGCCAATCACATACCACGGCACAACGCAGTGACCTGTGGGTAATTGCGTGCAGTACCGGTTTGTACCATGTATTTTGAATGGCTGCATCTGTATATTGGATAAAGCTGTTAAAAAACAGATTGATGTATACACATTGCTCTTGAGATTCACTGCTGGTTGATTTGACATAGCCTAATGATATTTTTTCTCTTATGGTTGTAGCGGCAATGCTTGTTAATAAGAGAATTAAGCGTTGCTGTGTTTCCTAAATGAGGCCCCATCTCACCCTCCATCTCTGTGGTTCAGCCACAGAGAAAGTATTCATGCAGGCTGATTTAAGATGTTTTCTTTTGATAAGGGACAGCTCCCAAACGGGGATGCACTTAGGTAAGACTGGCTATCATGATCAATGGTCATCCATTGGTGCCTATCTGTCTAGGGAGTGCCGAATGGACATCTGGACTGCATCCTAAGTGTCAAGAGTAAGTGACTCATATCTCACCTTGATCAACCTATCAGGGACTGGCAGGGCGTGGTAACACCACGTGGGTCTCCACTGCCCGTCAAACTCTCAACCAATCAGCATACATCTGTGTCTTGGTCAAAAAGGGAGCGCAAGCTCAGATCGGGGCTCTCCTTGGCCATTTTCGCGCATCCTCAGAGACAATCACATGACAACTGCTATTGTCTGCACTGGGACTTGGACTTTGTTCTAAGCGGGAGGCCAAGGATCCCGTACGTACTCAGAATTCTACCAACGTGAATGCTCCACTTGATCAACAGCAGCCTACAGTTGGACCCTTGTCGACAACCTGAATAGCTTATTCAGAAGCAGTGCTGGACCAGGAACGAACCAGCTTCTTCCCGGGCAAAAGAGTGACTTGTGAGGACTCGCGGTCACACTCTGTGCATAGAGACTTTCATCTAGCCAGCCGGACTGCTGGTTGATCCCCTCGGAGCAACGACTGCCCTGCGCGCTGCAGTTAGATTCCTCCGCCCGTCCTACTCCGAGCTGCACCTCGACTGGTTGGCCGGTAGCCAGAGGATGCCAGGACAACGCCCATTGGACAACCGCTGGAACAGAGGCTGCAACAGAGCCTGTCAGCTGGTTTGGTGTTCGTGCCGGGAAATTCCAAATCCATACACAGTGGATAAGTAAACCCCATGTTCTACATTGCGTATCGATAATTCAATTGTACCTCAACACAAGTTGTTATCAATTTAATTCATGAGTAATGTATTTACTTCCGAGTTTAGAGTAACAGTGGGTAATAACACTGATTAGCGATTTGGTAACCGAACGATATATATTGACATATATTCTCTGTGTTTGCATCTCTTCGAGATTATATACCTTGTATATTGATAACCCTCACAGTAAGGTCTGCCGCTTGTATCCAGGCAGACTAGTATATGTTTGGTGCACAATTTATATAAATAAATGTATCTCGTGTATTGAACCTGTGCGTGTGCGTTGTCAGTTGTTCTGACGATTGATTTTCTGAAAGCCACAACGAACAACCTCGTGATTACTGCTACAATTAATAATTGTCTCAGTAAACTCATCAAACCTCTACATGGTGTTAAGTTTGTTAAAAATGTATGCTTCCGTAATTACAGTAGTAAAAAAATTAACTGTCAAGAACAGACCCTAGAGAGTTTTTAACACTCTTCTTACTATTTTATGGTTACTGCTTAGTGAATCAGATGATAGTTACCCATGCAGTGGGTGTAGCCGTATCATTTAACACTTCTACATCAATACATGCTTAATTGTTGAACCCCATTGCTTCAGTTCAAAGATTGAAACCAACCAATATTTTTTTTTTATTTTAAACTTGTTTTATAAATAGGGGAGAATAAATATTTTAGTTACAGTGTCCTCCAGAATAATTGGCACCCTTGGTAAAGATGAGCAAAAAAGCCTATGAAAAAATGTCTGTTGTTTATCAGCTTGATCTTACACTGAACATATGAGAAATCTAACCTTTCGAAGTAAAATTATTCAAATAAAAAAAATCGTTATTAAAAATTAAAATTTTCAAAATATCACAATTATTGGCACCCCTGCAATTAGTACTTTGTGCACCCTCACTTTGCCAAAATAACAGCACTGAGTCTTCTCTTATAATTCTGGATGAGACGGGAGAACACATACAGATGCAGCCATTCAAAATGGGTGAGGTATTTCGCGGCATACCCCGGTGGGCGTGTCGCGGTATCACGCGGTATCACGCATTTCACGTGTGTCACGTGACTAACTATCCGGCGTCGCCTTGTAAAACCGCCAGGGGGAGCTTAACCTCTCATGTACAGCATTTGAGCCTTTAATTTTGAACTGTGTATTACAGCATGTTAATCATCAGTCATTAAAATGTTGGTATATTTTATGAAAGCAAGATTGCTCAGTTGGACAAAAGTACACAACCTACCTTTATCAGAAATATTTATGCATCAAAGCCTTTACTGAAGATATTACTAATAGTATTAATAATGGATGACTTTGGACAAGCTGTATACTCAAAGTATAATTTCTTTAGCACATTTGTACAAGCACTTGGAATCTGTCCAAGCCATACTTTGTCAGGCATTTTGTTTTACTTCAACGGGCATAAAAACTTCCTTGCTTTTAACAGTGCGTTTCATAATTTCTAGCTACGAAAATGATTTGAAATGCGACACCTATCATTCAACTAGAGCTTAAAATATCACAAGGAAAAATACACACCGGTATTCCATTTCTCCCTAAACATTGTAAGCTTCGAAGTCTTTAACTAACGTGATACCGGAGTCAACAAGCATACTTTTAGAATTTGATTAAAAGGGAATATAATATGGAATCGCGTATCTAAAGAATTTAATAACGGTATGATTATATCTGTGTACTGCGACAGGGCTGTGTAGGGCTGTTTCGCCTGCCTGATCATGCGAGCTGTCTTGTAGCCTACTGGTCTAGGTGCGTGACTACCAACTGGGAGGTTGTGTGTTCGAATCCAGCTGGTGCTGGACTTTTCATTTTTATTTATTTATTTTTTAATTGCGTAACATAAACATATTACCGTATGCAAACTGTACTGTATACAGTGTGTATATGTATATTTAATGTCTTAACTGTGCCCGTTTAATTGAATTTAAAAAAATTATTTAACACGAACATTAAGCTGTTTACATCTTCCGCCTGAGAACAGTCACCCGTTGCTACCCAACGCAGAATGGTGATTGGCTGACACTATCTGACACCCCTCTGATTGGAGAAAAAAGACGTGCTGGTTTGCTATACATACTGTACCGGGAAGAGGATTTCTTTCTATTCAAAACGTGTATTTTAAAAGTTTAAGAAGTAAAAACCTTACAGAGTACACAGATTTCTAAACTGATCAGGATCATTATCTTTGTCTTATGCATAATAATGTTCACCGCTCTGTCCAGCAAATTAATAATAAACTTTATTTTATATAGCGTTTTAAACGAATAAGTAATTAGATTGCTCATAAACCTAATCACTTGCTTTTTCTTTTTATTTAGGCTCAGATTTCAACTATAGATCGTATTATTAATAACCATAATAACAACCAACCAACAAAAACAACCATATAAACATAATGGTGGTCCAGTTTTATTTATTTATTTTTTAATCGCGTAACATAAACATATTACCGTATGCAAACTGTACTGTATACAATATGTATATGTATATTTAATGTCTTAACTGTGCCCGTTTAAGTATTGAATATTCATATCTAATTTTACCACTGAAGGGAAATCTTAACATAAACATACAGTATATGGCTGGTCTCAGTACTTTAAAGAAAAAAATACACACCGGTATTCCATTTCTCCCTAAACATTGTAAGCTTCGAAGTCTTTAACTAACGTGATACCGGAGTCAACAAGCATACTTTTAGAATTTGATTAAAAGGGAATATAATATGGAATCGCGTATCTCAAGAAATTAATAACGATATAATTATATTCATGTTGCAAAAGAACTGCAACGGACATAAAAACTCCCTTGCATGGTTTCATTACGACCAGAATCGGTCTTGAGATATTTTTAACTTGATTTACAGTATTTGAGAGGTATGTCTTAACACCGATACTACGTAAATACTGCTCACGTATATGTTTCTAGGTTTATATTATGCATTTCATACGGTCAAATTACTTTTTACCAACTAATAAGAAGCGCGAAACGGTATGCGTTTTAGTTTCGTTTTGTGCTGGGACCCGTGGATTGATTAGAGATATCAAGTACATACAAGTCATTTTTTAAATGTTGTAGTTTGTCTTGAAAAAATGTTACGAGTACATCATCTATCAACAATTACACAGGTTCTGTTTCCATATTGCGGATTTTGGTTACGTAATATTATTTTCTAGATTTCACGTTGTGAATATGATGGGATGTCTGATGGGATGTTTCTAAAAATCCATCCTCTGTAAAACGTCTTCTCTAGTTGTCCTGCATATGTATTCGCTAATGAAGCTGTGTGTTCTGAGCCGGGATCTCTACATTTCTGTATGAACCAGCTTAGAGGGCTAAAGACAGCTTGTGTTTAAATTGAGTGTAAGGCAATTTATGCTTCTAAAGTCATGGTCAGCATTTATTTTTGTACTGTGCTGTAAACTTGTTCTGTGCCAAGTCACATTATTTTATAGCGTTTTTATAGCGTTATTAAATACGGTGTTACTGTAGTTTACTGAGTCCCATGTCACATGGTCTGTGATTGAAACCTGTAGAACCGGTTTAATTCGTCACAGCCAGCACTCTTCAGGTGTGAGGGTCTTCTGCTCAGAATGAAACACTAAAATGTTTGTGTATATTCTAATGGTAGTAGGGGCAGGGTGTGTGGGAACAGGTTTGGTTGAAATTGCATTGGAGATCTATGTTCTTCACACCTGAAACATTATCTCTGAAAGCATTTTCTTCGCAGTTTAACCGATCTTGTTACAGCATGTTACAGTTTACTATTTTTAACCATATTAATTTTAAGTGCTTAATGTAAAATCTTGTAAAAATATATTTTCATTGTTCAAATATACATTAAGTCTGACTATCATATAATAAGTTAAATACAAAACTAAAGAAAAAATAGGGTTAAATATAATTCAAAATATTTTGCTAACAATGTTAACTGTTTATGAATAATGAAATGTATTAACTAAGGAGTAGGATGGCACAGTTGTTAGTATGTTTTTTGTTTTGTTTCTTTTTCATAAATACAACAGTAGTACCTGATGTCTCAGTGGCTTTCAAAATTAAATTATACATGCAAACCTGTGAACTAGAAAGATAACTAAGATATCCATCCATTATATTTCATAATATCCATGAAATATATGGCGCTGAAGTACAGTATGTGTGACGCATAAAAGACACCAAGGGATTGGGTGAGCTCCCATCACAAAAAAAAAAAACTGCGAACCTGCACTACAGCGACCATAGTACAGTATGGAGACCAAGGCGTTTTACGGGAAGAGACGGGGTGCTTCTGCCGCCCCAGCTTCCAAAAAGCGAAGGGTAAGCAAATACAGCAGACTTCATCTGAAATACGCGATTACAGCACATATTACAAGGTATTATTGCCGTTTTGAATTTTAAATTCAATTATAATTATTTCTTCGTAGCCTGTTCTTCAAGAAAACACCGCACGGGCGAAACGATCTACCACCAGGACAGTAAAAAAGAAAGCGGTAAGACGGAAAAAAAGAAAAGTTTATTTTGACTTCTGTTCTGCGACTGATGAATACTACTGTGTGACTTTATTTCTTACATGAATTATGTTATTTTGCCACAGGCCGTGGGTCTCTGCTCTCGGCCACTGGCCAGGGTGCCAACCTGTAGAAGCAGCACCTGTATGGAGACATTTTGGCAGCAGCGGGAGCATTACGATGCATTACTGGGGAGGATTGGGAGGCTAGAGTTCCAGCAGTCAAACAGTTGAGCAACTGTCTCCCGAAAAGTGCCTCTCCCCGCCGCGCAGGCTGCAATGCCTGGCGGAAGCTCTGCCCCCCGCAGAGCACACACCGCCTCAGGACACTCCATCCCGGCCTCTCAGTTCACCACCGCGCAGGAATCTGTTGATGCTGTCCCTGACGGCTATCTCCCCCCAGGAAGCACAGCGGAATTCACAGATGCCAGTGGGACGAATAATTCTCCCAGATGTCCAACTGCTACCCATCACCCAGGAGATGGAGGGGGGGTTGTACTTGCAGTGCATCAGCATAGACGGGAAAGCAAGAGCCGACCGCTAAGCCGCCCTCGTGTTTCGAAATCTTGTGACTTTTGAAATTTACTGGGGGTGGACCACGTCTGTAAATTTCGATGGGTCCAGAGGCAAAAGTGCCTTGCCTTGCAATCTCTGGGAAACCATTAGTACGATGGTGAATCGGAGATTCTCAACCCTTGCTGCGTACGACTGGAAAAGAATTTGTGATCGGATCAACGAAATGCTTCGTAGGAGGAGGCGGTCTTTTCCTCTTGTCTAACAGTCTGTCCACAAACAAAACATTCCTGTTAGACAAGAGGAATTGAAAAAAACAATTTTGTCAATGAAAACCGGTGTGTGTGTCTCTCCCTGCTGGATGTCCCTCTCACAAACTGCTGAATGAATAAAATAATTTTATTGAAAACGAGTTTGCGATTGTCTGGTATTTAAATTCTTGAGATACGTGATTCCATATTATATTCCCTTTTAATCAAATTCTAAAAGTATGCTGGTTGACTCCGGTATTGCGTTAGTTAAAGACTTCGATGCTTAAAATGTTTAGGGAGAAATGGAATACTGGTGTGTATGTTTTCTTTAAAGTACCGAGACCAGCCATATACTGTATGTTTAAGTTCCAAAATTAATATCGTTTATGGGCTTCACACACGTTGCAGTATGCTCAGGCACTAAGTAAAAGGAGATGCTTCGTATTTCTTGACTAATTTTAAAAACTAAGTTATAAATGCAGACGCTCCCTCGATGCGCTGCTCTGGTGCGTCGGCTCCTACACAGTGCCTGTCTGCCGAAAGCGTTACAATATACTAAATACTAAATACTAAATACTAAAGCCAATACTGGCTCAATGGGCTTTGACGTGCTAATGCGTTGGTTTAACAGTCCGGGTGTGGCAGGCTTCCAATGTCAACTCGACTCGATTGGAAGACAATGAACGTATTTTAGCCCTAAATGAATTAATAGCAAACATGGTTTACATAAAATACATTTTTCCAAGAAAGTTTATAATAATACGATGTATAGTTGAAATCTGAGCCTACTTTAAAAATAAAGGAAAAGCATTTTCAGAGAGCAATCACGCTGTGTTTATGTAGAACAAGTGATTAGGTTTATGAGCAATCTAATTACCTATTCGCTTAAAACGCTATATAAAATAAAGTTTATTTAGAGATGAATGATCAGTGTCGCAGTTTAAATAATGTGAGTCAGGAAACTAACACAGTGCCACCGGATTTAATAACGCAATAAAAACGCTATAAAATAATGTGACACAGTACAGCACAGTACAATAATACTGACCATGACTTTAGAAGCATAAATTACCTTACACTCAATTTAAACACAAGCTGTCTTTCTGTATGAACCTCTAAGCTGGTTCATACAGAAAATGTAGAAATGCATTAGCCTGATTATGATTAAAAAACACATAATTAAACACGCGTTTGCGATTTAAATCAGAACACGATTTAAATCAATATAAATGTTTATATTGTAACGCATACTGTCCAGCCTCCATTTCTCTATAAAAATTTACTGTTGCACACACACACACACAATAGAAGCAGGAACCGCTGTCAGAAGGGAAGATATGTTCAAAATATCGCAAATATCGATCATGTTGCGATATTTTGAAATATAAAAGTCAATTGATTGTCCATAATATCGCTTACCTATTTTTTCGAAGAAATGTTTGTTAAAATAAAAGTCCAGCACCAGCTGGATTCGAACACACAACCTGCCAGTTGGTAGTCACGCACCTAGACCAGTAGGCTACAAGACAGCTCGCATGATCAGGCAGGCGAAACAGCCCTACACAGCCCTGCCGCAGTACACGGATATAATCATACCGTTATTAAATTCTTTAGATACGCGATTCCATATTATATTCCCTTTTTTATCAAATTCTAAAAGTATGCTTGTTGACTCTGGTATCACGTTAGTTAAAGACTTCGAAGCTTACAATGTTTAGGGAGAAATGGAATACTGGTGTGTATTTTTTTCTTTAAAGTACCAAGACCAGCTATATACTGTATGTTTACGTTCCAAAATTAATATCGTTTATGGCCTTCACACGCGTTACAGTATGCTCCTATTCTTTTTATGCTCAGCTACTAAGATTTCCCTTCAGTGGTAAAATTCAATATCTACAACGGGCACAGTAAAGACGTTTACAGTAAGTCTTTCTACGACAGACCAACGGACCACGAGTGCCCCTGTCGGTCAACCAATCACGCACAGCGGTACCCCGTGTCACCATACCTGCGGTACGCGACTGTACCGCTCACTTTGAATGGCTGCATCTGTATAAAGGGATCTGAGACCATTCCCCCAAGCACAATCTCTCCAGATCCTTCAGATTCATTGGTTCTTGTACACCCCACAAGTTTTGAATGGGGTTTAGGTCAGGGGACCGGGATGGCCATTTCAAAAGCGTGATTCTGTGGTCCGTGAACCATTTCTGTGTGGATTTGGAGGTATGCTTTGGATCATTGCCCTGCTGGAAGATCCAACCACGACCCAGTCTTAGCCTCCTGGCAGAGGCAGACAGAGTTTGATCTAAAATCTCCTGGTATTTAATGGAGTCCATAATTCCATGTATCCTAACAAGATTCCCAGAACAAAAGCCCCACAACATCCCAGATTCACCACCATACTTCACAGTGGGGATTAGGTCCTTTTGACACTTTTTACACCAAACCTACCTCTGGTGTTTGGTGTAAGCTCCATTTCTGTCTCATCTGACCATAGAACCTAGTTCCAATCAAAGTTCCAGTGATGATTAGTGAACTCCAGGCGCTTATGTTTGTGGTTTGATGACACCAGAAGCTTTCTTCTGGCAAGCCTTCCAAATAGTTTGTTGGCATGGAGGTGGCATCTTATTGTAGTTTTGGAGACTTGGTGACCCCAGGATGCAACCAACTCCTGCAGTTGTCCAACTGTGATCCTTGGAGAAAGTTTTGCCTCTCGAACCATCCTCCTCACTGTGCAGGGGGGCAAAATACACTTGTGTCCTATCGAGGCAGGTTCACCACAGCTCCAGTTGTTTGAAACTTCTTAATTATTGCCCTAGTAGTGGAGATGGGTATTTTCAGGTGTGAAGCTATTTTTATAATTTTGTTCATAAGAATTTTTTAGGGGTGCCAATAAGTGTAACACGCTTTTGTTTATTATTATAAGGATTTTTTTTCTTTGAATGATTTTACATTACTGAAAAGTTAGATTTCTGTCATATTTTCATTGTAAGATCAAGCTGATAAACAACAAAGACATTTTTTCATAGCCTTTTTTGTTCATTTTTAGCAGGTGTGCTAATAATCCTGGAGGGCACTGTATGTGTTTTGAGCTGCTTATTCAGTGGTGGCACAAATTAATTATGCAGAAAAGAGTGTAAATTCTGATTAAGAGATGTGTTCTCTTCTAGAGAATTTCCATTATACATACTATATATTGCATCATATATGTAGACATATATGTGTGGTTTTATGTAGTTTTTGTATTTAAGCCGCACACTTTAAGGAGAAAATCTACGTGTTCTATGTAGCCATTTAATCTGTGCTCCAAATGCATTCCACATCAGGATCTCTAGCTTAGCACATCTGTGATTAGTATTTGTCACATTCCAGTCTCAAACTTCTTCCTTCCAACATAAGAGATCAGGATTTTTCTTGGATCCAGGGCTTGCTAATAGGGATTTTATGTATTATATACAGTATTCCATTCTTTTTAGGAAGATGATAGACATCTTTAATGTCAAGGATGCTTGTCTTTATCAATACTGAAACCATAAGTCTCAGGTCATCTTCCAATACCTAATGAAATAGTCTCACGCTTTAGGAAACTTTAATGTTTGCCATTTATGATTCACTATAATGAGTATGTTTGATTCATTAAAAAAAATATAAAACATACAGTATGTTATGTTTTGAAATACTAATTTTATACATGTTTACTTTGCTAAAGAATCATCAAATGTTTGTGTAATTGTAGAATTTGTATTAGAGAGCTGTGTACATATAGTCTTAAAGCTAGAAGAACACAGTAAGTTTAACATTTGCTGTTAGATCTCTTCAGATAACAATTATAAGATTCTGAAAAGGTATCAGAACTCAGAGAAAAGACATGCTCCATCCACACTCCCACTCAGTGAATCTAGCATAAGCTCTAGATATAGCTTACATAGTCCTGAATTAAGAAAGTTATTTTTAGAGAAAAAAAGTTATATTGTGATTGATATTTTTTTAAATGTCAGTGTGACAGAGTCATCTATCGCTGGAAAAAAAGAACAAAACTTTACATAAACTAGTCCTAGGGGTAAAATAACATTGAAATTGAAAATCTCAGTAAGGGACACACTATAATGTGTGAAGTGAGATTCAGCAGACATTCATCAGAGTTCATTGAGCTCTTCTTCATTCCACCTAACATCACTAAATCCCTTGATGTTGGAGAATTCTTTACCATGTTTGCTTCAATAAAAACAGTTTGTCAATTTAGAAGGTGGAAGGATTATCTCTGTATTAAAGCTTTGGTCCAGACTCATTCTTAGTACCCTTTGCCTGCATGCACCATGAACCATGGATGTAGTCAGGGCAGTTTGGCTTCCAAAAAAAGAGATCTATGTGGTTTCATGATGGACGTTTATAGCAAGGGCCTCGGCTATAACTCTGGCTGCCTTTACTTGTTGGTGAGTACTGCTTTTTTAGCATAAGTGAATCTGCTGGCATTCTGAGAAACATACTGTAGGTATGTGTGTAGTACACATCAGGTTTTTGCAGGCAGTACAAAGGTATTTCAACAATACCTTATATTTACCATATACTTCATATAGAAATTACTCTACTTTGTGTATCTGGATATGTCTTGCGAAATAGGGTTGGGAAGGAGTAACATCTTTAAATAGGTAGATTTCAGGGGGAAAAAGTACACAAATACATTTGTAATTTAAAAAATAGCACTCATTTAGTGCATATCATTCCCCCAAAAAAAACACAAAATAAAAGCTTCTCAGAGCTTCTTAATAGAAATTTTCTCTATTCGATTGCTTGACCACTAAGCTGCTTAGTGGACTTCACAATCCAAAAGTCACTCCCAGGGACCAAAGTTTCTCTCAAAACTGTCTTCTCGAAAACTTCCCTGTCCACAGAGCCATCCAGCAGCCGTTCACCTGTTCTCTCTCAGTTCCCTGTCCCACTGTTTCCATACACTAGAGTGGCTCAGCCCCAAGTACTGTATGAAACATTCTGGAAGCCTCATCTTCCTGGTCATCAACTAATCAATTGCCTTCTTCCAAGTGGTCAGATGACTAAGGATGGCATGTCATTCTCTATATCTTTTTGGGGAATTTAATTCAGAATATTTTGTCAACTTGCTGTTTTATTGTAATTCATGCTTTATTACAACTCATACTGAGACAGAAGAGAAGGATCTGAATCGGTGAGCTCAGGTCTGTCCACTCAGGGCAGTGCATAAGCACTCCATAAACCATGAAAATTATCATTCTGCATGTGGTGTTCAGAGAAACCACCATCACCTGAAGTGAGGTGATTTCTTTCTCTATATAAAACAAGACAGAGAGCATATATTCCCAGAAAGTTAGAATGGAAAAGGCTTGGGTCTTGAGAATTGTAAAGTCTGTTCAACTAATACAGGAAATACACTGAGGTTTGATGTGTCAGACTGTCAAAAGACTACTTAAGTCTCGACTTCTGGCCAAACAGGATCCATGGGTAATTTAAAAATTACTTTAACAGCTAAAACAGAAAATTGGAATGGTGAAGAGTTCATCTTTGACCTACTTAGTAGACATTTTCCCAATAAACCTCTCTATCAATACTGCCAGGCCAAGCTGTTTACCCCAGCCACAAGCTCAAAAATACCAACATTAAACTTTCTTTCTGAGACACACAAACTAAACTCTCTGCAACATACAGTAATACCGTGTTTAACTTCCTTTTTCCTTTGGTGAAAATATTAAAAGCAAAAAAAGTCCATCTCCAGACTACAGATCAGAACAACCACTGGAAGTTTCCAGTTTTGTCTACTAGCAACTAGTCGAGTGAGTGCCAGGGAACCGGCAGGTAGTTTTCCGAGAATCCTGTGCCTAGCTGTGAATTTTGCGTGATGCAGAGGCAAACGATCCAAAATCGTAATCCAGAAGCAAGTCGATAGGAGAAGCTAGAGATCCATTAACCAGAAAGAGCCGAGACAAACCGAAAAGACAATCCAAAAGGCGAAATCCAAGAGCCAAGATCGAAAAGGGAAAAGTTAAGTCCAAAAGCGGGAAATCCAACAAAACAAAAATGCACACTAGAAAACTCTAAAGGAGGCTTTTCAATAGTGAGCATGGTTTGGTGAGTGAGGGAACCTTAAATAGTGAAGGGAGAGGGAAATGGTTGGATAATTGGTTCAGGAGTGTGAATCTGTGGAATCTGATGCCTGTGAGAATATGACAGGTTCAGTTAGGAATGAGAATGTGAAACAGTGGGTTTGGGAATGTAATGGGGTTTGTGCGGGGTGTGACAGTGAGTGAGGGTGGCAGGGAATTTCCTACAGTATAGTTTCCTGGAAAATATACTGTAGTTCACGTTAGAGCTGCCATCTTATCTGAACCTTAAAATTGTCAAATAGTGTAACGTTGAAACAATGACAATTTTAAACCCAATATACAGTATATGATCAGAAATAAGACATAAATGGGACATCCAGTTTTACTTGGTTAATCGAGTAACTACAGTTTATCAATCCATTTTTTTATGTGGAAGATAGGATGGCATTCTAAAAAGTGCATTACTAAATGCTATATATTGTTCTGAGAAAGTTTTTTTTAGGGCTCAGCTTTTAAAATTAATAAATTAGGGTTCACAGATAACGGCATCATCATCTGTGGTATCCTAGCAACAGAACATATTCTGTAAACCCAAGGTTGTGAGATCCAGGAACAGTCTATGTAGGGTCCTGAGTTCACCAATAAGTGGAGGACTTAGAGATGCTTATGAATACCAAATTAAGTGAATCACTCATCTACTGTAAGTGTGGTACCAGGCATTTCAGTAGAAATAAATACATTTATATAAATAGAAAAACAGAGAAAATCACCATAAACAATGCAGAATTTCAAAATTGAGTGAGATGCTTGCATGACAATCAACATTACTCTCGAAATGTATTCATAGCCTTGATGAGATAGGAAAAATAAATATCACAGCAAGATATACAGAATAATAATGTCGCTTGCTTAAAAAAGTCTAAAAAACACAGTAATCTTGCATTGCACAATACAGTCATATTTGTCATAAATTGTAAGTCCAGAAAAAGTGTCATATTTATTCAAAACCATCTAGTTATTATTTTGTAAATCCTCTTCTGGCAAATGATTGCACTGCCTTAGTGCCTTGTGTATTGTGCTCGTGCACAGTATGAGGTTCTGGCACTTAAGCATTCATCTGAACATCTGAACATGAATCCATACTGAATTGCTCTATGCCCTTCAGACCCTTTGGTTTCTGTGTATTAGTGTGTTTTATTTGTATTCTGCCATCCCTCTATTGGGACTTTTGTAAATAGAGTTACAAAGTATGAGAGGAAATGCTTGCATACTTAATTATTTGTGACTGGTTATACTGTAAATGTGGTTATATGACTACAGAGGTGGACTTGTTGAAGTTTTATAATAAGCAGACACCTTTCTGCCTGTTTCAGATGTTTTGAAAAGATTACTGAACAAATGACTGGATGATTTTAAGGCTAATATTCACAAAATTCATTTTTAGTACACATATGTGTAAAAGCACCTTTACTAGCAATGACAACTGCTGTGTCACTATGTCATAGAAAAATAACCCCAATCAGATTTCAGTAGTCTTCCAGCAATGTAGTCTAAAAATTATATTGTAGCAATCAGCTTCCTTTTTTCAAGATTTAGAACATTTTTTCCCCTTCCTTGATTTCTAAGTACATTTATTTAAAAATATACGAATTAGTACCATGGTTAATTTGGATAATTAGGTGTGCATGTTATAGTTTAATACAACAAATTTTTAAGTAGTTTATAAAATGTAAACATAGTATGAATCAACTGAATGCTGGTGGGTATAATGTTTTTTTTCAAGTTTCTAGAAAGGTTAAGAATTTATTTTAAATTCTAGTGCTAAATCACTGTAAATGTGATGAAACAATACCAATTGTAGATATGTTTGTTACAATATTGCTTCATTATAGATAGTTGTAATATAATCACAAGGTTTTAGAAAAAGCCAAAGGAAATTGAAATCACCTGAATGAAGAATATGGTGCTTGAGCACACAGCTCCATGGGTAACGTCCTAGGGCACTTATATTACATTTCTATTTGCAAAGCTCAGTGAAGTTTATTTATGTGCTTAATTATTAATCACAACCAATTACACGCTGTTAAAAAATGAGTTCCGGGGTTGTGTATTGGCAAAAATAGATACAGGCAAACAGATGACTGAAATTCTACTGTATGTCAACAACAAAGGAAAGGGCCAACTTATCATTTAACTTTGGCATTCTGCACTGTTGAATTATCCATGCCCCCTGACCTTTCCTTCTTCTGTTTTACTAGATGTCTTAAAAAAATGCATCTTACGTGGATAGGTTTAATACTGATTCAATCACAAAGCTTGATAAAAAGTCTGTATTTGTAATAGTATTTCTAGTTTGCCATTCTTTTCCTTCTCTGTACACTTCTACTATTTTTTTATTTATTATTTAGATGACTTATGATCCCATCAAAATTTTGATGCGTCTCAGTATAAAAAATGTACCAGGGTAGATGTTTTCTGTTTCATCTGACATTCAAGCATCTTGTCAAGTCCTGACGCTGTACCTGTTTCTTTACAGTGCCTTGCAAACGGATTCAGACCACTCCTATAGTGTCCCTGCTGGCATTACAAATTACAAAATGACACATATTTATTTTTTAACATTCTATTTTAGAAATGTTCAAACTGAAAACTTTTAAGAGCATAGTAAGTTACTGTAAATGTCACAATAAAGAGAAAAAAATGAAATTATATTGATTTCATAACTATTCAGACTTGTGAACACAATATTCATACCAGCTTGACAAAATTTAATTTTTAGCAATTGTTTTTGGCAGATTTGCACAAGCTCTCTCAAGTTGCTTGAAGATCACTTACAGACAACAGTTTTCAAGTCTTTGAAAAAATCAAGGTTTTCAGGTCAGTTTCTAAATAGGATTATAAGAAAGGACTTTGGTTCAAAGACTTTCTACTCAAGAACTCAAGGACTTTCCACTCAAGGAGATTTGGTTTTTATTCTTAAGCCACTACAGTGAAAGAAACAACCCAGGCCAATTGGGTTTTGGTAAGCAAAAGTTTTTAAAAATGTTCAAAGATTTTACATATTTGAAGACAAAAATGTACCCAAACACTAAGACAAATTATGAAAGAATTATAAGGAGATAAATTGAACAGTAAAATTAATGATACAACCCACACAGTCGCATCAGATGATATAATGTAGGTTAAATATTTTGAACACCAAAAAGGTTTAACATTCTTGTTCTGTATAATCAACAACACTACTTAGTCAATAAATAAAATGACAAAATCTACACAATATGGAGCTACCCTGTTTATTCACTGCCTTTTCATCCTACTTTACATCTTATTTGATTGCTTTTAGTATAGTGGGTGCCTCACAGATGAACATGGAAAAGATTCTTAAAAACAGGTGTCCACACTGTCCATCAGAGTTTTTGGTTGCTAGTAGGTAAATGATCTAAAAATCCCATTCAGTCAGTCCTTGAACGATACCAGAGGGGGTTTCCAAGCTACCACATACCTTTGTGCAAAACATGCTTCCTGGTCTCAGTTATAAATGGTAATCCAAGAGTTTCCTCAAGTGTCTTCCAGCTCACATTTCATTCTTGGCTATGAAAAATATCAATGGGTTGACATTTTGATAATTTTGAATAATTTAATGAGATCTGTAGTGTAAAAACATTTACTTCTTTCATCCTCACAATAGAGAGATATTTAAGTCCAGAAATGTGCTGGGTGTTCTTCTCTGTTTCTAGAGCAAATTTTCAGAAATTTGTGCATGATATTCTAAATGTGCTGAGACTAGTACTTTGTGGCTTTGTGTAATTTTAACAAAACATCCCTTGATTTAAAATTCACACTTGTATCCATATATCCTAACATTCTTTCTACAGTATTTCTTCACTACATTGTCTAGAATAAACAAAACATGTAACACAAATATTTCCATAGGTTCTTGAAGCTCACTGAAGACCATTTTATACATGCAGTTTCTGTTTTTGAAACATGTACATGTACTGTACCTGCCTGTAATATTCTACATTAAAAACTTTGTCTTTTCTATGTTGAAAAACCTTTACT
Organism: Lepisosteus oculatus; assembly: GCF_040954835.1. Classification (NCBI taxonomy): domain Eukaryota; kingdom Metazoa; phylum Chordata; class Actinopteri; order Semionotiformes; family Lepisosteidae; genus Lepisosteus; species Lepisosteus oculatus. The sequence goes on from NC_090701.1 coordinate 31,047,895, forward strand.
TGTTTTAACCTGTGTTTCAGTTCAGTATACTACACTTCATAATCTGTTCTTTCACAATTGTTTTATAAATTGCTTACTTTCTTCTTTCAGTTATCTTAATTGGTTTAAGTATTTGGGTCATTCTTGTCCTTTCTTTTGTTTACTTACAAATAGAATGATCATGTTTCCTGTGTCAAGCAAAATATATTTATAATGCTATCATCTATTTTCTATTGATTCCATATCTAATTTTTTTCTATTTCTCTTAAGCACTCTTCCTTCATATTCTCTGAAGCTCATTCCTGAACTTGCACTGAACTCAGGTACATGTACAGTTTTAAAGTATATGACAAAGCACGTCATAATGTGATTGCAGTTCTGTAATGGTTCTCTTATTAATGTTTTTTTTTTTTACTTTGTCTTGATGAAAAGACCTGATCAATACAGGTATGCCCTCTAGTTGGTATTCCAAGAAAGGAGTGATTAGATATTATTTCATTTTCAGATACTGACTTTCCTATTAGGTTTTTCACATATCTCTGTGAAGAAAGATACAATATTCCATGAAAACCACTTTTTTCCCTTTACACATACATCCTTGATTTCATTTCATTGAATTATTATCCATCTTTGAATTTAGTGTGTAGTATGCTCTTACTACTATGGCTTTTGAATATTGTTTGATTGTTTAACTCATACCCAGCATTCTGAGACCATTTACAGTATTTATTGAGATTTAGTTCTTGTGAATAATGTATAGAGGTACTCCTTTCTCTCTTCCATATTTCATAATAGAAAGCTACTGTGTGTATCGACTAAATTTTTACTCGTCGCCACAGCTCTATGTTAGAAATGTTTCAATTAGTTGAAACATTTTAATTACATGATAATACATTTGCCTCTATTAATTGCATTGTGTTCCTATTACTCTCGGCATTAATCTAAGAATTTTAGTTCCTGGTTCTATGATGTATTATTTTTTCTCCAGAATTCTTTTTTGACTTTACTCCCTTTCAAATTTCCTAAAGTTTCTTCCCTTTCCAGTCTAAATGTTTTTGAAACTCTTTGTGGGTTCTTACTCCTAGCGTACAGATTTCCTCCTTATTTGTAGTCTACCATATATGTTTGTTCAGATGGTCTTTGCCATTGAAAGGTTTCTAATTGCTGAGAAAACAGAAGCATTTTATGTGTAATATATTTTGTTGATGGATTAATGTGAGAAATTGTTCACCTTTGCATGGTGCAGATAGGATCTTTGAGAAGTTCACTAATAAAATCTAAATAAATATGCAATAAATATCCAAAATAAATACCCAATATCAAAGATATACCTGAGATGTAGGTAGCAATAGATCACAGATGGACAGCGAGATTGATTGTTAGGTCTAATTTTTTCTCTTGGTCTTCATTGGGTGCATTTGCATTATTATGCATGGGAATAAGTGCTAGTTACTCTGGTGATGTGATACTGAATAACACAAGTGAGTGTGAAATGCAGCTTGGACCTTTGTGTTGAATTGGCATGCACAGTATTTTTTAAATTCAACTTTAAATATTATTAACTGTAAACTCTATTAAGATAGTTGTGATTGAAATCTGTTTAATGATTCCCTAAATATTATCCCGTTTTTAATTGAAAGATGCCTATAAATCCTTCTTTGAGCTGGGATGTGTTCAACATTCATATTGTCGGTATCTGTCTATCCATGACCAAACATTGAAAGCGGGGAGTAGAACCATTGGCCGTAAATATGGAATTATATTTTAAAAGTAGAGCATTAGATTAAGCTTTTAGACCGGAAATGGAATGATAATAATGCACATTATAGTAATAATCCCTCTCTTCATTTTCCCTCTTTGTGTGTGCTATACAAATTCATTCCCAGCTAATAGACACCACACAATTCAGTCTTTATCTCTCTTTGAAAGGGGTTCTTTTTGTTTCACAATATCATAAGAAATGACAAGTAATGACTTAAAATTTGGTTTGAGATGCTTAAGTTGTACTTTTTGCAGTAGTGTCTAGACAGTAATTATGTATTTTTATTAAATGTAGGTTCTGACTTTCGTATTTCTTCTTAATGCCTTACAGCCATTTTGCAATATTTGATGTCATGAATCAAAATTATCAGACTGTTGGCATTTTTTGGTTCACCTCTTTTACAGTATTTACCCTTTCATTTTAGACATTTATTGATAAATCTGAGAAAGCATTGCAAATCACTTTTCAATTTCACCAATGAGTTGGTCTCATTGATATTTTAACTGCGAGAACAACAAAATGGAAAGAAGTGAAACTGTTTTAATTATTAATGCATACCAGGAGACTATATTAATAGTATATAGAAACTGTATTTTCATGCATAAATTAATCTATTATCACAATTCTTGGGAAATGGAACCATCTAAGAATTTCTCATTTGTATATAGCAGGTCACAATGTGATACGTCCAAAAACCAGAAACAGAAATTTTACTATGTACACACTGTGTGATTAAGTAATTAGTTAAATATTCATATCCAGATATCACACAAACTACATGTTCTTAAAATGCCACCTTAATGCTGGAGAGTGCTCCTTGTAGGATTCATCAGTCTATCCATCTGTCTGTCTATCTTCTCATAAACTCAAGAGAAATACAAACATTGTAAAGAGTTTATTTGCCCACCTAACCTGTTTGGTTTTTAGAAGCTAACTAAAAATGATTTCACCCAGCTACTGAATTTGTTGACAAAAGCCAGTGCATGAACTTCAGGAGCAAAGCTCTAGTGCTTGTTCTAGACTTCATACTCCAAAATGTGAAAACAATGTTGTGTCTGCTGAAGGTTCAGCTCAATTTTTGTCTACTGGACAGTTGTTTAATAATACTATATATATATAGAATATAATAGTAATACGAAATGCAGCACTTGATTGTAACTATCATTTTGTTCTAATTGTTATTGTTGTAACAGCAAGGCTTATTATAATAAGATGAATTAAGTATTAAGAAAGATTTCGGATAATCTTTCTGTTGCTTTTAACAGAGAATGGCCCTGGTGTAGCTTCACTCCACTGATTCAATCCTTTATGAAAAAAACAAAGATGGCCTTCCCATTTAGCAGCATGTCTCTAAAATAGACCAGGAAATCATAGACCCCCATCATAGATTGGGTCCGTCTCGACACCTCTTGTGAGAAAGTGCCACTCAGTGTCTTTTTGTCTGCAACCCCAGAGGGATTCATCTAGAGTGAGGTCTTAACTGGAGGTTACTTGTCAATCATCCAGAGCTGCCGAAACAATGAAGAACCTGTGTAATGGGGAAAGATATTACATCTGATGAAGTCACAGCCAATGCCCAGTCGTGGCAGTATTATACAACTCTCTCACTTACTCACTCTATCAATTCTCTCTCTTCCTTTAAAGCTGGCAGCCTCACATGAACTAATGAACTGCTTGACTGTCACCAATATTATCCAAGCTTCAAGAAATACCAGGCTGAAAGAGAGTCAGTCTGTTTGTAAACAGAGTTCTGCCCAAGACTTTCTTTAAAATGACTTGTGACCCATTTGTGATTTTGCCTGATTAATAATTACTAATTATTACTAATATTAATTACTAATAAACTCATAATATACAGTAGTTGTATTATAATAAATAAATATTTATATATATTCAGAAGTATATGCTATACCCTGTTACGATAGCTAACCCCTCCTCTTAAGGGCGCTCCAGCCCTTCCTTGTTTGCACCTGTTCCCTATTCCCACTCCTTCTTAAAAGCCAGACCCAGACTTCACTTCGCGTTCCTCATTGAACTCTGCTTCGTGAGAGCCCGGGGTCGTGCTGCGTCTGGCTCTGTTATGGTTTTAACCTTCTGTTACTGATTCCCTGCACCGCCGGTCCCGACCAGGCTCATGCTTTTAACCCTTGGATGGATCTCCTGGCCTTGGACTCTAATCTTCCGTTTGGATTCCTCCGTTTGGACTTTGGCTTTGTTTGTTCACCCGGACTCACTTCCCCAGGACACCTGCTCACCTCGGACATGCCCCCCTGTATCCAGACCCTTTCCTGCATGACTTTCTCCCTAGTGTATCTTCACAATTCTGGATTGCGTCGTCTGCATAGGGCCCAGAAAGAACTGCTTCGTGACATACCCCAGGCAAATGAACAATTTCAGTCCACCTTTGTCTCACTTGTGACTGGGCCTGTGTCAGTCCTTGTACACAAACTGTTGCCACTCAAGATTGAAGCTCAGTGGATTCCTTTCACTTTTTTTTTTCCAATGCCGAGGGTGCCCAGCTGACAGATTGAAAATGGCCACTACAGCTCCAACTTAAGTCTGTATCCTTGTAGGAATTTCAAACTCTCCATAAACAGCCCCGCCAACATGTTGCATGAGTTTCATGTCCACATGGTAAATCTAAATGTTTTTGTAAAATTTAGTTAAAAAATATATTTGATTTCATAAATACAAATTTATATTACATGTACATGAAACTGATTTAATTATAAGACTGACCATAATTAGTGTTATAAATATCTTTGTGATAATTGAGTGAATGACCAGCTGTTTTAAGACAGATAAATTCACACGCAGTATACTGTTACTCTTATTGTTTTTTGTGAAAGCGATGTATATTGGTTGTGTTGCATTAAGAAAATTCTATATTACATACTTTGAATCTGTGTGCTGATATTACTTTCTGTTTTCTCCAATTGATTTCTAGTAGCCATAAAACATAAAAGAATTGTAAATTCTTGCAATTTACAGTTCCATTTACTAATTGTTCCAGTAAATTCAAACCATCGCACCATTGTTTTTTTCTTGATGTCATCGTTCACGAAATGAATTTCAAATTTCTCATGTATTTCAAAACATAGTTTTGATATTGTGGGGCTATTTCAAATATATTTGTTTACCTGACATACGTAGAAAGAGAAGTGCTCTCTATAGTTCTGACAAATTGATCAATTGATGCACTGTCAATGTTCTTCTTGTGATCCAGTGTTACAAAGAACCACACTCAAAAAAGCTTAATAACTTGATGAAATGGATGAAAGATCCTACATTTTATTCAGTTTTGAGTTCTAATTTCAACAGGCTAATACCTATTTTCTTAATTTTCTTTCCAGTTTAAATAGTATATAGAAGTCACACATTTCATTAAATGTTACATATTGATGCTTCACAAATTTACAAATCCTTGTCACAAGAGGTTGAAAATGCTTGTTTTGCTTACTGCACAACTTTGAAACTGCAAAACTAGGAAGCATTCTATACTCTGTAATACATACAGTATTTATAATTATTTACAGAACTACTGCTTTTATTTCTGTTAATCTGAATTATTATTTTTCTTGTTGAAAATGAGTAAATACTGTATGTCATGATTTCTTAAATGTAGCTTTAAATTATTCATCAATGCCAAAATTCATTTGACAAAAAAAACAATTTTCCCCTTCAAGTTTTTCTGTATTGTGATTGTTTCAGTGACGTTACTACTAGTACTTTTCTCAATTACGTAGGCACATGTGTATGTTTATCCTGTTTCTTACAAACATTAATTACTGAAATTGTAGTTGTTTGGTTGGGATCTGGAGTAATGTTCGTCAACTCAGTTTAGTGCAGAGCTAGCTCTACTAAATATTATTATATTATCAACTTCAAGTCATAACTACACCATTGTGTAATTATTCATAAAGTTATTAATATACAAAATACAATATATTCAATTTATTTATACACTATGTATTTATATTTTTCTTGTTACAACAAAAATAAATCCCCTAAGTGAGAGACGCAAAGAAAGAAAGATCACCTTATTGGCCATATACAATTTTCTTGTATTAGGAATATGTCTTTTCTCATACCCCAGTTTGCTCTCCATGAGACACACAGACAGGGAGAGAACAGAGCACAGTGTCAGCTATTTATACTGCACCCCTGGACCAGGTGGGGTTAAGGGCCTTGCTCAGGGGCCCAACAGAGTAGGATTCCTCTGCCGGCAACAGGATTCAAACCGGCAACATTCCAGCCACAGGTACAGATCCTTAGCCACAGAGCCACTGCACCGCCCCACTATATGCCCTTTATAACTTTTTGTATATGTAATAATAGAAAAAAAGATATAATTACAAATAAATAATATAACATGTATATAATTAGAAATGAATTATGTAATTATTTTTATATATGTAATTAAGAAATATTTTTTCTCACATACTTACTCTCACATATCAATGCTCATGAAGAGTCTCTTCATACAGAGGGCATCATGCATGGACAGTATATGTCATCCATGTGAGGCATATTTTTATATTTTGAATAAATGTTACATTTTTAATGTACTGTACAACAATACAATAGATTTTCTACTTGGAAGACAAATTAAAATGGTAATTAATGAGATTAAAAATAATTGGAACCTTTTTCTTTATATTGCAGCACTGTGACTCGCGCAACCCTAAAAAAAGCAAAAATGAAAATGATTATTTCTATATAAAATGCACACCATAGCTCAAGTGAATTTTACTATGCCACTTACTACTCTGTTTTACAGAACTAGGGCCTCTTAAGTTTAGTCTGGAGGTTCCCAAAAGCATAGGACTCTTAATTTCGGTAAACAACTTGGTGTCCATGACAAAAAAGGAACTTAAACCTTAATTTAAATTCTTAAACCAGGAAAAAAGTGGTTAAAGAGACAATTTTATAGAAGAAGAAGCTCTGTATCACAAATACAAAGCAATCTGGCTAAAGGCTAAATGTGGAAGTCAAAATTTAGCTTTCATTTATGTTTGGACAAGAGGCTATTCCTAATACCTGGTTTATAATAACTGTCAGTTTTATTATTTCAGAGTTAAATCATGATTTAAAACCTGTGCTTAATTTTTGCTGAAGGCCATCTTATCTCTCAATTTTAGACTGTCCGTGCTCCAGGGCCTCTATGTACAGCACCAGCACTTCTTCGTGACATGAAAAGTTTAACATGCGCATTAACAATTTATAAATACCTTAAAATATTCCTGAAGAATAAATTAAAAACTAAGCAGGATGCAGAGACGCATGATTTGTTGCAATGACAATGTGCTGAAAGACACTACATCTGTAGTGACATCCACTATGACCTCCAATGCTCCAGATCTAAAAAACACACTCAGGAAAATGGTTGTGGAGCATCCTTGAACCAAGATAAATTTAGTCACATCTGAAATTTTGGGAAAAAAAATACGAAAAGGGTCACCCTCCGTAATAATCAATTTCAGTCTAAAGAAATGTCCACCACCAATAACCTTTTCTTTCTGTTTTGCATTTGTATGCCTATAAATTCAACAAAACATCTTTGTTTTTAGGAAGAAATCTGTTTGATTACTGTACAGTCCCAAAATCTGGGCGTAAGGCTAGATGCAGCTACTTATTTAAACAATAAAATGTGTTGGAGACATGCTTATACCCTTTTTTAAAAAAAAAAGTTTATATCATTGTTTTATAAAAATAATGAAAAAGACATGTCCAAATTCTAGACATACAGTACAATATAGATTGTTTAATTATATATTTTTTCAAAACCTGAATGCTTTAAGTAGAGACTTCTAAGGCTAAGATAAGATAATGTCACAACAAACAAATGAGACAAAAATGAGATACTGTATGTGGATTGCATAACTATTCAGAGCTGTGAAATTAATATTTGGTGGAAGCACCTTTGATACTGCTGCAAGTCTTTTTGTAAGTCTCTACAAACTATGTACACCAGCTTGGTACAACTGCTGTCCATTCTTCTTGATATATTTGCTCTAGCTTAGTGATCACTGTTGGACAGCAGTTTTCAAGTCTTTGCACAGATTCTCAATAGGATCCAGTTCAGAACTTTGACTGGGCCACTCAATTACATTGTAGGGGTTTTGTGATTTTACTGAGACAATTATTAATTGTAGCAGTAATCATGAGATGATTTGTTATGATTTTTAGACAATAAATCGTCAGAACAACTACAGATTCAGCCATTCAAAATGGGCGGGGTATTTCGCGGTATACCCCGGTGGGCGTGTCGCAGTATCATGCAGTATCACAGGGTTAATCGCGTCATTTGATGTCATGCCGGAAAGTATCCGGCATCACCTTGTAAAACCGCCAGGAGGAGCAAATAAAGCTTAACCTCTCATATACAGCATTTGAGCTTTTAAATTTAATAATAATAATAATAATAATTGCTTACACTTATATAGCGCTTTTCTGGACACTCCACTCAAAGCGCTTTACAGGTAATGGGGACTCCCCTCCACCACCACCAATGTGCAGCATCCACCTGGATGATGCGACGGCAGCCATAGTGCGCCAGAACGCTCACCACACACCAGCTATCAGTGGGGAGGAGAGCAGAGTATTTAAACTGTGTATTACAGCATGTTAATCATCAGTCATTAAAAAGTTGGTATATTTTATGAAAGCAAGATTGCTCAGTTGGACAAAAGTACACAACCTACCTTTATCAGAAATATTTATGCATCAAAGCCTTTGCCGAAGATATTACTAATAGTATTAATAATGAATGACTTTGGACAAGCTGTAAACTCAAAGTATAATTTCTTTAGCACATTTGTACAAGCACTTGGAATCTGTCCAAGTCCCACTTTGTCAGGCATTTTCTTTTACTGCAACGGACATAAAAATGCCCTTGCTTTTAACAGAGCGTTTCATAATTTCTAACTACGAAAATTATTTAAACTGCGACACTTATCATTCAACCAGCGCTCAAAATATCACAAGGATCCTCAAGAGCACAGCAAAGACTGTATTAAAAGATACTTGTAACAGATACATGAGAATCCAGGCTTTTTTATCAACACTTTCTTTTCCATATACCAGATATTATGGAACCACTTCAGAAGGGTGCCAGTCAGATTCCAGGAATCGGTACTTTAAAGAAAAAATACACACCGGTATTCCATTTCTCCCTAAACATTTTAAGCATCAAATTCTTTAACTAGCATGTGAAATAGCGTGTAAAAAAGTGGTAGTTTTAAGATTTTCTGCTAATACAATATGGAATCGCGTATCTAAAAGAAATTAATAATGATATGATTATATTCGTGTACTGCGACATTTCTTTGAAAAAATAGAATAGCAATATTATGGTCAATTAATTGACTTTTATATTTTTAAATATCACAACATGATAAATCACGTTTGATTTAAATCGCAAACGCGTGTTTAAATATATGTGTTTTTTTATTCACAATCAGACAAATGCAACATAAATTACTATCTTTGTCTTCTAAGTATCTTAATAAACTTTCAGCATAGCTTTCTCCCCGTTTAGGTTTATTTTTCTTGGGATCTTGGGATCAAACGTGGAAAGATTAGATTGTAATCGTTTTTATTTTTTAAATACATTTTGTATCTGAAAGCAAAGTAAATACCCAACACTGATTGTACCCATATGTCATGCTAATAAAGCACCTTGAATTGAATTAAGAGAGAGAGAGAGAGAGAGAGAAAGGGGGGGGAGGGCGAGGGCAAGCGAGCGAGAGAGCACAGCAAGGACAGACAGGCAAATAAGATACACTCCACAGACATTCACAACAGCGACATATCATAAAACGTTTTCACATATAGTTAAATTATTATTTGTTTTTCAGGAAGTTAAAAAATCACTTGAATTACTTATCCAGAATCTCTAAATAAAATTATTTTTCAAGCAATGCAACTAACGTCGGGCAACGAAAAATCTTGTCAGTCAGCTCTTTTTTCTCTATTTGAATTGTGGCGATTCAAACAAGCTGGGAAAACAAGTGGTCTCAAAGTCTAATACTACAGTCATGATGCTTCAACAACAGATGACAATTCCCTTAGTCCTTCCTTAGTCTTTCTGAAATTGTCAAATTATGAGTGAATGAGTGACTATTCATTGTTATTAAAATGACCTAAATTTGATCATGATGTGATATTTATAAATATAAATTTGTTTGGTGCGAGTGAGGTTTTATTTAATCTCTGACCCAGGGAAACATTTGATTTTTTCAAAGAAATGTTTGTTAAAAAAAAAGTCATGACTCCAGCAGGATTCGAACATTCAGGGTGTGAGTTGGGAGTCCAGGAACCTAACCCACAGCGCCACCATCAAGGTCACATGCAGAGTGCTGAAAAAGCACTACAGAAACATTATCAACAGACAATGTACAGCGTGTACTATTCTTCTTTTGCGGTACATGAATATAATTATATCGTTATTATTTTCTTTAGATACGCGATTCCATATTATATTCCCTTTTAACAAATTCTAAAAGTATGCTTGTTGACTACGGTATCACATTACTTAAAGACTTCGAAGCTTAAAATGTTTAGGGAGAAATGGAATACTGGTGTGTATTTTTTATTTAAAGTACCGAGACCAGCCATATACTCTATGTTTATGTTCCAAAATTAATATCGTATATGGCCTTCACACGCGTTACAGTATGCTCCTATTCTTTTTATGCTCAGGTACTAAGATTTCCCTTCAGTGGTAAAATTCCATATGAATATTCAATGCTAAAATGGGCACAGTAAAAACGTTTACTGTAAATCTTTTTATGACCGACCAACTGACCACGAGTGCCCCTGTCAGTCAAGCAATCACGTACAGCGGTATTTTGCGTCATCGCGCATCACAATGCGCGACGCCGTAGCCAATTACCTCCGGTACGTGTCTGTTCCGCGCACTTTGAATGGCTGCATCTGTAGCAACGCACACACACAGATTCAATACATGTGTTACGACCCCAAGTGTCTAGGGGTAAAGGGGTGTAACATTTAGGATAATTCTTTTGGAAGCAGGTGGGTTCTGGTGAGGGACTAGGAAGAGTGATAACAAGGATAAGGAATTAGAGTGGTGCCAAAGAAAACAAAATAACAAACAAAATGGAGCTGGCTAGGGAAGTAAGGGAAAGCTAACCTGACTGCAAAAGAAAACCCGAAACACACGGTCTTCGGCATCTTCAACATCCCAACTAACCTCCACTGACTACCCAAAACCATACAAGACAAATGGCACTCACCCGTACTAAACTTGTGTTACTAAAACAAAATCAACTGAGTGTGTAAAGTGTACCCAACAACCTAAACTAACCTTATACATAAAAGTTCACACAAAAACACAAGAATACAAATAAGGGAAAATGAGAGTAATCAACAGGAACAGAGTAAAAAAGAACACAAAAGTTGAACATTTAACACGTTAGGTGAAGGTAATGACAAAAGGATAAACACACAAAGAAACAAACAAAAACCAACAAAACAACAAAGCCAAAGCTATACGAAAATACACACACACACAAAGAAAAACAAAACAAACCAACGAAGCCGAAGCAATAACCAAAAGCGAAGCGAAGCGATAACCAAAACCAAATGGGACCGAACTTAAATGAAAGGGCTTTTCCTTTAGAAAACCTCCATGTTATTTCCTGAATAAGATTTCTGATTTGCTGAGAGCTAATTGATGATGACATCATACTGAAACAGTGGTGTGATGGTGAGCCAATGGGGGAGGGAGAACAATCAAGGGTCAGCAGTGTGGAACATAAAAAAAGACACACAGACCACACACTGGGACGTAACAACATGAGATACATTTATTAAACATAAATTGTGCACCAAACATATATCAGTCTGCATGGATACAGGTGCCAGACCTTACTGTGAGAGTTATCAAAGAAACAAGGTATATAATCTCAAAGAGATGCAAACACAAAGAGATACACAACAGAGAATATATTTCAATATACCGTTCGGCTGTACCATATTGCTAATCAGTGTCATTACCCACTATTACACTAGACTCGGAAGTAAATACATTACTCATGAATTAAATTGATAACAACTTGTGTTGAGGTAACAGTTAAATTCTCGAGAAGCAGTGTAGAACATGGGGTTTACTTATCCACTGTGTATGGGTTTGGATTTCCTGGCATGAACACCAAAACCAGCTGACAGACTCTGTTGCAAACTTTATCCTAGCAGTCGTCCAACAGGCGTCGTCTCAACATCCTCTGGCTACCAGCCAACCAATCGAGGTGCAGCTCGGAGTAGGACGGATGGAGGAATCTAACTGTGGCGCGCAGTGCATTCATTGCTCCCAGGGGTCTACTAGTAGTGCGGCTGACTAGTAGAAAGTCTCTATGCACAGAGTGTGACCGCGGATCCTCACAAGTCACTCTTTTACACGGGAAGAAAACTGGTTCATTCCCGGTCCAGTGCTGCTTCTGAATAAGCTATTCAGGTTGTCGACGAGGGCCCAACTGTAGGCTGCCGTTGATCAAGCGGAGCATTCAAGTTGGTTGTTGCAGAATTCTGAGTACGTAAGGGATTAGAAGAAAGTCCAAGTCCCAGTGCAGACAACTACGGTTGTCATGTGATTGTCTCTGAGGGTGGGCAAAAATGGACAAGGAGAGCCCCGACCTGATCTTGTGCTACATTTTTAACCAAGACACAGGTGTGTGATGATTGGTTGAGAGTTTGGCGGGCATTAGAGACCCACGTGGTGTTACCACGCCCCGCAAGTCCCTGACCAGTTGACCAAGGTGAGAGATGAGTCACTGACCCCTGACACCTAGGACTGCAATCCAGATGTCCTCTGGCATTCCATAGACAGATAGGCGTCAGGGATGACCATTGATCATGATGGCCAGGCTTAGTATATTCAGCCTGCATGAATAGCTTCTCTGTGGTGCAGAGAGAGAGAGATGAGGTCTCATTTATGAAAGCACAGCAATGCTTAATTCTATTGTATGTTATTTACAAGCATTGCGGCTACAGTATTTTCTCTATAATTTTAAAGTTTATTAATCTCAAGCCTATTAATCCTAAAAACAATTAATATAGGTTAATTGGGTCAATGTCTTAAGTTTTCCACAGAAAAAGGTTTAAATGTTTATGTAATCATGATTTCTACCTTGATATTATGTATATTCTCTCTTTGTTTTTTGCTTTGAATGTGTGCAGTAGGTTGTGTAACTATCAGATATTAATTGCTGCCTCAAAGTTTCATGACTGCAAGCATAAAAACAACCAAATAAAAAATGTGCACGCGTCTGAATACTTTTGCAAGGTACTTGTGTTGTAATAAGATTTTTGCAGATGGGGAGGTTAACATGAATCACTTAAGGAGGAGCTGAACTACAAAGAAATATGTTGCTTTAAAAAAGGAGAATTCTGTCTTTTCAAGAAGAGACCACTTTAGCCACATGCAGACAATAAATAAGCAGAACTTCTAGTATCATTAATATTCCTCGTTCATGACTTCAGATTCCCCTCCACACTCTGAGTCTCCTTAACAAGTATCAAGGGAGTACCAGGGCAAACCACAGGTAATTTACAATGCTAGACTCGTATTGACTGTTTTCTTTCTATGCCTTGTCACACAGGAGCTCCAGTGCCGTCATTCATTACTCAGATGAGAGGTCTGTAGGGATGGCGAGAAGGAGAGGAAGTGATAAACTGTAAGGAAAAGAAAGTGAATTATAAAGTAGAAAGCAGCATTTCTAAAGGTGTTTAAAATAAAAGTATCAATATTTAGAATTCATTTCTTCACTCACAACATGGTAATTATGGTCAAAAACAAATACAGTACTGTACTTTTTAGGAAGTATAGCTCAAAGTGGATTTTGGCTATCCAAATACTATCAATTGTTTGGACCTATTTCTGTGAACAGAAGAAATTTTAATTAGATTTGCCATAATATTTAATATTGACTTTACAAAGAAATACACTACAGTTTACAAACACAGTCACTAATATAGACATAGCGATTATTAAAATATTATATACTGTATATGCATATGATGTTTGTTAGAAAACATGCATTTTATCATTAGTAATGGTCAATTCCAAACAGGGTATCATGAGTGTAGCATTATTAAAGTAGTTCAGGTGGTTGCTGCATCAGCCTGCGTAATGTCGAAAGGAACAATTAAAAGTTTATTCCATGCTGAAAAGAAAAGAGACACAATGTTTCAGCTGTGGAGCCTTCTTCAGGTGTGATACTTTAAAATGTTGTCTCTTTTCTAGACAGAATGGAATAAATCTTTACTTGTTCCTGTATTATTGTTATGTAACTGATGACCAAGGATTGATAGAAGGACTTTTTCATTGGGTGAGAATAGAACTGAACTGAACCAATCACACTCTTTTATCCTTCTTAAATTGTTACTGGTAACTTAAACCAGTTCCATCTTGCCTGTTTTGTAGCTTAGTATCTACAAATTATTTTTTAAAAGTACCCAAAGTCTGTGCCTCAGCCACCTGGCTGAAATGTAATTCCATTAATATGCCAGATTGATTTAAAAAAGGTGTGATTAATCTTTAGTTCTTCTACATATATCATCTCAGCCCAGATCACATTTCTCATCGACAAAGTCTGGGGACAGCTGTCATCTGTCTCAGAAATCCCTTACTGGTGACTCATATAAAATTAAAGCATCTAGGAAATATACATAATAAATACAAGAAGGTGGGGCTAAATATTAATGTTCCACAGAAAATTGAGATAAAATCCACTTCTCTTTCTGTGAATGAAAAAATTTTGCAAAGCTATGGATTATAAGAAGACAAGGCATTTTTTGCCTTCTAAATAAGTTCACTGCTCTTCTGCTTCTGCGTTTAAACCTAGGAAAGTCTGGCATTGTCATGTTCTGGCCTTAAAAAAATTAAATAGTATACCAGATGGTTCTATCTAAGCCTGAATGTAAAATACGTAAAAATATATGATACATATATCAATCTTGCGGAGGAAAAGTTGTTACAATGACAATCCCATGTGGCTTCAGGAATACACAACGTAAAATAAACCAGGGCAGTCTGAAGCCCCTTCTATTAGTTTTGCAATGGCATTTCTTTACATTTAACAAAGGTAAAAAGATCTTCATTTAATATCAAGTGTACGTAATTGGCACTGAGTGAAATTGATGGATAGCTACAGTCAGCTACAGCATTTCACACTGCTGATTTGTATGACAGTTTGAAGGGTAGCATATACTAACCAGCTATTCAGTTAAAATTTGCTTTGGAGTCAAATTTATCATCATCATATCTCCAATGATAATGTAACATCCCTGTGAGGCATTTTGGTTGGTGCAAATATTTGTCTAATTCTTTCATGGTTATGGATAAAAATCAAAGTTAACACGTTGTAAATTTAATTACATAAAATAACAGTTGTCATAGTCTAGTGTGTCATCTGTTCTGAAAGAACTTTTGTCTGGCTTTTTCAGTTTTTTATAGATTTCAGATTTACAGTATGTTCCCTGGTGCCAAAGCAACACAGCACCATTGTCTGCTAAAGAAAACAAATTGACTAAAGAATATATTTTTTATTGATGGGGTGAAACTAACTTTTAACAAACCAGGCCAAACCATAGAATTCTGTCATATTCTCAGGATATATACAGATGCAGCCATTCAAGGTGCGCGGTACAGACACGTACCGGAGGTAATTGGCTACGGCGTCGTGCACCGTGACGCGCGATGACGCAAAATACCGCGGTACGTGATTGGTTGACTGACAGGGGCACTCGTGGTCAGTTGGTCGGTCATAAAAAGATTTACAGTAAACGTTTTTACTGTGCCCATTTTAGCATTGAATATTCATATGGAATTTTACCACTGAAGGGAAATCTTAGTACAGTATATAGCTGGTCTTGGTACTTTAAAGAAAAAAATACACACCAGTATTCCATTTCTCCCTAAACATTGTAAGCTTCGAAGTCTTTAACGTGATACCGGAGTCAACAAGCATACTTTTAGAATTTGATTAAAAGGGAATATAATATGAAATCGCGTATCTCAAGAATTTAATAACGGTATGATTATATCCGTGTACTGCGGCAGGGCTGTGTAGGGCTGTTTCGCCTGCCTGTTCATGTGAGCTGTCTTGTAGCCTACTGGTCTAGGTGTGTGACTACCAATTGGTAGGTTGTGTGTTCGAATCCAGCTGGTGCTGGACTTTTCATTTTTATTTATTTATTTTTTAATCGCGTAACATAAACATATTACCGTATGCAAACTGTACTGTATACAGTATGTATATATATATTTAATGTCTTAACTGTGCCCGTTTAATTGAATTAAAAAAAAATTATTTAACACGAACATTAAGCTGTTTACATCTTCCGCCTAAGAACAGTCACCCGTTGCTACCCAACGCAGAAACACAGCCACTAACTAGCAAAGAGAGGACATTAGCTACCCAATATGATAAAGAAATAAATGATTATTTTGTTTATTTCTTTTGTACATTTATTTGAACATTTCCATCGATTGTACAAGCACTTGGAAACTGTCCAATCCCTAGTTCATCAGGCATTTTACCGGTCTGGCGCCGGTCTGTGTCTTCCAGGATATAATGCCAGCAAACTCTTGTTTTTATGTCCACTATAACAGACAATCTCCTTTGCTTTTAACCGAGCGTTTAATAATTTCCTAAAATGAAAATGAGTTACTTTATTTCCCTCACGGGATCAATAAAAGTATCTATCATCTGTCTAAACTATGGGACAGAATTCTGGGGTCTCCCCATACCAGAGATTATGGTAGGGCTTCAGAATGGTGATTGGCTGACACCATCTGACACCCCCCTGATTGGAGAAAAAAGACGTGCTGGTTTGCTATACATACTGTACCAGGAAGAGGATTGCTTTCTATTCGTGTATTTTAAAAGTTTAAGAAGTAAAAACCTTACAGCGTACACAGATTTCTAAACTGATCAGGATCGTTATCTTTGTCTTATGCATAATAATGTTCACCGCTCTGTCCAGCAAATTAATAATAAACTTTATTTTATATAGCGTTTTAAACGAATAAGTAATTAGATTGCTCATAAACCTAATCATTTGCTTTTTCTTTTTATTTAGGCTCAACTCTCAACTATAGATTGTATTAATAATAACCGTAATAACAACCAACCAACAAAAACAACCATATAAACATAATACCAACCAAAAACATAGATAACGACCACAATACAAAATCAAATATATCAAACCATTATACTCTCGCAAATTCCTCCAATTATCATAATCCCGCCCCTTATGCAAAACCAAACCCTCCTCCCATCCCAGTTTATCCTCTTTATCATAAACAAAATCCACCTCAATTTTCAGCATAAAGCATTACACAAAATCAATACCTCAACACTCCATACTCAACAACGATAATTCACAAACAGCCAGAACACTTAACTCCACATTCCCATACAGAATCATCATTTCCATAGCCCCACCCCTTATGCAAAACCAACATCCCTCCCCTGTTCTCTCTCTCCCCTGGCGTTTGTAATCGTTTTTATTTTCAAATAAATTTTAGCAAAGTCATGTATTTTAAAAATCTTAAGATTTTTATATTTATGTCTTTATTTAGTGGTTTCATTAGTGACAAAGGCTAAACTTTCTTGGAAAAATGTCTTTTATGTAAACCATGTTTGCTATTAATTCATTCAGGGCTAAAATATGTTCATTGTCTTCTAATGAAAGAAGGGTTCCTTTCGCCGTAGTCTGGAGCCTAGCCTTTAACTAGTAAGTACTGTACTTACTGGGTTTTTGAGGGGGGGGAGGTGTCTTTCGCTGGAAATCTCGCCTCCTACTTTGAAAATACCCGTGAAACCGGTTCAATTCGTCACAGCCTGCACTCCTGCAGAGAGGGGGGTTGTACTTGCAGTGTATACAGTACACGCGTTATGCTCTTCGTTAATGTCTGTGAAGTTTTATTTAATCTCTGAGCCATACTGATTCTTCTGGAAGCCAGTTTCCGCCAGGGAGTAAAAAAAAACACACTATGGTATTCTTTCCAATGCAGTGCAGTTAAAAACATACCTCTGATGCTGCTCCTAAATGAATATCGTTTATGACCATCAGAAGCTTTATGCTCCTTTTCTTTTTTCCAGTGGATTGAACAGGGAGAGGCATTTCATGATGTACTTTTCACTGATGAAACAACAGTGGCTCTGGAACAGTTTTCAACCAAGTCGTTTTATAAAAAGGGGAGATATGTACACGTTACTGAAGCTAAAAGTTTAGCCTTTGTCACTAATGTAACCACTAAATAAAGACATATAGAAATCCCTACGTTACAGACTGTATATGGCTGGTATTGGTAGTTTAAAGAAAAAATACGCACCAGTATTCCACTTTCTCCCTAAACATTTTAAGCATCAGAGCCTTACATGTGGTTATTTCGGAAACGTTTGTACGTGCTCCTTCTGACCATGTTACTGTTTACTGTTACTGACCATATTGAGTTTAAGTGCCTGTGGGCACTTTTCCTGTCCGTGGGGGGTGGACCGTCTTTCATTAGAAGGTTAGTCTGTTCTACTCTGAGAATGTAGAGGGGGTGGAAAGTGCCCGCGGTCATTTAATTAGTATTAAAATTCACACTGATTCCCTTGCGAAGATACGGACATAGGAATATTTGTGCGTGGTCAAAAAATGGCATAAAAGGTGCGCTGAGGTGCATCACACAGCTGCCAGCGCACCTCACCGTGCCAGGCCACCACTGCGTCACATAGCTGCAAACGCACCTCACCGTGTCAGGCCACCACTGCGTCACACATATTTCAGCGCCATATATTTCATGGATATTATGGAATATAATGGATGGATATCTTAGTTATCTTTCTAGTTCACAGGTTTGCATGCATAATTTAATTTTGAAAGCCACTGAGACATCAGGTACTACTGTTGTATTTATGAAAAAGAAACAAAACAAAAAACAAGTAATAGGTTTATTCCATGCTGAAAAAAAGAAGAAAGAGAACACCTCTTTCTTCTCTGTGTTCTCTTTCTTCTTTTTTTTAGCATGGAATAAACCTATTACTTGTTCCTTTGCAGCCTACGCATGCTGACGCAGCTACCCACCTGAAAAACAAAAAACATACTAACAACTGTGCCATCCTACTCCTTAGTTAATACATTTTATTATTCATAAACAGTTAACATTGTTAGCAAAATATTTTGAATTATATTTAACCCTATTTTTTCTTTAGTTTTGTATTTAACTTATTATATGATAGTCAGACTTAATGTATATTTGAACAATGAAAATATATTTTTACAAGATTTTACATTAAGCACTTAAAATTAATATGGTTAATAATAGTAAACTGTAACATGCTGTAACAAGATCGGTTAAACTGCGAAGAAAATGCTTTCAGAGAAAATGTTTCAGGTGTGAAGAACATAGATCTCCAATGCAATTTCAACCAAACCTGTTCCCACACACCCTGCCCCCACTACCATTAGAATATACACAAACATTTTAGCGTTTCATTCTGAGCAGAAGACCCTCACACCTGAAGAGTGCTGGCTGTGACGAATTAAACCGGTTTTACAGGTTTCAATCACAGACCATGTGACATGGGACTCAGTAAACTACAGTAACACCGTATTTGATAACGCTATAAAAACGCTATAAAATAATGTGACTTAGCACAGAACAAGTTTACAGCACAGTACAAAAATAAATGCTGACAATGACTTTAGAAGCATAAATTGCCTTACACTCAATTTAAACACAAGCTGTCTTTAGCCCTCTAAGCTGGTTCATACAGAAATGTAGAGATCCCGGCTCAGAACACACAGCTTCATTAGCGAATACATATGCAGGACAACTAGAGAAGACGTTTTACAGAGGATGGATTTTTAGAAACATCCCATCAGACATCCCATCATATTCACAACGTGAAATCTAGAAAATAATATTACGTAACCAAAATCCGCAATATGGAAACAGAACCTGTGTAATTGTTGATAGATGATGTACTCGTAACATTTTTTCAAGACGAACTACAACATTTAAAAAATGACTTGTATGTACTTGATATCTCTAATCAATCCACGGGTCCCAGCACAAAACGAAACTAAAACGCATACTGTTTCGCGCTTCTTATCAGTTGCTCAAAAGTAATTTGACCGTATGAAATGCATAATATAAACCTAGAAACATATACGTGAGCAGTACTTAAGCACTGTAGTATCGGTGTTAAGACATACCTCTCAAATACTGTAAATCAAGTTAAAAATATCTCAAGACCGATTCTGGTCATAATGAAACCATGTTTCGTGTATGTTTTCTTTAAAGTACCGAGACCAGCCATATACTGTATGTTTATGTTCCAAAATTAATATCGTTTATGGCCTTCACACGCGTTACAGTATGCTCCTATTTTTTTATGCTCAGCTACTAAGATTTCCCTTCAGTGGTAAAATTAGATATGAATATTCAATACTTAAACGGGCACAGTTAAGACATTAAATATACATATACATACTGTATACAGTACAGTTTGCATACAGTAATATGTTTATGTTACGCGATTAAAAAATAAATAAATAAAAATGAAAAGTCCAGCACCAGCTGGATTCGAACACACAACCTACCAATTGGTAGTCACGCACCTAGACCAGTAGGCTACAAGACAGCTCACATGAACAGGCAGGCGAAACAGCCCTACACAGCCCTGCCGCAGTACACGGATATAATCATACCGTTATTAAATTCTTGAGATACGCGATTCCATATTATATTCCCTTTTAATCAAATTCTAAAAGTATACTTGTTGACTCCGGTATCACGTTAGTTAAAGACTTCGAAGCTTACAATGTTTAGGGAGAAATGGAATACTGGTGTGTATTTTTTTCTTTAAAGTGCCGATTCCTGGAACACCCCTCTGAAGTGGTTCCATAAGAAAAGAAAGAGTTGATAAATACAAGTGTCTTTTAATACACTCTTTGCTGTGCTCTTGAGGATCCTTGTGATATTTTAAGCTCTAGTTGAATGATAGGTGTCGCATTTTAAATCATTTTCGTAGTTAGAAATTATGAAACGCCCTGTTAAAAGCAAGGAAGTTTTTATGCCCGTTGAAGTAAAACAAAATGCCTGACAAAGTATGGGTTGGACAGATTCCAAGTGCTAAAGAAATTATACTTTGAGTATACAGCTTGTCCAAAGTCATCCATTATTAATACTATTAGTAATATCTTCAGTAAAGGCTTTGATGCATAAATATTTCTGATAAAGGGAGGTTGTGTACTTTTGTCCAACTGAGCAATCTTGCTTTCATAAAATATACCAACATTTTAATGACTGATGATTAACATGCTGTAATACACAGTTCAAAATTAAAGGCTCAAATGCTGTACATGAGAGGTTAAGCTCCCCCTGGCGGTTTTACAAGGCGACGCCGGATAGTTAGTCACGTGACACAAGTGAACCGCGTGATACCCCGGTGGGCGTGTCGCGGTATGCCGCGAAATACCTCACCCATTTTGAATGGCTGCATCTGTATAACTCGAATGTTCTTTAAAATCATCTACCTTAATAATGCTATCTATTACAAGCTTGTTTTGGATTAAGAACTGGACTATGAGAAAGCAACAATGTAATAATTTTGTTTCCTTAATGGCACTGACATTCAGGCATCTTTTGGCAGTGTTGTTGAAATTACTGTTGTAGCTTTACTGAAAACAAATAAAAAATCATTTAGTTGAAACATTCTGTAGCAGATTTATTGTGATGAAAATTTGGTGGCTGCTGCCATAAGGCTATAATTCATTTTCCTCATTTTGAAGGCATTCTTCCTTCAGTGCAAAAATAAAGGTCTCTCCTAGGTCCATTATGTTTCAGATGGTTGTAAACTTCAATAGAAACTATTGAGCTTCTTAAACATCTGCCACTATAGTCTTATAGATTATAGTATAAAGCTCTTTGTAAATATAATTTATCCGGTACCAGTCAAAGGAAAAGACCATAAGAGGCAATACAGTAGGTGGCATAGTTAAGCAGCTGACATTCAAACAATGGATAAAACATTTAATTTGCTACAATAATACATTTATTTGTAATAGTATCAAAGCACTTGCCCTGCGATGAACTGGCGTCCCATCCAGGATGTGTATACCTGATGCTTCTCGTCATGAACTGGAAACAGTGGTTAGAAAATGGATGAATGGATATCAAAATACTGGGAATTCAGTGCAAGGTAATTTGTGTTGTATAGGTATATTTTTTAGTTTATGCCAATTCTCTCTGTTATTGTCTTCATGGTACTACAGACAGTGGGTATCAGTACAATGCAATATGACTGCATCTGCATAATTATCCATTAGCAGCCCTGGAGCTCTATGAATATATTCTGCTACAGGCTAGAATGAAAGAGTTTTAGATAAAGTTTAGATTGTTGAATAATGCATTTAATACTCAATATTTATTATAAATTAATTTATAAGAGCATAGTTCCAACTTATGGTTGACAATGAAATGTTTCACTGTCTTGTTTAAGATGTGTATATTTCTGAAATGAAATAAAAAGGCAAGGTCATTTCATTTGAATCCTGCATTAAGACCGCATATGCTCACACCATGTGGAACTACTGTAGCACACATACTTTCAGGCCTCAGGGACAAACATTGTACATTAAACTTGGATTGCAAGGCAGACTTGACTCTGAGGGGGACATTGAGCTTTTGAGTAGGCTGTCACACTATGACCATGATCATGAATTTTGTTGAACATTACACAAATGGTAAGTTAAAACTAATTGGGTCTGGAACATGCTTTGATGAGCCTAGGTTTGCAAAAACATATGGCAATTTAAAATTTGTGTTGTGAATTTATTTTTATAAATATACAGTAAAACATATAGGAGGATGCGTAAAGAGTCCACTTTATAAGAATGATACATTTAGAATAAGAGCACAAGAAAACATATTAGAAAGCAACAATACTTTCAAACTATCCAGCACACTTTATTACTTAAGTATTATACAGATGCAGCCATTCAAAGTGCGCGGTACAGACACGTATCGGAGGTAATTGGCTACGGCATCACGCATCGTGACGCAAGATGATGCGGAGTACCGCGGTACGTGATTGGTTGACCGACAGGGACACTCGTGGTCCGTTGGTCTGTCGTAGAAAGATTTACAGTAAACGTCTTTACTGTGCCCGTTGTAGTATTGAATATTCATATGGAATTTTACCACTGAAGGGAAATCTTAGTAGCTGAGCATAAAAAGAATAGGAGCATACTGCAACGCGTATGAAGGCCATAAACGATATTAATTTTGGAACATAAACATACAGTATATGGCTGGTCTCTGTACTTCAAAGAAAACATACACGAAACATGGTTTCATTATGACCAGTATCGGTCTTGAGATATTTTTAACTTGATTTACAGTATTTGAGAGATATGTCTTGACACCGATACTACGTAAATACTGCTCATGTATATGTTTCTAGGTTTATATTATGCATTTCATACGGTCAAATTACTTTTGAGCAACTGATAAGAAGCGCGAAACGGTATGCCCAGGGCATTTTAGTTTTCGTTTTGTTTTAATGCAGTGCAGTGGATTGATTAGAGATATCAAGTACATACAAGTCATTTTTTAAATGTTGTAGTTCATCTTGTAAAAATGTTACTAGTACATCATCTGTCAACAATTACACAGGTTCTGTTTCCATATTGCGGATTTTGGTTATGTAATATTATTTCCTAATTTCACGTTGTGAATATATGATTTGGGCAAACAGAGCCCCAAAGAAGTACATTATTGGTTGTTGTTTTTTTTTGCAGTTTTATCTAGAACAAGCGATGCTTAAACCTTTGTCTGATTCTTGTGAAACTATCCACACGACAGGAGTTGACTTCAGTGATGTCACTGATGGGATGTTTCTAAAATCCATCCTCTGTAAAACGTCTTCTCCACTTGTCCTGCATATGTATTCGCTAATGAAGCTGTGTGTTCTGAGCCTGGTTCTCTACATTTCTGTATGAACCAGCTTAGAGGGCTAAAGACAGCTTGTGTTTAAATTGAGTGTAAGGCAATTTATGCTTCTAATGTCATGGTCAGCATTTATTATCGTACTGTGCTGTAAACTTCTTCTGTGCCTAATTACATTATTTTATAGCTTTATCAAATCTGTACATTGTCTGTCGATAATGTTTCTGTAGTGCTTTTTCAGCACTCAGCATGTGACCGCGCCAGTGGCACTGTGGGTTAGTTTCCTGACTTCCATGTCACACGGTCTGTGATCGAATCCCATGGAACGCTTTTTAATAAGTGCCTTATTAAAAACGTGTTTGTGTTTGTCTGGTAGTTACTTTGGTCCCTTTTAACTGTTTTTCCATCTACTGTATTGCTTTGAGATGCCACTTTTAAAGGTGATATGTAAAATAATGTTTTTTATTATTGTTATAGAGAAACATGATCAGATTTTCCCTGGTTCAGAAAAAAAGATCTAAAGTGCTACACCTAACTTTCTTAATTTGATGTATTTAAAACAGTGAACTACTGTAGGTGTAACATAACATTCAGAAATACAATCGATAATAGTTTTGTGGTGTTTGTTTAGATGAAATGTTCCCAAAACGTAAAATGTAACAAAATTAAAGACGATTAAAATCTGTAATCTTTCCACTTGTACTGTATGTCATCGGAACGTTTCTGCTTTGTGTAAGGATGGTATCAAAAAGTAATCTTAAGTGGTGAGAAAGCTGTGCTCAATGTATTTAAGGGACTTAAAAGTAAAAGGAGATGCTTCATATTGCTTGACTAATTTTAAAAACTAAGTTATAAATGCAGACGCTCCCTCAGTGCCGCGCAGGGTGTAAATATCAAAATATACATTCGTCCCGGGCAGAGGCCGAAGAGCGCCCGGCTGGGGTGCGCGGGGAAGAGCAGGACAGGAGTGAAAGGCAGGGTTTAGGAAGGCGTACAGTCTGGGCAGGTATAGATTACACTTTTCTAAAACGTATTTGAAAAATAAAAACGATTACAATATAATCCTTCCACGTTTGATCCCAAAATCCCAAGAAAAATAAATCTAAACGGGTAGAAAGCTATGCTGAAGACAAAGATACTGTATCAATTTATGTTGCATTAGCCTGATTATGATTAAAAAAACACATATAATTAAACACGTGTTTGCGATTTAAATCAAAACACGATTTAAATCAATATAAATGTTTATATTGTAACGCATACTGTCCAGCCTCCATTTCTCTATAAAAATTTACTCTATTACACACACAATAGAAGCAGGAAGCAGAAGCAGGGACCGTTGTCAGAAGGGAAGAAGGTGACTATTCATTGTTATCAAAAATGACTTAGAATCGATCATGTTGTGATATTTTGAAATATAAAAGTCAATTGATTGTCCATAATATTGCTATTCTATTTTTTCAAAGAAATGTTTGTTAAAAGAAAAGTCCAGCACCAGCTGGATTTGAACACACAACCCGTGAGTTGGTAATCGGGCACGTAGACCAGTGGGCTACAAGGGAAGTCGCATGAAGAAAGAGGCGAAACAGCCCTACACAGCCCTGTCGCAGTACACTAATATAATCATATAGTTATTAAATTCTTTAGATACGCGATTCCATATTATATTAGCAGAAAAGCTTAAAACGACCACTTTTTCACACGCTATTTCACATGCTAGTTAAATACTTCGATGCTTAAAATCGTTAGGGAGAAATGGAATACCGTTGTGTATTTTTCCTTTAAAGTACCGATTCCTGGAATCTGACTGGCTGACACCCTTCTGAAGTGGTTCCATAAAATCTGGTATACGGAAAAGAAAGTGTTGATAAAAAAGCCTGGATTCTCATGTATCTCATACAAGTATCTTTTAATACAGTCTTTGCTGTGCTCTTGAGGAGCCTTGTGATATTTTGAGCTCGTTGAATGATAAGTGTTGCATTTTAAATCATTTTCGTAGTTAGAAATTATGAAACGCCCTGTTAAAAGCAAGGGAGTTTTTATGCCCGTTGAAGTAAAACAAAATGCCTGACAAAGTATGGCTTGGACAGATTCCAAGTGCTAAAGAAATTATACTTTGAGTATACAGCTTGTCCAAAGTCATCCATTATTAATACTATTAGTAATATCTTCGGTAAAGGCTTTGATGCATAAATATTTCTGATAAAGGTAGGTTGTGTACTTTTGTCCAACTGAGCAATCTTGCTTTCATAAAATATACCAACATTTTAATGACTGATGATTAACATGCTGTAATACACAGTGCAAAATTAAAAGCTCAAATGCTGTACATGAGAGGTTAAGCTCCCCCTGGTGGTTTTACAAGGTGACGCAGGATACTTTCCGGCATGATGTCAAATGATGCGATTAACTGCGTGATACTGCGTGATACCGCGACAAGCCCACCGGGGTATGCCGCGAAATACCCCACCCATTTTGAATGGCTGCATCTGTATATTCAAGCATAAAATGGTCTACTAGTTTTGATAAATTACTTGAAGAACCACAGATTTCAATAGAAGTTATCGTGTCATATTTGCTTTGATTCTTCATATTAAAAATAATTTGCTTACAATCCTCATAGAGGAATATTCTCTTTGTGTAAATCAATAAAAAGATTATCCTACAAAATGGTTAAAAATTTAATTTTGAACAGCAATTGAATAGAATTCTGAAGCTATTCAATCCAAAATCTATTTGGAAGACCTCCAGAATTGTTCCCACAAATGTCTTCCAGGATGAAACACTTTACACATAGCAGACAGCCCAACTGTCAAGAGAGTTTTAGAACCTAAATCCTGGTATTGCTCTGCATTACAATAGTGCTTGATTTGCTTTGTAACATCTGTAGCATATTTCATTCACAAGCTACCTCAGGAATCCCATGGTACCTTATTTATGTTCTGCCAGACACCACTTTTAATTTTTTTTTCCGTACCTTAAGAAGTGTTTATACATGGAAGAAATGCTCTTGCTGTAAAAGTAGAATGTTATATTACATTAAACAGACTGCTGCAACTTTAGATAGCAATACAATTCAGTTATTTACTTTTTGCACAGGTTCAAGCAAAGAAATCTGAAAATTGAGCCATTGAGTAGGGAAAAATAGATTTTCTCTTGACTGAAAAAATATGGAATAGATTACAAGAAGAAACTATGAGGGGATGGAGAGGATTCACAGCCAGAAATGTATATGGAATTAAATGAGCTAAACATTGAACAGGGATGTGTTTCTGATTTTGTAAAGAGATAATGGCTTGAAGTGAAATCAAATGAAAAATCTGTTTACCAATTAAAAACTGGTAAGAATACAGATTAATGTATTCTAAACACATTGCTTCCTAAATTAGTAAACCGCTGTGAATTTGTAGAATACAAATTTATAGTGTTTCATTTTTTTTGTTTTCTTTTTTCACTTTTTAAAAGTGAAGTAGCCATTGCTGTGTGTAGGTAATGTTTGACTACAATGTCTACTAATCATCAATGTAACTTGCTACCAGATTTCTACACTGTATTAATATATATATTTTCTCCAATATGGATTATTGGGTTTTAATAAATGACTTTGCAGATCAAACCAACAGTGACATGATACTAAAGAATTCATTTTACCAGGACTTATCAAGTGAAAGGAAAAAGTGAATTATGAATCACAAGCCCGAAGATTACATGTATGCTTTCCTATTGAAAACTCCAGAGTTCAGGCTAATTATAGAAAAATATTCCGGTTTCCTGCATTGGTTTTCCAACTGCATAAAACTCCAAAATATAATTAGTCTTACATTACAGTTTATAAAGTGATGTTTGTGTCCTAATTAAGTGGAAAGTTTCCTGATTTGCCTGTCTTAGGATATTTTCTATAAAATATTTAAAATGTAAATATTCTGCTATGATTTGAACGTACTGTAATTTGTGGATAATATTTTAGTAAATCATGTTCATCTAGTGTTGGAAATAGCAGAACTATTTCATGGATGATCAATGAACATTTTTCATCCCTTTGATCAAATTGCAAATACTGTATGATGTTAAGATTGACCCCTTGTTTCACATTTTATTTTGGCGTCTATTTATAAGCCAGATTTGTTTGTTAGTAACGTTTATATGCAAACATTCCCACAGTATGTGTACTGTATTTAATGTAATGTTTCATTATTAGCCTTATACAATTTCTTGCATTATGAATGCGTCTTTTTGCATACCCCAGCTTTTCTCCAGGGAGACACAGACACAGAGACAGGGAGAGAAGCTTGGGGTCAGAGCACAGGGTCAGCCATTGTACGGCACCCCTGGAGCAGTTGGGGTTAAGGGCCTTGCTCAGGTGCCCAACGGAGTAGGATTCCTCTGCCAGCCACGGGATTTGAACCGGCAATCTTCCAGTCACAGGCGCAGATCCTTAGCCACAGAGCCACCGCTTCGCCCCACAATATTTATTGTATAAATATTGTTATTTATACAATAACATCTAGAAAATACTAAATACAAATTGAATTACTGTACAGAAGCATACAAAATTGTAACAATTTTAAACCAGCTACTGTATTTTTTTTCCATCACAAGTTTTACACAGAATGAAAGAGCTAATCGTTAAGTCCGTATGTTTTATTAATACAGACTTAATTATGCTTTTTTCAATATGTCGATTTCTTTGACTTTCCAGTCACTCCGCAACACTGATTGTCTACATACAGTATATATAAATAATGCCTCTGCTGTCTTTGTGTGGAAATTAAAGTAAGTTATTTAAAATGCTGACTATCTGCTGCAGAGACATGTACTTTGCAAAGCATTTCATTACAAAGATTTGTGTTTTTAAACCAGTTCAACCATAAATATCAACATAAAACACTCAACATATTTCCCGGTCATTCTGAGTTACAATATCTTTTCTTCTCTCACAATTCTCTAAAATGCTCAGGATTAATTTTAATATAAAGTATTATCATTTAAAGTTAGTTGGAAAATTTAGGGAACTGTATTATGAAAGCTGCTCCAAGGAGCAGTACACGAATACAGTATTAATAGACTGTACATACTAATGGGACCATGGGGAACATGGGAGTGGTACTGAACACTCAGTTGTTTCATACATCTAATATCAAAACATTTACTGTTAGGGTGACATTTATCAACTATAAACAAGGTCAAGTGATAGTGCATCATGGCGTTAAAGAATGACTCTTTTATAATATTTTCTGCAAAGAAGTGCCTTTGTTTACATTTCTAAATGCACACCCCCTAATTACTATTTGAGTTTGCAGGTGTTTGTTTTTGGTTCTGAAGATTTTGCCTATGTCTTTCAGAATTTGTATTATTGATAGCACTTCCTTTCAGGTAAATGCCAACTTTTAACACATGAACAATTAAACAAAAAGTAAATTAAACATACATAAACTTATACTGCACAAACTGTATTACCTGCTATTCATTGTGATTAATGGTGCATGCACTATTACCATACATAAATATTGTGTCTTAAAAGTCATTGTACAGTGAAAGAAATATGATGGAAGATATGTTCAAGTACAAAACCTTGTACAGTTTATTAGAAATTAAACTAAAGTCTACCAACTGTGTTGCCTGATTAAATGTAATCCACAACAGAGTGTTATTCACTGAAATAATATCTAAGACACTACAGCAAACCTATCTATACTGTATACTGTAGCTACTATAAATCCCTAATAAAATAATAGATCAATATAAAAATACACACAGAGCCCAGTGATAAAATTTAATTCATGAATTGCAGAATTTAAATTCAATTTAATGAACATACGACTTTAATCATGTACTATATGCTTGGCTTGTACTGATTAAATTTGTCAATTAATTCAAATACCTCAAATATGGCTGTCATTTAATTGTGATCATTTCACTTCTGTTGTAGAAATCTGAGCTTTAAACATCAGCCAGACTGATTTTGTAATTTCAAAACTTCCCTCAAAAGTTATTTCTTAATTTTTATCTACACATTTTTAAATGTATTTAGAACGTCAATATGTCATCCATGTGATCAATTTTATTCAGTTTTTATACAGTTGCACCTTTAAATATGCCAATGCTGTTAACCCAGCCTGTTGAAATATATCCAGTGTGAATTTGACACAGTATAGATTATTATTCTAGGAGGTCCTGTACATAATAACATTGTCAAGGTAAGTGGCAGAAAATGTATTGCAACTGTCTATGTCATTAGAAAGTTGATGATGCTCAATGAAGTCTGAGGGGCATTACAGTAAATTGAAACAAACCAAATGGAGCTCAAAAAGCAGTAGGTGGTTTTGCCTATAGGATCCTTTGCTTAACTCATTTGTCATCAGAAATTTTGCATTCCCAAAGGGCATTCTGGACTTGTATCTAGGACATTGTCAATGTGTGGCAAAGATCAACAAAATATTCTGGATAAGTTTGCCCAAAAGTATGCAAAAGCATAGTCCACCATTAGTCTTGGAAACATAACAATACAGACATGCTGAAAAGACTGGTAAATGTTTCAATGATTGCCATTTGAGGTATGAAGTCAAGTTCAGATTTCAAACCTGACATCAGGTTTATGTACATCACCGTTTATTGAGACGTGAAGCTTCAATGAATAGCCTCCTGTATAGCAGCAGCTGATTCTGATAATTTCAATTAACATGAGAAAGGTCAGAGGGAGTGTGGTTTTGCCCAAGGGAAAAGACGGATCATCATCATCTCCCCTCACAAATATAACTTACAAAGGACGAGCTGAAAGGTTATAGGTTCGTTCCATTCCTTCTGGATAATATTTTGTTTTATCTAAATTGTTTTCCTTCAAAGTGGTGTGTTCAGCTTATGCAGGTCTCATTCTCCGCAACAAAACATGAGTCCTAAAATCTCACAATAACTTGGACCTTTGAAGCAGGTAGAAGTAGGATAACATTTTGTCCTGGCTGGAATACTCTCTAACTGGAATTACAGTAATACCAGCAATTTTGATTATTATAGGCTTCTTTAATTTTCTACATGGTCATTAAAGAGTATTGCTCAAGGCCCATCTATAGAATGCAGTCAATCATGTTTTGATCCACTGATGTATTCTCCAATGCCTCACGGGTTTCCATTAGGAAATATGCTGGACCTGTGAGATGTTAGCCATAGAGAAGTGCAAATACTGTTTGAATTTTGAGGCAAAAGCAAAATACCCATTGCAAGGCTGTGGTTCATGAAATTTAGACTAGTGGTTGACTTTGAAGGTGAAAATATTAGAAAAAAAACAGTGTTTGTTTTTGAAAAGGAACAAGTAATAGGTTTATTCCATGCTGAAGAAAAGAAGAAAGAGAACACAATGTTTCGGCCGTGGAGCCTTCTTCTGGTGTCATGTGACACCTGAAGAAGGCTCCACGGCCGAAACGTTGTGTTCTCTTTCTTCCTTTCTTCAGCATGGAATAAACCTATTACTTGTTCTTTTGCAGCCTACGCATGCTGACGAAGCTACCCACCTGAACTACTAGTGTTTGTTTTTGTTTAGAGTTCACCAAGTTTGGTTCAGATCAGATTTGTCATTTTGGTTTCTACATTCACCAAAATAAGAAATGCTGCATCCTAATGTAATCTTATAGCGTTGAGAAAGGCAGAATATAAAACATCCTCTAGTAAGATACTGTTGACAGTTACATTGTTAAAAAATGGCATACTGCAATGATTTGAAGTGATTACCTCTGATCTCTTACCATCAGATTCCAGTACCCACTGGTGTTAGAGTAATATTTATATGCAGCAAGGATTTTTCACACTATCATGAATAATTTATGGATATAGGACAGGTCAGTATCATTGCTTAGCATCTTGCTTTGCATACACATATCAATCAATGCAAATACAGTTGGCTGTTTTTAGACTGAATAGAGATTCATTAGTCAGGGAGCACTGCTTGATGACCTTTCACTGATCTAACATCTCCATTAAAAAATAATATGGACTGGTGTCCCATTTAGGATGTACAGTAGTACCACCTGCACATCACAGTTCTGGAATAGCCACGAATCCTCACCAGGAAAAAGAGGCTTTTTTCATAATGGATATATGGAGTGATGGATGGATTACAGGATAAGAAAATAATATTACAAGAAATATCTTCTGAGTAATTCATAACAGTTGCTCTATTGAAGTGCTTGTAGAATGCTTGTACATGTAGAAAAATGTGATACATTATTTAATGTAAAAGGCTACCCATCACCATGACATTCATATTGAAAATGGATAAATGTAAAAAAGTCTTATAATCGCATATAGCCTCCCTCATATATATATATATTTAATTTAAACACACCTCATACAATATTTATTATAGCATATCCTCAACCTATATTTGTATGAGTTTCAATTGTATTTTTTGACTTTGTTCTCCTAGATTGAATCAATAATATATTTTATCAACAAATGGTTAATGCCTAGTTTTAGGTATAACCTGTAAACAATATGTTAGTTATTTAGGAACAACATATTTCAGCTTAACAAATAATGGCCTACACCTGTATGAAGGCTGGTAAGGTACGTTGTACTTGTCACTAATACAAAATATGCTTTGCAAAATGCAATGCAAAAATGCTTTGTCTGTTTTCACTAAAATTAAATGTATTAGCTAAGTATTAGTCATTTGCTATTGGTCAACAAGTTTGTTTGTAGTGATGAAGTGACAATAAATGAATGCCATATTCGTTCAATTGACGGAATGCACTCAAGTGATTAATTAAAAATGAACACCCTGAAGCTTCACCTGAGGAAGAGACCAAAATGGATGTAACAAACAAGTAAAACTATGACATGTTGTGGATATTGGCATGTGGGCAGAATCTCTTTTGAAGATGATTTCTTAAATAATAATGTATTGTAGTAGCACAGTAACTAACTTAATTAACTACTGTAGTTGCTGCATTCACATTTTCAGCAATAGTGTAAACCCTAAATTTAATAATTTTTTAAAACTTTTTCCTGATACCGTAGCATCTTCTCACTCTTCTAACACTTTTCTAACAGGTATGGATTATATAAAGAACATATACAGTATATATCAAAATAACAGATATTCCTATTCAATTTTTTGTCATTAATTGTATGTGATGTACCAACAGAAATTTTCAGAATTATTACCTTTTACATAAGGCACTAGCAGGTTGATAGTCACAGACTTCAAAAATGAGTATTTGAAGGGCTTATCGAATATACTGTATGCAAGAAACCATTGCAGTAATTTTCTCTAAAGTTACCAGTTGTGCAAGATAAATATCTTGGATTCTAATTATTCACAGGGACCTTTATACATTTCTGAATAAAATTAAGGGCTTTCTTCCAAAAACATGTGAATGACATACAGATTAGAGTCACTGTTTCTAGGATGGGATTATCATGGAATATGATATCCTTGTTTTATATATCAGTAAAATGTCAATTATATCAAGATAAATTGTAGGAATGAAATACATTGGTACATGTCAAGTATCACATAAACACATACAAGCTATCAGATACACAGAGAAAATTAAGTTAACAGATTGCATTGTAATATCTGATTTCAGTGCAGGTGATGTTGAGGTCCATCAATTCAGCAGACTTTCCTGGAATAAAGACCAAAAGGCATTAAGGCTTATAACAATGGTGAATCTGGAGAAAAATTCACAATTGTACAAGAACATGAGTCTGCCCAAAAATATGAGATGTCTACAAGAATATTTTTCTCTTTTCCCATGGCCACAGCTCCATAGAAAATGTTAATATAATGAGGCACCCTCAAGTACAAGTTGCTTCTGTTTCTTCATCTAGACTCTTCGGTGCTGATATCACATTGAGGGCTCTCATTAGATAGAAATGTTGTTGCTGTACAGTTTCCCTCTATTTCCTCACACCTGTCTTAAAAACATCTAGTGTAATGTCCACAAACTCTGAAAGGTGTCTTCTGACCTCTTTTTGAGGCCATCACAGAGCTCTGGGAACAAGCAAAAGACATACCAATGTAGCGGCCAGGCTTATTAAAGTACAGGAATTCAGTTTTCTGCTCCCTTGCCAGTCCCTCTCTCCTTCTTCTCAGTGGTGCTTGATACAGTGAGGCCATTCCATTTGGTTCACAATAAAGGTGTTTTTCTAGCTGATAGAGTGTCTTGATAAGGAACAACTCCCAGTGCTAAGATTCTCCAGCAACCTTAATAAATGGTCATCTCTGGCGCCTCAAAGTCTGGGAGATTCTAGGAGAGTCTTATTCAAAGTTGTTTACAACTCTAAGATCAGAGTGCATTGTTACTTATCATCACCCAATCAGGAACTGGTAGGGCAGGTTAACCCCACGTGGGTCTCTGATGCCCATGAAACTTTCAACCAATGAACAATCGTAGGTTCCTACAGGTAAAACAGGCAGCTCAGAGCCCCTCAGCGTGCCTCCTGGACATTCTTGACTCAGCACCTGCTGGACAATTCTCCGACTTAGAGCTCCTCCTGAACATCCTCAGGCTCAGCTCGGACCACTATGTAGCGGCCAGTTTGTCCGAGTGCCAGGACATTCCTTTGTTCTAAGAGTTGAGAACAGAGGTTGCCAGCGTGTAACCAAAGGATCCACCTGAGGTTAGCCCTTGTGAACCCACCGTGAAAGCTCACGTGACCAACAAGTGAACCATGGTCAGAACTGTGGAGAGCTGAATATAAGTATTCAGAACTAGCGCTTCATCAGGAATGAACCGGTTTTCTTTCTGCCTAAAGAGCGTGACTTGCTGGGACCCACAGTCACTTTTCTCCTGCGCACAAACTCTGCTAGTAAGCCAGAACTAACTAGCCGATCTTCAGAGAGCCCACTGCTAGAACATCTCTCCCACCACGTCGCACGCCGCAACAGTACTGCCTGGCAGAGAGTGCTGATTGGAAACAGCAACAAGTCTGCCACTGCTTCTTTGTGCCCACGGGAGATTTAAATCCACACAGATTCGATGAGTATTCAACATTCTGCATTACCGCTCAAGAATTCAATTGTTACCTCAACCAGATTTGATATCAATTTAATTCCTAAGAGTGATGTACTTGCTTTTGAGTATCTAGTGTAGAAGTTGTAACTAAGTTCATTTATGAAACGGTCTAAATGAATGATATACTGTTTGTCCCTCTTGGTTTGTAACTCTTGTGACTGAATATATACCTGTTGTATTCTGCTAACCCTCACGATAAGATCTGTTATGTTTATAGGCACATTTTGTGTATTAATAAATGTATTCTCGTGTATTAGTACCCGTGTGTGCGTTGTTTGAGTTATCCCGCAAGGTTGGATTCTAATAGCCATCAAAAGAATCGTTTTGTGACTTACTGCTACAATTACTAATTGTCCCAGTAAATGCACAAACCCCTATATTTACTGGTGCCTCGTTAGAGGATGCCTACACCAGTCTATTTTATGTAGGAACACATCATGAATTACAACACAATGAGGAAGAAGTGGAAGGAGAAGCTGAATAAAAGACTGAGACACTGAGGTGGAGCAGTTATCATAAATTAGTTAAAATAGCAATCTGAAATATGCTACTCGCACACAAGAAAAAGAGATATTCACCAATGTGTAGTTAATAAATGTTCTGTCAATTTGTTAGAAGCTTAAGCAGGGTTGAGCTGAAAAATGCATTTCGCAGGACATGGGTCAAGTGAGAGTGCAGTGGTGCAAAAGGTGGTTAGAGAAATCTGTAAATCTTGCTGTTGTCTGCTACTTTAGCCAGATGGGAATTAAGTTATTTCTTACTCCAGCTCTCTGACTCTCTGATACTGTCCTAGTTCTGTCTCTGTGTACCCTAGAGCACTTTATTTATCTACAGGTGATAAGACTTGTAGCAATCCTCTCCTCCCACTGCTGAAGGTGCATCTGGATGGTTTTCAGATTGGTGCAGACAGTTTAAGCATGAACAAGAGCTTAGTCCCCACCAGTGGAGCTGCACATCATAAAGCCAAGTGGGTTCCCCCTAGTGACTAATCACAGAAGAGTGTTGTGTCTGCACCCACAGTCAGTGGTATTAGAAGCTGTTTATTGTTTTTTTTACTCTTTCTGGAGAGGGCTTCTCCATTGTAGACACTGTAGACATTGTAAATGGGTTGCACTTTCTGGGGACTTTCCTAACAAATTATTTAACACCACCATAAACCAAATGTAAACGTAGTTTTACAAGGAATTATGAGCACTTAGTGTGCATGTTGCCATTTTTAGGCAGGGGTCACTGGAAATCCATCATATCTTGACTTTACAAATGTGTATACGATTAATATTTTAAAAGTTACAGTCATGGATTCCTTAAAATTATTCTAGAGCATGTCAGTATGGTTTAAAAGTAGTGCAGAAAGAAATGCGTTTAATGAGGCTTAAAGAGGTGAAAAAAACCTAACCAATGAAAGAATAACAATGAAAATATAAAGAATTAATTATAAATATTTAAAATAATTTTTGATAATTGAAAAACAATTGCAAGACTTAAGTTATTTATTTATGTGGCATAAAGAAAAATGTGATTTTGGCAATCAAATGCACTTCATCCTTCAACAGCCAAGATTTAATAAAGCAGATTGAATCCAGTTAATCTGTTCAGTTAATACTTGAAAATACTTAATATGCAGTCTTCATGAAAAAAAAACCTAAACCTAAATAAAGTCCAGTGGCTTCCTTGAAGTTACTTACAGTGCCTTGCGAAAGTATTCGGCCCCCTTGAACTTTTCAACCTTTTGCCACATTTCAGGCTTCAAACATAAAGATATAAATTTTTTATTTTATGTGAAGAATCACCAACAAGTGGGACACAATTGTGAAGTGGAACGAAATCTATTGGATTTTTGAAACTTTTTTAACTAATAAAAAAATGAAAAGTGGGGCGTGCAAAATTATTCGGCCCCTTTACTTTCAGTGCAGCAAACTCACTCCAGAAGTTCAGCGAGGATCTCTGAATGATCCAATGTTGTCCTAAATGACTGATGGTGATAAATAGAATCCACCTGTGTGTAATCAAGTCTCTGTATAAATGCACCTGCTCTGTGATAGTCTCAAGGTTCTGTTGAAAGCGCAGAGAGCATCATGAAGACCAAGGAACACACCAGGCAGGTCCGTAATACTGTTGTGGAGAAGTTTAAAGCCGGATTTGGATACAAAAAGATTTCCCAAGCTTCAAACATCCCAAGGAGCACTGTGCAAGCGATCATCTTGAAATGGAAGGAGTATCAGACCACTGCAAATCTACCAAGACCTGGCCGTCCCTCTAAACTTTCAGCTCAGACTAGGAGAAGACTGATCAGAGATGCAGCCAAGAGGCCCATGATCACTCTGGATGAACTGCAGAGAACTACAGCTGAGGTGGGAGAGTCTGTCCATAGGACAACAATCAGTCTTACACTGCACAAATCTGGCCTTTATGGAAGAGTGGCAAGAAGAAAGCCATTTCTCAAAGATATCCATAAAAAGTCTCGTCTAAAGTTTGCCACAAGCCACCTGGGAGACACCCCAAACATGTGGAAGAAGGTGCTCTGGTCTGATGAAACCAAAATCAAACTTTTTGGCCACAATGCAAAACGATATGTTTGGCGTAAAAGCAACACAGCTCATCACCCTCAACACACCATCCCCACTGTCAAACATGGTGGTGGCAGCATCATGGTTTGGGCCTGCTTTTCTTCGGCAGGGACAGGGAAGATGGTTAAAATTGAGGGGAAGATGGATGCAGCCAAATACAGGACCATTCTGGATGAAAACCTGTTGGAGTCTGCAAAAGACCTGAAACTGGGACGGAGATTTATCTTCCAACAAGACAATGATCCCAAACATACAGCAAAATCTACAAAGGAATGGTTCACAAATAAACGTATCCAGGTGTTTGAATGGCCAAGTCAAAGTCCAGACCTGAATCCAATCGAGAATCTGTGGAAAGAGCTGAAAACTGCTGTTCACAAACGCTCTCCATCCAACCTCACTGAGCTCGAGCTGTTTTGCAAGGAAGAATGGGCAAGAATTTCAGTCTCTCGATGTGCAAAACTGATAGAGACATACCCCAAGCGACTTGCAGCTGTAATCGCAGCAAAAGGTGGCTCTACAAAGTATTAACCCAAGGGGGCCGAATAATTTTGCACGCCCCACTTTTCATTTTTTTATTAGTTAAAAAAGTTTCAAAAATCCAATAGATTTCGTTCCACTTCACAATTGTGTCCCACTTGTTGGTGATTCTTCACATAAAATAAAAAATTTATATCTTTATGTTTGAAGCCTGAAATGTGGCAAAAGGTTGAAAAGTTCAAGGGGGCCGAATACTTTCGCAAGGCACTGTACACATATGATTATTGGGAAATGGTGCAGACCT
This sequence comes from Lepisosteus oculatus, assembly GCF_040954835.1. Taxonomy (NCBI): domain Eukaryota; kingdom Metazoa; phylum Chordata; class Actinopteri; order Semionotiformes; family Lepisosteidae; genus Lepisosteus; species Lepisosteus oculatus. The sequence goes on from NC_090701.1 coordinate 31,085,969, forward strand.
ATGTCTCAGTATTGAGAACGAGTTTTCCTAGCACTGACACAAACATTGCTTTCAATGGCATGTAGCGGTGAGGCTTATGAATAAGAAAGAATTAAGTGTTCTGAGCCTTCCCAAATGAGGCCCCATTTCTCTGTTCATCTCTGTGGTGCAGCCACAGAGAAACTATTCATGCAGGCTGATTTAAGATGTTTTCTTTTGATATGGAAAGCTCCCAAAGGGGGATGCACTTAGCTAAGCCTAGCTATCATGATCAATGGTCATCCATTGGTGCCTATCTGTCTAGGGAGTGCCAGTTGGACATCTGGACTGCATTCCCAAGTGTCAGGAGTAAGTGACTCATATCTCACCTTGATCAACCAATCAGGGACTGGTAGGGCCTAGTAACCCTCGTGGGACTCTGATGCCCATGGAACTTTCAGCCAATCAATGAGCTGAAGTTCCTCCAGGTAAAAACAGGCAACACAGAGAGCCTGTGAGATTCAGTGAGAATCAGTAAGATTCGAGATTCAGTAGAGAATTCTGTGGACTTTTCTAAAGGGAATTCAAAGGAGAATTCCAGGGCAGGACGGCCCAGGAGCAGAAGGCTCCCAAGGGCAGGACATTCTCACAGCGCGCCTCCTGACCATCCTGAGACTCAGCCCGGACAACCACGGAACGGCCAGTGTGTCCGAGTGCCAGAACTTTCCTTTGTTCTAAGAGTCTAGAGTGGAGGTTGCCAGAGAGTAACCAGCAGCAGGCCTCGTGAACAGGTCGGAACTGTGGACAGCTGAATCACTATTCAGAACTAGCTCTTCATCAGGAACGAACCGGTCCTCTTCCTGACTTGCTGGGACCCACAGTCATCTTTTCTCCTGTGCACAAACTTTGCTAAAGCCATCAAAAGAATCAACTTTGTGATTTACTGCTACAATTAATAATTGTCTCAGTAAATGCCCAAACCCTACAGAACTGGTGCCTTCAGTGAGCCACTACATTACATTTTGGCTATGATTACATATTTGGCGTCCCTGAGCCGGTTTTATTACAGGAACATACTTCATCATGTGTGACAATATGTTGTTCCATATGACACTGACTATGACACAGACTCTTTAACAAGGAGGAGGATTAGAAATGTACTGTTCTACATGATTTTGAAGGTATTATTGTGAAATTAACATCAGGCGTCTATGGGATATCCATAAACCCTGTCTTATGCTTAAAATTGTTATGCATCTAATCTCACCATGATGGAGCAATTATTCAACAGACTGTCTAAATGAAACTTGTATGAATGTTTTTAATTTTAAAGAAAACCTGTATAAAGGTATTGAAATATAATAATTGTGCTTCATGCAACAATCTCTCTATTGGCTAATTACAAAAGCTGCAACAATGGTTAAAATTAAAAGGATTCACTGTTACATAACAAAACACAGAGAAAAAAACTGGTACATGTTACAGTATTTGTAACCAGCATGCAACAGTATCTTTAATGTAGTTTGTAATTGACATTTACCCAGACTAACAGCCAACACATTCGTAAGTGGAACTGTTATGATTTTGATACTTGGTTGCACTTAGTGAGGAGCTGAAAGTAACTTAATGTATAGGATTTTGGTTTATTCCAATATTCACTTTACACAACTTCATTTCATAAACCTGCATATAAACCTGGAATATGCTGCATAATTTGATGTTTTTTCTGTTGAGACTTGTGACCTACAGAATCTGTGCAAATCACGAAACAGCTGTTGAATGAGTAAGGCTATTTTTAATTATCTTAAAAAATATGAGTCTAAAGAAAATAAAGATACAAATGCCAATAGATTGAATATAGAAACTGACAGATTAACTTTGATCCTAAGTGTTTAAAGTGTTACAATTTGTACCTGTTAAAAATTCCTTTCTTATGTAACTGTGAATGTTTCTAATTATGTAACTAGTTTTCATAACTTTTATGCAATATTTTTCATAACTAACTTTCCCAGAGCTACTATTTTAACTATCTTTGGAGGAAACCGTTTAAATTGAAATGATTTAAATGAAACAATGAAAAAGTTATTGTTACTACCTTCCATGAAATTACTGTCCAAAATCAATTTGAATCATGCCCAACAAAAGGGTTTGGTTATTGTATTATAGTATATACACCTGTGAAAATCATGAATTTCTTTACATGGAATAGTGAGAAAACTATCAGGAAAGGAAACAACCTATTGCATATACATATTTATTTAGTAATTATATTAAAGTCTAAACATAGAATCTGTTTCATAGAGTATATTGGTTTTGAAAACTCAGAAAATGTCTTATAAATGAAATGAGTCAACATAAGGTTTTCTGAACCTAACTGCAGTGGTCCAGAAGAAACTGCAGCAAGTAAAAAAAAAAACTTATTTCATTAGGTGCCATAAAATATACAGAATTTGCCAGTCACATGTACTTAAACCAAGCAATCCTTCAACGGTAGAGGATTAATAAAGCAAAACAAATCCCGTTAATCTGTCCTGTTAATATTTCACAGCACTTAATATTCACCCTTCACAGAAACTGGAAAAAACTCAACCACAATTTTGTCATCTCCCTGCAACTACAATATGAAGAGAAGCACTGGGAACAAAATAACAGTTCTTGGAAATTATGCTTCTCTTTTTTAACTTACACTTTTCCTTCCACAATGCATTTAATCTTTCATCTGAAGCCTAATTTGACCCCTAGATGTCATGTCCTCATTAATGTCCTCTTTTCTAGCTAATCCATGAACCTACTGAATTTAATTGTAATCAACATCTAATACAGTCGTTAGCAATATTAATGTAGATTTAATGTTCATGTCAGGGGCAACAATGAACTCTTTATACGATTCTAATGAACATAAATATATCTGTACTGTGCATTAATACAAATGGAAAGAGAAAATAACATTCTACTAGCTAACCACCAACAATTAAAAAGAAGTATGTATGTGATTTGTATGTAAGCTTTTTTACCATATGAAAATGTCATTGGGGTATTTTTTTCTTTGTACATGGTATGTATTGTCACGTCATTTACCAAACCACTTTGTACCATACGGTGTTCCGGGAAGCCGCAGCCTACCTGGCAAGCAACGAGCACAAGGCAGGGTACACCCTGGCCAGTCCATCGCAGGGCAAGTGCAAGCCAATTATAAATGGGGACAATTTGGAGGCCACAGTAAAGGCAGAGAGAGGAAATGTGGCCCTGACACCGGGATAACACCCTACTCTTATCAAGAAATGTCCAGGGATCTTTAATGACCAATGAGAGTCAGGACCTAGGTTTAACATCTCATCTGAAAGATGGCGCCCTCTACAGTATAGTGTCCCAACCACTATACAGAGGCATTGGGACCCACGCAGACCACAAGGTGAGCACCCTCTGCTGGTCCCACTTATACCACTTCCAGCAGCAACCATAACTTCTCAGGAGGTATCCCATCCAGGTAAAGACCAGGCTCTGCTCTTAGTTACAGTGGGTAGCCAAATATAGCTGCTGGCTATTATTGTTTGTGCTTATTCAAAAATATTCGTATTACTGTAAGTGTACAAGATAAAATATATGAAACTTAAAATCTGAACATATTCAGCATATCTCTTTTCTAAAAACATACATCTGTTTACTAAAAATTGATAATAATGAAGTCTTTACTGTAGTAATAAGTATACTTTTCTCAAAATAACACAAAAACGTGAAATCGCAAAATCTGTTTAATATTTTTAGAATGGGTATTTTCACACTTTGTAACATAAGGTGCTTATTTTGTTTGTAATGTTGCAAGTCATGGCAAGAACTTAGAGAATATTTATCAAAATGGAGACAATTGTTATACAGTGCATGATTCTCTACATTGTGAATTGAATTGTTTTTGTAATCCACACACGGACAAACAAACACTCCTACACCACTCTACACAATAAAGGTCATACACAAGCTTATTTTAATATCCTTCTGTGTGCTGAACACTGTATTTATTCTCCCCAGACTAAGAACAGGGTAGTTTACAGATCACATTTAATCATGTTCCCCAACCTTATCATTTACGCTAATCAACTACAGTCTTTTTCCTGAAATTGTGTAATGAGAAAATAGGCACATGCAATTTCTTTATGTTAAACTTTCTCCTATTTGTTTTTTCTTTCAGAAGTGTACTTCAACAATATATCAACAGCATTTTGTATTGTGTAATGTGAGGGTTTGAATTTACTGTAACTGAAATTGTAACAATATATTTGGTTAGTATAAGTATTTGGCAACTTTAAGGAATCAATCAAACATAATAATTAGTCTTGTGCATAGATTCTAAGTATACAATATGCAATTAATAGGTAAACACCAAAACATGCATTATAAAAACAAATGTAACAGAATACATTCATGAGACAATATGGTGTTACACGTTTTATACAAGGTACAGCTTAGTAATGAATATGCTCTGATATTCAGGATATCTGTCTTAGGATATCAGGTGAAAATCATAGGGGTTTAAAGCAAGATTTCATATTGGACAGAATTATGCACTTTGCTTTCATGTGGTTAGAAAAGTCAGATTTCCAGTTTAGTTGGAGAGAGACGAGGAGCCAGTGAGGAAATCAGTGGAAATGATTTGGGGTCTCCCTTTTAAGGTATGACATCACAGCTGGTGATTTGCTGAGATGCTATCCGGAGCAGTTCTGGTTCCTTCCCTGCAGATCCCCCATTGGTGGGTTTTCCTTTGGGTGATGAACATGTAGCGGAGCTAGTGTGGTGACGTCAGCGCCCTCACTGCGCGTAGCAGGGTCCTCAGCTCCCTGGGCTGTGGGAGGTCTCCTTTAGCTCACGCGGTTGGTGCCCTGTTGCGTTACAACGGAGACCCGGGTTCGCGCTCCAGGTGTGGGGGCCGGAACGGGCGGTGAGGGGCACGACCCCGCGCGGAACCGTGACTATCACAAACAGACTACAGATTGATGGAGCACATCTGCACTGTACATCATTGAATGGTTCAGCTTGGATACAGCTTTTCAATTACATTTATCAGAGGGGCCTCTTTAGCCACATTCCTGTGAACTTACGGATAGGCATCAAGCTGCTTGGTGAACGCAAAACAAAGATTAGTAGAAATATTTCATAACACTAAATGTTTAGCGTAATAATATGCATTGCCACTACTTTGGAAATGGGATCCAATGCTTCTTTTCGAATTTCCAAAATAGATTTCTATCAAACTGTTCTATGATTTACCCTAACCAGTTTCAAAAGAATGCAAAAGCAAAAAGGGGCTAGTGATAAAAATTAATAAAAAAATCTGTCAATACTGTATTTGTGAGAGCTGCAAAAGCAGTTTATATGCAAGGATCTATCTTCTAGTTCCCAATCAACAAATAATTGTATTTTTATATATTTTTCAACTTTTTTTACTTTCACACAAAATCATTTGGCATTTCCCCCAATGCCATGCACTGCTGAACTTCATTTTGGCAGACAGTATACAGGAAGAAAAGTCCAAACTGTAAATTTAATGTACAGTACATATGCCATTAACATGTTACCATGTTTTAGCTGCAGGATGGTTTATGCTGTGTGTGTATAGTCAGTATCTAGATTTAAACTGTTGTATTGAGGTAAAACTCCAGGTGCTCAAGCCATACCACCTAAATCAACATTAAATTAGTTATGCTACAAACCTGGTCTCCTAGCACAGAGGATATGAAAGCTCTTGGGAGACCAAGCAGAGCAATGTCAAAGTAAGAGGCTCATTATGCAGTCTGTGCTTTGCTAACTCTTCCTCTTTACACTCTGTAGCAACCTCAGTGAATTGTAGACATCAGTATATTTTTTCCAGGCAAATGCACACATGTATCATGGCATGTCATCACAGGCACATGTTACTCTCTGCTTAAAAAAAACATCCCTCATTGTATCATATGCTTCTTGTCATGTTTTCAAGTTTCATAATAGCTTTTATCTGAGCAAAACACCTTTGAACTTCAATCCTCCAGATTTGTGCTCTTTTGCCATTAACATAACATCACTTTATTAGCCCTATACAATTTCTTGCATTAGGGATTTGTCTTTTTCGCATCCAGCTTGCTCTCCATGAGACACAGACAGGGGGAGAAACCTGGGGTTACAGCATATGGTCAGCCATTGTACAGCACCCCTGGAGCAGTTGGGGTTAAGGGCCTTGCTCAGGAGCCCAATGGAGTAGGATTCCTCTGGCAGCTGCAGGATTTGAACTGGCAACCTTCCAATCACAGGTGCAGATCCTTAGCCACAGAGCCACCGCTCCACCTTGATATATACGTAATATATTATATATTGTTTTCCCTATTGTAGGTTAAAGCTTTCCACTCTATCTTCCTCCTTTTAGTCTGTTTTCTTTCAGTTAACATGTAATTGTTTGGTCTAATCAAACTTCTTCATGATGTAAGATGGAGAGACTAACTCAAACTTTTACTAGACATGTTTTTTGATTAGATAGAGGACATAATACGGGGAATCTGGATTTCTGCTAGAGCAATACATTAAAAGATCATTAGTAGTTGCAAGTTATATTCAAATAATTACTCCATTATGGAAAAGTTACTGGATTCAAACCTTGATTATTACACATGTGAAATCAGACCTGAAAGGCTATAGCCTTTTATCTCATGATGATGACAATGTAATCAGAATGGCCACAAACAAGAGGAGACAATTAAATCTTAGTCCTATTTTTGTCTGCAGCATAGATAACTACTGGTAGTACCGAAGATTAAATCTGCCTGAACCCTCCATAGAAAAAAAAAAACTATTCAAGGAAATTTTAACATACATTCACTCTAATGTGTCCCTTTGGGATCTTATCACAATTCAATGAAATCGAAATCGAGCACTACAGCACCAATCCATTTTCTGAGCAGAGCAGTTTTTACAAGTTGGGCTGCCAGAGAGAATTATTAATTTTTAATTGACTTACTTTAGTTATAATAACTGTTCATTTGTATTACATCTTGACAATTAATACAAAAATGCATTTGTGGAACTTTATTCATTTTTGTATTTTATTATTAAAGAAAATTATGCTGTTTTTGTTTTTAAATGATAAATATACAGAGCATTCATATTTACCATTTTACCACAAACATGAAAATTTACTTATTTATACTTAATGTCATAGCAATTTGACCCAACATTGTTTTTAGAGTGGAAAAAGTCCTTCAAAACATTAAATATATACTGTATATATTCACAGCTGTCTTTACCAATTATCTTTCTGCCCTGGAATCCAGTCCAGGCTGTATCCTGCCATGCCCCAGTTGCTTGCAAGGAACTCTGGTTCCCTGCAACCCTGTATTGGATACAATGCTTAGAAAATGGACGGTTTGATATCAATCACTTCAATTTTCATTTATTAAGAACACAATTTGTAAATATACTGGTTAATGCTTTTTTCCCTTTAATAGTCCCATTTATATTTTGCTTACCTGTGCTGTACCATTAATGATTCTAATTATTTCTCATCCTATTTAGAGTATGTATACAAATATGTATGTTAAGCAATCCATATGTGGGGTGCTACCTAACAAATTTGATTCTTTATTTCTGATCAGTGTACACAATAATTCACCCATCATAAGAAAGCTGTTTATTTCTAATAAAGGTCCTGGCAACCCGGATCTTATCCCAGAATTATAGGGCAGAAAGTGGGACTAGATGCTGGATGGGATGTCAGCCCATAGCAGGGTACTCAAACACAGAGACTAGGACAATTTAGAAACATCAGTTAATCTATTCAGAAAGTCCTTGAGAAACTAAAACAATTACATAAAACCCACAGACTCTAACCCTGGACCCAAGAGCTGTGATGCAGCTAACAACCACATTATCTACGGTATCTGCCCTTCGAGTACATGTTTGCATTAAATATTAAATACATGAGCATAAAAATATTTACAATCTCACTGTAACGACACTTTACTGGAAGCAAAATACATTCCTAAAAAACATATCAAACATGAACATCCCAAAAACAGCCTTCCTGTCCATCGGATAAACAACAAAACAACAATAAAAAGCACATAAAATAATTCAAAAGAAAACGTGATTTTTGGATATGCTACATGTGAGTGATGTTTCTAACTTACACACCCACTTGTTTTTCCTCATAAACTGTCACATACACACACTTGCATGCACCCACACACACACCATGCCAGGTATCTATGCCCACGCAACAGCATGATGTGATCCCACTGTGTGAAAGCTGCTGTTGCTATCCCTTGAGGCAGTGATGTACTAAGCTCACTTGTCCCAGTCATGCACACTTCTCCACCTTGCCACTTACAACAATGAGACCTGTAATCTTTTTCAAAATCAATCATAATTGACAGAAGCTCCAAGACTGCAGGAGCTGCAGGAATAAAGTATAATCTAAGCTTTTCAATGCAAAATGGTTTAATCCATACTGATGTTATTATCATGTAAGAGGTGTGGATATCTATGTATTATAATTTACAAATTTCACAAAATCCAGAACATTGTTACATGGAATCTACATTTAAATTTAAAGGAAAAGTAATATCAATAAAATTATTTAAAAATCTATTAAGCAACATTTAAAAATAATCTTAATGCAATGCTTAATTTTATGACTTCATACTAAAGTTGTTTAATACAATAAGGCTGGTTACTTAAATGTTTATTTTTTCATAGAACTGCGAAGAGTTTTTTAAGTGTTTGTGCAAAATAATGCAATCAAATGCTTTCAATCAGTATTTTTATAGTTTCTAAAGGAACAGAAATGCAAACTTCAAATGGCTTATCTTTTGTGTTGAGACAAAGAAGGTGTGCTGAAGGCATCTTTTTTTTCTCATAATAGTGTCTTTGTTTTTAGAAAATGAAAACAAGTTTAGAAGTGAAAAAATGTTTGTACTGTAGATGTGAACATTAGCTTGAAGGCAAAATTGCAGCGGAGTTATTTTTCTTGTACTTATGTTGAGTAAGGCAGATAGAAGTGGAATGTCTTCACAACAAGCTAGATTCTGATATGTGGGAGAGTGTATTTCAATTATTCTATCACAATTCTAATAATGACAAAATGAACCAATTAATATAAAGGGATAGCTTGTTTAATACTTTGGATCCAACATCTGCCTTCACTCCTGAGGAACAAGCTAAGGAGAAAATGCTGCAATGGTGATGTTGGTGTAGAGAGATGGGTGTGTGCAGTGCAGTATACATAGGAAAGCAGAAGTGAGAGGTCTCCACCTCAACCTCTGTTGGATGACACCCTTTAGATTTAAATTGCACTAAGTTAATGAACCCTTTATGTTGGTAATTCCTAACTTTTACAAGTACTTTTGCAGTGTTTGGCTTGTTTTTTGTTTAACCTTTAAACCCTTACATCCCTTTCCCATTGTAGAAGGCGGACAGTACTCTTTAGAAACAAACATGTTCAAAGGAAAAGCTTATGATGTGCTAAAATGTTTTGAATCTTAATACTTTGATAATTATGGGAGTTGAACTGTGTAATGTATACTCTATTCAAAACTAATAATCGGATTTAACTGCACAGATGGTTGAATATCTGCATAATTGATTGCATAACTATTCAGTTCCCTAATTCAGTACCTGGTGTACAATAAGCACTCTTAGCAGAAATTATTGTTTTCCATCCTTTTAAGTAGTTCACTTCCAACATTGCACAGGGGTATGTGATTTATTTTTTGGCCATTTATCCTTGCAGAAATGATCCAGTTATCACAAATTTGTTTTAGATTGCTGATGGGTTTCATACTTATGCTGAGACTTGAATTTTTCTATTAGACTAAACTCAGGACTTTGGGCCACTTAAGGATATTAATTCTCTTCTTGTCAAACAACTCCCCTGCTGAAGCTCCACTACGTCATCCTGCTGAAATGTGAATTTTCAATCTGAGTTTAGATACTTGACTGACTCAAGCAGGCTATCTTCTTAGAATCGCCTGTAGTTTGCACATCCAATTCTCTCCTCAATCTGGATAGACTTCTTCTGTCACGACTATAGTCCCCCTTCCTTAAGGGTGCTCCAGCCCTTTCACTAAAGACTTCATTCTCTGCACCTGTTTCCCATTCCCTGCCCACCTTAAAAGCCAGGCGCTGACGCTCTTCCGGGCTCTGCATCTGATTTCCATATCGTGCGAGTCCGGGACCAGGAAGCGCCTGGTCCCGTTAAGGTTTTAACCTCCGTTCCCGTTCCTGTTCCCCGTCCGCCGGTTCCGACCCGGCCTTCGTGGTTTTTATTCCGAGTTCTGATGGATCTCCTGGTTTTGGACTTACCTTCGTGTTTTGGATACTCTATGGATTATTCTTTGGGATTGTTCGCCTCGGCCACACCTCCCCCGTGCACCAGCGCACCTTGGACACGCCCCCCTGTCTTCAGCCCCGTTTTCCTGCATGACGTTTCCCCAGTGTTCCCCCACTTCGTCGGATTGTGTCGTCCGCATAGGGTCCGGAAAGAACTGTTCGTTACACTTCTTCCATCTCGGTTTGAACTTTGCAGTTAGAGGTCTTTGAGAGCTCAACAATGCTTAATGGTGGTATCCATTATGTGCTCGGGTTGGAAGGGTAGCATGATCTGTGTAGTGTGGTACATATTCCTCTTTTCAATGATTAAGACCTTTCTTATTGGAGGTTTCTTTTAACTTCTCATGATATTTTCTTGGACCTTTTCCATGTCCATGGTCTTGATGGTCAGTTTGCCATCACCATGAGTAGTGCAATATACAATAATTGAGGTAAATTACAGAAAGAAAATATTTAGCACTTTCTTGTTACTTTTCAAACTTACTAAAAATAGAAAACATACAGAACTGAGAATCTTCTCATTTGTTTTGAAACTTCAATGCTTTTCTATACTATCAGGATTTGATATGATATACAGATGCAGCCATTCAAAATGGGTGGGGTATTTCGCGGTATACCCCGGTGGGCGTGGTGCATCAAAACGCAGTATCACGCAGTATCACGCGGTGTATCCCGTCATTTGACGTCATACAGGAAAGTATCCGGAATCACCTTGTAAAACTGCCAGGAGGAGCAAATAAAGCTTAACCTCTCATGTACAGCATTTAAGCTTTTAAATTTAAACTGTGTATTACAGCATGTTAATAATCAGTCATTAAAAAGTTGGTATCTTTTATGAAAGCAAAATTGCTCAGTTGGGCAAAAGTACACAACCTACCTTTATCATAAATATTTTAATTATGCAGAAATATTTTATGCATCAAAGCCATTACCGAAGATATTACTCATATTATTAATAATGAATGACCTTGGACAAGCTGTAAACTCAAAGTATTACGCTGGTCCACATTATTTGTAACCGTCATTTTAAACGAAATGACTTTATTTTTTCATTGACAAAAAAAAGTAACAACACAGAATTTCGTAAATCTAACTAACAAGGACGGGACATTAGCTAGCCAATATGATAAAGGAATACATTACTTCATTTGTTTATTTCTTTAGCACATTTATTTGAACATTTCCATCGATTGTACAAGCACTGAAAAACTGTCCAATCCCTAGTTCGTCGGGCATTTTCTTTTAGTATAACAGACATAAAAACTCCCTTGCTTTTAACAGAGCATTTCATAATTTCTAACAATGAAAATTATTTAAACTGCGACACTTATCATTCAACCAGAGCTCAAAATATCACAAGGATCCTCAAGAGCACAACAAAGACTGTTTTAAAAGATACTTGTACCATATACATGAGAATCCAAACTTTTATATCTACGTCTTTAAAATTTATCACACAGTAGCAAGTCAAATTTCAGGGGCGTCCGAATACCAGAGATTACGGTACCGCTTCAGAAGGGTGTCAGGCAGTCAGATTCCAGGACCGGAATTATCCGTTTTATAATCGAGAATATGTAAGCACGTATATAAATAAATTAATCACGATATTTATTTTAGGATCTAAATTTCCAAATCTATGTATCTATATAGCTGGTAGTATTACTGTATTTCACTTTCTCTGTAAACACATTTTGTTAACACCTGAATCTCAGGTGGATTCTGTTTTTTGGTTATGGTCTGTAGCTCAAATCCTGCTTGACTAAAAATTAGACGCGAGAAGAGTATTATTGGACAATGTTGTGAGGCTCTGGCAAAATTTCGCTGTAAACTGAAGAGTTATAGAGGAGACAGGTTGTGTATCGCTTCTTTTGACACTTGTAAAAAAAACATTCGATTGTTAATGCGACACGGAAGATAATGTGGGGTAATGGTCGTTAGTGAAAATATTTAATCATTTAATCTCTTTACTGTGCACATTTTAATCCGCTAAGTATTGAATATTTATATGAAATTTTACCACTAAAGGGAAATTTTAGTAGCTAAGCATAAAATGCAGAGGAGCATAACGAAGGTCATAAAGGTCATAAACGATATTAATTTAGGAACATAAACATATAATGTAAATTGTATGTTGCTGTTATTGGTATTTTAAAGAAAAAATGCACACCAATACTCAATTTCTCCTAAAGTATATTGACATTTTTTATATTTCAAAATAACACATGTTCATACTGTATGTACAGTACACAGCGGTACCGCAGGTTGAACTGTTGGGCGCAAATCCACCCGAACCCAAAAGCCCAACATATTAATGTGCATTTGCCTGACGCTGCGCGGTACGTACTATCTTCATAGTTGGCCAGGGCTTTAAAGAGAGGGTGCGCCAAAATCTTTCAGTGCCGTCGTCTGCGCTTTAAAGGTACCCCTGTCGCGGAAGAATTTGACCTCGGAACGTTCACCCATTGTTTCATTGCACTTTGACAGATTACCTTTAAATCAATTGTCAGAATATCCCCACCTCCAAACGAGAACAAAATTGCAAAGATTTTATTAATTGGCTGTTTCAGTAACCTAACGTATATATCTTAAGTAATAATTTAACATTATATGTAAATGTTTTAAGATATGTTTATGTTGTGAATGTCTGTAGATTGTATCTTATTTTTAATAAACCATACAAGTGGTGGTGGATTTGGAGACAAAATGTATTTACATTGGGTTGCTGTAAGTGGAGCACTAATAAGCCCAATGGTTGTGTGCAGAAATTATTCAGAAAGGCATCTCCATGTTCAAGTAAACACTGCTCTGTGTGCAAATGCAAATGCATTTAAAAACGTTTTTTTTTATAAAGCCACCTTTAAAGGAGCTATATAAAATAAAGTTTATTATTATTAATATTGATGATATTCTTCCTCCCAGGACTTGTAAAATTGTTGTTGTTATTGTTGTTATCCTGTAAAGCACTTTGAGAAGCATACTGTCCAGCATATTGTATTTCAATGCACTTTGACACATCGTTGCTTGTTAATAAGACAGAATTAAGCATTGCTGTGCTTTCCTAAATAAGGCCCCATCTCACTCTCCATCTCTGTGGTACAGCCACAGAGAAAGTATTCATGCAGGCTGATTTAAGATGTTTTCTTTTGATAAGGGACAGCTCCAAAACGGGGATGCACTTAGCTAAGCCTGGCTATCATGATCAATGGTCATCCATTGGCGTCTATCTGTCTAGGGAGTGCCGAATGGACATCTGGACTGCATTCCTAAGTGTCAAAAGTAAGTGACTCATATCTCACCTTGATCAACCAATCAGGGACTGACCACGTGGGTCTCCAATGCCCGCCAAACTCTCAACCAATCAGCAAAAATCTGTGTCTTGGTCAAAAAGGGAGCGCAAGCTCAGATCGGGGCTCTCCATGGCCATTTTCGCACATCCTATGAGACAATCACGTGACAACTGCTGTTGTCTGCACTGGGACTTGGACTTTGTTCTCAGAGCGAGGCTTAGCTAAGTGCATCCAGCTGTCCCTTATCAAAAGAAAAAAATCTTAAATCAGCCTGCATGAATACTTTCTCTGTGGCTGCACCACAGAGATGGAGAGTGAGATGGGGCCTCATTTAGGACCGCATACCAACGCTTAATTCTGTCTTATTAACAAGCATTGCCCCTACAGTATTAATAATGAATGACCTTGAACAAGCTGTAAGTGTAAACTCAAAGTATTGCCCTGGTCCACATTTTTTTTTTCATTGACTGTCTTTGTAAAAGTAACACCACAGCATTTCGCAATCACGCATTTTTTTCCAATCATGCAAAGTACAGTAATTTTTGAGAATCGATTTACCATGCCTTTCACATGCTCATAAAAGAGATTGATTTAGGAACAAAAACATATTACCGTATGCAAACAGTACTGTATACAGTATGTATATGTATATTTAATGTCTTAACTGTGCCCGTTTAAGTATTGAATATTTATATGGAATTTTACCACTGAAGGGAAATCTTAGTGCCTGAGCATAAAAAGAATAGGAGCATACTGCGACGCGTGTGAAGGCCATAAACGATATTAATTTTGGAACATGAACATACAGTATATGGCTGGTTTTATAAGATAAGATGGACTGGTCTTATAAGATAAGATGGACTTTAAAGAAAACATACACGAAACATGGTTTCATTATGACCAGAATCGGTCTTGAGATATTTTTAACTTGATTTACAGTATTTGAGAGGTATGTCTTGACACCGATACTACGTAAATACTGCTCACGTATATGTTTCTAGGTTTATATTATGCATTTCATACGGTCAAATTACTTTTGAGCAACTGATAAGAAGCGCGAAACGGTATGCCCAGAGAGGCTCTCAGGCATTTTAGTTTTCGTATTGTTTTAATGCAGTGCAGTGGATTGATTAGAGATATCAAGTGCATACAAGTCATTTTTTAAATGTTGTAGTTCGTCTTGTAAAAATGTTACTAGTACATCATCTGTCAACAATTACACAGGTTCTGGTTCCATATTGCAGATTTTGGTAACGTAATATTATTTTCTAATTGTACTGTTTCAGCACATCAGTTTTTTTTCCCCCCAACAACTTTTCAGAGGAGCTATAAATATTTTAAATAAATACACACAGTATTGCTCATAGGGTCTGCTATTTGAGGTCCAGTTAATTAGATGCATACATCTTATTTTATCTCATCTTTTCAGCTGAGATACACAAATCATACATAAACAATGCAGTAAAAAAATGTCTCATCAAGTATTTAATCATTAGGTATAACAGTTTCCCTTTAGGCCTCTGAAAACACCACGTTCTACCTTGTGGATGCCAGTACCTCCTAATTGTCTAAAGGCTTTATTTTAAAAATTAAAAAAAAAAAAACTGATGTGCTGAAAGAGTACAATTAAACACGCTCTGCAGAAAAGGGGATGGTTGTTAGGTCAGCTTCAGTTTTACACATATAGTACACATTTGATTTCATTAAAATTATGAGGTACCCTGTATCTGCAGGACTCAAGAGGCTCTCAGTCATGTCACTTTGCAGTTGATGTCTCCTAGAGGTTCCTAGATTCTTATTGTAAATAAAAGGAACAGCATACAGTGGGGCTTTTTCAAAAACGGGGAACAAATTTCAACATCCGACTGCACTGAGCACACAAATATTGGTTCTAGGCTCCTGAATCACCTTTGGTCCCTGGATCATTACTTTTAACCATTTACACAAGGTTTGTACTGTAAAGCACTTTCACAGCTCAACATAAATGGACCTTCTGGGGCACAGGCTTTAAAGGAGCTTTTTAAAAAAAAACAGACTTTGCCTTTCCTGTTATAAGCTATTCTTTTAGCATATGACAAGCATGCCCTTATTATGGCGATATCCTCCTAAACATTGGACAAATAACTCTAGAAGTTCAATTAAAACAGAAATGCTTCAAATCACATGGGATACAACCAAAAAGTGGTGTATTATAAAGTGTGTTAAAAATGTAGCTAGTTTGTTTTCATACCTTAGATTATAATAAAACCTCACCAATTAACACCAACAGGTGTTTTCTTGACGTCTGCTAGCTTCAAAGTTTATGGTTTGGCTTTTGTGTATAATGATAGTGAACTGCATTGGAAATGTAGGAAAGTAAGCACTAATAAGCAGGAAAATTAAACCAAGAAACACCTAAAGTACTGGACTATATTGCAGAAAAACTACCAATCTACCTTTAAAGCCTGTACAACCTGCAGAACTCCAGCTTTAATTGATTGGACTCAACAGCCTAAGTTTTAAGGTTATCCTTACAAGTGTGGAAAAGCATGGGCGTAATGTTGCAGCCTTCACTGTTGTTTTAGAAGTTGTTTTTTTCAGCTGTACATGAACATTTCTGTCTTGAGTCTTTCTTAACAATATGGTGTAAACAGTGTCTGGTTTCTACTGTGATTATTATTTCATTACTGAAGTAGCCTTTTGGTATTTGCACAGTAATTTTTGTTATTATGGCTGTTTTCATATTCGTAGTTTTCTTCTGTTAAAACTTAAAATCTCTCGCATTAAAATGGCTACAAATGCAAGAATTCAACCAGATATTCTTACTTGTAAAATGTATACTGTTGCATTGCAGTTAGTTAATGTAGTTAGTCCATAGTCAGCAATCTAAACTTTATTGTTAAGCTTTAATGATTGATGTTGTACCAGTAACCTTTAGAAATACTATAGTACTTCACAAATGCTTTGTGTGTTTGGAAATCTTTTGAGTAAGAGCCTTATAAAAATAGGTTTAGTTTTTACAGGACATCACAAAGAAATAGGATGGTACAGATGCAGCCATTCAAAGTGCGCGGTACAGACACGTACCGCAGGTAATTGGCTGCGGTGTCGCGTATCATGACGCAAGATGACGTTGGGTACCGCGGTTCGTGATTGGTTGACCGACAGGGGCACTCGTGGTCCGTTGGTCTGTTGTAGAAAGACTTACTGTAAACGTCTTTACTGTGCCCGTTGTAGATATTGAATTTTACCACTGAAGGGAAATCTTAGTAGCTTAGCATAAAAAGAATAGGAGCATACTGTAACGCCTGTGAAGGCCATAAACGATATTAATTTTGGAACATAAACATACTGTTACGATCCGTGCCTCTCGGCAACGGAAGAGGCAGAAGTAGGTGTAGCCCCTATCCATCAGTTCACCTATCAGTTTTCCCATTCACCACCACACCCCCGTCTCATCCTACTTAAACACCTGTCCTTCCCTACCTCGGTACTCAGTATTGGTTTTCCCTATCGAGCTTCCTGGTTGCGTTTCTTCTACTCTGTGTTTGTCTTGGATTTCGGCTTACGGTTTTTCCCTTTGGACTTCGGCTTTTCGGATCTCGGCTTGGATTGGTACTTTCGCTCTGTCTTGGATAACTGGCTACCTCTGGATTCTCGGATTGCTCTATGGACTACGACTTCGGATCACACTTCACTTCGGTACACGTTCCCTTTCGGATACCTTGCTCCCCCTGGACTCTCGGCTCGTTCCTACGATTACGGTTTACTTTCGGTTTATGACTTAGCTTTGTTCACTCCTGCAAGTGGGTTCACTCACTAGTTCGGTCCCTATTACCGAACTCGTAACACATACAGTATATAGCTGGTCTTGGTACTTTAAAGAAAAAACACACCGGTATTCCATTTCTCCCTAAACATTCTAAGCATCGAAGTCTTTAACTAACGTGATACCAGAGTCAACAAGCATACTTTTAGAATTTGATTCATATGGAATATAATATGGAATCACGTATCTAAAGAATTTAATAACGGTATGATTATATTCGTGTACTGCGACAGGGCTGTATAGGGCTGTTTCGCCTCCCTGTTCATGCGAGCTGTCTTGTAGCCTACTGGTCTACGTGCCTGACTAACAACTGGCAGGTTGTGTGTTCGAATCCAGCTAGTGCTGGACTTTTCTTTTAACAAACATTTCTTCGAAAAAAATAGAATAGCGATATTATGGACAATCAATTGACTTTTATATTTCAAAATATCGCAACATGATCGATTCTAAGTCATTTTTGATAACAATGAATAGTCACCTTCTTCCCTTCTGACAATGGTCCCTGCTTCTGCTTCCTGCTTCTATTGTGTGTGTGTGTGCAACAGAGTAAATTTTTATAGAGAAATGGAGGCTGGACAGTATGCGTAACAATATAAACATTTATATTGATTTAAATCGTGTTCTGATTTAAATCGCAAACGCATGTTTAATTATATGTGTTTTTTAATCATAATCAGGCTAATGCAACATAAATTGATACAGTATCTTTGTCTTCTAAGTATCTTAATAAACTTTCAGCATAGCTTTCTACCCGTCAAGATTTATATTTCTTGGGATTTTGGGATCAAACGTGGAAGGATTAGATTGTAATCGTTTTTATTTGGCAAATACGTGATTGTATTTCTGAATGTTATGGGACACCTACAGTAGTTCACTGTTTTAAATACATCGATTAAGAAAGTTATGTGTAGCACTTTAGATCTTTTTTCTGAACCAGGGAAAATCTGATCATGTTTCTCTATAACAATAATAAAAAACTTTATTTTACATATCGCCTTTAAAAGTGGCATCTCAAAGCAATACAGTAGATTGAAAAACAGTTAAAAGTGACCAAATTAAATACCAGACAATCGCAAACGCGTTTTCAATAAAATTATTTTATTGTGAGAGGGACATCCAGCAGAGAGAGACACACACACCGATTTTCATTGACAAAATTGCTTTTTTTCAGTTCCTCTTGTCTAACAGGAATGTTTTGTTTGTGGATAGACTGTTAGACTAGAGGAAAAGAGCGCCTCCTCCTACGAAGCATTAATCGCGTATCTAAGGAAAATTGCAGTATACCTTTGTTCATGCACATCATTATACAGTATCTCATTTTGTATTTCGATAAAAAAAATCGTTTGCCCAGCCACTATTGTTGTTATTGTTTTTATCCTGTAAAGCGCTTTGAGGAGCGCCACACCATCCTTACACAAAGCAGAAGCTGATTGTATTTTCCGATACCATACAAGTGCAAAGATTACAGATTTTAATCGTCTTTTTTCTGAACCAGAGAAAATCTGATCATGTTTCTCTATAACAATAATAAAAAACTTTATTTTGCATATCACCTTTAAAAGTGGCCAAATTAAATACCAGTCAATCGCAAACGCGTTTTCAATAAAATTATTTTATTCATTCAGCAGTTTGTGAGAGGGACATCCAGCAGAGAGAGACACACACACTGGTTTTCATTGACAAAATTGTTTTTTTTCAATTCCTCTTGTCTAACAGGAATGTTTTGTTTGTGGACAGACTGTTAGACTAGAGGAAAAGACCGCCTCCTCCTACGAAGCATTTCGTCCGAACACAAATTCTTTTCCAGTCGCACAAAGTAAGGGTTGAGAATCTCCGATTCACCATGCTACTAATGGTTTCCCGGAGATTGCAAGGCAAGGCACTTTTGCCTCTGGACCCATCGAAATTTACAGGCGTGGTCCAACCCCAGTAAATTTCAAAAGTCACAACATTTCGAAACACGAGGAAGGCGTAGCGGTCGGCTCTTGCTTTCCCGTCTATGCCGATGCACTGCAAGTACAACTCCCCCTCCATCTCTTAAGTGATGGGTAACAGTTGGATATCTGGGAGAATTATTCGTCCCACTGGCGTCTATGAATTCTGCTGTGCTTCCTTGGGGGAGATAGACGGCGGGGACAGCATCAACAGATTCCTGCGCGGTGGTGAACTGAGAGGCCAGGATGGAGTGTCCTGAGGTGGTGTGTGCTCTGCGGGGGGCAGAGCTTCCGCCAGGCATTGCAACCTGTGCAGCGGGGAGAGGCACTTTTCGGGAGACAGGTGCTCAACTGTTTGACTGCTGGAACATACTGTCTCCTTCCTCTGCATTTTCAGGAGTGTCTCTAGCCTCCCCAGTAATGCATCGTACTGCTCCCACTGCTGCCGAAATGTCTCCATACAGGTGCTTCTTCTACAGGTTGGCACCCTGGCCAGTGGCCGAGAGCAGAGACCCACGGCCTGTGGCAAAATAACATAATTCATGTAAGAAATAAAGTCACACAGTAGTATTCATCAGTCGAGGAACAGAAGTCAAAATAAACTTTTCTTTTTTTCCGTCTTACCGCTTTCTTTTTTACTGTCCTGGTGGTAGATCGTTTCGCCCGTGCGGTGTTTTCTTGAAGAACAGGCTACGAAGAAATAATTATAATTGAATTTAAAATTCAAAACGGCAATAATACCTTGTAATATGTGCTGTAATCGCGTATTTCAGATGAAGTCTGCTGTATTTGCTTACCCTTCGCTCTTTGGAAGCTGGGGCGGCAGAAGCACCCCGTCTCTTCCCGTAAAAGGTCTTGGTCTCCATACTGTACTATGGTCGCTGTAGTGCAGGTTCGCAGTTTTTTTTTGTGATGGGAGCTCACCCAATCCCTTGGTGTATTTATGCTATATTCACATGCACGACTTTAAAAGCTAGCAAGACAGTTTTCGATTCACATTAGCTGGCGAGCCTTGTTAAAAAAACGAATGATAATGTAACATGCCACTGATCATGAACAAAGTTATACTGAGATTTCCTAAGATATGCGATTAAAAAATAAATAAATAAAAATTTGAATCTCCTGCGGAACACATTCCATAAGAATCAGCGGTTTTACAGTATATATCGCCTTTAAGGGTGGCTTCTCAAAACGCTTTACGGGATAAAAACAATCAGAACAGCAGCAACAACAATATTGTATTTCATTGCACTTTGAAAACCAAGTAATAACTTAACTATACAGTACGTGCAAACGTTTCGTATGTTGCTGTCGTGAATGCCTGCGTACCCATAAGTATCTTATTTGCCTTGAGTCTGTCTACAGTATCTCTGTAGACAGACAGACAGACACTACCCCCCTCTCTCCCTCAATTCAATTCAATTCAAGGTGTTTTATTTGCATGACAGATGGGTACAATTCTTGTTGGGAATGTATACTTTGATATTTACACCCGGCGCGGCACCGAGGGAGCGTCTGCATTTATAACTTGGTTTTTAAAATTAGTCAAGCAATATGAAGCATCTCCTTTTACTTTTAAATCCCTTAAATACATTGAGCACAGCTTTCTCACCATCCTTACACAAAGCAGAAACTGTCCGATGACTCACAGTACAACTGGAAAGATTACAGATTTTAATCGTCTTTAATTTTGCCTGTGGAGTGTATCTTATTAAGCTCTAAATTGCATTTTGAGCGCGGTTTTTGACTTTTTTTAAATTGCATTTTGGGCATGGACAGCACATACAAGGGTTAATGAACTGCGCCAAGAAATTTAAAATAGTATTCTTTAGGTGTGAGGGTAGGAGTGGACCGCAGCAGGCATAATCAGCAAACCAGGAAAACAAAGAACAGGACAGGTGAGATGTGTATCCAGAAAGCGAGTGATCAGAAAAAGGAAATGGTGTTACGCCCAGGTTTTCGACCCAATTGTTTTAACTTGCTAATGCATCAGACACATTTCCTGGCGTATTGTGTTTTAAATAAAATAGGAGTGTCTTTCCCTGGCATTAGCTCATCAGTATGGTGTAAGTTTTATCTTTTTAACTGACCGATGAAAATGATGAGCTACTGGCGATGCAAGTCCAAAGACGGCTATGGGCTGACCTCGGTGCGAAAATAAGCCCGACATCGATAAGAAGAGTACTCAGGAGGCTTGGATGGAGATACAGAAAAACCAACACATGCCCCATGATAAGGCTAAAAAAACAAAGAGGAAAGACTCAAGCAAGAGCTCCAATGGATTGAACAGGGGGAGGCATTTCAGGATGTACTTTTTACTGACGAAACAACAGTGGCTCTGGAATAGTTTTCAACAATGGCATTTTGCAAAAAGGGGAGACATGTGGACAAGCCAAAGCCCAAACATCCACTGAAGGTTCACGTCTGGGGGGGTATATCTAGAAGAGGCCCGGGACCACTTCTTATTTTCGAAGGAATTATGGACCGTGTATTCTTCGAGGAAGTCGTGGTCACACAGAATGCTGCCCCATATATCAGGGAGCAGTTTGGATCAAGGCACCGTCTCTTTCAAGACAACGATCCGAAACACAAAGCAGCAAGGACGAGGCTTATAACAGAAGGAGTGAACTGGGTAAAAACACCAGCCGAATCCCCAGATCTAAATCCGATAGAAATGGTTTGGCATCCGTTGAAAGACTACGTTCGGAAAACAGCTAAGCCCGTCACAAAGCAGGAACTTGTGGAACTGTCCACAAACAAAAAATGTAAAAAAAAAAACAATAACTTTTTGTCAATGAAAACCGGTGTGTGTGTCTCTCTCTGCTGGATGTCCCTCTCACAAACTGCTGAATGAATAAAATAATTTTATTGAAAATGCATTTGCGATTGTCTGGTATTTACCTTGATCCTTTTTAACTGTTTTTACGGTCAACAGTATTGCTTTGAGACGCCACTTTTAAAGGTGATATGCAAAATAAAGTTTTTTATTATTGTTATAGAGAAACATGATCAGATTTTCCTTGGTTCAGAAAAAAGACGATTAAAATCTGTAATCTTTGCACTTGTATGGTATCGGAAAATACAATCAGTTTCTGCTTTGTGTAAGGATGGTGTGGCGCTCCTCAATGCGCTTTACAGGATAAAAAACAATAGTGGCTGGGCAAACGATTTTTTTTATCGAAATACAAAATGAGATACTGTATAATGATGTGCATGAACAAAGGTATACTACAATTTTCCTTAGATACGCGATTAATGCTTCGTAGGAGGAGGCGCTCTTTTCCTCTAGTCTAACAGTCTGTCCACAAACAAAACATTCCTGTTAGACAATAGGAATTGAAAAAAAAAAACAATTTTGTCAATGAAAACCGGAGTGTCTCTCTCTCTGCTGGATGTCCCTCTCACAAACTGCTGAATGAATAAAATAATTTTATTGAAAATGCGATTGTCTGGTATTTAATTTGGTCACTTTTAACTGTTTTTCGATCTAGTGTATTGCTTTGAGATGCCACTTTTAAAGGCGATATGTAAAATAAAGTTTTTTATTATTGTTATAGAGAAACATGATCAGATTTTCCCTGGTTCAGAAAAAAGATCTAAAGTGCTACACATAACTTTCTTAATCGATGTATTTAAAACAGTGAACTACTGTAGGTGTCCCATAACATTCAGAAATACAATCACGTATTTGCCAAATAAAAACGATTACAATCTAATCCTTCCACGTTTGATCCCAAAATCCCAAGAAATATAAATCTTGACGGGTAGAAAGCTATGCTGAAAGTTTATTAAGATACTTAGAAGACAAAGATACTGTATCAATTTATGTTGCATTAGCCTGATTATGATTAAAAAACACATATAATTAAACATGCTTTTGCGATTTAAATCAGAACACGATTTAAATCAATATAAATGTTTATATTGTAATGCATACTGTCCAGCCTCCATTTCTCTATAAAAATTTACTCTGTTGCACACACACACACAATAGAAACAGGAAGCAGAAGCAGGCACCGTTGTCAGAAGGGAAGAAGGTGACTATTCATTGTTATCAAAAATGACTTAGAATCGATCATGTTGCGATATTTTGAAATATAAAAGTCAATTGATTGTCCATAATATCGCTATTCTATTTTTTTTGAAGAAATGTTTGTTAAAAGAAAAGTCCAGCACTAGCTGGATTCGAACACACAACTTACCAGTTGTTAGTCACGCACGTAGACCAGTAGGCTACAAGACAGCTCGCATGAGCAGGGAGGCAAAACAGCCCTACACAGCCCTGTCGCAGTACACGAATATAATCATACCGTTATTAAATTCTTTAGATACGTGATTCCATATTATATTCCATATTAATCAAATTCTAAAAGTATGCTTGTTGACTCTGGTATCACTTTAGTTAAAGACTTCGATGCTTAGAATGTTTAGGGAGAAATGGAATACCAGTGTGTTTTTTCTTTAAAGTACCAAGACCAGCTATATACTGTATGTTTATGTTCCAAAATTAATATCGTTTATGGCCTTCACACGCGTTACAGTATGCTCCTATTCTTTTTATGCTCAGCTACTAAGATTTCCCTTCAGTGGTAAAATTCAATATCTACAATGGGCACAGTAAAGACGTTTACAGTAAGTCTTTCTACGACAGACCAACGGACCACGAGTGCCCCTGTCGGTCAACCAATCACGAACCGCGGTACCCAACGTCATCATGCGTCATGATACGCGACACCGCAGCCAATTACCTGCGGTACGTGTCTGTACCGCGCACTTTGAATGGCTGCATCTGTACCATCCTATTTCTTTATGATGTCCTGTAAAAACCTATTTTTATAAGGCTCTTACTCAAAAGATTTCCAAACACACAAAGCATTTGTGAAGTACTATAGTATTTCTAAAGGTTACTGGTACAACATCAATCATTAAAGCTTAACAATAAAGTTTAGATTGCTGACTATGGACTAACTACATTAACTAACTGCAATGCAACAGTATACATTTTACAAGTAAGAATATCTGGTTGAATTCTTGCATTTGTAGCCATTTTAATCCGAGAGATTTTAAGTTTTAACAGAAGAAAACTACGAATATGAAAACAGCCATAACAACAAAAATTACTGTGCAAATATCAAAAGGCTACTTCAGTAATGAAATAATAATCACAGTAGAAACCAGACACTGTTTACACCATATTGTTAAGAAAGACTCAAGACAGAAATGTTCATGTACAGCTGGAAAAAACAACTTCTAAAACAACAGTGAAGGCTGCAACATTACGCCCATGCTTTTCCACACTTGTAAGGATAACCTTAAAACTTAGGCTGTTGAGTCCAATCAATTAAAGCTGGAGTTCTGCAGGTTGTACAGGCTTAAAAGGTAGATTGGTAGTTTTTCTGCAATATAGTCCAGTACTTTAGGTGTTTCTTGGTTTAATTTTCCTGCTTATTAATGCTTACTTTCCTACATTTCCAATGCAGTTCACTATCATTATACACAAAAGCCAAACCATAGACTTTGAAGCTAGCAGACGTCAAGAAAACACCTGTTGGTGTTAATTGGTGAGGTTTTATTATAATCTAAGGTATGAAAACAAACTAGCTACATTTTTAACACACTTTATAATATACCACTTTTTTGTTGTATCCCAAGTGATTTGAAGCATTTCTGTTTTAATTGAACTTCTAGAGTTATTTGTCCAATGTTTAGGAGGATATCGCCATAATAAGGGCATGCTTGTCATATGCTAAAAGAATAGCTTATAACAGGAAAGGCAAAGTCTGTTTTTTTTTAAAAAGCTCCTTTAAAGCCTGTGCCCCAGAAGGTCCATTTATGTTGAGCTGTGAAAGTGCTTTACAGTAAAAACCTTGTGTAAATGGTTAATAGTAATGATCCAGGGACCAAAGGTGATTCAGGAGCCTAGAACCAATATTTGTGTGCTCAGTGCAGTCGGATGTTGAAATATGTTCCCCGTTTTTGAAAAAGTCCCACTGTATGCTGTTCCTTTTATTTACAATAAGAATCTAGGAACCTCTAGGAGACATCAACTGCAAAGTGACATGACTGAGAGCCTCTTGAGTCCTGCAGATACAGGGTACCTCATAATTTTAATGAAATCAAATGTGTACTGTACGTGTAAAACTGAAGCTGACCTAACAACCATCCCCTTTTCTGCAGAGCGTGTTTAATTGTACTCTTTCAGCACATCAGTTTTTTTTTTAATTTTTAAAATAAAGCCTTTAGACAATTAGGAGGTACTGGCATCCACAAGGTAGAAGGTGGTGTTTTCAGAGGCCTAAAGGGAAACTGTTATACCTAATGATTAAATACTTGATGAGACATTTTTTTACTGCATTGTTTATGTATGATCTGTGTATCTCAGTTGAAAAGATGAGATAAAATAAGATGTATGCATCTAAATAACTGGACCTCAGTTAGCAGACCCTATGAGCAATACTGTGTGTATTTATTTAAAATATTTATAGCTCCTCTGAAAAGTTGTTGGGGGGAAAAAAAACTGATGTGCTGAAACAGTACAATTAAACACGCTCTGCAGAAAAAGGGATGGTTGTTAAAAAAAAAAAAGTTTAACGATAGGAAATTGATTCCAGTTGTCAGATCACGTATATGCATACCTTAACTTTGATTCAAATCAATATAAATGTTCATTTTGTAACACATAAGTGACTATTCATTGTTATTAAAAAGGCTTAAATTCGATCATGTTGTGATATTTAGAAATATAAATTTGTTTGGCGCGAGTAAGGTTTTATTTAATCTCTGACCAAGGGAAACGTTTCATTTTTTCAAAGAAATGTTTGTTAAAAAATAAAGTCATAGTTCCATGGGATTCAATCACAGACCGTGTGACATGGGAGTCAGGAACCTAACCCACAGCGCCACCAGCGCAGTCACATGCTGAGGGCTGAAAAAGCACTACAGAAACATTATCAACAGACAATGTACAGATTTGATAAAATATAAAGCTATAAAATAATGTAATTAGGCACAGAACAAGTTTACAGCACAGTACAATAATAAATGCTGACCATGACTTTAGAAGCATAAATTGCCTTAAACTCAATTTAAACACAAGCTGTCTTTAGCCCTCTAAGCTGGTTCATACAGAAATGTAGAGAACCAGGCTCAGAACACACAACTTCATTAGCAAATACATATGCAGGACAACTGGAGAAGACGTTTTACAGTGGATGGATTTTTAGAAACATCCCATCAGTGACATCACTGAAGTCAACTCCTAGGTAACTGTCGTGTGGATAGTTTCACAAGAATCAGACAAAGGTTTAAGCATCGCTTGTTCTAGATAAAACTGCAAAAAAAAAACAACAACCCATAATGTACTTCTTTGCGGCTCTGTTTGCCCAAATCATATATTCACAACGTGAAATTAGAAAATAATATTACGTTACCAAAATCCGCAATATGGAAACAGAACCTGTGTAATTGTTGACAGATGATGTACTAGTAACATTTTTACAAGACGAACTACAACATTTAAAAAATGACTTGTATGTACTCGATATCTCTAATCAATCCACTGCACTGCATTAAAACAAAACGAAAACTAAAATTAATATTATTTATGGCCTTCACACACGTTACAGTATGCTCCTATTCTTTTTATGCTCAGCTACTAAGATTCCCCTTCAGTGGTAAAATTCCATATGAATATTCAATACTACAACGGGCACAGTAAAGACGTTTACTGTAAATCTTTCTACGACAGACCAACGGACCACGAGTGCCCCTGTCGGTCAACCAATCACGTACCGTGGTACCCCGCATCATCTTGCGTCAAAATGCGCGACGCCGTAGCCAATTACCTCCGGTACGTGTCTGTACCACGCACTTTGAATGGCTGCATCTGTATATTCTCTGTTGTGTATCTCTTTGTGTTTGCATCTCTTCAAGTTTATATACCTTGTATACTGATAACCCTCACAGTAAGGTCTGCCGCTTGTATTCAGGCAGACTAATATATGTTTGGTGCACAGTTTATATTAATAAATATATCTTGTGTATTGAACCCTTGTGTGTGCGTTGTTAGTTGTTCTGACAATTGATTTTCTAAAAGCCACAACGAACCACCTTGTGATTACTGCTACAATTAATAATTGTCTCAGAAAACCCATCAATCCTCTACAGTCTTATAATCACTTGTTGTTAGAATATCCCCGAAGAGGATATTCCCCCCAAGAGGATATAGAGGATATCCCCCAAGAGGTATCCAGGTAACAGTGAAACGGGCGTACAGTCTGGGGAGATCGCCCGTTTTCCATGTAAATAGTTCCCTGGTTCTGCACCCCTTGGTGTCTCTCTCTCTCTGTCTCTCTCTCTAATGGGGAGATCCCATGCCAGATGTTTGAGGCCCAGTTCCAGATGGCGGCCTGGGCAAACGACTGGTCTCAGGTGGAGATGGTGGGCCACCTCCCCGCCGTCCTGGAGGGGAAGGCCTGCCAGGCGTTGCTGGATGTACCCGGGGACCAGCGGTACAACTATGCAGCATTGGCATTGGCCCTCCGGACCCAGGGCTTTTTGGCAGGAGAGCGGAGGCGCCGTGACTAACGCTGCTGCCTAGCGGGAGAGCCACTGGGTCCAGTCGCCACAGATGTGGCGGATGCCCACTGGGAGATAGTGCTCCAGGCGTTTCTCTGGGCCCTGGTGCCGACAGAGGTGCAGCGCCACGTGATGCTGGCCGCGCCGGTCCTCTTGGAGCAGGCCCTGGCTCCTGCTGAGCAGGCTGATGCTGTTTTCGAGGAGACCGGTGGGCACCAATGGAGGGGTGCACGGGGAATCAGATGGGGAGGAGGAGACGGCCAGCGCGGCGATGCTGGGGGAGTGTTTCACTGTTACCTGGATACCTCTTGGGGGATATCCTCTATATCCTCTTGGGGGGAATATCCTCTTGGGGGATATTCTAACAACAAGTGATTATATATATATATAATTGACGATCTGTCAAAGTGCTCCTCTGCGTTTTATGCTTAGCTATTAAAAATTTCCCTTTAGTGGTAAAATTCAAAGTGTCAAAAGAAGCGATACACAACCTGTCTCCTCTATAACTCTTCAGTTTACAGAGAAATTCCACCAGAGCCTCACAACATAGTCCAATAATACTCTTCTCGCTTCTAATTTTTAGTTAAGCAGGATTTGAGCTACAGACCATAACAGACCAAAAAACAGAATCCACCTGCAATTCGGGTGTTAACAAAACGTGTTTACAGAGAAAGTGAAATACAGTAATACTACCAGCTATATAGATACATAGATTTGGAAATTTAGATCCTAAAATTAAAATCATGATTAATTTATTTAGATACTTGCTTACATATTCTCGATTATAAAACGGATAATTCCGGTCCTGGAATCTGACTGCCTGACACCCTTCTGAAGCGGTACCATAATCTCTGGTATACGGACGCCCCTGAAATTTGACTTGCTACTGTGTGATAAATTTTAAAGACGTAGATATAAAAGTTTGGATTCTCATGTATATGGTACAAGTATCTTTTAAAACAGTCTTTGTTGTGCTCTTGAGGATCCTTGTGATATTTTGAGCTCTGGTTGAATGATAAGTGTCGCAGTTTAAATAATTTTCGTTGTTAGAAATTATGAAATGCTCTGTTAAAAGCAAGGGAGTTTTTATGTCTGTTATACTAAAAGAAAATGCCCGACGAACTGGGGATTGGACAGTTTTTCAGTGCCTGTACAATCGATGGAAATGTTCAAATAAATGTGCTAAAGAAATAAACAAAAAAGTAATTTATTCCTTTATCATATTGGCTAGCTAATGTCCATCCTTGTTAGTTAAATCTACAAAATGCTGTGTTGTTACTTTTTTTTGTCAATGAAAAAAGTATTTTCATTTAAAATGACGGTTACAAATAATGTGGACCAGCATAATACTTTAAGTTTACAGCTTGTCCAAGGTCATTCATTATTAATAATATGAGTAATATCTTCGGTAAAGGCTTTGATGCATAAAATATTTCTGCATAATTAAAATATTTATGATAAAGGTAAGTTGTGTACTTTTGCCCAACTGAGCAATCTTGCTTTCATAAAAAATACCAACTTTTTAATGACTGATGATTAGCATGCTGTAATACACAGTTTAAATTTAAAAGCTCAAATGCTGTACATGAGAGGTTTAGCTTTATTTGCTCCTCCTAGCGGTTTTACAAGGTGATTCCAGATACTTTCCTGTATGACGTCAAATGACGGGATACACCGCGTAATACTGCATGATACTGCGTTTTGGTGTGACACGCCCACAGGGGGATACCGCGAAATACCCCACCCATTTTGAATGGCTGCATCTGTATATAAACATATAAAATACATAGACTGGATTGGGTCTTGGTTGTGTCTGTTTTTATAGAAATTCTCAGAAAACAATTAATTTCATGGAGTTACTTTAAACTGAAACAATTTAAATTGTAAATGTGATTTGCCAAACAATAAATCCTTAAAGTACACCAGCTGTGTGGTTGCATTACTAATCATTACAGTATTAAATGTTTATTAATTCATTAGTGCTTTCATGCACTAGTCATACTGTACTCATGCCCATGTCATTACCATGTCATTACTACAACTCTAAATACAGTATTTCACAATACTATATAACACTAATAAAATTATAGTTCAGGTGGGTAGCTGCGTCAGCATGCGTAGGCTGCAAAGGAACAAGTAATAGGTTTATTCCATGCTGAAAAAAAGAAGAAGAAAGAGAACAAAACGTTTAGGCCGTGGAGCCTTCTTCAGGTGTGAGAGAGACAGGGCAGTAGGCAAAGGTAAAGTAGCGGGAGAACAAAGGTTGGGAGGGAGGAGGAGTGAGAGGCGGGAGCAGGGGACAGAAAGAGAGGCCAATCAAGAGGTGTGAAGTCAGAATGGGTGCAGAGAGGTGTGAAATGAAACTTCCAAGTTTCATTTCATTGGAAGTTTCATTTCACACCTCTCTGCACCCATTCTGACTTCACACCTCTTGATTGGCCTCTCTTTCTGTCCCCTGCTCCCGCCTCTCACTCCTCCTC
The DNA here is from genome assembly GCF_040954835.1 of Lepisosteus oculatus. Classification (NCBI taxonomy): domain Eukaryota; kingdom Metazoa; phylum Chordata; class Actinopteri; order Semionotiformes; family Lepisosteidae; genus Lepisosteus; species Lepisosteus oculatus. The sequence goes on from NC_090701.1 coordinate 31,116,360, forward strand.
CCTCCCAACCTTTGTTCTCCCGCTACTTTACCTTTGCCTACTGCCCTGTCTCTCTCACACCTGAAGAAGGCTCCACGGCCGAAACGTTGTGTTCTCTTTCTTCTTCTTTTTTTCAGCATGGAATAAACCTATTACTTGTTCCTAATAAAATTATTGTTGTTTAGATACATACAATATACAGAAGTGTTGGTAATTGTTTATGAATAGTATTCCAAGATTCAAAAAACAAATGCATAGTAGATTTAAAAGCATGTTGGATTTAAAAGCAGATAAACATAAAAAGATGAAAGATTAAAATAAGTTCTGAGTAGTGATTTGAATAACTAATTTTGTATTGTTGCATTGTAACTGATATACGTCTGCACTATATTACATCAATATATTTAATTTGTTAATATAATTTGTCATTGAAGTACAATATACAATGCTAGAAACATTTTGATATAATTTTAATAATCACTTGCAAAACAATAGTGTAAGTAATGGCATCTAGATAAAGGCAGTCTGCAAGAATTATGCTAATATTATACTGTAATTGATTCACAGTATGGATATTCATGTTGATTACTTCATGGATTTCTTTAACATGTGTGGAACAATGGGAAATGTATTTTTTTTGTCCATGTATTCAGCTCACTTTTCCAAATCAAAAACTACATGCTGTGAAGGAGACACTTAGTGTTCTGCTTTAAATAGGAACAGATATATTGGAATACTTTACTGGGCCCTTCATTTCTGCTCTTACACATACTATTATCTAAGTCTGGGAGTGGCTAGAAACCTGTCTTTGCTTGGACTCTGGTAACCGCTGGACATGACACTTGTACGCTGGCTGATGTTACAGTATATTTTGCATTCTCCAAGAAATGACGGGGACACTATACTGTAAAAAGGCTCCGTCCTTCAGATTAGAGGTAAAACTAAGCTCCTGACTGTCTGTGGTCATTAAAAATCCCAGTGTGTTTTTTTCAAAAAGAGTAAGAGTGTAGCCGTGGCATCCTGGCCAAATTTCCCCCTAGACTTTACCAATTATGGCCTCCTAATAATCCCCATTAGTAGTGGTGAAGGGTAGTCCCAATAAACTGTAAAGCACTTTGAGTGGAGTATGCAGAATACGGCTATATAGATATAAGGAGTTATTATTAAGGAATTAATATAACTCTTGTTTATGTGTATAATTCTTAAATTATGAAATAGCATCAGTAAAAGGAACTATAAAATAAGTTGTCAATATCTAAGCAGGATAGGAAAACAGATACACATGTCCTTAATAATAATCATCATCACCATCTTCAGGCAGCAAAGTGGCACAGTGATTACACTGTTGCCTTGCAGCACTGAGACACTGGGTTCAATTTCTAGGCTGCTACAATATCTGTATGTTGTTTGTATGTTCTCCCTGTGTTTCCTCTGGATGCTCTTATTTCCTCCCACAGTCCAAATACATACTGGTTGGTTAATTAGCTTTTGGGAAAATTGACCCTGGTGTGAGTGTGTGCATGTTAGTGTTTGTGCTCATTGCTTCTCAAGATAGGATCCTGCACCCTCCACAATCATGTATAACATAAAGCAGGTTTTGAAAATGGATGTATTATGATTAGAATCAATTTACAAATGATACATTATTATTCAGTTTGATGCAATATGGAATAAAATACTGTAAGTCAGTCTGAGTGTTATTAACCTTGCTGACCAAGTAAAGAAATGAAAAACGTGTAGCACATGTTCCATCAGGTCAATCACTATTTATTTTAGGCAAATGCATACAGCATTGTTATGGGATTTAATAAAAAATGCCTATTTCTGTCTTATGTAAATTGTGTTAATGTTGATCTTAAAACCAGACTCCACTCTTCTAGTATAAATATGCTCCTTCTGTTACCAATTATAAGGCAACTGTTTTACGCTCCAGCCTCATAATGAGGTTGTCAGATTGCACACATTCTTTGATTTGTTGCTACTTTAGGCTGGCCGATCACAATAACCCTCTTCATTCAAACACTGCTTGTTATTACAAGACCATTTTCTACCTTCATCATTACAGAGAAGCTCAGTAGCAATTTAGGCTTTGTTTTATTTATTCCAAGCCAGCCATTAGTTTCCTCAGAAAGACAGAGGCAAGGTCAGCATATTGAGATGCAAGTCACATGAGGAGCTGAGTATGATGCTTGAGCTATAGTCCTGAGCCAAGATTCATGGACTGGAAAAGCATTATAAATAGAAATCATTTTTTTAATCACAGCCAACAACCAGAAAAAAAGGTTCATTGTTCATCCTATGGCTTTCTAAATGTAAAGGCATTAAAACTAAGGGAGTTATAATAACTGTACTATAACTGTAGATACCTGTATACCTGTTATCATGTTTCTCCTAATATTAATGTAAAATGTACAGAGCTTCAACAATCACAGTTAAATTTAAACCAGATTTTAGAAAATAGGTTGACACAGGGTTCTTAATTAAACAGGTATTGGCTATCCCTGCAATGTCTGCCAGGGGGATTAAAAACATGGATTCAGAATATCTGGGAAATCATAATTATGTTTATTCAATTGATGTATCATTGCTGATACTACTGTAAATAAACTTAAGCACATACATGTATATCACAATAAGTACATGTATATCACAATATAAAGTCTTGCTTAAGACGTGCCACAATGTAAAGCTTTAGTCTTACAGAAAATACAGTGAAAACAAAAAAACAATTCAGGAGCCATCTTTTTATATTTGTCAGTTTTGTGAAAAAAAGCAATCATAGAACACACAGCCCTAGCTAAAAGATATCGCATCTAGAGCACCTAAAAGGTAAAACAAATACAAAAAAAATATTTCAGTAACACTGATAAATTACAATAATGCATAATCTGTATTGTAAAAGGTTTTTTCTACCTAAGGTCTCCTGCAACTCTGAATTGTAAAATGTGCTTAGAAAATTGGATGGGTGACTGTTACTGTAATTTCCAATGCAAAGTGAAGTATGAAATGCTTTGTACATTTATACTTTTCTTAATAAGAAAGTTAATGTATGAAAAGGTGAAAAATAAATGGAACCAGAAATTGAAAGACTAACCAAATTAATGATTCTACTATTATCTATTTAGAATTTTGTTCTTAAGGAATAAGCATCACAGAAACCTTTTAGTTAGAAATACATCAATATAAAATATTTAAAGTTGACTGAATGAACCAATACATGACCGTTTTATCAACTGGTCTTATTTTAAATCCATAATTTGATCAAAAAGTAGTAAGGTACCAAGACTATTAAAAGTAGTGAATTAACCTATTAGGTAGCCTTTTGAATAACCTAGATGTTTAATATGAGTACTGCTTTATAGTGGCCTATTTCTACATGAGGCATTTTTTCTAAAATGTTTTGTTTGTATCTGGTTTATCTCAGCTGGACAGTATCTAGAGAAGCATTTTCTTTTTTGAAACACAGTGGCCAATATTACATGAGAGTGTCACTCTCAAGTAGATCTTAGTAGTACATTATACAATGTTAATATAACTGTTTTTATTTTAACTCTGTGCTTTTAACCATAAAAATATATCAAAACATTCTGTTGCTCTCTTTTATTGCTTCCCCACATTATTCACACCGTACCTCAGTGGGGTTGTTTTAGTAGTAGTTCAAGGGGAGAGGCATGGGTTAGTAAAGTAGAGAAAACTAGCACCTGGACTGTGCGTGGAACCCAAGTGGTTCGTTTGGGTTGGCTGACTCGGCAGCCTCCAAGGCATGAAAACATAAACATCCCTGACTCTCTGAGAGATGCTTAAGAGACCCAGCCTCATGACTGGGAGGTAGGCCCTCAGGGGTAGAGAAGGAAGAGGAAGACTCCCCTGAGTCACTGAGAGTCACTTGGGATGCGCTGCCTCGTTACTGGGAGATAGGCCTTCAAGAGATAGAAAGGGAAGAGGAAGACTCCCCTGACTCCTTGAGAGTTGCTTTGAGAGGCACTGCCTCATGACCAGCCTATGGCCTCAGGGGATAGAAAGGAGGAGATAGCCCCTTGACTCGCTGAAAGTCTCATGAGAGGCGCTGCCTCGCAACTGGGAACAAATCTCTCAAGAGAAAAGAGAAAGAACCCTGAGTGGAGGAATCACTTTGAGAGGCACTGCCCATGTTGTTGAGAATGAAGAGAACGCTGCTTGAGGAAGGCTAGGCCCTCAGGGGAACGAGGGGAGGAGAATTAGTAAATTAGAGCTACTGAGAACAATGCGGCTGGGGGTCCCCTCTGGCTTAAGCTGTAAGAACATTCCCAGAAAGGGTAAAGGTGGCACTGCCATCCTGAGGTCGGGGAAGCGAGCTTCACTTACCCCCCCAAAGATGGACCCCCCGGCCCAAAACTTTCTATCCCAACACCCATGAGGACAAACAAAGTGTGTGTCGATGCATAATTTAAGAAAGAAGAGAACAGAAAGGAAAGGAAGGTGTAGAGGCTTTGTGTGAGCCTGACCGCACAGTGGAGAGGAAAAAACCCCTACATGCCAATTCATGTGAAGACCTTTGGTGGCCCTGGCGGAACAGATGCCCCCACTACGGGCATACTTGCAATGGATAATGAGTAGATGACATGTCTGAGGGATTGGTGTGGATGTAAAGGTCGACTGCCGAGGAGGACGAACAGCCCAGTGCCTTAATAAATTAAATATCCATGTTAGCTCAGGCAGCAGAGGCGGCGGCTCCAATTCTGAAGGAATGAGGAGTGTAAAACTAAGGGTTCAGACCAGTCTTAGAGATTAAAGCTGACAATGATTGAAAAAAACAGTGCCTGGTTACAACTGATAAAGAAAATGAGAGATATAAAGGAGCACAGGTGTAAGCAAAGCCTTGAAGAGCCAAGTAGTTGGAAAGAACAGAATAAGAACACAATGGAGATGGAATCTTGGATAACTGGATGAAATGTTCATAACTGGATAACTGGATGAAAGGGATTGGTTTTAGATGAGCTTGGAAAAAAAAGTGAAGTGGGAGTCTCTTACACAAGACAGGTTGCAGAGTCGAAGACCCAATTCTGGAAAACATTATACAGAGGAACTGGTGAATTCTGTGGCTGTTAAGAAACTGAAAAAGGCAGTCAGATACGTTGCATCCATAAGTGCATCCTTATATGGGGTAAAATAACCTTGCCCCAGGATGGCGGATGTCAGAAGATATAGACTTCCTGGAAGACATGATTGGAAGTGCTGTCTTTGGATTCCACTAAGCGTGAGGCAGATTACTGGAATAGAAAGCAGCATAGAACAGTGAATAGAGCCTGTGGTGGAACTGAATCCCTGAGAGGTAAGATTTTATAGTACCTGGATAGAGTGAAGAGTAAGCAATAAAAGGCGATTAGAATAGTGAGGTTGAATGGAGCTGAAGGCAGCAGGTGGAATGCGCAGAAGGTAACGTACACTGTCCAGGCAGAAGAGTAAGTGGCTTGGATGGATGGAGCTAAAGCAGCAGACATGTAGGAATGTGTCGATTGAGGCCTGGTGGAGAGGGTTGATTCTAGTCGAATAGAAGATTGTGGAAGTCCAGAACCTGAAGAGGAAAAAGCGCTGCGTTGGGCATGAGGTTGTGGAATTTGGGTATCTGTAAATGAGAAGAGTGTCGGTTGTGGTATTGGAAAGTCCAGGGAGGTGTTCAGCTCTGACAAGATGGAAATCCAGCTGAGACAACAAAAGAGGTTGGAAATCAGGAGGGAAGAGGATCTTCCTTTATTGATAATGAAAATGGTAGATTTGTTATCACAATGAAATAAAATTGGTTTCCCTTCCACTGATTTCCCTAGACGTAGGTGGCAGCACTAAGAGGGTAGAGCTCCTGAAAGGCTAAGGATTGTACATGGGTAGAAAGATCCTGGAGTTCAGAGTTTCATTAACTACAAAAGCATTGTGCATCAAATATACCTGCAAAACCAAGCGGAAGCATCAGTGAAGAGACACAGATGTTTGGGAGCAGAACATCAATTGTTGAAAACACAGAGAGGCTGTTTCAGTGGCTGGCTAAAAGGAATCCACATCCTAATATCCTTAGACTGTCAGCTTATAGCAACATGGGCATTGAGAGAGACTGACAACTGTAGAAAACCGAGAAGATGAGAGAGAAAGATTTGGCTTGAGGTAATGTGGATAGCATTATTGAAATGCCCCAACAAGGATAGCAAGTTGCGTTTAGTGACAGAATTCAAAATTTTAAAATGAGAGATGAGGCCGAAAATATGAGATAGCTTGTCAGGAGAAAGGCAAGCTTCAAATTAAAATATCCAAAGTAATAAGTCTTTTCTTGGTGGACAGTGTACGAGTAGCAATAACAATAAGGTTGATCCGGTATGCAGAAAATTAATTCTTAGTTAATTTGCTGATTAATAGTCCCATTGTTTATTGCATATTGTACTTATCTTTTATATTGTTACAAATATAGGGGTATGCCAAGATATGCCAATAATATACCAGAGTGGTTGGTAAAGTTAGAGGCACTGAAGTTCTTTGTTCTCTGGCACAGCACTGGAAAAAGAGTAATAAAGGGGGTCAAAATAAGACAAATATTTATTAACAATAACTAGGTAACACACAAAATATAGTACAGTACAAGCTACACTATCTACAAGTGAGGCATCTCACAGGCCTACATCCTGATCAACCAGAAAAACCCAGACTGTTAACCCAGTACTCAGAAATCACATATAAACCTAACATTATATACTACAAGCCAAAACTTTCTTCCTATAAATCCAGATGCTTCCAAAGTGAATGGGAGTCTACTGTATATCCCTATTTAAAAAAATGCATCTACTAATTAGGAGAGAATGCTTTTACCTTGTGGTTTCTTTAAAAGGAAATCAACATACAAATTTGAAAATGAGAGATGAGGGCGAAAATATGAGATAGCTTGTCAGGAGAAAGGCAAGCTTCAAATTAAAATATCCAAAGTAATAAGTCTTTTCTGGGTGGAAAGTGTACGAGTAGCAATAACAATAAGGTTGATCTGGTGTAGTGGTTTGATGGGTTTACTGAGACAATTATTAATTGTAGCAGTAATCACGAGGTTGTTCGTTGGGGCTTTTAGAAAATCAATCGTCAGAACAACTAACAACGCACACACATGGGTTCAATACACGAGATACATTTATTAATATAAACTGTGCACCAAACATATACTAGTCTGCCTGGATACGAGCGGCAGACCTTACTGTGAGGGTTATAAATATACAAGGTATATAATCTCGAAGAGATGCAAACACAAAGAGATACACAACAGAAAATATATGCCAATATATATTGGCCCGTTGGTCACTTTTCTTTTCTCGTTTCAATTTTGTTATCACTTACACTCCTGGCTCCAAGAATGGGAGGGCTGATGCACTCTCTCGGCTCCATGACCCCCCAGACCTGGACGACACACCTGAATCAGTCATCTCTCCTAACAGAATCGTGGCAGCGATTCATTGCTCCATTGAAGATCAGGTCAGGCGTGCCCTCAACGGAACTACAGTTCCTCTGTGCTGCCCCCCGGATAAGCTTTTCGTCCCGAACAACTTACGTTCTGCTGTTTTGCAGTGGGGACATGATTCCCGGTTTGCCGGCCACCCGGGACGCAGACGCACTCTGGACCTCCTCACCAGGGACTTTTGGTGGCCTTCCATGCGATCTGATGCAGCAGAGTACGTCCGGGCTTGCCCGGTCTGTGCCAGGAGCAAGACTCCGCGCTCTAGGAAGGCTGGCCTCCTTCACCCCCTTCCAATCCCACACCGCCCTTGGTCCCACATAGCTGTTGACTTCATTACGGACCTTCCTAACAGTCAGGGTCATACGGTAATCATGGTGGTCTCCGATCGTTTTTCCAAAGCAGCCCATTTTGTCCCCCTCCCAACATTGCCCACAGCCCAGGAAATGGCATCTTTGTTTGTACAACAGGTCTTTAGGATACATGGTTTGCCTGATGACGTTGTCTCGAACAGGGGACCTCAATTTATCTCGGCCTTTTGGAAGGCTTTCTGTCAAACTCTAGGGACTCATGTATCTTTGACTTCTGGTTATCATCCTGAGGCCAATGGTCAGGTGGAAAGGACCAATCAAAGCCTCCTGACCTTTTTGAGAGCCTTCACCTCCAGCTCACAGGATGATTGGTCATCACTACTTCCCTGGGCAGAATATGCCCACAATTCTCTTACCTCCTCCTCCACAGGTCTCTCTCCCTTCCTTTGTTCTTTAGGTTATCAGCCCACTCTCATCCCTGTCACACTTCCACTCACGGCAGTGCCGTCCGTGCAACAATATATTGCCAAACTGCGAAGGACCTGGAAAATGGCGAGGACAGCTCTTATTAAGTCAACCATGCGCCACGCCAAATTCGCCAACCGACACGGCAGACCAGCCCCTCGTTTTCGGAAAGGACAGTTTGTTTGGTTATCTACACGGAACCTACCTATACATCAGCCTTCCAAAAAGCTTGGGCCTAGATATATCGGTCCCTTCCGGATTCTTTCCTGGATCACCCCGGTTACCTTCCGCCTTGCTCACCCCCCTACCCTCAGAATCCACCCCTCATTTCATGTCTCCCTCCTGAAACCTGTTTACCGCTCGCCCCTTGCGGCTCCCCAACATTGCCCGCCACCTCCTCGTCGCATTCAGGGGCGCCCGGCTTATACGGTCCACAAGATCATTGACTCCAGATGGAACCGCGGTACCCTTCAGTATCTAGTCGACTGGGAGGGTTTTGGCCCAGAGGAGAGATCTTGGGTTCCGGAGAAGGATATTTTGGACCCTACACTAATCAGCGACTTTCACAGGGACTATCCTGATCAGCCGTCTCGGGCGCCGGGAGCCGCCTGTGAAGGGGGGGGTACTGCCACGACCACCAGCCAGCTGAGATCAACACGTAAGCGAGCCAATCAGCACCAGCAGCGGATTACTACTAACAAGCGCCGCCGCACGAGTTAACACACCTGCAATTGCTCTACCGTGCGGCACGCTGGGTTATTTATACCATTCTTACTTGATTCCCGTTGCTCGGTATTGAGTTCTCTACTTGTTGCTCAGCCTAGCGTTCTTACCCCACTTTTGCCTTCCTGGAATTCTGCCTGCACCTTTTGCCTTCGGACTTCGGATCTCGTCTCGCCCCTTGGATTGTTTGCTATCATTGCCTGTTTTGGATTTGACCCTGTAGCTCTCTTTTCGACCACGTCCCACGTTTTGGATTGTTCGCCACCAGTGCCTTTACCGGATCTAGACCTACCTTCGCCTTCGGACTACGACTCAGCTCCTGGATTTGCTCGGTACGTTTACTTACCTCCCTGCGACTCCTGCATCTGCATCGGATCCTTTTCACCTCTACGGAGCAGCGTTACAATATCGTTCGGTTACCAAATCGCTAATCAGTGTTATTACCCACTGTTACTCTAAACTCGGAAGTAAATACATTACTCATGAATTAAATTGATAACAACTTGTGTTGAGGTACAATTGAATTCTCGAGACGCAATATAGAACATGGGGTTTACTTATCCACTGTGTATGGATTTGGAATTTCCCGGCACGAACACCAAACCAGCTGACAGGCTCTGTTGCAGCGGTTGTCCAATGGTTGTTGTGTCGGCGTCCTCTGGCTACCGGCCAACCAGTCGAGGTGCAGCTCGGAGTAGGACGGGCGGAGGAATCTGACTGCGGCGCGCAGGGCAGTCGTTGCTCCGAGGGGATCTACCAGCAGTCCGGCTGGCTAGTAGAAAGTCTCTATGCACAGAGTGACCGCAAGTCCTCATAAGTCATTCTTTTGCCTGGGAAGAAGCTGGTTCGTTCCCGGTCCAGCGCTGCTTCTGAATAAGCTATTCAGGTTGTCGACGAGGGTCCAACTGTAGGCTGCCGTTGATCAAGAGGAGCATTCACGTTGGTAGAATTCTGAGTACGTACGGGATCCTCGGCCTCGCGCTTAGAACAAAGTCCAAGTCCCTTTGCAGACAACAGCAGTTGTCACGTGATTGTCTCTGAGGATGCGCGAAAATGGCCAAGGAGAGCCCCGATCTGAGCTTGCGCTCCCTTTTTGATCAAGACCTAGATGTGTGCTGATTGGTTGAGAGTTTGGCGGGCATTGGAGACCCACGTGGTATTACCACGCCCTGCCAGTCCCTAGTTGGTTGGTCAAGGTGAGATATAAGTCACTTAATCTTGACACTTAAGAATGCAGTCCAGATGTCCATTCGGCACTCCCTAGACTGATAGTCGCCAATGGATGACCATTGATCATGATAGCCAGGCTTAGCTAATTGCATCCCTGTCTGGGAGCTTGTTTCTTATCTAAAGAAAACATCTTAAATCAGCCTGCATGAATTCTTTCTCTGTGGCTGCACCACAGAGATGGAGAGTGAGATGGGGCCTCCTTTAGGACAGCTCAGAACACTTAATTCTGTCTGATTATCAAGCATTGCCGCTACATTTGTATGTTAACAGGATTACATTACTCGTAACCTCAGATAATCAGCAATACTGGCTGCCTCCCACATTGAGTCAAACTGTAAGATAATGTTATGTCCTGAGAGTCTGATCTGATTAGTGGTGAAGATTACAAATTTTATTATGTGATTGGGTGATAACAATGCAGTAATGGAAGCAGAAAAGAAAATTATAGGTAGTTGAGATGCACAAGGAAAGCAGAAGGAGAACGGCAGGCAGTTGAGATGCGAAGGGGAAGCAGTCAGACCTGGGCTGGAGACAGGAGGGGATGATAGATAATTAGCAAGGGGCAGCATTGCAAACAAGAACTGTGTTTGCTTTGCTGCCCCTTGCCAGACTTGGACTTTGTTCTTTGGCTGTGAACAGGAAAAACTATTAAGTAACTCCTGGAAAACCTGAAACAAAGAACAAATACACACGTTTGTGAGTCAACTCAATGTCAGAGCCCTGATGAATGATTCCTCAGGGTTTAAGTAGTGTGTGAGGTTTCTAATGAGGTTGAAAAGCCCGGCCTGATCTCGAAGGAGATGGCCCTGATGAGCTACTTGCAAGTGTGGAATGCACCCTGGTGATTGAGGGTGCTGATGCAGGAGCACTGGAGCTCATCAGGGCATCACAACCTCAGCTTGAATCAAGGCAGCAATCATCTCAGGCTCAGCAGTAGTGGAACGAAGATTGGGACGAGAATAAGATGAAGGTGGAATTGAACACAGGCCAGTAGGAAATCCATTTGGAAGCCATCTAGAAGGTAGTTAACAAGGTGGGGGAGACCCTGAAGGGCACATTCCAGGGTGGGAATATAGATGGGTGTTTGTACTTGGAAGAGGGTAGAGAATCATTGTAGCAGGGGGACAAATGAGTCTAGAATGGGCGACACCCCGCTTTACAAATGTGCAAATAGGGGCAAACTTTAGCTGTACAGGAAGAATGGTTAAAATTATTACAAATTTTTTTAGACTGAAAATTAATTGGGCATAAAACAAAGAGTTTTTTTTTGTTTTGATATATGGGGGTTTAGTAGTCCACTCCTGGTGCCTGAGAGGGTGGACAGAACAGAGGACACCCCTGTAAATAGAGAAAGCCAAACTAAATTCACCAAGGGTTAAATTTGAGAAGATGTGGAACCCAAGATTTTAGAGTAACAGCAAGATCTCCACAATCCACTGCTCGGAAATCATTCTGAGCTGTCTAATGGGAGAGAAACGAGATTGACATCTTTACCTTTGAGAAACTGGCGACGCAAACGAGGAGCGAGAATATGAGGATGGACTGCAGCTGCAGCCAGAGAGCCTGAGGTGAAAATCTGACATGTGGAATGGTAGAGGGAGACTAGAGATGGGCGGGGTGAAGTAGGAGGCGGAGCTGAAAGAAGGAAACTTTGAAGTTAAGCAGATGGGAATTAATGGCGGCTACAGAGCAAGAAAGGGGGTTCGCGTAACCTTCTGGGAATTTTGAAGGGAAATGTTAACAATTAAAGGTCAGTGTGAGGAGAAAGTGGAATCAGAAACCTGAGAGAAGGAGGAGGAGCTGTCTGCTTTGCAGTAGGCAGAGCTGAAAAACTAGAGTGGGGAGAGAAGAACTGGTTCAGCTGAGATGGAATTGCATAAAAGTTTAAAAAAGGACCTAAATGGTCAGACTGAGGTGAAATAGGAAAGATCTGTCGAACAGCAAGTTGAGGAATTTAAAAGAGGCCAGTTCTTATAAAAAAGATGAGTTGGTGTATCCATGGTGGTTCAGCGTTTAGAGTGGTTGGATCCAGGAAGTTGGATGGGAGAAGGAGAAATGTCAGCGACTGGTGAGAGAGGAGGATTAATTTAAATCGCAGTAGGTCGACAGGGCAAAACAAGAGAAAATTAACATTGTGGAGAATCTTCAAGGTACTGTTGTAACAGACAAATAAGTTCTGGTTCCCAAGATGAAGTTAAACAGATGAGTTTTATTGCATGTATAGGGAAAACCGGTTCAGGGACGCCAAATATGTAATCATAGTGGCTCTCTGAAGGCACCAGTTCTGTAGGGTTTGGGCATTTACTGAGACAATTATTAATTGTAGCAGTAAATCACAAAGTTGATTCTTTTGATGGCTTTAGAATCCAACCATGCGACATAACTCAAACAACGCGCACACACAGGTACTAATACACGAGGATACATTTATTAATACATAGAATATGCATGTAAAACAGATCTTATCGAGAGGGTTATCAGAATACAAAAGATATATATTCAGTCAGTTACGAAGTGTTACACATCAAGAGGACATACGTTCAGTATATCATTCATTAAGACCGTTTCATAAATGAACTTGGTTATAACTTCTACATTAGATACTTGAAACAAGTACATAACTCTTAGGAATTAAATTGATATCAACTGGTTGGGATAACGATTGAATTCTCGAGCTGTAATGCATTGAAGTTGAATACTCATCCAATCTTTGGGGATTCAGATCTCCTGCGGGCACAAAGAAACAGTTGCAGGCTGTTGCTGTCCAATCCGCGCTCTCTGGCTCCGTGCCAAGCTGTGCTGTGCGGCTTGCGACGGTGCGCTGCTGATGCTCACTGTTGGCTTTAACTAGCAAAGTTTGTGCACAGGAGAAAAAATGACTGTGGGTCCCAGCAAGTCAGGAAGAGGACCGGTTCGTTCCTGATGAAGAGCTAGTTCTGATTAGTAATTCAGCTGTCCACAGTTCCGACCTTTCACGACCTTTCACGAGGCCTGCTGCTGGTTACTCTCTGGCAACCTCCACTCTAGACTCTTAGAACAAAGGAAAATTCTGGCACTCGGACACACTGGCCATTCCGTGGTTGTCCGGGCTGAGTCTCAGGATGGTCAGGAGGCGCGCTGCGAGAATGTCCTGCCCTTGGGAGCCTTCTGCTCCTGGGCCGTCCTGCCCTGGAATTCTCCTTTGAATTCCGTTTAGAACAGTCCACAGAATCCTCTCCAGAATATTACTGAATTAGTCTTACTTACTGGAGATGGCTGACTGAATTGCAGGATGTGGAACTCCCTGACCTGTCTGGCGTCTCCAGTAGTTAAACAAAAATGACAAGCGATTCCATAAACCTGGTTGTGGTTTTGCTATTGAAAAACGATGTTTCTTAAGACAGGCACCTGTAGGACTACCTTTCCAGATATTTGTCCCCACAGGTGACTACAGCTATTCAAATACAGTGCGTAATACCTTAAGGAAAACAGACTTTGTAGATTACAAATTTCCATGCACATATTAAATCACTGTCCAAACCTACAGTATATGGAGCTTTCTTCATCTACCCTGCTTTCCATAATGTACTGATTACCTGAATACCTATAAACTTAACTTAAAGATGTGCTGCTTGTCATGGACTCATGTATGTGGCCTTCAGATGTCACTGGCCAATGCAAAGATCTAGTGTTAGCTTTAAGTCTTTCACGTGATTCCAAGAGTTGTACTAGCTATATTGCCAAATATTACTGAATCTGAATCTTGTTGAATCTCAATCTGAATCTGAATCTCCCTTTCTCTGTGTTGCCTGTTTTTACCTGGAGGAACATCAGCTCATTGATTGGCTGAAAGTTCCATGGGCATCAGAGTCCCATGTGGGTTACTCGGCCCTACCAGTCCCTGATTGGTTGATCAAGGTGAGATATGAATCACTTACTCCTGACACTTAGTAATGCAGTCCAGATGTCCAACTGGCACTCCCTAGACAGATAGGCGCCAATTGATGACCATTGATCATGATAGCCAGGCTTAGCTAAGTGCATCCCCCTTTGGGAGCTGTCCTTATCAGGAAAACATCTTGCATGAATAGTTTCTCTGTGGCTGCACCACAGAGATGAACAGAGAAATGGGGCCTCATTTGGGAAGCTCAGAAACACTTAATTCTGCCTTATTATTAAGCCTCACCGCTACACATGCAAGGAACAATAAAACCGAAGTATTGTTCAAAGTGCCAATACAAAACGTCCAGTTTATATAGCCCTTTTCTGCCGCTTCTGACATAGCTCATTATTATGGTAATGGGGGGAGGTCACGGTGTTTGGCCAGTTCACAGACTTTGGTCACTCTTAATGGTCAGTGTTAGGTTTCCTTCCCTGGGGGGTTTCCTAGCTGGTATCTGGAATCCTTATCAGTTATCTCCCTTTCTTGCCATAACTCTAGCCTGTTATTTAGAAGTCTAGTCCTTGTGCAGAAAGGAATCAGTTAACCCCTTCTTCACATCTTGTTCAGTACTGAAGAAAAAGGCCGTCTCAGGAAGGCAGAGAATTAGGCAGGCGAGCCATTACAGGTCTGGACCTCAGAATGCAAGAAACTTGAATTAAAAACATTAGACATGTGCGTTAGCATGGTTAGGGTTTAAATAAGAAAGAGAAAATTGAATAATGGTGGATAGAGAAATGCCTCCCAGCTTCTCCCTCTGGATCTTCACCTATCGGTTTCCATTAAACTCTTCAAGCTTAATATTAATTATTTTGTCTTTAGATTTTTTTATCCCTACACACAATACTCTGGCTTGGCTAGTCCTCCTATTTTAGTATTATCTGACCAGTGCATTAACTATACTGCAATCTGAATCATTGATATCATTTGGGGAGTGCTGTGGCCCCAGTGCAGATCCCTGTGATACTCAACTAATCATATCACCACAGTTGAAGTACTCAGTACTTAGGACAATAAACACCTTACCCAAATGTAATCCAAGGTGTGAATAATTGTTAGTACACAGGTACTCAATTATCCTTGTAAAATAAATAAAATATGAAAAATTTATAAATCTTTTACATATGTAGATAAAGTAAGTCAATTACTAAAGATATATTGTAAGATATCAATTGTTAATTTTGTTTTTGAGCAAATCAACAGTTTGTCAAAGAAATACTTAATTCTTAGTTAATTTGCTGATTAATAGTCCCATTGTTTATTGCATGTTGTACTAATCTTTTATATTGTTACACATATAGGGGTATGCCAAGATATGCCAAGAATATACCTGAGTGGTTGGTATAGTTAGAGGCACTGAAGTTCTTTGTTCTCTGGCACAAGTCTTGGGAAGTATCAATATGGAAGAGAACTTTGATGGTCTCTAGCAGTACTTAGCAATATTTAGAGGAAGCTGTTTTTTTTTTCATTACACGGAAAAAAAAGCAGTGAAAATGAATAAACAGAATAAGAGTTGAAATCATAAAGATTTCTGGATAAAAAGTCAATGGTAGATAAAATTAAACAATACTTTATAACAATGTGTATGCCAACAGCAGACCCAATAGGATGTTTCTTGCAGGAAACTACAGCATACCATTTTAGCTGATTTTAGTATAAGTAAAGAAGAAACAAAGAACTTACAAGCATGACAAATGTCAGGAGCCAGATGGTGTCTATCATGTTATACCTGAGTGGCTGGTATAGTTAGAGGCACTGAAGTTCTTTGTTCTCTGGCACAGCACTGGAAAAAAGAGTAATAAAGGGGGTCAAAATAAAACAAATATTTATTAACAATAACTAGGTAACACACAAAATACAGTACAGTACAAGCCACACTATCTACAAGTGAGGCATTTCACAGGCCTACATCCTGATCAACCAGAAAACCCCAGACTGTTTATACTGGGGTAGCTTTTAGATATTCTACTGTAGGTTGTTTTGTCAATTAAATTACATGATTCTGAGTTTACCAAAACACACCAAAATAACAGGTATTCAAGGACAAGACATGCCCATTGTCCGATTTTTCATACAATCCTGACGGATAATTCCCTTTTCTCTTTTGTCAAAGTAGCTAACGCATGATCTGCTAATTACCGAGAGAGCTATAAAGCAAAGAGATTGACTTCTGTTTTCTTTTGTAAGAATCAAATAGACCTTTCACAATGGCTAATATCTGGAATAGGAAGCGGAATGTCACTATTGATGACATTTCCTAGAAGAATATTTTCTTCCAAAAAATCCAGACCATTGAATGATCCTTTTAAACCAGAGTATATCTGAACATTCTTGTACAGCATCAGGAGAAGCTAGTTCATTAAGCCATAAAAGTTTTATGGTTTGTATTTTACGCATTTTGTTGGTGTCTAGATGGTGACACCTGGTGTCTGGAGACAGGTTTCATATTACCTGTCCATTATTCTAAATCATGATACTCTTTGTTCTCACTTGGTACTCTTGTTAGATGATGACTTTGATCTGGCCAAGTCTTTCAGTGACAGGAAAACAAAGCGAAAGGTTTTGGTTTGACTGCAGTGGAAAGTTAACTGACAATATGTCATGGGCCTCCACATAACTTCTCCTAGTTTCACTAGATCCAGGCCTGTTTTGGTATTTATATGGAGCTTTCAACTAAGATCCTTGTTGCTGCAATATCAGTCTTTTTACATAGATTTTGCATTGTAGTTATTTGACTGTATTTTAGGGATCCTCAGGCAAGATGTTGCAGGACAGTGTCTCAGAGGATGGAGAATATGTATTGATTTACTTGTTGTATTTTGGCTGAAAAATCAATAAAGTCGCTAGAGTCACAAAAATATCAGAGCTCCTGTTATGAAAAGCATGTCTATCCTCTTCATGTTTATCATAGTGAATTTCCCCATGTATCTCTCCGGTAAAATGTCTGATTTGCTACAAAAAATGTAATTTTGATTATAGTATCTCTGGGAATTTGTTTAAGTTATAAGTGTATGTTTTAATTCTATTTAAAAAAACACCTGTAGTTTGTCACTCTTGGTTATGTGGTTACATTTTTGGTAGGGACCAAAGGTTGTCTCCTTTTCAGTTTTAGTTAGAGGGCATGCTCACCAATGAAAAGAAGAAACCTTTCCTTATGATGCCCATTTCTGAGTATATTGAGGTGGTCAAAGTACAAGATCTAATGAAGTTTGGTTGTAGTGTGTTGAGCTTTGGAACTTGCTCTGGAGTTGCTGTGGTATAATAAAAATGTTCTTATTAATTTATTAACTCACGTTTTAAAAAATAAACATTGTATTAATTGCTACTCAATTATGCTATTTTGGAAAGGTATATTTTCTATAAAATGTTGGTTTTGATCATTAGATTAATTCATTTGGTTTCCTGCATAATACAGTATATTAATTTGCAATTATTTTATAACATACAGTATACAGTACACTATGTGTAACATACAGTTGTACAAATGAGTGTCTCAGTGCATTGAAGTAGATCCTTGAAAGAATCTGCCAAGAAAACAGTGATATCAACCTGTACTGGAATTTAAACATGACCATAATATGGGTGTTTTTATACAGGAAACACAGAACACTGAGCTTCATCTCCATCCCAGTAGCTTGATCTGTTTTTTTTTTTGCTGCTGCTCCTTTTTACCACTCAGATTTAGATTTAGACACCACCTCCTTCTTTCATGTCTGTTCCACATGAAAAAGTGCCTGTTCCTTTAATCCCTCCACTGTGTGAAAGTCTTTGCTTCTGAGATTCCATCAACCAAAGGGAAATAAGTTCTGGGGAGAATCAAAGCAGGCATCTGACCCTTTTACAGAAGAGAAATCAATCACCAAGCCCAAGACTTAAGCTGACTAAGCACTGCCACAAAACTGTTTTGCAAAGGATGAAAATAGTTCTGTGGTTTGTATGCAAAGATTAATACATTGTTAGATATCTGCACTAACCTGCACTACTTTAGTTTACTTTCCTTTCCCTTGTAATTAGTGTTCTGATTTACAGCTGATCCAACAGAAAACAGGAAAACCATCTATTTCCGGCAATGGTTGCAGCAGTCTCTTTAAGGAGAGAACGAATCATCATCGATCAAATGCTTTGAAAGTACAATATGTTATTTATAGTACATATTTTGTAATGTTTGTATTAAACTATGTTCTAAATTATTTCATAATTTCATAATCTGTCCTAAATTATTTGATAGAGCCCCAGAAATAGTAAGGTAATCACCCAACTGAAGCTCAGGGGGAAGAAAGTGAAAATAAAACACCTATCAAAGGGAATCAGGAATGCATTAAAGACAAGTCATCTAGAATCACATATTTGGATACAATATACTGTACAATAGAATTGTAGGGAAAACCGGCTCAGGGACGCCAAATATGTAATCATAGTGGCTCTCTGAAGGCACCAGTTCTGTAGGGTTTGGGCATTTACTGAGACAATTATTAATTGTAGCAGTAAATCACAAAGTTGATTCTTATGATGGCTTTAGAATCCAACCATGCGATATAACTCAAACAACGTGCACACACAGGTACTAATACACGAGGATACATTTATTAATACATAGAATATGCATATAAACCTAACAGATCTTATCGAGAGGGTTATCAGAATACAAAAGGTATATTCGGTCAGTTACAAAGTGTTACACATATCAAGAGGACATACGTTCAGTATATCATTCATTTAGACCGTTTCGTAAATGAACTTGGTTATAACTTCTACATTAGATACTCAAACAAGTACATAACTCTTAGGAATTAAATTGATATCAACTGGTTTGGATAACAATTGAATTATTGAGCTGTAATGCATTGAAGTTGAATACTCATCCAATTTCTGGGGATTCAGATCTCCTGCGGGCACAAAGAAACAGTTGCAGGCTGTTGCTGTCCAATCCGCGCTCTCTGGCTCGGTGCCAGGCTGTGCTGTGCGGCTTGCGACGGTGCGCTGCTGATGCTCACTGTTGGCTTTAACTAGCAAAGTTTGTGCACAGGAGAAAAGATGACTGTGGGTCCCAGCAAGTCAGGAAGAGGACCGGTTCATTCCTGATGAAGAGCTAGTTCTGAATAGTGATTCAGCTGTCCACAGTTCCGACCTGTTCACGAGGCCTCCTGCTGGTTACACTCTGGCAACCTCCACTCTAGACTCTTAGAACAAAAGAAAGTTCTGGCACTCGGACACACTGGCCATTCCGTGGTTGTCCGGGCTGAGTCTCAGGATGGTCAGGAGGCGTGCTGCGAGAATGTCCTGCCCTTGGGAGCCTTCTGCTCCTGGGCCGTCCTGCCCTGGAATTCTCCTTTGAATTCCCTTTAGAACAGTCCACAGAATCCTCTCCAGAATCTTACTGAATCTTCCCGAATCTTGTTGAATCTGAATCTCCCTTTCTCTGTGTTGCCTGTTTTTACCTGGAGGAACATCAGCTCATTGATTGGCTGAAAGTTCCATGGGCATCAGAGTCCCACGTGGGTTACTCGGCCCTACCAGTCCCTGATTGGTTGATCAAGGTGAGATATGAGTCACTTAGTCCTGACACTTAGTAATGCAGTCCAGATGTCCAACTGGCACTCCCTAGACAGATAGGCGCCAATGGATGACCATTGATCATGATAGCCAGGCTTAGCTAAGTGCATCCCCCTTTGGGAGCTGTCCTTATCAAAGGAACCCTAAGTCAGCCTGCATGGTTTCTCTGTGGCTGCACCACAGAGATGAACAGAGAAATGAGGCCTAATTTGGGAAAGCTCAGAGACACTTAATTCTGCCTTATTAATAAGCCTCACCACTACAGAATGCTATACAGAATGCTATTTTGTATATGTTCTGGAAAACTCATTTAAAATTAAAATCAATGAAGCGTTACAATGTATCTTACACTGCATCATTATTCTTGTATGTGTCTGAGTTGGTTAAAGAAACACATACAAAATCAGTTGTGGTTTATTTCTTAAGATTCTTGAAAAATGTCTTTTGAAGTGTTGCATAGATGCTGAATGAAATAGTTTGACAGAAAACAGTTGAATGTGTTTCATTCTTATGGCACTCTAAAAATTGAAAATGTAACAAATCCACAGGTTCACTAGAAAGCACACCCAGTCCATAAACTGCAATTCAAGTGAGTGAATACTTTTTATCACACATAATGTAGTTCTTGTGTTCTTGTATTTTGTGCTTAAGTGCTTTAAAGCATGAAATTGGTTACTTTTGAGAGTAAATTGAGACCATATAAAATGGTAATGATAATGGCACTGGTATTGTTAAAACTGCTACTATGACTATTAATATTCAGAAAAATAATGTGTAAATGCCAGCACTTTTTGGCAAAAAATAAAATTAAAATATTGCTGGATACTACATAACCAATGCAAAGATATTAATATTTAGAATTCAGTTAAAAACAAGATATTTTCTAGGAAGACAAAAATGTTAAGCAGTCTGATGAAAAATATTTTTCAAATACAAAGTTATTTTCAGCGTATTCTGATTAAATTTCTCACTTTCATAGACAAACTGAATCTATTAAATTGTCTGAGAATGTCTCATTAACACGTGCACACAAAACAATGTTTCTGACTAGTTTGGTTTTATAAATAAGTCTTTTTTAATTCTGCAAAGCTCGGTAGCTATTTGGAAAATGGAAGTTTACATATTTGCATGCAGTCCAGCTTTCATTTTAATTAGATGCTTTTCTTACAGAACTTATAACAATAATGCACTAAATTTTCTTGGAGGAAATGGAATTGCCCAGACAAAGACTGCTCATATACAATTAGGTTTAATTACACAGAAAAAATGTTCTTCTTAATGACTTTGTGAATGATACACTTGATAGGTTTTATATAAATAATATAAAAAAAGTTTATCACTAAGTAGCAGGTGTATCAGATTTTCCCAGATGTATTTATTTTTTATAAAAAATATCTTGAATTTGGAATATCAGGCTTAATAAGTACAGTGCCTTGCGAAAGTATTCGGCCCCCTTGAACTTTTCAACCTTTTGCCACATTTCAGGCTTCAAACATAAAGATATAAATTTTTTATTTTATGTGAAGAATCACCAACAAGTGGGACACAATTGTGAAGTGGAACGAAATCTATTGGATTTTTGAAACTTTTTTAACTAATAAAAAAATGAAAAGTGGGGCGTGCAAAATTATTCGGCCCCCTTGTGTTAATACTTTGTAGAGCCACCTTTTGCTGCGATTACAGCTGCAAGTCGCTTGGGGTATGTCTCTATCAGTTTTGCACATCGAGAGACTGAAATTCTTGCCCATTCTTCCTTGCAAAACAGCTCGAGCTCAGTGAGGTTGGATGGAGAGCGTTTGTGAACAGCAGTTTTCAGCTCTTTCCACAGATTCTCGATTGGATTCAGGTCTGGACTTTGACTTGGCCATTCAAACACCTGGATACGTTTATTTGTGAACCATTCCTTTGTAGATTTTGCTGTATGTTTGGGATCATTGTCTTGTTGGAAGATAAATCTCCGTCCCAGTTTCAGGTCTTTTGCAGACTCCAACAGGTTTTCATCCAGAATGGTCCTGTATTTGGCTGCATCCATCTTCCCCTCAATTTTAACCATCTTCCCTGTCCCTGCTGAAGAAAAGCAGCCCCAAACCATGATGCTGCCACCACCATGTTTGACAGTGGGGATGGTGTGTTGAGGGTGATGAGCTGTGTTGCTTTTACGCCAAACATATCGTTTTGCATTGTGGCCAAAAAGTTCGATTTTGGTTTCATCTGACCAGAGCACCTTCTTCCACATGTTTGGGGTGTCTCCCAGGTGGCTTGTGGCAAACTTTAGACGAGACTTTTTATGAATATCTTTGAGAAATGGCTTTCTTCTTGCCACTCTTCCATAAAGGCCAGATTTGTGCAGTGTAAGACTGATTGTTGTCCTATGGACAGACTCTCCCACCTCAGCTGTAGTTCTCTGCAGTTCATCCAGAGTGATCATGGGCCTCTTGGCTGCATCTCTGATCAGTCTTCTCCTTGTCTGAGCTGAAAGTTTAGAGGGACGGCCAGGTCTTGGTAGATTTGCAGTGGTCTGATACTCCTTCCATTTCAAGATGATCGCTTGCACAGTGCTCCTTGGGATGTTTGAAGCTTGGGAAATCTTTTTGTATCCAAATCCAGCTTTAAACTTCTCCACAACAGTATTACGGACCTGCCTGGTGTGTTCCTTGGTCTTCATGATGCTCTCTGCGCTTTCAACAGAACCTTGAGACTATCACAGAGCAGGTGCATTTATACAGAGACTTGATTACACACAGGTGGATTCTATTTATCACCATCAGTCATTTAGGACAACATTGGATCATTCAGAGATCCTCGCTGAACTTCTGGAGTGAGTTTGCTGCACTGAAAGTAAAGGGGCCGAATAATTTTGCACGCCCCACTTTTCATTTTTTTATTAGTTAAAAAAGTTTCAAAAATCCAATAGATTTCGTTCCACTTCACAATTGTGTCCCACTTGTTGGTGATTCTTCACATAAAATAAAAAATGTATATCTTTATGTTTGAAGCCTGAAATGTGGCAAAAGGTTGAAAAGTTCAAGGGGGCCGAATACTTTTGCAAGGCACTGTAAATTGGTCCTCAGTTAATTTGTTTTGCTTACATACTGTAGATGCTTTTCAGATTAATGAGTTTTACAGATTTTTATATGTGGAAGAATTTAAAGAATGAATGTAAAGAATGGATATTATTACCAATATGCTTATTATCCATCCCACTTTAATACCTATGTGGGCTGACCTGATTCAAGTTCCAGTGCAATGTGGTTAGTAGCCTCAGGCCTGTTTGCTTCACAAAGATAGTGCTAAAACATCTTACTATAAGGTATTAAAGCAAAGTGCCTTTAACAAGTCTTGGGAAGTATCAATAGGGAAGAAAACTTTGACGGCCTCTAGCAGTACTTAGCAATATTTAGAGGAAGCTGTTTTTTTTCAATACACAGATAAAAAAGCAGTGAAAATGAATAAACAGAATAAGAGTTGAAATCATAAAGATTTCTGGATAAAATTGGTAATGGTAGATAAAATTAAACAATACTTTATAACAATGTGTATACCAACAGCAGACCCAATAGGATGTTTCTTGCAGGAAACTACAGCATACCATTTTAGCTGATTTTAGTATAAGTAAAGAAGAAACAAAGAACTTACAAGCATGACAAATGTCAGGAGCCAGATGGTGTCTATCATGTTATACTTGCAACAAATTAAGGATAATATTCAAAAGTGTAAATACTGTAAGTAATTGCCAAAGCATATGAAGATCCGAGCTGGAATGAAAACTTGCAGACACACCAGCCCTCCAAGTCTTGAATTCAGTCACCCTGCCATGAAAATAAAAACAACAAAATAATATACCAGGAGAGGAAAGACCAAGAAATTAAAGAGATAATGACTCTTTTTTCCATTGTCCATATTAAAGTGTTAATATAACAGTGAAAGGATTTTCTACATGGTCTTAGTATTAAGTTACAGTCTGCATGGCTTCAGTAAAAGATCTTGTCACATACAGTATACAGTAATGTAACATATAATGTAAAAAGATAATCCACAAAAGACCATTAAATTGAGCACATACAATGTTAAATAAAACCTTTTGAAATCAAATAAGAATGTAATGCTGAAATTACTTAAATACTGTTTTCAGTTTCTAAAATAAAAGTTTAGATGAACCTAACTAAATATTAATCGACCCAGGCTCAAGGAACAATCAAGATCAAGGAATACATAATAATCTTAGGTCTACATAGATTCAAGACTGAAAATAGGAGACCATATTATAAAAACAACAATTGTATTAATTGCCCTTTTACTTCTTTCTTTGTTTTGTCTTCTATGTGACATTAGTGAATGCCTCAAACAGTTCTCAAATAATTGGTTAAATAAAGTATTCTTAACTATTAGCAATGTGCATAGAAAGATAGGTTAAATGGTACTTCATTTGTAATCTTAATAAAAACCATGTACTCATTGATATTGAACGATGCCTTTCTGTGGCATCACATTCTGTAATGATTAGTAAGGTACATTTTGTACAAACAATAGCATATTAATTAACGGTTTGCAATTCTGAAAACTAAGTGTATACCTACTGGTATTTGTAGACTTAGGACAGCATATTCTAGTTTTTCCATATTTACAAGATTGCTGATAGTGAATCAAAGGAGATTTTCAAACATACAGTACGAATGTAGCATTCAATTTAAAGAGGACTATAAACATGTGTTAATGCAAGAAGAAACGTGGTGCAATAGCATTGTCTCCGTTTCAACAGAACCATAGTAAGATACAGTAGATTACACATCTTGTATGCTTTGTCACTCTCCAATTTAAACATCTGCTGCTCAGCATGAATTGCAGTGTGTCATAAACTCTATGAGTGGATCCACAACAGATGCGATAATCTCTTTTTTCAGTTCAAAATTGTATCATCACAATCTTAACTCAAGGCTTGTTCTTAAGCATTTATTATTTTCAAGTCTGTTACATCTGGCTTACCACATCATACCAAATGGAAAGAACAAGTGGAACTCATAATGTGAAGGTAATCAAAGGGATCTCTTAGAGGGTATTTTGCCCTCTAAGTATATTGTAGACATGCAGACATTTAATAAGATGGAGATAAACCTTATATGAAGTTAAAGACTTGATATATACAAGATGAGGTTTCCTGGATTTTCTTTTCTTTTCAATCTTTATTTAGTTACTTTTCATTACTGTTAATGTTTTTTGCCAATCTGAAATACAGACCTTGTAGACCTTCAGCAAATATTTCAAGAAGGAAATTTGGTAGGAAATGCAATCTTTTTTGTCTGCAATTTATTTGTTGTACAGGCTGACATATATCGAGCTACAGTATGTGCTTAGAAAGAGCTGAATGTAAGCCCTGTTCATTTTCTGATTACATTAAATGTGTTCTTTCTTTCCTTGCAATACACTTGGTATTAAGTGCATGTATTATTTACTGTATATTACTACTCAGCCGTACAAAGTTTATTTGTATTGTAAATAGAAATATCTTATTTCTTAAAATAACATTTTCTACTGGTTAATATAATAATTAATCTAACAACATAAATGAAAAGTGAACTCGTTATCCTACAAAGTATAATGAAAATGTTACTGGGTCATCATAAGACACTATTATGTAAATAATTATTGGATCCATTTTCCCAAACCACTGATAGAAGATAAACAGAAACACTGAATTTCATTCGAGCAGGTTTCAAAAGTGTATACTTAACTTCATAAGTCATATAATAAACAATATACAGCCCCAGACCACAATGTTTCCACCACTACATTTTTCACGTGGGTTAAGGCAATGAGACAGAAACCCTCTAAAATGCTTGTGCTTACAAAAATTTCTTGAGGAGTTACAATATCCTAAGGAATACAAACATGAGGATTGAAAAGTATAAGGAGTAATACTTATAGCATTATAAACACAATTTATGAAAAGATGTCATTATTCCTGATATGATGATTGTGTTTACTAATTGTACTCCATAATTAGTTTTGGCTGACGAGGACATTTCTTCCCAGTATCCAGTACTTACAGGTTTTTTCTATGTTATTAATGATACCCTCCTATTTGCAGTCTCCAAACAGCAAAGGCTTTTCCCTTAATTTCCTTTTAAACTTGCCCTTATTTAAATAATTATCTGACCTGTTGAAGCAGTCCCATTTTGCTCTCTGCATTTCCAGAGAGAGCTCTGCTAATGCTTTAATGAATTCCCTTAAGGAAGATGGAAGGTCTATTTCAACCCTTGCAAAGCACTTTAGACCGTGTGTTATTAAAAAAAAAACATTTTGAAAAAATCTTCATCTTTTTCCTTATTTTTTCTACTTTTTAACATGAAATATCACATACTCATGTTGCTTTAACAGAAAAATAAGCATTTGTCAGTAAAATATAAATGCTGTATGCATCTATACTTGCATCTATTGCAAGAAAACAGGTAATGTTAAATGTCTCAAAGGGTTTTGGGCAGAGACATTTTTATCATATTTTTAATAACACTGACAATATTTTCATATACATAAAACACCCAGCACACCAAAATTCAGGGCAGATTAAAAACATGTTGTCAGAACATGCCAGTCTATCTAAAAACTACTGTACAGTATATAACCTTTTTAAGTATTATAAAACAAAAAAGTGATTGTGACATCTTATACTTTTAATATAGTGATGACAAACTGAAAGGTTTATACTTTTAATTTGTTTTTGTATTGTGTGAAAACAAATCTATTGTTTAGTCACTAGGGACTCTGAGAAAGACCATGATTTACACAATAGAAGGAACATAATGGCCAAAGTGATCAAAATAACTGCAATGACATATTTGTACTGTTTCACTTGCAACACCTTCATGTTATCTGTAGCCTTTGCAGTAACTTTATCTTTCCTTTATTTTTAAACTCCTATTTGAGGTGTCCTTTCATGTTTTCTAAACTAAAAAAACTATACAAATTTTGTAATCCGTAATGCCTTTGTTATTTAAATACCTTCCCACAATGTTAAACACAGGAAAAGAATGAATGCACCCTCCTTGTAGTCACCTCTGTAAATTGTGATATTGTCAAGTCCTGTTATCTTTCAGTTTATGGGCAGTAATGAAAAATCCAGTTGAATGTATTCTTGAGTTGACTGATGGTGTGAGTTAGTTAAGTCAATAACAATATAGGCATAATTCTTGGCAAGATATTGTAGCGAAACACAACAAAGGTGACAGTTAAGGTAAATTGTCTGCTTAGTCATGGAAACTCAATTTTCATTTGTCAAAATATAGTATGATAAAGAACATTTCATGTTGACCTTAAAAGAAAATACTGATCTTGTTGATGACATACTCCGGAAGAATAAAAAAAAAACGATATCAACTGCAGATACACAACACAACAAGATTTTAAATCCCTACTATTCTGTTTTTTCTTTTCATACACTGCAAGTGAGGGCTGTACAACTCTGATAATATCATTCCATTAGTTGGATAGGATTTTTATTTGAATCAACATCCTTGCTGTTTTCATTAAAAGTGGCTGAGGTGATTCTGCCAGTTTTAGGTTTTCTTCAGTGTCTGCTTGATTTCAATTCAAATTTCTGTCAATCACGCTGGATAAGCTGCCAGAAAGTGACTGCCTTTTTACTGCAACTGTTCAACTTAAACCGATTTGCTGTGTTCCAATATGTCTCAGCCTTGAGGAAGTTATTTTTAGGGTTTCCTTTGCTGTGCTTCTTAAAGCCTGGAAATGTTTCACTGAAATAAGTAATAGGTAGCAGTTTTTTTGTTACACATTTTTGTTGGTCAATAAAATGGATATGATGACAGCATTTCTCTGTTTAGGTCATAAAATGTAAAGTGGCAGTACTGCATAAAGTCCAGTCACTTTTGCATATATAGTACTGTACATGTCTGATATAATTGACATTTCTGGAAATGTCATTTTCTAAATGCAAATATACAGTACATGTTCAGATGCTGAGGTCCTAACCATTGAGTCATAAAAAAAACCTTGGCTTCCATTGTCTGACATCCCTAAAATTCCTCTTAAATACAATTGGTGAAGTAATTTATCACTTGATCTGTTGTGTTGTGCAGATGCCAGTGCAGAATGTTTGCCATCCATCAACCAGGTGGGTGCTGCACTTATTCTAAGTTATGGATGAAGTAGAACCACTTCTATACGTGAAGCAATGTGGGATCTTTGGGGATGAGATAAGATAAACAAATTAATACAATTATTATTATTATTATAAAAATAGCCAAATACCAACTTTATAATAAGAGCTTACATTGTACTGCTTATTTGCTTAAAGGTACAGGTACAAAATCACAGTACAAGGATGGATTAAGGTTGATTTAAAATTAAATCTAGTCAGATTTAATAATCCTTTTTTTTTACTAATGGAACACATTGGAGAATAACATTATCTTACAGTTTGACTCAATGTGGGAGGCAGCCAGTATTGCTGATTATCTGAGGTTACGAGTAATGTAATCCTGTTAACATACAAATGTAGCGTCAATGCTTGTTAATAAGACAGAATTAAGTGTTGCTGTGCTTTCCCAAATGAGGCCCCATCTCCCTCTTCATCTCTGTGGTGCAGCCAAAGAGAAGCTATTCATGCAGGCTGATTTAAAGATGTTTTCTTTTGATAAGGGACAGCTCCCAAATGGGGATGCACTTAGCTAAGCCTGCCTGGCTATCATGATCAATGGTCATCCATTGGCGCCTATCTGTCTAGGGAGTGCCAGATGGACATCTGGACTGCATTCCTAAGTGTCAGGAGTAAGTGACTCATATCTCACCTTGATCAACCAATCAGGGGCTGGCCGAGTAACCCACGTGGGACTCTGATGCCCATGGAACTTTCAGCCAATGAATGAGCTGATGTTCCTCCAGGTAAAAACAGGCAACACAGAGCTCCGAGACTATTGTGGACTTTTCTAAAGGGAATTCAAAGGAGAATTCCAGGGCAGGACGGCACAGGAGCAGAAGGCTCCCAAGGGCAGGACATTCTCGTAGCGCACCTCCTGACCATCCTGAGACTCAGCCCGGACAACCACGGAACGGCCAGTGTGTCCGAGTGCGAGAACTTTCCTCTGTTCTAAGAGTCTAGAGCGGAGGTTGCCAGAGAGTAACCAGAGGATCCACCCGAGGTTAGCATCAGCTGCAAACCTCGTGGACAGGTCGGAACTGTTGACAGCTGAATCACTATTCAGAACTAGCGCTTCATCAGGAATGAACCGGTCCTCTTCCTGACTTGCTGGGACCCACAGTCATCTTTTCTCCTGTGCACAAACTGTGCTAGTTAAAGCCAACACTAACTAGCCGGTCAGTGAGCATCAGCAGCGCACCGTCGCAAGCCGCACAGCACAGCCTGGCACGGAGCCAGAGAGACCGCAGGAGATCTGAATCCCCAGAGATTGGATGAGTATTCAACTTCAATGCATTACAGCTCGAGAATTCAATTGTTATCCCAACCAGTTGATATCAATTTAATTCCTAAGAGTTATGTACTTGTTTTGAGCATCTAATGTAGAAGTTGTAACCAAGTTCATTTACGAAACGGTCTAAATGAATGATATACCGAACGTATGTCCTCTTGATATGTGTAACTCTTCGTAACTGAATTTATATATACCTTTTGTATTCTGATAACCCTCACGATAAGATCTGTTAGGTTTATATGCATATTTTATGTATTAATAAATGTATTCTTGTGTATTAGTACCTGTGTGTGCGTTGTTTGAGTTATACCGCAAGGTTGGATTCTAAAGCCACTAAAAGAACCATTTTGTGATTTACTGCTACAATTAATAATTGTCCCAGTAAATGCCCAAACCCCTACAGAACGTGCCTCGTGAGAGCACACTACAACAGCCATCATCCAAAGTGTTCTGACAACCTCTATTACAGTCTGGTATGGGAGCTTGGATAACTACTCAAAAGACAAACTAGAAAGTATTGTGTCCAAAGCTGCAAAAAAATCATCTCAGACCCCTCTCACCCAGCTCACAATTTTTTTCAGCTTATCCCTTCTGGAATACTTTTCAAATCCTTCCTCTCAAGGACTGCCCACTTCAATCTCAGCCCCTTTCTCAGTGCCATACAAAATCTGAACTCACATTGAACTCCATTGTATAATTACTGTTGCTACAAGGAAAGTTGTTTACATATATACTGTATGTAATGATGTTTGTCTGTCTTCTGTTAAAATTTGAACTGTATATGTCGTGTATGTCTTATCTGTGTTCTTGCTGTATCGATAGCAAATTCTACCAACTATTTTTGCGTGGCAAAAAAGAATAATCTATCTAAAAGGATAAAATATAATAGCTTTTCATGATTTACAGTATATAAACTTTATAATGTTAGAACAAACACATTAAAACAATAACCCGCTGTAAGTCACCAAGTTAAAGACTGATGCATAAAATATTTATTTTATTAATAATATATATTAGGTATGTATAACGTATTACGTTATACTACTGTTTTCATTTTCCGCTACCAAAATTTACCTTTGGATTTTCTCTATGTGGATGTAAACCTGAAAGAAGCACATCACATTCATAAGTTTGTAAAATTTTTCTACAGTATAATAATAAACTCTTTTTTAGAAATCCAGCTACGTAATCTTGTTTTTATAAAACATACCCACTTTTTAATTAGTTCAATATTAAACATGCTGTAATACACAGTTTAAAATTAATAAAAATCTAAACAGTATACAACTTAAATTCTATAATTGGAAAAAGATTGTACCTTTGCATTGAGTGGAATTCGAAACTAGGCATTTTCTGGTGACAGCCCAAATGCTCCACATGCCATGTTAAACTTTCACTGCTCCACTTGGCGGTTTTAAAAAAGCTGCGGTCTCTCACAGACCATGAACCGCAAAGTACTGCAGTATCCCAGTATGTACTGATTTACTAGGAATAAGCAATAAACCCATAAGTTTAGCAACATTAGTTCTTACTTAAGTAACTGTTGGAGTTCTTTGAATTCAGGAAGTATGTATAAATTCTGTAGGTTTCTGCTAAATTTTCTCATGAAAGACTATTTCTCAAATTGCAGGCAGTATATTGTAATATTTAAGTATTCCACTTAACATCTAGTTAACAGAAAACACTGATTAATAAGTTGAATGATCAAAAACTAAATATTATTGTTATTAAATTTTAAATTCATGTGATTTAATTAGCTGAGTGTCAGAGGGATCTGTTTTAGGACTACTGCCCTTCCTAATTTAATTTTGATCCAAATATTAAGATGCATTGACAAATGACAAATGTCAAATGACAAATGTCAAATGAAAAATGTCATGAAATAGGGAAAATTCATACATTTTCAGAGAAACTCAAAAAGGATGTAAATAGAATCTTAGAATTCCACAATGTTTAAAGAGGAACTGCAACAGTATTTTTATATTTCAGGGCTAGAAAGAATTGGCATTGATGAGTGCCTTTCAAACCACATAGAAATAGAAATATTGCTCTAGATTTTTAGATGGATTTGCTGAGAAATTCAACTTACTTGTTAACTCTGCATGCAGATCACGTTGAAACATTTCTGCAGTGAAATGTCTGCCTATCCGCCTGTACTTATTTGCTCGTACATTGCATTACATTAGTCGTTACAGTGACTAGTGAGTTAGAAGGGACACTTCAAGTTTTACCTGTGGCGAGACAAGTGGTTTAAGACAGCAATGGTGACCATACAGTACATTACTTTCACAAAGTTCATGATTTTGTTCTTAATTCATTGTTTGTAAAATGTTGCGATGCCATCAATTAATTTGTGTTACCCAAATGTAATAATCAGTCTGAGAAATTGAGACTGCAGTTCATCTTTAATGTACACATATGCAGCTTTTACCGTTAAAAACTGTAACACTTCCAACAAAACATTGCAGGGCTTGTAAACATAAGATTGAAAACATCTGCATATGATAGAAACCACTAAGCTTGAGGAGGTTGCTAATAAAAATGACTTCTTTATTGACACAGTTACATCTTCTAGTCAATGTAGAAAAGCAATAAAAAGGCAAATAAATTATCAGGGATATATAATTAAGTGTGGAGTATAAAACAAGGGATGTGATGTTATAATACACTATTATAACTTCATTTAGCATATTGTGTAGTATTTTGATCAACATGGTATAAAAAATATATTTCTGCTTTGGAATTCAAAATCCTCAGTGCATTGGTAAAGTCAACCATATAAAGTATATCTGTAGTACTAATATAAGTATTTCATAATCAATTGTAAACAAATCAGATGATGTATTGTAAAAAGAAACTAGGGGAAATGTTGTAAAAATGGTTGTATAAAATTGCTAATATATTTTATTTATATACTCAGAATTTGAATTGTTTAAAGCATTTTTTTTCCTTTTCACATATATTTTTGACATTTCATATTTTTCTATTTTGTTAAGTTACTGATTGCTTTTTGTGTATTTAGCTAGGTTCATGGGATTGTTAAATTGTCGATTTTCCAATTATTTTGTCTCTCATGTGTTCCAGGCCTTTGTCTGCGTGGTCATTGCCTAATGTGTATATGCCATTTGGTTTTGATTGGTAGACTCAGATCACATGATCTTGAGTTTGTAAATTGGTTCTCAACATTAACATTTTTGTTCAGTATGTTAGTTTTATGTGCATAAAAGTCATTTGTTTTTAGTATCTACTTTAAACCTTGGAAAAATTGAACACCTATGCTGATACAGAATAATTGAAGACAACAGGATAATAATAATAATAATAACAATAATAATAATAATAATAATAATAATAATAATAATTGCTTACATTTATATAGCACTTTTCTGGACACTCCTCTCAAAGCGCTTTACAGGTAATGGGGACTCCCCTCCACCACCACCAATGTGCAGCATCCACCTGGATGATGCGACGGCAGCCATAGTGCGCCAGAACGCTCACCACACATCAGCTATCAGTGGGGAGGAGGAATTATTTCCCTGGATTTGCTTTGTTCTTCTATTCTATTGTCCTACTACTGTTGTCATAAAAAAAAAAACGCCACAAGAAATAATTTTGTAAGTCTCACTAATAGCAAATACAAGTAAGGCTAATGGCAAATACACTCACTAATGGCAAATACAAGCTAATTACTGTATCCTGTTTTATTTTGACTAAAGCACACATAGAAAAACGTTTCCATCCTTTAATAAACAGGTCAATCATGGTCACTGAAACTACAGCAGATCAACATTTTATATAATAATTAGTCTATTCTGTAATCTTTGGTCATTTGTATTTTGCCATTATTGATTTTACACCTGAAGGGGTCACATCAGCTCACTGCTTATTTTATTATTAACTATCATTAAGGAGAATTTTTAGTATGATGACACCACTGCTCTGCAATGCCGGATGTAGAATAATAATTAGCATGTTTTCAATTTTTAAAAAGTATCAAAAAATATGAGGGAGAGTTAGTTTTAATAGTAAGCTGGTGTTTTACATTATCTTTCATTACAAAGGAAACAACTATGTGTTTACCAAAATAAATTTATAATTACTGTATATACCAAGATAGCTGATTCGTTTACATTGATTTAAGGCATTGGGTCTAAAACATATATTAACATAATCAAATGTATGTTACAATAATGACAAAACAAGAAATGTAATCTGCAAAAGTCTATATTAAATTTGCACACATTATATTGAACAGTCAGACCTCTTAGTAGTGACATATTGACATTTCACTCCTTTCATTTTTTTGTCCCAGATCTGTATGCTTGCTCTACCCAAACACAGACCACATATTTTTAGAAGTAAGGGTTCAGCCATCAACATTTTTGCTCTATCCCCCATTGACTAAAATAATATAATGAAAACATAGAAAATGTTCTGTTTCTTTTCCAGCTCTGTAGCACGTAAAAACACCTTTTAGTTGAATATGCTTGACAAAGGAAGTCATCTTCTAGGTCTCACATACACTAACATTGATGGATTAGAAGCACATACTCTGTCCTGAATTACAAGAATTAGCTCAGCAGTACAATGCATTATTGAAAGATATAATTATGATTTATAATGTGCAATTATATTTTTCAGTTCTTAGCAGCTGATGAAAATGTCATCTTTATATAATTATGTTTGATACACTGGGTAAATTAAGTGACTATTAGTTCATTTATATTTAGAGAAAGAGCTGTTTCAAAGAATATGGAAACTATCTACTGCATAAGTTTAACTTTATGTTGTGCTTCAGAGTCTTTGACGTACAGTATCACAAGAAGCGAAATTCTATTGTCAACTGTGCCAGAAGCCATTGATTGTAATCAGTACACAGTTGAAAAAATATATTTTCCTTCATCTTTTCTCATGCTCATTGAGAAATTAATCTTTACTCATTGCTAATCGATTACGCATTTTTATACAAAACTAATCATTTGTAATATGTAAATTACATATTTATAAATACTCCCTTTTCCATTCCTTTCCACAATTATTTTCAGTAATCTAATTATAAAGAGGACCAATTTTTAATGTGTCTTTCTTTTTGGGAAATCATGTTACACAGAAGGTATCCCCTCATTCCCTGTCTGTTCAAGCACTGATGTAAATGATTGACGAAGAATAAAAAATATACTTATCATGTATCAATAATATAAATAAGTATAGCAAAAGTGGATTATTCTACAAAACCTGAAAGGTATACAGGTTATTCCCAAAATAATTTAAGTAATGTAAGTTGAAAAGCCCTTTCTCTTTAATTCTAATTTTTATTTATGTGGACAGATAACACAATGACACCTGCACTTTAAACAAAGACACATACTGTAGCTTTCTCAATTTTAATTTTACAGAGACATTTCCCAGCTTTTACACTTGTGGTGGAGTCTACTGGAGGAACCAACAGAATATATATTGTCTATAAATTTAAATTAATCTAGTATATATATTTTTTCAATACGGAAATGAGCATCCATTTTGGGGGGAATTTTAGAATTGCTTCTAGGCTGTTCATGGTTTATGAAATCTTTTCTGTTCTAAATTCTACTTTGCAATGATAATATACTGTGTAATTAACAAAACAAAAAAACTCTGGAGTTTAATATAAAAAATTGCCTTCTTACTGATTAGAATAACTCATTAAAATTGTAATTAAGAAATAAGTAGTTTCTTCCCTGTTCCTTGCTGTTCTGATTGGCAGACCTTTCCATTTATAGATCTACAGCAGCTCTTGATTCATATTTCTTTATCACACATAATGTTTGACTTACAAAACAGCATAACATTAACATGTAAAGAGAAAGATTTTTTTTTTTTAATTGAACTTACATGTCTTGTCAGAATACATTTGACAGTGGATTGGAAAAGAGCTGTCTTTATCTAAATATGTCAACGGCATTCCTAGTAAAATAATATACAATAGATTTCCTCATGCCTCTGTGGATTTATTGATTAAAAAATCTTAACAGATTGATTTAAACAAGCACTGTAGCAAAAATGCCCTAGCTTGAAAAACAACAACATAAGAGAAATGAGATCCTGCTGTATTTTAACAGTTCAAGTAAATTACAAGTAAACCAAGGAAAAATATTAACCTGAAATATTTGCATTGCTTTCATGGCAGTTCTATGAGATAATCCTATACTGTCAGTTTTTTTTATAAATATGTTCATTATAAGTTTGATATTCTTCATTTTAGTTGAATAAATGTGCTGGCTGCATGTTTCTTTGATATGTTTTCCTTTTACTGCTCAGTTTCTTGAAACATTAATCAAGACCTACTGCATGATGTTAAACATCTATTTGAGCACAGATCTTAGCAGATTTTTCACTTCCTAGTGTTGCTTTGAAAAGCTGGTGTAGGAGAGTTCTTAAAATTGAATTATTCAGTTTACCATTCTCATTCTTGTTTCAAACAAATGGTCCTAAAAGCTTTAAACACTTGAATCACTACAAACTAAACTAAGATAAATCAACAATTTCATAATAGAACATTGACATATGCTTCTCTACAGCAAAGATGTTTAATCTGGAATTTGAAAGTTGTGAACTACTGTACACTGTGTCCTATTCACTGTATGAATAATGATTTAGGGAAAAAAAAATTCTCCTTTCCTGACAGCCTATGCTTCCAGATAAGACACACAGAGAAGAAATGAAAGGGAAATACTTTTTTCTCAATTATTAAAAACGTACATCTTACAAAGATGCTGCATAGTATTGCAATGGATACTAAAGGAACTTCATTTGTATTGTAAATTCTGCTCATTTTTATGTTCTTCTATTCTTATGTTTTTAGTGTGGGTGTGTCACTGCATGGGTGCAGATCGCCATGGCCACTGGAGTTCTAAGAAGGGCTTGAAGAAATAAATGTGTAGAGTTAATCTATGCAGAAAAAAACTGAAATATGTTTATTGCATAAGAATGCAGTGAATTCGGTGGAAGTATACCCTTTGGCAGCAATTAAAGATGCAAATCCTTCTGGGAAAGGTTAGCAACTTTGAACACCAACTGCAATTTTTGGTCATTTTTCTTGGCTGATTTGCTCAAGCTTGCTTAGGAATTCTTTTTGGACAACAGTTTTCAAAATTTTTCACAACTCAGGACTCACTGGACAACTTAATTCTCTTTCCTTTCACTGCAGCATTGCTTTGGTATTGCAATTTGGATCAGTGTCCTGCTGAAAGGGGGTTTTGTTTTCCCAGTTTCACGTCTGAAACTGTTTTCCTCTAAGATCTGCAAGTTTTTTGCTCAATCTATGTTCCCAACAATCAGTCTTGAGAAGCTTCCCGGACTCTACTGATGAGAACTATAACATAATCCTGTCACCTCAATTCTTGATCATAGAGATGGTGTTGACTGAGCACTATGCTTCATATTTAGACCAAGAAGTTTGTCACCTTTTGCCACATGTGACTACAAAAACATTTTGCCACTTGTTTACAGTATAATGTAAATGATTTGATGCAAACCACATGTGGGATTTAAGATGTTTTTTTACTTCAGTTCAATGCAAGTTCCCTTTGTGGGGTAACTGGCATATATCTGACCTGTGGACACTTTCCCCCATCTCAGTCACTGAACTATGTAGCTCCTCCAAAGTGGCCTTTGGTATCATGGTGGCATCAGGTTACCATTACTAAGGTAATTCTGAACACTAATGTTAATTTAGGTTCACCACAGCATAAGGTCTGAATATTAGTTAAGACTTAATTATTCTTCTTTCTTATAAAGTATCAATAGGAGTAGGTTGTTAATATACCAAATATTAATTCCAACTTCAAAGTTGCTAGCTTTAAAGCAACAAAATGTGAAAACTTTGCAATAGTCTGAACACATTTGCGAGATAATTTCTTGTAAGTATAGAGCATTCTACTCCAATTTGATTAAATATTTATGTGGAAAACCATTGTTTCCTGGTACTTTTGAGATTGCTTCCTCAAGGTCTGTTGGTCCCAAATTCATCTTACCAGAATCACAATGCTTCTCCTAGGCCAATTTACCTCATAAAGCATGTGACATAGAACTATCAAGTGGAATCAATAAAGGCATTTCAAATTTTAAATGTATTCCATACTTTTTGTTTCCACATAAGGAACTCAAGCAATAAAAAGACAAATGGAATGCTTCTTTACATAATAGCATTGCAAACAAGATAATAGAGCTGTTTGAAACTGTATAATGACCCAACTTGACCACTTTTGGAATACTACTTGCAGTTACAGTCTTCACTTCTTAAAGGTCTTGTAGATGATAAAAGAAACTTCAGAAAAAAAGAAAGCCTAATTTCAGGGCTCAAAGGCATATAGAAAGGCTTCTATATAAAGAATTATTAAAGTATGGAAAAAATTACCAAGCCACATTGTGGAAGCTAATATGCTAGGATTTTTCAAAATTAAGTATGACATGAGAGAATCTTTTAGTGTGTTAGAGAATGCCAAGCTCTGTTGAGCTGAATGCCCTGTTCTCATTATAAAATTAAAAGATCGTAAGATATACATATTCCTTTGAGTGATCAAGACAAATAATGACTTGCTTTGCTTAGTGTGAGGGAGTCTACATCACAGAATGCAAGGCTCATTTGTGAAGTCCCTAGGGGGGCTTCCTAGGAAGCAACCATACTGGGCTATGTTTACTGAGTATGATGTTAAAGGTAAATGATCCACATTGTTATTCTGTGTCTTTTGTGTTTTGTTCTGTGAGAAGATCAGGACATACAGTACCTTGGTTTAGGCAGGGTGGGCTAACCTGAAGTCTAAACTGATTTCTAAATTGAGGTAGGATTTGTTTTTTTTTTATTATTTTCCACTGTGTAACTTTTTCTTATTAAATTATTTCTGATGCTGTAACAAGGCTATTTCTTTGTTGAAGAATCTGGTTTTGTGCTGCCACCAAGAAAACTTCTAGAATTTGGTACATTTTTATAGATCTCAAGTAGTGATTGACGATGGAATTTTAATGTAATTTTCACTGAGAAATGCATTTACATGTGCATAATTAAGGGTTTTAATAGGACTGTAGGAGAAATCTAATAAAAATACAAGAACACTATAATATGCAAACTCACATTTATTGAACAAAAACATGGTCTTATATGTATTTTATACAATAAATATTAGTTTTGCATTTTGCAGTGTGTGAGAGCTTTTCTTTATTCATGTTTCTCCTAATTCCCTGCAATAGTTATTGAAAAAATAACTTAACACATTTCAACAAGTTAAAGTAGGGAAACGGTTATATATACAATACGTTGATATACAGTACACTTCAGTACACTACTGAATCACCACAGGGCTGTGTCTGTACTCACTATCATAACGACTATAAGAGCAAACACATTCATCTCATTATGTTTGCTAATGATGCAGCCCTGGTTAGCTTATTAAAAGACCCAGAAGATCATCACAGGCCCATTCTAAATGATTAACTAAACAGTATGGTCAGTTCTTTTTGATATTAAGTGTTTTGACAAAAGAGCTGATCATTGCCTTTCAGAAAAAAATATAAATCCCCTCCAATCTACATTAATTAATGGTCATACTGTAGAGATAGTCAATGGCTATGTGTACTTGGGACTGGTCCTTGACAAACCAAAGATGGTACAATTGTTGTGACATCATTTATAAAAAAGGCCACAAGAGACTTTTATTTCTTAGGAATCTTGGCCATTTTAAGGTAGACCTTATTTTAACACTTTTCTATAAATCATTTATTGAGAGTTTTAATATACTGTGTCATTTTTTGGTTTGGCAACATCAGTACCATGAGGGGTGGAGTGGTGGCTCTGTGGCTAAGGATCTGCACCTGTGACTGGAAGATTGTTGTTCGTATCCTGTGGCCAGCAGAGGAATCCTACTCAATTGAGCCCCTGAGCAAGGCCCTTAACACCATCTGCTCCAGGGCTGTCTGTGTGTCTCATGGAGAGAAAGTTGGGGTATGCAAAGAGATAAATTCCTAATACAAGAAATTGTACGGTATATGGCCAATAAAGTGATCTTATATCTTATAAATTGTAAAAGGTCCGGAAATTAGTGAGGATAAGCATCATAACCATTGGAGTAAATAAAAAAAAAACTAAATCCTCTATACAGAGAGGGGGTTCAAGAAGGCCAAGAGCATTATGGAGTGTTTAGTTCACCCCCTCCACTATGAATTTTCATTACTCCCATCTGAGAGACACCTCTGTGTACCCAGGAGTAATGGTAACTCAGGAATTTTTTCATCCCCTCTGCAATCTCATTCTCATACAATGTAAAATAACTATTTTATCTCCTGTAAAATATAACCAGTATTTAAATAGAACAGATAAGTTTGTTTTAATTTAATCTTACTGATCTCAGGTACTGAAGTACTGAAATAGATTTGGAACTTAGCTGTTTCATTTTTTATTTACACTCTGTACAATATTTACATTTAGAAATTGCTATTGTGTACATCATTTTGAAGAATATTATTTCTTACATATTTTTAAAAACTTTCTGTTTTTAAACTCCCTTTGTGCAAAAGTCAAATTTGGCTTAGTTCAGGATGGAGAATCAATAAATTAAAACCCAGTTGTTTGTTTTCCTACCACAGATTCTGAAGGAACATTTCCTTCATAAAGATGTGGCTTCAGCCTGTTGATTGCTCACCAGTAATGGTGAATAATGCAAATCCCTTGTTCCTAATATGATACAGTATAAGCTTCTTCAACACAACATTGACTTTTGTTTTTGGTTCCTCTATGGGAAGGGGCTTCAGCTGGAGGTCCACTGCCCAAAATTGGCCTACAACCACAATCTGCAGATGTTTAAAAAAATGAAAAAGATATGTTTACTGCTGTATTTGGAAAATCAAAGTGTGCATCACAGAATCCCTTTGCTGACACTGAACACCTCAGCATGCACAATTCATGCAAAATACTCTAGTGGCTTACTACTCTGTGAGATACTTTTGTACTTGTATTCTTAGAGAAATGTGTGGAAACATAGTCTTGTGTACCCTTACTGACAAGCAGAGTGAGAAAAAGTATTTTACAAACAAATATGGCTTTTGGAATTGTATATTCAAAAGTCTCAACAGTTAGATGCACACATGCTGAGAGTCTGCTCTCTTTCTATAGCAACCTTTGTGTGATCTTGCCTTCAAGCAAGAGAAATTTAAAGCAGCTTCTTTACATGTGATTTGGAAACTGGCAAAGAAACAGAAACAATGCAAAAGTAGATGGATTGCACGGTGACACATAGCATTGTTGCCTCACCACGCTGGGGCCCTGGGTCCTGTGATGCTATCTGTATAGAGTTTGTATGTTTTTCCTGTGTTCATGTGGGTTTCATCCAGGAGTTCTAGTTTTTTTTCCACAGTTCAAAGACATACGGATAGATCAATTGTCTTCTGGGAAAAGTGGCCCTGGCATGAGAGAGTGTGTGTGTTTGTATCTGTGTGCCCTGCAATAGACTGGTGTCCCTCCCAGGGTGTATCCTGCCTTGCACCAATTGCTCGTTGAGATAGGTTCCAGCTTCCCCGAGACCCTGTTTTGGATAAAGTGGTTGGAAAATGGATGGATGGATGGAAAGAGTAAAAGTTGTCAATTCTGGTTGAGGTAATCTGTAATTAAATAATAAAGTTTCAACCTGCTCTTTCTAACACAGTTTAAAGTAACTCAAGCACATGTAAAAGATAGGATGAGAGTGTGCAAGTAATGTTGCAATTTAAGCAAAACATTTTTTCACTGTTATAACAGCTCTCAGTGACTAAAGATGGAACATAAACGATGACATAAAGATGGGAAGCTTCTGGCTGATGATGGAGATATTCCTGATTTATTAAATTCCATTTCACTCATGTATTTATCAATAAAGGCACATAATTATTCAATGGCTATGCCTTAGAGTCGAGTATCATTGAACAAAAAGGCTACATACAGTATCAGACCACCACTTCAGGTAATTTTCCAGGTCCCAATAATCTTGTAGCAGTTTCCTTTTTTTTTGTTTTTAAATGGTTGTCAAGTGGAGCATGAAGAAGCCAAGAAGTGGAAAGGTTAAAGGAAATAGGCCTGGCAGTCCAACACTGAGGCCTGAAACACTACACTATTGTAAATAAGGAAGTAATTGATAATAGCCACGATATTGATATTCATATTGACAAAATCTTCCTGGAGTTTCTCAAAACTGGTAGTATACCCTGACCTGTGATGCCAAAATATTGTTCATTCAAAAAATGAAATATATAAAAAAATTACATAAATTCATGTACAGTTATTGAAACGACAACTAGAAGTCAACAAGAAGATCATCTTGCATGGTAATAAGATTCTAAGGGGCAGTCAACATGGCTATTGAAAAGATAGATCTTGCTTAACTAAGTTCTTTGAATAAGCAACAGCAGTAATAGACAGAAACCAAACATATTATAGAGTATATTCAGATTTTCAAAATATTTTAGATTGGATTCTGAAACGGAATGACCTAGTAAGGGTAACCTCCTCTCATTTCAAAAGTTCCATTCATCCAACCATCCAATGTTCTAGCCATTCTGTCCATTACAGGGTTGTGGGAGAGTCAGAGTCCCAGGCAAGCAATGGGCACAAGGCAGGATACATCCTGGATGCTGAAGCTAATCTATCACAGGGCACACATACAGTAGAGACACACACACACTCATACCACAGCCAATTTTCCCAGAAGCCAATTATCCTACCAATATATCTGTGGACTGTGGGAGGAAACTAAATCATCTGGAGGATTCCCACGCAAATACAGGAAAAACATGTAAACTCCATGTTTTGTATGTATGCCAGGAATTTAACCCAGGGCTGTGAGGTATCAAAGGTACTATTCTGCCACCTTTTGAAAATTCCATGGCTCACAATTCCAAATGCAATATTTTATTACAAAAACCTTCTAATTCAGAAAAGATATTGATTCCAATGTTGCTCCCTGAATGTTTAAAAGGCATTTAGAAATACACAAAGACTTGTCACCAGGTTAACTTCAACCAACATTGTCATCAGATGGATGGTAATACTGTACAATTCTGTACTTGTCATGCATTTTAAATGTCAGATAATTTTCCAATTAGATCACTTCACTTTTAAAATTGTTGCTACTAGTTGCTACTTCTAACCTGGCTTTTATTTTTGACATTTCCTTCAATGACGGAAGTATTATTATTATAGTTATAGGTTTATTCCATGCTGAAAAAAGAAGAAAGAGAACACAACGTTTCGGCCGTGGAGCCTTCTTCAGGTGTGAGAGAGACAGGGCAGTAGGCAAAGGTAAAGTAGCGGGAGAACAAAGGTTGGGAGGGAGGAGGAGTGAGAGGCGGGTGCAGGGGACAGAAAGAGAGGCCAATCAAGAGGTGTGAAGTCAGAATGGGTGCAGAGAGGTGTGAAATGAAACTTCCAATGAATGGAGAAAATTTAAAGAACAGTAGTCTGTCGTTAAGGGAAGGGAGAATGTGTGATCCTAGCTG
Source organism: Lepisosteus oculatus (assembly GCF_040954835.1). NCBI lineage: Eukaryota > Metazoa > Chordata > Actinopteri > Semionotiformes > Lepisosteidae > Lepisosteus > Lepisosteus oculatus. Next base: position 31,158,942 of record NC_090701.1, read on the forward strand.
CAGAATAATTTTAGTTTCGGTGGTCTTTCTGATGTATGAGTTCGGAAAACCAACTTTGAGAACACAGACGGAGAGATTAGAGTGGTCATGGCCGTCAGAGGTGAAATGAGAAACAATGGGCTTGGAGAGATCTTTAATCTTCACAGCCCTGACGTGTTCTCTGAAGCGGTCTCCGAGTCTCCTTCCTGTTTCTCCAGTGTAGATGGCTGGGCATTTACTGCAAGAGATACAGTAAATAAGGTTGCTGGAGGTACAAGATGCTGTCTGGGTGATCCGGAATTGTCCTGAGGGGCCTTGAATGAGTGTGGTGGTGGCTGTGTACTTGCAGACATTAAAAACATTATTATAATTATGTTTTCCTTGCTCAAAATGATTTTGTTACAGATTAGCAAAGAGCAAAAACATTGCACTCTAATATTTAGGGGAAAATGTAGAATTTGTGTTTATGGGGAAAAATGCTTACATCAATACACTCTAAAATAACAAAGTAAAGTAACCCTTTCTATTTTTAAAGTAGTTATTACTGTTGTTTATTCTTGTAAATGAATACATATGATTCAATTGTATTTTTACGAGTAAACATGGTACTTTCTAAATAATCACTTATAATTTGCTTTAAGAAGAAGTTCTTCCTGAATTAGAATTTGATTATTGCCAGGACTAGTTCTGTACTGTACAGTATGTGCATGGATATAAAATTAAATTAAACCACACTTCACTAAATTATTTAATTGATGAAGCTTTCATGAGAGACTGCACAGAGGCCTGTGTGAAATATATTGATTGTGGGTTTTAAGTATTCTAATTATAAAATAAGGTTTTAGGAGAAAAACAATGGAAGAACTAAAATAGAAGTTGTAGCAATTTTTTAAATTAGATGCTAGTCATCACCACATGTTTAAATCCATACTACTGCAAATTATCTGTGCCTCAGAAGTATAAAAGAGGTGCTCTCAAAAGAAATATTAAAAAAATATACAGCAGCTTGATTCAGCAGTCAAACTGACTAAAATAGAGATGGAATTTAATCCTGTCCCTCAAATGACCTGCAAAGCTTTAGACAACTTTGTGTAGCATAAGGCTCTGGAGATGAATTTCAAATGAGTGAATTAGGCCACTTATTTTTTTGGGGGGAGTATGACAGCACACAATTAACGAAATGACCAAGGCTTCACACATGCATTTTTACTGCTAAAATCAAAATACTGTAAGTATATTAACTAGATACGTATGTTAGTATATTAACAGCAAAACTGATCATTTTGAAGTTCAGCCATCCAGGTGTTTGATCATGTAGTTGGGTAGTCCTGTTTGGACTGCTTAAATGGCTTCTACTAAACAAAAGGAGCTTCCAGAAACTGCTCAGTCAAGTGGTAATATTTAATTACTTGTTTCAGGTGGAAGATAAACCACTTACTGTAAGTCAGGTTGCTTGACCATAAACATTAGTAAACATAGGATCTTGAGAAGGACCTGAACTTGAGAAACAGCAGAAGTAATTAGGAAGAGACAAGGTAAAAATCCAATTTGAAGAGATAAAATCACCTTCTACAAAATCACGCATTTTTTAAGATGGAAAGATCTTTGAATAGAACAGACAGATCAGCAGTAAGACAAAAGGCAAAAGAGCCCCCAGGAAGGGCTCATAAATTCAAAGTATCTTAGAAAGGCAAAAACAGTTAGCAGAAATAAGCATTGAAGTATTTTACTACCTTGTATGAGTAATAAGATGACCTGAGTGGGTGAATTTTAAATGTGAGGATGTCCTTACTAAGAGGTAGTTTTTATGGAGAAAGGGGTTTTGAACATCCCTTGAGAATGAGTATAAGCTGAGAAAGTGAAACTGAAGGAGAGTTTTTTCTTCTCACAGTAACTTTATAAAAAAAAATATGAAAAATAAAAAAAACTTTAACAGAACAACATCACAACTGTAACTAGAAAAAGTAGACAGTTAAGAGATCAGAAATAGGGAAAGCAATGTTTAAAGTACAGCGGAAAACACAAACACTTCCAGTCTAGCCAGAAAGAATGCAGAATACAATGTCCAATGCTGTTTCCTTGGCCAACCTGCACATTGACTAAATGGAGCTGAAGAAAGAAATTGAGGGGAAGGATAGTTCCAAAGGGAGGAAATAGATATCTGAGTTAATTTAACAAATTTATGACAGTCAAAGTGGGAGAGAGATCAGCAGCACAAATTGAAGATGAAATGGAATGTCACAGGTTCTAATGGCCAATTGCTTACCAAGTGATTGTCAGATGAGACATCAGAGGCGTTTCATATTATTTTATCAAGGAAGAACAAATGTGAACTACCACAAGAGTATTGGGATGGAAAATAACAGAGATTTACTACGATAAACAGTAAAATCTTCTGAGGTTGCTTGATCAGTAAAACGTTACATAAAGTTAGCATAAAGAAGTATGATATGATCGTTTAATCCTGTGGAATAATGGACATGGCAAAAAACTAGCTGCTTGTTACAAGAATGCAAAGCATGATTATACTAGACAATGATTCAAACTGTTTAGTTTCTCACACATATCATATCATGGGTTCAGCTTTTGCAGCTTTGGGCCTTCTGCCTGGTGCATATATAATGACAAATAACAGAAAGAATAGAAAAACATCCTCATAGGAAAAATAAAAATAAGTTATTTTCTAAGTCACATAAAAGTACAATCAAAAAGAAGTTTGGATCAGCAAAAACATCCAAATTAAACCTGAACTTAGTAGTAGCCTTAATATAGTGCAGTAAACACAAAACCTCACAACATGGAACTCTCCAACCCGACTCAAATAAGTGTAAGTATCTGCCTTGAATATAAAAAGCTCCTGCCCTTTAAACTCCTTTGTATCTCTTATAGTCCTCTTAAAAGTATATTTCTTGATTTCGAAATGTTAAGAGTATTATAATCAGAATGAAGAACCTAATCAATTTACCCACATAATTTACTTTACACGTGTATGCACGAGCATTTGTGAATATGTGATAATTAAAGAGTTACACAGCACGTGTCTCCCCTCCACTACATAGGGTACTATAGGAACAGGCCAGCCGCTGTATGGTTATAGCTTTCTAGGTTTTATCTTTTCTCTTGATTCTAAATGTAGGTTTGCACTGTAGTGCAGGTACTGTATGAAACCAGCCATGATACCCACAAAGACACATCCACAATTAATTAAAGTTAATTAAGGAAAGTGCATAAAGACTGAGCATCCAGATTTTAAAAAGTCAACAAAATGTGTGTGGGCTAAAGGCTTACTTATTGTCTGAGAAGGTGCTCAGGAAGAAAAAAAAAACATGGAAGAAAGTACTTGAAAAAAAAAGCTGGGCTAGGGGCAAAGGGGAAACTCAGTGCTAAGAAAATGATCTAGGAGACGAAGTATTAAAGTAAGTGTAAAATTATTTAACCATAGCCAGCAAAAGGACTCAGATTGCATATAATAAACTTTGGAGCTACTCCAACAACCAGAGGTCAAACACAGAAAAACAGAACTTGCTATATCAGTGAGCTCCAGAGGTGTCTCAGAAGATAATATCAAAGGACAAAAGTTTAAAGGCTTTGAAGATATTAGCTTTGGCTAGCCAAACACTTTCCTCTGCCAGGGCAGTAAATAGCATGATTGATTGAAATATTTTGCAGAAAGAAGAACTAGGGATCCACCTGTTAATTCTAAGAGTTGTAATGCTAATTTTGTGTAGAGCTAAAAAAATAATTATCAACCACTTTTTACTGGCACTGTATTTCAGAAATGGGGATTCTCAAAATGTTTCAATGTAAAACTTTAACCAATTCCTTTGGTCAGTAAATAAAATGTTAATATTGATATAATTCATTGTAGACTGGAGATTGCTGCATACAGTAAATGAAGAATAGTTACCTGTCTTAAAACACAACTTTGTTCATCCACTAACTATTCAAAAAAAGAATGTTGAGTGCGCTATTGTAGTGTGGTGGCAAAAACAGAAGAATGAAAGCACTTCACAGAGAAAAAAAAGAAGCACATTAAATTGCAAGCTTACTGTAAGTCAGAAACATTAGAATAACAAAAAGGAATAGTTGGCTGGGGATATTTTTTTCTTCAGTACTGAAACATCAAAGAAACAGTAAAGGGTGAAGTGTCAGTAATAAGTGACAATTGGAATAATCTAGCAGTTTAAAGAAAAATGGTTAATATGTTGAAAACATGCAACATTTTATAGTACATATGTAATAAACTAAAACTAAAACTAAAATTTAACAAGAAACTTGTAGCATGCCTAAAGCTGAGGAAAGTGGTGCTTTAAACCGCAGAATCATACACAGCAGAAAGTTCAGGTGCTAGTGAGTCAGAGTGACAAAAGTGTGTGTGGGGTGGCAGATGTTGCTGGATGTGTTGAATTTGGGTTAACATATAGTGGGCAATGTTTTTGAAGTTTTTTTCCCTCCTCCTAATCAAAGTCTCCAAGACAAAGGAACGGGCACTAAATAACAAGGACTGAAGGACATGAAGTACAGATGCAGCCATTCAAAATGGGTGAGGTATTTGGCGGCATACCCCGGTGGGCGTGTCGCAGTATCACGCAGTTCACGTGTGTCACGTGGTTAACTATCCGGCGTCGCCTTGTAAAACCGCCAGGGGGAGCTTAACCTCTCATGTACAGCATTTGAGTCTTTAATTTTGAACTGTGTATTACAGCATGTTAATCATCAGTCATTAAAATGTTGGTATATTTTATGAAAGCAAGATTGCTCAGTTGGACAAAAGTACACAACCTACCTTTATCAGAAATATTTATGCATCAAAGCCTTTACTGAAGATATTACTAATAGTATTAATAATGGATGACTTTGGACAAGCTGTATACTCAAAGTATAATTTCTTTAGCACATTTGTACAAGCACTTGGAATCTGTCCAAGCCATACTTTGTCAGGCATTTTGTTTTACTTCAATGGGCATAAAAACTTCCTTGCTTTTAACAGGGCGTTTCATAATTTCTAACTACGAAAATGATTTAAAATGCGACACCTATCATTCAGCTAGAGCTTAAAATATCACAAGGATCCTCAAGAGCACAGCAAAGAGTGTATTAAAAGACACTTGTATTTATCAACGCTTTCTTTTCCATATACCAGATTTTATGGAACCACTTCAGAGGGGTGTCAGCCAGTCAGATTCCAGGAATCGGCACTTTAAAGGAAAAATACACACCTGTATTCCATTTCTCCATAACGATTTTAAGCATCGAAGTATTTAACTAGCATGTGAAATAGCGTGTGAAAAAGTGGTAGTTTTAAGCTTTTCTGCTAATATAATATGGAATCGCGTATCTAAAGAATTCGTGTGCTGCGACAGGGCTGTGTAGGGCTGTTTCGCCTGCCTGTTCATGCGAGCTGTCTTGTGGCCTACTGGTCTAGGTGCGTGACTACCAACTGGCAGGTTGTGTGTTCGAATCCAAATGGTGCTGGACTTCTCATTTTTATTTATTTGTTTTTTAATCGCGTAACATTAACATATTACCGTATGCAAACTGTACTGTATACAGTATGTATATGTATATTTAATGTCTTAACTGTGCCCGTTTAAGTATTGAATATTCATATCTAATTTTACCACTGAAGGGAAATCTTAGTAGCTGAGCATAAAAAGAATAGGAGCATACTGCAACGCATGTGAAGTCCATAAACGATATTAATTTTGGAACTTAAACATACAGTATATGGCTGGTCTCGGTACTTTAAAGAAAACATACACACCAGTATTCTATTTCTCCCTAAACATTTTAAGCATCGAAGTCTTTAACTAACGCGATACCGGAGTCAACAAGCATACTTTTAGAATTTGATTAAAAGGGAATATAATATGGAATCGCGTATCTCAAGAAATTAATAACGATATAATTATATTCGTGTTGCAAAAGAACTGCAACGGACATAAAAACTCCCTTGCTTTTAACAGAGCGTTCCATAATTTCTAACTATGAAAATGCCAGGTGAAAGGATTTGTAAACATATTTTGTTAAAGCAAATCAGTTTTTTCCGCAACACATAAAAGACATTTTTCCAAGAAAGTTTAGCCTTTGTCACTAATGAAACCACTAAATAAAGACATAAATATAGAAATCTTAAGATTTGTTTTATTTAATGTTGGTAGCAGGATGAACTGTCAGAGTGTATATTTTGTCGCAGAGTTGCTGCAAGATGTTAACAGTGAAAAAGGTATTTAGAAATGAGTTATTTCAAGATGAAAATTTTCAGAATAATTGGAAATCTAGCAGGATAGAGAAAGCACAGAAAACTGGCAGTTAGATTGATCAGATTAGTATGAAAAGTCATTTAGCAAAGGGAATGAGAAGAGTGACAAACTAGTATACTTTAGATATTTTTTTCTGAACCAGGGAAAATCTGATCATGTTTCCCCATAACAATAATAAAAAACTTTATTTGATATATCACCATTAAAGGTGGCATCTCAAAGCAATACAGTAGATGTAAAAACAGATAAAAGGACCACAGATTACAAAGTAAATGCATATAAGAAAGACAAGCAGTTAGAGGTGCTACCAAAATTAGAAAATGAAGCAGATACAGACACTAAGTCTTCTGAAAAGAAAGGTTCTGAGGTTAGATTTAAACTGGCCCTGGTGTGACTGGCGCTATGTCCAGGGTGTATTCTGCCTTGTGTCCGTCGCTTACTGGGATAGGCTCCAAATCCTCTGTACTGGATAAAGAGATTAGAAATGGAAGTAAAGGCACTGTGTGGATGGAACTATAAAAACTGGCAGTTAGATTGATCAGATTAGTATGAAAAGTCATTTAGCAAAGGGAATGAGTAGAGTGACAGACTAGTATACTTTAGATCTTTTTTTCTGAACCAGGAAAAATCTGATCATGTTTCCCCATAAAAATAATAAAAACTTTATTTGATATATCAGAGAAGAAAACATACACGAAACATGGTTTCATTATGACCAGAATCGGTCTTGAGATATTTTTAACTTGATTTACAGTATTTGAGAGGTATGTCTTAACACCGATACTACGTAAATACTGCTCACGTATATGTTTCTAGGTTTATATTATGCATTTCATACGGTCAAATTACTTTTGAGCAACTAATAAGAAGCGCGAAACGGTATGCGTTTTAGTTTCGTTTTGTGCTGGGACCCGTGGATTGATTAGAGATATCAAGTACATACAAATCATTTGTATGAGGTCTTCTGCTCAGAATGAAACGCTAAAATTTAATGTAGGCTCTGAATGGGTTCAATTATGATTTGGGCTTGATTAAGGTCACTGCCTTTCATCTAAAACCCTACTTGAATCCTTCTAAACTAAAAAAAAAACAGTGTTAGTGAGTTCTAAATAAAGAGGTATCCAGGTAACAGTGAAACAGGCGGAAAGTCTGAGGAGATCGCCCGTTTTCCATGTAAATAGTTCCCTGGTTCCGCACCCTTTGGTGTTTCTCTTGCTCTCTCTCGGGTCACCTGATCATTAGCTCGAAAGATTTGAGTGCTTTGTGTATATTCTAATGGTAGTGGGGGCAGGGTGTGTGGGAACAGGTTTGGTTGAAATTGCATTGGAGATCTATGTTCTTCACACCTGAAACATTTTCTCTGAAAGCATTTTCTTTGCAGTTTAACCGATCTTGTTACAGCATGTTACAGTTTACTATTATTAACCATATTAATTTTAAGTGATTTAAATAATCACTTAATTAATATTAATTAATTAATATTAAAATACAACAGTAGTACCTGATGTCTCAGTGGCTTTCAAAATTAAATTATGCATGCAAACCTGTGAACTAGAAAGATAACTAAGATATCCATCCATTTATAATGGTGGCAAAGTGGTTAGCATTGCTATCTTGCAGTACTGGGGTCCTAGGTTCAATTCCTGCCATCCTGTGTGTGTGGGGTTTACATGTTCTCTCTAGGTTACATGGTTTTTCTCCATATGTGTGATATGACTCCCTCTCGCACTCCAAAACATACTGGTAAGTTAATTGGTTTATGGGAAAACTGGCCCTGGTGTGTGTGTGTTTGTGTCTGTCTGTCCTGTGATGGACTGGCGCTATGTCCAGGGTGTATTCTGCCTTGTGTCCGTTGCTTACTGGGATAGGCTCCAAATCCTCTGTACTGGATAAAGAGATTAGACCACCTCTCTTGCACATCAGTATCCATACCTAGTATATTTGTTTAAATAACTAGGTATGGATACTGATGTGCAAGAGAGGTGGAAAGGCTGTTTCCTTAAGCCAGCACTATAAAATAATTTATTCTCAGTGAGATGCTGCCATTTCATAGTGGGTTTCTAACACTGTGTATAGTTCCATCCACACAGTGCCTTTACTTCCATTTCTAATCTCTTTATCCAGTACAGAGGATTTGGAGCCTATCCCAGTAAGCGACGGACACAAGGCAGAATACATGCTGGACATAGTGCCAGTCACACCAGGGCCAGTTTAAATCTAACCTCAGAACCTTTCTTTTCAGAAGACTTAGTGTCTGTATCTGCTTCATTTTCTAATTTTGGTAGCACCTCTAACTGCTTGTCTTTCTTATATGCATTTACTTTGTAATCTGTGGTCCTTTTATCTGTTTTTACATCTACTGTATTGCTTTGAGATGCCACCTTTAATGGTGATATATCAAATAAAGTTTTTTATTATTGTTATGGGGAAACATGATCAGATTTTCCCTGGTTCAGAAAAAAATATCTAAAGTATACTAGTTTGTCACTCTTCTCATTCCCTTTGCTAAATGACTTTTCATACTAATCTGATCAATCTAACTGCCAGTTTTCTGTGCTTTCTCTATCCTGCTAGATTTCCAATTATTCTGAAAATTTTCATCTTGAAATAACTCATTTCTAAATACCTTTTTCACTGTTAACATCTTGCAGCAACTCTGCGACAAAATATACACTCTGACAGTTCATCCTGCTACCAACATTAAATAAAACAAATCTTAAGATTTCTATATTTATGTCTTTATTTAGTGGTTTCATTAGTGACAAAGGCTAAACTTTCTTGGAAAAATGTATTTTATGTGTTGCGGAAAAAACTGACTTGCTTTAACAAAATATGTTTACAAATCCTTTCACCTGGCATTTTCATAGTTAGAAATTATGGAACGCTCTGTTAAAAGCAAGGGAGTTTTTATGTCCGTTGCAGTTCTTTTGCAACACGAATATAATTATATCATTATTAATTTCTTGAGATACGCGATTCCATATTATATTCCCTTTTAATCAAATTCTAAAAGTATGCTTGTTGACTCCGGTATCGCGTTAGTTAAAGACTTAGATGCTTAAAATGTTTAGGGAGAAATATAATACTGGTGTGTATGTTTTCTTTAAAGTACCGAGACCAGCCATATACTGTATGTTTAAGTTCCAAAATTAATATCGTTTATGGACTTCACAAGCGTTGCAGTATGCTCCTATTCTTTTTATGCTTAGGCTCTAAGTAAAAGGAGATACTTCATATTGCTTGACTAATTTTAAATACTAAGTTATAAATGCAGACGCTCCCTCGGTGTGCTGCTCTGGTGCGCCGGCTCTTACACAGTGCCTGTCTGCTGTAAGCGTTACAATATACATACCCAACACTGCTTGTACCCATCTGTCATGCAAATAAAACACCTTGAATTGAATTGAATTTAGGGGAGAGGGGGGGAATACTAAAGCCAATACTGGCTCAATACCCTCAATGGGCTTTGACGTGCTAATGCGTTGGTTTAACAGTCCGGGAGTGGCAGGCTTCTAATGTCAACTCAACTCGATTGGAAGACCATGAACATATTTTAGCCCTAAATGAATTAATAGCAAACATGGTTTACATAAAATACATTTTTCCAAGAAAGTTTATAATAATACGATCTATAGTTGAAATCTGAGCCTACTTTTAAAATAAAGGAAAAGCATTTTCAGAGAGCAATCACGCTGTGTTTATGTAGAAAAAGCGATTAGGTTTATGAGCAATCTAATTACCTATTCGCTTAAAACGCTATATAAAATAAAGTTTATTTAGAGATGAATGATCAGTGTCGCAGTTTAAATAATGGGAGTCAGGAAACGAACACACAGCACCACCGGATTTAATAACGCAATAAAAACGCTATAAAATAGCGTGACTAGGCACAGAAAAAGTTTACAGCACAGTACAATAATAAATGCTGACCATGACTTTAGAAGCATAAATTACCTTACACTCAATTTAAACACAAGCTGTCTTTCTGTATGAACCTCTAAGCTGGTTCATACAGAAAATGTAGAAATGCATTAGCCTGATTATGATTAAAAAACACATAATTAAACACGCGTTTGCAATTTAAATCAGAACACGATTTAAATCAATATAAATGTTTATATTGTAACGCATACTGTCCAGCCTCCATTTCTCTATAAAAATTTACTCTGTTGCACACACACACACAATAGAAGCAGGAACCGCTGTCAGAAGGGAAGATATGTTCAAAATATCGCAAATATCGATCATGTTGCGATATTTTGAAATATAAAAGTCAATTGATTGTCCATAATATCGCTTACCTATTTTTTCGAAGAACAGGCAGGCGAAACAGCCCTACACAGCTCTGTCGCAGTACACGGATATAATCATACCGTTATTAAATTCTTTAGATACGCTATTCCATATTATATTCCCTTTTAATCAAATTCTAAAAGTATGCTTGTTGACTCCGGTATCGCGTTAGTTAAAGACTTCGAAGCTTACAATGTTTAGGGAGAAATGGAATACTGGTGTGTATTTTTTTCTTTAAAGTACCAAGACCAGCTATATACTGTATGTTTATGTTCCAAAATTAATATCGTTTATGGCCTTCACACGCATTACAGTATGCTCCTATTCTTTTTATGCTCAGCTACTAAGATTTCCCTTCAGTGGTAAAATTCAATATCTACAATGGGCACAGTAAAGACGTTTACAGTAAGTTTTTCTACGACAGACCAACGGACCATGAGTGCCCCTGTCGGTCAACCAATCACGCACCGCGGTATTTTGCGTCATCGCGCGTCACAATGCACGACGCCGTAGCCAATTACCTCCGGTACGTGTCTGTACCGCGCACTTTGAATGGCTGCATCTGTAAGTGATGGTATGTTGAGATGAGTAGTGGTGCTGAGCCAATTTACAGTAATCCTGGGCCAGAGAAGGACTCAATGAGAACAATACTCAATAGACATCTATCATTATACTGTACCTGGCTTCATAAACTCTAATCAGGAACCAAAGCAAAGGATTTGAAAAATGCAAATACAGGTGTGTGGAGCATGTTCTCAATGTGTTCTCATGGATTTCCTTCAGGTTCTCTGGTTTCCTTCCACAGCCCAAAGACTGTGTTAATTGGCTTCTAGGACAATTGGTCCCAGGTGTGAATGTGTGTTTGTCTGTGTGTCTGCCCTGACATGGACTGGTGTCCCATCCAAGATACATTATACTCTGCCTTGCTTCCATAGCTTGCTAGAATAGGATCTGGCTCCCCTGTGACCATGAATTGTATGATGTGCTTAGAAATATGGATGAATTGATAAATTCATCATAATTTTTCTTTACCTAAACAATGTACAGAATCAGTAAGAAAGAAAAAAATATAGTCTATAGTCAAATGTCTGTTCTGAATTGCACACAGCGTAAACTTTATTTTGGAGAAATCTTCCTCATTTTTACAAAGAGGAAATAAATCTGTGCTATTTTCCTTTGAAGAAAACTATGACTACTGTACATTTTTATGATGGATGAGATCCAAATATGGTACAAATATCTGTAAATGATTTGAAAAAAAAAACAATAATGGATTATCATCCTTAACATATTTTGGTTATATACTGTAGCTTGACATACCAAAAGCTAAAGAAAAATCTGTGAGCTCCTGAATATGAGTTATCTTATGTTACATAGCACCTGCATTTAAACATATGAGAAACATACTGTACCTGAATCATTTATATATTTCAATGTTGAATGTGTGGAGGAGCAGTAATAATAATCACAACATACTGTAATTGCCTTAGCGCTCTCCCAGTCTGCTTTGGAAGAAAAAAAAAATATCAAAGTGAAACTATACTGTCCCAAAAGTCCCAGAGACAAACATTTATGTTCTCTTGCTTCATTTAAAGTCAAATACAGTGAAGTCAAGTACAATGATTAGTTCATTAGCAAGCCATAAGCCATATTATGTATATACAACCCATGTTAGCGACAGTCCCATGGTAATGCTTGAAAAAATAATAGATCTAATTCAGTTCACTTCTGTATTATGTCATCATATTTGACAGATTAAGTGTAGGAGGGTAAAATGTGTGGTAGTTATCCTAAATGTTCGCTAGATGGTGGAGGAGGTCAGATCTTTGGGGTGGAGTGGGGTAACACAATCGTTTTAGAAATGTTTAAGACCTGAAATGTTCCGAGAGATCCCGCCATCAATCTGAATCAGAACCAATGAGAACAGCTGAGGAAGATGTAGTTCTGTCAAAGTTTGTGTGACATTGAAATTTCAGCACACAAAAGCCATAGCTGTAGGGTTATTTAGTGGTTATACTATTCAAACTGTTTTAAAGTAGTAAGAGTACAGGATGCCTCCAGCATGAGAATGTCAAACAGCAAGGGCTTGGCAGTGTTACGTTTTTATTTTCCCAGGTTTTCCTATTTTTTGAGAAACACAAAATGCTATAGAGACAGACCAGTGAAAGAAATGAAACTGAAGGGATTTACAAATTTCACCAGCCAACTATAAAATGTGCCATTTTAATTGAGGAGAAAAACCCTTCCAATTCATGTAAAAAATATCCTAATTTTTAAATTTCATTTTTGTGAAAGTCTGGGTAGATTTTTTATCTTGAAGTAAAGCTATTGGTGTTCTATGTATTTCTGTATATTTATATGAATACATAGGGCTGAATGTTTTTTAGTACCGGTTTCTTGAATTCTAATTCACACTGCAGTGCACAGCACAAGTTATCAATATAGATTTGTATCAAACCATATAGTGAATAATTAAACGTTATCCTATTTTACATGTTCATTTCAAATAGTTTATCCTCAAAGCACATAGCAAATAGATACATATTACTATTTAGCTACTGTCATTTAACCACTTCCTAGTGAATATCTACAGTAAAACAGTGTTTTGAGAAAAATGCTTGAGTATGTATTCTTGTGTATGAATTTATTTCAAAGGGTCATGTGTTAGTTTAGTGAGTTTATACAATTTGATACTGTTGAACTGTTCAGTATGATGTATGTAAATGTAATAGATTTTCTAGACTTCACCTGTCTCTTTCTTAAACAAATAGAAGATCACTTTATTGACTATATATAATTTCTTGTATTAGGAATTTGTCTTTTCGCATACCACAACTTGCTCTCCATGAGACACATAGACAGGGAGAGAAGCTTGGGGTCAGAGCACAGGGTCAGCCATTTATATGGCACCCCTGGAGCAGCTGGGGTTAAGGGCCTTGCTCAGGGGATCAGCGGAGTCCAGCAATCTTCCAGCCACAGGCGCAGATCCTTAGCCACAGAGCCATTGCACCACCCAAACATATTTTGGGGGAACACAAGTGATACTATTAATCCTTAACATTATTTTTGGTAATTTGCTAAGAAGATTATTAATAACGGTAACATTAAATGTTTCAGACTTCATTTGGGAATCGACATGGTTTTACCACCTTCATATACTGTACGTCAGCTTTGTGGAGTGACCAAGATATTGACTCATGGTCATTTTCCTAAAGTTCCACCTCCACCTCTTTGCCTCCTTGTTGCATCCCTAAACAGTTTTCTCATTTCCTATTGCTCACTTTGGAGATACAGCCTTATCTATACAGGTCCTGTGTGGCACGATACACATTTAACTTCTTAATGATCGGCTTTATCATGCTAAACAGGATATTAATTGCCTTTGAAATTTACCATTTTCCCAATTTGTATTTTTTGACAAATTTATCCTTTAGTGGTTTTGAATCTTTGCTTGAGATTCACTCTGTGACACAGACCTGTTACAGAGGCTGGTGTATTAATTCTGAATTCATGCAAACCATTATTACTGCACACAGGCAGAAGCCATTCAACTAATAGTGTGACTTGTCAAAGTCATTTTGTATACTTGAACAACGCAGAGGGGCTGAATATTTACTGTATGTAATCAAAAAAATTAAAGTTTTGATTTTACTTTGCATTTTTTTAGCATTTGATTTATCTCATGAAAGTGTTCGGGGTTTTAATTTTTGATGAAATAATTTTACTAACACTTTATTTACATCATTTGAAAGTCAAGAAAATGAGAATTCATTGGGAGAATTGCGAACCACCGCTACAAATGTGAGGCCCATTTAGTGGTTAATACCTAATTCACAAGGAATAATGACAATGAAGATTTTAATGTACTAAAATGTCTGATTGTTTAGTCAGTTTTGTCTGGGTTTTGGCTGAAGGCCAGCCCTCTAGGTGTAGGGTTATATCATTGGCTGAGGAGGCTAGAACCCCCAGGCAGACTGAGGAGTTACAGTAACTAAGGGGCAGCACCACAGCTGAAGATGGGCCGGAGGAGGGATGCAAAAAATAATGCAAAGGAGGAAAGGCTTATGTATGGTATTTAGAGTTTTTATTTAGGGAATTATATCAGGAATGATTATGAGTTAGAAAAGCTGAAAGTGAACTTAGCTGCTGTCATCCCCACCAAACTTTTTCTGTAACTCCATTTGATTCAAAGGTCTAATCCCTCAGAAGCATACGTGGGTTTTTAATGTTGAAATAGTTTTTGCTAGCAATACATGGCAAACATTAACCAAAAGCACAAAGTGAAGATGACTATTAAAATAATGAAATGTGAGACAAATAGTTTCCTAAGATCACATCTGGGCCTGATTATCACTCACAAATCCAAAGTTAACACTTATAAGGATGACGATTTCAGGAACTTACAGTAAGCATGCATGCTTTACATAGCTACATTACTGTATAGTATACCTCTGTATGAATATGTGAGGGAAAATGCGCCTCTCTCAAATGATTGTATTCTTGAAATGTCTACCACACATGGTTGGTTGGTTTTGATTACTGAGTTACACAAGATCTGGCTTCACCAGGTGTGTATGTGTGTCAGTTTGCAACTCCTTTAACCTGAACCTATTGCATTCCTAAGGCAGGAGCAGAAGCAATCAGACTCCTCAAGCTTTGCCACTCTAATCCAAGATTTAATATTATGGTTGAATAACCTTCTTGATAAGTTTAACTTAAAAAAATAAAAGTAAAATAACAAAAAAATATCAAAATGAATGTGGGCCAATATAATTTGAAATCTCCTCTCCACCACAGCTCAGACAGAGTTTTGCAAGGAGAAGTGATGGATTTGAATCTGTATGAATCACAGCAGAGTGTCTGCTCTCAATTACTTGGACTCAAAACCGTGACATTATAGGAATGAACTTCCACACTTCACCCCTCGCACCGTAGCTGCCTATGGCGATGCAACAGCAAAACTTTGAAATCAATTTGCCAAAGGGGGGAACAGCTGCTGCTCAGTCCTCTGAGAGGGAACGAACTGGCAGGGGTTTTAGAAAACAGCAGGCAAGGCTTTCACTTCTTCATGGATTATCTCCACATTACAATAAGGCATTTGCTTAATGAATGTAACAGTGTGGATAAATCTAAAGGCAACAGATTAGCCTTCCACTCCCACGGCTCAGCACTGATGGCCTGTGAACTTGTGAAGAATTGTGGAGGCCTGTGCAAACTAAATTTTTCGAAAGCTAAGAAGTCACATACTATGATCTAAAAATATTGTGAGATATTTTAGATGATGAACAAGAAGTGAAATATCTGAAGAAATTCTAGAAAATTAGATGTACCACATTGAATACAAATGCCTTTATACTGCCTAACAGTGGAATGAAAGTTACAACTTGAAACCTAATTAGTTACAACGCAATTAAAATTTTAGAAAAGAGAAATAACACTTTATTAATTATATAAATGTAGTGCTGGTGTTATTTTGCTTTGGATAACGATAACATTTGTGTTTTCTATGACTTTTAGATTAAGCTTTTTTAGATTAGAAAAGAGTGATGTGGATAGCGTTGTACTCATGTCCAGGCGGGGTCTGCGCAACAGAGTAACCTGTGAGAATGTAGGATTATTTTAAAAAGCTAATTTAAAAGACTTGACAATCGTATGCATATATGTTTATAAATGTAGGAATGTTGCTGTCATTGTGAGGGGCATTTTGCATCTAGAGAGCTTTATAAGAGTGAAATGGTTGTTTAAGTTGGGAACTTGTGAAGAAATCAGGATAAAAGTGTGTAATTAACTCATGTGCACTTCCATAGACATCTCAACCAAACAATGACTACTGCCCTTCTACAGTACAATGAGCCTGTATTTACATGTAACTAAATCAAAATAGAAAGGCAATTTTTCTCACCTTACACTTTATTTTCACATATCCTTTCCTGTCTTCTGAATCTTCCTAATGTTTTGATCTATAGAACATTTCCTCCCAAATTGGGGAAGATGTTTGTAGCACAAAACCACTAATTGCTTCATTCTGTGGATTAATCAGAAGAAATGGGCAATGTTATGGGTTTTGGACTCCTAAGGTTCAAGGTTTCTATTAAATGTTTAATCCACATCAGTTCTTGGTGAGGTAAGCTAATACTGCACCACCCATCCATTATTAAAATTTCAAAAATTCCTCATTAGTGAGACATCAACATGGATTATATCCAGGAAAAATTTAGCACAATTACAGGACACAAATGAATGTCTGGGACAATGTACAGAAAATACACCCAATGAATATGACAACAATGCACCCAATGAATATCCACTCACAGAAACTTGGAGAGAACATGCATACCCTACACAGAAGATGTCCCAGCCAAAAACAAGCCTAGGAACCAAGAGCTGTGAAACAACTGCACTAACTGTCACATCACTTACTGCCAATAAAGTATTACCATAACACTAAAATAGTTTTTTTTTCCATTTTCTAATAATATTTAATACTTCCTCCCTCATACAGATTTTGTTGCAGCAATGTATTACAGTATGTGCATTCTCCCTGCTAAAGAAGAAGCATTCAATGGAAAAAAGAGCTTAACACATGTAAATCACAAGTGGGATCACATTTGAGACTTATAAGAGTTATTCACTTAACATCCTGCTTGCCTGATGTAAACATGCATTGCTCCCCAGCATACCAGAGAACAAACACCTGCAGTACAAAAAAGATGTTGCTAAAGTAAATGATACCTCTTTTATTCAACTATTATTCAATTATTAAACCAAATGTGTGCATATAAAGACCTGCATGTACTATATCTATTACTTTCTGGTAAAATTAAACACTCCAGTAGCTACTAAATTATCAGCATGAAGCACTCCTCAAAATATAAAGAAGTATATAGATTAAGTGATTTAAAGATAAAAGACTTTGCTTATGTTTTGCTTTAATTTCAAAATCTGAAGTTACTGAAACAGAGATTAAAACATAAACCATAGAAGATAAAGTGAAGTATAACTAAGGAATAAAAAGTGGATTTTTATATGGTGTAGTTCATAAGAGTGGCAACACTGCAACAGAAACTTAATTAATAATAATTAAAGGCAACTGCAAGTATTTTGTGTGTCATTCATACAACAATTTGGGTTACTTTAAGATATAAAAAGAAATTGGGGTGGATTATCGGTGAATCGGTTAAAGGTAAAAACCATAAAAAATTAAACATTCCGCACTTGAATTGGTTAGTAATAATATAATCCAAAAAAGTTGAAAAAGGATTGCACTTTTCCAAGGAGTCACAGAATTTGTGAGACTTACATGTACTGTTTTAGCTCAGTAAGCAATTTCAGTCTGTGTTGCTTCAGAGGCAAATTACATTGGCGTTTTCAAAGCATTAAACATCAAAAGGTATCTAAATCCTTCAATTCCCAATGATGTTATTTGAATTTTACATTTTGGATTAGTTTTGAAATAAAGGCATTTGCTAATTTAAATTTCTGTAAAGTGTTATGTTTGTTTCTATCCACTTTTAAGCATTTCTTTATATGGAATATATTAAATCAAACAGCATTTCAACATCAAGCAATTATTCATCTGTATTTTTTACCTTTTATTTTCATAACAGGGAAAATAATTTAGTTTTTTTCAGAACTAAATAAAATCTGAATTTGTTTTGCCCTCTTTATTTAGCTGATGCCTTCATCTACTGTGACATACTTTACACTCAAATAAAGTAATAATGCAAAAAAAAACAAATAAATTAAACGGTAATAGTATTTAACCACAATAGTAACAATGCAGCTTGCTGAAGAGTGGGATTATTACAATAAAGTACGGCACATCTGAACGTATTTTCAACCATCTTCAGGAAAATGGCATTAGTCTTAACATTGGAGGAACCAAGAGATTTTAAACCCATGATTGATGAATCGTTGCTTTGTTGCAGGTTCCATCCTTTTTGATGAACACAGAGCAAGGCTTTGGCAGAAAATGTGAAATATTTAGTAAAAATGTATTTATTAACATTATTTAATTGACAAATATATTGGGACAGTATCAAAGATGTCAAACACGAAACTCCAGGAAATGGGGCGACACTGCAGGTGTTACAGACCCGAGAACATGGGTGAGACAGTCTAGGGGGTGTGACTGGCTCACTGCACCTTGGGCACAGAAGGGGGGCTGGCATAGTGGGCGAACTGTCCACTTAAACCCTTGGAGTAGGGGCTGTTGAGGGTGGCCAGGTTCCCAGGAAAAGGTGGCTGCACAGAGGAGGCGGACAGCTGCTGGAGCAGCCCAGGATGCAGGTAGGCAGACTGGAAGACGACCTGCTGGTTTTCATTGCAGTTGAGCTTAACTGTCTAATCAAATACTTATCGAATTAATAAATTGCTTGATTGAAATATGTACAAGATTTTTTTTTCTACTCAGATTTTATTTTGTTTCTGAAATGCAATAGTTAAAAGACAAACTCAAACATGTTTAAAAACTGCAAACAGCTCAGATTATTTATATTATTAAATACATTATAGGTCTGATTGTATAACTTGTCTGGAAAAAGAAAACAGCAGGAGTGTGGTCCTCCAGGACCAAGATTAGAAAGCAAAGCTCTAACACGTACTGTAGGTGCACAAATACAGGCCTTGAAGACCAGAACACAGCAGGGTTTTGTATGTCTCTTTAAATCATCAACAGCTGAAGATCTTTGAAAAGTGTTAAACTTGCCCAATAAGCCAACAATTAGCTCAAATTCAGTATGTCATTAAGAGCAGAGGTGGAATGAAACCGCACAGACACCGCTGCCCTCCGGACTGTAGATGTACTATAGATGTACGCTGCTGCTCTAGAAACTTCACATCTTCAAAATACAGCTAGCAAATTGCTAAGATTGTGTGCCCTCTCTCTATTAACAGAGTTGTGGAGTCATTGTAATGTTACTGAAACCAGCAAAACCAATGTGTTGTTTGTTCACTTTTGTTACACCTTTTATATGCAAACTCTTACATACTGTACATATTTTGTACCACACATGTATTTTCACCTTTTGTGACTTCACACTCAAGGTTAAAAGATATTCAAAATTGCAATGCAAACCCTAAAATTTCCTACAGACACAAAGCAATGTCATATTCAGACAATGTAACCTGATAGCACTGCATAGTTATTAATTACTGTTGAAAATACAAGTTGCATTTTGAGTTATTGTCAGTATTACTATTAAACTCTAGCTATTGAAGTGCAAGATTCTTTATTCAGTTCATTTGCTACCTTCTTTTCTAACATGTTGTGCAATACTAATTACTTTTGCTGATGTAATGAAGCACCAAAAAAATTGACAGAATGATTGCATTATTTCAGCCATTAAAGCCATTAGGAATTATTTATTTAAGCATGAGAAGCACAAGTCTACAAAAGAACTTGTTTCATACTGCCATATCAAAGCATGATCAATAAACAGAAGGTCTTGTTGAGGGACAGTAAGAAAAAGCTGTTGATTTTACCATTAGTTTAGGCATTCATAGCATGTACTGTAGAAGCATAAATAAAGCAAAAATGAACATTAAAGCAATCACTAATGTGAAAATGATAAAGCATGCATGAATATACTAATGGCTATAATTACTTAAACATTTTAAAAAATAAGTGTTTCACATCTGTCATTGATCTGAACATTTGCTTTTTTCAAATGCTGTCTCTCTTTATATTACACAGAATTCTTTCTCATCAATTTTGCTGTCCATTTTGTGAGTCATGTTCTGAAGGTTTCCCCAGAAGAGTATTTTCTTTGATTTTTTAATGTCTAGAGATATGTCAATAAGAAGAATTCAATAAAGAAGAATTTAAATAAAGTACTGAAAGTAGCAATGATTTTATTTCAGGAATTAAAGCTTGTTTTGAAATCAGTGTGACTTTGCAAAATGTTAAAGATATTAACAAAATAGTTAAAGCAAAGACAAATTTAAGAGACAATTATTGCTTTGTTGAAGATACTGTAAGTTATTACTTTCTTATATATAAAACTACTGGCAATTGTGTAGATCAGTCAGCAGTCCACAGCAATTAACACATTTTATATTTGCAAGTCATTGACCATTTAAGACTTGAAAAAGAGGTACTGTACATTAGTGAAAGTCCCACAGCAAATAAATTCAAAGCCTGCATGGAAAATCCTTGAAAACTGAAGTTTTCCACTACATATACAGATATTATTGACAAAAGTGTAACTTACTGAGCTTAAGTGCATTAGTAGCCAGTACTGTGTGTGTCAAAAGACTGTATCAAAAATAGTAATGATAAAACATTTATTAAACAGTTGTAACTGGAATGCAGGAATATACCATGCTTGTAACTTAAACGCTTTAAGAAAACAAACATTTTCAGTAGGCATTTTTTGTAGATCAACGCATATAACATTTATGTGCTTTGAAGATTTAAAAGCTTTCGTTAGCTTAGGAGTTATAAATGGGTTTTAAGAATGGCAACAAAAGATGGTGCAGTTCTTTACAGGAGAGTCAACTGAATTTGGAGGAGGCTTGCATCTCTCCGTGATATCAACACAAATCCTTATAAATATATATTTTTAAAGATTGCAATTATCATATTAAGGGTCCAGATTTCCACCTGAGAGCACATAAAACTTGCATTGATCATTATGTTCTTCATGAATTATAAAACCACTTGCTTTCAGCACTGTATTCCTATAAAAAAGACAATCACATTTTGACGTTTTTTTTCACATATCTGGCTTGTAATTAGTGACAATGTTTTCACCCCCTCAAACAGAGTTGATTTCTTTAATACTGTCAATTGTGTAACACCAGTTTGGGAATCCCCAGCCACACTTGGATTGTAACATGGTTCAAGTTAACAGTGCTGGAGCTAAAGAGATCAGCTTGTGCTCTGAACACTATTGATGGTTGAATCCCTTGGAAGATCCCCAATTTTTACGGTTTTATACTGTATATACTGTATACATATGCCTTTGTCCTCATTATTCTCAAGAGCTGGTAATGTACCTGGATGTATGGATGTATTTGTCTGGCTTACATTCTCCAGAATGTTGTGGGGAATAATCTGCTGCTCTCACTTACCTGAACAAAACTGAGAAGATGGTTGGTCTGGTGATATTTACAAAATATCAGAAGCTTCCGGGGGTGGTCACCTATCTACTGACCGGAGAAAAAGAGTGGATCCTCTGTTATGCAATCTGCACCAGAGGGAGAGAAGGAAGCATCTGATCAAAAACAGGTGGAACTTCATAAGTGAGTATTTGAAGAAAACAAGATTTTATTTTAGATCTGTTAAGCAGTTTAGCTTCCTGGATGTGGTTAAAGAAGGACTAAAGAAATCTAGTTAGAAGCTTAGAGGGGAGCTTAGGCTTTTGTTTGGTTTTGATTTGTTAATTTGTTAATTTGCCTAATTCTCTAAATCAAAGAGCACAGGCTGCTTTATGCGACTGTTTTACTTTGTCTTGTTTACCTATAAAACTATTTTGAAGCTTCTTGTAGTTAACCCTATGGTAAGAGGATACACATATATTTACAGGTCTCACAAGCTTTGCATGGCAGGTAATCTATCACAATATTAAAAATGTTGAAAAGGAAATGCAATTTAGAAAAAAACTGATTCTTAGCAGAGGTGGACAACACACAGTGAAAGAGGTTGGTGGAAGTACCCTGAAGCTATACTGAGTGTTGTTTTTTACAAACATGATTTTTTTGTTGGATTGCTGTGAATGTAAAATTAAAGCTTAACTCAACATTAATCCCCCAGTTGCTCATGGAATCGCTAGCAAAACAAAATTTCTACATTGCACATCAACAATGAGAACTTAACACCATCCTACACTAGCTTGACAAAAAGGCTCTATAAGGGGTTTGAGAGCTGAACTAACACAATTCCTTCTGATGTGTTTATGAACTGATTTTGTTTGGCAGTGCTCTAATGAACATTTGTGCACATTTCAAAATACAATGGAGATGACAGAAAAAAAGTGATCATCTGGTAGAAAATATATAAATCACAGTTTTTAATTCTCAGTCTTAAAATATAGTGTAGAGTATGGTTTCAGATTTAGTAAATGAATAATAGTTATTAATTAAGTGCTTTATGTATTAGGACTTTTTGAAGACTGCTTTTGCCATGATCCCCTACAGACATCTTCATTCAAAATTCCAGTTCTGTCTTAAAATATGGTGTAAAATATGCTTTCAGATTTAGTAAATGAATAATAATCAATGAAGTGCTTTATATGTATTAGGACATTTTGAAGATTGCTTTTGCCATGTTCCCTACAAATATCTCCATTCATAATTCAAATTATCTGTCTTAAAATATAGTGTAGAATATGCTTTCAGATTTAGTAAATTAATAATAGTTGTCAATTAAGTGCTTTATATGTATTAGGAAATTTTGAAGACTCCCTGTGAACAGTTCCATTCAAACTCCATAACCGTATCTTATTAGTCAACTGGTCAGCTTGATTTAAGCTTTATTATTTTTCTTTGTTCTCCTTCAGTTGATATTTTTTAATGAAAAGGGTAGCTTTCTGAATGATTCATCTGCACCTAGCCCATTAATGTGGAGTGCTGCAGAGAGACCTTAGGCAGAAAAAGTCTGTTGAATAAAATTGTATCCAACCTGATCTGCTGAACTACACAGATAATTTGCATGTACAGTAGGTGTGATAAATGGACATTCCTTAGAATAACATCATAATTAAATGTATAAACAGGATAGCAAGAAAGAAAGTGATACTGCCTTGTATTTTTTCTTTTCTTCATTACTGTCACACAAAAGCAATATAAACACGCCCCAGTTTGTTTCAAAGGAAAATAAATCAGACAATGTTAAAACTGACATAGACACTATTACATTTGGTAAAATATTTACCTACCCTATTTATTGTGATGCTACATGGTTCTTCAACAGAAAATGAAAAAAATATATATATTTCGGAAAACAAAAGTTGGTCCCAAGGATAAGGTGCATTTTCACAACTGCCTTCTGTTGAAATCCTGTATAACAGTTGTTTGTGTGTGAAATCGATAGTTATGATTTTCTGTTTTGTTGTTTTTTGGTTAGCCAAGCAACAGCACTTTGTGTTATCATTTTGCTTGAATAGCTGGCTTCAGGTGGTTCTTTCGTCTTCAATATTGCAGTATGTTGCACTCATGATTGAAATTTCACACATCATGAAGTGGGACAGGCTTTTTCTAGTAGATGGGCAACCATTGCCTCTATAATGAGTCCGCAGTTTGAACCTCTAAAGTGTATGAAACTCGACCACTTTTATATCATTGGACCCCAGAAAGGTCCAACATGTGGGGCTATTATCTATTAAAATAACACAAATATTTCTGTAATGATGATACAAACTAATGTGTATCCCCTTTAAAAATGGGGCAACCAATAAATGGTTTCCAGTAGCTTGATTTACAGTATGTATAAATTATGTCCTGTTTGAAACAAATTCTGTGCATAGATTATATGTTCCATACTGGGTCAGTGCTAGTACAATTAGTGCTAATTAATCACAGGCTCACCTGTGGAAATATGGGCACAATATCTGAGGAGATAGAAAAAGTTAGTTACCTCAGCAGACATTATATTTTAATAGTAATTAGAATCAGCTGCACTGGAGTCTAAAAGAACAAGCAGAATCTATGTATTAAAGTAAAGCAGGGGGGAATCAGCATAATTGGAAAATGTTATGTTTTATTAAAGAAAATTATTCAATTTTTATTTTATTTTTATTGGAAAGCAAGCCTTGTCTCTTTATCCAAAGACAAGGCAATTTTAGCCTCAGTCAGATACATTCATTTACCGTAGAGGATTCTTAAAATGTCTTTGATAATTAATGTCAGAATGCACCTTTAGGTAGAACATACAAAACCAATAAACTGAGCACACAATCAAGAAATGTATTAGTTCAATTAGTTAAAGATCATGGCTGGAATGAAAACCAGCAATTGCAAGACTCCTCAGAATCTAATGACTTACAGAGCAGGCTCTCATCCTGTAATGGAGTATTCAGTTCATGAAAGAAGTTTCATTTACCTACAGTATTTATGGATGGATTTATATCTACCCTTGAGTGGATAAGTGTGGATAGACTTAGGTTTCTAGGAAAAAAAAGGATATAAAGTTTAGTTCAGGTGGGTATCTTAGTAAGCATGCGAAGGCTGCAAAGGAGCAAGTAATAGGTTTATTCCATGCTGAAAAGAGAAGAAAGGAAGCACAACATT
The DNA here is from genome assembly GCF_040954835.1 of Lepisosteus oculatus. Classification (NCBI taxonomy): domain Eukaryota; kingdom Metazoa; phylum Chordata; class Actinopteri; order Semionotiformes; family Lepisosteidae; genus Lepisosteus; species Lepisosteus oculatus. The sequence continues at coordinate 31,183,706 of NC_090701.1, forward strand.
TCAGCTGTGGAGCCTTCTTCAGGTGGGAAGAAGGCTGAAGATATACTGCTTGACACAACAATTTAAATGTTTACCCCTACCACCCTCCATTGTCTATAAAAACATGTAGTGTTACATGCATGTAGATGAGCTATACTGTATATTGTTTCGCATGTTTTGATTGTATAAAAGCAATAACAAATGAAAAAGTGGGACAGTAACAATTAAACTTACAATAAAGTACTCCCACAGAATTGTGCGCTGGAGCGTTGCTGGGTAAACACATTTTTTTGTATTCATATAATTCATTCTCATTTCTAAAAACACCTGTATTTTGTTAAAATCACGCTATTTTTTGCTCAGGTCTTTCACACTATAAAACAATATATGACCTTAAATTAAACATCAATAATGCAACTGCAAGGCAATAAAGCCTCTTTACTGTTGCTTTAACTCTTCAGATGTTTAGAACTTTGTTCGATATTGGGTCTTCAACACTGGCTCTTTTATTTTGGCTTAAGACACTAAGCTTTTGTGTGCTGGGTAAAGGAGTAGTAGTAATATAGTATGTGATTTTTTTTGCCCTTCTACTGTTACTCATGTTCTGGTGTTATTTTCATTCCCTATTATCAATGTTGTGAAGTGATCCAGATCTATTTGCTAAATTGTATAATGCAATCACAAATTGTCACTTTCCTAGAATTCTGTTACTGGCAATCCTTTAGAAGCTGCAAGCTGTCACAGTGTGGGGAAGTTTTGCCAGCACATGAGTTAAACATTTTAAGTCTTTTCAGTACCCATTACAGGGATGTTTGGTATCATTCTGCCAATTTATTTTTTGAACCAATGCTCATCCACACAGAAACAAAGTAAACAACATTGGTGAAATGTCTCCAAATAAAAATGTCAACAAAAGTTATAAAGGAGAGGAAAAGCCGGTCTTATTTTGCAAGCATTTCAACCAGACAGATTTTGAAAGAAGATAGGAAATCAACAATATTAATAAGGATAGGATCCCAAAATCTTTTGCATAAAAAAGACTTCTTGTTCTCAATTTTGTTTTTGTAGTTTCCACTTGCATCCTCTGATATGCTTTTCACTATTGATCCTGAAGAAGTTCTTTGACTTAGTTTACAAATCTTCAAGAATAGTATAATTCTATAAGATAACATCTGCAACCTTGTGCAAACCATACTGTTTATCACAAAGTGTCCTACTGTAATAATTTGAGCTATATGAATATAATTATATTTTTATTAATTTCTTTAGATACGCAATTTCATATTATATTCTCTATTAATCAAATTAAAAAAGTATGCCTTCTCTTATTGCGATAACGAGCGCAAGTATTCATAGAAAAGTTTAAAACATTATAACTTTTTATGAAGTATATAAACTTAATATAGTCAGATATAAAATATATTTGTGTACCTGCTACAAAAGAGTGTCATAATTTAACTTGTTCCAGTCATAAAAGATACATTTCTCGTGATGCTCAGGTATTTAAGGATTATAGGATGTTACGTCCCAGTGTGTGTTCTGTGTGTGTTTTTTCTGTTATGTCCACCCTGCTGACCCTTGATTGTTCTCCCTTCCCCATTGGCCCACCATTACACCACACTTTCAGTATGACATCATCATCAATTAGCTCTCAGCCAATCAGAACACATCTTATTCAGCATATAACATGGAGGTTTTCAGCAAGGAGAGGCCTTTTGTTTGACTTCGGTCCCGTTTGCTTTTGGTTATCGATTCGCTTTGCTTTTGGTTATTGCTTCAGCTTCATTGGTTTGTTTTGTTTTGCATTGTGTGTGTTTATTTTCGTACAGCTTCGGTTTTGTTGTTTTGTTGGTTTCCTATTAGTTTCTTTGTACTTTCATTTGTTTGTGTGTTTATTCTTGTTTTGCTATTACCTTGCCGTAACGTGTTACATGTTCAACTTTTGTGTTCTTTTGTACCCTGTTCCTGTTGATTAGTCTTGTTTTCCCTTATTTGTATTCCTGATTCACTTGTGTTTTTGTGTGAATTTTTGTATATAAGGTTAGTTTAGGTTGTTGGGTACACTTTACAACTTAGTTGACTTTGTATTAGTAACACTAGTTTAGTACAGGTGAGTGCCATTTGTCTTGTATGGTTTTGGGTAGTCAAGGGAGGTTAGTTAGGGTGTTGAAGATGCCGAAGACCGTGTGTTTCGGGTTTTCTTTTGCAATCAGGTTAGCTTTCCCTCACTTTCCTAGCCTGCCCCATTTTGTTTGTTAATTCTTTTTTTTGGCACCACTGTAGTTCCTTACCCTTGTTATCACGCTTCCTAGTCCCTCACCAAAACCCACCTGCTTCCAAAAGAAATATCCTAAATGTTACACCCCTATACCCCTAGACACTTGGGTTCGTAACATAGGACATAAAATGTCAAGTATAAATGGGAACAAAATGATCTAAACTTCCCTTAATTATCCATCAAAAATCTGCCTTCTACTTTGCTTCTTTGCAACGACCAGGTCATTGTAATTTACCATTGTAATTATTATTTATCTGAAAATCTCATTTAAAGCTTAAATGAATCATGGTTGATTTCAGTTGTTGTACAGTATGTCTATCCATTTAGTTTAGAAATAAAAGCTGTAAAATGAATTACAATGAGAAGTGCTTTTATTTCCTTAAGGTATGTACATTTTTTTTGTTTCAGTTCTTGCACCTCCCACTGTTAAAGTTTAAATTAAGATAGATACACAACATGATGACACTTTTTCCTGACCAGCTGAGATGTTTTACTATGACAATGAAACTTTAGTACCATGGACCTTTCTGAATGCCTTCAGGTCCACTTCAGAATGACTATTTACTTCAGGGACATATTTCAGCTCTGTCTTAAATACTGTATAGATCTTAACACAAAATAACAGTAGAAGGACTGAATGCCCCACTCTCATTTACACACATTTTTATGATTTACAATTTTTTATTATTTTTATAAAAGAAATATATTTTTTTTATAAAAAGGATATTCAGCATGCTACATGTGTGAGGACTCTAAAGTAAATAACTGAATTAATTTTCAATTATTTACTGTACAAGCAATTAGATATCTATGCCTTGGAGCCTATAGCTATGGAATAATACTGTGCTTGCAGTGCAACAGCTTCTGGATTGATAGTGGTTGTGAAGAATATCTGCTCCTGTTAAACCCAGGATCAGTCCCTCTGGTAATTAATTAGGATTACAAATGTCTTTAATAAACAACCTCAGTTCCTTGCAAGTAAACACTGTGTCAACAGTAACAGAGTAACAGGCAGGATGTTAATTTAAAGTGGCTCATCCATCCATCACTACCCTCTTACCTAATGCATTTATACTTCACTTATTAAATACATTTCCCCTGGGAAAGCATACGGCTATATGCCAATCAGTATAAATACTCTTAAAGAAGCATAAGCGTTATTCGTATACAGGACAAAGAGATGTAAACCACATGGTTTGCAAACATAGCACAAGCAAAATTAAAATACCACCAAAAACACAAGCATCAACAACATGAAGCTCTGAGCTCCTGCCCAGAGGCCTGTATTTGTTGGTTTACTGGATAGAACTATAGATTGTACAATTTGTGTATATATACATGGATATTAAACTTTTAATCTAGAATATATGACTAACAAGGAACCTGAAAAAAGCATTTGACAATAGACAGAATTTGTTTAAGATCCTTATTAGAAGATACCACCTACAAGTTATCTACCATTGAACAGTATTTTGACACATTCACAGAACATTTCAAATTAGATCTCCAACCTTTGGGTGAGGATCTCTAATATATCTTTGACAAACATAAGTGATGGTCATGATAACCAGGTTCTCTGGGTGGGGGTAGCTGGACTTTTGACTTTTATGAAGCTCATTTATCACTTTTTTTCAATCACAAAGACCTCAAATAGTTGTTCAATTAAATTTATACAGTATGGTTTAAATGCGGTATTTTCTGGAAGAAAAATAAAATTCAATTCTTTGAAAGTAAAGGTTTATGATTAATTATTATTTTATTGAGCTTTTCATTATTTGGTAGTTTGGTAGTCCTGTAAATACAAATAACAGAAATGGTAATCTATGTAGAAGGAAATAATTCAGCTGTAGCCTGGAATACAGCTGTATAGGAAAACCCACTAAAGCATCTTTGTCTCCATTTAGACTTGTCACTCTGTATGTACAGTATAATCGAATCTCAGCTGAAGCATTCTAATTATGTTCTGCAAAGGCATTCATTTTTTTGCTGGTTGTATACGCAGGTAATGAGCTTAAGTGTAAAAAATATAGTGAAAAACAAACAAATCACAAATGCATGTGACAGATTTTATTTTATATTTTAAGTGTTAAACAAATTAAATTCTAACCTATTGGTTGTATTTTATGCATTGCGTCTTGGTTATCTTACATTTTAATGTAGCTTTTTTAAGCAGTATTTTCTGAAGTTTTACACAATTGCAGTCATTATTTGTAATAAAAGAACTGATGTTACCCCTTTTTTCCCCAAACACTAGCTTAGTAATTAAACAAAAAAATGCTTAGATGTGTTGATGAAGAGTATCTGAGTGATTTCTATTTCACCATGAGATTGAATTCATTACAGTTGCTGAAAGTAACACAAAGGCTATTAATGTTAATTACAAATATAACCAAAGTGGGACCAGATTAAATATTTTAAAGAAACTGTGGGTTACTGGGTGGTATTATGCTGTATGCATTCAGTGGTTGTCTAGGGCTCCTTATTTGCATTCAGTCTGTAGTAGAATACCAGTCATATCTAATTGCTAATTTACAAAAGCACAGAATAAAATTAGTTTACATAATACATTATATTCCAATGCAGAATCTGGAAAATTAGAAAACTGGTAGAGCTTCCTGTCACGTTTTATAAAATGTGAGTATTGCTATTGGATTATATATAACAGAAATATTGAGTCAGCTTCTCGCTTCCCATTCATACAAAATATATGCATGCATGCTTTTGTGATTTTCCAAAAACACAATAACATATTGAATGTAATGTAATTCAATTCATCATGTTTTCACCACATCTGAAAACACCATTGAACTAGCAAATCTCTCATTTTTCACACTGGCATTTAAATTGAGTTTTATTTTTAAGTGTTATGCCTTGTCTCCCAAGATATCCCTTCTCATCCTCTCTGTTAAACTACTAGAAGCTACAGTATCTAGTTTTATCTGTCCTCCGCTTGTGCCTGGCCTATTGTTCCTCTTCTTTACCATCAGCATTAATATTAATAATATTTTGACTGGAACTTTTATCTAAAGCAAAAGAGCATTATAGTTAGTTTATAAGTCCACAGCCATAACCACTGCTTACTACTACTTACTACTACTACTCTTTACTATTGTCTTGGACTGCTCTGTACTCCAGCTACCCCATTTATTCATACAACTCTTGAAACTTTCTATATGCCCTTGACAGTAGTCTGCTTAACTTCCAACAGGGAACAACAGGGAAGAACCACATTCTTATTGGTTAATTGTATTATTTTCTTGCTACCCATATGATCCATTTTATTTGATTGTGTTTTTTTTATTTCAGTGGGTTATGCTGTGGCCCCAGTTTCAATCAATAACTCTTACATGATTTACACTAACTTTGGAAATAGTGATACTTCCTTGTAAAAACTGGTTAAAACTGGTTAATACTAGGTTCACACCTTCCCCTTTCTCTCAATGACCGATTTATTGTCCTGTAATCATCTCTATTCTCATGAAAATTTTGACTTCACCCCTCTCCACTTTGCACTTCCTGAGTAGCCTCTCTGCCTCTCTGCCCCTCCTGCCTCCTCCCCTCTCCCAGCTTTTGTTCTTCTGTGTTATTTCATCTTTGCTGTCTGCCCTGTCTCTCTCACACCTGAAGAAGGCTTCACAGCCAAAACGTTGTGTTTTCTCTCTTCTCTTTTCAGCATGGAATAAACCTATTACTTGTTCCTTTGCAGATTACGCATGCCTGATGCAGCTACCCACCTAAACAATTTTTAAAATGTGTCACTTTGTGAAAATCGTTAATCACAACACATATATAAAAAGGTATTCTTTCTTGTATTTTTTAATTACATGCATGTTGTATTAATAATTAAACTTGTTTATCACTTTTAGAGTTGCTTCCTGCTTTAAAAACATTTAAATACAAGAAAGGTTACAAATGACAAAAGGCCATTCAGCTTATCTTGTCCATTTGGTAGTAGCTAATTGATCAAAAGATCTCATCCAGCTGTTTCTTCAAAAGACGTCAGGGTATCGGATTGAATAACATGGCTGTTAACCTTGGTTCAAAAGATGTGACTCCTCTTCTTGTTTTTAAAAGCACATCTATGTATTTTTGACTTGTGCTGTCTGATTAAATGACTGGCAGGTAATTGGTTCTTGATAGAAAAAATGCCATTGTATAGTTTGACTGTCAAACTATAGGGGAACATGTAAGCAAATTTAAAAAGCCAAATCTTAACAATTATAATTGTAAGAAAACCGGCTCAGGGACGCCAAATATGTAATCATAGTGGCTCTCTGAAGGCACCAGTTCTGTAGGGTTTGGGCATTTACTGAGACAATTATTAATTGTAGCAGTAAATCACAAAGTTGATTCTTTTGATGGCTTTAGAATCCAACCATGCGACATAACTTAAACAACGCACACACACAGGTACTAATACACGAGGATACATTTATTAATACATAGAATATGCATGTAAACCTAACAGATCTTATCGAGAGGGTTATCAGAATACAAAAGGTATATTCGGTCAGTTACAAAGTTACACATATCAAGAGGACATACGTTCAGTATATCATTCATTAAGACCGTTTCGTAAAGTGAACTTGGTTACAACTTCTACATTAGATACTCAAACAAGTACATAACTCTTAGGAATTAAATTGATATCAACTGGTTTGGATAACAATTGAATTCTCGAGCTGTAATGCATTGAAGTTGAATACTCATCCAATCTTTGGGGATTCAGATCTCCTGCGGGCACAAAGAAACAGTTGCAGGCTGTTGCTGTCCAATCCACGCTCTCTGGCTCCGTGCCAGGCTGTGCTGTGCGGCTTGCGACGGTGCGCTGCTGATGCTCACTGTTGGCTTTAACTAGCAAAGTTTGTGCACAGGAGAAAAGATGACTGTGGGTCCCAGCAAGTCAGGAAGAGGACCGGTTCGTTCCTGATGAAGAGCTAGTTCTGAATAGTAATTCAGCTGTCCACAGTTCCGACCTGTTCAAGAGGCCTGCTGCTGGTTACTCTCTGGCAACCTCCACTCTAGACTCTTAGAACAAAGGAAAGTTCTGGCACTCGGACACACTGGCCGTTCCGTGGTTGTCCGGGCTGAGTCTCAGGATGGTCAGGAGGCGCGCTGCGAGAATGTCCTGCCCTTGGGAGCCTTCTGCTCCTGGGCCGTCCTGCCCTGGAATTCTCCTTTGAATTCCCTTTAGAACAGTCCACAGAATCCTCTCCAGAATCTCTTCTGAATCTTGTTGAATCTCTCAGGCTCTCTGTGTTGCCTGTTTTTACCTGGAGGAACTTCAGCTCATTGATTGGCTGAAAGTTCCATGGGCATCAGAGTCCCACGTGGGTTACTCGGCCCTACCAGTCCCTGATTGGTTGATCAAGGTGAGATATGAGTCACTTACTCCTGACACTTAGGAATGCAGTCCAGATGTCCAACTGGCACTCCCTAGACAGATAGGCACCAATGGATGACCATTGATCATGATAGCCAGGCTTGGCTAAGTGCATCCCCCTTTGGGAGCTGTCCTTATCAAAGGAACTAAATCAGCCTGCATGAATAGTTTCTCTGTGGCTGCACCACAGAGATGAACAGAGATGGGGCCTCTTTGGGAAAGCCCAGAACAGTTAATTCTTTCTTATTATTAAGCCTCGCCGCTACATAATAAAAGTCAGATTCTTTCTAGAAAAAGTGCTGCTGAGACAGCAACAAACAAAAAAATGAGGTTAACAATTACTTTACAATCCTTCAGGTTAAAATGCAAACAGAAGATTTTTTTAAAGAAATGTATAGAAAATACTCCTTACAACACTTCATAATGTTCATAAGTATCAATCATACACAACCGTATGAGTAGAAGACAAAACAACCAGGAGGAGTAAGGTGAAACAACAAATAAATAATATGTATTATCTGTCTATTTCATACTAGGTAAGCAGAATACCTTCTATGCATCTTCAACCTGTCTTCTAATTCATGGCCTCATCTCTACTACTGTCCCCACCAAAAACCGCAATGCCATTCGTTTTCCACAGTCCTACCATCAGGTCAATGCTGCAGGATACCAAAAATAAGTCCTCAGGTTCTTGGTTTGGTTTGGCTCTCTTAGAGCTAAAGAAAGTTAAGATAAGGAAGGTAACAAATAAGTGGAAGCCATTCAGCCACTTCAGCTCTTTGGGTTCCTAGTACTGTAGCTCAGTGGTCCGAGAATCCCATCCCACCATTTCTTAAAATATGAAAATAAAAATAAACTACGGTGTGAAGTAGTGAGAGCTTTCTAGCCAGACCCAATGGCATGGCCTTGTGCTTAGATGGCCACTTGTTGTTGAATGCAGAATGAGGCGTAGTTGATCTAATTGAATAAATAAACAAGTAATAGGTTTATTCCATGTTGAAAAAAAGAAGAAAGAGAACACAACGTTTCGGCCATGGAGCCTTCTTCAGGTGTGAGAGAGACAGGGCAGTAGGCAAAGGTAAAGTAGTGGGAGAACAAAGGTTGGGAGGGAGGAGGAGTGAGAGGCGGGAGCAGGGGACAGAAAGAGAGGCCAATCAAGAGGTGTGAAGTCAGAAAGGGTGCAGAGAGGTATGAAATGAAACTTCCAATGAATGGAGAAAATTTAAAAGAACAGTGGTCTGTCGTTAAGGGAAGGGAGAATGTGTGATCCTAGCTGCAGAATAATTTTAGTTTCGGTGGTCTTTCTGATGTATGAGTTCGGAAAACCGTCTTTGAGAACACAGACAGAGAGATTAGAGTGGTCGTGGCCGTCAGAGGTGAAATGAGAAACAATGGGCTTGGAGAGATCTTTAATCTTCACAGTCCTGACGTGTTCTCTGAAGCGGTCTCCGAGTCTCCTTCCTGTTTCTCCAATGTAGATGGCTGGGCATTTACTGCAAGAGATACAGTAAATAAGGTTGCTGGTGTTACAAGATGCTGTCTGGGTGATCCGGAATTGTCCTGAGGGGCCTTGAATGAGTGTGGTGGTGGCTGTGTACTTGCAGGTGATACAGCAAGCTCTGTTGCAAGGGAAAGTGCCTGGTGTGGATGGTTGTTGAGGGCGGTCAAGGGAGCTGTGAACAAGGAGGTTACGCAGATTAGGCACACAGCCTGGCACACAGCCAGAGAGCGCGGATTGGACAGCAACAGCCTGCAACTGTTTCTTTGTGCCCGCAGGAGATCTGAATCCCCAAAGATTGGATGAGTATTCAACTTCAATGCATTACAGCTCGAGAATTCAATTGTTATCCCAACCAGTTGATATCAATTTAATTCCTAAGAGTCATGTACTTGTTTTGAGTATCTAATGTAGAAGTTATAACCAAGTTCATTTACGAAACGGTCTAAATGAATGATATACTGAACGTATGTCCTCTTGATGTGTAACACTTTGTAACTGACTGAATATATACCTTTTGTATTCTGATAACCTTCTCGATAAGATCTGTTAGGTTTACATGCATATTCTATGTATTAATAAATGTATCCTCGTGTATTAGTACCTGTGTGTGTGCGTTGTTTGAGTTATATCGCATGGTTGGATTCTAAAGCCATCAAAAGAATCAATTTTGTGATTTACTGCTACAATTAATAATTGTCCCAGTAAATGCCCAAACAGTACATTACATTTTGGCTATGGCAACATTACAGTGGTAAGGAAGCACCAAAGGAATGCGATTGTTATGGCGGGAGTTCCTGATCGGGTTGATGGTCCGGGGGGTGTTTTTGGCTCGGGCAAGGGCCCTGTCAATCACACTGCTGGGGTATCCTCTGTTGATGAAAAATGAGTACATTTCGAGGGCTTGGTTCTCGAAGTCGATGTCGTCGCTGCATAATCGTCGTAACCTAAGGAACTGTGAAAAAGGAAGAGAGTTTTTAGTGTGGTTGGGGTGAAATGAGCTGTACAGGAGGTAGCTGTGTGAATCCGTGGGTTTGTAATAAACTGAAGTGGACAGTCGGGGGTAGTTGATAGACAAATGGATGTCTAGAAACGGAAGAGTGGTGGAAGATATGTTAACCGTATATTTGAGGGACGGGTGGAAGTTGGTGAAATGGTGCAGGAAGAATTCAAGCTGATTGTTGGAGTATGTGGCGGCACCGACGCAGTCATCAATATATCGTTTGTAGAGGTCAGGGACATAGCCAGTGTAGGAAGCGAAGAAGTGTTCTTCTACCCAGCCGACAAAAATGTTGGCATAGCTGGGTCCCATTCTGGTGCCCATGGCAACTCCACTGACCTGTTGGTAAAAAAAGATTATTGAAAGAGAATGCGTTCAGTGTGAGGACCAATTCTGCAAGGCGTACCAGGGTGTGGGTGGGTGGATCAAGCACTGTGCGTTTGTCCAGCGTGTGCTTGAGGGCTGTAAGGCCGTCATTATGGGGAATGACGGTGTACAGAGATGTGATGTCCATGGTAAAAATGTAGCATTTGGTACCCTGAAATTGGAAATCATTAAAAAGTTGGAGCGCGTGGTTGGTGTCTTTGATGTATGAGGGAAGATCTTCAACCAGCGGTCTCATGAGGCTGTCGAGAAAGGCTGAGATGTAAGTAGTTAGGGAAAGGAGCTGTTGGAAGAGGTTCTGTGTGCACTTAACCACTGTCTATGCTCTCTATGCTTATTCCTTTCCTTTCAAATAAACTTCTGTTATACAATTAAATATTTTCCAGCTTTAAGTTTGCTGTGTTTGTTGTTTGTATCAAGATACTTTACGTTTTAAAGCATTGAATATTCATGGCTCAACACAAGAATGTTGTAATTGCACAGGAGGGGTGAATACTTTTCTGATAGAACTAATATGTCTGTACTAAACAAAGATCATCAGTTTCACCTATTACTTTGTCATCACCCCAAGCATGATGTGATTGAACTACAAAGCACAACATTACACAGTATTTTATGTGCAGCATATCATGTTTAAGTCTGATGTCTTATCCCTTCCAACGGAATTAAAAACAACGCTTCAACGATTGCTGTTTTCTCACACTTGCACTTGTAACATATTAGTATTCAATTTGTGTTATTTGAAAGTGACAATGAGTGATTATCCACTAAAAGTCAGCATCAAAACAAAATACTTCCATCACACATTTCCAGTATTACTCCGCTATGGAGTCACCAATAAAACAAAAGAAAGACCTTCCTCTCAATGCACTCTTCTTAATTATCATTGCTGTTTTTTCTTCCTTTCCTTTATATAAGCTTATCACCAAAATACACTGACTTTACAGACCATATCTAATAAACCCCACTCTTCAATTTGCAAATTATTTTCTAGTCAATAAGTGTGACTGTATTCACAGGGATTAAGTTCTTCATTAATGAGAACTTGCCTCATAAATTAATTTCACACTTATGCTTAGTAAAATAAAATAGATGGCTAAGATTCAAGTGATTGTTCACTGTAATTCAAATTCAGGTGAAAATTAATTTTGTAGGTTTATGTAAAGAAATAAGTTTCTACTTATTGTGGAAAATATTAAATAAAGCAAGGTAAACTGGGATAATGGGACTTTCATGCACTTCAATTACTTGTGTTTTCCTTTGTTGTACTTGTAAAAACTGAAAGCCATATCCTCACAAACAATGTAGTTTATAAAAATGGAGGAATGGTTGGTAAGAATGGTTTACATTATTAAAATATCTTGCTCAGCATTGAATTTCACTGAAAGACACCATTAAAAAATAATAACCAAATGAAAAAAGTGGCAAAAAAATTTGCTCCATTTCAGACCATTGACGATGTATTACGCTATGAAATTGATATGTACATTCCATTTGCTATTCATCAAAACCAGTATATTTCCAAACCATATGCTGCTTACTAAGCAAAATGTAACTTGAACAAATCATTTGTCCTCCTACTAGTGTTAATTTTTAACACAGGTTTGCCAAATATCCATAAGAAACAACTGGAAAATCTAAAGTACAGTAACAATAAAAAAATTAACTTGTTGGATAGATCTGAATTATTCACTTGCTTGGAACCCAGTAAAAATATCCATCAGTTCAGTGACACATCTAAACTATTCCAAGGCAAGAAAGGGATGCTGCAAAGAGCAGGTCCCTGTGCAATCAGTTAAGAACACGAGCTTGTTAATTATAGATTAATAATTTATGTTCCAGTAAATATTATATCCATGTGAATTAAACTGTTTTGGAATCAGCATTTCGGCAAAACAGTTCTCTGATTTTTTCTTTGTTTTATTTTGGGGACTTTGTGGTGGCTGCATACAGTACACTGCAGCCTTGCTATATATTTCTACCCATGAGTTACAGGACAAAGGTTGACCTGTGTAAATGTGGAAGAATCAGAATCACACAAAAGTTATTTTTACATCTAGAAAAATTCAAGGTTTAACACAAAGAAAACAACAAATAATTACAGGCACATAAAATGCATTTGCTGAATTTAATGTGGATTAAGGCTATACATGTAATTCCTCAACTGAACGTATTTCTAAATCAAGAGATACACATGACAATCAAGAGATCACAAAGACATCCTACATAATGTTCTTTGCATAATAAAAGTACTGGCAACATTGTCACCTAGTTGTGATTATTGATTAGATTGCTCATTCCTGCTTTGTTTGCATGTATTCAATGGACATGATGAGCTACTGCTTCCTAAAATGTTTCCTTTATTTCTCTCCTCTTTTTCTCTATTTCTTTTTCTCTAATTAACTATACTTATTCGTTCACTTCATCTTAAAAAGAAGCCTACCTCCTCATCCCCCACTAGTTCAGTAGTAAACGTTTATCAATCAAATAAAATTGACTTATCATTAGGTGTTGATCATCAACATAATTTGTTCCTCTTTTACAGTACATCCAGAAAGTGAAAAGGCCTTGTTTTGTAAAATACAAAACTGACAGGATTATTGGTTCTTAAAACAATACTATTTAACTGTCCTAAAACAATTACCACAGAATTTTGTTATTTCATAATGAAGGAGTATCTGAGTGAAGGAAATAGAGACATGCAAAATATCTAAAACATTTGTACAGAAGTGTACAGTATCAACAATTGTTCCGTTTGATTTCAATGAAATATGACCCATTAGCCTTTCAGTGAAAAACTGGGTTTATCAGGGAAAACATTAATGCAATACTAGCAGTGCAACTTTTTAAAAATAATGCATTTAGAAAATAACGTTTACTCATTGCTTAATTGTAATATATAGATACTTTGGTAGTGTGAAATGAAACATAATTCACTAAGAAACATATTTTCTCCTATGATCATTCATTCTCGTTTTACATTTCTCTCTTTCTCTTTTTAGATGTACTGTATAGTGAAACAATGCTTCTTACATTCTTCAGGATTGAAAAGGCTTTTTGTTGGCAAGGAGATATCGATTTAAGCACTTCACCTTATGCCTGTAAAATATGTCAATCAAGTGAGATGTAACACTCCAAATTTAAATACAAGCTAGATCTGCAATTAGATTCAATTCCTGAAAAGATTAATTTGCTTCTGTTTAAAAATGAAATATCAATTACACAATCAAACATAACTAACCTGTGCCTACACACCATGCTGCTTGTCTGTAAAAAAAATTCACTCAATGCAAAAATGATTGCATGCTGGTTTCACACACCTACTGTAGGTTGAAGAAAAAAAAATAACATTCTGTTTTTATGTATGCTGTTTATTTTCCCATTTATTCAATTATTAATGACATGTTTATGAAATAACAACTGTCCAGATTGGTAACAAACATCAGAGTTTTAGTTGTATTTGAAATTCCATTTCTGAGTAGTATGCATGCTCGTGTTTCCAGAACCACATAAACCTCTGAACTGCACCAAATAATCTGCAATGTGTTAAGCACCACTATAAGAAATTGTTACAGTGCTGATACTAAGATGATGATAGAACATAAGCTTATTAAAGTTTGTATTGCACACTGTCAAGAGGTATTGACAGGATATTCTGTTTCAAAGTTGGACAGATCAGTGCCCCTTAAAGATAAATTTATCTTTGAACCTATTAAAACACAAATGATGTAAGAAATTAGTAGTGCTAAAAAATATACATTTGAGGAGACGCATCATAACCATATGAACTCAAACAAGAAGCCTCATGAGATTAAACAAAGGTATATGTTTTACCTGACAATGTGTACATTAAGAAGGCAGTTTATTTTCTGCTTCTGTTTTCAATATGCAAAAATTAAGGTAACATTAATATAAGTTAACATTATTATATTTCTATTTATATATTCGACATACTGTACAGAGATAAAATAGAACATATGGTACTTTCTCTTCAATTAGTAGCACACTGCCAAAATTCTTTAGCTTGATTACTGCTCTTTTTAAAGAAGGAGTCAATTTCACTGACCTCATTTATCTACCAGTGAGTTGAATCATGATGTGCTTTTACTTTTGCAAGACTTTGACGATGTGTCTTTATTGTGAATTGACCTAAGTAGCTATGAGGTTTGCCGCTTATGTAAACGTGTCAGGCTAATACACACATAAAAATAAATCATATTCCCTGGTATTGCATACAATCTTTACATCAGTTTGAGCTGACAACTGTTTCCTTCATTTCCTTGCCTTTTTAAGCCTTATACAGTAAGTGAAGAATATAACTGTCATACTGCATTGTCATCTTCTCCTTGGTCTGTATGACTGATAATTATAAGGTGGAGAAAAGACTGATGTTTATGTCATCATATGATTGTATGATTTCTCAAGTTTTCAGAAGAAATAAATCACACAATTTTATATCATGAAAAGAATCTCCTGAAGAAAGGTTGATGAATGGCTTATAACATTGCTGGAACAAGGCCATTAGAGTGTTCCACAGAATTATTAAGTTTTGCATGACTATTCACACATCATATCACAGGAGCTTCCTTGCAAAGAATGTTATACTTGAGAATTATAAGATGACGACACGTTTCTCAAGTTTTCTGAGTCAGTCAGTGACCTCCTGACAGAAGCTGTTGTTTTTCATAAGCTAACATGTCTCTTGAAGGTGGGTCATGCCCCGGCATCAAACAGTTGACCAAATAACCTCATGAAATATTTCCATTTCAAAGCTCCTATCATCAGCAGTATTTTCAAGTCTATAAAACAGTTTAGCAAAAAAATAAAATTCAATCCCAGGTCTTGAAGGAAATCATATTAAAGCAAATGTAATTACTTTACATTATCTTTAAAGAATGAAAATAATTCTAGACTAGTATAACATACACATAAAGTATCTAGTACAGTAAATAAAATAAAAACACAGGAGATGAGTGCAGTGCCAATGTCAAATATAATGTCAAATTATTGATTTCTGCAGTGTTTAAAGCAGCCAACAATTCAAATTCGGTCAGCAACAAAACAATTATTTTATAGTCTACCCTGCTTCGCATTCCATATGAAAAAAAAGGCTAGAATGGGAACCTGGAAGCTACAAAAGTAGAGGTTAAATCCACACTGAAATGTAGAAAGAAAGAAGAATAAACTGAAAGTTTCAGCAGGGAAACCTTCTCAAGTATGTGGGGGAGTGATGGGGAGAATATGAAGGGAAAGAGAGCAATAGAAATAAATATGAGAATGGGGGGTTGGGGGAGGCGAAATGAGATTGTAATCTGGGATACTGGGTACCAAAGGGATTGTGAAAGGCAGACATCTGTAAATGAATGGAGATATATAGAAAGAAATTAGATGATCATTGAGAGCTAGGGTAAAGTATAAACCTAGTTTCAGAATGATTTTGGCTTCTGATGTCAACTCTGATGGAGTAGGAGTCTTTAAAAGAACACAAACACAAAAAGCTTGTATCAAGGAGAATTTGTTATTGTTTAAAATGATACATTATGATATATTTATTTAAATATTAAACTATTAGATAATGGGCTACACAGGGGCAATTAGTATTGCTTCCACATTCTGTAGCAACTGGATCCTGAATTTTATTCTGGCCTGTGTACAAATACTGTGACCTTGTATTGGATAAAGCAGTTTGAAAATTGATGAATGGATGAACTAACATTTGTGATCACAAATACAAATTGCTTGAATGTGAACTACAAATAACAGATTTGACTTTGTTGTCTTAATAGTTTGGGAGGGCACTGTATAAAGGGATTAATATATGAGACACTAAAAATGTATCCACTGATAACGTCCACTGTGTAATATGTTTCATAACAAATGTCTCTCATATTAATGTAATTAATACTAAGTGTTAGACATTATAATGCAATACTTAGCAACTTTGTAAAAATTCACATTATTATTTTACTTTTAGAAAAAACATATACTACTACAAATATATTTAATATTTCAGGCAAAAGATTATTTTTTTCTTATTGCTTGTTTGTGTTCTGAATTGGCTTAGAATTAATTAAATAAATACCACAGTACAGTGCTGTTGGATTAGCATTTTACTTTCTTTCCTGGCATTTGTTGAAATCCATGTCTGTTCCCCTTCTGATTTATCTTCTTTCTTGCAGGAAAAAATCTTTCTTTTTTTATTTATTGAGTCACTAATCTGATAAACTGAAAAAATAACATGGAAACATAAGGGTCACAATTATCATTGCTCCTTACTCATGTACAAATGTAAAAAATAATCCTTATTTTTTTGGTGCCTTTTATGCCTTTAAGTATACAAATATTATGTATGTACTTTATAATACAACATGTAAGGTGTCCTCCAGTAATATGAACAAGTATAAGATATTCTTCTTGTTTACAGTTGCATTTCCTTTTAGGAGTCAACAAAAACAGGAAGCATTATTATTAGCAGCACTAATTTGGGGCTTAAGAGCATGTTAGGTTTTTCATGCTGAAGGATATCTAGTCAGATATTCCCTGTGTGCACATCATTAGCAAATGATATAAATAGTATCTGTCGAGGAACATGGACGCTTACCAGAGAAACATATTTATCCAATGTATGCACAAAACTGCAAAGCAGTGTCATGGGAGAAGCATAAGCAAGCCAGATGGAACATTGATGTGTTTACTGAGCTCTGACCTTCCCCAAAATGTCAACAAATGGTACAAATGAAGGTGTGCAGGTGGTCTACTGGCAAATGGAATTCAAACTTGCATGTATACATAGTTTATATGATATTTTACAATTCAGAATGGATGAGCCATGACATTTGCCTATGAACATTTGAATCCCTAGTGGTCATTCTAACTGAATTCTATGATCTTCCAATTCCATGGCTCTAAAGTCAAAGGAAAAATTTAACTGTATTGTTCAATGGTTTAACATTAATATAATCCTCACAAAGAGGCTGTAAAACATAGTATTAAATCTAAATTAGTGTATTTAATTTTATTATTGTATGTGTTAGAGATTATTTTAATTTGTTGATTAATAAAAAAAATTATATTCTCATATTATTAAAGGTGGATTAATGAATATACTAATATAAGTTAAACTATTATGAAAATTTTAAAAACATTTTACAAACAAGTAAAACACTGAATACCATTTAGTCATGATCACGATATGAACAGTATATCCATTGCTCTTTCTCACAAAACAGCCATTTAAAATGTCCCATTCAAGCTGTGTTCATAAGTTTGAAAGAGGCCATTATTTTGTTTTTGTGTTTGTGCCCTGTGAAGAACTGGCGTCCGTCTGGGATGCATCCCTGCCTTGCAACTGTTGCTTGCCAAGAGTCTCTGGTTCCCCTACTGCATGTACTGGATGCAGTGGTTGGATTATGGATGAATTGACCCCAAGGCCCTTTACTGAAGTTCTCCACCCACCTAGACATTGAACAAGAAGCCAGTATGCACCATTACCCTCACTATAGAACAGATCAGACAGATAAGTAAGAAATTGTTTTACCAAATAAAATAAGAGGAACCTTAGGAAGACTAGATTGTATACATTTAGAGTAGGGTTTAGCCAGGACACAAAAGTCACACCCCTGCTCTTTGGAAAAATACTGTAGGAGTTTTGTGAATTCATCACAATTTATCAATTGTAGCAGAAACTACGAGGTGATTCTTTTATGGCTATTAGAAAATCAATCGATCAGTGACGCACACACACAGATTTAATACACCAGATACATTTATTAATACTTAAATTGTGCATATAAAACATATAACAGTCTGCCTGGATACAGATGGCATACTGTGAGGGTTATCAAAATGCAAAGTAATCATGAAGAGATGCAAAACACAAAGAGATACAAAGAATATACTTCAGTATACTGTACCATTCGTGTATACTTTTTAATTAGTCCAGCCTAATGCATATCACTTCTACAGTAGATACTCAAAAGTAAATACTGTACATTACTCATATGAATTAAATTTATATCAACTTGTGTTGAGGTAACATTTTAATCCTCGAGATTTGGGTTTCCCGGCACAGACACCAAAGACCAGCTGGCAGCCTCTGTTGCGACAACGTCCAGTTGTAGTCCTTTCGGTGTCCTCTTACTCCCGACCAACCAGTCCTGGTGCAGCCTGGAGTTACAAGAAGTTAGGAAGAGGAAAGATTTCTGCTGTCAGCCATGCAAGATAGTGTGTCTCTCTCAGGGACTGTCTAGTTAGCGTTGAGTGTAACTAGGAATTCTTTGTGCACAGGAGTGTCACTCTTTAGGGGGGAGAAACTTGGTTTGCTTCCAGTGTAGCACTACTTCTGAATAAAAATTATTCGTTTTATGATTGGTCGAAAGTTTAGCGGGCATTGAGACCCACATGGGGTTACCATGTCCTGCAGGTCCTTGATTGGTTGGGCAAGGTAAGAGATGAGTAACAATGACCTCTAACATTTAGGACTGCAATCCAGATGTTCCCAAGAATCTCATAGACAGAAGGGCGCCGCTAATGGCCATTGATCATTGTGACAGATGGATCTCTGTCACTGTCCACAGACGGTACTGTACATGACACGAATTATCCAACTTAAGTTACACACATTCATGCATCCACTTTCCATGAGGATGCACACTCAGGGCTAGGCTCGAAGTTTCCCATTAAATACATGCAAAACATTACCACATTCTATTTCAAAATCAGTTCCTGTTATCTGTAGGGACACAAACACAAACTCTGAAGGTCTATCATTATGATTCTGTTTATTTGTACTTAGCTGTGTGAGAGAGCGCTCTGTCTGCTTGTTTGTCGTCTTTTTTCGTGTTGCAGTCTGACTTTCGGGTATGGTGGCCTCATTGGTCCAAACCCGATACCCGTTTTCAGATTGGTTTGTAGCGTCAATGCTGCGTGGTGCATGCGTACCATCACTTTTGCACCTAAGTGCAATTGTGGCTGAGCCATCATTCTGTTTTAAAAGGACTCACTTGGGCACCCCTCCTACCTTCCCTGTGACAATCATGATAGCCAGGCATGGCTGGGCGCATCCCCATTTGGGAGCTGCTCTTTATTAGAGAGAAAACACTAAATCATAAACTACATGGATAGTCTCTTTCTGGCTGGACCACAGAGATGAGGAAGAGAGATGGGGCCTCATTTAGGAAAGCACAGCAACACTTAATTCTGTTATATTATAAGCATTAATAATCCTGTTATAAGCATTGCCGCTACAATACCATGAGTTCTAATGACCAAGAAGTCAGTTTAGTGTCTCATCTGAAGGATTAATGAGAAAGATGTCATCATCCATCATTCTGGGGCATTGGTCTGTAAATTATAGCTCAGAATGGCACACATTTTACAACCTCCGTGGTTCAACTTTGAGCTATAAGAGTTTTTACTCTCCAACAGAAAATACTAAATTGGGACTTAGTCCAAAGGTTCAAAATCTAAAACAAACTAACTTTTGACAAATTTAGTGCATTTCTTGAGAAACAAATCCACAAAAGTGGAAGCCATGTTGTTGAAGCTGAAATGCAAGATTCTTGGCTCAATTAACTAGTAACAACCAAATGGACAATATAGGCCAAATGGCCTCCCCTCATTTTGTAACCTTTCTTTTGTACTTATGAAATGTGTTAAAAGATGAATGTTTTGAATGTGGGTGGTTTGGAGGAGTCTGCCTACACTCTTTCTGTCTCCCCTGCGAGTCGTTGTACTGTAAGTTTCAAAGTAGTTGTAACCTGAGACGATTTGGCAATTCTGAAATGAGTAAATACTGTATGAGGAAAATAGTCATTCTAAATCTTCTAAAAAAGAAAGCTCTGAACCTGGTAAATCATCAAACATGTTTGGTTCTGCTGTAAATTTGAGTTTAATACTATATTAAAGTTAGAATTGATTGATTCTAATATAACTAGGATTTCTAAATATAGATAAAGTAATTATCTTACTAAACACTAAGATACTATGTATCTTACTAAACACTAAAATGTGTTATAACTGCCAGACACATCAGTCCTTGGCCTCCCTCTATGCCATGAAGTGATTTAACACAGCCCCTAGCCAGTTCCTCATAATCTGACATACACTATAGCCCATAGCACTTAATTCAGATAGAACTTTGAGTTTTGTTTGCTCTGCACTGCCTGTCAGGGATCTCTGTTTTTGCTGGAGCTATCGTACTGCATCCTTAGATTTATATTATGGAAATGGTGGGTTCTAGGACAAATTCTACACAAATTGTAATTAGAATTTGTAAATTAAGAAACTATCAATACAAAATCCCTTTTATTCCCCTGAGAATTTCATTTAAATTATAAATATAGAAAGATCCATTGTTAGTAAAACACTGTCATGAAGTTAAAATACATATTTGCAGCAGAAAATTGCCATGTAGATTATAGCTCATCCTCACTCTGGACATTAATGAAAAGATTTCCATCGTCATCTTCATTTTGTACCACATCCATAGCTGAGGCTTTGGGCAATGATAATTCACAAGAATGGCTGTCCTTTTGTCTTCCAATTGATTGGATATTAGTCCAAATTGTAAGACCTTTACCTTGAAGTGAAGTACACCACTTACTACAAGAAATATCACTTGTAGTTTCAGTTGGCTTAGTGCTTTTTTGGTTCTCCACCTTACTTGCTGTGTATTGAGTTGGTTGCATTTGCAGGTGTCTTGTGCTATTGTGGAGGGCGCTGAACTTCAGTGGAGGTTAAGTTGAATCCCTTCTCCTTCCAAAGTAACTTGGATTCCTCTTATTGAAAAGTACTTTTTTAATACAAAGATTGATGATAATGATGATCACTTTGAAAACTTTTTTTTCTTTCCAGGTAAATACTGTGAGTGGACTATTACTGTATAACACCACTGTAGTGCACAAAATACAGGGTATCTAATGTCTCCCTTCCAGCATCAAAATAAACAGTACTTCTTCATCCTAGTGTTAATCCCGCATCAGCAGGGTCCACTTGTCGGCACGCCCGTCTCCATTTGGCGTGGTCATAGGTGTCTTCCGGGGCGACATACACTTTCCACATGTCTTCAGTCATCCAATCCATCCACCGCTTCCTGGGCCTGCGGGCTCAGTCGCATCGCTGTCCATGCCACCATGTGCTCGCCACTTCTCATCACATGTCCATACAATCGCAGTCTTCCTTCTAGCATTTTCTCCGTTATTGGTCCCACTCCCATGCGTCGACAGACATCGTCATTGAGGACGTGGTCAAATCTTGTTAGGGCAAGACACCACCAGGTCATCCTCATCATGCCTGGAAGCTGCTGGCCAGCATTCCGATCCATACAGGGCGACAGGACGGACAACGGTCTTGTAAACTTTGGCTTTGAGTCAGTTTGCCATCTGGCGATCGCAGAGAACGCCAGTGACCTGGCACCACTTCATCCACACCGCGTTGCCTCGGCCCTGGCGTCTGGGAGGGTGTTGCCGTCGCTGCTGATGATGGAGCTGAGGTATTTAAACTGCGGCACTTCCTTGAGGTCTTCACCGTTGATGCTGATAGTTCCATCAGTTTGAGGGCCACACTCGATGTACTCGGTCTTCTTGGTGTTCAGCCGCATTCCATGCTCTTCCAGTCAGATCTTCAATCTCTGCATTTGGTGTTGGAGCTCTTGGCATTCTTCATCCGTCAAGAAGACATCGTCGGCGTAGAGCAGCAACCACGGGTAAGGTGGCTGGAGGTCGGCCGTCTCTGTGTCCATGCAGAGCGCAAAGAGCAGGAGTGAAAGGGCTGATCCTTGGTGAACACCGACGTTTATGGCGAAAGGCAGTGAAGTGCCCACCGGGCCTTGGACGACGCTGGTGACATTGTGGTAAAGCAGCTGGACCCATTGGACGTAGGCCTCGGGGACGTTGTGTGATCACAAGGCATGCCAGATGAGCTCATGTGGGATCCGATCGAACGCTTTCTCCAAATCAAAATAAACACAGCACAATGCCATTAAAATTGGGATTTTTTTCATTGGCCTCATGACCTTCAATCATTTCCTAAACACACAGACCTAAATCAACCCTGTAGTTCCATTCCCTCAATTATACAATATCTGTTTTTTTTTTTCAAAACGTTTGAGTGATGGTTTCTACTCCACTTACAGGAAATTTCTAATCTAAATGTGGTGCCTTGCAAAAGCAATCAGACCCTTCCTATGGTAATGCCTTTACTGAAAATAGAAAAGGATGCATAAACCTTTTTAAAATATTAAAATCAAAACTTGAATGATCATACTGAAGCTTTCTGAGGGCAAGATATATTCCAGTAAATGTCAGCAAAAACTAAACAGAACAAAATTAATTATGTTGAATTCATAAATATTCAGACCCATGAACTCACTATTTGGTGGAAACACCTTTCATGGCAGTTAAACTACAGCCACAAATGTGTTGGATAAGGCTCTAGCAACTTTGTACACTTTGTATTGGCTTAGTGCATGTCTTGCCAATACGTTTTGGCATAATTGCTCAAGCCATGTCACGTTGCTTGGGGTCACTTATGGACAGCAGTTTTCAAGAATTTCCACAGATTCTTAAAAAAGTTCAAGTCAGGATTTTGACTGGGTCTCTCAAGGAAATTAATTCTTAAGCAACTCTGGTGTAGCTTTGACCTTGTGGTTTGGTTTATAATCCTTCTGTACTGATAAATTGTTGTCTCACTTTCAGGTTTGAAGCAAGTTTTTGTTTAAGCTTTGCCAGTACTATGCTCCATCTACAGTACAGTATGTTTTCATGATTCTTTACAACCTCCCAGCCTCTGATGATGAGAAGCAGAACTATAACATAATCCTGCCACCACAATGCTTGACAGTAGGGATGGTGTGGACTGTTTGATGCACTACTGTACAGTAAATTGGGATTATGTTGGATGTAGCAATTTATTTTTCAACTGAAAAGTACTCATTTTCTCTTGTCTGATTACAAATGTTTTTGCCACATGTGCAGTATAATCTAGGTGATTTATTAAGTCCCCATGCAGGATGTGAGATGTTCTTATTCAATTCCATACAATCCTTTGTGATTGACTGGGATAATGTTCACCCATGAACATTTTCTCTCATCTCAGACAATGGAATCTAATTAATTCAAAATTGCTCTGAGCCTCACATTGGCATTTCTGACCAGAACCAGTTTTCTTCTTGTCCAGCTCCTCACTTTAGATTTGATTAGATTACATTAACTTTATTGTCCATTAAATTTGTCTCAGGTTTCCCAATTAGAGATCATACAATTAATTAAAATATACCACATACCACTCATTAGCAACCATAAAAGAACACATACCAAAAGACATAAAAAGCATACATTAACAGATAAAATCAAATCATAACGCAGATAGCTGGTACAAACAAATAAAATATCATGAACAGCTTGTGTTCAGTACTTGTATGAAGTATGGGATAAAGGACTTTTTCTAACAGCTCTGGGGACATGAAACGTGGCTTGCCAATCACCTTCCCAGCAAAAGTAACTATTCTAGAAAGCTTGTTTCTGCACTTCATACACAGGTTCCCATACTATACTGCTATATTAAAAGATAAAACAATTTCTACCACGCTGTTCTATGCCACCTTAAGAATGTACTTGTTAATGCCAAATTATTTTAATCCTTAATTAAAAGAAGCACTGACTGGCCTTCTTAATGATACTCACATTTTTTGGGTTCAAAAGTAAGTGTCTTATAAATAAATGTTCCTAAATATAAAAAAATGTTCCACTCTGTCCACCTGCTGATTATTAAGTGTGACAGGATTGAAATTACAGTTTTCTTCAATAGTTAGTTGTGAAATAAGTTAATTTTTGTTTGGCGCATTCATTTCCAAATTACTTGTCTGGGACAAGTTTTGAAACTGTACATTCACCCGGTCAAAATATGCATCCTTGTATACTGTATGTGATTATATTTCATCAGAAAGCCTAAAAGAGCCATATCTTCTGCATCTTTGATCAGTTTATCATTAGCACTATAAACAGTTCTCATTTATATAAACTGAAAAAAGCTACGGCAACAAAAAACAGCCCTGAGGTGCCCCTGTACTTAAATCCAATTAGTCTGAGTATACTCCATTAAAACAAAACCCTCTGAGGATGATCCAAAAGAAAATCTTTAATCCAAAGAATAAGACTGCCAATCACATTAAGCATAAGAAGTCTTTCTAAAAGAATGTCAATTTGCATAGTTTTAAAAGGTGAGCTGGAACATATGCAAATGTCTTTGGATGTTGAGGTTCTTTGCTATTCCATCAACTACAGTAAGAGTCATATCCTCGGTCACCCTATATGCCTGATAGGACAGTAAGGGATTAAGTTGGTCTCTTTCAGTGTGGATGTAAGCTGGTTGATAAGCACCCTATCCATGCACTTGGCTAGAAGTTGAGTGAGGGCTACTGCTCTAAAGTCCTTAAAAAGTGTTGAAACTGTAAGCCCAGGTAATGCTGTTGATGTTTTTCATAAGTTTAGAACAATGCAAACATTAATCTGACTCTGAAGCTGAGCAAGAACAGCTTTAAGCTGATAAAAACACAATTTGAGCACTCTACCTCTTAAGCCGTCAGGCCCTGGTACTTAATTAGGTTTAATTTTAGAGAGGCAAATTTCTACCTCCCTCTCAGATAACTGAATGGGATCAAAACTTAATGTTTGATTACAAATATTATTGCATTATATCCTTGAATCTCTCACAATAAATCTTACTTAATTCATTGACAAAGTTTTCATAATCTAAAATGTTTACATTCTGCTTCTTCCTCTCTCTGCCTATCATTGTATTAAGCCCTTCCAGTGCTTGCCTTGCATTACCTGTGTAGAACCTTTTCCTGTATCCTTAAACTCTACCCTAGCTCTGAAAACTTTACATCTAAATTCCCTCTTTTTGCTTTACCACATCCACCCCTTTCAGAAATTCAACTTTCTTATCTTTCAGATACTTCTACAGCTCTTTTGAGAGCCATGGTTTATTATTAGGGAACATTTTAACAGTCTTAGTTGGAATAACTGCAGATAACTTCTTAAAGGTGTCTGTCAGTTTATGGGGATCACAGTCCAACTAACAAACTTTGGGTGTTCTGCCAATTGGTAAAGCACGGAATCAGGATTCTGTAAAATGGCTTCGGCAGCTTCCTACTTATTTGGTCCCAGTACATAAGCAAGAAAAATAGTAATTCAACTCAAGTGGGAGATAAAATGGTCTATGGAATTGCATTGCCCAGACATTATCAATAAAAATACCAAATCCTCCTCCGATGGATTTCTGTGAAGATATTCTGTCCTGGTATGCCCGAACAACAATGTAGCCTTCAACATTGACATTTGCATTGTCCTCATTATGTCTAATCTCAGTAAAATAAATCACATTGCTCTGATGGAAAAGATCATCAAATTTCAGATGTGCTCTCATCTTATCCATTTTATTAATCAAAGATCTAACATTTGAACAGGTTATGTCTCCTCAACTGATTTCTCAAAACTCTTCTCTTTGATCTCTTTTTTAAAG
Source organism: Lepisosteus oculatus (assembly GCF_040954835.1). Taxonomy (NCBI): domain Eukaryota; kingdom Metazoa; phylum Chordata; class Actinopteri; order Semionotiformes; family Lepisosteidae; genus Lepisosteus; species Lepisosteus oculatus. The sequence continues at coordinate 31,209,750 of NC_090701.1, forward strand.
TTTTTTTTTTTAAAGTTTTAAAGTTTTACTTGCTTTTTGCACTTGCTTTTTGGACGATTTAAGACAAGGCTGGGATTTAGTTCAACAGCATCTATTTTGTCTCTTGAGTACAGAATAAATGTTTGCTGGTACAAACTGACACCATTGTCCCTGAAAGTTCTCAAAAAACTGTATAAATGAAAACAAACAATTTTGATACAAATTGTTCATACTTGTATCAAGAACATCAAAATTATATTAAACACAAACACACTCAGCACAAAAAACATTGTACTGTAAAGAGCAGCAGAGCCGCACCCCTGCCATCGCAAATTACAGTTCACTCCCACCATTCAACCTGCAAAGGTCTGGAGGGATAGTCTGATTTAGGCAGTATGCGGTTGTCTACAACTTCTAAATGATAAGCCTTTTTGAAATGTTTCATATGCTTATCTCCTGATGTGCAGCCTTTAACCTTAATTGTTTTGAAAGCATCTTCTTCATGGTTGAATCTATGGAAATTAATTTTGAAATGGAATGTGTATGGAAGATACACAAGAGAAATACCATGCAGCACCTAATACAGTACTGCAGGTCAACAAAGAATTTTAAAATCATTCCTCTAAGAGAATGGTAGCCAGTACATGTTTTCAATCACAGGGGAGGAGAAATATATTTGGATTTTTTAGACTTCACCAGAACTTGAACAACACATTTCTGTACATACTGTAGTTTCCCAATAAATTTATTGGATGATCAAGCTAGCACAGCATTGTAATAGTCTAGCAGAGAAAAGATTAAAAGTGAACAATTTTTTATCAATGAAGAGTGTAATTTTGCGACTTGAAGGGAAGAACCAATTAACATCATCTCAGACTTATTCTTGTTTAGTTGTGGATAGACAACTGTATATCTTCAACACATTTGATTAGTACTGAACAAGCAATTTCAGGATTAGGTGATGTTATTCAGGTAGATCTGAGCATCATCAACATAACAGTGGAACTCACCACTATATTTTCTGATAACCTGGCCTAATGGCAACATACTGTATAAATATCGAAAAGGTAAGGGCCAAGGACTGAGCCCTGAGAGTCTCCAGAGATGACAGTGACAGGATCTGTTTTAAAGTCACCAAGGCTAACAAATTGTTGTCTGTAAAAAAGGTAAGACTTAAAGCACTGCAGTATATGATTGTTATGACCCACATAATGTTCCAGTCCGTTAATCAGAATGGTATGATTTACATATAGCTGAAAGTTCTAATAGTATGAGAAGGGAGGGAAAGCCAGCATCTGCAGAGATAAGAAAGTCATTAAAAACTTTCACCAAGGCTGTTACAGTACTTTGGTTCGCCCTAAACCCTGATTGAAAGATTTCAACAAGAAATTAGACATGAGTAACCAATTGGGACGCTACCACATGTTCTGATAGGTTTGCTAAAAATGGTAGTTTTCAAATAGGCCTAAAATTTGAAAATTAATATTGATTAAGGCAAGTTTTTTTTCAAGAGGGGAATGCTTTCATCCCTTTTCGACTGTGGATGAATTAATGAAGTAAATAGGAATACGTTTATTATAGTACAAATAATAGAAGACAGTACTGAGAAATACAGAACTTCATAAATGGAGGATTTACATCTAGATGAGATAATTATGTGCTCCTAAATTAATTATGGTTTGCCTAAGTTAATGTTTTGAATCCATGCATTCCATTTTCTTTGATATTATCTATTTTATTTGGTTTTGAAAGCGTGATGTAGGTTGTGTATATAACAAATACTGTATGAATTGCTGTTTACACTATGAGAAGAGTACGTTCTGATGCTGGCACAAGATAAACATACATGAAGTCCAGACAAGACATTTTGCAAATGAAATAAAAACTTCTTCCTGCCAGTAGATATATGGTTAGTCTATTAATTATTTGAAAAAAAAGTCAGTAGTCATTGAAAAACGAGGTTGTAATTTAGTAGAACCATTTATGTCTGTGTATTTTTATTTTAATTGTATTGCACATTGTCCATTTGGGAATGGCAAAACAGATATAAGAGCTTGCTTATAGATCCCTAGTGTTTCTCAGTAGTGAAAATATCAATAATTAAAATGTTTATACAGTCTTTCCAGGACTGGATGGGGTTGCTTCATAAATAAATGTAAAGGTGAGGAAAATGGGTTCCTTTGTCTATGCCTGGTAAACTTTCTTCTTTTTAAGTGAAATGCATATATATAATAGACACCTCAGAGCACATTTTACTGACAATTCCTCTTCACAGGCAGCTGACAACAATCAGGTTATTGATGTCATTAACAACATTAATCCCAAACAGAGCTTTTGGACTCTCACCTCTGGCCCTTTTTCCACCAGTTGATTATTTCATTAACCCAGTAAACACAGGTCCAACCTCACCCAAGGAGAAATTCAGGTGCTCCAGACTCTCCGCAACAGAGATGATATTGTCATCAAACCAGGGGACAAAGGAGGCATTGTTGTGGTGTGGCGTAAGGACCTATATATCTTTGAAGACTCTAGACAACTAACTGACACTTCTGCCTACTTCCCTCTCCAACGGGACCCTACCACTTACTACCAAAAGGAAGTGGTTTCCACTGTAGTGGCAATGCTTGTTAATAAGACAGAATTAAGCATTGGTATGCGGTCCTAAATGAGGCCCCATCTCACCCTCCATCTTCACAGAGAAAGTATTCATGCAGGCTGATTTAAGATGTTTTCTTTTGATAAGGGACAGCTCCCAGACGGGGATGCACTTAGCTAAGCCTGGCTATCATGATAAATGGTCATCCATTGGCGCCTATCAGTCTAGGGAGTGCAGAATGGACATCTGGACTGCATTCTTAAGTGTCAAGAGTAAGTGACTTATATCTCACCTTGACCAACCAATCAGGGACTGGCAGGGCGTGGTAATACCACGTGGGTCTCCAATGCCCGCCAAACTCTCAACCAATCAGCACACATCTGGGTCTTGATCAAAAAGGGAGCGCAAGCTCAGTTCTGGGCTCTCCTTGGCCATTTTCGCGCATCCTCAGAGACAATCACGTGACAACTGCTGTTGTCTGCAAAGGGACTTGGACTTTGTTCTAAGCGTGAGGCCGAGGATCCCGTACGTACTCAGAATTCTACCAACATGAATGCTCCTCTTGATCAACGGCAGCCTACAGTTGGACCCTCGTCGACAACCTAAATAGCTTATTCAGAAGCAGCGCTGGACCGGGAACGAACCAGCTTCTTCCCAGGCAAAAGAGTGACTTGTGAGGACTCGCGGTCACACTCTGTGCATAGAGACTTTCTACTAGCCAGCCGGACTGCTGGTAGATCCCCTCGGAGCAACAACTGCCCTGCGTGTCGCAGTCAGATTCCTCCGCCCGTCCTACTCCGAGCTACACCTCGATTGGTTGGCCGGTAGCCAGAGGACGCCGTGACAACGCCCATTGGACAACCGCTGGAACAGAGGCTGCAACAGAGCCTGTCAGCTGGTTTGGTGTTCGTGCCGGGAAATTCCAAATCCATACACAGTGGATAAGTAAACCCCATGTTCTACATTGCGTCTCGAGAATTCAATTGTACCTCAACACAAGTTGTTATCAATTTAATTCATGAGTAATGTATTTACTTCCGAGTTTAGAGTAACAGTGGGTAATAACACTGATTAGCGACTTGGTAACCGAACATTATATATATTGACATGTATTCTCTGTTGTGTATCTCTTTGTGTTTGCATCTCTTCGAGATTATATACCTTGTATATTGATAACCCTCACAGTAAGGTCCGCCGCTCGTATCCAGGCAGACTAGTATATGCTTGGTGCACAGTTTATATTAATAAATGTATCTCGTGTATTGAACCCGTGTGTGTGCGTTGTTAGTTGTTCTGACGATTGATTTTCTAAAAGCCCCAACGAACAACCTCGTGATTACTGCTACAATTAATAATTGTCTCAGTAAACCCATCAAACCACTACACCACCATCTCCCTTCTTATCAGCAGTAAGGAGCTCCCCCAGGAGGCGAACTGGTTCATCATTGGACATCCGCAGGTATCTCAATTTTACCTTCTCCACAAAATCCACAAACCGGACACCCCTGGATGCCCCATCGTATTATCATGCAACTGTCCAACTACTTACATCTGGGCCTTTCTCGACAGCCTCATGAGACCGCTGGTTGAAGGTCTTCTCTCATACATCAAGGACACCAACCACACGCTCCAACTTTTTAATGATTTCCAATTTCAGGGCCCCGAATGCTACATTTTTTCTATGGACATCATATCTCTTTACACAGTTATTCCCCATAATGAAGGCCTTACAGCCCTCAAGCACACGCTGGACAAATGCATGGATTCATACAGCTATTTCCTGTATAGCTCATTTCACCGCAAACACACTAAAAACTCTCTCCCTTTTTCACAGTTCCTTCAGCTACGACGATTATGCAGCAACGACATCGACTTCCAGAAGCAAGCCCTCAAAATGTACTCCTTTTTCATCAACAGAGGATACCCCAGCAGTGTTATTGATAGGGCCCTTGCCGAGCCAAAAACACCCCTCGGACCATCAACTCAATCAGGAACTCCTGCCGTAACAACCGCATTCCTTTGGTGCTTCCCTACCGCCCCAACACACGTCCTATCCCCAGGACTATTAACGACAACTTTTCCATCCTACAGGATGATCCCTCCATTGGGGCCCTCTTTTCTGACCGCCCCATCATCTCATATCGCCGACCACCTAATCTGCGCAACCTTCTTGTTCACAGCTCCCTTGACTGCCCTCAGCAACCATCCACACCAGGCACTTTCCCTTGCAACAGAGCTTCCTGTATCACCTGCAAGTACACATCTAACACCAAACTCATTCAAGGCCCCTCAGGACAATTCCGGATCACCCAGATGGCATCTTGTACCTCCAGCAACCTTATTTACTCTATCTCTTGCAGTAAATGTCCAGCCATCTACATTGGAGAAACAGGAAGGAGACTTGGAGACCGCTTCAGAGAACATGTTAGGGCTGTGAAGATCAAAGATCTCTCCAAGCCCATTGTTTCACATTTCGCCTCTGATGGCCATGACCACTCTAATCTCTCCGTCTCTGTTCTCAAAGACAGTTTTCTGAACTCATACAGTACATCAGAAAGACTACAGAAACCAAAATTATCCTGCAGCTAGGATCACACCTTCCCCCTTCTCTTAACAACAGACTACTTTCGTTCTAAATTTTCTCCGTTCATTGGAGGTTTCATTTCACACCTCTCTACGCCTATTCTGTCTTCACACCTCTTGATTGGCCTCTCTTTCTGTCCACTGCACCCGCCTCTCGCTCCTCCTGTCTTCCAGCCTTTGTTCTCCCCCTACATTACCTTTGCTTACTGCCTTGTCTTTCTCACACCTGAAGAAGCCTCCATGGCCGAAACGTTATGTTTTTTCTTCTTTTTTTTTCAGCATGGAACAAACCTATTACTTGTTCCTATATAATAGACGTGCTATTGAACCCAAGGTATATCTCCTTAAAAACATTTGGTGTGAATACACAGTGCTTAATTTCCCTGAAGTGAGGTTAGGAAGGTCGATGTCAAATAATTAAAAAAAAATCAGTAGCCTTTGGGCGTGTGTCGGAAATTGGTTTACTGTGTTGTTAGAGGGAATCCCCCTGCATTAAGTAGCTAACATATGCTCTAAAAAACAAAACATATACAGTACAAAAATCATGCTGTGGGATAGTCTGCAGGTAAGACTGAATAATTGTAACAAACTTTCCAGTTTCTTATTTTAACACACATCTCCCTTCTGCGTTGTGAATAGTCTGCACTTTTTCAATTACAACTACAGAATATACTTTTAAATATTGGAAGAATTGTTCTTCAAGTATATTGTTAAAAATACTGGAAATGCTCAAATGAAAAAAAAATCCAAACATAGCATTTTGTTAAAATCATACACTTAAGATATAGAAGAAAAAGAATGCCACTCAGTGTTAATAAGTGTCCAACAGGAACAATGAAAAAAGCAGGGCACGCACTCTCGACGTTATTAACTATGATTCAATCAACTATATTTATTATGATTTATTAAATGCTGCCAATATTCATGCCAAATAAGCCTCCATCAGCACATACACGCTTACCTCTTATAACAACTAATAACTTTTAAATAACAATACAACAATTTGCTAATAACATACTATCCATTAATCCATTTTCTAACTGCTTGATCCAATTCAGGGTTGTGGAGGAGCCGGAGTATATCAAGAGAAGCATCAAATGCAAGACAGATTTTCCACAAGCCAATTACTGTAACTCACCAGTATGTTTTTCATATATTGTTCAAGGTATCCCATTAACTTTTTCTTTTAATAGTTTGTTTCACAATAACATTTGTGTACTATAAATGAAACAGAAATGGATACTGGAAAATGTCTTGAGATGTCTGCAGTGTGTTTTCAAGCAACCTAATTTTATGTATTTTATTGAGAGGATGTCTGTCTCCTTAAAAACCCATTATCTGTGCCGCTGTTTTGACCATAATGTAGAAGTACATATTATAGCTAAATGTAATTCAATATTGCAGTCCCTGTTTAAGATTCTAATAAATAATAAATAAAGTGCAAATTTAGAAGGTATATCTGTATAAAATAACAAAACACCTGATTTATAAATGATTTCAAGCAGATCATTTTATTTATAGATTTTTTAAAATGTTTGTTTTTCGGAATACAATTGGAAAGGTATCTCTTGTTCTCCTTGATTTTCTCTTTCCTATTTTCCCCCAAACAATAGGTCCATTAAATATTTTCTAAACATTCATAGGTCATTTGAAGCTTTTTGTCCACTTAATTATTTAACGACAACTAACATATGAAATAGTGTCATTAACTGCTGGTTATCGAGCAAATAATACATCTACTGTACAGTACATTTGTCAAGGCATAGGGTCACTTTACGTTATGTTCACTTTTTGAGAACTTTGTGAAAAGTGAATTGATGCATGTTTTTCTCTTGACTGTTAGGCCCTCTTTGTTTTTGTTATACTGTTCCTGTCAAATAAAACAAATCTTGGTTATATTTCCAACCTCTTCAAATTGATCTAAGATTGATCCAAGCAGGGCTTGTTACTGTAAACTAATTCACAAATTTAAATGAAGGCTGTAAATTGGCAAGATACACCCTGGATGGGACACCAGTCCATTGCAGAATACATACAATATAAACATGCACACACTCACACCAGGGCCAGTTTTCCCAAAAGTCAATTAATTACTTTACTGGTATATCTTTGGACTGTGAGAGGAAGCCAGATTACTTTGAGGAAATCCACACAAACACAGGGAGAACATACAAACCTCATACAGATAGTACCCCAGGTCCAGAACTGAGCCCGTGGTCCCAGAGCTGTGAGGCAGCAATGCAAAATACAACCTATGAAATGTTACATAAAACAATACCTGTAAAGTCATTAGATTCTAATAACTGCAAAAAGTGATGAACACCCCCAAACAAAGATGCGTGAAAATTTAATCTCATTACCATGTTTCTTAAAGTCAATACTAATGTGTTTATTGGACATTTACCAAGTATGTCTGCCACAAGATATAATATCATTTTGACAGCACATGTACATCCCACTTATCAGATGTGGCTCATGTTGTTATGGAAGCTGAGCCCATTTTTGATAAGGGGATTTTTGACCTCCTGCTGTGTCCTGAATTACACTGGGCAAGCTGGTATTTTCTGCATATACAGTATATGGACATTACTCAATGCATCTTAGCTCCTGGCAATGCATGTTCCACTATTTCATAATTGAATGAAATATTGCTAGACCAATTTGTAATGATTCAAACCAGGTAATAAATACTGTACTTGGGACAGTTTTTCTTAAACAGGAGCTCTAATACATAAGAACTTCAGAGCAGTTATAATGGAGAGGAGACCATTTGACACTTCTAACCTGTTTTGATAGTAAATAGTAAATGATATCATTTTATCTAGCCATTTCTTGAAAGAAACCAGGATATCAGGGTTACAACTCTTTGAAGTGTTTCCTGTTTCTTGGTTTCAAATGCATGTCAAAACAGTTTCCCTGGATTATGCTCCGTTGTTGATTTTAAAGACAGTTTGAATATTTGTATCAGATCCCTTTCTAGTCCTCTCTGATCAAGACTACAGGGGTTTAGTTTCTTTAGCCTGTCAGTGTAGGAAATGCCCAAAATGTACAGTATGTCTTCTTTGGAGAAATTCTAGATCATCAATATACCCAATCTATATTGTAAACCAATATTGTTTACTACCTTCTGTTCATACAAAACCCTACACTTGTCTGCATTAGACTTCATTTGCCAGGTGTTTTACCTTGAATTACATTTATTCTGTTTTAATTTCATTTTCTGCATCTACAATGTTTGCTAGTCTACCTACTGTAGTTTGTTATCTTCTGCAAGTATGTCTTGATAGTTCATATAAATTAAGAAGAGTCATCCTAATACAGATCCCTGTAGTATTCCTCTTACTGCATTAGCTGATTTTGAATAAGCAAACCTTTTCTATACTCTCTGTTTTCTCTTTAATAAACAGTTCTCAATCCAAACCCTCATATTTAACTGAATATCTGCAATTTGAGAATTAATCATTAAAAAGAACTTTTTCAAAATGTTCATATTTTCATATGCCTTGTGTGTATCCATTACTGTTGCTGCTTGTTCAGTGAACTCTAACAAGCTGGTTAGACAAGACCTACCTTTCCTAAATCAATGTCGACTATTTCTCAGAATATTATTTCCGTATAGATAATCCACTAGTTTAGTTCTAATATTTGTTTCTACAGTGTTACATATAATTGAAGTGAGATTTATTGGCTTATAATTACTTAATTTAGTTTTTTCATGCTTTTTAGGATGAGTACTATATTAGCAATTTTTTCGTCTCTGTGCACTGTCCCTGTTTTAAGTGACTGTTGGAAGAATTGTATCAGTGATTTCTGAATTTCATCTCTTGTTTCCTTGAGTGCAATTGGCAAGATACCAATTACCATGCAGGTCCTGTGGATTTATTGATCTTGAGTGCTTCTTGTACCAGAACCACTTCTGCCTTTTCTATGGCTACACTATTCAATACAGAACTTTGACTTTCTGCTGCCTGAGGTATGTTGTTGAAACTTCCTTAGTGAACAGAGTGAAATACTAATTTAGTACATCAGCCATTTCTCTTTCATTGTCTAGAATTTTCCCCTTTTTTATCCTGGGTATATTTCACTTCATCATTGCTGCTTCATTTGCTGTTGAAGTAATGAAAGAACATTTTATTATTAGTTTTAGCCTCCATTGCAATGTGCATTTCAATTTCTCTATTTGCCTTCCTAAAATCTTTTTTTTTTAATCAGTGCTTGCAACTCATTGTGTTCTTTTTTTAACTGGATCCTGTTGTTTTTTATTGATAATTTTCTAAATTGTTTTCTTTTCCTTGCTGTTGTCTTAATTTATTTGCTTAACCATTTGGTGCCATTTTGATATTTTAGGATAGATGTTCAGATTCAAGGTAGATTATTGCATTAAGACGATTTGTAATAATCTTTCTGTTGTCTTGACCAGACAATAACCCTAGCAGCTTAGGCCTCTGTGTAAAGCACTAGGAATACCATTGTAAGGGATGGCACCATATTGCAAGTCAGTAACACAGACCAGGAGATCACAAACTGGGTCCATTCTCAACCTCCATAATGATATATGGTCCAACACAGCTCCTTTCATGCTTCTTGCTCCATGTAGAGGAACCTTTTTGGTTTTGCATAAATTTATGCAATGGAAAAATTAATTTCAAAATCAACATCTGCATTTGGTGGTCTACCCCTAAAATTATAACTCTAGAATGTTTTTTTTTTTTAATGAGTCTAACCAATGTAGATTCAGAGACTCTTGATCCTTTAGCACAATTTCCATAATTTAAATACTCTTTTTGATATACTGTACTGAGCTATACCTCTCACTCCTTTGTCTTTCATGTCTCGCTGAGACAGTGTGTATCTGTTAATGTTACATTCTTCTCTATTTTCCTCTCCAAGCTGACTCGGATTAGCTCAGATTGGTTAAGATTCACAACTGTACAATATTAAATAGATTGCAGGATAAATGTTCAAATATTTTCATTCCGATTAATATTGTAAATTGTGCTGGAGATGTCATAACCTTGGAAAAGTGGACGGTCTTGTTTCTTTTATGGTCTGAAAGAAAGTAATGTATCTTTCTTTGTTTCTGAAATAATACAATTCTATAATGGGGTATCATATTTTAGGGAAGTTCTAAGTGTTGATATGTTAATTGATGCGTTAAAGAATACTTTGGTTTTCTGCAAAATAATAGTGGAAGGATTAGTGAGTTGGGGTTATTGTTGGTTATTATGAAAGCCTCTGTATTGTTTTTTGCTGAAATAACATTTCATTTTTTTGTGTGTGTTTCCCTTTACTTATGCATTTTGTATGTTTTTTGTACATTATTTTTTCTTTGTTGCTGCATATGTAAACACCAGGGTCAGTGTATACCTGACTATTGTTCTCTTCTCTAAGTGCACTGAGAAGCTCAATAATGTTGTTTTCAAAATCATGTTGAGAGTAATATCAGATGGTGGGTCATTCTTCTCAAGGTAGATGCATTTAGGACAAGGATGTGGGCTGACTGAATTTTAATGAAAATGGGTCTGACGTGCAGGTGTTAGAGAAATACATTGAGATGCTTTTGATTCTGCCAATGACATGCTACAGTATATATAGAAGCAAAATACTTTACGAGAAAACTAAATTCTTCTGTGAGAACAATTAACAGAGATTTCTCAAGAGATTACTCAAGAATTCCTCCAATGTGTATTTAAATTAATTCACCTTTAGAATCATAAATACCCAAGGTTAATTCCCCAGGATTGCTGCAAATTCTTTCTTAGATTAGGATTGACATCACTAGGCTTCTTTTGAAAAAAGGAAGGCATTAGCATTCCATATCTTTCCCAGTCTAAGAGACATTACCCTTTCTGCTTTGGCAGCTCTGCTGAGGAAATGATGATGAATAGAATTCAAAGAAAGTCACTTCTTTATATAAAATGGTAGTTAAAACCTAGGACACAATGTGCTTCTTTAATTGCAAAGTTGGGAGGTAACATCACATTTGTATGCATAAATCCACCCATTTTCTAATCACTTTATCCAATTCAGGGTCGCAGTGGAACTGGAGCCTGTTCCAGCAAGCATCAGTTGCAAGGGAGGATACACACTGGATGGGACACCAGTTGTATGCATACAGTAAAGCAAAATATTTTAAATGGAGAGAATATAGAGGTTTACCATCTATAAGAAGCTACAGTACAAAACAAAGGGACCATTGTAAGCAGATGTCTTTGGGTAGGAATTATACCATTTAATTCCTTAATTTGTTTCCGGTTGAGGGGGAATGAAGGTGCATCTGACTGCTGCTCCTCTCACCATTTTCTAGTTTTCTTGTTTTTATTTTCTTAATATGTTTTTTTCTTTCTTTGTCACATTGAACTTGAACTTGAACTTGAACTTTATTGCCATATGTAACCGGTACTGGTACAATGGAATTCTTACTCACAGAAAGTCTCTCGATTGTAAAACAAGTGTAAAAAACAAAACAAAGTGCAAACAGTGCATCAAGACAATGTACAAACAAACAATAGACAATGTGCAAGTAAACATGTAGACAGTTTGAATGTAAACAATACAGACGTGTAAACAATGACTGGAGATGTGCAATAGATAAGAAATCATAAAGAGGTAGATGGTGATGGTGTAGGTGTGGTCCGGGGGGGATGGCTAAATGTGTTGGCCAGTCTCACTGCTTGTGGATAGAAGCTATTGAAGAATCTAGTGGTAAGTGTCCGTATGCTCTTATATCTCTTGCCTGAGGGCAGTGGGGTGAAGAGCTCATGCCCGGGGTGGTGACTGTCCTCTGTGATGGCCAGAATTCTACCACGGCAGCGGTTCTCATAGAGCTGTTTAATCTCGGTGAGACTGCAGCCGATGATCTTCTGGGCCATATTGACCATTCTCTGCAGTGCCTTTCTTTCTCACGAAGAGGTGTTGCCATACCACACGGTGATCCCGTTGGTGAGGACGCTCTCGATAGTGCAGCGGTAGAAGTTCACCAACACATGCATTGGCATCCCCCATCGCTTGAGGCACCTCAAGAAATAAAGGCGCTGCTGAGCCTTCTTCATGATAGAGTCAGTGTTCACAGTCCAGGTTAGATCTTTAGAGATGTGAATTCCCAAAAACCTAAAGCTGGTGACTGTTTCCACTTCCGTTCCATCAATACTGAGTGGGCTGTGAGTGTGTGGCCTGTGTCTCCGAAAGTCCACTATTAGCTCTTTCGTTTTCTTTATGTTCAAGTCCAGGTTATTGCTATGACACCACCTAAGCAGCTGTACAACTTCATCCCTGTAAGTGGACTCGTCATCATCACTGATCAGTCCTATTATAGTGGTGTCATCGGCAAACTTGATGATGCGGTTGTTGCTGTGTCTTGCTGTGCAGTCGTGAGTAAATAGGAAGTACAACCTTGGACTCAGACAGCAGCCTTGTGGGGTTCCAGTGCTCAGGGTGAGTGGTGTTGATGTTTTATTGCCTATCCGCACCACCTGTGGTCTCTCGATAAGAAAGTCCAGCAGCCAGTTGCAGACAGAGTTGCACAGACCTAATCCCCTGAGCTTTGTCACCAGTTGACTGGGTATGATGGAATTGAATGCTGAACTGTAGTCCACAAACAGCATTCTCACATACGAGTTCTTAGTGTCCAGGTGTTCCAAGGCTATATGCAGAGCCAGGGAGACAGCATCATCCACTGATCTGTTGTTCTGGTAGGCGAACTGCAGGGGGTCCAGGGACTCTGTGATGGAGGAGTTGATGTGTGACAACACCAGCTTCTCCAGGCATTTCATCACCACAGATGTTAATGCTACTGGGCGGTTACAATATCTTTTCATTCACCACTGACTGTAGCCATTTATTTTTCAGCTTTTTGTGCTGTTGAACTGAGGACTCTTCAAAACCACCTGCTGCTCCCCTGATCCAGGACTTCTTTCCTGTTTTTTTTTGTCACAGCATCCTAGATTCCACCAAAATACTCATAAGTGCCACGATCGCTCCTCCTCCTCTTAAGGGCCCTCCAGCTCTTCCTTGTTTGTCTTATTCCCTGCACCTGCCCCTTGTTCCAGTCTCCTTCCTGTCCCTTTGAAAGCCAGACGCAGTCGCCAATTGTGGCTCTGCATCTGATTTCCACATCATGCGAGCCCAGGACCTGGTTGCTCTTGGCTCCATTATGCTTTTAGCTTCCTGCTCCTGCTCCTGTTCCCCCTGCTGGTCCCGACCCGGAACCTGTTTTTAATCCCTTGTTTTGGATGGATTACCCGGCCATGGACTTTTGCTTGTTTTTTTGGATTCTCCCTTGGACTTATTCTTTGGATTGTTTGCCAGGGCCACACCTCCCCGAATAACCAGCACTGCATTTACATGTCCCCCTGTTTTCATCCCCGTATTCCTGCATGACTTTTTCCCCACTGTTTCCTCACAATTCTGGATTGTGTTGTCCACATAGGGTCCGAAAAGAACTGTTCGTTACAATAAGGTTCTCCTCACTGCTACTTATACATCTTAATATCTACATACTGTATTGATACTGCAGTGATATTGGGACCTTGTGTCTACTGAACTATATCCACTGCAGCTCTGGTCGCCATTTTCTTTCTTCATCCACTAGAGAAGTTACTGTCCTGGTTTATTGGCATTAGGTTACTAAATCATCCCTCTCCGCTGTTGACCTGAACAACCTACTCTCCCTTCCATGCCTGGATCATAGTGTGCTTTCCAACAAATCTCTTGGCTCACTGAGACCAACAGGAGCAAGAATACTCAACACCTGATCTGTGAACATCAACAAGGCTGTTGTACTAAATAGCCTCATCACCAAAAAAAAACATTTTCTTGTGCTTGACTGAGACCTGGCACAGACATAACAAAGGTCTCTTGTTTAACATAATTGTCCCTCCAGGTTAATGTTTGTTTGATCAATCTTGGCCTTCTGGTCATGAGGGATATAATTGTTATTTTTAATCTCCTTTACTGTGAAAGTTAGTGTCTTGTTTTAAATGTTTCTGTCCCCCATTCTGTTATTATTGTATTAATACAATAGTTAAGCGATTAAGCAGAAGTGGGAAATCCAAAAACCAAAACCAAAGAGTCGACACTGCGAGAGTCCAGACAAGGAAGAACAGGTACTAAGGAGGAACAGGCTGAAGGTGAGCTCAGAAGAGATCCTAATACCAAGCAATGTTTCCAGGTAAACTGGGGGTTTAAATAGTGAAGGAAGGGGGTGTGTAAGGGAAATTGGATAATGAGGGCTTAATTGAGACTAACTGCAGCCGTAACAGTTTTTAGCCCAACTCATCACCTTCCCTGAGCTCTTTCTATTTCAGACTCAAAACCTTCTTATAAGAAGGGCTTTTATTTCACTCTTTTCTGTGTCTGCCCCTTTGCTTTCCTTCTGTATTCTAGACCCTTGTTGTAACTATTTAATTCTTCTATATTATTAATGGTACTGTAATAATAATTCCAATACAGCCTCAAATTAACCATTAACTCCACCATGCTCAAAGAGATATTCAGTGTCTTCAAAATGTTTTATACCCTTCTCTAGACCTGGACTCCATGGTCCACATAGTTGACCTCACAGACAGAGTTATATGCATTTTGAAAACATGTGAACCACTATTACTGTTGCGACAGAGGTCATTCAACAAATTGTGTGACTTGTCAAAGTAATTTTGTTGACCTGAACTAATTTACTTTAGCCATAGCAAAGGGGTGTACAGTATAGCTGTGATTTTAATTTTATGGTTTTACTTTGCAGTTATTTAATATGCATATATTTACTTCCTTTCAACCATTATTGTACTGTTCAAGCATTCACTTTAAAAAATTTATTCATATCATATATTGCAACTCAGAAAAGTGGGCTGTCATTGGATGGGGGTGAATACTTTTTTAAGTTATTGTACATAGGGATTTCTGATTGTAATGTGCTAGGTCTATTTGTTTTTATGAAAGCAAAACTTTACAGGATAAACCTAATTTTGCTACACCTTGCCTTTATTTTGAATGTGGATTTGTGTTTTTGAGGTTTACAGTATCTATACTGTGAATGCCCTTTGGGTGTACCGTGTACAGCTTTAAAGGGTTGATAATAGTTGTGTAGCATGGCTGACACAGCCCCATCCTTAAAGTAAACCCATAATACAATATGTATTATGTATTATGTATTATGTAATATGTGCCTCAAGCGATAGGGGATGCCAATACATGTGTTGGTGAACTTCTATCGCTGCACCATCGATAGTGTCCTCACCAACGGGATCACCATGCAGAGAATGGTCAATATGGCCCAGAAGATCATCGGCTGCAGTCTCACCGAGATTAAACAGCTCTATGAGAACCGCTGCCGTGGTAGAATTCTGGCCATCACAGAGGACAGTCACCACCCCGGGCATGAGCTCTTCACCCCACTGCCCTCAGGCAAGAGATATAAGAGCATACGGACACTTACCACTAGATTCTTCAATAGCTTCTATCCACAAGCAGTGAGACTGGCCAACACATTTAGCCATCCCCCCCGGACCACACCTACACCATCACCATCTACCTCTTTATGATTTCTTATCTATTGCACATCTCCAGTCATTGTTTACACGTCTGTATTGTTTACATTCAAACTGTCTACATGTTTACTTGCACATTGTCTATTGTTTGTTTGTATATTGTCTTGATGCACTGTTTGCACTTTGTTTTGTTTTTTACACTTGTTTTACAGTCGAGAGACTTTCTGTAAGTAAGAATTCCATCGTACCAGTACCGGTTACATATGGCAATAGAGTTCAAGTTCAAGTTCAAGTTCAAGTCATTCTGGTATTACTAATAAACAGTAAAATCTACTATATATATATCCAAAAATATATTTTGTGTTCAATCCAGCAATTTCAAGTAATTCTAAGAAATGGAACATATAAAGTTTTATTTTAAGGCCTCATATTGGCTTCAGCAAAATATCTGATATTATTATTATTATAACATTTTGGAGAGCTCAGTGTTTCTCAGAGTTCATGCACTTATTGCCTCAAATGAAAATGCACTATTAAAATTTACACTCTATAATTTAAAATGAATAAAATTCAGCTTGCCAGCCCACTTTAAACCTTTTGCAATCATTAATGATTTTCCTAGTCTAATCATAAGACTTTTGAGTTAAACATAAAGAATATATTTGTCCTTGTACATTTAAATGTGTACATGGAATGACCCAAAAATAAAATGGATATAATATTGTACTTATCATACCTGACTGTGACTTGTTCACCAAAAATAATGGCCAGTCAGATCATAGAAAGATGCAGGATGCCAAAGATAAACTAGAGCAAAATGTTACTGGTTCACAAAAAATACCATACCTCTCTGCCACCTAGGTGTAGCGGCGAGGCTTATTAATAAAAAAGAATTAAGTGTTCTGAGCCTTCCCAAATGAGGCCCCATTTCTCTGTTCATCTCTGTGGTGCAGCCACAGAGAAACTATTCATGCAGGCTGATTTAAGGGTTCCTTTGATAAAGGACAGCTCCCAAAGGGGGATGCACTTAGCTGAGCCTGGCTATCATGATCAATGGTCATCCATTGGCGCCTATCTATCTAGGGACTGCATTCCTAAGTGTCAGGAGTAAGTGACTCATATCTCACCTTGATCAACCAATCAGGGACTGGTAGGGCCGAGTAACCCACGTGGGACTCTGATGCCCATGGAACTTTCAGCCAATCAACGAGCTGAAGTTCCTCCAGGTAAAAATAGGCAACACAGAGAGCCTGGAAGATTCAGTAAGATTCAGAACGGATTCAGGAGAATTCTGTGGACAATTCTAAAGGGAATTCAAAGGAGAATTCCAGGCCAGGACGGCCCAGGAGCAGAAGGCTCCCAAGGGCAGAACATTCTCGCAGCGCGCCTCCTGACCATCCTGAGACTCAGCCCGGACAACCACGGAACGGCCAGTGTGTCCGAGTGCCAGAACTTTCCTTTGTTCTAAGAGTCTAGAGCGGAGGTTGCCAGAGAGTAACCAGAGGATCCACCCGAGGTTAGCACCAGCAGCAGGCCTCGTGAACAGGTCGGAACTGTGGACAGCTGAATCACTATTCAGAACTAGCGCTTCATCAGGAACGAACCGGTCCTCTTCCTGACTTGCTAGGACCCACAGTCATCTTTTCTCCTGTACACAAACTTTGCTAGTTAAAGCCAACACTAACTAGCCGGTCAGTGAGCATCAGCAGCGCACCGTCGCAAGCCGCACAGCACAGCCTGGCACCAAGCCAGAGAGCGCGGATTGGACAGCAACAGCCTGCAACTGTTCCTTTGAGTCCGCAGGAGATCTGAATCCCCAAAGATTGGATGAGTATTCAACTTCACTGCATTACTGCTCGAGAATTCAATTGTTATCCCAACCAGTTGATATCAATTTAATTCCTAAGAGTTATGTACTTGTTTTGAGTATCTAATGTAGAAGTTATAACCAAGTTCATGTACGAAACGGTCTAAATGAATGATATACCGAAGGTATGTTCTCTTGATATATGTAACTCTTTGTAACTGACTGAATATATACCTTTTGTATTCTGATAACCCTCTCGATAAGATCTGTTAGGTTAACATGCATATTCTATGTATTAATAAATGTATCCTCATGTATTAGTACCTGTGTGTGTGCGTTGTTTGAGTTATGTCGCATGGTTGGATTCTAAAGCCATCAAAAGAATCAACTTTGTGATTTACTGCTACAATTAATAATTGTTCCAGTAAATGCCCAAACCCTACAGAACTGGTGCCTTCAGAGAGCCACTACATTTAATTTTGCTATGGTAACATTACATATTTGGCATCCCTGGGCCGGCTATGATTACATAGGTCAGGCTAAATACTTAAAGTCCCATGCCAGGTCCCACCTGACAAACAGGCAAATCCCATTTATCACAAGACAAGACTGTGGATCCACAACAGATAACATGTTAACAAACAACACATAAATAATTCACAATAAACAATTAAAATTCAAAATGGTAGGTCACACAAGCCATGTGACAAGGACAATAACATAGCTTTTCATCACGACAATCACAAATGTAAATTGTTTGACTGTAAAGCAAAAACATAACACTTTACTTAATTATACCACTTTTTAAGGGAACCTTAGTGTTCTCAGATTTTAGCTAATGACTATACCTGAACAGCAAAATTGCAATACTCTTTTTTTTGTTTCCTTTTGTTTCCAGAATTATGATAATAAATTACTTTTGTTAAATCCCAATAAAGGCTAAAACTTAAATTATCTATGAAATTACAGATCTGTGTTCAGACTTTTAATGCTCCATGGCTTATATGAAGTTTGAGCAGTGTGCAGTACCAGTAATCAAATACTGTGAAATTCCTTTGTTTTTCATAAATCAAGGTGAAGCGATTCCCTTTCAGCCAGGGCTCATACAGTACAATAAAATAACTCCTATTACCAGAGGTTATATTGTGGAGCTGTAACGGTGTGCAAACTGAAGCAGAGGTAAATTTCTTACTCAAAAGACAAGAGAGAGAAATATGCATGGCTCTATAGTCAAAACGGTGTGTTGTTTCACTCTTTTCTTTTTGGTTTGGTCTTTACTTCACGACTACTAGAGAACAAATACAATACTGCATTGATATAATTTGGTCACCTCCTTTGAAGGACCCGGATGCTCTCCAGATATCAAGGTACATCGCATGCCAACAGGATGTGGGCAATAGGATGAAGTTATGAAGACTTGGGGATAAGAAGGAGAATTTAGGAAAAAGTGTTTGCATGGAGTAACTTAGAAAATACCTTACTAGTCATTGAAAGATGCTTTTGATACACTGCAAAGTAATCACTCTGTAAATACTAAATATTTACATTAGCTATATACTGTTGATGCTTGTATAGCTTGAAATGAGTAAAAATAGGTTTCCCCGCATAAACCAATGATCCACTTTTTTGTTTTAACTGCCTAACTATCTTAATAATGTTTTACTGGGGATATCAAATTATTGTGCCCACAGGGCTGAGGGTTACATATTTAAAGTGACAAAATGAATCAGAAGGACTAAATTGTAATTATATAACCCCTCACTGCAGGGACTTGTATGACTGTCATTCAGCTGAATTGTACCCTTACATTGTCTATTTGTACAACACCGTAATCATATTTGTTTTTTTTAATTAATTAAAATTGAAGGCTACAGTATAATAATGCCTTTTAAGATAGGATTTAAAAGTGCTGACTGACTTGCAAGATCTGCTGTGGTCTAGTAGATGATTCCACAGTTCCAGAGACATGTACTTAGAACTTAAAAAAAATTCAACAACAATGTTAATGAACAAATGATATGTAGGTGTATAGGGAGTTTGTTTCCACCATGTTTATTATTCCTCTATAACTATGTGTGCAAGTGAGACTGCTAACCTTCCCTAGAGATGAATTCTTATCTTTTCTAGGACTGGCAATGAGTGGATGCTTTGAGAATGTAACTGTACTGTACATGCAGGAGGTGTTGCCTACTCCTGGCATTGCAATAAACATCCATTTGGGCATAACAACATATTGTTTCCTCTTGAGCAAAACTTCAATTTACACCAGAAGAACACACAGCACTTACAAGTTCTATAATATGTATTTCTCTAGGTAAACACTGGTCTCTGAACCACAGAAATAAATTTCCTTCCTGGAATTGTCTATCCACTTGTCTCATAGGTGTTGGCAGACAGCTGCCGAATCACCTCACAATAATATGTCTGCTTCAGTTAAAGCAGGGACATTAATGTGAAGGGCAGAACCTGATGATACAGGCTAAACAGAAACTGAAAAACACTGCAACAGTTTGTACCTCAGTAGTACCACAAAGAGAAATGGAAGGATCTCTTTTGAGGAGAATTAGATAAGGGGGACCAGGATTCGGCTTGCTGACTCCTCGAGAAAACTGGAGGAATGGGCTTCAAATGCTTATAATAACTTATTATAATGATTTGAACTGCAGCTCTTTATTCTTGCACTAGAAATTTAGAAAGCATAGCTTCTGATTTTTCTCATATTTACAGTTTGTGTTGTGAACAAAACATAATACAGTGTGAATCTTTAGATTTTCTTACAGATACACATTCTATTCCAGAAGTATATTACTCAAGTCTTTATGTCGTGTCGTAGCCAAGTTTATAGAGTTATATCATTAACTTAACATGGAGGTCCTACACATGCGAATCTCTTGTCTTAGGATTCCTACATCCTGTTTTACTGTAATCTTTGTCTGAAAAATTGAGAAACTGTGAAACCCTGGTGTAAAAACCTTCCCAACTTGGCCCCTAATCTGCTTTTGTGTCACTGGATTCCCCTGTAAACCTAATTTTAAAGAATGGGAGACGGATACTGAGCATTTCACTTCTAACTTCAACCTTCAAACTTACAGGAGAGTCAGCTTGCTTTTCCCTTTAAACCTGTGGAAAACATTAACATTTTCCCTAGTTTAACTAAAATCCTTAACTATTGTAACCTTAGTGACTTTCCCATTAGACTTGTGTACTGAACTACAGTTGCAGTTGCTGTCTTGTACAAAAGCCAACAATTTTCTCTCCCTAACTTCTCTCTAATCCACACACTCTCCACAAACTATCACAGATGGCCAAGAGACAGTCACATTCATCTAATCAATTAAAAGTTTTCTCTTTTTGTTAGTCACACAGCAAGTTAGTGTACACAGCAACTTTGGATTTTAAAATAAATAGTATTACTCAAATATTTTTTCCACATAGACAGCACTTCAGAAAAGAAAAGCAGCTTTTAGTCCTGTTTTCTTTTTATATGTATTTTATTATACTGTGTAGTGTGCTCTCTGAAGGCACCAGTTCTGTAGGGTTTGGGCATGTACTGGGACAATTATTAATTGTAGCAGTAAATCACAAAATTATTCTTTTGATGGCCTTAGAATCCAACCATGCGATATAACTCAAACAACGCACACACACAGTTACTAATACACAAGGATACATTTATTAATACATAGAATATGCATGTAAACCTAACAGATCTTATCGAGAGGGTTATCAGAATACAAAAGGTATATATTCAGTCAGTTACAAAGAGTTACATATATCAAGAGAACATACGTTCGGTATATCATTCATTTAGACCGTTTCGTACATGAACTTGGTTATAACTTCTACATTAGATACTCAAAACAAGTACATAACTCTTAGGAATTAAATTGATATCAACTTGTTGGGATAACAATTGAATTCTCGAGCTGTAATGCATTGAAGTTGCAGACGGTGTGCTGCTTCTGCTCCTGGGCCGTCCTGCCCTGGAATTGTCTCGCACCCCTGGAATTCTCCTTAGAGATTCTCCTTTTCAGAAAAGTCCACAAAATTCTCTGTGTTGCCTGTTTTTACCTGGAGGAACTTCAGCTCGTTGATTGGCTGAAAGTTCCATGGGCATCAGAGTCCCACGTGGGTTACTCGGCCCTACCAGTCCCTGATTGGTTGATCAAGGTGAGATATGAGTCACTTACTCCTGACACTTAGGAATGCTGTCCAGATGTCCATCTGGCACTCCCTAGACAGATAGGCGCCAATGGATTACCACTGATCATGATAGCCAGGTTTAGCTAAGTGCATCCCCATTTGGGAGCTGTCTCTTATCAAAAGAAAACATCCTTAAATCAGCCTGCATGAATAGCTTCTCTGTGGCTGCACCACAGAGATGAACAGAGAGATGGGGCCTCATTTGGGAAAGCTCAGCAACACTTAATTCTTTCTTATTGATAGGCCTTCCCGCTACAACTGTATTATTAGTGCAGAGTGGAGGTGTGGTCTGATCACTGGAAGGATTTAAACCCTCCTCTGTCTCTCTTCAGTGATCCAGCATTGTTGTGTACAACACTCCACTCCTGAGCCTCCTTCCAGCCTCCACCCGGAGCCCTTCCTGTTCCTGGTTTACAGTTCTCTCAGGCTTCACTAGGGACCCCTGTCCACGGCTGTGCTGTCCCGAGGCTACAGGCTGCTGAGTGCAGAATAAAGGCCAGGATCCCGATTCAAACTTCAACTCAGCCCCTCAGCCTGGTTTCTGGTGTGCCTAGGAAAGCCTGCCCTGACAGTGCACAATGCCCCCAGAGAGCATGCATATTGTTTAGCCCTGCATTGGCAAGCATCCTGGATGACTGCCTGAATGTGAGTATCCTGCTAGGCCCACAGATAAACCCCCAGCCTTGTACTATGCTCCAGAACACAGAACAAGGCACAGCTCTGCTGTGCTACCCTGGTGGCACCCCCTTTTACTGCACTTGCTTCCCCGACACTCCTGCCCTGTATATTTCAGTCCCTCAGCCCATCTGCTGGCATTCCAGGTATTTCCAGAGGGCTGTCCACTGCCATATGAATCCAGACCAAACCTGACGAGTCCTACACCCCATGGGGCCCTTGAGCCCAGACCCTGAACACAAGAAATCCAGTTCCTGGCTGGTAGCGCCTGGTTGTAACATATTCATTGTGTGACACATACAGGGGTGGTCTACTGTAACAGCAATCTTTTGGCAGGTTTAGTTCTAGCTAAACGTCTTGTGTTTCCTCATTATATAGTCCAGCAGTAAAGTTAGTAACTAGATCCAAAACAAGTCTCTACAAAGTATTTTTCTACGCAATCCTTAACGCTTAAAGTGGCTTTCCCAAATAAACCATTTGCCCTGTTACATTGCATTAATTTAATTTACTGTACATTGCTAGTTTTTAGCAGCATCATGTTACACCATTGCAAGTGATGTACAGTGCCTTGCGAAAGTATTCGGCCCCCTTGAACTTTTCAACCTTTTGCCACATTTCAGGCTTCAAACATAAAGATATAATTTTTTTATTTTATGTGAAGAATCACCAACAAGTGGGACACAATTGTGAAGTGGAACGAAATCTATTGGATTTTTGAAACTTTTTTAACTAATAAAAAAATGAAAAGTGGGGCGTGCAAAATTATTCGGCCCCCTTGCGTTAATACTTTGTAGAGCCACCTTTTGCTGCGATTACAGCTGCAAGTCGCTTGGGGTATGTCTCTATCAGTTTTGCACATCGAGAGACTGAAATTCTTGCCCATTCTTCCTTGCAAAACAGCTCGAGCTCAGTGAGGTTGGATGGAGAGCGTTTGTGAACAGCAGTTTTCAGCTCTTTCCACAGATTCTCGATTGGATTCAGGTCTGGACTTTGACTTGGCCATTCAAACACCTGGATACGTTTATTTGTGAACCATTCCTTTGTAGATTTTGCTGTATGTTTGGGATCATTGTCTTGTTGGAAGATAAATCTCCGTCCCAGTTTCAGGTCTTTTGCAGACTCCAACAGGTTTTCATCCAGAATGGTCCTGTATTTGGCTGCATCCATCTTCCCCTCAATTTTAACCATCTTCCCTGTCCCTGCTGAAGAAAAGCAGGCCCAAACCATGATGCTGCCACCACCATGTTTGACAGTGGGGATGGTGTGTTGAGGGTGATGAGCTGTGTTGCTTTTACGCCAAACATATCGTTTTGCATTGTGGCCAAAAAGTTCGATTTTGGTTTCATCTGACCAGAGCACCTTCTTCCACATGTTTGGGGTGTCTCCCAGGTGGCTTGTGGCAAACTTTAGACGAGACTTTTTATGGATATCTTTGAGAAATGGCTTTCTTCTTGCCACTCTTCCATTAAGGCCAGATTTGTGCAGTGTAAGACTGATTGTTGTCCTATGGACAGACTCTCCCACCTCAGCTGTAGTTCTCTGCAGTTCATCCAGAGTGATCATGGGCCTCTTGGCTGCATCTCTGATCAGTCTTCTCCTTGTCTGAGCTGAAAGTTTAGAGGGACGGCCAGGTCTTGGTAGATTTGCAGTGGTCTGATACTCCTTCCATTTCAAGATGATCGCTTGCACAGTGCTCCTTGGGATGTTTGAAGCTTGGGAAATCTTTTTGTATCCAAATCCGGCTTTAAACTTCTCCACAACAGTATTACGGACCTGCCTGGTGTGTTCCTTGGTCTTCATGATGCTCTCTGCGCTTTCAACAGAACCTTGAGACTATCACAGAGCAGGTGCATTTATACAGAGACTTGATTACACACAGGTGGATTCTATTTATCACCATCAGTCATTTAGGACAACATTGGATCATTCAGAGATCCTCGCTGAACTTCTGGAGTGAGTTTGCTGCACTGAAAGTAAAGGGGCCGAATAATTTTGCACACCCCACTTTTCATTTTTTTATTAGTTAAAAAAGTTTCAAAAATCCAATAGATTTCGTTCCACTTCACAATTGTGTCCCACTTGTTGGTGATTCTTCACATAAAATAAAAAATTTATATCTTTATGTTTGAAGCCTGAAATGTGGCAAAAGGTTGAAAAGTTCAAGGGGGCCGAATACTTTCGCAAGGCACTGTATGTTACAAGTGAATTAAACTTCCCCATAAAGCATAAAGTTTTTTATTACATATAATAAAATGACTAGACATTGAATTATAATATATTATAAGATATACACTTTTGTATTCATGAGACAGTCCAGTTTGCTCAGTGTGTAAAAAATAAATACGAGGGGGCATTCTCTTTACAGCATAAGTATGAACTGAGTCAAAGACATAAAACAGACAGTGAAAAGCTATACAGAGACATGGTTCTTGAAACAGCCAGCAGATTTAAATATTTTCACAATTTAAACCCCAAGAATGAATCAAAGTGGGTAATATCACCAGCATAGCTCTAAAAGTTAAACTGTTTTGAAAAGTTGCACATGTAGCAAGTTAATTTCAAGTTAGAATTTTGTCTTGTTGGTGTGAGTGTGATGGGCTAGGCTAGCACTCTGTTCACCAATCGACTGAGCAAGACTTGGAGTAGAGATACTTAGTAAGTACTCTGCTGGTTCAATCTGGGAAGGTGTGGGGTAGACACCTCACTTGTTGATAACACTTGTTGATCCCGTTGATAAAACTTGTAGATAAAACTCAGTTGTGCGGCAACTATCCTTCCTTTGCAAAAGATGAGAACAGAGAACTGCACCAATAAACTCATTTTTATGTTAATTTTCAGGATTACGTTAAACAATTTAATGATTTAAATAATTATTGTTAACTTCTCTATTTATCATTTTTACAGTATATGGCATTGTGTCTATTCCTAAGGGATTTGCCTAATTACCAGGAAAGGGAGGTATTTACCCTGGATTGTAAGTGAATGAAATGTAATAAATGACTTTGTCAATTGTTGTTATTGTTGTTATTTTAAAGCATATTGTTACTGTGTGCAGCATAGGAACCACATAAATTAAAGCTCAATTTCACATTCAAATAATTTCCACCTGACTCATTCATTTATGAATCTGTAGAACTCTGATAGATCACTGCGATATTTTTTTAGCATCTTTATGGAAGTCATGGTGTATGCTACACTTTACAAGCACTTGGGGAAATCAGTTCTCTGGCTGTGTTTCTAATAGACTTTCCATGCTGGACAAAGTTCACAGAGAGGTATTTACACAGTATTTCCATCATAGGCCTAGGATTATTTATGCTTACAAAATAGGATTTTCACTAATTTTTGAATTCTACTCTCTTTGCCCTCCTGAATACAAATAAGGGAATCTTAAGCTCACATTTAAGGGGATAGTAAAATACAGATCTCAAGTGAACAAAAGTGTATACAGTCTGCAAATAATAAGAAAATGTTGTTGCAAAAAATTGATTCGCAGAAAATACCAATGATGTGAATATAATGAAACAAAAATCATTATCAAGGTCCATGTGTGTTGAATTACTTAGTCATTACTTTCCAAAAGGTGCATTCAATCAAAGCACAAAGCTTTACATTTGTTGTATCTGTTACAGCGATGCAGTTTGTATAATTTACACTTTAATACACATACTGTTGTAGTGGTTTTGATGGGTTTACTGAGACAATTATTAATTGTAGCAGTAATCACAAGGTTGTTCGTCGGGGCTTTTAGAAAATCAATCGTCAGAACAACTAACAACG
This sequence comes from Lepisosteus oculatus, assembly GCF_040954835.1. Taxonomy (NCBI): domain Eukaryota; kingdom Metazoa; phylum Chordata; class Actinopteri; order Semionotiformes; family Lepisosteidae; genus Lepisosteus; species Lepisosteus oculatus. Next base: position 31,235,857 of record NC_090701.1, read on the forward strand.
CACACACACGGGTTCAATACACGGGATACATTTATTAATATAACTGTGCAACAAACATATACTAGTCTGCCTGGATACGAGCGGCAGACCTTACGGTGAGGGTTATCAATATACAAGGTATATAATCTCGAAGAGATGCAAACACAAAGAGATACACAACAGAATATATGTCAATATATATCGTTCGGTTACCAAATCGCTAATCAGTGTTATTACCCACTGTTACTCTAAACTCGGAAGTAAATACATTACTCATGAATTAAATTGATAACAACTTGTGTTGAGGTACAATTGAATTCTCGAGACGCAATGTAGAACATGGGGTTTACTTATCCACTGTGTTGGGATTTGGAATTCCCGGCACGAACACCAAACCAGCTGACAGGCTCTGTTGCAGCCTCTGTTGCAGCGGTTGTCCAATGGGCGTTGTGACGGCGTCCTCTGGCTAACGGCCAACCAGTCGAGGTGCAGCTCAGAGTAGGACGAGCGGAGGAATCTAACTGCGGCGCGCAGGGCAGTCGTTGCTCCGAGGGGATCTACCAGCAGTCCGGCTGGCTAGTAGAAAGTCTCTATGCACAGAGTGTGACCGCGAGTCCTCACAAGTCACTCTTTTGCCTGGGAAGAAACTGGTTCGTTCCCGGTCCAGCGCTGCTTCTGAATAAGCTATTCAGGTTGTCGACGAGGGTCCAACTGTAGGCTGCCGTTGATCAAGCGGAGCATTCACGTTGGTAGAATTCTGAGTACGTACGGGTTCCTCGGCCACGCGCTTTGAACAAAGTCCAAGTCCTTTTGCAGACAACAGCAGTTGTCACGTGATTGTCTCTGAGGATGCGCGAAAATGGCCAAGGAGAGCCCAGAACTGAGCTTGCGCTCCCTTTTTGATCAAGACCCAGATGTGTGCTGATTGGTTGAGAGTTTGGCGGGCATTGGAGACCCACGTGGTATTACCACGCCCTGCCAGTCCCTGATTGGTTGGTCAAGGTGAGATATAAGTCACTTACTCTTGACACTTAGGAATGCAGTCCAGATGTCCATTCGGCACTCCCTAGACTGATAGGCGCCAATAGATGACCATTGATCATGATAGCCAGGCTCAGCTAATTGCATCCCCGTCTGGGAGCTTGTTTCTTATCACAAGAAAACACTCTTAAATCAGCTTGCATGAATTCTTTCTCTGTGGCTGCACCACAGAGATGGAGGGTGAGATGGGGCCTCTTTTAGGAGCATACCAACGCTTAATTCTGTCTTATTAACAAGCATTGCCGCTACACTGTAATACATTGTGCTATTTTTTATGTATTGTCTGTATGATTGTGTATATGATTACACAGCCCATCATTTAGAAAATGGTTTGGAATATTTCAATGTCGGATTTAGCACTCTCTGAAAAAGACACAGAAAGCAAACACCAGCCTGTCACATAGAGTAGCCTAACATAAAATGATCAAATGATCATGTCATTCAATGTATAGATTACACACTGTGCATGAAAATGAGATATATTCTGTATAATATATATATGCCTTAATCATGTGATATTAATGGGGTGCTTTGTGTGTAGTTATGTTCTTGCATGCTATATTGAATTTAAAATATAAGAAAGGGTAGAAATGAGAGGAGGCAATTCATCCCATCTAGCTCCTACAGTATATCTAGATTGGGTACTCATAGCAAGTGATATATTTCTGTATATACAGATAAATATACTATCTTTGAAGTTTCCATTTTTTCAGAAAAAAACACCAAATATAAGCTTGCATTGTGTTCTAAATGTAGTGCTTGCAATAAAATCTACAGTATATTTTTGCTTTTTACTTTTTCACACACAGCAAATACTGTACATCCCTTTTGTTGCTCAAGTTGTTGTTCTCTTATCTCTGCCTATAAAGCAACCAGATTTAAATGATGTCTGTCTCTCTATGTCTAAATTAGAAGTTTTACTGAATGACAGAAGTTGATTGGAAGATGGGATCATTGAGTGAGAGGTCTCTTATAAATGAGGATCTCTGAGTTAATTGGATGTTCAGCCCCAGGTAAGAGACATATAATTTACATGACCTTTTCCGGGAACTGATATATTAGGTGAAGATGCACAAATTAATTATTAATGATCAGATATGTTGTTTGAAAAATATTGATACATTTCTGTGTCCATTAAGCTCATTATCTAAAGTACAAGGTCATTATTCTACTTATCTTTAGGTAAAACTGCAAAATAATGTATATATTCTAATATTATTTCTTGAACTTTACAGTAGTCACGCCAACAGGGGAGAGGTTTATAACAAACCTGAACATTTTTCAGTTTTGTTGTTCAATGTTCCTTAACTAGAGATAATGAAGGACAGAATCAGTAAGCCAAAATATAAACTTACAGTATTGCAAAGCATCCAAAACTGCAGTTTAATTGGATCATGAGCAAAATTTCACAGAGGACGGTTATGAATAAGTTTCACTTTATTCAGCCCTACAAGTTAACAGGAGAAATCATTTACAGTAAGTATTTTCAGCCAAACACAAAGATTATGGCCAAACCACATGACCAATTACTGTACCTTGTCATGAACAGTTTTATCCTGGATATGATATAACATGATCCATGAAAGAGGGTGGAAAAAAGTAATAATCTGAACAATAACAATTAAGTTCCGACAGCTTTGTTGCTAGGCACCTTAAAAAGAGGTCATGCAAAGTGTTATACTCTATTATATTAACAAAAAAATGAAAAAATGGTGATCGCAACGCAACTCTCACTGCTACTTCCACTTTTCCACTGCTTCGAAAAACAATGATGAACAAGAAAAAGAGGAAGACAAAGAAAAGAAAAGGGTGTTGGGTATACTGGAAGCTTTAAGCCTTTATTTGAAAATGATTTATATATTATACAGTACATATACTGTATGTCATGCGTCTTCTATTATGTCTTTTGATTCCACATTCATTTTTAAAGTCTCCCTCGGGGCGAGTCGCACAACAGATCTGATAAGAACAAAGATTTAGTCTTAGCTTTTTTAGCACTTTTCCGTGGCCCTGTCAAACCTTTCACACCATCATGATGTCAAATCAATTTACCAAAGCTTGGATCTCTTTCAGGAGCTGTGGGGGGGGGGTGAAATGGCAGTAGTACTAGTGAAACTGGTGCTTCATGTCTGGATTGAACAGATTTACCCATTGTAAAACATGTTGTTTCACCACAGAGGCTCCTCTGAGCCCACTTGACAACTCGGTGTTACGTAAACTGGTTCTATAACCTGAACCTTAGAATGGTGTCAAACAATCTAATGTCTGAAGGGGATAAAAGATAATAGTGATCAAAGGTTTCTTTTCTAAATCTATGTATACCTTACCTAGAATGTAGCGAATTATTATCAAGATTTCATAACAGCAACAATCATTTATTTCTCTTTTGTTACTAATTTAAACCAATTCAGAGAAATATCATATTTTACAAATCTAAAATGCAAATGGTTATACAGTATGCATTGTTACAGTATATCTCATGTGTTATATGTTATAACATTGTTACATTGTTATATGCTATATGTATATTTGTATATGTTGGAAAGGGGGTCTGCTGAATTTCATAACGCATTTTCAGTTACTAGCTTGATAACCCTATTCTGAAGGTTTGAAAAAGAGAATGGAACAAAATGGACTGGATCTTGAAAAAAAGTAAATGGGGTGAAAGATACAGAAAATCAAAGGAATTCTAATTATTTACTTACGTTAATTATCCTCACTGTGAAATCATTAAAACAGTCATAATAAAGCATACATATTTAGTGACTAGTCCACGTACTGTACTGTATGTCTTCTTGTATTTATATTGTGCAATATTATACTTAAGCTTGTGCTGTGAGAGAGTGTTTCTTTCCAATCAGGCTTGAAACCAGATTCTGTCCTGGTAATCTGAATCCTGAAAGAGTATCAGGTTAAGATTTGTATTGTTATAAGAGAGTTTGCTGTCTTATTTATTCAGAAACTTTGATTTCAAATCTGCAGGGTAAGTATGTCTCTTCTATTTTAGCAATGCTTTTGTATGGAATAGGGAATTTGGCTCCGATTCATTTGTGAGCATCTGTTTAGAGAGGGAGATTTAGTTCTGATTAAGATCTATTTTGTTCTCTCTTTTTGAAGTGTTAAGGTGTTTTCTGAAGGTAAAGCCCTGGAACTCAAATCCATATAATAAATCTGAAGCATCCATAGATTAAATTATTCAGGGACAAATCTTAAAATTTAAATAAAGAGCTCATGTATAATATGTTTAATGTAGTAGTAAGTGAATGTGAAAATGCACAAATTTTAATATTACACTAAAAAGAATTGTCAGCAGTTGGAGTTTATCAAAGAAGAATGTCAGGACATAATTTATGATATAGATCACTGGGCTTCACTACATTTAATTTAAAACAAAAGTTTGGTAAGAGTTCAACACCTAAACAAACCCTCTTTTGATTACCTACAGTATGTATAAATATCATGTTTCTTGCTTCCTTTCTTATACTTTTCAATTTCAATTTCACATTTGGAATTTACTCTTACCATACTAACTCCATTTGATCTGAAAGTGAAACCAAATTGAAAGCAAAACTACAGCTAAGGGTTCCTCAGAATACCTAGCACTGAACTTTTCATTCACATTAGTTTTTTTGGGAAGCAAAAACTCTGGAAAAAAAATATAATTTTATCTTGCAGGTAAATTGTACTATAAAATTTAAACTGTTTATCTAATTATCATCATATCGGTTCTTGTAAAAAACACAGGTTTTAATGCAGTGCAATTACAAACAAAAAACATGCATTATGGAGAGAAAAGTCAATTAAATGGAGGAGTTTCAGTGTTTATCTGATTCAATCCACAATAGGGTCTCTTTTGCAGCACAATAAATCATTTGACAAAAGCAGATTTTCGTGGGTTTAGATTTCATCAGGAAAGCACAGTGCAAGTCCTTTTGTGGAATGTAAGAGCTATTTGATCGAGCTACGCTTCTAACTGCCTAGGCTATTGAATTCCAGAGGACATTTCTGCACATGGAATAATAATAAGAGGAAAAAACATTTATTCCCGTTGTTTATAACTTACGTTGTATAATCATCCATGGGGATGTATGCATGAAAGGATTTGTCAACTAATAGAATCTGGATATAACCCTGTAATTCTGAACTACTGTGCAAACTGACTAGCTGCAAGAGGGATAAGGGACCCCGATTTCCATGTATTCCCTATATTTGGGAAGTCTGCCATCCTGTACTTTTTCTGCAATTTTACCTCATGTTGCCTAGTCCTTAGATTACCTTGCTTTACTAAACTGGATAATTAATAGTCTTAATTAACACCTGCCCATTACATGGCACACACAGACACACACACACACTAATATCAGGGCCAATTTTATTGGAGGAAATTAACCTGGAGAAAACCTACACGAATGGGGAGAACACACAAGGGTCATGCATATAGTATTCCAGGAACTGAACCCAGAGCCCCAGCACGGCAAAGCAACAATACTAACCACTGCACCACCATGCTCCCCTTGTTTAGCTAAATACTGTATATATTGAAAACCTCTTTAGTACATTCAGAAAAGTACTACATATTGCTTTTAATAAAAGTCACATAATCATTTAATGCTTTTTCTGAGTTGTCATAGTATATATCTACTTTCATATTTCAGTGCTGACATACTGTAGAAGACATTGGCTTAGCTCCACCACACATTAATGACATATTGCTGCCCTGCACTCTTTCACATGACCCTTAAGAAGGAGATATTGGAGACCACGCTTGTGAATGTTTTTCAAGCTGTGTTTTAAGACTATGGCAGGCATTATTGTAACCTATTGGAGAATAGAGGTCAGCTGCAAAAAAAAAAACAATAACATGAATCTCAATAAATTCTCTACTCAGAGAAATTGCTGGGTTTTTTTTAGGAATTGCTGTCATGATATTTTCACCTGTTGCTTTTTGTAATAATGTTTCTTTCTGGCTTTATGTTACTGTACCTTGCTCCTTGCACTGTCATAAATGTCTCTTTACTTAATAAATGTTTTAATTTAGGACTTTGTGACCAGGTTCTAGTTGTCCTATGGAGGCCTAAAGAAGGAGTATTAATTAAGATCAGACAACTGATAAGAGTGAATGATTTATCTATTTTGCTCATCGCAATTTTTTAAAATAAAATATTGGCCTTTAAGCCAAAAATGAAGAGAAGGCCTGATTTTTTTTTCAGTATTATCTTAGTAGTATTATTTACTATCACTTTAAATATAGAAAATCTTTTTCCCTCCTCCTGTGTAAAGTGCTTTGATATCTTTTGGGATTAAATGCCTATCTAAATGCAATAAATGATATTGATTAATTAGTGATTCTTTTTTCAGCCATTACTGAGGGAGTCTGGCTTAATTGCTTATGTTCCACATATCATTATTCACTTAGTGATTAAGCTAAAAGAAAGAATTGGCCTAGGGGTAATAATAAAGAGTTAAATAAATTAAAGTATTTTTTTTAAATAAATAAATATACAGTACTCACTCTGGGTTCCTCATTTGCAATTCCTCGCTTGACCGCCTGATGCAAAACAAAGACCACAACTTCTATCAGCATCAGAAACTACCAGAGGACTGGCACAATGCTTGTGGCAGCTTTTTTTGTGCTATCAATATGCTGCACTAAATGTACTACAAATCACTAGTCCTTTGCCCCCAAATAAGCATTGCCAATTTGTGACTGTAGCCCATAAAAAAGTCTTAAAAGTCAAGCAGGCAAAGGTTAGGAGAAATCCTTAGAAACAAAAATTGTAAGAAAACAGTTTTCTTTTGGTAGACCAGTACTGTAGGTGGAACCAGAATTTCCAAAGCATATGGGGACTCAGTGCTAAAGGAAGTGCCATCATTTGGATAAGACGCTGAGCTGAATTCCTGACTTCTTGGTCATTAAAGATTGTATGACATTGTTCTTATGAGTAATGGTATTAATGCTAAAGTCCACGTTAAATTTCACTGTGGTCTAGCAGACCTCAGTGAAACAGTCCTCTTAAAAATTGCCCTTTAATTCAGCTGGTGGAACAATTTCTCACTTCTTCATTTGATCTGAGGCTGATAGCACATAATGGTTGCTGCACATTACTGAGGTGGATGCTTCACTTCTGTGGTGTTTTAAGTGGGTCTCCTCCTACTGTACGGTAAGTGTAACGTGCTTTGGGATTCCTTGGGATGCAAGGTTCTGAGTAAATGAAAAGGAATCATTATTGATTATTGATAATTATTGATTCCTTTATCATTATTTATTATTATACTGTATATGAATGTATATGAATGTGGTAACTTTCACATTATTACATTATTTATACTTACAATATATACATAATAAGTCTCACATATTCTGATGCTCTGAAACTGCAGAAATAACTACTGCACTAGAAATTTACATTAAGAAGACAAATGAAAACAATTACACAAATTACTGCTAAATGAACAACACATAAGAAAGAAAGGTTGTGAAAAAGAGGTGGTCATTTGGCTCATCTAGCAAGTCTGGTTATTAGTAGCTAATTTATGCAATGCACTCATCCAGCTATTTCTGGATAGAATCCAGTCTTTAAAACATTGCCTGATATCTTGTTCTAGACACCCACAATCCTTTGCATAAAATATCATCTCCTATTTTCTGTCAATTTCTTTCTTCATGAAATACTGAGTGAAATATTAAAGACATCTGCAATTACCTTTTCATCATCTCCATTATTATTTGTGAGACATTTTTCTTTACTGAACTACTCTTCTTTTGCTGTTGTAGTACTGATAAAATGTATTTATTGTAACCTCCACCTCAGTATCCTTTTCTGTCTTTTTCTTGGTTTTTCTGGTACCCTTTGTTCTGCACATTACAGCCATTTACTTTAACTGGATCATTTTAAATAATTTCTTTCTCCTTCTATTTTTCTAAATTGATTTATTTAGACTTGAGTGAACTGCATTTGTATTTTACAGTGCTTGATTTACTTTCTCTTGGGATGAATCTATTCTGTGCTTCAAGTAGAATGCCTTTCAAAGAATTGCTATTCATTTTCTGATTTAAATTCTGCCTTACCCCATCCTGCTTCTTTTAAACTTGTCTCTTTCCTTTGTTGTCTGTTTTGCTAAAATTGCTTTACTGAAATTGTTAACCTTTGCTTTGGATTCTACCCTCAAAATATAACATATTACAATCACAATTCCCTTTGTTTTACTTATTCTGTCATGATTGCTTAAAAAAGACTAAAGCGATACAATAATTCCTGCTAGTTGGATTTTCTGCCAAGCTGAGCGAGAATGTTATCCATTGCCATGTCTACCAGTTTCAGTTTCATGGTTTAATGTTTTTTTCCAACCAACATGAGGAAAAATTATTATACACACCAACATGAGGAAAATTATTATCTCCAATGATAAACACTTCTTCCTTTGATGGAAGCTCTGGAGGCATGACAACATCCAAACCACATTCATCCCAGCTGTTCTAAATCATAATTATTCCTGACTTAGTTTCTCAAAAGGATATATATCATAAAAAAATCTTTCTCTTTCCTCATGCTTCCTTCCATCACCCCATCTCTATCTTTCCAGCCACCCCTTGGTTAACATCTCACTCTGCATGTCCTAGTCCTGCAGTCAGGGACTGGCCCTCAGCCAAGTGGATTAAGACAACCCTCACTGTAACTAAATACACCATTAAGTATCCTTAAACTTCTAATTCCTAGGAATCATTTTCCTCCATAATTGTATTTTGTGGTTTGTAACAAAAGTCCTGTATCTGCTAAACGCTCACATTATTACGGTTCAGAATTATTTAAAATAAAAAAAAGATTACATGTAGGGTGACTAATGGCCTGTATAGTGAATCTCAGTTTTGCTGAAGACAATTTATTGATGCTTTTGCCATTATTGCACACACATTCTATTTAACGTTATTGGTTATTCTGTATAATTTAGGGCAGCACTTTGGCTCAGTGGCTAGCATTGCTGTCTCACAGTACTGGGGCCCTGAATTCATCCTTGAGTACAACCTGTGTGGTGGTTGTATGTTCATGTTCATGTGGGTTTCCTCCAGGTGCTCCAGTTTCCTCCCCCAGTTCAAAGACATAGTGATAGGTTAATTTTCTTCTGTAAATTTGGCCCTGATGTTAGTGAGTCTGTGAGTCTGTGATGGACTGGCATCCCTCCCAAGGTGTATCCTGCCTTGTGCTTGTTGTTGCCAATTTAGGCTATGGCATTCTCCTAGCCATGTACTGATTAAAGCGGTTTTGAAAATGGATGGATGATCATGTAATTTACCTTTGAGTTTGTACTTGTTTTCAATCCTTTTGTATGCTTTGTCTGCAATGTATTTTTACAACATCATCTGTTTAACAATAATGAAGGAGAAAATTATTCTGAATGTCTACAAATGTGGTCTGCATTTGGTCTGCAGACCTTTAAGTATGCTTAACAAAATATAAATCAAATGTGAACCATTTATCAAATGTATTTGATGTGTTGTGACATCTGGAGTAAAAAAAACTCTAGGTACTTTCTTGACTTGCAAAAGGGCCATACCTGCTTATAATATAGGCATAACTTTTAACTTAATCCTGCACATAAGAGGTGTAGGCACAACCTGCTTGAGCAGAGACCACTGTAGATCTTTATTGGTCTGCTTCCTACCTAGTACAATTCTCATAGCATTTATGTGTACTAAGGAGAAGGTCAAAATTCTTCATTTTTTGCTCATTACAAAAATAACTTAATCACAAAGAAAAGGATATATTTTCACAGAATCTACAGAATATAATCCACAAAAAATATAAAAATTAAAACAAGATATGCAAGATAACATAGGGAAATATGAACTATATTAAGCACCTTGTGATGTAGGGGTCAAAAGTTAGAATAGGGGGTATTCACAGAGAGATTTTGTTTCTCTGACCCATTAACCCACCCCCTAAGCTAATTTCTAATGCACAAACTGTGCCAGAATGTAGTTAGATTATTAATAGCCTGGCTTTGAACAGCTCTAATTCCATTGATCAAACGCTGTTGTTATCCACTAGCTTAGTAATGTTTCTTTTCTAAGCAGCTGACTGGCCTGAGTATATTTGACAGGGTATAGATATATAACACTGCTATAAATCAGTGCTATGTGACAGAACCAAAGGCATTTGTCACTTCAAAGCATTTATCATCTTTTTGACCAGCCTGAGCCCACTGTCTTCTTTAAGACTGCAAAAGCTACATTGGTGAAAAGCAGAAATTTAAACTCCAGAAAACTCCAGGAAATATGAATTTACCAGCTACCAGAATTTGTTTTTTTAAATATGAACAGATTTGGAAAAAAAACATTTAAACCTTTTCTTCATCATCTTAAAATTATTATTCTTTGACATATCAACAATTAGGTGTTATTTTATGGTTTAAAACAAGTAGAAGTTCTTGGAATCTTTTTTGCAACTTAGTATAATAATTATTCAGGGACACAAAGTATATACCTTTGGAGTAGGGTTTATAAAACATCTGAATCCTCTCAAATATTCCACTGTCTTACTGTCTTGCAAGTATGTCCTCAGTTATTTATTACATTTTCTTAGAAATTAATTTCAAAAGACAGAGCTATATATTTTGGAAAAAAGAGAAATAAAAGACGTGCTTGTTTATGTAGAGTATTTATTTGTATATTTATAATGGATTTCCATATTTGTATACAGATGCAGCCATACAAAGTGAGCGGTACAGACACGTACCGCAGGTAATTGGCTGCGGTATCGCGTATCATGATGCATTATGACGCGGTGCGTGATTGGTTGACCGACAGGGGCACTCGTGGTCCGTTGGTCTGTCGTAGAAAGACTTACTGTAAACGTCTTTACTGTGCCCATTGTAGATATTGACTTTTACAACTGAGGGGGAAATCTTAGTAGCTGAGCATAAAAAGAATAGGAGCATACTGTAAAGCGTGTGAAGGCCATAAACGATATTAATTTTGGAACATAAACATACAGTATATAGCTGGTCTTGGTACTTTAAAGAAAAAATACACACCAGTATTCCATTTCTCCCTAAACATTTTAAGCTTCGAAGTCTGTAACTAACGTGAAACCGGAGTCAACAAGCGTACTTTTAGAATTTGATTAAAAGGGAATATAATATGGAATCGCGTATCTAAAGAATTTAATAACAGTATGATTATATTCGTGTGCTGCGACAGGGCTGTGTAGGGCTGTTTCGCCTGCCTGTTCATGCGAGCTGTCTTGTAGCCTACTGGTCTAGGTGCGTGACTAACAACGCACAGGTTGTGTGTTTGAATCCAGCTGGTGCTGAACTTTTCTTTTAACAAACATTTCTTCGAAAAAATAGAATAGCGATATTATGGACAATCAATTGACTTTTATATTTCAAAATATCGCAACATGATCGATTCTAAGTCATTTTTGATAACAATGAATAGTCACCTTCTTCCCTTCTGGCAGCGGTTCCTGCTTCTATTGTGTGTGTGTACAACAGAGTAAATTTTTATAGAGAAATGGAGGCTGGACAGTATGCGTTACAATATAAACATTTATATTGATTTAAATCGTGTTCTTATTTAAATCGCAAACGCGTGTTTAATTATGTGTTTTTTAATCATAATCAGGCTAATGCATTTCTACATTTTCTGTATGAACCAGCTTAGAGGTTCATACAGAAAGACAGCTTGTGTTTAAATTGAGTGTAAGGTAATTTATGCTTCTAAAGTCATGGTCAGCATTTATTATTGTACTGTGCTGTTAACTTTTTCTGTGCCCAGTCATATTATTTTATAGCGTTTTTATTGCGTTATTAAATCCGGTGGCGCTGTGTGTTAGTTTCCTGACTCCCATGTCACATGGTCTGTGATTGAAACCTATGGAACTATGACTTTATTTTTTAACAAACATTTCTTTGAAAAAATGAAACGTTTCCCTTGGTCAGAGATTAAATAAAACCTCACTCGCACCAAACAAATTTATATTTCTAAATATCACGACATGATCGAATTTAAGTCTTTTTAATAACAATGAATAGTCACCTATGCGTTACAAAATATACATTTATATTGATTTGAATCGCGTTTTGATTTAAATCGTAAACGTGTGTTTAAATATATGTGTTTAAAGGCGATATACTGTATAAAAGCGCTGATTCCTATGGAGTGTGTCCGCCGGGGATTCAAAAAAATTATTTTAAATAGGCTGATAAAGCTTAGACTACTGTAACTGTATTCTAGGCTCTATTACAACAGAACATTGGACAATGCAACGTAAATTGCAGAAATGCACTTGGAATCTGCCCAAGCCCTCCTACAAAAATTATTTAAACTGCGACACTGATCATTCATCTCTAAATAAACTTTATTTTATATAGTGTTTTAAGCGAATAGGTAATTAGATTGCTCATAAACTTAATTGCTTTTTCTACATAAACACAGCGTGATTGCTCGTATTATTATAAACTTTCTTGGAAAAATGTATTTTATGTAAACCATGTTTGCTATTAATTCATTTAGGGCTAAAATACGTTCATTGTCTTCCAATCGAGTCGAGTTGACATTGGAAGCTTGCCACACCCAGACTGTTAAACCAACGCATTAGCACGTCAAAGCCCATTGAGGGCATTGAGCCAGTATTGGCTTTAGTATTCCCCCCCTCTCCCCCCAATTCAATTCAATTCAATTCAATTCAAGGTGTTTTATTTGCATGACAGATGGGTACAAGCAGTGTTGGGTATGTATATTGTAACGCTTACTGCCGACAGGCACTGTGTAAGACCCGGCGTACCAGAGCAGCGCACCGAGGGAGCGTCTGCATTTGTAACTTAGTTTTTAAAATTAGTCAAGCAATATGAAGCATCTCCTTTTACTTTTAACTCCCTTAAATACATTGAGCACAGCTTTCTCACCACTTAAGATTGCTTTTGATTCCATCCTTACAAGGGAAATCTTCTGCCCCTTATGCAAAACCAAACCCTCCTCCCATCCCAGTTTACCCTCTTTATCATCCTCAAAATCTACCTCGATTTTCGACTTAAAGCATTACTGCTTACTGGGTTTTTGAGGGGGAGGTGTCTTTCTCTGGAAATCTCGCCTGCCTCCACTACTCAACCCCCTCCCTCCCGGAGTGCTGGCTGTGACCACCCCTTTTGAAATCAGAAAAAGTTAACAGCACAGTACAATAATAAATGCTGACCATGACTTTAGAAGCATAAATTACCTTACACTCAATTTAAACACAAGCTGTCTTTCTGTATGAACCTCTAAGCTGGTTCATACAGAAAATGTAGAAATGCATTAGCCTGATTATGATTTCCCAGGAGGTCTCCCATCCAGGTACTCACACCTGCTTAGCTTCAGTGGGTTGCCAGTTGTGAGTTGCAGGGTGATATGGCTGCTGGCTGGTCTACTAGTAACTCATAGCCATTCACAACAGCTGTTCACAAAGCACTTCAGTGTTCTGCCAGGCTTTTGTGGTGAAATAGAATAGAATGAATATGAGTCATACCTCTGTACTTCCAAAGCAATTAATTTATCCAAAGTTTATGGATACGGTTGAACATTACACATAACAATTCACACAGCTTGCTGAGTAGGGATTTTGCCTATTAGCAGAATTTCTTGACACTTCAGCAAGAAGATTAGGTCACAAGCAAAGATGTGCCTGTGTCTTTTTTCAGGCCACAACATGTAACATTGAACAAAAGTTTTCAATCTTCAATTTCTCTAGTATATGTCCAGAAGTTAAATTTTGGAGGAATTTCATTGAAATAAAATAATCTCAATACTCTACATTAGAAAGCTAATGTCTCCAAATGCAGAAGACTGATGTGTCCTTTAATGTGAAAACATTTGTTTTGTACTGTACCCATCTTCAAAATAAAATCTCATACTTCTGACAAAAATGATAAGCAGTTACAGTAGCTTTATACTGTACCTTGTATTGTCTGCAGCAGCAATTTCAGTGAACCATCTGCCGCCATATCATATCTCGTGCTTCATGCATGAAACACACATTTGCATGTTACCTCAAACTCACATGCTCAACCATTTAAATCTCTCATAAATTCATCCAGGCTTTCTCCTGCTCAAAGGAAAAAAAAAGTTGTGACAGATAACTAAAAGCAACAAACCCTTGCAAGGTTATTAAACACTTTATAATTTTAAAGTGCACAATCTCTGAAGTTCCCTTTAACTTCAAAATAACCTATAGTCATTACAGAGTGTGGAACGGTCCTGGTACTGCCCTGATATAATACTTAGCATACCTATCAAACAGAATTACCAACTGTCTGCCTGGTTTTTGTGCACTTGCTAGTTTCCAATAAATAAATATATAAAACTATTGTTTATAGATTTGAGAGAACAAGTGTAGGTTTTAATGATATACAGTATGTGTATGTGAGAATTTTTATATGCTGTACACAATCCTTTGCCGGTAATTAATAATAAATTATTGTTATAGTTCTGTCACTTGCAAAAGTGAAAGTTGAAAAAGATGTCTGGCACTTGTGTGAAGTACTTACAGTATGAGTGTAGTACAATGTCTGAGGTAGGCATGAATGACTCAGCCATGGTGTTACCAAATTATGGAATTTGTTTTGTTCTTAAAGGGTCGCTTTCATGAAGATATGTTGCAGATGAAGAGCTCTTCCTTGCTCAGAAAGACAGGAGCGGTAAACTATGAGCTCTACTTGCCACTTACAATACCAACAGTACCAGCTAACTTTAGTAGTGACATTTTCATGGATCTTTTTAACAATAAAATTTACAACATCAGACTTCAGACACAATTAAACAGGCCTCAAAAAAGCTCAGTATTTTCTCTCTTGGCCTGACTTTTTTAATGTCTGAGTGTTAGAATCCATGTTGTTGCTGGTAAGGGAACGGTAGGTGCTGTGATTGACACAGTCAAAGCCTTGTACAGAGATACCATTGTAGCTGTTTGACAGTATTTTAGATGCCCTTAGTTAAAAGCATGGGAGGAAGTACTGCCAAGGGGAGGGGGGGGAGCAAGGATTTTTTCTTTGAGTTTGTGAGGTTATTTTTTGTTATATTGTGTTTCAGAAAGCAAGAAAATAAAATTTACTGTATGATAAAAAGAGAAAGAGCTGGAGTAGATCCTCAGATCAGTTTGCTACCAGCAATCAAACAAAAAAATGGAAAGAATTGTCTCCTCCTGATTGGAACCTTTCTTACTGTCTTATAATTTATCAGGCTACCTTTTAATTTCCACTGAGAGAAGGAAGTCACTTGTCATGCAGCTATTTTATTCTTCATTGCACAATATGCTCTAAGTTAGCAAATGAAACATGAACACTTATTGAAATAAATCAAGAATACGATTAACATGAATGTATAAACATCCAAACTATACTTTATCACATTTAATTATTGGGTTAGCTTTTTATTGAGCCGAAATGTTATAAATGTGTGAACGTCTGTAAAATGGAAATATTTATATTTTTCTCTTTTCTGTTACCTGCCTGACAGCATTTTGTATGCCATTCTGTACATTACTGGAAAATATTAGACCCAACCTAAAGAATTCATGGGGGTAGTGGGACACAGTACTGCAAAGAGTCTCCTAAACGGACAGAGCTATTAGTACTTATGTGTTTGAGTCTGGAGAATATAGTAAACTCTAAACATTAAGGGAATGCATGGAATCGGAAAATATAAATTGCATAGTACACAAGACTTAACTGGTTTTATTCTAGGAAAGCAGACAAGACTGAGTCATGGGACTCAGAGGATCCAAGGCTAGACTGAGTATAATAGGCTTCGGGCTTCTATTGTGACATCTACTGTAAATTACAGAAATGTTAAAAGTAAACAAAATAAAGTAACTAAAATGTGGTCTGAAATCACCCCTTTAGACACCCCTTTTACTTCACTGGTGTCAGATATGAAAGGCAATAGTCTCCCGTTCTGTCTGCTGTGTGTTCCAGCAGAGGGACTCCCTGTAGCTGAAAGGGGCAGAGTAACGTGCATGCCCTCTAGTACAGTTTACACGTGCATGACTTTAAAAGCTAGCAAGACAGGTTTTGATTCACATTAGCTGGCGAGCCTTGTTAAAAAAACTAATGATAATGTAACATGCCTCTGTTCATGAACAAAGTTATACTGAGATTTCCTAAGATACGCGATTAAAAAATAAATAAATAAAAATTTGAATCTCCTGCTGAACACATTCCATAAGAATCAGCGGTTTTACAGTATATATCGCCTTAAAGGTGGCTTCTCAAAACGCTTTACGGGATAAAAACAACCAGAACAGCAGCAACAACAATATTGTATTTCATTGCACTTTGAAAACCAAGTAATAACTTAACTATACAGTACGTGCAAACGTTTCGTATGTTGCTGTCGTGAATGCCTGCGTACCCATAAGTATCTTATTTGCCTTGAGTCTGTCTACAGTATCTCTGTCCCACTACCCCCCTCTCTCCCTCAATTCAATTCAATTCAATTTAAGGTGTTTTATTTGCATGACAGATGGGTACAATTCTTGTTGGGAATGTATACTTTGATATTTACACCCGGCGCGGCACCAAGGGAGCGTCTGCATTTATAACTTGGTTTTTAAAATTAGTCAAGCAATATGAAGCATCTCCTTTTACTTTTAAGTCCCTTAAATACATTGAGCACAGCTTTCTCACCATCCTTACACAAAGCAGAAACTTTCCAATGACTCACAGTACAAGTGGAAAGATTACAGATTTTAATCATCTTTAATTTTGTCTTTAATTTTGCCTGTGGAGTGTATCTTATTAAGCTCTAAATTGCATTTTGAGCGCGGTTTTTGACTTTTTTTAAATTGCATTTTGGGCGCGGACAGCACATACAAGGGTTAATGAACTGCGCCAAGAAATTTAAAATAGTATTCTGTAACGCAACAGGGGCTCAGGCGGGCGCCCTTGCCGCATTAGGTCGGCCCCTGCACCGTCCGGGGCTCGAACCCGGGACTTCCGCGTCTCTCTGCAGCGACCTAGCCCCGTGAGCCAAAGAGAGATCTCTCCACAGCCCAGTAGCCGTGGTCCTGCTATCACAGGGAAGGGCGGTGACGTCACCCACTCTGGTACGCCGGCTCTTACACCCAGTGCTTGTCGGCCGTAAGCGTTACAATTCTTTAGGTGTGAGGGTAGGAGTGGACCGCAGCAGGCATAATCAGCAAACCAGGAAAACAAAGAACAGGACAGGTGAGATGTGTATCCAGAAAGCGAGTGATCAGAAAAAGGAAATGGAAAACGCAGAAAAAGGAAACGCTTTACAGGATAAAAACAATAACGACAGTAGTGGCTGGGCAAATGATTTTTTTTAGCGAAATACAAAATGAGATACTGTATAATGATGCGCATGAACAAAGGTATACTGCAATTTTCCTTAGATACGCGATTAATGCTTCGTAGGAGGAGGCGCTCTTTTCCTCTTGTCTAACAGTCTGTCCACAAACAAAACATTCCTGTTAGACAAGAGGAATTGAAAAAAAAACAATTTTGTCAATGAAAACCGGTGTGTGTGTCTCTCTCTGCTGGATGTCCCTCTCACAAACTGCTGAATGAATAAAATAATTGTATTGAAAACGCGTTTGCGATTGTCTGGTATTTAATTAGGTCCCTTTTAACTGTTTTTCGATCCACTGTATTGCTTTGAGATGCCACTTTTAAAGGCGATATGTAAAATAAAGTTTTTTTATTATTGTTATAGAGAAACATGATCAGATTTTCCCTGGTTCAGAAAAAAGATCTAAAGTGCTACACATAACTTTCTTAATTCGATGTATTTAAAGCCATGAACTACTGTAGGTGTCACATAACATTCAGAAATACAATCACGTATTTGACAAATAAAAACGATTACAATCTAATCCTTCCACGTTTGATCCCCAAATCCCAAGAAATATAAATCTTGACGGGTAGAAAGCTATGCTGAAAGTTTATTAAGATACTTAGAAGACAAAGATACTGTATCATTTTATGTTGCATTAGCCTGATTATGATTAAAAAACACATATAATTAAACACGCGTTTGCGATTTAAATCAGAACACGATTTAAATCAATATAAATGTTTATATTGTAACGCATACTGTCCAGCCTCCTTTTCTCTATAAAAATTTACTCTGTTGCACACACACACACAATAGAAGCAGGAACCGCTGCCAGAAGGGAAGAAGGTGACTATTCATTGTTATCAAAAATGACTTAGAATCGATCATGTTGCGATATTTTGAAATATAAAAGTCAATTGATTGTCCATAATATCGCTATTCTATTTTTTCGAAGAAATGTTTGTTAAAAGAAAAGTCCAGCACCAACTGGATTCGAACACACAACCTGCCAGTTGGTAGTTACACACGTAGACCAGTAGACTACAAGACAGCTCACATGAACAGGCAGGCGAAACAGCCCTACACAGCCCTGTCGCAGCACACGAATACTGTTATTAAATTCTTTAGATACGCAATTCCATATTATATTAGCAGAAAAGCTTAAAACTACCACTTTTTCACACGCTATTTCACATGCTAGTTAAATACTTCGATGCTTAAAATCGTTAGGGAGAAATGGAATACCGGTGTGTATTTTTCCTTTAAAGTGCCGATTCCTGGAATCTGACTGGCTGACACCCCTCTGAAGTGGTTCCATAAAATCTGGTATACGGAAAAGAAAGCGTTGATAAATACAAGTGTCTTTTAATACACTCTTTGCTGTGCTCTTGAGGATCCTTGTGATATTTTAAGCTCTAGTTGAATGATAAGTGTCGCATTTTAAATCATTTTTGTAGTTAGAAATTATGAAACGCCCTGTTAAAAGCAAGGGAGTTTTTATGCCCGTTGAAGTAAAACAAAATGCCTGACAAAGTATGGCTTGGACAGATTCCAAGTTCTTGTACAAATGTGCTAAAGAAATTATACTTTGAGTATACAGCTTGTCCGAAGTCATCCATTATTAATACTATTAGTAATATCTTCAGTAAAGGCTTTGATGCATAAATATTTCTGATAAAGGTAGGTTGTGTACTTTTGTCCAACTGAGCAATCTTGCTTTCATAAAATATACCAACATTTTAATGACTGATGATTAACATGCTGTAATACACAGTTCAAAATTAAAGGCTCAAATGCTGTACATGAGAGGTTAAGCTCCCCCTGGCGGTTTTACAAGGCGACGCTGGATAGTTAACCACGTGACACCACGTTAGCTGCGTGATACCGCGTGATACTGCGACACGCCCACCGGGGTATGCCGCAAAATACCTCACCCATTTTGAATGGCTGCATCTGTATACTGTAAAAAAAACTCATAATAGGCATTAATTCAGTATGTTTAGTATTTTGTGCTTTTCTACTGCTGTTCCAGATTAGATGACCTGTAGATGATCAGATATATTGATTTTTTTTATTCCTTCCCTTAGAGAAACCTTTTGTATAACTACATTAAACACAGTACATGCATTAAATACAGCTGAGCTATTGTCAATGTCTAAAGCACTGATTTATTAATGAATAAATTACATACTGTAAATGCTGGGATTAAGAACCATTGGGGTTTTGGTCTATTGGCCAAAAAACAATCAATCTTACCTTACCATTTTAAACATAAGAAACTGAAATGCTCTTGTAAATTTTAATGAGCTTTTGAATCCTTAAGCGTAAGACATCTGAAGAACTTGCAGGCCTATAACAGATACCACTACATCAATAGAGGGTTTAATGAAATGATAGCACAGTGTGTATGCTTCATAAATTTTAAACAGCGTCAAATATTTTTATTTTCACTTTGTCAAATAAGAGTCAGGAACCAAATTTATTTAACTTGAAATGTAACACAGAGAATATGTCACACCCTCTGCAGCCAGAGGGCGCTCCTTCTCTGTCCTGTCCCTAGTTTCCGGTCTGCTGTCCTTCCGGTCCCTCTCTTTCCCTTGGGCTTTATATTTCCGGGTCTTGCATTCTGTCCTCGCTCAGCATTGACGTTCGGATGTCCTGAGACCCGCCTAGCACAGGGCGCCCCACATCTGCTCCCTGAGGGCATAGGTCTCGCTGCTGCACATATGGGTCTTTTTCCGCTCTCCTGCTCCCCACGGTTAGTCCCTTTGGACGTCCGTGACAGAAAACAAGGGTGATTTGATTACAGTTATGTATTTAGTGGAGTAACACATGGATCTGTACTAAGACTCTTCTTAATTTATACAGTAATGTTTATATATTCATATATTCTGTTATAGTTAGTGAACTAGTATACAATAAAAAACAGAAGGATTAGCAAGGACTGTAAAAGAAACAAATGAAATTAAAGAAAAAATATTACATGGAGTTATTCACGGATGCAGACATCTAAATGTCAGTCGGTACACTGCTGCAGGCAGTGCAGTATCCCAGACAGCAGTCTGTCATGTCTTTTTTTAAATAATCTGATGCGGACTGCTGTATGCTGCAAAACAGTGAATCTTTAAAGTGCCGCAGTTGCATGTGGTTGACAAATCAATACATTATACACACCATCATACTGTATTTTAGGGAGAGTAGGTCCCTTTTTCTGGCCATAAAGGCCCACAGGGAGTGGGGGGCAAGGGCCACCATTTTTTTTACTAATCCGACACTGGAAATGGAGGTGATGTGGTCAGCATCACACTCTGGCCACCCTAATACCCCCAGAAGGATTAACCCCTGGTACTCATTTGGAAAGCAGGCTCAGTGGACCTAGGAGCCATCTAGAAGGAATTAGAGCAAGTTACATCACTTGCCACTACCTGGGATTGAATCTGGGACCTTCCAGTTAGGAGCTAGACGCCCTGTTATTACACCATACATATATTAAGTTTATTAACACTTACCTGTGCTAATCATACTGTATGCATACTTGAGACAATTTCATTAAAAACAATGATTACATTGTTGAGACAGGATTTTGTTACTGCGTTACACATTAGTTTACTATTGTATAGATATTTAATCAAAATGTGATTGTATTGGTAAGAAGTTAATACTTTTGCAAAAACACTGCAGATTAAACTTCATTTAGCGTGTCTGAGTACCCAAATCACTTTTAGCTCTCCTATCTACCACAACCCCTAAGATAATAATGTTTAATAATACTAATCCAAACATTTATGATTAAAAAGGAAAAGAAACAAGCAATAAAAATAAACATGGTAAGTACATATATTTCAACATTTATTTTAAAATTAAAAAAATAATTCCTGGGAAGATAATTGCAGAGTTTTGCAGCCAAGCAGCTGAAAACTTAATCTCCCGCAGAGCAAATGTGTAGACTGTTGACTGCAGTGTAGGAGCCGAGTGAGCAATTGAAATATTACAGACCCAGGCCTTTCAAAGCTTTTTTTTCCTTACAAGCAAAAATGTTTAATTGATGCTAAACATCACAGGTAAACAATGCAAGTAATACGATATTATTCTCTAGGATAAGAGTTACTGTATCTGTTCATAGGAACTATTCATGTAAAATCCACAGCAATTAATTTTGACATACAGTAGCTTGTTAAAGATATTTATAGAAAGATAAGCAAGGAATAAACAGTACAAAATCAAACTTAATCTCCAAGGGAGAGAATTCACCACCTTGTGGTGGTAATATTTGAGCAGTGGAGGGCACAGGAAATTAAAGGCAAGAATAGGTAAGCAGATTAATGCATAATACAGATTCAAGAGAGGAGTGAGGGGATTATGGAACTAATTAACACAGGGATTGTCTGTGGTACTCCTGATACTGTAGCCAAAATGTATTAATATTTTTCATGTCATAGCTGTACGGAGATCTTAGTATTCACTTCATCACAAATCTATTATACAGTATACGTTGTTTTAACACGTTAGCAAGTTGATGACCTTTATGGTCACAAAGCAGCCTGGCAGAGTGAGCACAAGAGAAAATCCCTTTCCACGGAAAAGCAGCTTTTCAAAAGTCAGCAGTTTCTATGATGTTATTTGATGTGCCTGCATGTCAATGGAACAAAATTGGAATTGCCACGCATTATAAACTTTAAGTGGTAGTCTAGAATTGTGTACATGTATGTGTTTAAAAAGCTAGTTGCCAATCTTAGTGATTACTGATCACATTATGTTTTCAATTACCCTGAAATGTGCATAAACTTCAAAATTTTCCATCTCAGGTTTAGACCTACAGTATTACATTTTATATGGGGCTGCATTTGAAATTGCATTTTATATTTGTATGATTACCACAGATTTTAGTTCTATGAACTCATCATATTAACACCTTTACGTACATTTAGGTTCTTCAGGAGGGAGGACAATAAGAATATCCAGCTTTGAATTATGTTGCTTGTTATGTACTACAACTAGTTGCAGCTAGTTAACTCATTCTATCCTAATTAAAAAAAACAATCTTTTTATGATAAATATTTTCTTATTTTAATTTTCTTTGGAAATGAATAAAACTCACAACTGAATGTTTACACAGTAAAATATTCCTCATAATACAAACACCTTGATAGTCTGAGAAAGCCACAGAGCTTATTTTAAAGACTGTAAGACTGTAAGAAAATGTTCATTTTGAAATTCAGGAAAGCTTTTCAACATGCTTTCTCCTACTCAAAGCCTTTTTCAATACTGTAACTTGTAACTGAATTCATAAATATTTTTAAAGCATATTTATAAGAAAAAACAGAAAACAACAAACCTTTTTAAAAAAGAATACCCCATTTCATATTAACTGTTGATCCCTATACTATATTAGTTTTATTAACCATAGGCTACATAGACCATCAAATGCCACCTTACTTTTTTTTCAAATAGTGACAAAAAGTTCATTTTGAAAAACTGCAGGATTCCACCATCAGGAATGCAATGCTACAGTATGTGAGGTTATTAACAGTACTCAGGTTGTAAAACTGTAATTCCAGGGGGAGTGAAGATGAGTGTTGTTATTGCAGTTCTTCACTTTCTGAAATGTAGTAAAAAATCATGTGGCTGATCAGAAAGAGATTTATTGTGGCAACACAGCAGAAGATGCAAGAGCCTTTGTTTCATATTACATCAAGTAGCATCCAGTTAAATCCACCCTAGCTGGGCAAGCCACGGTGCTCTTGTAGTCAGCAGGCTGCTGGATTGGTTTAAGAACTTCGGCTGATAAATGTGGTGTTTAAATCATTTATGAACTCACAAGTTTGTTTTTCATCTTTATTTTTATTCCTTCATCTTTATTTCTGAACTAAGTAAAGGTTGGCTAATAATTTCCCACCTTTTGTGTTACTGTGAAGTGGACACCAAGCCAACAAGTTGTGTATGTTGATCCCTTGGTTTATTGCAAACTAGTCACAAATTAATACATCCATCTGATATTACTTGCTATAATATAAAAATGTCCATGGGGAAAGACAGTCTGAGAGAAAAATAATAAATGTGTGTTTTCATAAGACTATAGACCTAATGATGGGATAAAGTCCAGTATTTATGGATACTGATCCCAGAAATTGTGAATTAACTTGGGATTGGGGCCTCTAAACTAAAACCATTTATAGTAATTTCACAGTCAATGTACAATGTTACTTCTACAATAATAAACATTATGTTTATTCATTGAGGATCAGTGAGTGTGAGTCTTTATATTTGTTCTAAAGCTACAGATATTAAGGAGACTCTTATCCCTGCTCTTTCCTGGCCAATGAGCACATCAATGTCCGTGGCTATTCTCCTGTCTTCCAAAACATCAGGCATGATAGGTTTTATTATCACAGCCTAAGAAGAAATTGTATTTTCAACACTTCACCTACTGGAACATTTTTTGTATTTGTTGTTAAAAGACCTGGCATTTGATTACTTTCTTGCACCCAGTAGCCTGCTTAGTGAGCTGTAAAGTTTTCTCTTGTTTTGAACATTTACAAGAACAATACTAGCAACCCCTTGTGGCTCTGCCATTTGGCCACTTTCCAGAATGAATAATGGAAAGCATCCTGTGTTTTAGCATCCTCATTGCAGTATGTACTGTACTATGCTCTTCTAAACCAGGTGCAAACTTGAATTGAACAGTTGACCTCTGCTTGCCAGATACTGTATGTACAAATATCTTGACTACAAAGTTGCAATTGGAGAATTCCCTCTTTCAAATAAATGCTCATGATCTTTACTTCTGTGGAATGACTGACACATCTGAAACATGTCTCTTCTGATGTCCTCACAATCTTCTGCTCTGTATCTTTCGTCCAATGAAATTCAACATCTTCATTTTCTCCCACTGAGATGGATGCTCACATATATTTGAAGGTTAATCTCCTGACCTATTACTTTTTATTGCTCTACTCCCTCTTACATCCCTTTGATATTCCCTCTTAACATTTTCCCTTTTGCGTTCTTTGCACCCCCTTAGCTGGCCAGACAGTCAAAACATCCAATCATTCTATAGTTTCTGTTTTCTGCTCCTTATCCACCTTTGTTCCTCATTTGTGGAACTTACCCCTCCCTAACTTTTGATGCCTATTCATGTCTTGTCTGCTTCCCTTGATTCTTGGATTTATTGACAACTGTATTTCTTCTTTTCAATACCACATTATATGCTACTGTACATAGTATTTTTATCATAGTCGATTGTACACCTTCTTGCTTTGTGTAAATTCTGAAAACATTTAAATCTGTTAAATAAATTTAATTAGATGTATTAAGAAGCTACTAAATCCAGGCAGGGAGATGTTAATATCCCTGGTGTGAGTGTGTGTTTGTGTCTGCATGCTCTGAGGTGGACCTGGCCACCCACTTAGAGTGAATCCTGCCTTGTGCCCATGGCTTGGTGGGATATGCTCCAGCTTCCCAGCAACCCTGAATTGGATGAAAATTGATTGAATTGCATGGATGAATGGATGGGTATTCTCCTTGTCCTTGTCAGACTCACATCTTTTAGAACCTCGTATCGTCCAAAATCTCAGGTGTGTTTAAAGACCTTTCACCAAAGCAAAACTCTAATTCAGACAACACATTTTTAGCCCATAAAAAATGAAGTATGTGTTTCTGGTTTAGGTGTTAAATTTGGAGAAAAAAAATATTATGCAAATGAATAATAAAACAAAAAAAAATATCACATGTAAAAATAATTATTATGTGCATTGATATCATTATGAATGTCATATCGTTCCAGTGAGAGAGCATAGGTGCCACCACAAGAAAATTCAAACCACTAAGTTGCCTTGCTTCATCTCATGCTTCTTTTATAAGGAGGCAACCTTACCTGCTGTTGAATAATTTTGAACTGTGCAAACGCATTGCAAACCTTAAAATGTGAATAATAGTTCTGATGCTAATAAGGAGACTAGAAGAGATGCAATTAAGTAATTTTTAACAATCATATTACACAATGCTATTTTTCCTGTTTTGTTGCTCTGTGTATTATTCATACTTACATGTAGGTAGGCTAGCCACCTGTACTTTTCTGTTGTTGTACTGTATATCTTTAAAAGCACAAACACAAATTATTGATTTTCTTTTTAAAACGGGCATTAGAGACTGTACTTCTGGTAGTATCATCCTTGGAGCTCTCAGAAACTTGTGAACTTTTCAAAGATAATTAATTTTCAAGTGGATTAGTGTGAGAGGATGAGTGCAGAGTATTCTGGTAGGTGATGCACATTCTGTTTTTCATATCCCATGACAAACTTTTATCTCTCTGAGTTGTTTGTAAGAAGAGTGGGATGAGTCTTCAAAGACATGGCTCTTATTATATTTCAGTTTTGCTGCTTTAATGTTGAAATAACAAACCAGTATGGCTGATCTGAACCTGCAAAACCCCATCAATTTATGAATAAAAAGTAGGGAATAGTAAAGAGACATATTTTTATAAAACACAATTTCAAAAACGACATTACGGTACTCACCAAACGTATTAATTAGAATTAAAATGCCCACAAAAAGTCTTAATATGCTACAGTTACTGACCATGATCTAATTTCATTCTTAACACTGTATTTGAAATATAATGCTAAAATAATGTTTTATATAATATTATTATATTAAGTATTAATTATTATACATTAAATAATTATATAAATATTATATATTGTATATAATATTCTTATATTGATAATATGTATTTAAAATACTAAAATAATATTACACATAATACATAATATTTACTTAAGATACCTTAAAGAGTAGTGTGGTGGGTGCCTGTGTTTGTGTGGGTTTCCTGCTGGTGCTCTGGTTTTCTTCTCACAGTCAAAAACATACTGGTTGCTTAAATGGCTTTAGGAAACTAATGGCTTTAGTTTGTGTGTACCTGCCCTGAGATGAATTGGTATCCCATCCAGGGTGTACGCTGCCATGCGCCTGTTGCCAGCTGGGAAAGGCTGCAGCAGCCTCGCAACACTTAATTGGAAGAAGTGATTAGAAAATGGGTGGAAGTGCTAATTTTTAAATTAACAAGTAAACATGCCTTTCTATGCCCAACCATGCAGAGCACTTGAGACACCAGTACCAGGCCTGTGGACCCAAGACCAACAAAGTATTAGATTTAAAATCTGGAATATAATATAGTCTTGCTATATTGAATGGTGGTCCCTATTTCTGTCATGCCAAAACGTAAAACAAGCCTTTTGTTTTTATCAGGCTTAGTTAAAAGATTCTTGAATCTTTTTTAAATGAATTATCCTTAATTTTCTCAGGGATATTTCTTGCAGCTTCAAGTCATCTGCTTTCAATAAAGGGAGGTAGGAGAGCTAACAGACCCAATTTCACTGACTTTGCCTCTGTCAGTGCAGTAATTGCCTATGTTGTCCCTACAACTAAAGACTAAATGACCACTCATTGCAACTAATTAAATATAAATGGCGTTTTAATTTGTTTTCTTTTCTTTAGGTGAGCAAGATGGGAGAAGTGTGAGGTATTCACTCACAACCTACTGCATCTAATGTAAACACAGTACAGTGATGAAAACATAAAATATTTTCTTTTAATGTTATATTTTGGATAATTTATTTAATCTCAGAGAGTCCTCTTATTTTACAAATGCCATGGCTGTGGGCGTGCTGTTAATTCAGTGTTGTAGTGGGAAGTGGGAAGTGAAGGGCTGCTGCAAATGGTTAAATAACACTATGAATGCTACATGTATGGAATTTTTTAAAGAATGGCTAAATGAGGTTCATGGATCTTATTTCCAACAAGAGAAGAAAAATAGACCATAGACTAAAATAGAGTAAACTGTACATGGATTGTGTTCATATATGGTATGAATATATATAGTGACATTACTTCCTAGAATCCTCTTTTGTGAAATTATAAAATGGTGATTATGCTATACAATATGCTATTCAAAACCTGAATCCTCAAACTGAAGACTTTCAAGGGGAAGATAAGTTACAGTAAATGTCAACAAATTCTAAACAGAAAAAAAATTAAATATGTTGGTTGCATTAGTATTGAGACCTGTGAAAGCAGGAAGCATCTTTGACAGCAATGACAGCCACCAATCCTTTAGGGCAAAGACTCAAAAGAGGATTAAAGTTAGGACTTTGAATGGGCTGCTCAAGGCTATTCATTTACTTATGTCACACCACTCCATTTCAGTTTTGGCCTTGTGCTTTGGAAGCTTTAAAGTAAGAAAATGTGAAAAAAGTGCAAGAGTCTGAATGCATTTGCAAGACAATGCATATGTTTGTGTACAATATTCACCCAATATTTAAAATAAACGAAGTTAAAATGTAACTAACTTTAATGTATGTTTGCATGTAGGCTAGAGAAAAGATAACCTATTTATTTCAATAGATTTGTACTTGGAAGGAGACTATGTTTGAGCATGGAAAGGTACTAAAATCCTAAAATATACTGTAATGTGACAGCCTTTTCCCCTAAACATATGAGTGCAATAATTGCTTATAATAATATAATAACTGAAATTGTTTTTAATGATGTTTTGCATATACAGTATTATATTATTTAATCATATCAAATAAGACTACTCAATGAAGATCTTATTCAGTGTTACAACACAATGACAGTTGTGGTAGAGAGGAACATCAATCTGCAAAGGAACAAGCAGAGACTGAAAAGTTGGAAGAAAACACTTCTTCAGTTGTAAATACCAGTTAATTGTATTTTACTATCATACAACAGAAAATATAGAATATATATACAGTATATGTAGAATACAGAGATTCACAGTTCACATACAGTACATAAAAATTTAAACTTAGCTCAACAACAACTGTTAAGGCTGAAACTCAAAAGAAATGCTACCTTTTAGATTGTTGTTAAAATATTTAGTTTCATTCCAGAACTGGGTCAAATACAGCAGTGATATGACAATAATGTGACACTTGCCAGGGGATTTAATTTTATTGAAAACGGGCCCTATGGGAAGATAAGAGTTGAAATAAGAATGACAGGGGAACAAAGTGGCTGTTTATTCACAGAAAACCTTTAATGACTTCAGCTGCACTGGGAATATTGTACGTGAAAGTTAAGAGTTATGAAAGACCAGAATAAGAATCTGGTGGTATGCACACGAAAAAATAATTTTAAAGTAACACCCCTCAAAGGGACTGATTTCAAAAGCCTTACTACATGTGTCAATCACATGGCTAATTAAGTCTTAGAATCTATAAAGATGCACATTTTCAGGCCTATTCATTAAAGTATTGTTCCACAGAACACTGATTTATCAGAATGTATACAGTAGTTTCAGGATTTAAAATCTTTTATCATGCTTAATAAATGAATGATGTTTATGTATGCATTATACAGTATATTGCTTTTCTTAAGTACTGTGTATTATATTACCAAAACGTACTTTGACATACAGTACATTACAAGTTATCTTCATGGTAACTTCATGGAGATTTGTGTCAGAACCACATTTCCCAGAAGTCTTGGGGAACCTACTAGTGGAAGACAATTGGTCTGGTGATATTTAAAAACCAGGACACAGAGATTTACAGTTGGCCATCAAGCTCCACTATCCAATCTAGGGGGAAACCGGAGCCTCTGAGATGTTCTGCAACAGAGTGAGAAGGAGAGAAAATGAGGGTGAATCTGACAGAAAGATAGACATGTGGCCTTTGGACAATTACCTTTTTTATAGGTGAGTTTCTAAGACTTGTTTTGAGACATTCTTTTTGTGAGTTCCTGAGGTTTTGTAAGAGAGGGAAGCCAGTAAGCAGCTATTTGTAATGAAGGATATCAGAAGTGATGTCAAAGCTCAGAGGGAGACAAACATTTGTTTGTGTTTTTTTTCCTCCCTCTGTAAATAAAGATCAGTTTTTTTTTTACTTAACATGTATCTTTGCATGTGTCTGTTACCAAAACAGACTTGGATTAATGATGCAGAGTATGAAATAATATGATAGGACAATGCAAAACACAGTAAAGTGGAGTAAAACCCACTGTAATGAGTTATGCATGGATGTGTATGGTAACATATACTGTAATACTTTTCTTGGAGAAACACAACAAAGGAAATATAAGAGCATTGAATAAACAGAATATACATTTACCATTATGAACACCCATGAAGTAGATGTCATTGTCAGCTGTATTTGAAAATGTTTCACTTTATTTGTGAACAAGCTGACATTGCATGTCAGATTAGCTGAAGTAGACATAAAATGCAATCCAGTGGTATATTTAAACTTGCCTTGGAACATTTACATCAGAAATAAGATATGGCAAAATGTCTTTAATAAAAAATGACTAGATATATGTTCTGTGAAATATGCAGTATTTAAAATTCATTGCTTTATGGCATTTGCTACACAGCTTTTTGTGTTATGCCAAGTTGTAGTATGTAATGCATTTTGAGATAATACCCAATAAAACTGTGCATCAAGACTTAAAAGAAGAGAGGTTTAAAATAATATCCAATGTGAAGTTTTCAAAAGGATTAATCTCCTTTAACATGCCACAGTAACCCTGACTGTCACAAGGACCTCTCATCCTCTGGCAGGATGAGACATTGATGGAACTAAGCCCAGTGATTGTAGACTAGTGGGATCTGAACTAGTGAACTGAAGATCACATGCTGAAAAGATCTGCTTGAGAATGGCATTAGGTGAACATATACATTTGCAAATTTTATAAATTATTAATCAAAAAAGCATGACTATAAAAAATATTGCAAATGTTATTGTTCTATGCGATGTTATCTGTGTATGGTGAGAACATGTTTTTTTCTTATTTCTTTAGGGGTATAAATAAATCTGGGATGCTCTATACATGTCTTGCTCAGTAAAAATGTTTCTACACATTGTGAAAATAATGACAAAGTGTGTAATAGAGGAAAAAATTGCCTAATAGTACTTTGATTTACAAAAGATCACACACTGTATAAATATTGCAAAATTGCTGTTTAGAAAAGAAATTATGCAAACTGAACTAAAGTTGCATAGAAAGGCTTTCACATAAATCATAAGAACACAGGGAAAAGGTTAACATACTGTATTCACTTACACACCATGCTAATGAGAAACAATTAATTTAAACAATAACAAAATAAATATGCCATACATCTTAAATACTCCTAAATAAATATACAGTATAAGTCTATTCCCTGGTTTCTGGCAATGGAAATATTTACATTCCATTACATACTGGACATATAGTGCACCCAAGCCCAAGCACTTTCAATCTGCAAACTTCCATTCTTTAGAGTGAACCAAATATTTTTAATTAAAACAGAAAAAAAACTAGCATCTTTAATAGAAGAGTAAGAATAAAATTCAAAACACTTAATATCTGATTTCTTTTAGTAAAATTTGCTACATTCCTGCATAAAAAATATTAAATGTTTTAAAAAAATCCATTTGGAAAGGTCTATAGAAGCACATTGCTGCCTCGTAAAGGTCTTTATACCCATTACTGGAAAGGAATGTCATGATCATTGTCACGCACGCTGGGAACAAAATTCTTCCTTGTGGATATCAAAAGAAGTCACTCACAGCCTACAGTTGCAATGGGTGACCACAGCATTCTCACGAGCACTCACCTTCCAGTGGACTGGGTGAAAATGAGATCAGGCCACTTGTCTGTTCATCCAGCTGCCCATCAATTAGATAGCACATCTTCTAATCAAGCTACCCAATTATTCATCACATTTCAGGCTCGATTCAACACTAGACTGGTGCTCTGACATTGAGTTACTGAGAGCCATTTGGCAATCAGCTCAGCACTCTAAATCCATGGATTCATTCTGTAATTGAAAGCCAAGACTCATCTCTGCACCACTCCAGTGGAGACACCCGGCTGCCTGATCCTCTTGGTTTCCTCCCAAAAACTGATTTAAGATGCCCAAAGCCCTTTGCTTGGATTCCAGCCTGTCTGGTCACCCACAAGACCGCACTCCTGGACACTGTGGCATAATAGATCACAATTAAACTTGTTATAAGAAGATCTTCAAGATGTATGAGAAATGTGAAATATAATATATGACATTTCAAATAGAATTTCTGTTGTCTTGTTAATTAGCTCTTTCCAAAAGTCAATTTGGCTGAAAAACAAACAAACAAACAAATATAATAGTGATGTTTGATGTTAGCAGCTCTAACTGAGGCCATATTTACAGAAAATGAAACTCATCAAAGACTTGTAGATTGTCAGCTGCATATATAATGTAATATAAAGTATTCTTATTGCATACATCCATTTTCTAACTGCTTTACCACACACAGGATGGCTGGGCAACCTCTATCTGGTTGGTTGGGTGGCCTTTACTAGCAAGCGATGGATGCAAGACCAGATGCACGTCCATCCAA
This sequence comes from Lepisosteus oculatus, assembly GCF_040954835.1. Taxonomy (NCBI): domain Eukaryota; kingdom Metazoa; phylum Chordata; class Actinopteri; order Semionotiformes; family Lepisosteidae; genus Lepisosteus; species Lepisosteus oculatus. Next base: position 31,267,588 of record NC_090701.1, read on the forward strand.
ATGCTTACCCATCTTAAGCCATATACAGACACCGACATGCACACTCACACCAGGGCTAATTTTCCAAGAAGCAAAGCCTGCTTGTATGTCTCTGTGGGAAGAGGCCAGAGCACCCTGAGAAAAAACATGCAAACACACAGACAATATACAAACTCCACTCAGACAGCACCCCAGTTCCAGAATTGAACCCAGGACCCAAGTGATATGAGGCAGTAATGTTATCCACTGCACCACCATGCCAACATCTCTATGTGTTTTGTAGCATAAATTAGAATTTGACCGAATTACTGCAAAAGCATTTGTAGCCATAAAATGAACTCTTTTGAAATAAATAAGGCGCAGCATTTTACTATAAAAAATAAATGCTGTTATATTTAAAAAACTCAGTTGTTAAGAAGTTTCAAAGCTCTACAGTCCCAGACATAAATCCCATTAAATTAATAAGCAAAGTTGGGCTTTCTTTTCTCCAATTACTTGTTTGGAGAATAAATGTTATGTGATTGCTTGTAGTACACATCTCTTGATTTCTGTAGACTTTCTAAAGCAAATGCATGTAGTTGGACTCATACTGTATATCTTATAAGTATTTACTGTCTGCAATCAATGGAGCTACAGGCAGCTAGGTATACGTATACTGTACAACGTTTTCTTGATGCAATTATGAGAGCAGACCATCACTGCTTGTCATTTTCCTATACACTAAGTGATCTTATTACTCCATCAACGCCTTAAGAAGAAGAGACAAAATAGACTAAATAAATTGGAAAAGGGTTAAAACGGTCATTGTACTGTATTTTACAGTACTTACACATTGAGGTGCCCCAAATGTTGTAAAAATGATAAAAGTATAGCAAGGCAGAGGTGAAATAAAGGATAAGATAAGAAACCACTAAGGAAACGAGTTAGCTTTGTAAATGATCTATCACTGTGATCAAAGACCAAGAATTAAACTAGCCATCTTTTGCTTAAATACTGTATATGGCATGTTAAGTAGTGTTTTCCTGTCATAGAGGTAGGCTCCATTAGGGGAAAACATATACAGTATGCCCTACATCCACAAGCTCTTCTTCACACTGTCACATGCCAGAGTTACTCACATAACTCAGCAGCAGGATAAAACAAATATTCCAGAGTGTACACTTATTCCATTGCATTCATTCAAGTAACAGAGAGGTTCGCTATGGGGAAGCTAGTACAACAGCAAATAAACCAGACCACCAACTGAATCCACACAGGTCAAGCACAATATGAAGTGTAATCAACAGGCCAGACTGCTGAGCTGAAAGCTTTACCCTAGGGATTGTGTAATCCTTTAATGAGTCTATCAAGCTCACCTTGATACACTCATCACTATCCCCATCTCAACAGAATGAAAGAGCCTAAAAGAGAAGCACGGAACTCACAATCCAGACAATATGTTCTGGTCTAAATCAGAATAACACAGTGATTGAAGGACTTTAATTGGGTTATTCTTTAATCAAGGGCCACAATCATCTATTGAGCACCTGTTTCACCTACCACAGTACAAAGCAGCAGTTTCTCTTTTTTTCACTTGAGGAAAGCAAGTACCGTATTGTTTTAAATACAGTTTTCTGTTGGATTAAACAAAGAAGGCCATAGTATTTTAACAAACAAAATAGATTTTGTTTATACGTACAGTATACAGTATGTTTTAAATTGAGCTATTAAAGAAACTTTGGACCTATACATTATCCAATGAAACAATCCAATTAAACCATTAACCACAATTAATCCATCTGTTATCAGAAAACTACTATTCATGGGGAGAGTTGTAAAAGGCCAGAGCCTGTCCTGGATGCACAGGGTGTAAGGCACGAGGAAGAGCACAAACCTATCCCACCTGGACATGATGCAAGTCCAGTTCATTGCTGATTCACAAAGAAAAGGCCAATTTATGATAGACAGTGATACCTATCGTGCATGTCTTTTGGAGCTGGTAGGAAACTGGTGTGACTGGAGAAAACCCACAAACATACAGGGAACAACTTGAAAACTTGAAACTTGCCCAGTAGCATAATGACTTATAGCCATGCTACCATAGTACCCTCATCCAGTCAGTCACCAGTCAACATCTGACTGCCAATTAAATTTCAAAAGTGGTTGGCAGAGCACCAGCTGGTAACAGGGAGGCCTGGGTTTTGGACAGGGATCATTCAGTTTACCATGCAAAGCAGCTGCTGCCTCTGAAGTACCTGTAGGCTTGGTGTGACCTCAGTTAGGAATAGGCTGGTCCTCCAGTCTGCATTAAACTTTCTGTAAGATTCTGTGGAACTTGTGCTTGAGTCTGTCAAAATGATGAATAACACAATGGGTGGATGTTTCAGAGGACCTTCATTTTTCTCACTAGAACAAGAGTCATTTGTGTGAGCCAAGACATTAGGACAAAAAGTACAATTCGGTGGGCATAAATTGGAAAATACAAAACAGTTCTTCCCTTAAACTCAATTATCTTCATATGAACTAATACAAGATGCCTTTCTGCCTCAACTGACTGATGTCGCATCTTTCTGCTCCATAATTACAGTTTTATGTTTTGTAAATTTGTAGAAAATTCAATATTTAAATGAACATGCAATATAGACTCTTGGTGTGCTTGTGTGTTAAATTGAAATGACCCAAAAAAAAAGGTTATGTCTGAAGTCTGAGTTTAATGAGAATTACAAAAAAAAATTCCTATATTGCAACTGCTGAGATTGTAGTTTGCTTTGAGGAAGGTACTGATAATGAATGAAAATGCTAGGTCCACTACTGCACCTTTTGAAAGGTAATTTTCACTGAAGAGGCTTAAGCATTTTCATAGTTGGATGGGTCACCCATAAAATGAGACTCTAAATGAGGTTGCAGGGCTCCATCTATTAAAATATTTTAATCAGACCTTTGCAGAATGGTCCATTCATCTCATGACCACAGAGGATGACAACAGGCTTGCAAATGAATGTGTTTTATGTTTCCTGTCATAGAAAGCACATTTATATAAAAACTGCCCATTCAAAGATTAAAATTATCAGCAATACCCCTAAATATAGAGTGAACAAAATATTCATGTGTGCCATTGACACCATTCCCTGGCACTGTTCTGGTTCACATCTTCTGTTTTTTATGCCCATACTTAAAGCCTGGCTACTCATGCAGCATACCAGTATGGTTTCCAGTGAATAAAGGGACCCTAGATGCTTTACACTCAATTCCAGTTTCATATTCCCTTATACTTTCTACACAATCATTCAACTTTTAACCATTAACTAAATAAAACCTGCAGAAACCATATATTATTTTTCCCTCACATATCAAGTAAGAACTACTGTACATTATCTTTCACCATTGATGCTGACAGACATGTAGCTGGGAAAGATGTTTATTAAAAGCTGTTTCCAATTATCCTAGTTGGGAAAATAGCATCTTATCAATCCAACCATTCATCATCAGACAACTGTGTATTGCTATTAAGCTTTTCCTGGAACATGCAGTATCCTGGGAGCATAGCACAAGGCAAGACTACATTCTGGAGAAAACAATTTGTACATTGTAGTCACCCCAGTAACAGGATCCTGAGGCTGGAATAAAATCTGCAACCTGCAACTACTCTCTAAAACAGAACTAGATGATAGTGGAACAGTTTGCCATGATACTTTGTTTTCCTATCTGATGTATGAGTAAACTTAACTTATTACGACTCACTGTGAAAAATGCTGCACAGACATTGAAGACTGCTTAACGTGTCGAAGTAAAAACCAGATAGCAAAGATCATAATATGATAAACAATGAAACAGTTGGTGAAGACAAACTGGATGTCTGGACTACTTAGTTTATTTAGCTTAAGTAACATGTTTGTATGTGGACTTTATGTAAGAGGTTTTCCTTAAAATGATTTAATGAGACCATGACTGCTCAAAAGCAAGTGATCATGTGTGCACACAGAGAAATGTATAGTATCTGATTTTAACCTAATGTATCTGTATTTTTTATTTTTGTTTAGAAATGTACTGTACATTAGACTTGTGTTTTATTTGGTAGTTAGGTTCCTGACATAGTGTGTCTACCCACAATTGTGTATAAACAGAACATCCTCCTTGGACCTTCCTATTCCCCTCCCTTAAACAAGTAAAATCAATTGTTAGTTTATTTGTATTTGTATGTACAGTATGTTATGTAAAGTATTATGAAAACAGTAATACAGCAAATTGAGTACGGTACAGTATATGGAATAGATCAAATAAAATTTAATAATAATAATATTCAGGAAACACAGCTAATGCATTGCTCTCATCAGCAGTCTCCTCTGTGTCTCTAATGCATGAATCAAAAATTAATTCCTGCCATACATACTTGCTTAATTGGTCACTGTCATCCCACCCCTTTCAGTTCTTTAAAATCTATATTTTTAACTCCAAATCTAGCACATTTTTTTACTTGCCTTTCCCCTTAATATTTGGTTAACGAGCCATATTCAGGGTGATGCCACAAGAAGCTCTGATAAAGCAAGCACTGGAGAGCTAAAGGCTCTGTAACTAGTTCCCTAAGCATAGCTCAGGGGTGTTGTGCCAGATTAGAATTTGTGACATTTCTTGCAGTACTTGATTTTTCTTTTGTTTTTTGTCACTGACCACCTATAGTATACATGAATTGTGTGAAATATTTTGCATAAAACATGAGTCTACTCTACTTATATTTTCTGCTGTCATGTTTTAGCAAAATTACAGGGAAATGGACACGTCAGAAGAGCTAATTACAAAGTAATTAGGTGTGTAGATCCATTGTGAGTAGTGCAGCCCTAGGAAGATTTTCCTTCTCCTCTTGATAAAAAAGCCAAAGGGGTGCCATTCTTTTTTTGACACAGCTGGGAGTGCAGAAAGAGTTGTTGATACCTTTTTAGTCTCATGCTGACATGCTGCTCAATTCAATACCTAAGGTGTTGTAGTAACAAGGTTAAGTATATAATTACACTTAGAAATAATTGTACATGTAAAATTAAATATTTAATTAAATATTTCTAATGATCTTTATGTTGCCATGACAAAGCAATTTAGAATCTGTGTAAATATCAGCTACAAGGGAAAACATCTTTCACATCTGGAACTCAGGCAAGGCAATGGTAAAGCTGCGTTCATTCCAAAACTCCCTAATTATACAATACATTATGCAGTTTGGTTTCCCTCAATCTGTTACTCCCTTTCATTCCAGGACAATAGGTTAGAGTTCACTGTCCATCACCCAAATAATGATCAGCCAATGAGGGACCTGCAAGGTGCATACCAGGACCATACCTATAGAACTGATAACATTCTAACCAATCATCAGCTGTGATGTTATTCCTTAATGTAATGTTTTTTTGTTTAACACACTGGCTTCACTTCCCTTTATAACTATCCTGGCACTCTGACATTCCCAACCACTTTACTGCAAGCAGTCAGAGTCAGTATTCAGACCAAGATATTGTTCAGCAGAAGAAATCCTGTGTTTTAAATTCAGGAAAAAGCTATAGCCAGCACAAACCAAGTTTCTCCCACCCATCTTATTTGCGGCCAGACCCAATCAGACAACTGCATGCAGACTGTTTTAGAGACAGAAGTTCAGCACAACACTAACTTCGATGGAGCTGTTCTCTGCAACATGCTTCTATCTCTTTTCTCTGTACCGGAACATTCTATGCACAAAGTAAAAATCTGAAATGTCAGACTATGGACCAGCCCAGCTCTGTGTCAATGGGAAGTTGAAACTCATCAAGAAATGTTTAGCCAACAGATCTTTGAGTATTACTTCTTTATTCATAGTATAATTCTCCAAATTCGAACTATTATTCCAAAAATGTTTGATACTTTAGTTCACAATGGAAAATGCATATTTACTTGTATGTGATAATATAAAATGTGATTTTACTGTGTGAAACGGATAAATCATACAGTAGACCATAACACGCAGTTATTAACTCTTATCTTGGCAATCCCAGAGATAAGGATCAACCTTTCATAATGCAGCAAATTGACTCACCAATATATTCTGTTACTCAGGAACAAGTAATAGGTTTATTTCATGCTGAAAAGAGAAGAAAGAAAACACAATGTTTCGGCTGTGGTGCCTTCTTAGGGTGTGAGTGTGTACTATTCTTCTTCGGGTGTGGATGTATACTATTACTCTACTTGGTTTGTTATGCATGTTTTGATGTTGTATCTGTAGGGATGCAAGGAGTCACATCCCCGTCCAGTGAAGGTTTGAGATTAGTTTAATTGTAACAAAAACGGCCATTTCTGGAGAACACTGAAGGAAACACAAAACATGTATTCTCACAGTTTTTCACCAAATTGCAACACTGTTACAAACAGTTTTATAGTTTGAGTCCGCCATTTTATTGATATGAGTCGGGGTTAAAGAATTTATATTCTACTGTAAATATTGTCTAGTGGCTATTCTTGATGATGTTATCCTGTCTTTCAGCTGAAGTTTCGTGTACAGCAGGTGTTTGTTTAAAATTCCCTCAATCCAGATCAGGAGAAATGACCCCAGGCCAGAGTCACATTTCTACAGATCAATAAAGCATATGTAGTGATTTAGAATTCTTCTGTGACACTATGAATGATGCATGATTGATTCCTAACAGTCATCAGCACTCTCACAGTTTACTGTTCTTATTTCTAATTGTCACAGAAAATTAAAAACCCACACATCATGACAGGTGAGCAAGGAGATTGAGGTCTATAGTCTAACCTAGCCATATAAATCCACATATGATGGAATTAGGCTTTTGTACAATATATCACATGTTTTGGTGCTTGTTATGCTCTTCACAAAAAATAGACCTAATCTATACCATAAGAAAGGTACTCATGCTATCACATAGCCAGCCTTTCATAACTAGTCAGAAACAGTGTACAGTAGTAGGGAAACAAATAGGGGTTAATTCCACACTGAAAAGTAAAAATGTATTTTTCTTTTTCCTTTACATGTTCAGCACAGAATTAACCACAGCTTGTAACTTCTGTGACAGTCTGGCACGGGTTTGGAGGAATTACTGTAAGTCACTTCACAGGATGATAATAAGACCTGAGTTTTAATGCTAAGAAAATTCACAAATCTGGGCCTGTGTAGGAATCCAAAACAAATTACAGACTGCTTAGGATTTCAACAACAAGTCCTCCACAGTTCCTCCACAAGTCAAGCAAAGCAGGAAATAAGGAGAAGGTATAGACACTACCTAATAAACAGTTTACCCTGCACACAGTTTACCCTGTAGCACTATAGCACAGTTTACCCTGTGCTATAGTGCTACAGTGCTACACAGGTCTGCTGCCCTCAAGCACATACCCCAGTTCTAACACTACTTAAAGGCACTCCCACACCTGTTAAACATCACCCAACAGCAAAAGAACTAATTGATTTACACAAATTAATTACCTAATTAAAAGTCACCAACAATCAAGTAACTAATTGTGTCAATTGTCAAAAAACTACTTTGCCTTTTCCAACTTTACAGCTCGCATCTTAACATAGCTTTTCAATCTAACCTCCTCAAGACATGTCCCTGTTGTTTTATTCCCAAATTGTTTCAATGCCACTGTCTCTTTGTGTCCACAATGACATCTGGGTCTGCTACAAAAATCCCTCTGTCTGATACTTGCAGATACTGGTGGACTTGCACCTGTCCTTAATTCTACTGTAGTATTTCAGAATAAATATGTCAGGAAGATAAAGTAGAAGAGAACGAAAATACTGTATAAATGCTCTGGGATATATTTAGGCTAAAAGAGTAAAAATGGTTTATGATACAGTACACTGCAAAGGATACATGACAGATTGCCATGTTAACATATTTAACAAAAAGTAAATATTTTACTTTTTAGAATTGCCTGTAACATGAGAAACAGGTATTTTTTGAAAGATGTGATTACATATCTGTCAAATTGAACATTATTTTTGCTATTATTTTGTTTGGTAATTCTATTTCTCCTATGAAATTCTAAAACTACAAGGATATAGAGCACAGGCAAACCACGTGACAGAATAAAATATTTTCAGTTTCAGTTCTCCACTGTGGCAGGCAGCTTGTGAAATAATTACTTACACAAAATATACAGTGTCCAAATCCAGTAACTGAGATTTTCTGTAACAGTTATGCAATTCTAATAGCTACTCTTAAGCTGTTATGACTTGATCAAGTTGAACCTAGCTTATTATCCTGAAAAAAAAAAACCTGTCAAACTGACATTTTGCCTAGCTTCCTTCTCAGAAAACTTCAAGGATATGTCTTAGGGCTCTCACTATTTCTTTGGTCTTCAAAGTAAAGTTAAGCTTATGATTGTAGGCAACAATTTTCATGGTTTCATCAAAACTCTGACCATACTGTATGCAGTATATATTTAAACTTAGTGCTCCATACAGATAATAAAAACTGTATCAACCCTTAATATATCTTAGTATATTGCAAGGGTGACACCTAGTGCTATATTAAATTATTACTTCTCTCTTTTGTATGTCCTTTTTGGGGACTATTTGCTTTTAATGACAGTCAACACAGACCTGGCAAATTATTATTATTTAGAAATGTAATAGTGTCTTAAAAAGAGTGAAGGGCTCAGGAATCAACAGACAACATGCATCTATCCATTTCCAATGATTTCGTGTCTTAATTTTTAACAATAATATTTTTTGCAACTGTTCTAAAACTTTTTCTTCTACTGATTTAACAATAATAAAATAAGGAAATATTAGATCAATTAAGTATTTTCAAATAAAGAAATTTTAAATGTTCAAGTCGACATCCACACATAGTTCTCCGTGTGTAAAAAGCATAATTCAACCCTTAATAATACTACACTTTGTAAACCAAATACATGTCTTCTGCCTTTGAGAACACTGTTAAGGAATCAGAAGAGTGAAATGGAATGTAGGGGTAGGTATTTCAGCAGATTGCATACATTTATTTCAGTCTGAACCTAAATCACACTTAAAGCTCAGTTTCCAGTTATGAACCAAATATTTAGTTGTAGCACTTCATTTGCCTCTGTCTTATTTTCAATGTAATGTGAGCCCATTATTTAAAACTATCTAATTTGCTGTTGGCAGGTGGGTTGTTTTTTTATTTACAGTAAGTGTCAAGTGTTGAAGTGGTTTGGTTCAGCAAATGAGTAAGTAATTAAGATCTCAGGTTGAGAGAAATTAAGAGGCCCATCTGGTCCTTGAGAATCAACAGTAATACTATTGTTATGCAGTTTTCATTGTGATTAATGTATTTTTTACTCAAGTAAGAATTTAATTATTGAAATACCAAAAATGTCTTCTAATTTATGAGGAATGCACTGAAACTTTTCACAAAAAAATAATTTAGGCAAATCTAGGAATACATGTAGATTTTATGTAATTGTTCTGTTGGTATTAGCATTTTCCTACATAAATAGATATTATAAATAATCCCCTTGATGAAATCAGAAAAAAATAGTTTTGCCTGCCAATTCAAATAAGACCTGTATTTCCATAGGAAATAACTGCATTGTACAGATATTTGAAGCTCAAACGTACTGATCTAATGCTTTCAGTTTTTGGAAAACATTCATAAATACTAGATAATATACTACATAATACAACATTCTATTTTTCAATTTTATTTTGAAAAAAAATTACTACTCCTGGCACTTGTTTGTAGGTACTATGTATATTTTCAAAACGCTATACCCATATTCACTGCAGTAAAACTTTTCAAATAAAAACTTCATGAAAGCTGATGTGCTGATAAAAACATTAAGGAGGACAAGGAAGAGCTGCAATTTATTTATCATGCTAGACATTCATGACGGTAATTCTGTCAAACCTACACCGTGCCACCCTGGCACAGTGGTTAGCATTTGTGCATTTGTGCATTGCAGCACTGGGCCCTGGGTTCAATTTCCAGTTTTCTATCGATGTATAGTTTGGTATGTTCTCTCTGTATTTGCATATGTTAGATCTGGGTACTCTGGTTTCCTCCACAGTCCTAAAACATACTGGCAGGCTAGTTGGCTTCTGTGAAAAATTGGCCCTGGTATGAATGTGTGTGTTTGTCTGTGTGTGACCTGCAATGTACAAGTGTCCCATTCTTAATGGATCCCACCTTATGCCCATTGCTTGCACAGTTAAACGCCAGTGTCTCTTGTGACCCTGTACTGGATAAGTTGTTTAGAAAATGCATGGATGCTCTATGTTGCCTAATTAGACAAAAATAAACACATCAAATTTCAATTTAGATGAGATATTAAATCAAGTGGGTTATAAATAAACCCATGGCACTGAACAGAGGTTTGTGATGTAGTAGAGAAGCTACCATCTTGGCTCACAACCCAGCCTCAGAAGATTGACTCATTTTTGAGCCAAGTCTGCCTGTTAAATGGAATAACCTACAGAATGAGACAGAGCAGGTTTAAATGAATAACAAACACTCGGACAAAGTGAAATTCCACATAAGGGAAAGGAGCTATTGGGAATGGCTATAGGTGGAATGGGCTGCTCACATGGGTTCGTTAGGAGGCTTATAAGACCTCTGTTGTAAGGAAAAGAGTTTGAGTTGTTACCTAGGCTCCCATCCAGAAAAAGTAAGGGCTAGCTCTTTCTAGTAATAGATTGGGCTGGCTTACAGGTTTAGGACTCAGCAAGCTAGGGAGATTTGAGAAAGGCTATACTGAGGGGTATCACGGGTTCTGTACAGGCGGGCTGTATGGTACTTCAATTGCCAAGCCCAGTGGAGACTAAATGCTCTACCAAGGAACAATGTTGGGCAGCTTAACCAGGGCTGACTAGATTAGTATCTGGAGAAGTGGGACATTGCTTGGCAAGAAAGCGTCATATCTTCACCCCACAGCTGAGATAGAGGGAGAAGCCTAAATGGCATAAATTGCAACATGAGGACTAAAATCTGCAGATGGGTGGCCTCAGAGAGAGAGACAGAAAGTGGCAAACTAGCTGCTGCTGCTGTGTCAGGCATACAAGTGTTGGCAGTACAGAAGCATCCATCCCCGACCAAACAGAATCAGCCAGGAAAACATCTGGTGAAAGTGAAGTGAGTTGAAGTGATTATTGAAGTGCAGATTGAGAATTGGGCGACATGAAGAATACTCCAGTGCCTGGTGATTATTGAAAACATCTAGTCAGTGTTGTGAATAGAGCCCATAGAAATGTAGTTAAGAATGAAGAGGACAATGCAGTGTATCTGTACCAAAAACCCATACCAAAGTGACAGAAAAAAATTAAAAATGTTAAAAAAAGAAAAACTGAAGATGCTCTAAACATCACCAATTCATCTGTGAAGCATGGTCTGAAATGGATGGCATGACTGCCTCTGGAGCTGGCACACTGTAATAATTTTTGTAATAATGTACAATGGCTGGCTTTGTAATAATGTACAATGCATTTAACATTTTAAAGACAAAAAATGTACACTAAAAGAATAGACAACAACTCAAAGTGAGTGCAGCAACACATATGAAAATAATTATATTAAAGAATATGGTGATCTCATTAATTTGCGGCTGTCATGCAACTACTGTATTACCTGAAATGGCCATATAACCAAAATCTGACATTATGCTCAGAAATTTCCTTAAAAGTAATGTGGCCTATAGTTGTGGTCAATCGTAGTCACTCGGTTGAAGTAATTCAAATAATTAAGGTCTTCTAATCTAATCTTATCTAAAAACTGATCAAGTCTAATTTTGAGTTCTTTATTCTCTGGCACTGCTCTGGCGCAACAGTAGAGTCAAACTTGTGAAAAGAAATATTTATTAACAAAAACAACTGCATGATAATGACCCAAAACTAACATAAAGTTGAATAAATACTAAGTAAAAACATACAAAAACAAAAACACGCATACCAGTTATACTAGAAATAAAAGTATTTTCAGAGGCCTGTTTTACAGACCAAGAAGTCCACAATACTAGTTCTGTAAAGAGAATCCTTCTAAGCTTGACAGGCCAACAAGACAAATAAGACCTGTGTTTAAAAAAAATATTATACAACCCAGCACTAAATCTCCCTTTCTACAATATGAAAATTAAAGATGACACCAGCTTAGAGGAAGAGTGGTGATGATATTCCCCCCCCACTCTGTATCTCCTGTTTCTCTCTCTATTCCCCACTCTTGCCTCTTTGCCTCATTTTCTGTCATTACATTATTATTATTATCAACAAGAGCAATCCACCAGAAAACCCCTTTTATCATCTGTGCTATACTGCCTGTAAACTCACCTAGAGCTAAGCAAACCTCTTACATGAAATTAACATTATTAACACATATAGAAATGAGAGAAAGTGCAAACCACATATAATATATACTATTGTATTCATACATATATAATATAAAAGTATATATACATTTTTGCATTTGATAATCAGTGTTGGGGTACATTTGGGTAGGCTAATAAATGTACTGAACAGTTGCTATTAAATCTGGTAACTCTGGAAGTACAAACATTGAGCTTAAGCATTACAGTATATCAAGAAGAACATTCTACCACAGCAATGATTAAATAAAGAGAATTATTTTATATAACACTTTTAAAAGTAAATTCGCAAAAGGCTTACAGTAAAAAATAGGTTATCATGGGAGATTAAGGTTTTTCTTACATAGATTGGGATCATCATGGCCATCAGTAAAAAAAATAAAATTAATGAATGGGTCTTTATTTTACAAATTTGCAGCAAATAAAAGTTACTTTTAGCTCCACAAGATGTTTAATTGAGATGCTCTATTTCAGATCTGCTTACTGTTTATGAACTATTTTAGTGAAGTATGTTCATAATACAGACCAAAATGCAAAGTGTATGGAGAAAAAAAATTCATTATGTTATGTACTGTAACAGTGTATTTGTATTATAATGATGACAATTGAATTTTTTTACGGTTTCAACAAATATGATTACTGTCCTGTACTTCTGAAAACATAATTAAAATTCATATTGTCATGATTGTAGTCCCTCCGGCTCGTTCACTTTTTAGTTGATTTTGTGCACCTGCTCCCTGTTCCTGCCTCCCTACAAAAGCCAGATGTTCGCTCTGTTCTTGGTTTCCTGAACCACCCGAGTCCGGGATCTGGAGCGCCTGGTTCCGTTCCCCCTTTTTCCCCCCGACCCCTCGCCGGATCCCGCTCCGGTTTTTAACTTTGTCATGTCTGTTTACAACCCCTCGCTGGACTCCGCTCCAGTTTTTAACTTTGTTTTGTTCGTTTTGGATTTATCCCCCGGCTCTGGACATTTGCCTCACCACAGATTTCCCTTAGGATTCCCTTTTGGACTGTTCGCCCTGGACCACACCCCCCCCCTGTTCGTCTACCAGCCCTGTTCCTAGTCTCTTACCTGTGTGTGTTCACTCCCTTCCAGATTGTGTCATCTGCATAGGGTCCTGAAAGACGCTTCGAAAACACATATTCACAATTTCACAAATATCTATATACAAAGTTCTCTTAAGGTGTCAGGAAGTATGGTACACTTAAGATTAAATCAGTATTAAGCTTCTGGGATCATGGTTGGGGGTGATTCTCAAAAGCAAAATGCCTGGAGAAAAAACTAACACCTCACAATGTGGTGGTATAGCCATCTATACCTTGAGGTTACAAGGCTAAAAGACCAGCTTAACAGGTTGTACCAGAGTGTCCCCATTCCACTTCATTACAAGGCACTTCTTCTCAATTTTACTGTGCCCTGTACCCCAGAAGCAGAAGCTTCCTGCTGTGACAGACCACTGGAGGTACTTTCCAATGACTCAATCAGGGTCATGCCAATCAGCTTAAATCTGATAGGGGCCAGAGTGGAGCCAAAGGTGTGACCCTCCTCTTTCACCTCTACCTCAACTGGACAGTTGGCTACCATTTCTCCTTATCTGTTTTGATCCCAAGCCCCTAGAACCAGGCCATGATTTGCTGTAATGTTTTATCTCAGGCAAGAGAAATTGAAGACTTCCTGATTACACAAGACCTGCAGCCCTTAGAGACAAAGCTATGCTCCAGGGCATTTTAATGACAAATATGGGGGTCCACCCTATAACGTAAGACATTTTTCAGATGGAATTGAGGGTATTCTGAGATTGTCCACTTTTTGCTCATTGATTACCACTACCCTCATGTACTGAACATGAGAATGTTGTCTTTAAAGTGATCTAGGGCTAAATCTGAGCCCAGCTCAAAGGAGGTTGTACATTGTGATCACAGTGGTAAATTGCTGACATCCAGTCATAGACATTTATTCAACATCCCTGACTGTACAGCGCCGAGAAAAAGTTTGAAATTTTACTAAGGATTTTCATATATTCTTAAACAAAGTTTTATTTTACTTTACGGTTACTTTATGGTGAGATATGACTTTATATTAAAACACAGACATTAAAAACACCTGACCCTACACTCGAAGGAGGCTCCACAGTCAAAACATTGTATTTCTTTTCTTCTCTTTTTCAGTATGGTGTAGCGGCGAGGCTTATTAATAGGAAAGAATTAAGTGTTTCTGAGCCTTCCCAAATGAGGCCCCATTTCTCTGTTCATCTCTGTGGTGCAGCCACAGAGAAACTATTCATGCAGGCTGATTTAAGGGTTCCTTTGATAAAGGACAGCTCCCAAAGGGGGATGCACTTAGCTGAGCCTGGCTATCATGATCAATGGTCATCCATTGGCGCCTATCTGTCTAGGGAATGCCAGATGGACATCTGGACTGCATTCCTAAGTGTCAGGAGTAAGTGACTCATATCTCACCTTGATCAACCAATCAGGGACTGGTAGGGCCGAGTAACCCACGTGGGACTCTGATGCCCATGGAACCTTCAGCCAATCAACGAGCTGAAGTTCCTCCAGGTAAAAACAGGCAACACAGAGAGCCTGAGAGATTCAGTAAGATTCAGAAGGGATTCAGTGGAGAATTCTGTGGACTTTTCTAAAGGGAATTCAAAGGAGAATTCCAGGGCAGGACGGCCCAGGAGCAGAAGGCTCCCAAGGGCAGGACATTCTCGCAGAGCACCTCCTGACCATCCTGAGACTCAGCCCGGACAACCACGGAACGGCCAGTGTGTCCGAGTGCCAGAACTTTCCTTTGTTCTAAATGTCTAGAGCAGAGGTTGCCAGAGAATAACCAGAGGATCCACCCGAGGTTATCACCAGCAGCAGGCCTCGTGAACAGGTCAGAACTGTGGACAGCTGAATCACTATTCAGAACTAGCTCTTCATCAGGAACGAACCGGTCCTCTTCCTGACTTGCTGGGACCCACAGTCATCTTTTCTCCTGTGCGCAAACTTTGCTAGTTAAAGCCAACACTAACTAGCCGGTCAGTGAGCATCAGCAGCGCACCGTTGCAAGCCGCACAGCACAGCCTGGCACGCAGCCAGAGAGCGCGGATTGGACAGCAACAGTCTACAACTGTTTCTTTGAGTCCGCAGGAGATCTGAATCCCCAGAGATTGGATGAGTATTCAACTTCAATGCATTACAGCTCGAGAATTCAATTGTTATCCCAACCAGTTGATATCAATTTAATTCCTAAGAGTTATGTACTTGTTTTGAGTATCTAACGTAGAAGTTATAACCAAGTTAATTTATGAAACGGTCTAAATGAGTGATATACTGAACGTATGTCCTCTTGATATATGTAACACTTCGTAACTTACTATATACCTTTTGTATTCTGATAATCCTCTCGATAAGATCTGTTAGGTTTATATGCATATTTTATGTATTAATAAATGTATCCTCGTGTATTAGTACCTGTGTGTGTGCGTAGTTTGAGTTATGTCGCATGGTTGGATTCTAAAGCCATCAAAAGAATCAATTTTGTGATTTACAGTTACAATTAATAATTGTCCCAGTAAATGCCCAAACCCTACAGAACTGGTGCCTTCAGAGAGCCACTACATTTACATTTCAGCTATGATTACAATGGAAATAACCTTTACTTGTTCCTTTGCAGACATTTAAAAAAAATACAAAGAGAGAATATAATTTAACTCATCTACCTAGTTTGTTTGCTAATAGCTATGCTTCCATTTTTAAAGATTTAAAAGTACTTTCTATAGTTTCCTCTTCATTGGGTTTGTGCTTTATTGTTGATTCTGAAGAAGTCGGTTATCAAATATTCATTCAATTTATCAAATAACTGATTGAGAACATCGATTCCTGAATCACGTGCAACTATATTCTTCAAAACTAAAGAGTTTCAGTCTTTTTAGTCTATCAGAGTATGACATTACTTAAAGACACATTCTAAGAAGGTATTTGTCTTTGGAATAACACTTCTCTGGAGTGATTCCAACAGTATATTTTTTTTAATGCTGACTATAAATAGTTTCTTCTAGCTGGGATTTTTTATGTTATCTATCATAAATAAATTGTATTCATGAGCATATTTTGGAGAAACTCAAAAGTGGTGTAACTCATGTAAAACATGGGAAACTAAATAAAACTACTTGGTTCAGCAGTCCCTTTTATAGATGTCTGCTCCATTAGTAATTTTCCCATCAATGGGTATTATGGGTATCTTGAGTGACTGTTAGAAAAGGATTAACAGTCTATGAATAACATCTTTTGCTTACTTAATTACAACTGGTAATACATCATCAGACCCTGGGGATTTTCTTATCTTAAGTACTTCTAATACCTGTAAACCTTCTGCCTCATCTATGCTAATACGCCTTAATATAGAGCTTCATTTTTGCTCAGCCTGAGGCATATTGTCAATAACGTCCTTGGTCAAAACCTATGTCAAATATTCATTTAATATATTTGCCATTTCCCTTTCATCCTCTGAAGGTTTCTCTGAAACACTTAATCTTTTAAAGTTCTTTTTATTTTTGAATCCTGAAAAATCTTTCTTGTGGCCTTCTTAACATCCCTTTTATATGTGTGTTTTTAATATAATGAAAACCCCATTCTTACTGGACGTTGTTTTTTTTTCAAATGTTTTTTTTTTCTTTATATTTTAACTGATTTAATAAACAATTTATTTTGTTGCCTTTTTGTGGCCTTTCATTTATCTGCTCAGGGGAACTTTTTTTTAACTCTTGCCATCTCTTCTCTACTGATTCTGTATTCATGCTATCCCACTATATTTTTCTTCAACACAAATTACAGACACAATTTCATTTGATATTTTCTATTTAAATATTTTTATTTTATATTTGTTCTGTTTTCTTAGTCTGTCTTGATTGTTTGAAAAGATTAGATCAATGAAAACATTGCTTCTTGTAGTTGCACTGACAAACTAAGTGATAAACCAGAAATTAGGCATGTTAAAAAGTAAATTGTTGGACAAAAAAACACCATCTAAAGGAACAAGCAGAAATTAATTCTACAATAAAAAAATGTGAAAAAATAAAGTCAGCTGTGTATGTATATAGTTCTTTAAATAAGGAACAAAATTATGAAATAAGACTTTTAAGTTGCAATTAAAAGATAAGTTTGTTGTGGTTCAAAAGCAAGATATGTTGAACTATGCTACTTGTAGAACTGTTCCTTATGTGTTGTTCACATTCCCAGATATATGAAATTGTGTTTATAAAGAAAGGATAAACTTTCTTTTCATCAAAGCCTTTAAAGAACAGTAATTATTGTGTCAGCAGATAACCTTAGATGTTTCATTAACATATCTCTGCAACAGTGGCATTAGAGGTGACAATGTGATTTTTTTTCTTCACTCAACTATCACTCATATTTTCATATTTCTTTTAGTCACATTTTCAGAAGCACTGCTTTCTTATTGTAGCTGAAGTTGTCCTTGTTGAAGCATATTGTTTAGCTTGTACAGGAGCACAGGGGGTCAAATACTGTATCTTACAGTTTCTTGTACATTTGTCATACAGTATTTCCAAATGTCAAGAGTTTTAAACATGGATCAACCTGAGGACAAGGACTAAGTAGGCCTATTCCTTGTCCACCTGAGCACACCTCCTTTGTGTGTTTCCTTGTAGTTCTCTGTCAAAACCTCAGCTGCTGCAGGGTGGTTTGCAATTGTGTTACTGTGACAAGATATATAGAAGCTTCGCAGTCAGTCGAATTATTTTTGAAATTCAAACATGTTGCTAGGTGAAATAACCCAAGATGCCAACTAGTAATGTTACATTCAGCTGAGGTCATGGGAAAGATATATGTATTTAAAGTGTGAAGTGCTTTTTTTTATCCACAAGACTGTGAAACATTTTATATGTGTTATTCTGTTTAGTGTTTACCTCTTAAAAATAGTTTTTGTTGAGGTTTATTGAGTTGCATTACAGTAGGTCATCTGACAGCTTTTCTTTATTAATATAGCTATTTTTTACTTTATTTTGGGAACTAAAGTCAATGAAACGAGTTAATACAGCACAGGCGGAAGCATGGTCAAAGCCAAGCAAAGGTCAAATCAAAAAGACAAAAACAATAATCAATGTTGGGAGCAAGCAAGGGTCAAAACCAAAGGGCCCAACCAAACACAGCGGCACAGAACAAGTGCTTAAGCTGAAGCAAGCGTCAAAACTGAGCAATGATCGAGGAGAGAAATCAGTTTAAATGGCAGGCTAGATAAATAAAAAGAAACAGGTGTGGATGATAATAACTGACCAGATGCCAGACATGATCATAAGAAATTAACATAATTTGGAATAATAAAAAATTTCAAGAGAAGCATGAACATGGTTACAATTAATAAATAGAATTTAATATAAAATAAGCTGTATATCTGACAGTCAGAGGCAATACCCTCTGTCGCTTGCAGGAAAATGAAATAGTCCATTGTAACCAAGATAAAGAAAATGTGTTTCAAGGTTTCCTAATTATCCCACTCTTACTTTTCCTTAACTTATCCACTGAATATTTGAATACTGAATATCCCATCTGTAGAAGTTTAGGCCTCATCAGGTTAGTTTGTTTTTATTCAATGTAGGTGTCATGGATGGTGATCCTTAAATGCAGGAACTGCTTTTAAACTTTTAGCTTTTGTACATGATTACACCATCTAGCAATTATAATAGTGCCAAGGATTCCTTTTTCTACTTGCAAAATGTTCTTTTTATCTCCCATAATCATCACTGCACCAACGGACCAGGAATATAGTCTTCCTAATATTCCATTTTATTAGCCTATCAACCTACCCAACACACAAAAAGTAGCTTCATAACACAACAATTTCTGTAACTGCCCACCTGACAAACTTTTGCCAACCAGCACAAAAACACTATCGACCCCAGTTCCCAAAACCTACTGGACCCAAAGTAGCAGCTCAGTATCTCCATCCTATAAAACCATCTGCAAATGGTGACCTGGAGTGCCTCCTTCCTCCACAGCAAAGAAACTCTGTGGTTTTAAGCTTCTCAATACCGGCCATTCTGAAAAATGTTGTCCCTTATACAATGTGTCCCTCCCTCCTACCCTATTTTCCTCTACTGTCTCTTTAGAATCCACATCCATTCCTAGATGCTGTGGTGAAATCTGTGTTTCCTCCACTATTTTCTGTCTCTGTGTGCCCTGTGATTCCTGATGACTGGGGTTTTTGAAGCCCCCCTGATTCTTTTCTGGGGGGGTGGTAGTGACCATTTGATGTCCTGGGTGTAGGTAGAGCTGGCTGTTTGGGGTTCATTGATCAACTGGCTATATGAGGAAGGCCAGGTCCCTGTTATAGAGCCCGGCTCTCAGTCTGAGGCCCAGTTAGATGTGTCTCACAATCCCATGATTGTCACCTCTGAACTGTGTGGTAAACAAGTGTCTGTGCGAAAAGAACCTTTAATCAAAGAGAGCATGAAGAACAAGAACAATCCACCTTATGGATACATATTTTACATGCTGCCACATGTCTACATTTTTAGTTGAAATATATGAGAAGAATATTTGTATTTACACGCTACATAATCCCAAACCCATCAAAGACCTTTCTTTTGTGTCACATTTCTTTTCACCATTACAAATACATGGGGCAATTGTATTATATGCTGCACATTGGTGGTGGTGGAGGGGAGTCTCCATTACCTGTAAAGCGCTTTGAGTGGAGTGACCAGAAAAGCGCTATTTAAGTGTAGGCAATTATTATTATTATTATTATTATTATTATTATTATTATTATTATTATTATTATTATGTAAAATTATGTTCGTTTACATGGATTATTTAAATCACGTTTCCTTATTTAAAGCCGCTCATTTGTGCTTCCAGTTTAGCTGTAGATTTTTTTTCAGCACCTTTCGTGTTAAGTTATACAGTATATGTTATACAGTAGCAACGTATTTCGTAGCGAAATACTATACTACAGGGTTATATAACCGGACATCTCGCATTAACTCCAATTCGCATCACGAATCCTGATAAGATAGCGAGTTAATTTATTTTAAATGACAAATCTGGCTACTCTAGTTAGTCTTCTAGAATTCAAAGTAAACAATAAAAATCCATTGCTTCCTAAATGTTGCAAGACTGGGTTGAATAAATTGAAATAGGAAAATTACGTATTGAGGAAATATGCTAATTTTAAATTAAAACATTTGGTTCATCATACGGCAGCTATAAATTCTAATTATCGTTTCATGTGACTTTTACGATGCGATCTGTTTTCTTCTAACCTGCCTGAGTTTATTTTTGCGTGTGTGGTGAGGGGGTTACCTGTGCCTTAAAACCTGATTATGAATTTCGGGCAGGCGCTGCTGGGCATCTTAAGTAGACGGAAGGGCCTCGTTTCCATGGAGCTAAGTAAACATAAACAGACCAAGGCAGAAGCAGCACGTGTATCGAGTTTGGAAAGAAACTGAAGTTTTATTGACTTAGCAAAAGACCTTTCATGTTTGATAAGATTAGATAACTGCGCTGTTATTAAAAGGCATTTTGTCGGCGACAGAAAAACGAGGATAATTTATCTACTCAGTCGCCGTCATGTCTCACAGGTTTGTACGGGCGCCTGGATGTAACCTGGAAGAGCTATACAAGTGAACAGCCAATAATTCATGCAAATGTTTGGATAAACTTGGGTATAAATACAAACCCGAATTGTTCTCCTTATGACATAATACTTTTAATTTCCCTTTTCATCCGCTCCCTCACACTGTTACATTTAATTGCTAGGTTTGGGAAACAAAGCAGCCTTTATGTTGGCTATACATTAAATAATTTATAGTATGATATGCATGCAGAAGAGATTGAAATACAGTGTACGAAAGTTTCAAAAAGATCAGTTGTAATATTAAAGATCAAACGATTAATAGAGTTTTGGATAAAAAAAAACGTTTTTTTTCTCGCTATTATATTTTGTTCTCTTAAGAATTGTCATAAACATACATTAACAAGTGACGCTTTAATCGTGTAACGCTTTATTAAGCGTTTTATTAAATAACGTTTAAAATAGTTTTTGAATGGCTACAAACAACATACTCAATATATTCTAAGATTCTTGTATTCTCTTTCCAAACCATAAATATTTAACTAAATCTTACTTTTTATCTGTTATTTCACCTTCATGCATGATGGTCTACTTGGCTGAAAACTGGATCTCTGTTGTTTTTTTTTGCTCTTGGCATATTAACACATAGCTTTTACATTCACTTCATATACGTCAGTCAACTGTCTAGATCTATACAAGCTACCATATATTTAGTGTTCTTATGATGCGTGCACTGTGGTTATGTGAAACATTGTATTATCATCTATATATATATATCTTTCATAATATATGTCTAATATATATTCTATACATATTAGGTTTCAATTCAAGTTCTTGGGAAATGGAAAATGAACCTGGAAATTGCATATGTCATTGATTTTACAGTATTATCTGTTTCTGTGCTACGTGCCTTCATATGTTAAATACGATTCATTCTATTAGATTGTTGTCTTTTCTTCCAGAACCTACAATAAACTTTGGGCAGATGCCCATGTAGAGCTGTCCAGCCTGCTAACTCAGGAGCTGCCTGCACAGCCTCAAGGCCCCGAGAAGGACAGAGTGGTTTTTTTCCAGCGTGTGGCCACTCTCTACGTTCGGTATATCCAGATCTTCCGGTCACTGGAGGTGGCATATGACCAGGTGGTGCATCCCCAGAAGAGGCGTGTAATTCGGACAGTGCTGGACGGAGTGATGGGTCGTGTGCTGGAGCTCAAGAACGAGATGGTGGAGAAGGAGTCTTCTGAGTATCACTACATGGATGACATCATCCAGGACCTGAAACTGACGCCGGTGAGCTGGTTCACTGTCACTTCATGTGTGTGCTCACAGGCAGGAAGAGGAAGGGGACACCAGCCCAGGCTTAATTGATTACAAAATACAAAGTACAGAAAAAATATATTTGCTGTTATTAAGCTAGGAAAGCCATGTGTCCTTCACGTCATTTTCAATATTGTTGAAAAAGCATTTAAAAATAAAAAAATACTGCATATACAGTAGGCCTATACAGTATATCAAATAGGAATCACAAAAACTTTACAACCAACATTCTTACAAACTTCTGTGTAAAAGCCTACAATAACATGTAAGTGCATGTTTAAGTTGCCAAAGTCATCGGATTGAACCATGTGTTTGTCTACACATTGTGGGCCTTTAAAATAATTTAAAATGCTGAATTTTAGGGTAGGCATAGAGATGGTTCATCATGGAGCAATGCTAAAGTAAAGCTACCGGGGCAGTGTTTCATGAAAACAATTTGAGTAGTGTGGTTTTTGGCTATTTTCTTACTTTTTGTGTTTCACTACTATGTATAGTGTAGTAGTGAGTTTGCACTGACTTTCTTGTAGAAGTTGTAATTTTATTTAAAATGTCAAACAATTTTAGACTCCCATTACATCTCACTAAAAATTGATTATTGTACTTGGTAATTTTATTTATATTTATTTTTATTGCTTTTAATTAGGATTCAAACTCCTTACTCCATATAGATGGCAAAATAATATGAATTAATGTATAAAAAGATACAAAATCTGGTCCAGTTTCATATAATTTATAAAAGATTCTGATATTAAGTAAAGCATTTGTGTAAACTGTTTTTTAAAGGCTGCACTAATAGGGGGATCCAAAGCATCTGAAATGAAGAAAACAAAAATATTCAGAATGAAGCCGCCTTAGGCATTGTGTTTGTAGCCATTCAAGGACTAATTGTTAAAGCTGTTTTCACAGATTATTAACAATAATGTGAATATCAAAAGTACTTTCACAGCATCTGTATATTTATTTTCATACATTTAATATCTTAAACAAAGGTGAAACATTTTTAAATTATTTTAAAGTACACTAATCTTAATTGCTCCAAGTGTCCTTTCTATGCAGTAGCAGTGTTTTGGATTTTCCACAAGATGGCATCAGAGATAAACTAATCTGTTTAAAAGTTCGTTTGGGCTGAAGATATATCTTCTATATTCAGAAGTATTTTTTTCATTTAAATCATGTAAAAATTGAACATTTTTGATAAATAGTTTATCATTTGAAGTTTGAGTTTACACTTTGCAAGAGGCATTGCAAGAGACAGGAACTGGAAATTGAATAGAAACTAGTAATGTCATATGTAAAATATAAATAATAGCACACCATCATTACAATATTTTTTATACAGAGCTAGGCTGGTAAAGATGTGTTACTGTTATATACTCTGTTGTGTGGAAGCGTTATTAGACACAGTCTAGAGCTACATAGATAACATGCGCCTATGTGTATATTGCATGTACTTCTGCAATTTACTCTTGGAATCCACTAGTGTTTTGCACAATTCTTATGCTTTGACTGTTATTAATACAATTTAAATTGGATGAAAAGGAACTAAGCTGATTATTTAACAAGCTTTAATTTATAATAATCAGAAACTTAATTATTAGGTGTTTCTTGACATTTGCAACATTTGCTCCTCTTTACACATCCATCGAGCTAAAAGATAAAAAAAACACAGATATCAGGATTAACTATATTAACTGGATTATTTTCAAATGTAATAGCCATATCATCATAAAACTGTTTGTGCCTAAAAAAGGAAAAACAGACAGTAGAAAAAACCTGAAAAGTAGAAAAAAATGAGTTTTACAATTGCATTGTAAAATTATTTTGAGTTGCATAGGCTTCTGTACACAATAATATACTTGCATTTAAGAATTAAACTAGTGTAAAGGAAAATTCCTTATTGTCTCAAACAATTCTAGGCAGAGATTGAGATTCCCATTCCAAAATACTTCATTGGTGATCGTGCTAAGGTCCTGCAGGACAGAAAAGAGATGTTAGCAAGAATTCTGGACAAGATTACAGTGGTGGAAAAGCCCAAAGTAAGTCTGAAGTTTGTTTTTCTATGACTGGTGAATTCTGTTAACTATTTAGAATTTGTACTTAATGTTGCAATATATTGCTACCAATGTATAATCTAGGCTACCCATATATTTTTTTACTGTATCAAAATTCTTTCAAACAGTGGTACTTCTTTTCAACTAAAATAGATAATATTTCGGAAAGTTAAAAAAAACTTTTAGATATTTAAAATATATTTTATTCTAAATACTGCTAAAAATCAAAGTTAAACTCTTCCACCAGTCAAACCTAATAATCTCTGCTGTCTTCAACTACAAATACTCCTTTTTAATAATGAACTTTGTTGCCTGAGATTCTGAGCAAATGAGTAGTACAGTATGTATACTGACATGACGGTTCATATTGGAGATAAAAGTAACTCAGATGTGAATGTCTGTGTTATGTATATTGTTTGATAGGAATGGGTATCATATTATATACAGTACATTTTATTTACAAAGCACCTTACATAAAGAATAATCTCAAGGGACTTGACAAATGTTATTATTTCCTTACTAGATGGTCTTATCCAGGGAGTTTTGTCCGATAATACATAAAGTACATATAACAATATAACATTCAGATACAGCTGGGAAGTAAAAATAAATAACAATGAAAAGCAAAACAGTGAGGTACATGCTAGAAGTGCCATGTATACATAGCAAAGAAGAGAGTGAAAAATATATTGAGTGGCAAAAATGTAGGTAGTAATCATAGATTACAGTGAAGAAGGCAAGCCATTGAGCAGAGTGCAGTGACAGCTGGGAGTAAAATGTTCACAACTGTGTCAGGGAGATTGCAGGTGCACTCTAAATGAATGTGTCTTGAGAAGATGCAGAGATGTGGTGTGGGACTGAGCAGTTCTGATTTAAGTGGGTAGTTCATTCTTCCACTGCAGAGCCAGGGATGTGAATAAACAGGGCTTGCACAGTAGGTGAGGTAACAGACGGTCTGGCAGAGAAGAAGAATCACAGAGTTGGGGAAGGATTGGATTATAGGGAGACATGAGGGACTGGAGAAATATTGAGGAAGAGTGGATAAGAAAGCAGAAGGTAATTATACATGTTTTGAAATAAATGTAAACAACTAGGGAGCCAATGGAGGTATTAGAGTAACTGCATGGCAAGAGAGAAATGAGGCAGAGAAAAGATGGGCTGTGTAATCTGAATGAGTTGAAAAGGATGAATAGCACTGGTCAGGAGTGGAGTTGCAATATCTCATGCAGTAAAGCACCAGGATTTGAACTAGAAGTTGTATACACAAGAAAGTGAGGAAGGGAGGAATCCCGCAGATATGGCTTGAAAAGAAGCAGAACATTAATTTGATTGGAAGTGGAGGAAGGAAGAAAGAATTACACTCGGGTACCTGGCAGAGGAGGCAGTCAAGTGGAACAGAGCTGGCGAGGTCGATAGAAATGGAAGAAAAGAAGGTCAGAATTAGATAGCTTTAGTTTGAAATGACTAAGGGAAATAGTAAAGAGGCAGTTGTTAATATGCGAGATAAATACTGTATATCAGGTTAAGGAAAAAAAGAAGATCTGAGAAACATCAACATAGAAGTTGTATTGAAATCTGCAGGAGGAGATTTAAAGTCCTAGGTCAAGGGTGTAAAAAAAGAACAGCAGGAGATCCAGAACACAGCCTTTGAGGACGTACATACTGTACTGTATAGCATTTTTCAGGCCAGAGACCAAGCTATAACAGGATTCATAGAGCCTGTGATTGCAAAACAGATGAAGAACCAGGTTTAAACAGTGCCTAAAATTTCTAGGTCAGTACATATAGTTTAGTTAATAGTCTCAAAAGCAGCCGAGTTTTTACAACAGCAGAAAACAGCCCAAGTTGACAGGAGGGCATCACTAATTGAAAGAAGAGTACTTTCAATAGAGATTGTTGAGTGAAAGTGGTGGTCAAGCAGCTGAGAGAGGTACAGTATGTGGAGAGCTGGGAATGTGATGCCTGTCTGTGGTTTTATTTTTTTGGACAACTCTTTTATTTATATTTATTTAAACACCAACCCCACAGTGGAGAAAGGACAGAACAATTACATAACACAACACATAGATATTTTCCTGTGATACAAAATGTTCATTGCAGTCATTTAGTTAAAAAAAAGAGAAAAAGAAAAAACATCCTTAGAAAAGGCACATAAAACATTACACCATCTACGCTAGTACTGTATATCAATATAATTATTTCAGGCCACCAATGCAGCGGTAGAGGCCAAGTGCAGCTGAGTCATGACTTTCTGGAAGCAAAATATCATGTACTGCAAATATCCTAATCACACACAAGAAATAACAAATAACTGGCGCAATTCAACTCTTCAGTAAAGTCCTCCCTGCTAAGAAATTCTCTTATTGAGCACTGATAGTGTTAATTGATAGTGTTAACTAAGTGTTAAGAGAAACAGAAATTCAAGGGATTGGGGAAGAATAGTACCAAATGTATAGCCCACATATATCCAAAACACAATCATTTTGAACCACTCCCATATAGTGTAAATGAATTCCCATTACTTGGCCATACTGGTAAGTAGAATCTGTTGATAACCTATCTGGAATTCTCCTAATTTGAATACTAAAGCATATCTATTCTAACCATTGATAGCGGATGTGTGGTGAGCGAACTGGCACACTTTGGCTGCCATTGCATCATTCAGATGGGGGCTACACAATGTAAGTGGAGGAGAGAGTAAGTGTAAAACACTTGGAGTGTCCAGAAAAACTCTATATACAGTAGGTGTGAGGAATTATTTTAGCGTACAGGACTATTCTCTATTCTTCGCTCTCTATACAAAATTCATAACATTAGAAGTGGCTTAATTGTTTGAGAAATTTATGTTTTGTATATTGAGGAAATAACCCCCACTTTAACTGACATATATTCAGTTATAAATCCAACAATTCCCACAGTGGATGTGGACATATGAAAAAGAAAAAACACAAGAGATTATTTAATTTGTAAGTCCTAGAGAGAATGGAGGCAAGAATCATCAGATATGTTCTTCAGAATAAAGAAACACTCCTTCAGTCAACCAAGGAGAGAAAACAAAGAGATGAAAATTAGTCACTGATCTGTAATTATGGCATTTTGTGTTCCAAATTTGGAAAAAAAATAATTTCTTCCAAAATAAAAAGGTGTTAGTTTCCAGTTTTAATTTTGGCCAGTGCATTATAAATTTTAATAATTAAGTATTTGGGGGTTCCATTTGTGGGTTTAGATGGAGTTGACAGAAGAGAAGAAAGATCAAAGTTGGATATATGTATATATTATATATTTATATGTATGAATATTATATAAATATATGGCCAATGTTATATTTTCCAGACCTGGTGTGCTATCTGCGTGGAGTTTGTATGTTCTTTCTGTATATGTTTGGGTTTCCTCTCACAGTCTAAAGATATAATAGTAGTTAATTGGCTTCTGGTGTGAGTGTGAGCATGACTGTGTTGTCTCTGTGTTTGTTCTGTGATGAAATGGTGTCCCATCCAGGTTGTACCCCACTTTGTGCCTGTTGCTCGCCGAAATAGTTTCTCCCTCCTTCACAACCTGAAATGGATACAGAGGTTTGGATGAATGTAATGTTTTAATTTAATATACATAATTATAAAACACATAATAATCAGAAGAAAAAAAAACAGAACGAAATGCAATTATGCAACTGTTTTGAAATGATAAATTAGAATGAACCATTTAATAAAAATATGTTTTTAAACATTATTAATAACATAAACAGTGTTTGTGTCCTTGATATCAATGGACAGTTTGTCTCCCATTGTACACAGTTTAGTCCTTGGAACTGTGCAAACTTTCTTTTTTCCACAGAGCACAGGTTCTGATTTGGTTTGCATCTTTGATGTGCCACCAGTGATGATGATTCACTGATGCTATGAAGTCAAGCGTTTTTTATTGAGAAAAAAAACCCTGACTTTTTGTATTTAAAGTTATGGGTCTATATCCCTGAAAATGAGATTTTAACTGCACATCGAACTGGATCTGCCCTGCTTAAATATCTTGTCACCCAAGTGAAGAGATCTGGCATGCCCCAGAGAACACACTTAAGTTTGCCTCCAGGCTGAATCAGCCCCAGCTGAGGATTGAACTCACAACCTTCTTAAATGCTTTTACCATTCTCTTGTATACTCAGCATGGCAAAACTTCCATTTTGTGTTTATATATCTTATTTTTCAGAAAATGTTTGTGTTTTAATTTTGGATTTTTTTTTCTTTTTGAACTACACTGAAAAAAAAAATATTTGTTTCTATTGTGTGTTTTCACATCCTGGTTCCTAGCGACAAGTCATAATTGGGCACATTTCTTCAAAAATATCCATCTTCATGCCATTTGTCTTTTATCATGTCACAGACTACAAAGTCAGGTAAAGGAGATTTGGTACAAAACCCTCACCTGTGGCATCAAAAGATTGCTCTTACCCAAATTGCAAGTACCACTGTTTTCCAGGAGCCATAAGAGTTCTGGTTAATTATTCCCAGCCTTAACCTCAGCAGTACTCAGCCAATTCTGTACCACTGCCTGGGAAATCCCATTCATGGTCACCTAGTGCCATGAGCTAGTTTTAAACTTGTGCCATCTGTATCATAGAGCTGAGTGACTTTACTAGAGTCACTCACTAACTCCCATTTTTCATTCTAAAGTAAACATTTGTGTAGGTTGAACAAGGTACTTCTAGGTAGTGCTTCTTTGCAACTGCATTTTCCTCTCAAGGAGTTTCTATTTATCAGAAACAGTTGCATCATATACTGTATATGAGTTATTTCTATAGAAATATTTGCTTTATGTGAACCAAAGAAAGCTACAAAGAAGTACTATACAACTGTAATGTAGTACAACTATAAAGCAGAGGAGGTTTCAAGGACCTCTTGCACAAAACTTTATAGACATTTCTGTAATTTTTGATTTTGTGAATTGGGATTTTGGTGATTAACAGTGGACCTGTAAGAAAGGTTGCATACAAGAGGAGGCCAATGAGCCCACCCACAGTAGCTCAATGGGCTGCCAGGGGCTAGTTCAATAAAAAAAAGTATTTAGTAGTTTACATATTAAAATTTTCTAGGTCCGTTTGTTCATCACTACAAAGATTCAGTTCTTTTAGCTTGACAGAATAACATTTTCCTTTAAGCCTAGGATTCTCTCTGGTTTTTCTTCTCTGGACTGATTTTCTATAATGTTGTATCCATAATTGTACACAATATCCTAAATGGGATCTTAATACTGAATTTTACAATTTTAACAAAACATCTCTTGATCGAAATTCTACACTTTTGATTATATATCCCATCATTATATAGTACAGTATCAGAGTAATATCTGATGCTATTATTACAGTATACAGTATATGCTCTCTGAAATAGACAATATTACTTTATTGTGTTTGTAATATATATAACTTTTAAATTAATCACTTTCTGAACTAAGAGTAAGATTTTTATCATTTTCCTTCAAAACCCCTCACCCTTCAAGTTGCATTCAAATATTTGTGGTATCCTTGAAGATTTTTGCTGTCCGCCCCTTGACTCTTGAAGAAGCCATCAAACTGATCCAGGTGTCAGAAAGAGCACGACAAGGGCGGCTCAGGGCTAAGTTCATGAAGGAAATCCGTCATGATGAGGAGAGACAGAGAAGAGCCAAGGATAAGGATGTGGGATATGCAGGCATGGATCAAGCAGCAATATGCATTCAGAAGGTGAGCAAAAACAGAAGTCCCACATTGAAATGGGCCGTTCAAATTTATCAATAATGTTTGCATTAAATTAATACCCAAGTCTAGTTCAAGATGTGTACTTTTTTGTTTTTCATTTTTCTTTCCTTACAATTTGCTAAAAACATCTGTGAATATGATTGTGACTAATGAAATTTGATTTAAATTTGTTTGACAAAGCTGTCCACACCTGTGATGGGGAAGCATTCACTTCTTCTTAAAGAATACTTGTATAAAACTGAAATATGGTCATTTCTTACAGGTTTGTGCCTTAGATATTACATGTAATTGATACAATTAATTAATCCTCTCAAAATGTGTTCATTTATGTGTCAAAAATATGTCTTACAAAAGACCACAAACAATGCACAGTATTAGTCTCAGAGAAAGTGTACGATCTACCAATAGCTTATCAGAAGGTTAACATTCACACCATGTAATGGACTTTGCTTTAAGATCTCAGTACATTAAGCATTGAGAATAATTAGTGGAAACAGTAGTATCGAAAAAAGTATTCAGATTATGGTTTCTCATTTTGTGAAATTACCGTATTATACATTAATATTTTATTCAAAATCTGAATTCTCAAACTGAAGAGTATTAAGGATATGATAAGTAATATAAGTAAAAGGAAAGAAAATAATCAAATATGTTTGCATAAGTATTCAGACCTGTGAACTTTATATTTGGCGGACTCACCTTTGACGGCAGTTACAGACGCAGTTATTTATGGGTCGCTACCAACTTGACATGCTGGTTTTGTGAAATATTTGCCCATTGTTCTTTGCACATTTACTCAAGCTCTCTCAAGAAGCTGCTTGGAGATCACTTATAAATGGCACTTAAGTGTTTCCATAGATTCTCCATAGGATTCAAGCCATTCAAGATATTTCATTTTAAGCATATTTTTACCTTGTGGGTCGTATTCCTGTTGAAATGTGAATTTTTGTGCCAGCTGTAGGTCCTTTAAGATTTCCTAGTACTTTTGTTGATGAGACGCTAAACCTAATTCTGCCACCATCATGTTTTGTTTTTTTTTTCAGTTTCTTACAAAATCCTCTTTTTAGAGTGCCTAGGATATTGTTGTCCCATGGACCTTTTCTCCCATCTCAGCCAATGTAACTATTTCAGTGTTGCTGTTGGCCTCAGCAACTGTTTCCTCCTTGAATCACCTTACAGAAATGGTGTATTTACTCTGATATCATGTGGACTGTTATTTTATTATTGCTATTATTGCACTCTGTGGCTCTCAACCTATGGTTTAGCTTGTTAAGATAAAGTTATGCACTTAAGTTAAATATGTGAATTATCTTTTTATTTTTGTTTTTTGCTTTGAATGTGTGGAGTAGGTTGTTGTACCAGTGAGGTGCCACTCCACTAGGTGAGGTCATTGCAGGCCCAGCTGTACCTTATTTTCTCATACATTTACTTACTTTTTTTTCACATAATTCTCAGCTTCAACCACAGACACTATGGCACATACTCACCCATACCAAAGTCCCTCTCTGTTCCAGAAGTGGAGATATGTCAGGCATCTTTTGTTGCCAGACAGCCAGTGTCTGAACAAGCTGTCCCTGCTGCCCTTCTTACACAGTTGGGGTTCTTGTGTCTGCACTTTATGTTAATTAGGCAAAATAACAATTGTTTGTGAAACACAAGGTGTAGTTATCAGGTGTTGACTTTCTATTAACTCAGCAGGTTCCTCATTGGTTGGACATCTCTTGGGTAATGGGCAGTGACCATTGACCCATTGTCTTGAGTACCAGACTGCAAAGAGCCATGCTGCACCACATATCATTAGAGATTTTCAGAATTAACTCAGCTTTACAATGACCCTGTCTGTGTTAGTGACTTCAGCTACATTTTACGTTTAGTCCCAAGTGGCTTTGCCAAGACGACAGAAATGTTATTAAAAATTAAAAAACGTCATTCTTAGTGTAATTATATGCCTTGCCACTACAGCTGCAATGGTTTGTTTGCAAAATGTAACAATTCATCACCAGAATTAAATGCTTTTAAACACTGATCAAACACCTTCCATTGCAAGCAGCAATGGAATCTCATTGGCTTATAATAAAATAAAAGTTCACTAGTGCTGAAGAAATCTCATGAAGCTGTTAGTCATGTTTAAAAAATGTCTTAAATTACAGTATACACTTGTCTTTCACTAAACTAAAACAACATTATTTGAACTATTTTATATTAGGTGTGGAAAGGCTTTATACAGCGTAAGAAAACAAGGAAAGAAAGAGAAGAAGAGTTGATCTTTATTGGCATGGTGAGTACAACACAGAAAGGTTACAGACAAGAGTGGGCCATCAAAGCCCATTGTGCACATCTTATATTTAATTACTTTCATAAACAAACACCATATGAATAGAATGCATACTTATTTATCTATTAGTAATATTATGTTTTCTAGTATGCCATAAGGGTTATTTAAAGAGTTGTTCTGCTAAAGCAAGGTCTTGAATAATGCTATACGCAACTATGGTTTTCCTTTTAAACTATCTGATGAAGAAAGAATCTGACTTTTTAATGACTATTTTAACTATAATATTTTTCCATTTTTCATACATCTTTGAATGTAATCAAATATAGCTTAACATCTATCTGGTATACAGTATTCAACTGTTATAAATTAAACTAAAATAAAAGAAAACACTAGATGGCAGTAGTTTATATAAGAGCCACTAAATGCATGCTTTATTATAACATTCAAACCCAGAATTAGCTAAATTTTAAATTCTGAAGATTTTTAATTTAATACTGTCATCTTAAATGAAAAGTAGTATTCTCCATAATCTGATGTGATATACTGTAGTGACATGCTGAAATGCATTCTGCCCTTTTAACTCACCATATTAATTTATATTTTCATTATTGTTCAAAACATACTCCTTTGTTGTAATTTTTATTGAGGAAATATATTTTTATCAATTTTATAGTATATGGTATAGTAAAAGTATAGTACAAATACAAACTGATTTTAGAATAGAAGAATAGGACTTCTTGTCTGTGAGCAACCTAATAGAAATTACCTAATAGAGAAAAAATTATTCCAAAGGCAATCTGATTTTTTTTTTACGTCTTAGATATTTTTAGGAAATCACCTAGGAATGGCCTTGGTAATATCATGAGCATGAGGATAGTGGAGTGCCATTGAAGGCTTCTCTATTTCCTGTGTACAATCTGCATTTCAAAACAGTATCCTGTCTACAGAAGTCTCGGAAGGTTTAGTTCTGATGGCAGCAATGGTATTACTAAATAAACGCACTTTCCTTTATACAATGAGGAACCGAAAGAGTGAATCCATTTTGTTTCCATGTGGATCCTCGGTCTCTGTTCTCAGGATTACTATCTTTTATATTTTCGATTTTTTTTTAATATTTGGGCCCATCAACACATTTGATTGTAGCTGATTGATCCCAAAATCCATCTTTCATCAAAATCAAAATCAAAGCTTTCATCTTTATAATAACACATTCTAGAAATACATATACAGTTTTCTTTATAGATAACTGACTTCTTGTTTGTCTAAATCATTTATTGTACATTTTATTTCTATATGTTATTTTTTTATTGGAATAATTTCAATGTGGTCTAGCTTTAGAAGAAAAAACTCATTCATACAAATAGTTGCCTGCAAACAGCTGTTAGCCTAAGAAATAACGCAGTATACGGTTGTCCTACCTGATGATGGCTATTCTCTTAAGTTTTACTTTAATCTCTAATCACTATTAAAACTGTATCCTCTTTTTCTTTATCATTTTTATTTACATGGATACCATTGAGCCAAATATATATTTTTTTTATTCCAGCAAAATATTTTACAGGTACAATATTAATATGTACTTCTAGATCAGTCAAAAGTATATAAATACTTATAATAAACATTGATTACCGAACAATACAACAAATAAGGGGTAATAAACACAATTTAAATAAAAATAACCAAAAGGAACTAATTGTAGTACTCTAATCAGAATCTAATGGATTTTTAATTTTTTTCTTACTTGTTACTATATTTTATTGTTAATTTTCAACTCATCCTTTTTCTGTCATCAGAGAAAGAAGTCAAACATCCCTTGCTAATGGTAGTATTTAGTGGTCTTTTTTCTGTTTAATGATGTTCCCTTTAAATCTTCTGGTATTTTGCTAATGATACAATATCTATGGATATATTACCGGGGGTATGATGGAATCATTAATGATGGTGTTTTAAAAATGATTATGTTGATAATTTTGATTTTGGTTTCATTCTCTTTTCTACATATTTTTTCCCTCTTCTCCTTATAGTAGTCATTGTTGTCTCCTTTTGAAAGAGTGTTATAAACACATTATGGATGGATACATTAGTGACTGATGCAGCGCCCGGGCTCGCATTGTTTTTGGTGTGAAAGTGCATCATTAGAAAATGTTCCACTTGGCGGGGAAGCGCGTATTAACTGCGCTCGCAATGAAATGAGGTCGTGATAGATTGTTAAAGTTATAGAAAGCCATTAGGTTGAAATATGAACCTCTCAATTGTCATAATGAAGCGGGGGGCTATTTGCAGAGCGATCAGTGCGTTAGGAGACAATTGGAATCCATAATGACAGACACAATACATTATAGGCAGTAAGTTTAGGGCTTTAAGGTAGAAGAAGTAATCATATCTGCAAAGGATGTTGTTACAGAGCTTCCATTAACCTATGGTTCAGGGTCCTGGGACTCCTCATTTATGTCAGAGCCCATCTGAATATTTGCACGGTGAAAAGTAAGGAGGGCAGGAGACAAATCTGACAACTCTCTCAACATGAGCTCTTCTCAAAGAACCTGCTATGAAAATCCCTGAAGGCTTATACAAGGGCAGAACAGTCTAAGATCTATATCCGTTCAAGTCTTCAGGTTTGCAGGAACTGGATAAATAACATTATAAGGTCATTTCCGTAATTCAGAATGTACATTTAATGAAAGCAATGGATATGTTAGCATACAGTAAGTACTGTATATCAAGGAGCAGAAACACTCCTCTAAGTCTGTTTCCTATTCATTCTTAATTGAATTTGATTTTGGTCATTTTTTTCAGATCATTTTTTATTATTCGGTTACTGACATAAGATTAGCTGTTAGAAGTTTTTATTATAAAAGGTGTGGAAGAAAGTGCTGAAGAACATTCTTTAAATATCTAAATTGCTTTTGTAAGGAAAGGGAGCAACTACTCAGTTTCTTCAGCTCATTATTTCAAAAATATAACTAATACTATTATTTAACTGAAAAATGTGTATTTTCTGTGTTGCCAAGTTGTGTGTATACAAAACATTTTACTGTTTTATTTTGTAGAAAAAGGGCAGCACGATGGTGCAATGGTTAGCATTACTGCCTCACAGCACGGGGGCTTTGGGTTTAATTCCAGAGTTGGAGTGCTGTCTGCTTAGAATTTGTATGTTCTCCCTGTGTTTGCATGGGTTTCCTCCGGACGCTACAGTTTCTTCCCACAAACCAATAATATACCGGTAGTTTAGCTTCTGAGAAAATTGACCCTGGGTGTGAGTGTGTGAGTGTGTTGTATGTGTCCTGTGCAGGACTGGAAAACAATCTTCCTTCATAGACTTGATTATTAAGTCAGTTTTTATTTACAATTATACTGTATATTTATACTGTGTGTTGTTTAAGAATATTTCTGGGATTTTTTTAGTTCAGATTTTTTTTTCCCAAAAGTATGTATTTGTATTGGACTTTAGCAAAATACACTCAATATATGAGAATATGACTGTTATTAGAGTTCAGAAACCTTTAGTTTCTTTAGGATTGTGTTAGGGATAAACTGAAACTGAATTTTCATTCTTTAAAGTGTGCTCAAGAATATAGATTCAAACACTCAGCACAAACAAATTATATTTTTTGTTGAGCTTGCATGCATTTTTTCTTCCATATTTTTCGATGGTGTAGCAAAACTGTGGAAACATAAAGGATCCCCTTCTTTTTACTCTTATAAGTTTTTTTTCTCAAAATTTATGTTCTTATATTGCAATCCACTTAATATAAAGACACTGCAAAGTAATCATGATTGTTCACTTTAATAAAGATATATCTACATATACTAAATATATGCCACTTACTGTAGTTTTTATACATTAATCTAATGTAGTCCAGCTACTTTAATCTTTAAAGTGAAATTCTCAGAAGAATTGAAGAATTAAAGTAGTATACTTTTGTGATTAAAAAGATTTAACAATTCTTTACTCTGACTATAACACATGAATATACTGTAATAACAAGTAAATAATCATAAGAGAGTAATTAAAGATTTATTTGTGCTGAAAAGAAAAGAGACGCAATGTTTCAGCTGTGGAGCCTTCTCCAGCCTGAAGAAGGAATGAAAGGAGGAATAAACCTTTACTTGTTCCTTTGCAGCTTATGCATACTGACATAGCTACAGTACCTACTGTACTTGAACTATCGTAAGAGAATGAAATCTTTCATGAAATGAGATGAGCTCAAATGTCTGTAGAATGTCAGCAAATCGAAACCTTTTTGATAAATCCTTCACCTTTCATTGTAAGCAAGTTTATACTTTTTCCAGGCTGCTTAAAGTTTTTTAAATTAAATTAGCCTCTACTGAAAATAAAGGTGAATGTAATTAATTTGGTTTCTCTGATTACTGCTTCCCAACATACTCAAATTAAAAATAAGAGACACAATCAGCAGGAACTAATTGCCTAATCACACTAATAAAAACAGGATACTCTTAAGCAGCAGTGAATGTCCAGTTCTATCACTATGTGACCTTGTTGAGGTTTACATGGAATATGTCCCTTTAAACATTTTCTTTCAAAAAGAAATAAAGGAGGGAATTGGGGGGTGGGGGCAAGAGGGGTGCTTGTGGTTGTTGTTGTTAAGAAACTCCTGGTTCTTCTGAAAATTGAAAGCCTTCCATTTGAGAAATGAATTTATTTAAGTCACTGTATTTTTTTCCCATTAGTAAGTGTTTAGTTCAGCGTTTTAAATAATTGCGTTACCAGGAATGATATTTAAAATGCATTTGGGAGTCAATGAGGCGGGAAAGTGCCTACATGTTTTGCTGATGACACCCGGGCCATTTGGAAGACATCAAAGTAGAGAGGAGGTAGCCAAGATGCATATTATAAACTCATTATGGATATCATTTAAAAGGACGCACTTCAGCAACAAATACAATATTCCCCGTCTCTCTCTGGTAATGTGTGTTTGCAAAGTCGAAACTCTTTGATGCCTTCAGTTAATGTGACATCTATTATCGAACTGTAAAATCGAATAAATTGCATTGATTTCCATATCAGCATGGTCGTTAAAGTATGGAATGGACACTATTATGAGAAGATGTTTTCGGATGGGGATGTGCTAAAAGCATAATATCTGTAGGATATAATGTCAGGAGTGTTTCTAAATCTTAAATTCACAGTTTTCAAATTTAGTTTTAAAGGAATCTTGAAACATAAGCATTTTGTCTCCACTGTTTTTATTTTTAATGTAGTGAAAAAAGAGCTGACTAAATGACCTGGAATGTTGTCCTAGAATACTTTTCATTACTGGCCATATCAGTACAGGAGAAAATGAATTTGATGTCCCATGCTATGAAATCACAATGGCAATGTCCAGTATTCCACAATGGGAATACTGGACATGTAGCAAAAACATATTTGCAGAATTATTCTAATTGTTATTGTATCCAATTGCAATAAAAAATAATCATTAGAAATCATTCTGAATTATATAATATACAAATGCCTTTACTGCTGTATCTTTCCAGTTATGGGAAATTATTGAATATATTGGTTTTAATAAACTGGGTATATGCATAATGTTGTCATACTATAGATAACTGTGGCTCTTAATAAAACAGTTTATCCCACTGGATAAATGTTTAGTATTCTCCTCTATCTTCTGGGATGCTGTAGAAAATACACTTTCAGTAGCTACATTTCTCATGTTTTAGTATGTTAATTTACTTCAATGTGAATAAATATTATTGAAATGTATGGTTTTTGCATATTTTAATTGGGGTCATGATCTTTGCAGTTATGCATGACAAAACCTTAAATGACACTGCACTTAAAATGTGAGGGATAAAAGCCTTTGTTAAAATTAGTTTTACCACTAATAACCACATGACTTCTGCTGAGTGAAAGGCACTCTGTTTGGGTTATAGGACAGTTCACAGTATTAAAGACTAGCAGTGATGTATTTTTTCATACGACACTTACATGACTTCAGCTCACTGTATGCCATGCTTTTAGAAATAATTATTCATAACTTGCTCTTGTGATGTACTGGGTTGTAGGCTGTACCGAATGTTTCCCTGTTTGATCACACAGGTAATGATAAAGTGTAGACAGGAGGGTACAGGCCAGTTAATATGAGATAGTGCAAATCAGATTCAACATAATGCATAGCTGATTTCATCTCATGTTCTCATCAATGAAGAAGAATTCAGGCAACACAGACCATGAAGTTGGATGATAAAAGAGTTCATATGTTTGTCAGGGCAGTGTTGAACTACAAGTTTGCCCCATACATGAATAAGCTTTAGTTAGATGAATGAATACTTATCCCATCACAGGTTCACTGCCATTAAGGGTACCTATTTCTGTCCAGTAGCTGATCTGGTTTGTCTTTAACCATACAGTACCACCCCAATAACCATGATTTCTTATTTCATTGGAGGATAACAGCAGCTCCATTTACATAGATTTTGGCCATTATGGTTGGGTGTCTAATGTAGCCTGACTTCTGTGCCCTTGTAGTCTCTACTAGTCTTCTGTACCAACACATGGAGTTAATAAAAATCTTTACAAATTAGAGGGGCTTTTAGACGTATTTGGTTATTCAGCTTACACTAATCATCTAGCTTGTTTGTTTTCTAGTAACTATTTGAGCCTAGGATCTCATCCAGTTTTGTTACTTCCTGTATCTTTGTAGCATGTCCTACTTTTAGAACTTAAAATCTGTTGCAGCATTAACTTATAGCAAAACTCAACACCCAAATTATTTCTTCAGTTCATCACTTTGTCAGAAGAACTGTCCTTACTCAACATTATGGATCTTTAAAGAACGTTTTGTGATCTGATATTAAATTTCTCCTTGCACTCAACATTCTTCAGAACACCTTATGTTTTCTGTCTCCTTATCTCAGCTACACCATTCTGCTTGTATCTTTTCCAGCAGTAAACTCTCTTTGGTCATGTATTCCAGCTAAGCTGTGTGCACATGTGGCCTTAGGAATGTCCAACATATAAAACATTCTAGGCTGTGCTACAATTTGGGAAGGAACAGTTAAAGCATGAACCATGCTGGCAAATAGAGCTGGGCAGTTCAAGGATTCATTCGCTTTGACCAAATCATTCTAGTGAATTGAACAAATCAATTAATGAGAATAAGCAGAATTTCAGAAATCAAGTCAGATAAGATACAGTACAGTAAATACTAAGTAAATGCCAAACTCAACCATAGCATTGATATGAAATGCATTAATTTTGAAGACTGTGCATGAATAATTAATTTTGCTGTTTATATCAGGTGGATCCATTGAATTATTCAATACTAATAATGTGACAAGTAAAGGTTTATTCCATGCTGAAAAGGGAAGAAAAGAAACGCAACGTTTCAGCCATGCAGCCTTCTTTGGGTGTGTCGCTGGTTTGGTGAGAGAATGGGGCCAGTAGCCCAGGGAGGAGGAGAAGGGATGACAAAGATTTAGAGATTTAGATTTAGAAGGCATAGTAGGTTGCAGCAGAAGTAGGCTCAAGTAGTTCAAGTAAGTAGCTGCGTCAGCATGCGTAGGCTGCAAAGGAACAAGTAAAGGTTTATTCCATGCTGAAAAGGGAAGAAAA
Organism: Lepisosteus oculatus; assembly: GCF_040954835.1. Lineage (NCBI taxonomy): Eukaryota > Metazoa > Chordata > Actinopteri > Semionotiformes > Lepisosteidae > Lepisosteus > Lepisosteus oculatus. The sequence goes on from NC_090701.1 coordinate 31,307,383, forward strand.
GAAACACAACATTTTGGCACTGGAGCTGAAACACACACCCAAAGAAGGCTCCACAGCCGAAACTTTGCATTTCTTTGCTTTCTTTTTCAGCATGGAATAAAGCTTTACTTGTTCCTCTGCAGTCTATGCATGCTGACGCAGTTACCTACTTGAAAAACATAATATTAATAATATCCATAAATATTTATGTCTTTAGCTTTGAAATGCCCAAGAGTATTCCCATAACAAAATGTTAGGTTATGTTGTTTTTATTACTTTATCAGTTTTCGATTATTTTTCTCTCTGTTTAAGATTTATCTTTGATTTGATGTGCTCAGAAATAGGAATTAAAAAGTTGTCATGCAACTGTTACTTTTTCTTAGTTCTCTATTTATGATTTATTTATAAATTAAAGCCAATTTACAGTGGCACTCTTTTAAGGTATCATTTATGTTTTGCTGCTTTCTATCCTGTGCCCAACAAGCAGGCTAAACTCTTAAACTGTAAATTGTCTATGCATGATATTTCTTCTCAGATGCTTGAAAAAATATTATAATGTTTATCAAACTGCAGGTACAGTATGTATCTTTCCACGTGGAAGAAGGAAAAACACTGAGGCTAATCTAATTTTACATTATATCTTCTAATTTTCCATTTAGTTTCATAAATGATTAAGTCTCATTTAAGTAATTATTTCTCTGAATATGGTTTTCAGAGGCACTGTGTCATTTGGTACTGTATAAACCTGATATAGGGGAATTATAAAAATATAAAACTCAATAAGCTCAATACAATTTAAATGTAGGCTCCAAGAAAATAAGTATATAATTCTGCATTAATTGAATTTAAATAGCTAGTTCCTAGCAGCATTATACGATGTTGAAGAATAAGTGTTGTTGTGCCATTAAAAATAAATACATTTTGGTCATGCTAAAGTTTAACACATTTAATAAACCCTGAGGTTACTCAGAGCACTGACGTTTGTGCTCATGAGATCCTGCAGATTCCTCAGTATATAAAAAAAGTGAGTGAAAATTACTTCGATCTTGCTTCTTTCCTCTAAACGTGTATTTTTTTTCTAAGCCAGCCTTATACAATCTGACATTACTAATGTGAAACAGTGCACATTGGAGAACACACTACATCCTTTCACCTTGATGACATTGGCCCTTCACAGAGTTCCACCTGGCTGCCGACCATCCTGCCATTTATATCTGTCCTCTCTTTCCCCACCTTCACTCTTTTGCGACTTCAGCAATCCCTGCATTCCTCTGTCTTTGTCATGAAGGCCCTTGCCAACCCCAGCATCTGCACTATGATCCTTGCTCCTTTGGGTATTCAGGTTGCGATCCAGGCAACAGGTCCCTCCAATGCCCCCAGATACAGTACCTACTTCACAATATATCTGCATTTCCCCTTTCAAATTCCTCATCCACTTTTTGCGATTTCTCGTATTTTCTAGTAACCCCTTCCTCACCCTCACACAAAACAATATTCTTCAGGGCTTCACGCTCTGAACTATCCACTTTCACTGGCTAACTTGGAAATATTTCTGAGGCTTCCATCGGACTTTTCACATCCCGTTTTCTTCATTTCATCTTGCTTATCCTCATTCATATTTTATTTTCAAACTTCATAACTTAAGAATTCTGCATCTCTGTAATGGGGGTTACAGCATCTTTGTTGTCACAGGCAGGTTGTCATTCTCTCGTACAGACCTGTTAAGTCGTAAAGAAAATTAACTCTGATCACACCTGTACTCCATCTTATTTATGTATCAACAGAAGACAAGTTTCAGTTGTTATTTTTGTATTTATAGAATCCTAAGAAATTTACTGAAAGACTTCCATTCTAAAATAAATTAATGGGAGTGCTGAGGAAAACTAGTTTTTAAAAATATAACTTTCCCATTTACTTTTCAATGAAATGCAGAACCACATGTTTTATGACCAAAGTTATTCTACAGATTGTTATTAAAAGAATAAATAAGTGGTTTAAAATCCACTGGGGCATCTACTGATACTAGTAAATGCAAATTGTTTCTGGGCTTTGCCATATTTAAGCTTATATTGCATTGATAAACCCTTGAGAGTTCAGTTAGTTGAATTTTCTATTTATCTTTGGTTCTGATGTTTAGGAATGATCTAAGAAGCCTATCACCCTTTAAGTATACTGTAGCATTTTTTCTGTGGTTGTGATCCATTAGCAAGGTATTATAAAAAAAGATTTGTTAGTAAATTCTGTGCCCACTGTGAAATAATATTTGTAATTAGAAAAAATGAAAATGTTCATTCCTTCTAAGTGTATAATGATGTATTGTAATGAGGGATTTAACTTCTTTGGTTAGTTGAGAGATGATACAGTATCTTTGACCATACATAGTAATTGTAAATTATTTTTAAATCAATGATAACTCATAGGTTAACTCATAGGATAATGCTTTGTAACTGTATAGTAGATAATTGTGATTTAAGAGGAAGGAACTAACAGGACTGAAGATATTTTGAGTTTAGAGTGGTTATTATTTATATATTTTTTTTTTATTTTAACTGTATTTTAGTCTGTTTTACTGTATTTGTTTTGCAAATATTCCCTGACTATTGTTCCACAGTTAGAAACAGAAGTACAGTATGTGAATTTAACATTTAATCAACAATCAATTATTACATTCTATAGGGAAATAAACGGATCCTTTGTGTATGTAAGGAAGCATGCTAAACTAGTGCCACTATTTTCTATAAATGTTAATCTTAATTTTTGTAAGAAATAAAGTATTGGTAATGTGAGAAAATAAAACAGATAAGCAGTTAATGCAATAATACTTATAGCCTAAAGCAATATATTTGCCTGTCATTTGGTGTGCCCACCTGCTAAGTTTCACAATGGTGAACAGCAGTTTGAAGTCACCTGGTGGTTTAATAATCACTTAACGTAATTTAACAAATGTACTCCAATCTGTGTTGAAGGCACCCTTATGATTATTTAAGGAATCTTAAACAAATGCTTTCACACATTTCTACTAATAAAATAGTAGTAAAATAACTGTGCATAATTAACAGTTTTTGCAGCAAGAGAAACTCCAGGATGTAGTTATATTCTTTCCAAATGTACATTGTGATTTATTGCAGTGATATTGCAAATCTTGTCAAGTTCTACGAAATGCTTCGGACCCATTCATGTACTGTAGGATGCCTGTTTCTAATGGCATGTGTAGTGCTGTATCTATAGTTAAAGTGCAGTATTAAAGAGGTCTTTAACAGAGTTTTGATACTGAGTATACTGAGTGTGTACCCGCATTGTGATAGCAGGTTGTGGAGACAGTCTGCTCAGGATCGTTGGACCAGAGGCTACAGAATTCCTGTTGCAGAGTAATCCGAGACTAGATGATTGATGTAGGCAGGTGAAAGATGTAGTGGTCCTATCTGTACAAACACCCTCGTTTTTGCTGTTTTCTGTTGCATTTATTCCCACTTTGACAGTTCCTATAGAAATCAAAGACAGGCTTTTCAAATGTTCATTAGCAGCCAAAGAATTGAAACTGAGGGGTGTTCATATAAATACTATGCATTTATTGTCAGTTTACTTCTTGGAGGAAAGTTCTTTCAACTTCCTGGACATATATTTTCTAATACTTAATTTTCTTTTTTTTTTATTTTGACCAAAAAGTCTCTGGGTCCACAACACAACCACACCTCTTCTGCCATGAAGACTGCCCAAGTCACTGAAGGGCAGAGGCGTCAAAAGCAAGAAGAGCATGAGGAGGAGTTTCAGAAAACTCGAATCACCATTAAAGACAAGTTGAGGGATGTGGAAGGACCTGACATGAAAGAGACCATGAAAGATCAGATCCGCCAATGGTTTATTGAGTGCCAGTAAGGATGATTTTCAAAAGTGTCAGCTCTTGGGGAAAGTGACAGATTCCCTTAACTGTTTCTTTTTTTGTTTTGTTTTTTCCAGTTCTTTTTTCTGTTTTGTTATTTTTGTTTTGTTTCTCTTGGACATGGTACATTTATGTGTGTGTTTAAACATAAACAGTGCTGAGCAAAAGAATTAATCCCTTCCCAACGATGATCCATTTTGTTCTGCACATTTTTTAAAAGTAAACATTTGTAATCAAGCTTCTTAAACTGGACACGTTCATGGGCGGAACAAGTTAAAAAGTCAACTGTAAGGCACGCAGTGATTCTGGACGCAGGTCAGAAAAGATGTGTACAGGGAAAGTAATCGGTACTACCAAAGCCAAATCACTAGATGAGAAACGAAGTCGAGAACAGGTTCCGAATTCAAGGCCACTAGTAAGACTACAAAGAGCAAGAGAGGAAATGCAAGGCAAGAAGTTCCTAAGGAGCTACCAATACCAAGCAATGAGATGAGAGTAGGAGAGGGTTTAGATAAGTCTGGATGTGGAGGGTGCAGTAACCAGTGGGCTGTCCTGATTGGTTAATGGCTCTGATCTGCGGCGTTTGCGGGGATTGCCTCCATCTGGTGCTTGACTGGGGCGAGATCGTTTGTGTGGAGGATTCCGATTGGCAGCAGGTGTGACATCAACGAAATTACAGTGAAAAATCAAAATTAAATATGTTGATGGGACATCATTAGAAGGGCTTGAATACTTTTCAAGGTACTATATGTTGTTCAGCATATAAAAACCCTATTCTTCTGTTTAATTAGCTTTTAATTGATGTCAAAATTTATTTGCAGCACCTCAAAACATTTCTCTTTTTTTTAAGTGATGCAACTGGCAGCTTTCCTGATTATCCTGAAGATGAAGATGGGGGTTCTGCCTTGATTTTTGCAGAGAAAACGCCCCAGCAGGTTGGTAGAAACTGTAACTTGAATTTTCTAATCCAACATTGTGATTTATTTTTTATATTAGCAGTAAATAACCTCTATTACCCTACCTGTGATTTATAAAATATTTTATCAGCCAGATGTGTTGTTTTACTGCACTCTCTTAGGTGGCAGAGTGGTGCAGTGGTTTGCATTATTGCCTTGCAGTTCTAGGGCACTGGGTTCAATTGCTGGCATGCTATCTGCATGAAATTTGAATGTTCTCGCCTTGTTTGCGTTAGTTTGCATGTTCCCTGTGTCTACGTAAGTTCACAGTGGGTGCACCAGCTTAGCTTCTGATAAAAATGGCCCACATGTGAGTCTGTGCATGTTTGTGTCTGTGTGTGTCTTGCGATGGATTGGCATCCTGCCCAGGTTGAACCCTGCCTTGCTCTCGTTGCTTGCCAGGATTGGCTCCAGCTCTCTCATGGATGGATGAAATCTCTTGATTTAAGTCAGTCATCTTTGTTTAAGTTAGTTGTTTTGTATCTTTTTTTATTCTGTGTTAATGTAGGTAGTCTGAATAAGTTTAGTAATGATAGAAAACAAAAGAAAATATTTTATAATTGATCCTTGACTGCTTGGCTTCATTTTAGTTAATAGAGGAACTGGCGGCCAAAGAAGAAGAAGAAGCCAACAAAAAAACCAAAGGAAAAGATGACAAAAAGGACAAAGGAAAGAATGAGAAGGGAAAGAAAGATAAGGATAAGAAAGGGAAAGGAGAGGAGGTGAGTATGTTTCAGATCAAGAGCAATAAAGTTGCTTATTGTTTTGGAATCTGTTTTGGAAATGTTTGTCATGACTATTGTTGGCCAAATCTAGTTATGCAACAAGAGGATTTCTATCTACAAGGGTCTCCATCTACAAGGTTCATCCTTGTTTTCAGTTTGAAGAACAAAAAAATAAGCTTGAAACATAAATATTCAGCTCCATCAAACAAATTGTGCTTTTACTTTAAATGGTCATATAAATCTTTTAGTATATCCCATAATGGGTGGTGGACACTACACTGGCTTTCTTGCAGTCTTCCTTAACATTTGCAAAAGCTCCAGCTTTCACATTATGTTTTAATATTGCACAAAATAGTTATGCTCATCAAATGAAGTAAAACATACTGCGGAGTTCATTTTCTAACTGTATTGCCAAATAATTGGTCATCAGTCAAATTTAGCATGTCACTCAGATACTTAGAATGCAAGCTTCTTTAATTTTGTTGGTCCTGATGCTGAAAAAAGCCTGTGGGGCTTTGAGAAATGACAGTACAGTATTTCTGTTTTTATCCTAATGTCCATTAATTTATAAGCAATGTTTATGTGTTTTATTAATGTGTGTAAAGACATAGTAAAAAAAAACGAGACAAAAGAGCAGCGCAGAGAAATTACAGGATGCATAATGTTGTTATTATTTTATCTTACAGGAAGAGGAACCTGGACTAAAAATGTTTCCATCTGCTTTTCTGTCTGAAATTGAAAATGGACATACAACCTATACAAGTGAGAAATACAAATCTAGAATCTGCATTAAATTTCCCAAAAAATGTAAAGTAAGCTCAAAATATTTGAATCATTCTAGAAAAACATACATTCGGAATGTATTGTAGTAGTTACATTATAAATGTTAAAGCTCTGTTTTTCCCTCTTTTGGCATGGATATACCATATAGTCAAGATAAGTTAGATCTTACCTTGAAATTGACTGAAATATAAAAAATTAACCCCTGTATAACATTCAGGAGAGATCCCATATCTGAGGCACAGATAGGATTTTTAGTACACAACACACAAATAAATGATTGGACCTCTCATGATACTTGAACTGTCTTTCAACATCCAATGATGTCTCTTCAACAAAAAACAATTTCAAATTGATTAAAGCACATTGGTTTCTGTCAGTTAGCCTTAAGACATTTTCTGATAGAAAATCCAGTTGAAATATCTACACCAATAAAACATTATTTCAGTCATTAGAAGAATGCACAGTTGAAACTTTTGCATATAGTAAAAGAAGAATGCATATTCAATATTCAAATGCAAATCGTATAAATTGTTCTAAACAAGACTGATGACTCTCTGATGGCTTAGATTTATAAACTCTCAAATGAAGCTGTGTCAACCTATCAGTTGAAATTGTTCCACATGGTACAATAAAATTAATTACCTTGACTTTAAACAAGTTATTCATTAATAAAGTACAAATTACTTTGATAAATAAATACATAACATGGAATTATTTTATTTTAATTTGTAATGATTCCCTTTTCAGAAAAATCTGCAGACCTTGCTGATTTATTTTTAAAATATTTTTACAAATAACCACAATTGAGTACCAAGTAAAAAGACTTAATGCAATAAAAAAAAACTTTTTGTAAAGTTTTTTGAATATATTGTAGAATATTTAAATGTGGGCACTTGAGAACTACAGTGCTATATAGGTGTATTCACACTCTTCCAGTGATGTGCTGTTTTGTTTAATTACAAATTACATTTATTACATAACTTTTAAACTCTTTGCTATGGCAAACCTAACTTTCTTTAGGTGCACAAAATTTAAAAAGTCATAAAATAGGTGAGTGGCATTCCTCTTTGTGCAATAATAGTGGTTCACACAATTTCAGAATAGACATACTGTGCCTATCTCTACAAGGTCCCACTGTCATATAGTGAATTTCAAGCGCAGATGAAAAAATTAAGACCATTACACTTTCAGAACTCAGAGCTATTGTTGTAGAAAGACACAGATCAAGACAGGAGTGTAAAAAATAGATAACCTGATTATCCCTTTGACCATGGCAAAGTCAATCATTAAGATATGGAACCAACCAGACACTGCCAAATCAGGCTATTCCTCCAAACTCAGCAGCTGGTGAACAAGAAAACTAGTAAAGGATGTAACTGTGAGGCAAACAGCATCTTTAAAAAACCTATCATTTCCAATGCCTGACATGGGAATAATGTCCATGAGTCAACAATATCGTGGTCACTCCACAGAATTGGCCTGTTGGACCATGCGGCAATCTCATCTCAAATCCCGCTTGGAGTTTGCAACAAAGCAAATACTGTAAGTGATACTGCAAAGATGTTGCAAAAGAACTTAATTCAACCTTTACATGTGGTGCAAGCCCAGCATAATGCATCACCCTTCCAACCCCATATCTACTATCAAGCACTGTGGTGGTAGCACTAAGTTATGGAGCTGCTTTTCATCAGCAGGGACTGGGTAGCTTATCTTGATTGAAGATAAGTATGAAAATAGATGAAGCAAATATTAGAGGAAGACCTGCCTCAGTCTGCTAAAGACCTAAAACTAGAAAGACAAATTACCTTTCATTAGGACAATGACCTAAAGCATGAGGACACAGATACACTGAAGTGGCTTGACAAGCTCAAAGTGAATGTCCTTTGATCGTGCCTGAGCTAGTTTGCAAAGGAGAATGAGCAAAATTTGCAGCATCTTGGTAAGCAACTTTATACAGACTCATTGAGAAAGACTCTCAGGTATAATTGTTGCCATAACTGGCCAAACCAATATATTTTAGTTTTCGGTTTTCTTTTGCTGTTTCTGCTGATATTAACATTTTTTACCACTGAACATTTTGATTTGAACTTTCAAATTTTAATTAAAATATTTTGAAATGTTTATACACGATTTGTAATTCAGCAAAATTGGACACTATTGTAAGAGTGTGAATATTTTTTAAATCCAATGTAAATACCATATCTAAACAAAAATGCTGTGAGAGTTGAGTGTAGCATCTGTAGAGTATGGAAAATGTGCATACATTACATCTGCTTTACAATTACATTTCTTGTCTGCTACAATAGCATAAGACCTTTTCTTTTCAATTTCCAGCTGTCTGGGAAACCCGCAATGAAGCTAAGAACTTCAATCAGAGGCATGAAGCTGAGCTGATCAAAGAAGAGAAGAGGAGAGAAATCGAAGATGAAATCAGAATTCAGGCATGGGATACTCCATTCCAGAACTTTTATTTTGATATGATCTTTTCCATTTTTGCTGAATTCACATTACCTCTGCAGTCTACATTTTCTTTAAAACAGATAGGAGCACATGAATAAATCAATTTCTTAAAAAAATAAATCATTTTTAGAAGTCTTAATGAAGAGCCACATATTTTGGGCATCTTCAAAAAGGCAATAGCTGTGTTCAAGCAAGCTCTGTAAATGTTTAAATCAAGACAAATTCGTCTGTTGGTGTTTTGTCTGTTTTAATCTGTGTTTCTAAGATTTTAGGAACTGAAAATCACACTAAAATGAATTGAATTGTCTTTGAAGAGTTTTGATGAGATATATATATATATATTTGTTTCTGTTGATTCATACTATAATAAGAGGCATTAAAAACATCAAATATGTATTGTAACAAAAGGCATTTGTCATGTTTTTAATGCCTTCCACTATACAGTATTTAATACTATTAACACATATTAAAATCTTGCCAGTTTGGGGGCTTCAGCCATTTAAAGCATTGTTTCAGCTGAGCCCTATTGTCCAGACTTTACTGGTTTCATGTCTGGTCTGCCATTAGCTGACTGTGACCAAAATTACTGAGCAGGGGTATTCAATTGACAAAGAATCACCGGGGCTCAATAGGATAAATTTATACAGGATATTCTTAGCTTTGTGAACACCAGTGACCCTTGTGAACTGCTAGCTGCAGATGAGCTTGCAGGGCTGTCAATGAAATCTGCATCACTCCACAATCAATACCAATCAAAGTTAAATCTGCTGTGGACCCCATGAGACTTGTGAAACTGTGAGAGCAGTGTATTCAAAACTGGGAGAGTATCAGTTCAGTGTTGTTTGTGCATGACACTGTGTAGACTGCATTTGAGTGGGCTTTATTTTATTCCTTATTAGGTAGATGAGCTAATGAGACAGGAATTGACCAATCTGAAGTTGGCTGTGGACAAAGACAAAGGAGGGAAGCCCAAAGGCAATGCTAAGGTAAAATGTTAATTTGTTATTTTGCAAAGGCAATATTTGTTATTAATATAATTCTTTAAAATTAGTTTAGAATTGGTAATAAATAAGTTTGTATTACTTAATATGAATAGTTGATTTTGAATATTCTAGTGAGATTTTATTCTCTTTCAGAAATTCCCTGAAGTTATGAAATGCAGCATCACAGTCATTTCTACTGCTCACAACTAGATTTTAGCATTTTTTAACATGGAAACAACTGTAACAGTTTCAAAACCTTCACGTGCACCTTACTTAAGACAAAATGCAAATCTCATACTCATCACTAAATTCACTGTACAATTAAAATTAATAGGCCTATTTGATCAGGCAACTCTGATTAATTAATTAGTCTATTTAGTTAGTATAAAAGGGCAGGCAAGTGACAATTGTAATGTTTTATTGATCAACAAGATGGATCAATTACTAGCAATATAGATTTTGACGTTCAAAGATTTTTGTGACTTAAATTTTGAATTTATCAGTAGCTTATTATTTTCTTACTGCAGTAACTGCATTTGTGATTTTTTCAGAAAAAGAAAGGAGGAAAGAGTGGAAAAAAGAAAAAGAAAGACAAAGATTTGACAGCAGACAGGTGAGCCCATTTGTAATATTAAAATGAAAAAAAATTGAATGTGTCTACTTATATTGGTTGTATCTACATAAACTGCAAGCACTATTTACCATTTATATATTGTGTTCACAGTGTACACTTTTGGTGTTGTTTTGCATACTGCACATTTTATTCAAAAACAAGGAAAAGACTAAAAAATTTGTTATAAATTATTTATTGTGGGATTATATTTACTTTGTTACTATTACAAAGCATTGTCTAATACTCTATGTTAGGTTATTCATATTATTAAATTAAAATTGTCTTTATCAAATGAACGGGCTACTCATATTAGCAAGGCTTATAATTACAGTAGTGTTACTTATGTAAATAGGACCAACTCTTTTTTTAGTGGTGTCAAATCTGTTGCATTTCTCTTGATCATATCATTGTTTACAGGAGTATTGAATCTTTATATCAAGAGCTGGTGGAGCAGGGTTTGCTTAAACAAGCTCAAAAGGTTCAACTGGAGGACTATTTAGGTAATTATGATTATACTATCCTGTTATTTTTATATATTTTTGTTTCATCCATATTTCTCCTTTCTCGTTCTGTCACATATATTGTAATACAATTATAGGAAGACAATAATCATAGACAACATGCTCAATGTGTGAGAAGCTGTTTTTTGTTCTGCATTTGAACAAAACAATAGCATTCCTTAGAAGAAGAAGGTTTACAGTTAAAACTGATTCCTCATACTGTCTTTTGGGTTTCACCATGATTGTATACAGTAAGTAAAACCATAACATTCAGGAGTGTTATATTATGATGGCTTTCATATTATCTATTAAATTGAACCATTTTAACCATTGAATTTCAGCTTGTTAAGATGTTATAGTAACATAATGTAAGCAGAAATGCTGATATGCAGAAATGACCATTTTAAAGAGAGGTCATATAATGCAGCATAATAGAAAATGTGTGGTGCCTGATGAATAATGTGACGCCAAGTAAGCAGTTATGGGTTCTGCTTCCATTTCTTTTTCATTTTATTCTGTGTCGTTTCCAAACAGATCACTTTCATTATATCACATAAAGATAGTCATCATCACTAATATATGAAATCTGGATGCCTTGTACCAAAAAGAGCTCTACTTTCAAATGGGTACATTGGCACAAAATAAATATATATTACATACAGTATATAAAATAATATTTTTAGAAAATTAAAATTGTCTTTAAGTGGTCTGATTTCTTGAGAGAATACAGCATTCTGATTCGAAATTGGGATTATTGAAGCTGTCACCATAGCTTGATTATTTATGTTAGATCAACTTTTTTCTTGAACTTTTTGTTATTACTTTTTTGTAGTAATCACATTAGAGATTACTGAAAGATTTAAAACTGCCCAGTCTTAAGAAAAATACACTCAATTTGAACATACTCTCCAGTAGTATATATCTATTACAAAATGTCTAATAAAGCCAGAATAGACAAATGATGGTATACCTTGGCACATAAAGGTACACCTTAAATAGTCATTTGGACAATTTGATGTTGGTCATTTTCACAAAATATACGAAGTCAGTCATTCACTTTGTTGGATAGCATTAGTTATTAATTGGTGTGGCTGTGTGGCATTAAATCCAGCAGCAAATTTGGGATTTCAGTACAAACTTAAATTATCTTAATTAAAGACTGACACAAAAACCATACACTGTACTCTGTACACCCTCATTAATCTCACGTTGGTGTTACCAAGTGTGTCTCATTCCACTGGTGTGGGTTTCAGTGTCAGTGTTAGCACAGCTCTCAGACACAAAGTCCCACAGAGTTTGCCTGCAGGAGTCCTTCGAGAAAATGACAAATGAAGTAAACAAGAAGCACAGCAAGGCTTTCCCTGTTTCTGCCTCTGCACAAGCTCTGCTTCCTCCTTCTTTCTCATTTCCTGCTCTCACCATTCACCCCTCACTCTTGGCCCTTCTTTTTCTTCTCTTCTCAGTAGCCCCCTTGTCCAAGACACTCATTCCACACTTTGTGTTCCACCTATTTAACCTGGATGCATCTCTTCTCACTTAATCTCCTTACCTCTACCTCCTTTCTTTAAGGCCATGCATCATAAAAGGTATTCTCTGGAATGGCTAGTTGGCTTTAATTAAAGCGGGGATCATATCTACAGTCCATCCGGATTTGGACTTGCTCTGTGATCAGCCTCGATATCTGCTGATAACTCCATGATAACTCTTATGAATTTAACGTTCTTGAAGTAACTTCCCATTCTCAGTCACTTCTCACTGTTCTCTACCAATGTCCAGTTCTGCTCACTAAATCCTCTTTTGTTCCCTTTCCTCCCTCTCTACTCTAATAATCTTAAACATCCACTTTTATAATTGTAATTGTCTTGTAGTTGCCATCTGTATTAATTCCAATCCAACCCTTTATGTCAGCTCTCTTCTTTCTGTTCTCTTTCTCTTCTTTCTGTAAACTTAAGTTTGCCACACCCAGTCATTTTACTTACAGTACATCATCTTCGCTCACCTCATCTCTAGAGGAGATCTACAGTACACAGCCCTCAGCCTTTCATTTCTTGCTATTTTTCTTATCTTTTTCTTTAGCTCTCACTGCTGCCAAATACCCCTTTCACCAATCAATCATATTAGTCTTCTAACAATCCACTATTTTTTTATGTATCTTCTTATCCCTCCTCCCCCCTCCTCTATCTCAGATGATGACTTTACTTCCTTCTTCTCTACAATAGTTGAGATCCTCAAGCTCTTCACCACATCACCTCTATCTTCACACTTGCTGACCTAGGAATCTCTGGCACCACTTTCACATGGATTACTTCCCAGATCAATATCTGTATCTGAGTCAGTCTCCAAGCGTGTCACCAAACCTCAATCCTGGTTACCCTACTATTCCCTATACACTCTACCTAGGACCACTGATATTCACTTACAGCTTTCATATCACTTCTATGGAGGTGATGTTTAGGTATTCTCTTTTCCTTTCCTCCTTCTAATACTGTACCTTTGTTCTCTGCTGTAATAATGCCTTACCTACAGTATACATACTAAGCCCTATTGATCTGTGTCTTTCTACGACTTTATCTCTGAGTTAGGAGTTTTATTCCTCCTTAGTCTCACGAACCTCTATTATTGCACACAGTTAAAGAGTAATAAAAAGTAATTTTCTACACATCAACTAGTTTAGGTTTGTCATGGTGAATACATAGGAAATTAATATATTAGCGTATATATACTTAACTGTTGCAGTTGTTTCTAAATGGAATTTGTTGTTGTAGTTCATTGTTTTTTTTTCTTTAAATCAAATTAATTTAAGATCTAACTTAAATTGATTGTTTTTTTGTTTTCTCTACCTAGGTGATTATAGCTACCTGGGAACAACACTGCGCCAAACAGATATTGAGCCAATGCCTTCTCTGTCTGATGTGCGACAAGTCATAGCTTTGTATGCCGTCATACCCTTAGGTATTTAATAACATCACTTGTTTTGTATTCAATGAGTCCTGATATTGTTTTTCATCATAATTACTGACTGACCCAGCGAAGATTCACTATTGGTGTGATAGGATGTTTTCTTGCACAGTGTACCAAGGTTTAAAAATATGAAACTTTGCCTCAAAACATTTACATGTAAAACTTTTAAATACTATATAATTCTTTATATTGTTTCACATTATAGCTTCCAAGAAATGAAGTTAAATAGTTGTGTGGGTTAGGTAATTGATATACTGTATGTATATATAACATGCTTTTCTCTTAAAAACATTATGTCATCTTATACAAAAGTTTCTACTGAAAATTACAAATAATATTTCAAATTAAATATATATGCACATTTCTATTACTCTGGACTAGTAAATATGTACCTTGAAATCCTGTAAGTACTCAGATAAATTAAACAAGTATATAGCATTAATATTTTCTTTTGATTTTTACTTTATTCAACACATGTTTTATCACATTAATGAAAGTTAAATACATGTACTGTAAATAAATAACAGGCTCTCAGGCTGTACATGAAAAGGCACCATTGGTGAAGGCGATCCTGTTAACTGGCCCCGCTGGTGTGGGCAAGAAGATGCTTGTTCATGCCATTTGCACTGAAACAGGTGCCAACCTCTTCGACCTCTCCCCTCTCAGTATTGCTGGGAAATACCCTGGAAAGAGCGGGTTACAAATGATGTTGCATATGGTGTTTAAGGTAAGGTTCTGAGACACTATTGACTTTAGTTTTTTATTGAAAACCATAGTGTGCTTTTTTAACCATATTTTTTTACCAAATTCAGCATGATTCTGCTATGACCTATGCACTAGTCTTAAACCTCCAGTATTGTTAAATGCTACTGAATCTTGTGTTCTTACCCAACAAGTCTCTGCCTTAAACAAGTATTTTTTTATTATTATTAGTTTTGGATGTCAGTTTTAGGTTGTTATTATGCATTTTTTAAGGTTGCCAGACTGATGCAGCCTTCTGTGATATGGATTGGAGATGCTGAAAAAATGTTTTATAAAAAAGTCCCCAAAGATGAGAAAGAGGTAAATCTGAATTGATCAATTGTATTTGCATAACATTGCTATTACATACTCTGTGTATCAAGTTATTATGGCAAATAACGTTTACCTTGAACTATCTCTTTTTTTGTTTTGTAAACAGTTAGATCCAAAACGCCTTAAAAAAGATTTGCCGAAGATTCTAAAATCTGTTAAAGGTGAAGACAGGATTCTGATTGTTGGTACATCTCATCAACCTTTCAATGCAGATATAAAGTCCCTCTGCAAAGTCTACAGCAAAATCATCCTCATTCCACGCCCGGACTATGCATCCAGATATGGTGAGCCCATTAATTGTCTGCTACCACTGAGCTGCATTCAGCTTAGATACACAGATTGTTTTTATTTACTTTTATATCGTTACAAAGGGGGGGTTACAAAAATGGTAAATGTCAGGAACTGACTGAACAGTTTAGTCAATAAGTAAAACGAATATTCATAACCCCCAACTTGTACGTTATTTCTGCAAGAAAATACCCGAGTGGTTGTTATAGTTAGAGAATCATGAATTCTTTGTTTTCTGGCACAGCTTTGGTTAAAAGAGTAATAATACAGGCCGACTTGGTTAAACAAATGTTTATTAACAATTACAACACAAACACTACACTACAGAAAACTAAACATACAACACACAAATCTCAGTATTTACAAATTTACAGAGGCATTTCAGAGGCATAGCATCCTAACCCAGAATGCTACCATGTATTAAGGTCTTAAAAAATTCCTACCGAGGCCATGAGGTCTTATAATTAAATAGCTTGCAATACAACCTGCAGTTAAATCTCTCTCTCTGCTAGCCCAGATGACACAGAATAAACAGAAGCCTATCTCCCTATTCTAAAAATGCACCCCTTAACAGGAAAGGCCATTTTTAACCAAGATATTATTGACTCAGGAAATCAAGTTTCCCTAAAAACACAGAATAGCCAGCTCTTCCTAGCAAGGTTCAAATACTTAACTTTACTTGGGCTTTGTCTGGATGGTCATGAAGTAGGGGCTCTTGCCTGGCACAAGCTTCAACTCTTCCAGATTCCTCTCTCTCTTGCGCTCTGACTTTCTTTATTATTCTTTATTATATTATTTTCCTCTTCTTCTCCTCTGTGATCTTGATGTGATCAAACTTCCGGACTGCTTATTGACAGTTAATCATTTATCCACAACTTAATTAACTAGGTAAACCAAGGTAAACATTATGATTGCTTTCCATCACAGTGTCTGGACTCCCTACATCCCCTCTGCTTTGAATCTGGAAATGTTTACAATGCCATGCCACACTTTATCTAAACTCTTAGCTGTAACATACAGTATATACTGTATACAGTACATAGGGGTTTATACACAAGACATCACTGTATAGAGAAAAAATCTGAAATACATGGAAGTTTCATAATTGGTTTCCCGAGATATTCCTGACAATATACTTTTCCATTACATATTGTAGGATTCTTTAATAAGTTAACAGTGTTTAAGGATAAAAAAATGGGAGATCAGCATAGAAATATTCATGATACAGGAACATTCTTGTACTGTACTTAAAACAATTCAGTACAATTATTTAAAAATAAATAAAGTGTTATGTATGTGTACATTATTAAAACACTTTCTTCCTTTGATATCCTAGTTATGTGGGGACAACTGATAAAAGAAAATGGTGGTGAAGTCACAAGTGCCTTAGACCTGAGCTCATTGGCTAAGATTTCAGATGGGTACACGCAGGGACATATGGTGCAAGTGGTCAGAACAATTCTAACTGAGCGCCGTATACAGCAACTGGCAAAGCGACCCTTGACAGCCACTGAATTTGTTGCCCCCCTGGCCAAAATTGACCCTGTGTTTCAAGATGAAGAGGAGGCATTTAAGGTAATAAAGCCAGTTTCCATTGGGTCTCTCTGGTTCTTTTGTTTACCTTTAATTCATGTTTTATAGACATACAATATACAGTATGCTACCAATACTCATTTGTTGGATTTTAATATCTTCAAGTAAATAACAAATATCCTGTAATTATTTAATTTCCAAGAGATGCTTCTAACCCTATACAGTGCATAGTTGTTTTTTTTTACATACTGATATTTTCCATTATGACAGATCATGAGTTGTACCATTGTTGTATAACAAATAGATACTTTATTACAATTTATCTAAATTTACTGATTTTAGATCACATTTTTCTTTAATTTCCAGAACTGGTATACTAAAACTCCTCTGGGAAAGAAACGAGCAAGAGCTGCATTAGGGAAGGAAGGTGAAGAGGAAGATCAAATTAAGGGGAAAGGCAAAGCAGGACCCAAGAAGAAAAAATGAAAAGCAGTGCTGTAGCACAAACCTGTCATTTCTGCTGAATCATAAAAATTAGAACATGCATTATCTCACAGTCATTACCTTTTTTCATCTGGCTGATTTTGTGTTTTTGCTTTTTTTTTGTTTATGTGGGCGTATAAAGTAAAAGCAAATTAGTTCTCAATTACTGTTTTATCTTCAAGTTATCTTTTTTGAAATTGCACTTCAAATTGCAATAAAATATAAGGCTTACAAACAGTCAGAACCTAATAATATATATTTAAAAGTATATCACAATATTTGAAAAGGTCTGTTTTGCTCAGTTATATTCATGTGATTCTTTTCATAGTTTGTAACTGAATCAGAAGCTCTTTTTCCAGTAAGTTAAGGTTAAGCAAAGTATCTTTAAAGAATGCTTATGCACTATAGATCGGTTTTAATCCAAAGTCTTTGTCTTTCTCATGGCATTTATTTTAATCAATTAAACTTCTGTCTTTGATGGTGTAAGTACTTGTAATATGAATTTTAAAAATATAACAAGAACACAACATCCACATTTCACTGAGCCTGTCCTTTGGACAATCATGAGTATTTTTTTCTCTTATTATTTAATATGTAGCCAATTGGTAATCAGACCTTGATAAACTGACACCGACATGCTTTGTCAGCCCCCTAGAGGACTAGTCATTAATATTCAACTGTTTATCCTGGCTCACTGGGAAGTTCGAAGCTCGCTCAAGAAAGAAGTGTGTAACCAGAGTCTTCGTATTTTAAAATTGTGCAATATGTACTATGCAAAGCACAAGACAGTACTTGATATTAAATATTTACTAGCATATCTTAAGTATAAGATCAACATGCAAGTTAGAAAATGAATGACCTGTGGAAAAGCCATGTCACACATGTATTTTATTATAAGAGCCTTTTTGCAAGCCACAGTGAATCATCTTTTTTTTCTGATATATGTTGTACCTGTTTTAAACGCTAGTGAGTATCTTTTAAATGAAGCCAGCTGTCTAGCTTTTTCATGGTCATTCATGAATTGTTATGGTACAGTATGTGTTCAGGCTGGTAAACAGAGTCATTGATCTAATTATGTCATTTTTCAACAAGTACAGTACCAATCAGTGTTAAAATCAGTTTAATTTTGATTGCCAAACAAAATGTTAAGTTGGAATACCAAAGATAAAAAAGTGGTTATAAAATGAGTGAAGATTAAATTTAATGAAAAATAAGGTAATGTGTGGAACAGAAGAAGTTATATGTGTTTGGTATCTTTTAAGGTATGTAAGTGTATTATGGTGGTAGCATGATACTGTAAATGATGAGCCAAAATACTCATTTTATGTATGTCTCTGTTTGACATTAACAACAGCATGGTGTAAATGCCTTGGGTTTCCATTATAAATGTCTTAAATTCAACAAAATAATATGCAATTATCACAAACATGACCACAGTTACATTCTCAGACTGTTAAGGGATTCTATCTTAACCCTGAAGAGACATTTGTATACTCTGAATCAGGGAGTGTCCACATTTTTCATTAATAAAATGATCATGTAAGTTTAATCGATTGGACATGATGAGCTTCAGCAGTAGAACCCAGCCAAAAGGAAGCCCTTTTGTGTGCCTTTATCAGTTAACAGTCAGGTAAATCTCTAAGCAACACTTTACACTAAAATTATCTGATTTTTAGAAAATAGGTTTTGTTTTTTTCTTCATTTTTTGCTTTATACGCTAATTCTGAACTATACAGTACTTTGCAAATGTTTTCACTCCCTTCCATTGATATCCCATTTTGTTAATTAAAAATGATACAGTATATACACATTTTAAAGGTGAATATTTGTCATCAGAATGCTCAAACACAACACTTTTATGAGTTTGCTTTAAACTATTTTCAACAGTAAAACTTCAGTATTTAGCATTCAAGAGAACATTCATGTTTTTACTAAAAATATTAACTTTAAAAAAAATACTCTCACTCAGAGTCCTCCTCTGACTGATGAGTTATTTTATTAGAAAGAAGGAAACTTCTTTCTAATCACAACTCAAGATTTTATCATTCAACCTAAAGGAACAACCAAATGGGGCAAATAATTTTGCAAGGCACTGTATTTATGTACACATTTCTGGGTTTAAGTGATTGTCATGAAAGATATGACCTGTATGACTGTAAATTAGTTTAATAGAACTATTTAAATCTTATTTTAAATGAATACTGTATTTATGCTGCCCTTGCTTGTCTGTACCCTGCTCACAAGGGAGAATACCTAATTCTTCAGACATGTATTGATATGTTCATGTGAACAATTTACAGTATAGTGCCTGTATAATGTTTACACTTCCTTTCAAAATGTTCATTTTTTACTTCAATATAGCCTGGAATTAAAATGCATTAAAACAGTTTATTTTTCTACACATCCTACTTTAAGCAAAAAATATTGGAAAATTAAAAATTCCAATAGATTGGTTGCCACTTACTATATGTTCAATTTATTTATTGGGTTCTCAGGCAAAACAAAGAATATTACATGGTACCGTATACAATAAATGAACAAATGTTAACAACCATTATGGTACGACAGACTTGTTACCTAAACAAACTGTATAAATCCAACATTAATATAAACATAGGAAGAAAGGAGAAAAAAAGGAAACCAGAGGTGTGAATGAATGAACCAAAGGGAAACGAGCCTGACTATTTTAATAGCAATTTAATTAGGTTAATTGTGACTAAACAGACTTTCTAATAGGATGTTTGTTTTATTCTTTTCACATATATTTTCAGTACTTACATTTTTACATTCACATTTAGAATTGGGTTGGTTTTGACTGTGATGGACTGGGATCCGATTCATGAAGTATCCTCCCTTAAACCAATTGTCTGCCAGTTAGGCCACAACTCACTGGACTAAGCAGTGATTGAAAGTGGATGGAGAATGTTTATATATGCAGAGAGTCTAATTCATTCTCTATACATACAGTTGTAGAATCCAATGTCTTATCAGTGTCTCCTGGCATGGTGAGTCAAATTTACCTTTGCGACCAACTATTCATGAACATCTTGCTGTTGGATTCTTTAGTTCTCCCTTTGGGTTGAAAAAGTAGATGAAAATGAAGTAGTAGGTCAGAGCATTAAAGCAATCTATATAATGGGATGGTTGCATTTTGTGACATTGGAGGAAACAGTAGTAAATAATCTTTCTACATCATGTCTTTTTCTATTATATTTATATATTTTTACCTTATTTTTTCAGGTAAAATAATTTTCCATTAATGCCTTTCTGTAGTTATCCACACATGTTGTATTGTAAAGAAACAGTTGTCCTCTGTAGCAGCAACTGTAAGTAGCACTTAATAAATACCACGTGAAAAGTGGTGTATAAATAGCACCTCCCAACAAGCAAAGGGCCTGTCTGATATTGCATATCAAAACAAACCTTCGGAAGTGGAGGAGAACGTGTTGAAGTTAATTAAGAAAAGGCCTAGAAAATAGTTACACCAATAAAAACAGAAAAAAGGCTCGTGGGAGAACATGTCGCATAACAGTTTTGTCTTCACCTCCACGGCATTGCGCTCTTTTCGGCTAGAAGAGGACCTGCTGGAGAGGCAGAAACTCAAAAAAAGACTCACAGCCCCACTGGTTAACGGCTATCTCCTGAGAAAGGAGGGCAGACAACAGGAGAAGACAGGCCCAACAGAACCACCAACAGTATGCCGTGATCTGGTGGTCCATAATGCACTTTTCACAGGGGATCTGGAGACCCTACAGCAGCTCTTTCCCAAAGGAAGTTCAGTGAACTTCATAATTGAGTCACGGGGGGAGGACCTGCGCTGGGTCAGCAGGAATCTTGGTAGGATGACAGTTCTGCATTTTGTTCATTCAGTTTTTATTCTGTAGGATCTCAGTAAATGGACTTCTCATCTAAAGTGGAGTGGGTCTACAGATATTTGTAGATTTCCAATCAAATATCTTCTTTAATGATTTACACTTTTGCTGTTCCTACACTATGCTCATTAGAAGCTATTAACGTTTTCATTCTAAAGTATTTCCTGCAGTGTCATATTGGTTGGACTTTGGGATTTTTTATTTGTTTCCTCACAAACTCAGTTACTTTGATGGTTCTAACTGAAATTAAGCATCTCTTTAGATCCTTACTTTGTGCACTTCTGTTCTAATTGATAAAACCATAACAAGCCATGATGTCCACCAGCAGACTGACTTGATGTTTAAATGTGGTTTAGATAGGAATGTATTACAAGGGTTAAAATTTGGATTTCAAAAGAAAACAACAGTGTAATTAAGCCTATTCTCAAGTGTAGGTGTCATGTAGTGAAACTGGATTTTAATTCTAACCTTTTGCAGAGCATAATTAGCAACAACGAAATTACCCAGGCATAGAAGACACATTGATTGCTGTTACTCTTTGTTTAAAACAGCTTTAAGTCCTCCAATTATTAAATAATTTTGCATATTTAATACAAAATTTCAGGACATTTTGGAAAAAAAGAAGAAATTCAGGTGTTTGACTAAATGTTGTCTCTTTAGTATAGGAGAATGTTTTATTCCTGGCATAACTGCATGTTTTGATCCTCTGATTCTTGGAATTTTTTATAAGAATTTTGTCAGCTATTATGACCTATACACAAAGACTTATTTTACTCAGAATTTCATATGCATCTGCATTTGTTTCCTCTGATCATTTCCTTCACATCTTTGTGATTTGTTCAATCCTTCCTTTTTAGAATTGCTTTTTTATTGTAGACCTGAATGTTCACTGAATGAGTCTAATGAGAACTCTGCAACTGCTTTCTCAGGGTTGCTAGAGTAAACCATCTTTTAGGAAGTGAAGTTGAGAATTCTTTGATTCAAATCAGTTGGCACAGTAATCTTTAAGCACTGTTTGCACAACTTGTAATACACAAAAATGTTCCCTCGTATACCTGCTTAATTCTTTATTATTTATATCTGAAAGTTGTTTTATAAAATTGCATCACTTCCACATCTTTTTAGTGACAAGAAAATGTCAGTAAAGAAAGGAGAGCTTCATTATTAAGGATTTTATTGACAGACCCAAAACAGTTAACTCTGTTTTAATTATTCTGGCTGGCATTTTGTCATACTAAAATCATGTTTTCAACTGAGTATTTAATTCTGTACATCCTCTTACAGGCCAAAATTAAACTTTCATTTTTCAGTCTAAAATGTATAGAACTACTAGTATGCTGTAATTATCTTTACAGTACAGTATGTCTATATTGTACTTTTAATTGTACCTTTCGAGAATTGGGCTAAATTGATATCAAGAGCTTGAAAGACTTGTTTATAAATAGCACATATTCAGAATAACCTAAACAGTCAGCTGACTTGCCATCTCATGCTTTAATAATTTCCACATGCTCTTCCAATGCTCTCATGATAATGTTGTTTGGTGAGCTTGAGTCAAAAGTCATATCAAAGCAAAATAATATCTGCTATCAGATACAGGCTACATAATGTAGGAACTAGTAAAAGGAGAATTGAGGAAGGAGCAATTAATGATTCTAAATTTAGATATGAAATTCACCATAGAAGGTGTATTCTGCTAAATTAAATTATATTAAAAGTCCTTGTAACATTTACAAACAAGTAGTTTTTTTACAGCACCATCTCTACAAAATGTAAATGCAAACATTGAACAGAGAAAAGCTTTCAAACATTTAAAACGTCCTAGTTTGATATATAAAACCTGTAAATCCTATTCCTGAATTCAATGCTATTCAGTGCTTTGTCTGTGTCACTGTATTCAATGTTAAACGTTTTCACTTTGACAAATGCTTTTCTTACTGATTTTGCTTGCACTGAGTACGCATAAAGTCTACAGGTGTGTGGTAAATGTGAATATATTTTAATAACAGTTTCAATATTTAAATAAAAGAAATGAACACCTTATTGGATTATAACTACATTGATGATGGCCATCTTAATTTTTTAATTTAAAGTAATCATAGCCTAATAACTTCATTGACAGCACATAACTGAATTTTACAGTGGACCTTGTACACTACATTGCCATCTAGTGGTGTGATATTTTAAAATACATTTTCAACAATGTATTTTCTGTGAGTGTAAGTCAACATTCGCAGACTCTGGTGAGAAGACCAATCAATCTTAAGCCCTGAATCTACACTATACCCCTTTCAGAAAAGAAGTACATTGAGTGAGCTTAATATTAATAAGAAAATGAAGTGAATGGTGTTAATATTTATGACATACAACTGCAATTATTTGTTTTCTAAATTGTGGGGGAAATGTGAAGGATGCTGTCAGCCTTGACAGAATATTTAAATTTAAAAATTGTCTTTGGTTGCACAACTTTCGCCACAATTTATCCACGCAGTTTATTTATTTGTCATTAAACATACTTAGTGGTTAAATTTCAGATCAGATCATGGTCAGACCAGAGGTAAAAAAAAGTATCTTGACTGTAACACGTTTAAAACCAGGAGGGAGTTCAAGGGTAGGGCAGTTCTCAAGGTCTTATCATTCCTGTCTTATGTCTGATTTAAAAAAATTAAAAGTTTGACTTGTGCTTCACAGAACAACAAACATATGACAAATAAACAGCAAAACACCCTAAAATCTCTTTCAGTATTAGAAAAAAAAACAAGAGGAAAAGGGCAGGCTGCCTCTCTTGTGGGCAAGAGATGGTATTTGAAAGCCATATCTCTGAATGATATTCAAACTGTATTCCAGTGTAGTGATACTGAAAACCAAAACATCATGCCAGGCAAGAAGCATATTCATGGAAGCCTGCAGAATGACTTGCACAAACGTTGTGATCTCAGAAGCAGAGGGCCAGGCATGCCCTAGTGGGAGGTGACATGGACACCATATTCCCTGGTCTACTGTATGTGACCCACAACACTCAAGTCACAATCCCAATACCATCTTTAACAGCTGTGACACACAGTCCACTCAGTATGGAGCTTGTTGTTCCTATATATTTTACACATGTTATGTGAGTGATTCAATAAATATTTAATGACACAGAGACATGCATGATCTTTATTTGTCTGACATCTATTTGGAGGAGAAGATGTGTTCTCTTTTGTTACTTTTTTTTCGTCCATTTTAGTAGAGTAACATCTGTAGAATTTTCTTAAACACTCCAAATTCCAATACATTCTCCACAACAAAATGTTCAGGGAGATAAACTAGGCCATAAATACTCTAGGCATCTTTGAAACAAAATTGATTTATTGATTAATTGATTCAAATGAAATTATCTAAAATCACGTGTGATGTATCTTCCCCTGTATAAATGTTTTGTGATTATAATCTACACAATGTTGTAAACACAAAACAAACCAGCTACTCTATAGCAAATGTCTAGATTCCTGTATTGTTATATATTTTCACAGATTTTCATTCCATTTCAAATTTTATAGAGATAAAGTCTTAGGATTCGGATTAACTCAGTTCTTTTATTACTGTGCTTACCTTACAAAATTGGTCAAACATCATTAAATTTAGATAGAAGTATACTAGCTGCACTTAAAATAAACATTTACAACAGCTCAACTTTTGTTTTACCCTCTCTTTTCAAGCTTTATATATTTTCTTAGTTACTTTAACTATCACCTCACAGTCTGAAGAACTGAGCTAATCACCCCCCGATGTTGACAACACAAATGACTGGCTGTAACAGCTGCTGGTCCTCACTTTTGAGCACAGTTGCTAAAATTATATGCTGTGCTCTCAAAGGTTTATACACCTCCTCTGCCAAATCTAACCTTTCAATAACAAGACGATATTGAGGATGTGAGGGGAAGCAAGTAAGGAAAAGTATAAAAGATTATAATACATTAAACTTGGAACTGGATTTGCTATGGTAACTGTTCCAGCGAAAGCAGTTTTTCAAACGCCTCTCAACGATTGTGAAGAAGCATTCTAGGAAGACAGTTGCACATCACACATTCTTTGGAAATCCATCGCTGAAGCCTGCACCATAGCCTATGTAACACTTGCACAGCACATAAGCTTCTCTTATTATTTTTTGTAAATCACAGAACCATTTCAGTGGGAATATTTCCATGTATTATTTTTGAAAGACAGTTGTAAAGAAAAATAAAAATGGGAATTTCTCCATTTGCTAGATCATCATTACACAGATGTAACGTTGGATTTTTTTTTGTATCCAGCACAGTTTGTTAATTTGTTTTCTGAATTAGAAGCTTTATATTCCTAAAAAGGTAGGGGTATTCCTCTTGTCTTGGTAAGAGTGTTTCAGCCAAAGTAAGTGTGACCATCAGCCAGACAGAATTATTATTATTTTCAGCTACAGTACATGTACATATACAGCATAGTGAGTTAATATATGGTTTATAGTTGCATCAGAAACATTTTTCGAAAAACAAATTCTAAACACATTCTTGTCTTGGTTAAACTTTTTCTCTTGGCTTCCAACAAATAATTATTTTTGTCACCATCATTTGGCCCTTACGTTATATTTTTTTTTTGCTGTGCATCCTTCTTCAGAGCGCTTGTTGTGTCAAGTGCAGAAATATTTGACTGGCCATGGCATAATTGGGA
This sequence comes from Lepisosteus oculatus, assembly GCF_040954835.1. Lineage (NCBI taxonomy): Eukaryota > Metazoa > Chordata > Actinopteri > Semionotiformes > Lepisosteidae > Lepisosteus > Lepisosteus oculatus. Next base: position 31,333,159 of record NC_090701.1, read on the forward strand.
TCTTTGGAGAAACACTTTAATAAAATCATCAGCTGCTGATGAAAAAGAAAATGAGTCAGACTTCATTAGTAACATTTCAGTATGCTGCATTACAAGTAGGAGGAAGAAACTGATGCCAGATAATAGTGGATATACAGTATACTGTATATAGCTTCAGACTTAAAAAGAAATCCTGTCTTAGTCTAGTCTGCTTGTTGAGCCAAGATCTTATTCTGAATTGCTAAGTAATGATGACTCAAGACAAGGTAAGGCAAGATGCAGCATTCCCACTGTCACAGCATTTTACACACTGATATCTTTCTCGTGACTGAGCCAAGTTAAATATCATATTAGAAGATTCCTTCCCTAAATAGAAGCTCAACAGGCAAACAAACTTCAGAAGTAAAAGAGCTTTCCCCATGGACTGAAGGACTGATTGCCTTTTTTTTTAGGTTCTGTAAACAAGGGAAGACAGATTCCTTATTGGTCTTTTTTATATCTGGGTATATTGCATAACATTTTGTGGAATCATCTACTTTTCTTCCCCTAATCCACTACTACAAGAAGGACTTTTTCAGGCAAATGGGTCCGAAGAAAAATATTCGTACTGATGTTATTATTACTGCAAAAGCCACTGGCCATGAGTTGCAATACTGGAATGCTTTGCTGGTTGGTGATGAACACACCATTATCAGTATCATTGATGATCCAAAGCTGAGACAGATACAGTGTGCTATATTTGATACAAGCAACATTGAAGAGTGGAAAAACTACAGATTCAATTACAGGGGTTTGCGTACGTGGCAGTATTTTTCTTTGTCAAAAGAATACAAAAAAATGGGTTCTGTATGTTTTGAAATTCTCAAGAGTTGCTCAACTGTATGTTGCAGAGAGATTTGAATTTGCAAAGTTTTTTCAAATATTTACCCAAAACTCTTACTAGCTAAAGGATCTGTGCATCTTACCTACAGTACTTTCTTAAATTGCAGCTATTTTCAGATCTCAAGATCATGTCTGCATTAAAGCAATCAATTCATTTATCTTTATGATGTGATTATAGTCTTGATTTGAGATTATTTTTAAATGCATATCTCATAAAGCACATATAAATGAATGTATTTTGTGGTGTTAAAACATAAAACAGCTTTACCTGTTTTTTTAATTTAGGATTGCCTTTCACTTTTCTACCCAAATCAGAATTTTGTTTAACTTGACTTTTTGGTTTAGATTTGAACTGATCTGTGAGAACTTGATACCACAAACAAATGAGACTGGCATTTTCTAGATCAATCAACTCTAATAAAGTGCAAGAAAGGGATTTCATGTTTAAGTGTTGGGCAGATGACCGACAAAGACCAAAAAAGAAATATCACCAGAGCTTCTAAAACTCAATGCAAACTAATTGTTGTTATTATTGCAATGTTTATCCTATTCCGGATTGGTTTAGGAAAAGTGTGGAATTTGATCTGGGGAGGAGGAAGGGTGCAATTCCTCCTGATGGTTTTTCTAAAGTAATGCTTTTGGAACTCAAATCACAATAACAACAAAACCCAAATAAATGCAGAATTCATTTGCTCATTATTTAATCTAAATGAAACAATGGGAGGAGCAGCGCAGTGGTAAGCAGGGCAGTGGTTAACATCACTGCGTTGTACTCCTTGAGCCCTGGTTACAGTTCCTGGGGTGCTATCTGCATGGAGTTTGTATGTTCTCCCCATATTTGGATTAGTTTAATCCAGGTCCTCTAGTTTCCTGCCATTGGCCAAAGACAGGTTGATGGGCTTTTGGGACAATTGGCCCTGGTAGGAGTGTTTGTGTCTATGTCTGTGTGTGCCCTGCAAGAGGCAGGTGTCCCATCCAGGGTGTATCTTGCCTTGCGCCTGTTGCTTGGATACACTCTGGATTCCTGTGAGCCTGTATTGGAGTTACAAAATAGATGGATGGGAGTATGTTCAAATAGACTTGAAAGTAAAATGTCACAAGGCATAAACATTCCTGTGAGATCGAGAACGGTCAAATTTCAGCCCTGGTTTTCTGTGTGAACTGATCCTGAATGTAGAATGTTGCTGTCTGGTCACTTCCAGGTATTTGGTCTCTGACATATGAGCAGGAGTTGACAACACCGTTGCACATCACCGCAGGCCGTGGATACACCGAGTGTCTTAAGCATCTACTGATGAGAGGCGCCGAAGTGGACATGGCCCCAGGAGGGAAGACTGCCCTACACGAAGCATGTGAAAACAGCACTACCGAGTGTGCCAGGCTGCTACTAGCATACGGAGGCAGTGCTAACAGTGTTACTGAGGATGGCTTTATGCCTCTCCACCTGTGTACCGACCCAGAGTCCCTCCAGTAGGTATTTTAACTTCCCAGGCCTTTTTCTGCAGGCGCACACAAGACTTGTTATTATTGGTCCACATTTAAAATATATCCCTATTTAATCTGCAAATGAAATGTGTTAATTGCAAATGAAATCAACTCTGCCTTGGAAATAATATATATATATACTTTAAATTCTTATTAAGACAACAACTAAGCCAATGTGTTGTGTTGCCAATTTTCAGTTAATACATAACCTGATTTAATAAAATACATTTTTAAAAACTATTCTCTAATAGTTTCATGAACCCAGACATACAGTTTTATAGTTTTTTGAGGAATAAAATTGGACACAAACGTGAATAGCATGTAAACAACCCCAAACAAATACCATTTTTTGAGTATTCCTAACTTAAAATCTCTGCACCTTGTTCACAAACTAGGTGTGCCAAACTCCTGCTTCAGTTTGGGGCCTCTGTTAATGGACGAAGCCTGGAGGAAGATGACACTCCCCTGCACCTGGCGGCTCGTTATGGCCTTCCTGGGCACATAGACTTGTACTTAAGATACGGAGCAGCCATTGAGAGAAAAAACAAGGAGGGGCAAACACCACTCAACGCAGCTTGCTCACAGCCGCAGAGCGCTAGCGAGCTGGAGCAATACTACGAAGTCTGCAAGCTGCTGGTCAGTGCAGGGGCTGACATTCATACCTGTGACCAGGATCGGCAGACCCCTTTGCACATGGCCTGCAAGTATGCCAACCCCAGTGTGGTGGACCTGCTGCTGCAGAACAGGGCCAATGTCAACATCATGAGCTACAGTGGCAATGCACCCATGCACAACATTCTGAAAGGTGTGGCCTACAAACTGGACCACCATCCAGAGCGCATTGTCCGTTCACTTCTTAATTATGGCTCTATCCGTGTTTGGCCTGGGGCACTTCCTAAGGTAGGCCAGCTTTCCCCTTTATGATCAATTGAAACTAGGCTGTGCCTTTTTTAGTGTGGTTTCAGTAATGAAAATAAAAAAGCTGTATCCATAAAAGGCACAAATGTTAGATAAAGTAAAAATTGCTTTCCAGTTTAATTTTAAGAAATTTCTACAATAAATCTTGGTCTTTCAGTCTTTAAACCTTCTTTATTTTGCTCAGTTTTTTCTTTCATTTTTTTACATTTAAAATAAACAATATTCAATATTCAATATTAAAATTGCAGAAACATAAAGGATGATGGTGTAATCTCTTCCATACACTCCCGCTTATTTCAAACAAATTGTCTCACTCCTAATTAGGTAGTGTTAATAAGAGATTAATTAGCGTTAATTGCTGATTTTCTCTGCTAATCCCCCGGAGGGAAGCCCAATCTGCTCAGCTCTCTGAGTGTTTAATTATTTGCCACATTCCCAGGGCTTTTTTCCTCCTTTCTTTTTTTGCCGTCAGTTGGAGAGGACCAGACAGCAAGGTAGTGTTCAGGGCAGTCTAAAATTGATTTTAATATTTCTTCATGCTGGACATCCTGCTCCAGGAAGACAGCCACTGTGTGGAACTGTGAATTGTAGAACTGAGGCTGACCCAGGTTCCCCTGCCCAGGGTACAACATCAGGAAGTGGCATTGGACATGGGATCTCCAAATAAGTTTGTCCCAGAGTTCCTGTCATCTTAGGAAGTGTAAGATGCAATTAGATCCACACATTATTTTCTCTATTGGCTACTTTAGTTTGTAGGACTTCATACTTACTGTTGTTACCTTCATATTAGAATGTATTCACACCGTTACAGAAGTACATAGTTTGTTTTTAGGCCACATTGATATGTTGAAGGGAATTTGTCATCTTGTTCTATTATTTCAGTGATAGAATGAAAAAAAAATTGTAATTACAATTATTAAAAAATAATGAAAAAAACATCAATCTATATTGTTTTTCAAAAAAAATAGTATTAGATATTACTATTTTCAGATATTTATTAAATGATTTTGGTTATTTTCTGGGGTAACTGATCATCATTTACTGACTGAGATACACTCGATTGACTTTGTTGCATAAGCACTAAATCACTTTAGTGATTAGTGAGAGAGCTGATTGGGCACTAGTGATGAGGTGATTTAACTTTTTAAATGTGAAACCTGGTGAAAATCAGACAGACGACCACAGAAGAGGACTAATATGCCCCATTTAAACAACAACATGGGTATGATGAAAGCTGGACTAATTCAGTGCAATGTCTCTCACTATCTAGGGCTTTTACAGCCAGCAGTTTTTAATCATAGGAATTAGTGGCAGTCAAACAGTCTGTCCTTAATAGGCCAGTTTGTGTGGAACAAGAGCAATGTCCTACTCAACAGGAACACCAGAATGCAGCAACCACCACATCACCAAAGCAGATGTGAAGAGGTGGCTTAACACTCAACATTTGCAGGCCAGACAACCAGAGTAACAATGAAGTCCACTTCAGAAACAAATCAAAAGTTTTATGCAGACCGCTCTGATGTACAGTATGTCAGACTGGATATGTAAAACATTATGCCTATTGCTGTGTACATCTACACTGATCAGGTCCTAGGGCCTCACTTTTTCTGTGGGCTTATTCTGAGATAGCATTTTTTCCAGAAGGACAAAGCAAATCTATTATCTACAAAGTTTATTGGAAGAGATCCCACAAGGCTGTGTTGTATCTTTGTAAATTGCTGTTCTAAATCATGTTTTATATGCTCTTTAAAGCAAGCAGAATTTATTCCTTCAAAAGATAAATGCACTACAAATTTTAATTTAAAGATGATTCAACTCTTTCCTCATTTTCAAACAATAAAGATATTAATTTTTCTTTAAAAGTCATATTATATGCATTCTGTGCATGAGCTTGCAAAATAGTATTTGCCCCTTGTCTGTCCTAGGTAGACTAAATATCTAACTGAGCACACACGTTCACAGCTCATATCTTATCCTGTTCTTGTATTCTTCTTATTCTTGCACAAAAATAACAATAATGAAAGTGCCTAAGGTTATCTTACAGTATATAAAGTCAGTGAAACGACTGTTTCAATGCTAAATGTTCCCCAGTCCCTTTCAAGCAGCAATTATTTCTGGTGCTTCAGAAATGTGAACAACTTTATTACAAATTGATCCTAGGCATTTGTAAAATATTGATGTTTGATTGAAAATAAAATATATTGGAATCAAATTAATTACCAGTAAATATTACTTTCAAGAGGAGACACCCAATGTATTCTGTTGAAATTATATGTGAATCCTTAAGCAAAATGAAGATGCTTAACTTGTTTAGTCTCGCTAAAATGTTGACTTTGTTGAGATCTAATTTAGGTCTTTGAAATCCTGATCAAATATTCAACAATGGGTCCTAAACTGATACTAGGTTCACAAGATATTTGTGGTTATTAAGCAGATAAGCTCACTTACAGGTAAGCAAGCAACTTGTTTCACTTTCTAAAATAAATATGCAAAAGCTTAGGTGTCAGTCAAGAGACCTCTGACTGTCAAGAGAGTCAGTCAAGAGCTTGTTTCACAAAGTTTTGGGGTCAATAAACAACTAGTAGCTTAATGCAAATTAAAGGTTCTGGAACTTTTACTTATAACAGTAAAACCTTTTTGCTGTTTTGTAACCTGTTTCAGGTTCTCAAATACTGCTGTACTTCTCCAAAAACCATTGAGGTCCTGCTAAATACCTATGACCGCCTCAAAATCACAGACTCATGGACTGAGGCTGTTCCTCCTGAAGTTTTTGAGGTAAACAGACAAAATAAAAGACAAAGGCATTGTAATATTGGAATGATTTTCTAAAAAAAATGTAAAGTAGGAATAAGATTGCTAGATAACAAGAAAAGCTAGCGGAATTTTTCATATCGTATGTGGTTTCCTTTAAGTATGTTGAGGATATTTTGTGCTTCATTGGATTTTTTGTTGTACTTATGAAGACATTTGGAAATTACTAGGTTTGAGGATACCAGGCTTACGAAACCACATATTTATTTTCTGATTTGACAGTCAGATGTAACTCTGCAAGTCCATGTCTCTAGTCTTTTCTTGTTGCTTCCTGCTTTGTAGGCATCTCTCTGTCTTTCTATCATTCTGGAGTGGAATGTCCAGAAAAGCACTATATAAGTGTAAGCAATTATTATTATTATTATTATTATTATTATTATTATTATTATTATTATTATTATTATTATTATTTAAAAATAATAACAATTCCTTACACTTTTCTGGACACTCCAATTAAAGCACTTTACAGTTAATGGGGACTCTTCTCCACCACCACCAATGTGCAGCATCCACCTGGATGATGCCACGGTAGCCATAGTGCGCCAGAACGCTCACCACACACCAGCTATTAGTGGGGAGGAGAACAGAGCGATGAAGCCAATTCATAGATGAGGATTGTTAGGAGGCTATTCAGGTAGGCTGCAAAGGAACAAGTAATGGGTTTACTCCATGCTGAAAATAGAAGAAAGAAAACACAACATTTCGGCAGTGAAGCCTTCTTATTAGGAGGCTATGATTGGAAAAAGTCAATGGGAAATTTGGCCAGGACACCAGGGCTACACCCCTACTCTTTTTTGAGAAATGCCCTGGGATTTTTAATGACCACAGAGAGCCAGAACTTTGGTTTTACATCTGATCTGAAGGATGGCACCTTTTTACGGTATAGTGTCCCCGTCACTATACTGGGGCATTAGGACACACACAGACCGCAGGCTGAGCACCGCTTACTGGCCCCACTAACACCTCTTCCAGCAGCAACCTTAGTTTTTCCCTACTGACCAGGCTCAGTCCTGCTTAGCTTTAGTGGGTTGCCAGTTGTGAGTAACAGGGTGCTATGGCTGCTGACCAGGGGTGTCATTTCCAGTGATTCCATGACCAGTGATTTCTGGGCTGCTGTGAGAACTATGTAATTTACTAACCCTGTGCGGGTTTCCAGATGAGGTCCGGTAGCTGAGGTATCCAAGGCAGGCGACAAGGTAGAGTTATTCCAGGCAGGGTCAAGTCCAGGTAGTACACAAAAAGAGAGGCAAACAAATCCGATAAGGGTGAGACAAGAGCGAGAAATCCAAAAACCAAAACCAAATAGTCAACGTTGATAGAGTCCAGACAAGGAAGAACAGGTACTAAGGAGGAAAGGCTGAGGTGAGGTCAGGGGGTGGAAGAGATCCTAATACCAAGCAATGTTACCGGGTGAACCAAGGGTTTATATAGTTAAGGAAGGGGTGTGTAAGGGAAATTGGATAATGAGGGGTTAATTGAGACCAGCTGCAGTCATAATAGCTGCAACTCTAGCTTGGCCTGCCTCCTAGTGATTTTCCATCAGCCCCACTGAGATTGTCAAACTGTTCTTTCGCATGCCTTGGATCTCAGTGCAAAGTGCACAGGTTTCCCTCTAGCTGCTCTGGTGTTCATATAAACACCTGATGTGCTGTGCTTAAGCTTTTTTCTGTTGTTGGTAGTTTGACAACAATCTTTTTTTTCTCACTGTAAAGTTTCCATGCAATAGATAAACATCCTCAATTAATCATCTTTGTGTTTTCTCATTTCTAGGAACATTCTTACTTTTATGAGTCTCTGTTTTCCCTGGCCAATACACCTCGCTCTCTTCAGCATTTGGCACGGTGCAAGTTGAGGAACCTTCTGGAGAAGAAGCTGCGCCTGGTGGTCTCCGAACTTGGCCTTCCCACTTTCTTACAGAACTACCTACTGCTGGATTTCAGGGGTTATCTTCATTGAGAACCTATTGCAACAATTCCCTTAAAGCACACAAGTACTTGCCATAGAAATGTCACTCCTACATATGTGTGGTGCAGTAGCCACATAATACTTTTAGATTCTGCAATATTGTAAATACTCAGCTAAGGTATGTTTATAGCAATTATCGTAACTAAATAACCATAATAAGTGTACAGATACCTTCATATCTTGATGAACCTTTAGCACTTAATGCTGACTGCTGTTATGAATCAATTTAAAAATGATTTTCTTTGGAAATATGAGTAGTTAATATAAAGTTCGTGATATTGAGATTATGCTGTGTTTTGGATCTTAAAAGGCTTTTTAGTCTTGCTAAAAGATTGACTTGAAGGCTATAAGAGCTCTTCTGTGGGAGGATCTGTGATCTCTTGGTGGAAACTGGGTAGCTTTAGGTCTACAAGGAAATGAATGAACTGCAGATGTATTTGTATCAGCTTTTATTAAAAAAAAGGCTAAATTTTCCCTCTTGAAAGGGTCGGTTCTATAAAATCATGATGGACCCCAATGCATAATTCTGATTTTTTTTCTTTTTGATTTTTAATTTTAAAAATAATAATTGAAGGAGCTGTTTTGAAGTTAAATAAATTTCTGCATGATTTTGTTCCATATTTGCAAATTTTTCTTACATTGTCTAGTCCATTTTAATTTAGTTTCATAAATTGCTTCTGATTTATTGCTTTATTATCCATCTACAAAAGGAAGATTTTTTTATATGTTTATGGTTAAATTTGAATAAATGTAAGTACATTGAGATTTTTTTTGTTCTCATATTACAAGTTTTACTTCTTTAACATGATAAAATGAGATGTTCGATCTTGCATAATGTTTGAAATGTTCTTATTGAATTCAAGTAGATATTCCCTTAAAACTGAAAACTACTGAGCTGAATTAATATTTGCTCTTCTACTTTTATAAAATTTTAGTGTGACATCAGAATAAAAATATTCTGTTGCCCAGATAAATAGTTAGCTAATTCTGGATGACAAGGTCTACGGGTTCAACAAAGCAGTGTATTATATGAAAGAATTGTGTGTTTAATGCACATCAGGTGTTTTGAGTGTATGTATTAAAATTAGATCAAACACTCATAACTTTGGTTTTACAGGGGACTTTATAAATAATAGACAATGTAATGATGAAAAGTATACATATTCTAATGGAACAAGTAATAGGTTTATTCCATTCTGAAAAGAGAAGAAAGAAAACAACATTTCAGCTGTGGAGCCTTCTTCGGGTGTGAGCTTTTTTTTCCTTTACACCCGAAGAAGGCTCCACAGCCGAAATGTTGTGTTTTCTTTCTTCTCTTTTCAGCATGGAATAAACCTATTACTTGTTCCTTTGTAGCCTACGCATGCTGACGCAGCTACCCACCTGAGCTATATGTTCTAATGCTATTTATGACAGAGATCTTAGAAGGAACAATTTCCAGAGTTAAGGTGTTTTTTAAAGCAAGCAGCTACTATGTATTCTATGTATTATGGGAATCCAAATTCCCATAATGAATATTAGCTGTCTGTGGCCATTAGCTTTGATTTTATTTTTACGAAGTGGCAGGAAGTCTGTTTAGACTTCTGTGCTTTCTAACAACAAGCTAGATGATTAGTTAGATATGCAAACCACAAGGGGGTGGTGTTGCCTATAATTCATACCTGAAGGGGTAGGAAATACACCAGAAATAAAGTGTAAACTGTAGTGTATACAGTTGTTAATTTGTAAAGCTTGTCAGCTTTGTTTTTCTCACTTCAAAATTACATCCAATTCAAGATGATATATGAAAATAAATGTGGTCTATGATTTTTTTCCACATACTGCATTTTTTGTCTTCTAAATTCAGAATATCATACAAATGAAATATTGGCAGAGTCTTGTGGTGATTAAATAACTTTTTCAGTATGGCTGTGATAGTGGTTGTTCCAATACAATTACTTAAACAATCATTACTAGTCTTCAAATCTTGACAACAGGGTCTTAGACCTAAGCTCTCCAGTCCTGAACCCCAGATCTGGTATGTTTTGCAGGTTTTTGAATTTCCATTTAAAGCTACAGGTTCTGAAGAGCTAGGAGATGATGTTTCATTGGTTCAATTAAGCAGAAACTAGCTAATTTTTTCATTAAAAGCTGAGCTGAAATGAAACACTTTAGATGCATGGGACTTTCATCACCAATCGTAAAATTGTACCCAGTGGCCATTGCTCCCTATATTCTAATGGAGGTTAGAATTCCCACTGCTATCCATAGTGTCATGGTCAGTTCCAACAGGGCTTAATAAAGTTTGACATCTCAGAAACAGACATACTTCTTTTCTGTTTTCTTTGGAGCAGTCTCATTTCTTCCTCTGGATCCTACATATTGTCTTTTTTAACCATGAATCAAACATTCCTGATAAACACAATTTGGACTGGTCCTTGACAACAATCAGTACAAATTGTGAATGTGGCCAATATATTTGTTTTGAAGGTAGCTCATGTTGAGTAACTCCCCGATGATAACCTATACCATTTTCAGTACCTGCTGAGTCCAATAAAGGGATGCAGTTCATGCAGACAATGGGTGCAAAGAAGCACACAATTTGGATAGAATACCAGTCTAATGTAGTCCTAATCCAGAAAGCATAATGGAATTAAGAGTCAGGTCAAATGCAGTCCCTGAGTTCATTGAGTCTGACACCAGGGTGTTGCCTTATGTTATGAGATGTTTTATGAGAAGCTGGCAGATGTGTGGAGTAGTACAAGAGCTCTGGACTTGTAAGGTTTAGTTAATTCTGAGTGTTGTACAGTGGTTGTACTGTTGATCAAGGTGTTTCATGTGCCATTAAAATACCCTGCAGTACAAATACAAGTTGCTTTGGATACGTGTCATTCAAATAAATTAATGAAAATGTGTTGGTTTACCCACAGAGCTACTTATGCATGTCATTTCTATTTCATTCTGTCATTTTTTTTCTGTCAGTTAACGCCAGATGTAATTGTGAAATGGTATCATAATGACATCAACAATGACACATATCATTCACTGACTACCTGAGCAGTTACAGTGAGGCCAGATGGGGTACTGTCAGAATGACTTTGATCTTCCAAGTGCAAACTCAATGTAGTACAATTAAGTTAAAAGGGTAAAGAAAAATAATTGATTCTTGGATACAGATCTTCTCTCTCCTTTAACAGTTGTTGAATAAGTGTGATCTGTATGTTTGTTTTTATTGAAAATGAAGAAAGGAGAAACACTACATAATATAACATTTTAGTCTCCTTAATTTGTACATTGATGAAATTTTGGATGCACATAAATTGAATTGTATCTGATCCTGACATGTATGCCATATATGGTGATACATTTCTTTTACCTTCCAAAACAGACCAGCAGTGCCACTTCACTAAAGCAATTTTCACCAAACTGTTATATTCTCAAAAATGGCAAGCCATTCCATTATACACTATAGTGATATCTGCACAGAGATGACAACTCAGATAGCACAATGCTTTTCATGAATCATAACTGTAAAAGTAAATCAACTAAATCATCTTAGCAGAAGGCACAGTTTAATTACCACAATTGCCTCTCTGAATTAATTCAGTCTAGTTTAGAAGAAACTTGAATGTTCTTATCTGGACATTTAAGAAGTTTGAAACAGATTTCATGTGATAAACTACAGCTCTGCTTTCTTCTTCCATTTCTAAATATACAGTTCTCTACAGTATGTATCTTCTACTTCACGCTGCAAACAATGGAGTCCACGTGAATTAGCACTATATTGACTGTGTATATTTCAGAAAGTAAACCCACTAGAACTGTTAGCTAATCATAAAGTTAACCAAATAATGGAACTGTTTTACTGTTTCATTATGTAATTATTCAATTGTTCCCTCTTTATTGACAATGGTAGTAACAGCAACCTGCAATGATAACGAGGACTATTTGAGCTGACTGCTACAACAGTATAGATTGAGATTTAACTTATTAAAGCTTAGTCCAGTTATCTCTTTGACTGATACCATTATTTGCTCTGATTGTATGCTTTATATAATAATCAAAGACAAACTTGGAATGTGTAGCTGCGAAAGAACTTCTGGATGTTTTCTCTGATGTAAGTAAAGACTGAATGATGTGAATTGTTTTATCTTTATGATAAATTTTGTATTGAATATTAACATGGCCATTGTGTATGTAGTCATCTTAATGGCATCTTTCCTAAAAACTCAGACACTGCTTTAACTTTATCATTTATTTATTTTGTAAACTAATTTTGATATATTATCTTCATTGCTTAAATAATGTGAAATGTGAAAAGATGATGATTTTTAGTTCACGACCACATTCGTAATGCACAAATGAATAATTTTCTTCTAGATTTTACAAATGGTGGTAGCTGTGTGGATGTGAGTCATGAATCTGTGTGCATAAAAATGTTCTATAACTCTTATATGTACGACGATATATAGAAAGAATTTTCGATGACTAGGCTACTAACAGCAAGAAAAAAATGAAAATATACTGTACTTAGAAGTTTAATTTTGCTTTGTAAAAGAATACAATACAAAGAAAACATTTCTTTCTAATCGTGAAAACTCGATTTCTCTGCGAAAGTGTAATTTTGATTATTTGAAATGCACTAATTGTAATGCATATGGAATAGTTGTGGACAGAATTCTTAAGGAGCCGACGGATTTTAAAATAGCGAGCCTCTGATGGACTGTTATGACATATTGGGGAACAATGCGACCTGGGTAATGAACCTGACAGCACACTCAGACGACCCTTGGCAGGGGAACTATAGCACAAGTCTAAGCGATGTCTCTGTCCACGAATTTATTTCCACATTGCCAACTACACAATTTTAAAATGATGCGATCGGCGTATTACAAGTTGTAATATTATCTGATATTGTTATTAACATTTTTGTTATTGTACTTTTTATTTTTACACAATGAGTTTGAAATGTATTAGTATACATTTTGTAAACGTTATTTTACAAAATAAGAAACGTGGCGCAAATCAAAATGCATATATTTAAAATAATGGTGTATTGCCGACTACTAATGCAGGTTTGTTTCGGAGAAAGGATATTTCATATAAATACTGTATTGTCTATTATATATTGAAAGATACATAACATATACATATAAATGTAGATGTAACTCAACTAAAAGAAACTGGATTTATTTTATCTAAAATTATATTAATTTTTACTTTGAGAAATTTATGTTGTTATTTGTTAAGTTTGTTCAGTGAAAAGGTTATGGCAATAAGACTTTCATCTCAGATAACATATTATTGGTATATTAGCCTCTTCGTGTGTTTGACAGGTTTTTGCTGACACCCTGCACATTTTAAAGACCAATGTTCCATTAAAACGCTGGAAATTCCATGCATAATCGGCGCTGCAACAAGGGATGTACCTTACCTCTCAAAAGCAAGATCCTCGTACTACAAATGTCATGGTATAGCATTCCACATCTGTTAAAAATATCTATTAATCCAGTCCATCAGATAGAACGTAAACGTTAATTGTTCAGTACAAAAAAGAAAACTGTTACATTATGATTTTGGTGGACAGGTAACGAAAAATATTGTAATGAAATAATAAAACAGCTGATTATATAATGTTGCTATTCTCATGAGAACAGTGCGGACTGAAAGAGACCTCTATGTTTTGCATAGCCATGTTCCTCACGTACTATCTACGAAAACAACTTCACAGGCCCTTAAACTGAAAATACACACCAATGTCAGCGAGTGGCCTTTTTCCAGGCTTCCTAAATGCCCACTTCTACTTCGGATACGGATTCTTATCTTGAAATCCTTAGCGTAAATACTCCATCTTTCTAAAAACAAAATTAGACGTGAAAACAAAATGAGAAGTTAGAATAGATACAAACAAAAAAAAAAGAACAAAATGGTTAATTATTTTAAAATAATTGGTCTTGTATTATTCTTTTGCAGAAGTGAAAGTATATTTCTTACAGTGTTAGGGCACACTGGTGCTAATAATACCTCCTCTAGTTTGCAAACGTTCTTATTCTTAATTTGTGACAATAGTGGCTGAGTCACGTAAAACTATGTGTTCGAAAATCATTGCAAAAGGTTGTGGGGATATAGGTGAAGAGTTGATCTGAGATTTGTAACTTGATGTATTAAACTGAATACTTTGCATGTATTTGCACTTGTGTATCGCAAATCCTTGCACACCTCTCGTTAAAAAAAAAGTTTGATCTCACTTTTCAAGTGGTTTTCAGTAGGGGGTTCTGATTGAAGCCCCTATACCAGTCCACTTAAAGGATGGGGAGCGGTAAAGGAGAGGGGAGCTGTCTGGTTTCAATAGATCAAAGAGAGGTAATGTTGAATGGAGTCATTTGCAATTATAAGAATAATTAGCATCCCTGGCCCTCCATTGCTAATCAGAGTTGGAGCTGATATGTTTATATCTCCGTGCAATCAGACGGGGCAGTTGGAGTGCTCGCGCCCCCCAGGACTCAATAGGGACTAATCATCATCAGTGAGAATGCCATTATAGAGAGAAAAAAAGAATCAGATCAAATTAACACTTTCAGGAAAAAAGAGAGAAAGAAATTACTTGAATATTCATTTTGTTGGAAAAAAATGTTAAAAATTAAATCTCAATCTAGTATAATTCGGGTCTGATTAAAAAAAATAAAAGAAGGGATTTAACAGTATCCCTATTTATTTAATACTTGTTTATATACAATAGGCAAAAACAAAGGTCCTAAATGTCAAGGCAGTTTAATGCGATTTTTATTACAAACTAGGTTTACATTGCTAGTATCATCCTCATTTGTATCAACAAAAATAAACTGATGATGCAATAAATTTCGATTCTGGTGTCTAGCCTGCAAATCATGTTAAATCTACTGTTTCCGAATACAGGCTAAAATCACATAGTTTTTTGGTCCTAATTGTACTTTGTACTTCGTAATCTTTGCTTGCAGCGTACGTTAATTGTATACCGAAATCTTTTGTTTAGACGTGTGTGCGTGTGCGATGATTTGATGCGTATTGCTTATGTTTGTGTCCTAAAGGCTCCACATCACTTGTTCCCGTGTAAGTGAAAGTCTTATAATTTTGACTTCACTGCAACGGGTTTTAAGATTCTCATTGACCCTCTTATCCCATTGCTTTATTCTAATTTAATTTTGCACAAAATATTCCTCTCCCGGGGATAATTATCTTTGCACTTCTCCGAGGCTGAACACATTGTTTACTTTGAGAAAAGAAGAAAAGACTTCTTTTTTTAGAAATGTGAAGAAAAAAACATCTGCCTCTGTTCCTTTCCGAATCCTGAGCCGTCGGTTCCTACATTTTAACAATAGCACCCTTGTTTTATGTCACCCCCCTAAATCCTGAGTAATTACTAATCATCAATCAAAATTAATAATAGTTGATTAGGCTGGTGTGGTCAAAGATTAGGGAAGGGGAAGGTGGTAAGTCGTCTCTCACGCCGCTTCCAGTCACTCTGGCCCAAACCGAAGGGGGTTGGGCCCAGTATCTATTGGTATCCACTGGGAACCTGCCGCTTCCCTGGCAGCCAAAAAAGCCAGGAGCTGAATAAGGAAATGAAGCGTAATTTGAGGAAGATGGATGAGCCTTGAGGGCAACACCCCCTCCTATCCCTCCTCTATTGCTTATGATGAGCCTAGTGAGTATGTGTGTGAGAGTGTGTGTGACTGAGAGAGAGGGAGTGAGAGGGAAGCGAGAAAGAGTCAGGTCGCAGTCAGCGCATTGGCTTGCTGGAAAAGGGGACGCTTTGGAGCTTCCAAATACTGACTGTCCTAAAACAGCAGTCATTATAAGGATAACAGCTACGGCTAAGAGAGGAAGGGCTTAGCTCAAAACGGGAAAACGCAAGGATTTCTATCTCTGAAGGGGAGGATTTGATTTTTTTAACCACATTTGGCTCGCCACCAGCATGCAGAGACCCAGTGGCCAAGGAACAGCGTTTTCCATTGACTCCCTAATTGGGACTCCACAGCCCCGGTCGGGGCACCTGCTTTACACAGGCTACCCCATGTTTATGCCTTACAGACCACTTGTCATTCCTCAAGCCCTCTCTCATTCGCCTCTACAATCTGGCATTCCTCCGTTAGCTCCCTTGGCTTCCTTTGCCGGACGTCTTACCAACACCTTCTGTGCCAGTTTAGGACAAGGGGTGCCCTCCATGGTAGCCCTCACCACAGCGCTGCCCAGCTTCTCTGACCCTCCGGATAGCTTCTACCCACCACAGGAAATCCCGGGGCCACGATTAAGCGCTGACCCTGGGGTAAGGAGACAAGAGAGTCCGCATGCTGAGGATCTGCCTGCGAGAGACAAGAGTTCAGAGCTTCTCAACTTCTCGGAAACTTTTCAAACTATCACAGGTAAGTCTATCTAGTTAATAAAGGTTGAAGCAGAGTTCTTAAATAACACTTTTATCTGTGATCTTTAGTAGAAATAAAACAATACACACGAGTATTGAGCTTCATAAAATACTACTATACAAACATGATTATGTACACTATGTGGCAAAATACATCAAATTTGAGATTTTGGTGATGTAGAGTTCTCTTATGACCTACAGAGATCTTCCCCTGTTATAATAACTTTCAATAGACTTTTTGTAATAAATCAAATTTTAATTTGAACGATCAATATTCCAATCGTCTTTCGGTAAGCGATTTTAAATACTTCCCGTGATTATCGTTGTTGTTATTATAATTATATGCATCCAAGTTTCGGAAGCAGTATTCAAATGTCGAATGAAAAGCTGTAAAGGTCTGACCAGCAACAGACTCTACAACAGTCGAACAGCCTGTACGAATTTAATATACAGATAATACAAGACAACTACTTTCTTTGTGATAAACGCGACCATATGCTGACTCTCAAATCCTGTATCTATAGTACCCATGAGAGAAGAAATACGTTTTAAAAGAACACAGAAATCCACCGAAGAGCATTATTTGGGCCTACATTTGTCTTTCGGTTTAATTTCCGCAACTTTGTTTTTTTAAAAGCTTGCACAAAATAAAGTTCAAAATATCACCATATAGAAAAATAATGAAAGGAGATGAAGGGGAAGCAGTAATTGTAGATCAAATTGTATATTATATACAGTATATATAAACAGGTATAATAGTTTTTGAATACTTTCGGTAAGAGACGTGAACTGAAAGGACAGGTGAGCTTTTTAATATGATTTTACTATAGAAAAATCTCTATAGCTCCTTCTACGGCAAATGCTATCTCATATCGCTTTATTATGAAATGTTAAAATTGGAAACCTTAAAGAACTGACCGATGATAACTGAAACAGAATAGTTCTATTGATTTCTTTTGAGTGTAGTACAGAGATCTAAAAAATATTTTTTTAAAGCCGACAATTATACTATTAAATATAAATCCAATTTTTTTATATAATAAATGAATGCAATAAATTTCAGATAATTACAAGTGAGCTCACGAGCATGTACTTTATTTTCTTAGACTCTTACGTGAAATGTATCGTATATTGCAAAGTTATAAGATACACGAGCATAGATCGCTCAAATATACTGTTCATACGCAAGGTGGTTAAGGATCAAGGTGTCTTTTAATCATATGTACAACAGCAAATGTTTGACAGTTTGCTCAGGGGGATGTCATTGGTCCTTGTAGCCTTCGGCATAGCAGAAAACATAAAATAATTTAAGGCTGAAGTTTTGTAACTGTTTTGTGTGACAGCATCGATGAGTATATTCCACTTAGACTGTGAACTCTTTTATAATCCCAGTTCCACAATTCACAATGTGCATATTTTGTGCCTATTGTAAAATGCTACTGATGATGAAAACAAGAATAATCTTAAAGTTTTAAATTAACTTAAAGTTTATTCAATAAAGCCATATCTATTCGTGAAAACTTGAACCTTTTCTCGGAAAAAGATACATGTTATAAAATAAAGGTTATAAATATCTTCAGATATTTTATACAATATATATGTTAAATTGTATATAACTTTCTCCATCTTTTTAGATGATAACTTTCTTAGTGTCTATTTTATGGCATCTTCTTTCCTTAACTAACATAAAAGATCATAATAATATCAACAAAACCAGCATATTAGGCTATCACTTAAAATAATTATGCAAACTCCTGTTCAAATTAGTTGCAGTGTCGTTAAATTGAAATTAATATTTTTAATAAATGGCATCTACTTGATAACTTTTTTTTGGTATTTATTTTTCAGGCGAAACCAAATTGTACAGTTCAGATGACGAGAAACTGGACATTAAATCAGCTGAGACCCCATGCAGCGACAGAGAGGAGGACAGCTCCGCTGACAGCGAGAATGAAAGTTTCTCTGACGGCAACAACTGCGGTCCTTTGTCCCAAAAGAACAAACTCAAACCCGGGTCTCAGGAGCCGCTACCCGCGGGTAATTCTACAGGAAAAAGCAGGAGACGGCGGACAGCATTTACCAGTGAGCAATTGCTTGAACTTGAGAAAGAGTTTCACTGTAAAAAGTACCTCTCTCTGACTGAACGGTCACAAATAGCGCATGCACTTAAATTAAGCGAAGTTCAGGTCAAGATTTGGTTCCAAAACCGCAGAGCCAAATGGAAACGGATTAAAGCCGGCAATGTCAACAACAGATCGGGGGAACCCGTAAGGAACCCTAAAATTGTGGTGCCCATTCCTGTGCATGTCAACAGGTTTGCTGTGAGAAGCCAACACCAGCAGATCGAGCAAGGGAGCAGGCCGTGAATAATAAAAAAGACTACTTTTCTTATACACAGCCACTGTATAAACCAAGAGAACCACAACCACTGCATAAACTTAAAAAAATGCGAACCTACAGGTGAGAGTCAAGTTTAAAGAAACAGGCAGCGCCTGAAGTCTGGACTCCAAAGCAAAATGATGATTGCACAAGGAATAAACTACAAGTAATACCCTGTAATGTAAAACTTCAAATTGTATATTGTTGAGGAAAATGATCGCTTTCACAATATACGTGTTACAATAGTTTCAGTACAACTCCAAGGCTGCACTATTTCTCAGTTGCAATCTAAATATAATACTGAATAATCTAGTTGTGAAGCTGTCTACAGGGCAGAAAAATGTCTATAAATCAGCCATATCTTTCGACACAGTGGATAATAAATCATCGTTAGCTTACTGAAATCTAAAAATAAAATTAAGACAGTAAGGCCACTATCTCAAATAAAATAATTAAAACTTGACGTTATTTGAATTCGATTCCTTAATAAAATAACCTCATTTTACAATTATGGTTTTGGGATGTGTAAATGCTTATTTATTTTTTGTAAAGTATGTATATACTGAAAGTGTCGCACGACGACACAGAAGTGCACTATGAAACGAGATTGTATACAATTTCTTTTAAAATATTTATATGTTGCAATGTGGTGGAACGCCACAGGTATATTTTTTTGTTTCTGTTTTGAAATAACTTTTCTTTGTGTAAATTTCGTGAATTTTCTGCATGTTTGCTTACTTGTTGAAGCTGTTTTATTTCATTTTACTGTTGTGCAAGAAGTTATCATTTCCCTTGATCGGAACAGTTAGCATGTGCATTCAAATGTCTTTTACGGTACAGTCTGGAAAACGTATTCGGCAGTTGTTTGTGGAAATCGAATTGTGAAAAAAGAGCAAATTTAAGAAATTCCATTCGTATGTATATAGAGATGTGGTTTAATAATACCTACAACCGCGGGCCTCCTAATGTAAACATACATGTACATCTGTGATTTCAATAAATTATTTTCTATCAAACTAAAGAAAGATAATTCAATCTAATTTAAGCTTTGAAACATTGTGGTTTTTGAACCCGTGTGTCAATGTTGTTCCGCTTCTTCTGATACCTCTCCCGAATACGTTGTTGAACAGGTGTGCTCAGGTTAGCGTTCATGTGCAATTATATCATTAATTTGTTCTTGTAACCTGTATTATAAGTATAGAGCCAAGTACTATCAACTCAGAAATGAGTGATTTGCGTTTTATTAACGGCCTAGTGTATCGTTATCGAAGATTAATATTACATATTTTTTACTGCCACGGATATAACCCGACATTTCTTCCGGGGTTTTAGTTACCTGTGTTGCATTTACCTTTACATTAACATAACAACCAATTGATGTATCGGAGTTCATTAGACATAATGTGCAAAACATTAATTCCAGATGTCAAGTCGCTCAATATTTTTTGCAATATTCATGATGGTTTTCTTTTTGTACAGTAGTAATTTCATTAAAAAAACTTCGTCAAAAGCAAACTTGTACCAAACTTCGGTGATGTCACGACTGTAGGGCAGCCCAAATCCTTAAATGACATCATAATAATACCACCCCACCCAATCTACAGTATGTTCGGCAGAGCATTGTAATCTGTATTAAATCCTCGCACAAGAAGCATGCGAGGTGTCTTTAGGATTGACACATTAATGTTAACCGTTCTTGTCTATTAGAACACTAAATCTTAAGTGAAAAAAAGTGAATCAGACAAGTAATGACCCCATAATTTCTATTATAATAGTTCAGGGTTTAATTAATTCAATATCCAAACTATTACATTGATACATACCGTAAAATTATCAAATCTATTGTAGGAGGTATTAACTTTCGGACCAAATACATTTTGTGGATTCAAAAAAGTTAATTTACGGATACTATCTCTTCGTAGCCATATTATTAACTTTATCTGTACATAATTACCATTTTATTGTAGTCGAAATAACTGCGAGGAGCTTATTGTAAATTTACTTCACAGATAAATGAAATAGAGAGCCAACTCACATACATTAATGCACCAAAATACAGTAACGAAATCAGCCGAAATTGTAATGGTAAGAATGTATGAATTTTAAATTTGTTAGTGTATTGATATTAAAGAAATGTGATGTAATATGTAATGATATTACATATGTTTTTACTTACAAAATTCGGACATAAACACTTTGTCAGAGAAAAAAAAAACACCCTTTCCAACTTTGTGGGAAACATTAGTTTTTTAAAAAGAAAAAATACACTTGTGCGAAACATTTTCTCTTGAGCTCAACGAAACTAATGCGCATTTTGTGAAATGAATGTATGCATCTTTAGAGGTGCATGTAAATGTACACATGCATTTGTAACTGATTTTAGCAAACTTATAAACTTTTATTTTAAACCTTCATCACAGGTAAATACTGCGTAGAGGACATTAAATCCAATAAAACATACGTCATATAGATGGAATAGATTCATTCGTTAAATGGAGTTCATTGTGTATAATGTAAGATCCTGTCATATAATGTTATGGACACATCTTAAAGGTTTTTTTTTGTGTGTGTGGGGTGCTATATACTTGTTCTTGTTTTTTTATTCCATATTTTATGGTAGACCAACCCCATCTAAAGCTAGCATGGAAGGAATTCTGGGACATTGAACAAAATCCAATAAAAACTTCCCGTTCTTCCATAATTTCCATACTCTTCCGAAAATAGCTCACTTTGAAGTTACGTTTAATTTTCAGCTTTGCAGCTCAAATTACATTTTATGTATTTATTTTTGCTGATAAAGTATGAATATTTTAATAACTCTTTTACTGCTTTGAAATTCGCTACGTTAAAATCTGTTTTTGGCAAGTCATCTAGCCAGGTCAGACCCGATATCTAACAAAAAGCGACGGGACTAACGTAAAATTAGGTCAGCTGAGTCTCATTTCTTCTGCAGAACATCAGTGACATTACATTAAAATGTAAGTAAAGTCAACACTATATCATGCTGTTCTTCTGTTTAAGCATTTATCTGATTCTTTAAGCATATCTACTCTGTCCATCAGGAAACATTATAGAAGTGTTCTGAAGAAACTGACCATAAAACCATTGTTATTTGATGATTAATTTAATAAGAATCTCTTATATGTTTAATGGGACATGAATTGCTTGGCTGGTTAGTTATATAGATGAGAACCTCTTTTCCTGATCATGCCAGGTGTTACATTTAAGAGATTAATCAACAATTAGGATGTTTCTTCACAAAAACGACCTCTGTGACAGGCCTGAAATAATAAAATAATAATAATAACAACATTCCTTACACTTAAATAACACATTTCTGGACACTCCACTCAAAGCAGGTAACGGGGACTCCTCTCCACCACCACCAAAGTGCAGCATCCACCTGGATGATGCAATGGCAGTCAAAGTGGTTAGTAAACGTCTCGAGCAAACCATCTAGTATTTGTTTTTTTCAAGGCAGAAGGCAGAAAAACATCTATGCTCTATATAGAGGCCAGTTGCCAAGTTACCTTTTGTACCCAAATTGGAGGAGAAAAAAACCCCAGTGATTTAGATAAATGGCAGTTTTTATTAGCCAATCACTGCAGTGAAGAGTAGAATAGTGGAAATGGTGAGATTTGTGTTAATGAGAACACCAGTGATTTATCTCTCTTTAGGAGGGAAGAGGGTCTCACAGAGGAGTGATGGATCCCCATTAAAGTGGTCATTTCCAACACTTCGTAATGAACTTCACAATCAATCACCACTGGTGGGGAGGAGGAGAAATTAAGAGTTGAGCGGTGTGTGGGCGTGCACGTTCCCCTCATCCAAAAAAGTGAGTTCAGTGTTCTGGCCTGAGAGTCACACTACATACAGTACCTCCATTTTCTAATGCAGGAAGGAAACACAGCATAATGCAAGTTTTGTTGGGGCACTTACAAGTTTTTATAGTTTTAACATGCCTCAGTCATTAAATCCTCCTATGATCATTTTTGACAACAAAATAAATATCCCTCATAAAGCCCTTTAGCTATTGTTCATATCTTTTTTAAAAAAAGAGATATCTAAAAAGAAATATAAAAACAACACATAAATAATAAATGCTTCCATTCTACAAAAATCCTTTTTTGGTTCTGTTTTTACCTTCTACTGTATTTTAATTTACTGCATACAAATTAATTAACATTTACATAAAGATCTTTTTATGTTTTGTCTTCTATTTTGAATGGGTCAGTGAGCAGGTCTTGCACCTTGAGATGGTGTATCTATATACAGTATGGTGTATCTACAGTATATAAAGTAAAGATTATTGTATTATAAATTGTGTTTTATTGTAAACATCTAAACACATTTATTGTAAACATAAAGGTAGAGTATTTTCAGAATTTGAAAAGCAAATATTGAGTAATTTCCTCAGACTTTACCTTTATTCTTCCCCTGAGATTTATTATTTTCAGTCTGATTCCATACTAATATCAGAGCAAGAGTTTAATGAGGGGATGGCCGACTCCAGCTCTCAAGGGCTGGAGTCCTGCAGGATTCACAGGTTTTGCGTTTCAATTAGCACTAATTAAGATTTCAAACAGCAGGTGATTCCACCTGTTATAAAAATAATTAGTTCAATTAAGCAATTAACATCAGAAGTGGAATACAAACCAGAGAATCCTGTGGCCCAGGTGCTCTCCCACCTTGGTTTAGTGGTTGATTAATGATCAGAACAATGATCAATGAACAATGGGGTTGGTCTGGGTTTAAGTAGGCTCGGTTTCAGTCTGGACTCAAATGCTTCATAGTTATTACAGGATTTTGTTAAGCAGTCTTCTTTTTAAAGACACAATGTAAGACAGGAGGTTGCAATACCAGTCCTCAAGGGCCAATGACTTGCAGGTTTTATAGGACTTGATCATTTATCGACTGATTATCGCCTAAAACAACAGATGATTGGATTTATTTTCCAAATATTTTTACTAAGAAATTATGGCAGAATAAAAAGAACATTGCTTCTATATCCTTAAATAACAGAAGCTGCCTGCCATTTCAAATCCAGGAGAGATCCAATACATCACTTGCCTCGTCAAAATCTGAAACTGTTAGTTTTGTTTTTCAAATCTGATGTCACTGGTACTGGTGTCAAAATAATGGAAGGCAACTACGAATTTTAGATGCTTAGTTGTAATCACAACAAAAAAAATCCCAAATAAAAGCTTTAAAAAAACGTTATAGTATGACTATAAATTTATGAAGGATCTGATGAAACAAAACCTTTATTTTTGTGACTTTTCCTACAGAAAGAGAAGATGTACAAGGTTAAGACACAGCTTGATACTGAAACAAGCAAAGGATTTTCCAGCAAAACATTCACTCAAGAAAGTTTTTTACTACAAAGACAGACTATTCAGAAACAAATCTTCTACATAAAAGTTATGATTTTCAAATTAGAATTTGATACTTCATATTCATGTTTGAAAAAAAATGCAACATTTTATTATTTGGAACTGTAGCTTCATGGTTATTTTATTTTAGCCATGCGTGGGAATAAATATATATTGTTCTGCTATTCTAATGCACATTGGTCAGAATCAAAAACCAATAAACCGTGTATGTGGCTTTTGTGGAACTTTTGCTGCCTCACCAAATTTGTCATGCAGAAATTAAAAGGAGCTTGAGAATTAAATTTTGTTTCTTTGTTATTTCATATGATGCTGGTTGTAATGAAAATCTCTGCTGGAGTTCAGCTGCTAATGGAGATAACTAAGTTGGCACTGGGATGCAAAGCCTCTCCCAGTAGATTCTGAGTATGTGTGCTGCTCAGTAAATAAACTGCATGCCCTGGATATTATGGGTATCAAGTAATTATGATCCCTGCCCATAATCTGTAGAACAGGATGGTTGTGGTATGTTTTTAAGAAGAACTAATCCCCTTAATGTCACCAATTGTTCATTATCTAATTATAATCTTGTAATTCTCATTATAGCTACATTTCAAGTATCTTCAAATGTGTGGGTATGATTTTCTCATGACTTAAAGAGGAATTTCAATGTTAAAATTAACTACTGCTTGTGTATAAAAGCTCTTATTCTGCCATAAAGAGATCAGATGTACAGTACAAACACAAAAGTCTGACTTACATACATCAGTCATTACAGTGCAGACAGCTTACTACTAGAAAAACTACTTTGCAATATTAAGTAAGCTCTCCATAGGTGTGTAAATATGCCTTAAGGCAGATGTATATCTGTATATGTATATCGTACATATGTGGTATATGTCCACTGGCTATCAAAAGTATTTACTCCTCCTTGCACTTTTTTCCCCACATTTTATTACAATATGGAATAATAATTTATATAATGGGTTATATAAGTTAAATTCTATGGTTCTCCTAAAATAATTACAAATATAACACAGAAAATAACTGCAGAAGTATTCACACCTCTTGAGTTGATATTTGGTAGTGGCAACTTTGGCAGAAATTACAGCCATGAGTCTTCTTGGATAAGGACCTACCAGCTTTGCATGTCTGTACACTGCAATTTGTGACCATTCTTCTTTGTAAAATCGGTCACGTTCCCTCAAGCTGGATGAGGACTATTGGTGAAGAACAATTTTCAACTGTTGCAACTGGTTATCAATTGAATTGAGGTCCGGGCTTTGACTTGGTCACTCCGGAACATTGACTCTTTTGTTTTTAAGCCACTTCAGTGTGGCTTTGGCTGTACTGTATGTTTTGGGTCATTGTCCTGCTGGAAGATGAATCTTCTCCCAAATTCCAGGTCTTTTCCGGACTGCCACCAGCATTCCTCCAGGAATTTCTCTGTACATTTCTCTGTACTTTGCTGCATACTGTACATTATGATTTGGCAGAATACAGTATAGTACAGTATGATTCTGCCACCACTGTGCATCCTAGTAGGGATGGTGTTCTCAAGATGATGTGTGCTGTTAACACTTGCACCAAGCATAGCGCTTAACATGGAGGCCAGAGAGGTTAATTTTGTTCTCATCAGACCATAGAATCTTGTTCTTCCATTCAGCCATAGAAATCTGTCATTCCTTCTGCACAGATTCCCAGTTTTCTCCATGTCTTTCTAATGGATGTTACTGTATTTTGGGTGATTTTCATTGCCTTGGAAATTTTCTTATACCCTTTCACTCATTGGTGTTTTTTTTACCCTGGATTTGTTTTGAATGTTCCTTTGTCTTTGGATGTAGTTTTTGGTTGGAAGCTGTACCAATCAGCTCTGGGTTCTACTCATAGGTGTATTTTAACCCACAGTCATGTAAAACACCTTAATTGCACACATGTTAACTCCATTCAACTAATTATGTGACTTCTGAAAATAATTGGTTGCACCAGAGCCTATTTAAGTGTGTCACAGCAAACAGGGATGCATACTTACTGTATGTAATCTGTTATTCCACAACATTGTAAACTCTATGATAAAAATACAAGTCAAGATGGTTACTCAAGCTATGGGTTTTCCATAGGTGAAGTTAGTTTTCTTCATACTCTGTATCAGAGCTTTCATATACTCTATACTGTATACACGTGTATTATGTAACAAACACAATATGAAGTCAGACAGAACACAATTCCCCTGGGCTTAAAGGTTCAGTAGACTTAAAATATAAGCTAGACAGAATTTTTTAAAATCAAATAATTTAAATGTTAGAATAGAAGAGAAATGAAAATGGAGTGTACAATTCATTATTACATACAATATCAGCCACAACCTGATATTACCCAATCAAAGTAGTATCTGTCTTCTCTAAGCCTGATTGAGATAAGAGCCTTTTTGACTGCTGTAGAGATTTAAATTACAAAGATGCTTATAGATGAATATCTATAGAGACTTTCCATTTGTGTTACAACATGATTATTTGCCTAGAAAGTCATGCATACACATGACAGACAGGAAGGTGAGGCATCTACATGATTTTTGTATTTTAGTTTCCAAAAGAGACCGAATACTCCACAGTGAATGTTTTCAGCGGAAGATCTTGGTATCTTGATATCAGAAATATCGTGGTTTTGGAAATTTCTGATAATTGCAATAATATAGGGGAATCTATCTATCTAGTCTAGGTTTCATTTTGATCTGTCAGTCCAGTGTTTGTTTTTGCATGAGTTCAATCTCTCATCACATTAAACACAGACTCATTAGACATTCATTAATACTGAAACAACCTCAGTATGATAAATAGTTTGACACCTGTCTTCTAAGTGTTATGCAGAAGGTAAAGAAAACAAGGTAGCAAATATGAGAGTTTATAAGGAATGATAATTTATATTTTCTTTTATATTAATTTATTTTATGAAGGGGGCATTATTAATCTTGCTGTTAACTGCATTATCAAGGAAACATTTACTAGCTTAATTTAAAAATGCAAATTGAATTGATCCAATACAGTTTACAGATACCTGGATAGACTAGATTTTCAATTGTCATTTTGGTAACATAGTATATAAGCAGCTAAAACAACAGCAACCTCAAACCATTTTCACCTTAATCATTAGTGCAGTTTAGTCATGCATTTATGGAGGTTGTCATTATTATGTCATTCATTACTGGCAAATCTAGTTATTGTTAAGGGTTTTGATATCCAAAAGATTTGATCTGGGCACTACATGAGAATATATTTAAAGGTTGTACTCAGACTTAAAAATAGAGCGTACCCTTAAATAGTCCCAGCTGGCAATTATAATCAATTGTATGAGAAGAAAAAGGCAATTATAGAATAATTGTTGAGGTATAATGTTAATAAAAGAAAATTAAATTATCCCATAATTGGCTTTTTTTTCTATCTCATAATTGATTATAATTACCACCTGGGGCTATTTCAGGGTACATTATTCTGTTAAGGTTCAGCACAACCTTCATCCATAGTCCATTATCCTTTCTGAAGATACATTTGAAATATTTTGGGTATATTTTCTCCTTTGCAATGACAGGAGTTGTGATTTTTACAACAGCTACATCAAGTTGTGGCTACCTTTTATGGTGAGGTCCAATCAGTGAGAAACAGTTCTGCAGTTCCTGTTTTTTTGACAAAAGATACTGTACATCCATCTGTGATCTGATTTTTCCTTAACATTGGGCCTCAATTATGTTCAAATATTTGGGTTCACATATACTTATTTGCGGACATAAAGACACACATATATACAGGTCTTCCAAGATATTAGAGAATGCCATGCTCTATAGGTGTGGGGCAGTAGTCGATAGGGCTTTGAATTTATAATCTCAGGGTTGAGGAGGTGTCATTTCCCAAGTATTGCGCTGTTCTTATATGCTAGTGAGAAGGGGCCAACATGTGGCATTTCCCATCATTTCTGAGAACAGTGCATTTCAGTCATTGTGTTTCACTATGGGAAAGGAGACTGTAAGGGTAGTCACAAGAGTCAAGGGCATTGCTGAAAGTAACAGCAAACCTGGCTATTCTATTAAGTCAGTTTGTATGGACTGACTGAATCAACTGGATAGACAGTCAATGGCTTAAACATTTGTCGCTAAGTTTTTCCTTTAGATTTCTACTAAAACAGAGTACACGATAAAGATTTATTAATAATACAATATATATAGGCTGCAATGTGTAGCTAAGGATCTTAAGAGGGTTGTGGTCAGTTGTCTGTGCAAATTCATAAAATTTTCTCCATATGTATGATGTGCCATTCGACACTTCATTCACTCTGACAAATAGAAAACAAAGCTTGAATTCAGCGAAGAACTGACATACAAAATAGATATGAGAGTTATCTTTGGCCCTTTGATACAGAGCAAATAGATTATAATATTTATATTATCATTATAACAATTAAATTTTAACTAATTCCTTCTCTACCTTCTATTTTTGTTAATAATGTTATATTACATGAAATAAATATTTCACTTGGATTGAGAACTATGTGCACTTACATTCCCGCTAGAAAACAGTATTAAGTTTAATCAAACATTTGTGTGCTTGCCAGGACTGATCCCTCAGAAGAAATGAGTAGAGAAGGACTCAAGCTGTCTTATGCCGGATTTAACTAAGAATGAGTATGCCTTTGATGAAGCCTCATGTGGAGTCTGGTGTTTTCAAGCAAGGAGAAATCAGCTGCTGGAGTGGGTCAGGTTGTGGTTCTGGTGGTAACAGGGGAACACTGGACAAGAGGTCTGTCAAATCTGGCTGTAGATCAAGATACAGAGCATTCTTTTCTCACCCTTAATGCATTTCTTTTCTGCTTTGGGAGTTCAGCGGTGCTGTGAAAGTGCTTGGCTTCAAGAATAATATGCTGTTCATAAAGGATATCATATAACTGAAGAAAAATGTTAATAACACCTGGTTTCATTAAACAGCTCCCTGGGACTGAAATGATCATCTAGTGTTCATCGGGCCCTTGTGGAAGCATTGAACCCTTGTGTTTTCTAGAGCAGGTGTTTCAGGGAAAATTGAAACTCAACGTCATTTTATACAGCAATTTATTTATGGAATGAAACAAACATAAAATTGTTATGCCCCAACCCATTAGTGTTGGGAAATGAAATCACAATGAAGCTATCTGTTCCTGGTCAATTATTTGGCCAATTAGAACAGAAGGAAGGAGAGGCTATGTGTATTAACCCTATACAGTATAATCCAATCTGATCCCCCCCCTTTAAATTTGTACAGCTGACGGAATCATTATCACTATTATTAGTGTTGTTGGTACTGTAGGTGTTCTGAATGTTATGTTTCATCATTCATCTCGTAATTCTGATCTTTTTAAATGTATTTGATTTGTCTCTCTTGACATATTGGAATCAAAGAAAAGTACCATCCAAGACCAAGTCATAAAACTTGACATGTTCTCTTGCCAGATAGAAAAAGTGGGGAGCTCCTAGTTCTCACTGCTGAGTGACAAGATGAGGATGAGGGGGAGCCCATGCCAGCAAGCATGGGTGCAAGGCAAGATACACCCTGGACAGGGCAAACATACTGTAGACCCACACACATACCAAGGTCAGTATTCCCAGAAGCCAATTAACCTACAGTACCAGTACTGTATGACTTTGGACTATGGGAGGAAACCAGAGCACCTGGAGGAAACCCACACAAACACAGGAGAACATACAAACTCCACACATATAGCATCCTCGGTCCAGAATTTAATCTAGGGCTCCAGTGCAGCAAAGCAGCAATGCTAACTGTTGTGCCACCATGCCGTTGTATTCTTATAATGTAATTGCATAACTTGTACCTATTGTACCTTGTGGAGAAACAATCATCACTATCATAACCCTAGAACAGTGTTCCTATGAAACCAACCATATTCTATATCAGATTTGTATCCGAGAGGCTTTCTTTCAGATTGCTATATTTAGTACATCTGTGAATTACATGAGTATGTTTGTGTCTTTATTTCTATTACAATATTACATAAAATACAATTACAGTGGATGCTGCACAGCTTCTCTATAAAAGAAGAGACAGAGGGTAGTAATTAATCTTACCACAAAATAGACTGTTTTCTACTCTTTAGTAACAAGCACACTTTTTTACTCTTTATCTTCAGTTTTATGATCTTCATTCCATGCTGTCTTATCACTGAAGGGACTTTAACAGCACTTAAAACAATATTTCTTTTCACATCACTGCTATATAGTCCACCCTTTCAAAAATGCCCTCTCCTATGAGTTCAAGCCACTTAAGTAGAGCAATGTATCTACAGTACCTAAGTGCAATTTTAATAAGTCTGATGGTCTTCTTCTAGAACCCTTTAAAAAAGCAACACATTCACAGTTTGTTGTGGATCAAGAGAGGTCTATGGTTGAAAAGGGAGAAAATGTCCATGAGTCATAAATGGCCTATATGACAGAACGACAAGAAAGAAGCCTACAACCTTTCATATAAACTACTGGGTTTGTAGTGAAGCATGTGATAATCAAAAATATAGTAACATTTGTTGCCAGGCAAGACAAAATTGTGAAGTTTTGGTCTAAATGCAAATATGGAAAAAATTCACAGTGCATCATCCAGTCAACACCATCTCTAGTGTCAAGCATGGTGGTGGCAGCATCATGTTATGGGGATGCTTCTTCTCAGCAGGGTGTTAAAAGGTTTTCAAGGCAGAGGAAAAATGGATGGCGAAAAGTACAGGCACATCATAGAGGAAAGTTTATGTCAAATTTATGTAATTGATTGTGCTCACCTTAAAGAGCAGTGAAGGTGTTGGATTTAGACTTTGCTCTTTCCTTTGGTGTCTGCTTTTACAGTCAGTAGGCCTAAACCACCACGAAAACTCCACTTTGTCCAGAAACGAAATTATCCACTCCACTGTCCAAAGATGATAGATACAATACCTATCCAAATAAAACCTGACTGCCAAAACTGACTGTCTTTATCCAGTACTAATTTAAAGGGGTGAGTACTGCAATTAGTAATTGTTACTATTTATATTTTATTTGTAGGTTTTGCTCATGTTAATCTGCTTGTCATGTAACAGTGTTCAATCTGACTTCATTATAGTTTTGAATAAAAACATCCATTTTAAAACAAAAACATTACTTATAATTCATAATGTGATATAATTAGTTTATTTGGGTGAATACTTTTACAAGGCACTGTTTATCTGATTGTACCTATATTCATTTTTACAATTACTGAATACCTCAACAATTCCAATTTCTTTGAAAGAGAAAAAAATGGTACTTCTATTAAATTGAGAGGAAATTCTTTCAAGTCTAATGAACTCTTAGACCTCCTGCACTGAGGTACAGTAACTGATTGCTGTGTATGGTAGAGCAGGGAAGAATGGACACCTTTTTCCTTCATTGAATTCCAATAATTCATATAATCCAAAAAACAGCACAGATACTTCAGAAAAACAGGGATGGACTGTCTTCTTTCTTTAAAATAATTTGGTAGAGCAGTGGTGACGTTGGAAGAATAAACATCAAGGGATTGTCACAACCTCCAGAAGAGCAATCTACAGTATCTATATCCTGTGTTTTTTTCCTTGCTTAAGTTTCACTGTAATAGATTTGGAACTCACATAGGGGCGATATGACTTTTTACAAGAGTCCAACTGGATCTTCAAATTCAGTTCCCTCTAGCAAACCCACTACATGATGAACATAATTTTTTCAGGAACAATCTTTGGGGAATCCTTGCATTACAGACTTTCCAGCTTAAGTGTTACATATATTTTTTTTTCCATTGTTCACCTGAGACAAACTCCAGTTTCAAGATCAATTGCTGAAAGTTGACATCTCCGTGTTTAAGCCTAAAGATATCACACCAATCTATGAGCACACTACCATCATCTAAATTTTCAGACGCTGCACTTGTGTTCCACTGAATACTTCGACAGTGCAGACATATTAGACAGCACAAGAGAAAGTGAACTTTACAGTTTCTTCTTAGTTTCTTTATGTCTTATAGACTTTGTCTTTTACTGTGTCCCTGCTGTCTTTGGTGGATCATGAACACAAATAAAAAACGGAGGTAAGAAAAATAAAATTCAGAGAGGTCACCCAGAACAGGAGCTCTAACTCTAGTCTATAATCCTGACATACTGGTCAAATATGATCTATTTTAAGTATATTATCAGAAGATGTGAAATGTAGGTTTGTCACCTTCAAGTTTTCACCAGGACAGTCTGATTTTGATTTACATACCTGGGTGAATTTACATCTCATCAGCATCTGGGAGCTGAGAAAGGGGACCCTTTATTCCAACGATATG
Source organism: Lepisosteus oculatus (assembly GCF_040954835.1). Taxonomy (NCBI): domain Eukaryota; kingdom Metazoa; phylum Chordata; class Actinopteri; order Semionotiformes; family Lepisosteidae; genus Lepisosteus; species Lepisosteus oculatus. The sequence continues at coordinate 31,365,666 of NC_090701.1, forward strand.
TCATGGAGAAAAACAGACCATACCACTGCATGAAATAGTGCAAGGAGGAGCCCTCCCCACTGAACTGTAAGGGGGAAAGAACAGTTTTTATCAGGAACTTAATTGTTGAAAAGGTGGTAACTTTATTTGTATGCCTGTAGAAAACAGAACTTGTATACCATTTTTGCATTCGTTACCTCTGAGAAAATGCTGAAAACAATCTTAAAAATTATTAGTGTAACAATATAAAATATAAGAAATGTGTGCTTGTGATTGGTCAATAAAAAGTTATGTGTGCTGGCACAAAAGATACATATATTAGAAAATTCCAATAGCACCATAACAATAAGATGGCTAAAAATAAGACTGGTCTGAAAACATTGCTCGATGAAATGGTTCACAGAGTTGTTAAGGCACTAAGGAGAAACCACCCACCATCATAAGTCTCCATGAGCTTATGCAATTAGACCAAGTAACCTATCTAACCAAATCCCAGGTAATAATATTTTAAAAATTAAGAGAGGATAACCTGAGGGATTACTGCCATGAATACTAAAATGTATAGGCATCATCTGTCCACATTCCATAACCCAGTTACAGAAACCAGATGAGTCAGAGCTGCTGGTCTCCAGTGCAGTTACCCTAAAGAGTAACTGTATGACTTAAAGTCACTGTGCTGCATGACTGTAGTCAGTACATCAAAATGGACAATCTTCTGTCTGTTCCATATCACTTGCTTGCTTGTGCTTTGAACTAATGACGGACACAGTTGGAAATGGTCATTTACACAGGCATGCTGACTTGAATATACAACAAAACCAAAATGTGACTTTAAATCTTTCTTCTCAGAAAGTTGTTTAAAATAATGAAATATAGCCATAGCCAAGGATAAATCTTAAACTATCCCTTCAAATGAGCTCTTGCATTTTAGGTGGCAATTCTGATGTCTTTCGTTTTTTTTTTTCAGTCTCAGTCACACTCTAATTATACATTTGTAATTGGCAAAATTCTTATTAAGCACACACCATCCCATCTTGAATATGGAATTGATATTGATTAAGTGATTAAAAAATGCAATAAATCTCATACCCATATGGTAGTGTCACAGAGAAGTTAGGAATACAGTAAGTTTTGAAATAAGTGTTTGGAAAGACTATAAAAGTAATCTTTCTGTGATCTTGAACTGAAAATACTCTGCAACTGCTTAACTCTATGACTCACCTACACAGGAATGCTGAGATGGGACTCTTATAAACAGGATGTCTTTGCTCTCTAACAAAAACTAGGCTTCCATAAATTTGGAACATACCAAAACATATTGATGCCAACATGGATGCTTGCAGCTCCAAGAGGGAGGCACATCTGGATTAGAACTCCAGCTGGATGTAACCAGTCATAATCCACTGACAGGGTCAAAATGATCCACGACTGAGGAACATACCATATGAAGATGGCCATTACACCTAATGACCAGTTAACACCCATGATGCCATTTACTACGCTCTATGAAGCCTTAACAACCTCACAGAAAACTAACTGTTTTACTGTGACTGCCTCTGTCCAAACTGAAACTGAAAGAAACTCAGCTGAAAGTAACTTCTAGGCTGAGAGAACTATATAAACCAGAATTCTGCATTAGACTTCTTTAGCAACAGGAGACGTTTTGGTACATGCTCTCCATTGTCATTACCCCTAAGCACTGAAATAATATAGTTTGACATTTATCAACACCACTGTATATGAACAAATATTTAGTGTAGTAGGAATAATATGTGCGTGCGAGCAGCCATTCCAGGCTTCTTCCCATCTAAGTCTCAATTGTTACCAGTTCCCAAGTCCTGAGGCTGTGTACATGTTACAACGGAAGTCAGCTTCCCTCTTCCCTCTTCCCTCAGAACTCTTCCCTCTTCCTGTGCCAGTGAGATAACTTTTGGACTTTTCAAAAACCTAATTAGAATCAGTACCATTCTCAATTCCAAACAAGTATATGTTATACAAAAAATGCTATCCCAAACAAGTACAGTATAGGTTTCATAAACAGTGATTTTTACAATCAGTTAAATATTAAGTTGCCTTTCACGTATTTATGAATGTTGATGTTATGAGATTATTATGAAGCTGTACACACTAATCCAAGTATTATTGTCAATGTACTTTAGTCCTATACTACTATCTTTTTGTAAGCCCCACAGTGATTGATCAGCCATTTGTGTGCATCATGTCAAATTGATTAATTTATACTCTTGTTTTGGTTTACTTGACATATGTCCTGATTGATTGATTCCTAGTTGCCATAAGCCATTCTTTAAATTTACTGTCCCAATTTCAAATTCTGTAAGTAAATTCACATGATCAAATCAATAGAGTAGGATGAAAACAATATTCATGCTTTTCTCTGTAACATGCACTGTTGAACCATCCATGTTCTCTTCCACACTGAAGAGGGTAGCTTTAAATTGAGCTCACGCTGATAAATCCATGATTATAGCAAGCCAAGACATCTTTGATTTTTACCTGTAATTACCAGTTACAAAGGGATTCCTGGTCACTGTGACCTAATAATGTAGTTCAATTTCAAACAATTTCTTGGCCACAGAGTTCATTCAACCTTGTGTCACAAACCAGTGTCTTCACGTGTGGAGCCACTCAGGAGCCCATACCTTAGCACCTTTCACACAAATAAAATAGTACATTTAAAGCTACACACCATAGATGATAACATAAAAGGAGTTCTGCATAAATTTAATATTTTTAAGTTAGTCTTCATTTCAGATTTCTTTCCATTATGATGGTCACATCGTATTACATGATGATAATGATAATAATTTCTAGATCAGAGTGGTGCCAGCTCCTATATGCATTCGTATTTCAGTATGTTTTAAAGATAAAGGCTTTTTCCAAGTGCATTATACTTCTTAGAAATAAGTTGGAAACACCAAAGTGAAATCCATCCTGAGTGTCAATGTTCTGTCCATGGGGCATCAGTTTCCCGACACCATTAAATATGACTCTGCTGGGTGTCCGGTAAAAAAGGGTTGATGTCTGACTTCCTGGGAGGGTCTAGTGGCTCCCTGTTAGATGATGTATGGGCAGATGTATCAAATCGCACAAGATAAACAAGCGATGAATTTCATCAGGGCCATCATAGCTTTAATTTGGCTGCCTAATGAGTCAGATCTAGTGGCGGAGATAAAAGTTGTCAGAGGCCTGGCTCTAATGAATTTCTTGCCACTTGTAATCAAGGCTGCCTGTCTGAGGGGGGATGATTAATGGGACCCTGGAGGATTCCCCAGCCCTCAGCTTTCATTACAGCTAATGCATTCTCCGGCAAATTAACAGAGAACTGTGTGTGCGAGAGAGACACAGAGAAGCAGAAAAAGAGAGATACTGATTAAAGACAGAGAAAAAAGGGAGGGGCATCGGAGAACATTAATACAGAAGAATGGCAGAGTGTGGCAGAAAATAAAAAATGGGGCAAAATCAAATATTTAAATTGTTCAAAATGCAATTAAAACCAAAGGGCCATAGTTTATAGTGCTAACTGATGCTGAAATGTTGATTTACTCTATCAGGGAACTTAATAAGATCTGAATCACTTACAAATGTGCATTTACTGTAGTATGGAGACTCGAACAATCCAGTTAGGCTCCTTACTGGTTGCTTTTCCTGTCAACTGCAGCTTTTAGATCAGTTTTATTGTAATGAATTACATGATAAACAAAAGAGAATGCCAGTAACCAAGTAACTGAGTAACCAAGCCAACAGGTGTCCACTTCAGCCTTCTTTCCTGACTGGTGTGACCCTGTCCTTTCAGTCGCTGGGATTAAACAGTTATTTCTTTTGTGAGGTGAGTGAGGTTCATGACCAGAGCTCTAAACCTTAATAATTTGACTGCCTGTATATCAACTCTTGAATACATTCAAATGGATTTGTTTTAACTTCAGTCAACATTTGTTTTGTTGAATTTGTTTGACAAAAAGCAAAAATATTTTAAAAAACAGGAGAGAAGGATACTACATATAGGCTATCAATCTGTTTCAGTTCCAACATTAAGCATTGGAAACTACTCTTAAGAACATCACCCAATAACACGTGGTTTGTTAACGAACTTTAAACAAATCTTGCATTTATCCGAAAATTATACTTATATTTGAATTTATAGTTTATAATCATTTCTCAAGTTCTCAAAGCACTTTACAGCAAGACAAAAAAAATAACATGGAGAAGAAGTAACAAAATTAGCACAATTAAAAACAAGGGTTTAGAATGCAGAAGGAAGAAGATGATAAAAGGTTAATGTAAAAATAAAAAGTTAATGTTAACGATTATTATTGCAAATAATCCACGGATGGTGACTCTCTGATAACCTTGTGGATAGAATTTCAGAGCTTTGGGGAAAAGCAAGATAAGGCCCTGTCACCCATAGTACAGTATATACACAAGCTTGGGAGATGAACAGGAGACCAGAGACAGATGAAAGAAGGTTGTGAGGAGGGGAGTGGAAAGATAGTAAGTCAGTTTGGTACTGAGGTGCTAAGCCAATAATAGCCTTATAGGTGACACTGAGGATATTAAAGTTGAAATAAAACCTGATAGGAAACAAAGCACATTAATTATTATAAGGAGAGAGTAATGAGAAACAAAAATGTTGCTGAGGTGTTGAGGTGCAAGGTGACATATTTGATGACAGTGATTTAGCTGAATATGTTCAAGATAGAAACAAAATAGAACAATGAAGGAATTAAACTGTACTCATGTAGTTATGAAAAAGAAGAATCCAAATAAAAATAAATCTAATGCTAGGAGTGACTTTCTTTTACAAATTTTACTGATAGAATCAGACAATTAAATTATGGTACAGAATGGAATTTCTCTGCAAACTTCTTGTTACCTTCTTACAATTACTGACTTCATAATGGGGGAATCTGAAGGAAAAGAAAGATATAACATATATGATCATCTGAGTTTTTTATACCTTATTGAGGTACCAGAATATGAAGATGCAGAATGAATGTTAGATATAGGGATATATCAAATTCTTAAATGAAAAACTACTACTGTATGTGTAGTGCAAAGGAGACAGTCACCAAAGCCACACTGCTCATTAAAGAGTACTAAGGTGGGAAGCTTAGGTACTTTCCTTTTGTCACAAAACAAAACCTATTATGAAAATTTAGAGTAGCCAATTAAAATCTAACCTGCATTTCCATGGGAGGTTAGAGGAAACTGAACCATCTAATAAAACCCCAAAATGGAGATAAGTACAGGCAAACACCACACAGACAGGTGATGAAGGCTGGAATTCAGGAAGCACTGCTTATTACCACAAAATCACGCTTTCCAATTCTACAACTGTCAGTAAATGAAGATGAGTCCGGATCCAAAGATATTTGCATGATGACGCTGCATAAGACTAAGCTGGTTTGAAGAAAACAATTAAAAAGAAATTAAAGTCACTTTGAAATAGTAGTTTCAATTTTGGAACACTGTGACACTTAGGCACACATTTGTCAGAGAAAAGCATGTCTTAGTAATCAAGCCCAAAAGGCACTATGGATACAATATATCTGTATGCAGACTGAACGATCTCCTTTCTTGTTCAGTTTTATTGCGATAATTAAACTAATCTTATTGCTCCATCTTACCAGGCAATTAAAAGCATTGATTTTCACAGTGCTATTACAAAAAACATAGCAAATTAATTACGGATCTCACAACTTAGAAAGGGGTGGAAGCCACATTTCCTGCAACTCCAATAACGACAAAATCCTTTCAGTTAACATTGTTCATTGAGGCACATCCCAATGTAAAATGTTACATGGGTTTGCTCCCACAGACGAAAGACAAACTGGAAGGTAATTTGGCTTCTGGGAAAACTGGCTCTAGGTGTGAGTGTGTGCCTTGTAATGGACAGACATCCTATCCCGTTACTTGCCAGGATAAGCTGCAGCTACCAGGCAACCCTGAATTGGAAGAAGAGGTTAGACAAAGGATGGATGGATTATTTGCAATAAAAGTCATTAACATTAACATTTAAATTATGTCATTAGTTACATTTCTCGGGTGAAAATATTATAAATTAGGGATTAAGTGGTCTATAATTCCTAAATTGATAGTTTTCTCATTTTGTAATCCCAAGTGTTCGTATCTAGAAGTGGAATGTAAAAAATAAATGTTTCCTATGAGAGGGGCAGTATCGTCAAAATTCTGATTATACTGTAATTAGTTTGGAAATTGCCTACTTCATGCGCATAATATTGCCATTTTTGGAATGTTTCAGATTTTGAAACACTTATCTAAAATGTTACCTAAATGTTTTGATGAATATTCTGATGAATGACAGACATTCAGTCCAACATGGGGTGTGTATACAGTATGCCTAACTATATAGACAAACTGGGGAAAAAAATGTCTCTGGACAATTATTGACATTTTGGTGGGTGGATTGATCAGGATTAAAACTTTTCTTTAAATATTTAAAACAATAACGGTGAGTTGTGTTATCAAATTACTATGGCATTGATTTGTATACTACTAAATACAAAAAAAAGACGGACAGGAAATGTAACCATTGTATTGGCACAAACCTAATCTCCTTGTCAGTAAAGACAAGCTGAGGAAGGAAGTCAGAGACTGGTAAGTGAGCAGAAAAAAACACCACAAGAAAAGAGTAGAAGAAGAGAATAACCTCCCTTTGGGCAGTTTATTTGCTCTAACAAGATTATCTAGGAGATAAAGGCTGGATTAAAACAGGTTTGCCGCCTCCCGGCACTGACACTTTTACCCAGAGCAAATGGTCTCTTGACACTAAACCCTCTTCTTTATCTTAATCCCCATATAATGGACATTCAACAGACTGATGTGTACCCTGTGAAAAACTCCTCAGACACAGGAAGATGCATGGAATGTCCTTGAGCCACTTCTGTACCATTCAATTTTCCTTTGGCATCAACACCAGTTTGGGTGTTTAAGTTTTCTTTAAAGTTCTATAAATCCCACAAATAACGTGAGATGAGTATTTCAGAGGAATACAAAGATACATTTTGTCCTTAGCATTAGGTGAATCTGTAATCAACTGAAATGGAAAAATATATCAAAGTTCAGACAATGCCAGCAGTTTTCAGTTAATAATCAATGCCATTATGTGCTGCAAATAATTGTAAGTTTGCATTCCAAAACCAAACCGCAAAGTTTTTGTGAAGCAGTTTCTCAAGGAAGGCAAGAACAGCTGAAAGTGCACAAGTTGAACAGCTGTGCTATGAAAACTTCCTATACAACGAAACGACCATGATCTGACCCTGAACACAGATCACTTTAGCCATTCAGAAGCACTGCCAAGCTGTGACACCAAGAGTGCGTCATGACTAATTACCTGAGTCTAAACAGAGAGGAAAACTCACTTTAGACCTGAGCTGACCTGAATCTAGATTGTCTGCTGCTCCTCTTCCAACTCAAAGTAAATAGTTTTTAAGGGCATTTTAGATCATTTATAGCATCAAACAACTGACATGATCTCTAAAAGATAACTTCATCTGTGGTGAAAGCTATCTTGATGTCTAATTTAACACTTCCACTCAGTTGAGGTTCCCAGTAAAAAAAATTAGGGCTGGTAAAAATAACTACCTTTAAGATCAGATCAGATCACTTTATTGCCCATATACAATTTCTTGTATTAGGAATTTGTCTTTTCACATACCCCAAACTTGCTCTCCATGAGACACACAGACAGGGAGAGAAGCTTGGGGTCAGAGCTCAGGGTCTGCCATTTATATAGCGCCCCAGGAGCACTTGTAGTTAAGGGCCTTGGTTGGGGGCCAAAGGAGTAGGATATCCCTTCCGGCTGCGGGATACGAACCGGCAACCTTCCAGCCACAGGTGCAGATCCTTAGCAACAGACCCACTGCACTGCCCTTTGATCTATCACCTAGTGAAGCTGCTATACTGCATGTCCGCAAAGAATTAAAGAAGATAATTTATTTCAGGAACTTTTCTACTATAGCACAACTTGAAAACAAAAAAATAAAACATGTAGCATTTTATTCTTCACTATGACTAAGGTTTACTGGAGCTTACAGAACAACACTTTGTTAATACACCCTGTTTTCCCAAGTGTAATTAAGCTCAATCTTCTTGTTAGCATTATGTGAAGCTGTAATTAATCAATTGAAAATTGAATTCCACATCAATTTTAAAAGAGAATAGACTCTTTGACCCCAAGCTGTCTTTTGTCTCACTTCTAATTTGTCTACTTTAGAAACTCTTAGAAAATGATGAAATATTTAAAAAACAATATTTTACTTCATGATCTAGAAGATTATGCTTTACTCCTTTGTACCAGATAGGCATAGTGTGTTTTTAAGTGAATTTCAAAGTAAAACTGCAGGCACAAACTTTCTTATCCCCACAATTTGGGTACAGCTACATTACTTTATTGGAGCATTTATTATCAGTCAACAGTCATCCAAGCACATAGCAGCTTTTTTTTTTGCTTTTGCCTTGCTTTGTGTTTTTTAAATGCACAAAAAAAAAATCAGAACAATATTTACATACTGCAATATAAATATTTCAAATGTACATTATAATACATGAAGTACCTCACAAGTCAGGCAATGTATAAGCATTGGAACATATCCATAAAACCCCAAATACTAAGAAAAAAATAAAAATACAGCAAATTAGAACAACTTCAACAACATAAAATCATATGGAGTTAGCATGGCTACATTTTAGGGAAAGTGCTCCCGCAAATAGTTTGGTTGGCTGTTTCCTTTTAATATCACAGGGTAAGAAACACTCCAATCCTTCACCGCAATGCTCCCATGCATCATTCCCTTTTCAAATGCAGTTAAACTGAGCTATTCCAAACCTCTGGGGCTTTTTGAGCCAGCCATTTATTTTTTAAAATATCTTTTTTCCCTAAGAATTAAGGGACCATTGACAATGATCAGAAAATACAGGGATGTTGTAGAACATATCTTATTTCTTGTTTCACCCCATCATTTGTAAGCAGTATAAAGGACAGGAAGACTCACAGGAAATTTTGATAGGATGAGAGTGACATGTTCTGCTTAAGGTACTTTTTCCCCCAAAAAATATCATCCCTCCAGTAGACTTGCTTGGAAACTCCCTTACACAACTTGGTTGTGATAATTCATTGCTTTATTCCACTTACATTAGCCATCTTATCTCAGGAATAATGGCAACTATACCTACTTTTCACACTTACAACAATGGCTATATATCTATCTGCTCTTTTGTATACCAAGTGCTTTTCTTTTATCAGAAAGCAGTCCTCATGTGATATCTGCATTTGCTAGCACCTCTTTAGAAATGGATGTAGATGAGGCATCAGTCCCTAAAGCAAAATTCAACACCCAGTCTGGCAAATGCATATGATAAAGCAGAGATGTGAAAATGACAAAAATGTACAGAATGTGAAGGCAACCTACCTGACAGCCTGAGCTTTGCTGGGAGACCCTCACTTAAAAGTACAAGCATGCTGACCATGATTTTTACACTCATGATTTGCTTAATGGGGGTAAAATCCTTAAAATAGGAGAATGCTTATGTGCCTCTGGAGGTCTTCTCCATCACCAGCACACCCGAGCATCAGTTTTTGGTTTATATCTGATTCATTGAGCATGCTGTTTTCCAAAATGTAAGAAGAAAACGACCAATCATGCATTTTTACTTTTGTGCCTTGAGATATTTGGATGAATAACAGCACTGATTATGGCATGCTTATACCGCCCCTACCTTCAGTGCTCCAAAAAACAGCATTTTGGGATTTTCCACTGTGAATAGGCTAAAGGGATTTCAAAGCAAGTCCTGGGTGCAGTAATTACTACTTGTTGCTAAAATATCTGTACAGGAGGAAAGCACTTATACTACAATATTTTGTTTCTAACCTGTTATACAACTGTACACATGGTTATTTAATCATTCACAACAATCAGTAAAATTACTCACACAGGCCCACATTCACACAAACCCTCACACAAGTACAACAGAATTGGCAACACAGTGCAGGAATATATCTCTTTGTGCAGATACTGTATCGACGGCCAAGGCTGCAGCAGGTTATCACATTTCAGAGATGTACTATTGTGCACTTTTCAGTTGAGAGATGGCTATTAACAATGAAAGAAGCATAGGTTTCCAGGCCTGTTTGGATACTGTGGTGTAAAGAGATACTTTGTTATATCAATAATGTTTCACTGAATTCACCAAAAAAATCGGGCTCCAAATTATCAGTGTAAATTATACTTTGTGTGCCATTAACGTGGTCAACTACTTAAAAAGATTTTAATTGTTAGAGAATAAAAGTTCCATATTCTTCCTATACCCCAGCAATTCTTAAACATTATTTTAAAATAGGTTATTTTATTTAGAAACGACACTTATTTTGGTAGTTACAGTTTAGCAATGGCTTAAAATGTTATTATGCTTCACTATAATTATATGGTGCTATATTAGGTATCCTAGTATGCAAGTATTGTTTTGCTCAGGCCTAAGGCAGTATTTTACTTGAGACTTTAGATACCACACCCCAATTATTTGAACATACTGAAAATTAAATTGATGGATTTAGGTAACAATGACTTGTATGAAAAAGTGCATATCCCTGATATTTTCAAAGGCTAGTGCATTCATTTGTATGAAAGTGTTATGGGATTTTACATAACTTTGCAAGTAAGCATGGATGTTCCATTCCAAATGTCAATTTTAAATGGCCGATTAACAGATTTCAAGTGTTTGAAAAAAATGTGCAGTTGTTTTTTATTTAAATGCATCTCAAACCTTCTCAAATTCTCAACTGGTACTTTAATTTCTCTTCTACATGCACAGCTTCAAATTTGGATAATATGGCAACTGAAACATAGAGGTTAACCTCTATAATATACAGTACAGTAAGATACAGGGCAATATTGAATTTGAAGTGTTGTAATACATATGGTGAAAAAAGACTTTTAAAAACTTGACTAGGACATTTTCTTTACTCAAATGCATTAATTTGCATGTACTCTATCGTAAAACAAATGATAAACATAAAAACCCGAAAACTATAAAAATGTACCACTTTGGTGGAGAATGCATATACACGATTCAAGTTTTAAAATAATATTTTTGACAAATAAAGATCTAAGAACTTCAAACCTGCAGAATTTCTCCAAAAATAATAAAAAATGACTCAAAAGTTTATGCAATAAAAACCCTTTTCTGGAAAAAAATGCACTGGAGCAAATCTTTGGGAAAACACACAAAGAATTCTCCATTTTACAAAAATAAAATACAAACACCTTTATTAATGTAGTGAGTGCTTATCCTTCTGTGTTATGGAATTTATTTTGCTTAAAACAGATAACAACTGTTGTCATGGCATCACATTGTAAACCTTCATGATACAACAGATATTATATGCTGTGTGCTGATGTTGCTAAAAAAAGTTGCAAACCCAATAACATTTATCAAAGACCATCATAGCTTTGGTTAAGGTTTTCAGATTCCTTATTCATCCTGTAATAAGTCACCAAAATGTCGACCTTGCTGAGTTACAAAAAGACAGCTTATACTAATAAAAACAGGGCAATAACCTAGACAACCTTCATATGATCCTGAGTATTTGGCATATCGGTGTCACACATACGCATATGTTTCTTAGCAAAAACTAATCTCATTATATTCTTCATGCACACAATTCCAGAATTATGTTTTGAAACATTAGATCTGTTGCATACTATAGGTAAGAACATTTTAGTTGTGCAGAATGCCTTAATCTTACCCTGCAATGGCAACCCAGAAATGAGGCACCTCCAGAGGTGGCTGGCAAATATTTCAAAAACTTGAAATCAGAACTACCAGATAAAACTATAAGCTGGCTAGATCTGACAAGATAGGTCAGGAAAACACTGCAACCCTTTCAGCTAACCTTTGACGAAAATGCAGATGCCATACGTATGAAGAGCCAACAGCAATTGTTCTTTTGAAAAAGCTCCACTCTTTTAATGTGTGTAGTAAGATGATGATTTAATTGTACAGAACTGTCTGTCTTTGAATCAGTCTTAACATTCACTGCGGTAACCTTAATACACGCAAATACAGAGTGAGCAGGATAGTGAAGCCAACCAACAAAATTACATCTACGTCAAATAAATAGTGTGGAAGGCCAATAAAATCATTGTCTGTCATGACCACCCCTTGCACAGTGAGCTTTTGAGCTCCTTCCCTCATGGTGTTGATTTAGACTACCTAGATTTAAGTGCAAAGAACTTTAAAGTTAAAAAGTTCTAAACCAGCTATTAACCAGCTTAATTTGGACAACTGTAGTTTCTACTTTATTTAAATATTTATTTTCTTTCTCACCATACATGTACAGTATGTTTCTTATTTATTAACAGGTTCATGTGCTTAATGTATTGTGTTATGAGTTTTACCTGTCTAAGACGTAAATTTCAAAAGTGGGACAATAATGGACATAAGTCTCCTTAGAATTTTTTTTGTGATTTGTAGCAAAGTGGTAAAATTTAAATTCAGCATTCACCATTGGGATAAAGTCAGAATTAAAAATGCAATTTTGCATCATATAATATGGATTTTGCAATTCAAGAAGCATAGAGGCATCTTTGAAGGATGACCGCACAGGAACTCAAATACAATTTAAACTATAGCATATAGCAACACAGAAATTTTACAATCCCCTTTTCCAGATTTTGCCTGTAACTCTAAGGCCACAAGACTGGTCATTTAATTATTAATTAATTAAGTCACTTTTCTTATTTGAGACATATTGGTTTGCCCCCTAGTTGCCAAGAATGCTCTTCCCATACGCTTCACAGCAGGACAGTGCATTAGACATTAAACAGCCTTGGTCTCAGACTACAAGACTGACTATAAGGCCAACTGGTCTCTACTTGATAAATGGCTACCTTTAGTTGCTTCTGTAGAAAATAACCCACTGCTCTTTTCAATAAAAAAATCTGTACAGTAAGAAACTACATCACCTTACTGCAGGTTAAACAGATCATTGGAAATCGCTAAAACCCCTTTAGGATGCAAAGACATCGAACAGTCCATGAGTTAATAGAGTTAATAGCTAATGTATCAGCCTTTTGCTCTCTAACACTGTTAAAAATGGTGAGACAAATGGGCCCCAAATCTGTAACGAGATTCTAACCAACAGGATTATCACAGAAGGTTTATGTTTTCCCTTTATGTACAGTTAGAGTATTGAAGTCTACATAGTTCTGTGCAGAAATATGTGACTTGTGAAAATAACATCTTTAATCTAGAATTTGTTTCAAAACAGTGATGGATGTCACTTTTACAAGCTTCTAAATGTACAGTAACTGGGCATGCTTTTATGATCTAACTATCCTATAATTCAAAACAAAATGGATAGTAAGCAAAAAGAAAAAAAAACATTTTAAACTATACTCTTGAACTGGAAAACAGACAAAAACAGAAACATGCTACTAGAATAGTCAAAATCTAAACCTGATCTGATAAGGGTCACACATAATTGCCAGTGACTTGAATCAACTACAGTAAAAAATAATATATTCATCTCTCTAAAATGTAAAGTTCATTGCACTTTTGAAAAGTAAAAAACTAATACTAAAAAATAAAGAACTGTTCAAACTAAATGGATCATTAAAACAATATTTTGTAAGTTGAGTAAGACACTATACTTTTTTTATTCGACTATTTACTAGTTGAAGCTGGCATTCAATAAGCATTTAAATTACTATAAGATAGTGAACTGTGGTGCATTAGATTTAGTGTTTAAGCACAGGCTTTTGGAAACCATTTAAAAGTTTTATTCCATCTATTTTAATTAGTGTTAGCACTGCCTGCAAAAGAAAAAACATTCTGTTTGTTCTGACAGTTTATGTCATAACAATGGTTTAATTTCTTCTCTAGACGTTAACCTCACAATACCTGCTTCTCAGTATGAAGGGTGACCTGTACAGTACAAAAAAAAAATAAAGTGCAAGAAAAGCTTATTTTAGCTGTTACTTTCCCCCTTATTAAAGTCTTGTGGCCACAAAAGTGTTGCATTAAATTATTTTTGGAGAATTCCTTTTGATTACAAGCTTCACACTTTATGTTTGAATTTGCTTTGGTCTTAAATGGTTTTAAAAGTACAGCTGGAAGACAGATGTAATGACACATTATACAAATTTGTAAGAACAGGAGGCCATGGAGGCCAACAATCACAGGAAAGATGCATGTCCACCTAATCATTTTTGGACAGAAAGAAGAACCTATGGCTTTGGGCACTAGAAAAAAGTGTGAAAGGGGCTCAGATTTTTGCACAGAACTAAGGACCAAACTCTGCTATAGTGCATTATAAAAAATACTGCAACTGCATGAGCAGACTCTTTAGCATTTTGGTTTTAAAGTGTTTCAACCACCAGGGTCCTTAAATGGGTAAACACATTATGTACTGAAAAACAAACAAACACACAATCAAAACACAACTGGATACTGGACCAAAATATTTTAAAAAGCAATCTATAGGACCCACTCCACCATGGGGCTCTTTTAAAGTCCATTGTCTTCTATAGAGCACAGGAATACTTCTAAAATGAAAACTGGCATTTTGGACCAGGTCCATCTAAGCCACAAAAAAGGCAAATAGCTAAGGCAACAATAGCAATGAAAAACAATACATGATCACTACAATGCTTGGAAGCTGTTGAGACAACGGAGAGCACAGAATTGCATTAAAGCTGTAGTGTAAAGTAGATGCTGATGTCTTACAGACCTCAACACAGATAAGTAAAGCCCTAGTATATGGGCAAGCGTCGGCTTCAAACATGACCGGAAAATGTCTTCTGTCCCAGTGCAGTACTGTGTTAGTCCTATACAACAATGGTGAGCTTGAAGAAGAGTTTTTGTACGCTGCCAAACATCGGAGAGGAGAAAAACAAAAGATTAAGTTGAATAAAATAAACTGAGTTGAAAAAAAAGCTGAAACCTAAACCACAACTCAGTAACACTGTTATTTGGCTGAAGCCTGTAGTGTGGAGACATTTCTCTCCAATTCCTATTAAAAAATTGTGCATTTTTCTTTCATACTCCCACACCTTGTAGTTGTCTTTTATTTTAATCTTTGCAAAATTTAGGCTCGGGCATAATTATAAAAATGACACAAAAAAAATTGAAAAAAAAAATACCAGAGCCTGGAGCTACATCTGCGGTGAACCTTTGAATTAAGGAAGCTCCTGACCAAACAAAGCCACATATTCCCTTGTCACCATCTGTGTGCTGTTACTAAAAAAAAGGAGGGGTGTTCGGTTTTGTAAATCAACTGACGTTTTCTTTCCTTAAGGGAGGTACAAGAATAAAGAATAAAGGGAATCCTGACGTTATCCCCCCTGAGCCCTTGCTGCCCCTGTGTGCTTCCAGCCTACAGTTGAGTACTGGTACCCATTTCCTGTTGCCATGGAAGCACTTTTCAGTCATGCACACCCAGTCTGCTAATGAGGAGGGAAAGGTTAGGTAGGGAAGAACTTGGCAGGAAATACAGTGTAACATATGGCTGGTGTCACTTTGCCCTCTCTCCCCGGGCTAGATGACACTGGCACTGCGGTTCAGCTCGCACTGGGAGTTGTTGTTAACGTTGGTATTTCTGCGGGACAAGTTAGGTGTAGGAACTGGGATGAGGTTGTCGTTGGGGCAACCATGCTGCAAGAGGATGTCAATACATTCCTGACTGCCTGCTCGCCGTGCGTAGGCCAATGGTGTCTGCCCTCGAGCATCCCGGCTCTTCACATCCACGCCATACTGCAAGAAGAGAACAAGTCCAGAATGAGACAGAGAGGTGCGGATAAGCACACAATTTCTCAAAGGAGTCATAAAACGATTGTAGTTCATTTGGGAAGCTGCGTCAGCATGGGTAGTCTGCAAAGGAACAAGTAATAGGTTTATTCCATGCTGAAAAGAGAAGAGAGAAAACACAACCGAAACATTCAGCATGGAATAAACCTATGACTTGTTTCTTTGCATTATATGATTGTGACATGTTCTTGTGGTGTCCTAAGTTTTTAACTTGAGTAAGTTAATGGAATCACTACACAACAGAGAATGGGCATGGAAAACCTAAATGCCCACATTTTTAACTTTTATGAAAAAAAAAAATATTTTTTCACTTTTATAACCCAATCTCCACGATTTTTCAACATTGTTCAATTTCTCAGTCCTTCTTAGGGCTGAAGAAAGCTTTTCCATTTAAGTTAAACAATTAATTTGGCTCTTAACTTTATATATTTTCTATTAAATACTTTATATTTTTAGAAAAGTAGAAATGGAAAAAACTGCAAATACATTGATCTAAGAAATATTATCTTTACAAATGAATAAATGGTGGTTGCTCATTTTTATTATATATTGTGAACATCAATAATAAACCTGATAAAATAAGAATCAAACAAACAATAAACATGTGCTTATTGATGTAAGTAAAAAATAACAAGGATTACAATAAAAGGAGGCCATTATACACATCTAGCTCATTTGATTGATAATAGCTAATTAATATGATGTTTTATACTGTTCCAGACCCTCACAATCCTCTGAGTAAAAAACTTCCTACTATGTTCTGCATTTTAAATGCACTTCCATGTAGTTTCCACCTGTGTCCTCAGTTTAGCTTGTCAATATAAAGCATTAAGTATATAAGTATATATATATAATATCATTAATATCAGCATTAAGTATATAATATAAAACAAATCAATGAATGACTGATCTGTACTAAACTGCTGGCAAGATCTTAATTTGTGAGCACTAATGAAGTTTCATTCATATTTGCCTGTATGAATTTCATGGATCACAAACCCCTTATTGAATACTTTGTGCTATCCTCCTGGGAGCCTGCTGATTGGTTTGGTCCACTGTATAAGACAGGTGTTGTTTCTAAATAAAGGCTGCTCAATGCAGCTGATTAATTCCAGTTGTATTCTGCTGTATCCATCACTTCTCGATGACAACATATTTCTTTAGTTCTACCGAGTACAAGTTACATTGATGAGATACAACAGATGCTATCCAGAAAATACCATTTTATAGGAGATGGAGAAATAATACTTTTTCAGTCAGGTACTGTATTAAATTCTAAAAGGTTGTAAAAGACTAATTACAGTTGTCTGCAGCGTTTTGGACTTTAAGCTGTACTGAGAGATTTCAACAGATTTAAAATAGTCTGCATTAGATGGGAAAGGTATAGCACTTTTATGTTATATGAAAATAAGTTTTATTACTACAGTTAATGTTTATGTTGATATAAACAGACAAATCTGACAGACAGTTTGAATACATTTGACAAGATTGAAACTACATGGGTTAAACAATTAAATGTTTTAATGTCAATTTTGGAGAAAAAAACTACTTTAATTATCTGCTTAAAAATGAACTATTTCAAGTAATGAAGGGATTGGTTGCAGCAAAGATCTGCACTGAAATGACTTAATTATTCAAGATCTATTAGATGAGCTAACTGATATGAAATAAAGCAGGTGAAAGATCAAGAGATTAAATTATTTACTCCCAATATCTGATTTTTGAAAAGAGAACAATGCTGTCCCAAATGCTGAAAACTTTCACTGCAGACTGTGTCCTTCTCCATCTTATTTACCACAGGGTACAGGATAAAGAATCAAATTCCCCAAAGGTTCTTCCCAAATAATGTTCATAATGTTTATTTTCTCAGCATAACCACTGTAGGTCACACATTTTCAACATTTATTAATAGTATATATTTGTATATATTTATATATTTTTGCTTAACAAGGTTTAATCACATCTTGAAAGTGCTGCAAATGTCAGATTCAACTTCAAATTATTTGTTACTAGGTCTAAGAGGGCTACATGTTTATAAAATGACAAATCCCAGTTTCACAAGCTAAACCAGTAAAGAGCTTGACAGCTATTGGAGTCCCTCCTGAATACTGCATTCACATGAGTAAATATTCGTCTGGCTGTACAGAAAGCTTCACCCCCTGTGAATCGGTAGATCCCTTCTGATAAGCTTCATTATCTAGTTTCCTTCTAACCAGGGATAATTACATAGAACAGTGGTTCTCAAAGTGTGGTACGCGTACTAGCAGTGGTACGCGGAGCACCGCCAGCTGGTACGCCATATGATCCATAGAACTTTGTTGTGTGCGCTGAAAAATCGGGACGGTTTTCATATTTTCTATTTTAATACGTGTCGAATACGCAGCCTACGTACTGCGATACAGTGCGCGCTAATACTTCAGTGGACACAAGAGATACTCTGTAATTCTATACCACTCTATAGGAATGCGTGCTACGGACGAAGTGACCAATTGTATTTAAATTGTATCTCCAGCAAATAGGGAGGTAGGAGAATGTGCATGGTTTTGGAACAATGCCAGTGTTGTAAACACAGGAATGCATAGAAATACGTGCTACTAACGCTTGTAATCTTGTGAGCACAGGAAAGCGTGATAGATAACAGAAAAATATTTAAGAACTGTTCTAAGTTAATTTGAGAAAAATACACAGAGCGTCTCTGCGTTTCGCTCCCATGCGCATGAAATAAAAACTTAAAATAAATACCGAAATAAAAACGGAAAGGGGGAAAAATGCAAGCTTGCGGATTGCTAAAGCAGGTAAGCTCCACACTATTTTTGAAGAACCTTATTTACCGTTGGCAAAAGAGCTGACACGTATAATGTGTGGAGAAAAGGCTGCTAAACAGCTCGACCTGCTGCCCCCCTGAAAAACACAGTCATTCATAGAATTATTGAAATGATATCAAAAGTACGCTGATAGAGTGTGTTAAGATGAGCAGATGTTTTTCACTGCAATTAACTGAGTCTGTAGTCAATTTGGCCAATTCACTCGTTTACGTTAGATACAAGTTTGAGGGTACGTCCCATGAGGACTTTCTGTTATGTAAGCCGCAACCAACAGGAACTACAGGAGAGCACATATTTCAGCTTCTGAATGAATTTATCGAAGAGAATGGCATCGACTGGATAAAATGTGTGGGAATTTGTGCAGATGGTTCTAGAGCGATGACAAGCCGACATAGCGGTGTAGTTGCACGAATTAAAGAGGTTGCTCCAGAAATTAATGGACGCATTGCAACATTCACCGCGAGAGCTTTGCATCAAGAAAATCCCTGAAAATCTGTTAGACTCTGTTGTGAATTGTATCAAGGCTCGAAAAATGAAATCACATCTGCTTTGCTCAACTAAACAGGCTCACCCCTCTCACTGAAGTGGTGCTTTTTTACTGTTTTTTTCTGTAAAACGCTTTGAGAAGCCACATTTAAATGCGCTATATCAAAGTGAATTATTATAATATTTATTATATGTATGTGTGAGTGTGTGCACGCACACTCATGTTGGTCATTGAGAATTTCTGGGGTTCCTATGAGATGATGACTTGTAGGTGGTACTTGGATGCTTTGTTTGGATTAGGGGTGGTACTTGGTGCAAAAAGTTTGAGAACCACTGACATAGAACATTGAACAAGCAGGTAGAGCCTTAAACATCCTGTCTTCAGTTCTGACTCCTTTTGAAAAAAGATAACATTTCAAAAGCAGCATTCTTCATGAACAGGAATCCCTCGATCTACTGTTTTGCTACTGGTTTAGGTGTAGTATTCATCATGACTGAAAGTTAAAGTGTGAAGATATCTGACAATTTTGACTCGCAGCCTTTCATGATGTTTCACTCCTAATAATAGATTTAAACATAGTGAATCCCGAATTGAATTAAAATTAAAAGCCGCAGGAAGCCTGAATTGATGTGGTTGTGCTCTATTGTCCACTTCTAAAATGTGACTAAACATTTTAGTAACACCACATCCTAAGCACGTTTGTTTTAATGAGCTTAATAAAATAACAGAAAGCTGTGAACATATAGCATATATATTATACCTAATATACTGTACTTCCACAAATGTTTGTGGTGATTTCTCATGAGGATTTCCAAATAGACAATGTGACAAAACAAGACAGGGAAAACCCAAACTGGCACTTGTTTGTTGTGGGATCTTATAATAAAATATATAAAGTAAATATATATAGTAAAATAGCAATGGTGGTCCAGCTATTTTTTTTTAATTTCAAAGTTCAGAATGAGCTACCTTAAACAACACCAGATCAACTTGAAAAGCAAGGAGATGATCACAAAAATAAAGAAAAAAAACAACATGAGTTGTTTTCTCATAGCAAAGAAAGTTTTGGTATTGGTTGTTCTTTTGAAACTGTGACATCTAGTACTTTATTTTCTTATGGGCTCATCACAGAGGGCTTGACTGTCACAATATGGGGCTTAACTCACCCAAACCAGGAGCTGTGTGATGACCACATTGGCCATGGCACAAGAAAGGTGGAGTGCAGTGCGGCCGTCCCCATCACCGTAGGTCTCGTTAACCTCCTCTTTGGAGCCATGGGCCAAGAGCAACACCACCAGCCGCAGGTCATCCTCCACGACGGCTCGGAGCAGCTGCTGGCCCAGTGGCACGTCCGACTGCGGCAGTAGCAGCAGGAAGAGCTTTTGCTCGTACTTCGCCCGGATCCAGCGTTCCTTCTCCTCCCTGCGGTGACAGCCATCGAGACATGATAGACGGTAGTGGACAGAAAGCCAGAGAGGAAAAGGTACGTTAAACTCAAAGACACTTCTTCAGTGTGCAACTGAGGATTCCTTAAAAACAATTTTATTTGCATACTTCTCACAATGCATATTGCAATGGAAAACATCCTGAGCCCAAGCAACTATCTAGGGGGATTCATTATACAGTAACAGATTATTTTCCTATGGATTTTGGTTTCAAGCTTTAGAATCCCAGGCACTTTAGGTGCAAAACATCTGGCACAGACAAGAAAAGGTTAAAAATCACACAATAATTTTATAAGCAAGACCTTTATTAAATTACTGAAGTAAAGGTCCTTAATGATGCCTATTGAAATTACTAAGTACTAGAGCTTGACTGCATACATCATAAACTTTATCTTCAGAGTGTAATATAATGGAAAAACAACTGTAAAAAGTTAGAAACATCAAGAGGCTGTGAAGCTATAAAGAGCATTGACAATGTGAAACTGGTGGATGGAGGGTTAAGTCTGGTTAGCTATCTAAAGGTTACACATTGTGAACAGCATGTCTGCTACTAACAATACAGAGGAGCATGTTTTTATCTGTGCTGTCAGCCTTCTTGTTTGAAAACGCTGGACATTCACAAAAGATCCAGCTCCAAATCTCCCTCCCTAGCCTCCCAAGGGTGAGGGAGGGTGCAAGCGGGATCGATCGTGCTGAATACCACTGAAAAACTAGGAGGGTTTTGTAAGAAGAAGAGAAGAGAAAGATTCTGTCTCCCTCAGAATTCTATCTGTCTTCATCTAGGCCAGTTTTGTCAACGGCAATGAAGTCAAATAATAAAAATCAATATCCAACTCTCTGAGCATGCTCAGTGCATGGCTAACCCTTGACCTGGCCCGGCTGGTTGATAAGCGGAGCAGAAAGGCACTGTTGTTTGGGTGTCTGAGTGAGTGACAGAGAGAAGAACTTGCACTGATAGGGACAAACAACCATCCTGAAGTGACAGGCCCTCAGAGGCTATCAGTCAGAGTTCTGACGTCACTTTACATTTAACCATCTGTCTTTAGTGAGCTGGAGACAAAACACAACAACAGAAACAACGACAACAATAACATCTGTAGTCATGTTTTAAATCATCTCCTGGCAGAGGGTTATGGAGGCAGAGGCGACTACGATTATTGTTCTGTATAATAATGCACAACAAAACCTACAGAGGTTAATTACCTTTTAAACCTCAAAGTGACTCTGTGGCAGAATAAAGCAGTTAAACATTAGTGGAGGCAGTTACGTATTACTGTAGACACACAACTAAAGTATATGTCTGCAAGACCTCTGTAACTCATAAACCATTACTTCCTCATTGGTGCTCAAGCCTGAACTGTAATACAGCCATGCCAAGCAACTAAAATGATGTCCAATACTACACTCAAGACACAGCATTTTATTCAACTCCAAGGCAGTGATTTAAGAAGCAAAATACATAATGAAGATTGTATTACTGTGATATATTTAACATATCTGTTTTTCAATAAATTTTAAAAATACAACACAATATTGTAATGGAAAAACTGTTAGAAAATGTAATAATTAAAATATGCTATATATATTTATTAGCCTGAGAACAATGTATTGACTGGTGTTGTAGAACATTAAAAACATAAACACTATTTATTTACATTTCAGAATAATCGAAACAATCAAAGACTACATTTAAAGTATACATAATTTATAGTTTAAATACTCTCTGACAGCTTATTCTGCCACAATGCATGAATCGTAATTGATGACATGAAGCCATAGTAGCCTTTTCTGGTTTTTCAGTGTTAATCTGTAACGAATTACCAGTTCTTCATTGCATCTGGGCAACCCAATAAGGCCAGTCAAATATAAGGCAGCTTCTGCTCACTCTTCTGCTACAGGTAGGGTAGTGATAAGGTGTCATGTTTAGATAATTTCAATTCATTTTCTTTTTCCTGATCTTAATCGTTATATGAAAGAATTCAGGCCTTTCAAGGCCTTTCCCGTTCACAGGATTTTCAGGGTAACTACAACAGTGTCACAATGTGACACTTGACACCAGAGGCTGACAAGAAACAGCAGACTCCTCACTGAAGGTAATCTTGATGAAACACTGATGTCAAAGGCTACACATATTTAGGAACAAGACAACAGTAATGCTTTTGTTAGCTGAGAAAAATAAAGAATCTAAAGTTTTCTAAGAATCTTAAATAGAAAATGTGGAAAACGGCTGGTGCATAAAAGTTAATGGAAACTACATGAATACCTGCCATACCTGCCTCAATAAAAGTAGCACAAATATTATCATACTGCACATCCTGTAGCAACAGGAAGGTACTATGTCAAATCCTGTTGCAGGTACTACTTCATATTTGACCTTTAGAACAATCCTTAGATGAAAATGTTTTTCAGGGGTGTTTTAACATTATATACAGACTGTTATGATCTTAGTTAGGAAGGCAAATAGTATAAAGAAATCAGAAGGACTTTGTAGGTTAGTGCTTATCTTTTGATATATTAAGTACTGCATCTGCTTCAGTACTGCATTTATGAATAGAGCTAGACATCACCATCCTGTCCCACAAGCTGCTGACTCATATAAGGCCT
The DNA here is from genome assembly GCF_040954835.1 of Lepisosteus oculatus. Taxonomy (NCBI): domain Eukaryota; kingdom Metazoa; phylum Chordata; class Actinopteri; order Semionotiformes; family Lepisosteidae; genus Lepisosteus; species Lepisosteus oculatus. The sequence goes on from NC_090701.1 coordinate 31,388,849, forward strand.
ATTGCCTGAAATGTAAGAATCCTCTCTTTGGCACTACAAAATTCAAACAAAAAATAAAATTTAAGACTAATGCAAAATAGATTTCTCTTTGTAAGACTGTAGAATAAAGTTTAAGCATAAGGGAGCTATCGGAAATCTCTTGGATGCTGCAACTTGAAAGAGAAACTGGAAAGGAAGTGAAATAGTAATCCCCACCCCGCCTTTGTTTTAAATATAAAAGAAAACTAAACAGTGAGAAGTTTGGGTAGCAGGGAGAAAATCGAGACTCAAAGCTGGCATTTCCCCTTGGCCCCTCTGTGGCAGGAAAAAGCAGTTCTGAATGAGAGGCAGATTTAGCATGTCAAAGCTAGAGGAGCGGAAAAAAAGCGAGGAGGAAGAAATTTACTCTCTCCACAGGGGAGAAACCGAGAGGCAGAGGGGGACAATATTCAGGAAATCCAGCAGATGACACCCCCCAAACTCTCCACCCTTACAGCACATACTTCCACTGTGCTCAGAGGTTGCTTAGGGGACAGAGGAGTGGTAGACAAGAAACAGCAGAATGGGGAGTTCATTTCTTACGAATTGGAAAGTTTGCTTTTAGGCTTGACATGCAGACAATATTCAAGCCATATTTAGGAGGCATATTTTTTATTGTTTTCGCAGTTTCTGATTAACGCACAACAAATCACAAATATAATGACGTTACTGACCTAGGAACCAAAAGAAACAGCTTCTCTGTTGAACTTTATCTAAATTGTGAAAAAAGTAATTGATATGGTATACTGTGCTTTCCATTCCATTCAATAGACAGATTGACCATCAATGCATGGGCCACACATTAAATTATCTAAAGTCTGGGGAAATGAAAGTCAATTGATATTTTACAATGGATTTTGAGATAGTCCATTCTGAAGACTGCCAAATATATATATTTGAGTTTATTTGAAAATAATGCACAAAATATAAGACAGTAACGAAAGTGTAAGAAATGGTAACATTTTCAGAAAAACACTAACTGAGGATGGGGTCTTGTGGACATAATCCAAGAAATATTCAATCTACTGTACCTCTGAGTGATCTATCCAATTTTCGGATGCATATATAGGTAACAGAATATTTAGAGCACACGATTATTTGTTTTATATATTTCTCAAATATGTAAGACTTTTAGTGCCTTTCATTGTTTCCCCCTATTTTTAAGAGAATAGCTCTCTCGGTGTAAAACACTTGCCAGGAATGGATTGTGACTTCAACGTAATTAAGTAGCAAATGGCAGAATGATTTCTGAACTGAGCACCCCAAGCCCATCCAGTAAAGAACACATGACTGAATTCAAATAAAGAGGAACAAACAAGAGTAATTAGTCAGGCCTGAAAGACAACAGGAAATGGGGATTTATTGGGAAATGAGAGGCAGACGGAGTGAAAGAGAGAGAGACAGGGAATGAGCATTCTCCTTCCCTGTTAGCTCCCTCCTTCAAGGACCTTTTTATGTATGAAAGGGGGGGTAAAAAAAGGGAGGGGGGTTTAAGGTGGATCCTGCTCGGGGAAGCTATGGAGAATGCACACACACATTAAGCACAAGAAAGGCCCTCCTGAACAATCAGGCAGTAACAACTCACCCACCCCCATCTCAGAGTTTAGAATCCACAACAGAGACATCAAACATTGACTGAAGAACACAGGGAGAAAAGGGGGGAACTGTCCAAACAACACTCTCAGCAGGAGGACCCATGCCGTTCTGAGGGAAGTGTCCCTGTAGACTGCAGTTTAACCTCCAGCCAGAGAAAGAGGGAGTGAAGCAGACCCATTGAAACAGTAGGGCCCCTGTGCTTCAAAGGTTGCTAGGGGCTGGGAATGAGAGTTGACATAGTAAAAATTCAAAATAAGTAAGTCCCTTCAACAGCAGTGTTTTTGTTGCTTTAACTTCATTTGTTTTGGTTTTTCTTCAGCCCTTGTAAACATTTTTAATTACCCCTGAAACAGCTCCTCAAGTCTAACGCTGATCCCTGGGACTCCCTCCATCAGTCATTCTATCTTGGATTTTTTTTTTTCCATTTTTAAATGAATGAAGAATCCTTTGGCTACAGATTAAAATGACAAAACAGACCAGGCAATGTAGTCTTAGTGTCTGATCTCATCTCATAACAAGGTAAACTGCACATTGAAAATGACGTTTCCAGAATCTGCAGATCCACATGAAGTAACCTGTGGCTTGATTAGGGTGGGTATAATTCCTAATTCACCAAACAGTAACAATCGCACTGTCTTCCCATCATTCATTGCAGCCTTTAAATTTGAGCAGAAACTCGTTTTTTACCATGAGGCTGTGGCATCAAAAAAGTTAATAAATTTCGGTTTTACATTAATATTTTTATACTGGAATACAGCTTAATGATGTTGTCATACCATATGGAAACAACACATCTTTAGTATTATGTAAGCTCATTTTTAGATTATAAAGTGCACCGACTCAGACAGCTCTCCTGGGAGAAATATCCACTGTGCACAGTTCTGGAAAAGAATCTATACAAATCCTAGCTAAAGAATTCTGGGTTGCAAGTGTCTATGCATATAAAGACTTCTATTCAACAAAATCCAACACATTTAAATACATTCTACCAAAATCTCAAAAAATCCCATAAGTGTTATCTTATTAGAGCCTTATAAAGATTTTTGACATAACTAAGCACAATTATCCACCTCTGGGACTGAAGAATTGGTTTAAAAAGGAAAACTAAGGATATCTTCTAAGGGCCTTCCACAGTCCAAAGAGCAAATAAACTCGCAAATAGAATTTTCTAGTCATGCTTTGCTTCCTTTATTATTTTACAACTAGGTCTCTGTAAGCCTGGGCTTGCATTTCACTGTACATATAATTAAACAATGAAACTCCAGTCTCACATAGCATTGTAAAATCAATCCTATTTACCTTAATTGGGAAGCAATTATCTCCCTGAGATTCTACTGCCATTGCATGTGTGCATTATTTCACCCAAGAGAACAGAGGCACAAAAGAACATATGCATATTTTCAAGAATATTTAATCAAAACAGAAGAAAAACATGATATTTGTAACAAAGGTGTTTAAACACGTTCTTAAATTTTTTTACCTCTAGATACTTTGTACTTTGTTTTCTTCGGTACAATACTAGTGAAATGTATCAAAAAGCTATTTCTAAAGAGAAGAAAAAGGTCGAAAGGTTGGTGTTTCTCCATATTCCCTGATAACTTGTAGTATTATGTCTGTGTACTACACTGTACATGTCTCTGACTGTTTCTTTTTATTTCTACATAATTGTTTGCAGTGCAATATATATTTTATGTTTTTAATTCTAGGACTCTTGCTATTGTAAGTATTGTAAGCTCAAAATATATGACAAAAAGGTCAGAAAAAAGCAACTTTAAAATTAAATACCATGGATTCTTTTAAAGACAATTTAGTTTTCTTTGCTATTTCAAATTAAGTCTTTTTATCTTCAGAATAATTTTAATTAACATTTTTATGCTACCTGTCTGATTATTATAACTGTCATTCTGCTTAAGCACAACTAGATCTTGTTGTCGTACATCACAGGGAAGAGGAGAGTCCAGGAGATTAAGGGCACAAACTGACTTGCCACAGAATGGGATTTATTGTGACATTAATACTGTTGTCAGTATCAACCTGATAAAGCAGGGCTGTTTGTGTGCTAGCTCCCTACTGACCCACCTTATCTCCCATCATTAACCCTTTGTGACAGGCTGTCTCCCTCCCACACTCTTAGTAAAGCAACAAAGGCCCTGGCAGGAGCTGTCTGTGCCCAGTCTCTATTATCACTGGGGCTTTGAACAGATGAGGACTGCAGTCATCGAGCATCCGTCTTCAAATCAATTAAAAATCTTCTCAGATGGTTACTAGGAGTCCCTAACAAAACCGTAACAAAAGCACTGAACTACAAATAAGAATGAGCCCTTGAAACAAAACCTTTTTTACCCCCCAGATAAAATATTTAAGTTACTTAAAAAATCAAAACTGAACCTTTCAAAAAATCACATTCAGTGCAGCATACAGTATATGTATTCAAACTGGTGAGTTGTACTAATTTTATGTAGTACTTTTGCTGTATACAGTGGGCCTCAGGAGAATTTGAACAGAAAGGTGTTGAACATCTAAACACCTAAAACAAAGCAGCATTTCCACATTTAAATTTCCAAAAAGGTGATGTTAAACTTTTCATTTAAAGTTGTGTATTTTAACAACATCTAAAACTTATATATGTTCATGATTGTATGATCTTTTTTATGAACAATGAAAATATATTTAAATCAACATTCTAGGAACACCTTGGATGCAAAAATTATTGTCACTTCAAACTTTCGTAATTCATTGGCTGGCTTAAAGTTTGGTATAAAGTGTACACCATTTTACACACTTTTCAAAAAAACCATTTGTGCGCAAATTTATTGAGCCCTTGAATTCCTATGTGAGATGTTAGTAATAAGCAGTATGCAGGCCAGTGTGCAACTGCTAATGTGTGTCCTTTCCCTGTCTGTGCTATTAATAACTGACCTGTGTGTGTAATTAAAATAAAGGGCTGGACAGAGACATTACGGTAATTAATTTGTCTAATTTAATTACTCACCCCTGTAACACGTTGCCTGCCAAGCTGGCTATTCTAAACCCACCTCTGTGGTTTGAACACAGTAGACGGGTTTAATTCTTTACCAGTGGGCTCTGCTGGTTAATGTGTACTGCACTGGTCTCCCATTTAACAAAGTGCCACTTTAGAAGGAAAACTTGAAGAACAGTTAGCCTAATTCAAGGTCTAAAATGCACAAATTAAAAAAATATGCTCATACCAAGTTTTTTCCCACTGGTAAAAGAACATAAATGTACCCTGAATAAGAGATGCTGACTACAGAGATATTTAGTGAATTTTGGCCTGTAATAGTTTGCTGTCAAGCACTGTTGTCCACATACACACACTGGGCTCTGTCAAGATCTGACAAGGTAGTTTCTTCAAGCGTCAACAGGTGCCCTATTAATGATACCATCACAAACACTGCACTACTTACTTTTCTGCCAGATAATAGTTGTATAAAAGATGGGATACCTACATTATTAACAATTTTAGTAGAAATGCCATATTTCTTAATAAAGTTGACATTTAAGTTTAAATTCATGTGCCCTCAGAGGTATCTGACGTGTTTTTTTTTATTCTCTCCTTCAAACTAAGGGCTTCAGCTATATTTTCGAACAAGTCGCAAAGGGCTGTGCAGCTGCTCCATTTTCTCAATCTGTACCAGTGACATTAGACATTAGCATGAAAATGGAACAAAATGCAATTGTCAAATATGTACATGAAAGAGCTAGTAATCTTCCTGTTCCTGGAATGTAATGGTTGACACAGCTTCTTTCTGACTGAATAAAAAGCAATGTCAAAAGACAGTACAAAAAGACCTCTCAAACAAAAATAAACAAGTCTTTTCCTCTTTGCGCAACACATGTCTGCTTAATTTTCATATGCTGTGGCACTGGTTTAAGATTGTAGCTGAAGAAGTGACTAGAGTAGTCTTCTCCAGCAGTTTTAAAAGAACTTCTCCACTAATCTTCACCACTAATCTATGAGAAGAACCCCGAGAGGAAATGAAGGAGTTAATGACAGCATGTTGGTATCAATGTGATTTATTTTTATTACTGCTTAGCCCCGCAAGGTTTGAGAATAGCAAATTATTTCTGAAACAAAGTGGAGGTCTTCATCAGAGCTATTACCTATGTGGCCCAGGGCAGGGCAGACGGCTGGGAGGTGACAGTGAGGCCTGTGAAGATGAGGGATAGCCGTCCAGATCTGGCTTTGCTTCAGGACAGTGCAGAAATGAAAGACAGAGATGGAGAGATGGGGGAGGGGATGGAGGTGGGTTGGTGGATATTGTGAGTCAAGCAGAAGTCTTTCCTCATTCAGTGTTGTGGTCTCACAGTCCTGCCAAGCAATTAGAGCTGTAGTGCAAAACACAACAACTGAAAGATGATAATTAAAACTACAACCCCTTTATAATCTGCTGACCTACAGATCAGTGCTATTTCTCTGTCCCAGCAACTTTACAGAAGCAGTGTGAATAATGTGCACATACTCTATCCCTGCTGCCCAGCACGGATTTATTTAACTATTGTAGAACACACCACGCATGGATTATTTTCTTAATCAGGAGCAGTTAAGAGTGTAATAAACAGTTAAATGCCTTTTAAATTTTTGTAAGGCAGAAGAAAGTTTATTTTTACAGTTCACTTTAGACTTTCGGCTAGAATAACTATAACTTGTGTAGGTAAAGCTTCACTAAATAAGGCTGCAATTAAAAAAAATAGCAGTACGAAAAGCAGTCCTAGCATTTGCACAGGTGTTCTCCATTAATGTGAGTACTAGAATTACTAAGACAGCATGACTAAGAAATCAGGTGCGTGGTGTGACTTCACCTAAGGATGCAAATTCATTGATAAAAGATCGAAAGTCTTTTTCTATATTAAACACCAGAGATGCATTCATTTCAACCAATGCTGGCCTTAATTTTGGTTTTAGAAATTCATGAACTGCCTCAATCATATTAGGATGCATTTAAATAATTTACAGTTTGAATAAAATATAAAAAAACAAATTATTTTCAAATCTAGTAGCAATTCTTTTTCTGTTTCAATCCATGACCGTGAAACACTGTAAATAGGGCAATTAAATCAGCTTCAGCATCTCTTGACAGGTGATACAGCTGAGGTGTACAAATGACACTGCACTTCAGGATACACTTTTCCTAAATAACATCAAACAATACGTTCCTTGAGACTGTATTAATCAATACTTTTAGATTAGAGTAGAAGTCCCTTCGACTGATTTAAGAATCATTGAAACTCCAAAGACAGACGGTTTATCGGGTATATTTCACAATATTTTGAAAATCTAAAGTTTCCAAAAATTTCCTCAAACATACTTTGCCAAAGCATGAGATAATTATCTCATAAACAATAAATCTTCACCTAAACAAGAATTGTAGATCTGTCCTAACAAATTACATAAAGAAAAACGCAAGTTTAAAAAGGTACTTAAAATACAATGTGCGAAAACAATGTAAAGGATTGTTGTGCTTAATACCTTATTTATCCTTCATGAATAACTCCTCAGACATTCTTTGTGCAATTTTAATCTGCACCTGACATTTGAATTTCAAATCTTTTTGCTTTAAAGAGCTACATCCATCGGGCTCCTTCAGGTTTTACTCTGCAAAACTGAGGGGACCAACACTATTTAATATGCAAAATCAATAAAACATGTCATTTTTCCCCCAGAACTAATAGGCAGCTGAGATGGAATGGCTTTTAAACCATTTAAAAAAAGAAATAAAGAAGCTGCCCTGGCAGTTAAATATTAGGAGTGTTCACTAGAGAAATATGAAGCAGCCAGCTGTTTAGTCTCCAAGATGACTCCAATTCTTCAGCTCCATTTAGTGCACAGATCTGGTCTAAATCAAGCTCTCACACTAATGTGCCAGTGAATGAGAGTAATGGACTCGTCTCTAGTGATGTATCAGTGACAGAGCTCAGCAGGTCCAAGGGCGCAGCCCCTGGGGTCAGCTTTAACACAATAATTGTCTCGTTAATTACAAGCGAGGCATTACATCAAACTGTCACTCAGGTGGCTCGCCCAAGCACTATCCGTCACCCAAAAAACAATCAGAGCAGTGGGATGAGATTCATCCTTTTATTAATCCCCTCGCGCAACGGCAGAGCTGGATGGAATCACACCTGGCAACTTCGACAATAGTTGCCATACGGTCACCTTATTGTGTGTCTAGTAATTCAATTATTCTTAACCTAATCTTGATCCGGTGCTTTTTGTTGAACTCCTAATAAACCCATTGAATTTTTTATACATATTTAATTAATCACTTAATATATAATGATGTTATGCTCACATATTTATATGTTATGCCAGTGCATTTACTACTTTGGCAGGTTTTGTTTCTTGATGTGCATTAAATGCATCATTAAAATGATAAGCATGCACTGGTAAGTGACAAAGCATGAAAGCAGGGTCTTCACCTTCCTGTGCTGCTCATTGTAGATTTCAGAAACAGAGAGAGGATGCTGAGCTGTATTTTTTATCCTACAAAATAAAATGTTATACTAATCTTACTCTGGAAAGCTCAAAGGCCTTGCTGCACAATGATGTGACTGACCAATAACAATATTGTAAATAAATTAAACACTGTTAAGATCATAAGTCAATTTTTGGTCTGTTCATTAAAAAATGAGAATTAAATAAATATTTACAATATATACAATAAATACACATTTATTTATTTTTAAAAATGAAATGCACAAGCTCTTCATTGCTAGGAAAGCCAGCTTGTATTTTATACTGTAGATGTCAGACATTTGAAAATACAGATATTATTCAACTGCTTCCAAACCTTTCAAGAACAAGAAGCTTATTTTGTACTCAAGTGGAGATTGATTACATATCCATAGACAGGAGGAAATATTGGCTGGCTCTGTTAATGAATAAAAGGGAAAAGTCCCAACAGCAGCTTGTTTCACAACAAAAAGACAAACAGCAAAACAGAGCTGGAGATGAACTAATCCAGTACAGCCACTGGGGGTGCTTCAAAATACGAATTTAGTTCTATTGATTGGTGTCATGGGAGATTTATAGAACATGCCTGTTAGCCTGTTAGGTTAAGAGTTACTAACAAAAAAGAACAAAATATAAATAAATACAACCCTGGCACTCAAAGAGATTGAGAGAAATAGAGATTGAGAACAAGTGTGAGAGAGAAAGAGAGACATGTAATCTGAAACAGATTGTCTATTTTAGTACTGTACGTTATGTCCAGTTCTTAATAATATAAGAACTTTTTAAATCTCATCAGTTATCTATCATATTCAATAGGGAATCACTTGGAAATGGAATGACCCAGTGCTCCTTTGTCAGACGTTGATGACACTGATGGCCATTGTCTTGGAACAATTTTAAAATTGCAGAAAGAGTACAACAAATAAGGCACATTAGCTTGCTGAAAGGAAAGCATCTATGACACACCATGATTTTTGAGTTTCTAAAGATTGGAGCTTTAGATCGTAGTAAAAATACAGCAGCAAGTAAAAATTCTGGGCTGCTTAGAAGGAGATTAGCATCATTAAAGTTGTGAAAATTAGAGAAAAACTCTGACAGGGCCACACGGTAAGGGAAAGTCAGAGTCTGAGTCACAGCACAGCAGAGTTGATTACAGAGGAATGTAGATTTGACATATTTGTCCTAAAGACCAGGTCACCGACATCTTGAGTCTTTAAAAGGCATTCTGTTAGTACAGACTATCCAAGCGGAAACTAACCAAGCACAAAAATAATTAAGAAAATACACAAGTTTTAGGTCATACCTTTGACAAATGTAGTACCACAAAAATGGAAGAATAAACATTTTGCTTCTATGAGAAAACTTAAAGCTGCCACAAGAGATAACAAAACTGATTACAACCCCACAGACAGTAAGAATTACATACACTTTACTATATGTATTTTTTATTCTTTACGATTCCTAAATTACTGTGCTTTTAATAAGCAGTTAGTACTGTGGGTGGCACATTCTCTCAACCCAGACTCACCTGTTGCTCTCGTTCCCTGGTTTAGTGTAGCCTTCCACTGAGCCCTCCCACACACTGTTGGCCATGGCATTGCCGATAGCAGTCATCACCATGCTGAGCTCTACGGGCCAGTCGTCCAGGTCCAGTGACCGCACACGGGACAAGTGTGTGCCCAGGTTCCTGTGGATCCCCGAGCACTCGATACAGATAAGAGCCCCCAGGTTCAGACTAGCCCAGTCCGGGTCTGTGTGGGAAAGCAACACCAGACTTTACAACACATGGCCTTTTTACAACTCTCCCTTAGCAAAAGACATGTTGCTACGTTAAGCCATATCTATCATTTAGTTCTAAAATGCCAACAAGACATTGAGAGGGAATTCTAGGTAACAAGCTAGTCAGTGTTGTTTCTGCTGGTATTGTTAAAAAAAACATATTTTGACTCTGTGTTGCTATTCAAAGCCCTATCAGTTAGGGTATCCTATTCCCATTTGTGTAACAATGACAGGATAAGGTCCTTGCTCTGTTCATCTGATGATGAAAAACAGAATTTTAAACGGTTAGCCTTTATTTGGTCAACATTTAACTGCTGTAACAAAGTACTGAAGCATTCACTAAAGTATTAAACAGGCTTTAATATGTCTGGAATTCTGCAACCAGTGTGCTTTCTCAGCATATAACTACTATGCTGGATAAATTGTATTAGGTCCCTGTGAAATGTAGATTCAATTTTAAAACTCTTATGCTTACCACACAGTATAAAGCAATGAACAGTCTAGCTCTAAGTTACCTGCAGAAAATATCTTAAGGAAATATTGCAAGAGTATAGTGCAAAACTGAATCTGAGATCTGCTGATTCAGGTCTCCCTATTTCACCTAAAACCTGTCTCCACACAACAGCTGACAGAGCCTTCTCTTCTCTGTTGCAAGATTATGCATTATAATGATAAACCCACGATAATTATAATGATAAAGCCAAGTCCAATACAGACTCCATCTGACTGTGGACTTTTTTCAAACTCACTTTTAGTCCCATTTTACAATAGTGTTTGAAATACAATTGTTTGACTCTTCATTTTGTTTGATAATTTTACTATGTAATTTAATCATTTATTTTATAGTTCATTATTTTATAGCTTTATGGCTTTTATGTGTGTGCTATTGTGCAGCACTTTGAGTTATTTGAAAAGATTCTAAGTAAACTATGATTACATACTAACTATTATTATTATTATTATTAATAATAATAATAATAATAATAATAATAATAATAATAATAATAATGAGTTACTGGAATAAAATAAAAATCAGTTTTCTGGTTGTTTTATGTCTTAATGCAACACCATGTAATCCAAATCAATAAAATAATAATGGAGTGGAGTCCAAATAATACAAACTTCTTTGTATTATTTGTATTATCTTGCATTATCTTTGTATTATCTTCTTCTATCAAAATCCTGAAACATATAGTCTTATTTGTTGATCCCAGTCAAAACAATATTCAGTTTCAATAAAATATCCTTTGTCAGTTTGAAGTTGCTTAAAATAAACAGTTTCAGTTACATTGAGTGATATGGATATTTTCATATATATTTTATATATTACTAAACTAGTGTTTTTAAACAGTGGATCATATATTATTGGGCAGCTAATAATCTGTTTTAAAGGGAAAAAAATAAATGTGTTTTGTAATTACACAGTAGCTCTGGTTCAGATTTATCATGTAATGTATCAGTTCACTTGGTTCGTGAATGTCTGACGTATCTCATCACAACTGATGTTGATGTAAGAGTGGTAAAAATAGCTGAACTGGTCCTGTTCAATTTCAATATGGTGTATGAGACTTTCGGCCACATAAACGCCTTATGTTTCTGCACTCTTTTCTTTGATATAGTGACTACACAGTCAACATGCCTCCTGGGGAAATAGGAAAGAGACTGAGGCAACAGCTGGGCTCAGCATTGAAATCAGAAACAGAAGTAAAAAAGGAATGAGTGTGTGGGTACTAGAGGGTGTGTCAAGACCTGGAATCTGTACTTACTGGGTGCTTCACAATCCACACAGAAACTGTTTCCTCGCACATTGCGGATTGACTGGATGGCAAGTGCATCACTTTGACTGCCCAACCGAGACTGAAAAAAAAAATGACAGCAGGATGTTATTCATTAGAAAGTAATCGCAGGTAAGCAGGGGAGAGAATGTGAAGGAGGTGGTTAGGTGGGAGGTGGGGGAGAGGTTCTTGGATGAGAAAAGGCAGTCTGCGCCTGATTAAAAAAAGAATATTAAAACGAAACTCTGCTTGCTGACACAGGCCGTGTTCTTCGCCTGAAGCCTGTCAGCTTTAATAAGGAGCTCCCATGCTGCAGTGCACCTGTCTGCCTCTGTCTCGCAGGTGGCAGCTGGGGAGAGATTGCATCGAGCCTGCCCTTCAGCAGCCTGGTTTCCCAGATCTCACAGCAGTGAAAACCTAGATGCAGAGCAGGGCTGGTCACTTGCAAAGCACATCTAGCAAAGGAGGGATAAAACCTCTCAGATCCATGCTTTTGCACAGGGATAGGGCCTTGGGTTATGTCTCTAAGCTGAATCAAATCTGTACAGTACTGTATGTCATTCTGTTTAAACCTGCCTCATCCATGTCTCTAACTGTGAGTGGGGCAGAAATTCAGCCACAGTGCCATTTTTTCCCCACAGGAAAAGGAAAATCACAAATGCTGAAACTACTTCAAACAATGTTTTTTTTTCAGTTAGGTGATGGGAAACATTAATATTAAATACAATAAGGCTCTGCTACAACTAGTTACTCAAGTTTCACTGTAAGTACACATACTGTATATAAACTAAAATTAATAAAATATTACATCAATATTACGATATTCAAATATCAGAATATTCAGCACTATTAATTGACCGCAGCTGTTGAGGTTCAGACCTTGTTTTTGCTGCTCTCGCAGGATTGTAAACTGGCAAATATCTGGCTCTCAATGGCCTGGACCCACAGCTCCCTCTCGTCATACGTGGAAGCTTCAAACTGCCACATCTGTCCTGTCAGCGACACAATCATGAACTCAAACGACTCCTCTTGCTCTGTAACACAAAGAAAAAGGAAGTGTTAGTTGAAAGTGCTGATAACACTTGGGAAATATCCAAACATGGTATAATGCATCATTTCTGCATATAGCACGTCACGTGTTTATCCTGTCACTGCCACAGCAGTGAGGCTAAGGATGTCATTGAGGGATGGTGAAATGAATGAATGGAGAGTGAAGAGAAAACAGAATTAAATGGCAGGGGAGCCCCTGATTTTGAATTCTGAACATTTTTAAAAGTACAACATGAGTTGTGTGTTTGATGATTTTAGTGCAGGGAAGAGATTTAGGGTGACAGGAGCAATCCCCCCTGCCACTACCTCTGGAAAAGTAGTTAGTACAAGGAGAACCCAGGGGTAGCAGGAATCCTAGTAATGTGATCTTTGCTGCCCCCCCACCACCAAACATACAATGAAACACCCATTTTGTAAAATAACACCACTGAGTAAGACATCCATTGTATTAAATATTTCTATTCACATCAACTTTCACTTTTTCAGACCGGTGAGAACCATTTCTAGTTTTTGCAAATCTCATCTCCAGTAGGCATATCATTCAGATTTTTTTATGCTATATACTACTACTGCTGTTGCATGGCCTAAAACAATTATTACTGGAGTTAATGGGGAAAAAGACTGGGAACTCTTAGGTAATAAATAATAACTACTCCAATAATGGTAACAATTATTTCTGATCAACCTAGTTACAACTGAAGGGCTTAGAAAAAGGCTATGCTTACTACACTACAACTGTTCTGTGAAGGTATAAAAATCTTTTCAGCTGTAAAACAATAGGAATGAAAAAAATAATCTTGAATATTCAACTAGAAGAGTGGTTTGAGATACAGATGGTTTAAAAATACCCCAGCTTTGTCAATCACTCAGCATGCACACTGCTGTCTCACATTCAGTATGCCAACCTCACACAGATATAGCACATTCCGTCAGTGTTACTTCACTCTGTATTCTCATTAAGACCTTAACTTCCAGTTTTGAAAAATTAATTGCCTTTTCATGTTTTGCCCCCTCACCAACAATAATAAAATTTCTAACCTCTGTGTACAGACAGGTTTCCTGGTAGAATACCTATGGCATTTAGGGTGTCAGAAGATAAAGCTCTCTTTTTATTAGCTACTGTAAGTAGTTACACTAACAAATTACTTAAATAAGCAGAGCTGAGGCAGATTGAATAATACAAACCTTCTTGTCTAAGCGCACGCTTGATCTCATAGCAAAATGATTTGTAATTACCTAATTAGAGCTATGCAAATAATGTCCTCATTTGCATAATGTACAGTTCCCCAGAGCCTGAGACGCTGGGATTCTGCTGTGTATTGCAGATCTTCCACAGCACAGAATGGGGGATACAAAGTCTGTGCAGACTGTTAAGGGAACAAACTACTCATCCCACCACTGCATACAGTCACTGGCAAGTTGTCATACTTTCCTTGAAATTACTACTACACTTGACAAGACTACTTTCCCAGAATGACTTTATTACACACCCTCCTTTAAAATTTACAAAAGCAAAACTTGAAAATGTCTATTAAAGCACTTGTCACTTTAAAGGGAACACAGGTGGAAACTTTCTATATAAAAGATAAGTTCACTTTAAAAGCCACATACAATTTCTTGCATTAGGAATTAATCTTTTTGCATACCCCAACTTGCTCTCTATGAGGCACAGAGACAGAGAGAGAAACTTGGGGTCAGAGTGCAAGGTCAGCCATTGTACAGCACCCCTGGAGCAGTTGGGGTTAAGGTCCTCGCTCAGGGGCCAAATGGAGTAGGATTCCTCTGCTGGCCACGGAATTTGAACCGGCAACCTTCAAGCCAAAGGCGCAGATCCTTAGCCACAGAGCCACCGCACCGCCAATCAGTTAAAAAATAAAATATGCCAAAACACAAAGAAGACACAGATAGGTATGTTAAACTAGCACCTCAGCTATAAAAGCAAAGTAATTTTATTGCTTTATGATGAAGACTGGAACATTATAACTGACTACATTTCAGGTTTAACTAATCACAGTATTTATTTTATGGGCAAACTTACAATAAAAACAGGCTATAGAGAGATATGTTGAAGTATGGTTTCTTTCATTTTCTCTCATTCTATCTGCTCGTGTCCAATTCAAAGCCTGTACATGCCTCTACATGCCTCTAAATAACAGAAATGTGACTTTAATGTTGCGAGCATCATGCTGTAGAGGAGAACTGCACCTTGAGGCAGAAAGCAATAATCCAATTAGATCTACACCATCTTCAATTAACTGATTTAGATACAAAAATTGACTGTTTGTCACAGAATCAATACAAACCTTAGAGCATTGTATTTAAATGGAGGTTAGGGTTCCCTTTTAATAAATGAGTAATTGGAAAGCAAAACGAAATTACACAGATTAAACTGTTTTAATGTATAATATTATTTTCAATCCATGAACCAAACGTTTTATTATTACAATGAATCCGAAAGGCATGATGTATACAATCAATGCTATATAGCAATACCAAACAGTACAAAAAATATAAGATTCAATACATATATATGCTGTCAATACAGTGTTCTGAAGGGGCTCATACATCAGAGTTTAAAAGAGTGATGCCAAATTGGAATGAATGATTTTTTAAAAATATTTTTGTAACCATGGGTACTCTAAAACGTAGAGCAAACGGTAGCTTTTCAAATTGGAAATTTGGGTGTTAGTGGGTGTGAGGAATCATTCAGTATTAAGAGTGCTTTCCTGCCAACACTAAGTACACAAGTGGTTCACCTGGTTCTGTTTTTAACCATTAATACAGTCCATGTTTATATTCCTTGACAGTTTACACCCAGATTCCTATATCAAGTTGAGTAGGTAAAACTTAGCATCTCTCTACCAGTTTTGTGCAGGCAAACTCTAGGATGTGTTATCGCTGCATGTTTTTTAAAAACAAACCAAATTTGATAGACAATACAGAGTATGAATGTATGTACCCATATGCTTACTGTAAAACAAGAAACAATCTCCGCATTAATTAATGTCTCCTGTGTGCAATGTTTACATGTAGCGTAGAAATAACTTGGACGTAATGTGTGACACATCCTCCCAGCCAATCTAAAGAGAACAATGTTGTAGAAAAGTCTGCTTTTGGAGAACATGAAGAAGCAGAAGAAAATATTTTGTTTTCAAGGTGTTCCTGAAAATGTCTGTGTGAGTAAGCTTAATTGTAAAACCTCACTCCCTGCTGAATTCAAGCTCCATTCTACTGCACATCAAAAGCTAATTTGGGTCAGGTGTGAATTAACCTGGAATTCAAATGACTGTGGAGGAGGTGAAAGAAAGCCCCCCCCCACATATTTCCTTCCATCCACCTTGCTTCTACATAAACTGCTCGTTTCAGTCATTATTAAAAGGTATTCCACAGGGCCCCGAGATTATACACTTCCAATTGGTGCTGATAACCATTGGAAGAAAACTAATTATTTTGTTGGCTGACCGGCCGATAAATTACAGGCATTCATACAGGTAATTTGATTAGGGACCAGAGAGAAAAAGAGTGGGCGGGAGAGCAGGAAAAAACAATAATCAGCGCAAACAACATAAAAATAAAAATGCCTGGCTGAGTCTAAGATTTATATGAATACAGAATAAAAATATGGCAGAATGAGTCTCTTGCTGGTGAAGGAACAGCAAGAGAAATGGGAAGGTAGGTGGATTATGATTCTATTTCCTTAGTGACAAACTACTCAGCACATTGGAGATTTAAGATGACTGCAGGAGAATATCTGATCTACAAAACAAGATTAAGCATCTATTAGTTAAAGCTAAGCAACCAAATTAAGATTTTATTTTTTTCTTAGTGTAACTGTCACAAATTGTTTGCACAATGAATCAACTCCAATGAACTAATTGCACTCTATCTGTAGATATCAGAAACTAGTATCTGTAATACTAGAAACTGCAAACTGTAAATTTTAAAAGTGCTATACACTACATAGTCTATCAATCTTGTTAATGTCGCTTTATGGCATTGTTTGTCATTAAGGACAGAAGAAGAAATCGACAGACTCAACAGTATGGCTCTGGTACTTTTTAAAAATAATTTGAGAGTAAGAAATTATAAGTATAAACCCTACCCTTTCTTTCAATAACACTCCACCACAGGTGATTTTTTCATTATTTTCTCTTCCTTTCCAGGGAATAGAGGGATAACTCAACACCTAAGATAAATATTGCCCTTAAATTGCAAGAGCTGCTGGAGAGTCACAGAAGACTTGGATAAAGACAGGTTCTCCCTCCCTCAAATATTTGATCATGTTCTTCTTATTGGAATTCTTAATAATTCATTGCAAAGAGATGGTAAGAATATAAAAAAACAAGAGCATGCCATATCACCCATATGTCTAATTAAGTAGTTAGTAGATAATTGATTCAAGGATATGCAGCAGTTATGTGAAATAAGCCAAGGTATTAGTTTCAGAAACATGGCTGGGTAGCTTGTTGACAATACTTTAGGTAAAGATCTGCTTTTGCTCCTGAATGCTGATTTACCAGAAATAAGTAATAACTAATGAGAAATGTGCATGACCTAAATCGTTTCTTGTTCCTCTTTTCTTTATTCAAACCAGGCAGAATGGGTACACTGTAATAGGTTGCAGTAATGCACTGATTATATATGACCCAGAACTACATGTACTGTACATTCAGAATATACTTAGTTTGGAGAGGTTGTTTCTTTATTACTTTTCATGTCTGTTAGTGTAGTGTCACTGTCTGATAGTTTTGAGGTATATGCACATATTTTATCTTAGGGATGTTTCTAAACATCAACTTCTCCATCTAGTACCCCCGACTCTCCACTTTGGTTTATTACAAACTCATGGATTCACACAACTATCTCCTGTATAGCTCATTTCACCCCAAACACACTAAAAACTCTCTCCCTTTTTCACAGTTCCTTCGGCTACGACGATTATGCAGAGACGACATTGACTTCCAGAACCAAGCCATCAAAATGTACTCCTTTTTCATCAACAGAGGATACCCCAGCAGTGTTATTGACAGGGCCCTTGCCCGAGCCAAAAACACCCCTCGGACCATCAACTCAATCAGGAACTCCCGCCGTAACAACCGCATTCCTTTGGTGCTTCCCTACCACCCCAACACACTTCCTATCCCCAAGACTATTAATGACAACTTTTCCATCCTACAGGATGATCCCTCCATTGGGGCTCTCTTTTCTGACTGCCCCATCATCTCATATTGCCGACCACCTAATCTGCCCAACCTTCTTGTTCACAGCTCCCTTGACCGCCCTCAGCAACCATCCACACCAGGCACTTTCCCTTGCAACAGAGTTCACTGTATCACCTGCAAGTACACATCTAACACCACACTCAATTAGCATCTTGTATCTCCAGCAACCTTATTTACTGTATCTCTGCAGTAAATGCCCAGCCATCTACATTGGAGAAACAGGAAGGAGACTCGGAGACTGCTTCAGAGAACATGTTAGGGCTGTGAAGATTAAAGATCTCTCCAAGCCCATTGTTTCTCATTTCACCTCTGATGGCCAAGACCACTCTAATCTCTCCGTCTCTGTTCTCAAAGATGGTTTTCCAAACTCATACATAAGAAAGACTACAAAAACCAAAATTATCCTGCAGCGAGGATCACACCTTCCCCCTTCTCTTAACGACAGACTACTTTTCTTCTAAATTTTCTCCATTCATTGGAGGTTTCATTTCACACCTCTCTACACCTATTCTGACTTCACACCTCTTGATTGGCCTCTTTCTGTCCCCTGCTCCCGCCTCTCGCTCCTCCTCTTTCCCAGTGTGACAGTCACGGTTCCGCGCAGGGTTGTGCCCCCCGCCGCCCGTTCCAGCTAGCTCCGCTACACCCTCCCCTGGTGAACTTCGGCTCAGTGAAGAACACTCCACACTCCCGCCTGGGTCACGGCACCAATGTGACAGTCACGGTTCCGCGCAGGGTCGTGCCCCCCGCTGCCCATTCCGGCCCTCACAGCTGGGGCGCGAAGCCGGGTCTCCGGCGTAATGCAACAGCCCAGGCAGCTGAGGACCCTGCTATCCGCAGTGAGGGCGCTGACGTCACCACACTAGCTCCGCTACACAAGTCTTTGTTCTCATGCTACATTACCTTTGCTTCCTGCCTTGTCTTTCTCACACCTGAACAAGGCTCTTCGGCCAAAATGTTGTGTTCTCTTTCTTCTTTTTTCAGCATGGAATAAAGCTATTACTTGTATTTTATCTTAATATATTTGTGTAATCTTTTCACCATGACTGGTAAATCTAGTGTTGGCGCATAGTTAAACTGTCGTTGCAAGGGACAACGTATTTGTATAAAAACAGACTTCCACCATAAAACACATCAAATCCATTAACAAGATAAGAATAATAACAAACTTGTCTTATCTATTTTATAGGTAATGATATGTATTTACAAGTGTATGAATTCCATGTATTGAGAACACATCTCAAGCTAATTACATTATTACATTATTACAATTATTACAATAATTTCCTTATAGATATGAATTCCCCTTCATATGTAATTTCACTATAAGTTGCATTATCTACGAGCACAGTCTGGACTAATAAGAAGGCTCTCAGTAATCTTATTATCCGCCTTTCAATATTGTTTCATTTTGCTGAATTACAAATTATATATGCACTTTTTAAAAGTAAATATTGTTACTCAAAATATGAATGCTCAAAAGTAATATTTTTATGGTTGAAAGAAGTGAAAAGTAATCACCTCCTTTTCTATGGCGTATCTAAAGTAGTTCAGGTGCACACAAATACTTTGACTCACAATTAGTAGAATGACCTCTATATGCATTAGTGGTTCACATTTCAGAATAAAAACACCTATTTCTCGAAGGTCCCTCAGTCCTATCAAAATCATTTTCTAAATAATTATTCCTGGTGAGGGTTACAATGGTAACAGGCAGAATAGAGTAGACTAGGGGTCCCCTTCCCTAGCAACAGTCTCCAGCTCCTCAGTGACGTACTGTACATGTAATGAATTTTGAAAAAGCAAAGATTTAGGGAGCTTTCAAACAACTCAACGATAAAGTTTTAGAAATGCACAGATAAGGGGAATGGCATGAAAACTTTTAAAGACACTGAATACTCCTTTGAACACAGTGATTACTGCAAGGCTAGCTGTGAAAGTGCTGGAGTTCAAAAGCTGAGATGAGAGAAAATCCTCATGAGTCAACAACATCCAAGTCAATCCACAAAGCTGGCCTAAGTGGCATCTCAAATTCTAAGTGAGACTACAAACATGTGGCAAAATGTTTTGTGGTGGAAAGTTTTGCTAGAATTACAAATTATTACAGTCATATAGACTGTGGAAATTGCACCATCCTAATGCGCAAAGTTAGTAAATACTTGTCCAAACAGAATCACAGCTGTAAATGTAGATAAAGGTTCTTCCATCAAGTATTGACTCAGGAGGGTAAATAATTGTACAATTATCTTATTTTCCTTTTGGATTTTTCTTGAACTTTCTTCAACAATCTTGATTAAAACACTCAGCTTAAAAAGGTGTACACATCATTTATGATTCAGGAAAATAGGATATAATTGAAAAGGAGTGAATACTTTGCAAGACACCACATTTCTAGTCCTACCTTTGCCAAAGCATTTATGCAGCTGAAACCAACATAAAAATAATGTATACAGTATAACAATATTGTAAGAATTGCATTTCAGGTAATAATCACCTAATTAGAAAATTAATAGTAAACATGTGGATGGAATAATGTATTTTCAGTCATTTAGATAAATTACAAAATATACAAATACAGCTAAATAGTGTACTTAGGCATTTGCTCTTAACATGTTTTTAAATGAATGTCTCAGCTACTATAATTACTGAGGATGTGTAAAAGAGTCTATGGTATCAAGTTTTGATGGACAGCATCCAAAACAAAGCACGGTCAGAAAAAATCCCAAGCCTCCAGGCACACAAAAACAATCGTAAAAATGTATTATTACTGCTGTTACTGTTATTTAAAATGAAACAGAGAAGAATAAGCCCACTAATTGGGAGTACATTGCAATTTGTAGTGCAGACAGTGCAAGTGGAGTTTCATCAGTGCTTCTTGATGGTCTTTTAAAAGCCAGAGACCTTTTTCCCAGCCCCTGGAGCAGGGGAATGTGAAGAACCTGCCGCTTGTAATGCATGTTAACCCTCTGACCCCATTTCACACACTATACAAGCAACAAGTCCTTTCAAATTAGAGCTAAATTAACAAAGCCGCCACGGCGGGCACGCATGAAGGAATGCAATTTAAATCCAATATGAAGGCAAGGCGCAGGAAAAGGGCAAATATGATTTTGCCTTAATTAACACACTGCAATAGAAAAGAAATTAGAAAATATGCTGCCGTTTAAGAAAGTAATGTGCTTTTTGTTGCTCCTACCTGACCTCACAATGCCCCAGGTTGGAATTAAAACAGTTTAATGCTGCTGTCATTACTGGATTCTTGCTTCTATCATTAGATGATGCCCTAACCTGTATGCATTTTGTATATCAGAAAAGCTAAAATGAACTGCATTTATACTTGATAAAGTTATGTCTGAGAGTTACTGAATATTAAATAGGCATATTTACCATGTAGTTTCTAACAACTACTTTTGTCCCCTGATAGTCAAGAGAAATACATCTACTACTTAATCGATACTATGTGTAAACATGGGTCTCTCTCCACTGACTGAGAATGATAAGTGTTCCCAAAGCAGAAATTATATTGTGTGTACTTTATCATTACCTGTCTCTGACACGGTTCCATTGGTCTCAGTATTGCTGCTCTGATTTATACATTTTAACTATTTCTCTGCCACACCTAGCTTTTCTGTACACCAGCTGAACTGGCCCCAGACTGTGTCTTCTCAGTGGCCAACACTAAAGGGAGGGTGAAGCTCCATTAAGAATTAAAAAATAAATGAATGTGGACTTCTTGCACTGAGGTAGAATCCTTACTACTAATCTCAGCCCACTAGATCAAACCCATACGTAAAGCCTTCAGTCTGGTTTGAGGAGATTTATAGTCTAAATGGCCAAACTGCCAGTGTCACTAAATTTAATAACAAACATTTTATTGCAGAAATAGGTTCGAATTACAATTGCAAAATCAGCAAAACAATTTTCAGTGAAATGTACAGAATAGGAAATTTAAATTTGGAAAAATATCAATTACTTTTAATATATAAATACAGTGACAATGACAATAATATAAAGTTCTACTGGTTAATCTGTACTTGTATATCTTTCAAATACAAAATGACCAGATTCTTATATTTGGGGAAGATGGTTAAAATTCTGTAGGTATTTTAAATGAGGTTTAAAGAGAAGGTTTCAGAGGCTCTCTGCTTGATGTTGCACCAGAAAGGCCCACAAAGCTATTATAGCATTTCAAATGCCTGGCTGTGAAGTGCAAAGTTTTTTGTAATGCGCTCTTTACCAAACACACCTTTGCTACTTTCTCATAATTTCTATTTGAAACTTCACTGTTTGACATTCTTAGGATAAGAATTAACATTGCTCCTGATATGCTCCTGCCTTAGCAAAAAGTGCCTATTCTATACCTCACAAGTAAAGAAAATCATACTTCTAAATGAACAATTAAAAAATAAATCCTCCAAACTGCCCACAAAAACCTGACTGAATTTCTTTCAAGGGCAATTATTTGTATATGCTCTGTTTTATAAATCTTTATTATCAGACAACAATTCTTTTGTCTCACTAAGTGGGCTAAACACATTCTAAAGAGCTCAATTTCTAAATAAGAAAAAAGTACCTAGAGAGAAAAGAAAAGGAATTATAGCAAGTTTAGCTGGTTATATGAAGTTTAATAACTACTTCGATTCTCTACTTGGAAAAAGACACTTAACCTATATCTACTGTATATCGGACAAACTGTGCTTGCCTATCCCTTGCCAGATCTGAAGAAAATACAAGCACCACCTTCGAAAATACAAGCACCACAACTATTAGAAATGAAATCATTCCCCGAGGGACTACCTAAGGAAACTAAATTTATAGTCTAGGTATTACTAACAGATATAAGTGAGTGATCAGAAAGGAATGAGAAAGCACAGTCTCACTTGTTGGGTTTAGTTTACAGGAGTTGCAGCTTTAGAATTTTCAGCAGGACATTGTGAGTGTGTTGGTGTTTGTTTTAGTGTATATATGTGGTTGTAAGGTCTATGGGAGGTGGCATTTAGGGGAGGGGGGGGGTGCAAGTTATTTATTATTTCCGTTTGGAGGGTATGAGTGTATCAGATCATTATAGAGAGAGGTGTTTCTGATTTCTGCAAATTAACGGCCGGTTCTGAAGAACAAACAAAGCGAGCGCCATCCGTAAATGTCAGAGCGCAGCCTCCTCATTTTGCAGATCATTAAACCCAATATTCCTAACCTGTATTAGAGCAATCAGGACAGGGCCATTATAGAGATACGGGCCTCGGGGAGACTTGAACTAAATAGAAAAGAACTGTTAAAAAAAATGGAGACACCAAAAAGAAGAATGCTGAAAAAAAACAGAAGTAGTTGTACTAATAATAATAACAATAATGGTAATAATAATGATAGCAATTATTCCACTAACTGTCTAAAGCACGTTTTGTAAGAGAGGAAATCTTTTTTTTTTATTCCCATCCCAGAGTGAAACAATCAGAGCTGGGCCATTACAGGAGCTGGGGCTCGGGGGACAGATTTGTGAAATGAGATTGAATAGAAGAACGACAATGCAAAGTATTGAGATAAACACCCATCATTAGCAGAGCTGTTAAGTCTTCATTTCTAATCCTGAAGTGGACTCCAGGGTCTTTAACCCCTGCATCACTGTGGTAAAGGATTAAGACATTTTGCAGGCAATCGATTCTGTTTTAACATTCCTTTTATATTGTATGCTGATACTCAAAGTATACATTAGTATACATTAGATACACTGACATGTTGGAATAACATTTAATTTTAATTTCTTTCCATGTCATGTCTGACTAAAGTTGCAGATTATACACTATGCGATATGTGACATCTGTTTTAGGATTGTCTCTGGTTCGAACCCAGGCGATATGAGAACCCCAAGGTAAATGAGGCAAAAAAAAGGAAAACAGGTGAACATTGAATTCCGGGGTGATATAATCAGTGGAGTACCAAAGGGATCTGTTTTAGGATCAGTGATCTTTCTAATTTATATCAATGTTATGGATTTTGGCACAGGTAGTAAACTAGTAACATAAACAAATCAAAAATGGTTAAAGTGGCAGACTGTGTTAACCCCATGAAAAAAGTCATCTGACGCAGACAAATATAAAATGAGGAATACAGATGTTGAATAACCAAACTATGAAAAAGACAGGTGTGTATATTGACATTTTTCTCTTCAAGACAATGTGGGGAGGCAATAAGGCTATACAGTTAAAAAGTGTAGAGTTTCAAGAGATGTTATGTTAGAATTGTCCAAGGCACTAATAATGAAATGGAGATAAGATCACTTTATTGGCCATATACAATTTCTTGTATTAGGAATTTGTCTTATTTCGCAAACCCCAACTTGCTCTCCATGAGACACACAGACAGTGAGAGAAGCTTGGGGTCAGAGCACAGGGTCAGTCATTTATACAGCGCCCCTGGAGCAGCTGGGGTTAAGGGCCTTGCTCAGGGGCCCAACGGAGTAGGATTCCTCTGCCAGCCGCGGGATTTGAACCACCAAACTTCCAGCTACAGGAGCAGATCCTTAGCCACAGAGCCACCGCTCCACCTTGTCTGCACTGCTCCTTGTCCCATTGGACAAGGATTCACTTTTCAACATAATGACAGCAATATTATAATGTAATGGTGGCCTATTTGGAACATAACGAAATTGATGGAATACTCTCCAAGGTCCTGTCCCTTACAATCTCCTAATATGAACACCATAAGATCATAAGAGGTGTCATACCTAAGAAAAGTACGTTCAGACGTTCAGAAAAGTAAATGGAAAACAACTTTGATAAATACAAGATATTCCGAATAATTCTTCTTTGATAAACTGCATGGAAACATCAAAACAAAATAGCTCAGTATAATGCAAAGGGTTCATGTCCCAGATACTTATGTTCCTAACTGCGCGTTTGTGTCTTTGCATGTATAAACTTACTGTATAATTGACTGCACATTTACCTATTCTTAACATAGTTTGCATTATCATTCTAGTATTTGTTATACTATATTGTATATGTATCATGATGTTATGATCCAAGGTGACTAGAAAGTCTAATAACATTTGCAGTTCACATTTTGATTACGCTACTAAAGCCTTATACAGAAAGCCTAAAACAATGGGTATTTGGCTAGCTGCAGGTGGAATACGAGACAGGTAAACACAGATGATCAGAAGGTTTCTGATGATTCAATCTGTTTAATTAACTTCGTTGTAAATCATAAAAACTACGTGGCACGGTATAATTACCGAGAAAACAAGAAAAAGGAAAAGAAAGGAATCCTAGGAGAAAGAGAGAAAAAGAGGAGAAGA
The DNA here is from genome assembly GCF_040954835.1 of Lepisosteus oculatus. Taxonomy (NCBI): domain Eukaryota; kingdom Metazoa; phylum Chordata; class Actinopteri; order Semionotiformes; family Lepisosteidae; genus Lepisosteus; species Lepisosteus oculatus. The sequence goes on from NC_090701.1 coordinate 31,414,052, forward strand.
AAAAACATCACTGTCACTTCATTATCCTGAAAACCATGTGAGAAGACCTTGTGCCGATAAGTCTTGGAGACCAGGTTCTGGTTAAGTAATAAGAACAGTAATGGAAAGCTTGTTGTCTTATTTATTTTAGGTTTTCTTTTATTGCGGAATCCTCAGACTAAAAATTCTCTAAATAGTTTGCATTTTTAGAATAAGGTGATTGATTTCCATTCACTCTTTGGGCATCCATGTTGTAGAAAGGGATAATTCATTCTATTAAGGATCTAGCTAGCTATTAGAATATGGGTTTTTATTTCTCTTTTTGACCTGTTCAGGCATCACGGTTTTCAGATTATAAGGATACAATCCTGGGTTTCTACAGTAGGTCTGTTTGTAGAAGTAGACCTCTGAAATGCACAGACATGTACATCTGTGTTACAGTGTATGTACAGAGTATGTAACAGAGTTATGTTTCTATTTTTTTGCTTTGTTAATGTTTTTCTTAACAAAACACTTATTTGTTTTAACATGTTTTGACTCTGATTAATTGTTCTTTTACCAGAAATGAGAAATTTTGATTATTTCCTGACACTACTATTTGTTATAAATGATTACAAACAGCATCTGCTTCAGTAAAAAAACAAAAACAAATATGAAGACTTGGGGTGGGGGGTGGAGGAGGGGGAGGAAATTAAAGATTAAAAAAACAAATACTGAAAAGTAAGACTTTGTTGCTGTTCCAAGAACAGACAGAAAATGGAATTTGTCCATGGAACTGATGAATGCATCTTTTTGAATTAAACTTTAAAACCTTCTTATTGTTTAGATTTGCATTAACAGATTGTAGAATAGCATTATAGAACAGCTGTTAATGTGAGGTACAAGGGCATGAGAGACTGGAACAACTGAACTGATTTGTTTAATCCTAGAGTACACAGAAGCATTAGAGTACCACACGGGGAAAAAAATGTTTCTGAAGCCCATTGTCCTTATGGGCACAATTTTACTCCAAACCTATCCTGAGCCAAGTTAAAAAAATTAGAATGAAGTAAAATCAGAAATGCTACAGTATATTGTAGACATTGGGCAAACCATTCTCCTCAAATTAAACACTTTTTTATGAGAGATAAATGTCCAAGACTCACTTACTTTATAAGGCATTAACCATTTGATAAAATTACAGATAATGGATATAGCAAATCACAAAATATTGCTATTTGTTAGTCATGAAAAAAAAAGAAAAAGTTACGTTTTAATGTTTTATCAATATTTCAGCACTTTTATGTATTTCAGTAAACTATGTATGTTTTGTGATGTCCATTCAACTTAATGATCTATGTGACTGGCTCAATTTCTTTTTCTGAAGACTTAAATTAAATTTGAATTTTTTTTCAGAACATCAATTTTTTAAACACAGGGATTCCAACTGATTATCTTCTTTCAGAATTACCATTCAGTTTCCAATATAGCATTCCAACAACACTGTACATTTATTTGTCAAGGTAAACTAGTCTGCCACACAGGTCACAGAACTAAACTTGAAAACTGTATACCATTTTAAGAATTTATAGAGGTGCTTTCATCAATGCATCATTGCGTCAATGCATTTATCAATGCAGGTTTCATAAGACCATGTTTTTTTTTCTAATTGATACATTGCTGTATTTCACAAACCTTGACAAATATGATTTTCAATTTGAGAAGACTTTGAAGGAAGTCTTAAATCCACCGTTCAATCCCAAACTCTATTTTTATACTCACAAAAAGTTTTAAAGTTATTTAATGAAATCCCACACTCAGGCATTTTTATCTGAATAATCTAAATTATGTTAATGCAATAGAGAAGTCTCAATTCCCCTTAGGGTACTGAATCATAAAAATGGGAATGATTCCACTCTCATCTCTGAGACACCAGCCTTTAAGTGCTTCCTTGCCTCTTCTCCATGCCGCACTGTAAAATGCAGGAAACAATGAACATTTTACACACTTTTTAAAAGATATACATTAATGACAGTCCCTGACAGACTGCATTAATCACAGGCGCCGCCCCAGAACAAAACTCTTTATCGGCCATCAATTTTCCCGTGGGTTTTAAACCTAAAAAACGAAGACAAAAAGCCCATCATTGGGCGGCCGCTGAGAAACACATTAAGGGGCTGTCAGTCGTCTCGCCATGCACCCTGCATCATTCTTTAAGCACATGAGAAGTTCATTATCCTGAGGAGTTCTTGCAATGACAGGGGAATGGGGGATTAGGGGCCGTCTGAATTGTGCATTACCGAGAGTGGGACATAGTACCGAGAGTGTACATATGCACAAGGGACAGTGGAATAGGTGAGGCCTAGATGGCCCATTTCAATTGCTGTGATAGGTAAGCACAGGTATGAGTGGGGGAAAAAATCCTCCATAAAATTCCCATGGCAGTATTTCACCTTGAATGGAAAAGTATCCTTCAAAGCACGTGTAATTAAAATAAAACATTTTAGATTGTAAAACAAATTTAAAAATGCAAGGCCTTTCATTAAATCAACAATATTTTTAGTAACCTTTCCTTTGCAAAGCACTAGAAAGAAAACATTTTGTGGACCAAGAGAACCAGAAAGATTTTGTTCAGTCCATGCTAATATTCTCTGAAGGACCGGTCCAACTAAGCACTAATTGCACAGTGACCCTTACAGCTTTCCTTAATTTTGAAGTAGCACAGCTCTAAACAGATGATGCAAGAACAACTTAAGACAGTTTATTGTTAGATAACACTTTTCTGTACAAAGTGCCCCTTGGACATTTTTTTAATATAAGGAAATATAACTGCAACACCAATAAATGCCAAACACTAAGGAAATCATAAATATAATCGATAACACATAATAAAAACAGACACAGTTCTATTCTAAAACAAAATATTTGCTAAGTATTTTCTAATGATAACAATATAACGTAGGTAGGTCTACCCCAATGAGATGCATGTTTATCACTAATTTAATTTAAAACTGGTTGGTACAGGATTTGCCATTAAAATGTCTTTCCACCATTAACTGGATTTTCAGTGTCTGCATCTATCATCTGTGGTAGAAAAGATGAAAAGATAGCTGGTTTCTACTGTATGTTTAGAGAGAGATTCAGTACAAAATCTCCTGGTAAGTCATTTTGGAGATATACACCCAAAGGGGGAGCAAACACACAGATTTGCACTTTCTATAAATTTCTGTAAATGAGGAGAGCAAGGAGATATGTCTTAATTAGCACATCCCTTTCTGTATACAAAGCACTGTAGATTAGTGTAAATTAAAGCAGCAACATCTGACAAAGCACAGGCAGCAGAATTACTGTTCAACATAAATTTAATGCTCCAACCAAACTCTTCAAGATTCAAGATCACGTTGGGATGGTAACTTTACAGAGACTCCCTAACACTTCTGGCTCTTCCCATTTAAAGCACCAAGATTTTTTTTTTAAAAAGCAACGGCTCCTTTGATTTATGATACTTCAGAACAACTAAAATTCAATTTCTCTGTGCATTCTCGGCCTTTGATTACCCCGTAAATGAGATAAACTGATAGCAATTTATTCTAAGATCTAACCAACTTTTTTTTTCTCCCTTTTTTCCCCTTTTAACAGTCAACCTGGAATTTTATAGATGAGTGACTCAGATATTTAAGCAATATGTCTGTATTCCAGACCCGCTCACTAGAACAGACATGTTGATGCTAATAGGAAATTCTTGAAATACAGAGTAAGACTCCTGTAATACAGAAAAAGACAAATGGAACTAGTATTTATTTAGCAAAAAAACTGTAGTATATTTTAATTTTTTATTTAGGTAGATAATTATACTTGGCAGTTCTCATTAAATATTAAGTGACTATGCCCATTTCCCATCACCTCCACTTCACTCTGAAAAAACTACAGAACAAAAGTCAGTCCATGGTAAAAAGGCCAATGACTCATCAATACAATGTGACACAATGAAGATATCCATGTTCCTGAATTGTTTCCAGAGGGCAAAACGCAACTAAAAATCAACCCTTAGCCCATTTTTAAAATTAGATTGTTTCATGGCATTATAGACTAAGCTTTTCCATCACCACGCGCATCTGAAAAGTTTAGACATTTGTTGGTGTTTTCTGTTAATTAGAAGCAATAAGGTAAATAGTAAATTTACAACCTCCAAATATTTCTGTTTTGTTATTTGAATTCCACACAGAATATCCGTTACAAGCACCTTTTCAAATTAAAGCCAGCTAGGCAAGAATTAACATTTGGCACATGATTCTGTCATCTTTCAACCTGGGCAGCAGCTCAGGATTAGAGCTAACTTTAAATACAACATAAGAGATCAAGCACTGGCAAAGCCAATGAAAGCACGTATGTTCTGTTTAAAAGACTGTATTTATACGAGCATTATTGATAAATTTATGTTCTGTGTAAATCATATTGATTAATAACCCAACAGCTATTTCATGGCCTGTAAATTGCTAGACAGTGTATCACAATACACTCCTTTTAAGAGATGCAATACATCATCTTGGAGAAGAATCATAATTAATTGGGTACACAATTTATTACTGCTCCCCTGCCGAGGACGAAATCAACAGCTTCTCTGTAAGAGTTTCCAGCAGTTAGATGGTAACCCAGTCAGTCACAAATTACACCACAGAAATAGTACAGGCAGTGTTTTCTTAATGCAGCTTATTGAAAAATGTGAGCTAATTACATAGTAGACTTCAGATTTGTATAGACAGTCTTTTATGTATCCATCATTTGGTGAAATATGTCATTTTATGGAGCAGTGCTTTACATCAGTGCTTATCAATTGTTAAAAGTTTGAAAACAGTCTGAAAAAGTCTGAAACAGCATGAACAACTACGGAAACTGCAACTTTGCTTCTTAAATGTGTCGTGGGTGTTCTAAACTAATTATACAGTATGTACATAGAAACATTCTGGAGAATGGTTAGTACTATCAACTTGCAGGGCAGACCTCTTGAATTAATTCTCATTTGGAGTACAATCCCAGTATGTGGCAACAGTCTCCATTACCTTCTTCCATGTAGTAGTTTACCTTGTTCTACAGTATGTGCACAATCGCAAGTATCAATGCCCAGATTTAACAAAAAGAGTGATTATGTAATAAGAGGACACTCACAGATGGAAGTTCCTGCCTTCTATGATCTTGAGTGAAATAGCAGAGATTGTAAAGCTGAAAAATTAAAACTATTAATTTTGACTTTCCACTTTAGAAGGTTAAAAATGTGTTAAAATGTAATACTTTTAATTACAATATTTAGAGAAAAATATATGTAGTTCAGATGTCAAAAGCACTGGACTTGCCAGTGGTAGTTAATTTGATTTTAATGGGGTATATACTGAACTAATTCATAACACTTTGTGATTATCACTACAGTAGGTAAGCTATTCACTGTTAAAGCATTTAGTGTTTGAAGACAGGTAAGCAGATTTCTATTTTTCTTTTTATACATGTTCAGGATTGCTTTAGACTTATTTACTTCAGTGTCAAAGGACATGTTTTTATGTTATGAGATGTATACTGTATGTAACTTTTCTATTAATTGTGGTACATGTCCAAACCCACAACGAGCAAGCAGAAATGATCATTTAGAAATAATCAAGGTTGATATTGCACCATACACTGATTGACTTATTGATATCTAGCTTCATTCTGATTGCTATGCATTAAGTGCGTTTAAATGATTCTGTACAGAAAAGTAGATCTTTTCTATAAGAAACTAAACACAAATTACTTTTTCTTCTGTATTAATCAGTTCACTCAGCTTTTTTTAATAATAAATGACTCCTTTAATCAGACTCTTTCTGGATGGGAAGCAAAGAAAATGACTGGCACACTCTATCTTTCAACTTCCTAATTCAAATTAATTAACCGCTGCATGATTCCTTGCCTCTTCTTAATCCACTTCAAATTCCCCCTTTACTCAAATCCGGTCATCTGACCTGCACTGTCTATCTTACAGAAAAAGGGCAGTGGAATGCTTTCATACATCAATCCGAGAAAAGCAAAATTAAAATAAATAAATAAATGAACTGAAACCTTGTAGCAACAGTGCATAATTGCTGCCATTTCCAAACATAAATCTATAAATCTAAATCTCATCAACTACGTGAACACAGAGCTGCCCCTCCGATTTTGTCAGCTACATTTGCTATCCGTCACTTGGAAGCACCCCATATCAGTCACGTAAATAAATGATCCCTCCCACCCCTCTTTATCCTTTCGCCTTGATTGATGCTGAAATTGTTTTGTCCGATTCCCATTATAGGGCTGCGTTGAAGCGGGCACACAGGAAGAAAGACTGAAACTAATCTAATCAGCCAGGATAATAGGAGCGGGAAGCAGCTGAACTCCTCAGTATGGCTGGTACACAAAGCAGCGCTGGGAGCCTGACAGGGTGGGAACTGGAGGAAAGAGCACATTCCCCTCCTTTCCCTGTATCCCAATCGTGCACACACTCCCTCTCTCCACCTTGAGGAAGTGCTACACCATTCTCCAAAAGTCAGGGCCTGTTCTCACATCCTCACTCTTCCACAAAGTAGAAACGAAGGAGGACTGGAAGTTTCCACATCTACATGCATTTGGTACAGCACAGTATTTTTATCACATACAGCTGATCAAATGTCAATAACTATATTGAGAAGAGTACACGGAAGCAGCAGGGTACATTTTCAACAACTTTGCCCATTCCTCAACCCATGTTAGCTCTCATTAAAACACCTTGCCGATTCATGTGGTGAGAACAAACCAGCAAAATGTTTTGTATATTTTGCATAGAGTGGGTTTCCAATAGAGACACTGGGCATTATATGAAGAGAAAAATCTGCTGAGTGCAAGTGTTATTCAGTCAATCCCAGAAGTTAAGATCAATCTTAACTACTGGGAGTGACACTTGATCTAAAGCACTCCAGAAATTCAACTGCTGAGGCAATTCTGCACTTCTTCACCATATGCTAGAACATTAAGTCCAACACATATCTTCCATGGGGGTGCTGCACTTCAGTGATGGACCGAAATGGACCTTTGGATACGAGAATGCCTTAGAATGAAAAGTAGTATACCAATGGATTAAAATATTCATTCATTGGTTTCTACAAGTATTTTCTGGGGTGAAGCAGTGTACTGTTACCTTCATTTCCAGTGGCTGGCCCATCAGGCTTGGTAGCGCCGGTGCTCTTTTTCCGCCTGTGTTTCTTGCGGTTGGCATGTGGTGAAGGTGGAGGCTCCAGTTTAGGACTGGTTGTACTCGACACATTGGGGCTGGAGCTCAGGGAGTCCGCAGTTCCATTAGCTGATGAAAAGAAAAAAAAAAGAGATGATTTCACATCTGTACTGTACTACCCAATCATAAAACTCCAGATACCCATTCAGAAAATATAGAAATATACTGTAGTGCTTAAGAAAACAGTTATGTAATCAAATGAAGTGAAAAAAACTAAAGTACACAAAAAACAGAAAAATCTGAAACAATAAAAAGAGATTTACGTCCTATAATACTCATACCTGTAATAACATACATTTCCTATTGCAAAAAAGTACAAAAATCTTCATCCATTTTTCAAAAGCAGACTAAAAAGAATAATAAAGTATACAATGGTAATAATACACTAGGTATGAAATTCTAACTACTGATGTCTTGATGTTCAAAGTACATTGAAAGGGTCAGTTAAAATCAAATTACCATGACGAAACATCATGAGACACCAGAGATGTCAAATTACAAATTTCATTATTTATGTGTACAGCAGAGTGGTCTAAAGCAACTAAAACAACTACAGTCCCTTGTAAAAGTATTTAGAATCTTGAACAGTTTTCAATATTATGTTGCTTTAAAGCTTCCAGTCATGACACTTTGAGGTAGTGATTAATATTTGTTATATAGCATACACATCATTCTGTACACATTCAAACCAAGAAACACAATCGGAAATAGATAACTATGAAAGAAAAATGGAACAGTCATAATTGCTTAAGTATTCAAAACCTTTGCTGTGGCAAACCCAAATTAAGGTGCACATTATGACTTAACGAGCCACACAATTATCTAAATGGGTTTTGTCTGTATGCAATAACAGTAGTTCTCAAGATCTCAGAATTAAAACACCTGTCTTTGTGTGGTTTCTTGTTCAGGTAGTGAACTTCAAGCACAGTGTCAAACAACGAAGACTAACAAGATTTCAAAGCAAGTCAAGGATTGAGTTACTGAAATGCCAGATCAGTAAAAGGGTACAACAATTTTAAAAGTGTCTAAATATACATATTGGCATGGTCTACTCAATCATCCAGATATGGAAGATTTGTTGCACCATGACAGTGCGTAGATCAGGACATCTCTCCAAACTGAGCAGCCAGGCAAGGTGGTGAGGGATGCTACTGTGAGTCCAAGGTTAACTTTGAAGAGCTAAAGTGTAATGGCTGAGAAAATGTGCATCAGTAAACACATATTAAGAACACCTCACAAATATCAAGACCACCTCACAAATATCCAGAACACTTCATAAAACTATACTGTATGACTGAGAGCCAAGAATAAAACCATTACTGAAAATAAGTAATCTCACAGCCCACACTGGGATTTAGAAGAAAGTATCTTAAAATGTGGCAAAAGGTGTTTTGAGCAGAGGAGCACTAATTTGAATTATTTGGTGTAAATGTCTGGTACAGACCCCACACAGAATATCTCCCAGTTACCACCATCCCTACTGTCAAGCATGGTAGTGACAGTTATGGGGATGCTTCTCCTCAGCATTGAACCTGAAGTTTGTTCAAATAAAAGGGAAAATGGACAGAATAAAAATACAGGAAAATACTAGAGGAAAATAGTTTCAGTCTTTAAACCTGGGATGAAAAATCACCTTTCAGCAAGACAATGACCAAAAGAACAAGGCATTTCAGTGATGCTTTGGCCTTAGGAACAAGAAAATGAATATACTTTCGATCAAAGTCCTGACTTGGCCTATTGAGAATCTCTTCTTTTGAGAGCTTGTGTGAATGTGCCAAGACGAATGGATAAATATTGCACCAATCCGTTATGCAAAGTTGACAGAGACTTACCAAAAAAGACTTGCGCTATAACTACTGCCAAAGGTGTATTCACCAAGTGAGTTCACAGGTATGAATGTTTAATTTTTTTTTTACATTTTCTATAATTACTCTTAACATTAGAAGTCTTCAGTTTGAACATTCACATTCTGAATAAAATATCAAATTTTGCAATTTTAACCAAATGGGACGTTGTAAAAAGGGTCTGTAGTTCTGCAAGTCTTCATTGAAAATGTGCATTTCAAGAACATCTGTTTCAAAACAATTTGTGGCTAATTCTGTTTGTCATCTATCTATTATGCTCATATTACAGAACTAATTAAATGGTTTATCATACTTTACTTATTTCTTCTGCAGTGTTCTTTAATGGAAAATGGTTAGAACTCCACACTTTGCTTATGATAAATTGAGAAAAATCAGTACATACATGTTATTCATACTGTAATAACCACACAAAATCCTATAAAATATTTCAACAATGACAATTGTTAACATCAGGAACTTAGCACCATAAAAGTGTTCTACCAAATGTGACGAAAAAGGAAACAAGAGAATGACACACAATATAACATAATACCACAAGAATAAAAAAAAAATAGGAAGCAAACAATGGAAAAACTGCAAATGTGAGCTGAAGTCTTGCCCAGCATTTAGTAATAAATGGGTATTTTGGTAGCCAAGGGCGAAGCTTTCTATATAAGTGTCCATGAATGGCCGAGGCTAAATGCAGGTGATGCTTCTTGTAAGTGATTTTACAAATGTGATATTAACCTGCTCCTCGGTTGGGTAGGGGTGGGTATGCCTGGTCAGAGTCATCCTTCCTGGTGCCTGTTTTTGACAGCACCGAGGGAGCCATTACCTCCCATCACCCCCTCAGGACCGTCATTAGGTTTCCCAGACAGCCGGGGGCAGCAATGCCAAATGAGCGCACCCATATTGGCCTCAACAGACCCAGCATGACAGTGGCAGCATTTCATTGTTTAACATAAAAGGTTCATTGTAGTGTGTCAAACTACATTTATTTAATCTGGCCCTTGGTGAGGGCGAGGTACAAGATTTTGTGTGGCTTTGGAAAGGGGGTGGGGACATTCCATCCCCATAGTTGTTCATTTCATAATTACTGTGTTCGGTGCTATTAGCCAGTGTACAATATCAACACTAATTTGGCCATTACTTATTCTGACAGCAGAGCCAGTGTTATCTTAAGGGTTGCAGTGGGCACAGCGGGTAGCAGAAGATGTGCAGTTGACAGTCCCTCAACACCTCCGGCTAAAGGCCAGGTTCCTCGTTTGTTTTCAAACACAAACAGAAAAACTCAATAGTTCCTGTATCTTGGGAATTTTGATTCTGATACAATATACTCCACTTGCACTTACAGGTAATAACATGGCAGCTTGTTTTGTCTTAAACGTAACACTGGTCCTTGAACAATTTATGTCAAGTATTACATAAAAATGTTCCTTGTTTCTTTTGAAGAACACAGCCACAAGATGATTTAGGAGCACAAGTGAGTAATAAGTTAGCATCAGTAAAAGGCTGATTTGCAAAATCTGTGATTGTTGAAATTTTAAGATTATTTACAATTCTACTTTTGGCTTCAGCACAGTGGATAAGACACTTTCTACCAGGAATTCTGGTTCTGGTTTTTGAGATGGACTGTCCATCTCTGAAAACTGCTTCTGTATTCAAGTTAAACATTCCTTCTCATTATCCCATCAACTGTAGCTGTAAGAAATGAAAGAGTGAATAAAATAAGCATACGACTATTTTTACAAATATCTGAAGCTTCCTTTTTACAGTATATCAGGAGTTGGCTGAACAAAATTATTAAGAAAAGCATTAAACGTATGATTTTTCAAATCTTTTTATGAATAAAGTTTTACTTTTGTTTTTTTATATCTGGATGCACTTCATGAAGTGATATGGAAAGCAGGTAATGAGATGTTTAGACATGGTCTTTAAAGTTTACTGTTCTTACAATTATTCAGATACTGCACACTACTCAATAATAAATATACTGCTTAGGCCACCATTTGGAAGAGGTTTACTTCCAAGCTTCTTTTTTTTTTACTTCTCTATATCTTTTAAACACCTATTGGCAGTCTTCACTACATATATCTTAATTTTACTTCAAATGAAATTGAACAAAATACCCAATTGAATTGACCATCGGTTCTTAGACATTTGAACACAATATGCTAAAGTATACTTATGAGTTATGATAACACCCAATATTTTAATTCCTTATTAATAAAACAGAAAATAAAATGCACAGAGCTATAAGTTTAAAGCCTGGAAAGAATTCTGGTAACACCGGTTCAGCGCCCCTACGTAACATTAAGCGGGGTGTCTGGTTTAATTTGCCAGGGCCCCCACAGCCCCCCTAGAGAGAAGTCATTAGCTAACAGAGACAGCTGGGGGAGTGCAGGCCGAATGAGCCTCCTCCCCAGCGTCTGTCCTGTCTGAGGCCTGCAGCACTGCTCCTTATGGTTCCACAGAAAAAGATGGTTGTAGCATGTCAAACTACATTTATTTAATGTGGCTTCAGGTTAAAGGGGGGAAATTCCTGAGGGAGAGCTGTGTCATAATCACTTTTAATTATCAATTCTAGGCTTTAATGTTCCGGAAAAGGACTCTTGTGCCTTCCACCTGTACCTCAAGACCACACAGAAAGAAATAAAAGGACAAGGGAGGCACAAACAAGGAATGCTTCATGCATATATAAATTAAAAAGTATTTTAGATATTTTGCAATGATCCAGCTATTCATTGTTAAAAAAAATAAAAATAATAATACACTTCTCCCATTGGTGATAGTGTACAGTGACTAATGGTGAGAATCAAAATAAAAAACCAAACAAAATAATGTGGAGAAAATAATGTGTTATTCGAGCCAATTTATTTATTATCTTTTCTACACATAATTCATAAGACAGACTGTCCATATTGCCTACAGTGACAGGCTTTTCACCTGTTAAACCACTGCCTGGATAAATAATGTGACAATTATGTTGTGAATAACACAGTGACAGAAAATTAGCAGCATGCATAAAGCAACCAAAGCTCAGAACTTACAAAACTTTGGATGAAAGAGCCCAAATTTGACGAGGAAGATGATAGTAAAAGGAGCTGTGGGATGGCTGTTAATGTCAAGTTTACAATAAAATAAAGAAAGGTGAAAACAATCATCTAAATCACTTGTAACAAAGGTAACAGCATCTTCCCGGAACATGAAAAATGTGAGTGATGAAGTTTATTAATATCAATGTTCCAGAATTGTTTTATGGAGGAACATTTATGATATCACAACTATTCTCACATTTTATTAGATAAAAAATAGTAATGCAGTAGATTAGTGCTAATTCTCTGATAATAAAGTAGCATAGGTAATTTTAAGTTAAACTATATATCACTGTCCTAAATAAATGGAATTACTGAATTTATAATCCATAGACTACTGTACACTTTCTTTTACGTAAAAAAAATATTTCAGTTACACAAGACGTTTTAAAAATGAGAGGGGACTATTCAGTTCATCTTATTTAGTTTGGTTGCTAGTAGCTAACTGATGTGAGGATCTTATTTATCTATTTATGCAGAATTTTACCAAAGGCAAATAATGAAAAAAGGGTGCTTTGCATTCTGTTGTGTTAATTCAACTGCCATGCCAGTAAACCCTATTTATGAACTGGAAAAAAGCATAAGGCGTTAAGTCTTTACTGCTATGGTAAAACAGATGGAGTCGATATGAATTACTCCCCTGATGTACTGAATACAGGTATATGACCTAAATGCATTTATCTCAGAATTATTCAGTGCATTTAGTGTATGTTCAATATTTGCGTATTAAGTCAAACGTGTAAGTCAGTGGTTCTCAAACGTTTTGGACCAAGTACCACCCCTAATCCAACCAAAGCATCCAAGTACCACCTACAAGTCATCTTCTCATAGGAACACCTGAAATTCTCCAACAATGACCAACATGAGCGCGCGTGCTACACACACTCACACATACATATAATAAATATTATAATAATAAACTTAATTTGATATAGCGCCTTTAAAGGTGGCTTCTCAAAGTATTTTACAGAAAAAAACATTAACAACAACTAATAAAAAAGCACCATTTCAGTGAGAGGGGTGAGCCTGTTTAGTTGAGCAAAGCAGATGTGAATTAATTTTTCGAGCCTTGATACAATTAAAAACAGAGTCTAACAGATATTAAATAGTCAGGCATTTTCTTGACGGCAAAGGTCTCGCGGTGGATGTTGTAATGCGTACATTAATTTCTGGAGCAACCTATCTAATTCGTGCGACTACACCGTTATGTCGGCTTGTCATTGCTCTAGCACCGTCTGTACAAACTCAGACGCATTTTATCCAGTCGAGGCCATTCTCTTCGATAAATTCATTCAGAAGCTGAAATATGTGCTCTCCTGTAGTTCCTGTTGGTAGCGGTTTACAGAACAGAAAGTCTTCATGGGACATGCCCTCAGACTCGTATCTAACGTACTGTAAACGAGCAAATTGGCAAAATCGACTACAGACTCATCTAATTGCAGTGAAAAACATCTGCTCATCTTAACGCGCTCTATCAGTGTACTTTTGATATAATCCTTCATTTAAATAATTCTATGAATGACTGTGTCTTTCAGGGGGAGGGGGGCAGCAGGTCGAGCTGTTTAGCAGCTTTTTCTCTACACATAATACGTGCCAGCTCTTTTGCCAAGGTAAATAAGGTTCTTCAAAAATAGTGTAGCTTACCTGCTTTAGCAATCTGCAAGCTTGCATTTTTCCGCGTTTCCGTTTTTATTTCCGTATTTATTTAAAGTTTTTATTTCATGCGCATGGGAGCAAAACACAGAGACGCTCGGTGTATTTTTCTCAAATTAGAACAGTTCTTAAAGATTTTTCTGTTATCACGCTTTCGTGTGCTCACAAGATTACCTGCGTTCGTAGCACGTATTTCTATGCATTCCTGTATTTACAACGTTAGCATTGTTCCAAAATCCCGCACATTCTCCTTTCTCCTTATTTGCTGGAGATACAGTAGCTTTTTTTTAAATACAATTGGTCATTTGCATCCGTAGCACGCATTCCTATAGAGTGGTATAGAATTACAGAGTATCTCTTGTGTCCACTGAAGTATTAGCGCGCGCTGTATCATAGTACGTAGGCTGCGTATTCGATGCGTATTTAAATACAAAATATGAAAACCCGTCCCGATTTTTCAGCGCACACGACAGTTCCAGGGTCATTTGGCGTACCACTTGGCGGCACTCCACGTACCACTGCTGGTACATGTACCACAGTTTGAGAACCACTGGTGTAAGTTATTGATAAAGAGATTTATGCTTACTAACTCAGCCAAAAGTATAGGCAGCATTGTCATTAAAAGAAAGTGTACAATGTACAATAAGAAAGTGCACAAATCTATGATGAATATCTACAAGATGAAAATGAAAACAAGTTCAAGACAATGAAGAGCCAAAGTTCATTTTTTCAGATTTCACCAATAGCTGTGTTGATGTGATTGATTTAACAGAATGCAATCTGTGCTTGAAAGAGTTTTTGAATGTTAAGATGTAAGGTTGGTTTAATTAACAAATCAGAGAAAAATACAACACTGAAAAAGGTGTAATGTTTACATAATACAATAAATATTCACTACACAGTGCTCTATATAATCTAAAAGAGACATGTCTGGAGCCCAGCATTTCAATAGCCAACTAGCATGAATGCTGCCAACTTACATCTTCTTGCTTTTAGAAAGAAATGAAATCTTGGTCCTACGCAACTGCAAAATGAGCTTCTTTGTTACATTCCAGCTAGTACCTAATAAAATACTGTTTTGAGCCTGAGCCATTTAACACTGCTTTTTAATCAGCTCACTACATACTACACTGTATAGTGGAATAGGTATCTTGAGATCTTTGCCTTAGGCTGACCTGTGATTACATTACATTATAATACAGCAGGCTGATTAGAGTATAAACAGGTTTTGTGATGAAGAATGCTAACAAAGAGGGGGCTGTAACTTTAACACATCTCAGGCAGACAGATAAAGATATTCCACTTGGAGTAATTCAAGAGGCACCGGATGCAGAGCTGAATAATTCTGCGCCCTCGGCACTGTACCAAATTTATCCTCAATCAAATCCTTCATTACAATTAATAGCAAAATTAGAAACAATCACAGACTCCCCTTATTATCATCAATTAGAGCACGGTAATCAAGCCTTGATCCTGCGTTGCTGCTCTCTCACCACTAAATGTCAAATTTCATTAGAAACCAGCAACAAAATCAAAATCCCTGGCATTTAAACTGTGATACAGGATATAAAGCACCCTCTCCATTCATACCAAATGCACCATCAATGCCTGTAAATACAGAAATTAACGATTAATAAAATGTACAGCAAGAATTTATTTTATTCAAATTCACATTTTTTCAAATCCATGACAAACCCTGTGACATTGTTAAAATTGATAACATTCATTTTAAACATACTGTAAAATACCTTTCATATTAATAAAAAGCCCAACAATTTGGAGATGAGTGGAAAATGAAGAAACCAAATAAGAACAGAATTTCATTTCAAGAGAATGTCGTTTTGAAGTACTTGAGAACTTAGCCGAACTCAATTTCCTTTTGCTTCTGAGCTTCCGAATCTGCAATACAGCATCTTTTGTGTGGCATTCTTGCTGCTGACCCTTTTTAATTATTTTGTCCAAGATTAAAACTGGTTAAACTAAATCTGATGTATTTTTTCTCCATTTGAAACACACTGATTGATTTTTCTTCTTTCTTGGACCCATGTCATTTAAATTAAGTAGTGAAGATAGTCAGATAAAAAAATATTGAGAATATCAGAACATAAAAATGGTTACAAACAAGAGGAGTCTACCTGGCCCATCTAGTCCATTTGGTTTTTAGCATCTAATTGTTTAAAAAAGGAATGTAGAATCCTATCCAGTCACTTCTTGAATGAAGCTAGGAGTACCAGTATCAAGAACATGGCTGGGTAGCATGTTCTAGATTTCCATAGCCTTTTGTGTAAAAAAGTGCCTCACTTTCCCAGTTTCTCTTATGTTCTAATATACTCCAATGGGTCTACTATATTCCAATTGACTCCAGTGTAGGCCACTACAGTTGACCTAAAGGATGAATATTTTCACATCCCATCTGCCCAAGACACAGATAGTATATTTGATTTGTTTTCCAGGACAAGGCCTCTTCAGTTATACTGACCTACCAGAGAACATGTACACTCTTCCTCTTATTTTTTGGGTTTTCCAAGGGGATGGTAGCTGCCCTGAATTACCTAGAGGACACACTACTCTGTGAACTGTCCTGAGAGGTGGCTGCACTGCACACAACTTTAGTCACAGACCACTTAGTCAGCTCTGTCCCTTAAGGTATCTAGTGACAGACAAAGGAGATCACACTTCTAATTCTCTAGGAGTTTCATTCTTATCACATGGCTTTCATTTCAGTGTGGGAAGGAAAGAGACTCTTATGCTGCTGGACCCAATGGTGGCTACTGCTTCAGCCCTGCAGGTGCAGAAGGCTGCCTCAAATGTGTATCAGACACCGAAGGAGGGAGTGAAATGCTCTTAGGCTGGACAGTTTGGTCCTTAAAAAAATGGATATTTTGTGTACTGTATGTGGATGGTATTGCTTCTTTCAATCTTAGCTCGCCTTAGATAATGAGACAATTATACCATAGTAAAAGCAGTAAAAGATAAAAGTTATCTCGCATTATTCAAGAACATTATATTAAACCCAGGGTGTGACAGACACCACCAGATTTATATATATCTTATTATGAACCCCAAATGATGGTGGAAGCCCATAATCTTACTACGTCTTGTAAATTCTTCTAATGTGGTGTTGGATATTGTGAGTGATAGTCCTTGATTCAAACACTGGCTTAGGGGGATGTCCTACTCTGACAGCACTTTATAATAATAATAATAATAATAATAATAATAATAATAATAATAATAATAATAATTGCTTACACTTATATAGTGCTTTTTCTCCACTCAAAGAGCTTTACAGGTAATGCGGACTCCTCTCTACCACCACCAATGTGCAGCATCCACCTGGATAATGCGACGGCAGCCATAGTGCACCAGACACACTACACATCAGCTATTAGTGATTAGGGATTTAATCACTAATTAAATCCTTAATCACTAATAGGGATTATTAGGAGGCCATGATTGGCAAGGGCCAATGGGAAATTTGGCCTGGACACCGGGGTTACACCCATACTCTTTTCGAGGGATTTTTAATGACCACAGAGAGTCAGGACCTTGGTTTTTTCGTCTCATCTGAAGGATAGCACAGTGCTAAAGATGTTACAGTATAGTGTCCCCATCGAATATGTAAGTTATAATTACATCTTGTGGGATATGGCTTAGAATGCTCCCATTAAGAAGGAGCAATGTACTGTACCATAATATAAATACCAGCAATACACGCGGTCCTGTTGAGCTTTTAAAGAAGATAAATGTTAATACTCTTAGGAGTCTCAACTTAGGTTTGAAAGCATCAGAGATGTAGGACAGAGAAGGTCCATTATTCTAAAGTTTATGATGCTGTCACTGATGTAAGTGACTTAGTGTTACGGTGTGACAGGATACCATGCTGTTTCAACATCATGACAAAAAAATATCTAGAAAGTGAAGTAAACATCTTTTCTAAAGTGCATGTTAGCCATGAAAGCATAAGGTATACCTTTTTTTTTTAAATTCACAATTTTTCTACTCTGGTATGTTCCCATGATAAGACTGAAGTGAGTGCTTAACCTATGTTAAAAAATGGAACTGTTCCATGTTAAGGGTATTTGGTATGATTTCCTATAGTCAGGCAATTTTGCAGCTGCCTTTCATTCAAAATGCAGTGATGGTATTTCAGTATAATGTTGTGATGTAAACTGCTAATCCATTCTATTCATTTATTCAGATCTGCTTCATGAAATTTATAAAAAATGTAAGCAAGGTTTTAAAAGCATACATTTCACATGCAGGTAACATTTACTTGTTCATACTGGGTCCAATTAAATATAATCCAATAAAGAAAACAGTACTAAAACTCATACAACCACAACCCCCAACAAATTATCACTGTATCTGTGATTTCTTACATCTGATACAGAGATGCATATTTTTATAGTTTATAAATTCAGTATTATAAACCACAAACTCCTTCTTCTTCTTTACCTAAATAAACAAGCTAATTTACTGTTCTTTTCCAGTTTTCCCACCAAGAGAGCAACCAATTTACTACTGAATTGTGTTAGAAAAAGATAACATAACTTTGGATTTGCATATCCTGTTAATATGAACTGGTAAACAGATGATGCTTTTCACCATGACTCCCATTACTAGCATAAGAGTGATGAGGGCAACACCACCTCTGCTGATACACATACTGCCAGGGCCAGTTTGAGAGTAGTGAGTCCTCATCTGTCCATAACAGAATTAGCATCTGTTGTAAGATGAATGGACCCCTCACAAGCAACACCGCAACGCTAAGACACCCTTACATGTCATTGCTGTGTGACAAGCTGATAATACCCTAGTCCATTAGCTTGTCTAAATTGTGATTCTGTGCTTAGGGAATCCAGGTCATAGCTCAGAAGTGAACCAGTGATGCCTACACTACAAGGACTTAACCTGAGTTACAATTAAGTGCCTGTACTGGATGAATGGTTTAAGAGTATCAGATTTTTTTCTTAACTTCCGATTCTCCGCTTTCACACTTGCGATCTTAATGAATGAAAATCAGTTATTCTTTTGTCTGCTTGGGTCTTGGGTACAACCATAGTAATAGTCACTAAATCTTTTTGATACAGCAGCTATATAATGATTGAGAGACTTAAAAATAGTTTAATAAAAATAGTAAAAATAGTTTCATTCATATTATGAAGGAAGAAGCTACATCTTTAATGGGACAATAGGCAGAGTCAAGGTCTGGACTTGTAAACGGAAGTTTAAATCCCAATTGTAGCACTCTGTACCCCTGATCAAGGTACAGTATTTAAAAAAAATAGCTGATTGAATAGGTATAGATGTGTGTTGCAATAGTAGCAATAGAACAAACATTTTCTTTAAAACCTTGCATTTTAAAACACAAAATAAACAATTCCTCCTAAGTCCTCCAGCAAAAAGTCACTGCTGTGCAAAAAAAAGGAAGCGCTAGGATACATATCAGGGTGACTTACCTAGTAGTTAAAGACAAGTATACATACTGTATCAGGGGGTTAAACAGCTTACAAGAAGATCATACACGATACATGATACTCTTTACAGGAGAGTTAATTTGAAACCTTCTCTTAGTTGTCAAAAAAACACAACCACACAAGACATGACTTTAAGCGGAAGCAAACTGTAAGAAAAGATCACTCTGCAAAGTGGGGACCCTTGATTCGGTCTTCACAGGGCTGTTTTTCAAGTTCAGAAACCAGCCGTCTCACTTCAGGCTCCAGTCCTTTGTGGGCACTCACTTTTGTTCAGGCACGGGGAGCCATGGGCACATACCTACAGCGCTCTTACCCTGCGCAGACACGTATACCCACACCGCCACCCAAAAAGGAACCCAGCGAGAGTGCTAACTATCTGAGTAATTCTCTTTCAGTAGGGAGCTGATGGGAGTTGGGGAGGGGGGATGATGGAGCCGCTGCCTCAGCCTTCGTGAAATTGATAGTTTTTCACAGTTACAAATGAGAGCCTCTGTCGTCTGCGGAACTGCGGGCTGCGCGGTCGGACTCCGGCAATGATCATAAAGAGCACTCTTTAAACTGCGAAAGCCCCTGGGACCTAACGGGGAAGGGGGAGGGGGAGGGAGCACAGTGCTAATGAGAACTACAAGGGGGCAAACATGCATGGAAATGACTGTTATTCTGTTGATGTGCATTTAAGTGCTTTTTTACTGCCAACCACAAAGAGACTGAAATAACTGGTGATGAATGTCGCCAGAAAAGCATTTATTTTCCAATTCGGGGAGAAGTGGTCACGCTCTGCAAATGTATTATTTTAATTCACTCAACTGCACTGAAACGATGGAGGGAGAAGGGCAAAATGACTGTAGCGCAAATAACCTTTAATCTCAAATGGCAAACTATTCCCTTCCTTATGTGGTAATTGTGCATATCTAATAATAACAACCATCGTCATCTTCATCATAGTGGTCATAATAGCCGCTTCATCCTTGCCAGTGTAATATCCATTTCTAATTCTCTGATAAATCTATTTCTTATTTATTAGTAAAATAATATTACCGAGAGTTAATTTTATTTTACCTTCTTGTAAGGTAGCTTCTTAGATATTTTTAACCCTACAGAAATATACAAGTAATGTCATTCTGGTTTTAAACTTTTGAATGGCTGACTCCAGAGCAGGAAAGTCACTATGTCTGTAATTCCTCAGATATAAAATAGTGCAACTGCTGATGGCTCTTGAATTATACCAATGAACTGGTGGTTACAGTCACGATGTCTAGAAAAAGCTGCCTTATATCTAGAACTTTACATTTGCAGATGTAATCAAAGTTCTTTTTAGCATATATATTTTTTCCCAGTCTCTTAATTGCTGTAATGTCCTTGCTTCTAGTGAAGACTAGAAACAGTCAAAGGGCTCAATCTTGTGTCTCACACTGCTCAGATTATTGATAATCTTTCTAGTAGTGGGAAGCATCAACAAATAGTTTTGACAATTAAACAGATTATGAATAAAAAAGTTAAAGCACTCTCAAATTTATTTTAAAAGCTGAGAAAAAAAATCACACCTTGAAAGCACAAGTTTAAGAGGAGGAAAACTGAACAAAAAAGGGCACTGTAGGGAGGAGGTGATAAAGTCAATAAAAGATTAAAATAAAACTAAAATGCAATTGTCAGTGATAAAATTGTCTAAAAAGAGGAACACGAAAAACAAATAATAACGGAAATGAGGCATGAAGAGATGACTAAGGTGGCACTGATGGCAAACCCATATCTTACCAGCCCCGGTGCTGACACTGGTATTGATGACGGCCTCATTCCATTGGTCAGCACTAGACACAGAGAAAGAGCGCTGGTGCATTCCATCGGGCTTGGAGCTGAAGGCCACCAGGTTGATCCCACTGACTGAGCGCTCGGACTGCAGGGACCCGCTGCTGTTGGAGTGAGGGGCACCTGGGAGAAAGAGGAGAAACAAGAGTGACCAAGAGACAGATCTCTATTCCATTCACCCAGACTGAACATCTTGTTCTGAAAAACAAAACGCCTCCACGTCTTTTATAGAACGTTTCCATCAAAAACAGAAAAAAAATGACTCAAGTGAAAATGCATTCCTTTTTAAAGATAGTCTAACCTCCATGAAAACCTCCATTAAAAAGAAATATTAATTCACCACATACACAGCAATGTCATTGAACCATTTAAAAAAACAGTATATTTCCTGGGGAGAAGGGGATAGTTAAACTAAAATTAACCTTAAATTAATCTATTTTAAAATACGAATAAAATCTGCATCAAAAACCTGCATCACACTGTACCTTTCAAAACCAGTCTTGATTCATTAAATCATTAAACAATAAATAACATAACATTACAATGTGTAATATTTCCTCTGTTGCTCTGTTTGACTCATTTGGAAGTCATACTCAAACTAAACTAAACAGAAATGGCTCTAATCTCCAATTAATTATATTCCATGTTAAGGCAAATACAATAAAGCCTTTTGCGATTTATGTTTTAAATTGCAACCGTGATCATGTAAATGTAACTGCATTTGATAAAATCAATAGACAACATGAACAAAATAAGATGTTTCAATAGGCCTGCATATTATAAGGCAAGTCTCTGAATTGGTTTTAGTAAAAAACAAAATGAGCAGACACAGTACAAGATAAGCCTGATGGAGTAAACAAGCAAAACAAAGTGTATGCTGTATAGTGTGTGGCATATCCAAGTTGGGAGATGAAGTTGGCATTTTTAACTGTTGGATGGTTTTCATCAGTTCTGCATGGGCTCCCTCCCTCCCTGATCCTGCGTCTTTCTGTATTACAATGCTGCCACTGCCTTTTTCATGTTCATCTTCCCCACTACATGTGTAAACCCTTCCTCTGACTCTGTGTCTAATTAGCCCTTAATTAACAAGATACACTCCGAACGGTAATTATCTTGCCTCAGCCCTCTGACTGGCACATCCATCTCTCCCAGCATCTACTAACAGACTCGATGTTTCCCAATCAGCAGCGCCATGGACACTTTACACCCTGCTGCCTTCCCAACCCTTATTAATTCATTTAACGCACACGAAACCCCTCACTCCTCTTTCTGTGAAAAGAATTACAGTTCTCGAGAACATTTCCACCTTTATTCCATTATGATATGGAACGAACTGTACACAAAGCATATTCATCACAACAGACATACTTGATTCAGTACTCTGCTCCTTAGCAAAGAAGAAATGACAGTCCTCATTCCTGTTTCAATTTGAGAATATGCAGAAACAAGCCAGATTCTATGCTTCACTTCTTAACTGTGCATTAATTATGTATGAACAAATGAATCAAACTTTGAATCTCTTCACTAGGGCCTAAATTGATAAAAGGTCAGATCAATAGCAGGATCACTAATAGATAAAACAATTATATTGATTGTCCATTACATTATTTGGAAAATATATGATGGTATTAAGAATAATGTGTTAAAAAAGTCAATAGAAAATTATAAATGAGAATCATTATAATTGATGCAATGATCAATAATACAAGGTTATTATTAATTGGAAATTATTTGAAAACATGCACTTTAAATCTAACTAGGCTTAAAACTGACAGCATTTCACAGTAATCATCAATCCTTACAAATCAAGTAATCGTTTGCAATTATGAGACATGCAAGTCGATGATCACTTCCTTAGACATATACTGTAAGTCTTTTTGTTTTTGTAAATGCTCTTATGAGTTCACTATTTGCAGTATTCCCTAAAATTAAGGGTGTGACTCTACTGTTCCCAGTCTCTCTAATTACTCAGAGGGGTGCACTCATGATTCCTGGCTAAAACGGTAATATACCAAAATCATTTCTGATAATTAAACAACTGTTCTGGTCACATACAGACCTAATTTTATATCCCACCTACTATGTGTTATTTAGAAAACTGCAGGATATTCAGGGAATATGCTTATGTTTATAAACTTGATTTTTCATAAAGCAAAACCAAAAATATAACTGATGGCTTAAGTTGTTTTCCATATGTTTCACAATGACTTGTAAATTCCCAACAAAACTTGAATGCATCTAAATGTAAATTAAGCAGAGGCTGATCTTCCATAAGTGTACCTTAAAGATAAGAGTGTACCCATATCATTCTTTACTTTTTTAACAAAATATTCTAGGCATGGCCCTACTTCAACAGTTATTATCCAAAGGAAATCAATCTGATTGTTGCAGGTTAAGAAAGAATCGTCCCTCTTAATTATTAGTGAAAAATTTTAAACACTCTTCACATACTACAACAATAAATATAGCTACTACATGTAGAATATAGATTTACATATTTCGGCAAAAATATTAATGCCTAAAATAACATTACACTAGGTATTATATTATTAATACTTAAATGTAATGCTTAATTTAAAAAGATGCATATTGAAAGTATCATTTTAATATAACATATCAAAAAGACTTTTACTAGAATGTTAATCTCTTGTTCAAAAAGGCAGATATTCTCCTAGGGCATTATTATAATAGACCACTTTATAACAAAAGAGAGTAATTAACAGTAATTTCAGTTGGATGAAATCCAAGATTTAATAGTGTTTATTTAGGTATTAATTGTAGCACTGTTTCGTTACTGTATTTTATCTATCTAGCTCAATATAAAAGAAAAACCCATAGAAGCCATGTAAATTTAGCTTTCACCATCTTTGACAGAGGTATAAATAATAAAAAAAATAAAACATTAAAAATGAAATTATTTTCATGGTGGGGACAACCCAATTAAAATACATTGTTGTGCAACCAGACATTTGCCCAAGTAAAAAAAAAAAAACATTTTCATTTGAATTAGTTACTGTATACATATTGTCTTTATCAGTGTATACTGTACTTTATCTGAAATGGCATTCACTCTTGTTAAGATAATGCTTCCTACCCATTACCACGAGTAATAAGTGTATCAAATTCGAGTAATTATGTCTAATTAGTATCAGTAATTATCCTGTTGGGCCAGAGAAAATTAATCTTTCGATTCCCATCGGGGGACTTGCTCTAAAACAGTGAGGGAGGCAGACGTGCCAGGCTGCCACGCTGGGAAAGCTTTCTGTAAATCAACGCTCCCGAATCAGAGCTCACCGCTATAGCCCCACACTCACACGCAGGGGGAGCAGCTCACTTTCTCTGGCAGAAAGAATGGCATCCAATACAAGTCTTAAAGTTTGAAGAAAGAAAATAACTTGAAGGATCCAGCAGTGACGGTTGTGTCACTATTAATTATTATCCATCATTTTAAATACCCAGTAAACCCTTAAACCAAAAGACAAAACAAAGCACATTTTCACTGCTGTGTTATTCAATAACTGCTCATTCAACTGTACCTCTTTAGGTAAAATGCAGAATTACTGACCATATTCAAGTGAAATCTAAACTGCTCTGTAGTAAATAATATATAATTTTAACTAAAATAAATGTTCATAAGGCGACTGGACCCTTCAGCAAACTATTGTCCAGACAAGCAGGATGGGCCCAATTTTCTTGTTACCTGCCCATTAAATCCCTAGATGTATCCTTCAGTAATAAAAACAAAAATCTTAATTTGATATAACAGACAATCCTAACCATGACATGAAAACCACCTCACACACAGTTCTCTCCCCCAGACACCACTACAAATGAGAAGGATCAAACTTTAGGCATTTAAACAAATGTTAAAAAAACAACAAATTTTGCTCTTAAAATTAGAATTAAACAC
The DNA here is from genome assembly GCF_040954835.1 of Lepisosteus oculatus. Lineage (NCBI taxonomy): Eukaryota > Metazoa > Chordata > Actinopteri > Semionotiformes > Lepisosteidae > Lepisosteus > Lepisosteus oculatus. The sequence continues at coordinate 31,439,068 of NC_090701.1, forward strand.
GGTTCATTAGTAACAATAAGGATGAAGAGAAACTCTTAATAAGGATTAAGAAACCTGACATTTCTTGACAAACTGTTTTTTTCCACAAGTTTGACTGTCATGAATGACAGCCCACTTTGCGCAACGGTTATTATCTGATCAATCTGAATATATAAATTAGTTTGTTTCTTTTTGAATCCCAGAAAGACAACATCAAAACTGGATGGTGTATTCCCAATGCTTTGAGCAAATAATATAATACTTATCTTCAGGCCTAAACTTTTTTTTTTCTTTGGGCCTGCTTTATCTTGAAACCGATACTTAAGTTGACTACCAGTACTTTCTTAGATTTTGAACTCTTAAGAATTATTAGTACTGAAGGGACATGCATTTAACCTGCCTGCAATTGTAATTAATGTCAGAATTATGGCCATTCTTAATTTAATGTTCTGAATAAAATTGTATAGGATGCTGTAATTAAGGTTTATCTCATAGATTGTACATTTTAAACATTACTACTGTTACATATTTCTAATTCCAACCTATCTCTTCTTTAGTCAAATCCCTCTTTGATTTCACCGTTTCCAGTGTTTAAGTTACAGTAAAGCTTTATTTGTACTAGAAATTGGCTACACTATTTTTGGATTATTATTTAAATAAATCAGCTATTTAAAAGATAATACTTTATTTTTATCCTGAAAGTGTACTATATGTTACTGGAGAAAACAAATGCAAAATTAATTTGATAATTCTGGCAATGTTACGTGGAGTATTTATATCAAAATTAAAAGTGCTGGATCTGGTTGGTAAAATTTTGGATGTGCTGAGAAATTGGTCCTTATTTAATGTCGTAAAAAATAAACAATATAAAATATTTTAATAATTAGATGCCACATGGGGTTTCACTAACCCCAATATGAAATTACCGGAATGTAGTGACACTATCCTTTTTACCATTCTTTACATACCAAACTACAGACAGAAAGGTAGATGTTTTGGACCCAGATGTACAGTATCACATTTTCTTTTAGTTAAGGGTGCCATTTTATTGCTTAATTATTGAACTGACTCTCTAACAACCTCAGAGATATGGTGAGCTTTCCAATGGACTAATGTTTCCAGTGAACCAATTTTTACTGGCAAACTGGTTGCCTTACTAGGGCAGAAAAGTTCTCATGCAGCTTGCTTTACCAATCATTAGATCTTTTACGATGGAAAGATCGGAAAACAAAGGTTTTTTTAAACAACAAAATAAATGATGGCATACTGTAAAAATAATCCAACACTAATTGCTAACAGCAGCTCATTATGAACTTTTATTCCATTAAGCATTGACCTTGAGAAATATGAATGTGCCATCATTTTCAAGTGTACACTTATTTACTCTGTACAATACTGTAAACAACCTACATTAAGACTTCTTACAACAAACTACTACATGTACAATTTTTATTTCATACACTGAGAACAGTATCTTCTTTTTAGTTATAATAGTGTTTTGACTTGCCTTATCATATGCTGGAGAAATCATTAGCTATTAGCAACAATCTTTTACTCTACCGATAATACATTTAATTTTCGACAAGGTGCATTGAAAGTCAATAACTGAGCAAAAAATGTAGTGTTTTGTCTTTGTTTTAACATATAGCTACAAATTAAAACTAAGATGCAATAAAAATCCCAAGTTTTGGAGATATATTATTGCTGTTTTTCATCATTCATTCAACCTGCTCCAATAAGTCATCAAATCTGGGGAGGGTCACATTTAAACTTTTTAAGACAAAATGCCCTAGCAATAGTTCTCTTGCAAACAAGACTAGAAACCATTTTTAAAAAAGGCAGTCTGAAGTCATTCATAATAAACTTTCAACAGGAAAATAAATTAAAAGGCAATAGCACCAATTTTTATATTACCAAAGTGACATTTTTGAAAGCTATTTCACAGAACTGTGCAACTGTGAAGGAGTTCAAAATACAGCAATCATCACAAATTTCCCCCTGTTTGCAAATCATTAAAGCAGAGACTCTGGTGTCAAAAAAATAATGTAATTCATTTTTTATACAAATGTTAAAAATGTACAGTCGTTTGGAAAGCACTGGAACTGAGGAGTAAACTAGACAGCACTTCTTCCGCAATGCAGAGAGAGAGGCAACATGCACACAACATTCAGAGGAACACACTTGATCAGGAAGGGAAGGATGGGAATCACCATGAAAACTCCATGATAAATGCAGTTCTTGTTCTCATAATGGGAACAAAATGCTCATTTCTAACATTTAATGAACACCATTAAAATGGAACAGCAGCAAATTTGTTTAACAGTGGGGTTGCTTCATTAATACATATATTTGTTTAGATATGTAAAATATACCTCATATAGCTTGTGCTCTTTTGTCATTCAATTTTCCAGGTTTAAAAGTATTTTTGAATCTTTGAATTGTTTTTAAAAGAGGTTAAAAACAAGAATCTCAGAGATATTACCATGCTTCAAAGTCCCTCACATATTGACAAAACAATGATTAATCCTGCAATTCCTCACACCTTCAGGTGTACAATGTGGACCCACAACCAGTCAGGAACAAAGAATCTCAAGTGCCTAGTGGTGGAATCAGTAAATGATGAAAAAGAAAGTGCAAAGTGAATGACGTGGGAACTAACAGCAAGTTGGCTCCATTTACTCTGTACAGTATGTGTATAGAAGGTGTATACTGTTAACGGAGCAATGTAAGGGAGTAAAGGCCTCGATGTATTTGATTAGGGATGTATTTGCTTTTCATTTATATTTCAAACTGCAAGCAATGCACACATCGGTTGCTGACTTTCTTTGCTAAAAAGGTATTGCAAATCTTGCATTTGGAATGCCATTTATCAAGTCTCGAACCTCTTCATTAGTTTACATTTGTAAAGAATGCGTCAAGCAACATGGCATGCCAACACTTTATGAATTTGACACTTTTTCTTTGTATACTTCTTTCTGGTTGGCTTACATAAAACAGAATAATTAATGAAAGTAGCTTTTATTCAGCAGTGAATACAAATGTGATGACAGTGTCACATATAAGATTATTTAAACTTCTCTGAACGATGCCCATGGTAGATAATGCATTGCATCAACATCACTTACATCACTGAAAATAAAACCAGATTCGTCACTGTTAATAAAGCCACATGCAAATCTTATTCAAAGCAACCAATAATAGACATTGAGCCCATGCCTGGCGTCAAGTTCAAGATGGTGATGATCACAGCACAGCACAGAGCTGCAGAGCCATATTGTAGAGATTGAGCCTTGCTCAATGGGTTTAGAAGGGGACTGAACGGTGGACCTTGGACAAGTGCCACACACTGACCTCCAGAACCATATAGTTCCTGAAGCTATAAGATAGAAGATCACTTTAATGGCCATATACAATTCTTTGTATATGCATTGGGAATTTGTCTTTTTCGCATACCCCAACTTGCTCTCCCTGAGACCCACAGGCACACAGACAGGGAGAGAAGCTTGGGGTCAGAGTGCAAGGTCAGCCATTTATACAGTGCCCCTGGAGCAGCTGGGGTTAAGGGCCTTGCTCAGGTGCCCAACAGAGTAGGATTCTTCTGCCAACCACAGGATTTGAACTGGCAACCTTTCCATCTTTATTACTGAATGATAAAGATGTGGGTAACAATGTATAATAAAAAACACATACATGTCATACATGTAGAGCTGCAAGATTAAAGGATGATAAGTCTTCCCCTCTGGCTTGGCCTTTTCAAAAGGCAGGTTGTAATCGATGATGAATCTCTCCCTGCCTCCATTTTTTAATGCTTAAATATTTTGTACATTTCCAGTGAAAAATAAGCAAAAGCTCAAAAAGTGTTTCAAATAACTAGCAACATGCAGCATAGCATCCTTCTCCTTCGGCAGGAGGAAAAAAAAACTGCCCTGACTGCTTTTGATATTCCACAATCATCTCAGATCGTAATTGTCAAATTTGATGCTAATGATTAATGAATTAAACATGGATCCATCAATTAGTCCTCAGAGAATAATTCTGCATAAAAGAGCAGATAATGTAATTACAGTAAGTGAAATAATCAGATGTTAACATCAGTGTACCGCTGTCTGACTTTATCATCTTTTACATGCCACTTTTATCAATTGAACGGATGTGCAGAGTGCTTATGAAGTCGGCATGCACAATTTAATACTGCTGGGCTAGGCAGCAACAGAGCGCAAAAGGTTTCCTGTTTTTTTATGAGACACAATTGTGTAGGTTGTTTATATTAATCTAATGCACTCCAGGATTGTACACATTGATACATTAACACACTTGTGCAATTGTGTTTTACATAAAACAGCAATAGGATACAAAGAGCTCCTCAAAGCAAAAGAAAGTGCCATGAATGCAAGACACTTTTTTTTCTAAATATTCTAGTAAGCGGTCTTTTAACACTCTATGTTAAAAGCATACGGTGAAGTATTGCAGATTTTGCAATTGTCATAATATACACCATGTAACATATGTTTAAGGTTTGTAGAACGGATTGTTTTATCTGCTTAGCAGAAAAGCATTAGTGAACAAAATAAACATTTTAACACAAATAAAAACATATACAGCACGTCTGCTTTCTCCTAAAGATTTAAAATCTGTCTACAGAAATTGGGATTAAAAAAATGTGAAAAAAATCTGTATTAGGGAATGATTTCTACCATTTTTAATAATTATATTAGAAGGGGGCTCTTGCTCAAACACTTAAAATTGAAACCTAAAAACTATATTTTAAATGAAATATATTTTAAAAATCCAAAACTGTTTCAGGATATCCGTTTCTCACATTTAATTTTAAAACTTTAAAACACATCAAGAAATAGGAGAAACAAGTGACTGTTTCTTACATTCTTCTGAGGAAAATGAACAATCTCTCTTAAACCTTCTTATAAGGACGATGGCACGGAATGCCAAAACCCACAGAAAATAAGCATCTTCAACATGCTTGCAAAAAGGGACAAAAAGCAACTTCTCCCCCACCACTAGGTTTTCTACCTCCAAACCAACAACCATTTCAAAAACCTCTAGGCATGGCAATAAACATTAGTAGCTGGAGCAAAACATAAATAATATACAACAAAAGAGAAGTATTAAAAAAACGGCACAAATATACAAGCCCTGCACAAATGTGGGTTTTTTTGTATCTGGAAGAACAGAAAAAAAGCTCTTCTGGAGGCTCAGCAGAGGCAGCAAGGGGGACAGGAGATTTTTTCGTCAGGAGTTGATGAGGCGTGACGCTGCCTGACCCCTCCATCGAGTTGTTGCTATTATGTACAAGTGGGGGGATAATGAAGCATTAATGCTAATGTGGTGCTCACATCATCGGAGGCTGCGGCGTGTAATCCGCGACCCCAGTGCCACCGGGAGTCTGCGAGACTCTATAAAACACATCAGGTCGTTCTGCTGAAGAGTCACGAGCTGTGTAATAATATAGAGAGCTCAGCCAGTGCAAGGTCAGGCTTTACCACCAAAGCAAAGCGTTTTACAGTACAGGGCAAAGAACCCCAAGTCACTTCAAGCAACTGGAGCTCAAAGCCTCTCTCATGTGCCGCTGATCAAAACTGATGGGGGTCATTAATACTTTGATATAATGTATCTGTCATCAGTGACACAACTGAATGCACGTTAACAGGATAATAATATTTAAAATCTGCCAGGAAAGACTTGTCAGAAGAATTAAATAAGGACTCCGACAGACGTGCACTGTCTTACACACACACACATTCACCCTCAGACACACCGTCTCTCTCTCTCGCTACTTTTTCTTCTCTTGCTCATGGAAAGCTTTTTAGATCTTGGGAGCCAATGAATGAAGACAGGGCCACTCTTCTCACATGAATGAAAAATTGCCCTTTGTTCATTTCATCAGTTGCATGCCTAATGAAATCAAAATCCAATTGCATAATTTAGTAAGTGCAGGCTCTCCACTCAAAGCAGACACATAGTGATTTGTGACCTTTTACCATATTGTGAGATTAACACCTTCATTTGTTCTATTCAAACACAGTTAAAATATTACAAATGCAATGTCTAAAAGTGCTCCTTCTAAGAAAAACAGTTTTGGATTTTAAGTTAAATCTTTTATAAAATTATTCAGTTTCTGCTCTAATACTGCACTTAATAATATATCTCTCCATTGGCTCATTTTTATATGCGATACGAACAACTAAACATTAAGCACATTGCTCTATAGTAAAATGTACTTGGCTTATCATCATTTTGATCAAGTAAATGGAAACGTGAATTACAAAATTGAACTTAAATTACTTAAATTGCACTGAATTCAGAAAACAAATACCAGGGTTTACATACAGAGAATGACAGGCATAAATTTTCCCCTGTAAATCTAATTAAAAAGGTGCAAAAACATTTTAATAGGGCTTATTTCATTCCATCTCTACGCTATCAGTCGTTCTCAGCCCCAATCTCTCCTCTCTCTCTTTCTCCCCTGTGGTTTCCCACGCCTCTCCTACACAAACTCATGAAGGTTAATTGTTTATGGGCTTGAACACAATACCCATCCTCCAGTGTAACATTTTCATCTTATGCTTTCCTTTCAACTAATTAACCTTTGTGGGTCGTTCATGTTGGAATCTGTCCGTCGAACCGCAGCTCAGTCAGGGGAAAAGAGGCATGGGCTGTCAAGACATGATTCAGTACAGCGGGGCACCAACACCTCAACAAGTAATCAACATAGACCCAGCACAGCCTCCCCTCAGCTTGGACAGGCTTGTCCTTCTCACAAGAATTACCAGCAGTGAATCTAAGGGACTCTCACTACTTACCAAGTAAAGATTTAGAAATATTAGTTATACTGTATGAACACAAAAAATTCCACTGCTTTCAAAATGATTGATTTTAATAAAACAAGCTCTGAGCGTCACATTTCAATGAGTGAACGTTATAACTGAAACTTTCTTCCTTTGAAATACGTACTTACAAGTAAGGATAATTATTGTTGAAAGAACCAGCAAAGTCAATTTTAGCCCTTTTTGGTAGAATTACATTACGCGTTATCTGAAAAGAAAGTGTGCCACTTGTGAGGGCATTCATTTTTAAGGCCATAAGGCAAATACTATATATGGTTAATTTGTTGTAAAACCTGCATCATCAGACATCATCTTTGCATTATTTATCTTGAGGGGTAAAAATATCAGAAGCTTCCAAAATGAAGCTACATCAGTAAATAGTAATTAATCAGAGGGGAAGTTCTCCAGGATCCTCTATTAGTGGTCTAGGGAGGGAAAAGCACCCAAAGTCGGCTGTTGCAGTATGCTGAAAATGGAAACAACCCAATAACATAAAATGCAAATGTCTACAGAGGACACAGATAAAGTTATATACTGTAGCTACTATACAGTAGAGGTCCTGTACGTACAGTAGTTATCTTTTATAAAGAGGCTGTAATCTACTGTATGTGTAAGGTGCTCAGCAAAAATATGAATACTGAAAAATGAATTTTGTATGTGGAAAAGAGAAAACAATAAAATTAAAAAGAGCCTGGTAAGGAAAATTTCATAGCAAATTAAATTAATTTTATGTCAATGTTGAGAAGAAGAATGTGCAATGTATATATTCTTAGTTCTATAAATGGCTGATTTGGGTATTACCCTATACTATTCATCGTGTACACTAATTTCCCACATGGTATAAATCCAGAAATGCACACATTTACACAGGAACCAATTTAAAGAGATAGCGCTGATAATACCCATATTTGTGTTTAATTTATTTTTTTTTCTATAAAGTTTATGTCATTACCAAATACCAAGAAAAGGATTTGAGAAATAGATTGTTGGATATTTGTTCGTCTTGCTCCCTGGTCAAGCTGGCAATTGAGTAACAAATGAAATAGAAATTAGCATGAATGATCAAATCAATGACATTTACACTGCATAAACCAATGCAAACTGTGATCATTGTGGTGGGTTTCTGTTGTCTGTTGCAGTGTTTGTGTTCATGTTCCACATACCTCCAGCATACTGCTGCAGCTGCTTCCATCTCTCTAAACTTGGTCACTGCTCAATGGTCATTCTGACGTAGGCTCCTAAATCCCAGGTCTCCTCCACCTCCTCACCTAATTCTTAATTACTCTTAATTACTCATCCTCTAATGCCAACGATCGTTCCCCACCCCTCTCCACCGCCCTCAGCAGCAATGCTCCTTTTTCCAGCTCCCCAGCTAGCTGGGAGCTTTGCTATTTATATGCCTTTCTTGAAGGGCACAAGTACTACAATGTACAGGCCCCTTACTCTGTTTTCCTTTCTGCATTAATCTTATTCCTTTAGTAAGAAAGTAATGAACCATGGTATTAAAAAAAATGGACAAATTGCATTGCAAAAAATTGAGTTTTATTAAAAAAAAGCATACCACTGTTTAGATTGAAGATTTCATTTAAATAACAGAAAATGTGTAAAGAAGTTAAATAGCTATTTTCTATATTTATGAAGATGAATGTGAAATCATTAGTTTGGGGATGCGGCTTATTTTACCATCTTTATGACTAAGGGACCAAAAAGTTTTAAAAAAAGGAGATTTAATGTTTTAGAATCATTGTAGGAGTTCTTTGTTTAATCCAACTTTAGGGGCATATATTAAGATAATTAAAACAGACAGCTTACAGATGAGAAGAGGCCTAACGTCTATCTTGCTCATCCAGCTTTTAGTAATTTAATGATCCAAGAACCCCATCAAGAGTTTGTCAATTCTCCAAGTGACTCAGCTTCCACAAACAGTACACTGTTTGTTTCATACACCTAAAGCCTTCTGTACGATCTGTAGTTTGTAGTCCTGGTATTAGCTGCTCCTAATTTTAGTGGATTCCCTTAAATTCAGTCCTGTTTGATGACTCTAAAGCAGAATTTTTATTAGATTCTTTCAGAAATATCACTACCGGTTTGATAACTACCCACATTGACATTTTTTAGACGATTCAATTTACAAATCTTTTTGACTATTTTATACATCTGCACTATTTTTTGATAGGGTTGCACTTGTACATAATGCGTTCTTAGCTTAACCTGAAAATATTTTAAATCAATTATTCAAACACTCTGTAGCATTCTTATCCTCTCTTGCTGATGAATCCACAATTGAAGAATCAAAAACATCTTGATCATTTTTGAAGGCAGTTGCTATAGTTATGCCAACTTTTATCTTACTGTATTTTACTCCAATCCTATTACAACACTTATTTTATTGTTGCTTGTTATACTAAACCAGTGACATACAGTGTGTTAAACCAAAATTCTTTTGATCTCTTCTTCTCATGTTGCATTAGCTGCCCCTCAACTTTTCATCATCAAACTATTTGAAAAACTCCCAAATGATGCTGGAACCTAGCAGTACTACACCAGATTATAAAAAGGTTTGGATCCCCATGGTACTGTATGCCAGTGACAGCCTCATTCAAAGTCACTTCACATTCATATGCTCTCAATATTCTGTGTAAAGTATAAACTTTTTTAAATTCACTGCCCCAAGATTTTTGGCATCTTAGACCAATTATTTAGATAATTATTTAGACCTTTTCTTTATGGGAAACTAAAATGAGAAATGGTAACCATGTGCTTTGTTCCAAATCAAACATCACATACTGTACAATGTCTTGTAGAAACACTCTGACTGTACTCTGAATGTTCTGAGTCTATGCACCCACCCCTGGTTTTTGAGGAAAAGTGTTGAAAAGGCTGGCTCTTACCAGTGGTGCCAGTGGCCAGCTGCAGGTTGCTGCGGTCCTTGGTCAATCCATTGGTTTTGGGGCTGGCTGTTGGGGCTGTGGTGGCCACAGCTCGTGGAGGCCTCTTCCCAGGTACCTTCACAGTGGTCCTCAGCAGGTCAATCTCTTTCCCATGGACGTTCTGCATGTAGTCCTGGAATTAGACACATAAAGGCCCAGATTATATTAAAAATCATGTGTAGAACAAAAAAAGTGTATCCCTTATTTGCTGTAACAAACCTCCATAAGAGAGGAAAGTTCTACTTTGAGAGGTAAAACAACTCTCCCACAGCTGGCAAACACCCTTTTATGGTAGTTGGTAAACAAAACTGCCAAAGGCAGGAAAGCGGTTTTGAGAAAACTGTACTTGTATCATAGAAATCAAAACATATCAAGCTAATATAGAGTTATTCATAGGCTTTGCAGAAATTTATGTACAATATAAGCTATGAAAGCACAGGCTTTCTTTTTTAGAAGACCTTCAATACTTTAAACACTTTAAAGAAGTGTTCCAATACACATAAATGCATACCAAGAATGAAAAAAAAAACAGACTGAAAAGCCATGAATTTGTTTTTAATGAGAAATAAACAAGCTTTATTTCTGTAACATCAAACTTCTTAACACTTATAAAATCTGCAGCCCACCTTTTCTGAGATGTCAATAATGTTAATACCAATACCTTAACTTTATTTCTGAAGCTGCTGGATAAAGAATTACAAAGTGCTAGCGCAACAGATTGAATAACAGAAACGAAAGCAATGCCACTGAAGGAGGAATTGAATTCAGCCTCTCTCTTTAAACGGCTGAAATGCCTGAACCTGGCATTAAGGGTTTCAGATAACTCACAAATCAGATTCCCTTGTGTTAGAAGTACACATCTTTACATCTGTTACTTTGAATACTAAGCTATTGCATACAGTAGTAGTACCTCTCATCTAAGTAGCTCCTTGCAAACATTAAACCTCTTCATAGAAAAAAATATATTTTTGCAATGTTCCGAACTTCCTGATATTTACACTAATATAATAATAATTCAAACATCACCAACAACTTCATTAAATTTTAAATAATTCCATACCAAAGGAAAAAAAACAGGAGAGAAGACACACATCAGTAGACCTAAGGTGTCCACACCAAAGACTAGCCAAGAAAGAGACGGACACAGTATTTAACCTTTCACAGTCCAAGTTCACGGAAGATGCAGAGAAATTGCTTAATGGTTCTGAATAGTTTCAGTTACTTAAATCTGGTGATTTGAGCAGAGCTAAGGGGGAAAAAAAGTAATTCCGCTGCTTTGAATAAGTAAATAAATAAAAAACAAAATCCCTGCAATCAGCAGAAATGCAAAGATCGCCTATTGAATCAGGCGCCAGCTCCACTCCTTTTATTACACGCCATAAAGCACTAATTTCTTCACAAGCCTCCTCGCTAATTACCCAGTGAGCGCTCTCATTTTATTTTATTACTGGAATTAACAGCGAGTTCAAAGCGTGGAAAGCTATTAAGATGTGTGATTAAGCCACATTCAATTAGTTTCTACAAACAATTTAATTGATGTTGCAGATAGAATTAACAGAAGGTGATTGTGTGGATGGCTCTGCTGGCTGGGAAATGAAAGGGAATCTCTCTCTCTGTTTCTCTCTCTCTCTGTTTGGAATAGGCGCTGACAGATAGCGGCAGCCAGTGGACTTGTAAGAGCATCACTGAATCAGGCAGCCATCCTGCGGCACCTCCACTGAGCAGAAACAAACACACATTCCAGACACGAGTGAGGCACGAACAACACAAGCCCTCCTGGAAGCAAACAATTCTTTGAACAGTGTGCTGTGGATTTCTGTGCATGATACTGGTAATAACAGAAAGCACATATAACTCATTGCATACAGTATATTTTATAGATGGTTCCAGGAGCATCACAGGTTACATCGCACACAATAATGCCATGATGCAACTAACTGCCGGAAGCAGGTGTAAAGCTTAAGAGCTCTTTACAAGGATAAAATAAAATTTAGCAGTACAGATGTTTATAATTGTACAATTTTGTGAACAAATCACTATAGAAAAATAAAACATTCACGGGATCTGTTATTAGCTTCTTCATTGTGATATTACTGATGTCAAGTAATTGGGTTTCTCCCAGCAGTAAACTATACATGGTATAGTAACTGAAATGGTATATGTACTCCCTTCCACGTGACTCTCTCCACTGTCCTCAGCTGATTATGATTTATTTACTACAGTATGTGTTCCCAATGTCTGTTTCCAGCTTTCTCTGTGGGTGACTGGGACTTTGTTTTACTATGCCCCAAAGCTGTTATCCCAAAAGATATCAGGGACTGAGCCACATTGAGTGTTTTCAAGTCAACCTAAAAATCTAAAAAAACATTTTTAGAAAGTTTTTTTTAGGAATGGTTTGTCATGTATGTCTGCTTTGGTTATTTTGGCTAAGATGCGTATAATGTATTGTAAAGTGCTTTGAGAAGAAAGGTGACATGTTAAATCTTATTATTCTGACAGGTTATTTTTAAAATAAAGTTTTGGGGTAGATTTATGACTGAAATGATCAAAAATACACATACACTTTCTCTAGTCTTAAGCCTCTTCACAAGTCACAGAATAAACTGTTACAATGGACCATTGCAAATCTTGTCATTCATTTTTAAAGAATCTTGCAAGTTGCCTAAATTTGTAAAAAAAAACATTTCAATCAGTAGGGACTTGCAGTGTTGAAGGCAAAGCTGGACAAAAACTGGGTACTATTGGTACCATAAACCATTTTTTTCCCTCTGTTGTTCATGCTGTTTAATTGCCACAGAAATGTGGAATCCAGGCACATTTAACCAGAATGTAAAAAGTAGATTGGATTACATTTAACAGCCTACATTTAAAATCTTGTGGTTATTCATTAATGAAGGTGAAGATTTATCTTGCTTTCACTTAAGAAGAACAAAAATGATTAAGTCATCTTTGGGCTGTATCACTTTAAAACATAAAATTACAATAAAATAAATCATTGGTGTAGAACCAGAACTTAATGTGAGGTTGACTCAGGTTAAAGATAACATTATTCTTGGATGTTTAATACTGTATATGTTAGATCTTCACAGATTCCTTAGCTCTTGATTTAAGAGTCATTTATCTTACCTAAATAAAAGCAGAAGAAAAGAAATGCAAAATGGCCCAATGAAAATGTTTTCTAAGATATGATTCAAATACTCTGTGGTAATTTGTGATCAAAAGAAATGATTCCAGGATAGAGAGTGGAGAAAAAACAGAAAAATTAGAGAAAGTTCTTGTCTTTAGATTAAAAACAAATGCTTACAGGAAAGGGTTTTTGTCAAAGTTTTAAAAATACACATTACGTGAAAGGTTAGAATATTTATTTTTGTTTAATTTGTTTTACCGTCTTTTAATAATAAAAAATGAAGCAATAAAATAATCTGAAGGAAAAAGAGAGGGAGAGCATCAGACTGTGTGCGGAGAGCTTGTGTCAGGCAGGGTGCTGCCTGTCTGTTGTGAAGTGTTTAAGAGACATTAGCGCCACAGTGGGGACGTGACAGAGATGTATGTCCCAGGCAGGCCTGCATTTCAGCCGTGCGGCGAGCAGGATAATAAATACAAGCAGAAAACACGGTGTGGCACGGCAGGCATTGCAGCACCACATCTCCATTATGAAAGAGTGAGCATCCCACTGCCAGGCAAGAGGGCAGAGCTTTCCCCCTCCAGCCTCAACATTAAGGCAGTGGATTACACTTCCAGAAGAACACACTGCTTAGATATTTTATTATCGATTTTCAAATAAAACCGCCAAGCATATCATACCTCTGGACTCCTACAAGCACGATAACTACATATCCTGTAAATGTACCTCAGAAAGCCCACAAGGAATTATTGTTCCAGTTTATTGCTAAAGTGAAAAAAAAAAGTTATTTTAAACTTTTTTCAAGAAAACGTCAGCTTTATTACAAGTCTGTACTTCTCATGTTATTAACTCCATTAGCAATGTTAAGCACTTTTTGTTACCATCTACATTGAGTATCAGTCTGTTTCATACCTTGATGCTTTTACCACACTTACCTCACTGAGCAGGTTCTGAATACTCTTTAAAACAGGGATCTTCTGATTTGACTTATTGCTTTTGTTGTACATACAGTGTACACTCATTTGCTGTTTCTATCTGTGCCCATCACGGTTATGAATCTTAAATCGGTTTACAGATTAAAAAAAAACCTGACTGTCCCATTGGTTGCCCTTATTATCAATATATTTATATCTAAAAGGTTGATAGTACGCCCACAGAAAACACTCAATCCTTCACTGTTAATTAGAACACCATTTTGACCTCTCTATTTACCATTTAGTAAACACAAAACCAGTTTTTTTACCCTGTACAGATTACATCAGCTATGAGACATGCAGTATGGAACATTCCAGCTAGAAGGCTGGGGACACTCACATGTAAGCTGGGGTGGTAAGTCAGGACACCATTATCACACAGCGTTACATATTTCTTCTTCCACTCTTTGTTCAGAGACTTCCCACTCCTCTTTAGAAGAATCCCCTAAGAAACAGAGAGAGCAGATTGGATGAAAATTAATTTACCAGTTATGGAAGTAAATCGAAGCCAAATACCTAAATGCAGCATTATGGAATTATTGCCCTTGTAAACTTCCAAGTCAAACAGTAGGATTTGAGAAATAGGAACAAGTAATAGGTTTATTCCATGCTGAAAAGAGAAGGAAGGAAACACAACTTTTTGGCTATGGAGCCATCTTTGGGATTTGAGAAATAGTTAAGTAATCCTTCAGAGTTAGAACACTACAAACAAAATCCATTGTTACCCTTCCAGAATTCAATAAAACAAATGCAATGGATACTTCCTGAAAATTAGGTGTAAATTTGCCTTACCAAGTACCTAACTACTGGCGTTCACTCACTTTTACTAAATCATTAACCAAAAAATACAAAACATCCATCAAAATGATTTATTTCTAACTTCAGGCTCCTGTGGGTCAGCAGACTTACTCAAGGACAAAAAACAATAAAAATTATGATTAAATAGAAAAAGAAAAACTTTAAAAAATGATGGTACAAACTGAAGCAGAGACACTTTTCTAGTTTGTGTTCTGACTTCAAATTCAAATGCCAAAATAAATTTTTGGAAGGCAGCAACATGATGATATTGATGGAGTACTGTACTCACTGGGACATTTCTCCAGTCATTCCTAAATCTACCCTGATATAACAAATATCCATACATTTATGATTGCACTAAGAAAGTCTCCAGCAAAGACTGTTACATGAAATTTACAAGGAAAAAAAAACATTCTGGAACACATCTAATAGCATTAATGTGAGAAAGAGTACCAGAAATAGTTTGCCCTGTTGTTTGCTCATTCTAGAATACTTGTGTATGTGCAAATCATAATATAATATTAACCAATCAATATGATTACTAGTCGCAAATCAACTTCCAGTTGTGCAAGATAATTGACTTGTGCTGAACAATATATGTTTCTAAAGCAAATGGAAGACATACAGACCATCACGATTCAAAGTTTAAATTTAAGAAGCAACATGGCAGTTCATGAATAATAAAAGTAATATATTCTTTATATTTTATTTTTATAAATATATTATTTATTAAAAAAACATTTGAAATATTGTTGCATCTGATGTAGTTTGAACCATTGAGTTTCTTAATGCACAGAAATTCATTGACGGAGCATCAAAAGCATGTGTGAAAACAGCAAGGATAATCACCACTTAACTAGTTAATGGAAACATCAACTCCCTCTGTCCTGAACATCATCATTTATGTTACAAAAGACTTTATGCATTATTAACGATGACTTTTTCTTATCCAAAACAAGATTCAATAGCAAATAACCAGTTTTCTACAAAACGACTTAAATGGAAGCTAGATTTTCTTTTTCAAACACTGAAAAA
Source organism: Lepisosteus oculatus (assembly GCF_040954835.1). Classification (NCBI taxonomy): domain Eukaryota; kingdom Metazoa; phylum Chordata; class Actinopteri; order Semionotiformes; family Lepisosteidae; genus Lepisosteus; species Lepisosteus oculatus. The sequence continues at coordinate 31,454,750 of NC_090701.1, forward strand.
CCACTAACAAAAACCAACTGCTACACAATTTCCCTTAAAAAGCATATTAAGTTAATAAAATATATAAGAAAACAGTGATTTAATATCATGACAAGTATAATACTGAAAGACAGTCTATAACATGATCATGAATTATCTTCATTAAACACTGAATTTCTTCAGGTTTGTCTTTGCCAAAAGTTGAAACCTGCTGTCTGTAAATTCTAACATTAATTTTAATATGTTGAAAAAGTTGGATATATGTATTTCGTTTTTTACATAAAAGCATTCTGGAAAACTTGCACATTGGGAAACCAAAGTCAGTCTGTAACATGAATACAAGGTTATTCTTCAACACATCTTCTGCATTACTATATGCTGCACCTAATTATTCCCACTTGCTCCATAGTATTACCATAATGTTTCAAATTTCCCTTACTTTCTTTATCTAATACTCAAATTAATTTGGGTTGAAATTAGAGGGAAATTAAAAGGACTAGAACTGGAAGATTAAAATATTGTGGCAACAGTGAAGACCCCACAGTAAAACTGTGAAGCAGTACCTCGTGAAATTGTGCAGAAACCTGAGATCGCTCTCTGAGGGCTAATTGCTGGGGAAATTGTGTCTTTTCTTCACTTTCAGTGTCAGAATTTCAGCAGCAGACTTAATTGTGCAGTCGTGTATTGATTGAAAATTGCAAATGGTAATTTAAAAGTAATCTTGTGTCTCAGCAGGGTGCTTGTCTAATCTGGCCTGTGTGCTCTGGATGATGCCATATCTCCTTTAATTTTAAGACACCTCCACTTCGCATTTCTCAAGACCAGGAAACTTGCATGAAACAACTTTGACAAAATGAGATAAAAAAGTATACCTTAATTTATAATTTAACATACTGCACAAAAGCTCATTTAGATTTGTTCTAAAAAAAAAAACATTGTTCCTAAATAAAAAAAGGGAAAATGGAAGATTTTAAATTGTCTCCCATTTGCTGTATTCGTGAGATACTGACTTGCAGTTTTTCCATCAATACTGTATTAAGTTCCATATAATTTAAAAAATTCAGGTCAAATGACATTGTAGAGAACTCCACTTCCAACTGTTCACCAGTAGCTTTTTGCTCAAGATTTAGCAGTTCCCCTTAAAAAAATTACAACAGACATTCAAAATTAAGTACCAACTCTCAAAACTATCAACATACCAAATAATTAATAAAATCTTCTGTTGATGCCTAATTTTAGATTTCAATACAACCTTCAGTAGTATCTCAACAGTAGTAAAGACTGGGCCACATTCGAGTCAAAGGTCCCCTAAGGTCTTTATAGTGGGTTACTTGCTGTATTGATGACAGCAAATGAATGAATTGTGAAGTTAAAAAAAACATTTTGGCTGCTTATGTAAGAAGAAAATGGTGCTATACTTATTGGGCGGCACTTAACCATGCAGCATCACAATTACCCAAAACATACGGCCAAACCAATTAAGGAGTTCATTAGGAGAAAAAACAGGACTATCTAAGACTGGCTGAGTCAATCCCCAGATTTAAATTCAATTGAGCATGTATTTTACATGCTGAAGAAATAAAAATGAACTCAGTACCCTTCAAGAAAAGGCAAGAACTCAAAGTTGCAAAAACATCTCAAATGATTACACAAAGAATATGGTGAGCTCAATGGTTTTCAGACTTTGTGCAGTTATTGCCTAAAAGGGATATGCAGCTAATTACTGACTTTTACACTCTGAAATGTACTTTAAGGTGAATGTGCCTCAATTCTTATGGCCACCTGAAATCACTGGGTTGAACACAAAGTTTATTAATGCCCTAATATGTTCAAATTTATGCACATAATTATACATAAAGTATACATGGTACTGAATGTTTATATGTATTATCTTTTGAGCAGAAACGTATATTGCTTGATTGTAACAAAAAAAAGTTTTGACCTTGTCATCTTTATTCTTTTGGAGAGTGTTGGGATGCCAGGAGTCACAGTACAGTTCAGTAAAGGTTTGAGATTAGTTTAATTTGTGATGAAAACATCCATTTATGGAGAACACTGCATCAAGACGCACACAAAGTGCATCCCCCACAGTGCCCCAAATTCCACCAGAGTTACAGAGGGTTTTATAGTCCAAGACTAGCCATGGCCCCTATGTTATTACCATGAGTGGGTGTTTATGAGTGACCATTACCAGTGTACTAAAATCATGGAAAATTCTTCCACTGAAGGCGCAGTGGCTATTCCTGATAATGTTATCCCTGCCATTTAGCTATTACTGAGATGTCACATACAACAGCAGGTGTCTGTTTAACAGGCACTCAAGCCAGGTCAGATTTCTGCAGAGGGCTTTGTGCACGTCTTTGTTTTGTTTGCAAAGAATATTGCTGGATGTACCACTGAAAAACAGATGATAATAAATGTACTATTTTATACAAACATGCCAGTTAGAGTCTGAGATTAGCAATCAGCATTATCTGTAAAACTTGCTTGAGAGTTGATGAGGGCAAATACTCTGTGGCTATGATGTTAACTGTGGAGTAGCTCGGCTTGTTTCATATTAGCAGTATTAGTGTTTTGACTTGGGAAACAGAATTAGCTAAAGGCAATTTAAAATAGGTGACATAACAAAAATTAATGCAGAAAACAAGAAATACAACTTATCCAGCAAAAGACTAAATGTGGGGAGGATACCAAGTCCAATATTATGGAAAATACTAGTTTTCAATTAGTAATACTAGTAATACCATTTTTGATAGTATAAGTTCATGTTATACCATTTGTTTACTTTGGTTGTGATGTCCCAGTTGTGACAGGTTTCCCAGCATTCTTCATGTTAGTGGAGGCTCCACAGCTGAAATGTTGCACACCTTCTTTCTGTCTACTCTTTAGCATGAAATTAAAGGGGAACTTCAGTCCCCATTTCTCAGAGCCAGTAGGAAGTCTTGGTTACGAAATACATTAATTGAAAAAATAGCAAAATTGTACAAATTCTGATATCATGCACAAAATCATGAACTTTGTGAAAATACTGTGTGGTTGGCATGTTGTTGCACATCACTCGTTTTGCCATGTAGGAGAGCGAGAGCACAAATTGTGAAAAAAACAGGTATTGCTTACTAGCACCTGTAAATAAAGTTCTTTGGTCTCCAAATAATGTTATCCTTTTTTGGCTTCTTCAACGAACATACACAATTTAAAAGAGGCCACACTGTTAAGCATTTAACTGTGCAGAACATAGTGGCCACACACAAAAAACCAAGGATTGGATCAGCAGAAAGTCAAACTGTTTCCTTTTCCAAAGAAATATTCAACTAGCCAAGAGATGGGCAATAAACATGGACACTGATGTTGGTCCCATCGACAAGTTTCTCAATAAGATTCAGCATCCTGTACAAGAGAATAAGTACAGGATGTGCAGCAGACATTTCACTGCAGAAATGTTCCAACGTGATGCAGAGGTAACGGGTAGTATTTGTTGGCAAAAATGACTCGAAGTAGATGTGTTAAAATTCAATTAAATTAAAATCAAATCGGCAGTCTAGATAAATGTGTCGTGTGATATAGTCGCAAAAATCACTAGGTCTAAAGCATATGCTGTATTGAAACACAAAAAGATTGTTTTCAAATATTGTCAATTTATGATACGAAGTGTATGAAAATTTCCTCTGCTGTGGAGTTTTATGGATGACTATGAATGGATTATGAGTATGATTCATAATATGAAATATATTTTCATGTCAGATACTGAACCAAAACTTGTGGTCTAACCAGGTGCCATTCTTACCATTTGTGTCCATAAAATGTAACCAGTGAAAAGAGACTAAGTGAGAGGGTGATATCAGCACATCCTTTTAATATGGTTTTACGACTAATAGCAATTTTATATTAGATCAAAAGATACCTGTATGTATTCACAAACCACCTTCTTTACAATGTAATAGGGCCATTTTAGGTCACTGAAAGTTCTTCTGTTTCATTCGGAATCGCAGACAATGATGGCAATGTGAAACTGCTGTACGTATACCTGGAATTCTCTACTTTGATATAAATTAGAGGTTTTACATGCTACTGCGTGCTTTGTACTTTGATTGTGGTTTGAAATGCACTCAATAAATGTTGATTTTTATATCCCTGAAATGTAAAAATAGCATTCTAGCTCACATGCTGACAAATTTTGTGAAGACAAATATTGTTCCCAGCTCAATATTCTTTTATATATTACTGTAGTGTTGCTTAACACTTCATGTTGGGAACAAAAGCAAAATAGAAATACGACAAAAATGTTCTTTTTTTTCCCCAAACACTACAGTCAGCCAGGAGTACTAGTACTAGTGATCGACATTGTAGTAGTATGATGTCTTATACGCTTCTTAAACTGTGCTGGGCCTCCAAATTGTAGATTACACAATGTAGTCAGTGGTTGAGCTAACGCTCAACTCTTTTTTTCCCCTTATCTTTCATCCACTGCCCCCTAGGATCTGCATATTTTATCTGTGCACTAAATCCACTGTAAATTAACGCTTCTCTACAGAGACACACTTAGTGAATCAAACAGAAGACCAACAGGTTCAGGGCTCCAGTGTGTGTGGCATGGGGAGGGGGGTATTTCACCTCTTTCAGCTAAAGCAGGAATTAAAATGCTTTCATTCCACCTCATCCAGAGGGGTTTAATCCTTATTAACACATCAGGAACTGACCCTGTATGACCTGAAGGCCTGCCTGTGTATCAACAGCCATGACAATCCAGCCCTTCTTAATCACAGGTATAGATTTCACACAGTACAACCAGTAATTTACAGTTCCACTGTTTCTTTAGTCCCTTGCTTGCTTTTTATTTTCTTCTGCTTCACTTACTCTGTCTAACATTATCACAACAGCTCTTTAGCCACTGGCTTGCCTTCAAGAGAAGAGGGTGGAGATACTGAATTTCAACTGGCAAAAAACTTTAATTAGCAACTATTTCATTAAAGTTCTAGTAATGGTTATTTAAATAGTATTTGAAATAATGGTAGAACCATGTATAATGTTATTAATCTATAATGAAAACAAGTTAGTAATATATGTATAGTGGATATACTGTATAAATAGCTCAGAAGCATAGAATCAAGCATGAGGTTGGAAGGAAGAAAGCTGTAGTATATTTTGGAATCATGGAAAAAATAATCTTCCACAGCACGATCAAAACAATTTTAGTTTCTCAATCTCCTTCTCACCTGCACTAACCAATTCACTTAAGGACCAAGAATAAACCTTTTTTTTCTTTTCTTTGCAGTTCACCTACAATATATAATTTAGAATAATTATGTATTCATTCTATTTAACTATGTTTATATTCTACATTTACTTTAATCTATAATTTTATCATCCTGTTTTCACAGGAACACAATTGTAGATCATGTACTTATTTAATGCATAAAAGCACCTGGGAAAAAAAACCCACTAGTGTTACATTGTTTTCTTGAACAGAGACTGAAATAGCAGATTAGCCAGATACGTATTGTAATTATGCCAGAACACTGAATCTGCATTTGAAAATCACCATAACAGAAAATAGCTAAAACATAATGAAAAGAAAGCAAATGAAAATCCAGTATTCTTTACACACTTACATTTAATCAGATATTCAGACAATCCTAGTAATGTAAATCTGGCAATCAATCACCAAACATTTTTATCAACAGAGAGCACATCATTATCCATTTCGTCATTATTTTATCTAGAGGCAACCACCTTCTTCCCCAATGCATATTGTTTAATGTGCAAAAACTGATGAAAAATCGAATGCATATATGAAGCATTTAGATTATCAATGAGACGTCGTCCTTTTTAATCACTGCTTTAACAGCACATTGTGGGGATGGTAGAAATGCTAAAAAAGTTTTATCTTCAAAACTTTTCAGTTGTATCTACTAAAGATTCTGTGTTTCCGTATATAAACACATACAATCAAACAGACAAATGCTTTTGATTCTGAGTCTCCCCAGCAAGGTTAGTGAAACTATGGCAACATATCAAGTTCTTTTGCAGCAGCTCGGCCACAAGACACAGATCATATTTTACCAGCTAGGAAACATCTTCCCCTCTCATTGTGGCACTCGTGTAAAACCTGCTTCCTGCCGCAAAAGCTGAGTGATAGTTCATCCTTTTGTACTGACAAAGGAGAGGTAAAAAAATAAAGAAAAATGGGGGGATAAAACAAATGCTTAGTGTTAACTGCTATTTATTCCTGAAAGTATTGTTTTCCTTACTTACCATTTTTACAGGGGGGTGAGAGTGTGTAATTCACCTTGCAGGGGGTAATTCTGCTTGCACAGCCCCTTTGATCTCTGCTGTTTGTGCATTTGACTGGGCTGGCTTGCAGTCAACCCCCTAAATAATCCCTCCAGCCCCCCTTTCCTTCCCTAATTGGATTTGAACTGTCCTTATGATACCCTCAACTCCTACTATAGCCCCCCACAACTCCCTACTGTCAAAACTGAAATGATACCAGAGAAAATCTCCTTTGAACTATACACTTGAATTCAATTAGAGAAAAGGGGCAGGATTAGTGTGTTTAGCAGGTTTAAATATTTAGCAGTTCTAAGGCTGACCTCTAGACCACCTTTTTTTGTTGTTGTTACTTTAAAATGGTCACTAATTGAAGAATTTTCACTTGGGGTGATTGGTGCTTTGCATCTTTAATCCTTTAGATAGGCTGGGTAAAGGTTTTACATACTAACTGGGAAGATGTATAAACTTAACTGCATTGCACTGACAGTGACCTTTTAAGCTTCAAGAGTTCGAAGCTAAATACAGAGCTCTGAAGGGATTATTCAAAGAAAGTCAGCAAACAACAGCATACAGCAAAGGCCTTCTTGGTAGGGAGTCAGACTGAAGACAGTGCCTGTGAAACTGGGTCTCTGGCAATTTGCTCTGTGTTTTCATATATTTCTCATGTACAAAAGGTCTTCATTACTTTGTATTTTTTGTGTAAAACTCCCTTTATCATTAATAAATTAAATTAATCATTATATCAAAGTATCTATAAATGCTTCCTAAACAGTGTCAATTGTGGGATGTGTAATTTGATGTTTCTATCTTTTTAAAATGCTAATTTATCTTTTTCAATTTGAATAGGTCCTAAAGTTGTATAATATGTTGAATATACAGTAGTTAAGTCTACTTTGGGGGCTTTAATTGAAAAGATTTCCCAAGACACACACATGTTCCGATCTTGTAAAAAGCCTCAATACTCACCAGTCAGCCTGCAAATTTAATTTTGCAAATTCCAAGACAAATTTTCAATGAAAGGATGTGATTTAATTATTGAGATTGCACCTTCCAGTTCTGAAACCAATTAAAATACATTATTTTAGCATGCCCCTTGAGGACGAACAGGAATCATCAATCACACTCATGAATGGGCATTCATTTGACTGGGCTGGGAGATACAGTAAGGTACAATAAAGGTCATGCAGATTCTGCCCCAGTTAGAAATTGTATGGATCCTCAGCAACATGTGCCTAGCCAACTCTTGATTTTAATTACAGCAGCACTATATCCATAAGAATGCACAGAGGCCAAGAACTGGTTTACAAACAGGAAACAGTGAGTCATCTTAAGGTGCATAACCTCTGATTGGGCTACTTGTAAAAATTGGTATACAGTAGATCAGCGACTCACTTTTGGCATCTTTCTGATCTACATCAATGATTTTAATTGTGGAAACTAGTTAATTTGGTGTATTTGTGGAAAATACAAAAATAGTGGGAGTATTAAGCACAGGAAAGGGAAGTATAAAATCATGGATTGGACTGACACTCAGTAAATTAAATTTAATGTTGATAACTGCAAAGTGCTTCACACAGTATGTACAGTAGGACCGTGATTAAGAGATGAACGAGATTACATGAGAAATTGATATATCACTATGTTGATTTGGCTATAATTCTTAATAATATAGGGAAGCAATAAAAAACAAATGATGCTTGGGTATAAAGCAAGGCATGATTTTGCTTACTGTTTAAAATACACTAATAAGACCCCTATTAAAATTGTGCTTCAGTCACCATACCACAAAACTAAAATCACAGTCAGAATTCAGGATTGAGAGAGTTGCACTTTAAATAAATAAAATGGATTACTTCAGACTCAGAAGCATAATAGAGAAACAGAGAAAAACTTGATAGAAAATAGTATATGATTCTTTACACAAAGTCATACAGTAGCTATCACAAGTATTGACCCAATTGGACTTGTTCACATTTTATTGCTTTGCAATATGGAATTAAAATGTATATTTTGCCACTGAATGACACAAAACACTCCATAATATCAAAGTGAATAAAAATTCCACAGATCTTCCAAAATTAATTGTAAATATAAGGCAGAAAATAACTGACTGCATAAGTATTCACCCCCCTTGAGTCAATATTTGTTAGAGGCAAGTTTGGAAGACAAGAGTCTTCATGGATAAGTCTCTGCAACCTTTGCACATCTGGACACTATAATTATTTTTCCTATTCCTCTTTTCAAAACTGCTTAAGCGCCCTCAAGTCAGATGGGGACTGATGGTGAACAGCAATTTTCAACTGCTGCCAAAGAGTCTCATTTGAACTGAGGTCTGGGCTTTGACGCAGTCTCTCCAGAACATTGACATTTTTGGCCTCATTTTTGGGTCGTTGTCCTGTAGGAAGTTGAATCTTCTTCCACATTCCAGGTCTCTCGCAGTAGTTTTTTCTCTAGGATTTCTCTGTACTTTGCTACATTCTTTTTCCTTTTATCTTCACAAGTCTTCCAAGGCCATGATGCAGCAAAGCACCTTCATAGCATGATTAAGCCACCAGCATGCTTCACAGCAGGAATGGTGTGCTGTTTTGCCAAACACCGTACTTAGAGTTGAGACCAAAAAGGCTAATTTTGGTCTCATCCAACCATAGAATCTTCTTTCATTTGGTCTCAGAGTCTCCCACATGCCTTCTGACAAACTGTAGTCCAAACTGTAGTTAATTTGAGGTTTTTCATTAGGCTTTCGTTTTGCCGCCCTCTCCTGATGCCCAGATTTTTTAAGCACCTGGGCAATGGCTGTCCTATACAGTTTTTCCCCATCTCAGCCATGGAAGTCTGTAATTACTTTATAGTTGTCATAGGCCTCTTGGTAGCCTCCCTGACTAGTGCCCTTCTCACCCAGATACTCCATTTATTAGGGCCCCCTTGTTCTGCAATAATAGACTTTGCTGTGCATTGGGGGGGGGGGGGGGGGGGGGGGCAAACAAAAAATATACCAAACAAAAATTGGTATATTTTCATATACCAATCCTGGATTTGCTTTCAATGCATCTTAAACTTCATGATGTAGTTTTTGTTGGCAGCTGTATTAATCAACTGTGGGCTCCCCGCAGATACAGGTGTGTTTGACCTGAACTCATGTAAAACACCTTAATTGCACCTGGGAGGACACCATTAAACTAATTACTGTATGTGGCTTCCAAACACATAAGAGCCTATTTAGGTGTGTAATAGCAAGGGAACCAAATATTTACACTCACACATGTATTTTCTGTTTTACATTTATAATTACATTTGGTGAATTTGGTGAATTTTAACTTTGACATTACAGAATGTTTTTTGTGTGTGTGTGTCGATCAATGGCAACAAATCCCAGTTAAACACATGATTCCATTTTGTAACAATACAATGTAAAAAAATACAAGGGGGTGGATACTTTTGATAGCCACTGTATGTCTGGAATAGACTTTTCAGCAAGGTGGTTGGGGTCCTTCACAAAACGACTAAATGGAAATTTTAGCTTCACTTTAATACTAAGCTGTGAACTATGGGTGTCTTCTCATTTACTGTATATTGTTTATGTAAATCCCTTGATTCCCCAAACTCTTCCAAGTAAAATGTTAACATTCTTGAGCTCTATACTTGGACGCAATACCTGTTTGACACTTTTTTCTAATTCTTACTGATCTTTATCTTCATACAGTACCTACACAGACAAGAATTCTGGAACTATTCACTAGTAATGTAGTACTAAATCTTTGCTTCATGCATTAAAAATAAAATAAATAAAACTCCTCAAAACCAAAAATCAAAAAATCAAAATGATATCTAAATGAAAGCTAAAGTTTAAATATTGTTCTATACACCACCCCTCTCTGGATGTATCTTGTTGTAATATAGTTGTTTATAAAATGGTGTCATATAAAATTGAATCTTTCTCTTAAGACGTTTAAAAGAAAAAACATTGTTTATGGAAACTGTTCCTATGATATTTTTAGGAGGGATTGTACTTTAAAAATTTAGGGGTCAAAAAGGTAGGGGACAAACTCCACTCCAAGGTCTTAAATTATTCAAATATCCTGTAAAGATCAGACAGAAGTGACTGCTTTCATATGGCATGGACTGGTCACAACCAAAAGACCTACTACATTAATTTGGCTGAAATAATAATATTTTATTATTTTTCAAGTGTTGTAAATGCAGCTCAAAGCAGTGTGTACCAACAGAACTTGAAATACAGACACTATAGTAGAAAATGAAATAGAATATGAATATACATATTTATCATTCATAGTGATAAAAACAAGCATGCTAGTAAAATATGATAACAGATTCATTAAAATAAGAACATATAAGGCCTCAGTCTTGTTTTAAAAGAGACTAGAATGGAATGTTTTCTTCTTTCCTTTCAAAGTTTGCTCTAATAATGTACAGAAGGCCAGTGTCAGCATACCTCAGCGGATGTGTATGCTGACATGTAGTTAAAACTTCAGTTAAGTAAGATAATAAGAGAATAAAAAAAACATTGTTTATTGTCAGTCCAGACCTTATTGCTACAAATTGTTAGTTCTGCAATGGAGACTGGTTTTGATGCCATATTTAAAGTACAAACTTACCAATATAGTAGCTTAAGAACATTCTTATACTGGTCTTGAATATTCAACCAGCTATATAAATAGTGTCAAGAGTTTTACTAGCTACAATTTAAATAGGCCTTTTATTAAGTCAATTATGAAATGGCAAAGGTCTCTCAGAAGTTATTTTGCAGAATTAATGTAGTTAAGCTTACAAAGGGTGTATCAGTAAAGGAACACAGCCTAGCATAAAAAATGTTATGCATAAACCAGTAGAATGTTTTGCAATTTACTGGATCAGGGAAGTGGGAAGATTTTACATTTGAAAACTTTAAAAACTGCTGGAGCATTTACACTATTCTGTTAAAATCAAGAAAGAATTAAACCATTCAACAGGAGCAATCTTAAAAAAAACATCTTGTTAAAGCAACATTATGATAGTCCTAGTAAGATATTTTACTCAGCCCTATTCTGTAATGCCACCGTGTGGTGATATATTAAAACAACCATTAAAGGAAATCAGTCAGAATAACTAAAGAATGGTAACAAATGAGAGGACTCCATTCATCTAACTCTTTTGGTTTTTAACAGCTTATCGATTCAAGGATCTCGACACTGCAGAATACTGCCTGCTTATAAAACACACAGTGAAATTCAGAAAAGTAACTTCTAAACATAAAATATCAGAGAAGGACTCAAAACAAAACTATAAAAAATACAATTAAAAAAACAGTTTAAAAACAATCTCCATTTCTGACACATATAAAACAAGGGATGGTATACCTGGAAACTGTCTATTTAAAGCAAAAGATTATTCAAATCATGTTTGGTGTTCACTACATGCTGGTCTCCAATTAAAATAAACAATGTAGTATTCTTTTGAAACAAATTCAGATTTCTTGAGCTAGTAATAACGAAAATGTTTAAAGATGGATTAAAGATGGACTGTTTAGAAAAATAAGCTACAGAATGTCACACTTCAGACAAACTTAAAACTTACCTCTGGTTTAGCTATTAGCAATTCAAGAGCATGCATTGCCCTCTGTTCCCACCTGCTGGTGAAAATCTGCACTGCAACCCAAAAGTAAACTTTGGGGACAACTTTTAAAAAGTTAAATGTGGTCATGTGGTCATCAAATATATATATCTTTATATTTGAAATTCTAACAAATTAGGAAATATACAACCAAAGTGTATAAGATCAGTTTCAACAAAATAAAAAGAAATATAAAAATCCCATGCTTAACCTCAATCAAAGAATTGCAACAGCAGGATTTCTACTTAGTTTCCTTGTACCTACCTGTTCCCTTTAGGATTAAGTTCAGACAAAGGCAGCTTTATGAAAACTATGCAAAAACATAGCGCATAGTGAGCAGACTCACTACTAACCTGTTTGATTGGTATGGCTCTTCCACTGCCTATGTTGTCAGTTTTACAGTCGATGCTCTTTGCTTGTTCACTGGCTTTCCGAGACTGCAAGAAAACAAAACAGTTTCAGTTGGGTGACAGGACTAGACCACTGCAGGCACAGCAAGGGAGGGGAGGTAGGGAGGGGAAAAAGCAAATAAAAATAAGCTAAACGATAACCAAAAACAAGCAAAGCAGGAAACAAACAAGAACAATACACTAACGTGCAATATCAAAATCGATTACAAAAAACAAACACTTAACATCATCCCCACTGAGCTCAGAAGTATCATGAGTCATGACTCAAGGCAAAATTTGTTCTGATTTCACCCACAAAATACAGAATCCAGTTCAATCTCAGATCCCCTAATCATGTGTTCAGAGTGTTTACTGTTGCACAGGTAATATACCAACGTTTGGAGTACAAGGGAGGAAAAACAAACGTTATTAAAGGAAGAAGGGAGAAATTATAATAGGTTATTGAAGCACAAAGTAGCACTGCCCTTTGGCACAGAACATGGTCGATTCCTCAAATTTTCAACCAAGCACATTCCTGGGAAAAGAAAAGGTTAGTCAAAAGTCAAGCATAACCAGCAGATCACAACTTTGTGCAGTTAAAAAAAGAGACAATTCATCCATGAATCATTGCCGAGTTCAGCAACACCATGGTGGCATCTTCTTCACTGTGGGGAGAACTTTTAACAGTGCAATGTACACAGTAGTTGATATTTTTGTTGCTATGAGAAGACAGTTAGTTATTCATCAATATAGTGATTAGGTTTTAGATGTCCCATGGATTTTCCGTGCCAGTCCTGGAAAGTATCAACAAATAAAAATAAAAAAGCACATTTAGTTAATTTTTCCCCAACACATTCATTCTCTACATAGAAGACAGTGATGGACTCACTCATAGCATGGTGAATAATGCTCAGCCGCAAATGAACAAGGTAGAGACAAGTTAAAGTAAACTCACTCTGTTATATATTTTTAAAGATTTTATTTATTTTTTCTTTTTATACAGACACCATACAAATAATATCACAAGTTCACTTCCAAATATTCAACAAATAAGTCAAACATAGCAGTTCCTCACAAAATATAGAAGGACAATATAGCTGTTTTATATATATATTATTTTAATATATACTGTATATAATATATTTTCTATAGAATACCATTGTAAATAAAATACAATACAAGATGTACATTAGTCTATGAATTGGCAATCAGTTAAAAGTGCTTTTGTAACAGTTTATAATCTTCATACCAAAACAAAACACAAAAAAATAAAAAAACAATAAATCAATGAATAAATAACTACATTCGTACATTTCAGTGCAATCCATGACAACTTGAAACACTTCATTTTTCATTTATCACACTTTATTCCTATCACATAAGAATAAATTATAAATTATGAAGGCCTTCATAAAATCTATCCCTAGGGTTATTACAACCACATAAACCAACATTGTTTAATCCCTTTTACCAAACCACTGATCTTCAGATATGTGCTTGAAAAACAAATAAAAAAAAACAGAAACAAAATAAATCAAGAAAGAAAACAGCGTTGCTTTTAGTCCGTAAGTCCTTTTTTTTTGGCAAAAGGCAGTGTTATGTATGTAAATGGCAGTCTTGTAGGGGGGTAGAAAACGTCCAGAGACATTGAAACAAAGTGTGAAGAAAGTACAAGGAATTTGTATTGCAGCAGTGTTGCGTTCCTAGAGTCTGATGGTCCCACTGTGCAGAATTAAGGATTTACCTTGCGCATGAACCGGCTGATCCCAAATTTACTCAACTTCCTATCGAATGGATAGTGGCTTTTTTTTTCTTTTGCCACTGTGCAACTGGCAGGGAAATGCGGAGCATTACCCCTTGCTGCACAGGGTACACAGCCAGAGAGCTCACTCCCCTTACGCACACTCTGCTCCCAGAACTCAATCACTCAGGCTGGGGCAGCCCATGACAATGTGGGAGAACTGTTAGAGGGTGCGAGGTGCAGGGTTTTTTATGTTTTGTGGTGTTTTTTTTTCGCCACCAAGTTCTTCTAATTTGGAAGGAGTTGGAAAGCCCTTTTTGTTGACGAAAGGTTGGAAACAGAAGCACATATCTGCAAATATTGAAAGAATAAAAGATTTGGCAAGTTAAACCAATTATTTTTACTTTCTCAGTGGACATTAACAATAATAAAAACAAAATCTGTCAACGATGAAAACATCAAGACAGACACGGGCAAATATGGAGTTACCATGGATGAGTGGGAGACAAAATAAATGTTTGGTGACAAGAGAAGCTCACCAAGACAAGAAATGCATAAAAGCAACTACAAAGCCTTGCAAAGAAATCCATTTTGTGCCGCTATATACATATACACAGTTTATAATACATATAAAAGGTATAGCTCTGAAGACATAGATAAAAATACAAAACTGCCTTTAAATTATCTTCTCACTCTCATAATATTGGATTAGCTCACCGTTTACATGGTTGTAAAAAAAAGGTGATCAGAATGGAAGCTCTAGGACAGGAATTTAAAATTTGCTGCCATCTAGTGACTCTTTTTGTTACTACAGCCATTGGCAAACAAAACAGATGCACATGATGCTGGTAAATGATGAAGCAGGTGAAGAGTCGGTGAATGAACAATGCTCGAAGATGCAGCATCCCCCTTCCTGAGATAACCTTTGACATATGCATTTAAAAAGGAAACCAGCATCCTAAAAACTACTTGTTTCACACTCCCTAAATTGAATTGCATTTGTTTAAGGACAGATTGGGCAGTTTTTCTCTCAACCTTTAAAGTTGTAGAAACCTAAAACTGGTGCCCAAGGAAGTCTTAAACCTAAACTAAAGTGACGTCTGACAATGTTCACAAATCTTTAGTTCATAATTAAATCACATTATTTTTAAAAATGGCCAGCTTAAGTAATGGGGATATGTATCTGTTTTGCCTTGTTAAATTACAGAACAGAACATAAAGTCTTTTTCAGTTACTGACCTTTCAATTATACACATGTATATAAAGAGAAAAAAATCTCCAGTATAGGACCATGATGATGCTGTATCTGCTTATATATTTGTGCATTTATTTATTATATGTAGGTAGTAAAGCTGTTGTCACATGAATTTTGTGCTCCTGCAATGCACGATAATAATGCTTCCAAATCTGAACCGTAGCAAAGCCTATATCCTAACAAGAATGTCCCTTCCAGATTTTTGGTCCTTTTTCTTCAATTCCATATCCTACACTGAAGGAGACTTTTATGGAATCTTTCAGATCCAAAGTTTATCCATTGACTGCACACTTTTACAAATTAATTGCAGACAAAAAACAAAGTTGGAAAATATTACTGATATTAACAATTACTTCTAAATGTGCTTCTGACAGCAATATTGCCCTTTTGGATTGAAAAGTAGCTTTTAGGAATATTGACTATACATATAGTCTATGCTTATAATAAAATTAAAAAACTCCCTTTATTCTTGCTGAACAAGGTGATCAAGAATTCAAGAGATTTTTTTTATAGTCGCTTTCCAAATGGGCCTTCAGTTTAACAGGGTTCATTTTGAAGTACACATAAAATTTATGGAGATTAAGGCCTTAAGAGATGCTTTGATATCAGATTAAGTGTCTTAAAAGATGGTCACTTTACATATTGGTGCTGTCCTTCTCTGTTACTTTCAGTAGTCCAGACCGAAGGTTTGAGCCATCTTGATAAACTGAGTGAAACACCCGATTTTAGATGAATTTCCAAAGACCAATAAAAAGCTTTAGAAAAAGGAATACAGCACCTTAGTAATTAAAACTGGAATTAGAGGAGAGCAACATATGCAAGGGGAAAAAAACATTACAAACTTGAAAAAAATGTCACTTTTTGAAACATTATCAAGAGGCTCTTAGTAACAAAAAGGGGCTGGTTTGGAGTGGGGTTGGGAATGAGTATTAAGAACAAGTCTCTTTCATTTTTTTCTTCCAAGTCAGGCATAGAAACCATTCGTCACTGCTTGTGCAGTTGTCCAAAACGGGAAGCATTGAGTTTAAAAAAAACAAACATTTTTGCTTTTAAAAAGTAGGAAAGGCCTACTGCAAGTGCTTTGCAAACCAAAATAAATAAAAAAAACGGCAATGGCCTCTTGCTTTTTAATTCACTTCATTTACACAGGTTTCCTTCAAGAGAAGGAAAGCTGGCCGTCAATGGGGGTGGGGGTGGGGCTGGGGGGCTGCTGCTGCTCTTGTGCCTGTGTAACGAACCCCTGCTGGCAGTTCCTCAGAAGGTCATGAGCTGAAATTCCCGCTCCGCCTGCCACTCTGGCACCCACACTGGGAAAGTGGCATGCTTCGGCACCTCCATCACGCGAAGAAGCAGCGTTTCATTTCTCTGGTTGACAGGGTTAGTCACTACCTATTAGGGGGAGGGAAAAACAGGGGAACTAGCACAGATCCTTCTCTGCTACCCTCCCCAACTGCTGTGCAACAGGGGAGTGCATGCACCAGCTGTGACTGCTACAGCTGCAGCTGCTTCTGGGCTTGCATGCGGGGCAGCAGTGCCGCCGGGAGAACAGGGGAGGTGGTGGTGGTGGTGGTGGTGGTGGTGGTGGTCAGGGCATTGCGGAGGGCAAGTCCAGCCCCTTCGCTGCCCAGCGGGGAGCCACTGTGAAGCAAAGTGAGGATCTGCTAAAAAGAGGGAGCAGATTTCACAGGGCCAAGGAAAGGGGAGAGGGGTGGGGAGAGGTTTGTGAACAGGGAATAAAATCCCAGAGATAAGGTTCAACTCTAAATAGAAGAAAGGGAAGTTTCACCAGCAGCATATTACTATTCAGTTATGGGATTTCTTCGCATTGGACATTATTAATCAAGGCATTTACAAAGGTTTCAAAATAACTCAGGCCCTTGTACCCATAAATAAAGTGATTACAGTCAAAGATATTCTGTAAGAGTGAACGTCAGTTCAAGGTAGGGTGTTTAGGGCCTTGGTTACATTGAACTCTCTCAAGTTCTTCTGAGGAGGAGCTGGGGGGAATCTACGTAAAACCCCAGCTGTATCTAGTAATGAGAGTGAGTGGTCCCCTGCATCAGCTGGCGCATACTTACTGTGAAGATGTTGGAGCGCCGCTTGGACTGCTTGCGGATGGGGGTGGGTGTGTTGGAGGCAGCGATGGTCTCAATCCTTAACTCCCGTTGGCTGATGCTGGGTGTTGAGGGAACGGACGAAGAGTAGTCACTGAATGCACCCCCGCCATTGGATGCCTGCAAGACGTTGAAAAAAAAGATAAAGGAAACAGAACAGAAGAACCGTCAACACACAGAAAAGTAGGATGACAACATCGACAGTACTGTATATGGGACAATGTGCTAAGAACAGTAACCGACTGTATTAATGGCATAAATCCACTGCATACAATTATCCATATTGGACTGTAAAGTAACACAAAGAACAAGTCTGATTTCAGCCTCAATGGATGAATTCTGTAACTGCACCTATCCAGAGGCTGTGAGATGCCGAAAACCTCACTTTAACTTTGAAATTCTTCCACATCTTACTGTTATTCTATCAGGTCTCACTGTTGGGCAAAATGTTGTATATCTGTATTGTATGTCTTCATTGCATAAGCTCACCAAACCAAACTCCATGCAACTAATTATGGCAAGTATTGAACTTGAACTTGTTAGAGAATGTCAGACAAAATTATTAAAACATAAGGGCTGATGACTTATGGGGAAAAAATCATAGTAGCTCTATTTACAAATTATCACCGAAAGAACTGAATTATTCATATCTACATTTAGCCACTTATGGTGTAACCAGTTTAGTTTTAGGTTGCAACGTTTTAAGCATATCTTTAATGACACTTTTCATTGAAAAAGTATTTAGATTAACCTTGCCCTTGAGGGCCATTAGCTTCACAGGCTGTAAACAAGTGATGACAGAGACCTACAAAATCTGCAAAATTGAAGATACCATTTTCCCACATTTCCAATCAATTTATTACAGCACTGTTCAAGTGTAAGAGTGTGGATAATTTCTAACACCAGTTCAAAGTGATGAACCCTGGCTTCAATAAAAAGACACATTGATTTGGCACTCCATTAAACTGCAGCAATGGATTGTAAAACTGTTCTCTCCTTTTTGCCACCCTCTATTAAATTCATGTAGTTAACAGGCATTTCTCTGAGCCAAGTACAACACAGATTCCTGTTCTATTAAAACAGTTATATAGTCAGTTATTTTTATACTTAAACTCCCTGGCAATACATGACAATTCAGACTGACATTCACATTTTACAAATGCAACAAAATGCCAGTGTTTTCTGTAACAGTTACAGTGCCCCAGCACCATGTGTTGATGTAGCTCAATCCATCTGTTGTGAAAAAGTTAATTCCTATTCCAGATGACCAAATGAATTCACCAAGCTATTCACACCAATGCTTTGAAAGAAAAAAAATACATTCAAATAATGTCTAATGCTTAGTTCAAAATCAAATCAAATAATTTAAGGTATAAAAGGCATATTACATCTTTTTATTAGTTTTATGATACTCTTTTGCATTTGAAAGAAATGTTAAAATACTTTTTATGTTAAGGAATGATAAATATTTTACATAGACAATAGGGTATAAACCCACAATGTTCTTTTTGTTCAAAGACCACATCTGCAGAAGGTCCTCTGTTTTCAGGCACCCAGAGAATAGATGCCCCGTGTATGGATTGGGTTAAAAGTATTTGCCATTCTGCTATCTCGGCAGCTGCAGGTTTTGCTAGGCAAGTCGAGAAATTCAACTGACCCACAGCAATTATATATCCAGGGTTGCCATAGAAACCTGAAGTAAAGATTTGTGTGTTTCATGTTGCAGTACTGATACTCAAATGTGTAATCCACTGCTGTCTGGAAGGCCTCATCTGTAGGTTACGTACATAACATACAACAAGTATGAATACTATTATTTTATTCTTCAGACAGAGGTTAAACATCACTTCACAAACTATGTATTTCTTCATATAGTTCAATACTTATATATTTGCAGTTTTATTAGATCAGAAAGTACCACAGTTGACACAGAACCAAAAAAGTTTAAATTACAGTCTTCCTCAAGCAATTTGTGCATAAACACAGGTGGCCTGTTAACTGTTGTATAATGACAAATACCTCCATTATCTGTCCAAATTACTGACTGAAGAGAGAGTCTCTATACTTCCTCATCAGCCAGATTGTCTGAGCAGATGATACATGAATAAAGCTATTCACGTAACTGAATTATATAGTACCTGGGCTAATTAGAAACCAGCTCATATTCCTGGAGAGAAGAGAAGCAAGCACCTAGGACAAAGTTAGCTTCAGAGACATGTGATGAAGCTTTCACAAAATGGAAAGAGATCTGACAATTTCAACCTCAGTTATTCCAAAGAAGTACAAATCTTAGTTTTTTTAGTATTTTGCCTAGGATGTTAAATGGATTCAAAGTAACTTATGGTTACAGATGTTCTTTCAGTTTTTTCTATAATATATAGTACTGGCAACTTCTTTATTTTTAGGAATTAGGATCAATAACATTATTCAAGATTGGAACTGCCAAATGTTTGTATTTACTTTAAAATCTTTTTTCCCCCCACTTTATTTTCAAGCACATAATAAGGAATGTGTGCAGACAACCCAGAGCACATCTCAGATCTGTTTACATTTTTCTAAAGAACTGTTACTAAAGAATAAAGATATAACAAATTGTTTACATGGAACTGGGAGATCCTCATGATCTGGGTGGATCATCATTATTTATTCCTCTGCCACAACTAGCTAACACAAATCATTCTAGAATGTTCTCCATCCACCAAGACTAGGTAACTATTTAACATTATTCATTCATCGTTCATTCCACCTTAGTTTCATCCTTTATTTCTCCAATGCTAATTTTCAACTGCCCTTCAAAAAAACTGAAAAGTCACAAGTGGCAAGTTTGGTACACTTTGAAAAGTTTTGTGTTTCCCTCACTCGCCTTCTGATGGCTGAAATCCACAGAACAATGTTTTCCAAGAGGAATTTTATGTGGGCCATGTTATGAAGATGAAAAAAAATCAAAGGCCTTATTCAGAAAAGTGGAGGCAGTTCTAATTCTCCTGGAGCCTCACCTGGTTGATGTGCACTGAGGGAATGGAGGCTGAAGGAACAGAGGAGTGACTGGGAGAGTTGGGCAGAGACTTGCAGGGCCCAATAGACAGCTGCTGTTTTTTCCTCAAAGCTACTACCTTCTGGGCAACTGGAGGGAGAGAAGAACAAACACAAAGAAGAGACATTCTTAAAAAGTCATAGCACGTGCCTGTTCCAGAGCCTGTATCATTAATTTCCTCCCATTATATATCAGGGTTTCTCAGAATAATATATAACATTTTCTATAGCATTCTAAAATAATGAATTATTCAAGTGTTTTCAAATAACACAGGGCCACTGGATAATTTAAACTTAAGGTTCAAGATTCTCAATATTTTGCTGATGACGATAAACTAGATATGACTCCAGAAGTAATGGTTTCTTCTTCAACAGTAACATCTGACAAAAACATAAAAAAGATGCCTTTGTGAATGTGATTGTTCCAACTCAAATATAGTTCAGGTATTCATGTTTTTAACTTAGAAAAGGTCACACCTTTCAAAGTTTGAAGTTCAAAGTGAAAAGACAACATTTTCCTATTAAACACTGAAGACATGATGTAAAGACTGCTGGATCCTAATAAAGATCTACAGAATAACTTATTTAAACATAGGCCACAAACAGATTAGCCAGCTTGTAAAATCTACATTGGCAATTATGTTTTGGGAATTCTTCCCTAGTACAACATCACAACTGGCTCACATCACAAAATCCGTTACAGACGGGCCATAAGGATAAGGAAAACAGTTGACGTATACTTCAGTTCATGGACCAAACATTATAAAAAGGAAATAATATGGGATTTTGTATTCCATGTATAAGGGCAAAGATAAAAGGCATAGTACATTTTTAAAATTGGAATCAGGAAACAAACCTCTCTTATTCAAATTTTTATTAACAAATCGGTTCAAACCTACACTTCAAAAACATCCATACTACCTGGAAGCAGCAACAGTCTTAAAACCTGAAAGAAAGAACAAGAATGTCTTGCCAGAAGATGTTTACAACACTGTGCTCTCACCGTCCTGGAAGACACGTTCCACATTGAGCCCGTATGTGGCACAGGTCTCGTAGTACGTGCATCTCTTCAGATCATTGGACAGTTTCCTGGCACGGGAATCGTCAATTACCCGAGGGTTTGCTGCACTGATTGCATCTAGAATTAAATGAACAGCAGTGAACAAAATACAAAAGGAGTGTTCATTTTTATGAAATAAGGAGACCAAATGGTTGAAGCTCACACACACAATTATGAATCGTAAAGCTGCAGCTCAATCGCTTCAATCTCCTTCTGATTACTATTAATTCTATTAGCTGACATTTATTATCCTTAAAAAACACAGGAACAAAAAATTGATGCCACTGGTTTGGCAGCTAAAGTATCAGCAATTGCCTAATTTAAGAATGTAATAACCCTTAACATAGTTCAACATTGCTCCCCCTAATTTGAAATGGTACATTTCCTAGATACAACTAGCAACTACCCCATCTGAAGCCATTACTGAAGCCATTTACTGAAATTCATTATTGGCCTGGGTTTACTGTACTTGTACCTGGCCTTTGACAAAAATAATATACTGAGAAAATTTGCCCAGATGACAAAAGTATCAAACATAAAACATACACATAAATACTTTAAATCTACAATACCCTTTCATGAGCAGTAAATATCAATGCTGAACAAACCAAGTGTGAGTCTTCAAATCATCTCTCTGCCTCTAAGGTTCCTCACCTTGAGTGCCCACCAGTACCATGGGTACCTCAGCTGTGTTGCGGTAACTGGAGAGCCGCAGGAAGTAATTGTACACTGTCTGAAAACTAATCTCATCTTCCAAGCTGAAGACAAAGACCACAGCATCTACCCAGGCTGCAAACTGTGTAGAGGGGAAGAAGAGAGATCAACATACATCACACCTTGCAGACTGCCATGCTGGAAAAGTGACAAAGAAATGATTCAAAGCGTTATGAGAGAGATACACTGAAAAATGTGTTTTCTAAAATCATGCAGCAGATGGCAGTAAAGGTCAATTTTTTGGCAGTAAAATGTTACTCCAATTTAGTTTATATTTTACAAAATTATTCAGTTCAATAATTAGACACAATTTGAATATTACTTTAAAAAACTGTATGTAAACTCAATGACCAAAATATCATGAACTCCAACCAAATTAATACATTTTCAGTCACAAGAAACAAATGGTTGGTTTGAGAAGCATGAAATTCTCCCATTACATTCCCTGACCAGATTTCCACCTTAAAATCAAGCTGAACATGAAGGTTAACTCACATCTCACTATACTTTTCTGTCTTAGTAAGCAAGTCTACTAGAATTAAGTGGAAAACAGGACTACAAATATATCAAAATCTTGTGCTGTTTTACTGGCCCTATTCTTGTTCAAGAATAGCTTGAACAAGAATCACAAAATTGAGGTCAATCACAAAATTGTTGTCTTTCTACGTTTGCCTTTAACATGGCCAATGTTACACAGTAGCCCATTTTCTTTTACATTTTAAGAAAAGCTGCAAAATACATAACAGCTGTCCAGATTTTGTCTGTTGAAGTGTCTCATTGGTCTATATGAAAGAGTAATAGGTTTATTCCATGCTGAAAAAAAGAAGAGAGAAAACACAACATTTCGGCCGTGGAGCCTTCTTCAGGTGTGATTTCACACCTGAAGAAGGCTCCACGGCCGAAACGTTGTTTTTCTCTCTTCTTTTTTTCAGCATGGAATAAACCTATTACTTGTTCCTTTGCAGCCTATGCAAGCTGACGCAGCTACCCACCTGAACTATATGAAAGAGTGTCTTGTGTGACACTAAGGGCAACAATGTCAAAAAAACCTATCTTTCTGTATTTATGAGAGATACGTCTGTTTTTTCTAAACTGTTTCTCTGGGATTGGTTTATACTGTAGGAGTCTTACAGCTTATTACACTAGGTTTCTATATGCGTATGGTACTTTACAGTCTCAAAGTTTTGCTTTGTCTCTAAAGAACACTATAGCATTAGAGTTTTATTAGTGTCAAGAAATGTGCTTATGGGTTCAGTTGGTCAAGCTAAATCAACCAGAAAATTAACTAATGCTGCTGTCTGCCCCCACTCATTAAATCTATAGTGTTAGAATCTTAATTTCAGTAATCCATAACTTCTTCCAGAATTTAAGCAATAGAAAATCTACTTTCTACATTAGAAACATTTTATACTTTAATAAGTGTTATAAATGTTATACTTCGATATTTTCATTTCACATGGATTTTGACAATCAGTTTTCTCTTAATGTGCATTCAAACTTATATTGCATAGTTTATCAAACTATTCTCAACACAATTTCCTGATTAATTAATAAAAAAGAGTAATACAATCAATATTACTGTATTTTTTGTAAAACATTTTGCCATTACTTAGGAACTTGAAAATTGCATAATTTAAGGACTTAATATAAAGGTCCTTGTATTTTCATATCTTGATAATCCTTCTGCATTTTGGATCTTCCGAACAGAATACAGTATGTGCTAAATCTATTCAAATTTGAGTTGGAAGCAAACAATTTGCATTTACACTGTGGTGATCCCAGGAAACTGCTGTAAGCCTGCATCAACATCAAGTTAAACATGCCTAGCAATTTAATGCACTGAAGAACAGTATACATGTCTTTATTTTAAGTCTGGATGCTAAACCAAGCCTCCTCCTAATCCAAACCACTAACAGGATGCTGAGCCAAGCTTTATTTTAGTCCAAACCACAAATAAGTACATCTATAGTATTTGGCACTGAAAAGCACAGATACAAATTAATTTCATAGTATGTCATAAGAAGATAATAGAATGAACTAAAATCACAGTCAGAGACCAGGCTAACATAAGTCTTTCTTATGTAACATTACAGGAACAATCTCCCTTATTGCTTCCCTCCTTGGTCCACTTGCAGATGAAAAGTCCTTGCTAATTGCATGACTATTAACAAAGCCAGTGATGCACAGTGCTTAACAATATAAGCCCTACCCCGTATATGCAAGAACAAGGGATTAACAATCATTTAAAAAATAAACAGACCACAGATAAATTAATTTATGGGGCGGCACAGTGGATCTATGGCTAAGGATCTTCCCCAGTGACTGGAAAGTTGCCGGTTTGTATCCTGTGGCCAGCAGAGCAATCCTACTCTGTTGAGCCCCTGAGCAAGGCCCTTAACCCCAACTGCTCCAGGGGCGCCGTATAAATGACTGACCCCAAGCTTCTCTCTCTGTCTGTGTCTCACAGAGAGCAAGCTGGGGTATGCGAAAAGATGTATGCCTAATACAAAAAATTGTATATGGCCAATAAACTGATTGTATCTTATTTGAGAAATACACATTGTGATGATGTGGTTATTACAGTACCTTTCCACTTCATCAACAAAGATTCAAACATTTTAACACCCGGCCTTACCAACATGAAAAATTCCCTAAACTGCAAAACAAATGTACATTTACCCGTAAAGCAGTGCATGTATATGGTTTTCAAACACATTCCCACCAGACAAGTGGTAAGGTTGCAAATTAATCTAAATTTAGTTTAAATTCTGCTGGAGGTGCTACATGTTTTATTTAACATCTGTCTACTATAGAGTATGCTCTTTTCTTTCTGCTGCCTCCAGAAAGATTTTATGCCAGGAAAAGCTACACTGAGTGCTGTTGTAAATATTTCAAAGTCCTACTACTTTTAGGACTTGCACTTTATATACACATTTGTCTTTATCCTATTTTAGTGCTATTTACTACATTGCTTGTTTTTTTCCCCAACTGTGTGGGACCTCCCTGTTTCTTTTCTTCTTGTAAATAAGAGCTGCGCCCCTCCAATTTCTTTTTCTGTCTGGACGATACAGTTCCCATCTACCCATCGGGTCACATGATCAGTTCTCAAAATGCATGCCAAACTAATCAGGATTATTTCTTACCATTGTGTCACAATATCACCCGTGACCAAATTTAGTACCTGACAAATTAATAATTGTAGTAACTCTTAGCAAATTCTAAATGTCAGTTGAAATTGTTTGTTGTACAACTTGATACAAAGCATATTTTCAAGCTCTGTGTTCTTACAACCTACAGTAACAAGTAATGAACTTTTCATTTTAGGATATACTGTATGGTAATATTAAGATATTATCTAAAATGTTCTGATATCCGAGTAATTTTTCATCAAACATGAAACAGAATAACCCATTTCTTTTCACTCCCAACACTTATAGTATATCAAGATATTTACTATCTGAATGTTTGAAGTTTACAGCACTTAATTCAGACATGCAGTTCTGATTCTGATGATGTCTATGTCTTCCATACAAAAAAAGGGAATTTTTGGAATAAGGGTTATTGTAACTAGTTATTTCCAGAGCTTTAAGCTCAAGCTTCAAGTTTGAGCTTCTGAGCAGAAAAGTGTCTGAGATGAACCAGAAGACGGAAATCCATCACAAAAGTAAGAAGCATAAAAAGAGAAAGGTACACAGGGGTCTTACCTGCAGCTCAGGGGGTCCACCCTCATCTCGGATAAGAAGCAGATAGCTTTGCCCATCCACAACTATCTCTTTTTTGAACCTTCCACCTATAGAAGGAAATCACAGTTAGCTCATGGTTGACAAACAGACAGAACTAAATTTAAACAGTATTTTGTTAAAAAGAGTTCTTGTAGATATTTCTGCCCACAGAACATATACAAAAAGAAAGAAAACATACAAACCAATGAAAATAAGCATACAGTATATTACACGGCAGTTTTTTGTCACCTACTCTTTTTTCATTACATACAAATTATTCTGATGGTGATACCTGCTGTAATTATTTTGTTGAAGTCAGGCAACGTGTACACAAATTAATTCCATAGCACTGGGAAACAGCTTTGTAAAATGAAGTAAAAGGAATTCTCTCATTAAAAATAAAAAGTATTTTAACAATTATTAACCTAGTTAGCACTTAATCTGAAAGTGCAGAAATGAATATCATTACTATAACAATGATTGATTCTACACTGACTTGAAATGAAAACATTTACAGTATACAACATACAATAAAGCGTGGCAGTGTTTTTTATTTATGAACAAGTTGAGATTCTAAAGTTCATAAAAGCATCATATTACTCTAAACAAAAATCACCTAGAGTATAATATAAATTGTTTTCATGAATGAGTGATAATACAATTCTAAAAACTACAAGTAAAGCCAATGAGATTACATATCAAAATGCTAGAATGCTGAATGATTATTACAGAGCAATGCATTTTGGAGAATAACACACATGCCTTTGATATTTATATGAATTACAGTGTTACAATCCAATAGCTGCAATAAGAACAAATTGAGTTTTGAAGTCTTTTTTTACCATGCAGTATTCATCTTTACAACAGGTTTTGCTTGATTAGTACACCGTTTTGAACCATATTTCAGGTGGGTAACTGCGCCAGCATGCATACGCTGCAAAGGAACAAGTAATAGGTTTATTACATGCTGAAAAGAGAAGAAAGAAAATACAACGTTTCGGCTGTGGAGCCTGCTTCACCTGAATAAACCTATTACTTGTTTTTAAATATGTTTGTTATGCTGTTTTTTTAGTTGATTTAATAAATCTGACATCCCAATGTTATACATGGAATATATATATATATGCAGTATTCATTTAGGAAGTAAATGAATTATCAGAGAAAGTAAAATTACTATTCCTTTACTTAACATTTGTGATTTTAGAGTTTCAAATTAAAATCTTAGAGGTTGTATCATAAATTGCAGCCCTTTCCTTTAGTTCAGACGTGTTGGTGATGGTCCTTTATTATTATCTGACAGTACAATGTCACGAATATGAATTCCTTACAGAACAGTGTCAAGTTCTTGTCAGTGTCAGTTCTTCTGAGGGTATCCTTGCATTAACTGTTTGCTTCAGATACTGCCACAAAAGTTCAATGGGGTTTACATCTGAACTTTGAATTGTCTAGTCCAATACGGGAAATTTCCTTTTCTTCAGTCATCAGTCATAGATGTGCTTTTAGGTTTAGTGAATTGCATAACACAAATACATCTCATGTCTTCGAGCTCATCTTCTTTCATTTAGACTTTCATAAAGATCTGATGAGGTTTATGCCTAAAATATACGAGAATACAGACCAAACTAGAGGGTTTACAAACCTTTTCTTAGTACTGTAATTATATAAGTCTAGTCAGTGCAGCTCTGTGGAAAACTGGAAATTGGCATGAGAGCTGGGTACAGTATCTGCTGACGCCATAAGAGGCTCTGCTGCTCCTGCCCCTCTGGCAGCTTACCCCAGTTGTAACCTGAATACCCCTCTGCCATTCCGGTCTGTCGCTCTGCCAACCTGACAGCTCCAATGAGCCAAACTGGCAACTACCTGTGCCAAGGTCATCTCCATATGACTCTGAATAGCGCTTTGATTTTAAGTCAGAGTTTTCCTCATAAATGATAACTGATATGACACTGTTAAAGGTTTTCAAACTGCAGGCACATCATTATAAATGCTTCAATGACTTTATTTTCCTTTGATCAGACCCTGGTACGGTACTGGAACTTCCACAACTGAATGTTATTTTTATGAAAGCTCGGGTAAGGCTAATCCTCAGTTATTAAGCATTAAGATGGTCCTGCAATTAGCAAATTAGAAGTACCAGTTCCAGGAGCTACATTTCTGGGTAATGTACTGCAAGGAAAGAAAAAAAAAGAGATGATAAAATGACAAAAAACAGCCTTGCAAGTATATTTTAAGTATCAGTTATACTCTACAACAAATTGACTGTTGAGCTTATATATGAAATAAAAAAAGCAGAACAAACAAATCTCATGGCGGACAGCACAACTACTGTGAGGATTTCATTATCTTAGAAATGATTACATTCTGTCTGTAAGTGATAACAGTATACACTAGCCGTAGGGCATCAGCTCACATCTAAGCCTCAACCTGAAAGCCAGGTTTTTAAAAACAACTTTATTCTAAGGTGAAACAGATTTACAATAATGTTCAAGACTCCACTGGCGGCAATCATGCTGGGATCATTTCATGGGCTTCAAATCTTTTAGCAACCGTCTGGCTGGTATTAGAATTTCTACTGTGGGCAGACTGTTTGGGGATGTATTGGATTAAGTGCTGAAGCAGACTATTCTGTTGGGAGGGGAAAAAGCAAAGCAATTTCTTTTCAGAGTCAGAAGATGCCATGGAAAGCAGAGCTAGATGTGTTTTGTAATTAAATGATAAGAAAACCAGGCTGTCAGAAAGCAAAAGTGAGAAGTGCTGAAAAGAAGAAAAAAAGCAAAAGATAAAAAGTTGTTGAAAAATATCCAACACTTTAATTTGTTGCATATTATGTAAGGAACTGCAGGCTTGATATCTTTCATCTTGTCTCTGCCTCATACAGTAAGTTAGATTGGAAATTGTACATTTTGGTAAGAGAATCATCTAAATGTGCTTTTCTATGCAAAACCTCTTTAAAGATTAAAGAAGATCTAGGTTAAACCAATTAAACAAAAGGATTATAGCTGGTGCGATTACACAAAATAAAGAACCTATGGTTTCTACTCAGAGGTAAAGAACACCCATGAAACCTTAAAAGTTAATCCTACAACTATGCCTACTGTTACAGAGTCATGGTTCCTAGATTTGTCTCCTAAGAACATTTTGATTTTATTATCTTAAGGCTTTAATCTGTAGCTAACAATTTTAGAAAGCTTCCTCCTCACTATATCACTTTCAGACTCACAGTCACTCATATAAATGTTCTATCCAATGACTGCACCCTTAAAGCACTTATTGTAACATTGTTTCCAGAAACATGTTTACGAATAACAACAAGAACATATTTGCATTGCATTATTTAAATGTCCTTTCCTTATTGTCACCAGGACTCAAAACCTGCCTCCACATCATCTGAGCCTGTTAGGAGTAGATCTGTAGAAGCAATCTGATTACATCCTTATTCTCACCTTCCATCCTATCCCACTGGGGAAATGTTTAAATTTATGGATGAAATGAATATTTATGTAAAACCTTTCATGGGGATTCAAGATCCCTAGGTACTTTGGAGCTGTGCCCTAGACGAAACAATGATCACATAATAAATTGCAGTCACCTCAAGAGAAGAGCACAGCACACTATAAGCAGGGTGTTCAGGCAGGTAGAGGCTGTGGGAGTATTCAAGCAATCATCTGTACTGTCTCAATAGCAATCATAATTTAAAGCTCTGCTGGATGATTATATAGCCTGATCAGAGGCAGAGTGTTAGTATTGATTTAGGGATTTAATACTTGAGCTGAGTTCAGCCACTTTAATTTGCTCTGATTTACTCTATTGTAAAATAATGGGAAGAAAAAAAATTGAAAGAGCCCAGAAGGGAGGTAAGCGTGCGCGCGCGTGCGTGCGTGTTCATGTATGTGAAGGACATTCAACAGACAAATTTGGATTTAGACATTCAGTCTTCACCAAACTCACAGGCTGTTTTTCAAAGCTAAATACATCCGTTCTTTTCACTATACAACCCCCTCCCTCTCTTTACCAAATTCCAAACTTGAATTTGGTACTGTATAAACTGGATTTCAGTTTTAAACAACTGAGCTGATGACATACAGTATATTAGAAATATTTGAGTTTGATAGGTAGTCTTTATAACTCTTCTGTCAGAACATCTGCCTTATACAGGTACCTCAAAGTTAAAATATAAAATATGTACATGGATTAGAAAAATAGATTCAGTTGAATTTTAGAATGAAGAATTAGAGACACAAAAAGCCCCAGGCCAGTCTTGTTGGATTCTAAAATAATCCTCAAAAGATTTCTTTGGTCAGCTGTTATTAGCTTTATCTGAAAAACAAATATATCTTAATGTGTCAATAAAAGTAAACTAGAGATTTTATTTGGGGGAAGCTAACTAGATAGGCATCAGTAACAAAGCCCCTTGGAACTGCATTTCCCACAATATATGATTTTACCATTTAGTTGAATGAAAAGCAGTTTAAGCCTAGTTTTCTTAGTCTTAATACCTTCAGATGTTTCTATCTTAATATCTACTGTATATCTGCAATTGAAAACAGCACATTTTTGGGATGTTGCTTTGATTAAACAGTACAGTATTTTGGTGTTTGAAGTCCAAGTAATATTGATCATGCTACGATTAACAAAAAGACAAATACGAAATGTACTGTGAAGCACTAAAATTAAGAACTAAGAAGCAAATCCATCTCATAAATCTATTTCCAGTATTCTGGAGGTGAAGTGAAAAATCCATAAGAATTGTACTTGCTCTGCTAGTTAGAGCTGATATGCCGTATGCAGCATATACAGTTACATTGAACTAGTTAGACTCTACAGCTACTGTATTAACAAAAACTCTGTGGTGTGATAGCAAAGGCAAAGCTACAGTAGATTTGTCAAATGCCAACAATCATGAGGTTTGAAGTGCCTATAAGTGACGTACAGGTTAAAGAAGGGAGAATTTAATGACCTCCACAATTTTCATCCCTGAAAAAGTTTATAATAAGAACAATAAAATAAATTGCCTTTACAGGCATATTGCAATTTGTAGCCCAAAGGACACTGTAGCGCTTCACATAAAGGGTACCTACTACACTGAAGTGCCGCGCTTACATAGAAATACTGTGTATCAACCATTACAGTATGTACAAGCACAGCAACTTCACAAATAGATTAAACAGAAAAAAAACACATCTGAACTAGTTAAATTAAAGAGAAACTTTAGGCAGGTCAGAGTGTTTAAATCTAGAATATTCACAGAAAACTGATTAATACCCTTACTCTTTCAAATGATGCACAAGAATTTTTAAAATGCCCTATCACAGCAGGGTTTCTCCAGGCTCCACTGTGGTGTGGCAATTTGTGGTAATTGTGGTTCAGAAGGAACATTGGCACCTACTGGTCCACCAGAAACACACATAACAGCAACCTGGTTTTATGTGGAAGTTCCTAAAGGCCAGTACAGACAAGGCCCAAACGTGCTCAGTAGCCTAACTATAGAGATCTGAGGCTAGAAGGTGGTAACACTGCTGTTACTTTGAGCTCTTCTGAAAGTAATCCTATGTTTCCATGGAAACAGATGCACATTACCAGTTTTGAGACATGGGGGAGATGACAAGGCCACAAAGTATAAAATTGATGTGCAAACAGACAGGTAGAATGGAAAAAGGGAAGCTTAGATAAGAGACAAAGGCTTGTGGTGAACAAGCTAGTTCTGAGATTAATATTCAAGGAAAGTGATAGATGCTGTTGTTGTCAAAGGGGACCCATAGAGCACATACAAATCAGGTGGAATGTTATGAGATGGTAAATATCAGCAGAACTGTTGCACACACTCTTGCACACATCAAGAGCCTAAGAAAGTCACTTAGAAATGTCAAATTCATTCAGAAACCATTTTGCAACAAGAAACATTCTTGGCAAAACATATCTCCTTGCAATCCAATGTTTTGTAACATATTTGCAGCACATAAATCAAGGATGCAAAACAAGCCAAGATCTGAGTATGCATTAAGTACTTCCATCAGAATTATAATCAGCCTAAAATTAAAGCATAATACTTATTCCAAAGATAATTTTTCTAGCATAGCTACTAAATGCAGTAGAGACCAACACATTTCTAGATAAAATGAAGTTTCAGAAGTAATAAGAGCTATTAAATATATATTATTCTATATTATATATAATATATTTTTGTAGTGTATGTACTGCATATGCACTTCTTTGCATATCCCCAAGGAAATAATTGATAAGAAATAATAAGTAATGAATGTTGTTTTGTTTGGTCAGATGTCTTCTTACAGTAAAATATGGTGATTATGTGATAGGGGATTCTAAACTAGGTTCCAGGTCAGAACTGTATGTTTCAGAGGCAATAATATAAATGTTCCAGGCTAATGCATGCCTGTCCAGACCTGTCCTTCAGCGTATTATCATGCTGTCAATCACTACTGGACAGACACGCCTGCTCCTGTCAGACAGGCCTGATTACAGACTTGCTCCTTAGCCTCTTGGCAAACCCACAGCTGCCGGATACCATCTGATCTTACCTTCAGGGGACTCCTCCTGTACATATGTGCCAGTCAGATACCGGTGAACCAGGGCCGACTTCCCACTTGAAAGGTTACCCACAATGCCCTGTAGAAAAAATAACCAATGAAGAACTTAACATGTTCCTTCACACCAGTTTTTCATAACATTTGTGGTACTGAATCAAACAACAGGTTAGTTTGCCAAATCTCCCCCTGCTATTACATTTTACAGTACGTTTTATTATAACAAATCATCCCAAGGTGACCAAGAACATTATAATTAAACATCATCAATGTGTATATTTATCCTTGATGATACTGCAAGCTGGCACTGGAATTCGGATACAAGGTTTTACCTGACATGTCTCATTTAACACCATTCTTGCATTTTTGTAGGGAAAAGTCACAAGAAACACAGCAGCACTTTACAGTAATAATTTAGCATGGGAAGTACTGGATAACAAAACAAATGAATCAATGTATTAAGGATTTTCCTAAGTGAGAGGTCTCTCTTTCGCCAAGAGTAATTATAAAAGTGTGCTTTGCAATTAACAATTTCACCTGGGCAGGTGGAGAATTTTACTGTCTATGTAATTCTGGACATCTAAGTGTCTCTCTTGTTTGTTGATGTGGTGCTTCAACTTTACTCATCTAGCATGGTATGTGCAAAAGTGCTAATTTTACCAAGGTTCCCACAGGCTGAAAGAACACAGAAAAGGCCCACATGTAATTCACTTCCTATTCGAAAATAATAATTAGAGAAACAACAAAAAATAGGCTCGGGCAAAGACAAAGGAAAGAAGCAAACTTCCAAGCAACTCTATATTGTAGCTTATCTCATCCCCAAGAAGAGTACCTCCTTAAAGGCCAAGAATAATCTCTTTAAGCCATTTAATATTAAAGTCAGCACTCCATAGAATGAATGGGAAATAACATACAATGATTTATTCCAAGACAAAAGTCAAATAAATATTATATGGTATACCCCAATATAAAATTGGCTATTTCCTAACACACTCTACTATAAAACTTTGTTACTTTTATAATACTGGCAGAGGCAGAGGCAAATGACATGGGCATTTAAAATGCATGTTTCTATAAGCAGTTTAAGTAGTTACCATTATAAAAAAAACATTACTTATTTAATGCTTAAAGTGAAAATGTGTAACTAGGAATTTGTTGCTAAGGCCAGACAAATATTACAGTCAAAAATCCTGTACTAAGCCATACTTTTACGCTTGTTAAAAATGTTGTAGCAAGACAGCTGAACATTTGGAATCAAGTATTTGCAGTTGGCTTGAAAGCCTGTCCAGCAGGGGTAACTGCAAGCCAGCCAACCACATACCAGCTCAATCAGACCAGAAACGTTTTAAACTAGGAGCAGGAAAATAAAGTCACCGGAAATAAAGTCACCGGTGGCAAAGACTATTACCGTACATGTGTACACGTGTTTCAATCCAAGGCGGGGCACTGTTGTCCCCTTGAGCAAAGCACCTCACCCGGATGGCTTCAGCTATATTTCCAGTTGTATACAAATATAAGTCACTGTCAAGATGAAAAGCATTGACCAAATAAATTAGTAGTAGAAATAATACTATCGTTCCCTGAGTTGAGCTGTATAATCTTAACGAATGAGCAAAGCAGCTACACAGAAGTGTGCATCACGCCTGTATGAACAGCATTATTAAACAGCAAAACACACAAGGGAGCCGACATCAGGAGACAGGGGAGGAAAGGGAGAGCTGTCAGCACAAGCTGAGACGGAGTATGTGTGTGGGAACAAAGCTACAACAATGGCTCATCTAAGCCTTTTCTTTCTTTGCACCACAGTTAATTAGAAGGTAGTAAACCCAATGAAAGCTTTGCTTGAGTTTCAAATACAGACCTTGCACGTAAACACTTTATAAGAGCATCAACAACCTGGAAGTCCCGATTAAAAAAAACTTAAATGAGTGAATCACTCACTGCCTATGGTTAAATAACCTTGGCAGTGTAATAGAATAGGGAAGGCAAGGTGCACAGTAATCACGTGCCTTTACTGAATAAACAGTGCCTCGTCCATGAAAAGGAAGCACAATAGCTCATTGTTTCTGCTTGGAGACAAATTAATTGTGGCAAAAGACACCCACAATGGAGAGGCTGTTATTAGACTAAATGGGAAGAACACTGCTATAGTAGAAAGATACAGAAACTTCTACATAACCCACAAATTAAGAAGATTAAAGCATGTAATGCACTACTTAATTGGCATGAGATTCAGAAGCCCTATGGTGTCAAGTTGATTATATGCATGTGAATTTGCTATTACTTGCATGAAGCATGGTGTGTCACATTGGAAACAATACCAAAATGAATACTTAGGTTGCATGATTTACTTTTGCTAAAAATACTTGAAAACAGACACAACTTAATATTCCTTTCCTTAGTATTTATTCTGCTGTTCTTTAAAAGAAAACTTCTTCTAAGACACTGTTATAATATAGGGATATCTGGAAATTGAAGTCAATAATTACTTTTGTACAAACAATGCATTTTGTTACAGTATATGGCATATTGGCAGATGTCCTTCTTGTAAAGCCAGACTGAATTGGGGAAACCATTTCTTTTAGAGAGGTCAAATTATAGGTCTCCAAATTGCTGATTTACTATATTTCACAATTGAACAATATGATTTGTATCATATCAATTTCTCGGTTGTACTGTATCTCAGTTGATACCATTTTTCATGAAGCAAAATCCATGTCACAAAATGTCTTTTCAAACCATGAGTGTTTTAACAGGGTCTTTGCCCAAGTTCCAACTGCCATTGTAATGTAGCACTTGGAAACAGTTTGTGAACCCTTTAGGTTTATCTGCATTCTCATATAATGTATTTTAGACCAAAACATAATTATATGTTCATGAAAGTCTTAATGAACAATAAAGATTAAATGGATAACATGAAGAGATATGAAACAGATACTATAAGTGCAGCAATTACTTCAACTAGATGTTTCCTATAGCTGTTCATAAGTCTCACAATTCAGCTTTTAATAGTTTTGGTCCATTTATCTTTACAGAACTGCTTCAGGTTGATGGCATTTGGGGGTTTCCTTGCAGGAACAGCAGACATCAGGCTCCCTACAGGCTTGTACTTTTACTTTTTTCAATCCAAAACAAAACTTTCTTCTTCAATGTAGATCTGCTTTAATGTTGCAAATTCACTTGCTGCATGCCCAACCTTAAGCTCAACTTCAGTTGAAGAATTTGTGGCCTTATGTTCTTCAGAATTGGCTGGTATGATGTCAAATTCATGGTTCCGTCAATAATGGCAAACCATCTGGGTCCTGAAGCAGCAAATCATCATATTCCCACCACCATGCTTGATGGTCAGGATGAGACTGTGTTGGAAGGCAGTGCTTGCTTTTTGCTCACAAAAGGTTTCTTATTGTGTTCAGAAAGCTCAACATTTGACTCCTCTGTCCAGAGAAGGTTTTTCCAGTAGTCTTGGGGATCATCCAGGTGTGTTTGGTGAACGTGAGCAAGGCAGCAATGTCCCTTTTAGAGGGCAATGGGTTTTCCATGGTTACTCTCTCTTGAAAACAACTGCTGTTCAGTCTTTTACTAACAGTCAATGCATGTAAAATTACATTAGCCACAGCAAGAAAAGCCTGCAGACCCTTAGATGTTACTTTGGGGTTCTTTGTCACTTTTTGGATGAATTTCTGGGTTGCTCTTGGAGAGTTCTTGGCAGGACAACCAGTCCTGGGTAGAGTCACTATATTCGTGACTATTTACCATTTGTAGATGGTAATATCTGTATCTGTTCATGTGTGCCCAAAATCTGTAGAATGCAATTTGCAACCCTTTCAAAAACTGATGAGTCTATTCATAATCAACAATGTTTGCAATCTCTTTTGGTAATGGTATGACATGTTTCCCCTGACCTGTATGGTGAAGACCAAATTCAAAGTTTCTGAGCCTCATACAGGACATATAGTATACAGTAGGCTGCCCATGCTCAGTCCTTACTATCCAATTATTTAACCACCTGATTCTAATTACCCTCTTTAACTGTGCTAATAATAATAAGTGTCTTTTTTTCATATTCTTATACCATTTCATCTAAAAAACATTGATAATGGCAAATATAAACTATTTTAATTATTTAAGAAATAAGCAGTTTCTACTAAACAAGGGTATAATGCTAATAACATGTAATTCCCATAATTATATTGGGGGTCAGGGGTGGCACTGTGGCGAAGTGGTTAGCGTTGCTTTCTCGCAGTTTGGGAAAATGTGTATGTTTGTGTCTATGTGTGCCCTGCAATGGACTGGCATCCTTGTCCAAGGTGTACCCTGACTTGCGCCTGTTTCTTGCCAGGATAGCTTTGACTTTCTCAAAACCCTGTATTGGACAAAGAAGTTAGAAAATGGAAAATTGATGGGTCCTTTGGGTACACAAACTCTTTTCAGCAGTGAGAGAAAAATAATATCTAACAATAAATCATAAATATACAGTATATAATCTATAACTGCAGGGAGAAAAGACCCAAAACTATTGCTAACACCTTTCTTTTATTAATAGGAAAATGTATGTATTTCTTGCTGCTGTTGTTGTTTGAGGGATTTATTACTGTGACTTTCTGTCTGGAAACCCCATAGGGTGTTTACAAAGAAAAGTATTTTTTTCAATGATTCCAAGCTAGGGAGACTCTTTGACAAACTTTACCTGCTCTTTAGTTTTACTAACTCTATACAACAAGCCTGTAGTAATCATGATTTGCATTCTTAGACAAAATGCTTCTTCTGGCAATAATAATAATAATAATAATAATAATAATAGCTTACACTTATTCAGCGCTTTTCTGGACACTCCACTCAAAGCACTTTATAGGTAATGAGGACCACCACCAATGTGCAGCATCCACCTGGATGATGCGACGGCAGCCATACAGTAGTTTGCCAGAACTCTCAGCACACATCAGCTATCAGTGGGGAGGAGAGCAGAGTAATGAAGCCAATTCATAGATGGGGATTATTAGGAGGCCAAGATTGGTAAGGTCCACTGGGAAATTTGGCCAGGTTATACCCCTACTCTTTTCGAGAAACGCCCTAGGATTTTTAACGACCACAGAGAGTGAGGACCTCAGTTTTATGTCTCATCCGTAGGACGGCGCCTGTTTACAGCACAGTGTCCCCGTCACCATACTGGGGCATTAGGACCCACATGGACCGCAGGGTGAGCGCCCCCTGCTGGCCCCACTAACACCTCTTCCAGCAGCAACCTTACTTTTTCCAGGAGGTCTCTCTTAAGTAGTAAATAATTAAATAGTGCTCATCTGTATCAGTATAAACTGTATCACTAAAATACTTCTCCATCCTGTTTTAAAATTCAAAAGCATCGTGAAGTTTATTTAGACTACGTATTTGCTTTTGTGTGATGCCATTTTCTTCTCCTGTATACTTACTTATGGTAAAATAGCTTTATACTTTTAACTTTTTACTTCAAAAAGCTTCTTTCAATAGTGGTTAACTATAATATACAGTACATGTATAAGATTCTAGGAACATCACAAAACACAAAATAGGGGAAACAAATATGAATTGTAGTCGAGTAACTTGTGGATTAGATACAATACACCTTTAACCTAAAACTGCAGTTACCTGTGTACTGTATGTCAGTAACTCCTGTGGTACACTAAAGTTTTTTTTTTTTTTATTCATGCTTAAAGTGCTGCAAAGACAGAAGAAAACACCTTCAAAGACTTTGTCCAAGTTTAGATAGTGCTGATGTACAGTAGTTTCTTTTTTCTCTTTTAGTTTTAATTACCAACTACTGTATATAGAAGCCCTGTGGCTAACTAATTATCATGTAAAATATTACCTGACCTGTTTCTTTGCACCATCCAAAAATGCAGTGTTTATTTTGAAATTGGTTGGAGGGAATGCCATACTACAGAATATCATCAAGGTTGTACAGCTTACCTTATTAGTGTTGCAAAGCATTTTCCTTTTATTTATGGTTGTGGTATTCTGGGTTAAATCTAAACCTACTAGATGCATTTAATGCATCATTTTGTACAACTTCAAAGCGCAGACATGGGTATGGACTGAACTCCCAGAGATCCCAGAAGGGCCCACAGAAATCTCATCTAAACAAATTAGTCCAGGTGCAAATGTTTTGACATTTTTCTTCAGAAGTTGATTTTTTTACCTCCTCCTTGAATCATTTTTGCATTATAAGCAGCTATTGTTATTCAGGTACAACTTACTATAAAGTAATATTTCATTTCTATTACTAAAATACGAGCCAGTGCCAGATGTTTTGAACAGACCTTACGCTGAGAAAATAGACCTGGAGTGGAATTATTTGGAAGAAAATGCTAATTACAGCAAGATTAATCAAAGCCTTAAGGCTCTGCTGTCGTTAAAATGTATATTTCTGGATTAGCCGGAATACCACTTGCTGTTTCTTTCATGGATTACTTCCAGTATATATCACTATTTTATCCCAAAACTGTCATTCATTGTCAGAGTCCTACTGCAAGTCATTAAGCATTGCCACACCAACTGGGTTGATTAAAATGACCCATTTCCTGCCAGATGATTTTCTTGCAAAGTTTTCATATTGGCTTTGTTCTGAAATGGAGACCATTAACAGGATTTACAGAAAACTACAAGCTTAAATGCCTAAGACTAAAAAAACACACACTGGACCAATTTAAAAAATGCTTCAGATCATACATCCAATTAAATAGCCGAAATATACAAAAAACGGATCCATTGCTTGGCTACTCACAATGTGCCACAATAAGAGATTAAACTTATTTACTATATACTATAAATTCAATTATATCTGACACTAAAATTAAAAGCACCTAGTTTCAAAACCACTTCTGATGGCCGCTTTCTTGAACGCCTGACAAAAAAAAGGTTTTCTTAATGAAAATTCAGAGGTTAACAGAAATAATTCAAGACTGGATGGAAAGATGTAAAATAAAGTTAGACCTCTCTGGAAAAGGGTCTGAAGGACAAAGGTAGATGTTTAAAAATGTGAGGGATTCTCAATATTTCTGTGACTAATTCTCAATATTTATTTGATTAACTGTTTTGCATTTACTTACACAAAACTACAAAAAACACAGATAACTGATAGCGGGACAACAGTAAGGTGGTCTATTTATAGTACTTAATTGTACTGTATATTCTGTTACCAGGTTGGAGAAAATATTGCACTCATGCACAGGTTTTAACATTTTCTTTGCTGAAAAGAAAAAACATAAAAACTACATATTTCCTTCTTAAAAACCATGTCCCCATGCAAAATGATTTTATTATCATAACACACTGCAGACATTCTCAAAAAAGGTGGCACTGATATTTCAGAACTGATGGATCAGAGAGTCTTTACTTACCACTTTAAGCTCCGGTACTGATCGGCTCAAAGTCCATTCCTGACTGTTCACAAAGGAGTCTGTAAGAGGATAAGTAACAGTTGTCAGTGGCAGGTGAGATGCCATCAAATGTCTTCACAATAGTCCTTACTACTTCACACAGCATTTCTCACACAAAAGAAAGCAAAACAAAATAATCACTCCACACATTGGCCTACATAAAAATACACAATGGATTTGGAAACGATTTGTCTTTTCAGACAAAGATTGGCACATATTGAATGCAGGTTGCCTGCTAGAGTAAAGAAAGCTTACACTGGGCCCCATTCTGTGTAACAAAATGCCATTGAATGAGGACAGGTATTCACAGGACAGGAAAACGGTCATTTAAAAGGTCAAATTTGTATCATTCGCTGTTGTTTCTGCATTTCGTCACTGGCTCTTAAGCAAACAAAGTGGAATGCTTAAACATGTAGATAGTAATATGATCTAGTCAGTCTCTAGGATGAGTGCAAGCAGTGAACTGTAAAAGAGTCATCACCAGCTTAAATGCATTATTTCATTAGTAAAGTTCCATAAGTGACCTAATCTGGCTGCTAAATTCCACCAGGGGTTCCTCCCCTCCTTGGAAGTATAAAACTTCCTAGCGCTGTCCCAAAGGATTTCCTAAATCCAAGGCAATATACTTCAAAACCAGAGCATATCAAATACTTGAGCTCCAATGGGTCTCCAAAAAAACTCCCTTGCATCCATCTGGTATGTTTTCAATTCATCACGTTTTATTTTTAACATTTGGAAGGTTTAAGTGAGATCTTTAAAATCCACTGTAGTATTAGAGTTAGGAAGGATTTTCAGTGCATTGAATCAAAGGTTGAGGCTCACCCAAACACCCAAAACCTAAAAAAATCTACATTATTACAATAATATAATTTAAAAAGCCATTTGTTATAGAACATCAGTATAAAAGACAAGATGAATTCAGGTTTACTGTAGATAGGCTCTGGAAACTGTCCACGCTGAAGGAACTGATCCTTTTTAGTCTTGAGCAAAGAAGTTTATGAGGGCACAAAATCCACAAAAAGGATTTGACAGTCAACCCAGCACATTTATTTTCATAACTAACAGTAAAACATGAACCAGAAGGAACTAAAAATAGGAGGCATTTTTTACCCAAAGAGTTGTAGGAGTGTGTAGCAAGCTACCCATCAGCAATTTTGTAGCTGATATTCTGGATTCTTTCAAATCTCATCAAAAAGACAGCACCTCCCCTGGACAAGCACATCACCATACTAAAAGCACTGGTTTAGAAACACTGATTCAGAAAGAAGATCACAAATGGTGTTAACCTACACTTTTTTTAGAAGCAGATGATTTTGCCTTAAAATTCTCCCACTCCAGTACTAGCCAGACCCACCCTTGCTTAACTTATGAGGTCCGACAAGCTCAGGCAACAAGGCAGTAACTGCTGTCACTCTGGTATTACACATGATTTTCAACTCATTATAAACAGAGTTCAGTCTAAAAATACTGTAACCTGATCACCTATATTACAGTCCATAAGCTACTGTACTAAAGAATACAATATCATAATAGTATTTCATGGTATTTACCTTAATTTGAACAAACAAAGTAATGTTCTGAAAAGACAATTTGAAAATTGAACATTTTAATCATAGAAAAACCTCCATCATGTCTGAGATCTCAGCTCTGGCACACACCACAAAAAAAAAAAATCTCAAAATCTCCATTCACCTCTGATACTATCTACTGCAGGGCATAAAACACAGGCACTTTGTCTCTATCATAAACAACCCTCTATCATCATCAAAAAGACTAAAACAACAGAAAGTCTGCATTTATAAACAACACTTATCGTACAGATCTACTAAATTGCTATGGAAATGTATATGTACTATACCTTGCATGCTGTTTTGAAATAAAGAGTATGCATTTCAATATAGAAAGTATTGATTTATTTATAATTTCTTAAAACAAAAGCACAACAAATACACAGATATATAAATTAGGTTTTGTAAAGATCTTTTCCCTGACCTGACAAACCAGCAGGAAAGCAGTTAGGCAGATAAAGCCCATAGCCACCTTCTTGTAGGAAGCATAGTTTTAAATAGCATTCTAAAATCTTTGTTGAATATTCATCATTTTGTTTTGTCAGTTTTTCCAAGTAATGTTTTGGGTAGAAGGACAGATAAAAAATGGTGGTCTTGCCAGTAGCAATAAGGTGAAGTTTTCCTTCTGATGAGGAGCTTGTTATTTTTAGACAGGCATTAATTTATGTAAGGGACATTTATTGCAGTTCTTCCTGTTCAACTCCTGAGTTACTCATCTTGTCACACCTCTCTA
Organism: Lepisosteus oculatus; assembly: GCF_040954835.1. Classification (NCBI taxonomy): domain Eukaryota; kingdom Metazoa; phylum Chordata; class Actinopteri; order Semionotiformes; family Lepisosteidae; genus Lepisosteus; species Lepisosteus oculatus. The sequence goes on from NC_090701.1 coordinate 31,496,889, forward strand.
AGCATGTCCAGACCTGAGAGAAACACACAGCTCCTCAATTACTAGGCTTTTAAAGACGCCACCTTAAACAAGCCTTGCGGGGGATGGTGTCATTCACCCAGTCTATGAATTGCAGAAATCCAAAATGTATATTCACAAACTACACTGTATGACTCAATATCTTAAGACATAACAGAGTCACCATTGTAGCTACTTATTTTAAGTAAAAGACCAGTTAAGCAACATTCCACTTACTACCATTCTGCTGTAGAGACAGTCTAAGTAATATTATTTATCTTCAATATGTGCTTATCTTAGGGCTTTAATTTCCTGGATCATTATGACTGCTTAAGTATTGATACTGCATTACCAGGTTGTCAAATAAGAACAAGTCCCTGGATTATCAAAATGAGAGATTTTTAAAACAAGTTGATTTACTGTACAGGCTCTCATAGAGAAAACTGGGTATGTACAATATTAGATGCTGTGACCAGTTGCATCTCAAGCGAAATTTCTCATTAGTTTTCTTTTTAAGTGAAAGTGTGTTGCACAGAGCAGCTTCCAAGTTGGGGGAAATACATGTTTTGCCTAATATTTAAGGAAATTCATGGAACCAGGCACTAGTAATATATTTTTTCAATGAAAAAGTACTTTCATACATGTACTGTACAACTAGATGTCTTGTCATTTATGTGCAATGTCATAGTTAAAAAAGAACCCAACAGGAATCTCTTATTAAGGATAACACATACACTACACATGTACAGTTTGTGTATCACAATTCACTATGCTTTATTACCCTTATGTGTTAACCAACTGAAGACACATTGGACTGCATTTCTCCTAGACTAGGGTTGGCTAACCTTTGTCTATAATATATACAGTATGTGTATTTATACATATATGACATTGTATATAAAGCAGCAGTAAAAGTTCACTGCCAAACTATGGTTAAATACTGTATTTTATTACTAAACTGTAGTAAAAAAATCATTTCTATGAGCTATAGACTAGGTTAAATATCTTACAGTTCATTTACTTAGAAAGGTAAATGTGGAGCACGCCAGTACAACCATGCATACATAGATATGCCAAAAGACACTTAATCCTGGCAAGGACTGCAGCAACTCGAAGCACATCCTGAAAACAAAGGGTGCAAGGCAAGTCCACACCCAGGGTAATCCATTCCACCCACACTCATGCACTAGTCACAGACAGTAGCCAGTGTCTTAAGCATGTGGGCGGAAATGTGTTCACCCACAGAGGAACAGGGAGAACATGCAAGCTCCACATAAAGGAGACACCAGTTCTGGCCCTAGAGCTGTGAGGCGGGAGAAATAACCTTCATACCAGCATAATGGCCCATATACTTATAATATATATAATATAGGAACAGGTAACAGGTTTATTCCATGCTGAAAAGAAAAAGAAAACAATGTTTCGGCCATAAAACCTTCTTCAGGCGGTTGTTCAGTGGATCTATACAGTATATAATACTGTATATACTAAAGCATACAAAAAATTATATTCATAGAACAATTTTAAACTACTATAAAACTGAAACATATGCAATGTGGAGGTCGGAAGTAGTGGACTGTGCTCAAAATAAAGTTGCTATTTTAAACTTTGGAAAGGAAACAAGACAGCAGTTCCTTATTACAGTGCAGACCCTTCATATTTTAGTACACAGATGGCAAAATAAAACAGATGCAGAACAACACAGCCCAGTGTTCATATTTCTGAAGCCAGTACACAGAGAAAAGACCCAAAAATAGAGGAGTGAACTGTCAATACAAATCACTAGTTCTCTGTGGAAAATGAGCACTACACAAACAGGGGTCCCCCATCAAAGTTACCCCTCAGGCTACGGAACGTTTTAAACGCAGTCTGGAACACTCAAATCTTTACTGACAAAAGATGAATTCATTAAAGTGGCATTTTAGCAGGAGCAAAGGAGCACAGGAAAGCTGAGTTGTCTGGACAGTGCCAAGTGTAAAAAGCAACTCACAGAAAAGACCCTGCGTTCATGTGTACTGAAGGAACTACACCAATATAATGGAAAATTATTTTGCATTAGTGGATTCTTTTTTTAATAAATAAAGCACAAATAAGTAGAAAACTGATTGATAGACATGTTCTTTACAGTTTTATTAATTGGCTGCATTGGCAGAATGCCCCTAGGTCAGTTTTGGACCTGCAATACAGACAGTGAATTGAGGGGGTGTTATGCGACTTTTATTGAATTTGATTTGATGAAAATTTGATCAAAGGAGAATTATTGGAGGTCCCAAAGCACATATTCAAGAAAAAGTGCACAAGAACCTAAAGACATTTAATGTTACCAATTAAGCTGTGTTATACTCTAACTCTGCTGCAATACCATGCATACAGTATATTCCACTCAGATTAAAAGTAAGAATTGTTCTAGTTCCAGTCTGCATGCCTTCCCCCAGTCTACCATGATATTAGAGCTACAGTACAAACTGAAAATGAGGATTCTCCAATCTCACAGTCCAGCCAGAGCCTCTTCACAACTTGAACCCACTTTTTCTCCACTGAGGAGGTCAGGAAGACAGAGAAATATCAAACTGGTTTTACCATTAACTTTCTCAGTAGGAATTAATGTAGAAAAAGTAGATGGCAAAATCCAAGACAGCTGTCCCTCCTCAGCCACTGTGAATATAAATAATACTTGTTTTTGCTTCCATGCAATTTTCCAGCCCATATAAGCAACTCAGTATAGCTGGGATTTCTACTTTCTACTAGGCAGCACTGAAGAACCCCAGACCAATCAAAAACCACAGGAAATCATAAGGGGGAAAAATCATGTTCAAATTTCTATCATATGTTTCTTGCAGTAGTAATATGAAGAGGAATCCATTGAAGTCTAGGGAAAGCACTGTCACGGTCTGGCTGTTTGATCACATACTATGGTTCTGTCACAGCGCAGAGTTTTTAACCAAGATTTGGTAAAGGGCTCCACTGAACTGATTTTGAAATGTTATTGGATTTTTGAAACATTTTTTAAAAAGAACTCTCAGTTCAATTTCAAACCACTGTCAAGCACAGTGTTTTTACCGAGGAAAACTTTAAATATCCTCTTTGATGTATTTTAAAACGCTAAGTACTTCTATGTCCTACAGGTAAGATCCGCCACCAATTATGTCAACCAAGTAAAAGTTCAAGCTTGAATTTAACAGTGGCAGTGGAAACTATTTTAATAAGTTGGGTGGAGACTGGAAAACTCCTAGATAAGCCTCAGTTATATTCATCTGCATTGCTATTAGGGGAGGAATACTCCAAGGCTACATTTAGCTACTGCAAAACCTGATGGCACAGTCGGATGTTTTTTTCTTAAGAACTTGTTTAATTAGACCTTATTCTGGAAGATCCAATTCCCTGTGTTTTTTTCTACATTATGTTTTGTTATAATGGTTAACTATAATATACAGAAGAAGTGAAAGATCTGTGGCAACACTGAAAATTAGAACAGGCTCCACCTGCCTGTAGAAAACAGGCTTGGGCTGTTCATATTATGTTCCATTTTGATGCTTGTTACAGTCCTATAAAGATCACCACAAGCTTAATTCTATCAGAGGTCAAGGGCAAGCACACTTTCATCAGCTATCTAAAATGTAGAACGGAAACAAGTTGTGTGTACGTGCTGCATAGGGCGGCAGAAGAGGCAGGGGAGAGTATAAGACAGCAGAAAGATAAACAAGAAGAAAAGATGCATTTAATGTAAAACTAACAAATAGCTCTAGGAACTATTTCACAGCAGATCTTTCCATCAAAAAGCCACAGGCTGCTGTGAAGATGAAAATAAATAGTGGAGAAAACACAAGAGATTTCAAGAAGATGGCCCATGGAAAAAAAAGTAGAATCACTTGGCCTATCTTTAATAAGCTTGCTGATTTTAGAAAGCCATATTCCAGTCTTAGTTTTGAATATGATCATTGTGGTACTTAATGTTAACAATATGGTTCATGAAAGATAGCGATTTACTGGGGTAAAAAATTCAGTCAAATATAAAGCTGAATAGGGACATAATAGCATAAGAAAAGCCCAAAATCCATGGATTAATACATAGTAATTTTGTTTAAGATGTACTGAAAAGTAATAATAAAGGATGACAGTCAAGACCTGTTTGGACTCTATGATAATCCCTAATGTCTGCTATTGTGAGAGACATCAGCTACACTTTTGTCAGTACAGAGCTGAAACGTATCTTATATTATTCAGTACGAGTGCTATTCAACGGCAGACCCAGTTACTACCAGAAATTTATATTTTAATAATTCTTAAAATAAAGATAGTTTTTATAAACAGGGACAATGCAATGTAAAAAGGAAAGTATTGTATTTAATATGATATAATGGTTTGCTTTGTTTATGTGTCATGTCATGTTTATGGGTTTTAGTGGAAAAGCATGACATAGTGGACTGAAATAGGTTTAAGCATCAGGTTTTCCATTACAGATATTTGATAGAGAGCTTATAGGATATGTACAAATGCAACAAAAGATTCAGTTACAATAGAATACTGAACCAAAATTGCCGATTCTTATAACTTTATAGTTTCTTGTGAAAAGTCAAGCATTCTGTCAAGCTAGACTAATTCAGTACCCACTGCAGTGTCCATTGACATTTTAAATATTTACATAACTGAGCATAGTCATCTTTAATTATCTTCCCATCACATATTCCTGCAAGGGTGCTACAAAGAAGTGAGATTAAACAAGATATAATTGAGTGTTTTAGCATGCAGTCTCACACAAGGTTCTTTATTCTTTTATCTCAGAGAAAGAATTTACTGACAAAGGTCTTCGGGCAAAGTACAATAAGCACACAGTCTGTTAAAGATCTTCACCTATTTCTTCAAGTGGGCAGAAAGACAAGGCAAAGCCTTCACAGAACAAATACGTTTTTATATGATATAACCAAGCCAAGCAAAGGAAACAGACTCATGGCCCTTAGGTATCTAAACTTCACCCTACCATCAAAAACTACCCAAAGGTTAAACAGCCACTACAACTTTTTTTTTGTTTTTTCAACAGCATGTAATTTACAATCTCAGAGACAAGCAAGGGGAAGTTATGGGGGTTAAAATTTAAAAAAGGAATGCTTGCCTTTAGGATCCCTTACATGCACAGCCAAAATGAATCTGTGCTAGACAACTCAATACAAAATCCCTGAAAGAACATTAAAGAAGAAAATTAGTCCCTGCAGAATTCTGCAAAAGAAACATTTAATTTATTATTGCTAAATCCAAGTACTGATATTTATGAACTATGGAATAATCCATTAAAAATAAAAGGAACATCCTTGGATAATATGATTAACATCTTTTATACATCTACGATAACTTAATTAAAAGGCTACTGCAGATTTCAGGAGGAACAAAGAGATGAGCACTGAGGGCTGTAACCAGGCTTCAAAGTTGGCAGTAACTGATTTTTAAGGCCATATCAGAATTAAGCAACATTAAAGGACAGTCTGAATGAAACTGGAAACTTCAAAGCTACATTTTAAACAGACCTTACAGGCTTACTATAGTATTTTTATGTAGCTGTACTATACTATTTTAGCAGGTACGTATGTATTAATCTGTGGGCTTTCTTTTTCTGCCATTCCAAAATGAAACACAATGAGCATAAAGTCATGTCATGAATTTTATTTCCACTGCAATGTTTGTTTTGGGACTCTCAACAAAAGGTGATTGTTACATATGGATACATGTTGCAAATTAATATTAAGAGACAAGAAAGAAAAACAGTAAAACAGAAATAAATCTTTGTTTAAAAACACACTTAAGACTTAAAAAGAAGTTAAATTTCAATTAACAACAACATGAGATGTTACTCCTTCGTAAAATTTCCATTACATTTAAAAAAACTCACCTATAGTACTGGCACACAACCAGTAGCCATAACTGTGTACTCTAGCTTGAGCCATGTGCTAATCCTGTGTTGTTGTAGTGATATGGTGCAACACTGTTTCTATGTCTGTATTAGATATTTACTCATCGGCATAATAAGAACTGACATGTTCCAAAGATTCGGTTATTGGGCAATAAGGCAGATTTAATAGATTGGTAGAACAGAATGACTCATATGTATGGCCATACAGCAAAAATAAACAGTAAAAGCCTAATTTAATAGGATCAGATTTTACAGCATTTCAGTAAATGTTCTGTGTTCTTTGATAGTCAATGGGATTCTATAAACCTTCTAAATAACTAAATATCATAGATGTATATTTCATTTTTGAAATACCTTGCATATTTTATGTAGTAAATCCAAATAATGGTGGGAATAGTGCATGCATTGCTATATGAATTTGGACAGATGATCATTTGCAATGTTTTGCGCCACACATTTTCAATTTACAAAACTAATTCTAAAAATCATTACATTTTAGAGCATCTTTCACCTCAAAGTGCTTTAATTTTCAGGCTACCTACTTCAGCCACCACTGAAGTGCAGCACCTATTCGAGTGATACACAGAAGACATGCAATCAGCCCCACTACACAGCAGATTACATAGAGAAGTGAGAAATTACTTCAACTGGATTTGGGGGGAATTTTAGGAAAGCCAGAATGCCCCAACCCAGTGTGGCATTTAACCAAGACACTAGACCATTTAACACTCCATTTCTTTAAAAATAAAGAGAAGTACTGAAGTAACAGATTCTAATCTAGATACAGATAGATAATACAGTAATAACTAAAACAGAATGCAAGGAAAAATTTGTAGGAAGTTTTAATACGGCTTTCCTGACTTTCAATGCAACGCGGTGCATCCATCAAATAAGCAAGTCAGATTGTTCACTACAGCTAGGCAATTACAGAGAACTCTATCCCAGCACAGCATCCCTCAGTGGAGTGATGCAACAACTAACAATCTGAATAATTTATAGAGTTAAAGCACTATATTGTTCAGCTGTTGGAGTGAATCAAAGCTGGACTATGTATTGAAAAAGTAGCTATTTTTCATTTTGTGTGAAGGCACGAGAAACCAGCTCTAAGCTTAAGCTCAAGCTGTAAAGCACATTTTGATGGTACTGTGGCTCACCCAGCTCTCCCTCTAGACCGTTCAAAAAGAAAATCGCTCGCCTCTAGAACAGAGGTAGAAGAGCAGGGAAAACATAAAAGGCCTGGTTATCCATCTTCAGAGCCCTTTTAAAATGAAGATAATTATTTTCACTGTATTGCAATCAATGCTTTCCTAGACATGATCAATATTGCTGGCTAATGCAAAAACCTTGATATACTTTGACCAGCTGTTATGCAAATTGATCAAAATCAATGCACATCAATACCTGTCTATCTCTATCAAAATACCACGATGCATTTTCAGATCTAGAGCTGATGACTACTTCTGATGAAATTCAAGTATGTGAACCTTCCACACGTGAGTTTCTTATTCCTACTTGAGTAAGATTTTTTAATAACGGGAGTTATTAAGGAAGAGTCTTACACCTCAGCCACAATCTATCGTTTGCATCCAAATATTAATCACCAACTGCTACACAAAAAACAATAACGCTTGACGTTATTGGACCAGGGACGCAGATTTAAACTCATGAATGGATCAGGAAAAGGTTTTGTACTTACCACTGGATATTTAGTCATTTTTGTCTGCAAAATGTTTGAAACAATAACACTTGGATCATTATGTTAGATACTATAGTAAAACAAAGTTACTTATCTACTAAAGTTATAACTTTATGAATAACTTATTTACAATAAGAGAGGAAGACAAAATACCCATCTTTGCATGCCATCAGATGACAAATTCATCTCTTCTCTGTGCTAGATTTCTGACTTCAATATCCACCAAACTATCACTATTTATTATATAACGGTGCTTGTTCATACAGTATGTCGAAAAAGCCAGTAATCCAAGAACTTCAGCTAAAACAACTTCTGTACATTGCTTTCATGTTTACAGATAGCTTATTTTACCAGATTCTATAGTGTATACTGTACAATAAAAGGGTAACTCGTGCTTTATGTCCATTTTAAAAAATTGTAGCCACTAGGAAAATTAATATCTGTTCTATCTGTACATCCCATCAGAGCGTCAAGACATTGATCATTTAAGTATTGTTTACATCTGGATTGGGGTACACCACTGACATGACTGGAGCTTATACTTTCTAAAGCCTGGCTCCTGGCATACTTAATTCTGAAGTTCACATTTGAAAATCAGGATGGGTTACAGGAACAATATAAGTCATTCAACTAAACTTCTAAAGCAATGGGGCAAGTATCAACAGGTGCTGAAACACCTTCAACACAAAACTCAACTGTTTTGTTAGAAGCTCATCAGTTCAATCATGGAGTGGGGCATGCCCACATTCCACAGCCCTGACAGACCAGGCTGCCATAAAGAAACACTGGGCCTTGCAGAGCGATGACGTTATAAAAACAAAGGAAAAAACATCACTAAAGCACTGCTCTTCAGACTATTTAGATAATATCATATTAAGAGCTGTGATACACTCAGTATTTAGGGTGTGATTTAAAAACCCTGGTAACTGTCTGCTGTGTATAAATTAGTCATAAAAAATAACAGCCTTTTCACTTACTGCAAGTTATTTCAGTGTTTTCACATTGGATTGTATCTTGCCTAAACAGCACAAAAAGCAAACAAAAAAAACCTCCTGGCATTAATAAATCTTACTGCCACATTTACAGTAAGTTTTCTTTTCCAGGTTTTCTATAAGGAAATATTTTAATGGTTGTATTTCCATTCTTGTGACTTTCAGAAATTACTTCATTAGAGCAACAGGAATATTTCAGGACCAGCAAAATCTTTTTCATTACAGAAACATTTTACATTCACACTATTTCTTAATGTATTCACTTTACTGGAAGAATGTTCACGCAATAATAATGCAAAAATAGTGAATGACTTTTGATGCATCGGCACCACAAGTTGTTTAAAAATTTTTTTTTTTAGTAATTTCCAAGTAGAATCAAATCTGTATGAATAAATCTGGATGAGATTATGATTCCCATTCTGCCATGGCAGCCTGCCACACCTCTACTCACCTGGCACGCAGTGCCGGTTGCCATGGCAATATTCTGATAGGAAACCTGAATCATCTGCAGGCAATGTACAACCACAAACACCTCTGATGGTTCAGGATATTGAAGATAGACATGGCCAATGCTCAGGGCTCTGATTTAGCGTTCAGTTTTGACCACAGAACCACTTGCTTTTGTTCCTGTTGCTTTCACTTGTGATTCTCCCTGGATGCTCAACTCTAGCTTCATCCTGATCACATCTCCGAATATGTCCCTTTGTGCTCTGGCCCTGTTAATTTCACGTGCTACAGACCTTTGTCCTGTCTGCATTTGTCCTTTTATGCCTCTACTGTCTCTATCCTTGAACCTTGATTGCATCTGACCACAGTCCTGGACTGTTTGCCTTCATCAAGCTCTGTATTTCCACACCACACTGCCCAAAGTTTCCCTGTTGTTCCTCTCTCAGCCTGCACCTCACAAACCAAACTGCTGCTTAGTTCCACCTTAAGCAGCAACCATGACTATTATGAAATGAAACATGCTGATGCATAAAGAAAATACAAGTTCGTTCTACAGCCATGGCACATACAACATGCGATTACATTTTAAAAGGTACGTAGACAGGTCATTGATTAGTAGCATTGCAATAACAGAACACTGTGCTCAGGGCATGTGATTTCAGAAGAAAACATCAGGTGATCGTTGTTGATGTACTGTAACATAGCTCAAATGAGTTAACATTCTTTATAGTCATTAAAATTTTATTTCAGTGCTTTTAATTAACATAAAATAGAAAAGGATATGACCGTTTTCCACTTGATAAATGAAGATTATCTAATTCTGTTCTGTCAGTGAGAAAGTGCAAAAATAATGAAATGTTCTGCTTCAACAATCAGCAGACTAGCCCCACAAAGCTAGGAAGACAATGTGGGAGGAACAGGCCATACCCTCGAAGGCTGAGAGTCACCACATAATGCCTGGACCATCACAACGGTGACAACCATCTTTTGAACTACTGACCAGCTTTAATGACTACAACACAAGGAATTCCAGGAAGAAAGATTCACTAGAGCAGCAGAATGATTTCTGATTACCACCTGCTTGAACAACTACATGCTCAGAGGCTAATACATGAGTGAAAGTTAGTAAGAGCTGAGAGACAAAATCATCATCCATTGTGAGCCAAAGAACACTGAACATGGTGGCAGGGGGAGTAATGGAACACTTTATTCACTTATTTATTAGCCCTTGACAGATCATAAGTTGTGTGCAGACTTTTGATGGCTGTCTTGTTTAAATTGGCCAATGAAGTGGTAGAAGAATGAAGATGTGGCGAGGAATTTACTTTTACACAAAGTCCACTCTGTAATACAGTACATTTACCAGTCAAGTGTGCGAGACAACAGTTTGTTTTTCCATTACATAATTTGAGTTGACATTAAAGTGGTAATTTCCAGAAGGACAATACAAGGCAACATTAGGACTACAATGCCCAAATAAAAAAAAGATCTTTCTCAACAATCATCTACAGATAGATCACCATGGTTACCGCCACATGGAAAAAGAGAAGTGGTGGAACGGTCCATCCAAATGCTGTGCTTCAAGCTGTTATGCTTGTGCTAATGCACAAGAGTAAGACCATATAGTAATGTCGTTAATGTTTTCAATTTGACAGTATGTCATGTTTTGTACAGAAAATATATAATGATTCCTTGATCTGTATTTTTATTAATATTATTTGCAATTGTTAAATATCTGTGCAGATATTAAATCAATAAAATCTATCTCATCTCAGTGCGGCCTTTCCTTAGGAATCATTATCGAATGCAAAAAGAGAACCCTGACTTATCCCTAAAGGAAGTAATTACAAGAGTAAATGGCATGAAATTTCTATTGCAACAATGTGATATAAAGCTCAAAAGTGACATCAGCTACGAATATATTACAACAACCTTATCAGGAAGAGTTCTTCCATGCAGTAGATAGGATTGTTTACCTCTGCTTTTAAAATAAAACAAACAAATCATTGCTAGTGCAAAATGCGTTGAAACCATGCTCTACACATCCAGTAAGATTTCTGTCATTTTGATATGATGCCAATAACAACATCATCTCTCTTACAGTGCATAAACTGTTAAAATACAGGTTTGCAGCCATCATATTCTAAACAGCCATGTACAACTGTCTCCTTTTTTAAGAGTGATGTTTGCCAACAGCCTCTCCTAGAATAACAATATAATTAACGTGCTTAATTGCTATACTTTCATGCAGGTTAAAGCAAACCACATTTCAACAGACAGCACTTTGCTACAATCTCATGAACCCTTTATTTCTTTTAATAAGTGGCTGGTCACACCAGTTTTTTTCTGACATCCATGCAAAACCGTCTAGATTATGGGGGCTGATGTTTACAAACTGTCATGATGTTTCTCTATTTTAGCATTGTCTGGCAGATTGAAGTATGTTTTTGTTCTAATATGATTATGTGCATGTAATTACACAAAAATAAAACATATAATATTTTACTTATCATTTATTTAAATACAAATTAACTATTTTGATGTTGAAGGGGGCTGTATAGTATTATGAAAACCCTTTTATATTAATATTAAGGCACATAACACACCATTCCAAAATAAGATTAAATATGGAATATTTATACATATAGTAATTTCTTTGAACTTCTTAAAATGCCAAAATACTAACACATAAAAAGGTTCATATGCCATCATATAAATTCCTTTACATCAATAAAGAGCTGTATCCATATGAAGAATACCTAATTTCATATAAGAATTTATTATGGATCAAAAAACACTGCACTCTGTACTGAACAAAAGTATGGCAAACTGCATTCAAGACAGAGAGAACAGAAACACACAGATTACTAAATTATTCTGAGCACAGAATGTGGGCATTACTCCAAAGAATGCTTTTAATGATTAAGAGGAAAAAAAACAGCTTCAAAGTGTTTGACTATAATACTTGTTTCTAGACGTGCACATTTACTCAGGAGTCCATCGGTCAGATTATTCTTGACTTTGACGCACAATCTGTAAACTCAGTAGTTACCCAGAGGATTATTTATGCCCTCATGCCTCCAGTGAAGCAGGACAGTGCAAAAAATGTACTTTGGTCATATAGCTGGTACCTGTTTCAACTGTCTAACAAGATTTTGAGATGCAATATAACACTCCACTACTTAAACTGAGGAGAAGGAAATTGATTCCTGTCTTGTAGGCTTTAAACCTTTGGACAGTTTCCAGCCTTTGTCTGTATGATCACAGTTTTGATTAATCTGCCCTCTATCCCCCCGATTCTCCTATTCCAAATATCCTATTCTCATGTTAAAGAAAATCAGTCTATTAATCCAAAATCCAAAAAGATGTATGCACCTGACTCAAAACTTTGTAATTTAAAATCTTTGAAGAGGAGTTCAGGGAGTCTATTGGAAAAAACATACATACTGCTATCAATCCATACAGAGCTTACCTTAAGCTTTGATGCAGTATCTGTTTCTATGGCAACGGACCCTGGGCTTTTTTTATTTGTTGCCAGAAGAAATTGACTAGGCTATCTCTTCACAGAATTTATATCAAATTTACCTTTAGACGGCTGGTCCTTTTTCTTAAAGCGGCTTGTCAACAGTTTCCAAACACTGGGTTCATCTGTGCTGGGCTCTGAAAGCTTGGCCGGATAATTTGGTATTTCCATTACTTTGAGCTTCCCTTTGCTTTGGTACCTCACATACTGAATACCCCCATCTTCTGCCTTGTCCCTAGAGGGTGCCAGACTTCTCCCAGTCAGATAGGAAAATGGACGTGTAGAATACAAGGTTTCATCACCATCACTTTTGGTACGTAGCCTCTCTCTCTGGTCATCGCTCTCCCCTTTTTCTCGGCCCCTCTTTATCCGGAAACTCAGACTCCTCCGGAATGAAGCCAATGTCTTCTTGGGGCTGTCACCCTTCCTGTTGAGCGGAGGGGACCTCTCCCCTTCTTTGGCCACTCTGCTAAAAAAATTCCAGCGGAAGCCAGTCTTCTGGAAGCTGGCCCCGTCACTGGATGAGCGGTTGAAGCTTGGACAGTTGTCAGAGGCCAGGTCATCGCAAGAAACTCGCTTGTTTATCTCTAGGAAGGTCATGCTGACTGGCCGTGGTTTCCCTCTTGGTGTGGACCTCAAGGGAACCTCCTGTATATTCCTCCTAGAAATATTGGTCTTGATTCTCTCCGAGAAGCGAAGCTCGGCTTTTTTGGCTCTGCGCTGCCGGAAGATATCTAAAAGTCCACTAATGTTACTGCTGTGTTGAGGGGTCGTCTCAGCAGCATTTAACTCTGCCAGAACACAAATGCTTTTGGGTCTCCTCTGTCTCTCCTGGGCAGTTTGCAAGACTGATTCCAGTTTGGATGAGGAGCTGTACATGCTCACAACTTTCCTGCTGCAATCAGGTTGGCTCTGATAAAGCCGTCGGAACACCACCTCCCCAGGACTAGATGGGGACCCAGAGCCCCCAGAGGACAGACGGTCATTACCCTGCTGCTCGCCCTGAGCCAAGAAGATAGTGCCGATACAAGCTGAGCTGTCCTCTGTTCGGTGCTGTACCTGTCGTCGCTGCACAGAAGGTGGAGGCATTCCTTCCCGGGCTACTTCGGAAAACTTTATCATGGAGTGATTCCGTTCAATAAACCTGTCCATCTTCATTTTTTCACTTGCCCTCCCCTCTCCGCCTCTGCAGTCCGCTTTCAGAGAAGGCTTGCTGCAGAGATCTCTAGGAGACCTCCCCTGCCCCGAGCTCTCTCCATGCTCTCCTGAACACACTCCCTGCTGCTCCCAGGAGAGCTGGCTCTCAGCAGTGGAGGCAGTCTGAGTGTTGCCTATCCCCGCCTTCCTCTGACTACCCTGATCTCTATTAGACTGAGTGACAGAGCCACAGTAAAAAGTCCCGTTCTGCTGCAGCATGCCAGCATTCACAAGTCTCACTTCTGTAGATCCTTCTATCAAAACCAGTATATTTTCACTTTGCACATCATACTATGGGGACGCCTGTGTTCTGTACTTCAACTCTCTTACAGCTCTCTTACAGCTGCAGGCAAAAAGAAACAAATCCTTTACAGATTGTACCTGGATAATAGCCAGAAAGCTAATTTTTCTTCTATCTTCATAAGCAACTTTTTTTAAATTATGCTTGTAGAGTGTCCCATATAAAATGTTAGCACAATGCCTGCAGCAATTGTTGTTGCTCAATGCAGCAGTTCAGGATGGAGGTAGTGGATAAGCAACAGTCCTCTATACATACAGCTTTACCCATGCCCGACTCCAAAGAACAGGAATACAAAGGAATACAAAGAGTGGATCTCTCTGCAATGCCAGGAGTAGCAACACTGAACAAACAGCTAACAAAATGGTACTGAAGATGGAGAACAGATGACTGAAAAAAAAAACTAGGAAATAAAAAATTGAACTTCTGTCCTGTGCAGCAAGATCATCAATGGAAACTCCACTATGAAAGACTGCTTTGTCCTAGAAAACCACTCTTACATCCTCTCTTCACATGCTGTCTATCAAGCATTCTTTCTTCCGCAGAAAAGAGAGGGGAAAAAAACAACCAAACAAAAAGAAAAACTAATTTCTATGCTCTTGGTGCTGGAGAGGAGAGAAGAATGTCTGACTTATAATGCAAACTTTATAGCTCTCCTCTTCCCTGTATATTCTTTCTCCTGATACTTCAGTAATTTTCATACAAATGAAAAGAAAGCATTATCTGTTCTTATACAGTAGGTGTTTTTTTACCAAAGTATTCCCATTTTGAGCAGAAGTCTCCTCCCTCCCTTTACTCAAACACACCCCTATTTAATCCACCAGCAGAGCTTTAAGAGTCAGTTTTCAAGTACTGCACTTTTAGAAACAGGTGAATCAAGTCCCCTGAGGGGCAGTAGACACTAGATGCTTAAAAGTAATCAAAATGAAACAGATTTATGAGCTTGGGCAAGCACTGCATTCCACAAATTATTTTTCAGAAAATTATGTTTTATAAAGTTTTTCACATCCACGTGTTGCAAATTCTTTCCATGTCAGTCCATAGTTTTATCTTGCTGTTCTAAGGTGTAGGTGACCAGTGGATGGAAGGTAAAGAATGGCAGTACAGTTAATAACACAGACCCCACAATGGTCATTTTTCTGTGCTTGATAATGAACTAATGCAGCCTCAGGGACTGAGTTTAGCCTGTGCCTTGTCTGGCAGACATCACCTGGAATTCTCTTTCAAGAAAGCACAGTGTCATGAAAGCCACAAGCCTATTTTAGCACCCATTAAGCAGCAGGTATATAAGCACCAAACACTTACAAGAATGAAAAACGACAGTATGCACTACATGTCAAATGAACTCAAAAGAATGACTTCTCATAAAGAAGCAAATAGAAGCAGAAATATATATTGCTTATCAAAAATGTTATCAGCCTTTTCACCAGCGATGATTAATGCTACATATTAATATAAATCCCAAAATGTTAGCAAGGGGGAAGAAAGGCCAAAGAAAGTAGAAAGTTTCAGGTGAAAGAGAAATTTCATGCATTTATAATTAGGTTTAATTTAATGAATAATTTAAAGACTGTAGTGCTCAAAACTGTACTCGTGAAAAGAACAAATGAAACAGTAGAAAATCAGTTTCAGAGAAATAAAATGAGTGTAAAAAAATCTTCTGGCCTTTTGGTAACTATAGCAACTCCCAAATGTGGCTCACCAACTACATGCAGTGACTATTAGCTGAGGATCTGATTCCTTTTAGCTGAACCTCTAGTCTTTTGTGGTTTTTGTCATAGAATAACAAATGTGTAATTGTAGACAACAGGAGACTGTTAATGCATGAAACACAGACGTGCAAAAAAAAGTTAAAAGGGGAAATCTAGGGATTTGGAATTTAATGACATATTTCAAGTTAAGCTGTAATTAATGCTCGAACCTCACAATAAAGCTCACAATACTAAAAATCTACTAGATGGTAAGTCAAAATAGTTAATGCTTAGCAATACTAAAAAATACCAGTTAAACATCTTACGGTTTTACCTTTGCTTATAGTATGGAAACCTTGCACAGAAGTTGTTGAAGAATTAACCTAAGCTTATTACCAAGTGACTGGAATGCAAATCAGAATTAAATATCTACTTGTGTAAAAATATCGCCTGTATCAATACATTACACTACAACACTTTACAGTTGTCACAATCATTTAATCTACAGATACCTGATAGGCACTTTAACCTTGGATACAATTTAAAAGCAAGAGTTGACTAGTAAGGATTAAGATTCTCTTAACCATAACCTTACCTTTAAGACCATCAACAATCCCACAGAATAAGGAATTACCAACAACATTGAAGCAGTCTATTTCCGGCTGTGGTAATACTGTATCAGAACATCTTTTGAGGCCCTTTAAAATCATTCAGGCATATGAGGGTTATCCTCAAGTGACCCACAATAAAATCAGCCCCATGCAAAAGGGTCAGTAAAAACTAAACAGATCCTGTAGTAGAATATTTGTCTTAGTAAAAAACAACCAGAAGTAAAAGTGGGAAGCAGTGCAACCTAGTGGTTATAATAAGCATTGGGAACACAGACACAGTACTGGACGTTTTTTTGTTATTGCTCTCATTATTTCTTTAACTATTAACAAAGTTAAAAATTTAACTAAATAACATCAGATTTCTTTATCCATCTATCTTCTACTGCTTTATTTGATTTGCATTTGATGTGAAAATGTAATGGAAACATCCAGAAATCTATAGAGAGCTCCAAACACTTCCCTATTCCCTGGGCTATAAAAGCATAAGATATATGAAAAACATTCAGTAGCACACATCGTAGGTCATTAAGGTCCACTAGTTGGGGCATAACCATAAAAGAATTAAGAAAAATTGAATCTACCCCAGTAAATATTTATAGGAAACATAAATCCAAAGGCAACAGTTTGAGATCACCAAATCAAACCATCATCTTGAAAACATTCAAATTGTTAAAAACTGCCACTTGACATCGCTTGCATCAATACAGAATTCATGGCTGAATTGCAAGAAAGCAGTCTCTTCTGTGGGCAAAACCGCAGAAAGAAGAAACTTGAAAATTGAATTTGCCTTTTACATCTACAATTATTTATTGAATTACAATTGCAACCGGTCAGATCGACAATGACAACTGGTTTTCATGGTCAGATGGCATGAGAATTTACTTTTTTGATACGTGTGCACATCAGCTTGATCAACACTGAAAACACTCATGCAATGTGATAGTAGGGAAGGCTTTATTATGTTTTGAGAGTGTTTAGTATCCATGTGTTCTCATGAACTCCAACACATACTGTACAAATACACGTTAGCCAAACCTGTGTTTCCTATTTATGTATCATAAAACACAAAATAATATATAAACATAAATCCCTGCGCTCAGAAGTTACAGCAAAGCTATACAGAAATAATACAGCAAAGCTACTGTATAGGATTGCTTTGACGTACAGGCACACTGTACAGTTATTCTTCTAAATTGTATCAAAGCAATAAGGCATGAGACAGCATGAGCTACCATGAATCCTGTCACTCACTGGTATTATGCCCAGCCAAGTGTAACAAAACGATTGTTTCTGTAGGTTTTAAGGACAAATTGAGTATGAGGATAAGGGCCTCAGTAGAATACAGGCACAGGGTACAGCACTTTCATTAATGCAAAGATGAAAGGCATCTAATGATCTCAGTCCCTAGGACAATCACCCCCTCTTGCTCTTGACACTGGTCTTAATCAAAATACAGCATTGTAACAATCCATTTGATAAACTCCATCATTCTTGTGACCAGTTCAACAGGAAAACAACCACATAAAGCAAGTAAACAACATTTAATACATTTACAGTACAGACTCAAAATACTGCCTTTAGGGCAATGATGTAAATGCAACACACGTTTACGTATAACTTTCAACCTTGAATTACACTATACCTGTAGGCCAACATCCTCATGTCAGCAGCCCACACTATTAAAAGTGAAGAAAGAAGATTGCAGTTAAACATATTGCCTTTTCCATTTCCACAGACAATATAATGATAAAGCAGTATCTTCACAGTTCATAAGCTATAATGATAGCACAACCCACTAAGAGAGCAATGCAGTGGTGAACATTAGTTTCAGATTAGATAGAGCTATTCTCATTTTAATGAAATAGAAAGTACCGCAGCTAGTAGTTCTAACATGAGGAGGAACTTTTTGCAAAGATTGCCTCTTTTGTGACAGAGTAACCTAAGTTTTCTTTAGTTTTAAAACAGTTCAATTTCTCTAGCCACACCCAGGCCTGATTACTGCCACACCTGTTCTCAATCAAGAAATCACTTAAATAGGACCTGCCTGACAAAGTGAAGTAGAGCAAAAGATCCTCAAAAGCTTGACATCATGCTGCGATCCAAAGAAATTCAGGAACAAATGAGGAACAGAGTAATTGAGATTTATCAGTCTGGAAAAGGTTATAAAGCCATTTCTAAAGCTTTGGGACTCCAGCGAACCACAGTGAGAGCCATTATCGACAAATGGGGAAAACATGGAGCAGTGGTGAACCTTCCCAGGAGTGACCGGCCGACCAAAATTACACCAAGAGCGCAGCGACCTCCATCCAAGAGGTCAGAAAAAAACCCACAACAACATCCCAAGAACTGCAGGCTTCACTTGCCTCAGTTAAGGTCAGTGTTCATGACTCCACCATAAGAAAGAGACTGGGCAAAAATGGCCTGCATGGCAGAGTTCCAAGACAAAAACCACTGCTGAGCAAAAAGAACATAAAGGCTCGTCTCAGTTTTGCCAGAAAACATCTTGATGATCCCCAAGACTTTTGGGAAAATACTCTGTGGACTGACGAGACAAAAGTTGAACGTTTTGGAAGGTGTGTGTCCCATTACATCTGGCGTAAAAGTAACACAGTATTTCAGAAAAGGAACATCATACCAACAGTAAAATATGGTGGTGGTAGTGTGATGATCTGGGGCTGTTTTGCTGCTTCAGGACCTGGAAGACTTGCTGTGGTAAATGGAACCATGAATTCTGCTGTCTACCAAAAAATCCTGAAGGAGAATGTCCGGCCATCTGTTCGTGACCTCAAGCTGAAGCGCACTTGGGTTCTGCAGCAGGACAATGATCCAAAACACACCAGCAAGTCCACCTCTGAATGGCTTAAGAAAAACAAAATGAAGACTTTGGAGTGGCCTAGTCAAAGTCCTGACCTGAATCTGATTGAGATGCTGTGGCATGACCTTAAAAAAGCAGTTAAGGCTCGAAAACCCTTCATGTGACTGAATTACAACAATTCTGCAAAGATGAGTGGGCCAAAATTCCTCCACAGCGCTGTAAAAGACTCATTGCCAGTTATCGCAAACGCTTGATTGCAGTTGTTGCTGCTAAGGGTGGCCCAAGCAGTTATTAGGTTTAGGGGGCAATCACTTTTTCACACAGGGCCATGAAGGTTTGAATTTTTTTTTCCCTCAATAATAAAAACCTTCATTTAAAAACTGCATTTTGTGTTTACTTGTGTTATTTTTGTCTAATATTTCAATTTGTTTGATGATTTGAAACATTTCAGTGTGACAAACATGCAAAAAAAATAAGAAATCAGGAAGGGAAAAAACACTTTTTC
Source organism: Lepisosteus oculatus (assembly GCF_040954835.1). Taxonomy (NCBI): domain Eukaryota; kingdom Metazoa; phylum Chordata; class Actinopteri; order Semionotiformes; family Lepisosteidae; genus Lepisosteus; species Lepisosteus oculatus. Next base: position 31,516,563 of record NC_090701.1, read on the forward strand.
ACACCACTGTATGTTCTTTAAGAAATTAAAATTTTCTGTACAATTAGTGTGCACGATTTGCCTCAATCTTGACAATTTTGAGGGGAATAGTTACATATCTGGGTGACTGGTGTATTTTACAGACTACAAATTCACTAAAAAGAATCTGAAAGAAATAAAAAAGAAAACATCGCAGCCTTGACACACATAGTGAACTCTAGCCTGTTTCAACACAACAGGTATGGCCTGACAAGAAACAGAAATGAAAGGAATTTCTGCTGCAAATTCTTCTGCACTTTCAGATGACAATATGCACACGGCATCACATGAATCCTATTCATCTAAAATGCCCACTATTATACGGTCTCAAGAACCTCTTTAATACTTTCTTGAAGCAGTCAGTAAGCATCTTCACAATTTCACAATACTTTGATTCGTTCTAATTTCTATATTTTTTAAAGCAGTTATAGTTTTAACCTTCAAAAATATATGCTTGGTTTCACATTGTGTGTTTTGCATACAGTGTACTCTACAAGACACCTTCATCACAAAATACTGTATTAATAACAGAGACATTAGCTATTAACTTAAGATAAAGATACTGTATAACAAAAATCCAAGGCTTTTAAACATAATAATAAACTATTTTATATAGTGCATTTCAAGGTGCCTATAATTTGAAATTAAGCAGCATATATCATCAAGACAGAAATTGAGTACAGTGGTATAAAATAAGTTACTGTATTGTTAACAGTATCTTAAGAAAGTTTAAGAAGATTGGAGAAACGTCTTAAAAATTAAAAGGCAGTATGAAAAATTAGACCTTTAAAAAAAAGAACGGATGCAAATGAATATACAGTGTATACATTTTCTTCACGTAGAATTCAAAAGCCTTTGAAGATATAGTGGGGGTCTAAAAGAAGAGAAGACAAGGGCCTAACCCACAGAACTACATGAAGCCAAGGACAGCAGGAGTTCCAAAATGAGACAACCAAATTCAACCAATTTCATCAAGAATTGCACAGTCAAAACAAATTACCGATTTTCGTAAATATGCTGTGTGAAAAACACTTCTGAGAGGTGCAAAATATTGGAAATGTGCTGTATTTATTCTTCACCCCTTATCCCCTTATAATTAATACAGTGATATCAGATCTTTTTCTCTTAAACTTTAGACTTAACTGCTTTACCCAGAGCATTCTAAGGTTCTGCCAAGGACATGGTGGCATTAGTTGCCCAAGTAACAGCAGGCCAATCTCTGCAAGACTACCAGGATACGAGCTGGTTGTCAGCTAGGCATTGCAGTACAGATAAACCTGGCACCATCTGTCACTGGAGCCAATGACAGGAAGGACAGCAGATTGCACAGGTACCAGGAATTTAGGCAAACTCAAAGACCATAGAAGTGTGGCTTTACAGACTGGCTGTATATCTACTATATGTGCGAGATTAGAAGAAACCTGAGCAAAATAACCAAGAAAAAACATCTAAATAATGGCTCCTTTCCCTCTCTGACATGCTATTCAAGGGAGAAGGTATATTTGGATTGTTTTAATGAATGAGGATTCTCATTCATTTTAAATGCTGCCTTCAAAATCCTAAGGAAACATTTTTTTGTTTTCAAGATGAAGATCAGAGCATCTTAAAACAGAATATTCCTGCAATGCTGCCCCTTCCTTTCATATTCTGTTGTTGGGGACTGTTTTGTATACGTAAATCTCAGTGTAAATATCTACCGATCTTAAAGTACTTAAAACCCATTGTAATTGTTTAAGATGAAAATGCATTTTTTCTAGTTCTTAACATTCTGAAACATTTAATTATCTGCAGACACACCACTGATCTACTGGTTTGGGAAATGAGATGACAACGTGATAGTTGTATCAAATTTGTTTAAAAAGACCTGCTCATGCATTCTAAGACCACTGCACTTTAATACTGTACATGTCTTTATAGATTTGAACAAATACCATTAGAGAGTTACATTACAGACAAATCACTTTTTGTACCTAAGCAAAGACACAGCTCTCTATTGGTAACCAATTAGTTACTTATTCCACCAACATTGAGCCTTTATTTCACATCTGATTCCTGGGATAGCCCCCACCCCACCCCACTGTAATCAACTGTTGCTTAACAGTTGTAATGTTTCCCTAACATCAAATGCATTATTTTGTATAAAATAAGTCTACAGTCACTTGCAATTACAGCTGGTAAGGATTTTTAAAAATTAAAGCTATGCATACAGGAGTTATTATACATACAAACATTAATGTTGCTGAAAAAAAATTCTAATTACAATTATAAAATTATATGCTATAATAATGCATATATAATAATAAAAATTCCATACTTTCTATATTTTAACGTGTTTCTAAATGTTAATTGCCAGTGAAAGTGGAAGGGAAGCATAGAGATTACCTGATTCTATAAAACAGGGATTAGAGATGACTCTGAGCTCCTCCCCAGTCAGATGTTCCACTTCACTGCAGAGAATCAAGGGCTTCTGTTGTCTTTTCCCTCCAAAGCACTGCATCATAGCCAAAGTTCTTCTTTTTCACTCTGTGCACCTTAATTCTCCTGGAATCTGGGAGATATCAGGTCACACCCTGGCCTGAGTCCAGCACAAACAAAGGCATCTAAACTATTGAACACAAAGGCAACTACTGTAACACCGACACTCTCATCAAAACAACAACAACAACCTGGTTTTGTTGTTGTTGCTGAATCTCTAATCTTAATTTAAAAAATCTAAGACTAACATCTTTTCTTCCTGATTTCTATGTCTTTACAACATAGGCAACTGCAGGAGAGTGCACAGTACAGCAACCAGGGAGTGTGAAGAATACCATTTCTCTGTCACTTTAACAAATCACTGAAACGCATGACTGGCTCAAGAAGGAAGCATCAGGTGTTCAGAGTCATTTCTATTCCCCTTAATCTTGCAGCTCTGTGACACGCTGGCAGAGACTGAGTGTCCTCCAAAGCATGCCTAACAGGATTAGCATAATCCCAACCTTGACAGTCAGAATGGTATCGGGTAGCCCTCTTGTATATCCCGCACTGGTTCATCCTATTTTACCTGAAACTCTGTCTTCATGGCTGCCTGTATCCCTCCCGCAGAGCACTGCAGTGTCTCTTCAGGAGAATTTAAGCTGTGGCAGTCTGAAAATGTTAAATTGGCTATGTCCCTGTGAGGTTTTGGCAGGGGTTCAAGATTTCTGTACAATGAAGTAGCTCTACTCCCAAACACGCAGTGCAAGCCAGATGTTGGCTCTCACCCCTCCTCTTTTTCACATGTAACTTGTACAAGACCTGTGCAGCAGTAAAACTAAACTGATACCCGCAACAAGTCTGTGACTTTCATTTGTCTGAAAGAAGGTGATCTGTACGGATAATTTCAGAATGGCATCTTATATCAGTTAGAATTTGCAACGCCACTAAGGAAGACATTCTAAAATACAAATCATTCCAAGAGTAGAGGCTAGACGTTGAGTTTTGTCAATACAGACATCTAGGTTTTTTTAATAAGTTGTCTGATTAAACTGGTCTTAACGAAAGAATGAGAAAAATGTGGTTTCCTTGGAAAACTTGTTTCCAGAAGTAGCAATGCATTTCATAATGCAGGAGCTTCACTATCTTTGTTCAAATCTAAATGCTTCTGGCACTACTTAAAAACCAAAGCAAATATTACAAAGTGCAATTATGTATTGAAGTGCCTTACTAAATACAGATATAAATCCAAAGTGAAAATTGATTAGGTTTCTAGATCGATCAATTGAAACAGGATTCTAAATAGAGACACATTTTAAAAGTGTTTGGTTATGAAATGGAATAGACCCAAAATACATTAATAAAAGACCTACTTATCTCCTTAATATCTCCTAATTTACTGTATCAGCACTTACTGCATAGGTCAGCTTGGTAACAATTTTTAGTAAAAAACACTGCAGTACCAAATATACACAAATATTTCATTGTATACATTTCTAACAGTACTGCTTCAAGAAATGCTTTATTTTTAGTAACAAATGCAGGTCACTCATTTTAAAATAAGGTTTCCTAGATACAGTACCTCTATTACTCAGAGGGCATTCTGATAATGGGTGTTTAGATACAGTATTTAAATGTATTCCTTACGAAAGATCTCCAGTAGCCTGATTTTTGTTTTAAAACCTAATCTGTTATTTTACTATAAAGATACCTAAAGGTTGCTATTGTATAATAAAAAAAGAAGGAAACTGTTTTATTATTTACTAGTTACAGTTTTCAAAATTTAAAACTACAAATATTTGACAAGTAACATGGTACTACTGTAGATAAATTACAGGTTAGGAGAGGAATTAGCTTAATTTTCCCCAGGAGATGGCAGAGATGAGAACACGCTGTAATTAGGTCTGCTGTGAAGTGAAGTGCACTGAGATAAGGATAATATGTAAAGCTGTTCACTTCAAAAAAGTCTCTAGTCAACCCTGAATGTATAGTAACTGGAGAAATCAATGACATAGTATATTCAACTGTAAGGTATTTAGCCAGACCGTAGTATACCTAGTGAATTCAGGGAAGAAGTGAAAGGGCCCAGTGCAAGGAGATACTGTAGGCATTTGAGATGTACAGTACAGTATCTATCTAGACTTATACTTTCTGACATAAAAAAATGAAAACTGCTGTTTCAGTAGAATGAGGAAATGGACTGATGGATATGTTCAAAATATCACTGCAACAACTTTTTTTTAAATCCGGTTTTACATGTTTTAGAATTTCTCTCAGGTCTCCCAGTTAAGATAAAACAATCATCAAATTGCTCAGATTACATTGCTCAGGCATACAGTATATTGTGATGATTGTCCTTACAAAAATGTCTCTTGTTTCTTTGGATACAGTTTTAACCTTGGAGCATTTGATGCTGCACACAGTGTCATTACAACTCTCAGTGTTTTTTCCTTCCTCCTCACCCTCTCTATTCTGATCCTTCCGTCTCTCTCTCTCTCTTTCCAAATGAGCATGACTCAGGAGGTCGAGAGATGCAGGAGGTTCCGGCACACTGGAAGATGCCAAAACAACGCTGCTGCACTTCCATTAAACTGTCCACATCTCCATTAACACAAGGTCACCACTGGCTTGACTCTTTCACAGCATTCACTTGCCCATTATCTTACTGTAAAGAAAAACATGGCACAGTACGTTCCCACACAGAAACCACTCTAAGAAATAAATAAAAAATCAGCAGGGTGGAGCAGAATGCAGGTTTATTAATATAGAAGGAAAGCTTCGTGTTTTTACTGATAAACAGAGGTCTTGACCTAAGAACTCAATTTTTCAGAACCAACAGAAGTCAAAACCAAAGGCTTATATGGACATACAGTACAAAGGCATGTGCTATGAGAGTGGCTCTGCTGAACATAGGTAGGGTTTTGTGCTTTGAAACCTGCGAGACATCGATATACACCCCCACCTCATTCTTTTTATATTCCATCCCAAGGGATCTCTTCAGAATCTATTTTCCTGCAGTAATGAGTTGGCATATCTAAAAAGAAGCAGCAGCTCATGCACTACAAACAGGCATAACAAGCTATGAAACAGCTTTCCTGTTGAAATAAAAGATAAAAAGGCAACTCTTACAAGTTACTGTTTTCATGTTATATATCAACACCTGATGGCATGATTGAAAAAAAATAAAAGGACAAAGAGTCCCTTTTCAAGTCATTTTTGCTGTAAAGAGACAAGGTTTTGATTACAGCGATATGTGAGCAGCACAGTGCAGCACAGAACTCATTCAAATTGATTAGTCTCCAGGACCCTCAATCTTTGCTTGATTTTCATGTGACTTGACCTTAAAAAAGAAAGATATTTCAGTCGAGTTTTATTAAATTTAACAATAACAACATTTGAAAAGAGTTTCATCGCTAAATCCAATCTCATTAAGTGTTTCAATAAAACTATATCTGGCCTCACTGTGTATTTCTTCTAGATTTTCTGTTTTAACAGCAGATTTAATTTAAGTAACTGCAGACCAATTTCTCCAGAATAAATATTTTAAAATGAGCAGCCCTTACAGAACTCATTTTGCAATTAAATAATTCTAAAGAAATCTATTCCCTTTCATGTATATTTTAAATTGATTCAGAAAACACATTTGCTGCTTAGGTCTATGGGGAAATTAATCGTTTGTGTACCTAACACATCAAGTATTAAAATGAAACTAGTTTTTCCCTCCATGCAAGAACTAATCAAGACCACAATTGGTTTTTGCATTAGTAAAAGAGACAGCATTGGAGGATTTTTTTTTCACGAGTTGCAATGCTGCAATTGCTCTGCAGTATTAAAAATACAAGGTGCTATGTGGTTTATGACCACAAGAGGGCATACATACGCTTTCAATACCAGCTGGACTTGTCTTTTACATGCAGAAAAATGCTTCCAGTTTTCAGATACAGCTAAGGTTATGTAAGCAATGGTTATTATTCCAGGTATGAATATCATTACCTCTGTGAGGTTTGAACATTATGTTATCCTTTATACATATGGATTAAATCTGTACATCAAACATTCACAGTGAACCACAAGCAGCTTAACAATGGCTTTATACCAGATATACCAAGCACTCCAAGAGCAGTGGAATTTCCAAATATTATGTAAGGTATGAATTCTGCTGGGAGACAAAAAAACCTAGGCAAGCAAAAAGGATGGAGACACTGTTTCTGAAAGCTTTCATCAGCAAGAGGAGAGGGTTATAATACCTGACTATCAATCTTCAGAACTGCTGAACAAACTTAAGATCTCCTATAAAGTCAAACAAGAAAGTGACTACTGGTCTGTTAAATTTCCCATGATAAAATCCTAAATCATTTAATATCTACGGAATACTATTGGTGAATTTGGGCACTGCTTACAATAAAGCATGACATGGAATGGAAATATGGGTGTGACTGTTAACTAACATGTACAGTATGTTTGACTTGAGAGCAGCCAAGTCTGAAAGAACAGAAATGGGGAGGCTCACATACAGGCGTCAATTCCTTCCCAGCAAACAACATTGCAGTCATGCAGTGTCTACAATATTTTCTTAGAAATGTATCACTCTAATGAAAGTTTAAGATACAACTAGTATTTAATACTAGTTTTAAATGCATCAGCATTGATGATGTTAAAAGTAATGTAAACAGTTAATGTAGCAAACTATTCTGAACTGTATTGCCTACTGCTATGTTCATAGCCATTACCTCCTCCCCCATCAAGAAATTATTTAGTATTATTGCTCAGGCATATACTGAAAAACAGTAGGGAAGAAACTCCTACAATGTAGCTTGATGGTAATGATGTGATACAGGCTGTCACTGCAATTTGACTGTTATGATGCAGTGAACCAAACCTTACACCCAGGCTGTTAGTGTAGCCAGCTCCTCTTGATGCTGTATGGATGTCAAAAAGCTGGAAAAGAATGCTGAGGTAGCACAAAAATGCCACATACCAGAGTAAAACAGCTATTGACATGAAGTGCTATTAGAAAGTTTAAACCTATTTTTACAATAGCATTTTTAAGATATATTAAGTATCTTTGGCTCAGTCTTTGGATATTCATTTTAATTACCCAAATCTGAAGTCCCAATTTACAAATCGCTATTTTTTACGATGCCTGGGACTAAACTGTTCCGATTTAAGATCTGTTTCACCACTCTGATCTCAAACAGCCATAGACATACACGTACTCTGAAACATGAGGCCTGGCTTATCACTTATTTATACATAATATATACTGTACTGTATAGCGTCTTGCCATTATAGTTGACTGGTTTCAAAGACTGACAGCCCCTCCACCGACACCAGTCTTGAAATGACTCAGCAAGTGAACTAAAGGTGTCCGGCATGATTACACCTCATCTCAGCAGATTTTCATCATGTGTGAACAGAACCCAAGTGACTTTTTCCAAGCTCTAGAAATGTATATAAAGATTTGAAAGATAAAACACTTGGCTACCCCCATGGACTTTTCTTTCCTAACATCTGAATTTTGTACTTGAATGTCAGTGCTAAATTTAACTTGTGTAAGGCAAGTTCAAAGCTGAATTCAAACATTCTAAAGGTTTCTTTCTAACCACTTGCAGAATCCACAGACTCTTTGTGGAAGCTAGGATACAGCAGTCATGAAAGAGTGAAGAGTTGTCAATGGTAGTATAGACACTGAAAAAAACAAGTGAATGATATCAACAGTACTGCAAGCGTAAATACCAGTGATAGTGGATTATCTCTTCTTCACAGCCTGCTTCTGCCCTTGCCCTTCAGTAAATGTTACACATACTGTAGTCATCTCTTACGCACATTGTCACTTCAGTAATTAGGCCTTTGTGATCTCCATCATACATTAGCTCACTCCCTACATGTTTATCCATTAAAAATCAACAAAAATGTTGTGCTACAGGCATGAACTCCAGAAATTAAATTTCATTAAGTATCACAAAGTTGTCCAAAATGGGTTTTCACAGAGCTAGTACTCAATGGAGTAGATAAATCACACTTAATTTCGTAATAAGATAGGGGGGTGAATATGAGCTACTTTACTCCATTTCATTTACCACTGAAGACCAACACACCTGTATGATGAGTGACAGTTGTTATGACCCACTACACAGAAGATTAAGTATCAAAATGAGAAATTACTTAATGATTTGAATGAAGGCATAACTTTAGGCTGCTCAGCTTCTTAAAACTCCAAATAGAATTTGGCCAGGACATAGGGTTAACTCTTTCCAGCAGGGAGTTCCTGGTCATCATACTGGGTTTGACCGGGAAATTCTGATCTACAGGGAAGAGTGACACTACCTTCACCAACATCACTTAGAGTTAGTGCTGAGCGATAATTCGATAACGATAATTATCGCGATATAATTTTCCTTGATATAATTTTAACAAAAGTTCGATAAATGTTCGATATATATGTTTATGCTTTGCGCATGATACGCGCATGCGCACAAAATATTGTGCGAGTGCGCGTGCGTGTTGCAGACCGGGCAGCTAACTAGGTGTTACTTACCCACATGGTGGTGGCTGACAAGATTGTAGTTAGAATGGAGAGATGAGCGACACTGAAGCAAATGTAGTGCTGCCAACGACCAGCTCAAAGAGTTGTTTAATTTACCAATTAACTGTCTGGTTTCTTCAACTTTCACTCAGGAGAAAAAATCTGACTTTAAACTTTAAAGAAATAATGATTTGACATTTATCGTGATAATTATCTATATCAACTGATATGAAAATTTTTATCGTGATAATGTTTTTGGCCATATCGCCCAGCCCTACTTACAGTAACAAACTGGTTTTCTTTGGAAGTCTCCCAAATAATCTCCCAGTAATGGCCTGGCCCAAACTTGTTTAACTTCTGAGATCTGACCAGATTAAACCAAATCAGACCAGGTGCTGTCAGAATCTATAGACAGTAAATGCTAGATGAACAGCATCGATGCCAGATTTTTCAACATGAAACTAGATATAAAATGAATAGAGATACATGCTTCAGAGTAAAAATTGATTCACATTGACACTCTCCCACCAACAGTTACAAGATTTGCAAGAGATTTGTAGTTGCACTTGCAAGAACTTTTCCCAAATGTACATCTTTAAGATAAAGCACAGAATTAAACTCAAGAAAGCAACACATCTGTTATGTTTCTAATGATGATACAACACATCTGTTATGTTTCTAATGATGATATAGTGTGGCTTTCAGGAATGCAATTGTTAAAAAATCAGTCCTGCAGACAAGTTAATAGAAAACAATTTAATACCAAGGGAGTTATCGTACACTGTCATTATTTAGTATGAATAGGATATAATGTAGGGGTGTCAAACAGAATAAGGGAAGGTAATCTTTTCTAAGACCAGGGTTAACATTATTCATGCCTGATGTACTTCACAGGGGGGCAACTTCCATTTTCACTCATATCGAACTGTCATTACCCCCCAGCTCAATCAACATCACTGCAGAAGTACTGCTCCATTTGTCTATAAAACTGTTTGAGTGAAACAGACTTGGAACTACAAATTAGGTTTCAGCAAATGCCAGTTGACTTGAACAATTTAAATCACTCAAAGATGACCAGTAATAAAAAGGGCAGGTCTGTCAAATTCCAGCACCCCTGGCATATTTAGCAAACACTTCCTTCCAGCCCCAAATGCCATCCAGAAAGGTGTTTTCAGCTTTGTTTTATCCTGTCACAGCATTCATGCCAGAAAACTGCAACATTATTTGCTTATGTAATACATACTGCCCAGACCACGTACATAGTAGACATTTGTTAATTTTCCTCTTTCTGCAAACTTGCAGCCAGTTTTAGGATAGGTCAAGAAACATTATCCCCTTTATCTTACTTAATTAATAGACTCTAGAAATAAAAGTCACCGTCTAACAAATACAAAGACCAAAGTGACTGAAAAGCACAATGCTGGTTTAGCACTGATCTTCTTGAAATAAAAAAAACAACAGCAAAAGAAAAATATATGAAAAAAAATACTGTCCAGACAGGATTATGGCTCTCTTTGATAATTTAATCTATGCAGATCAAATGAATGACTTTTTTTCACAACAGCTGTTTCAACAACAGTTCCTGGCAGAAAGCAGAAAACATAGGGTAGCTGCTAGAATATTCTGCAGCAAAACAAAATATGAGTAAAACAACAATACATACAAATAATAATTTAAATTACCATAGTAAAGAATAGGGAAAACAGAAAAAAAAAGTTTATGGTAATGATGTTTGCAGTAGCGGGACCAGACGTGGGCGTTGATCTTTTTAAAATTCACTGCACCCCCGACTTCTGCACGTCACAGGTCTGTTACCGCAGAGAAAATTATATGTTTGAGGACGTCAGTGGGAGGCTGTTAAAATCCCAGTGCTTCTCTTTCTCTTTCAAAAAATCCGACTAGTAAAATATTGTAAGTGGAGGTGTAGAGGAGGGATAACCACATAACCATAGAGCATCCCTCTATCCCCTCTCCCAGACTGCACACATTCAAAATTAATTATCATTGGTTTAGAACAGCTAATCACTTTATTCCTCCTGGATATCAAGAGCTTGAAAAGAAAAAAAAAAGACAGCGCTGAGGCAAGTGTCTTTCACAGCCACTCTGCCAATCTATTATGTCCAAAAATTGTTTTCCGATATTTAGTGTACGGATTGATATGAAAATAATCTTTTGTTACAAAACCCCTACTGGAGAAGAAAGATGACTATGTGTAGTAAAGTACATATCTATACACCTAGCAATACCACACCTATGTCATTACAGATTTTCAATAGGTTGTCTTTAAACTTGCCGTGGGAAAAGAAAAATATGTTACAGCTTGTTTTTCTAAAAAACTGTTTATGAAATTTGCACTGCAGTAATGCAGTGATTGCTGGGAATATGGCCAGATAATGGGGGCGACTATTTCCTTGGATGCACAACTACAGTTCTGCGTAGGATGGTACTACTGTATACTCTTTAATTCTTGCTTACTTTCAGGTTAAGTATAAGGCTAAGTTAAGTTTAAGGACTCTTAACTATTTACTGTAGCTTTTTCTCCACTATCCAACAGGTACTAATTAAATTTGGCTTTAGATACAGGAGCAAAACTGTTTTTATCCATCTTAAAATACCAGATAACATGATTTTCCAATGCAGCTTGGAAGAAAACAGTTAAACTAAGCTTTCGGGTTTATGTGGCTGCATCTTGCAAAATAGCTTTGTTCAAACCTAAAGGGAGACTCCTAATTTATGATGCCTTATTAAAAAAAGTATCCATATCTGTAAAAAGTAAACAAAAACTGTCTCCCCTGAAAATATGAGGGGAGAAATATGAGGTGCCAGAAGAAACAAATGCAGAGCTACTGAAACAGCAGGCTTATTTTTTTAATTTAAAATGAAGGGGGATAACTACTTATATCTGTAGAACAAAAGTGCTCACAAAATGTTCTCGACGGAGAATTCTCAAAAGCAGCTCCTTTCTCAAAATGAAAAGAATACATATAACATCTAACTTGGGCAATATACCCATCAACAACACTAAATAAATCAGAAAATGTGTTCCCTAAGCAATTTTTCTGTAGTGTTGTCATAAACCCTTGCTAAATAGGCACTACATCCATTCTCTAGTTTTGTCAAACAAATTCTGTGAGCAACATCTAAGGCCTAGACAATGAACACTGAAGTCATTTATTAGAAGTCTTTTGATGTATGGTTTCTTCGAACTAAAACGAAGCAAAGCAAGAAAGCTGTACCAGATAAATGTTAAGTTGAGCAAAGCACTTGGCAGATGTTTTGCCTCCAATAATGGAGAATTCTAAAGTCAACACCTCTGTGTAAACAGCTAATAATTAGCCCAATACAGGATTTGTGTGGAGGGTTTAGATAAGTTAATATGGTACATCTATGGTAAATCTTTGCTTTACGGTTAAAGATCAAAAAGACAAACATAGTGGAGTGAAAAAAATCTGCTTGTAAGGCAGTATCCCAAAGAGGCTTGATCATCTGTTTCAGACAAAAAGGCAGGCACAAAAAACATCACTGAAATTCCACACATTTCCAACAGAGAAAGAGCAGACCACTGACCAAGTTAAATTACTGGTATCACATAGGTTTATAATCAAGTCAGCAGCTCAGGAACAAAAAGGAATAGTTGCAGGAACAGAATTTTCAGTTGTGTAATCTTTTCTTCTTTGCCTTTTCTTTCTTGTCTTCCGATTTAACACTGCTGGCAACAAAATGAAAAAAAAAGCTGGAAGAAACCAACCTTGACACAAACAGAAATAAGTGAAATGACAAGGGCATCACTTCCTCCAACCTTTCAAACTGCCAATGTTTGACAAGAGAAGCCAACATTATTGAAGGGCATTAGAGACATCACAACAGAAAACAATACTATAGTATTCAAGGATGTTTCTTGCAAAGGAGGTCACAAGCAATCCTTGCAATTATACAACCCTCCTGAACTAATGTTTCCTAACTTTGGAGGAAAGCAAGCATGCCAGCTGATTTTTTTGTAATTTTTTCTAAAGCTTCAAAAGAACAGCTATTAATAGCAAGCACATCCGGCAAAGGCATCCATATAATTTACGCCTTTTGTCTCTGCTCCTCTACGCCCACGTGTGTGAAGACAATAATCTGTGAAGTTCATTATGTAGCTGACAGAGCCATTCATATCCACTCCAAGAAAACTTCCCTCTTTAATTAAATCAGGCACAGAAGCAGTCAGGTATGCTGCCAAAACACTGATAATTGTGAAAAAAACAAGACTCTAAGATAATGGCCAATGAACTGAATGTTACCCGGCATACAGAGAACACTATCTTTTCTGATTTCACAAAATATTCGCATTTCAGTCCGCCATCTCCTTTTCTATCAGTCAAAACTGTCAGTTCAACGTGTGCCGCTGTGAGACCACCTTTTGTTTTTTGTTTTTTTTCTGGCTGCCATGTGTTAAGAGTACTCTGTAGAAACAAAGTGACAATTTCTGCCCAGCTGCTGTTCCAATTTCAGCCAGTTGTGGTCTATGCATTGGAAAGTGGGGCAGACGTCAACTTGGAACATGTTGAGGCTTTTTCGCTGGGACGAATATAAGATTCTGTATCTTATATCCAATACAGTACATTGGCTGATCTAATACTGTCCCGGTCAATACTGAAGACGACCTTACTAGCCTTGAGTGTCTAAGTCACTCAAATGGCAGTGTACAGTACATATGAGCTGTTTAATATAAAAGTATAGCATCTCAGTTGGTACAGTTACCACTGTACAAGCTCTTAAAATGCCAACAAAATAGCAATAGACACCCTTTTTGTCCAGTTTATCACCATATCAACAACTTTTCAATCTGTCAGAGTCCAGGCACTTCATAAAAATGAAGAATTGCCTCAGGCCCTTGCAGTTCTCAAGTTGTGATTAGTATTGCATCCAAAATGTTGCTACTCTGCTTCCAAAATACAATGAAATGAATGAATCAAATAGTTTCAAAGCAGAAAGTGGAGAGAAAAAAAGAAAAATTGTCCTGACATTTCTCTATCATGTTGGAGTCTGAGTTATTAAACAACAAACTATTCTACCTACAGTCTCAAGTGTCTTTTAACAGAAAGGATATTTTCCAATTTGTTGACAAACTATCTTGCTTGGTAAAGGAAAGGCTCAATCCATTTTAAACATCAGCAGGAAATTGAGCTGATTCTTTATCAATTGCCTTGACATGTAATTTAAAAATAAACTGCTGGATAGACCTTTTCTGATTATCCTGCTGCTTACTATCTTTGAATGTGCTGTAACCTAGCCTTTAAATATAAACCAGGAAAGATCTACGGAGACTAAATCTCACTCTCTGTGACTGTCACATTTTCAAATCTGCTCTCTGAATTCACACCCTACAATGCATCTCTCAAATCTCTAAGAATCCCATTGTATTTGAGCTGTAAAACATGTTAAAAGTTGTACTGTATATCTTGTGTTCTGTGCAGGTGTAGTAGTGTTATAATATCTAGCAGGCCAGAAAATAAATTAAGAGAACAGGAGGAAAACAAAAAAAAGCAGTAACAATAAACATGCATGTGCTTTTCACACCCTGATTTATGCTCTTTCGTAGAAATGCAGTGCATTAAACAGAATATTTACAGGGTATTCCATAACAAGCTACTTTTTTGTCTGTGCTCCTCTGGCAGAAACTCAGGTGTCCAAAGATATATCAGACCTTTGACCATGTCAACAATGCATGCCATGTATTAGGAGGTTCCATGTTACCTCATACTTCCTTTAGGACAGCAGAGGGTTAGACAGGCTCTTGGACAGGCCCACAAACATCATACACAGTCTCTGTGTAAAACTGCTAAACGTAACCAATTTATAACCAGGAAGTCTACAAAGACCTGTACAACTTCAGCAGTAAAGTGCAGTTGTTTTAGCTCTGTGCCTAGGGTCCTGAAAACATAACAAACAGAAAGTTTACAAAACCAGTTTTAACATTATACAATACAAATTAGGAAGAATAATGTTCTTCACCATTCACCTTGCTTAGGGGACTTCTTTATGCTTTGGCAGTGCTTCTGGTTCAGGCCTGTAATCAAATTCCTTTCCAATTTCCATCCTCAAAAAAGTTTGTGCCTCCCATGTAACATCATCACTGAGGGCTCATCCAAATAGAGGAGAACACTGCATGAAGAATTAAGTTCTCTGATTTTTATAATATTCACTAAAGATGAATCCTAGCCATGCTGACAGCTACTCCCTACAGCTGTCATGTCTCTCTCCCTCAATCACTCTATCATATTATGGAAAATATGCAAATTAGGCTGACAACACTACAAACAGAAAACAACTAAAAAGACTTAATTCTGTTTCATGTTTCTTTAGGTAGAGACAAGCATCGACTGACAGCTGTTTATCACTGATGAGCTCTAATAAGAGCAAAACTACAGGATATGATTACTTGATAGTTGTTTCTAATGTGAAATGGTCATTGCAATTTAATATGCATAGTTCCCACTAAAGTAAAAACATTTTAAATCAGGTGAGGCCAATAAAGACTCCAGCCTATATATGAGTAACTCTACACTCCAGAGATGACAAGAATGAATGAAGGATTTCCAACAGCTAGAGGCTAAGGCTTATGACTCCACTAGCCATTACTAATACCATTAAACCTGAGGAGCACAGCACAGCATCAGCTCTGAGTCAACCCCCAAGAGCAGACTCAAACTGCATTACATGACAGAAACCTGGCCAGACACAGCCAATATGAAGCATGCTGTTGGTACCACAACCACTCTGTAAGCACATCATGTTATTTTATACGTAAATAAAATGGTCTAGTTGTGCTTAGTCAACCTTACACAAAAATAAAACAAGATCAACACATCAATGCAGCCAGATGTAATAGAGTTAACTTCCATCTTCCTATAAACAAGGGCACTTAATTGAATCAGAAACTCTCAACTCCACAATATCTTTAATGAAACATTGACATTTGCAGCCACATTTAAAAAATAACTTGCAGTCTCCAGTTAAACAGGTTTTTCCACAGTGTACCAGCACCTTTGTGGGAAGAGCGTGGACATTTAGTACTTTACTTACAATTACAGATTTACAGAAGACTTGTATTTTGCACCCTAACTTAAAATAATTGCTTAGCTTTACAGGACGTAATGGCGTTAAATTCACTTCTCAGAGAATGAAAAATGTCTCCACATACTGCAAGAGTGGTGCCTCACCTCTGTATTAGGACTGCTCCACCTGTATTGTGCAACATTTTCACTTCAAAAAGTGGCTACCAGTGCTGTCAATTTCCCTTTTGTGTGAAAGGTCCAAATAGGCTACAAGTATTGTGCTTCAAATGGAAAGCAAGAGATCTTACTTGTCTTGTGTACTGTATTTCTACTCAATTTTTAAATTCTGACATTCTGCTCTATAAAACGTTGTCTGATTAATAAAACTATTTTTGAGTGCAAACAGAATCAATTAAAAAAGTTTATATCAGGTTTGCACAAAGTTCAATTTGACTGCAAGTTGATTTTTCTATGTGCATCATTGTTAATGTAAGTTTCAGGAAAGCATTGTACAAGGTAAAAACCAAATCAACAAAAAATTAAATGTGTGATACAAAGCAAACAGCCTTCTCTTGTTTTTCTTATGTTCTAAAATGCTGGAAATGGTGCTGGTAGACCAACAGGTAGCAGTTTTCTATTTGGACTACAATATGCAAACCAATGCCCACGTTTTATGACTAGGGACACTGTGCTGTAGGTGTTGTCGACCTTTAAGAAGAGACTTTATGTCACTGTTCTCACTAGAATGCTAGGGCTCCTAGTGTTATTAAACTGCAGCTTCTAATTTACAGGTGCTTTAGTTGAGTTTATGCCCTGTGTTATCACTGCTTATTTCCTTAATCCACATGAAGCCCATTAAAGTCCCGTCCTTGCCTGCACTTATTAAAAATACGTCTAACAGCTCAAAACTAGAATAAAGTAGCAAGTTCCTGATTCTCAGTAGAACACAAGAAGAGGATATGAGTTCTGCAGATGAGAAGAGAAATAATACTAAAGGTAATGGAGACAGCTTTTACTCTCTTCCTCAAGAGAATGGCTAAAAAAATTAAAATCAAGAAGAAGCACTTATTTCTACAAAGGGCTGTGAGAGCATGGAACAAGTTACCCAGTCATTTTGTTGAAGAGCACACCCTTCAGTTTTCAATCTGTTAAATGGGAAGACTGCCCTACTCTCATATTCAATCTTTCAAGTTCTTAGAATTCAGCCCTGGATATAATGAGTTCCCCCTTGTAACAGAACACCTATGAGATCTCTCATGCCACCACTTTAAAACAAAATTTGCCAGTGAACTATTATTTGTAAGCACAGTTTTATTTGCTTTTCCTAAATAAGCTTATATTTCGTTGCATATAATTAGATGAATTTCAGTTTTGTTGATAATTTTATATAGTGCCTTTCACTTTAAGTCTTCTCAAACAACTATGCAGTAGAGGCGTTACATCAGCAGTACATACTGTAGCTACAAATGACATTCTGAGAGAGAAAAACAAAACTTCTCCATCAAAAGTTGGGAAACACTAGCCTGAAGTGCTTTTAAGAGGCTTTTACAGACAAGATGGACAGACTCATACTGTATACAGCATAACATTCCACAATTCAGGCACATTTTTGTAGAAAGCTGTATTGCTCTGTCTATGGGGTTTTATCATGACACACAGCAAGACAGAGCTGTCAAGATGGGGCATAACAGCTCACCAAATCTTTGCAGTAAGAAGAAGCCCGATTGCTTAGTGTTTTATAGGTCATCTGAAGGATTTTGAAGTCAATCCTTCAAGATACTGAAAGCCAATGTGGGGCTCAGATTTGGTTACTTTAATAGCAACAGCATTTTGAATATACTGAAGTCTGTTGATAATGTACTAGTTTTGCCAGAAACTAGTCCAATCTAGAGAAAACCGGTTTCTCGGCATTTGATTGGGACAAAATAGATTAAAAATGCCCAATTATGAACACATTTCTTAACCTTTAAAGATAATTTAAAGATCCTGCTAACGGCATCCGTGTTGCAAAACTTGTATTTTCCACCAGAAGTAGTCTCTCTATTTTGTGACTATTGAGCTTGAAAAACATTTTGGATCCAGATTTTACTATCTGATAAATACCTGGATCTCTCTGTCTTATTCCATCCATTAATTTCAGTCAGACTAACAGCAGAAGTTAACATCATAGTTCACATTAAGATCATAGAAGGATGACCTGAGGTTAACATCACAGATGACCTGGCCAACTGGTAAAATGTAAATGAAGAGAAGAGAGTCCAGAACTGAACCTTGTGTTTCTTCAGATGTCTCAGACATTGATATTCCATTATAACTACTTTCTGTTAAAGTCAAGCTGTCAAACAAAGGGCAAACCAAGACATGCTAGGCTAGATACCTAAGCAGAACTAATGTCCAGTGAAATAGGAATGCACTTGAGTCTGAAGACATGAAGAAATCATGAATCACCCTTACCAGGGCTGTTTCAGTGCTCTGGAACCGTCAGAAGCTTGACTGAAAAGGTTCCAAAAGATTATACATTATTAAATTATCTCGCAGTTAAGGTGTTATCACATTCCTTAGAACATTAAGTTGATAGAGACTTATTCACAAAGACTTCATAAAACCTGCAATTTCA
The DNA here is from genome assembly GCF_040954835.1 of Lepisosteus oculatus. Taxonomy (NCBI): domain Eukaryota; kingdom Metazoa; phylum Chordata; class Actinopteri; order Semionotiformes; family Lepisosteidae; genus Lepisosteus; species Lepisosteus oculatus. The sequence goes on from NC_090701.1 coordinate 31,535,218, forward strand.
ATAGGGGTGTGCAGACTTTTTATATCCACTGTACTAACATATGTTTGCATACACATTCCCAAACATACTAAGTATACTGAAGAAATGTGCCATTAGCTTTATTTTGGCTGTTTTTTTTCCTGAAGTTTTTTTGAGTTAATAATCACTCAGAAAATTGAAAAGCGTGAACCATCAGCATGAAAAAATGCTTTCTTTGCTCTGTTGTCCATGTAGATATCCATGGTACACAAAATATTGAAGCAAACCTTGTAGAGTTTATGATTCCCATATGTATGCATTGTGTTGATAGAAAGTTAAGATGCAATGCCAATAACAATGCAATTATTAATAATTATTAGAAGATTACTCTTCCCTGCATGTGGAAATAGAGCATCAAACCTTGACATTTCCGTAATTAATAGACTCCCTGCTCACAAGTGTAAAAGAGGTTAGCAGTTGGGGTGCCAGATAAATCAGCCTTCTTTTCCATATATAAACTATCAATCATATACTGTACTTCCTGAATGAAACCTCTTTAATCTCATTTTAAATAACTGAAATGTTATTATTTTGATTCAAAATACTAAATTTGAAGGTATTTTTTACATACCCATGTAGAAGGTTATAAAAGATAGGGACAGAGATTAAATAAAAAAGTATAACATGTATGACCTACTTGTACAATTTCTGAAGGAAGGATTTTGTTCTTCCGAATTGCAGTGCATGTTTTCAGTGTAATGTACCAACACTTAAATCTACAAATGATTGCAGGGGGACTGAAAACTGACTTAATGAAAATCCTACTGCACTACATGGGGTCTTCACACAGTACTTAATTCCAAAGAGCTCAAAACAAAACAAATGGAAGTTAAAATGTTTTCAAAATAATGTTATTCTTTACATAAATTTTATTTTTGTAAGCTTCGCCATATAGACTCATTATAGCCACACTGCAGATTAGAACTAATTTTGAATCTGATTTCTATTCTATTTCTTATTAGAGTTAGATTAGTACCATCCATATTCAGTAGCCAATTTATCTTGAGAAGGTAGTGCTGAGTCTGAGTCTAACTTGGCAGGCACAGGGTACAATGCAAGCACTACACCCAGCCCATTACAAGGAACACAGACACAAATTCACTCATACAGTACAAACGGTAACATAGGGATACCAACTTACTTCGACGGCATGCTTTTAAACTAAGCAAATAAACCAGAGCACCTGGAGAAAGTCCACAGAAACACAGGGAAACAAAGGCAAAACTCCACTCAAGCAGAGAGAGATTTGAACCCAGGACCATGGAGCTGTGAGCAATGTTCCTTCTAATTTTTAATGGCTTGTGTGCGCAAACATTTCAAGTTGACAAAAACTTGTGCACACTACAGTATATTGAGTGGATGTAAAATTGTAAACCTGAAATTATTTTTTGTTGATATAGTCATTCTCATAGAAGCATCGAGATCCCAAAGACCGGGACAGCGATTCAACTAGCCCAGTCATAGAGATTGAGTTTCAAGCGAGCATGAGCAGTGAGGTACGAGACTACACGACTACCCACTAACCCCTGTGCCACCACCAAATACAGTAACAGCACGTTAAAATGTCCAGTTTTCCTTCTTAGCCCGTTTACTGAATATATTAATTTTGTTATGCCACACCACCCACCTTGCCAGCGGGGGCTGTCGAGAAGGTGTTATAGACCAAAGAGCGAGAGGGTCACAGTCTAGGAGGGAGTGGCTGGCCTGCTCCTTCACATGGATGGGCACAGCTGGTCAGTCTGCACCTGGAGCCAGGCTGGGCAGGCAGCACACTGTCGGCGTTGGCTGTAGTGGCTAGACCAGGAACTGGGCTGAACTGAGAGCACACGCTGTCAGGGCTGCCTGCAGAGGATACACCAAGGACTGGGCAGGACCGTATGCCCACTGAGGAACGGAGCCAGTGCAGAATCTCAGAGACAAGTCGGGACAGGGAACAGGCAGAGAGGCTAGCAGGCTGAGGCGGAATCAAAATGGGTGGAAAAGCAGGCTGCCAAGGAACAGGACGTGAGTGCAAGCTGGTGGGGATGGGAAGGACGGGGTTGAGTTGCCAGGCCCCCCAGCTAGCAGCAACACCACACGAGGACTGCAAATCTGGTACAGCAGCAAACACCACCACTAGAACACACCAATGTAAACAGGAAACCTGTGACATGAGAATTGTGGGGAACAGAAGTGTTCATGCTAATGACAGATACTGTATCTGCTGCACCGAACCCACAGCCACACACAGCCCTGCCCCCAGCCTGAGACCTGGTCTTACACAGCAAACAGCCAACTAGACTGGTGGAGGTGAACACGATAAGAGACAAGCTCCCTTAACAGGTCAGGCAAGCGAATTGGAAAATCCAGGCAGGGCAGGGCGAGCAGAATGAGATGTGAAACATAAGGAATTCAGGGGAATTCCTGACAGGGAGCGGGAAGAAAGCAGGGAGGACTCCACTGGGAAACACTGGCTGGTGGTCTGTGACGCAACGTCCGATTGCAGAGGAGGAACTAATCAGGACTTCAATAACCCAGAACACCCGATGCAGTGTGACTTCTCATTACAGCCAAGTACTCCGAGTATCTCGTCTCCTCGGCAACCAGTACAGAGCAGGCAGGAGAGAGGTGTGGCCTGAGACCACTGCAGCTGCAACACGCCCCGCAGCGAAGAGGCGGTCATGACACATTTCACTTAAAAGGGTCTTTTGACATCTAATGTTAGACAAAATGGTTTTCCAAATAAAATGCTAGATTCTAGCTTCAGTAATTACATACTGTACTGCTGTTTCCATTAGATCATTTTTCATCCAACAGTTCTTTCCATTAATCATTGTATAACTGATTAAGTCTCCATCACACATTTCACTATCGCAGCAATTTTGAAGATCATTTAGTCTGTTTTCATGAAACTTTTCAAATATAAGGCAATCTAGTGTCCTGCTCTTTCTTAAATAACAATATAAAAATTATATTGAAAGGAGTCCAAATAAATACAAAGAGAATGAAGCTAAAATATTAGTAGTCGAGCTCAAGGAGTCTTGGAGACCTAAGTGTAGTATTACAGCAATTTAAACTTTCAGCGATCAGCTTCAGATTTCTTTGTCATTCAGACCATAATGTCAAAACAGGTCAATGCTATTCTTTAAAAGGTAAAGTAAAGTACAACAGCAGAAAATGATACTCTGTTCTTCAGTTCCTGGCCCTCCTCTTCAGTTTCATGGTACCTGTACAGATAGCTGCAAGACATTTCATTAAAATGTTTTTTTTCCAGAGGTAATAGCAACTTTGTCTTCAGTATTACTGTGCACTGCAATTGCCTGTTATTTTACATCACTTTGCTTACATACTCCTTACAGTTGTATGTAAAGAACATTAGAGAAAGTGCTCTCTATGGCTACAGACTAAGGATGTCATGTTGTGCCTCTTTGCTCTATCACACGCATCAGAAGCTATGAAGCTCAGCTGCATTTGATGATAAACATCAAATACTGTATATATACAGTATTAACAACAACAAAGAAATTTTCACATCACAGATGTTGTGTCACTGGTCCATATTACATATAAACTGGGGTTTTCACTTGCACATTAAGTTGTGATCTCTGATCACATTTGACAAAGGATCAATATGCTCTGACAACTTCAGCAGAAGGACAAAACCTCAAAATTAACTCCCAGTATCTTTCCACAGCACAACTCAGTAAAACAAGCCCTTATAACTACCTCTGTAGTATTTCTGAATTTCATACCAATACAATATTGCTGAAAATTCACCTTTAGATTTTTGGAGCCTTTTCTGCCATTTTTTTCCAATTTCTTAAATGATACCACAATTCAAAAACTTGACAAAATGTTCATCAATGGAAACATAAAACATCTGCACTGTAAAAAATGTAGTACAACACAGATGATATCCACATGCTGTGCATAAACCTCTCTATTAACTAGGATGGGTTTTTTATGTAATGGCTGAGCATAATCTTTACCCAATGTACTTTGTGACATACCATTGACAGCCATAACCCAAACCTGAGAAGTTCTATGCACACAAATGAAAAAGTCACCTCAATTTCCTCAAATGCCTGCAGTGAATCAACCTCATACAAAGGGCAAGAATTCTGGTTCTCTGGAGTACTTCAAGCAGAGACTGAATAGTTCAAACTGAATAGTTCAGTCAGCTTTATTGGATTGGAGAGCAAGGTCCCCCTAGGATATATGCAGGACAAATCATGTTTATTGTTAACACACAACAAATCACCCCAGAGATGCAATTGCAATTTATTTGTCACAGATAAAAAAAAAAAATACTTGTTCTCCTGTGCTAAAACATAACTTGTGGTCTTGATATAAAGCAAACATGAGCTAAGAGACATAATGACATACTGTATTGTCAAAGTCAGAAAGCACTACTCAATGTTTTCTTGGATACTGATGTGACGATGTTGAAAACGGGACCACAAAGACAGCAATAAAGCACACATTCACTAACCTTCCAAAACTGATAAATCCCTAGTGCAAATTGAAATACTTGATCTGTGGGACCCTGAGGTCCAGGAAGTTAAAAACTCAATCCGACAGTTACTCAATAGGTCAAATGATGCAATGGGAGAAAAGATTTTGATTTGCGATCCCAGTATCCCAAATACTTTAAGCTGCAGCAAAAGCCTTTTACTTAAAAGTTTATTTTCTGTTGCTGATGTGCAATATTTGTTACCCTAAAGCTTAGGTCACTCCATTATGTGTTCATTTAGCATAACAGGCAACAAGTAAAAAAGAAAATTTACTGAATAACTCGATTTTTTTTAAAATTACAAACAGTATCATTTTATTAGTACTGTTGTAGATATAGGAGTATTTGCTATATAGATGGTTATATAGATATAAATAGCTACAGGGTGCTTATAAAGCTAGTTCAAACAACAGTATAACGAAAACAGTAATGTGCACCAGGCACCACAGTTTTCATGATGTGTTTCATTAGCTTACATACAAGCATGCAAAGAGTGCACATAGACATTGCACACGAACCACAGGAATGTTCCTCCACCTAAACTGTGAAGCAACTGCTAGATTGGTGACTTTATTTAGGAACTGTTGACATACACATCTACAGGTACCTCGCTCCTCCTAAATGTGTGTGATTGGGTGAGAAACAAGCAAATGTATGAAGCAGATCCAAGATTGAAACAAAGTTTTGAGAGACCCTTGCTGTGTGAGGGTGAGGATTATGGAGTGGACAGATTAAGAGATTATCCTACCACTGATGCTGCCAGCAAGATGTTCAAAGAAAGCACTTTCTGTGCCATTTCTTCTGAGTGGTTAAAACTGGGACAAGAGCATGTATATCAGGAGTGCAAACACCACCTTCATCTTTGCAAACTCCCAAGTGCATATCCCAAGTACCACATGTGCTAGGGTATGCCATACTAATGAGGTAAGTGAAGGAAAAGAACCTGAGCTCTAACACTTCCCATGGGCACATCACTATCGCAACCGGTCACTATCATACTTTAAACAGTTGTGGGGGGGGGGGGGGAGATCCTCTCATTAGGGGTGAAGATAGCCCTTGCATTTCTAATATGCTCCAGCACACAAAAATGAAACCAAATGGCAAATCATAACAGAACACACTAATGTTGATTCAGGCCACTGACCCACAAAGCCTGCATAAATAATACATTTTAACACCCTACTGGTGCAAATATTACCACCACCACTTGATGCCACTTTTAAGCCTAAAGAGCTTCAGAGTCCGAATCCTCTGGCAGTCATTTATGCAGCTACTTCTCTGATCATTTCCTGTGCTCCAGAAGAGATGGCATACAAACCAAAGAGCTAAAAATCTTTGCACCATCACAGATGAAGAAACTGAGGGATGGAATATTTGAGGAGCAGAGGATTTCACAACACATTTGTGAATCCCTCTAGACTTCATCAGAACTCAGAAATTCTGAATTTATTGAGAAATAAAAGACAATCTCACTGCGGTTACACCCTCTTTAGGACAATGTGAAACATGCTCTTTCAATGTTGGAACTTTATTCATACTGTCTATCAGTTTTTCCAAGTTGCAATATATTGGCTCTGCCCAGACAAGCACATTAGTCGTGTTATACACTCACACATGAAGACAGAATTCATGACCAAAACACATTTTTATTTTAACCTCTGATACTGTGCAGCCTGCATTAGTTACTTACTGTACAGAATATTGTGTATACTGCATATACACAAAGTAAACTGTATAAATTCACTGCATATTTTCATCCCTGTTTCATAATGATGTAGCACAGATTAACCCAAGTATAATATCATGTGTGTCGTTGTGACGTTCATTGTTTTTTATTTCCTGATGTGTACACTGTTTATCGAGTGCCATTTTCTATTTCCCTCTTGTTTCGTGCCAAATGACATTCACTTGTAAAAAATGGAACCTTTTACCCTGGGCTTTTAATGCAGAAGCATAAGTGAAGCGCAAATGCCAACAAGACACAGTAGAAGCCAAGGTAACATCATTGGCCAGACTTCTTCAGTTTCTCACAACACAAACATTGTTTAGCGGCCTGCCGTATCAGCTCTGAGGGAATGCCCAGAAGTTGCTTCATTTAAGCCACAAGCTGAAAGCTCACAGCTGCAGAGCATGGAGACTATGCTTGACAACAATTACATCAACAGTACTGACCTTACTTACCTACCTGCATAAAGACCCAAACAGCAATAATTGTACGATATGTGGCTGTTTTAGAAACAAAATATTTTAAATGAATGGGGAGAAAGCAAAAAATCGGTAACCCATGTAATGTAATGTGGAAAAGTACTGTACATGCTTCTACCTTAGCTCAAACTTAAGATTTTAATCATTGAAAACTAAAGGGGAAATGCAAATGCTTTATTTCTGACAAAAATACACCTGAAATTAAGCTTATACTGGACAAAGTTGCTTTTGTAAAGTGTTGCTAATGTGTCAGAATGCAGCCATGGTGACGTCCAATCATATTCCTATATCAAGAGCCAGGTGCGCTTTTAATGATCCATAAAAAGTGGTCTTAATTACTGGCATTCTCTAGATAGTACCTGATAATATTTGTATTCACAATTTCTCTATTGTACTAAAACGGTTCAGATTAGCTCAGCAAATTCATCATCTTATAATTTATTCTTCTCTCACATCAACAGTCTAGCTATTACAGTGTAGTTATTTCTGCTCTGGTTCATCTTTAAATTCTGTATGACTAACTGTTGAGTGGCATATATTTCACACAGCGCCAATGCACAGCATGGCATTTGTAAATAAGGCTAGAAGTCTTTCAATGTATATGATTCTTATCCCAGCAGGACCCACAACTCAGCACACACTGATACTCTAAATAATCTGGGTAAAGATCATGTGAAAGGATAAAATAGGGACAAAAATTGGTTATGACTTTCCGTGTGTAGTAATGGTATATATTACAAATTTCTCCTCTTCTTACATGCTGTTACACAGTGGATCCCTTTCCATCTTCTTAACATCAAGGCACAAGAAATTGTGCCGCCAAGTGATTGTGCTGCCTTTGGCAGGAGTAAAGTAAAACTATTTACATATTCATTTCAGCAAGGCAGCATTTGAAAATATTTCAGTTTAACTGTCAAAAAAAATGAAACACTATGGCTGCTACTATATCAAATTACAGTATTTTCAGTCCAGTGAAAGTACTTCTTCTCCTGAAATATCACGTTTCATAATAACAGAGCGTAATGACAAATAAATGCTCTAGTTTTCCTGCTCACTTTACAAAAGACTCAATATGTGTTCACCAAATGAAAATGTGAATAGATCTAACAAAGAGCCACCATTTATTTCAAGGTCTTACAACATGACAAAACTACATTAAAATATAAAATGATCAAACTTCTTTGGCTTCAGATCATTGCTGAATATACTGAACAGTCACACCTTTTATAACAGATGGGTGATGAATGTGTAATCATGTTCCAATTTTCTTTATAATTCATGTTAATGGTTCTATGATTAAAAAAAGGATCCCCAAGAGAGAATAAAGAGTCATGTACTCATTTCAATTTTGTATTACACCAAAGAGAAGTACTTAGTACAAAAAACTACAATCTTGTGTTCCTGAGATTAAGGTACTGTACAATTATACTTCACGGAGAACTCTTGTGACACACAACCCTTTTCCCTGCTTTTTTGGTATTAACAGGTGTGGAGCCACTATTTAAAACAAATTCATAACCTCATACATAAACCTAATAATACAAATCTGATTATGTATTTATTCACGCACGTGTGCAGTAATTAGTTGAAATGTGGCCTTTGTAAGTGAACAGCTTGTACATTGTTACTAAAAATGCCACACAGGCCTAGGCACTGAATATGATACTAAATTAAAGACAACACATTCTGAATTTACAAATTACTGTAGGAAGGGTTCACAGTAATGAACAATCAGTATTTTTCAGATAATAGTTAGAAGGATAAGCTTACTTTTTCTTCCACGGATACTGTAAAAGCAGGATTTGAGAATAAACCAAAATGTAGAGTCCAAAAGCCCTTTCATATAGTATCAGCTACACTTCTGTGGTCAGCATGAGGACAGCTCAATTAAAACATTTTCATTTCCACTAAAATGCCATATGTATGCATACAGTACATGCAAATCTATTTTATTTGAGAGTGTTATCTTGCCCTAAGAAACTAATAATTTCTGCACAGCAATGAAGCACTTGGTTGCATTTGCCTTCTGAAAGATCAAATCAGCTCTTTCAATATTGCATTCTATTAATAACAAAAGCATGTACACATTGTGACATTCTTCACATTCCATCAGTAGAAACTTCAGCCTAACTAGAAATTACTTTTCAGTCTTACAAGTGAACACTGCCTTCCATACATCTCTTTATTGACAATTTTCTTAACTGCAGTCTGAGCTTTACATTTAATTTACTCCATATTTAGAAACAGCTGCTGCAGCGAGATAGCAAAATAGAAAGGTAGGAAATACTTGTGATGAGTTTAGATCTATGAGGATGTCCTGTATGAATTAATTGCAGCACAGATTACCGTAAAAAGCAGGTAGTATATTATGCTGGTACAAGAACTGTTTAGAAAAATATTTTGACAATGAGTAGTGTTTGGTAGAGCCCTATGGTATACAGTTTAAGGATGATCGGTGTACAATGAGATATAATGAGAGAAACAGTATTTCTGTACAATTAGGATTGTTCTAAAAAAAGGAAAATCTAGAATGGCCCCTTCAGAATTCTCCAAAATGAAGACCTTAACATCGGGTGTATGGACAACCCGAAACCACACATTTGCCAAAGCAATGTTCAAGCAAAAAAGCTAATTTGCATAATGGGAATCTCACTAATAATTATATACATATTATATGTTTAGCCTGATTTAACATAGACTCTTCTGATTCTCTATCAACAATGTAAAATAAATTTTCTAGTTCTGACTGTAGCATCATCTCATTCCTCTTCATCCCTATATAAGTGAAAGACATCTCTGGAACACAAGTGTGCAAGCAGTATGCAGCACAGACCAAAAGAGACACTTTCACAGATTTTAAGTGCTTTTTGCCATTCATCCAGAAAGACACATGCCAGATCACTGACATGTCTTGAGGCAATTGGTTTAAAAATCACAGAGGGCCAGAATATGTACACAGACGATAATATTTCCTTGACAATCCTTCAAGGTGGTCTCTCTGGTAAAATTCTGTTGTTGACTGGGTCTGGGTTGATTGTCAGTGATGCCGAAGCATCAGACTGCAAAAGGATTAAAATGTCCTAGCAACTTCACACTGTGATGTTCCTATCAACAATTCCCTCTGTTCTCCGTACCACAGCATCACTTTAGTGCAACTGAAAACATTAACTCTGAGCATTTTCTGCACATGCTAGCTCAGAAGCATGCTCTCCATGTATTTATTAACATTGCCATTTTATCTTTTCTGAAGTGTTGCAGTATATAAAAGGCAAATACTTAACCGATAAGCGTAGGGCTTTCATTTTGCATGCCTGTGATATTAAATATCTGGAAACGGACATAAAACATATCACTATCCAGAATTAAATCCTTCCATTTCAGAATTCATTAGATGGGTCTGCTCCAACTTCTTTCCTTTCTCATTTCCCACCCAAATGTTGCCACTTCACAGCTCTCAATGTCATGCAATGTCTCAGAACATGAAGCTTCCAGTTGAATCAACATGCTTTGACAGATTACCCTTACAAAAGCAGCCCATTTTAAACAGTTTTTTTAAAATAAAGTGCTGGAACAGGGAAGATAAAATATGACTGATTAATTCTAAATTGCCACTGGTTTAAATGGCATGTTTTCAATTAATTAAAATCTGCATAAAACACAAATTCAAATTAGCTACCAGAGTGAATTACAAATTAGACTTAACTCAAAAGGTATATATTTCAGTCTTTTTCTAATAAATCTTTATGATTTTCAATCTAAATGTAGCGGCAGCACAAGTACATCTCTGATTTAAATACAGCTTTTTGTGATTTATTAGTTTTGTTTAAACTCTTTACAGAAAAGATGTCCTAGGGTTGTAATAATGGTTGTAAAACAATCCTGTAGAGTTCACAGCTGCCCAAGTCCTGACAAAAAACAAACCCAGAGGCAGCCCCGAAGTTTATAACCGATATACTGTACAAAGTGACGAAAGTAAAGGTGTAGCATGCCAGTACCAACAGTGTTCAATGCAAGCACTTGAAATGTGTAATACAAGAGAAAGGCCATCACAATTAGTCATTTCTTTCAGTTTGCATTTTTTCTAAATTCAAATCAAAATCAAACATGGTCTTTTTTGTATTTACAAACAGATCACATTTCATCTTAGACTGCTGATTCAAAGTATACATGACATGAGAGTCAATAGATGCATTCAAAATAATTACACTATTTCTCTATTTCATATAGGGCGTTTCTTGAAAAGAGTAGGGTTCTAACCCCAGTGTCCTGGCCAAATTTCCCATTAGTTCTTACCAATCATGGTCTCCTAATAATCCCCCTCTATGAATTGGCTACATTACTCTGCTCACCTCCCCACTGAGAGCTGATGTGTGGTGAGCATTCTGGCGCACTATGGCTGCCGTTGCATCATCCAGGTGGATGCTGCACATTGGTGGTGGTGGAGAGGACCATTACCTGTAAAGCGCTTTGAGTGGAGTGTCCAGACAAGCGCTATATAAGTGTAAGCAATTATTATTTATATTATCATTATCATTATTATTGTTCTCTTTTATTAAAATCTACCAAATGCAGTATACAGATTTGCAATAATACAATATATACAGTACTCCATTTAAAGACAAAAGATTGTCAATTCCTTGCACATTTTTAAAGTTATTATTAAAATGCCCATTAGCCTCTGGCATCCATTGCACTGGAGGGTTCTTTGAGGGCAAGAAATATGTCCAATAAAAATAAAATAAAAAATACAGAGAAAAACAGGGAATGCAGACACACTCATTTTAGTGAAAAAAACAGTCTGTATGCAGAATTTAAAAAGTGATGTCCTAATATTTCTAAATCAATCTATAAAAAGTTGTTGTTCTCAAATTTCGCCCCAGTGTTCAAATGCATAATTACTGTCTCTGTTCCTTATAGAATCTTTTCTTTGTAACTGATGTAAAATATGGTGTTTGAATCTGCCATGTTGTGGGAGCACAGCTAAAGGCAAGAAGCAATCCATTTTGCAGAGATGACAATTATGCAAGATGTAGTGGAGTAACAAAAATAGATCAAATCCCTGCATATGCTGCCACTTTTCATGTGTGCGAGAAGACAGATGAATATAAGCTCTGTGTACTTCTAGGGTAAACTAACCCACCTCTGGGAAAAGGTAAGGTTGAAAACAGCTAATGGAAGCAAACAATAAGCTGATCAGTCTCCGATGCTTGCAGTAATAGAAGAGGAATCCGGTTAAATCCTTTCTTAAGCTGCCCATTGTATGGCACAAAGCTTAAAAGGTCAAGTTAAATAATTTTTATCATCTCTCAATACTGTCATACATTTTATAGTAGCACAGTGTTATTTTTAACTACAAAATAAGATCATGTCACAATAGCCAAAGAATTGCAAGCTTAACCATAAACATACAGTAAAAACTCAGAGCCACAATTTTAGGTACAGTACATCACCAATCTTAATTTTACAAACGTACTGTAACTATGGTTCTGCGTGTTCATGGATTCATCACCGATCCTACTTTTAATGTTTTCTGCACCACATACCAGGAATATAAAATCCCAGAGCTTTGGTGACTACACGAGGATAAACACATCAAGGACCAGACCCAGACTTCCTGACCAAACATGCTCTAACCCAGCAAAAACAGCAGAGCTTTTTTACACTAAGCCCAGGAAACTAAATGAATACATTTACAATACTAATCCAAAAGTATTCTTCATATTTATAAGACATGATAATTAATAACCAAGTTGTGGTGTTCGAAATTCACAGAATTTGTTTCCACAGCGAAATGAAAAATAAATGCTTTATGAGTTATAAGAGTTGCTTAAATTTTGCCACCACCTCAAAAATTCTACATCCAAAAGGTAATAAACGGTTCATTTTTCCTACATGGTATCCGCAGTTTGAAGTACTGTAGCATGAAAGGAGGCCACTGCACTAAAAATGAACTGTGACTAGCACAAATACAGTGTGACCAGCAGGTGTCTCTACAACTGCACAGTAGGTTTCCCTCTCCCTGTACATTCAGGGCAGTATGTATTACAACGTCTACAGCACAAAACTTCAATTTTAACCAATGTCCCATAGTCAAAAAGATAAATAGCACGAAATACTGTTTGCACCAAACCCCCTACCTTTAGTCTTTAATAATAATATATAAAAATATACTTCTATTAAATGTACAGTACAGTAAAATATTATATCAATATTCATGATAACAAAAATACTACTTTTAATTCTGAATGGAAAAAAAAACACGATTATGTTCTAAACAGCTGCGTTTAGAACTGTTTTGAAAGTTTAAAAATACAACTATTAACCAAATTAAATATTACATTTCATGTTGATGGCATTGCTGAACAAAATCTAAACAGTTTTTTAAATTAGTACAACATCTTGTATCAATATAGATTTACATGCAAAAAAAAAAACTAGAGACCAAGCCAAGATAGGACAAGTATGGATGATTTAAAATAAAGGTGTGGCACATTTGACAACATTTTACTGTTTTCAGGTCTTGCAAGTTTATGATTGAATTTAGGCCATTTGTTGTGGGAAGTACTAATTGTGATTACAGCTTTATAATATGTAATGAATTAAAAAACTTAACAACAACAACAAAAACTTTTACAAAAAGACATGTACAGTACAGTACCAACATGTTAATAATCATTTCAAGTAAAATATTAATCCCCCCTCTCTTAAGAGGAAATCATTAAAGCATTTAGTAGTGAGCGGTGTATGAACATTCCTAGACTGATAAAAAACGCTATTCCATGTAGATTATTGCAGTCTTGTTTAATTGTTTTCTACAATTTTCTTTAATGTATGAGATGTCAGTCGGCATCAGATATAGCCACATCATGAAGATAAATGAGAGCACAGTGCAGCACTACTCAATTCACACACTCATGAATGACAAACCCACAAGGGCTTCTTTTTCTAGTGTCAAAAAAAGACCTTGTACCTGTGAAGAAGAAAAAAGGAATCACCTGAGCTATTTTGGAATCTGTAAATCAACAGAGATGCGTCTGGAAAATGTCAGCCCTCTTTCCACAAGACAAATGGCCCTGCTCTATCTACGTCAGTTCTTAGACAGCCTTTCACTCCAGTGGTACAAGAAACATAGTTCACAGGTCACACGGAGGTCGCCAACAGCACATGGCACAAGTGAAATAGCCCATCTGTTTGCTTTAGAATTCGCTGCAGACAGACTGTAAGGAGGGATGATTGGAGTGTGGCTGTGCTCACCCATTTCTCTGGGTGGAAGTTTCCGGAAGCCTACTGCGCCCCCCCCCCCCCCCAGCCCTGTGCACAGTCTGACTTGATTCAGAAAATGTTAACAGGAGCAACATGTTCAGTTCTCTCTCAACATACTCGTTCTAGATTTCATATGAAAAATAGGCCCAGAAAAATCCGAAATCCAGAAATAGAACTGAGAAACAGAGCAAAATGTTAAGAGCTTGAAGTGCACAGACAAAAGAAGCAGCAGGGCTGACAATGCGTAACGTGATTTGGAATAATGCTTTTCAAAGACTGCACGCAGCCCCAAATTCCCCATAGAATATCATGCAGAGACTATTGAAAACTAATTCTAAAGGGCTCCAGCCCATATCCCCAGTAGTTTTCTGCAAACCAGTATGACAGCAACTTTCTATAAAGGCTTTATATTATCCTACTTCTCTTCTTACTGGCTGATTAAAGAAGCTAGAAAGACCAAAGAAGCCTTGGAAAACTTGGAGTTTAATACATTTTTCCCACAAAAGGTCTTCTATGTTTAAAAAAAATGCATGAATGCAGCCAAACAGAAGCATGAACACCCTGCTCTGGTGCTAAATGGGAAAAAATGATTATTTATGACCGCATATGCAGCCTACTCATCGCTGTCAGAAATGAAGACCATTTTCTCATCTCATTTAAATGAGCATAAAGACTAAATAAAAAGCTGTCTGATTTTAGTCTGATGTGTAAATTATTTTGCATTTATGTTATTCTGTGAATCAAATGCTGTAGGCTTCCATAAACCAAAATAATGCAGATCAGCACCTGACATGCCACATTTCACTTTAAAAGGAAATTAAATTTAAAATCCAAGTTTGCCACTGAGCTATAAGTTTTCAAGGACCTCCTCACATGGTAAGCATCATACTCTTGACATCTCGCACAGTTCTATAAACCATGCAAGGAGTTAATCTTAACTTGTTCTGTACATCTTAATACATCTTAACAAATTAATGTATGCCCACCAGTATGCACATATTCAATAGTTTGAGTATAAAAATCATTACCATTTTACACAAAATTAAAAGTATAATACACTGAAAATAATAATTGTATTAATCTATAGTCCTTTATTATCAATATATTAAGGATTCATGAGCACTGTATACCTTGGTCATATAATGTTTCCTTATGTTCTTCTCTCTAATCTCCAACACACTGCAACTTGCTGTTCTCAGTTCTCATTTGTCTTCCTACTACCACTTCCTTTGTGAAATATTGTATCACTGTTATCTTTCACTATTATCCAATGTTTAACTTCACAACAGTGACATATTTGAAACAAACAGTAGATTTATACCCAAATGTCTGTTCAAAGGAAAAAAACACAAGCAAGTCATTCTGGCTCTAAAGCAAGAATTCCCTATTCTGAGTATTGCTAATAAAGTTAAAAGAGTTGGTTATTTCGCCACTCCTTTTACTGATCCAAAATTAATCTGAACAAGAGGTACCTGTATACATACACATATGAAGAATTCTATGAATAACGGTTGATCAGAACCAGCAAAACATGCCTTTATATACTGCTTTGATAATGGCAAAACCAAAGTAAGTTTATGCAACTTTGAAGGTGGGAAGATGAGAGGACAGTCTCAGACTATTAATAATGATTAAGTGGCACAGAAACCTCCAATTCATTCATAGTGGTAACAGTGGTAATAAAAGCTAATATAGAATAACAGGGAGCAGCTAGATTTCCGCAAATGCGAAAGGAAAAACATCATAGAAGAGGTTGTACTGTACATCCTCCTGAATTTTTTTTTTACTTTCATGAGGCTGGTCTTTATTGGAAACATATGCCTTCACACACTTCCATATCCAGAAATGAAAGGAAAGTATCAGGGTTTAAATCTGCCAAAGACAGATTAACATTACCGCTGGTGTGCAATGCACTAACCCTTGCTTGTCTGCTATTCAGAAATCCCACAAGATTTCAAAGGAAATCCAAAAGACAATAATTTTGCAATCTGGAGATACAACTGAAAGCCTGGGTGAGAAGATATTTTTCCAACAGTGGGTTATATCTAGTTTCTGGCCTAGTGTGTTGACATATTGAGAAAAAAAAAGGCTCTGTTACTGTTAGATAATGCCCCAGGCCAGTCACAAAGCATTGGTATCCTGCGGTCTTCTCTTAAAGTAGAAATCGTTTATATCACATCACTAAATATAACATCACTCCTTCAACCAATGGACCAGGGAGTCATTGTTGCCTTCAAGGCATATTATCACAGACAAACAATTCTCAGATGCTCAAGGCTACTAAGTGAGAGGAAAAGCAGGCCATTAAAGAATATAGAAGGGCTTCAGCATCATGGAAGGCACTTAAAATATTGGCACAGCCTGGGATAAACTTTTCACCAATGTTTAAATGGTGTGTGCAGAAAGGTATGGCCTGAAGCAGCCCATAAATTTGTAAGCTTTGAAGACATCTATGAAACTCTCAATTCAACTTAATTTAGTAAAGATAACACATGGAACGTTTAGGATTTGTTCTTAAGGGGAGAATGTGAATGTAGATTACTTTAACGGCCTGAAACGCACATTATGTTGCAGAAGATAGCAACTAAGCTGACAAGGTGTTCAAGACATTGTTCATGAGAGAAGCCGTCTAACTAACGTTATTTCGGAGAATTTACTGTAAATCAAGCTGTTAGTGCACAGGAAATGCTTTCAGAACACCTTCTAAATTTGTAGCAAAGCAGTGCCATCAAAGAAGGCAGATGAATGACATCAACTGCTGCAATGTTATTCTTAGTAAGAAGTGGTAGCAAGCAAAGCAGCCTACGCTTCACACCTTCTTCAAAAAAGCAACGTTCCTTTGCATCAATGGAGTGAGGAGACCCTCAACCTGGAATGTCATATATAATGCATCCAAGCGGCTCTACCTACAACTAACCCCAACATTCGCTCTCCCTTTGAAGCCACGTACCGAGGTGCGACATTTGGTAAGCAAAGCAAACCTACGACTTCAATGGTGAGTCTGAATACATTTTACAGTTCACTATGTTTCTTTTATGTCACTTATTAGTTTCGATATAATTAAAATTTTATAGTATAGTAAAATTTGTAATTGGCAATATGAATAGTATAAGAGCTTCTAGTATGAAATGTTAGGTTATGAAGGATGAGAACATCTTCATAGCACAATATTAATGCTATAAAGTTTCAGGTTACAGTGGTATATCAATGGTGTTCAGGGTATAAGAATGAGGTATTATCAGCCCTTGTATTGTGGAGATGACATTTAGGAATAGTTTGAACAACTACAAAGTCATTCATTGCAACAACAGGATGTGTAAGACAAAAATATTAAATTCTATTTTCTGTTTGAAAGTCAATCCAAAACTACTGTATGTATTGCCTAAGTTGTGGAAAGAAAACTGTCACAATAGTTCCACTGAAGGGACAATAAGGAATTTAAACATACTGTGTAATAAATCACACAGTGGCTCAAACAGTATTTGCGCATTAGCATTATCTTCATTCTGCCACAGTATATCAATGCATGCTGCAGAGGTTAGGTTCTGACAACAGTGCAGCGGAATGTCAGGCTAGTTTCTCCACTGCAGCTGCTGCATCTCCTTCAAACAATTATCCCACCAACACACACTGGCATGAACTCAGTCCAATGCCAGCTCAATAGTCAAATTTACATCTATTTTCAGTTACAAATGGAAGTACTTGTTGCCAAGGCAACCTAGAGAGCTCATGTCTGTCTACATGAAAACAAAATAATTTACTTTTTATTTTTCAAACCAATGTACTTAGATTTTTAGTTCCCTAAGCCACAACAGACACTGAAGACATAAAAAGTGAGCTTTATTGTCGCTATTTTACAATCTGGCCTAATTTAATTTCTATTACTGTTTTAAAATGTTCATCTAATGACTTCATAAGCAGGATTTTTTTTATTTCTAGTATTTTGCTTGGGAGACTTCAGGTTGCCATTTAAATAGTCACACTAATTATAAACCTTTGCATAAAAATGAAAAATGTGAGCTAAACCTTGGCCTCTATGTCAGGAAGTGATAATAACAAATGTCAGGCTTACCAGCAAACATATACGACTATTTATGAGGCCAAAGATATACAGTAGGGTGTTTATGGTTAATTTAGTTATATTCACTATAAAAACCATCGATCTTCAAGCCACCACATCCTGTTTAGATTTTAGACAGTACGCATCTACTGAATTGGCAACTTCACAGGTTCCTCCAAAATCACAAAATATGGGCCCCATCTGTGAAATAAACTTTCAAATTAATAACTATTTTTCATAAAATTGTTCCCCTTTTAAACCAACCCCTAGATATAATTCACTACACCACTTTCACTTAAAGGAGAAAAGGTATGACAGTGTCCATACTTTAAAGAATTTAATCTATACTATTTAGACTAAAAGAAAGTCCTGAAGTTTTTTTTATTTGTTTTTTTTATTTGTATTTTATTGACTTCCCAAAAGATGCTTTCCATTACTGCTTTTTTATATTTTCATAAAAGCAAACATGGGTACAGTAAATCATGGTAAACTGTGTGGTTTATTAGAAAGAACAGCTTCAAGTTTCTCCAAACAGCTCCAAGAATCATGGTCACATAACACGGCATAGGTTACTGTATGCCTCCCACTACTATTGTACACTAAACAAACTGGCATCAGTAAAAAACAACACCTGCTCTACCTGACCGATCTGTTTATGATCCTGAACCTAAAGTTTTTTCACTACAAATCATGTTTACCAGTAAATGATTTATAGCTTGTAAGAGGACCAGAGGAAGGGTCATCCTGGACTGGTATTTTAGGAACGATCTGCTCGCTATACTTGACTTAGACCTGACCAAGATGGCCGCTAAGAGAAACCAGCTGACCCGCAGATGGAAAGGGCTCAGTCTGAAAGACAACGAGACGCAGGTGGGTCTCATCAGGAAACAAAATATATATGCCCCGGAAACAGTGAACCGGCGCGGAAGCCAGTAGGTGAATGCATTTCGGAGAAGAGAGTGGAGTTTGGTTGAAGTGGACAAAGACTTAAGGACAACGGATTTATGGAATAAATAAAGGATGACGGTATACGGCTTGTGATTTGGACTCGGCGCGGATTTGTTGGATCTTACAAAGTTTTGGAACACGGACTGAACAAGGACAGAGAAAACTGATTGCGGACTGGTTTGGAAGACGGACGAACGGAGGAAAAGGAGGAAACCTCACTAACATAAAAGAAGAGTGTGTGGTGTGATTACTTTCGTACTTATTACATTTATCTATTCCCCCGGAGATACCACAATTGGTGGAGGATGCGGTTTGTGTGAAAACTCTTGCTAAGAATAATGGAACAATTGATACAACAATTGTCAGAAGCCACCTTTGAGAGAACAGCTGCCAGGAATGCATGGCCCAGAGAGCAATGGGCAGGGAGAGCAGCGCCTTATTTAATTGGGGAAGCCCAGAAAGCTTATAACGATTTAAAAGAAGAGGATGCAGAGAACTATGAAACTCTAAAAAGGGAGATTTTGGCGAGATTAGGGGTAACCACAGCGAATCAAGCAGTCCGGTTCCATTACTGGAAGTATCAAGTAGACAAGCCCACTAGATCTCAGATGTTTGACCTAGTACATCTGGCGCAGAAATGGCTTCAGCCAGACAAACTTAACTCAGGGCAAGTGGTAGAAAGAGTAGTATTGGAACACTTTGTGAGGAGTCTGCCTGTTCCCTTGAAAAGAAAAGTGAGTGACGGGGATCCCCAGACCTTAGACCAGGGCGTTGATTTAGTGGACAGACACCATGCCACAGAGACCTTGATTAAGAAAGAGAGGGGGGAATTTCAAAAAGAGGAGAGGAGGAGACCTGAGAGTTCAGAGAATGGAACAAACTTTCAGTCACTGAAGTACCGGGACTATCGATGTCCTCCTCAATTTACAACATCTTTTTAAGAAAGATCAGTTCAAAGGCCCCGACCATGGAAAGAGACCCGAAGGTGTTTTAAGTGCCATGAAGAGGGACACTTGGCCAGTAATTGTCCCAACTGGGGTGAACCTATGCAGGTGGACACCAGAGAGGAAGTCAAGTGCAACTACCTCACGGCGAGCGTCCCGTCCTGCGAGGCGCCCCACATTGCTAAAATCAAGATAGGGGAAAAGCCTGTCGAGGCCCTGTTAGACTCTGGAAGTATGGTGACCCTGGTGACCTCTACAGCCCTACCTGAAGGGACCAAGGTCAGTCAAGCGGTGGGGATACCTATTACGTGCATTCATGGGGAAACTAAGGTGTATCCATCGGTGGAAGTTTCCATTACTACAGAAATGGGAATGTATAGTTTGACTGTAGGGGTGGTTGAACAATTGCCTTACCCTGTGGTGTTGGGACGTGACTGTCCCCACTTTCTTCAAATTCTGAATACTGTCCAATTGGCTAGTCAAAATCCACTCCCCTGTCCGGGAGATACAGAAGATAACACAGATTCCCCTGGAGAGGCGGACCAACCAGGAGAAGGCTCGGAACTTGGAGATGAGTTCTTAAATATGAATTTACCAGACTGGGAGCCACCAGAACATCGAGGTAGATTCGGAACGGCCGAGTTGGAAGATGGAAATTTAAGACATGCTTGGGGACATGTGAGAAAAATTGAGGGAGAGTTGTGTAATAATACTAGTCCTCTGAATTACCCTTATTTTATGGTAAAAAACAATCTCCTCTATCAGGTGCAGAAGAGAGGACAAGAAGAAGTGGAGCAACTCCTCATTCCCCGAGCCTACCAGTCGAAACTCCTCAGCTTGGCCCATAGCCACCTCTTGGGAGGACATCTGGACATGAAGAAAATGGCCGAAAGACTACTTTCTCGATTTTTCTGGCCTAGAATATACAAGGCCGTCGAAAGATATTGTCGGGAATGCCCGGCCTGTCAGAAAACTGCCCCACAACCTTATTATAAAAACCCTCTGATTCCCCTCCCAATAATAGATACTCCTTTTGAGCGGATTGGGATGGACTTAGTGGGACCCCTGATTAAAACTACAAGGGACATCAGTATATACTGGTGATAGTGGACTATGCCACGAGGTACCCTGAAGCCATTCCTCTGAGGACGGCTACGGCCAAAAACATACCTAGAGAGCTAGTGCACATTTTCTCTAGAGTGGGAATCCCTAAGGAGATCTTAACCGATCAAGGGACTCCTTTTATGTCAAAGGTCATGCAAGACCTAAGTAAGCTTTTGGGTATTCATCACATCAGAACCTCCGTTTATCACCCACAAACAGACGGACTAGTGGAGCACTTTAATAAAACCCTGAAAAGCATGCTGAGGAAGGCCATGCAAAAGGATGGCAAAAATTGGGATCAATTGCTCCCTTATCTAATGTTTGCTATCCGAGAAGTACCGCAGGCCTCGACTGGGTTCTCTCCTTTTGAGTTATTATACGCTCGGAGACCACGGGGATTATTAGACCTGGTCAAAGAGTCCTGGGAGCATCAACCTTCACCATTACAGACTGTCATTGAACATGTGGAACAAATGAGGGAAAGAATAAACATGGTTGTTCCTATTGTGAAGGAAAATCTGGAGAAGGCCCAGGCGCAGCAACGGCAGATTTATGATAGGGGAGCTATAGTGCGAGAATTTCAGCCAGGGGACAAAATATTGCTATTGGTCCCGACCCTGGAATGTAAATTCCTGGCCTCCTGGCAGGGGCCTTATGAGGTGGTGGAAAAAATGGGTCCGGTCACTTATAAAGTTAAACAAGGACAGCATCAAATCTACCGTGTGAATTTACTAAAGAAATGGCATGGTGCAGAAGTTCTGCTCACCCACTTCTCCCCTGACCCTATGGAAGAAGAAACGGGGGCTGTCCCCATGGGGGACCTGTCTCCGGCGCAGAAGCAAGAATTACAAGAGTTCCTGTCGGAAAACAAGGATGTTTTTTCCCCAAAGTCCTGGTCGAACCCACCTCATTCAACATAAGATTATCACGGAACCAGGAAAAAGGGTAAGGCTGACCCCCTATCAAGTACCAGAAGCAAAAAGGAAACTAATTAAGGAAGAGGTAGAAAAAATGTTAAGAATGGGGATAATAGAAGAATCCCATAGCGAGTGGGCTAGCCCCATAGTACTGATACCCAAGCCAGATGGAACTGTTAGGTTCTGTAATAACTTCAAAAGATTAAATGAGATCTCGTTGTTTGACGCATATCCTATGCCTCATGTAGATGAGCTGATCGAACGATTAGGTAACGCCCGATATATCAGTACGATGGACTTTACGGCGGGATATTGGCAAGTACCCCTAGCCGAAGAAGCTAAAGCCAAGACCGCGTTTGCCACCCCTGAGGGGCTATACCAGTATCGGGTCCTTCCTTTTGGTTTACACGGCGTTCCTGCTACGTTTTAGCGATTAATGGACCAAATACTCAGACCTCATCGAGATTTTGCGGCTGCCTACCTAGATGACGTCTTAATTCATAGCACGACTTGGGAACAACACCTACTACACTTGGGAGCAGTAACCGTGGCTTTGCGAAAAGCGGGATTAACCGCTAATCCAAGAAAATGTTGTCTAGGGACCCGGGAAGACAATTATCTCGGTTACACGATTGGAAGGGGAATGATCATGCCACAAGAACAGAAGGTACAGTTAATTAAAAACTGGCCTAAACCTTCTACAAAGAAGCAAATAAGAACATTTTTGGGATTAGCAAGTTACTATCGTCGGTTCATTTCAAGATTTGCCTCCATTGCCGCCCCGTTGCACGACTTAACAAAGACGAGTTTCCCGGAAAAAATCAAATGGACAGAAAGGGAAGAGAGGGCCTTTCAAGAACTAAAAAGGACTTTATCATCTCAGCCGGTCTTACAGGTACCTAATTTTAACAAAACATTCATGGTACAAACTGATGCATCCGACACTGGGATTGGAGCCATACTGTCACAAGAAATGGAAGGATTGGAGCACCCCATTTTGTTTATTAGCCGTAAATTAAGCCCTGCGGAGAAAAATTATTCCACAATCGAAAAAGAATGTCTTGCGATCAAATGGGCCCTGGATTATTTAAGATATTATTTATTGGGAAAACGATTTATCTTGTATACTGACCATGCGCCACTAACCTGGTTGTTAAGGAATATGGACGAAAATAATCGGATTGCGCGATGGGGCCTTAGTCTCCAGAGGTTTCAGTTTCAAACGGTTTATAGACCAGGAAGGAAACAAGGTAATGTCGATGCCCTCTCCCAAATGCATTGTTTCTTTTCTAGACAGCCCGAGGACGGGGCTGATCTCAGGGGGAGGGTATGTAAGAGGACCAGAGGAAGGGTCATCCTGGACTGGTATTTTAGGAACGATCTGCTCGCTATACTTGACTTAGACCTGACCAATATGGCCGCTAAGAGAAACCAGCTGACCCGCAGATGGAAAGGGCTCAGTCTAAAAGACAACGAGACGCAGGTGAGTCTCATCAGGAAACAAAATATATATGCCCCGGAAACAGTGAACCGGTGCGGAAGCCAGTAGGTAAATGCATTTTGGAGAAGAGAGTGGAATTTGGTTGGAGTGGACAAAGACTTAAGGACAACGGATTTACGGTATAAATAAAGGATAACGGTATACGGCTTGTGATTTGGACTCAGCGCGGATTTATTGGATCTTACGAACTTTTGGAACACAGACTGAACAAGGACAGAGAAAACGGATTGCGGACTGGTTTGGAAGACGGACGAACGGAGGAAAAGGAGGAAACCTCACTAACATAAAAGAAGAGTGTGTGGTGTGAGTACTTTTGTACTTATTACATTCATCTATTCTCCCGGAGACACCACAGCTTGAGTAAGTACTTACAGTATTAATACAGGTTGGTAGGGTAAGGTATTCTCAATGTTAAAGCTCATACTCACTTTTGTTCTCCTTGAGTTTTAAATGACGAACTGTGACAATACATGTTAAAGAAATGCTGCATCTGTGCATCTGCATGTGCTCTGGTGATGAGTAGACAAGTCACACAAGTTAACCAATTTCATTCATTCAACAAAGCTATGAAAAAATGCATGTGGGCAATAATCTATACTGGTACTTGAGACTGAAAGGTTCTCTTAATATTTATGGTGTTAATGCCCACAGTGGCATAACAGTCACATTTTGAGACTTGCACTCCACTAATTGAAACAGCAACACCAAACTCCACATGCAATCTTTTACCATGATGCTGCTCAGTCCATACCACCAAGAGTCTCTTAATACCTTCTGAGATCACCATCATGCACAAGCTTTCTTTACCTCCAGACGTTAACTCAATCCAGCACCTGTGTGATGAGCTGTGTATGTCAAGCAGTTAAAAACAAAAACTGATGATTTGCCAGTAGCTTTACTGATTGGATGAAGGAACAATCCTGTGGTCTGTGGGTAATGTTTCTGTTGCACCTTGTCTCAGATGCATGTATCCAATGCAATGGTGGACACCAGATAAGGTTCACTTAAATACAGGTGAGTATTTTAGGAAACCTAACCCATGTCCAGCATGACTTTTGAACACTCATGGAAAATTTGCCAGTCACAACAGTAACTTAGAAAGAAACACTTATCTCTTCTAAAGTTAATATCGTACTTGGATTGTCAAATTTTATAGCTAAATTTAAAAAATCAGGAGAAACAAAAATGTAAATCATTACATACAGTTTACATATTTTATTCTCTTTATGCAATAATACTAACAGACAAGCAATAGTAATCAGTAGTAAAAAATCAGTAAAAACCTAGGAACAGAAATTTAACGTAGAAATATCTCCTGATATAGACCTGATCTATTGTTACATTCAGGTTCTGAAGCTTATTAATATACAGTTAGGAAAATATTTCTTCACAGTGTCATCTTATGTTAGGTATGTCAAGAAACAGCTTTCCCAGATACATGCTCAGCAAACCCTGCACTGAACCTGACAGATATTTTTTATGCACATAATTTTAGAGCTTAGTCTTAAGGCACTGCATATCATTTTTTGGACAAATTCATTCAAACACAGTCCAAGCAGGTGTCTGTGCTGGCTTTAACAAAGGTGTGTTGTGAAAACCATGCCTTAGTTTTGGCCAAACATCAACAAACCTTGTCAAAAGAGTATTCAAAACAGGAAGTCGCAGACGGTGCACAGAAGGACTGTCAGTATTGATTTTCAATGGTAGCCACATGTCTTAAAAATTGTTCCTCACTCTTTACCTCATCAACCATTGAACCAAGGGAGAAAACTATCACCAAAACTGCTACAAAGTTCTGAAAAGACTAATTGTTTCAAGAGTTTTGACAAGACATAAAATACAGCCTTATCTTACCTCTCTTCTGCTGCTTCTGAATGCCTTCCTTGGCATTTCTTAATAAAAAAAATGTCCCTTTTAACAGCTCCCTCTAAAGAAAAGGAAATTGCTCTGGGAGATAGAATTTTTAGTGTAGCGAGTGACTTACTTAGTCCTGATAATCTACCAAAAAAAAATGCATATTAGCTCTGTTGCAGAATCTCAAGATGTCTCCTCATCCAGGAGATCTTCTCTTTCACTTAAATTACTTTGGTACCTTCTTATGCAGTACCCCTCCTTATTCATCTAGACGACCTCAAAACATTTGGAAACACTCTTCTTTCTCAAAACTGCATTATTATATTAGCTGGAAAATAGTACTGTATATGGAAATGTACAGTAACTGAAGTTATGATTTGTCAAAGTTTTCACAAGGACACCTGAGAAACGCAACCTGTAAAAACCTCAGAGTGCATTTGAGTCATCATGTTCTAGGGACTTGAATCAGGTTTTCATCATTAGCAGGGTGGCTGGAAGATTCATTGAGGCAAAATTACAAGGTTATTTAAGGTAATGTTAAGGTTACTATGGTAAATTAACATTTACAATATAACAAATTAAGGACCTTAATTTCTTTACATTTACAATATAACAGAAAGACCGTTGGGCAGCCAGTTATCTGTGAATCTGAAATACTATCAGTAACAGTTGTCTCACACCCACATTCATCACTCATTTCTGATTGATTAATTAAAGCACATTAATTAAGAATGAATTGTAATTTGTTTATAATCAATACCTGAATGATTATTGCATATTTAACTATGGATTTAGTGTTCCATCAAAACTAAGTGTAAGATGTTGAACAGCATTTGACATGTTCTGCTCATATAAATGGATGAGAATTTTTGAATATATTTCGTATTTGAAATTTGAGGGATTTGAAACCCTCTTTTCCTCTGTCAACTGAACAGACATGATCATCTTTATTCTTATCAACACCTCCCTGTTGCTGCTTGTGCTGTGGGCTTGCAATTTACAACTAAGCATATGGCCTCACTATGCAAACTGGGGAACTCATCTGTACATCTGTATGATAATACTTTTGTTCTGAAAACAAGAGTTCTGACTAGCTGAACACTTTTATATAGCTCTGCAATACGTTCTACACTACCTGAAGGTGCAGTGACAAGGAACCAGGGAATTGATACACATGCTCTGCAGGAGACAGACAAGCCAGCAGATGAGAGTGCAACTAAAACTTTCACTTGGAAGCTGAAGCCACAGTCAGACAGGCAGAAGAGATGGATTGAAGAGCCAATGAGAAACAGGCAAGGGTTCAGGGTACAGGAATCTGACCAGGATATAGTCTAACAAATTGCGTCGAAGCACAGGAAGCAAGAATACCAAAACACAGGGGAATCTAAAATCCATAGTCAGTACACAAAGGAGAATCTAAACCAGAAAAAAAAAAATCTAAAAACAGAGCACTGATAGGAAAAAAAATACAATGAAGGTAGGGCTTAAATACCTGGAGGAAACAAGGTACAGTAAGTGCTGGCTTAATTGCACGTAGGCTGTGTTGATAATTGCCCATATCTTGTCATAATGGCATTAGATTAATTAATAGACCAAGTGATGACTTGTCCTGTTGCCGTGGAGATATGAGGATGCGTGCTAGTGTTTGCACAGGTATAATAATATAATTTTGTACAGAATGCCTTCCTCAGGTGAGATTCCCGTTTACAGCTTTGAAATCTTGCCATCTCAATAGTTTCTCAATCATGGGGCACAGCACAATCCTTTCTCCATTTTTAATGTGCTCCTACTCTCAAGCTTTTGAAATTAATGAACAATAAAAAGGTGGGTTTGTGCATTATTTCTATTATGATAAATCTAATTTATTATTCTATTTCTGTTGGATTAATAGAGATGTATTCACTAGCCTGCTTGTTTACAATGTAATAGGGTCTTTTCACAAAACCAGATGTTTTGTTGCCAGAATTGCAGACAATGACAGCGATATGGTGCTGCACATACCTGGACCTTTATTCTACTGTGTGATGTAAATTTTACACGCTACTCTATGCATTTTACCGTCGTTGTGGTTTGAAACGCACTCAATGACGATTCTTTCTAATCTCGGAATATAAAATTAGTGTTGCAGTTCCCCTTTAATAATAATTTCTGACAAAAAAAACAACAAAAAAAGCAAAGATGTACTTTTTACTAAAATGTGCTTTAACCTGACTTTTATTGAATGACAATGGGATGATTTTGTGCTTCACACTTTTAACAGAGACGGATTTATTATAGAAACATTTTCTTTACAAGCAAATTCACTGTTCACCCTCATCCTCCTCCATCTCCACCCACTCACAGCTTTGAAAGCAAAAAGCCACTTTTATCGGGGGTTTGTTTGACGAAAAATCAAGTAATTGGGGGCATGATAGAGCAATAGTATTTTCTGGCATTGAAAACGATACACATTGACGGAAGAAAAAAAAAATGAGCTTTTCATCTTTAAAGATGCAGTAATTTGTAGAAACCTGGAAGATTATGAACTAACATTTGAGGACTGGATAAAAATCAAGCAAAGTAACCCAATGTTGTTATTAAAACCAAGATCCTGTCTTTTACAACTAATATAACTGAAAATATTATGCAGAAGTAAAACATTCTACCACCTTTCAGTTTTAATTCAGCAGTGCTTCCTTAGGTAAAAGATGCCAGGATGCATAAAAATCCCAAGTGCAAGCTCAATTTTATGTACAATGGTTGAGAACAAAAACTGACATTTAGGTGTTTGAATTTAGTAGGTGCCTGTTACCTCCACGCCCAGCCTCTCCACCATTTAGACCACTTTGTCTTTATCTTTTGCTTTCTTTTGGGATGTACATGGCAAGTTAAATAAATCACTGGTACAACAAAAAGATGGCTTGAGGTTAATAATTACAGTCTAGCATACTACTGTTATGAGACGAGATGTAAAAATCCAGTGGGGAGCAGATATCTGGATCCTGCCACAGCCAGTTTCTTCCCACCTGAGACAGTAGATGCTACAATAAATATTTATTGAACAAAAGTCCAACTACAGTATATGATTTTGTTGATCAGGAAATGATGATTGGGAGATTGTTCAAAACATCCCTTTGCAGAGAGTCTTCTGGCAGAATTCTGGTTTATAGATAGATAAGACTTTATTAATCCCGTAGGGAAATCGATGTGTTACAGCAGTCCAGCCCAAGACAAGCAAAACCAGGCATCAGAATAGTTAAAAATCAAAAGGCAACAAAATAAATAAAATAAATAAATACAAAATAAATACATAGGTGTGTGCAAAATGTGATGATCATAGTCACTGTAAAAACAATAAAATATGTGCAAAATGTGCATAGGTTTATACAGACTGATTGTCCAAAAAGTACAATGGAACAAACATGCTGTCCATAGACAAGCAAACGTAGGACTAACAGTCCTAGCCTAGGGCAGCGTTATACACCCTGACATCTGCCGGGAGGAAAGACCTGCGGAAACGTTCCCTTGAACACCGTAGCTGGAGCAGTCTGTTGCTTAAAGTGCTCCACTGCCTAGTAACAGTCCCATAAAGCGGATGAGAGGCTATGTTCATGATGGCTGTGAGCTTGGTCAGCATTCTCCTCTCAGCCACCACCTCCATGGGGTCAAGGCTCATCCCCAGCACAGTGCCAGACTTCTTGATAAGTTTATTGAGCCTATTTGCATCTTTTGTCATGATGCTGCTGCCCCAGCACACAACAGCGTAGAAGATGGCCGCCACCACCACTGATTCATGAAAAATGTGTAGCAGTGTTCCACACACACCAAAGGACCTGAGCCTCCTAAGAAAATAGAGTTGGCTCTGACCTTTCTTGTACAGGGCAATGATAAGTTGGTTTAGATAGAGGACAGACGGCAATTGGTTACAGTTATGCAACACGTTTTGCTGTCAAGATGTCATCAGCTGTATTGTTCTTGCCAACCCAGAAGATCCCTCACTGGTGGATTACTCCTATCCTGGAGTCCTTGCACTTGCTCCCTGTCATGTTTCGTGTCGACTTCAAAATCCTCATGCTCACCTATAAGACTCTGCATGGCTTGGCATCTCAGTAGTCCTACTCACCACCTCGCAACCTTCACTAATTGTGGTCTCCTTTCTGTTACCCAAACCAACACGTCTACACTCTATGGGTGACGGGGCCTCCTGTTATGCCCCGAAGTTGAAACTGTATCCCTAAGGATATCAGACCTTCTCTAAAGGGGCACCGTATAAATGGCTGACCCTGTGCTCTGACCCCAAGCTTCTCCCTCCCCATCTGTGTGCCTGAGTGACTCATGGAGAGCAAGCTGGGGTACTGTATGTGAAAAATTCCTAATGCAAGAAATTGTATATGGCTAATAAAGTGATCTTATCTTGTTGGTTTTTATTGCTGTTTCTGTCGTTCTGTAAAACGTTTTGAGAAGCCACCTTCAAAGACGCTATATAAAATAACGTTTATATTGTTATTATTCTAGCCTTGTCAATGGAAGCTCTCTGGATGCTCTCCAGCTGGGGTTGAAGTCCAGATGCCCGTTTCTAGGAATTGTAGCCGATATGGACGCTTCATCACTGGGGATGTCCAGGTAGATGCTGCACATTGGTGGTGGTGGAGGGCAGTCCCCGTTACCTGTAAAGCGCTTTGAGTGGAGTGTCCAGAAAAGCGCTATATAAGTGTAAGCAATTATTATTAAATATTATTATTATCACACCCTGGTTCCTGTCAGACTCTCAGCACATTCTGCTTAATGGAAGCCCATTTTACCTGCTTTCCTAAATGACTCATAGCCGCTAACCTGAACCAGGTCATTTTCTGTTCAAGGCAGCACAAAGATTATTATACTCTTTCTGAACACTTTATTGCTGTGTAAAGGCCTTTCTGCTACATCAGAGATTAGTACATTGTACCAAAGTGGTTTGAGTGGGGGAGCTGCATCAGCATGCAGACTACAAAGGAGGAAGCAGAAGCTGATTCCATGCTGGAAAGCAGAATTGTCATCTGTCCCTTATTACTCTTTTGCTTTACATCCCTGCATATGAACTGTGTGTTTTCTACATGCAGGTACAGTATAAGTACCGATACATACTGTTGAACTCAGTTAATTCATCTGGAATCTTCACTACTTCTTCCTTAGATAAATCACTGTTCGATGAAAATCAAAGATTAGAAGTGTCACTGATAGTTTAATACACTATTAAATTGAGATGTACTGTATACATCCTTCAAGTTTCAGTTTTAAAATGCTTAGATCTTGCTAGCATGATTCCATAAAACTCTAAAGTATCTTTTTTAAGATGTTCAAAATGTGTACTACAATCAGTTCTGCTGTTCCTCAACAGTCATCAGATGTATTCGCAAGATGAGAAAAACGTGTTACATAAATTTAAGAAACAGGCTATTATAGAACATCAAAGGATCAGGAAGCAAGAGCATCTTAACTACAGCTAGGCAAAAGCACCGCGTAAAATTTCAGGAGACTAAAAAGATTTGTGTCTTTTCTTAGAGCTGCTGCTGTTATTTGGTAAGATGTCCCCAGATCTCTCGTGAATTGTGAAAGTGTGCTTGATGAAAGGCGGGCGAATTTGCATTACTCCGCTCCCCCACTTGTCAGCCAGCAGCAAACTGTGGGGGAGGAATTTTTCCACACGGAGCAAAATAAATGACACAAAAAATCCATATCACAGCAGTAGCACTCTGTGCAATTACTGCATAGCTCTGGGAGCAGAAGCCTCAAAGATTCTCTTCTGATCCCACTTCCACTGGGCGTTCTAGGATATTGGTCTGTGAGTAATCCCTAGCTGTCTTGCCCCATACACGTGTTTTACCTTCCAATGTTAAATAAAAGGCCTAGTGTTATTTTACCTACCGTACATCACGAAACAGAGTCGCCAAAAAATAACTCTTCTCACACCTGAGATGGGAATAATACACTGAATAAATATTTGTCAATGTAGCACCCACCCATTAAAAGGTTGCCAAACCATTTTACTAAAGAAAAAATCAATCTTACTTCTATGACAGGTTAAGAAAACTCAAACAAATCTAGAGGAGGGGTTCTCAGACCAACTTTGAAATTAACTGAAAAACCAAGAAGAAAAAAAGTAAAAACAGTGATTTCCCAATTAACTTTTTTCAGCAGAAAAAGGTTAACTATTGATCAATATTATCTGAAAAAAATGAATTATTAAAGATTGAAAGCATAATAATCTGAGAAAACAGCTGAATATGGCATTTTGTTCATTTTTAATAATGCATTCATATTAACCAATGTCCTGCAGTGATGCCTTATTAATAAAAAAAATAGATTCCACGGTTTCTGTCTTTTGTGGGGTAATTCTAAAATACTGTCTTGGCGTTTCTTAAGGATTTAGGAGTCTTCTTTACCTCAGCATGAAATAAATCGTGTTTATCAACAACTGATAATATAATCCCCTACGACCCTGAATTGGATGAAGTGGTTAGAAAATGGATGGCTGGATGATTATGATCCATGGCATAACTGTCACAGTCACGTCTTGATGGAAAGCTGCTGTTACACAAGCACCATAAGGACATGTGGTGTCCTGCTGTTATGTTAGGATAAGACTACAGGAAGGACAAGTTGCTATTTCTCTTAATGAAGCACTGTACAGTCAGGTTACCATCAATCATGGACCTCTCTGTTAATCTTGGCGAGATGCTGGAAGACATGGTCTATCATTGACAGGCTGTGCTTGACTTTAACATCGTGTCAGGTTTTAAATCGCTGATTGTGAAGGCCTCAGATAGAGACGGGTGCTGATGGGGTTGTTCTCTTGATAAATGGGCACATTGGTTCCTTTCCAGGTTTTTCTCAATTTTAACCAGACTTGACATTTAACAGGTTAAGTCAGTATTAACTTTGGCCAAAGTTACCTTGTCTTCAAGGCCCATAAACATCCTTTGCTCTGAAGGGAACAAAAATGATTAGCAATTCAATCAAACACATAAATGATGCATTAGAATGAAGCAAAAAAATAAAAAGGTAATAAGGTAATAAAAGTCACCAGCAAACATTCAGAACAAGGGCCTCTGGCATTTTGCTGTGTTCAAAGGACATTCTTACCAATCTGGGCTGCAGACAAGAAGAATTTTGTCTAATGTTTCAGAAGAAAAAGCAACTACAGACCCACTGTGAATTTTGTCTTTTGCTCAGAACTGTCTCCTAGGAGTGCACAGGCACCCAAATCTGCATCAAGTGCTCATCATCTCAGAGAATCCTATGTGGAATTTCCTCACGGTGGCCAGACCAGTCCAACAAATTCCTGTCAAACTTCTCTTACTTTCCCCAATGTACCCTGTCAAAATAATACACAACACCTGCCACAGTCCAAGCTCTCACTTAAGCTGGAACTTACAAGTCTATTTGAAAACTAAACTACGGAAGAGAAAGAGGAACTAAGACAGAAAATGACACTGCCAAGAGCAGTACTCAAAACAATGAGAGAAAAAGAAATGAGTGGCATTTTCTTTATTAGAAAGCCAGCAATAATGATTTTCTTTGTGTGATGTCCTAAAATGCAGCTGTGAAAGTACATTAGTGCTACGGGGGATTCTTTCAAATGCATTACAGCTGCTTTGACTATGTTGCCATTGTCTTTAACAATCTAATCTGTAGGTTCTGGCTCCTACTCTGATATAAACACACACCACAGAAACCATCAAACGTTACGGAAAATACACATACAGTAGTAGAAACATTATACATTATAACAATACACTCATGTTCAGCTGCTATTTTGTTACTCTAACAATCAGACATGAATCCAAAACAGCATTGAAAGTAATTTTATTACCAGATGCTAAATTTTATAGGGAGAATAGAAGCATCACTTTCTTATAAAATTAGAATTCTACTTGAAAGTATCTGACAAAATTGGAAGTGAGCCATGATTACTGTAATCTTGAATATTTGGAATGTCTATTTTTTATAACTGTCAAAGACAAAATGTCACAGTTAGTGACAGTATATCTACAGTACATTTTTAGAAATACACTAATATCACACAAAAGGGCTTAAGAAGGAATTGTTACAAGAAAAAAACTTTAGAAAAATGCACAGCATACTACTCTATAAAATCACAATTACTTCTAATTACACATAGATTCTCATTTCAGTGACTGGTACATATATATTAAATGTCAAAACAAACCTGTTGTTCCTTAGTAAAAAGCTGACTTCATTGAAACCGTAAAAATACTGTAGCTCCCTCTCTATTCAGGTTTCACTATTTAACCTTTCTAAGAAACAAAGGAAGTAAAAACATGGACACAAATTAAAAACAAACATTTCTGTTTTTATTTTGCTAGGATCAGTTAACTTAAAATCAAAAGCTATTTGTAATTATGCCTAAACCACAACAGCATGCATAATGGTTGAGAAATACTCTTAAGGAGAAATGAGTCACTGTGTAGCTTATACTGTATACAGCACAGGACAGATAGATAGGCACCTACTGTAGGGCACCTACATGTTGACTCCACATGGAAAAAATACTTCAGTTCAGATTTCAGTGTTTTATTTGAAACTGATCATTTCCATAAAATAAGGGGGTATTTTAATCACAATCTCAAAAAAATAATAACAAAACTGCCAAGCAATATTCCGCGAAGAGACATCAAGCACCTTTCTAGACAGAAAAGAGAACACACAAACAGAATGATCACTAATCTGTTAATCAAATACTAGAAATGTCCATTAAGAAAATCACTCTATACATATTTAATTTTTTGTTTTCTACAAATGTGGTTTCTCACAAAGAATTTAATTATGTACAGTGTTTTGTCTTCATTTATAGAATATATAGGAATTATCAGGCTAGTTTCTGGGCAATTTGTGATTACAGTGTTTTGCCTGTAGAATAAAAAATAATCTGTTTAACAAACAGTCCTTGCTTTTTGCATATAGTCATTTGTTCTTTAGTATTTTCTTCCTAAATTGAACAATGAACTTTAAAATTATCAGACATGCTGCTCAGCTGCAAAATGTTTCCAATGTGTTAAAGAGAGTTTTTGGAAGTGTATGAAGTGAGATGCCGCCTGTTATATTATTTTGTTAATAATAATAATAATAATAATAATAATAATAATAATAATAATAATAATAATAATAATTTGAATACAACACAAACATAACCAGCCAGATTAAATTTACCACACTTATTAGGCTGTTCTGTCTGTTGTCTGAAGATACCGTTTGCAAGAGGGATTAAGGCAATTCCAGGACTGCACACAGCTGTTCTTCATTCATTCAGGGGGAGAGGTTCCAATTCTCCAAGCAGATCAAGAATTCACTCAAAATCGGGACCGTCGTGTACAGTAGAACCCTGTAGTTACTACTCTTCCTTATTGTCTAATCTTATTTAGATGTCCTTCTCCCTTCTCACACAAAGATTCAATTTTTGGAATCTTATCTTCTTCTTATGGGACCATAACTAGAAGCAACAAAATAAAATGGAAGTGTTGTCACTCTGTTAAGTTGGGGGTATAGAGAAAAAGCTCTTCTTCATTACGGTTATGCATCGATCAACACCTTTTCCTGAAAAACCATGTCATGTCCAGCCTAACCATGGCCATGTGGTATGGCTCCATTGAGTGGAAAAATATTCCAGAGTGACAGAATATTTGCAGAAAGAGGTGGGTGGAATAATTCTTTCCCAGCCAAATTTTAAATGCTGAGTCAATGCGACTCTTTGAAAGGGACCTCTGAGAATATCTGGAATCAATTAACTACTGGAAACTGGACATGTACCCACAGGAGTCAAACATCCTCTTTCCTGAGACAATAACCGTCCAATAACCACTCTGCTCTTATATAATGAAGTAATCAACTCTCAGTCCCCTTTACCAACTGATAAGTAGAAAAAATAAGGACGTTGGAGAAATAAAGATAAGAATACTGTTGTTATCTCATTACTTTCTGTGTACACCAAGATTTCAAAATCTTTAATTGTCATATAAAGTGTACATTAGGAGATACACATTTGCATAAAGTATACAGGGAGGGCACTATGTGTACAATTTCC
Source organism: Lepisosteus oculatus (assembly GCF_040954835.1). Taxonomy (NCBI): domain Eukaryota; kingdom Metazoa; phylum Chordata; class Actinopteri; order Semionotiformes; family Lepisosteidae; genus Lepisosteus; species Lepisosteus oculatus. The sequence continues at coordinate 31,570,584 of NC_090701.1, forward strand.
AGAGTATTCTATATGAACAAATGAAGCTCCACTTTATGCAATAAAAATGTCACTGAAAGAATGATGGCAGCACTAGTACAGATATACTGTACTATATATAGGGTAGGTTTGCCATATTACATTATGAAGCAAGGAATTTGGTTCACCAAAAAACAAAAGTCTGCTGCCATTCTGTATATACATTCTTTAAACACTTTCACAATTCCAAGTAGATTTTTTTTTATGTAACCCCTTGTGTAGGACCTCATTACCTGGAGAACTGACTGCATTGTCATTAAGCAGAAACTGTCAGTCTTCTGCAGGAAGCAAGTCTTCGGGGATTTTACAGTTGTGACAGAAAATAGCCTCCCCCATTACCTGTAATTTGAACCTTATTGTCCTATATTAGTAATAACAAAAAAGGAAAGAGTACTGTTTTAGTGTCCAAGACTACTGAGGAATTTGTGAAGTTTATTTCTCATCTACTGTGATTTCTGCTGCTTAAAACAGCCATTGCCGACAGAGGACTGTGCTGCCCAGAGCCCAGCTGGTGAAATTCCTAAGCACAATATGTCCGAAATTCACTGGATGTAATGTATTTCACATATTTTAATAATCTCTCTGACCAACAGGGAGATTGAAAAACATTAGATTTTCCCATGAAAAGTGCAAATGACATACCATTACTCTTTAAGCCATGAGAACAACATAAGGGCAAGACACTTGGGATTAGGACTGGGAGAGGAAAATTAAATGAGAATTTAAAACAAAGTATATGAAAAGACTGTTTAACTTCTGCATGCAAAATCTGATTTATCCTAACACCTAACCCAGGGCATGACAAGTCAGATTAGTACTGTCAAAGAATCAGTGATTTGGCATACAAGACAAAATACAGAGCAAAACGTGGATGAACTATAATTTCTAAATTGTGATTGGGCATATCCTTGCCCCCACTGTTTTCCAGGTTACAACTAAACTGTTATCGAAAATGGATGATTGGGTCAACAGATCATTTGGATGCCAATTTACAATAATCATTCAAAACATTGCTTGATGAGATTTAAAAATCACTACACTGCCCATTCTCATTTTCTGATATTTTTTTCAACCTAATGCTTTAATATATCTGAATGTGATATACTTTAAGGAGGACAGGTGCAAAAAATCTCCTTAATGTCTGAAGGTGTGAGTTACAGCAAGCGAAACCTCATAAGATTCAGTTCAATTCAATGACGTCACAACTTTTTTACACAAACACCAAGTGTTCTACAATAACAAGCATAACCACAAGTTGTTGCCCTAATAAAGCAGTAGACTAGATTTAGACTTTTTTCATATGAGATCCCCAACAATGCCAAATTTGAATTTAGAGCAAAATTTAAAGTTTGATCAGGCTGTGATGTCGACTGTGCATCAGTCCAATTAGCCCTCTAGTCAAATAGTCCAGTAAATTTCTAAAACGAAAAAAAAAACTTGAATGTCAAAAATATTAAGAATATGGTGGGCTTTCATTTGAATTTTATCCTTGGAAATCAATTTCTGCTGCTATCTCCCTCTCAGTAAAAAAACATGACAATTAGAGTCAAGTCTCATGCATTTCAGCTACAACAGACTGCTTTGACTTTGATCTGCTTATTGGTATAGTGAGAAACATGCAGTAGAAAATTGAAAGATTAGGAAAACCTTGGTGTATGTCATTAGCAATGAGGAATTACTTTATTTTGCCTGTGAAAAATTTGTTTTGGTCTGGAAACTGAAAGTCTGATGTTGACTCTTACTTTAGAGTCATTTACAAAAGCCTGTCAACCTCCACGTCCTCAGATAAAATTGAGCCAAGTTATTGAGCTTCTCAATGGAATTTGATCAAAAAGGTGATTTGGATGAAAGGCCTGGAATTGATGCAAAGTCAAATTGCAAATTCTCAGAAACTGTGGTCCAGATACATCCAAGACATAAAATGAATTAATCCAAAAACACATCCTGCTGCCAAATACTGCGCTCCCAGTGTCAGTTTCATCAAAAACTCTACTTTTCCTTCAAAATCTTCAGTCCTGAAAAAGTGTTCAAGTATGGCATTTTCAATTTTTGGGGGGGTTAGTTGCAGGGCAGAACATGCCATGTTTTCAAAAACCTCTTCCGAGCGCATGCCTTTTAAGTCTATTGCACAGAGTTGTCAATTGACTGCAGTGTGTAGATCTACTGTTTTCAAAGGCATTTTAATGGTGTACAGTAAATGTTTTTCTCAACACTGTCCGTGAAATTGAGTCTAGACAAACTCAAAAAGTCTCAAATATTGCAAATCCCTTTATATGATCTGCACTTCTTGGAGCTGTGCTTGTATAACAATTCTGTGGAGGGCTTCATGTGTCGGCACACTCCTCAGTATATCTGGTGTGACTTTTTGAGACTCTACTCATTTATGGTATGTTTTAATGTTACAATTTCTCTATTTAGATTATGTACACAACAATGTGCAGTACAATATCAAAGGTGACCAATTATTGACCTAGCTTCATCATAAGCCAGCCCTCATACAGTCCATTGTCGGCATTTGTCCAAGTTCACAAGCAAATGCTTTATAAATCATGCAAAGTTTTAGCACTGCAGCTGGACAGCTCCCCCAGTTTTATAAGTTCAACTTTTCCTAAAAGTATTTCTCAACAAATTGATCAACACAAGTACTGTAGCATCAAAGATGGAACTAATAATTTTAAATTAAATTTATTTTCGGTAATGTTTCATGGACAAGAGATGATATGAGTTCATTCTTGTGATACCGCAAGAGGCACCTAAAATTGGTCAGTTTTAGTGTATTTCAGATGCTGCTCAAGAACGGCGTCATATTTGGACAGAAGTTTGAATTCTAGGCCACCTCTCAAGGGCAGTCTTTCCTTTGCTAAGAACACAGTGAGATCCATGAGCCTTTTAAACACCAGCAGTTTCGCACTTTCCTTTCAATAGGCCATGTCCTTCTATCAAAAATTCCTGCAAAGATGGTCTTGAGTGTAGCAATATTTAAGTCATAAGCAATGATTTTTAGATTTCTAGTATACTAGTGATTTTTGGTTCTAGATCATTTTCTTAGAAACTCAAAAATCCTTCTGGTCAGAATTTAGATGTTCCCATGATTACCTTTCTTCTCCGCAAAAGTCTATTGCACTCTAGATCTTTTCTACCATGGATACTTTTCAACAAAGGGTACTTTTCCACCATGATCCACTGAACTTCAGCATCAGTAGAAAGAAAACCTGAAAAGCTGTCTCTACCTGCCTGGTTGGCAGGGAAATTTTATTTGAGTTTATTAGAGCAAGTATGGCGAGGAAGGCATACTTCACACATGTCTCTCACAAAAAAGCCATTGTTACATGAGCAGCATGAGGACATGTATTTTCATTCTATAAGGGTGGCATGTCAGAATAAGTCAGCAAGTGAAGCCCCAGGACCTGATCAATGTAATGCCATGTAATCAGGCTGCTATTGATCACTGCAGGTGGAGGAGGTCTGCAGTGACTTGACACTCTTGGCCAGACCATCACACTTCAAAAGGTGTCATAACTTATGGTCTATCAATGGTAAACTGTTTGGCTAAATCAAATTGTCAGGTTCAAATTGCTAGTAAGAAAAACTTCAGACAGCAGGGTGCTGATTTAATCCAAAATGAACTTTTGAATTTGAAATAAACTTTTCTTTCTCGAGTTTCACTAGGCTTGGAAGTCAACAAGTTAAACTATTTAGTGGAAATCTCCAATGTTTGCTGATGTATACCAAATTCTTGTTTTCTCTATAGAGAAAATTTGTCATTGATGTAAATGTGTGTAAAGAATCTTGTAAACTGGAGTCAAAATAAAAGTAGATCACAAACAGAAAAATGCTACATCGCAGCAAATGGCCTGTAACTGCCAGAATTAAGAAAATGCGTAAGATGTTTGTATAGCAATACATGTATACGTTTCATTTGTAATGAGCAATCTAAAGATGAGGTACAGTAAAAAAACACTGCATTTCCCATCATCACTGGGTTTCAAGATTACACATGGAAAGAGGTATTAAAACATTTTACAGAAAAGTAAAATCACTATACATGCTAACATCAAAACTTAGATCACATGAGAAAACTACACTGCACTGAAATCTTTCCAAAACATAAGTAATTCTCATAAGACAATAAAGGTTCCAAATGGGAGGAGGTTCTTCTGCACATTTAACTTGTTTTGTTGATATTAGTTAACTGATCTGGAAATCCTTTTCAGCCATGTTTTTATTCAGATAGAAATCAAGACTAGACAAACACTTGACAGATAAAAAGATAGTTCTTCTGGCAATATTTAATCTGTGAAATATTCAATAAACACATCAGCCATTGCCTTTTCATTGTCTATAAATTTCCCTTATTTTCCAGGAGACTTATTTCATTCTTTCCTATACCGCTGCTGTAAAGAATATTTGAGCCCCTATTACTATATTCCTCTCTCTGTCTTTTCATTTTTGACCCGTTCTTGCAATTATTTATTGATTCATTAAAGTAGCAGGAATACAGAATACCAATTTACTTTTAGGATTAATCTGCTGTTTCAAGCAGAGTATTTTCAAAATTCAGGAGTTCACTCGCTTGTGTTTTTATATTTTATTACATTGCAACACTTTGCAACCTGTCTCATTCTTTCATTTACTATCCTGAAATTATAGACCTTTGTTTTGGACTCTACCTGTATAGATACAGAATTTAGACTAACACACGTATTTAAATAACAGATACCCAATAGGTCTCTCCCTTTTATTTTCCTTACTCTCACCTATTTAAAAACAATAGTTCAAGAAAAATACTGTAGTAAACGCTCTGTCAAACTTTTAATTATACAAGAGGATAAGGACAACAGAAAAAAAATAGGGAAAAAAGTTCAGAAAATGAACTAACGGAAACCAAGAGTAAAATTACATTGTACATATTAAAGCCTTAGGAAAATGTGTTCTTTAAGCAGCAAATGAAAATGTCAAGTCACCAAGTCTCTAATAGAGTTGGACAATGACAGCTCAACAATAAGAGCAATGACAACATAAGAAGGCTCTATTACCTATATGGAGCCAGGTTTTCAACAGAGTGGGAGTCCCTGAATCAGCAGATCTCAGACTGAGAGTCATGCAATAACGCATCCAGTATGTCCTTAAAGTAATCTGGAGCTAGGCTACACAGTGCTTTTATAGGAATAGGGGATTTTTTTAAACCACTCTTATTTTCATTGGGAACCCATACATTTTACAGGGAATAGGAGATATTGTATGTGCTGATGTGGAATAGCTGTAGTTAGCAAAGGTGCTGCAGAATTTAGGGCATAAAGAAAATACCCCAGTAAATAAGGCATTAGAACAGTCTAGTCAACTTGAGATTTAAACTGAGTTAAAATCTGTTCTACAATTTCATCTGTGAGAAAATTGCTCAAGGGAAGAGATTGGGAAGAATGTAATTCTGAGTAAAATAGGGTACTTACCATGTAAAAGGGTGAATGTGTATTTAGAAAACACACGTCACTAATGTTTGCATTTTCTGGTAGAAAACATAATAAAATTGAAAGTTTTTTAAGACACTAAAAAACACAAAAGTTAACCTGTCAACAGTAATTGTCTGATAAATGCAAAATTGTAAGAAAAACGCTAAAAAATATTTTCACTATTATGAAGGATTATGGTTAAATATTCTTCCTTGGTATCCCTTAAATCAGTATAGAGAACATTATGATATACATAGTATATCATATTTCCCATTCTGTACCACTGAAGATCTAATGTAGTTTAAATGTAGTTTAGCCTAGCAATGAAATAAGTTTTAGACCTCCAGATTAGTAAACTGTAGTCTCCAATATACCTCACAGTAACACGCATAAAAGCAGCACCATGTCATTGGATAATTGGACAGCTCCATAAAGACTGAGGGGCCGAAAAAAATGTGAAAGAAAGACTGCACTATTTTTGGCTCTTTCAGCTGTCTCTCCATGACAGGGTTGAAGACCATTAAGCGGGGTAGAAGGAAGAAGATCTTAGTGTCGGATGTCAGCCAAAGCAATTCATTTTTTAACTGCATTATTAAAAGGGATACATTCAAAAAAGTTTTTATATCACAAAGCATATTAAAATGATTAACAAAACAATACAGTTTGTCACTGAATAAAAATGAAATTACAAAAGCAGGAAGCAAATACTTGATTATCTGATATCAGCACATGAGGGTCTTTCTGTTCTGAAATGCTGCCAGAATCAAATAAATCATAACGCAGTCAAGAATCTGCATCCTGCTTCTGTAATTGTTTCTAATTAACTTCTGCTGGAAAGCGCCTCACTAATTTTGGGCATCCATTTTTCTTCTTGTTTCGAACATTAATAAAAATGAAAAGACTTCCAATATTCCCATCTGCCTCATAGGAGAATGTTACAGAATAAAAAAAGAGACTGAATTGCAAATAAACAACAACCTGCAAGCACATCACATCACTGGTTGTAGGAGATAGTTTTAGAAGAAAATCAAGCCCAGGAATTTCCAAGCTCTACTTCAGTTTGTAGTTTTGTATACACCTCTCATTGGTTACCTTTTGCCTTTAGAAAAAAGTATAGATCCAAGCAATCTTCAAGTTCACTGGTCTACAGTACCACTCTTTTCTCCCAGAACCCTTTGTATAGCTCTCATAGCTGCTTAAGTCAACAGTTTTTTCAACCGTAATCCTTTTTGCATTCCTTTGACCCTTTTGACCCTAGACTGTGCCAACAAACTCAGGACAAAAAGTTCACAACAGTTAAGGCTTTTGCTCGATTGTTCAATGGGTTTAGTTTTTACTTTGCTTGTTTTTTTTTTTTAATTTAGAGCTTCATCAAATAATAGAGAAGTCCAAGCAGGCCGTTTCACATCACTACCCAAAGTAAAGCATTATAGCTAAATGTATAACAGTAGAAATAAGAAACTTTAGTCAACTGAAAAGTATATGCATGCAAGTTTTAAAGAAATATGTCTTCCTTCTGTAACAAGAAACTAAACAATTAATGAAGAGTTTAAAGTAACAGGGTAATAAAAAAACAGCGAGAGTGGGCAGAAATACAGGAATCTTTTGCTGAAGAGGCCTCTACTGAAGATAAACAACTCATTCTGAGGGAGGACGAGAAGCACGAGCAGAGCTACACTCATAATCCTAAAAGAAGCAGCAGGTTAACACTACCTTTCACATACAGTCCTGTGGGCTACAGAAGACACGGTTGGGAAACGAACTTGGCTTTGTGGGTCACTGCATTGCATACTGCTACTCTTCCCCAACTGTCAAAAGAATTTAAAGAAACAAAAAGCTGCTTACAGCTGCCTCACAGAGCTGTCAACCCATTTCAAACAACAGCTGTGGACACTGGGAAAGAGCTATTGGTGGTCTTTTATTTTGCAGTTAGGTGTCCTGAAGCTTCCTCGCTCAGGGCCGTAAAAGCCAAAGGAAATCATCCCAGCTTTGATACAATTGTTTGCTTCGGTAGGCATGCCCAAAGAAATCTGTTTATCAGCGAACAAATTTCACGCCTTGCCTCAGTGCAAGTGTTTTGTGAAGGGCAATGGATTAAAGGTATCCTGATATCCTTATAGTTCTCCCAGACAGATGAGAATTCAAACAAATCTCTTTGAGGGCTCTCCAGCCCTGCTGCAGGACAGAGCCTCAGTTTAATACAATTTATAAGTAACCCTAAGTCCCCGATTCCTAAAGATTAGAAAAATAAGTTATTGATCTATTAAGTGTGTTCAATTAAAATAATTCTTATCCTTGAGGACCAAAGAGCTGTTTCAAGTAAACTTTAAACAACTTTATTGAACAAATTAGATACATGTACTACATTTAATTCTATGATACAATGTTAAACAATGTTAAAGATGGCTCTAAGGCTACCTCAACAATTACTAGAACTGCATGCTTCTTTACTAATCTCCATAACATCACTAAGATCCTGAAAAGAGCATTACGTTTGATTTCATGGTTCACACCATGACTTTGTTGGCATTTCTAGACTATATACAGTAACATACTAATACTTTTTGTCCCATTCATCTCCTTTTGTATTAGAATGTTGTCAACATTATAATTGACTATTATTAAAATTGATATTTAGTACATTTCATTTTTTAATAACAGTATATTAGAATATAACTGTATTACAAGATGAATCTCATCTAATTATTAAATAGTTATGTTAGCCAGGAAGTGCTGCGTTAAAGTACCATTTGATCCTAATTAATTCACAGCTTTTGAGCCACAACTGTCATGAATAAGTAGTATGTTAATGAAAGTCCACTAGGACCAAATTGCATATTTTCAGCCAATTATTTGGTATAGAATAAATGGAATTTTAATTGTAAATTAAACTTCTCTACAGACTCCAAATGTTCTTTTTTTCATGACTAATGGGGTTTATAAAGATAGTAACTTAGAAGGGAAATAACTGTTTAAAAAATAAAAGGTTTAAGATTGCTAACCATTTCTTGATAGCATTTCTGTTTAAATTTTTCATAAACATTCATACTTTGAGTGTCCTAAGAAGCACTGCCACATATATCTAAAAGGTAAGTTTCCCCCACCTGCAACACAGTGTTTCACAGAGGGCACCAAGGCCAGTTGTTCTGGGGATTAACCCAAAAGCATGTTTCTGATACAATCACTCCGGAAGGAACCTTTCAACAAGCTCAAATCTATGAGACTTCCTGACATTACTCCCAATGACTTCCGGCAATAAAAACAGCACTGCAATCTTAAAGATTACTGGGGAGAGACAACACTATGGATGACTGCCCCCCAATCCTTGCTGCTTCCTCAGTTCCACCACCTTCTCTAAAGAAAATTTAATTTTCTTGCCACATGAAAAAAAATAAACTTACAATAATTAGTATACAGTTAAAACAATTTGATAAAGTTAAGCAAGTGGGATTCTGATTTCTTAAATTGACATTTCAATAACATCTATAGAAGCATCTAGTCTGAAACCAGAAAAAGAATTCCACAGACTGTTTGAAGTACATCACTCAAAGATTGACAGAAGGATACGATTCTTTTCACCTCCAGGTCAAAGGGCTCATTCCCTGACCCAGCTGAAAGATGGCCGGAGCCATAAGTAAACAGAGATCTCATCAGCAACTGCACAGAATTCTAAACCACAAAACACGCACTTCAGAGGACATCAATCAACTGAGTACAAAGCGTGGGTATGAGATACTGATGCAAAAATGGCTTCAGAGCATGATTTTGAGAAGAGGGGGTGTTTAAATACATGAACATAAATTTAAAAGTAGTGCACACAGTAGCAGATAAAGAATATAATGGCACTCCATCTTATTCATCCCGTGTTTATTCAGAAACACTGGTTCTGCCTTTGACAACGCTATGGCATAAAAGATCAAGGTCAAGTCAAGTGCCTTGTGAGCTGTTAACGCTGCTGAATATTAATTATGTGAATCACACCGTAAAACGGAGCAGCTCTCATTGTCAAACTCTAAAGGGCATTTCAATCTTTCAATTATTGCACATAGCAGAGCAGAACAAAATCCAAGTAAAACAAGCACACAAAATGTACGTGACTTCCTTAAAATAAATATGCAATGTATTTATGAGTGTTCTACTGCAGATGCACTAAAATACACCTCAGAATAGGTAGAGTTTAACACAGTTATATTATCTGTTGTCACAGAAAGCAAACTTTGGCTTTGAGAAACAAGAAATTAACTTTGTGGGGGTCCAATAAAAAAGAGTGATACATGTTGTAGGTCCCATGCAACATTTTTCAATGCTTTTAGAAAATTCTAATTGTCTATGGGAAAAACAATATATCAGTCACAGAGCCAAACTAAGGGCTCTGTGACAGTATAAAACTTCAAAGTTTACCATTTCAGTCATTACGACTTCTTCTCATAATCAAAATAAAAGAGTGAAGACAAATTATGTAACCACTATGTTATGATGGTGACCCAAAGTTCACGTTTTTATTGCCAGAACCTCTTCTCTTCAGTCGCCTGCATCTAAATATTTAATTTGAGCCTCTGTTGTGACAGAAAGATGGCGGGGTTGTGAAAACAGTGGCCTGCTCTCCAGCTTCCTTCCAGAAGAAGAAACTAAAAGACACCTCAGCTGGTTAAGATGGATGTCTCTGCTGCAGCAGTCAAAGGAAAAGTAAGCATATCTATTAAAACTGAGATGACAGCAGTAAGATCCTATATTGCTACAATTACTACAAACTTGCATGCAGATTCTAAATTTGAATTTGGATTTTGATAAAACTGGGCATAGAGATGATAAAGGACACTTGCAGCAAAGCTGGAAAGCCTAGAATGCAAGGTGGTCAAGATGGGCACACTACAAATAATTTGAACATAATGTTCTTATTAGAATCCCTAAAAAAGCATTCCCTACGTATTATTTTTAATTCAGCACGACAAATGGTCACTGAAGAAAGACCACACAGGATTTACGGAGATCATTCCTTTTTGAAGATCACAACAAGCCCCAGGTGTTTGTCTACAAATGTATCCAGTAAACAAGGTAGATATCCCTTTGAAAAAAAATGCAGGCAACCTGGTCATATTTGCTCAGTCTGCTCATCTGCGCAGTCTGTAATGTATTTTTATCCTGACCATCAGCCCAGAAGAGATGCAAAAATGAAGAGATGAATAAGGGAAGCAAGCTTCCTGTTTGTTTCCAGTGTACCCTGAGGTGCTTAAGTTACCCTTGTAGATGAACAGCATCTGTTTATCTCTGTGCAAAAGACAAAGGGAGAGGTCCAAATTGGATGGAGAAAATAAAATAACAAAACTTGTGTCACGCTTTCTTGGGATTGACTTCCAGCTGTATATGGGTGACAGCTCTCAGGTTCTGTGTTACAGCAGTTAAAAGTAATTGGGATCTTTTCGATTTCATGTACATGCAGTATTTTTAAACACAGTGTCATTTAATACCTTGTCTTTTTGTTACAAGAAATGGGTGATTCTCTTAATGAGAAAGACTAAGGACTTTATGCCTTTTCAGTTTCCTCACTTTTGCTTAGCAGCTGCTATATATTCTTTTTTTATTCAAGACTTTAATTCCCCATTGATATTGGATTTGGTTTCTGACATGAATGACTAATGTTTCTGTTTTGTCCTGGAACATATATGAGCTAAATGCTCCCAAATGACATGTTAGCTGTTGGATTTGCTGCAATTTGCCTCATATGCCTAAACAAAAAAACAAGGAGATTGCTAAATAAGTATTACTATGTGATTGCCTCCTTTTTGACACAGATCCAGACAAAGGGCGACTGAATTCTATCGAGAGGCAATTATCAAATTTCAGTACAGGCATCAGGGGCCATGAACAAGGAAGACTGTTCTATTTAAAATGATTTGATTTTTAACTTATGCCACTACAACTTCATTCAAACTTGAACAATGTTTTAACCTCTTGTCCAATATCTTCAGGACCAGGCCAAGCTTAATAATTCTGGGCACTGAAATCAATAAACAATAAACAATATTATAATGAATATTTAACATGATAAATCCTATTACTAGAAAGAAGTTCAAGTAGGTAGCTGTGTCAGCATGCATAGTCCACAACGCCGAAAAGTAAAGAAAGGAAACGCAACATTTCCTTTCTTTACTTTTGTTACACCTGAAAAAGACTTTACAGCCGAAAGGTTGCGTTTCCTTTCTTTTCTTTTCAGCATGGAATAATCCCGTTAGAAAGTAAGCAATGTAGTGCATCAGATAGTGTTTTACAAATAAAAAAAGACAAGAAAAATCCTAACACAAAGATTAAAGATAAACAAATGTATCCCTTTTTCCACCATGCACAGTACTGAGAAACCATGTTTATTCAATGTATGATAAATACAGTGTACAATGAGTGTTAAACCAATGCAGATGCGGTTAAATTTTAGAACCAGGTTTCTCCCTTTTTGTCCATAATTTCAAAAAAGGATATTCCCTGTTCTTACTTTGTACACTTGCTAGCTAATGACTAATATGAGGCTCTAACATTGACAGAAATAGATTTGGTTGGTTTATCTGACTACAGCTAAAAAGATGCTGACTCTGGGTTGGGATCCTCCACATCGCCTCCTCAGGCATCACTGGATGCTGGGCTGTGAAATCATAGGGGATAGGAGGGCTGCTGCCAATGCAGTCAAAGGCATTTCCAATGGTGCTTTTGTTGCAGTGTTATAATTTTAGTTTGGGGATCCTTTACTCAGGAGCTAGAAGAAAGGTATCACCAATGTCAGGTGGAGGGAGTATTGTTATCCATGTTTTATGTTTTTCTAATTTGTTCTTTGCTTTAAATTAAAATAAAAATGTGTTAATGAAAAAAAAGAAAACGTGCACAAAAAACAGTGCAGGAATAAATTTCATTTTCCTTCAGTTGAACTGTGTCTGAACTGGCTTGACTTACAGCATTAGATACACAACTCAAGACCTCAAGTGTCTACCCCCAGTAGATTTTCCAGGTTTTGTTTAAATCGTCAACAGTTGAAGACCCTTGAAATGTGTTAAATTACCCAAATTAAGCTAATTACCAGCTAGGTCATTAAGAGCAAATGTGGATTGGAGTTATGAGTCATTGACCTAGAGAGCCCCCCCACACACACACACACAACTCTAACAGCCAATATTTTGCTCCCACATGATGGCTCTCATTACCCATTTGGTAGCTTTCTTACAGAACTGAAAAAAAATTGCAAAACTGATTTTCCTCATCTCAGACCATTTTATTTGGAACTATAACAATTAATTTATAAAATAAGTTGATATGCATCCATAAACATGTCTTGAAAAAAGGCTGGCCTTAAACCCAACATTTATTGCCTTTGTATGGCTGTAGAAAGTGTCTCTTTTTGCAAGTGCAAGGTATTTCATATTTACACTTAAAATTAATATATATATATTTATCTCATATATATATATATGAACTGATCCTTGGATGGAATAAACATGCACTTGAGAGGACATAGAGCTTATTTAATAAAGGGTATAATTTGTTCCCACACATTCTATACCATGATAGTTCAGGGCTATGGCACGGGTAAGCAGGCCTGTTGCGTTCTGGAAAACTTGATGTGCCGCAGAGCAGGCTCCAGCCTTTGGTTTGGCACTTTATCACTCTTTAAACAAGCTCTCTAGAAAAATTCTAGCTACAGTGAAATCTGAGCTTCTGATTTTGCTGTATTCAGTTCACAAGTTCAGAATCTCGGTACTCCAAGTGATAACTTTTCCACTGCACATGAAATGCTTCATGCAAAATATTTTAAGTCAAGTAGGAATAAATGCATTTTGTTAAACATGTTAATGGAAAAGTAATATTCAAACATACACCCATCACTGCACTTATCCAGTTACTTATGCAATGGTGTATCCACAGGGAGCATTTTAAAAGTGTCACCTTGAATGAAGAGAATATTGTAATGGATGCAAAGCTTTTTAAAAATGAATTCACAAATAATCTGTTTTTCCCAAGAGGGATTAGTTATATATGCTTATATATGGGAACAAGTAATAGGTTTATTCCATGCTGAAAAGAGAAGAGAAAACTTACGTTTTGGCTTTGAAGTCTTCTTCAGGTGTGAGAAAGACAGGGCAGACAGCAAAGATGAAATAGCACAGAAGAACAAAAGCTGGGAGAGGGGAGGAGGCAGGAGGGGCAGAGAGGCTACTCAGGAAGTGCAAAGTGGAGAGAGGTAAAGAAAGGTGTGAAGTCAAAACCTGCATGAGAATAGAGACGATCACACGAAAATAAGACAGTCATTGAGAAAAGGGGGATGGTGTGAACCTAGTTCCAGGATGAGTTTCGTTTCTGTTGTTTTTTTGCTATGGGAGTTGAGAAACCCTTCTCTGAGAACAGAGACAGAGAGATCAGTGCAATCATGGCCATATGAGGTGAAAAGAGAAACTATGGGCTTGAAGAAATCTTTAATCTTCACAGCCCTAACATGTTCATATATTTATATATTAGTAGATACAGTATCAGGTGGGTAGGTGCGTCAGCATGGGTAGACACCTGAAGAAGGCTCCACGGACAAAATGTTTTCTTTCTTCTCTTTTCAGCATGGAATAAACCTATTACTTGTTCCTTATTAGTGTACAGTATATGTACAATATATAAATAAGAATAGATGTAAATATATACTTGCAAAAGAAAATAACCCAGGCCACTCCAGGATGTCTTACAACAATTTGTGCCACTTCTGTTTCTTATCCTGAATTGGGTGTGGCCAAGATTTGATCTTCACTACAAGAGAACAGTGGCATGTATTACATTTTAATGTTCCTACATTTCCAGCCAAGAAGATAAAAGGCTTTTATCTTTCAACAGAGCAGAACGGAGTTGAAGTAGGCTGTTATCTGGTGAAAACACCTGCTGTCACTTATATCTTAAATGTAAACAGAGCAATGAAATGAATGCCAAATTTTTTCAAAAATAAATTTCAAATCCGGTTAAAGACCCTCAGATAAAGCCTGCAATAGCCAAAACCAATCTTTAAAAAAAAAACAGATTTCCTGGTAAAATTCGTTATCATATTTTTGTATTTTAAGTCAAACCTCCACACTTGAACAGGTGTTCTTTTCAGCAATTTATTTTTTAAATGTTTATATAAGAGCCCAGCTTTGTCTACATTTCTAAAATTTGATGTACAGTATGTAGTGTGAGGGCCAGCTTTCATTCATCAAGATTCATTCTGGAATCTTTATGATAGATCAATGAAGTCTCCTAACATCTCTTATGCAGTGCTGTTTTAGTTTATTAAATGTTTGAATGTTCATTCTAAGGTGCCATGCTCTTTGGTATTCTATTATTGGAAAGTCTTGTTTTGATTACTTCTTTAAACACATTTTTCATCCACTCAGCACAAGATAAAGTGCTTTCCTGATTCCCGATGGTTGGTAGTTTCCCAACTTAAAATAGAATGATCAGATTGGTGGCATACTGGGAACGTGAAGGATACAGTTCAATAAGATTTCACCCGACACTTGTGAACCAATGTTGGACACACCAAAGAATTGTGCATTACATTTGGAGATTACATTTACTATGTGGAGAAGGAAAAATAAAAATCCCCAGGTCAATATTGAAGAAGAAATGATCAAAGCACAAAGGCAGTGAAGCTATGAAATTAATGCTGGAGAAGCCCTGGCTTTCGACGCTGTAAAAAGACTGTACCCCAAGCACTAAGGGAGTGTGCGTCTGCAATCTAATGAGGATAAAAAGAAAGAACTCACTGCTAGAATTGAAGAATTGATGCAGCACTGATCTTGAGCCAGGAGGGCTGGGACAGCATGGCCATACAGAGGGCACAGTATGATCAAGGTCAAGGGCAAACTACAGCAATCCTAACTGGCTTTTCAAAACCAGTAAAATGTTCACATGGGCAAATTATCTGAAATACTAAAATATCAATTCATGAAATGCAATAGAAATTCAAGTGACAAAACTATCAATGTGTAAAATTACACTTTGTAATGTGGTGTACTTTCAATGCACAACTATGGAAAAACAAATCTGTTGTGCCTGTTGCTTGTTTTCAGATCCAGTTGCAGGTGAAATGAGTTTGGTGGTCTTAATAGACCATATCACTAAACAAAAATAAAACTATTTGTACATTTAGTTAGGTTGTCTGTTGTAATGGAAAAGGTCAATACAGGTTAGGCAAATAACGCTTTGTGAAGTGATCCAAAACAGACAGAGAAATATGTCTACTACAGTACAATTACAGAAAAAAATTAAACAGAAAAAAGTAGTAAGAATTCTAATGGTGGTGAAAGTACACATCAGGTACTGTACTTTCCCCACACGTGCAAGGTCACTGCTATCACTGCTCATACTCCAAGGCAGTTCGTCCTTCATATGTAGGATGTAATATTTATTAGTGATGGCCTGGCAGATTAGAAGTTATATTTGGCAGCAAAAAAATATAAATTCAAAATAATATCAATAAGATGCCAAAAGCAACTAGAATTCAAAAGGAGCCTGAAACAGCACCAAATTACATATTAAAGCACCTCCATTATTCACTTTCAATAATGTCTCGTGCACTAATGCTTGGATTTTTGTAGACTAAATGAGGCTGTAATGTTCAACTTCAAGTTGTGGGTGTACTGTAGGCTGTTTTTTTTCTTATTAAATGTGTTTTTTGTTTTTCTCAAAGATACAGAAATGTCCAAAAACACCATGCATAGCCACATGTCTGGAGGGAACAGCTTCAGGCTGCATGTGCACATGCAACCGTGCATTTGAGGCTTCTTACTGTACATAAAAGTGGTATTGTGTATTGACACACTGGAGTAACAATTTAAGATATTATTGCAGACAAATTGATACTGGTTTGGACTTCTTACTCGGCTGTTTGCACATATGCAACTCTGAACGATACATCTCTGGCTTACCCTGACAACAATGCCTGAGACCATTTTGAATAATAAAACAGCACTGTAATTTGTAGAAAACCTTATTTTACACAAGAGGACAGAAGGTCAGAGCAGGGGGCAAAAACAAAGAGACAAAGACGGATTCCATCTAATTAATTAATGATAACTATGGCTGAGGAATATTAAATCAAACAGTTGGTTTAAATATTTAGCTTCGAAGGCAACCTGTCTCCTCCAAGCTTCACATTGCACTGAATCAGATGCATCTTTGTTTAGTGGGCTCACTTAAGGAACACAAAAGGTTTTTGCTATTCTGGATTAGCAAATTCAGTCCCGATTTAGGAGTGAATTCAGGGTGTCTGTTCAGTGTGGAGATGGATTGACAATCACATCCTATATTGCAGCAGGCGCAAGGCTAAAACTAAGCCTTCTGGACTGAGAGAAGCTTTTGATAAATAACCCAAAACCTTTGTTAAAAGTGTAAAATACTCTTTCTGAGCACTTTATATATAATTAAACAATGCAACTAATTTGCAAAAATCTCTTACTATAGGTTTTCATTCATTTTCTATTGATTTTGCAAATCACTATCACCATTATTTGACACTCTCTCCTTTGTAGGGATGAATAAAACATCAAATCTGAAAAGCCTCTTATATCTCCTGCAGATATTAATCATGGCAGCTATTAGATGGCAAGCATTTTCTGCCCAAGGTTCACTCCATCCCACTCTTCAGCTCTGCTGAAACCTACTCCTATATTAATTCACACTGAACAAAAAAGGCTGTGTGTAAGTGTTAGAGAAAATAGAACTCAAACCAGCACAAATATTGGCTGGCTGCTAAGGATGTCAATGTATTTACTGTAGTAACACCTTACTGTTTCACACATTCACCCTGAACAAAGAACAAATCAAAACTCCAAAGGCAAACTTTGATTCTTTCATAGACTTCCTATTTTACTGGAGAAACTGGCAATGAGAAATTGTCCTTCCTGTTATAAAATAAATGCAACTTTATATTTACATAAGACTGCTGGGGTACATTAAGGAAAACTAACAAAAAAAGAGATCAAAACAAAAGAAAATGAAGAAGATCCTGCATCAGCAGTGAATGCCATAGATTCCTTTGCAACAACCACATAGAGTAAAGGACCATGCCTGGTTTTAATGCAGTATTGGATAAATACAGCAGTGGATAAAGTAGCGACACATTGCAAGAAGGGTATATGTACATGCAGAAAAAAAGTAAGCTTTTCTTAACTTTTCCAGCACAACCAAACTGCCTACATTACTATAGATTGTCAATTGCCCTAGTCTCCCTTGAGCTCCTTCACCTCTATTATCATGGATTGGGCAGATTTGTTTTACACAGCAGATGTCAACCATAATTGTGATGTTTTGCATTTGATGTGTCCCCTTATCCTTGGAAATTATGTTACACTATACACCACTTTTCCAACTTACCCCATCTGCTACATATAGTACAGTATGTGCTAGGTGACAGTAATGCAAGAAATAGTGCACATGAAAAGTGTCAAGGTCTTCTAAAAACTCTGAACATATCTATGCATATTAAGACTTTATAATTAAACCACTAGAAGATGGCTCATGGGTAAAATACACACATACCATTTTTTGTTAATGACTTGTATCCACTCCTGCTGGCCTCTAATTAGTCATTTCTCTAAGTAACTCTGCCTGAATATGGATATTAAAAATGTATTTTTCTCCTTGGGAACTCCATGATCTAACCATTTTAGCTCTGGGTAAAACTAATGGGTACAACTAACAAGGTAACCTTCATTTTAAGTTGCTTTTTGAGATCAGGGAGGGGAAAAGAGGATTTTGACAGTGATAAAGTGTTGATTCCACACATTAAATTTCTGAGAAATTAATTGAGAGATTGAGTGCCCTTTATCTTTCTTTCCTGCAGCAGTTCATTTCTCAGCTTTTTTTTCCCTACCATGAAGGATCTGAAGAAAGTGAACTCATTGAAAAGTCTGCAGCATGAGTACAATCCAGTGAAGGCTTGTGTAATGTTCATACAGTATATCCAGAAACAACAAGTGTCTAACCTGTAATTCTTATACCTATATGAACTACAGTAGGGAAGTGAGCTTGTTTCAGTCAAGTGTGCTTCAAGAAAATCAAAACTGTGGCATCTCCAGAACATAATGACCTAGTGGTCATTCATAAACACTTGTCAGCATCTGCCTCCCCTGTAAAGTTCAACATTATGTACAATTAAGATAACCATAATTGCTTTTAGAATCAAAAACCAAAGGCTAAATCAAGATGTATGATGACAGAAGAAAAAAGGAAATTATGCAGGATTCAATGGCTGAAAGGCAATGGGTTAACCACCTTTTTTCAACAAAGAAGGTAACAGCAAACATGTGCTAGGATTCAAATCCAATCGGGGTGTCTGAGTTTGCAAATGTACTTGCACTGTTACAGTTTGCAAATAACCTCCTTTGCATAAATTAGCACACCAATGTTAAAATATGATGCCGTCCTGATGTGACAATGCTTCATTGTGTCTTAGGCAGCCACAAAGATGGATTAAAGAAAGACTAGCAGAAAACATCATTATTTTTCCTCCCACTTCTAAGGACTCACTCTTCTTGTTAAGACAAAGGGCATCAGTACTCTGGCCTGAGAAAAAGTTGCAGCGGTTTCAGGTGTGGAGATGTGTTGCAACTTGTAACTGACTAGAAAAATTGGAACTGGAATAAAAATACACTATGTCTGTAGGGCTGTCTCATGTTTTTAATTGATGCAAGGTTTTGGAGTATTCATTGCTTTTGTTTGCCATGTAAATTTACGTTTTAATTTTAAGATTTATGAACCCCTGCTGCCACCAGAACACCAGTTCACCATAACAAGGGAACTGGAAACAAATTAATGGATAAGAAGATGCACTTCCTGTTGATTCTGTTCGATCACACATGAGAAACAGGTCAGAAAACGCCAAAAGAAAAAGCATTCAAAAAACCATTCCTTTAAAAGTACTGAACTTTTAGCTATTGAACAGCATTTTTTTAACAATGAGAGATAAAATGAATGAGGGTCTTTCTGCTATACAAGTACTACCACACAAAGGGGTATGTGATCATAGAAAAAAAATAGTTCTTCTGTCACATATTAATGCTTCATTGTGTCTTAAGAAGCCACATATTATGCGGGATTAAAGTAAGACTAGTGGGAAATGCCATTATTTTTTCTCAGACATCTAAGGTTCCCTGCTCACTTTGCTATGCGAAAATATCAGTGCTCTGATCTAACAAAACTGTTTCCAATCCATTTTACACACCAGAGATGCAAACACCTGAAGACAGCTAATAAATTGTTTTTCCTCCATTGTTTAAATTTCTTTTGAGTTACAGTTTTGCATAATGAGTCTTCTGTATTAAGACGGGCTGTGACACCATCTAAAACTTTTTTTTATAGAAAATTACGACAAACACTCTGCATTACAGCACTCATTAATTTTTATATAGAATAGTTCACTTGTTTGCCTGACAGCATTGTTTTTCACAATTTTAAATATGTGAATCCAGCTTTCTGGTGGAACATTAAGAAATGAAAAATGCTATATTAACTCTCAGCCTCAGCAAACAAAGAAATGCATATAAACCATCCACTTATTGGTGGATATATACTGTATATAAACTCTCACTCTTTGAAAGCCAAGCAATTAAATATAATAATTATTTAAATGCCGGTACATGAAAACACATCTTGTTAAATGGCAGGATTATACATCTTTATACATCTATACAGCTTTTGTTTTCTTGCTTACTGCCATTTTCTAACCATTTCTTCCAATTCAGGGTCACGGGGGAGCTGGAGCCTATCCCAGCACACGGACACAAAACAGGGTATACCCTTGATGGGATGCCAGGCCACTGCTAGGCAGACACACAGAGAAACACAGACACACACTCACAGCAAGGATAATCTTCCCAGAAGCCACTGAACCTACCGGTATGTTTTTGTGAGAAGGCAATACTAACCACCATGCCACAGTGCTGCTCTTCCTTACTTAATTTATTTGGTACAGTATATTTCTTGTACCAAATATATGCATGTTGTCTTTTGGGATTATAATTTATCATGTGGCCATTTTTGTCCTGAGAATTATGGAGATTGTTTTATACATAAGAACCCACAATGAATGAGAAACTGCAAACATAACTATAACCTATTCATTTAAAGGAATATGTTTAAAACTGATTTAAGTACTGTGGAAGGACACCAATTTAAAGTCTACAGCACTGAATGAAGCCTCCATGGCCCAGCACTCAATTCACAGGATCTGTTTACAGGGACTGCTGCACTTGGCCCCACCTGTACTGTCCTTGCCAGTACTCACTCTGACATTTGCATGCATTAATGAGCATTGAAACGCATGAAGGATGTGCAGGAAAGAGAACCGTCAGCTCTATTACCTCCCCAATAGCCTGCCGATATCAACAAATGATTCCAGCAGCTGCCAGCACATTTCACTCCCTCAAAACTAGGGAACCTGGTCTTTTATACAGGTTAGTAACAGAAGTATTGGCAAGCAGCAGGAGGTCAGATCAAACCACAACCCTCTAAACTAGCCTTAGCCTCTTTAGACTTTAGGGTAAATTTCTTCTGATCATCATAAATACTCCTCTTTTAGCTGTGGTACAGTATGCCTAACTAGGAAAATACACTGTTAACCTTAAACACAGCTTTGGAAGACCTAATACACTTCCCTTCTCAGACCAAATCATTTCCTCTGTATTTTTAATCAAGGCCTTTTAAAGCTTACTCATCTTTGTAAAATCATTAAAAGTAGCTGTCTTTTAAGCTCAAACAGATCAAGTTAGTATTACTCTTTAGTGTAGTTCACTACACTCTGCAAAGTTTTCCTGCTATAATTTCTAACATTTGTCACACTCAAGGACAAGCCACAATCCAAGGACATATTAAGGCACAGATTGATGGGTAATAAGGTCCTTTGATTATAAAACCAACTGCTTAGCTAACAATCCCCAGCCTATAAAGTAAGCCTGTAATATCTGAATTATCGTTAAACTTTTGCCCTAAAACATCCAGTCTAAAATGATTTTTACAGCACTTAAATTATGACATGCGGAAAGTGGGATGTTTTCCCCAAAGTAAAATGGCATTTTTATAAGTGCTTGTAAGAGACAGTAGAAACAGATTTGATGTCCTAAATTGTTTAATCTTTTTCACAAAAAAATCTGACGGAAGAAAAGGGAAATCTGTGCAGTATCCTGGCTTACAATAACGTGCTTGGTTTCCAACTGGCATTGAAATTCAAGTGCTTACACACTGACACAGTAAGTTCAAAGCAGGTTCATGCTTTCAAAAACAAATGTAACATTTAAGATGAAAAAAAATCTGGCAAGTAACAAATGTCTTTTTTCAAGGACAATGTCCAAAAACCTCCCTTGTATGGTTGTTCTAATAATGTATTTCCACCTTTCACATCTCCTTTCTTGGGTATATGAGCCACACAGGAAGAGTTCTGCTTGGCTGATCTCTACACTTCTATCATTAGGACAGTGCACTGCCCTGCTTGAGGCTGAGAGGTCCCAAAACAAACTGTGCTTCCTTTCAGAAATCTAATACAGAAAAAAACACTGGCCAGTACTCACTAATCGCCAAGTTGGCAGATTTAGACTGCTAACAATAAGATACAACTAGTTATAGTAACAAACTACTTCTGATAAGGAAGAAGAGAACAAATCTGATTTTACAACTGCCATGACTGAGATAGGCCAACAATTACCAGGTAAAAGCTTCTGGAGAAAAAAAAAAGCTACAACTGACTAAATAACAGTTACAGTTACCAAATCAGTCTGTCTAGGTTTGGAACAATGAGGTGGTAAATAAGCTTTAAGAAGCAAAACGACAAAAACATGAATCATAAATGGGAAGATAGAATCTGTACTACATTTTGAGTCACTGCTTCTGTGGTGAATACTTCTGGTTGAACACATTAAGCTCTCTCACCCTCCCATCAGTTCCTCATTCTTAATATGTACAATAATACCAAAAAGCAAAACCAAAAAACATATACTAAAAGATCTATAGTTAAGAGAAGTTGAGTGTCCAGCATGGTATTTTAGAAAATATCAAATACATGGCTTATGTAAGTCTCCATCCAGTTTTATTCTGGGATACAGTATTTTAAATTGAAATTTGTTAAATGACCTTGAAATGCTAAATGACCGTTTTTGTTGATTTGTGTTCCAACTAAAGCTGAAGTCAAACTGAATTACAAAGGTATAAAAAAAATCAAGAACAATTTAACAGACAATTCAACCGTTCTTGTGAAACAGAGGTACTGTACCTACCTTGTATGCAGAACCTAACTTGAATAGAATCAGTTTTATCAGTAAAGATAAGATAATTAGTTTTAAAGCAATTGCCATTTAAACAGTTTAACAATTCTTGTTGCAGTGCAGTATGCTCCTGTTGAAGTCAGGTGGAGATCAGATGAAATGTTTATTACACTTGTAATCCTGACCTTCAACAGGACCAAGAAATGTCCAAACTGACAATGAATCACAGTTATAACTGCTCTAACAGATATGCAAGTTTTAGTAACATGAAATAGGCTTTAATAAATGGTATTTTTGAAGCACTGGATTCTCAGAGGTTTCCTCTAGTAGCATTCTGAAAATGTCTACCAAGAGATATATTTTCCCAAAAGTTACATTTGCATTTTTTTTGTATCTAGTATGTGCCTTTTCCAGCAAGCTACTTCTGGTGTTTAAACCTGAAAGCTAAAACAAAACAAACTGGGCCAATCAATGCACCACCAGGGGCATCAGCTATTTTGAAATTTCAGTCAAAGAACACCTGGTGAGGGAGATTCTGCCTGCCATGCTGCGAGGATGATTAATTTCATAAACAAACCAGGAGGGACGGAAGCTAAAGTTTTTCAAGCTTTTGTGTGCTCACGCTGCCTGGTGGCACCACACTCCGCAACTCGTTACTGACTGGGCAACTTGATAACCTGTAAATCCCGGGAACTTAAAGAGCTGCAGGAGAATGTCTTCCCTGCTGTTATATAACACACTTCATTCTCACTGCCACAGCCTGTTGCTGGAGTTTTCTGCAATAAGGCAAAAACATTTGCACAGGATCGGGGGTTGGACTGTGGCATTAACATATTAAGCATCAACAACAACATCTAACAATGAGCTCAGTTGAATAACCAAGCACATAATGGACTCTTCACCCCCTCACTGCCACCTACACGTGACCTACAAATGCACACATGTATATACACGTTGTCACAGAGACACATGTACTAAAACAAGCTGCAAGCCAACACCGATTGCTTAGAAACAGAAAAGTGTCCTTCATTATCTTTCCCATGCAGTAACAAATAGTCATCTTTAAAAATTATATAACAAACATATCTAGTTTAATTTATCAACTCTGTGTAGTAAAGTACTATCATAAAGGTGCTTGTTTACTAATGCTCTGTAATTGTTGCATCTTATCCAATAATCTAGAGCTGTGAACTTCCATTGCTGAGGGGGTAAAAATAAGCTTGTACTTCCATTTAGATTAATTATACAGAAAGGACCTGAGTCAGTCTGCATGTTTTAAAACACAATTTTGATCGTATCATTTATGGCTTTGTAATAAATCACAAAATGTATGGAAATGTATTCTCCTCTCCCCCTTGTTTTCTGCTAAATATTGGTCTGCCCATTCCATTCAGAATGTAAATGAAGTGCACAAACTAATAAAAGAGCTGGGACTCCAAAACATACTTTACAAAGTGCAGTCCTTCAAATACAACTAGTATTTGCAGTAGGAAGCAATTTTCATGTAAATTATCTAAATAGGCTACACAGGACCGTATCAAACAAACATTTTCTTACTAAGAATTATTGTAAGGGGTTTTAAAGTGCATCTCAAACAGTACAAAACCACACTCATCCCCTGCATTAAAACAATGCGTAACAGCTATAAGATGAAGAACAAGTCCTATATAAACTCATCAACACTCGTCGGCCTTTTCCTTATGAAAATTATGGTACAGTAGGAATAAACCGAGCCATGTTGCTGCAGGTTTAAGACTAGGAGGTAATAAAAACTACCAAAATCAGAACCAGTCAGTTTGATAATATTACCTTCAAAATATATTGAATATGTCAATCCCTCAGATTAAGACTATTTAAAGTTATTTTTTAATAACTGGCAGGACTCCTCATTACCAAAGACTTACAGGGGTAATTTATTCTTTGTTATGTCAGGTAGCCTGTGTGATATAGAGACAATGTATTGCAAAATATGTTGGTCTAGTGGAGTAAAATCTGTTTACAGGATTACTAGACATTTTTTCCTCCAACCAGGTCAATGCTCTTTCCAGAAATTCCTGTTTTGTCTTAGATTATCCAGATCTTTGATGAACAGACAAGTGTACAATACTGTATAGAGTTACAAAAGAGTGAACCTATTTTGAAAAGTACAGAAGTGCATCTATCCATACTTATCAATATCAATAAAAATATTATATAATGTGGCTATATCATAACATCTTAGAATATATGCACTTTTGTACTGATTTTACTAATCTAAAATGTAGGTACTTAAATATTAGCAAATATGTGGAATTATATTTACATTTATATTTGAATAAAATAAATGTACAAATACAAATAAGAATAAAAAGTTGTACTTTCACATTTATTTTGGATCTTATGGATCTACACATCTTAATATTTCCACACAACAGAAAAGTAATATTTTTTTAAAAAGTGTGGCATCTTTCCAGAACTATCATTTTGGGGATCCTCTATCCAGTGTAGAAGACACTGCCATGCAGTAAAGGGAAATTAAAAAAAAAATCATATGACTGAAAAAACATACAAAGATTTGAATATTTAAATTTGACCCATATATACTATTGTAATAACTTACAATAATAGTAAGTTATTATTGTAATAATAATCCTAAATTGATTATCTTATGAAACACTGCTAAGTATATCCATCATAAAAAAGAAAATGTCCTAAAAAATAATCAGGTCTTTTTAAACATTTTCTGATTCTTATGATTGTTATTAAGCTGCAAGTCTGGCACAAATGCTATGCAGAGACCTTCAGCGTAAAAAATTGTCAAATTAAATTCAAAATATTTTTTAAAGTAGCAATTTACTGCAAAATAAACCTCCAAGAGATAATATGGAGTAATAAGCAATTTCCACACAGGCAGAGCTAAATTAGATAAAAAGTGACACTAATTTGTATATGATGTATTACAAACTATGACACCACTCTCTTGCCATTCACAATGGTGAAATTTAATTAAAAATATTAAAATGTAAATATTCATCCATCTTTCAATGTGGTGCAGCTAAATGTTCATTTAGAAAGCTAAAGTCCCATGGTGAAAGCTTGCAAAAAAACATACTGTATGGATTTCAATAGTAATTTGTGATTTTAATGTTTCTTCGTATACAGACGATACATACCGTACATGTTGATGTTAAACCTAATATCTTTAATTTAAAAGCAGCGTGAAAGCTGTGGAACTTGATGAAAACTGAGGCAAGCTTCAACTTGAATGCTTGCTGTTATGCCCTAAAGGCAACCTCCTCCTTCCATCCCTTCACTGTATTTTCATGCCTTAATTTAATAGAAGATGAGAGTCATGGCAGAAGCCCAATACCTAGAAATCAACACAGGTTAGGCTTTTTCACTACAGTGAGAAAGGTGTATCATCACTGTAGAACCAAAACTTAACACTGGCATTTAAAATCAGTAAAACACTTGTATGT
Organism: Lepisosteus oculatus; assembly: GCF_040954835.1. Lineage (NCBI taxonomy): Eukaryota > Metazoa > Chordata > Actinopteri > Semionotiformes > Lepisosteidae > Lepisosteus > Lepisosteus oculatus. Next base: position 31,596,762 of record NC_090701.1, read on the forward strand.
TCAGTTTCCATCAGCTTTAAAAGTATATCTTTACTGATCTAAATACACAAAAGCTTGCCTAACTAGCAGGCGAAGACAAATGTTTTAAGCACTTCACAGCATACAAAACCCTGTTATATCTTTATGCAGAATATGTGTAATTTTAAAACATGCAGCCATTTTGCTACTATACAATTTATACATGTAACATTTTCATTATCTTTAGGTGCAGAATATTTTTTCAGTTCCTCTTCCCTTTTTTAAACTAAACTTCACTCTTGATTGTTCTTCATCAACTAAACCAGCAACCTATAGCATGTTTAGATTTTTATCCAGGTGCTGGAAGGATAGTTTTATATGCACAGTGGTCAAAAAACATCCTTAACAATTTCTTATCCTATATATAGAACTACCCCTGTAAAAGTAAATTCCAGTCTTGAGACTTTCTACAAATAGCCTCAATAAAAAAAGCTATTTATGGATTTTTGACTGTTGGTGAGCTGGCTGATTATGATTTTCTAGCAAATAGGTAGGTGCATTAGTAGCTCTCTATGCATCATTAATATTGCTCCAAATTCTTGCTTTTTAATACAAGAACTTTGTTCTGGCACCTCAAGCACCCCCAGAATCCTAGGAAAACACACAATAGAAGTCCGCCTCTACTGAAACAGGCACTACTTAATCTGACCTTCCTGAACTTTCCTCCATTTTACAACAATTCCACCCTTACTTCTGTTTATAGACCTGTCATTTTCAGCTACTGAACCACTCATAGTGGGTTTATTTTGGTTATAATCTACAACAGATCAAGATCGTAAAGCTGAAAGAGAATCTGGAAGAATTCTGGAAGTAATATTTCTCCCCCAATTCTTCATGTCTGCCAGATACATAACTGAAAGGTGAATAAATTCCACTAAAAGAATTGAATGGGATTAATTCCCAATGTCTTTTTAAATTCCAATTTCAACAACTCTTCGACAACTGAGCATGTGGAAGGGAGAAACTTCAGGGTTGGTAGGGGTGTTAATAACTGGATGCAATTGCATCTCCTGAAAATTTCTTATGTAATTATATTTATGTAATATAATTGTCTTAATAAACATAGTAGAACAGTTGATTAAATGACAATAAAGGCCAGTAAATGCAAGTTTACTCTGTCAACATCAGTCTCCTCAAGTTTTTTGGTTTTACTTTTTTTCTTTTGACCTTAAATTAAAAATTAAAATTATAGAGCTTTGGAGATTTTATTAATCGAACAACAGGAACATGAACAGGTCACAAAACAGGAGTTGGTAAATGCCTCCCAACACTATTACTGTACATTAGCACTTAATTTTGTTTTTCTAAAAAATGACTGTCAGTCCATCCATGCCATTTCCATTTGTGCTTGTGAGAGTCATGACATAAAAATTAAGGATAATCACATCACTCAACAGCAAAGAGCTGATGCAAAAATTTCATGAAGTACACTGGTTCAGGTTTACTGTATATAGAATAGCTCTCAAGGTGAACATGCATGAATATGTAGTAAAACCCATAAAAAAATTAAAATTTATAAGCTATTAACAAAGCAGTAGCTCATTATTCATTCCAAAATACGTCTGGTAGCCTGCCTCAAGCTCTGGCATGTTGATCATTATGTTTTATTTATCTTTAATTAACTGGCCTTTTCACTGTGTTGGACTGTAATAGGTTGCATACATTATTCAAAATCAGATGAAAAAGACTAAACCACTTAAAGTTAAATTGGAAACTAAAACAAGGTGACAAGATTTGCTAAGCCATCTACTCCATGATCAATAAGAAATATTCCAGTAATTCCAAAGAAAGCAAAATCTATTGTTCAACAATTACAGAGCAAAATATTTAAATAAGTTACTTCAGAGTGGGCAAAAAAGTAGTGGCAAGAAACAAGGAAGCAAAAAGAAAAGGCAGAAAATGTTTGAAACAATACTGACTACGAACTATTTCTCCAACCACAGGAATATTTTGGAGTTCACAGCATGCACACCTTTTCAAACAAGATAACCATTAAACAACCAAGCTAGGAATTAATGAAGTGTTTCCATCCTGTAAATATAATTCGTATGTACAATACAAAATGTTCTCTTGGAGGCCCAGAAGGAAATTGGTCACTGACCATGTACAAAACAGCTGAAATTCCTGTTTACTGGATGTTGATATCCTAAACTGTCTTCTTCCTCATCTTAGACCACAAAATACAAAACATCTGGTTATAATGCACACAAATGGACTCCACTCAGAAAAACTAACAAGCTCTACAGAAAATAGAATTGGACATCACATCTCATGGGAATTTACAACCTGTTAGCACACCTGGCCCTGTACTCTATAGAACTTAAAGGTTACAAAGGGCATTGAGCTCATCTACAGTAGCTTGTTTGGTTGCTAGCAGCTAATTTATTTGGGGATTTCATCCAGCATTTTCTTGAAAGAAGCTACAATAGGGATGACATATTACAGACGAAAAGCCATGACAGCTTCAGGCAGCTCCAGTCTTTAAAAATCATCATGTTAGCATTACATTTCAGTGGTCCAAGTTGCCAAGATAATTACTATTATGTAAAGTGCTGTCAAGCCATCTTATTCAGTCCCAAACTCACTATCTTTGAACCTTATCATGGTTAGACTGAAAAAGTCCAGACATTTTTGCTTTACTTTTAACTCGTATGATTTAAAAGCCCAGAAGCAAAAGTAGAGATTTGAAGGTGTTGCTTAAGAATTCAATCACGATCTCTAATGGATGAACAAGCTTTGTGGCTGGCAAATAAATGCAGAAAAAATACCATTCCTCCATCCTTCACTGACAGGTGTATGTCTCAGTGAAATAGCGCAGTATTCCTCCTCTCCATCTATCAATTTTCTAACCTCTTTATCCAGTACAGTTGCGAGGGGGCCAGGGCCTATACTGGCAAGCAATGGGCACAAGGATACTCTACATCCTAAATAGGATGCCAGGTCATTATTGACACACACAGACACAAACATGCACATTCACACTAGGTTGAAATTTCTCCAGAAGCCAATTTACCTACTAGTATTTTTTAGACTGTGGTAGGAAACAGGAGTACCTGGAGGAACTCCACATGAACATGGGAAAACATACAAACTCTACACAGATAAGACTCCAGGAATTGAATGCAGAGCCCCAGTGCCAGAGGCAGCCATGCTATTCACTGTGCCACCATGTCATCCAAAATAAATATTTCTCAAATAAAAATCCATGCACTTGTGCCTGGAAGCGTTAAGCCAAAGTTTTTCCTTTATCTTATTAATGACGGATAAAGAGTTTAGTATTCCCACCATGAACATTCTTTATCATTTTGGTTTTTAGATTCAACTGTTGTGTGTGTGACCAAAATGTACACAAATGCACCATTTTCCTTTCTTCCTTATTTTTTCAGAGTGATAAAAAGATAGTGAGGGCAAACAGATGGATTGATGCATTGATTTTAAGCAGATTTCAAAAATTCAGTTGTGTGGTGGCAAACAGATGAGCTTATCATCAGGTTTTTGAATTAAAAGCCAACTAAAGAGAAAAACAAAACAATTCTGTACCTTTTGAAGTTCCTCATTTGATTTCTAAAACTAAAAAAAAACTAAAAAACAATAGATTTCACATTGTTGTTTCCTGCTCCCCTTTGAATAAACAAACAAGTGCTATGTTCACAAACTGAAAATACAATTCACAAAGTTTTAACTTTATCTTTTAAAAAGAAATGTTTTTAATGCTCCTACGTTAACTGGCAACAAAAGGTCTTACCACAGTCCTGTATGTGTTGCACGTTTCATTTTAAATCACCAGAGGAATGAGGTTTCTCTAAAATTATATGCATCTGATGTATATAAATCATTAGTAGTATGCAACACAACACCAAAACCAGATACCAAAATTCAACAGTGTAAAATAAAATCAAGAATGTGCAAAGAAAAAAGTGATTTACATACAGCAGGAGACTTCCAATTGTCCTCGCATAGAAAAATCAAAAGATGTCAGAAGAAACAGTTAAATAAGACAGCTTTCTAACTGAGAATTTTAGACCACCTACAGTTTTTACAAACAATTAAGGGAATAATGAAAACAGGTGAAAGAAAACTTAAGGGACTGTGATCATAATATGGCATGTTATGAAGTATACCTGGAACCTGCTCTAGTTGAGTTCAAATCATAAACATACAATTTCAGGAAAGCTGACTATGGAGGAATAAGTCGGAGAGGAAAAAAAAAGAAAAATAGGAATCAGTATAGAAAAAAAGGAAACTAAATATATTCATCTTGAATTGAAGAACAAACCAGCAGTGGGTTTAATGTTTTAATAAATCCATTGATCAATTAAAACCACAAGGAGAAACAAAGCACTTTAAAACATTTAAAAACAGTAGAATCCAGTTAAAGAACAATAGTAATGATTTATAAGCAAAGGTAAAAAGGGGTATTAGAAAGAGTAATAGAGGGATGGAAAGGATCATTGCAATGAAAACGAAAATTAATACAAGCTATTTTTCCCCATCATCATTATAACAGCAAAAGAACACAATAGGATGAAATAAAGTTTACCAGTGGTAATAATGGGAAATGTCTAGATAATGAAAAAGGAAGTGCTTTTATATGAACCTCTCTCCACTGTGTAAAAGGGGGATATGAACAATCAACAAAATACCTAAGGCTGAGGAAGGACAAAGTTATGGAATAAACTGTATTGGTATAGAAAAGGCAGAAGTGATACTCATACTAGAAGTGCTTAAGAGGTAAGATAGTAGCTCCTAGGGGCAGTCAACATGGTTATAGTTAAGACCTACCTTTTCAAACTTGTTGCAGAGTACTTTAAACAGGCAACAGCATCAATGATGAGATACTTCATACAATTGTATATGTTAAGATTTTCTGAAGGCTTTTGGTAAAGAAAATAAGCATTCAAAGTAACGTGTGGATTTGGACTGGCTAAAAACCGGAGAGCACAAATAAGGGATGAATACCAAAATTTAGGTGATGTAATTAGTGGAATACTACAGGGATCTGTATAATGATAAAGGCTTTTAATTTGATATCAATGAAGCCAAAAGAAAAGGATTAGCAAACACTGTAGAAGCAGCAAAGGAAATTCAAAAAGATTTAGACAGGTTTCAAGACTAAGTAAACACCTGTCAAATTATGCTTAACAGTACAGAGTGTTCCCTGCAGGTATCAAATAAAAAAAAGAAACGCTGAGTTTGAGGAAACTATTTCTGAAAATGACTTGGGTGTATATGTTTTAACAGAATGTTAAAACACATAGTTAAAAGTACAGAATTTATATTGAGGTGAATTATGTTATAAATGTAAAATGCACTAATAAGATCTCATTTAGAATATAGGAAACAATTTTGGATACTGCATTAGCATTACAAAAAATAAGTAGAATAAAGATAAAAACAATTAGATACATTCCCAGACAAAGACTGTCCTATATTGACAGGTTAAAGTTTTTTTTGTCAGACAAGAATACCAGCTAGAAACTATGAGGCAATGCATTTAAAAATGCTTTACACAAAGGGTTTTAGCAGTATGGAGCAACACACCCAAATGTTGTTAAAGCCAATATCCTGGTATCTTTCAAGAAACGGCCGGAAAATATCCTCAGCTCTAATAGCTGCAACGACAACAGGCCAGATTTCCTCATTTGCAACCTTCCGCATGTTCACTGATATTAACTTCTGACCCCAGAAGGCTGCTGTGGCTTCTGGTTTTCATTCCACTCTGGGCTCTTAGTGTCTTTATTTGAATCAATTGCTCTATTACTACTGTTTCCAAGTCTTTAATCTTTGAATATTGTAAGTTACTTACTGTATAAAACCTGATTCCAGGCCTGTGAGTGAATATCAGAGAAAATAAAAACAGATTAAAATTTGTTTTAATCATGGAAAAAATACCAAACATCAATGCAAGATGTACTGTAAGTAATAATAAATCTACTTTAGGACAGTAAAATTACAATGGATTTTTTCTTTATTACTTATTTTTATTTCTTATTCAATGACTATTGGAATTACTATTTCTTGGTCTTCTAAATTATTCACTACTAATCCTTAAAGCAGGTAGAATCTCCAATTCAATTGAGCAAAACAGGATTCACGTATGTCTGTAATCCTTTTTTTTACCACTATGTAAGTGATGTGCTTTTAAAATAAATTCTGACAAAATATTATAGTTCACAATGCATGTATGATTCAGGGAAATAATTTAAAAATGCAGTCAAAATCTAATGTGAATCTCAATTTAAAATTCCAGCCCGGTGACTGAATGGGCTCAGAAAGCAGAGAGAACTGAGCAGCACAGCCTGCTACTGACTCCAAAACTGGCAGCCAGCTGGAGAACAGGTCTCCAGAGACATCCGTCTCCCTGCTGTGGTTTCCTAGGGCAATGGAAAAAGCGCTCAACCACTGCACTACTGGATATTTTCAGAGATCAGCTTTCAGGTGACTAATAGCTATGTGATCTGAACTACGAGATCCACAGGCGGTGCTTCTTTGTCCTGGAATATCCCATTAATTGAGTGATTTTATCTCTTTCCTGCTGCATTGTGTCTGTACTTGAACTGGAGCAAAGGGGAAAATGTTCAGCACTATTTAAACCATCCTCTTTTGCCCTAATCGTGATGGGGGGAAAAAAGAACAGTGTGCTCCATAATCACATCCAATCAGTTGTAATAAATAGTTCAGGTGGGTAGCTGCATCAGCATGTGTAAGCTGCAAAGGAACAAGTAATAGGTTTGGTCCATACTGAAAAGAGAAGAAAGAAAACACGTTTCACCCATGGAGCCTTCTTCAGGTGTCAAGAAGGCTCCATGGCCGAAACGTGTTTTCTTTCTTCTCTTTTCAGTATGGAATAAACCCATTACTTGTTCAATTGTAATAAATGATTTATACAGATCAGCTGTGCACTGTTCCTGCCAACAAGCAAACCACATGAAAAGCCAAACACTGCTACCAATCTGATTTCAGGTTCAGTTATATAGTGAACAGCTGATCATTATTACACATTTAGAGCAAACAGGCATTGAGCTCTAGTATTTTATTTTATGAAGGCAAAGCCTTAATGCTGAACTAACAAATGTATACCTTTTCATTTTAATGTTAGTTTTAAACTCTGGTTTACTCAGAGTGACCAGTGACAGTATCATATGGTCACTGTAAGTGGTTTGACTAATAAAGTTCACTGAATAACCTGTAGCTGGCATGACCCTATTTTTTTTGCTATTCTTAACATTTTATAAAATTTTACTGGTTGAGTGCTTGAAATGAAGATGTTTATAGCTTGAAAAGTTATATCTTTCCAGCTTGGTCATTTGCATCCTGTCTGTCACTAGAGGGTACAAGCTTAAGAGATATTGTACTTGTTATACTAAACCTAAAACGATTTGTGGGGCTGAGCAACTGAACCTGGAGTATTTTATTTATAACTAAGTCCAGAAATGTGTCTACTGAGGTTTCTGCTGAGCTCCAATTGGAATCTTTAGGTCAGACAGTTCTTTCATTATGGAAGGGGCTTCCAGGGTGCTTTGCAAATGAGATTACATGCAAACATTCCAACTGAATCTAGCAGCAGGACGATGCTGTTTATCTGACAAGATTAAAACAAATATAAGCAGTACTGCTTTTTTCTTGCAAGTGAAAAGATTTAAGGTCTTTTAATACCAAGATTAATGAAATAGAAAAAAAATTGCCCACTAGACGTTTTTTATGCAATTTACTTACGTCTAACAGGGTTAGACGAATGGCATCTTTACGTTTTTCCATCTAAGCACAATCTCTATGTGGCTTTTAAGTCTATCAGTGGTTTCCTCAGAGCAGTGTTTGGTTGCAAGATCCCAGTGATGCACATTCTGCTTTGGCATTCTTAAATTGGCTGCTGCAGTATTTCTTGAGAACAGTCAAGTACAGGGACAAAAAAAGTTACAAACTAAATTTCAGTGTTTTATACAGTAGATGTAGTTAATAACAGCATTTTACATAATGTTAATAAAACACCATGATGTGTTATTTATAAACCCAAGGAAACACACACATTTTCTTTTAAAGGGGTCTTCAACATGTTGCAGTTAATGTCTCATCTTTATAAAAGTGTGGAGTATATCTACATATTAAAAACATACAGAAAATATAAGTTTTAGAGGATACTAAATAAAACTAACTGGCATAATGATTATTATTCCTTATGTTATTTTTACAACATCACTTCAGAAACCATATTTGTTATAACAGTCATTTATGTAACATTGCAGATTGGAACTTGAGACATTTTAAAAGAAAAGGCATGTCTTTTGAAGACATCAAGATACATAAATGTAGTCAAGATGGTCAAATAAAATTCTACAGTACTCTATAGAGTATGTAGTAGTGTACTCTAGTTTAAGAACTTTTCAGGAAACCCCAGAAGCTGTACAATGACCCCCCCACACAAAAAAACCAACAAAAAACTAAAGCAAAAATGAATTGAGGAAAGCAAACCACAAGCTTAAAAAAACAATAATAGTCCTAAATTGTACATTAGAAGTCACCAGTTTGTGTCAACAAAATTTGCTGTAACTGATCTACAGTAGGCAATGAACTCCACAGACATGATACCGCACACAAGGTTTAATCTCCAAATGTGTAGAGCCCGGTCTTTGACAAAGTACGAAGACTTGAATAAGCACGTTTTATTAGTATAATCTAGTTCTCAATATGATGAGTCTTTAAGGTAGCCTGGACACCATTTGGTGCCTTTAGTTCACCACTAGTAAACCTGGGGCAATTAAAATGCTTTCTAAACCAGTACACTTAAAAGGGCAGAAGTTACAGTATATACTGATATACAGCACTTTAAGTAAGTACTGAATTCTATACAGAACCATAAAAAATATTCCAGTCAGTAAGGTGTAACAGTAGTTCAATCCCTGTGAAATAAAGACATACTTCAGCTTCACAAAGGTATAGCAAGGTTAAGGGTCTTAACTGAGCAATGTTAAGCAGGTGGAGGAAAGATACCCTTGTGAAATTCTGAGCAGGCACTTCAAGTGATAACAGCAACGTTTCCAGCATCCACCAGGACAGCTGATAGCAGCACCATTAAAGACGTTACCGATTTCAGATGCAGCTGATGTTGGAAGCCTATGAGCACAACCTCAGTCTTGGCCATAGTTTAGCTTTCTTCTGTAGCACCCACATCTTAATATCAGACAACTGTGAACTACAGAAACTGCAGCAGTAATATCTACTCAGGCCTGCAAGAACACTTAGAGTGTCTCCAGCATAGCCATTGAAGAGCTTGTAGGAGGCAGCATTAAGAGAAAAAAAACTTTAAAAACCATCCCAAAAATGTTGAAAAAAACAAGCAAAGAAATATTTACACTGTAATGGTGCAAATCTCACTGGCTCCAGACACATCAATTTTTCTTTCTACATTATCACATACCCTGCAGCACACACCATAGGCAGTCAAGCTCAAACTCCACTGACGACTTGCTGACGTCTAGGTAGAGTATGAGAAACCACACATGCTGTCAGTTGACAAATAACACATTTCTGCATAATCCTTTCCCCCGAACCCCCAATCATTATTCTTGAAGCCTCAATATTAAACCGCCGTATTTGCATTATGAGATACATTACTGATGCTGCACTGATCTTGCTCAAGGGGAGACAGGTGTTGCTGATACCAGGAGTCTATATCTGACTGTGTTCAGTCAACAGTAATAATTTTGGAGCCGTTCTAGCACTTCATTTCCTAACTGCACTCTTTGTGACCCCAGTGCAGTGCAGTAGCTTTCATTTTATTAAAGCTACTGGCAAGTTAATGGATATTGACTATACCAATTAGTTGTTAATTTCCTGGATAGGTTGTTTTCAGCTTTTACAAATTTGCACATTTCAAGAATTTTTAAAGGAAATGTGAATTTTAGATTTCCAGAATTTTAGATTAGAAGTTAGAAGTTATTATAAGCAAAGTGTTTCAGAACAGAGACAGCATTCAGAGCTCAGCTGGAATGAAAACAAGAAGAAACCAGTAAGAGTAGCCCAATTTAAGAATTGCAAACTATGCCTTTTAAAAAGTAGCAAAATTTCCTAAAAGTAAAAAGTAGGTGACACTTGTGCTATACAAACGTTATCAGCAGTAAAATGTCCTTGAAAGCCAATTAATGCAAAAAGAAACTGAGACAAGGTCTTGTACTTTAATTGATTTTAAGAAATTGGATTTATTTTTTTTCCACAGCCCAGTAATCCTCAAATAGATTCCAGGCCTCCAATGGGCTTCTCTGTTAAAGTCTGTTGCATGTGAATGACAATGAGAAGCACAGGGATGATACATAAAGAAGTATCAGGTGATATAGCCATCACATGGTCTGACTCAGAGAGAAAGTGTTGATCACTTCACAACACATGTTCTCATTCATAGTCTCAAATTGGATGATACAGCAGATTACTGCTGCAGCACTAATTTAAAATTTGTTTTATTAAAAGACAAAATGTATCACCTGGTTAATCAACGCACAAAACATTTTTTTTTCACGTGGGCATAGTAATGTTTTTCAGTTAGCACTACAGAGCTTTAAACTTCAAAATAGTCATACCACAAACGATCAGATCTTAAATCGAATATAAACCTATAATCATAACCAAACCACCCAACTTGCTAAGTATGGTTTAAAGAAAAAGCCTGAAGACCACGGTGACAGGTTAAGTGTCTCTAATTTATTCACTATTGAGTTCACAACTCAACAAGCACCCTTAGAATGCAAACTATTTTCAACACTAAACTGGGAGGAAAAATTGACAACTGCTAGTAGTGCTTGATTAATACTTTTTAAATTTTTAGAACAGCACAGGCTTCACTGCCAAGATGGGTACCTGGAAAAAATGATTAAATCAGCTTTTAAAGGGTCTTCACTATATTGTAGAGTTTGTTTTTGTGTGGGAGGGAGGCCCTTTACCTACTAGCCAGAAGGTGGATGAAAGAAAAATGATATCACAGGGTCTGTTCTGTGCCCTTTCTCATTTGCTTCATGTTACTAGGTCAGATTAAATACTTATTGTGGTTTTAAAATCTTGAACCAGAAATTGTTACACAGAAATAACCAGGATTCACTCTGACCCTACATAACTTGAAGGAACTAAACCTAATTGTTCAAATTACAGAAAAAAAGGTAGATGTACTGTAACAGCATATCCTTCAAGTGTGTAATACTAGTCTCCTAAATTGTGTTCAAAATGCAACCTGGCCCCCTCCACGGTGAACAGATATGAGAAAGCCTGGCAAGTTTAGAGACTAGGTGCTACTTCCGCGTTTCCATCTGTTGCACAACTCAAACAGCTCAGCCTCCCTTCTTGTCACAAGCCATCTGCCACCCTTTGCACTGGCAGAATAGCATGCTTTTTGTGGAGCTGGAATAAAAAATAATCATGGGATGCTTAATGTGCTAATGAATTCTCAAATCATGCTTAGAGCTGATTCAGCTTACAGCTGAAACGTACAACAGCAGGAAACAACATTATTGTGCATCAAACATTTTTTGGTACATATTGTAAGCACCCCCCCCCCCCCTTAACCCACACACAGGTCTGCTGTATTTTGATGGGTTTGTCATAAGAAATCCTAAAAATGAAAGTAAACACATTACTCATACTGGCATAAAAAGAGGCAGGTAAAACTGAAAAGCTACATCTCAATTTAATTCGACAGGGAAAAAAACAAGACTAAAAGGGCAAATAACAGCCTAGGAGCTTTAAGTCAAGTTAATGGTGGCAACAAATTGAAACCACCGATAAACACAGTATAGGTGTACAGTATACACTGAGTGTATAAAACATTAGCGACGTCTTCCTAAAAGTTGCACCTCCTTTTGCCTTCAGAACAGGCTCTATTTATCAAGGCACAGACTCAACATGATGTCGAAAGCGTTCCACAGGGATGCAGGCCCATGCTGACTCCAGTGCTTCCCACAGTTGTGTTGAATTGGCTGGTAGTGCATCTGTACTCTGATTGAACACCTGTTCCATTTCATCCCACAGGTGTTCAACTGGATTGAGATCTGGTGACTGGGCAGGCTACTGCATTAAACTGAATTGCCATGTTCGTGGAACCATTTCTGGACAATCTTAGCCTTGTGGGACAGGTCATTATTCCGCTGAAAAAATCAATTTGCAGATGGAATGAAGGGACTAGCAATGAAGTCCAGATATCCTGGGGTATTCAAATGTTGCTCTACTTTTATCAAGGGACCCCACTGAGTGCCATGAAAACACACCCCACACTATCACACCACCACCACCAGCCTGCAATGTTTACACACAACATGACAGATGCATGGACTCGTGTTGTTTTCTCCATACCCTAGTCCCCCCTTCAGCGTGAAACAGCAGGGCTAGGCAATGTTTTTCCAATCCTCCCACGTTCAATATTTTCGTTCTAGCCCACTGCAACCGCAGATTCTTGTTTTTTCGCTAAAAGATCTCTGTAAAGTCACTGGCTGCCACACAGCATTTGTGTCAAGCAGTATTCTTTTATGGACCTTTCAGAACCAATGTTGTACATGACTCTCAGTTGACTAACTGTAGACACTCTCTTGATCTGCACAATTTATGTTGGCCTCCTTTCACCTCTTTCATCAAAGAGCCGTTTTTCCACCTCTTGTCTGCTATTGGCTGGATGTCTTATGGGTAGTGGACCATTCCAGACATACAGGGCTCTTGACTCAAACCAGCGCGCCTGACACCTACTATCATATTTCAAGGCACTTAAATCTTTTTTCTTGCCCATTCTCCCTCACATACACAATCCTTGCCTCAATTGTCTCAAGGCTTACAAATCCTTCTCCTCTCCTTCATCTGCACTGATTGAAGTGGATGTAACAAGGAGAATAAAATTAGGGATCATAGCTTTCACCTGGATTCACCTGGTCTGTCTATTTCAAGGAAAGAGCAGGCGTCCATGACGTTTCTTACACAAAGTGTACATTACAGTCTTTGTACTTTGACCAAAGTCATGATTACAAGAATTTAGGAAGTAATTTTAGGATGGTCATTTTGTTGCAACAATATTTTGAGGAATCTGGCTTTATAAGATCTCCAGAAAAAATCTACAGTAAGTTGCTTTCATCAATCCTTAATTCATCAATGTGGCCAAAGTGAAACAATGTTCATTTGAGCTGTGTAAGGATATAACTGGTAAGATAAAGTTACAAAGCCACCCTATACTGTAAGCTTGCTCAGTGGCACAATGTCCATATCCTACACACCTTTCTGAAAAACTAAACCTTCAATGAATAACAGAGTATGATGTGCAACAAAAAAGAAAAACACCATGTGATGAAAAAAGAAAAGCATATGTTCTGCTTTCCTAATGCATGTGCCTTTTAATGAGAAATTTAACAGATTCTTAAATCCTTATGCAGTACTGCAATGATCTGCAAACTAAAGCATGCTGGAGAGGAAGCACAGAATTACTCTAACCTTGAAGGCTCTGCTGCTACCTGTCCTACAATATGAGAGCTTTGATGTAGTCAAGAATTACCATTCAATCTGCACAGAACAGATTTAAAGATTAGGATTAGGTCCAGAGATTCTTCAATTAATAATGTTTGTGTTAAAGCACCAACTACATAAAATTGCACAAAAAGAACCTTTATACTAGAAGTCTCAATAGCATTCAATAACATGCAAATGAACAGCTTAGGTAAAGTGCATTTAGGAATAGGGGTGTCCAACTGATCAGATAAACTCAGGACAGGTAATGAGATTCAAATATCCACAACATTAAATTTAGGATGCTAAGGGAAATGAATAGAAGAACTCAAGATATATTTTTATGTTTACATGTTGAATAGAAACCAATCATTAGGACTAGAAGCTTATTTACCATTTACTTACACATAGCATACTGTACTTACTATCTGAACTATTGTGTCATGCCGCCTTATCCTCAGGCTACAATAAGCTCCTACTTAGGGAGGACAAGGGAAGGAATTCAGCAATCATAATTTATTGCATGTATGAAGGTCCTTTGCATCCCCTACAACTTTTCATATAGTACAGGTCCCACTTCAGCCACCACTTAAGTACAACATACACCTGAGTAACCGATAATACTTCATTATGCAACAGCAACATTATCACACAGCAGATCAGTGATCAACAGAATTTTAGGTGGGACAGATTGTTCAAATCGAGAAAGGATTCAGACAATGAGACCAGGATTACTTTGTGTGCTTAAATGACCTGTGTAGTAAGGGCCTCAGGTTCAACATTTCCTATAGCACAGCATCCCCAGTCACCACACAGGAGCAGGGATTTGGACGTTCTGATAGCGAAGGAAAAGTGCCAAATACTGGTCCACCAACACCAACTAAAGTAGCCAATTTGTCTGCCTTTTAAATTTCCCACTGAAGCTCTGAGCAGGCCCAGCCTTGCTTAGTTTCTAAGATCGATTGAAATCAGATGACAAGGTAGTAATATGAGTATTGCTGTCTGACGTGGTAGGTTACCATCCTCATCAGTTCTTCAGTAATTACAGTAAATGAGATATATTCACCATACTCAAATGTAGGAGCTGGAAGGTATCAATTGTGTTTTTAACAGTAGAGCTGAAAGTATATTCTACAACATTTTAGACCAAACAAAGTTAGGTATATAAAAATACATCAACAGTGATCTACACTTTATGGACAATGTCAGATCAACAAAACATAACATGTCTAAAGACTTAAATTCTAAACAGAATAATAGCATTTAAGAACAACCAGCCAGGTTACACGAGGTTCTGATAAATAATCTTGATAGATGGTAACCTTTAGCACCAAGAAGTCTAGACCTGGATAAAGTTTACAACAAAATGTATTCCCTTCAGAATATAGGACAAACTAAATAATAGCTCTACAACCAATCAATACCAGTAACCAAAGTAATTAACTAGTTCATGGAAACTACATCCAGTCTCCCCCACCACCACTGTTACCTTGTTTTCTGAAATCAATACCAATCACTTGGTTCTTTTATTAACTACTGTACATCAATGCTACAGTTGTCTGCAGCAGACAAGCACTTAGTGTGAGTGAAAGATCTGTCAAATAGAGAGCATGGTATATCCTTTAACAACTATTAAGAAATGCTCTAACTAAAGAAAATTTTAATGTTAATTACTAATTTCATGAAATTATCAAATCTGATGATTCACAATGATGTTTGTTTTAGTAATCTTTTATTAACCTTGCATTAAAAATAAAATTACTACTAATCTAAATTGTATAGAAACATTTTAAAGGATCTCGTATATACAGTATTAAATGTGTGGTGCAGACATGTATAAAGTGCAAACTTTATCATCACTGTGTGAAGTCACATGTACATATCTTCATACCCCATTCCTCTGATGTTCACCGTATGAAATATATTATATGCCACTGCATTAGAGACTAACACAAAAGTTTCTTTTTCTGCCTATATGACTGATTCAGCACCAGCGAGATTGGGGACTTTAAAAGTTTTTAAAAAAATCTGAGCTAAAAAACTGTGTAGAAAATATTTAGCAAATAATTAGTGATGAGTGTTTCACCATGATAGAAAATGTTTTATAGAAATCAAAGATGACATCTATCAAAGTCACAAGATAAAACTTGGGATTATTCAAATTCAGTAAGCACTAATAGTACCGTATATTACAAGCAGAAGAAAAACAGATGTTTCTGGGTGATGATTTCCTGTATTTATGGTTACATATTTTTAACTGTAGCTCCTCTCTCCATTACCACCACCGCTGCTTTCCTATCAACATCCTATACAAACCACGCATTACACAAAGCCATAGGGACAAGAAGCAGGGAACCAAATTACAAACTTGTTCTCAGTTTCTCAGTGGTTAGGGCTCCGGACACAGAAGTACCCATACAAGGTTATTAGATCTAAACCAAGTTAGGAAACTGCTCTCTTATAAAATAGTAACTTTTTTTTTCTAAAGCACCTTTTAAAACCCACAGATGCATTAAATAGTTATGAAGAAGAAATAAATAAAAAAAATCAATACCTTTACGCTTAAACCAGGTATTTCACTCAGATTGTGCCAGTAGTATGCTCACGTGTAACAAAATGGCATAAAACGTCAGGAAACCATAAAATTGTATAGCGATAAACTCCTACACAGTGCCACTTGGGCAAAAACATGCTTCACAACAAAGGTTAGGGAGCAAGAAAAAGAATGAGTCATTATATCCAAATAACCTTTAATAAAATTGTATTTAAAAAAAACACTTTAACTTATTATGTAAGAGATGTTGTACAATAGATAAGTATGAGAGGTTACTCATACCAGTTTGTAGCCTAAAAAATACAAAATAGTCATAAAAGTAGGCACTGTAGTACTCAAGAGAGGGACAGATCTCCAATTGTGACACTAGTTTGATGACTGGCTATTAGGTACCTCTTTCTTATCTTTGTATCATTTGAAAGTTTCTTGCATAAACTGTATGCCTAAAAAGACCATCTTTGATGTATGCTAAGAAATGACCAAA
This sequence comes from Lepisosteus oculatus, assembly GCF_040954835.1. Taxonomy (NCBI): domain Eukaryota; kingdom Metazoa; phylum Chordata; class Actinopteri; order Semionotiformes; family Lepisosteidae; genus Lepisosteus; species Lepisosteus oculatus. The sequence continues at coordinate 31,613,279 of NC_090701.1, forward strand.
AATCTTTGTTTTTAGATCTGTTCTCTTTATATTTGGTATAATGTTCTACAAGAGATGCAGTATCACCTTTATTATGGGTAATAGCTCATTCAAATCAAGTCAACATTAATCACATGCAGAAAATTCAAACACCTTGGCTCTCCATTCCAGGCCATTACAATTTAATCCAATTCCCCTACATTTTCAATTATCTAGTCTACCAGTGGACGTTATAAATAGACACATGGTAGATGATGTTCAATAGCACTTTAGAGTTGAAGGGAACTGTGGAGAGCAGTTTGTGAATTACTATTTGGACCAAATATTGAACAAAACAACACTACTATGACAGTGTCACTGATTTCCAGAGGATTGCCATTGTTATTTCAGACGACATGGAACATGATGGTGGCCATTCAAAGAATGCTCCTTACAGTAGGTGTCATCTGTGTGAAGTGGTATATTTGCAACCCAATGCATTATCTTTTATACCTCAAACGATGCAGCATCACATTATAAAAAAAACAACACAATTTTGTCAGGATTTGGTTGTGAGTGCCACTTCTTTATCGCATTCCATGGAGAAAAAAAAAACTTGTGATGGTAATAACTTAACTGCACCCAAACATGTATTCTGTAATCTTGCAATTAGAGAAAACCAGATCAGTCACCAGATCTTCATTCATATATATATAATAAACAACACAAGAGCGGAAAGAAATGTGATAAGCTAAAACACAGATTCAAACATATACTTGTAACTTTTCAGAGCCTTGGAATATGTCCCCATATCAAATACCAAGCTACAGGTGAAGGCTTATTGAAATAGCTCAGATTATAGCTTTGCCTGGGTGGCCATGTTCATCCAACAAGGCCAACTCTTGATGGCAACAGGGCCTTTATTATAATGGAATATGATTGGACATACTGTAGCAACTTGTATTGAGAAAAACCTCCAGCATACAGCCAACATCTCAAGTGATATTAAGGTTGAATTTTGCCTTCTATCTTTCTTCAAAAGAACAAAGGTATAAGCTGAATTTAATTATACGGGATACAATATACAGTGTGGTCAAAATATTAATGAATATACACTGCACCCATTGAGCTAGCTCATATCCCCTTAAGAAACATTTTAGTGTAGATAAAATTAGACTGGTTATTTTATAAGCCTGAATCATAGGTTCCAGCGAGATGTTACTACATCCACTCTGCATTATCCACTTCTGCATTATCATCAGTTTAAGATTGTAATATTTTAAGATTTACAATCTTTAAGATTTTAACATTTTAACAATTGTCTATTGTTTTACAAAATCAGTACACGAAAATCTTACAGGTTTATTTTGTTTTTAAAAATGACTATGCTTTTTTGTCAGGAATTGATAAAACCTAAAAGGTTCAGGGGTTATCTAAAATAATACACCAAAGCCATTAGCAAGACCAGAAAATACAGGAATCTGGCCTAATGTTGGATAGTAATGGTCAAAAAGACAAGTAGCTACTACAGTAACTGTAAAGTCCATTTGAGCAATTTATCCTTTCACAGTAATGCAAGTTGTCTGATGTTATCACAGGTGCAAAGCATCCAAGATGGCATATGGACTGCTGAATTGAAACTGCATTGAAACCCAGAAAAAAAACATACAATATTCTTGTTAACTGAAGAATTGGAATTGCAAGGAATGAACAAACAAAAAAAACGTTTTTCCCTAAAGCCAAAAGGCATAAGGAAGGTTAACCCATGTTAGAAATTAACATTGTTAAATGTTTCTATATCTCAGCTGTCTGTATAACCAGAGTCTTAACTTATCGTGTAAAAAGAAGCTGCAGGCCTGGTAATGTGCATCACGGAAGATTTGAGTATTTTCAGGGCAAGTAAAGTTGTGCTATCATGAACAGGAATGCACAAAGCTACAAATTTGTGAAAAAGAAAACCTACATGTAAATACTCAGAAGGTAAAATGTTTTTGCATTGTAAATTTTAATATGAATATATGCAGGCAGCCGTTATCATCCTGCAACTCACAACTGGCAACCCACTGCTGCTAAGCAGGTGTGAGCCTGGTCAGTACCTGGATGGGAGACCTCCTGGGAAAAACTAAGTCGTGTTAGGGGGGTCAGTAAGGGGCACTTAGCCTGCGGTCTGTGGGGCTCCTAATGCCCCAGTATAGTGATGGGGACACTATAAAAAAAGGCACCGTCCTTCGGGTAGAACTTAAAACCGAAATCCTGACTCTCCGTGGTCATTAAAGAGCCCAGGGCACCTCTTGAAATGTGTGGGGGTGTTACCCTGTCATCCTGGCCAAAGTTCCCATTTGCCTTTACCAATCATGGCTTCCTAATAATCCCCATCTATAAATTGGCTTCATCACTCTGTTCTCCTGTCAACTGATAGCTGGTGTGTGGTGAGTGTACCGCCGGATCATCCAGGTGGATGCTGCACATTTTGGTGGTGGAGGGGAGTCCCCATTACCTGAAGCGCTTTAAGTGGAGTGTTTAGAAAATCCCTATAGTGTTAGAAATAAATATTATTTTAAATAAATTCTAACTGGAACATGTAAATCAAGGACTGTAAATAAAATGCAAGTAAGATACCATGCAAAATTAACAGTAACATTTCATTTGTTTTCTATGCACACTGTCTAAAGTAGAAAATTGCAATGTTGAAGAACTAGTGCGGTAGATTTCCTTTGTACAGTAGGTGTGATATCTGTGCTGCCGTACTGACAGCTGGGGGAGCTGTGGGGGTGTATTGTGGGAGAGCACTGAATAATTTAAGAGAAAAATAATCAAAGCTTAAAATTACAAATGGGAGTTTGAGATAGACATCCCGTTTACACTGCCACTAGCTCGTCCTACGCCTGCAGCACAGACACCAACTTCAATTGCCAACGGTGACTATACAGGAGGCTGACAAATCTTTTTGTCATCAAGACACAAAGGAAAGGTCAAGACGCTCTCCCTGATGGCCTAGGTAAGAGAAGGAGGATGGATCCTAGAGACTCAAGGGATTAAAACTGAATACAGGTCATCCATCAGTTTACGCCATCTTCTGTCATAAAGTCCCTGGCAGAGCTGATATTTGGAAAATATGATTTGGTATCTGTCTGTTCTGTAATATCCCAAGAAAGCTTAGTCTGTGGGATATAGTTTTATTTGGCTTTGTTTCAAAACAAAAGATTTTATATACAAAACGAGAAGGTCCTGAACCCCTGAGTAAATGTGCTAGTAAGAAAAGTTATAGCAATCTGTTGCCTGTCAAATCATTACAGTGGGATTTAACCATGTACACTGTACAAAAGATTGTCAGCTCACATTCTGATCAAACTCCTGTTTGTTTGTTTTTTGAGGCCATAGGAAATGAAAATATAAAAACACCTCCATGAAGGAATAGCAATTCCGGTTTTCTATTTTTAATTCTGTTATTAATTCATAATTATTGAAAGTTACATTAAGTATATTTGTAGATATGAGGTTCTGTAGCATGGGCCAGAACATTCTCCTTTATACAGAATAACTATCATTTAGTACAGCTAAGATTCACTATCTGATCAAATCAGAAAACTTTTAATTGACTGCTAACCTTTCTGAAATGCTATCAGCAAGCGTTCGATTTCCTGGGTCCAGGAAGAGTGGGTTTAATGGAGCCCATTTTTTATCACTTATTCTCCAGAGCTGGCAGTCATGTGACTTAATTCACTGCACCTGATTAGATAAGTTGTCACCTGGAGCAGGGCTGCCATCTAAACTGATGGATCTAGTACCCAGGTGATTGCTTAAGCGCTGACAGTAGGTTGCTAGGGGTGGTACACATGGCAACCTACACGGGATATGGGGTCACAAAGGATAAAACTTTTCAGGAGATTGCTTTGTGTAACAAGGTCCTTAAGAATAAAGAAAATCAGGTACTGTCAAAGAACAAAATAACAATGCAACTGTCATAGACACTACGCAAAACCCTATGGATATAGAAATATGGCTCACCCTATACAAGCAACTCAGCGTGTTTCAACAGCCTGAAGGTATATGAGATCTTTATTTAGTAAACAATTAAGTTCCATAAAGTTATTTTAATACTTTAACCCCTCCATTAATTTGGGGAATTGAATTATGAAGCATCTGCTCCTTTTCAGCAGCAGAGGGATTCGATAGCATTCACGCACAGTACAGCAACAATTTCCTCAGATCCCCCAGCACTTAAAACAGACAGCAGGCCTGCCAATTCAAACTGGTCTTCATACAAAAGTAAAGTTTTTCCCACTGCACAAACTCAAACATTTCACACCAAATCTGTAAAGCTGATTTCAAAGTTGAAAGACAATTTACATGCTTGTATTATACTGTATTAATGAAAAACAATTAACATGCTTGTATTATACTGTATTAATGAAAAACAATTAACTGAACTGACTTTTTCGCCATACTGACAGGAATTTGAATATTATTGGAAAAGTATTGTGGTGAGTGAAATCTGTGTGGCACTGCAATCAGATGGTAAAACACAAAGGTATCAAAATTGAAGAAACCAAAAAAATGCCAAATTAAGACCAGAAGATCGAAGAATCGTGTCATTACTCCAAAGATATGGAAGTCATAATTCTAAGGAAGTGTGCAGCCTCACTTTTATCAATCCTGAAAGCTACATTATTGTACCATACAATATTTCACTGATACTTCATTACTCAGTTAAGATAAACCAGGAGTATTAAGGGATCTTGTTATCAAATATCTTATGACAGACATAATGTATAAATTAGTCATAATGATGCTGATAAACTTTTAAATCATTAACAGTTGTCAAATTTAAATTAGAATAATAACACTGACTAAGATGGTTGGTGAACACCAGTCCCAGTACGTCACTGAAGGGTTATAAAATGATAATGGATGTTTGCTGTATTTTAAAAAAATGTCGAATTTAGTATAAATTAAATAAATGAGTTAATTCGATGAACTTATTCCATCATTCCTATAAGAATTGAGGGTACCGGCTTCAACAGAGCTGTGTAGCTTGTTCTATGCCCTACAACTCACCTGGTAAAGAAGAGCTTCCTGTTCATGGTTTTAAGTGTATTTCCACATTGTCAACTTGTTTCCTGTGGTTCATGTATTAATATTGATTCTGAAGAGGTAAACTGGGTTGACTGTATCAAAGCCTTTGAGAATTTTGAATACTTGCAATTGGTCCCCTAATAAACTTCTCTACTCAAGATGAGAAAAGGTCCAGTTCCTTGAGCTTGTTAGTGTTGGACATGGTCTTAAGCCCCAAAACACACCTGGCTGCTTTTCTTTGGACTCAGAGCGGCAATATCTTTTCTCTAACTAGAAGATGTAATAATGTTTTAATAAACACCCAAGTCATTCCTAAGGAGTATCTCTATTTTTCTGTACAAGAGGCTGATAACCTCTAAAGTTATCTATTTTGTATTTATAATTTGTTTTTTCAACCTGAATATAAAACCCTGCATTTGCCGACATTAAATGTCATCTTGCCAGTTTATTTGCTGCTTCTTTTAGTTTTGCCTTAATCTTTTTGAATAACACTTGCTGTTTCTACCAATGGTTGATAACCCACCTAATTTGGCATCATCTTACTTCAGGATCTATCGGACCTTTCTTCAAAATAAATGACCTTCTAATAATTTCTACAACTTTCCATATAGTGTAATAAAAACCATTTAACAACTAGTGTAGAAAATAGACTATGTATGTTATAGAGGTCAGATATGTTGATCTATAACTTCTTGTTTCAGTTTTGTCACCTGTTTGGCTCACTCAGTCTTCACAAAATATGACCTCAATACAAGTATTGAATCTTGTACTGTAGGTGCTCTGACAAACTAGGTAAGAAGGCAGTCATGAACCATGTCAACCATTTTTCTGGAGACATCAAATTATGAACATATTTCTTATATTTGGTGGTCAATTACATACCCGTAATACAGTACATTATGCTGTATATGGGGATTATTACCCATAATACATCATTCAGAATGTTTAATTAATCTGTCCCATAAAGATTCAAAGACTCTTGATTCCTTTAGGTTTAGCTCCTGAGCCTGAATAGTCTTTTTGATATACAGACACCTTTTATATATGCAGGAGGTGGACAAAATAACAGAAACAGCACATGAAAAAGGAGTTTAACTTTGAAGTAACTAAATCACAATTTAGTTGTGATTTAGCTGCAGAGGTGAGTCATATTAGGTTGACTGCCAATTAGCAGTATGTGTCAGCTATAAAAGTGGTCTGACAATTAGCACTTTGATATGCGAGTTTTAAAAGCAACATGAGGCAACTAACAGAGTTCCAAAGAGGCCCAATAGTCGGTGCCCGAACTGCAGGTGCATTGGTCACAAAAACTGCAAAATTATGTGTCAAGGGGAACAGTCCCAAAAATAATGACAGCATATGCCAAACATGGACAAACTGCATCAGCAAAGAGAAACAAAGGTCGCAAGACGAAGCTCACCAACAGGAACAGACGGACACTACACGGGATAATTCCTAAATGGCACAAAAGTACAGCCTCAAACATTACGACAGAATTGAATCAGCACCTCTGTGTCCCAGTCTCAACAAAAGCTGTAGGTTGTGAGCTTCACAAAGCTGGGATTTATGGCAGGGCTGCCATTCGTAAACCGCTAGTATCCAAGGCCAACGCACTGGGGGGGGGGATCTGTAATGGTATGGGCAGCCATCTAGTGGGAGTCATTAGGTCTGATGATTGCTCTGCATGGTCGTATGGTCGTATGATGAGGCCATTTTAAAGGACTAGGTGCATCCTATGGTGCAAACATTGCTCCCTCATGATGTTCCCATATTCCAGGACGATAATGTCCCCACCACTAATCAAATTCAAGAGTGGTTTCATGAACACAACAGGATGAAGTCAAATGCCTTCCATGGCCTCCCCAATCATCAAGATCTAAACATCATTGAACCTTTATGGGAAGTTCTGGAGCACAGAGTGTGAAGTAGATTTCCACCTCCTTCATTCCTCGAAGAACTGGAGTCTTTTATTCTTGAAGAATGGTGCAATATCCCACTACACACAATTCAGGACTTGTACCACAGGATTCCAAGAAGGACTGAAGTTGTTCTGAAGGCAAAGGGTGGCCCTACTACTTATTAGGTCCTTAAAATTAATATATTGTAAGGGTGTTTCTGTTATTTTGTCCACCCCCCCCACATACATCTGCAGAAAAGTGTTTTCACTAATGTTATATTTATTAGTTGTCATTCCAAGAATCTTTGACAAGTTCTTTCCAATAGTGTTGCTAAATACTTTTAAAAAATCTTTACAAACACAACCACCTAACATTTAATGTAGACTTGGATTACAGAAAGACAAAACTTTTTTTTCATGCTACTGCTTTCATTTTATCGGCATAAATGAATTAATGTGAAATAAGAAAAATAACTTTTTTTTTAACTTAACAGCAACGATATATCTGAAGAAATGGACAGATTGGCCTCATTTGAGGAATTGAAATAGATCTGGTTTTCAAATTTGAGAACCCAAAACAGCATGCCATTGAAGGCATCCTAATATAATGGAAGAAAAAGCTTTCATTAAAAAAAGGTCTTTCCTTTATATTCATCTGAAAAAATCTGACACAATCATGCAACTGTACCCAGGAGGCTTCGGCTTTCTACATAGAAAGCCACCACCAACATAACATTGGCTACATATGGTCATTATAACCATCTACTTACACTAAAGTCCATGGCATAATCCTCAATAACAACAGGATAAAGTAATGCCTGCAACATACAAAAAATCATAAAGACGAGTGAGGGAGCAAGGCAATTGTGAAAATGTCACCCCAAAATGAATGAATACATATGAGATTTCCATTCACAATGCAAGTTCTACAGAGCTAAAAATAACTGCTTTCTCAAGCCTGTCAAAGTAACAACTCATATATCATGTCAAATTAGGCAAATCAAAGCATCAGAGGACACAGGCTCGTCACTGTACTGTAGATATATGGTATGGCACAGCTACTAAATATAAAATGAGGATGTACACCACTTCAGCAAACTGAATCCACAGATCTGTACACTAGGTCTGTGCTGGAAGGGATGTGAATCAGTGCAGGAGTGAGGAAAGGCGAATGTAAATGTTGGGGATTATCACCGCCTCAACACTGTAATGGATCTCATAAGATCTTAATGTAATTCTTCCTCGAGCGTGAAAGTAAAGCAGATGTTAGAGGAATGAAGGAACAAGTACTAGTGACTGTTCAGGATATAGCACTCTTAAGACGTTATTACCAAAGCATTAAGCATTTGTATGCATTAGTATTTTAAAGGGGCTCTCGTGTTATTCAAACAAATGGCTATCTACCACATTAACACTTCTAATGAATGGCTCAATGTAATGTGGTCTTCTATATAATAGCACAATTTCCATACCAGTAGGTTAACATACAACAATATTGATGCTCAGTGACCCAGTGTGCCATAAAGAATGTACAGTGAAAGGTGATGTATACTCTTCTTCACTCAGCACATCAAGATGACTGAATAGAGGCCTCCTTATCCTGATAGTAATGTCATTTTCTATTCATCTAAGAGGTCTTTCTCTTTGTTTTATTCACTGAAGTATATTTAATTAGGCACAATTTATCATTTTGGTCCAGTTCCTTATCCCACTCATTCTAGAAAAGGGTGTTGATGGGAGGCTATAGAATCTCTTTGCACAATGACCTTTTCAATTGGAATTTGCTCTTAACATACTGGAGATTACAAATAGTACACACTGCCTTGTTTAATAACATCCCTTGCTGTACTTGAGCTTTCGGAAAAAAACTGTGGTTTCAATAACACATCCTGTATGGCTACAAATTAACAATCCATCTGAAATTAAGCAATAATGATAAGTGGATCTGTAGCTTAGTTTTAAAACAATATACTGTTTCTGCCAACACTACATGGCCTCCACGGGGTTATGCATCTTATACAACTGAACACTAGAACAGCAATTCAAAACATACTGTACCTCAAAGTCTTAAACAATTGCAGCCTTGTTAAGAGATTACACTATGGTTTAGGGCAAATGAATTCTTACTTGAATTAAGTTTTATTACAGAAAAAATACTACATTTCTACCTTCTACTAGCTCCTTGTCACTGTTGTAACAAAAAATAACACCAAAATTAATTTTTAAAAAATGATAGTGGTAATGGAAAAGAAAAATCAGCAATTCTCAGGATATATGGCCTTGTAAATGAAATACTCACCTCAATAGAAATATGCTAAAAATACACCAAAATTATATTAGTATAATGTTCCACTGGGGTGCTAAGTCTTGCAAGTCTCTTTTATGATCTAGATGTCAAGTCCCCTGGCTTTCCAAACTCCTGCTCTTAATATGAGATTCAGTTATGTTCCCTATTTATTCAAATTTTGTGCAATTCAGGACATAACAGTCTTCCTTTGTAAAAGAGCTGATTATAGTGACTTAATCTCAAGAGCACATCAAGCTATTTCCTTTCAATTTACAAAGAACCAGCACTCTACGGCAATCCTGCAGGTGAAACCCAGTGATCTTTGTGTAAGGAAAGTACAGTAGCACCTTCTAATCTCAGGCAAGAATTAATTTCCATCATGTGTGCACAGTGCTTTTTATAAGACTATAGCAACCACTTCAGTTTATTTTGAAAGCATTAAAACCCCAAAAGTCTTTGTTATGGCATGGTTTAGAAATCAATGTCTTAGTTTTTTAACTGTAAGCATATCTGGTTATTCTAAGTGACCTCATTGCTCTAAAAGTCAATTTTGTAATTGCTGAGGTCATCAGATTTTAGGACATTAAGATCCCCTGTGCTGGTGTGAATACTGACCCCTGACCCCATCAAACCAGAATCAGAGGACACAATGACAGTAAAGTACATTTACAGTAAAACTGATATCTAGAGGCACTTTTTTTTGCAGAGGGTTAGGGATTCTGGAACAAGCTACCTAGTCATGTTTCTGATGCCAATACACTGACTTTCTTCAAGAATCAGCTAGAATAAAATGATTTAATCATTTCGCCAAAAAGCCTTCTATCTCTTCCAGTATCATATTAAAATGGTTCTATTGAGTATTTTACCTCATGTTTTGAATACTACTTTTTTGTTCAGTAACTAATTCTCTATCCACACAAACCGGTTAAAATGAGAAATACATTGAAACCACCACTGAATTTCAGTTACAGTGTACGTACAGTAATCTTTCATGGAAACTCAGGTATTAAAATATCTTTACACCTTTCCATTTAATTAATTAATTAAAATTAATTAATTAATTGCTTAGTTTCAGGAACAACAAGACTTATCTAACCTGAAAATAGTTTAACTCCAAGAGAAAAATCAGGATATCGCTTACTTTCTTAGGGCCATTAAAGCCATTCAAATTGGGGGAAAAAATGACTGAATGATTGTAATGCTTTTTAGATAAAAACTGTTTTTCATTGCAAACATAACTTCATTTCAAAGAATTAAAATAATCTTTGAAAGGTAGCACAACATTCCAAAAGTTGAATTTTTAGGATGACAAACAGCAAAAGGGTCTAGTTTAACAGCTTTTTTAGGTATAAAATATCTGAAATGTTGCAATGAAAGACAACCTTTCAGTTAATGAAAGCAAAACTAATTGAATGGAGATAAGATTCTGTAACCAAAGTAAAAATAATTCAAATTTGCTTAGATGACTAACACTGCACATAAAAATGTAATCCATAAGAGCAAAAGATTGATAAACTATATCTGACAGTTGTATAACTTGTGTGAGACAGACCTTGAGTGAATGTTCAGCATTCTACATTCAACACGCATGTTAACACTAATTACATAAGCTGTCTCAACCATAATTTTCTTACATGTATTATAAAACTCAATGCTTCATGGAGTCTCATAAAACATTTTAGACCAACTCGTTGGATTGTATTTTCATATATTATTTGAATGCAGGAATTGTTCAGCACTTTTAAAACTAAGGTAATCAAAAACATTTCAGATCTGCATTTTTCCATTCTGTTTCATACATGTTTTTTAAAACAAGTTAGTACTTTGCCCCTGAGAAGCTAATAGAAATTTGTGACTTGTTAAAAAATGTCAAAAATTGGGAGGTTATTTTGTTTTCCATTTGGATAAGCTGCAATTTTAAATGATCATATAACATATATACATTTTTAAAAAACTGTTACCTACTGATTGGCACGTCGACTTGTCTTAATATCCCTGATTTTATCATAAAGTTCCATTCTGTAGTTCAATTTTAAGCATGAATAGTTCTGTAAAGCCCTCCATGTAAAACATCCTCTTGCATCTTGCCTAAGATGAAACATTTCTTATGGCCAATGTACATCATTTTCACTGATGAATAAATTACATTTTCTATGCAGCATTAAAGGTGCCCAATATAATCATAGATGACCTGCACTGATATTTGTTCTTGAATTCTGAGAAAACTTTGTTTTATTATTAAGAAGAATAATCTTACAATTATTCAGTCTTCCTGAAAAGCCAACCATAAAAAATCATACCAGCCACTGATGTTACACAGCATCTGAAGTAGTAGTTCTTTACTTTATAGCAAACTCAACTGCACACGTTCTGTAAAAGATGATATCATATGGAACCTCAATCCTCAATACTGGGAATACTGGAAATCATTGCTGTCCCATGCTGCGACCATGCTTGTGTTTTGCACAGAAGACTAAGACTTTCATGTTGTTAATTACATTATTTTGTATAATGCCATCTATACTGCAAATCTGCATGAAAAAAATAACATATTGCTTTTGAGAAACAACCAACAATATCACTTGTATAGCCATTAAAGCTCACTTTCTCAAACAGCATTATATCAGTGTCCCTTTTTCTACATTCTCATATATATGTTATATGGTAAAGCTTACTGAATTAGATTTTTTGAACATTTTACTTTACAGGCATTCTAACATTAAATTGAATTAAATTGTCTAGGTTAGGTCACATTGCCAATGAATAGATAGTACATTTATTGTCCACTCCTTTATTAAAGCTATGTTTAACAATACTGAAAACCACTCTGGAGCCAATATACGTCTCTGAATTATGTCTCTTATTTAATAGACATACAGTACACCACCATCTAATACAGTGTCTGTCTAGTATGACTGTGGAAATTAGTGTATATGGGGGGAAAAAAACTCATTCACAATACAGGGTTGCAACTTCTGTTCATTATGAGTATGATTTATTCCGACAGTCCACAGACTGCTGTTGTAAGTTCTCAATGAATAAACTGATACTCACTTGACTGTTCTGATGAAGGAAAGACTTGCTTGGATCAGGGAGACTTTCATGAATTATACTGTTCATAATAATGGAAGCACTGGAATGCACTTAAATGTGACGGACATATATTTCACCATTAGGAACTCCTTGTGGTCAGCTCACACCCCATTTATTACCCCATGCCAGTAGTGGGTGTCATCAATCATTGTAACACCTCTTCCATAAACTAGAAGGCAAGAGGGTTCTTCCAGCTCGCAGAAAGCATTCTGAAAAGGAAAGCAACACCTCCAAATTGGTCTTTCTCACAAAAAGCACAGCCATGTGCTGCCAGAAAGGAGACAGGGCAACAAAACCTTTCTGACCTGTAGTATACATAGGACAAGAAAAATGCTGGCAAAGCTGAAATTGTTTGATCTGTTGAGTTTATATCCTTCACTGAACTCAAACCAGAAGTGTTCTGGACCACAGCAGTATGGCAATAAAGTTTCAAAGCACATTATGAATGGAAAAAAACAGAAATTAAACAAAAGAGCCTACTGTGTTGCTGGCTTCTGCACATCTACAGCACAAACGCTATCTTCTGATTCCACTGTATTACTTAATAAATAATACCAAAAAAAGCAAAAGGCAAATCTAAAAAAACTGTCAGTTAAATTTATCATTACTAAAAAAGACCAAGCTGGCACTGCTACATGTCAAATTATTTTGGAAAAATCATCTGACATCCAGCATATCATTTAAACTCAACCAGACAAATAACATTTTTGTATTTTGTTATTACTCTTAGTGTGTTTTTAAAAAGGAAGAAGAAACAGTGACCACTATAGAGAAGTGCAGTATCAACGTGTTCCACAAAAGTTCACCTCTCATTGTAACTTAACAGATTTGACCTGAATACCCCCTACTATACAGTCAATAGCTCCTTTTTTCCCCGACCACATGCTACAGTATGTGCACATTGGGTCATAATGAGTGATACCAGTGATCTATGTGCCCCCAACTGCAAACACTAACCAGTCAGAAGTGAAGAAGTGAGATCTTTTCCTTACATCCCAAACTCTTGTACCTGCCTTTTGACTATAGGATGTGCCAGGGTTCTATTCATGTGTCGGAGTGCACGCATGCCCATTTCTTGATTATGAGATTAATGTAGCCATATAACAGCTGAATACATTTGCCTACATTCTAATCTAAGTACACAAAATGGCATTTTCTTTGTCATTCCTCTAAATTAATGCATGATTGCTAATGTTTCATATCTTAGCTACAGTAAATGGGGACCATTATTAATATACTGTAGCATTTAACTTCTTCCAATAAGAATGACAGATTCACATTGGAAGTTAAGGTTTTTTTATTCACCCCTACATTTGACACATACTTTATTTTTTAAAGACAAATAATGCTCTTTGCACTTCAGACTCCTAAAGAATTAAATACACTTTAATTCTTGTCTAACTCATTTACTTAATGTCTAAAGAATTATAATCGGTTGATTACACTAATAAGCAGAACCACAATGGGGAAAAAAATCTGAAATATTACCACATGGAGCAAATAAACTCAGCCACTCTATTACCATGTCAGAAGTTTGATTCTATAATGTGGTAATCGTTTCCTGTTTCCTTCACAATATCATGCCTAAGATAAATGAAAGGACAAGGCAAAAGTGTTCATTCCCCCAGGTGAAACACATTACATGCCTGTAGAGAATCCAGACACTCACTACTCTGCATGTTCTTAAAAAACCAACTTTAAAATAGGAATGCAGACACACAAAGAATTAGACCACTTTTTACATGCATTTGAAGACCTCTAATTCTGAAGTAAAAAAAAACTTTGGATCTGAGTCTCAAGTCATAAACATTTAAAGCCTGTAATTGTCCCCAGGATGACTAATCTTGTGTGAACCTTTACTGTATATTACAAGGACAGGAGAATGATTCAGTGTCTCACATTTACAACCCAGCATACCTCTGTGGCATTATAGAGGATTTTCATAGAACATGAAGAAAAGGGAGCTTTGAACTACTCACTTTCATTACTATTTTTTTTTCTGCTTTAAATTTCAAAATGCTGGTCTCTGAACGGATCAAGACAATGAATTGTGGTATTAGTCTTTCATAACATGTTAACATTTAATGTATAGCAGAACAAACGTCCATTCTAAGCACTTGTTTTTCTTCTCGGCGTACATCTGCGCCTGTGGCTGGAAGGTTGCCGGTTCGTATCCCACGGCCGGCAAAGGAATCCTACTCCCTTTGGCCCCTGAGCAAGGCCCTTAACCCCAACTGCTCCAGGGGCGCCGTATAAATGGCTGACCCTGCGCTCTGACCCCAAGCTTCTCTCCGTTGGTGTGTCTCATGGAGAGCAAGTTGGGGTATATCAAAAGACAAATTCCTAAGACAAGAAATTGTATAAGGCCAACTAAGTGATCTCTCTCTCCCATATGTAGGTCAAAGCTTCAGTGACCCCAAAAGAGTAAAAGGGAAAAAAACTTTGCAGGTCCAAGAAAAATACTGAAGAGGAAAGTCAGCTCAGTGCTCACTCAGAACTTTTTTTTGGAACCAAACCTGCATATCTGCACTAAAAATCACATGGAGGCTCAGCTAACACAAAGTATGAATGTTTTTATGTTAATATAATAATTCCTTCTACCTTTATAGTGCTTCTTCTCATCCAATGGGATACCAAAGCACTTTACATTTAGAATGAGATTCCTAGGCACAATGGCAAAGATGTCTTTTGTAGAGATTATACAGTAACAGGTAATGAAAATGGAAAGCAATGTCTGGTACTTTTTCATTCTACATTCATACAGTACGTGTACTCAATTTTGAGGTGAGATGGATCAATCAGGAAGATAATGTGAAAGCTACACAATTCATACATAAAATTCTATGAGCATACCTGAAGAGTAATGCTTAGGTCTCTAAACTTATGCTGTAGCTGGAGGTCTGTGGATTAAAATTTCTGAAGGGATATTGCTGCTGGTCATCTAGCACATGGTACTTCACTCAGATTGCATGAGTCCAGTATTATGCTGTGTAAATGGAAGACAGTTTAGACAAAAGTGTAAACCAAATTAAGATTAACTGAATTTTCACACAAACATTTTAAAAAAGTTATGCATTCATCAGAGCTGGTATGAAGGTCTCCTTTTCTCCACAGTTTACACATTTCGTCCATTATGATCAATTTTTTGTTAAACTGTAAAACCTCAAGACCCTAAAGAGATGCCAATTAATGTACCGTCAGAGTGCTGCTGTATGCGTACTTGGATGAGCTTCTGACATTGAAGGAAAGCTTATTAGCATTCTTTGGTAATTGTCTCAAGCAAACTAAGTTTAATTATGAATGCAAATGCACTTTGTGCAAGACTGGGCAACATCTTAAATTGGCCTTGTAGAATTAGATTAATCTAAATGAAGCAATACATTAGCCAGAAATTCCTAATCTATAACACACTGAAGAAATGTAAACTCAGACACCATCAGTTTAAAGAGCAGAGATTACATTTCTGATTGATCCCTTCAGTGCTGAAGAGATGTTTGATTTTCAATTTTGTCACAGCTGTCACTTCAACTGTAATTAGTTAATTTTGGACAGATAACAGTTGCAAGTCTGTCCTAAAAGATGAAACCTTCCATTTTGCAAGCAACAATTGGCAAAAGTCATGCTGCATAACAAATTCGTTTTTTTCCCTGTAAAATACGTAAAAATATTCTACTGAAAAACTAACAAAAAACATTTATCTCTGAGTGCATAATTATCATTGTAATAATGCTGTTAATGCTAATTAATGCTGAGGCATCTTTACTAAAAGTCATGCACATCATATAAAACCGCTTAGATCTGTGTTTAAAAATTTGTAGTTTCTAGTATTAAAAGAAAAGCTCCACTCAACCTTGACAAACAACTAAGGGGAGAAATTGAACAGCGTATGCCCAAACACAGGATGGGATTCAAGAAAAATGTTTTTGGTCAAAGCTACACTTGGGAGTAGATGATTATAATCACTTTTTACATTGTTCATGAAACTACTGCCACTTTTTCATCCCAATTATAAAGCACAATAGATCGCAACCTGACACGGGCAGAAGCGAAAAATGTTTTAAAAGTGAATTTGACCTGCTGCCTGGTAATACTCTATATATCATGAAGAATACATTTATCATGTCACTTTGTGTCCTTTTTGCGATAGGAAATTAATGAATGTCCTTCGTTTAAGATGGCACTCATAAGCGATAGTAACAGCATCAGAAATCTATAATAAGATTTGAATTCAGATTTCACCTTGGACTTCAGGGAATGGCACTTTGGTCTTGATGGTTTCCTTAAAGTGGGATAAGTGCACAACCAATATAATATTAAATAAATAAGCACAAAAACTGGAGTGAATTTATCTCGCAATGAAAAAAAAAACTTAATTTAAACTTAAACTTAATTAAAATCTAAAATCGCATTCAACGTGTGAGGCACAGAATAAACTCTGGGAACAACCTCGCATAAAATTCATCAGATGATAAAGAAACTTAAATCCATTCCTGGTCCTGAAGGTGTTGTGAGTCTGAAGGTTTTCAAGGTCTCTTTAAAGCATAGCAGCTGAAGAGCTGGCAGAAGCTGTTGAATTGGACTAGTTAAGCTAATAACCTGCTGTTTTATCTTATGAGCATATCTGGAATGAAAACCAGTGGACACTGGACATACTGTATACAGGTGTTTTCATTGCTTTCCAAAAGGTGGAGGAAGATGTTTTTTAATGCAAAAGTAGTAATTCTGACTACACTTCACACTTAAGTGACACATCTGAAAAGTTCTAAGTTCTAAGTTCAGCAACCTTTGGAGGAAGTAGGAACAATGTTGTGTTGATGACCATAATGATTCCAGAAATATTTTTAGGTTATGCTGTAAGAAACAATGCTAAAGTATTTTTTAGAAATGCATTCACTGGACACAGCAACTCCTAAATGTTTGAAAGTAAAGAAAGGCATGCAGTTTAGTTTTGTGAACACATTATTAACTTTCAGAAACAAAAAAAACTAAATATTCCCCACCCCTCAAAATGCCTCTTGATGTAGCATTTTGATTACTATGCGTTATGCCAAAGGCTCCCAGAAATTAAATGAAAACAACAGAAGCAGACATATAGGGCATTAAAGATCTGACTGAGTCATGGGTCCAACATTCCCCCACTGTTCTGAACACTCTGTCCCAGCTCCATGAACATGAACAGCACAGATATCATAACAATATCAAATATCATCACCTTTTCAGTCGCTAACGAAATCAGCCACCCAGATGCCATTTCAGGGGCTGTGAAAGACGAAGATTGGTATCATTATCTAAAGGGTGCAGGATGAGAAATGACAAAATATTGGACACTGGAGCACAAACTGGTCTCCAAAAATCATTCACATCCTGACTCTCAGAAATGTGTAAGAAGTGCCTGTAGTGCCTTAAGATCACAAAGTGAGGGATATAATTCAGGTGGGAATATCAAGGCGATCATGTAAAAATAAAGCTAACCATTTCATGACTTTTCATCCCCAGAGGATGTTGTTCATTTTTCTTCCCCCCAAAACTGACCACAGACACAAAGGCTGACAGCGGTTCTTCAACAGACTGTAACAGGTTCAACAAGGATGTAGCCCTTTTGAAAATTAAAACCTACAATATTATAATGATTTGCAACTGTCTGTGCTTTATTTACCTAGACGCAAATTTCAGTTTGGTTTCTATTGGACCTTAAATTTCTTTAGATGTCTGTCAAATGTATATACTGTACAGTTTGCATCCTCTTGAGGTTATGAGCTATTTTTTACAAGGACACTCTAATAAGTCTGCTTGTGGTTTATTTAATAGACTACAGGCTGTAACTGGGAGTGGTGTAATACTGTAAGCACTCTGCATGGGTATTGAAGACCTAAATGACCATTGCTAAATAATACAAATAAGCATTTTTATCCCAAATTCTTTCTGAGCTGTCCTGGACTCTGGTGTCCAGGCAAATAGAAGGTTTACAAAAACTAGTTAGCTTCAAGCTGTTTTCAATCCTTCATTTTGAGATTTTGTTCTGTAAACCAGTTACTTCTACTATGCCACCTTAATTTACAGCTTCAGTGGTTTTAGCTTCTCAAGACAAGTGTAAAAATGGAAGTGAAATAAAATTGCTAACAGTATTTAGAGCTGTTTATAGCTTTTATGTGTATATTCCTACCGCAATATGCTATAATTAAAAGCAGTGATCCAGTTGCTGTTTATTGCACATCTCCCTGACTAAACTACTCAGTGCTGGTGTGAGGGCTCTTGCTGATAGGCTGGCAGGAGGTAGTGGTTCAGCTCCAGGTTACCATGGGAACAGACCACACAACTGCATCAACCTCAGGTTGAAATCTCAGGTAGGAGCTAGTGGCAAGTTACAATAATCACCAGGAAGAAACAAGTAATTTTATTTTTTTATTCACCACACTATTCATAGTTACAACTATGATTGATAAACAAGGCCGACCCCGACTTCCTCTTCCTCATTTCATGCGGGCTTCAATTTCATTTTTGCGCAATACTCTTTTGAATCCAACTTCTACAATAATTATACAGGCAAAGACAAAGTTAGATCATTAAGGGTCTTCCTAACTTTAAGTAAAGGCTGACCTTCTTTTCAATCTCTGAAACACGAACTGTCCACCTGTGGAACAGAGGGATGGCATTTGCTCAGTTCATGCCGAGTTCAGCAGACTGATGTTCAGAAGGGAGCAGTGCCATGTGGTGAACAGGCACGAGTTCTCCTCCATATGAGTCACTAACTCAGCTAAGCTGACACGGGTAAGACATGGGCTTCCAGTTACCACAAAAAGTCTAGCAATGTGCAACTTCTAAGCAAGGTGCACTCCAAGGATTCTGTCCATAATGTTTAATAGATTTGTCACTGGTACACTTCTCTAAATTGCTTCACATAAGACTACAAAAACATCTCATGGCCTACAATAACCTAGTT
The DNA here is from genome assembly GCF_040954835.1 of Lepisosteus oculatus. NCBI lineage: Eukaryota > Metazoa > Chordata > Actinopteri > Semionotiformes > Lepisosteidae > Lepisosteus > Lepisosteus oculatus. Next base: position 31,632,530 of record NC_090701.1, read on the forward strand.
AGTATTTGTTTCTCCAAAACCAATACTTTGCTGATTAAAATAACGAGCAAAAAACGTGAATAGAATTAGATTTTTCCATTACTCTCTTTGGGATTAAAATGACACCAAGACTAGCAGTATACTTTCTGCTACTCTCTCCCTCCAAGACAGGGTCATGTTTTACAATACAGAACAGTATAAACAGTGAGGTACAAGTCTAAACTTTGACACAATATAGCTTAACAGTATGAAACAGCAGCTATTGAAGAATAAAGCTGTTTAGCCTTGAACTGATATGGTTCCAGATTTTGATGTACTTAATCCTTCTTTGTACTGCACTGCCATAGCTACATCATCAAACGATTTAAAGACCAGGAACCCACAAATATTAAGAACTGAAGCTAACACCAAATACATTTCAGAACTTATAGAAGCCCAGCAGCAGCAGCAAGGCAAAATAACCCTTAAATGGAAAAAGAAATTACAACATAAAATGCATACCGGAAACAATTTCTCACCTCCCTAATAGCAACATTTATAAAAACATGAATTTAAGCAAAACTATTAAAAGTCTTAAAACAGTAAAGAAAAATATCTTATATCCGAAAATCACAGTAATGAAATTCTACTCAATGTTTTTTCTTCATGCGTTTAGTGAGATCAACTACAGTCCGACCTTTTGTGTGTATTCACAAATGAAAGGCTTTTTAATTACTTACTGTAGGACTGTACTCCCATCCAATAAGTAAAATTGCACATAAACTTTTATTTTTTTTCTTCTTAAACAGACTGCATATTTCCTGTGATATTTTAACATTATGGAACCAGTATTTTACAACTATGGTGCTGAGATTGTAGTGTACAGTTTTTTTCAGTGTCACTCTGAACCTTCTTTAAGGAAATCCCATTTTGGAAAGCTTTGTTGTGATACTGTAATGGTAACGAACTGTCAGAATTCACAATAAACTAATTTAATTTATAAGGTAACCTGGAGCTCAACACTGCACCAGAGATTAAAGCTTTGCAAGGCTTGCAAAGTAACCCATATTAGCACTTTCTCCCTCTTTGTAAGATCAATGATGGCACATGACTGTAAAAACTAAAATGAACTCTTCCCTTGTCAGCTTGGTTCATAAGCACATACATGAGCTAAGCATGATGAGTGTGTGACCAAAAAGCAAACAGACAATCAAAAGCAAGGAGATGTCTATAATTCCCAAAATACTGTATTGCGATCATAAAAGCCAAAATTCCCAAAATGTTTGGGTTTGTTTAGAATGTGAACTTTGAAATGGTCCTGCAATATAAAGGCTAGAAGTCCCAGCAGATTGTTTTTTTTTGCTTAGAATACCCTTTTAAAAAGGAGAAAAACGCCTCCCATAAGAAAGACTTAGATAAAAATCCAATAGCGATCCAAACAAACAAAAAGCAGCTGTTGAAGGGATGACTCGGATTACACAGGACTCCTGCTGACCGTGCAAGCCCCAGAGTAGAAGCATCTTTCCTGGCCACCAAGTTGCGACAAAAACCCTGCAAGAACAGTAGCGCAATGTGTTGTTAATAAATTAAACAGAGCTAAAACTGTTGACTTCATCATCTTTTACATGGGAGCTGCCATCAAAAATGCCCTTGCAGATGTGGGTTAGACCGGTTTGCAGACTTGAGTATTATGGTTACATATTGATTCCAGTTTTGAAAGCCGTTTCAAACTCTTCGTAATGTGAACCGCATTTTGTGAAACTGGCAGTAACACATGGAAAATGTGGTGCTGTTGTTGAAGGGAACATAATTCAGTTAGCAGAAATGTCCATTACAAATTCCTCAGGATTGTGGTGAAGATGAAAAACCAAAAGAGAGCTAAAGATGGCAGTTCACTATGCCAAATTTCAGATCTAATGGAGGGAGGGAAAGTTCGATCCATTTAATTGCATCCTCCTCTTATTTTCTGTTCTCCTTTGGCAGCAATGGTATGCTTGCAATTTGGAAGGCACAAGATAAAAACAATGGAGGCCTTGGCACAAATTAAAACCATAATTAAAACCCACCTGTTCAGGAATATTACCAGGATTATTCTGCATGAAATATTGGTCACTGAGAAAAATGTACCTCTTTCTCCAAACCATAAAAGAACAGCAATACCACTACCATTTTATAAAAAAGCTGCCCTGATCTTCACTGAGAATTGTCAGAGTACATAAATAACATAATGCACCTTCAAGAGCTTTTAACAGAATGTGGATTAATTTTACCAAATGTCACCAGTTACCAACTGCGTCTTGTTTAGAGGCCCACAGTTACCTTAGACATATTAGGTGTTTACAGGTAGGTTGATAGCATACTTTAGGATCAGTGAAATTTTAAATGTGAGTGATTTGGAAGATGTCGCATCACCAAAAACATCTCTTGTGAAAACACAATGAAAATTAAGGAATTTTGTTTAAAAAAAAAACAAATAAATGATGGTTTCAGAGGTGGAAGAAGTTAAATGGTATTTAACTGGCAGTGGAAATGAATTTGTGAAGTACAAAACCAGAAACTGAAACTTTCTTTAAGCACTCCTCAGCAGGAACAGCATACAGTGGATATAAAAAGTCTACATACCCTTATTGAAATTAAAGGTTTTTGTAATCTAAAGCCAGAAATCAAGAAAAATCAAGTCAGACATTTTTCCTCATCTTTAATGTGACCTTGCAACCAACAAAATTCAAGAGAAAAACAAATATATAATTTTCAGGAATAATAATTGAAATTAAAAAACCTACAACACCCTGGTTGCATAAGTGTGCACACACCCCCCCCCCCCCACCTAATACTTTGTGGAAGCACCTTTTGCATTTATTACAGAAGTAAGTCTTTGTGAATAAGTCTCTATCAACTTTGTACACCTGAACTTTGCAATTTTATCCCACTCTCCCTTGCAAAAAAGATCAAGCTCCTTCATATTGCCAGGGGATCTCCGGTGCACAGCCCTATTTAGGTCATTCCACAGGATTTCTATGGGAGGTCTGGGCTCAGGTGTTGTGCCAAAATATCTTGATACGGAGACGGGCTTGGATGTTCTTTATCGTGAGAAATGGCTTCTGTCTTGCTACCCTACCCTATAGCCCAGATGTGCAGAATACGGGAGGTTGCTGTTACATCCAAGGAGTGACCAGTACTGGCCAGAAATTCCTGCAGCTCCTTTAATGTTACTGTAGGCCTCTTGGTATCCTCCCTGATAAGTTTTCTCTTTGTCCTGTCTTCAACTTTTTCCTGATCTTGGCAATGTCCCTGTGGTGCCACATTTTCTCCACTTATTGATGATAGTCTTTGCACTGCAGTCCATGGTACATCCAATGCCTTTGATATTCTTTTATACCCATCTCCTGATCAGTACCTTTCAACAATAAGATCCATAGATGTTTTGTCAGCTCCTTGCGGACCATGGCTATCTCAGTAGGATACAACCACAAAAGTTTCAAGGACATCCTACAAGAACAGCTGATTTTTATTTGGGGTTAATCAGAATCACTTTCATTGATGGCAGGTGTACGCTACTTACCTTTGAACATGATTTTGAATGTGATTGGTTAACTCTGAATATTTTATAAAAATATGTGCACACTTACGCAACCAGGGTAACCAGGGATCAGGTTTTTTAATTTCAATTATTTTTTCTAATAATTATCTATTTTTCTCTTGAATTTTGTTGGTTGCAAGGTCATATTAAAAATGGAAAAATGTCTGACATGATTTATCTTGATTACTGGCTTTATCATCACAAAAACCTACAATTTCAATAAGGGTGTGTAGACTTTTTATATCCACTGTAGTTCACAAGTAATAGTTTTTTTATTTTTAGGTCTTCAATTTAACATGGTGCTTCAACCAAGACTGGTAACAAGCATCATTTGCTTGTATTCTTATTGCACTAAAAATCACATATGTACAAAACTTCAAATAAAAATATATTTTTTTCACTCCTCCTTTTAATAAGCACTAGAAAAAGGAAGTCAGAAATATCAGAGTGCTTTGATCTTATTCTTCTCCTAGGAATTGATGCAGACCAATTTTTAGACCTTTTTTTCCTCTGCTGTAAATCAAGAGAAAGCAACAGTACGGTGACACTGATGGACGGGACTCATCAGAATCAACAATAAAATGAAGTCTGGGAAACAAAATGATTGATGAAAAAGACACTAAGCTGTAAACAACCTGAAAAGAATCATGATTCCAAAAAGGGCAGTCAAATGTTTTAACTCCATTTACCTCACCTTACTGTAGATTTCAATTGTGATAAGTGACTGGGAAACTGGTATTTCAATTGGAAAGCAGGTTGAAGATCATGAGTTCACTTTGGAGGCTACAGAATAAATTTTCAGTTCATAAGACACTCATTTTTGGTCAGTGGTTTTCGCGAACTTGAATCAGGTCAAAAAAACGATTGCTTAAGTTTTGTCATGACATCAATTCATATAAAACAAAAAAAATTGCACCTTTTCTATAACTTGGTGTTAAGCAATGGATTGGATTCTACATAAAATATCTGAAAATAGTGTCCTCACCCAAGAACAGGACAACTGTTTGTGAAAGGGACCATGTAGAAAAGCCAGTCAATCAAACCTGTCAATTATTTATGACCGCACACAAAGCTCTGTTCTGAAATGGTTTATTAGTCCAAATGAAATGCAAATGTTTTTAAATAACAGAAATAATGCTAATTTTCACTTGATCACATAATTGGAGAAACCTGAGAGAAAGTACTCATAGCAATCAAATTTAATTGAAGCAGGTATCTTCTGATTAAAGTGATGAAGTATCCCCAAAAATCGGCCTCTTGAAATTCAAGCTCCAATTGAATAATTGAATAATCAGTTCATGCTGCTTTAGAATGAACCTCATCAGCATGTGTTGTTCAGATACTGGTGGGAAAGCAATAATAATCCTAATTTGGTGGGTCATCTCTTTCTAGAACTACAATACATTAACTTGGTGCACTTCACTAAAAGCTCCAAGCCCAGTGGAGCTTTCATAACTGAACAACTGTAAAAACCTATTTGAGAATGTAAGAACTACTGATATTCAACAACACCTTACACTATGTTTATAAAAAATTCTAACATATTCAAAATTAAACACATGAGAAAGCAATGAGATTTCTATAGTTAATACACCAACAAAGCACTTCCTTTCATACCAAACCCACAGGTCTGAAAGCACCTTAAATGTACCTCCATTTTCTAAGACAAGCTCACATCAAGATCTCTCCATCGTTAGTAATTAGAACTTGTTCTGCAGAGGTATTGAAGGTTATTAGAAGACACACTGACATAAATGAGAATTGTTCAGATTCAATTAAACTAAATTGCAAGCAAAAAATAATGCTATTCTCTGTTAAAGTTATAGAGTTATCTAAAAGCAAAGTGGTATGGCCAAATCTTTGGCAAAATTAATAAGGTCTGTAATAATTAGCTTGCTTTTGCCAACGTACAGCACTGTGACAGATTAGATAGCACAGCACAAATGTCTCTGCTATACTGGACAATTAGACAGTAGCAAACAAAATACTTAGACAACGACTGGTTTCTATTTTAGGAAACATTTATCCATACATTATCTGAAAGTTGCCTGTTGTGGTGACAATCACAAGAACATTAAGCCATTAAGCACAGGGAGCAAGGCAGGGCTGAGAGTACTCGCCCATAATAGAACAACAATAATTGACAAGCCAAAAAGAAGGGACACCGTAGAACAGACAATGCAGCCTAATTACTGCTGCCTATCTTGGTGTACTCTGACCAAACCAGAGCACCCACAGAGAAAACACACATGAACACAGGCACAATTAACAAAACTCACACATAAGGCACCCAAATTCAGAATCAAACCCCAAGCTAATCACCAAGTTACCTTGCCTCATTGTTTTAGGGAACAATGAAAGCTACTAATGAAAGAAATAAAAGAAGTTTAATAAAATAATTAAGCAGCAAAGTCTTAAGTCAACGGGAAAGTCTGGCATTCTAAAACTGTATGCTTTAATTTTTCCACAGTTACAAACCACAACAAGTATTTGGCGAGTTTAAGCACACCAGGCCTCTCTCTGTGGTAAGCTCTGGTACCGCAACCTATTTGCATCATGCATTGATTTCCAACTTAATTACAATGTATTTATAGAGTCAGTTAAACTGTAGTATAAAAATGGAAAAAAAGGAAATTATGTTGTGTACAAGACTTAAGTAATTAAAAACATAATTTGTTTCAGGACATTTTGGACAAAAGTCTTTCTATGGCGGTTTTCAAACATAAAGAATTAAAAACAGACTCAAATTTAGTTTCAGACCAGTCTTATTTCAGACAATCTGTGTGTTACAGTAATCACTACAGCTATAGTATTAACATACTGTAAATCACAATGAAAGCTGCAATAGTTCAGGATTATAAGCAACAGCTCAGAGTGAGGTAGCATGGTATTGAGTAGATAGACTATAAATTACCAATATTACCTGTACTGATGCTTGAGAAAAGCTGTTTTTACTCATACTAGACAGACTCTGCAGCTCATTGCCTCCAAAAACTACCAGCAGGCACATTAGTGGACAATACATTTGAACGAACTCTAGATTAAATTTCAGTGTCCCAGGTCAATTACACGTTCTGTCCAGTTAGCACAAGGAGTGGAACATAAACCATAAATCACTCATTATCCCTGTTACTTTACACAACTGAAAACACCGGTTTTAATTTTATTTTGAAAGTTTTTTTTTGTTTTGGTGGGGTTACATATGTCGACAGAAATATTACAACACCACTGAACCTGGAGCATCACCAATCAACGCATAAAAACAGCCCCCCATCAGCATACAGGATTAATTTAATGCAAAACATAACTAAAACTAGAGGATCACTTACAGTACATGGAAATAATATCCCAGGGAACAGTCAACATGCATACAGAAAATGGAGCTGTTGCTTAACTTGTTAGATTTCTTTGAACAGGCAACAACAGCAATGAATACACACAGAGCATTTGATATGGTATATTTGTGTTTTCGGAAGGCTTTCACTAGACTGAAAGCTAATCTTTTATAAGGAATTCCCTAATTGCAGAAAGAAGGCATTCAGGGAAATGTGAGTGGCTGAATTGAGTATTCAAATTGAAAACAGAGTACAGAGAAGTACTGAATACTCTAATTGGGTTGATATAATTATGGGAGTACTAGAGGGATCTGTATTAGAACCACTGCTCTTCTTTTATATTTTAAGTGATCTAGATTTTGTAGTAAGCAAACTAGTAAAAGTTTGCAGATGGTCCCAAATTAGAAGGATTAGAGAAACAGTGCAGAAGAATCAGATAAAATTCAGAAGGATATAATGTAGATTAAAAACAATACTGGGCAAACACCTGGCAGATACAGATGAGTACAGTTTACCACATGCAGGTAGAAAAAAAAAAACTGGGCATCCTGTGGTTTAGAAGGCAAGGCACAAGTAATCCAAATATGTATTTGGCTGCAAGAAAGGACAAGTTATATGTCCTTCCATATCTAACCCCTTACCATGTACCCACAAAAAAACTATCTAGAGTTTTTGTTAGGAAATCCAGTCTCAACACCAGAGCAAAAGCCAGATGGGCATCATCCTTGATAAACACCTAAAGTATAGAGGTCTCTGTGCAAGTTTAATGTAAAGTCATTCTTCCTGAAGGCATTATGACATTTTCCACTGGCCAAGGCAAAGTGCACATTAAGCCACTGCAATATTAATATTATTTAATAATTGAGAGCAGTGTCTCTTGGTGATAACCTGCTTCATGAGCCTTCTGCACTAAGGACATTAAGATATGCAAAGGCCAGTCCTTCGTACAGATTTCATACTAATCTAGTATAAGAAACACAGTGTACCAGACAAACGCTTAACATGTCATTTTTATTAAAATCTTCTACAGGTAGATTTATGGAAATAGAGAAATGAGTCTTTTAGTCTCCTTCTCAGTCTAAACACTAAAAGTATAGGAATAAGAATACTCAACTTTGAAAGACAGAATAGATAAGAGGGATGTGTAGGCTGGCAGATCTGATCCATGTTCACATGTCAGTGTGGTCTTTTATTTGGTGACTAATACAGTGGAGTGATACAGCACCTTAACATTCTTGGTTTTGACAAGATTTCAATGGCACAATCCAACAAAAAAAGACCTGCATATACAGTAAACTATCGAAACCCTGGGATCTGAAAGCATGAGCACTTCTTGTTCCTTAGCAACAGCAACTGTAGTACTGTACATGGCTGGTAAGAAAAATGCAGCTTTGAAGAGCAGAAACACATACTGTAGTACAGTATTTCTAGTGGGACTGACATCTCTCTTTCATCATGTGCAGGACACACTAATCAATAACATTCGATAAATGAACCATGAAATGCAATGTTGAAGAAAAATCTGCTGTTAAAAAGAGAAAGGTTGAAGTGCAGTGTGCAATTATTGAAAACGTATGTTGTACACAAGGTTTAAACAAATTAAAGAAATCACCCCATCACCAGAGATTTACACACTTTACATCACTACAATTCATATGAATTCATTGAGAAAAATATGAGTTTTATCCTGTTCTCAAATGTCTTTAATAGAGTTTTAATTTGAAAAGAACATTTAAATAAGAAGAATAAAGGTTAATGTGTGTTTCAATCAGTAAAAAAAACAACACTTGTATTGAGTGCAGCCATTGTCTTAATATAATTTATCAATAGCCAGCCACAACCAGGATTCCACAAGTAGAGGCACACAACTCACTGAGCGACAGCAGGATTGAGTAAGCTTTCACTCGCCAAGGTAGCCAATGTTTTTCCGTGCAGAAGGAACCCCTATGATGCACTGCTTGCATCTGCCTTCTGGCTCTGTTGCCAGTCAGACATTATCAGTCTTCCAGCAGTGCTGCAGAACTCAGTTAAAATACGGCAGAAGACTTTATCAGTGTTTTTTTTTCCAGGGAAAGTTATGGACAGTTCCCATGCCGTGCCTGCTGTGAGAGAGTTACAACATAAAACCAATCTGATTGACATCTGGTGATTCCAAATTAAAAATACGGAATAATACTTGAAATTTGAATAGTCTGCAAAATCTTAAAGTAATAGACAATAACAAAGCTTTGTCAATAAAACCATCAGGCTGCATATTCTTGAATCAATTAGCTGCAAACTACCAAATAGGTTAGATTGGCCAATTGGCCTCATCTCATTTTTAATGGCTTTTTGTTAAATATTTACAAGACTAATCAAGGCTTAACAGCTTATATCCATTCCTTAAGAATAATAATGACACGAATGACTCTACAAAAGCAGCGCTGTTGGCCTGTGCACAAATTTACACTAACAACTCAATGCTCTCACAAGTCACAGCTACCAAAATGGCTACAAAAAGAATTTCGGCAACAAAGCATACAGACTTCTTTAAAAATGTGAAATAGGATTTGCTACTTCTATTCACCATATTAACTGAATGTCAGTAAAAGACTGATGTTATCCTTCAAGAAATGCTGAACATTAACCATATTGTGTAAAAAATCCTATCATTTGGGATAGTATTTTCAATTTCAGATATTCAATTCAATTACGTTAACCAAGTGAAATGCACATGCATCTGTGAAAAAGTATTAAAATACTTCATCATAGCCATTTAACATTTGAGAAGTCTTATGTCTGTCATTAATAATTGATCTTAATGACTACTTAATGAAAGTAATCTTTCCCCAGGATCAGAATCATAATAATATGCCATTGTAGAAAGACTGCATTTCCACACTCCTTGACACGCTTCTTGCAACCTTTGACCTGTGATAAAAATGAAACTTCACTAATATCCATTGGAGCTGCCATAAAATTAAATTTCAGAAATAGAAGCCAGGTAACAACATACAACTTCAATGACCAAACTGAATGTCATTTTGGCAGGTTTTTTGCTAAATTTAATTAGAAATAAAATACATTCACATTGCAGTTTATAGTGTGATTTTGGCATACATACACAAGAAAGCTGCTCATACCAATTAAAAAATAATCAGATTTAAATAAGTAACCTAAGCTCCGAACCTTGAGTATTTAATTTTCATACAAGGCATGATTACATAATGATCAAACAATTTCTCTCCCATTTGTTCTACCTTTGTTAAAACCTGTTATGTAACCATTTTAATCAAGGCCACACAAATTGCTCAATCCGTTTTAATTTAAACACTTTGCTGATTTAAAAAGAAAACTTGTTACCCTCATACACTATTCTACTATAGGCCTTTATTGTTTTTTTTTAAAAAAAAAACATTACACTATGCAGAACTATAACATCACATTGGCATTTTCAACACAGGATACACAAGCTTAAAACTGGCACTGCATTTGATCATGACCCCAGAGCATGGAATATTCAGCTCCTGCAAATTGGAAAAAACAGCATCCAGCAATTGAGTCCACCTATACCACAGGATTACAAACACAGTTTTGTAGACTTCATATTGTCTGACTGAGAAGGGCCTGCTCCATTCTGACCTTCTGAATATTAAAACCAAAGTACTGTACAAAACAAAACAAACAGCAGCCTGTTTGGCCTTAACATCCTGTGGTTCTCCTTTTGCACACATCTCTCTCATTCACCTTATAATACATTGAGTTTTGATTTAAAGGTACAGACTGTCATATTGCACATCCTCTGTGAGCCTCTTAGGTTTGTTTACCTGGGCAGCACAATAGCACTGGATAACATATTGTTGCATATTTCTTTATGCATAACACTTGGAAAAAAAAAGAAATTCTGTGCATACAGAAGTAGATTATATAGGTGATAAATTTGGATCAATGTTTTATACATAATGAACAAACAACTGTATTAATAATTCACTAAGCATTAGCATTTAAACGGTAAGACTTAAGTCTTGTTAAAGATTCATGCAGCTTTAATGCAATGGAAGAAAGATTTTTAAGACTGTGGTTTTACCAGATCACATCATATTTTTATCTCATGACATTTCCCCATTTCTGTTTGTTGTGTACTACTGATCTATGCAACAGATGCTACAGATAAGGTTTTGTGAATAAATGGCTAGACACAGAGGTAGCACATTAAGAGAAAAAAATCTCTATTTCAAAGCTTTCAAAGAACATGCCAAAACCCCTGCAGTTTGTTTTATATTAATGTTGTCTGTTACAATATTCTTAATTCATGACAGTAGAATACCATCAATGATCACTTCAATGTTAACCCCTTTTTGTGGACTCCTTTTCCCAAGTCTACTGTAGTTTTTAGATCTGCAGCTCTAAATGTCAGTTGTGAACATTCTTTTTGTACTGCAGAATGCCCTGTTTTGCTCTTGCTTTGGTTTAATGCTGACTGCACAGAAGGAGAGAACAAGAGCTGAGGGTTGAAAGGTGACAGTGTCACAAATCTAGCACAGTACAACAAGCAGGCTTAAATCAAAGACTGGGCAGTCTGGAGGCAGTCTGCAGCGAGAAAGAAGCTGCAAGAGAAAAATCTTAGTGGGGCCATGTTTAAAGCAGAGCATTAAACCTTCACCACAACAACTAACCCCCCACCAAAACAAAACCCATCAAAATGACTCTGCAAGATAGAATAAGGAGCCAAAACCACTACACAAAACACTTGTGTACAGTAGCACACTAAGCTAAGCATAAACTGCCATAGGTAAAAAAAAAGAGCTGCTAACTATAAACCTTCACCTCCGATCCAAAATTAATGTTTGAGTTCATCTTTCAAAGATGATTTTCTCTATATATTTAGGTAAGTGCAATACATTAAAGTTCCGTTTTGAACAGTAGCATGTGCAATATGTACTGTAACACTAGTAAAACAATCCTCAATCTCAATATCTGTTAGTTTTTTACCCTTTCAGGACTATTTACCAAACTACTGTACTAAGTAATTTATTCCCAGTGTGCACAAACCATCAGGCAAAAAATAAATCCTATACAGTACATTGGAAGGACAGAAGATTATTTTAAACTGACAAAAGGACATATGAGATTAAAACCAAATGTTTAGAAGTACTAGAAAAATGCGATAGCTGACAGGGTTAAATGCATATATCCCGTTGAAACAATAAGTTAAAGCTTAAACACAAAGTGAAACAACAACACTACTGTAGTTTCACTGTTTGTGAAAAACTCAAAAATAAGGTTTGGCTGATTCGTCTCTGGAACACAGAAGACCGTAAAATGATTGACAGTTATACTACAGCATCCTAGCACAATTACATTTTATAGGCCACAGAAACTGAATACATCATTTAGTTGTGATGACTTATGTCAAATCACTTTAAGGAAAATATGACATGAATGTTTACTTACTGCAGTTTACTTAAATACACAATGCCTGCAGGTTGAGCTCAAAATGGCAACATGGATAAGATACATTCTTAATAAGAAACCCCATTCTTTGCACATAAAAGCTGTATATCTAAATACATACTGTACATTGTGTTCTGCAAAGATTATAAAGTTGTGCATTCTTGAGGTGTTGTGTTCTGCTTATACTATCTAGTTGAAGTGCACTGAATTAGGAAACAAATGACTGTTTCCCAAATCACATGTGAAGAGCGTTTATCTTCATTTGATTCATATGATTCATTATCATAACATTTTCAGAATTTCTAATATATAGCTCCTATAAAAAGAAGCATTGTTCTGACAATAAACAGTGATTTTTTTTAAATGAAAGAGATTGACTGCCTTGTCAGTAGCATCATCTTTTTTAAAGATATTCAGATTTTACAAGACACCACTTTGGATTTTATTTCAGAGTCCTACAATGTCAGCTTGATTTGCACTATTATGCTCTACTACATGAAATCCACAGTATACCCCGCAGCACAAACAAAATGTTTGGATTTTAATTAAGATGCACCAAACATAACATTGCATAGTTTTGTGGTTCACATTGATTAAGTTACTAAAGCTTATTAATTGTCTATTACGCTTGATAGACTAATATGTACATATATCCTTTGGGCATGTGTGTATCCATGGTGTTGATCAAGAGATTTGTAACAACTGAACTGCTTTGCAGCAGCTAAAACATGTATTATATATAGTTACTACTTGCCTACTATAGTACTTATCCAGAGTTTTGACAGAGTACAGCATGCTCTTTTCTACAGCTATGGAGAATATACACATTCCATCATTGCATTAGACAGCAGCAAGAACTATGTTTTGAAAATGGTCTTCAAATATTGATCACACAACATGTACAAAATGGCAACATTTCCACAGGTACAGGCACTTGTTTCTTAGCCTCCCAAGGGTTATCAACCATTTTCAATGCTTATGACCATTATTAGGTACAAATGACTAAAAATGCGTCAGAAATAATTTTGATGGCTATATTTATCAAAACATACTTTGCCTAGTAGCATTGTCAAATCATCTGAAAAACAACCCCTACTGATCTACCTTCTAAGCCATTTGGCCCTTTGTCTAATTTACTACTGGTGTTTAATAGGAGAGAAATCCAATATTAACCTCAAAGTGCAAAAGATAAACACATCAAGAGTACTTCAAGGCCTTTAAATTACACCACATGAGAGATATGTTCAGGTAATAAAGCCAGCAGATGTATCTGCCCTTTCCACTCAAAAAGATGTGAGGGCGTCAGTAATTGTTTAACACTGCCTGGACCCTTACAGTTACTGTATTGCACAGCTGAGAGAGGATTCATTAGACAAGGTTGTTGTCTCCATCCACCCAGCTTCAGAAAATAATTATGTGGTTAAGCAGATGCACAAAATCTAATAAATTTACATGACTAACTCGAGTGTTGACATACTAGAGGCCACTCCTGATCCAAGTATATATTAACACTTTTAAAACTTTAACAGAGAATCTTTTAAAAAAATACAGTACTACAGTACGAAATGTGATTACATCCAAAATAGGGATGATTTAAACTTAATAACCAGAAACGGCAAAAAAAAGGATACTACGTACATAAAAGCCGCTTTATAAAAACACATCTTCTATTTAACGCTTCAAATTGCGAAGAAGACAAACTTGTGAAGTGTCTAATCTACACAGTGTATTCTGTAAACGCAGTGCAAAGAAGCATACGCATTAAATACAGAAATATACGGTTGGTGAGAACTTGAACTGAAACACAATGAATGGGTTAGTGTAGTATCTGTTTCCGGAATTCTCTTGAAAATGTGATGACTATACCCATTCCTTTTTCCTGCGTTCAAAATTCTTACTGCGACGCATTTTGAACAGAGAGGATTCTGGTGTGCTGCCTTACGCAAAGTACTGTTGCAACTGTAGATGTATCCAATATTACTGCAACTAATGTAGCGTTGCTCTGCAGTGAAAAAAGAGCGGATTCGCGTTTTTAGAGATTGCACCCTATAAGTAAAATAACTTTTGTGATATGCACTGCCATTGTAACCGTTTAAAACATTTTTTGGAACAATCAGTAAACGCTGTTATTGTTTTTACAATTTACATATTTTGCATTTTGCAATGTTTCACGTATAGACAAAACCGCGTAAATTGTACACCCCTCTAATGGTGAACTATTCTGTGCAAACTACTAGTGCAACTGAAATTGTGAGATCATAGCGAGAATGGTCTCTTCAGTTTCAACATGAACCTACAGAAAGGACACACTCCCGCTTGGGCAGCTTTTGACAAAGTCAAATCACGCCGCTGTGTTAGTACATGGAGTTGGACAATACTGCCCAGCTGCCATTGTGATGAAACTCGCGAGCGACAATTTCCACTGAATATCACCAGCAGTTATTAATGATATTAAACCAAATTATCCACACTTACCCTCAATGGATATTACGTGTTCCCGAATCTGGTTCTGCAGGGCCAGGTCATCGATACGCTCGATCAGGTCGTAAATGGCGTAAATGTTCGGGTGGACTGACTCGAACCTCTGGATTTCAGCTCTGATGGCAGCCGAGTTGGACAGCACGAACTGAGAGCCTGGTGGGCCGGACTGGGAAGACTGTCCGGATACAGTTCCTGAACCGAACTGAGCCGCCGCCGAGCCCGAGGACGGTCCCGATCCGAATTGTGATGGTATAGATGGAGGCACTGGAACCGGCACTGGAGCAGGGACGGTACCAGGAGTGGGCATCGCCGGCTGAGACTGCTGAGAGATACCAGACACCGAAACCGATACCGGGACAGAAGATTGGAAATTCATCGTAGTGGGAAGAGATGTAAACAATGCAAGACTGGTCGAGATTATTTCAAAAGAAGTCCGTAAGATTCAGGGAGCCGGAGACTTAAAAAGCAGGAGAATTTTAATGCAGTAATTCTGAATGTTTCCTTCTAGAACAATAAGCGATTCTTGCTCATATTATTAAAACTTGGTAGCGGTTCATTTTCCTTCTTTCTTTTTCGCCGGGTCCTGCGCTTTTATCAATGATAGCTACAGTATCTGTTAGCTGCACGCTTCTTGTGCGTGCCACGCGTTTCTCTTTCAATTTACTTTTAATATATTAAAATCGTTCTCCTTGGTTGCTCTGTCAGCTGTAGACAATGAAATAATGCAATGCAAAGCACCCAGCTCTAGTGACTAGCTCTGTTGCCGCTGCGCTAAAATAAACTCGCCACCGAATCCGCCTCGAGTCCAAGTGGTCCCAGCCCACCCTCCTCCTCCGCACGCTGTGGCGTCACCACGCACGTAATAGTGCTTGAGGTGCTTATTGAGGAGGTTAACATGATGGGGAAGCTTAAGCGGAGACAGGCTAAAGCGAACCTGCACGGAATTTTAATACCTGTGTATTATGTAACAGAATAATTTGGAAGAAGATAAAATGACAATATCATAGAAAAAAGAACTGTCTAGGGAATAGAAACAAAGGGAGTCAGAGGAGTTCAGAGTGTATCAATTTCCAACTTTAAAGGCATTTGGGTAGGTAGCAGTGCTGCATGATTTAACAAATTCTTCTTCTAGGCAATTACTCAAAAAAGAAAACAATAGAACATCGAGAGGTGTGTGCACATTGTGTACAGAAACTGTACGACGTTATTACAATAAAACCCAAACTCCTTCAGAATGAAAGCTCACTTGGTACAGTTAAAAGGACTAACCTCTACCCCTGCCCTTCATAAACACGTTTTGTGATGATTGATTTTTTTTTTATTGTGTGCATGTATTCATGGGCATAGATGAGTGAAGGTCAAAGACTCTGACATGCTCACATGTCCCGATACTGTTTTCAAACAAAAACAGCATTCAACACAAGAAGATCAGAAATTTGACATATTGTAGCTTTGAAATGTGCTAAACCAATACTCCTAAAACAAGGCTCAAAACTTAAGTACCCAAATGTTTTGGAACACTTTTTTTTGTCAAGTGATGACCAATTGCTTACCCAAAAGGTTCTTATGAGAAGCTAGGTTATTTTAAAACTAGTATACCCCAGCAACAATAATCTAGCTTTTCACATACATTTTAGCATTTGATGGTCAAAATATTCAGGTGTAGCCCTCATCAAGACAATAATTCACATTCATGTGTTGAGAGTAAAAAGCTAATTTTATATCGGTACAAAAAACAATTTGAACTTGAATTTGAATTTGAGACCTTCAGGCATACAATGTTAGGGTTCCAAGAAATGTTCTAAAGTGTTCTAAAAGATGGGCGACCTGTAGAACTTCATCAATAGTGAACCCCCTGAGACAGTGTGAAAAAGTATAATTAATTTATTTTAATTTATGTACAGTTTTTCATCCCAAACCACTATACATACAGTATACAAAGGGACCCACTTCATCCTTCACCGAAGTGCAGCATCCACCTGGTTACCATTATACTGCTGCCTCACTACACAGCACATCAGGTAGAGCACTGAATAGTTAGTTAACTGGTTGAATGAAGGGGTGACTTTAGGAAGGCCAGATTGTACAAGCCCTTTCTGTAATATAAACCATGACATTGAGGTCATAATCACTCCTCTTCTCGATAAGCACCATAGGATCATTAAGTGTTAGAGCTAGTGCTTGATTAGGAATCCCAGAAATCATTAGCAGCTGTATTTTATGACATAGTGTAGTTAAGTCTGTGCTTCCTGCTGTGCCAAATCAGTCTTTAGGGTACTATTTAAAGTCCAGAAATAAACAGGAAGGAGACCAAGAGGGTTGAGTTAATCCAAAATTAGGGCCACATCTAAAAATTGTTTAGTTTGCAAAGTGCATTTGTGTGACTAAACTACCTCTTTACTTGCATATCCTTATGCAGAATTAGCTACAAAAATACAAAATTAAGTAGATGATTTCAATGCCCCCTTCTCATTTGAAGATTTTCTTATGTTCTTTAACTTCAATGCCTGCAATTATTGTACCTATTGAGGCTTGCTTTGAATAAAAATTTCTAATACAGTTTGGTTCATTTAAATATATCCATCCATTATCAAAGCCACTTAATCCTAGTAAGGGTTGCAGCACATTTAAATATAATTTATTTTTATATTCAATACATTATTGAATGAACAATGAAGCATTTGATTTTATTGAACACAAGGCATCAACCGCTATAATTTCCTTAATTGTTTTATGCTTGTGTGTCATAATTGAAAGTGGAAAATAATTGGAAATGCTTAACTAAGGTTAATCAACAAGCGACTGCTTTCTTGATTTACTTACACGTCAGTCAAACAATAAGGAAGCTTTTTTGGGGATGTTACTGTTACACTGGTTAAATAATAATGCTAAAAACTGTGACTATCAGATGAGATACATGGTGTTCACAGTGGCTTGAAGTTTAGAGTTCCTGAAAAGTCTGAAAATATTTTATGGCCTGAGGAAAATTCCAAAGAGCAAACAAGTTTAATGAAAGGAGTGATGGTGACAGCACCTCAGACAAATACCACAATAGGGAGTACAATTATCTTGGTGTGCTACTTGGGGACATAGGCCGTCAGAGTGTGTCAGTTGTTGCAAAAGTCAGGGTAAGTGATGATTAAGAGAGAAAACTGTGGCAACATATCTTTCATGACTCATAGCAGTAAAAGGCAGAGTTATAGTTTTGCCAAGTCTATCAGGCATCAAACATTATTTCAGATGCAGGGCAGCCCACAGTCATCAACACAGGGAAATTCACATCAATCTCTGCTCATAACAGAGTACTGCATGTATCCTATGCAACATAGAAAACTACAACAAGATACTGTTAACTGGTAACACGATGCACTCTTTCCTGTTTTGGCTCAATGTTCATTCAAAAACCAAAGGCTGACTGAAAACAGCAAGCAGTTTTAAATACTTCCAATGAAATTCCAGTGTCACAAAATAGTAAAGTAAAATTATGTGGCACTGTGTAGACCAACAATGGAGGTTTGCTGTACCAGTCAGAACTACCGAAAAAAGGCAATCAGATCTACATCTTTTTTTTGCACAGAATCCCCACTTCATCATAATGTACAGTAAACATATCATCAGTAGAATGATACCAACTGTGTATGGAGTCAATTTACCAAAATATAATTTGTATAGGACCGGTTTGTATTACAATCCAGATTGTGCCAAGTACCTTGTGACCTGGTCGAAATTCTCTGCAACCTGTAAGATTTAAGTCTGAAACAGATTTGACCACTGATGAAACATGCCTAGTTTTAATTCAATTGATAAAACTGTTTCAATATCTTGAAAGTAAAACAAAATAGTGGTCAGGAGGCCATCCTAGATTTCTTTTTCACTCTTGTTATTGCGTAATCACTGGAACGGCACCTACCAATTTCAGAAAGCATTGGCCAAACACTTCTTGAAGAAACCCACTTAGCAGTTTTGCCAAATTGGTGGTTTATCATCACTTCATCATGTGAGCTATATGAATGAAGGAGATTTTAGTGTGACAAAACCTTTTACATTTAAATTCAAGACTGCAGGGCAGTTGTGGAGTCCTATTAGCATAAACAGGAAAAACAGTGCATCAGATATCCATAGTACACTTAATAGAATGATACTTACCATTAAGTGGCCAAATGCTTTTCAAACAATATAACTGGCTGCATATTGGCAATGAAGAATGAATTGGCTTTTTAATATGAAGCTAAGCAGGTGTGAGCCTGGTCAGTACCTGGATGAGAGACCTCCTGGGAAAAACTAAGGTTTCTGCTGGAAGAAGTGTCAGTGAGGCTAGCATGAAGCGCCCTCCCATCCATGTGGGTCCTAATGCCCCAGTATAGTGATGGGGACACTATACTGTAAACAGGCGCCGTCCTTCGGATGAGACGTAAAACCGAGGTCCTAACTTTCTGTGGTCATTAAAAATCCCAGGGAGTTTCTTGAAAAGAGTAGGGGTGTTACCCTGGCATCCTGGCCAAATTTCCCGTTGGCCCTTAGCAATCATGGCCTCCTAATAACCCCCGACTATGAATTGGCTTCATTACTCTGCTCTCCTCCCCACTGATATCTGATGTGAGGTGAGCGTTCTGGGGCACTATGGCTGCCGTCGCATCATCCATGTGGAAGCTGCACATTGGTGGTGGTGGTGAAGGAAAGTCCACATTACCTGTAAAGCGCTTTGAGTGGAGTGTCCAGAAAAGCGCTATATAAGTGTAAGCAATTATTATTATAATTATTAATATGTTATAATAAATTTAAACTTCATATCGATGAGCACACACACATAATTTCTGACACTAAAATTCTCAAGGACCAGCCATATACTGTAGGTCTCTAATTCTTCACTGATTGAAATTGTTTTGGTAAAGTATTAAATTGATTGGCAAACCAATTCAAATGCTTATTCCATGTTTTGTTGAGCAAATCCTGGTTAACCTAAAGTTTAAACAGCAAAGTTAGGAGACAGAAATGGCTCAACATTGTCAGTGCTAGGATTCGAATTGGTTAGTTCAGGCTTTCTTGGTTTGCAGCATAACAGCAACCATCCAATGTTCCACATGCCTGCAGGTTTGCAATGTTGCCAGTATGGGACACAGGTCTCCTCTGATCAGTGCTAAATCTTGTCTGTATAACTGTAGAGCTTGTAGCTTAATTTTGCATCATCTCATATTCTAATGCCCAAAAACCTTTCATTTGCCAAGTCATTGCGATTTATAAAACTGGTACATGGCAGACACATTCTGTTTAACAGAAACTGATTGCTTTTGTAACTGGCAGTTCAGTTCAGGTTTATGTTATAATCCAGATAGACCAAATGTTATTTGGATTTATGGCAGTGTTACTTTTTGTGGAACCACTGGTATTTCAAAATGAAGTATTCAAAAAACATGAAGACATTTAAATATCAACTAGGCTATAATTATTTGCTCTTTTTTATCAAATGAGAGACCTTTCGAAAGACCTTATCTTTTCAAACTACAGGAGCCACAAGTCATTTTATCTTTGTTATTTAAATGTTTTATAATATGAGTAATGTGAAAATGGGCTCAGTGTTTTAACAGCACACGTACTTTGAAGTGCATTATAGTTTGGCTTTGGCTCTATTTTACAATTGAGACTTCAATGCATAACAGTAGCATGGTAATCTATATGACTGTACCATGATAACTGTTTAGTACATCGTGTAAATGTAAAATATATTTTTTAAAATACGTTAAACAATTCTGAAATATATTCTCAGTATGCCTCCATAATGTTTACATTTAAAGCACAGCACATAGGGATGTCCAAAACTCATATTTTGCTGACATGCAGTTCAGAGTACAGAAACACCATGCACCATTTACTAGATTCAACTGATATTCATTCAAAATTAGACATTCCAATTACAAAAAAAACTGCTATAAAAGGATACTTTTAATGTTGCTGTCATTGCCACGGTGGGTTGTAATGTCTACCCTACATTCCAAGTTCTTATAGCGCTGCATTTTTATGACAGTTATTTTTATGACTCCTCAGTGACACTTTAGATACTTCTAGAAACTTTCACAGCTTTGTAAAAAAAATATCCAGTTTACGAGCAGAAAGTGACAGGTCTACAAATGAAGAAGTCACATAGAGATTCTTTATATGTTTTTGGCTCAAGTGTTTGGAAAGTTTAGGTTGGCCTGAAGTTAGACTAAGAGCAGGAAGGGTCTAATAAGTGGCCCCCGAATTATCCCATGTGTTTTGGAAACAGTTGCCCACAACCGCACCTTTATTTTAAGAGTGCAATTTGCTTATTATTTCTTACATTCCAACACTGCAGTGTCTAGATAATACACTAATGGAATTTATGCAAAAATTGACTGCATAATTCTGCTTTATAACTTAAAATACAATGATGTGTAATAGTATGTGTACTATATTTTAACTATAAGTACAATAACTGTATACTATAGTACTATATACACATACTATAAGTAGTTTTTTGACTGTAGATGACTGTCGCACTGCTGAGGTCCCTCTCTCAGTAGCACTGTTGTTTCCTGGTTAAATAACTATAATCTGCATTGAAAAATAGGACAAATGCAAAAATTGGCACATGTACCCTAGAGTGGATTTCAGCAGTGCTCACCCTCTCTACAGCAAAACAAATCTGGATCTGCTTTTCAAATGTTAAGCTGTACCTCAGACACCCACAGGATTTTTCATCTGAGCAGAGAATGGAAGAGACATCAGTCTCAATAATCAAGAGGCATTTTCCACAGTTATCACTTCAGATTAATTGAAACCACAGAATTAGCAGCAGAATTTAAAATCATGTTATTGTTTTGTAGCCAGGTTTTTCATGTATTGCCAGCTGTATACACCACTTTAAATTTTGCACAACACCTGTGAGTGCATGCTGTGCAAGTAAAGTGATAGAGTTACAGTAGCTTAGTAATACATGGTTTTAGCATCTATCAGAATATGCGAGGTGATTAGGTTTTCATTCACATTCTATGAGCTTTCAATTTTTTAGACCTAGTTTTCTATATTTAATTGATACTGTATACTGATTGCCACATTATTGCCACATACTTGGATTTACTCATGTTTTCTCATGGGAACATTTGATTGCTTTCATGCAATGCATGCTGTAGAGTATAATTTATGTATGGAACCCCTGAATGTATGGTTATCACATATTGTTCTATTGTGATTTAACATTATGTTTACTAACCTTCTATATCAGTTGTCTCTTTCTATAAACTGAGAGTGAAATAAATTAGGAGAGCAGTATAAAGTAACGGTTAGGACTCTGGATCACAGAGCTGTAGGTGAAACTCCTCTGTGGGATGCTGAGCAAGATACAATACATCACTCAAATTGCCATTACATACACTGCTGCAAAAATGGAATTCCTGGTCATCAATGTGAAGAGAAGTTGTTCTCAAGTGACCTACCTAGTAAAATAAAACAATGAAAAATTGCAAGCACAGGTATAAAAGGATATTAGAAAAGCAAGTAATAAAGAATATTACAACAATAAAGTTTCTGTTCTGTTTCTGTTCTGATCTGAAAAAGAACAGTAAGGAATGAAATAAACTCAGGTGCTTACTGAGAAAATATCTGACAAGCTAAGCAAACACGTACAGTAGTTGAATATTAAAAAGTTTTAGCATAGAAGATGCAGAAGTGGTATTGGTATCAGAAGAATTTAAGATAACCAGTTTCCCAGGAGATGAGTGTATTGTAGCAGTTGTACTTAAGGAAACAAGAGAGATTATTCATAGATTGTTAGTTTAATAGAATCAATTTGAAAAGGCTACAGCAATGTGGACAAACCAAAAACAAAACCACAGTAAAAAATCAAGCTTTTTTACTGCATATTGCCTACTACACACCAGGTCAACTAGCACTCTGACATTACAAAAGCTGACAAAAGACAGTGACATCTGGTTGTATTTTGGCACTTTGTTCTCAGCACCATTCACAGAATCCATGCTTTCTTTACTAACTGCTCAGCTTTTCATCCACATTTTGGTTTTGTCCTGGTGTTACATACAGGTATGCAGCTTTCGTCTATATAGTCTCCATGCTCATGCTATACTTTTGCTCTAGCTCATCTACAATTCTTCTGCTTAACGTCTTTCCTCTCCCTTTCTTCTGCCATTCTGTCCTACTATGCTCAGACTGATTGTGCTAATCACTTCAATCCTTGCCTGTAACCTTCTCTCTCTACACCTGACACATCTTCTCACTCTCTCTGTTCTCGTCTGCCATCAGAATAGTCCTTCTTCCCCTATGTTCTTCATCTTCAAATGCCTTCTGACTGTAAAACACCTAACAAAACTCCAGCTTTACTGGACTTGCTATCCCTTTCCACTATGCAAGACACAACTCGTGTATCGTTCACATCTTATCAAGCCTCATTCTACTTACTTTGACACAATGTTGGTATTTAATAGCATCTCTGGATATGGTTATATTTATGTCTTAAATTGAGTAATTTTTGCTCCTACTTGTAATATATTGATGAAGTAATTAATGTCAGTGTTGTTGTGATATCACTGCATTGATCCGTGTATTGTTTAAAAGTCACTGTGCTATTATTTGTGGATTTATATTTATCTTTCTGTTGATGTGATCCAAACTAGGTAAGGGTGTCTGCTTAGAAAATAAATAAAAACAAATACTATAAGTAGGCCATAAAACAACTTATATTTTCTCGGTCACATAAATGCCTGGCTAGAATCTTTGTCTTCCTTTGTTACTGACCTACACCATTTCTGACCACTGAGAGAACCAAAGTCCATGTGCAACATACAATATTCTATCTATCTGTTGGATTGCATTATCTCTCCTCCTGCTTTATGTAATGAAATGCGTAGAGGAGTGGAGTCAGTGATTGTCAATATGTTTCTTTACAAGTGAAAAAGTGTACCAAAGTTTCCTTTAGGAAGCATTTGATCAGTATTGACCCAGATGAACAATGCTGAGTCAATGTTCCCTCAATGTCATCAGCTATGTTGGACCAACAAGCATGAATATTCAGTCTGTCTCCATAACTTCACTGAGTGTACACGTAAGAAGATAGAAAGTGCCTTCTGATGGTGTTACTTAAGTTTAGCCATGGTCTGGAAAAGACGTACAGGGTTTCTTGAAGTGTATGTGCTCAAATTAGTTTGAAATGGCACTGTGTGCAGTGGTTAGCACTAATGCCTAGCAGTTCTGAAGCCCAGGGTTAAATACTGGACCCAGGTTGCTATCTTAATAGAGTTTGTATGTTTTCCCTGAGAATCTGAAGATTTCCTCTGGGTGTTCCAGTTTCCTCACAGAGTCCAAAGACATATTGGTTTGTGTCTGTTTGTGTGCCATATTGTCCTTTGAAGGATAATATATTTTATTACCTTTTGAAAAACAATATTTTATGTGATGTATTTGTTGTTACAGTCATGGTTTCAAACTGTGTTTGTTGCAGTGTTTTACTGTCAAATCCTCTCTATTGCATATCTGAAAACCTGAAAAACAGCCAGATACACAGGGGTGTGTGTGGTACTGGCTATTACTGATTCACATTGCTGCTAAAGGCACATCACACTAGTAACTAAGCTGCAATATTGTATTGACATAACTGTTTTCATTTGTCTTACCGGAAGAACACCATATATGGATTAGACAGGCACAGAATATCGCTGTGATTCGAAAAGCTATTTTAATCTTGTCTGACAAAAGGCAGTGCTGCACCATCACTGCCATTGTAGCCAACACAATTGAACTGTCTTTGAGAAATAATTAGTTGCTATAAATAGCATATTTTACCACTGGATTCTTATATAGTACATACACTATTAATACTGTGATTATGATTACAGATGCTACATATAACAGCAGCCATTTCACCTTACAGCTTACAACAGGTAACCCACAGAACTAAGCGGATGTGAGCCTGGTCAGTACCTGGATGGAATACCTCCTGGGAAAAGTATAGTGATGGGGACACTACACTGTGAAAAGGTGCCATCCTTCAGATGAGATGTAAAACTGAGGTCCTGACTGTCTCTACTCATTAAAAATCCCAGGGTGTTTCTCGAAAAGAGTAGGGGTGTTAACCCGGTGTCCTAACCAAATTTCACATTGGTCTTTATCTGTCATAGCCTCCTGATAATCCCCATCTACGAACTGGCTTCCGCACTCTGTTTTCCTCCCCACTGCTGGCTGATGTGTGGTGAGCATACTGGTGCACTATGGCTGACGTTACATCATCCAGGTGGGGCTCCAAATTGGTGGGTGGTGGAGGGGGTCACCATTACCTGCAAGGCGCTTTGAGTGGAGTGTCTGGAAAAGTGCTACATAAGTGTAATAAATTATTATTATAATGATTAATATGTTATAATAAATTTAAACTTCATATTTATGAGCACACACACATACTGTAATTTCTGAACTAAAATTCTCAAGGACCAGCCATATAGGTCTCTAATTCTTCACTGATTGAAATAGTTTTGGAAAAGTATTAAATTGATTGGCAAACCAATTCAAATGCTTATTCCATGTTTTGTTGAGCAAACCCTGGTTAACCTAAAGTTCAAACAGCAAAGTTAGGAGACAGAAGCTAGTGTTTTGAAAAAAAAAGAAGATACATTTAAACACCCCAGGGCACACAAATGGCTCAACATCGTCAGTGCTAAGATTTGAATTGGTTAGTTCGGACTTAGTTTAAAGAAATTTTATTCTTACATATTTTTACCCAAATATGCTAACATGTGTTTGGAGAAGAAGTAAGGGAATAGTTGGTCACTAATACATATTACAGTAATTTACACACTACTGAAAGTGAAATGCATTACAAGTGAAGTAAAACAGGGATTTGATGGTTCTTGAAGACAAATTGTAACATTTAAATTCTAAATCTAAGCTTAACAAATATTAACAAATTAAATTCCGACCTTAAATAATTAACTTAACTATAAAATAATAAACTTAAGCCCACGCATAAACATTAAACTTTAAACTTAACCTTAAACTAAACCTAGCCTTCAAAATACTGTACAACCTTAAGCTGTAAGATAATCTTAGAATAAGACCTTTCCTCTAAAAACCTTTATTTAAACTTAAAATAATTATCTTTATGTTAACCCCAAGCCTAAAACTCAAACTTTTAGTAATACTTAGTAATACTTAATAATGCTAAACTTAAGACTAAATCTTTTCATCTAACTCCTTAACCAAAACTCAAAATCAAAAAACCAAAACTAATCCTAGCCCCATTCATACTCTTGATCTTATGATTTCAATGATGATCTTAATCCTAAAATGTCAGTTTCAGTAACATGACAGAGTACAGTAGCTTGTTTCATACTCCCACAACTCTTGTGCCTCTTGTGGTCAGTTTCTGTACATTTGGCTTCTAGGAAAATTAGCCCTGGCATGAATGTGTGTGTGTCTGTACTGTATGACATCTGTCCAGGGTGTAAGCCATCCAGGGTTTATCCCATTGCTTATTTAGATAGGCTCCGACTCGCCCCTGACCTTGAACTGGATAAAGTGGTTAGAAAATGGGTGGATATACTGTATGGACATTATCCAAGTCTTATTCTTTCTTGCATCAGGTCCCTTCGTAATCATCTCTGTTGAAGACTAAAGTATTTCAGTTCCCTCATCCTCTCAGTGTAGGACATGTCTTTAATCTTTGTATTTTGTATTTATTGTAAATCTTTGTATTTATATTTTGTATCTCCTTTCTTTTTCCTGGACTAATTCCAGAGCAGCAATATCTTTAAAAGTCTATAACTATTCTATTATTAGTTTAAAGCCTTACTAATGCATTACACAGTTTTAGGTCCACAACCTAAATCTTTTTTTGAAGATGTACTGTAACTAATGATGTCATCAGCAGAGAATAATTCAATGTATAGAAACACTTGTGTTGCACTGATGGCTTGTGCTTGTGCCTGTATTACACTGGCTGGCTGTAGCTGGAATGACAGACTGAGATTTAAGTTTAGTAGAGATTCGAGTTGATGCAGGTGGACTGACTGGGAAGCTGGGTGCAGTGAGGTTTACCGGAAGCCTGGAGAAAAAAAAAAGGCTGATGGGACTGGCACACTGCTGAAATCGGTGCTGACTGGACGCCATAAGAAAAGCTGCATTTTGGAGAACTGGAGTCTCTCAGTGATAGGGAACTTCACTACTTCAGTAAGCTTAATGTCAGAGCATTGACTCGGCGGGGTTTGGGGTTAAATGTGGTGTCAAATTAGAGGATTAATTGAAAGATTGGGTAACTGAAAGGGACATGAATCCACAAACAGACGGCCCAACTGAAAAAATACGGCCAATGCAACCAATGAGCCCATCATTTTCAAATGAAAAAAGTTTAAAATTTTAGACTGGCTACATCATTCTCCAAACATAATTCCAATTGATGTATTTTAAATGTTGAGGGGTAACAGGAATAGGCAGCAAATGCACAAAGTTGGTCAAAGTTGGTGAAGCAAAGTGTTGAGCAAAAAAAGAGCAATTTCACTAGTCTACAAAAACTTCTCCAATGATTATACAAAGTTTGGTGAGTTAAATGGGTTGCAGAATTCATATAGTTAATGCCACAGGAGGATATGTTTATTTTTGTTTAATTTATGTATGCAACCAAAACAATTGACAAACACTTAAATGGGCTGAAAACAAAGTATGTTTTTATTTTAGTATGATACAATGCCTGAACGGAAAACAGCATTGAAAATAAACAGCTTCAGAATACACAATTCAGTGTCTTATGCATTTTTTACAACTCCATTTCAGCTGTTGCAAATAAACATGTAAAGCCTCAATTGAAAGTGATGTTTTCATCAGGCCAATCCAAAGATTTGGTATCATGGTGCATTCATGGCATGGGAAGCCGTCATTTAAAAAGTAAATGAAAGAAAAAAGAAACCGTGCTACAAGCAAAACACTTATTTAATACCCTTCAAAAGTAATTTAAAAATAAAAACATGATTACTCTGGCTACCTACTGTATTTGCTTCACATGAGAACTGTCACTCTTAGAGACAAAAAAAATGGCAAAAAGTTTATCCTAGACCCCCTACAGGAAATAAGATGCATGCAAAGAGACAATCTATATTTCAGTTAAAATTTAATATTAAATATATATTTATTTTCTGTGTTTCTATATAGTATATACTATATTCTAGTTCTACATTTTTATATATCATATTTTTCCTAAAATGACAAGAAACACATGACAATGAGTCAATTAGATTTGATTATTAAATATGAGAAGTTAACCGCTACAACTGTTCATACTTTCTGCTTGTGTAATGTTTATCTTGGGTTGTTGTAATCAACTTGTTGAAAATTCTGGCAACGCAAATCAAATATGGCTAACTGACAAGCTTAGCTTACTCTTACCCAAACTAAGTTACATTTGATAAGTAAGTTGGTCTTATATTAGAAAACATTTGTGTAGGCTTTGAATCAAGTGTTGATATCTATATGTACTGTATATTTTAACTTCTGATTGTGTATCAGACCTCTTTGGAGCACCATAGATGTGTGGTGAAGAGTTAATTTGCATTGCTAAAAGGCTATATTTTACATGAACTCAAAGTTATTTCTTTTATTTGTTATTCACTTATTTCACTTCTAAGCAAGTTTCCGGTCTGCTGTCCTTCCTGTCCCTCTCTTTCCCTTGGGCTATATATTTCCGGGTCTTGCACTCTGTCCTTGCTCAGCATTGACGTTCGGATGTCCTGAGACCCGCCTAGCACCAGGGCGCCCCACGTCCGCTCCCTGAGGGCATAGGTTTCTATACGGCATTCCTGAACTCTTTGCACTAATGAGCCCGGGCCTTTTTCCCGTCTCGCCGCTACGCATATGGGTCTTTTTCTGCTCTCCTGCTCCCCACGGTTAGTCCCTTTGGACGTCCGTGACAACAACAAACTGTGGAAATATATGGCCAAGTCTAGTCAAATTAATCCCACTGAAATTCCATGGAGAAACCTGCTACAACTGTAAACACAAGTGTGAGAAAGTACAGTCAATATGTTATAGAAATGTGAGGAGGTTAATTTGGCTTGTTGCGTATGTATGAGATTGAAAAACAAAGCAACCCCAAAAAGGTCATACACAGTGTGATATACTCAGGAGTAGGATGTCTTAGCAGGGAACTTGGAAAAGCAGACATACAACTGCTGCTGTAGGGTGAAAAAACATCTCTTTTATTTACAGTGAGAGAAAACAAACAGAACCAAAACCTAACTCTTATTTGAACTCTTGCTAATCTTCTTCAGTCAGTCACTCTCTCTAAGCTGCTTACCAGCTCTAAAACTCACAAAAATAAAACAAAAAACATAGGCCTTTAGGCCCCTCTGCCAATGGCTCTCTCGCACTCTTCTTCCTCTGATGCATCACTTCTCAGACTTCTTTAAAATTGTCTTCTTCCAATTGGTCAGGTGACTGAGGGTGACAGGTCATTCCACACAACCATCTTCTCATTTATTTATAGGGAATGTAGTTTAGACAAGAGCTGCTATCTTGCCTGAAACTGCCGCCTCATTACATATCCCCCTTTCCCATAAGGTAAGTCACTTTCTGACCTAAGATCAGCCATTCAACGGCCACACCTCCCCCCGGGTCATAGCAGAGAACAGTGGAAGATGGGTGAGCCTGGCCAAACTACCTCCTGAATTAGTTCAGGTGGGTAGCTGCGTCAGCATGCGTAGGCTGCAAAGGAACAAGTAATAGGTTTATTTTTTATATAATTTCAGCCGTGGAGCCTTCTTCAGGTGTGAGGAAGACAAGGCAGTAAGCAAAGGTAATGTAGAGGGAGAACAAAGGCTGGGAGAGAGGAGCAGTGAGAGGCGGGAGCAGGAGACAGAAAGAGTGGCCAATCAAGAGGTGTGAAGTCAGAATAGGTGTAAAGAGGTGTGAAATAAAACTTCCAATGAATGGAGAACATTTCAAAGAGAAGTAGTCTGTCGTTAAGAGAAGGGGGAAGGTGTGATCCTAGCTGCTGGATAATTTTGGTTTCTGTAGTCTTTCTGATGTATGAGTTCGGAAAACCATCTTTGAGAACACTGATGGAGAGATTAGAGTGGTCATGGCCATCAGAGGTGAAATGAGAAACAATGTGCTTGGAGAGATCTTTAATCTTCAGAATTACTCACTTCAGAATTACCTCTTGAGTTACCCACTGTGTGTTCCTTCTGGAATCTCCTTTCTTTTCAGGACAGGACCTTCTCTTCTTTTACCTCCAGCAATACTTGAGACCTGGTCAGTGTCTTCAGTTTTCCACCAGGCCACCAGGTACCTTCTGGACCAGATTCTCCTAACAAAGGGCTTTTACTTTCAATTTCCTAAAAGTACTCCTGAAGTGTCCTGTCTATTTCCTTCTCCATGACTAGATGCTCTCGGGTGACCTACACCTCTGCTATGGTTAGGTTCAGTTGGGTCTGTAACTGGTTGAAATACAATCCATCCAGAGTCATTTTGTAAAATTTAGCCTGTTTGGTGTAGTTAATTAATTGACTCAAAGATCTCAAACAGATATTTCTTGAAGGCAGCCAGGATCTTCAACCACATGGCTGAGGAGCCTTTTCCATTTCCATCTCCACATTTATTTATCTTTTATGTAAAGAGGTGTCTCCACTTGCGTCCTCTGGTTTGTACTTAACTGTTAACTCTGAAGAAATCGGTTCGGCTGTCTCAAGATTAAAGAGGTTTTGTTCCTTTAGCCTGTCAGTGTGGAACATTTTCTTAATTCTGAGAATGCATCTAGTTGCTCACGTCTGGACTGATTCCATTCGTCTATTCATTTTCTAACTGCTCTTTCCAATTCAGGGTCTCAGGGTGGCAAAGCCAATTCTAACGCAAGGCAAGGTTGGACTGATTCTAAAACTGTAAAATACAGTATTTTCCATATTGTAGCCTCCAAAATTTCTAAGTTTCTAAATAAGGTCTTACTGCTGCATTGTAAAATGTTAATATCATATTCCTAGATTATTTTTTGACATTATATATATACGGTATAATTTAATTGGCCTCTGCATTGCTTTCCCACATGTCTAGAAAATACAAATGTGTCAACATAAACACCTAAGTTCTTTTTCATGAGTAGCCTCTTCTGTCTCAGGGTTTCCAATTTTTCTTCATAGTTTAGGTTTTTTCTACCTGCACTGTCTTGCTCAGGAGCTGCTGAACTGAAGTCTGCTCCTTGCTTTCCTTCTGTGCGTCTAGCTTTGCCATTTGTAGCTGGCTCTAAGACTCTGACAATTCCTTTATCTTTGCCATTGTTTCAGACTTGGGTATTTTAGCAATCCAAGTCTGCTCCACATTTTCCTGAAGGCCCTTCAGAATACCTGACTTTTCCACTTTAATACTTCTGTACTGCTTATACTGTATTCTTCCTGTAATGTACTGTTAGACCTTGAGCTTCATTATCAAATCCAGCAATTCTGACAAGGTCTGAGAATGTCTTGGCTTTCTGCTTATATTCCTGTACCTAGAGCTTCTTAAGCATCCTTCATGGTCTGAGCAGAACTGAATTTCTCTTTGTTCATTTCCTTAGTGAATACTACAGTAGTTCTTCAATTACTTCCCAGTTTTCCACACTAAATTGTGGTTTCTAATCTTTTGTTGTTCAATTTCTTCTTTCAGTTGGGGAAATAGAGTATCGTACTTGCACTGCCTGTCTGCACATCCATCTCCCTTAAAATCAGGGAACAATCATCCAATCAATCCTCCAATCAGGCACTATATTTAAGCCCCCAAACCCAGTTGAATCAGTGTTTTGACATTGAGATACATATTGCAATTCCCTGCTGCTTTAGAAACCTGCCTTTGTGAAACTCAGAATTTCAGAAAAACCATTCTATTTTGGCTTCCTGATCTTAACGCCGGTAGCGGCAAGGCTTAATAATAAGAAAGAATTAAGTGTTCTGGGCTTTCCCAAATGAGGCCCCATTTCTCTGTTCATCTCTGTGGTGCAGCCACAGAGAAACTATTAATGCAGGCTGATTTAAGATGTTTTCTTTTGATAAGAAACAAGCTCCCAAAGGGGGATGCACTTAGCTAAGCCTGGCTATCATGATCAATGGTCATCCATTGGCGCCTATCTGTCTAGGGAGTGCCAGATGGACATCTGGACTGCATTCCTAAGTGTCAGGAGTAAGTGACTCATATCTCACCTTGATCAACCAATCAGGGACTGGTAGGGCTGAGTAACCCACGTGGGACTCTGATGCCCATGGAACTTTCAGCCAATCATCGAGCTGAAGTTCCTCCAGGTAAAAACAGGCAACACAGAGAGCCTGAGAGATTCAGAAAGTAAGATTCAGTAAGATTCAGTAAGATTCAGGAGAATTCTGTGGACTTTTCTAAAGGGAATTCAAAGGAGAATTCCAGGGCAGGACGGCACAGGAGCAGAAGGCTCCCAAGGGCAGGACATTCTCGCAGCGCGCCTCCTGACCATCCTGAGACTCAGCCCGGACAACCACGGAACGGTCAGTGTGTCCGAGTGCCAGAACTTTCCTTTGTTCTAAGAGTCTAGAGTGGAGGTTGCCAGAGAGTAACCAGCAGCAGGCCTTGTGAACAGGTCGGAACAGTGGACAGCTGAATCACTATTCAGAACTAGCTCTTCATCAGGAACAAACAGGTCCTCTTCCTGACTTGCTGGGACCCACAGTCATCTTTTCTCCTGTGCGCAAACTTTGCTAGTTAAAGCCAACACTAACTAGCAGGCCAGTGAGCATCTGCAGCGCACCGTCACAAGCCGCACAGCACAGCCTGGCTCCGAGCCAGAGAGCGCGGATTGGACAGCAACAGCCTGCAACTGTTTCTTTGAGCCCACAGGAGATCTGAATCCACAAAGATTGGATGAGTATTCAACTTCAATGCATTACAGCTCGAGAATTAAATTGTTATCCCAACCAGTTGATATCAATTTAATTCCTAAGAGTTATGTACTTGTTTTGAGTATCTAATGTAGAAGTTATAACCAAGTTCATTTATGAAATGGTCTTAATGAATGATATACTGAACGTATGTCCACTTGATATATGTAACTCTTTGTAACTGATTGAATATATATCTTTTGTATTCTGATAGCCCTCTCGATAAGATCTGTTAGTTTTACATGCATATTCTATGTATTAATAAATGTATCCTCGTGTATTAGTACCTGTGTGTGTGCGTTGTTTGAGTTATGTCGCATGGTTGGATTCTAAAGCCATCAAAAGAATCAACTTTGTGATTTACTGCTACAATTAATAATTGTCTCAGTAAATGCCCAAACCCTACAGAACTGGTGCCTTCAGAGAGCCACTACGTTTAATTTTGCTATGGCAACGTTACATTTATGGCGTCCCTGAGCCGGTTTTCTTACACGCCCCTTCAGCACTGATTCCAGAGGTGTGCATTTCCTGTCAGCCTTTCTGCACCAGGCTTTCCTGTCAGACAGCTTCACAGTCTGTCTGCCTTTATTTATTGACTCTGTTTCTCTTACACTCTGGTTTGCCGAAGCCTCACAGAGAAATCCTCCCACTAGATCTCAGCGCGTCATTCCAACCGTGGCAGTACACAACAACCAGCCACGATGTAACACATTCTGAAAGAACTGAGACTCAAGACTCCCTACCTGTGCCCCTCGCTTTCATCACTGGGCTGGAAACTGTGAACAGGTGAGGGAAGCCATGTCCTCTTGCCTGGCATTTTCCAGCTCCTGTTAGAAGAAATTTGTTGCTGATCTGGGACTTCCTTAGCTCTTCACTCACAGCCTGGCTAGACTACACATAGCTGATAACTCTCTCAGACTCAGCTATCCTTGTCTCCAGGGTCATCTTGTCAACATGGACCACATCTGCCATGGAAATAAGGGCTCTCAATAAGTAGAGACTGCTGCTTCAAGGCTTCCCTTATCTTCCTTCAAAAAGTCAAGTATTACTGAGTCTGGGGACAAGTGCTTGGGTTAGGGCTGTCACCTCATCTGAACCCACCATCCTATCAGCAAAGGAGTCATGGTCAAATAGGAGTAGTGTTTTTAGGATAGAGCCCTCTTCTAAATTCAGATTATACATACAGTATACTGATGGGGAAAAAAAGAAACACAACACCTCCCCCTCCACACTCTGGCCCTCCCATCTGCGTGGAACAGGCTGAAGAGTGACTCATCCGTGAAGAGGACCTGATGCCACTGCTGACGAGTCCATCGCAGCCTCTGTCTGGCCCAAGCTAGCAGGATGTGATGTGTAGGAGGTGCAGTATGGAGCCTCACTGTCCTGTCACTGATGCATTGTCACCGGGCATTGTGTCTGCCGGCAGTTTCAGGAGCAGTATGGGTGGCAGATCTGGAACAATCTCTCAGATGGACTAGTCTGATGTGTTGGTCCTGCTCTGGTCACTTGAGGGCAACTGGATCTTGGA
This sequence comes from Lepisosteus oculatus, assembly GCF_040954835.1. NCBI lineage: Eukaryota > Metazoa > Chordata > Actinopteri > Semionotiformes > Lepisosteidae > Lepisosteus > Lepisosteus oculatus. The sequence goes on from NC_090701.1 coordinate 31,666,721, forward strand.
TGGTCATCTGTCCTGCCAGTCTGCTGAAACCTTTTCTGCAGTCGGGACACAGTGGAGTAGCTTACTCCGTAGTGTCTGGCAACGTTAGCACATCACATATCTGCCTGCAGCATGCCAATGGCCCTCTCCCTCATAATTTGAGGCATTATGGAATGCACAGAAAACTGAGTGTGTGGCCTTTTTCTTGCAGTGACTTAAGCTTTGAATTAAGGCCTTTTTAAAGGTGATCAGGCATTGTTCCACCTGGGTAAAAGTGCACATAACGAACTTTCGTGTGATTGGCAAGTTGCAATGCCTCACTGTAGGAGCTGTATTGCTGGTCAAAGGGCTTAAAACAAATTGACAACTTTTTTTGAAAGAACATAAGCTAGAACTATAGTATTCTCATTCCAGAAAATGTTGTTTCTTTTTTCCATCAGTATATATTTGTTAGGAAGGAGATCATATTTTGTAAATTGATTCACTGGACTGCAAAAGATATTCAGCATGCTATGTAATCAACCAAAATGCTTTCAGTTACTTCAGATATTGTTCCCTTGACTATGCTTATCACTTGCATCAGCGGCACAGAATACATTGTCTTCTTTAAACATAATGCTTTTAAGGGACAAAAACTGCTTCACTAACTTCATATTTAAATTAACTTAGAGAGACTTTCTTTCTCTCATTGTCAGTTATCACTTAAACCTCACATTATGTGAAATCATTGCCATAAGCATGAGAATTTCTATACAAGTTGGTCCATTAAAACGGAAATTACTCTCCTCCATGATGATTAAAATGTTTTAATGCATTTTCTAATGTGGAAAGATTCTTTGGTTGTCGTAGGAAATGAACCATTCAATGTATAGCCCTGAAGACTGGCCTGTGGAATGATAATTAAGAAGTTTCTCATTTAAGTAAGCATAAAGCTACAAGGTTATTGTGTACCAGAAGTAAAAAGGGAATTAAGAGAGATTTTCTTTGGTCAGTCCCTGAAAAAAAGATTTGAAAAAAAGAAGCCTTGGTGCCATTTGTGTTTCTAATCTATAGTATATTCATCTTGTCTTGAATCTTAGTATGAACATTTTTCTAACTGTAATAACTTGAGGATATCTACAAGATAAAAACTGTTAGGACATGGTTAATATTGTTGATATTTATAGATGTTAGATTTCAGAATCAATATTTATTTGCAATGAGACAAGTTTTTGAAACACAGTGGCAAAGTGGCCATTGTAGAACTTGTAAGAGGTTTATTCCATGCTGAAAAGAGAAGAAAGAAAACAATGGTTCGGCCGTGAACCCTTCTTCAGGTGTGAGAAAGACAGGCAGGTAAGGTAGCATAGGAGAACAAAAGCTGGGAGAGAGGAGGAGTGAGAGGTGGGAGCAGGAGACAGACAGAGTGGCCAATCAGGTAGTGTGAAGTCAGGATAGGTGAAGAGAGGTGGGAAATGAAACCTACAATGAACAGAGAGAATTTAGAAGAAAATTTGTCTTTGAGAGAAGAGGAAAGGTGTGATCCTAGCTGCAGGATAATTTTAGGAGTCTAGAATCTGGAGTCTTTCTGATGTGGGAGTTAGGAAAACCAGTTTTGAGAACACAGACGGAGACATTAGTGTGATAATGGCCATCAAAGGTAAAATGAAAAACAATAGGTTTGGAGAAATCTTTCATCTTCACAGCCCTAACATGTTCTCTGAAGTGATCTCCGAATCTCCTTCCTTTTTCCCCAATGTAAATGGCTGGGCATTTACTGTAGAGATACAGTAAATAACGTTGCTGGAGGTATAAAATATCATCTGAGTGATCTGGAATTGTCCTGAGGGGCCTTGAATGAGTGTGGTGTTAGATATGTACTTGCAGGTGATACAGCGAGATCTGTTGCAAGGGAAAGTGCCCGGTGTGGATGGTTGCTGAGGGCAGTCGGGGGAGCTGTGAACAAGAAGGTTATGCAGATTAGGTGGTAGATTAGGTGGCAGATTAGCGATATGAGATGATGGGGTGGTCAGAAAAGAGGGCCCCAATGGAGGGATCATCCTGTAGGATGGAAAAGTTGTCATTAATGGTCCTGGGGATACAAAGTGTGTTGGAATGGTGGGGAAGCACCAGAGGAATGCAGTTACGGCAGGAATTTATGTTCGAGGGGTCCGAGGGGTGTTTTTGGCTCGGGCAAGGGCCCTGTCAATAGCACTGATAGGGTTTCCTCTGTTGATGAAAAAAGAATACATTTTGAGTGTGTGTTTCTGGAAATCGATGTCGTCACTGCAGAATCGTCACAGCCGAAGGAACTCTGAGAAAGGGAGAGATTTTTAGTGTTTGGGGTGAAATTAGTTATACAGGAGATAGTTGTGTGAATCAGTGGGTTTGTAATAGACCGAAGTAGAGAGTCGGGGGTAGTTAATGGAAAAGGTGATGTCTAGAAACGGAAGAGTAGTGGAAGATATGTTAACTGTATATTTGAGAGACAAGTGGAAGTTAGTGACATGAATTAGAGTGGGCAGGAGAAGGTAAAGGCAGAGAAGGATATTGGAGGTGAGAGGTGTTTGTTTCAGATCAACTGGAAAGACGAGATTAGAGCTACATACTGTATTTGAACCTTGTTAAGAGAGCCTGCTATCCTGTGATTTTTTTTAAGGAACTCTGATTTCCTGGTTAAAGAATCTCTATTCTGAAACAAAATGGCCACTCCTGGTTTTTGGATGCATTTTATATGTTATGCATATTATATGTGCAGGTTCCCATACATTTGGTGGCATCCAGGATTGCAGAGAAATATTTACTCACAAGCTGTGTTCTATTTAGTTTAGAAGGCGGATTATCTCTTATTTTATCCTTTGTAGATGCAATGTAAAAATTGATAGCAGTCTGAGGGTTTTCTGAGTGTTTAGAACATACAGTGGTGTGAAAAAGTGTTTGCCCCCTTCCTGATGTCTTATTTTTTGCATGTTTGTCACACTGAAATGTTTCAGATCATCAAACAAATGGAAATATTAGACAAAGATAACACAAGTAAACACAAAATGCAGTTTTTAAATGAAGGTTTTTATTATTAAGGGAAAAAAAATCCAAACCTACATGGCCCTGTGTGAAAAAGTGATTTTGCCCACTCATCTTTGCAGAATTGTTGTAATTCAGCCACATTGGAGGGTTTTTTAACAGCTTTTTTAAGGTCATGCCACAACATCTCAATCGGATTCAGGTCAGGACTTTGACTAGGCCACTCCAAAGTCTTCATTTTGTTTTTCTTAAGCCATTCAGAGGAGGACTTGCTGGTGTGTTTTGTATCATTGTCCTGCTGCAGAACCCAAGTGCGCTTATATCACCCTAATTTTTGCATTCACCCCTTGTTTGTACTTCATTTCTAACCATTAATCAGTTTGTTTATTGGATGCAATTTAAAAATTAATCTTCTACAAGGAATACCACCAAAAGTCTTCTGAAGTTCTAAATGCACCATACTGTATTCTATGTTTGCATCCATTACTGCTATTGATTGTTAAAAAGACTGAATAAGTAAATTAAAAAAGACCTGCCTTTTCTAAATTAGTGTTGAAATATGTGTCTGCAACATAGTGCAGTATGGATTGTCTTACTTTGTAAACTTTAGTTTATTTCCCATAATGTAAGATAAAATACACATGTTGGTCAATAATACTTGATTCGGGTTTGTTTCCCTTGGTATTGATGAGCGCTTTTTTATCAATTTTCATCTCAATAGGTATTATCCCTTTCTTGAGTGACTGTTAGTAGGGTTCTAGTAGGCATAATAACGGTTTGCAATACTTTTCATTATGAAGGATCCCAAAAAAGTTCAAATGGGGAGAAACCCAATTCATTGACCACTGAAGTGCACCACCCACTTGGATGATGTGCAGTAGCTGTTCTGCATCAGCAGCCCCACTACGCAGTCGATCAGGCAGAGAAATTAGAAATGAATTAAGCAATTTAGTTAAGGGGGGAACTTTAAGTTGGTCAGTTTGCCCAAGCAGAATTAAGCTCAGGCACTGAAGTTAACACCTCTGCTCTCTACTCTTCTAAACAGTACCATGGGAACTTTTATAATGATGGTTAATCAGGACCTCGGTTTAACATCTCAAATAAATACCATTGTTAAGAGCAATTGCTATAATGTCATCAAGTTTAAATATTTGGTTAATTTGAATATTTAGTTAATTGCTTCTAATACCTCTAAGCTTTTGCCTCTCCTGTGTCATTACTATTTAGTATACACCTTTTTCCCCCTCAGGCATATTCTCAGTCTCTTCTGTGGTAGATACCTACACACTGGAAATTATTAATATTAATTTGATACACTAGTTATTTGTTTATCCTTAAAGTCTTAATATAATTTTCTATTTAGCCTAATATTTTCTATACACTCCTTTTTAATATTGCATTTTATTTGTGCTTACATAAGAACATAAGAAAAGTTAAAAATGAGAGGATGACCCATTTTGACGACCTTGACTAGTTACAATTTGTTATAGCTCTGCAGTTAGATCCTGTTTATTTTTCAATGTTAGTTTGTTAAATGTTAAAAGGTTCTACTTAGCTTTTTCTTAATTGGGCCACTAATTCTTGATTTAACTTTTGTGATTAATCTGTTCCTTGCTTCAAGCAGTATATATTTATACTGTTGCCATTCATTCTCTACTGACTCCATATCTATCTTATGGAATTTTATTCCCTAAACTATCTCATTACGCTCATTATGTTCTTTCCTGAAATTACAACTTCTTTTGGACTTTATACAAGTAGTTTCAAATTATACTGAACTTAAAAGCATGCCTTATCTTTTTTTTGTGACATGCTTGAATAAACCTTCATCATTGCAGACTAACAGAATGACAAAAGTGAACAAGTTTTGCTTTCTTCTCTTTTTCCAGTTTGAAGAATCTGTAGCCCCTTAAAAAAAGATGATCCCAGTGAGAGGTGAATGTTGTTGTTGCTTCAGCTCTTTAAAAAGTATGTTACCCTCACTCACTGCAAGACTAAATATTTCCACCTCCACCTGGTTCTATTGCTTCTTTCACATTGCTATTGGACCTTGAGGTCATTTTTGCGATTGCCAAGAGTGCACTGTACTGAGAATTCTGAGGCAGATCCCTTTGCACTGTTTTGGCTACCACCCTACTGTGAGAACAATGTAATTCACAAACCCTGTGCGGGTTTCCAGGCGAGGTATCCAAGGCAGGTGACAAGGTCAAGTGGTCGGTTCTTCCAGGCAGGGTCAAGTCCAGATAGTACACAAGAAGAGAGGCAAACAAATCCAATAAGGGCGAGGCAAGAGTGAGGAAAAAAAAAACAAAGCGTCAACTAAGGAGGAAAGGGCAAGGTGAGCCCAGGAGGCTATTACCAAGATATCCTAGTACCAAGCAATGTTACCAGGTGAACCTAGGGTTTATATAGTGAAGGAAGGGGTGTGTAAGGGAAATTGGATAATGAGGGGTTAATTGAGACCAGCTGCAGCTGTAATACCTACCTGACATGGCAGATGCTGCAACAGCAGGTGTTTCAGGTCCGAAATCTTGAAAAGTGGCAACTGTGATCAACACCCTCATTGAGTAAGTTCAAAATGTTCTGCATCAGAAATATTAAGATTTTTCATCTAGAAGGATTCAGGTATTCCTTCTACAACTTTATACCTTCTCCGTTACAGTAACTGACTATGAGCAGATGGGAATAGAATATTCCAAATACTCAGACATTTTCAAAATGCCAAATAATGCAGAATGACTTGAAGGAAACAAAAGCTTGTCAACTCAACCCTTAATCATCTACCTACATGTATACTGATTTTATATCTCATAGATTAGTATGCTTATTATGCTGTGACAAGTAAGCCTTGCTTGTCATGTGTCATGTTTCCAAAATTGTCTTTCTTAAAGAAACAACTGCAAAATTATCATGGTATTCTCTAAGGATTTTGTGAAATCAGATACTGACCACTGAAAGAAATAAATTCACTGGTCATTGAAGTTTTAGTGATCAATAGATCAGTTTCATGAGAATGCATGAAACTGAATTCTTGAGCAAATCCCACAAATTGAAACAAGAGGAAAGTGTTAAGATTTCTGATAAACTGTAAGTTCAAGGCTCCTGTGTCTAAAACCCTTCACTTGCTTTATAATCCTCCACCTACTACCTAACAGCACAAAGTGAGCGAGGAAGGAATCAACAGATTAAACCAAGAACATCTGCGTTATTTAGTTTTCATTTTTGTAGAGGGTTTTCAGGTCTTTATAGCGGTATGGCATGATTATGACCTAGAAACATTTGGATTTAAAAAGATTGAAAAAGATGTACTGTTAATAGATGACATTCTGCACAAAACTGTAATCATTGGTCAGTATCATGTTGATTTGTTTGTCCAACTATGTAAATCCAGCCCTGATGATTCACTAGCTCACAAATCCAGGGCTGCAATGACAGCAAATTCCTAATGTGGGTTGGGAGCTGAATCGTCCACCTGACAGCCCTAACCTAGTTTTGAGTGACTATTATTTGTTTTGTCATCTGAAGCCTACACTGCCTAATACATGGTTTTATGAAGATTCCTTTACATTCCTTGCCATTGGTTGAAGAAACAGTCAGAAGAGTTCTCTTATAAAGGAACCGTAAATGTAAAAGATAAATGGGAAAACTGCACTGAGATTAAGGATGACTGCTTTGCAAAATAAGGCCAAGGAAGAGAAAGTATCTCATTCTTATACTTTGTGTGAGTAGCAAAGCTCTGAGTGAAAAGATAGAATAGGCAAAACATTAAATGTGTGATTTATGTGACAATTGGTACACTTCACCAAAATAGGATGTCAGTTCGAAAATCAGTGTTTTCCATCAGATATTTTATGATTGTTAGAAAGGAATATTCTTTGTTCACACATAAAAAAACATATTTGAAATGATGCAATGTAGACATGAGGATGACATAACTGTCTTTTGTCATTACAGGGAGGATCAACTCACATGTAAAGGGGCCTTAGTCACTTTTCCACTGAACAAAGTATGGTTTCAGAAGGGAAAAATCCTTGTAACTTTTAATTCATACTCATACTTTTACACAAGGAAAAAAAGACAGACAACTTTGTGAGACATCCTCTCCTGCCCAAGGTCGTAATCCTAACAGTAAAAGTTACTGTATGGGAATAAAACTAAAAGGCATCAGAGAATGATTTCATAGCATACAGCATATAGTGTATATTTTCTTTTTATAACATCACTAACTTTATTAGTTATACACTCCCAGTTCCTTATTTGATTTTCATTGTGATATTCCAAGATTTAAAAAAATATATTACATATTTTAATGGCAGTATTTCCTATGGATATACTGTACTATATATATTTTGTTTTAATGCTCCAAATGTATGTCAGACATTTTAGTGCTGTTTAGTGATTGACTATGTTTAAGTCTTTATCTGCAAGACATATTACCATTCACCGATGGCCATCCTGCTGGACACACACCTGTGGTAGTGCCAACTGGAGAGGCGATGGAGGACCCCACCTGAAACTCACTGAATGACCACCAGTACCATCAGCCTCTGCGCCAGCTATCCCCAACATTCCTGACATCACATGCAAGTCGATGCCTCCATGACCTCGTGGATCACTGACTACCTGACAGGCAGACCACAGTCTGTGAGACTTCAGAACTGTGTGTCTGAACAGGTAGTGAGTAACACAGGGGCTCCTCAGGGGATGGTTCTTTCTCCATTCCTCTTCACCATCTATACTTCGGACATTAAGTACAACTCAAAGTCATGCCACCTGCAGAAGTTCTCAGATGACTCTGCAATTGTGGGATGTATCAAGGGTGGGCAGGAAGAGGAGTACTGAGGACTGGTCAGCAGCTTTGTGGAGTGGTGTGGGGAGAACCACTTGGAACTGAATGTAACAAAGACAAAGGAACTGGTGGTAGATTTCAGGAGGAAAAAGGTCAAACCTTCTCCTGTCTACATCCATGGGAGTGGCGTGGAGATGGTGGACTCGTACAAGTACCTGCGAGTGCACATCGACGATAGACTGGAATGGTCTAAGAACATCGAGGCCATCTATAAGTAGGGACAGAGCCGACTTTACTTCTTGAGGAGGTTCAGGTCCTTTAATGTATGTAGTAAGATGCTACATATGTTCTATCAGTCGGTGGTAGCGAGCGCCATTTTCTACGCAGTGGTATGCTGGGGCCCTGGGATTAGAGCAATGGATTCTAAAAGGGTGAACAAGCTCATCAGGGGAGCAAGCTCTGTCATTGGGTCTGACCTGGACCCCTTGGAGGTAGTGGCTGAGATGAGAATGGTGTCCAAACTAAAGGCCATCATGGACAACGTCTCCCATCCCCTCTATGACAGGCTTGTAGAAATGAAGAGCACGTTCAGCAATAGAATGATTCATTCACGGTGCGACAGGGAGCGCTACAGGAGGTCATTCTTGCCTTCTGCCATAAGACTGTACAACGCATCCACCTTGGATCTGGGCAGAGGCAACATTGACAGTGACCTCTTTCTGGACTGAACAGTAAACTGTTACATCTCTTCTTTTTCTTTTGCCGTTTACATCCGTTTTTTTGTGCAATACAGTATATGCCAGAGACCTGTGCAATACATTTATATTTATATGTATATCTATATTTACATCTATATTTATATTCATATGTGCAATATGATTTTTCTGCATACTGTTCTGTTCTAGTTAATTCTTGGTGTGTCCTGGACTGTGAGTAACTCTTTTAGTGCACCCCTCACTGTACTGATTGTATTGTATGTATTGTATTATTATTATTGTATCATTTGTTACACTGTGGCTGTGTTGTCTGTGTTAAGCTGCTGTTGCACTGCAATTTCCCTCATGGGATCAATAAAGTATCTATCACCCGAGGGGGCTGAGGGAGAGCCAATGCAACTGGGAAGGACCCACGTCTCACCTACTGAATGCCTCCATCTATCCTCTGGGATTGGTCTTTGCAGTGGGAAGGGGCACTGGTGCCTGACCTGCCCACCTCAGCTAGAAAAAGCAGCGAGGAGTGCTTACTGACTGGGGCAGCAACATTTCCCAGGACATGACAGACATATTCGACGGGTCCTTCTGCATCTCAGGGAGCGCGACCTTATGCAAAACTGAAGAAGTAATTCACTAGGTAGAGGTGGCCTTCCTGGGACATATCCTCTCGTCCTCTGGCCTGCAGATGGACTCCAGAAAGGTTGTGCAAGTAAAGAACAGGCCCACTCCCACCACCCTTAAACAGATCCAACACTGAATGAGCTTTGCCAATTTCTACTGCTTCTCTACCTGCAACTTCAGAACATTTGTAGCCCCCATCACGTCTCCCACCAAGAAGGGGCCCAGCCAGGGCAGGTAGACCCTTGAGGCATTGGAGGTTTTTGAGAAACTGAAGTCCTGCTTCACCACAGCTCTGATCCTTTGCCAACCATATCTCTCATTGCCCTTTGAAGTGGAAGTGGATACACAATTGCAGTGCAAGACAGCAATGCTAACCACTGCTCCACCATGCTCCCCGTATTGACAATGTCAACCCAAGGACTGTTTTAAGACTGAACAGCTGGGCCCTGTTCTTGTCCCAGGTTGGTTCCACCATTTCCTATCAGCTGGGAAAGAAGAATGAGAATTTTCCATGAACTAAAATGAAATATCTTGATTTTCATAACTCTAGGAGTAAAGCTGTTCTCTTTGAGAGTAAGTCATCTTCCTCTATCGGTCCCTCATATACTGTACAGTCTCCTATTGACAGAAGGGATTCTGTTGACTCTGGAGTTGATAGGCTGCTGTCTAGTGAATTTATTCAGTAAACCACATTCAGTGTAATGAAAAAGGTTATTCAACTTGTGAACTTATAACCTCACCTACAAAACAATACCTTCTTATCCAGCTAATTTGTCACTCCAGACTGGAGATCCAATGAGATCTTCTACACTTTTAAAAACCTCAGGTCTTAAACAAAGATAGTAAAAAATTAAAACATTTTTATCAGGAGCAATGTTAGCACACAAAACCCTCCCAGTCTGAAGAATGGCTCCTATATCTGAATAATTTGTCATGTTTGGTACTCATGAGTATGTTATAACACTAGTTGTATTCACAAATGCAGGGGAAGGTTCTTTTGTCATGCATTAAGGTTAAATGGACTGTGCAGAACTGCGTAGCTATTGATAAAAGAATAAAGAAATCAACTCAGTTTGTCTTGTGTCCTCTTTACTGTGAAATAGAATAGAAATGAAGAATACAAAAACTGTCATTTTGTGTTTTATGTCTTGTGATTTTAGCATTATACAAGGAACTACAGTACAATGTTATAACATGTTTTGTTTCACTGTGCTATCAGGCACTCACACAAAGAGGCCTTCAACAGAGATCTAGTTTTGCCATTTTAGGGAACACACCTGAATGAAGGAAGATCTGAATCTCACAAATAGGGGCAGGATTGACAATTACAAATCTTATTGACATTTTAGGATAATTTACAAATATTAAGATATTATCAGCTGAAGCAAAAAAAAACAAAAAATACAGTGTTTCTCCAGAACCATGGTTAGGAGCCAGTGGCACAGCAGATGGTTTTGTTATACAGTATATACATTTCCCATCCAAATTATCCAAAGGCAAAAATGGCCAATCTTTACTATGCCACTGATTCTCATGTACAAACAGAATATTAGTTGTTACATCAGGTGTAGCTTAGCCTTACACTAAATGTTTTTAAGTAGGCCAACAATATGAAAAATATAGTTTGGTTTGATTGGTGTTCTTGTTCAACATCTGAAGTGTTATTGTTTATTTAATAATAGGTATGAGCAGGAGAACAGCCAAAACCTGATTGCTGTTCATCATTTTCTATTATCTTTTGGTATTTTTGTGCCATAAATGGAGACTGGCCAAGCCTATGCAATTAGTTGTTCAGAATAAAAATAAAAAGTCCCAATCTATCAGATTTATTCATGATTTGCAAAAAGATTAGAACAAGATAGAGTAGTACTGGTTCACCATGATAAGAATAGTGCTACAGATTAAAATAAACAGTGATACAGAATAAAAAAAAAATGTTTACTATACTGAATCAGTCTAATAGCAAACCTTTGTAAATTGAGACACTATGGGTCATGGCCATCATCAGGAAATCCTTCTCCGAGAATGGTACAGTTATATGGCCTCCTTGTCGGGGCAGCTAGGCGATGAGGTATATACACATTAAGCACTCTGAGCCTTTGGCTCATGGATTCTCAGTCTCCTACTCATATACGCCTCTGTCCTTTCATAATCATCCAAGGTCATCTTGAGGTTCACTCATATCACTGAGCCATTAACTCGCAGATCTCCGGGCTCAAAGAACCTCATCTCCAGCTCTCTCATCTACAGTACACGCTAGTCTATTTTGTGGAGCAGCAGAGGAAAACCCCAGACTTGTTTTGTCAGACCTGCTCTACAACCTTCTTCACCTTACCAGGGGGCCAACAAAGCAACAGCCAATGCTGCTACTGTTACCTGCACCTTAAAATCAAAATGTTTCTTGCTGTCATTAAGGGTTCTTATTTAAAATACCCCTTAAAATACTTCTGGGGAAGTCACTCTCTTTTCCTAGACACAACACACATGGAGTCTCTTGGTTCCTGTCTTCCTGTTTTATTCTTCCTATGTCCTGCTCCCCCAATGTCACACACATCTCAATCAGCCTCCTGCTTCCTCAACTCTCACAAAGCCTCCCATTCCCTGCTGTAACTTTGTCATGATGGCTACTAGCGTATTCACTCTCTGCGAGCCAGCCCTGAGACTTCCAGGTTTGCTGCCAGCTGCTGTACCTGACACCACCAGACTGGATCTCACACACAGCAATAATAACTCATCTCACACCACAAAACCTCTCCAATGCCTTAACTTCACATCACAGACTGCTCTCACAGCTCCATGCACATTTTTCTCTCCAACCACCACTGCCTTTACTCACAACTCATACTTCTTATAGCTTCCAATGCATCTCTCTCACCCAGACGATTCTGTCTCACTCAGCTCACAGTTCTCCTGGTTCATCTTCCCATTCCACACTTTGCATTTATAGAGCGAGGTTCCTCTACTACACCTCTGTTCTCTGTACTACTCATTGCCAGAGGCCAGTAGCCTGACAGCCTGCTTTTCCACTGATGCCCAGTCTTCACTGTCTTCACACATCTGGCTCAATGGCTCCCTCACACTGCCTCCACTGCATGCCTACCAACAGAGGTCAGCAGCCTGATAGACCCTTTTCTTCACCCGATACCTATTATTGCCAAGGGGAGGGGCCCTCTATCACACCCCTATACCCTATACACCCCTACCTATCTCTGGTACACACACTACTGATTTAGCTTACTGATTCTCACAACACAGTTGACATTTCACCAACCATCTTGTTGTGCTCTCAGATTGTCAGTCTCCCACTTCTCCCCTCTTTTTTAGGGTATTAAAGCTGCAGCCTACTAGTCTGCTTTCCCATGATGCAGTATTGTTCTCTCCCAACACTGACAGCAGCAGCATCTCACACCTGCTGCAAACACAAAGACAAACGGTTGTCTCTCTCTCATTGCTTCGGCCCGGCCACTCTCAATGCCGTGCCTCAGCATGAGTTAGGTGAACATATTACTCTCCAGACTTCAATATCTCACTTGTTCTGCTGTGCTGGGAATGCTGCTCACTTTTGTGCATATTAAACAGGAGACCTGATCTAATGTTTTCTCTGCCCTGAAGCTGGCCAAAGACTGACACCATAGCTTTATCTCCTGTCAGGGTAGTATTTTGCCTGCTCTTGTAAGTAAAGCAACATTTACCAGCTAAATGTTGTTATATTGCAAACTCCCTTCAGCTGTGGTTACAGAGCAAAACACTCTTCTCTATGTATATGTATATGTATATGTATATGTATATGTATATGTATATGTATATGTATACAGTATGTACAGTATGTGGTGGCACAAGGGGTGCTATCTGCGTGGAGCTTATATGTTCTCCCTGTGTTCTAGTAGGTTTTCTCCAGGTGCTCATAGAGTTTACTCCCACAGCCCAAAGACATATTGTGAGTGTGTGCGTGTTTGTCTTTGTGTGTGCCCTGCTCTGAACTGCAGTCCCATCAAGGGTGTACCCCGCCTTGTGCCAATTACTAGTTGGGATAGGCTCTGGCTCCAAGCCAACCCTGCACTGGATAAAGCAGTTAGAAAATGAATGTATGTATTGTTATGATTATTGGAAACTGGATATTGAGGTGTCTTAAGAAACTAGAGACAATGATCAACACCTGGCTAGTATCATTATTTGCAGTTCTTTGGAGCTTTGAAACAAGAAAAAAAAATAAGGTCCTGTACTTCTTGAGTGGTAGGTGGTCTGGGACATATTGATAAAAGGAATTGTCTGGTTTACCTAAGTTAATTAGGTTCTTGGTAAAGGATTAAGAGGGATCAACAGGCGATAAAAGAGGTACAGTACATTTCTGGAGAGAGAGAAAGGAAAGGACATGGGAAGACAAGACGAAAAGAAGAAAAAGGAGAGAGAAGAAAGCATTGTACCAGGTCAGAGGATCTTGTCCAGATCATCGTTAAAGACCAGATTCGTGTTAAATTCTTGAATCTTGTTAAGAGAGCTGGACATTCTGCTATTTTAAGGAAACTCTGGTTTCTTGTAAAAAGAATCCCAAAGTTAAAAATGGTCTCTCCTGGTTATTTGATGCATTTTTACAATAGGGAAGTAGGGAGATTTCCCTATCACTTTGTAGCATCCATATGTAAGTTATGGGCTTGTTTGATAGGAAGTTTAATTTTCCATTACATTGTAAACAAAACATTATATGATACATAAAAACTTTATATAAACAAAAATAATTATGTTTATCAATGTTTCAAAAATAAAAATTACATGAATAAAAAATGATGAATGAAAACTTCATTCATGAAATACCAAAAACAGCATATTGTAAATCAATTCTGTCTAAATATTGTGGCATTTTGGCCAAAGTCATGGTTCCACACTTGCCAGAGACAAGTGAGTGATGATGGTTGTCCGTTGATGACAGTTGTACTTTGTGCAGCTCATCTGTTTGGAAGATGAGCTGCATGAAGAAACCTGTGCAGGAGAGCTTTGTTTGAAGTGGGGAAGCCGTTGCACTGGGGCAGTCCCACTCTCTCGACCTCAGATGCCTGGGTCATGTGGTACGAGTAATCGTCATGACTGGAGACTTCCTTGGTTGCAGTGGATGGCCATGATGCCTTTCTTTGCTTTGTCATGCCCTTCGCTTTCCACCAAGCATTGTGACAGTATAATGTCCCTTCACTATACTAGGGCACTAGGACCCACACAGACCACAGGGTGAGAACACCCTGCTGGCCCCACTAATATCTCTTCCAGCAGCAACCTTAGTTTTCCTCAGGAGGTCTGCCATCCAGGTTCTGACCAGGCTCACATCTGCTTAGCTGCAGTGGGTAGCCAGTTGTGAGCTGCATGTTGATGGTGGGATAGAAATGGTTCATATTTTCAAGTTTAAAAGATTTTAGATTTGTTATATAACTAGTTGTTACTGTTACTACAATGGTAAACATAATTGCAATTCTCTACCATCTAATTTACCATCTACCATCTTTACCATCTACTGCACCTTTACCATCTAATATTGATTCACACGTGTGTTGTAGCAGTGATGTGTTTGTGTATACAGCATTGCTGAACAGGTTCAGTCTTTTCATTCATTTTAAGTCCGTGCAAACGCATGCAGAAAAATATTTATGCATTTGTTGGCTATGATTTTTTATATGGCAAGATCTTGATTCTTGATTTTGAATCTTAATTAATTCCCATCTGATAGCAGATACTACAAATATCAGAAACCTCTGACAGCAGGAACTATTTCCAAAGACAAAAAGACAACCTGCTATCAGAATTCTTGGTTTCTGGGTTGATTTACATGATAAAGACACCTCTCATGCAATTTTAATGTCAAATACAGTTTTGTCTACAAATAGTAGACAATATTTTTTTCAAAAAAGCCTTTTGTTTTATGTACATTACTTGGTTTAGTGTAATGTAAAAAAACAAGTTATTGTGTTATTTGCTACTATCATGGATAAAAACAGTATTTATTTTTAACTACTGTATGTTATAAGCATACTATACAGCACAGAATTTAGAAATGTGTATAGGTCATTAAAACATTTCATGAATATACAGCACTTTCCTTTGACCCACTTTTTTATTTAAAGCTTCTTTTTATCTAAAGATGAACTTAGATTAAACATCCATTAAATATGAAACCACAAAAAGGTTACTACCATTTTCTCACAAAAGTTACAATTAAAATGAAAACTTTCTTCAATTTGAGCAAATTACTGTAGATAATAGTCCTATTTTTGTGTCATACAAACCAAACACAGCAAATGTTTTTAGACTGCTATTTATTTTAGATAAATCAATTTAAAACATAGTTGACATGACAGTAACACAGTGGACAGCAGTAATAAGTTATTTCAAATGAATTAAAATTAACTTATATAATTGAATTGAAATATTCAAAAACAAACTTTTATATTTGAGGGGATATGTAATTAGAAAGTTAATCAATTGGAGAAGGAACAGATAATTGCATAATAATAAACAGCTCTAGAGAAAGCTGAGTAGAAAAGGGATGATAGGGAAAGCTGAAGGAATCACATTCTAGCACTTGTGTTGAGCATATAAAGCTCACATCTCTATACTGTATGTCATCTTCCTTGAGATAAGTGTTGATGAATGTCGAAAGTAAAACTGGTTGACTTAGAGACATTTCTTCTGTGGCTTTGTATGAAGTGTCCTTGTCCATTTAAAACAGCTTTACAGTTAGGTCTGCATCACTCAATGCCCTGAACAAATGATGGGCAGTTAGAATATTCATTCCTTGTCTGACTAATCTGTCAGTTGTTCTCTTCAGAACACCTACTGCTCCAACAGGAGACCCCTTGCCCTGACTAGAAGAAGTTCCAAGTTCCTACAGTCACCTTTCTTAAGGGATCCAGAAATACTATTAGTTTAATGTAATAAAGTTAAAGTTTCAATTTGGGATTTTGTTTAGGAACGATAAATAAAATATGAAATAACTAGACAAATCTGTGCCTATCATCAACATACAATACACAAATAAGCCAGATAACGTTTGTGAACAGACTGAAAAAGTAGGATCAGCACACAGGAGTTATTGTAACTAATTTATCCACACATATTTCTATTTACATTAATTTCAGTATACAGTATACTGAATAAAATTACTTACAGTATATAACTTATAAATAACTTAATTTCTCTCTAGCTCTACTTGTGTCATGAGTAGCAGTTTGTCAACAAAACTATGCTGCAGTATTTCACTTTTTTTTTCAGCCTCTGAAAATAAAACATTAAACATAAATTTATATGGCCCAGTTTTTCCCCTGTCTGCAAAAGCTGCACCCCCAGAAATCCATGGTTCTGCTTCCTTAGGTCCTGCAGGCCCCACTGAGTGTTGTTGGTTTACAAGTACGAACGGTATAAGTCTGTTCATTTATATGTTTTTTATTGTTTTTTTTTATTTGAACCTTGCAAGTGCTCATGGGAAATGTAGTTAAAATGATTATGTCAAAATGTTCGAAAAATAAAGAGCGAGTTAAAGAATTAAATGCAGAAAATGTTTATGAAGAAAGTGGAATACCATTTGTACCTATTTTTTATTTTCACCTATCACTACCAGCTACTGTATAAATATTTTTATTTTCATAAATTAATAACATTTGGAAACATTGTATTTTGGTTTATTTTCAGGTATCAAAACTTCCCTTTAGTTACAGTACATGATTCCATATTAAGTGAATTTAAAGAAGTAGGTTTCGAACATTTGAATGTAACAGTACTATTCTTTGAAGTACCAAAGTGGTCTAATACGAGAGATTTCAGTCTAATGGATCTAGACTCTATTGATGACACATAATCACCCCATATCTTATGTGTATATACAGTAGCGTCTAAAATATTTTATATTTTCAAGAAATATGATTATTAGAGAAAAACCATGAAGCTGTCATTTAAGTAACATGTAATGCAACAAAGTGCCACCTAGTGATCTGTTTTGAGCAGTGTAGGACTGGTATGCTAGTCAGAACTGTGGTATACAATAGTGTGCTTTCTGCTGGCATGAAGTTTAACATGCATTCTGAATGGATGCATCAGTATATATAATCATCAGTGCTTTTAATTCTCTGCTGGGAGAAGGTGTCTCTGTGGTCCTTCCACAGTTCCCAGTTAGGGCCTGAATATATGCATACAATCTGCAAAGGGCCTAGGCTATCCAATTTCAATCATCTGCTCTTAGTTTCAGAATCATAACTGTTCGCCAGGACAAGCTGTGTCTTCTCAGAAAAGTCCCCAAAAGACAATGCTACAGTACATGTCTATCCCTAGAGGAAGAAGAAGATCACTTTATTGGCCATATACAATTTCTTGTATTAGGAATTTGTCTTTTCACATACCCCAACTTGCTCTCCATGTGACACACAAAGGTAGAAAAACTTGGGGTCAGAGCGCAGGGTCAGCCATTTATACAGCACCCCTGGAGCAGCTGGGGTTAAGGGCCTTTCTAAGGGGCCCAACAGAGTAGGATTTCTCTTCGGCCGCAGGATACAAACCAGAAACCTTCCAGCCACAGGCTCAGATCCTTAGACAGAGAGTCACCGCACCACCACAGAGCTATATTCCCACAATATAAAAAGATATTCCCCACTCTATGCTTCTGGAAAGTGGTCAGGTGATCAAGGTCATTTCTACCATGAGCCTGACCTTTCTTTGGTTGATCTCAATAAATGTTAGCATTTAAATCACAGTTGAATGGCCATACTTTATGTCCTGTGTTCTTAACTTTCTGGCTGTCTTTCAGAGATTAATATATATACAGTATATATACTGCTTCATTTTCATTCTACTTCATTTCTCTGTTTTTCTTCATGATATTTATTTGATTGTTGTGTTTTTTCTTGGAATGTGTTCCAGATATGCAGCTCGCAATATCTAATCCATTCTAAGTATGTGGCTTAGTTTATAATTATTTTGTAATTTGCAATATACTGAATATAACCTCAAAAACCAGACACTTAATCTACTTAAGATGGAAAATGGCAGTTAAATGTTACAAAAACGAATGGAATCATACCATATACATTACAATCAAAGGTAAGCAGAAACTATGCTTCTGCTAAAAACTAGTAAACAACAAGCTTTTACAATAAAATATAAAATAATTAGATTAGTAATTTATAAGAATAAAATTAGAATTAAATTAAAAGGAGATACAACTGAGTGGCAGAATGGGGCTCTGGGTTCCATTCCTGGGGTGCTATTTGTGCGGAGTCTTTATGTTCTCCCCATGTTCTGGTGGGTTTCCTCCCACCGTCCAAAGACATACTGGTACAGTAGGTTAATTGGCTTCTGGGAAAATTGTGCGTGTCTGTGTGTGTCCGGCTTTGGACGAAAGTACCATCTTTGACATATCTTGCCTTACGTCCGTTGTTTGTCGGGTTAGGCTACTGCTTCCCTGCGTCCCTGAATTGGCTACAAGGGTTAGAAAATTCATGGATGGGTAAGAAGGTGTGATGAAGGTGGTGTTAGAGTTGCTTAGTTCTTGGGCCCTGGTTTCGATTCTGGACCCAGACACCTTCTGTGTGGTGTTACTTTTTTCCCTTTGGCCATATGGGCTTCATCTAGGCACTATGGTTTCCTTCAACAATCCCAAAGCATGATGTGCCGATTAATCGGTATCTTTGTAAACTGCACAGGAAGTAGTACTGCCTTGTACTGGCTGGCTTAGGCTCACTCTGATCCTTTGAGCATAAAGCATTGGCTGGAAATGGATTGATAATAATTAAAATAATACTATATCGTATATTGTTTGCTTAGTTACAATTGAAGTTGGAGATGTATTAATATGTCATAGAACAATTATTTTTTAATTGAGCCATGATACATATCGCACATTTTCATCTTGCAAATACAGACATCAACAAAGTTGAGCTTCTGCTGATGCTTCAGGGAGCAATCAGTCTCATGAAAAATGAGAAGTTTGCCAGCCTTTCTCTAAGTTACAATCATTTATCCTTGTTTTCACTTGAATGGGAACACTGTTAACCAAAGAAGTTAAATTCTAATCATATTTAATCCTAATCACATTTTAGGTTTGGGTATGAACATTTGAGACAGTGCTGCAATGTGTCTGAAGTCTTGTATCACAAGACACTTAGAAAGAGAAGAAGAAAGGGAATCATTATCAGGGCAGTCTGATGTCTGATAACATACATGCAAAACACATAAGTACAAATAATTAATAGTGATTAAATTCATTGTTTATAGGTGCTGATAAGATGTTTGTGTTTAGCACCTTCTTATGGGCATTTG
The DNA here is from genome assembly GCF_040954835.1 of Lepisosteus oculatus. Classification (NCBI taxonomy): domain Eukaryota; kingdom Metazoa; phylum Chordata; class Actinopteri; order Semionotiformes; family Lepisosteidae; genus Lepisosteus; species Lepisosteus oculatus. The sequence continues at coordinate 31,686,113 of NC_090701.1, forward strand.
TTTTATATAAAGACCTATGTGTATCTTAGACTGCATAGCTTTGCACATTAATTTTCTATGTGAAGTTGGATTTCCAAAATCTCATATTATGAATTCCTGTTTAATAACACTATTAGGAAGAGGCAAATAGCAGGGGGATTGGTAGAGAGAATCACCCCATCTATTTCATTCTATGTAAACAGCATCATAATTGTGTTTCATAACCAATAAGATTTATTGCAAAGAAAAGAATTAGCTGATTCTGTGTAATCAAGGGGCAGGATTATAAAGTGTTTATTACTGTATTACTTTCTCATAATACAGCTCAACAGGATGGCTGTAGGAAATTATGTACCTAAATCTGAAGTGTAAAACTCTTGCCCTCTAGAGATACTCTTCTCAAGCTCACTGCTGCTTAGGTTAGCTAGCATGTTAAGTACTCAAAATAAAATATACTTTTTTATATGCAATTGAAAGTTGCAGTCCTTAACATCTATCAGTTACAATGACATTATATTAAATTGATTCAGTTTGTCGTACATGCAGTTCCAGTAAATAACAACATAGATGGTTTGAAAATACAATTACACTTCCTCTCGAACAACACATTTGTTGTTTGTAATGAATTGTTCGTTCCTATATCCTCCATGGTATCTGGAACTGAAGTCATTCAAAATACTGATAAGTGATGTATTCTGAGTTGAATACTTTAGCCTGGAGAGTCCAACAAAATCTAAGAAAATGAACTGAATCAAACATAGCACACTGTCCATTACACAAAGCACTCTATTTATTCCTAAAGTTGATTCCCAAAGTCCAAAAACATACCAGTAGGTTAATTGGCTTCTGGGAAAACTGATTGAGAATTGGAGTGGGTGTGTGTTTGTGTCTGTGTGTGCCCAGTGATGGACTGACGTTCTATCCAGGATGTATCCTGCCTTGTGCCTATTGCTTGGTAGGATAGGCTTGGATTCCCCTGCAACACTGAATTGGAGGGCATGGTGGTGCAGCTGTTAGGATTGCTGCCTTGCAGCATGGGGTCTCTGGGTTCAATTCCTGGGATGCTATCAATGTGGAAAGGTGTCTGTCTTTCAGAACATACTTTTACTGTACTGTATATCAAGGCTTTAGAGTTGCTTTCACACCCTTCCAATGCTCCTTCTTTATATTCTGTACAAGGAACACATGCCAACCAAATAGATTAGCTTTACTGTTAATCTTGCCTACAAGGGTACATCTTGAGAAGAATTCAGTTGTGTATTCAAAAATATATGGTTTGTAGATAGGGCTTTCATACCTTTAAAGTAAATGTTTATTTTACTTTATTAATATTAAGGAGAAAATGATAAGAAAGAAATGAGTTTAATAATAAGTTTAAAGTAATGTTTTGTGCTACATCATGTGATTAAAGCCAGTTCTTTTTGCACTGTATGTTATACCAGGTTCATGTTTTGTTCATGTTCTACCATTACATACTGTATCGTAATTTGGTATTACAAAAAAGAAAGGGACTCATTTGCTATTCTGTATGTATTAAAAAAAATAGACAAATAGGATATATTTAGAAATTGATCAGACTCTTTCTGTACTTGCTTAATGGAGTTTAATGTAGTTGAAATATGTCCCCCTCATTACTCTGTAAGAGTATTAGTGAGTCTTCATTTTTGTAATGTTCCTTCCCCAAACATGACTAGTGATACAGAAACTAGTGACACATTCTGTACTTTGATTCAAACTCTCTTTCTGTACGTACTGTACAATTAAATAAATCAGGGAGATCCAATTCCAACCACTCCAAGTTGCAGTTTTACTATTTCACATTGCATTCTTTTTATGTCTTTTTTAAGCTTCAGCACCTCAAGAGCAGGAAGATGTTTGTAAATTAATCCCATTAAGACAATAGCAATCTGATTTACAGTAGGTGATTAAAAGATGAGTTGGAATGAAAACCTGCAAACACACTGTCCTTTCAGGACTGGAATTGGACCACACAAAACTAAATTAACTAAACTAATTAACATGGCTCCAGCTGGGTTTCTAAATGAATGAACCAAAAATATGTTTCAACACAGAGAGATATAAAAAAGTAGGCAACGTGAGGCTTAACACCAAAAGGAACTAAAGGGAATTGCTTAGTGTTCAGTGACTTCCTCTGACTACATACTGTAAATCAATTAAAATTTCTCTTAACATTTTCTGGCCATTTTACAAAAGACACATTTATGACATTTTTAACGTTATAATTGGAACATTCTGAAAATATTAGAACATACTGTATATAGACATTTCTATCTGTAGTCATCCGTAAGAAGCCTGAACACCTTAAATGTGGTCAATTTAATTCTTGGCACAGAATAGATTAATCAATAGTAAAACTGAGAAGAAGAAGCTCCTGTTTTTCACTGATTTAGGTGAAGATATGATTCAGATGGAGAGGAATCTGTATGAGACTTTGTGAGTGATTTGTGACCATCTTACAGTAATTATAAAATTACAGTACTTTCAGACAAGCTGACATCAGTGGAAATGTTTGTTTATCACAGGAATCCTTCATTTTGCAGCAACTCCACATCTAAAAAACAGTCCATAGTACAACATTCAATTGTTGGAAGATAATTGATAGTTGATTAATTGCTAATTGATCTCCTACTACGATACGAGAATTTATTACACATTTGCAGGCACATTAATCTAACTATATTCTATTTTGGTGCCTCCTTTTTCCATCTGCCCACTAAACCTGACTTTTCTTGCTTGTTGCTAGGCTACAGGCTACATGGATTCCTGTGGATGGTTGTCAAATATTCTTGTCAACAGCTTTTCATTTTTTTCCATTATGAAATAAAAGAATATGCAGGCAGAAATAAAAAGAAAATAAGAAAGGTCTATACATTTACAGTTACTCTGTGGTAAGCATCAAAAGTCTGTAGAAAGAAAAGAGTAAGTATGTGTAGGGTGTTGAAATTGAATATGAAGTGGGTGACAGCAACCCACGGAATTAAAATGAACACATTTTAGTTAAAGGCAAATTTTTCTGATCCTTTTTATTATGTTGAATCTTCACTGTATTTTAAGTTTTTTTATTGAGTTTTGAAAAACATAATCTCTGGAATAAATGCTTATTCCTGCCAAAAATACAAAATCTTTTGTATAACAGATACATGAAAAAAAAACCTGAAACTAGTAGTCTCTAAAAGGAATTGGTAGTAAACAATATATAGTAATTCAGGTGGGTAGCTGCGTCAGCATGCGTAGGCTGCAAAGGAACAAGTAATAGGTTTATTCCATGCTGAAAAAAAGGAAGAAAGAAAAACACAACGTTTCGGCTATGGAGCCTTCTTCAGGTGTGACACCTGAAGAAGGCTCCATGGCCGAAATGTTGTGTTTTCTTTCTTCCTTTTTTTCAGCATGGAATAAACCTTTTACTTGTTCCTTAACAATATATAGTAATACACTTTGTGGTATAGACAGTAATAAAAAAGTGAGACTAATACAGTGTGTTGTGAATAAGGACAATCCTTGTTGTTGTAGATTTACTGAATACTACAGTGAACTGTATAGGTGCACTTTTTTGTTCTGAGAAAAGTGTGGTTTCTTCAGATTTAATAATTGTGCGTACTGTCTAAATAAATGGCATTTTACAGCAGTTAAGTTTGTTTTTAATCATTGTCACTGGGTGATAGACATGCATAAGAAGCAAGAGGGCAACTGCTTTACAGTTCTTACTGTACAGTATGTGTTTCTGTAAATGGCATGAGTCCTACATCCTCTCACAGTTTACCAAAGAGAAAACAACACTGTCTTTCACATTAAATTATACAGTTGGATTTAATGTAGAATGTCCTTTCCTTGCTGTGCACAATGCACATCATTTTAAATGATGCAAATACAATCCACCACTTTAGCCAGTAGAATGACAGGAATGTGTGGAAGTCCTCAGAAGAGGGAAATACAGTAGCTTTTGAGTAGAGACTCATTGACATATTCATCTTGTATCATTTTGACTCTGACCTTACGACTTTTTTCAAATGTCACACAGAATACCCCAAGTCCCTTACAAACAGCTATATTAGATGACTAAATAGTCTTGTAAAATATTTTAAAGACAATACTGTGTAACAACTACACTGCTTACTTATATATTCTTTAAAATAATCAGGATGTGAAAACAACAGTAGGAAAACTGGACCGATAAGTTGAGGGATACTTCATTTGAAGTGATAAGACACTGGAAGGATACCACAAGTTTCAGAATCTAGATATTTCATTTAGCTTTCTTTCTTCGCATTCTCCATGGTAACTTCTTGGGACTGTCCTAAAGTAGTTGACAGGGCTGTTTGTCTGGCAAGACATTCTGTACAGTGCCTACAGAAAGTCTTCATGCCAAGTTCACTTATCCAACCCATTTTTCTAGGTTTTCATTTGTAATTTCTTTTCAGAATGTTTCCATATTTGTTTTTCACTTATAGATTGTGTTACAATATGTTATTTAGGAAAGTGTGTTTATTGCAAATATATTTTTTTCATCCACCCTGCCTGATCACATCAGAGGATTCTCTAATACTAACTGCAAAGCATTGAGTATTAATTAAACAGTGGGTTAATGTTCTGTCAATTCTGAGAAGACATAATACATGTCAGAAATAGCAATGTAACAACAAAATTTAAGAGAGCTTGTTGCATATGTTATCACTTATCATCTAGTATTTACAAAAAATATTCAGATATTGCTTCTAAATGTCACATTTATTTCTGGAAGTTGTTTTTTTTAAATATGTAGACTTTTTTTTTAAGTGACAGGAAATGGAAACCTATCTGATAAGTCATTTCATATATTCCCTTTAGTCACTTAGTCTTGAAAGAATACATATGTTTCTGTCTTGATCAAAGCAATATTTTAAATTCAAGTGTTCTCAAAAAAATCTTGTTGGTTTATTTGCAGTCTAACTCATTAATATAAACAAGTCCAAAAAGAAAGATAGCATGGGTGTGATTGTGGTGTCAATCTTATTATTTTCTCATCATAATAAAACTTATTACTGAAACTGCACAGTGGTTTTGCTGCAATTGATTGTTATGGTATGCACAATTTCTTCCTAAAAACACAAATTCGAAATATTTAACAATATATGATAGCATTTTGTCCTCCACACAATGTGACCACATACAGTAGCAGCAGCTCAGTCAGAGAGATATGAGTATGAGAAAAATGTGAGTGTTTATAGTACATGATGCAGCAAGACCTTAAAGGTCATATAATGTCTTTTTAAAAATAAAACATGGTTAACCTTGCCAATTTTAAAAAAGACTACTCACCTCCTGTTATTAGTTGATATACAATGCTTTGAAAATGTCACAACCACTGTCACAATATCATGAATCTGTCTAAAAGTCTTACTAGACAGACTACAAATAATCTGATTTAATATTTGTCATAAGAAAGTGCAATTTAAAATTGTTTTCTGATGCATTAGTTTGGTTTGTGAGCTGAGGCCTACTGTATATCAATAATAAGCACTTTCTAAAATATCTAAGCATTTTTTTCATCTAACTTTGACTTTTAATCTGAAATGATGGAGAAGAAATTGAGGGGGAAATATGTTTTTCATAGCACAGACTGTGTATTGTATTAAGACACAATTTCCAGGGAAATAGTCTTCAGGGGAAGTGACTTTCCACACCTCATGGCTAATATTTGATTTTATATCAGGTGACTCTGATTTTGAAAAACTGATGAATGGAAGAGAAGAATATTCATTCCTGGGGCAATCTCTATCTATCATCAAGGGCATTACAATGGTTGGCTGTCACAGTAATGCAATAAGAAAAATCAGACAAAGTCAGATTAAACTTCTATTAGCAGACATTCCTAGTAAGGTTTGCTTTGGCTGCAAAACCATACAGATTATTTTACAACTAATGTAAAAGAAATCAGAAAACAATTAAAAAATTAAAAAATAAAGGACTTCAGTCATTTAAATTGTGAGGAGAGTGGTATGCTGCACACAGCATCCGTTTGTGTATTACGACTCTGTTGCGCTTTAGGTTTTGGGGGTTACCGCTTTACGGGACTTGGGTGCCTTCGCAGGCTTTTGCAGTTCTGTGTCATTTACGAGTTATGCACAATAAAAAGCAGACGTCTGTGAAATCTGTCCGCCTCAGTCCCTGGTTTTCCGCGGTGTAACATTGGCAACAAGGATGGAGCTTTCACTCCCACCACCTCCCCCATTCCTCGCTTTACCTGGCGAGCCCCCACTGCCCTGGACTTGCTGGCGGGACTCTTTCGAGACTTACTGGGCTGCACTTGACCTCAAGTCAGAGAAAGATTGCTTGCAGCTCTAGATGACCTAACGCTGAATAAGGCTACCCAAATAGCATTTCAAACAGAGGCTGCCGCTTTCTTGTCCTCTACACTAGCGTGCTCTCCTGCTCCTTCTCCCACACTTGCTGCCGGCCATGTGGAGCAGCCAAAGCATCTGGACAGCCCAGACTCTCTCAAACATTACACAGACGTGCTGCACAAGCAGCAACTGCGTGCGTCTCCTCCCAGGCGCTGCGGGAATTGCTGTTCATCCTCTCATGACACCAGGGCTGAGAACTGGCCTGCCCAAAGGCATCAGTGTCAACGATGTGGCAAGTATAATCACTTTGCTAAGGTCTGCCATTCAGAGCCGGCCTTCCCGCAGCGTTTAGCTTCAGCCTCGCCATCCTCTGCTCCCACCACAGTTCACACAGTGAATGCAGCACCCAGAGCTTTCAAAACATGAACTGTTGAGCTGAAAGCTGTGTGTATTCTTCTGTTGCTGGATACCAGGGCCGCTGTCTCTATCCTCAATCTCTCAACAGTGGAGCAGTTTTTCTCTCACCTGCCTCTCTCAGCACCATCCACCACCCTCTGGCAGTTATGGCAGATCAAAAATTGATATAGTGGGCTCACTCAGGTTACCAGTGCGTGATGGCACCAGGTCTGTCTTTGTCTTTAATTTGCCATGGCGCCAACCCCCTGGGACTGGACCTTTTTATTCACCTCGGGTTCTCTCTTCTGGACAACAGCGGCTCAGCCATTCTCACTGTCAGCTCTCTGTGGCAGTCCCAGTGGCCTGCAGTGTTCTATGGCCTTGGTTGCATCACCTCTTTTAACCACAATCCCCTGATAGACACCACCGTGCGCCCAGTCATCCAGCCACTGCGCCACATTCTGCTTCCCCTCCGAACTGGTCGACGCCCTCCCATGGGTGTCCAATTTGGTGGTTGCGAAGAAGAAGTCCAGGGGCTTGCAAGTCTATGTGGACCTGAAGGTAGTGAACAAAGCTGTCATACCAGTACCAAGTACCCCCTCCCCACAGTGGAAGAGCTCACCTCACAGATCTCCGGTTCCACTATATTTACGAAATTGGATCTTCGTCAGGGCTACTTCCAGATTCCTCTCCACCCTGACAGCCAGAACTTGACAACTGTTGTCACACACATCAGCGTCTTTCGCTACACAAGGGTGCCCTTCGGATTGAGCTCCGCCCCCAATTGTTCCCAGAAAATGATGTCCACTATCTTCACTGGAATCCCTGGAGTAGTCTTCTATCTTGATGACAATGTGGTTCATGGCCCAACCTGTGCCAGCCATGATGAACGACTCCACAAGGTATTCAAGGTGCTTCACCACAACCACCTCACCCTCAACAGAGAGAAATGTGTGTTGGCTGCTTACACCATTGAGTTTGTGGGTTTTTGTCTTATAGCTGCCGGCCTCACCCTGCTGCAGTCCAACATTTAGGCTATTCAGCGCATCAAAGAGCCTACCATGCCAGCTCAGGTCGCCTCCTTCCTTGGAATGACTGCCTACTATCTCTGGTTTCTGCCACACTACTCAGCCACTACAGCCCAGCTGCAACAGCTGCTGCAGAAGGATACCCCTTGGGTGTAGACTCTTGCGAGCTACGAAACCATCCGTCTCCTGAGGGCTCAGCTCACCTCACCGCCTGTCCTAGCACACTTTGACCTCTCCAGCCCCACCTTCGTCATTTGCGACGGCTCCAGCACCGCCGTGAGGGGACATACTGTCCCAGCTTCACAATGGGGTGGAGAGACCTATCGCCTTCGCCTCCCAGGCTCTCAGTCCAACTGAACAGAAGTACTCTTTTTGGGAATGAGAAGCCCTGGCCTGTGTTTGGGCATGTGAGAAGTGGCAGATGTATTTGTATGGTTGTGCACTCAAGCAACAGACGGACCACCAGGCCCTCACTGCGTTGCTCGCCACTTCAGCAACAGGGCCTCAACCACTCAGACTCCACTGCTGGTCTGAGAGGCTACAGCAGTACAATTTTCCACTTAAGTTCACTCCAGGATGTGAGAATGTAGTTGCAGATCTACTGTCCTGCTCCTTTCCTAACCCGCCTGGAGGTCCTGATTCAGACACACTCGGGCCCGACCTCATCCAAATGCTCTACACTCCACTTCAAGCCACAGTCTCTTTCCAGGAACTACAGAAGGCCTCAGAACTGGACCCGGTGCTCTTCCAGCTCCGCACCTTTATACGCTCAGGCTGGCCCTCCAAAGACCCTTCGAACTGGGCAGCTTCCTTTGAATCAAAGATGAGCTTTCTTGCTGGAATGACTCATGTATTGCCCGGGCGGCCTGCATGGTTGTTTGAGCTACTCTCCAGGCATGTGTTCTCCAGATGGCACATGCAGAGCAACTGGGCTTTGTTAAGGTCAAGCAACAGTGCTGGGATCTATTGTGGTGGCCAGGAATCGACGGGACATAGGGGCACTGGTCAGAAACAGCTAGATCTGTCTCCTTAGCGTGAAAACAGGAGGGCCTCCTCGTCCTCCTCTTCAGTCCCTAGACTGTCTGGCTAAGCCTTGGGATCAGCTTCAGCTGGACATCTGTGGGGAACTGCATGGTGTCCTTCCCCATCAGTGCTTCCTCATAGTGGCCTGTGACCTCCATTCAAAATGGCCAGAAGTAGCCTCCACAGGATCAATCACTACCTGAGCTGTCATAGACTGCCTGAAATCCCTCTTTGCCCACTGTGGGCTGCCAACCGTCATCACTGTGTTGTGACGGCACTATTTTATTAGAACACAGTGCACAGGGATACTATATAAGACTGGGTTCTGGGGTCAGAGGTCAGGAGAGAGAGAGTGGAGAGTGGTCTGCATCTCTATGTTGTTCAGTCCATTTAGCGATCAGTGTTATGTTATACATTTACTTTATTAACACCAGTTAATGTTTGTTTCATTTTCCGAAGGGGGGGTGGAATGTTATGTCGCACACATCGTCCGTTTGGGGTTTATGACACTGTTGTGCTTTGGGTTTTGGGGGTTACCGCTTTACGACACTTGTGTGCCTTGGCGGGTTTTTGCCATTCTGTGTCAGTTACAAGTTATGCACAATAAAGAGCAGATGTCTGTGAAATCTGTCCGCCTCAGACCCTGGTTTGCCGCGGTATAAGAAAGAAGGCAAGAAAAGTACATCATCTTAAAGAAAAAATAAAATAGATCCCAGTGTAAGACTTAGAGACTAAGACTCACAACGATATTGGCAAAGTATTGACTAGGGGGGAGGGGGGAGGATTGCTTGTGCAATCAACATATTTAAGCTTTAATTTAATTATGCAGTTTTTGCGGACGTATAACTTCTTTCAGTTCTGTTTGAAAATTCAAGTTTTGAATACAAATATTAATGTATAAATATGAGCAGGAGGAGGAGTACAGAGGACTGGTCAGCAGCTTTGTGGAGTGGTGTGGGGTGAACCACTTGGAACTGAATGTTACAAAGACAAAGGAACTGGTGGTAGATTTCAGGAGGAAAAAGGTCAAACCTACTCCTGTCTACATCCATGGGAGTGGCGTGGAGATGGTGGACTCGTACAAGTACCTGGGAGTGCACATCGACGATAGACTGGAATGGTCTAAGAACATCGAGGCCATCTATAAGAACGGACAGAGCCGACTTTACTTCTTGAGGAGGCTCAGGTCCTTCAATGTGTGTAGTAAGATGCTACACATGTTTTATCAGTCGGTGGTAGCGAGTGCCATTTTCTACGCAGTGGTGTGCTGGGGCTCTGGGATTAGAGCAGTAGATTCCAAAAGGCTGAACAAGCTCATCAGGAGAGCGAGCTCTGTCATTGGGTCTGACCTGGACCCCTTGGAGGTAGTGGCTGAGAGGAGAATGATGTCCAAACTAGAGGCCATCATGGACAACTTCTCCCATCCCCTCTATGACAGGCTTGCAGGAATGAAGAGCACGTTCAGCAATAGAGTGATTCATCCACGGTGCAACAGGGAGCGCTACAGGAGGTCATTCTTGCCGTCTGCCATAAGACTGTACAACGCATCCACCTTGGGTCTTGGCAGAGGCAACAGCGACAGTGACCTGTTTCTGGACTAAACGCATATACACATCTACTGCTACATCTGTTCTCTTTCTTTTTCTTTTTCTTTTTCCCGTTTACAACCACTTTTGTGCAATATATGCCAGGGACCTGTGCAATACATTTATATTTATATTTATAGCTATGGTTACATCTATATTTATATTCATACGTGTGATACAATTTTTTGTGTACTGTTCTGTTCTAGCTTCCTCTTGTGTGTCAGGACTGTGAGTAACTCTTGTATTGTATTGTATGTATTGTACTATTAGAATATAATTCGTTACACTGTGGCTGTGTTGTGTGTGTTAAGCTGTTGTTGCACTGCAATTTCCCTCACGGGATCAATAAAGTATCTATCTATCTATCTATCTATCTATCTATCATATATACCAGCAGCTATATCACCCTGCAACTCACAACTGGCAACCCATTGAAGTTAAGCTAGTGAATCTGACCAGTATGGGATGGGAGACTTTCTTGGAAAGCTAAGATTGCTGCTGGAAGAGGTGTTAGTGAAACCAGCAGGGGGTGGGTTCTAATGCCCCAGTATAGTGTGTCACGGTTCCAGCTCCCCACAACCACAGACCTCAGCACAGACAGGCCTCTACATCAGCCAAACTATCATCTTGCCATATCACTACAACACCCCCGCAATACTATCATACGTAAAGCCTTTTCACAGTATGCTAACCGCTCAGTATTTTGTTTACTCCACTAAGAGTCTTCCCTTCGCCTTCACCTACAGTATTATTCATGTTTGTTCATTCCCGGTTTCCAGACTAAAGCTTCTCTCTACTACGTTCTTGGATTAACGTTTTTTGGCACCTCCGCCCTTCGGATCTAATATGAGGATAAGCATTCCCGAACCTTTTGTTCCTTAATACTATAGCTCCATGCGGGGTGCTTTAGCCATGCGCATGCAAGGTGGTTGAGAACAGCCCCTGGGGGTGGGACTACGTGAATGTATATAGTGGGACGGAGGCTGGGAGACAGCCTCTTCCCTTCAGTGTGTGTGTTAGAGTAGGTACAACCCCTGTCCCTGTGTGTGCACCTTTCCCCAGTTCGGGGTTAATAAATGTGTTGTTCAACCCCATTCCCTGAGTTCCATGCCTGCTCCATTCTGTACTGAAATTTGTGGTCGTTACATTGGTATCAGAAGCAGGACAGAGTAGAGTGGTCAGAGGCCCGGAGCGGCGCGGTGAGAGGCCCAGCGCGCGGTGAGAGAGCCCTAGCCGAGACGGAGGGCCTGCCCAGATGGAGAGGCAAGCAGGAGGAGCCTGCGGAGCAGCCTGCCTTGAGTGTGCAGCCTGGAGGAATGGTTTGTGGTCGGCGGGATGCTCAACTCCCTTAGGCGGGGGCACTGTAGCACCACAGGGGGTGCTTTTGCAATGCACATGCAAGGCTGGCTGAGAACAGCACCTGGGGGCAGAACTGCAGGACTAAATAGTGGGGTGGCTTAGAGACAGCCTCTTCCCTTCGTGTCTGTGTGTTAGTGAAGGTGCAGTGCTGTAACCCCTCTCCCTGTCTGTGTACCTTTCCCCGGTTCGAGTTAATAAATGTGTTGTTCAACCCCATTCCCTGAGTCCTTTGCCTAATCAATTCCGTTGTTGAAACCCGCGGTCATTACAATACTTTGCACTGGGTCCTTTACACAACCTCTCTGGGAACTGACATTCATAACATAGTGATGAAGACACTATTCTGTAAAAAAGGAGCCGTCCTTCATATGAGATATAAAACTCGATTTCCTGACTCTCTGTGATTATTAAAAATTCCAGGGTGTTTCTGGAAAAGAGTAGGGTGTTACTCCAGTACTCCAGTTTTCCTTTGGCCTTTACAAATCATGGCCTTGTAATAATCCCCATCTATAAATTGGCTTCATTACTCCGTTCTCCTTTCCTCTGGTAGCTGATGTGTGGTAAGTATACAGGTGCAGTCTGTCTGCCGTCGCATCATCCAGGTGGATGCTACTACACAAGGTGGAGGGTGATCCTCATTACTTGTACTTTGAGAGGGGGGTGCATAATAATAATAATAATAATAATAATAATAATCATTGTTATTCATCCAAATCATCTAATTAGGGATGAATAGTTTTGCAAGACATTGTACATCTACAGCTAATATGTGTTTTAATAATCAGGATCAATACGTGATTGAGTCAATTAATATTAATTATCCTTTCTTAACAGTAGCCAATTTCTGTGTGTTGCACCGCTGCTTCTTAGGTACAGTATCTGGATATGCAATGTTTTTGTCTCTCCAGAGGAAGGCTTACTGTATGACCTCATTCTCTCTGCAGCGTTTTAAAGAGAACCTTAATCTCTTCCTTCTAAAAGACGTTGTTTACAACTTTCTGATCTCCTTGGAAACCACTTTAAAAAACCTCCTTCCTTGCCCTGTGATGAACTGAAATGCACCCTTTATATTTCTAGTTTTAACCTTCTATGTTTAATTATTCTATTTTACCAAGGTCTGGGCTATGTCATTTAATTCAATACAAGGCTTTGCTTGGTTGGTAAGAACATCATTGAATGAGATTTTATTCAATACAATAGAGAAAATAATTCAAAAGGACATACTGCTTTTTTGTGCATAATGTGTATATTTCATTTAAAAAATGGTACATTTTCATAGGGCATATCTTTTTTGTTAAATTTCTTAATTCTAGTTTAGTTTTATGAAATACTGTAAATGCTGAAAATAAATCAGGAGATAACACTGTTATATGCTTCATAAGTAATGGAATCTTGCCTTCAAAGCTACAGTAGTTTGACCAATGCCCAGTACAGTGATCTGGGACAGTGTTCTGCACAGGTGAGGTGCTGTTCTTCAGAAAAGACATTATAACAAAGCCCAGATTACTTCGGCATTAAAGATCCTATGACAATATTGATAACATTAAGAGTGTTATTCCTGGTATCTTTGATAATTTCCACCCTGGTCTTGCACGATCTTGCCTTCCTAAAACTGCCTTTAATTTAAATTGCTGCGGAAATGTTTCAGTTTTCCACCTCATTTACTGTATAGCAAAGCGCTTCCCCAGGGGGAAGTTGTACATTAGTAGTGGAAGAAGCGGGTCCCGTCATATATCTGTCACGCTTATAGTCCCCCCTCCTTAAGGGTGCTCCAGCCCTTTCACTTTAGACTTTATTCTGTGCACCTGATCCCTATTCCCAGCCCACCTTAAAAGCCAGGCGCTGACGCTCATCCGGGCTCTGCATCTGATTTCCGTATCGTGCGAGTCCGGGACCTGGAAGCACCTGGTTAAGGTTTTAATCTCTGTTCCCGTTCCCGTTCCCGTTCCCGTTCCCGTTCCTGTTCCCTGTTCGCCGGTTCCGACCCGGCCTCTGGTTTTAATTCCTTGTTTTGATGGTTCTCCTGGTTTTGGACTTACCCATTTGTTTGGATACTCTCTAAGGATTACTTTTTTGGATTGTTCGCCTCGGCCACACCTCCCCCGTGCACCAGCGCACCTTGGACACGCCCCCCTGTCTTCAGCCCCGTATTCCTGCATGACGTTTCCCCAGTGTTTCCCCACTTCTTCGGATTGTGTCGTCCGCATAGGGTCCGGAAAAAACTGTTCGTTACAATATCTAGAGCATTTAGGGATACTTTGTTATGTAAAGCACCATATAAACGTGAAGAATTATTTTGAACCTGATATCTGGCAGCTACTTATCTGACATTACTTAACATGACCCTACTGCAGTGGTGGTGAATGTAGACAACACAACCCCAACACTGGCAGGATATTGAATGAGGAAATAAACATGTATTGGTCCAACCCCAGACTGAATGTCCCCAGTAAAAATGACCCTAGAGACTAGGATATAAGAAAAATAAATCCATAATTCCAGGGTTTGCTGGGCAGAGGATCTGGAAGGTACTAAAGCAGATATGACTGGGGTTTCTGGGAAATGGCCAAAGCTGTCTGCTTTTTGTGTGACTTGTACAAGGATACCCCTCATTTCTGGATAGCCTGCACAGACAAAGAAATTAGCTGGTGTAGAAGCTGTAAAGGCTATTGTAATAGCTGGTGCTAATGCCAGCTTACCAACCTGTGAGGCATTTTAGTTACAGAAAGTGCCCACAACAAAACTGGTGTCAGACTCACAAAACTCACAGTCAGCCTACTGTCATCTACTGGAGGGGGCATGGAGTGTGCTCTTTCTCCTGCTATGTGTCGTCTTGAGCGTACTCCTACTTTTACAGGTTTCCAAATGAGAAGCAAAAATATAGAAGAAAAAAATCCCACTCTCCATTACAATCTGACATGTTTTCCTTAAAAAATTCTATCTGGATGTTCTCCTAGACCTTTTCTGGTCACATTATTTGCTACTGTGACAGAGTCACAGACGATTCAGACGGTATAAAATAAGTAGGAGCAGAATCAGACACACAGTTCAAAATAGTACTTTAACTGAAGAAACACAAATGCATTGCAGAACTGATACAAAACAAGAAAACAACCAAGCAGCTGACAAAAACAAAAGTAATATTTGATCTCTCTGTTCCCACCAGAAAAGTGACAGTCACAGGAACAGTAATGAAACTTGCAGCGGAAACACAGTTTTTATAGCTAGAGGTAGTGTCACGCCCTCTGCAGCCAGAGGGCGCTCCTTCTCTGTCCTGTCCCTAGTTTCCGGTCTGCTGTCCTTCCTGTCCCTGTCTTTCCCTTGGGCTATATATTTCCGGGTCTTGCACTCTGTCCTCGCTCAGCATTGAGGTTCGGATGTCCTGAGACCCGCCTAGCACCAGGGCGCCCCACGTCCGCTCCCTGAGGGCATAGGTTTCTATACGGCATTCCTGAACTCTTTGCACTAATGAGCCCGGGCCTTTTTCCCGTCTCGCCGCTACGCATATGGGTCTTTTTCTGCTCTCCTGCTCCCCACGGTTTGTCCCTTTGGACGTCCGTGACAGAATGCTGAGCCACCTACTGACCCAGCGAGCGGCGTTTTTTTTTTTGTCTTGCCGCAGTTTTTTTTTTCTTGTTCTCTGGGCTGTTTTTTTTTTCAGTTCCTCTATTCTAATCACTGGATATCACTCCGATCTTCCGTGCCTGTGAGCGGGTCCTGTACCTGGCTTTCCTCGGGTAGATCACTCCGATATCAGTGATTGAATGTTGAGCTGGCTTGCCTATTCTTATTACTGGATATCACTCCGAGCTTCTGTGTCTGGAGCGGGTTCTCGTGCCTGGCTCTTCCTGGTCTTGCTCTCTCCGATATCAGTGATAGAATGGTAAGCTTTCTGCCGTTCCTCCATGCTTTTCGCTGGATATCACTCCGGGCATCTGTGTCTGTGAGCGGGCTTCGGTCTGGCTTTCCTCAGGTTGTCCACTCCGATATCAGCGTTAGTATGCGAACGTGCCCATTTGCCGTTCCTCCATTCTTTTGCTGGATATCACTCCGGGCATCTGTGTCTGTGAGCGGGCTTCGGTCTGGCTTTCCTCAGGTTGTCCACTCCGATATCAGCGTTAGAATGTGAACGTGCCATTTGCCCAGTCTGCGGTATTTTTCCCCGGGATTTTTGTGGTTTTTTTCTTGTTTTTTGCCTTTTGTTTTGATTTTTTTCTTCCTGGTTTCCCCTCCTTTTTGGTCCCCCCTGCTCTCTGTGTCTCGGAACTTTGGTTCCTATCTGTCTTGTGTGGTTTGTCTCCCTGGTCTTTCCCAGGTTTTTCTCTGTTGGGTTTGTGCTTGTGTACTTTTTTGTTTTTTGTCTCTGGAGCTCTTCTTTACCCCCCCTTCCTCCACCCAATAAAGGTTTATACCCCGGAGGAAGGGGTAGCTCTCAGCCGTGGATTCCCGGAGGTTTCCTTTCAGTTAAATGAGGTTTTTCCTCCCCCCAGTGCTGTGCAGCTTATTTATTTGTATGGGCGTCGGGAGCCGCCCATGAAGGGGGGGGGGTACTGTCACGCCCTCTGCAGCCAGAGGGCGCTCCTTCTCTGTCCTGTCCCTAGTTTCCGGTCTGCTGTCCTTCCTGTCCCTGTCTTTCCCTTGGGCTATATATTTCCGGGTCTTGCACTCTCTCCTCGCTCAGCATTGAGGTTCGGATGTCCTGAGACCCGCCTAGCACCAGGGCGCCCCACGTCCGCTCCCTGAGGGCATAGGTTTCTATACGGCATTCCTGAACTCTTTGCACTAATGAGCCCGGGCCTTTTTCCCGTCTCGCCGCTACGCATATGGGTCTTTTTCTGCTCTCCTGTTCCCCATGGTTTGTCCCTTTGGACGTCCGTGACAGGTAGCCTCCCAGGACACGTTGACTATCTGACTGAATGAATTGAAAGGACTAGAAGGTATATCTCCATTCTCACCCCCATTACACTTCAGCCCAACTGGACTTAATGAATGTGTAGCTGGCACTTATTTTATATAGAAATCACTACTGAAGAATACAGATATTGTAAATTGGAAGAATTGGCATTTACTGTATGTGCAGTACAATGGTATAGTACAGTAGTACTAAATGTACACAATATTTAGATTTCTTAATGTCTCTTTCCATAATGAATAATAATATTTTAGGACGGTAGTGTTACATTGGGTAAGAAAAACCGAAACCAGTGAATGAACCCACTTGCAGGAGCTGATAAAGCCTAGCCGTGATCCAAAGAAAGCCGTAGTCGAAGAAACGAGCTGAGAGTCCAGGAGAAGCCAGAGATCCAAAAGGGAACGAGTTACCGAAGCCAAAGCGTGATCCAAAACCGTAGACAATAGAGCAATCCGATATTCCAGGGGAAGCCAGAGATCCAAAACAGAGCGTGAGTACTGAAGCCAAGCCGTGATCTGAAAAACCGTCGTCAAAAGGGGAAAAAACCTTAAACCGTAAACCAAGAAGGACACAAGGCAGAAGAAGGAGTAGCGCAACTAGGAAGCTCGAAAGGAAAACCAATACTGAGCGAGGAGGTAGGAAAAGACAGGTGTTTAAGTATAGAATGAGACGGGGGTGTGGTGGTGAATAAGAAAACTGATAGGTACACTGATGGAGTAAGGCTACGCCTTCTTCTGCCTCTTCTGTAGCCGGGAGGCAGGGATCATAACATTATCCCCCCCTCTACGGGCGACTCCTGATGCCCTAGCGGGACGATCAGGGAAGTTGAGGTGGAAGTCCCGGATGAGGTTGGGATCCAGAATATCCTTCTCCGGAACCCACGAATGCTCTTCTGGACCGTAGCCTTCCCAATCAACTAGATATTGCAGGGATCCACAAGACCATCGGGAATCCAGGATCTTATTGACAGTGTAAGCAGGGAGTCAATCAATTTCTCGGGGCGGTGGGGGTTTTTGTTGTGGTTTAGACAGGGTGGATCTGTGAAAGCTTAAGGAGGGAAACATGGAAAGTAGGGTGGATCCGAAGGGTAGGAGGCAAGGCCAGCCGATAAGTTACTGGGGTAATCTGGGTGAGGACACGAAAAGGACCAATGTACCTGGGAGCAAGCTTGCCAGAAGGTTGCTTTAGAGGAAGGTTACGGGTAGACAACCAAACAAATTGACCATGTCGAAATCTGGGTGGGATTCGACGGCACCGATCAGTCACCTTCTTCTGCTGAGCTGCAGTGCGAAGAAGGGTGGCTTTGGCCTTTCTCCAGAAGGTCTGCAGGTTTGTGATATAGTCCTGAACCGATGGGACCTCCATGTCGGGATGGGAGTCTGGGAGAAGAGGAGGTTGATAACCTAAGGCACACTTAAAGGGAGACATGCCAGTAGATGCAGTATACAACGAATTGTGTGCATACTCTGCCCATGGAAGCAAGGATACCCAATTATCATGGGTAGAGGAGATATAGGTCCGCAAGTAGGTCAGCAGTTCTTGATTCATGCGTTCCGTCTGACCGTTGGCCTGAGGGTGATAAGCAGAAGTAAGTGAAACTGAAGCGCCCAGCGACTTACAGAAGGCCTTCCAAAATCGGGAGACAAACTGAGGGCCCCTATCTGAAACAATATCTTTAGGGATGCCATGCAGACGGAAGATATGCAGTACAAACAATTCTGCTAGTTCTCGAGCCGTAGGTAAGGAAGGCAGGGGAATAAAATGAGCAGATTTGGAGAAGCGATCTACCACTACCATAATAGTCGTGTGTCCTTGGCTAGGTGGAAGGTCAGTAATAAAATCAACTGAGAGGTGGGTCCAGGGACGGTCAGGGATGGGCAAGGGTTGAAGAAGGCCTGCCGCCCTCATCCGGGAAGACTTCATTTGAGAACAGATAGAGCAGGCCTGGACATATTCATTGACATCTTTGGCCATAGTTGGCCACCAGAAGTCTCTGGAGATTAAATCCAAGGTACGTTGGAATCCAGGGTGTCCAGCGAAATGGGAGTCATGTCCCCATTGTAAAACTGCGGATCTGACTGGATTCGAGACGAACAATTTGTCCTGAGGGCACTGAGGAGATACCGTCTGTCCAACCAAGGCTTGTCGAACAATTACCTTAACGTCCCATCTTACAGCTGCCAGGAACTTACCAGAAGGGATGATGGGTTCAGGAACCAATTCGGCCTCAAGAGGGACGTGGATCCGTGAGAGAGTGTCTGCTTTGATGTTCTTGTAGGTGTTTGATGTAGGTGATAAGGAAATTAAACCTGGTAAAAAAAAGGGACCATCTGGCCTGGCGAGGACAAAGGCGTTTGGCCGATTGCAAATACTCCAGGTTCTTGTGATCAGTGTAAATCAAAAATGGATGATGATCACCCTCTAGCCAGTGCCTCCATTCCTCCAATGCCAACTTAATGGCCAAGAGCTCACGGTTACCAACGTCATAGTTCATCTGTGCAGGGGATAACTTCTTAGAGAAGAAGGCACAGGGGTGAGGAATCTGTTTTTCTCCATGACGTTGAGAGAGAACAGCACCCACACCATGGCCAGAAGCGTCCACTTCGACAACAAAAGGCAAGGAAAGATCAGGGTGTTTTAGGATAGGGGCTGTTGTGAATAGGTGTTTCAGGTGCTGAAATGCCTCTTCTGCTTGAGGGGTCCATTTACCTTGTCTTGGTCCTTTCCGGGTTAAAGAGGTTATTGGAGCGACCACCGAGCTGAAGTTTCGAATAAACCTCCTGTAAAAGTTAGCAAAGCCAAGAAATCATTGTATGTGTTTGAGATTCTTGGGTGTGGGCCAATCCGTAATAGCGGAGACTTTATTTGAATCCATTTCCACCCCCTCTGGAGAGATGATGTAACCTAAAAAATGAATCTTAGAAGCATGGAAGGTGCACTTCTCCAGTTTGACATAAAGTTTGTTTCAATGAGCCAGGAAAGTACTTCTCTGACACGGAGAACATGATCCTGGAGGGAATTAGAATTAGAATGTCATCCAAATAAATCAAGACAAATCTTTGTAGCAGATCACGAAAAATGTCATTCATAAAAGACTGAAACACTGCTGGGGCATTAACCAAACCAAAAGGCATGACCAAATATTCGTAATGTCCATGGGTTGTCATGAATGCCGTCTTCCACTCATCTCCTTCCCGAATGTGGATTAGATTATAGGCCCCTCGTAAATCCAGTTTGGTGAAGATCTTGGCCCCATGCACAGACTCAAGTGCTGCTGGAATTAGAGGCAAAGGGTACCGATTCTTGATTGTAATCTTGTTGAGGCCACGATAGTCAATGCAGGGACGGAGCCCACCATCCTTCTTTTCCACAAAAAAAAAAACTGGCACATGCAGGTGAAGTGGATGGACGTATAAATCCAGCCTTCAGAGAATCTTGTATGTAAACTTTCAGGGCCTCAGATTCAGAATTGGAGAGCGGAAATATAAGACCTTTAGGAGGGATAGTACCTGGCAAAAGGTCAATGGCACAATCATATGGTCGATGAGGTGGGAGGGCCAAGGCCTCCTGCTCATTAAATGCTTCCTGTAGATCAGAATATTGAGGGGGCATGGTAAGAAAACCAGAAGGGGACGTCGCCGTGAGTGCAATTCTTACGGGTAGATGACAGCAATTTCTAATACATCTGGGTCCCCAAGTTAAAATTTCTTTACGGGACCAAGAAATGTTAGGGTCATGCTGTTGTAGCCAAGGAAAGCCTAGTACAAGGGGATGTGTTGGGGTCTCAAGGAGATAAAACCAGATGTCTTCCACATGGGTGGCGCCAATCTGCAAGCTTATAATTTCAGTTTGCCACCTAATAAGTCCTGGAGATACTGGGGAACCATCAATAGATTGAACATGAAGAGGTGGAGTCACCAGGGTCAAGGGTAAGTTCCAAGTTCGAGCGATTGAGGCGTCTATAAAGTTTCCTACCGCCCCTGAGTCAATAAAAGCAAGAAGAGGCCTCCGTTTATTACCCCAGAATAGTGTAGATAGAATAGAAAATCCTGAGGAAAACTGAGGGGATTGAGTTATCTCACTCACCTTAGGATCTTGAGAAGGTGGGCGGCGCCTCAAGGATGAGTATGAAGCAGGGCAGTCAGCTTTAAAGTGTCCTAATTTTCCACAGTACATGCAGCGACCCTCTTGTTGGCGTCTCTCTCTTTCTTCAGGGGTTAACCGGGTGCGGGCTATTTCCATAGGTTGTTCTGAGTCTAAAGTTCTGGTAGGTGATGGCTGAGGAGCCTCTAGTATTGGTGTCCGAGATCTTTCAGGACTCCTTTGACGAATTCTGAGTTCTAATTCCAACACCTGGGAAATTACTTCCTCCAAGGTTCTGCCCAATTGCGGCATATTTACCAGGTGGTCCTTTATTTCTTCACTAAGTCCTTGACGAAAAAGAAAAATAAGGACCTTATCATCCCAGTGAGTCTCCGCTGCTGCTACTTGAAAATCTATGGCATAATCTTGTGCAGACCTGAGGCCCTGGTGGATGGAGGAGAGCCGGAAGGCGGAGTCTTGACCAACTAAGGGACGACAAAAAAAACCCTTAAATTTTCCTAAAAAGATATCATAATCCTGAACTTCAGGGGCCCCGCGATCTAGCAGGGCAGTAGCCCATTCCAAAGCACGGCCGGTTAACAGTGAAACTATGAAGGCGATCTTGTCCTGAGGAGAAAAAAAAGTTTCCAGATGGAGCCTGAAAACCAGCGCACACTGTGCTAAGAAGCCCCGACATTTCGTAGGGTTGCCGTCAAACCTGTCAGGTGGAGTAAGTGGAAGAGGTCGAGGGGCAGGTGTAGGAGCTGGCGGGGGCGGAGCCGAAGCGGCAGCTCCAGCGTTGCTTTCTCGATTGCCGGTGGGTGGCATTGCCGACAGGTACGCGGAAATCTGTTGGACGGAAGCCTGCAACTGGAGTAAGGCTTGCCAGTGCTGATCCGAGCGAATCTCCTCTTGCTCCGCTGGGTCCATGTTAAATGGCTCAGTATTCTGTTCGGATTCGGTAAGAGAAACCGAAACCGGTGAATGAACCCACTTGCAGGAGCTGATAAAGCCTAGCCGTGATCCAAAGAAAGCTGTAGTCGAAGAAACGAGCCGGGAGCCAAAGATCCAAAAGGGAACGAGTTACCGAAGCCGTGATCCGAAAAACCGTCGTCAAAAGGGGAAAAAAACTTAAACCGAAAACCAAGAAGAACACAAGGCAGAAGGAGGAGTAGCGCAACTAGGAAGCTCGAAAGGAAAACCAATACTGAGCGAGGAGGTAGGAAAAGACAGGTGTTTAAGTATAGAATGAGACGAGGGTGTGGTGGTGAATAAGAAAACTGATAGGTAGACTGATGGAGTAAGGCTACGCCTTCTTCTGCCTCTTCCGTAGCCTGGAGGCAGGGATCGTAACAGGTAGTCTTTATGATTAGTTGATTTGTTAGACTTTTTAGTCATCCGTTATTTTATATGTTGCTTTGGCCCATTATGTGGTTACTTTTAAACAAATATATTGAATAAATGTGCAACCTTCAGTGCAACTTTCAAATCTGAGAGTCTAACACAACTTGAGACTAAAGACTAAAATCCTAAAATATGAGTATTCATTATGACCAGAGACATCAAGAAAAGTCTTTTACAACAGGTCTTAACAAATTAACCAATCATACAGTACATCATCTCATATCTCAATGCAGCTAAAATATAGTCTTCTCTCCTGGTCATCTTATGAACTTGGTACTCATCTAAGGCAGCTCCAATGTATTGATAAGTTAAAAAGGAGTCAATTTCTTGATCAATGCCTTAAACCAGTCATACATGCACCTACCCTACCTTTACCATTTGTAAAATAAGAGTTGCTATCTCTGCTTTCCATTAAAATCATCAATTTCAGAAGATACAGCTGACTGCTATTAGTAAACATGTTAAGATTTCTTTGTTGTATAATTGGATCAATTGCATTACCAATAGAAAAATCTGCATTTTATTGATTTCCTGAAGGAATATCAGCACTTGCCATCAGAAGGAATTCAACAAGTTAAATTCAGACATCCTCACATCAACAGTGAAAAAGTGGGAAGAACATATAACCCCTCGTACTCAGTAAATGATGAGTAAAAAACTAAAAAGAATCAAACTCAATAAAGCATGAGGGATTTCAGAGCTTTAAATGATAATGGTATCATAAAGTTGCTGAATGACATGAAAGCACTCAGCTAGTCTCTTTTTTACAATAAATGAGACTTTAATGGATTACATTTCTTTTCAATTCATTCAAGTTCACAAATCTCCCTAAATGTATGCATTTAGAGAATCATTAGAAGGGTAATAGGCTCAAAGTCAGAAACTCTTCAGACTAAGTGAATAATAAAGATGACAGGGATGTTTTCTTTTAACAGCAGCTTCAGTGCTTGATTTTAACCCGAAATATTGCTAATGATTACTCTTGTGACATCATCATTCCTTTGTCAGAGCACCTTTTTGCCCAGAAGTACAGATTATGACACAGTACTCATGTAAAACAAGAGGAAAATGAAAATTACAATTGTAATTTGTCTTTCTTACCAATTCATTCTCAGAGATACAAGCATGCTGTACATGAACAGTCCATTATAATCTGTTGTCCCTCAAGATGATGGAGTATATGGCACTTTCTGATCTCCAATACATTTGTAATGTCAGTCAGTAAACTTTAAACAAGGCATCCATGTGGTTTATGTAGATTTGACCTCATATTTCTAAAAGTGTTCCGTGTTATGATGGAAAGAACAAGGCAGACTTCTCATTCTCATGTGTATGGACTCATTGAGAAGGGGAAGCACCTGCCCTCAATCCTGCCCCTACTTATTTAAGCCGGGAGCTCTCGCTACTCCCAGCTCTGCATTGGAGGGCGGATGCCTAGAGGCCCGCCTACCTCCAAGTCGCCCTACGTTCGTGGCTTGAGGGCATAGGCCTCCTATTGATGTCCTGACCTAGCTGAGTCCGGGGCTCATAGCACCTGGCCTCATCATCCTGTTTTTATTTCCCTGTTCCCGTTCGGATTTTTTAACTTTGTCTTGTCTTTGTTGCGGATGGATCACTTGGATTAGGACCTTGGACTTCGCCCCGGATTTCCCCCTGGATTCCCTTGGACTTGTTTGCCATGGCCACGCCCCCCGAGCACCAGTTCACTGTCGTCACATCCCCCTTTTGTCAACCTGCCCTGATCCTCGTTGTCTCCTTCCCGTTGTCCTACTCCACTTACTTCCGGATTATACCATCTGCATAGGGTCCTGAACTATGCTTACAGGTCCTGCAGTTCTGCAGTGGTCATCTTATATACATCTACAGATGCTCTTCTTAGTCAATAGTTCACTATTGATGTTGGCAAGGATCAATGTCATCAAGTGGAACCCAACTTTTACCAGGCCTTTCAACCCTTATCCATAATGCCCTCTGGCTGACAGGTCAGCAGTGATATTCAGTCACTGATCATTTCCTCCCTGCCACCAGCTCAACTCCTCTCTTCTGTTCCAGTCCTAGCATGAGGATCTCCCTGCTGTCTCTCCCAGCCTTCGAACTGCTGTCTTTTTGTCCCTCCAAGTCAGCCCCACAGCTGTCAGTATTCTCTGATTGTGCAGGGAATCCTCTGCATGCAACCTCCACCAGAAACCACCATGTCTGCCACCCTTTTCCCTCTGCAGTCTTGTACCAAATCTTCATATTTGTCATTTTTCCTCTCAAAGGCCTCCTCACATCCTTCCTCCCATGGGACCATCAGCTCAATGAGGATGATCTGTCTCGCTCCTTAGGACCACATCACCACATCTGGCCTTTGGGATGTTTGTACAAACTGCAGACATCCTCCAAGGTCAATCGCATGCCCCTACGATGTAGCTTTATGCAAGATAAAACCTTTGATTTTCCCCGACCTTGTCCACTTCTCACCCTCCCTGACAAATAAAACTGTGTTTGTAGATACTCCGTGAGCTTATCTTTTCTCCCATCTCTCTTTCTCCAGGATGTCTGTGAGTGTCATCATGACCTTGTCTTGGTGCCATCTGTTCCTCCTTTGGTGCTACTCTGCACCCAGAGAGGATATGTTCCATGGTACCCCTCTCACCACTGAGCCTGTATGGTGTTATCTTCCATCATACTGCAGTTGTACAAACTGTCCAAAATGCTGTCCAAGTTAATCTTATTTTAGGATGATTCCACTTTCTCTGTGCTTCCTGCACTCCCATCTCCACTACTCTGGACCTTCAGTTCTCCTCCTCCTGATTCCTCACTTCTTCCTGAACCATAGCTCTCCTTTCCTTTAAGCTGGCTTTTTCCCAATGCTGGAAGTTTGTCTCAGCTCTTGCTACCCTCCATCTTTCCACCATAAATTATTCCACAATTGAAGACAGGTGGAGTTGGAGTTGTCCTGATCTTACATTAAACCCCACTGAAGCTTGAGGGGCCCGGCCACTTTCAAAGGTGCTTGTTGATCTTTCTCTCCACTCTTTCCACCATTGTCATGGGTACCTCATATACTGCAATTCAGTTATTTATATAGGTCGCCTAAAACTGCCATTGAGAGATGAAGAAAACTTGTTTATGTAATTGATCAATTAAAAAAGCAATGCTCCAATGGAGGAAAAACTAATGGTTGACCAAAGTCTCCAAATTTGTTATTTGTATCTACCTGTTTAATTGATCATTGTCAAATTGTAAAGCCATTGTTTAAAATATGAAGAAGGTGCAGGCATGGTCTATCTATAACTTGAGTCCTGAGCTCTTCTTTATATTGGTAGAGATAGACTATGTACTTTAGACATGCTGTGCTGTTGATGCATACCAGTGATATAACAAGAACATCCTTAAGCTAATGACCACATGGTTTTAATAAAGCTTTGTCCTCCATATACTGTATCTGTAGGAATTCCAATAAATGAGACATTGTCTTGCAAGCACCATATTTGTGTCCATTTGAGTGAAAATTGATCAACTGATCATATTGATTTGTATTTAGTAATGATGATTTGTTTTTAGATTACCAAGGTTTAATGATTAAAAGGCTATTTTTGTCAAAGGCTGTGTGGTATATTGCACAATAGTTAGGGGCCGTTTTAATGAAGAGTACTGTTTTAATGAATTATCATAATTATCAGCTTGAAAGGCTAAAGCTTATCATCACAAACTCAAAAAATCAATGACATCTTTATAGCCTTTATGAGCCTTTATAGCCTTTTAATTTCCCAACTATTACTTTATTTGGATGTAGAGTTTGAATTTCATTTTGGTTGTTAATTTTCCAAATCACAAACGAATTAAATATTACACTATAAATATACACATCATTTATAGTATTCCACCTCTTCTTTGCTCTCAATTAACACCTTAACAATTTTTAAGCTTCAAAATCCCAAATGTTTTCCCCCTCATAGAGGTTTCTTTTGTTCACTGAACTATTTGTCTAACTGTATCTAATCAGGGACAAGAGAAAAAAGCAAACAGTATTTGAAAAATCATTGATAGGATTAATTCCCTTTTTAAAAGGCTTTCATCTTGTTACTTTTGTGGGTAGTTTTCATGAAGCTTTCCCTGAGTAAGATTGGTAAAGGTAATAAAAGCTTTTAATTCATTTAGACCCTGGCTTTACAGTACATTCATCTTTTCATCTCCAGACAGTGCCATTCCATAACCAAAGATGTTTGACCTTTGTTGACAACTGTTGTACTAGCTGGAACTTTATAGTGAGGAGTTTTAAGGTTCTGATTGATATGTTAAAGCTGCTGTTTATAGCATTATAAAAAACTTGAATTGATTTAGCTTCTAATTTATTTACTGATCATATGGAGTATATTGAATGTGAGCCTCTTTCCTCTGATCAATCAATCAATCAATCAATCAATCAATCAATCAATCAAACTTTATTTATCAAATGCACAACAATACAGCGTGCAGCAGAAGTTGCTGGCAATGAAATGTATTTTCTATGAGCTTACAGGTTAAAATTAAGATTACAAAATAAGGTTACATAATAATAGATAATAGTGCAATAGAAATTGAATAAAATAAACTCAGACAGAGCTCAATATAAATAGAGCTGTGATGTGTCCAGGGTGTATGCAGTACATTATGTCCAAGTACTGCAGTATGCCGAATACAATGAAAACTGGTTGTCCATGTAGCCATTACGGCTGATTTGCTGAAGGAGCTGCAGCTTGGCTATTTAGCAATCTTATTGCCTGGAGGTAGAAGCTGTTCCGTAATCTGTTAGTGTTTGATGAATGCTTCCATACTGTTTATCGGATGATCTGAAAAATAAGATTGAAATTGACAAATAATTTTAGTTGAGATATTAAAGTCTTCTGGCACCTTGCAGACCTTTCTATGTTTTGCTGACAAACATCATTTAATAGTGTTTTAGAGTAAAAAAAAAAAGCAGATCCCTGAAATTAATGAACATGATTAACCTCTGTGAATCAGAATCTAAAGCTTAAGCATCCAACTATGACATCTGAATCCTCCATCATGCATTTTAAAAATATTGCTGCATACCAGTAATGGATGCATTGAATATATTGTACAGATTCTTACATCGTCTCAAGGTTCACGAGATTTCATAAACCTACTTTTCCGCCTTAAAATGTTGCCGGGCTTTCTGTCATGACCTATGGCAGCTTAGTATTATTACTACATAGAAAAGAAGAGCAACAAAAATCTTCAAGTTGCATAGTATATGCTGCATTTGTTTTGATAGCTACAGAAATGTTGCCAGAAACTTGTACAAAGAGAAAATATGTGGTGAAAATAATACGGTTGTAAGGTGTGAACACTCCAAAAATCATTAGCAAAAAACATGTTCAAATGTATCATGTACTGACATGACATAGTAAAATACATTTTAAAAATGATGTTTTAAACATTGAAAAAACATTTTTAAAAATATGCAGAAGGCCTTTAGTGGTACATGACAAAATCAACTGTTTTCTACAAAAAGGTGTTAAGAATGAGAAAAAAAATCCAAACAAACAAGGAAAAATGTAAAAAATGAAAGAAGTACTGTATATAATCTTTGTGTCAGTGATATCTGACTAAAATGCAGATTTTTGTCATTTGGCTACATCTAAAAAAGTCAGATGCTTTGAAGAAGGTCTCCATGATTTAAGTTTAAAGCTTTAACTTTTGATAGCTTGTGATTGTGAGTCAATGAAGCAGAACGAAGAAGTACTGTATATAGACACGGACTCTTGTTGGTCCTTGAAATGAGTGATGGAATGTACAAAGCCTTGCACTCTGAGACATTTTTTCTTCTTTTGCATACTTGCATTTTTCGTATACAGTATGTGGAATTTATATTTCCTTATCAGTTCATTTTTAATTGGGTTCTGCTCTCTTATTGTCATTACATTACACCTAACTACTTACTATAAATGTCCTTTGGTGCTTGATATTCAAAGCTGATTTTACTAACAAGCATGGCCAAAGTAATCAACAATAAAATGTAATTAAATATGTATGGATCCAGTTTGGGTTCTACTAAATTATGTGGAATATTACTCAAAACAAAATGTAAGTAATATTTTAATAAAACTGTTATTGAAAGTAAGTACCTTAGCCAGGGCAACAGAATGATTTTGTGTGCAGCAACAATTTCAAGCTTGCTTTTTATTATTATTTTTTATTGCCATGATAGAAAAAGTAAAGCTTTCATTCCAAGTTGCAAAACTAAAAAGAAAATAAAAACATTATTTCTACTATTTGGTAGGCAATTAAGTACTACTTGCTCTCCTCAGCTCGTATGCTGGTGCATCTCCCCCACTCAAACGTCTTCATGTTGTTATGGTTTATAATAGTATTTGCATTTTTAGATGAAATAATTTTGGTGTTAAGACAAAAGTCAAATGGGAGACTAATCTATTACAAAAGTTTGATTGCTCATTTACTGGCTATCCCTCTTGTCCCTTGTGCAGATGATGGTCTTCTGTGTCATCTCGGGAGATATCTAGTCATGTTCTGTGCAATCCGGCAACGGCGAGTTCTCTTCAACACTCTTGTTTTGCTTCCTTGTTTTGACACCTTTCAGTTTGAAAGTGCTGGGCTCTCGTCCAAATATTCCTCCTCCATCTGTTTTGGTCAAGGGCCATGAACTCCCGGGGGTTTATATCAATGTTGCATTTCTTCAAGTTTTGTTTTGCCATGCCTTGCTTCCTCTTCTGGTGTGATTGCCTTGGGTAAGCTGGGAGCAGAAGATCTCCTTTGATAGCCTGGAGTCTGACAACCGCATGATAAAACCAACCAAGTGGAGCCGATGTCTACAAGGTCCAGAGAGATAGATGGTTCTAGTGGTAATTCTGTTTGCTATTGTCTTTTCTGTAAAAAAATAGTGCTATAACTTTATATTATTTTTTTACTTTTGATTTGCATGTTACATAACACCAATCTGTCACGGAACCTATATGTGGAATAGGAGGATCCTTGTGCGTGACCGGAATCCCACAGGACGCAGAGTAGCAAAGGGACAATCCAAAGGCTGGGTCGATAAGGGAGGCAGAGGGTCCAGTAATGAGAGATATCCAAAAACAATCCAAAAGTCAAAATCCAGAAGGCGAGGTCAAGAGGCAGAAGCAGAAGATTCGTAACGGGAGATCAGTCGAAAGGTTTGGAAACGCGCACTGGAGAATACTATGAAGGCTTCTCAATAGTGAGAGTGGGAAGGTGTGCGAAGGGGGTTTAAATACTGAAAGGAAAGGGGTGTGATTGGATGATTGGTTAGGGAGTGTGAATTTGAGGAATCTGGTGCATGTGAGAATGTGCTGGGTTCAATCAGGGATGAGATTGGGAAGCAGAGGTTCCGGGAATGTGAAGTCGTTTGCGAGGGAGAGTGTGGGGCATGACAGTACCCCCCCTTTAGGGTCGGCTCCTGACGACCCAAGAGACCGAGTACGAATGAAGTCATCGATGAGGCTGCGATCCAAAATATCTTTCTCACAGACCCAGGAACGTTCCTCAGGACCATAGCCCTCCCAGTCGACTAGAAATTGTCGGCGGCCTCGGAGCCAGCGGGCATCCAAGATCTTATTGACTGTGTAGGAAGGTAGACCGTCAATGAGACGTGGTGGGGGTGGAGGTGGCCGAGGCCGGGAGAGGGGGAATCTGTGGTAGGGTTTCAGGAGAGAGACATGGAAGGAGTGCACCCTGAGAGTTGGAGGAAGAGCAAGACGATAGGTTACAGGGGTGAGCTGGGAGAGGATGCAAAAAGGTCCAATATAACGGGGTCCCAACTTATGTGAAGGCTGTCTAAGGGGTAAGTTTCTAGCAGACAGCCAGACAAACTGTCCTCGTCGTAGTCTGGGCACAGGTCGTCGATGACGGTCAGCGGTGGTCTTCTGCCGCAAGGAAGTCTTCAGGAGGGCGAATCTGGCTTGTCTCCAAATTCTCCTGAGGAAAGTGAGGCGCGTCTGGAGGCAGGGAATATCCGAATCGGGGATAGAGTCTGGGAGAAGAGAGGGTTGGTATCCTAGAGAGCAATAGAAGGGGGACATCCCAGTGGTGGAGGAAGAGAGAGAGTTATGGGCATATTCAGCCCAGGGGAGGAGAGAGACCCAGTCATCTTGAGAAGCAGAGACGTAAGATCGAAGGTAAGTAAGAAGGTCCTGGTTGGTTCTTTCCGTCAGTCCATTGGATTCAGGATGATAGCCAGATGTGAGAGATGTGGAAGTCCCAAGAGATTTGCAAAAAGTTCTCCAGAATCTTGAAATGAATTGAGGTCCTCGATCTGATACGATATCCTCAGGAATGCTGTGAAGTCTGAAGACGTGAAGAATGAAGAGGTCAGCCATGTCTTGAGCAGATGGAAGGGCAGGAAGAGGAATGAAATGAGCCGACTTCGAGAATCTATCTACCACGACCATAATGGTAGTTTTGCCTTGACTCTCAGGAAGATCTGTAAGAAAGTCCACTGAGATGTGGGACCAAGGTCTTCTAGGGGTTGGGAGTGGTTGGAGTAAACTGGGCTTCTTAAGACGGGAGCATTTGGACATGGCACAGATGGGACAGGCTTGCACGTACCCAGTAACATCAGTCCTCATAGAAGGCCACCAGAAATGTCTAGAGATAAATTCCAAGGTACGTTTGACACCGGGGTGACCTGCAAATAGTGAGTCATGACCCCAGCGAAGAGCAGTGGAGCGTATGGTATCAGGAACAAAGAGTCTGTCTGGAGGACATTGGGGGGGAACGGTTTGGTTAAGAAGTACACATTTGATTTGGTTCTCCAGGTCCCATCTAATAGCAGCCACGATTCTCTCAGGGGGTATAATAGGTTCAGGAGGGTCCAAAAAGCCAGGAGGATCATGGAGGCGAGATAGGGCATCAGCCTTTATGTTCTTGGATCCCGGTGTATAAGTAATGAAAAAATGGAACCTAGAAAAGAAAAGTGACCAGCGGGCCTGCCGTGGATTCAAACGTTTGGCAGTACTACTTTTATAGGTAAGAGAGATTTTTATGATCCGTAAGAAATTGTAAAAGGGTGTAGGGCCCTCTCCAACCAGTGTCTCCATTCCTCCAGGGCGAGTTTGATAGCCAGTAGTTCTCGGTCTCCAACATCATAATTAGTCTCGGCCTGGGACAATTTTTTGGAGAAAAAGGCGAAGGGGTGGAGGATACCCTTCTCTCCATGACGTTGAGATAATATGGCACCGACTCCGTTGGCTGAGGCATCCACCTCGAGAATGAATGGAAGGTTGGGGTCTG
The DNA here is from genome assembly GCF_040954835.1 of Lepisosteus oculatus. Taxonomy (NCBI): domain Eukaryota; kingdom Metazoa; phylum Chordata; class Actinopteri; order Semionotiformes; family Lepisosteidae; genus Lepisosteus; species Lepisosteus oculatus. The sequence continues at coordinate 31,717,482 of NC_090701.1, forward strand.
GGTGACGGAGGAGGGGGGCTGTGGTGAACAGTCTCTTGAGATGAAGGAAAGCTTGGTCTGCCTCGGGAGTCCATCTCCCTTGATCAGGACCCTTTCGGGTCAGAGCTGTAATGGGGGAGACAACAGAGCTGAAATTCCTAATAAAACGGTGGTAAAAATTGGAAAATCCCAGGAAGCGTTGAATTTGTTTTAAATTCTGGGGTGTTGGCCAGTTCTGTATGGATTCAGTCTTGGCAGGGTCAATTTCAATGCCCAGGGGTGAGAGGATGTAGCCAAGGAAGTGGATTCTGGTAACATGGAAAGTACACTTTTCCAATTTGGCGTAGAGTTTGTTCTGAATCAAACGATGAAGAACCTCGCACACATGAGAGACATGCTCCTGGGGACTACGGGAAAAGATTAGAATATCATCCAGGTATACCAGGGCATATTTGTGCAAGATATCCCTAAAGATGTCGTTCATGAACCCCTGAAAGACAGCAGGAGCATTAACCAGTCCAAACGGCATTACTTGGTATTCATAATGACCGTGGGTAGTAATGAATGCCGTTTTCCATTCATCACCCTCCCGAATGCGGATCAAATTATAAGCACCGCGGAGATCCAATTTAGAAAAAATAGTGGCGCCCCGGAGTGATTCCAAAGCCGATGAAATCAGAGGAAGGGGATAACTGTTCTTGATAGTTGTTGTTCAGACCGCGATAATCAATACAGGGTCTGAGAGAGCCGTCTTTCTTTTTAACAAAGAAGAAACCAGCGCAGGCAGGTGAGGAAGAGGGGCGGATGAAACCAGATTCCAAGGACTCCTGGATATAATCTTCCATAGCCTGAGTCTCCTCGTTGGAGAGTGAATAGACATGGCCCTTAGGGGGTAAAACCCATGGAATTAGGTCTATAGGACAGTCAGATGCGAAGAGTGAGGGGAGGGGTCTGCCACTTCACCAGACCTGGGGAGAGGGGGGAGCCATCAAGAGTGAGGAGCCGAATGGGCTGGGTGACTGGCAAACGGGGAATATTCCAGGACGAAGCGAGTCCAGAGTCTAGGAAGTTCTCTTCGGAGCCCGAATCAACAAAAGCAGAGAGAGAGGTCTGTCCAGTAGTCTATGACAGGGTGGCTGGGAGAAAGAGTCCGGATCTGGGAGAGGAAGAAGTGACACTGGCCATAACAGCGGGTGGATAGGAGCGAGGAGGGAGACCTGGGCAGGTGGCTCGGAGGTGATCAGGGGAACCGCAGTAAAGGCATCGCCCCTCACGAAGTCGGCAATCTCTCTCCTCAGAGGTCAGTCTAAGGAAGGAAGGCAGTTGGGAGGGTGTGGGAGGGGTTCGATTGTCCGACCTTCGCTGTTGAAGCCTGACCTCTAGTTCAAAAACTCGAGAAATGAAGGAGTCAAGTGATGGGAAGTCCAGGGGTGCACAACGTGATCCTTGAGTTCATCAGATAATCCGAGGTGGAAGTAGTGAATCAGGGCATTGTGATCCCAAGCGAGTTGAGCAGCCAGAAAACAGAATTCGGAAGAGTAGTCCTGAAAAGAGCGAGATCCTTGAGTCAGGGAAGTGAGGCGTGCAACAATGAGGTGGCGAGAGTGCAACTGCCCAAAGGCAGATTGTAGAGCTGTCTGAAAAAGGTAGAAGTTGGTAGTCTCAGGAGCGTTTCGAGAGAGATGTCCAGCCCATTCCAGAGCTCGTCCAGAGAGGCAAGATACCATAAAAGCAATTCTTTCTCCATCGGTGGGGAAGCAGTCTGGGCGGATGTGGAAAGCCATCTGACATTGAGTCAGAAAGCCCTGACAGCTGGAGGACTCACCATCAAATTTTTCTGGGAGGGGAGGGGGTAGAAGATTAATTTGTGTTCGAAGTGGGGGTGAAGGGGCAGGAGCTGCAGGTGGGGGAGACGGTGGAAGTGCAAAGTGGTCAGCTAGTTGCTGGACTGCCGTAGTTAGCAGGTCCAGGTTCTGGGAGTGTTCGTGGAGAATAGAAAGTTGACTCTGGTCCGCTGGATCCATTTTAATGTGTGGGGCGTGACACAATCCCAAAAAACAGAGGTGATGTCAAAGGATATCAGAAAAAAAGCCTTTTAAAAAAAGGAATAAATCATATTTATCATTTTCAAATACTTTCTTCACTTGAACAAAAATGTTCAAGTGAGTGTTCAGTGAACAAAAGAAACCCCTATAACGTGCTGAACATTTTGCATGTGGAAGCTTAAAGATGTCAAAGATGAGATGGATCACTACTGTATAAATGAAGATGAAAAAAGATTTATAGGTCTAGCTTTACTACAGGAAAGGGAATGTATCACATTTTAACATCTTCACCTAATTTGGGTATCTAAGGGACTGAAGCCTGTTGGATGATGTGCCAAATGAATTTAAAGATTAAATCAATCAGAGTGTCGGCTGAAGGTACGTTGATATGTCAGCAATATGAGTAAAGTTGAGAAACCACCATAGTAATGAAAACTATATAAAACAAAAGGCTATTATTTTAAAAAAATGTGTTTCACAGAAAGTTGGATATTCATCAAAATGTAAAATTAATCCAGTCAACCACTTCAACGAATAGCCATTCAAAGCCATTTCATAAATAGTTTTTGCCTATACTGTAGTTTTGTATTTTCAACAACATATGAATGAAAGTTATTCAGGAAGCAAATGAATTGTGATTTAGAGCATGGTCACCTTCTCAATAACAATGTGGTATGACAATACAACTGCCCAAAAGTGGAAACAGAAAGAATCATACGCACAGCATCCAAGATCATCTGATTCGATCTTCCCTCTGTTCCCACTATTTTTGACAGCTGCATCAAATGGAAAGCTATAAAAGTGTCAACAGACCACATCCATTCCGCCAGCTTCTTTTTCAAACTTCTTACTTCAAGAAGGAGGTGTCAAAGCAACATACTGTATATAGTACTCTTCATTTGCATAATAGCACTTATTTAGAGGCCATTAGGCACCTCAATATATAGATTGTGGATGTTGCAAGTATTACATGGGAGTGAATATGTTGTAAATATACAGAGGAATAGACCTTTGATTGAGCAATATGTACAATACTGTGTTAGTATACTGTAATATGTGGGGTTTTGTTTTGTTTTTATGTACGCTGCACTGAGGCAAATTCCAATCAATTTTCTTGTGAAAATTTTCTTTTTATGTTCTTAACTCTTATGGAAATAAAGTATTGAATTGAAATGAAATTGAATAATTTCTGGTTTTATTGCTTTTACTATTCAGTGAACCTTTCGTACATCCTGAGTGAAAGTGTACAAGTGGTTCTCAGTCCATTGCATTACTATGAAAACCTACTGTTCATAATAAGGTGTCATATTCTTCCTCCTGTGAGAATGATCTGTTTTTTTGTCCTCACACTTCAGTATGTGGTACAACTGTCAATGAAAGCCCCTTTCGAGAACTAGTAGTCAACTATAATAATGTTTGCTATCTTTCATTTAATAACTCATTTACAATCATTCCGTGTGTCTTTTACCAGATGATCCAAGACATTCTTTATGGTTTTTAATATCTGATTTACCTTTTATCTTATGTGTTGTTGAATAATAGGTTTCTATGACTATTTGTGTACACACATTTACTCATCATTTTAATCACGGTTTTCATAATATATATTATATTATGTATAGAAAAAGAGCCTCATTGTCCTGTTATTCATTTGTGTAGCAGCTTTGACAGCTGTAAAGCATTACTACAGTATATATGCCACAATACAAGATAGTTTGTATTTGTTACTTAAAATATCTAATATCGGTTTGGTTTCAAATTTGAACCAAACTAATAAAAAGGGTAAAACAAACTTACAAATGTATCTATTTGATTCAATAGAAATTGTTATCCTGTACTTGTGAATATCCATTATTGTTAATTCCTGGAAAAGATCACAGCAGGCTGGAATCTAGATGCATAGGGAACAAGGCAGAATTTCACTCTGGACAGGATACCAGTTCACTCCAGGACATACACATGGAAACAATTTAGAAACCCCAATTAGTATAGCCAGACAACATGTGTTTAGAAGGTAGAAGGAAACTGGAAGACCAGTAAGAACCCATACAAATGCAGAACTCTCCACCTCTGTCTATTACAAACCCACATATTCACACAGCTATCTCCTGTACAGCTCTTTTCAACCCACTCACACCAAAAACTCTCTCCCTTTTTCACAATTCCCAGGCTATGTCGACTCTGCAGTGACAACATGGATTTCCAGAACCAAGCACTCAAAATGTATTATTTTTTCATCAACAGGGGATACCCCACCTATGTTATCGATAGGGCCCTCACCCAGGCCAAAAACCCCTAGATCATCAACTCGACCAGGAACTCCCGGTCTCACAACCACATTCCTTTGGTGCTTCCTCACCACTCTAACACACTTTCTATCTCCAAGACCATCATTAACAACTACTCCATTTTACAGGCCGATCCCTCCGTTACTACCCTTTTTTCCGACAACCCAATCATCTCATATTGCCGAAAACCCAATCGACATAAACTTCTTGTTCACAGCTCCCTTGACCACATTGGGCAATCATCCTCAACAGCAGTGGCGGACTAAGGTGATCAGAGGCCCCTAGGCTACACGTTGTGTAGCCCCCCCAACCCATTACCAGAAAAAAGCAAGAGAAAATACTGTAATAATTCAGTGACGTGTTTGGGGTAAGAGCTTGCTACCGCCGATTCAAACGGAATGTAAGGTGGAACATGCAGGGATCACACATGTGACCAAACACACACACACTACAATAACCTTTAATGCAAGTACAGCAATGCAATCAATAAATCAGATCAGCACAGCAGAGACCAATGACCATCCTGTTTGAGCGCATTATTTGAAGAACAGCGGGACACTCCCAACTCGTGCAAGTCCATTGCAGTCAATAGACTCAAATCATTCAATACATTGCATCAACGATTAAATATTTTTCTATTTGGGCTTTCAAGAAGGGATCAAACTCGCCGATAACTTCGAGGACACCCATGAAGTTCCCGTTGTCTGGACACCCGAACGTGTCACTGCGTCCCTTAAAAGGTAGCCCTCACTCTGCTACAAACTTTACCACTACAACCACCCTTTTCAAGACATTAGTCCAGTACTCATATTCATTGTCAAACTGTCTTTTTAGTTCTGAATCTGTTAGACCTTTATCAGCATAGCGGATAACGTATGCAACCATAGCCTTTCTATGGCTCTCCCACATTTCGTGTTTAATCAAGAGTGCGGCGGCGGCATTTTTCCAGTCACTATAGCCTACAATCAGTCCTGACTGATTATCACCACCCCCAAATAATTTACATGCGAAACAAAAGACTACCTTTCGAAGGGGAATACAGCAGCCATTCTCTTGACATACACTCGCCATTACCAAGTTTTCTTTTGAAGAGGGTTTTAGAGAAATACCTCTTTTGGTATTTATGTTGTCTTTCTGATGCTGCAACATCCGCATCTAGGTTTTGACACGATTTCGAACCCAATTTAGCCCAGTATGCCCGCATCTGTTCATTTATTTTACCCCAGCATGCTGGATCCGAGCTATAGGAAGTGGGAGTGCTTTTCATGTTTGTGCCCCGCTATCATATTTTCTATCGCACATTTTAAGGCTAGCTACTGTAAACTTGCACCAGAGATCACCTGATGAATCCACCAAAATAAATTTTAACTGCGAACTCATTGTATCACCAACATTGGTTCACAAATTATTCAACATTTGTATGGACCAATGGAGGCCCGCAGGTCTGTTTAAAAAAATACCCCAGCCACTCAGGGGCCCATGATCAATCTGGGGCCCCTAGGCTACAGCCTTTGCTAGCCTGTTCATTAATCCACCCCTGCCCACCAGGCACCTTCCTCTACAACAGAACTTGCTGCATCACCTGCAAATACATACAGTATCTAACAACATGCTCATTTAGGGCCCCTCAGGTCAATTCTGTACCTCCAGCAACCTCATTTACTGTATGTCTTGCAAAAAATGCCCAGCTATGTAAGTTGGGGAAACCAGGAGGAGACTAGGAGACTGCATCCGAGAACATGTTAAGGCTGAGAAAACTGAATATTTCTCCAAGCCTATAGTTTCTCATTTCACCTCAGACAGCCATGATCACACTTACCTCTCTGTCTCTGTTCTCAAAGAACGGTTTCTCAACTCCCATAACAGAAAGACAACAGAAACACCGTCCCCCTTCTCTCAATGACCGACTTATTTTAATGTAATCTTTCTTTGACTTCACACCTTTCTTCACCCCTCTCCACTTTGCACTTCCTGAGTGGCCTCTGTCCCTCTCTGCCACTCCTGCCTCCTCCGCTCTCCCAGCTTATGTTCTTCTGTGCTATTTAATCTTTGATGTCTGCCCTGTCTTTCTCACACCCAAAGACGGCTTCACAGCCGCAATGTTGTGTTTTCTCTCTTCTTTTTTCTACATGGAATAAACCTATTACTTGTTCCTTTGTAGACAACGCATGTTGACGCAGCTACCCACCTGAACAAATGCAGGAAGTACATACAAACTCCACACACAAGACATTTCCTTTTTGGAACAGAACCCAAGACTCAAGAGCTATGAAGCAGCAGCATTAACCAACATGCTTGTGTGACACCCTGCATGAAGTCCAGTGAAGTCAAAGCATGCTATTTCTTGTTTACCATTAGTTTGATGGAATCATTTATAACATTATTATTTTATTTCCACTGCTGCTTTACTATTACCAGGAATTCCTTGTAAAGTATACCTTCTTTTAATTGAGTAGTTCAGTAACCCAAGCCCTAAATGAGACAGTAAAGATGTGATTTGGATTACTTGCTTTATTGTCATAACTCCCCTGGAGGAGGGAAAAGCAGCCTGATTGTAAGGATGAGGGTGTATGAACACCTCCTCATTCTACGAAGGATACGCCAGAGAGCTGCTGTAAGGGTGATGATGGCGTGGAGGGGTGGGAGTGAAAGATAATGCGTGAGTGGATGTTCTAGAGTCGTGATATTTATACATAGGAGAGTGGAAGTGGGCGAGATTAGGGTTTGACCTCCTCCTAAATTTTGTATAAAACTTCATAAATCATTAGCCTTAAAATATTTTCAGCACCATTGTTAATATGACCTTTAAGTCCATTTGAGAAATGCAGATTACTTTTAGTATTGTAGTATTGTGTTGTGGCTATGGGTTGTGAGGCTAGGTGTATTTATAACTTATTTATTAATTGTACTTGTGTCTTACTATGAAAAGCTTTTTCATGAAGTATTGAAACGGATTTAACAGTTTATAGATATTGATACACTTCACATTTGAATATTATCTACAGCATTGTTCTTCATATTACATTGATTATATGTAGTACCTCTGTTAAATCCACTGAATGTTTATGAACTCTGTATATACACTGGTTTTATTGTTGTCTATTGTTGAAAATTTCCACTGCATGTAGACAATAAAATGTATTTCAATTCTAATTTTGGATACTGTATATAGAACTGATTAAAGTGATTTAAACAATACCATAACAACCTTGCTAGAAACTAATTTGATTAACATTAATATGCTTACAGTTTTCAAACTAAAAATGGATACATTGTGCACAAAAAGATAATTGTATAAAACAAATCCTTATTTCATTTTTTTCTACTTTCTGATTATATATTGAGCTTATACAAATGTGCAAACCCCAGGGCATGCATTCATAAATCTGGGAATTAATGTTGCATACAAATACTATTGTCTTAATTGATAAGTAATACAGGAGAAGAAAAAAAATTGCCTTTGAATAGGATTGTAAACCTAAAACTTAACATTTTATTTGTCAAGCTTTTTATTGTGTAAATGTTACATTCTACCATTCTGTATTATTTAGTTACTAATGGCCAATTTGTTGTTTCATTAATTGTAACATGTTATGAAGGTTTATCACATAAAAACTATTATTGACTTTATAGTTGGTTCCCTGTTTGTTAAAATTGTTTTGTAAAAGAAATACCTACAGTATGGTTCCAGGTCCTAAAGCACATATTCTTCATATCCACTCATTCCCTCAGTTTCAGGTCTACAAAAGTACATTTGGGTCACTTGTGAACACCTTTTAGGAATCACCACTTTTTCATTTATTATTGTAATGATTTCATTATTTATCTTGTCAGTGTACAAGTGTTACGATCCCTGCCTCCCTGCCTCTCGGCAACGGAGGAGGCAGAAGTAGGTGTAGCCCCTATCCATCAGTTCACCTATCAGTTTTCCCATTCACCACCACACCCCCGTCTCATCCTACTTAAACACCTGTCCCTCCCTACCTCGTTGCTCAGTATTGGTTTTCCCTATCGAGCTTCCTGGTTGCGCTTCTTCTACTCTGTGTTTGTCTTGGATTTCGGCTTACGGTTTTTCCCTTTGGACTTCGGCTTTTCGGATCTCGGCTTGGATTGGTACTTTCGCTCTGTCTTGGATAACTGGCTACCTCTGGATTCTCGGATTGCTCTACGGACTACGACTTCGGATCACACTTCGGCTTCGGTACACGTTCCCTTTCGGATATCTTGCTCCCCCTGGACTCTCGGCTCGTTCCTACGATTACGGTTTACTTTCGGTTTACGACTTGGCTTTGTTCGCTCCTGCAAGTGGGTTCACTCACTAGTTCGGTCCCTATTACCGAACTCGTAACAGAATACTGAGCCATTAAACATGGACCCAGCGGAGCAACAGGAGATTCGCACGGCTTTGGATCAGCACGGACAAGCCTTATTCCAGCTCCAGGCTTCTGTCCAACAGATCTCTACGCACCTGTCTGCAATGCCGCCCATCGGCAATCTAGGAAGCAACGCTGGAGCTGCCGCTTCGGCTCCACCCCCGCCAGCTGCTACACCTGCCCCTCGGCCTCTTCCACTAACTCCACCTGACAGGTTTGATGGCAACTCTACGAAATGTCGGGGCTTCTTAGCACAGTGTGCGCTGGTTTTCAGGCTCCATCCGGAAACCTTTTTTTTCTCCTCAGGACAAGATCGCCTTCATAGTTTCACTGCTAACCGGCCGCGCTTTGGAATGGGCTACTGCTCTGCTTGATCACGAGGCTCCTCAAATTCAGGATTATGATCTCTTTTTAGGAAAATTTAAGGGGGTTTTTTGTGATCCTGTAGTTGGTCAAGACACTGCCTTCCGCCTCTCCTCCATCCGCCAGGGCTGCCGGTCTGTACAAGACTATGCTATAGATTTTCAAGTAGCAGCAGCGGAGACTCACTGGAACAACGAGGTCCTAATTTTTTTTTTTTCCGTCAAGGACTCAGTGAAGAAATAAAGGATCGTCTGGTAAATATGCCGCAATTGGGCAGTACCTTGGAAGAAGTAATTTCACGAGTATTGGAATTGGATATCAGAATTCGTCAAAGGAGTGCTGAAAGATCTCGGACCTCAATATTAAAGGCTCCTCGGCTTTCTCCTATCAGATCTTTCGACTCTGTTCAACCTAGGGAAGTAGCCCGAACCCAGTTAACCCCGGAAGAACGAGAGAGGCGCCAACGAGAGGGTCGCTGCATGTACTGTGGGAAATTAGGACACTTTAAAGCGGCCTGCCCTGCCTCATACTCGTCCTTGAGGCGCAGCCCCCCTTCTCAAGTTCCTAAGGTGAGTGAGATTTCTCAATCCCCCCAGTTTTCCTCTGGATTTTCTATTCGTTCTACACTATTCTGGGGTACTGTAAGGAGACCTCTTCTAGCTTTTATAGACTCAGGGGCGGCAGGAAACTTTATTGATGCCTCCATCGCTCAAACTTGGAAATTACCTTTGACCCCGGTGACTACACCACTTCGTGTTCAATCGATTGACGGCTCCCCCGTATCTCCAGGACTCATTAGATGGCAAACTGAAATTATAAGTTTGCAGATTGGCGCCACCCATGTGGAAGACATCTGGTTTTATCTCCTTGAGACCCCAACACATCCTCTGGTGTTGGGCTTTCCTTGGCTACAACAGCATGACCCTAACATTTCTTGGTCCCGAAAAGAAATTTTAGCTTGGGGACCCAGATGTATTAAAGACTGCTGTCGTCTTCCAGTACGAATTGAGCTCACGGCGACATCCCCTTCAGGGGTTCCTACCATACCCCCTCAATATTCCGATCTACAGGAAGCCTTTGATGAGCAGGAGGCCTTGACCCTCCCACCTCATCGACCTTATGATTGTGCCATTGACCTTCTGCCAGGTACTATCCCTCCTAAAGGTCGTATTTTTCCGCTCTCCAGTTCTGAGTCTGAGGCCCTGAAAGTCTACATACAGGATTCTCTGAAAGCTGGACTTATACGTCCATCCACTTCACCAGCATGTGCCAGTTTTTTTTTCGTGGAAAAGAAGGATGGTGGGCTTCGTCCCTGCATCGACTATCGTGGTCTCAATGAGATCACAATCAAGAATCGGTACCCTTTGCCACTAATTCCAGCAGCACTTGAGTCGGTGCATGGAGCCAAAGTCTTCACCAAACTGGATTTACGAGGGGCCTATAATCTAATCCGCATTCGGGAAGGGGACGAGTGGAAGACGGCCTTTATGACTACCCATGGACATTACGAATATTTGGTCATGCCCTTTGGTTTGGTTAATGCCCCAGCGGTGTTTCAGTCTTTTATTAATGACATCTTTCGTGATCTACTACAAAGATTTGTCTTGGTCTATCTAGATGACATTCTAATTTTTTCTGATTCCTTCCAGGATCATGTTCTCCACGTCAGAGAAGTACTCTCCCGGCTCATCAAGAATAAACTATATGTCAAACTGGAGAAGTGTACCTTCCATGCTTCAAGGATTCATTTTTTAGGTTATGTCATCTCTCCAGAGGGTGTGGAAATGGATTCGAGTAAAGTCTCGGCGATTACTGATTGGCCCACACCCAAGAACCTCAAACACATTCAACGATTTCTCGGCTTTGCTAATTTTTACAGGATGTTTATTCGAAACTTCAGCTCGGTGGTCACTCCCATAACCTCCTTGACCCGCAAATGGACCCCTCAAGCCGAAGAAGCATTTCAGCGTCTGAAACACCTGTTCACAACAGCCCCCATCCTAAAACACCCTGATCCATCTTTGCCTTTTGTAGTCGAAGTGGACGCCTCTGGTCATGGTGTGGGGGCTGTTCTCTCTCAGCGTCATGGAGAAAAACAGATTCTCCACCCCTGCGCCTTCTTCTCCAAGAAGTTATCCCCTGCCCAAATGAACTATGACGTGGGTAACCGTGAGCTCTTGGCCATTAAGCTGGCATTGGAGGAATGGAGGCACTGGTTAGAGGGTGCTCATCACCCTTTTTTGATTTACACAGATCACAAAAACCTGGAGTACCTGCAGTCGGCCAAACGTCTTTGTCCTCGCCAGGCTAGGTGGTCCCTTTTTTTTTCCAGGTTTAATTTTTTGATCACCTATACTCCAGGTTCTAAGAACGTCAAAGCAGACGCCCTCTCGCGGATCCATGACCCCCCAGAGGCCGAATCGACCCCAGAACCCATCATTCCATCTGGTAAGTTCCTGGCTGCGGTAAGATGGGACATTGAGGTGATTGTCCGACGAGCCTTGGTTGGGCAGAAGGTACCTCCTCAGTGTCCTCAGGACAAGTTATTTGTCTCTCATCCCCTCCGATCGGCAGTTTTACAATGGGGTCATGACTCCCGCTTCGCTGGACACCCTGGAGTCCACCGTACCTTGGATTTCATCTCCAGAGACTTCTGGTGGCCAACTATGGCTAAGGATACCAAGGAGTATGTCCAGGCCTGCGCCATCTGTTCCCAAATGAAGTCTTCCCGAATGAAGGCAGCGGGCCTACTTCAACCCTTACCCATCCCGGATCGTCCTTGGACCCACCTCTCAGTAGATTTTGTTACTGACCTTCCACCCAGTCATGGACACACAACTATTATGGTAGTGGTAGACCGTTTCTCTAAATCTGCTCATTTTATTCCCCTACCATCTTTACCTACAGCTCGAGAACTAGCAGAATTGTTTGTACAACATATCTTCCGATTGCATGGCATCCCTAAGGATATTGTTTCAGATAGGGGCCCTCAGTTTGTCTCCCGGTTTTGGAGGGCCTTCTGTAAGTCACTGGGCGCCTCAGTCTCACTTACCTCAGCTTACCACCCTCAGGCCAACGGTCAGACAGAACGCATAAATCAGGAAGTGCTGACCTATTTACGGACTTATATCTCCTCTACCCATGATAATTGGGTGTCCTTGCTCCCATGGGCTGAGTATGCACACAACTCATTGTATACTACTTCTACTGGCATGTCTCCATTTAAGTGTGCCTTAGGTTATCAGCCTCCTCTGATCCCTGACTCCCACCCCAACACAGAGGTCCCTTCGGTTCAGGACTATATCTCTAACCTGAAGACCTTCTGGAGGAAGGCCAAAGCCACCCTTCTTCGCAGCTCAGCTCAGCAGAAAAAGGTAACTGATCGGCGCCGCCGGATCCCACCCAGACTTCGACGCGGTCAGTTTGTTTGGCTATCCACTCGTAACCTTCCTCTTAAGCAACCTTCTGGCAAGCTTGCTCCCAGGTACATTGGTCCTTTTCGTGTCCTCGCCCAGATTACCCCTGTAACTTACAGACTGGCCTTGCCTCCTACTCTTCGGATCCATCCTACCTTCCATGTTTCCCTCCTTAAACCCTTTCACAGATCCACCCTGTCTAAACCACAACAAAAACCCCCACCGCCTCGAGTGATTGATGGACTCCCTGCTTACACGGTCAATAAAATCCTGGATTCCCGATGGTCTCGTGGAGCCCTACAATATCTCGTCGATTGGGAAGGCTATGGTCCGGAGGAGCGCTCTTGGGTTTCGGAGAAGGATATTCTGGACCCCAATCTCATCAAAGACTTCCACCTTAACTTCCCGGATCGTCCCGTTAGGGCGTCAGGAGCCGCCCGTAGAGGGGGGGGTAATGTTACGATCCCTGCCTCTCGGCAACGGAGTAGGTGTAGCCCCTATCCATCAGTTCACCTATCAGTTTTCCCATTCACCACCACACCCCCGTCTCATCCTACTTAAACACCTGTCCCTCCCTACCTCGTTGCTCAGTATTGGTTTTCCCTATCGAGCTTCCTGGTTGCGCTTCTTCTACTCTGTGTTTGTCTTGGATTTCGGCTTACGGTTTTTCCCTTTGGACTTCGGCTTTTCGGATCTCGGCTTGGATTGGTACTTTCGCTCTGTCTTGGATAACTGGCTACCTCTGGATTCTCGGATTGCTCTACGGACTACGACTTCGGATCACACTTCGGCTTCGGTACACGTTCCCTTTCGGATATCTTGCTCCCCCTGGACTCTCGGCTCGTTCCTACGATTACGGTTTACTTTCGGTTTACGACTTGGCTTTGTTCGCTCCTGCAAGTGGGTTCACTCATTAGTTCGGTCCCTATTACCGAACTCGTAACAACAAGCCCTTGCACAGATAATTATTCTTTACACCAATTCTAAGATACATTCAACATTTAAAAAAATATTTTTTATATGTTGATGACATGATGCATGGGTTTTGTGTGAGCAATATTATAACTAAATCTGTTTCGACCATTTGCACTATACTGCATTTGTATGGTGTTTATGCTTTTCATTTTTTTTTGTTTCTGAAGTAAAAAAAAATAGTCACTGAAACGTGTGTCTTAAGGTATTGGTTTATATAGTATGCAACCTGCCTCATAAACTAACAGTCTAAACTCAGGTATTGATGCTGGGGATCAAATCAATGATGGATCAAATCAAATCAAAGGGAAAATGATCTAACACATTTCTCATTAAACAAGAAATGCGATCAAAGCAGCATGCATTTGGTGACGTACATGTCTGCTGTCAAAGGATTTTGGTAAGGGTTTGATTTTGGTAGGATCTAAATTTGTATTGAAAGATGTTATTAAACAAGTTATTTGTTGTTGAAATTAAAAAGGGGGAAAATGCACTTAGAGATAGCTGGGACACTACTAAATTAGAAAGAAAAAATTAAAATAGATTAAATGTCTTCTTGAAAATTTACAAGGTTGTTTTCTGCCGAACCTCAAAAGACACCACTTCTGTCGTTTAAAGATTGGAAGTGTACTCAATACTTTCTATGTTCCTGTGATCTCAGGAATGTCTGTGCTAAAGCAGTTGCAAATTTTATTTTGGGATCTCCCAGACACAAGGCATACTTAATTCTGATTGCATCTAAGCACTGGTTTAGTGATATGGGGGAGTGTGAGATATTTATGGAGAGTCATGTGCAAAACACCCTTTTCGATTTATGTGATCCTACATGCTTGTATCTATAAATAATGAGTCAATTATCACCTTAACTCATATGTTCTGAAATTGTTTCCTCTTGGGGAAAGTCAAGCTTCACTTCTTTTTCTGTTTAAAAAACAGAAACCAATTTACAGTATACTGAACATCATAGAAACTTGTATCTTATCACAGCAATAAATTCACAAAGGTATCATCATTAAAATGACAAAATATTTCTGTAACAGGTGCACTGGTATTTTATTTTATTTTTATTTTACAGTTATCCACCCATCTGATTTCAAACAACCAATTCAGGATTTTACAGAGATCAGGTAGGGAAATTAATTATGTCAATTAACAGTTTTTAGCAACAGGGTTGAATGACTGAGAGTATACTGTGGTATACCTTGAAAATCTTAGGCTAATTGCATGTGTGGGCATGGTTGAAAGCAATACTGTATAAGCTGTACATCTGTGACACTTGCTTTGTAACAGTTTGCCCATGCTGTCTTGTGGGTTTTTACCAACTTCTTGTTGTAGAATCTTGAAAAGCATATCCCTGTTCACTTGTTATTGAACCCTAGATTAACCCATCATTCCAAAAGCTAATTTTATATATATATATTGAAAACCTCTTTGATATGGAATTATTTTCATTAGTTCTTTTGTTGAAACAGATGAAACTAATAAAAAGATTTCTTCCATACCAAGGTATTGCAAACTAATCATGCAACAGCTAAATTGCATTTGATAATAACACAATACAATAGATACATTATTTGGAAAAAAAGGTGCTGTCTTATCAGCAGATTAGGAGTCAGACACAAAACTACATTTTGTGATTCTGTTTTTCATGAATATGAAAGATATTGCTTGAAAAAAATAAGAAATTAATCTTCACCTGCTGTAAATCCAGCTGGATAAAAAAACATCTGTGAACAATGTATACCTAGTGCATCACATTTTAAATAAAACACATACTCTAGATAGCTGACATTACTTCGCTAAACAACTCTCAGTGATAACCCGAATCCCACAAATAGAAGCCCTCCCCTCACTTGTAATCTCGACAACCACTATTTAAAATGGAATAAACAGTTCCTTAAAAGCAGAACATTTAAATGTCTGAAGTCAATATAGTGAGTGGTCAAAAGAAGGATGTGGGGAAGGATGCCCCTTCTGCAAAGTGAGTGGAAGGAAAAGGACAAGTGCAGATCAGTTCTGTTTTCCCAATACTTCTTTGCACCACTATATACAATAGAGGATCTAAGAAGCAGTGTGTACATGCTGGGGGAGATCTCTTTAATCCTGAAAACAGCCAGTTGGTATTCAAGTTCACTCTCACCCGCCCACCTTGTCTCTTCTTTCTCACATCTGTTTCTCTTTTTCCTCAGATAAGCGCCTCACCAGGCTTTTCAACGAGGAAGATAACAAGAGTTTTCTCTCTGTAGTGCTGCATTCCTACCCGAAGAGTGGGTGTTCACTCCTACATCTCACATGAAATTATAAAACAATGACACAGATGGATCCTTGAATTTTGTTGCTTTTCGTAAAAAAAAAGGCTAAAGCCAAATGCAATAACTTAATACAATGTTCTCATGTAACACTCATATATCATTGTTTGTTGTTATCCAAAGAGCAAAACAAAGCTATGGCTTGAAATTAACAGAGGGTTATGTAAAGGGTCTTTTGTTTTCTTTCTCTTGCTAGATCAAGGTTATTTGCATTCCAGTAAAACAAAGCTGACAAAATGAGCATATTTATTTAAAAAAAAACAAATTTGCAGGAAAATATAGTCATGTGGTTTAATTGTTTATCGCACACAGAAAGCACAGGTGAACCCTTGAATTAGGGCAATGTAATCAGTGGATTACAATTCCACAATGGTAATTGTTCTTGTTACTGACAAGTGTTCTGGCAGTGTAATTTGACATACTGTAATCTGCCAAATGCTTTTTGACAGTCTCAGAAGCACTCTGATGAATCTTCCTTCAATTACAAGGTCCACTCTATCCTTCTTTTCATGGATTACTTTCTCTCCTTTTTCAGAGTTTCCTTCAGAATGAGGAAAAGGCATTTTCCCTTCTTTGGGCCTCACGTGATTGTCCATGAATCATACCTTTTGTGTCTCTTTGCCACATGCCAAGCTTGACTACATTAAGACTGTTCTTGCCACTTCCTTCCACTTATTCCACATGAGCTCTTAAACGTCCTCAGTCACTTGAACTATGTTATGTGCGTTGCCTCAGGATCTACTGTTTCCGATGTTCTCAACCTTGCTTTCACCATAACATCTGTACACCATCCGCGTTACGGGGGCTCTAGTTTATTTTGCGAGTCTCCACAGCCTTGAATTTATGGATGGGTTGTCATTCTTGTCAGCTAAATGAGTTACCCTGAGCTCACTATATGAATCATACCTCTGCTCCACCTTAATTCTCAAACTGTAGCCTCTTACAAACAACTCTTCCTTGTCATTATTCAAACTGTCAGCCACCTGAGATGCACATACTGTACTTGAACACACTTACTAAGACTGGGCTCTGTTCAGTTCATTTAACAACAGCATGTGATCTTAAGACAGTACAGCTCATAAACATTGATTGGCAGAGATCCTGTAACATTACATTACAACACAGTAACAGATAGACACAATGGGACACAACAAACAATTACACACATTAGAGATGTAAATAATAACAATAATAATATACTGTAGCACCTTTACAAAACCAAGGACGCTGTATAAAGTGATTAAGGAAAAGACAAAAAATACAATAAAAAGTAAAATACAAAAAAACCAATTGCACACAGGCTTATACAGATAGAATGTAGGGCAGTCAAACATAGGCCCTGGTAAAACAGTTACTTTAAATTTTGTATTTGATGACAGTCAAATAATTTGTCTCTGAACAAATTGAGTCTGGAGAAGGTCATTCCATCACACTGGAGCAGTGACTCAAAAGGCATGGGCACCAAAAGTCTGAGATTTACTCCTTGGTACAGGGAGCAAAACTCCAGCGTCACCTGAATGAGGCCTAAGTGACGAGGTCTGAATATGTTCTGAGATGTTTGATGGATACAGAATGTTTTGAGCCTTGAAATTCAGTAACATGATCATATATTCAACACATGACTTTATATGCAACTAATGTAGAGACCTAATTGTAGGAGAGATTTGCTCCCAAGTTCAGGTGTGAGTTAGCAGTCTAGCGGTAAGTATTTTAGTCAAAGGAATAAATGGAGGTTTCCACTTTCCAGCCTTCACATCTCTGGTTTGCCTGGGACCTTGATGAAGAAATTCCAGAATCAGATGAATAATTTATATTTGTGTGTATGTAAGTGTTGTACAGTATATGTTCATGAGATGTGCCTTCTTTCTCACACAATAGATTATTTTTGATTTACATTTTCAATAGCACAAACACTCTTTATGAAATTATAACAAAGTTATAAATCCGATCTGGAGACTCCAAAGACAGGTACAGCATATAGCATACTGTAATACTGTATTTCCAGGTATAAGATTATGCTAGAGAAGCCACCTACCCTGTGCAATATACTTGAGAGTGTGGAATATCTATAATGTGTATTACATCTTCCTTGTGTTCTGTACATTCATACTTTTTTGTGTGTACTTCTGTTTTGTTTGTAATTCTTTATTCCATTTTCTTAAATGTATTAATTGTATTGTATTACTGTATTACTACAGTACATTTGTACTACATTTGTACTGTACTGTGTTGATTGTGCCTGGCTGCTGTAGTACTTGAATTTCCTGCATGGGACCTACCTTTTATTGGGAAAACCCTTGGGGAGATTTGCAACCTTAACAACTTGTACCTTAACACTTGCAACCTTAACAAATTGTCTTGTTTCTCCACTTTTTAGACACGGAACCTATTTTTATATGGATGAACACAAGGACTATTTATTGTCTCACTCTGGTGACAGCCTGGTCTAGGCATCAAAGAAGCTGATGTTGTGCTTTTTTTAAGTACAGAATGTAAATTGCTCCTGATGAAGAATTTGACAAATCTTTCTGATAAATTTGATCTTCAAAGGTTGAGTATTTTGAATAGTTCAACATGTATCCTCACTTAACAAATAAGTGGGGGGCAGCACCCTGCACCCTGCACTCAAAACTTCATCAAACACATGCTGAAGATTACATTTACAGTTTGAGTTTGTAAGAACTAGTTTGGAACATAAATACAGTAAAATCTAATGACTAGTCTAACAAACCTTTTGTGTTAACTATATTGTGTGCCATTTAATTGCACCACAAGATAAAATAAAAATGCTGTGAAGCATTTTAAATAAACAAAAACTTTGGTAAAGGAATCATTAAGTTAGCCTTGACTCAAAGGACTCTTGGACACCTGTCATTACTATAGAGGAGAAAAATAATATAGTCAGAATCATTGTGATACTAAAAGTATCCACTCTTATATAATCAGTCATAACAGAACAACATTTTACTGTTCTTACTTTAACTGTTTGTTCAGAATTTTCCAAACAATTCTTGAAAACCAACGAAATACACAGCATTTTTCTAAATAAACTGCTATCCCCCTAATGAGGAGGATAGTTAGTACTCTTAATTAGCTTTATAAAGTCACATACTGTATATCTTCATGATACTTTTTCAGTATAAATATTTCAAATATAGATCAAAATGACAAAGAGCATGGAGCAGCAGCAGTTCCAGTCTCAGCATCTCATGCATAGAAAGGGCTAGCTTGCTTGCAAAGGTGGGAACAAATCTTTATTCATGATTCATTCGATATTTGAACTTCAGATTGAAGGGGCTCTTTTATTTGTTTAAAATAAAATTATTCAAGTCAATAATTTAAAAAAGTATCTATAATCTGATCTGAATTTTACACGCTTTATATAAAAACAGGCTTTTCTACCTTAAGAGTTTCTTTAACCATGTTAAAATCAATTTTGAAGTTCAGCAAATATTTTGAAGTTGCATTTTAGTTATTGAATTTCATACTGTTACAGCTAGAGGTGACTAGAAAGTGTCTCTAAGAGGAAAGGAAAGCTATGGTTCAGGAAAAAGTGACAAATCCGGAGGAGGAGAACTGAAGGTCCAGAGTAGTGGGGATGGGAGTGCAGGAAGCACGGACAAAGTGGAATCTTCCTGAAATAAGATTAAGAACAGGGAGATAGGCTTCCATTTATTTTGTGGCACCCGGGTTTGAAGAGAGAGAGATATTTAACTGCAGGCTGTATTGCATTTATTAAGAAGGCAGTTTATCTTTTATTATGCGTCTGTGGGTATTATTTAAGAGTTTAATAATTAGTCTATGAAGTTCATTGTTTGTACAATCTGTAAACATAGTAACCTTCTGTCTTGTATGTTTTGTTGTATATACAGTAGTATAGTGTTTGTCTTGTCCTTGTTAATAAATATTTGCTTAATCATGTATGCCTAGATTATTACTCTTTCCATCAAAGCTGTGCCAAAGAATCAATAATTCATGTGCCTCTAATTTTGCCGACTGTTCTGGTGAAATTGCTTACAAGTTGGGGCTCATGAATATTATTTACTAATTTACTAAACTGTTCAGTCAATTCCTGAAATTCACCATTTTCATAACTGCCCATTTGTAACAATAAGTTACTTAAAATCTCTAACTTTCAAATAGAAAAAGAAAACATTGTTCATTCAAGTCAAGAATTAATTAAGAATCAATTAAGTCAATCAATTAAGAAGTGATCTCAGGTGGAAAAATAAATAAATTGTGTGGACCTCCAGTACCATGAATGACAATCTGTTATAGAAAATGAAAATAGTGTGTCTACAGTGTGTAAACACCTACCTTTTCTCAGATTAGTGTTTCCCAGTTTCTCTTTCTTCTTTATGTTTTTGCGTATAACTTGTCTACATTAAAATGTCATCTCTCAGGTGTCTGTGCAGTCTGTCTAAATTCTGACATTCCTTTGCGAATTCTCCTATTTCTTTTTTGTTTTATATCATTTAACCAATTCTGAATACAAATACCTGTGTTTTCTTGAACACCAACAATTTGAGAATTATTATTTTATGAGAAAATGTATTTAAAGCCTTATGAAAAACTAGATATACAGTATTTAAAATGGAGAAATGATCTTGATTTTGTACCGTTTATTTCTGCTGGATAATTTTGCACATTTAGCCTGCCAAAGAAATGTTACTGTACTAGTAAGATATTTGCATTTTTACATTAATCATTCTGGAGAAATCATATATGCTTTACATTTTTAAATTGTCTGGTCCCTTTATATGGAGTCAAGTTTTGTGAAGTTCCAAAATGATGCATATACTGTACATTGTCTAAATGTAATATTGAATGCTCAGACTGAATTCTTAAGGGCAATAAAGGCATGATAATTTACATTAAATGTCAGTAGAAACTAAACTGAAAAAAAAAATGAAATATGTTGATTGGATACGCACTCTGACCCACTAATTCAATATTTGGTAGAAGCACCTTTGACAGCATTTACAGCCACAAGTGTTTTGAGTCAATCTTTAGGAAATTTGGACACTGGATTGGTGCAATTTCTGTTCATTCTTATGGGCACATTTGCTCATGCTCTCTGAAGTAGCTGGAGGTTTGCTTGTCAATAGCAGTTGTCAAGTCTTTCCTCATATTCTCAATATGATTCATGTCCAGACTTTGGCTTGGTCACTCAAGGACATTAACTTTCTTATTCTTAAGTGACTCCAGTGTACCTTTGTCTTTGTGCTCTGACCCATTATCCTGTTAAAATTTGAATTATTGTTCTAGTTTTAAGTCAAGGTTTTCCTCTAAGATACCCCTGTACTTTGCTCTATCTATAATCTTTAAGTTTCCATTAGCTTCTGAGTCCCTGCAGATGAGAAACAGAAATATAAAATAATGCTGCCAGCACCATCCTTGACAATAAGGATGATGTTGAATGATTAATAAATGACCTGTATGTGTGCATATGTGCTAGATGTCCAATTTGTTTTATCTGACTCCAAAGCCTTTTGCCACATGTTTGCAGTATTACTTAGTGTCAGAAACAGTTCTTTCTGGGCCCTTTGCGGACGACACGATCCGGAAGGTGAAGAAACAATAGGGAAAAATATCATGCAGAAGTGGGTCAGGAGACAGGGGGGCGTGTCCGAGGTGAGCAGGTGTCCAGGGGAAGTGAGTCCGGGGCAAACAATCCAAGCATAAATCCAAAAGGGAAATCCAATACAGGAGGCAGAATCCAAGACCAGGGGATCCATCCAAAGTAATACAGGAACAGGAACCGGAACCGGAACCGGAACCGGAACCGGAACCGGAACCCAGGCTCTCACAAAACAGGATTCAATGAGAAGCACCAGGCAAACGCCTGCATCTGGCTTTAAAGGTGGAACTAAAGAGGGGCTGGGCAAAGGAACAGGTGTAAGCAATGGAAGAAAACTAGGAAGGGCTGGAGCGCCCTTGAGAGGGAGAGAAGCCATCGTGACACTTAGATACTTTGTTGCAAACCCCATGCAGGATTTGCAATGTTTTCTTTCATTTGTTCACCCATGGACATTTTCTCCAATTGCAGACATTAAATTGTAACTTTCAAAGCTGCCGTTGACCTCATGGGCCTCCCTAGCCAGTTTCCTTCACAGTTGTTTGCTCAGTTTGGAGGGACAGCTTGTGCTTTTATATGTCTTTTAAAAGCTCCTTGGTCTTCATTGCTGAATCATTACTTGAAATTCACAATCAGACTGAGAGAGCAACCAGAGGTACAGGTAGGTGTAGTTATTTTGAACCACTATTATCACACACAGACAGATGCCACTCAACTAAATTAAATAATGTGGCCCATTAAGGTAATTTTGTGCACAAATTATTTTAGGTTGGCTATACGCTTTGAATGTGTGAAGAAGACTATATAACAAATATTAATTGCTGCTTCAAAGTGTCAGCTTTAAATCATCACCAAAATGTGAAAACTTCAAAGGTCTGAATATGTTTTCAAGGCACTGTACATGTAAGCTAACCAGCATATCTGTTTTGCAAACATATGTAAAGTATTTATTTTCCGAAAGTGGACAATTTACTTAACTAAATTTTAATGACATCATCCATTAGATTTACATTCAACTTTTTTTATCAATTTTCTTCTGACTTAGACCTTCTGCTTTTAGGTTTCACTGAATTGAATTGCAGCCCCCGCCTGATGGATGTTTGCTAACCATTCTGCCCTGGCTTCCTGACTACACAGCAGATTTGGCAGAGAAAGTAGAAATCACTTTACCAGTTGACTGAAGGGTTGGGTTTAGATAGGAAAGATTGTGCAAACCCAGAGGGTAATTACCTACATCACCTAAGTTAACATTCCTCTTATGAGCAGTGTCCTTGACTTAACATCTCATCCAAAGGTTTGCACCTCCTTCTGCACAGTATACAGGGGCATTGGGTGAGAATTTCTCATACAGAGGGAAAAATGACACAGAATAATCCTCCAGTACCATTTACTTCAACAACTGGGGTTTCTTTAGAGGTCTCTCATCACAGCACTGACCAGGAACATGTTGGTTTCAGACAAATAATGAAACTGAAATTCTGCTTGTCACTCTGGAGTTCGATATATTATAATAAACTGCAACAAATTGGTTTTCAGCACAAGAAGTATTATGTTACTTGCTGTGGTCGTAAACCCGCTAAATGCTACTGTTTACTGAATTACAGGGGACTTTATACTGCATCAAGGCTGCAAGAGACAGGAGAATGGAAACTATATTCACTGATGAAAACTGGTCTGTGTAGACAAAACAGAATGCATTTTACTTCTGGAGGCCAAAAGAAGTATTAGTTCACACATCTGGTGCTTTTGACTGCATGCTTCAACAACAGCAAAAAAGAAAATGTCTATAAAACTAAACCCTCATCAACCACCACACCACTGTTCTTCACAGTAGGGTGCATTTCAGTAGGATGTATTGGGCAAAGCAAATTCAAGTCACCGCCTAGGGAGGGAACTAAGACATACTTATATGTCTTCATCTTTATTAGGAAAACTTCTGACAATTTCTCTCTGCCTCTTTGCTGATGACAGCACTTTTCATTTCAGCATCAAACAAATTAAGGACAGACTGATCTCAGCAAACAATCCCTAAAAGGATTTATTCTGCATGAAGCATATGGACAAATACCTGATGTGTTTAATTCTTTCCAAAAAAACTGGATGAATTCATTATCTCCAAGAAACAGACAATGCGTTACCACACATTTCTCTCGACTTTATGTGTAATGAGCTAAAACCAGCCAAGTAATTCCCTGCAGTTGGCATTAACAGCATACAAAAATCCCAAGAGTAATGAGCTTACCTGCCAAAAAAGCTACAAAATACTTGGTTATCCCACACCTTTTGTAGTAAATCCTTTAATTGAGCATGCCAGCCCAGTGTGGTCCAGTACAGTATATGTTGTATGGATCCACTCCACAGTTCTTGAAATGTACTGTAGCCTGTGGAAGGTCTTGTCTACAGACCAGCAAACACAGTTTCATCAAATTATCGAAATTCTCAACATTTTGTAATGTTGTAAAGTTGATAGAACATAATTCCTTCCAAACCAGAAAGACTTCAAGAATTCTATAATCGGGTGTGTCTGGTCAGACAGGGCAGCTGGCAATTTAAAGGGCTTTTCATTAACATTTTGTAGACCGCACATTTAGTTTATTATCATTATTGTGTTCTTTTGTTCTTGTATTTTTGATATTTATGACTACATTTTGAATTAAAGTGAATAATTTAGTCGTTTGGATTATTATTTGTATTTTTTTTCCTTTTAATCAGGTTTGTCAATTTCTTTGTGTGCATACCTCTAGGAAACTCACCATGGCTCCTACACAGCCAGTAAGGGGATTCCGTGAAGTCCCAGAACGAGACTGGAGTAAAAGCTTGACACAAGTTCCAATAAATCATATTTACTTGTGCTAGCTTTCCCAACTTATATCACCATCCAGAGGTTCTAACAGATCATCGATCAGAGCACATGGAATAAGATATAATGATGAAGACTTGTCAGCTAGATGGACAGTTGCATATCATTAGCAGAAGAAATGCCTGGGGGCGAGTCAAGCATCTTTATATCCAATACAAAAATAATACAATACTAGATGCTGCTTGAAACTAAAACTAAACATTAAAAGAGTTCAATGGAAGAAAACTAAATGTTATTTTCTTTTCACCTCGATCATTTATAATGTTCTGAATTCTGAAATGAGATATGCATTATAAATTAGCCAACTCTGTTATATTTTTCAAAAAAAAGAGTCAACATTTTTTCCAATATGACACTCACAATTGAAGAAAATGCTTTTGAGATACTTGGTTTCCATTTTCTCGTATCTAATGACATATTCTTACCACAGATACTCAACATGGCCATGTTCAATTTGCATAAATATGCATAATAATGAGGGAAGTGTCAGGTTGTAGTGTATACTACATTTATTTGAGCTACCAGTATGCAATTACAAGATAGTAAGTTGTATGATAAAATAGGTCTTTCTCAGCATGTATTCTCAATATAAGAGCCTAATGATTTATTAGAAAGACTTTAAGATTTCTAAAATATATACTGTGCTTGTCACTGTCTCTTGAGTATATATAGTGACAAAAATTGATATACTGAATATGCACTATTCAGCCATCATTTATTTGAAGCATTATTTCAGTATTTTAAGGGATGATCTTGGTAACAGCACATGTTTTACATTTTCAATACAATCTTTTACTATATGTATTTACAATTCAGAGCTCGGTAGGCTTAAGAAGATATAAAGTTACTTGGAACTTCCTTAGGGGGGAAATATCCAATATGAAAAGTGACATAATGAGGAATCAGACCATTTGGTTGCTTAGTGAGAGACTGATTTTGCTTAATATTCAGTGATTGTTCTTAATTTACAGATAATAGAAATAGAAATTCAACCTACAGAAAATGTCTTCTGTTTTGCAATTTCATATGCTGAGCATCAAAAAAAGTATCTCTGTATTTATGCAGATGAGTTTTACAAAAAGCATAATACAGAGTTATTAGAAGTCTATTTAAAGTTGTCAATGTTGTTTTGATTAATTTTCTGACTTCAATATTCTTAAGTGACATTGGTTGCTGCATAAGTGTTAAATCACATCATTAGTGCCAGAGGTGATCAGATACAGGACAACCTGCTGAATGTTAAGCATAGCCAAGCAAAAATCAAGAACAAAAGAAAAACACAGAATGGAACAAAAGAACAGTACAATCAATGTCAGTTCACTTTTTTCTAAACTGGGATTACCATAGCCAACAAGCCAAATATGGTCTGTCAATGACTGACCTCAATTCAAGAGAAAGCTTCTTGTCAGATACTCAACGTCCACTACTCAATACCATTCCCTGATGTCAGTATATGTGCTACCAAAACTGTTTTGTCATTTCCCTGATAATAGCTTTGTCTTTTGTTGTTTTGTGTGTTATTTGACATAATTTGTTAACATAACATAACATAACATAACATAAGAGATTTACACAAATTAAACATAATTTGTGTAAATCTGCAAAAGTCGCCTCTTCTCTGAAGCTGAGATGATCCACTATCTTCCTTCCTGGCTTATGATATTTTGAGACAGTTCATTACTGGAAAGTGTTTATATGATGATAACTGACTAAATCATGAAACCTGTGGCAAACACAGTTAAATAGTGAACACCAAAACATTAAGCAATAAGGATAATTGATTTGGTTGCAGCAACCTATGTCATCTGTAAACCTTGCAAGTCATTGGACCAGATGAATTCTCTGACTGTATTTTTCTGTGTGCTATGGCCTTCATATATTTTCTCGAACTAAGAAGCCTGCAACTGGGTGTCATTATTTCATCTACTACACCTTTGTCTCTTGAACTGATTTGCCTCTTACTGTTGCAGAAGTTATTTAGACTTACAGTACCTTTCTGTCCCTTCTTGCTTGCTACTTTCTTTGCTACATGATTGTCTGTATGATTGTATATGACCTGGTATGTGGTATCCTTGTTAAGTAGTATTTCAGTTCTTCATAGTTTTACATCCTTCAAATAAATACATGGAAGTTAAAATGGTTTTGAATATAGGATCTATTAAATTTTAATTTTAAAGTAAACTTTCAAAAACCAAATGCCTTTAAATCATTTACTTTTTGTGAGGGCCTTTGAAATGGCTTTGTCCATTGTAATGCACTCTATAAAATCAAAAATGTTTGACTGATTGATTTAGTTCCACATTATTATTCTATGTCATTAGCTGGCAGATTTATTTGAAAATGCATGATTCATCTTAGCACTTTAACTTTCATCTTGTTGTATGCAAGAATTTCACACCAGGCTTTTAAAAATCTGTGATAACAATGACCTGAAAACATCCAGTGCCATTATATGACCCCACTCTAAACACGTAAACTTGTACATTTTGTGCCAAAATGTATATTAACGTTCTATATATGGTTTTATATTTTTTTAGCATTATCCAGCTACACATCAAAGTAACAGTGTACCACAGAAGGTAATAATTACAATTGGAAACCTGGATTTCTGAAATGAATAACTTTTCAGGAAACAGAAAATGTGTTCATGTGTAGTAAATAATGAATATCAAAATATATTGCTATTGAGTGAAGACTACAAATATATTATGATACCGACGCACGGCACAAGGCACAATGTACAAGGCTAGTTAGGTAAAATAATTTAAATGCATGAAATGATTTTTTTCTGTGTAACTGTAGATATTATTTAGTCATGCATTTCACATTTTGTCTTCTCCCTCACCTAACCATGTCCTGGTGTACATCCTTTAACACCAATTAAAAATTCCATTAAAGTTTAAGGGTGAGTGGAAGTTAACAGAGCATCAGAAATAGAGGCCAGGAAACTTTCTGGCAATTTTTTAGGGTCAAAATCAAGTTTCCTCCCTGTATTTTTTTCTAATTAATTCACTATATATTGCATCAAAATGTGGAAAGGGATAGAGGGACTTGCCCTCATTATATAAAGCACAAGAATGTCACATACATATTTCAGACAGCAGTTTAGGTGATGATGGCTGCATCCCGCCCTCTATTTGTCTTTGTGACTCGAAATGCTAAGTGATGCAATTCAGAGAATGTTTTTGTATAGTCTATTAGAATCAGACATTAGAATACATAGACATTACATGTTAGCAAACGTGCCCTGCTGAGGTTACAGACAAATCATAATATAGGGATGATATACAGAGAAAGAATGCCTAATTATTTTCCTGTCATTCAATGTTATATGCAAGATTGTTGTAAAAAAATCAAGAATAAAAATACAAGTAAACCTACAGGATATGGTTAAAAGGACTGATTGAAACAACAGTTCTGTTCTTTAGAAACTGCATATACAATGCTTAAGCATCACAAAATCCCATTGTACTTTACAGTAAAAGCAGCCTAGACACAGTGAAAAACTTTTATACTGACGTTAGAGTAGGGATTTAAAATGAAAAACATGAGGCTTTTGTGGCTGTGGACAGTAATGTAACCTTGTTTAGAAGTTGCCAAACTTGTTTTTCCAAATGATTGCCTGGCTTCTTGTCTGTTGTGGAATCCAGAATAATAATATCCTTTGCTGTTGACTGTTGCAGTCAGAACGAAATAGCAGCTGGATAGTTTTCCTGTTTATGTCACTGTTTATTTCAAGCTGACTTTGTGTAGAACTCCATCACATGCAATAGATTTCTTTGCAAATGCCATCTGCATACCAATTAGGACAATATTGTCTTCCAAAGGCAAAATTAAAAACTTTAAAGTATGGATGCGCACACCAAAAGTGAAAAATGCTTTTTTGAAGATTAAAAATGATTCTCCAGTTTAAACAGTATGTGCATGAATACAAAAAAGGGTAAAAACCATGAAGTATAAAATAATTATAAAAATCCAAAATAATACATATTGGGCCTTATTTAGAACATAAGGGGTAATCTACCCCAAGATATGTCAGTGGATAAAATACATATCATCACGTAAAAACCTTTAGTGATTGAGGCCCAATGTTTATTATGAGCCCTCTTATAATCAATTCCTCCAAACAAGATTAGAGTAACTTTTCCTGAAAACCAAGAGCCTAGAGGCAAACTTAAAAGCCTCATACAGTCATCTTCTGATTAGAGCCTCATCAAACCTACTGTGGTTCCATCAAATAAGACTGAGCTACTCAGGCCAAGGTAAAGTAGTTCAGTCCTTACACACTTTGGATTTTCTTTGGAATGGATTCCACTATAAATAGTTAAAGGTAGATGTTGAGATGCCTGAGGCTGTCAAACAATCACAGCAGTCCAGGATGTTGGTGTCATCTGTAACCGCATGCCTTCATGCTGAGAAGGTGAGTTACACAGTCAGGAGGTACCAGATGGTTCTGGCTGCACTGAATTTATCCTGCTATTTTTGTCTTTACTTCATCATCTGTGATTTTACAATGGAAAAACAGGTACAAAGTCATAGGAATTTGTCTTTGTGCCACCAGAATTCCTAAGGATAAGACAACCTTGACAGAAACTTGATAGAGTAGCTTGAAGCGTCCCAAGCCACAGAGCCTATACAGTACTCTGCTTAAGGCATTCATTAAAATGATACAGAGTACAAACTCATAAATGCTTACACATTGCTTTTGATGGGTTGAGGGTAACTGTGATTAATATTTATTATAATATTTCATTCAAAACGTTTTTGCCCACATGTATGAGGAATGTACTGCAAATGAGAAAAATGTATGAAACTAAGGAGGTTTATAATTAATATATTCCATTTACAAAAACATATTGATTTTTTTTCTTGTGCCTTTTTGGAGTTTTTAAACAAGTGGCTACTCTACAAACTGTCACTGCCATCACACTCTCGATAGTTTAAAGAAAGTACTGTGTTGTTGAAAAGAAAAACTCACTTTTGAATTCCAACCCAGTTAGTTGACAGTCTAAGTACTGTATACTTAAAAAGAGCACCATATAAAAAGTCAAGCATAAAGATTTCAAGAATATGTGTTACCCTCAAAGCTGTTGTTGTAATATACCAGAACTCACACTGTATATTAAGCCCTAAAGTACTTTCAAAACAAAAGGCTAGGCCTTGAATGATCAGTTTTGTAATTCTGTTGGACTGAAAACATTGAACACAGAGTTGTTCCTTAGATGATGGTTTTGACCAGAGATGCCAAATTTCTGACTAAACAAAAGCAGCAAATTCTCTCTTCAGGGCATTTCACATCTATATAAATATCATTAAAATGTTTGACAATTTGCCAGGATGCTTAAACAGTACTGTTTTTCTTCTAAAAGAAATTATATAAATGTTCATCATAGCTGTTTTTTTCTTCTAATTTTAAGTTTAGATCCTTTTATGACACCAGTTTTAATAAAAGTATTGAGGTATTTATTTTTAGAAGTAAAGAACACTTTGCTGTGCAGAGTGTTTGAGGTTACATATTTTAACATTTTCTATGGGATTATGTATGGTTGAATAAAAAAAAAATCCTGTTTTTATAATACTGTTTTTATATTGTGCTATTTTGAAATACACAGTTTCCTTTCAGAATAGAAGTTATCATCCTTACAGAAACAATAGATCCAAACTTTAAATTTTGAAAATATACTCAACTGATACAACTTTTAGAACATACTGAATATAAAACCTAGCATATATCATTTGTAACATATTCCCAAGGTGCACCTGACAATTTTAAAGATCAGACATGTCCTAGGTAAATTCATTACACTGATCAACATTTGTCATCAACAGGAGGTCTGCTGGGAAAGTTACAGAACAATAGTGTGTAGCCACTGCTGGAAACAGTACAAGCTGTACATCTGTGACGCATGCTTTGCACCACACTGCAAATGCTTTCCTGTGGGATTCTGTCCTACTCATAGAGCCTGGACAAGCAAGTGCTGTTGACTGGTCTCTGTCCTGGATGCCCTGTGTCAACTAAGCTCATCTCACTAGTGTTCGATGGATCTCAGATTTGATGTGCAGTATTGCCCCTGGCATAACTGTCACCTTTTCAGCTCACAACAAAGCCATAGTTACATAAACAGCATGAAGTTGTGCATTGTAGTGCTGGGCTGTCAAATCATTGTAAGCTCAGAGAAAGAGTAGCAAGGGCCCAGGATCCAATTAATGTAGCATCACGCAGCCATGTTGTCATTAATCAATACAAGCAGAGTCCTGAATCTACTAGGCACTCCTGTCTAAATCACACTTGGATTTCCTATCAATCATTTCAGCATAATGTATATCATTCTGCACATTCCCACCACACTCAAGGACATTCATCATGCTGATCTTCACAAACTTAATTTTTCATTAAAGAAGGCTTGGTTCCATCGGTGGCAAGTCCACCTGAGGTGATCTGAGAACATGGTACTGGCATGAAGGCAGTGTTTGGTCCATAAGCTGCACATATGGACTCCTGTTTGTGATTGTTTTCTTCATTTTCACCAGGCTTGACATCCAACAGATTAATTCACCTCATTTCCTGTTCCCCATCATCAATGTGAAATGGTCTAGTGCTCAAGCACAGCCAATGTTATTCAAGCATTTTACAGTCAGGTCGAGTAATCAAATGTTTTCTGAAAATATGTAATCATTGCAAAAATTCAAAATCCAAATCCATGAATTCCAGAAACACAGTACACATACAA
Organism: Lepisosteus oculatus; assembly: GCF_040954835.1. Lineage (NCBI taxonomy): Eukaryota > Metazoa > Chordata > Actinopteri > Semionotiformes > Lepisosteidae > Lepisosteus > Lepisosteus oculatus. Next base: position 31,748,396 of record NC_090701.1, read on the forward strand.
TATAAAAAAAGACTGCTATTTGTCCTTAGATGCTCATAAGACTTGTAGAAGACATAGAAAAAACTGCATAAATGTGGTGCCATTTGTCATTAGCTTATTGGAAAGCAAGCTTGATTACAGGTACATGTAGTAAGCAATTAATCTTCCACACTTTAATTATGAAAGCTCAGAGTGAGATACTAGCTTGTCATTTTTTCTGTACATTGTCAGTCTGATGGCATTCTGGCGTTCTTACTCAACATACAGTACAAAGTAAACAGATTGTCAGCCTTGGAAAGCTGATCTTGACCTTGTCAATCTCTGTTCAGCCTTCCTGGGTACAATGGATGCCGGCTCAGTATGGACTCCTTTGTCATGCAATATGTAGAAATGACCCTCGGCTTATTCTCTTTCTGTGGAGGAGAATGTCAGGTGCAAAACTCATTTAGGGTCTTGTCACTCAAAGTTGAAGGGCTTACCACTTAGGAAAACATTGTAAAGCATTTAAATAAATATTCTGATTTCCGAATAAGCATAAACATACAATTAATATGTAAAGGGCCTGATGGCTGAGCACAACAGAGGAGCACTGGTCTCACAGGATCTTTGACTTTTACAACTTCCACTGTACATCAGAAACAGTCCTTGTGCACGTATTGACTTTCCAGTTTCTGCAAGTATAAGAAAGATCAACCGGGTCATCAATCCATCTTCTAAATTTGCTGAGATAAAATGATTTTACAACAGCTTCATTACTTTGTAAATTCAAGAGGATCACTAATGGACTAGCTTGCCTAGGTTCATTACTGATCTGGCAGGAAGCCTTCATAAGTTTGGAACTCACAAGAGTTTAATTACAGATTAACCCGGGTCTGCAAAGGATATGCTGAAGTGAGCTACAATTACAAAGAATGAAAATTCAGGCAGCAACTGGGGATCAACATGCTTTAAAATATCACAAAAAAACACAGGAAATGATTTAAGAGATCGCCACCAAAAATTCAATGCACATAATGATGTGTAGTAATTTGCATGACAATGAGGTCTTTTACTGGAAACCATGCTTTTTCCTAGTCATTTCTAATTATAATGATAATACACAAGCTAGTTGCCTTTTTCTTTCTATTCTTAATTACATTTTATTATTTTTTATAAGCACGAAATGTTAATCAACTTGTTTTACCCTTGTGACATTGCAGGACTATGCATGATTTTTTTCTGAAGTGAGTGCTCTTACAATCTGCCACTTCTTCTCAGGAAACCTCACAATTCCAACAGCAAACTTACCATTGATGTGCAGAATAATGTGACTAACACTGACAATACAGCTAAGAAGTCACAGGGACCTCTTTCCAAAGTAAGTCCTGGATGGCAAGTTCACCCAACCCAAATGTGCACCATCAATTTGGTAACTTAGTGACAGATGGCTAATGGCATAGGCCAGATTTGAACTGGAGCTGTGTGAGCTAGGTTGGCATGCTGATTAACATTGCTGCCTTGCTGCACTGAGACCAGGGTCAAATTCCAGACCTGAGAAGTTATTTGTGTGCAGTTTGCATGTTCTTCCCATGCTTGCATGGGTTTTTCCAAGGTGTGCTGGCTCTGTCTCACAGTCCAAAGTCATACTGCTAGGTTAATTGACTTCTGGGAAAAAACTGGCCCTAGGTGTGAGTGTGTCTGTATCTACTGTACATCCCTGTGTGTGTCTTGCATCTGTGTGTATCCCATCTTGCAGCTGTTGCTTAAGATAGGCTTGGGCTCCCCTGCAACCCTAAAGTGGATGAAGCCTTTAGAAACTGGATTGATGGATGCCTGAGTTTATAGGGCTGACTGAGCACATTTATAGGTTCAGTCACTTGAGAGCTCCTACTTACAGTACATGTGATGTGATGTACATTTTAGAATATCAAGCTCAGCATAACTGAGGTTTTATTTTCAAGAGAACTACAGATAAAACTGTCACAAACACTATGTTATTTGCCAGCAATCAGTATGCTCATCACGAGTGAACTTGTTACACTAGTTGTTTCATCCTGTTAGTTTTATAACTGTCATATTTTATGATGTTCTTCTGTACGTATTGAGTTTAATGGTAATCAAGTGAGATTAATAGTGAGCTGTTGATACACACAGAAACAATATTGTACAAATAAAATAAATGTCTTACTGTAGATGCTGAATCTAAATAAATACTGTATGCATTACCTACAGTAGTCTCTGTACTATGACCCACGATTAGCACACTGGGTATGACATTGCCCTAAATTGGAGAAGCAATTTTGTAATATGTTGTAAACCATGATCCCTGCATCAGTTTACTGAGCTTGAGCCAGTCTATGAAGAAATGAAGAGTGAAAAAGTCTTGTTGATGAAAAGTACACTGCTGTTAAAAAAATGAAAGGATGACCAACCAACTGTTAAACTGTTACTATATACTGGAACCTCACATTATACTGTACATACATATATAACCTAGAAAGTGATATACAGTAGGTGTTTTAATGTATTTGTAGGAGGATAAATTAATTTTCAAAAGACGTTAAAAGAAATGTTAACAATATATTATGATATAAAATCAGTTTTCAGGATTCATAGAATTTGTCTTATTGAAAAGTGAGCTCATGGATTACTCTGAGTATTAGTGAATGACAATTAAGCCAAAGGTAGTTTTCACTTAAACTTTACTATGTGTTACTTTATCATTTGCATCTCATATGATTTCTAAAAATGTTGATCACATTTCCCAAAGGTACTGTAGGTCTAGCCACCATGTCTATGGGAAGATAACTGTCCTTTAATTCTGAGTACAAACAGAAAATATGATCTGAGTGTCAACTCAATACTTTATTTCATTATTAAAAAGTGAAGAGGAACACACAGTATGTTCCCCTGAGTTCCTCAGTCAAGGCCTTGACTTTCATACTGTAAAAATAAAAATGCAGCTGTCAGCAAACAAAGATTATGCAACAGGAAACTGCTGATTATGCAGAAAATATTTTCATATTATGCAAGCATATCAGAAAATAAATATAGACATATTTTAAAACGTGAAAATATTAAAACATATATAAAGAATATATGATAATAATCCTTTAAACAAAAAAGTAGATCATATCGGAATTAAATGCACACTTAGGCAGTAAACTAGCACCCTAATTTTAAGAATAAGAAAAGGAATCACTTGGAATGTTTAACACATTTAATTTTAAAGAATTTTAGATTGCTTCATACAGTACATAGGAGGAGATCTACTTCATCTAACACTGATGTGCATTAGCCATGGAAGTAGCACACAACCGTTTAGCCACCAAATTTTTCTTCATCAATTGAATTAAGGTAATTTGAAACTGAGATCATTTTTAATTAAGATAATTTAAGAAAACCATAATGTATGAGCTTAAAGCGGAGTTTAACATGTATACTCTTGAAATATGTTCCATGGGATCTTTTATTATCTTGAGTAGTCAGGATTGTGGTTTTACATTGCATCCATCACCTACCACACAGTATTCTTTGGTATTATTCTATAGCATTAATTTGCTAATTCTGATCCAGAAGGTCCAAGCAACAGGTCCAACAACAGTACTAATAGAAGTTTGGAGTGTCTGCTATCCTAATGCTGTCCAGACACAGACTTAATTCCTGAAATCTCTCAAGATCAGTCTACAAGGTGGTAATGCTTCAGCATCTGGTGTACAACTCAGAATTTAACTAATCTAATTACTTGTACATCCATTGCAGTATCTTTAAAAATATTTGTAATTGGTTACTTTAAAGAAAGACAGAGTGGTGCAGTGGGTAGTATTGCTGCTTTTGGCACTCGGGCACTGGGTTCAATTCCTGGGGAGCTATGTGTGTGGAGTTTTTATGTTCATGTGGGTTTGCTCCACATGCCCCAAATTCCTCTCATTGTCCATTGTCTCATTGTTGGCTTCTGCAAAAAGTTGATGCTGTTGTTAGTGTGTGCTCGTGTCTGCGTGTGACCTTCGAAAGACTGGCGTCCTGTCCAGGTTGCATCCTGTCTTGCACCATTGCTTGTCTCCCCTGTGACCCAGAATTGGATAAAGTGGTGAGAAAATGGATGGGTAGTTTAAAAGATTTTCCAGCAAAAGACAAGTATCAGCCCACAGGAAGAAAATATGCATACAAATATGTCCATGAGGCAAGTAGTGAAAAATGTCACCTGAGTGCCCAGGAGGAAAGACTTGAATGAAAACATTATGTTCACAACTGTTTCATTCCCTTGTGTCATTTACACACTGACCTATATTAATAGCGTATCATCCTGAGCTTACAGTTAACTTTGCTCAAGTCAGCCTTGTGTAGCTATAACTGATTCCTTGTTCCACTCACTTGGGAGCTGACAATTTAAAACAGCAGAACCACTATGGGAATCTCGGTTAATAATCACTGTCCTTTGCCATGTAAAAGGTCTTTCAGCATGAGTGTCAGAAAAATGCATTGGAGTGGCTCAGTTGAATACCCAACAAAATTAAACCAAACTTTTCTTATTATTCCAATGGGGTTTACTGGTGTCATTTTATCATTGAAATAATTATCACTTAAAAAAAAAGCTTTGGAACAGTTAAGTATTGATTCCTATTTCTAACTACATCACATCTAACAAATTTCATTCTTTATACAGAGCGGAACTATTCATTTTTAACCAGCTGTGGCAGACTAGCTGTAGAGAGGATGGTAGTTACAGCTCATCTACCACTAGAGGCCATTAGATCTCTCTCTGTTGTCTATAAAAAAGTTTACATGAGGTGCATTGTTTGGTTAATTAGTTAATTGATGGAGGGATAAGAGCCTTATTTTCACATGTGAATCATTTAGACTGTTTGGTATAGACTATAAAGGGACTTAGTCATAGGTGGGTCTCGGGTTGTCTTAGATCAGGTTTTTGTTCTTTGCATCATGAATTTTGTTTTTGCCACAATAAAAACTCTTTTTGAAGTATATTGTCCAGTGTGAGATTCATGTGCTCAGGCCTCATGAACTGCCTACTTATAAGGAGGCCTGTCATGCACAACATTTTCTGCTAACCTTATATACCAAAGTGTCCTCAATGTGCTTGTCTGCTGTGCTACTGATACTTGATCCTAACTGCAGTTCATGCAGGCCATGTTTCTGTGGCAGAAGTGTCGAAGTGTTTGGTCTTCTGCTAGAAACACAGTGCTTGACTAGGTATACTAAAAAAACTATTACATTAAAACAATCTTTTTTTAACGTAAATGTCTGAATTTCAATCAAAACTGTATTTTCCAGTTAAAAGTAATATAAATATGCCTATCCAATGTACAAATAAACATTAAAATACAAACTTTGACGGATGTGTGTGTTTAAAGCTTTCTTTGAGAAAAAAACAATTCCTTCATTTCAAGTTAGAAAATACATTTTAGGTTTGATTTTCATGAATTTCCTGGAGAGGTACTGTATACAGTACTTTTCTGCTATCTGTTTTCAGATAATCAAAATGCCCAGTCTGACTTAAAGACAGTCTGGCTTACTTAAAGTAACTGAAATGTATATCTCTTCTGCAGCGCTTCATACATTTCAAATTAAAATTACACTAAATAGTCTGTCCCCCAAAAAATTCAGATCTTTTTATACCTTTGCCAACCTGCAGTAACTGTTTTACAGCTGACAATAACAGATAAACTAAGGATAAAAATGAATCATTGGTGAGTGTGAACAACCCTTCACTGTAATAAATTAAGAATGTAATAAAGGTTAAAAATCAGAGGAATCAATTTGGTTAATCTATTCCAATTGTAGTTAGTAGTTAATTGATCCAAGCCATTTCTTGAAAGACACCAGGGTGCTGGCTTCAACAACATGGCTGGATAGCTTGTTCCATACTCCCACTGCCCTTTGGATAGATGCCTTCCACTTCTCAGTTTTAAATACACTTCCACTCTAAATATTATTTCCACTTAGTTTCCAGATGTGTCCTCTGGTTCCTGTTTCACTGTTCAATATGGAGAAATGAACTGGATTGCTTTTGTCATTGCCTTTGGGGATTTTGAATACTTGTAATAGTTCGCATCATAGTCTTCTCTCTTCAAGACCTAAAAGTTTTTGTTTCTCCAGCCTGTGTATGTAGGATATTCCCTTGAATCTGGTGGCTTTTCTCAGGACTGATTGTAGAGCAGCTAAAGCTCTAGACATTATGTAATGAGTAAAAGTGTACACAAGATTCTAAATGAAACCTAATGAGTATTGTTGTAATGTAGTATCCCTTGATTTAAATTCTACTCTTTTAACTATGTACAGTATCCTACCATTTTGTTTGCCTACTTAATTGCTTCCCCACATTGTCTAGACAAATGTAAATCATAAGTCAACATAAGCACTAAAGTCTTTTCATAAGTAACTTTTGTCTCAGGTTTTGCTACCTGCATGCAAAAACCTGCACTTGTCTACTGCATATTAAATGTTATCTTCCAAGAGTTTGCCCAGCCTTGAATTTTATCTGAATCTTTTTAATTATCATTTTCTGCTTCTACAGTGTTTGCTAATCCTTCTATTTTGGTTTCATCTGCAGACAAGTTTGCTATCTATACCAGAATCTAGATCATTGATATTTTAGTAGAGCAATAATCCTAGTATAGATCTCTGTGGTATTCCACTAATTTCTGCTATCCATTTTGAGTATTCACCACTTATACTGTATGTACTCTATGTTTTCTATTTATGAACCAATTCTCAGTATAAACAATGCTGTTTCCCTGAATGCTGATCACCTGCAAATTGAGAGTTGATATAGTATGTGGAACCTCATCAAACGCCTTCTGAAAATCTAAATACACTGTATTATATGCTGTGAGGATTTGTTGTTTCCATTGCTTGTAAAAAAAATTCATTAGGCAAGACCTAATTTTCTAACCACTTCTTCCAATTCAGAATTCTGATCTGCAGGGGAGACAGAGCCTATCCCAGGAAGCAACACTCACAAGGCAGGATACACCCTGGACAGAAAGCTAGTGCATCACAGTGCACACAAAGACACACACGCACACCAGAGCCAGTTTTCCCAGAAGGCAATTAGCCTACCAGTATCTTTGGACTTAGAGAGGAAACTGGATCACCTGGAAGAAATCTATGCAAACACAGGGAAAATGTACAAAAAATGTACAAATGTACAAATAGCATCCCAGGTCCAGAATTGAACCCAGGCCACCAGCACTGCAAAACCTATATTTTCTAAGTCTATGCTGATTTATATACTGCAATCCTCCATGCCATCCTTAAAACCTCATGTCTCCAAAGATTCATCCAGGCATCAGTGATGATTCTGACACAATGGTTATACCATTCTCATAAATTCTAGTTACATCATTCTCATAAATGATACAGCTGAAATGGAAAGATGGATTGGATTAAAAGACCATAAAATCACTAATGATTACAGTACTTTTGAGCACTTAAAGGCAGTGCAAGTGGAATCGTATAATCTGGTACTTGGGTGCACATAACATCACAAAGTGGAAACAGTCAAAGGCAGACAGATCAATTTGTGTGCAGTATTACGTATTTCTATTCACTTGATACACTACTGTCTTTTCCTTCCACAGTTCTCTGTGGTGCGCACTGAAAATCATAATGCAGCAGAAAAAACAGTCAAAGAGAAAAAAACTAGCTCTGTGACCCTGAAAGAGAGGTTAGAACAATAAATGTATGCAATTCCAGCACACTGAGTTGAGGTGTTAGGGCAAGCATTTACAGATGTCTGAGTCCTACAGACAAACAGGTTGCTGCAAAAATGAACTTGCATCATTATAGGAAACAATTCACTTGTTCTTCCAAATGGCATTGCAGCAATGACAAGTGCTGTAAGGTTGGTTTTACCTAATACTGCAGCTGTGGGTGGAATAAAAACACATTATTCCTAAAGCTCCACCTGCTGGATAACTCAGCAAATGTACACAAATTTTTGTTTTATTGAGTAGAATGTTTTTTTTTGCAAATAATAAAACCACAACCACCACAACCAATGAGAGCAATATTCTGTATCATATTATTGTCCTATTTAAAAGTTTCCTGATAACTATATACAAAATAAATGTAGTTTGTCTTAACAGTGTTTTTGTCTTTCAACTTTTTTTAACGTTTTGTTTGTATTGAGTAGGCTGTTTCTAGCCTAAAAGCATTTTTATTAATGTGGTAAAAATAACTAACATTTGTTGTGTGAATATATTTGCTGTAAAGTAAATAAAAATAACAATTGCTTAAAGGAATATTGAACATATGTCATATGATCCAATTCAATTGAATTTCTGATTAGCAATATTATCTCCTGGGAAAAAGAGAGGCACAGTGGCAGGCATTGACGTCTTGAATTATTCAGGCCCTAGGTTTAAGCTTTTGTGCACTATCTGCGTGGAGTTTACATGCTCTTCCCTAGTTAGTATGGGTTCCTGCCTGGTGTTCCGATTTTCTCCCACAGTCTAAAGACATAACGGTAGGCTTCTGGAAAAACTGGCTCTGGGTTGAGTGTGTGTGTTTATGTCTGTGTCTTTTGTCTTGTGTGTCCTGTTCAAGGTGTATTCTGTGTCTCATCCGTTGCTTGATGGGATATGTTCTGGATTTTCCCATCCCTGTATTGGATTAAAGGGTTAAAAAATCGGATGGCAGGAAGAACATTTTTCTTGGAATGTGAAATCTTTGTATTTGTGATTCTAAAAAGTTAAACAGTCTACCTATAAATGTCAGTTTTGTCTTAAAGTGTTCTCATGAACACATTTTCCTTCTAAAAAGACAAACAGAGATGCTGTTTCACCTGGAAGCATTGTTCCTCAAAACAGATGGGTGTGCTGGAACTTACCTTCTGGAAGAAAAGCCTTTTCAGCTATCCAAGGAACCGCACAGCCTACAGTACAAAGCCTGTCTGACATCACTGACCTGGTTTGCCAACTGTCCTTGAAATGCCAATCCATTGCCACAGAATGATGCAGAGACTACCCTGCATGACAACACAGACTGTTTAGAATAGAGAAGCAGTAATTAGAAATATTCAGAGGATTGGATTAAATATCCAACTAAATCAAAAGAACAATTAAATTGGTTACTGAAGTCCAGTAAATGTGGGTAGAAGGGAGATATTGTAAATGTTCCATAGTTTTATCAACGAAACCACCTTGTTATCATTAACAATGAAGGATCACACTTGACATTGGTCATAACTAGCACCAGCTTAAGGAAACACAAATCAGAGATTGAACTGCAATCTCTGGAGGTTTACAACAATATCATTCTCTGCATTCCTAAGGAACTTTAGAATCTCACAAATTGATTGTAATTAATAATTTATCATTAAGAACTGTACTAATACAATTATTAATAATTCCAAAGCCTTTGCGATTAGGAATGTGACTAATATATTGCTTAACAAATGGTTACCTTACTTAGTTTCTAAAAACACTGGGTTCCTAAGACTATCCTGCTCTGAAAGGCTAAAGAAAATTATTCTTTTTACTTAGGAGCAAAAGAGACTATGAGTATTACTCAAAATTCTCAAAAAATTGAAAAGTTGCTCCTTTAGAATGAACTGTGAAAAAACACAAATGTAAACTAAGAGGAAGTTAATTTAAAACCGACAACAGGAGGCTTTCTTTATAGACAAAGGGTATCAAACAAATTGTCAAAGCTGATACCATAACTTCCTCCAAGAAATGGCTGGGTGAGATCTTCAAATCAATTACCACTAAAACCCAAAGGAACCGAATGTGTCAAATGGCCTTCTCTCATTTGTAAATTTTGTATGCTCTTACATACCTGTGAGACTCACTAGGATATTTCATTTCTGTTCAGTCAACAGTCAACAAATGTGGAATATTTTCCTATTTTTTCCTGAACACTAGGTAAGCAAATATGTATTCCCTTCGTAAAAACACAGAATTGTCTAGGCTAATTCATATTCAAATATTCCTTCTGATTTTTATTTATTTGTAGTAAATAGTAAAAATCTAATAATAGAAATTATAAGGGACAATTGTTGACATTGTTGAAACAATGTCACAATTTCAAAGATATGTGTATGAAAGATGTGCATAAGCATTTTCTTTAGGAGAGGTGGTATTCTGAAATGACTCACTATCCAAGCACTTTGGAATGTGAGACTCTGATACTGTCTTACTATTCCAAAGCAAACTCCGCTGAGTTTGCTCAGCTCCTGTATCTTCAGAAAATAAAGCCAAATATAGACCTCTTGAATAATACAGTGAATTAAAGAACTTTTCCATTTGGATTTGTCAAGAAAAACATGATCTGAAATGTGGTGAAATCAATGGACACTCCCCAATTTTCAGTTATACTGATCTACAGTATATGTATTCTGTGGCGATAAATATTTTCTGAAGACCTGAAGCTGCTTGAGAGATGCTCTTATGTGTATGTACAGAACAGTATATCATTATGATGCTTTCCCAATTTTTGATATTTTATGAGAACCTTGCAATAAAATCTGATTAATTTCAAAAGTTATAAACAGCTAGTCTCATTTTATAGCACAGCTAATGCATTGTGACAGTAAATTGTGTTATAGTACTAGAAATGTGATTAAAATAATTCAGTTCTTGAAGTGCTGTGTTTTTTGTACAGACTATGGTGACACAAACATTAGTTCTCTAAAGGGTAAGTGTCTTCTGAAGTTATTTGCCCTTTATTATGCCTGGATCATGTCCAATTCACACTGGTTATAAATTGCTCTGCAAGACCCCCATCCCCACTGTGTGAATTATTTAAGGAAATTATTAATGGAAAATTCCCTGCCAGAGCTTTTGTGACACTTCCACGGGCTCCCTGAGGACCGCTGGAGCAGTGACAGTTATTTCAATAACACTCTGGCATACTGACTGTAAGAATTGTTTTTTAAAAAATCAAAAAAGGTTCTTTTACCACATTCGAAGAGTCAATGCAAAAACTTTATTCAGAAATATAAAAAATAATATGAAAAGGCTTCTGTATTAAATAAGACGGGACAAACTATGGAACAAAATGAAAACTGAAAAATGAGAAACAAAAAAAAAATATTGATAGCCTCAGACAACTGCTAACACAGGTGTCTGACCTTTCCAGATTTACAGAGTGGGGGCCTTGTGGGCAGCCATAGTAAGACACTGCCGATATTACTCTGAGGAAACAACCGCAATGGAGACTGAATGTAGCAAAGATTGTATAACCCTTTTAATGCAAGAAAAAGAAGCATGATTACATAATTAAAAATGAAAAAATACCAGAGGCAACAACTTTTTACAATGTTTTAAAGAAATCACAGATTACAGATGGGAGATTCAGCCTCTTTGTAGCCTTTCTACTCTAGGAGGGTTTATGTGGCAAGCATTTCTATCAGAGGTGTAAATTAAGTATTTTTATGAAGGGGAATCAACAGAAAGATTAATTTGCAGTCAAATAAGACTGACTGCTGAAATATTCTCCCATTCAACCATTCGTTACATCCCCTCTCTAAATCTTAAAGCTCTTGGAGCAGATTCCAACTGTACAGGAAACTGTGCCTGTAAAAAGGCCTCAGTTTTCTGTGTTCAAGTGATTTAAACAAATCTGCATACACTGCTCATTCTGTGGCAAATTGATTACAATGTCTTGACTCATAATTGGGGAACGTGTGCACCAGAATACTAATTGGTATTGACTGAGGCTCATGTGCCACACTGTTATTCCAGCTCCTCCATATTCTCTGATTCGCACTGAGGGTTTGTTTGTCTCGTTCACTTTTTAATTTCTTTTGTGCACCTGCTCCCTGTTCCTGCCTCTCTACAAAAGCCAGACGCTCACTCTGTTCCAGGCTCTGCATTGGTTTTCTGAATCAGCCGAGTCCGGGACCTGGAGCGCCTGGTTCTCCCTTTTCCCCCTGATCCTTCGTAGGATTCTGCTCTGGCTTTTAACTTTGTTTTGTTTGTCTTGGATTTATCATCCGGCTCTGGACCTTTGCCTGCACTGGACTTCTCTTTGGACTCCCTTTTGGACTGTTCGCCTAGACCACGCCCCCCTGAGCACCTTCATCACGCCCCCCCTGCCGTTTCCTCTGCCAGCCCAGTTCCTCGTCTCCTCCCTATGTGTGTTCACTCCCTTCTGGATTGTGTCCTCTGCATAGGGTCCTGAAAGAACGGTTCATAATATAGGGTCATCCCTTTATACAGCACCCCTGGAGTAGTTGGGGTTAAGGGCCTTGTCCAGGGGCCAAACGGAGTAGGATTCCTCTGCCGGCCGCAGGATACGAACCGGCAAACTTCCTAAGTTTTATTGTTTTTAATCAGTATTGTTTGTAATATATCATCCTGCACCCACTCAAGAGAGAGTGAGATTTGATGACATGTTTCTCTGACACGCTTATCTGCAGAGTCATTCATCATTTGACAGGTTGCAAGTTACATAGTGCCTAACAGGAGACTTAATACCTTTTGGAGGAGTAACCTATCTGTCATTACAAGCCTGCAGGTACCTGGCGCATTACAGGAGTCACTGTTTGCCCAAAAGCTGTGAAAGCCCTGGCAGATTAATCCCAACTGTACCCTGGCAAAGCTTTGTGAATTGTTCACTGCCACTTGGGGAATCCCAGTCACAGTTGGCTAGTGACGTGACTTGGCCTGTAACTGGCAAGAAGCATTTCTTGATCAATCCTGAAGATAGTCTATGTCTCTATGCACAACACCGTCTGACTCTAGGACTAACTTGCAATTCATGTTCCCTCTTTGATTCATTTTTCTGTTTGAGTTTGAGTTTGAATTTGAGGTTAAGGGTGAAGGAAACTAATTATGCAAAACTCAGAAATCCTTCAGTCTTCTCATATCCTAAAGATAAGACAGTGGAAGGTCCCAGTATAAAGCATAAAAATAAGGGAGATACAGATACAGTATGTCAATCTTTCATAACAAACCTATGTAAGGAATTTGCATTTTAATGTTACACCACGCCCCCAGAGGACTCGTCATTCCACCTTGCATTCCAACACTGTTCCCAATTAGCCCATTAACCCCCGCCTATTTAATGCTGCTTCACACTCTCCACAGTGCTCAATATTAGGGTTCTTCCTGGGTGGAGCTACTTCAATTCTAGCAATTAATTACTACTTGGTTTTTGGCTTCCTGATCCTGGTTTGTTTTTCGAATATGTCTCCTGGTTTTCGGTTTTGGTACTTTGATTCGCTTTCTGGTTTCGACTCTCAGCTTCCTCATAGTTTACGGCTTCGCTTCTGGTTTGTACTTTTGCACCGGCTTGTTTACCTTCGGCTTTCGGACCTCGGATTGTTCTATCGACTATACCTCTGGAGATTGCCCTGGTTTTCTGTAAAGGGTCCTCACTAATAATTCCTAACATTTAGACTGTTAAGATTAGTGTTTCTTTACAGAAAGGGTTGTGGGTTTCTGTAACAAGCTTTCTAATCATTTTGCCAAAGCAGATTTTCTAAGATCCTTCAAGAAACAGCTGCTTAAGGTCTTCAGATCTTGCTTGCACCCAAACATGTCAAATAAACTTTTCTCATTTGTAACCTTTACATCCTTGTGTCCCTAAAACTTTAAGGAAATGAAAGAAATGCTGTCTTAGCTGTATTGCAGGACTGACTATAGATGGAATGTTCTGGATTTAAAATGTAAATTTCCCAATTAATTTACCCTTAATCCCTAATTAAAATAATCAATTATTACTTATTTCCTCTCAAACATGGTTTGCTCTGAGAATGAGTCATCAAGCAATGTGTTCTTGTCACACTTCAAACCATAACAGAGAAGATTAAGTGCCATTTGGAAGACAGCATGGATTGCAGTTGTGCGGCATGATCCTGTTGGCATTTATACTGAGAACAAAAATGATTCCCCAGCCAAATTATCCAACCTGATCACAGACTTCCTTTATATAATCACATGTTCAGTATTATTAAGGACTGTTTAGCTCATAGTGTACAAATGCTCAAGGATTTTAATTTGAAAGCCCAAAGAATAATGCATGTTATATTAAACCAGCAAGCTTCAGTTTTTAAAATATTCTGATATAGAAAATAAAGCAACACTATTACTACAGTATATACACTGAATAGAAGGATTTGGGATATTTTTATCATTATGACTAAGATAAATAAGCAGCAAAGTACAAATAAATTACCTTAATTTTTCAATAGGCTATCTGTAGAAGAGGAATGTATAAAACTAGGATAGCACTTTTTTAGTATTTTAGTGAAGTCCTTATAGTGGAACAATATTGTATAATACAAAGGTTGGCATACAGCTATTCAGGAGAAAAAAAAAACTTATTTCATGAATTAAGTAAATTTGATATTTAAAAAAGCTAATTGTTTCAGACCATAGTCCATTAATAAGAAAGGCTGAGAGCAGTGTTGCCTGATTTTTCAGAGACCAGATCTGCTGTCTTGATCTGCTTGGTACAGGAATGGGAGACTTTTAAGGATAACGGAGGTGCTGCTATAGGTGGTCTTGGTGGATGATAAGGAGGTACTCTTCACTTTGGACCTGTTAGGAATCCAAGTGAGGAAGTAGGAGGATCCTATGCAGATGAGAGAGAGAGAGTAGAGGCAGCAAAAACACAGGTGTCCAATCCAAATCGTCAGGCGTGTTCTTGGTCAAAAGCAAATGCCAAAAGAGGATGTTTGAAAGAGTATTCCACAAGGAGCTCTCTAGGAGAGAAATCAATACTGAGCAAAGAGCAGAGAGTTCAGAGCGATGAATGAAAACAGCACAGCGGGTGGTGATGATTAACAGGTGCGGCGGCACTTGTTGTGATTAGTCAGCTGCTGTAACTGGTAAGCTCATTTGTGGGTAGATCTCCGATGACTGGTGGTCGTGACAGTACCACAAATTTCAAAATAATACCTCATTGTTTCAATGAGACAATAAGCTGAGTGTTACGTTTGCCAGGAAAGTAAAGGGGAATCCTTTGCAGAATGTAATGCCGAGTTCAAAACACAATCCTAAGTCGTAAGCCAGAAGTTCATAAATCTGAGTATCTGAAAACCAGTAGACAAGGGAACCGAGACAACAAGCCAAACATGCAATCCAGAAAACTTAGGTCAGAAGGAGAAAGACTAGTTGAAACCAGAAAAACACCAGACAAATAAAGTACACAGAGTATATGGAGGGAGAGCTTCCAAAGTACTGAGCAGGGATTGAATTAACCAAGACTTCCTGAAATAGTGAAGTGCAGGGGGTGTGGTGAGTGGCTAGGTGCTCAACGGAGATCTACGCCTTCTTAATATGAGGTGGTGGAGGTCGAGAGAGGGGACGTGAAAGAGAAGATCGATGGAATGGTTTCAGTAGGGAGACATGGAATGTGGGATGAATTCTGAGAGTGTAGTGTAGGGTAGTGCTAAAAGATAGGTGACTGGGGTGATTTGTGCTAAGATACGAAAAAGTCCAATGTAGCGGGGACCAAGTTTACGCGAAGACTGCCTTAGCGGAATGTTACGTGAAGACAACCAAACTAACTGCCCCCATCGGAGTCGAGGAATAGAACAACACAGTCTTTTAGCATATTTTCTTTGCTTAATAGAAGCATGTGTGAGAGCTCTTGTCCTTGTCCCAGTTTCTGGAGGTTCACAATATATTCAATAACTGCGGGGATTGGAGTATCCAGGGGAATAGTGGGGAGAAGGGATGGTTGATAACCAAGTGCACACTGGAAGGGTGACAAAGCAGAGGTGGATAAAGAATTGTGAGCATATTCGGCCCAGGGTAAGAGAGTAACACAGTTATCCTGAGCAGAGGATATGTAGGCTCTGAGTAAGGTCTGGAGATCCTGATTAAAATGCTCCATTTGGCCATTAGTCTGTTGATGATATGCTTATCTGAAACGATCTGAAACGCCATCTCTAGGAATTCCATGTAATCTGAATACATGAATCACAAAGAGATCAGCCAGTTCTTTAGCAGAAGGTAGAGCTGATAGAGGGATGAAGTGAGCAGACTTGGAAAAATGATCCACAATGACAAGAATGGTGGTGTGTCCTTGCCATTCAGGGAGATTGGTGATGACATCTACCGAAATGTGAGACCATGGACATTCTGGTACTGGCAACAGTTGAACGAAGCCAGCTATCTTTTGTCGCAGAAACTTAATTCGGATACAGAGATGACATGCTCTTACATGCCCAGAGATGTCTTCCTTAATAGTGGGCCACCAGAAGTGTCTGTAGATGAACTTGGTGGTATAGTACGTTGAATCACAGGATGCCCAGCAAATCAGGAGTCGTGGCCCCAACTAAGAATCAAGGATCTGACAGAATTAGGAACAAAAAGTTTATCAGGAGGACACCGAGGGGAGACTGGGTGATTGTTCTGAGCTTGCCTGATCTCTTCCTCAATGTCCCATCTGATGGGTGATATGAATTTGCAAGGTGGTATAATGGGTTCCGGCTCCTGTGTCATTTCTGGAGGGTCAATTTGGCATGAGAGCGCATCCGCCTTGGAGCTCTTCGAGCCGGGAATGTAGGTTGAATTGGAGCTACTCCCAGTGAGTAGACCCAATCTGGAGGGAACGTACACAGGTTTGCCAAGGGATGAGTCCAGATGCCATGGGGGATCCATCTAGAGTCCAAAATTGTAGAGGAGGATTGACAGGCAACAAAGGTATCTTCCTTCCTAGCGAGGGTGGTATCTACAGTAGGAAGTTACCGGCCACTCCTGAATCAATAAAAGCAGATAGGGGTAAACTATTACCAGACCAAAATAACACAGCCAAAAGATAAAGACCATTAGAATTCTTAATAGGGGTTGAGGGTTGATTTACCTGGCCTGGGGAGTGAACCTGTGATCTCTGAGGTCTAATAGGGCAGGAGGCTCGAAGATGTCCAAAATGTCCACAATAAAGACAGGACCCTCTCTCTGGCGTTTGACTTTCTTCAGGAGTAAGGCATGAGTGAGCTATCTCCGTGGGTTATTCAGTACTAGAAGGAAGGGCTGGAAGGGAGAGAGTCAATTGCGATCGCAAAGGTTTCTCCTCACGCTGTTGACAGATTCTGTTATCAAGTTTCGATTACTTCATCCAGTGAATCCTCCTCCATGAGGAAAAATAGACAGATGATCTTTGAGTTCCTCTGAGAGTGCTTGTTGACATTTAGAAGGATTGCCATCATACCTTTCCGGAGTTACTAGCGGCGGTACGAGGAGTGGGTGATGGAGTAGGAGCAGAAGCCACAGGAGTTGCAGGCGGGGTCAGAACATGTTCAGTGTTATACAGGCTAGTTAGCTGTTCTGAAATCTGACTCAGAGAAGCCTATAATTGCAGAAGAGCCTGTGACTGCTGGTCCATTAGATTCTCCATGGCATCCAATTCTGCGGGATCCATATACGTCTCAGTCTTACAGTATGTTACGGTTGCCAGGAAAGTAAAGGGGAATCCTGTGCAGAATGTAATGCTGAGTTCAAAACACAATCCTAAGTCGTAAGCCAGAAGTTCATAAATCTGAGTATCTGAAAACCAGTAGACAAGGGAACCGAGACAACAAGCCAAACATGCAATCCAGAAAACTTAGGTCAGAAGGAGAAAGACTAGTTGAAACCAGGAAAATACCAGACAAATAATGTACACAGAGTATATGGAGGGAGAGCTTCCAAAGTACTGAGCAGGGATTGAATAAATCAGACAGAAATAATGAAGTGCAGGGGGTATGGTGACGATACGGGACAGGTGAGTGGCTAGGTGCTCAAGGGAGATCTACACCTTCTTAAGAGGATAGTGCGTGATGTAACACTGAGCTCCTGATTACTTGGTTACTACATAACTATTAGTGTATGAACTCTATGTCTTCCTATAAGTAAAGTGTTCTTGAACTCTCTGGGATAAAGATAACTATATAAGTTAGTGTTTTGTTGAAGTAGTTCTTCAAAAAGCACATAAATCCTTTTTTTAAAATCATTTTGAAAACATAAATAAATGCAGCAAACTTACTGTTGAATAATTATGTGGCGTTCCTAATATTATCAATCAGGAAATTAGCCCAACCCAGGAAGTTACATCCTCTTATTATACCCATGCGAGTGACACTGGTTTACAATACATACTGTGTCTTTTATTTGATAATTTCTCATTTTCTATAATCCTGGATAATGAGTGTTAGGATGATGCCAATAGTCAGGCTAGTTGAACAGTTTCTCATGGTGGCCATAACACTGATTAGTAGTTGCTTAGCAATGATGCCACCCAGCAACGATATTGGATCAAGGAAATTCCAATTAGAAACATTAAAATGGTTCACATTTGCAGTTTAATTTACACAGGTTATCTGATTAATTTAAATACAGAAAGGAAGCTCTTTTGTTCACATAAAGAGCGAATCTGAAAGTGGTCCGAAGATTGCCAATGTGTACAATGCATTATTCAATGAGTAGGATAGGTGACGAATAAATTATCCAAATTGCAGTCAGTTTCAACATGGTGCATTACTGTATGAATGTAATTATTTCCTTAAAAATAATAAAAGCCCAACAATTATCATTTAAAAATGGTAAATAATTAAGTGAACCATACTGACTCTATAGAATAAAATAGCTGCCAGCTGCACTCAGTATCATGCAAATACAAAATTGTAAATATTCCACAAAATTCTACATCAACATATGCCACTCATGAGCACCTCATTATTTTAAAAATAAAAGAACTGTTTATTAAATATTAAATCACTATAACAATCTTGTGCAATTCTAACCATAAAACCCATATGTTACCTATATTCCTGACAAAAATAGGTAAAAAATATCATGAGAGGAGATGCCATACTTCCAAGAAACAAAAGTTGTTCCTGTGATGTTTTACAGCATGTGTTGTTTCCCACCAAGTATTTTTTATTTTTAATTCTAACATAAATAACAATTTATAGTACTCACTTATTAATAACACTTATGCAATTTAGGGTTCCGCCTAAAATGGATTTGGGTTTTTTATTATTGTTATTTTGCAGTATGATATTCTCCTCCGAGACATTATGTTTAACCTATCTTTATGATTAAAACAGTTAAATAATTTGTCCCTACTGACATGTGGAATGTAGTGCTCAAGTCCATCACTATTGTAATGTGATGGAAAATCAAAAAACAATCAGCTTTTAATAAAGTTTCCCACAAAAGCACAGTTTTATTAAACACTATTGCTGTCCTATAGATAAGTGAAAAGATAAGTGTTAAACAAAAGTTTCTCTTATATTCTTCTTCAGAATTCTCATTTGTATTATAATATAACAAATAGATTAACGGAATAAACATTCCTTTAGTAAATCCATTATTTGTTTTTTTTATAAGAAGTATTCTCATAAAATCACAGTACAATTTTAGTTTTAAAACAAATCTTTGTAATCTGTTTACTTACCTTCCTTACTGTTTACTCAGAGTGTGATTTGGGGAGGTTGTTAAAGGGATTATAGAGAAGTCAGGTGAGTCTTCTGTATTGTGTATAGATGGTGAAATTTAATGAATAAACACTGTTTTGTGTTGTACCAATTCTGCTTGTTGATATCTGCTGCAGCTGCATTATTGTAAAGAACCAAATAAAAAATTTAAGTGGAAAACTACTTTTTTTTTTCCTGGCATCGGATTATGCCTAGGCAGTGGTGAAACTGCAAAACCCTTGGCTTGAGAACAAAAGCCAGTTGGAGGCCTGTCTCTTATTGAAAACAAAAACATGGAGGAGAAACCAAGGGCAAGCAGAAACAGATTGTCTGGCAGAGGCCAGTGACTGTGAGCAGACCCCCCTTTGTCCCAAAGCTGTCCATCACTAAAAAGCAGATCTTTCCAACTTCATCATCCAAACATTATGTGTGTATGCTATATAAATATTCTTTAAATATTCTCCGAGATACTCATTTACACTACATTCTTTAATTGTGTATAACTCACACCTTTCATACCTTATTTCCTTCATCAAAATTTAGGACAGTATATCCATCCATTTTCTAACGATTTCATCCAATTCAGAATCGCAGGGGAGCCAGAGCCTATCCTGGCTAGCAATAGGCACAAGGCAGGATACACCCTGAATATACAGATTCAGTGCAGACACAGACACAAACACAAATGCTCTCGCACCAGCACCAATTTTCCCAGCAGTCAATTTACTTACCGGTCTGTCTTTGGACTGTTTTGGGAGACTGAAGCACCTGGAAGAAACCCACGCAAACAAGGAGCGAACTCAGAGTGCCACCTACGACAGTAAATATCCACAGAAAATGCACATTTTCCTACTATTTAGTCATGGTAATTTTCCTACCATTTATGTCAGTCTTCTTCATACCTCTTTGTGCTTAACCATCCTTTTCCCATTACATTGTTTTGTTGACAACTTCTGATGTTACCATGGTATGCCATTTTTTCAAGAAACAAATGGTACTACAAAAAATTACCTCCAGTAGTGATTACAGGTGCTACACATAGCAGCATTAATTCCATACGATATTCACTGATGTGATTGGTAATATAGGACCTCTCAGGCAAATGGCAGTTGGCACAATTCTCTGTGAGGGTGTGGAGTTGCTCACTTGCTTCGAGTGGCATGAACATGTATTTGGGGAGATGAATTGGGAAGTGGAAATAATTGAAATGTGAGTATAGCAAGAGTGGACATAATAGGGTCTCCTTAACTCAAAAGTCAGGACCAAATACTGTTAAGGTGTAAGCCAAAAAAGTGTCATCTAAATGTCAAAAACAGTACATTATGATGATTTGGTAGGAGTAATACTTGTACCAACACATTCTCTGGCATCACACCCATTGCAGGTTCCTTAGACACAGGAAAATGCCCATTTAGAAACACTTCAAATTGGATGGTCTCATCATCTCATCTCATCTCATCTCATCTCATCTCATCTCATCTCATCTCATCTCATCTCAACAACAATGGTCTCATAAATCAATATGCAATGATGGCCTACATCTATAATTGTGGGATCTTCCATCTTAAGTACCTTTAACTAGGAGGTTAACGTTGTGAGAGGATGTTGGCATACATTGAGTTCTGCTTTTTACTATGTGTTTTTACCTTTTTTGTTACTTTTATCTTTTCACATAATACTTCAGAACTCTGTATGGAAAAGAGTTATTTTTTTGGCTGGCCTAATCTTTCAATCTCCAGTGCTCTTATCTCTGGTAATTTGGTACTTGCAGATGTATGGTATGTGGAGCTAGGGCTACTCTCCATTTGGCTTTGTATATTCTGTTAATGGCCAAAGATTCTCACTGTTCAGCTAATTACTGCAGCCTGCTGTTCCTAGTGAACTGCAAGCAGCTGTCAGTTCGCATCTCTGGATGCTGGCAGACTCTGTGAGTGAAGTGAATACTAATCATCTTTAACATTGCTCAGGGGTCTCCAGGGCTAGACCAAGCAACATTTCCTGTAGTACTAGCTCATGTTTAACCACTTGAAGAAGGATACATGCATAGAAAAAAATATTTCAGGTACTGTAATTTTAGACTTGCAAGATATACCAAACATGGTGTTATAATATAGGTCAAATGCATTTAAGTAGAAAAGAAGAAACAATGAAAAAGAGGACTGATTTCCAGACATTTTCTATAGCTGCCACTGTATTGTTAAGAATTAGAGATGTAAAGCAAAAAATCCAGGGATGGGGAACAAAACTGTATTTCTCAGCAGCCAGAGATGAACAAACGTGAAAAGCATTTAATTTATTTAATTGATGCATTTTTTTAAACATCATCCATTTCTATCCTTATAATAATAATAATAATTGCTTACACTTATATAGCGCTTTATATATATATATAGTTTTATATAGTGGACACTCCACTCAAAGCGCTTTACAGGTAATGGGGACTCCCCTCCACCACCAATGTGCAGCATCCACCTGGATGATGTGACGGCAGCCATAGTGCGCCAGAATGCTCACCACACATCAGCTATCAGTGGGGAGGAGAGCAGAGTAATGTAGCCAATTCACAGAGGGGGATGATTAGGAGGCCATGATTGGTAAGGGCCAATGGGAAATTTGGCCAGGACACCGGGGTTACACCCCTACTCTTTTTGAGAAATGCCCTGGGATTTTTAATGACCACAGAGAGTCAGGACCTCAGTTTTATGTCTCATCTGAAGGATGGCGCCTGTTTACAGTATAGTGTCCCTGTCACTATACTGGGGCATTAGGACCCACATGGACCGCAGGGTGAGCGCCTCCTGCTGGCCCCACTAACACCTCTTCCAGCAGCAACCTTAGTTTTTCCCAGGAGGTCTCCCATCCAGGTACTGACCAGGCTCACACCTGCTTAGCTTGAGTTGCAGGGTGATATGGCTGCTGGCCTTATGTACTTATGTACCTTACTTTAGGGTATATAATAGCATCTCACATTGAGATCCAAGATTTGAATTTGCAAATTTCCAGCTCTGGAGCCAAAGCCCTATCCACTCTTCCCCACAGCTGACATATATACTTTCTTCAGTAGTCAATCATAATGTTCTTCTCATAATGTTCAGAAAACTGAGCTATAACACAAGCTTAAGTTTCTCTACAAATGTGGTGAAGACTAATTACAGCTAAATTACCAGGTAGTTAGTCCAGGATCTGTCACAGAATTAATGAAAAATAAGCAGGACAGAAAAAACCAAAAACGTGACTATTTTCAGAGCTGCTTTTGTGAAAGGAAAAAATCTTTATAAAAGAGAAAACACAAAACATTTCACAAAAATAAACTGCTGTTTCTCCAGGAAATGTCGTATTGATCATTTTAATGTGTCCAACCTACATAAATCCAAACACTACAACAGTATAGTGCACAGACGCAGCTACACTTACAACAAAGATTAAAACTAGACTACACTGCTACACAATTAGTAGTAGGTTAAATACTGCACACCAAGCTCCACCTCCATGTGTCCTTGATGATAAGGTAAGATTTCGTTTAAACCAGAGGCGACGCAGGGCGCTCCGGCTCTTTTCTATTTTACCTGATTACATGCATCTGCCCTGAGTCCTGCCCTTCCTTATTTAAGCCTGGCGCTCTCACTATTCCGGGCTCAGTACTGGGAGATGGACGCCCCGAAGCCCGACTACCAGCAGGTCCAGGAGAGACCTGATGGCACAGGCTTCATCAGGGCATCCTGACCATCTGAGTCCGGGGCTAGGAGCGTCTGGCCTCCTCATCCTGTTTTTATTCCCTGTGCCTGTAAAATCTCGTTCCTGTTTTTAACCATGTCTTGTCTCATCTAGGATGGATCACCCGGTTTTGGACCTTGGACTTCAACCTGGATTTTCCCCATGGACTCCTTGTTTGCCTTGGCCACGCCCACCGAGCACCAGTTCACCGTCGTCACGCCCCCCTGTCTGTTAACCCATCCTGATCCTTGTCGTCTCCTCCCTGCCGTCCTTCTCTATTTACTTCCAGATTATATCGTCTGCATAGGGTCCTGAACTACACTTTGCTTTACAGTCTGTAACCTGACACGCAATTTGCAGAACAGACAGGAAACAAGGAAAATGCGGGGTCTACAACAGGTGAGACACAAGCACAATTACAAAAACCAATACAAATGCAATTAACATTTGCAAAAATAAATTTTATTACAATATTGTCAATTAAAAATCAACATCTAAAATACAATTCCAATAAAAACATTAATGCAAAGATATTTTGCTCTTTGTTTTCATGCATCCTCATGGAATCTCATGGAAAGAGCTTGTAAGATACCTTATTATCTAATTGGTTTGATTGCCAGTACCAGATCTTAGGATCACCCCCAGCCATTTCATGACAGAAACCAAGGTATCATATTTAGAGTACCAGCTTCTTTAATGAGTTACCCAGCCACATTGTTGATGCCTGGTTACTTTCAAGAAAGAGCTTGATGAGATGCTTGATGGATCATTTATATACTAGTTATTGAATGGACTAGATGGGCCATATGACCTTTTTTACAGTATGTTCAACAACAAGGCTGGGTAGCTTCTTTAAGATTCTTCCATCCTATCCTAAATGCACTTCCTTGTACTCCCTCCTTGTGCCATTGCTGCACATTCTTGCAAATTGATTTCTCTTTAGCAGTACTTCCAAAGCATTTTGGGGGAGCACAAACTGTTAACAGTTGCACTAGCAAAACATTTATAACCAGGTGGCATTGCTACAACTAATCTACATTATATGGAACATAACCGTATATTATATTCTCTGGCATGTTTATCATTATCAACCCACAAAATAAAGCACTTCCTATAAACTAGGCATTAGATTAAACTTTTATTTCCTTTAAAAGTGCTGTATTAAATAAACTTGACTATGACCATGCAGTTAAAACTGCTACTTCAGTGCAGAGAGATACAGTATACACACAAAACTTTACTGATGCCCCAGAAGTCTGTCAAATATTTACTGATGGTGACATAAATGTTTGAATGGACTGTTCTCCAGGTTAGGTCAGCCACGTTCACTTGCTTAGGTGATAGCTAAGCAAAGTTCACTGTAAATGAAGAAGCAGCTGCTAATCAAAACAAGGTGTAGTGTCTTCATGAACATTTCTTGCTGATTTATTTGTTAAAATCTGCAAGGACAAAGGCTCCAAGACTGAAACTTTTGCACTTGGCATCAGGTGTTCTTGAAATTGTGTAACTATTGTACATGTCTTCTTTCTAATAATGTATAATTCAAAATCCGTTTCCCTAGACTCAAAACAATGTGGCATTTTCCCTCTTTTGTGTTTAATGTGAAGAATTTGCCAGCTAACACAATTTACCTAAACTGTGGCTTTCCATACAGTGACTTGCAGGATCACCTCAAATCATTCACGCAAGACCAGTACGGTAAATTACATACATTAGTCTTTTATTCTACATGCTATACACATACAGTACACAATTACAATAAACATCTGTGTCTCTTAACCTAAAAAAACAAACACATAATAATTTCTATTAAACAGAAGAAGAACACAATTCCCAAGGACCATTCCTTCCATTCTGCCCAATCCTGTCTCTCTGAGGAAAAGAACACACCACATACCACTGAACAAAAACACTGGCCTTTGGATTGTATGTGTAACTCAGGAAAATACTGTATAACCCCCCCAAACTGTTGACCTGCTCCCACTTCTCTCACTCTGTGTTCATATTATAGGTTTATGTATGTTATTTAATCATGTGTTTACATTTATCCTACAAATGGCAACAAACACTACTGTATATTTTCAATATTTCCTGTGATGTATTACATAGTGATGCTACCATTAAAGAGACTTTAAATCATTGTTGTGCATTATCCACTAGTGTAACATTAGATTACTCCCCAAATACCAAAACAAAAAAATTAATTTGATTCAGAGTGGTCAAAAGAACAGAAATCTATAACAAAAAGTGGAAAGGTTGATCATCATGTATTCTGCACCCTGTGTGGCTGTGATGTGGACAAACAGGGAAAGGATGCTCTTGACCAACACATGCACAAATTGAACAATCAAAGTATAGATACATCATCTCTGTTCTCTTTTAAATCCTCTGTGACGACCAAATTTGCTGCTGTTGGATTTTGAAAAGTCTACCATGCCGAGAAGCAAAACCAATCCTATAGAAGTGTGGACTGTAATGTAAAAGTTACAGTGACTATTGCAAAAAATTTAATCAAAAGCTTTGTGGGAGAGCATTCTTGAGAATTTTCTGTCCAAAAGTGCTTGGATTACATCAAATGTAATCCACTGACCTGATAACCTGTTTTTATTTTGGCAACTAATGCCTCTAATGAAAGTGCATAAATATGTTTCACTATACTTTTTTGAACATTTTCACTTTGAGATGGAAGTTCAACAAGAGCCTTTAGGTTTTACAGTGACAGTCAGAAGACTATTGCATATTGTATGCAGCAGACATTGCAAATGTTAATTATGGAACGCAGTGTGAAGTGTGGTACCATGATAACCTAGGATGTGTGTTACTGTATATATTAATTTAAGCAATGGATATCTGTTTATCTGTTCCTGTTTCTTCCATTTAATGTTTTTTTGGGGGGATTTGGAATGCACCAGTGCACAATGCTGACAGGCATTTTTTTCAAACCAGCATGTATAGCAAAAAACGTATAACTGACGCAATATTATGATCTTTCTGTTTTGTCAGCAATAGAACCAAATTCAATTTTAATACAATGTTCTTTACTTTCATAGCTGAACAATTCACTGACACTAGACATGGCAGTTTACTCAGAGGTCCCAGAAAACTTTTCATACATTTGCTACAGGATTTCCTGCTTTTTTTCTTTATATAATCCTTTTCCCAATTTTTGTATTCAGCAAAATGTCACCTTGCTATTAGTTCTGGAATACAAGTTTGTTATTCGCTTCTGGATTTTAACATGACTTTCATTCAGATGCTGTTGTTGTATTTTTGTTAGTGTCATCATTTTGCACTCTTTTCTTTCCTTATGAATATAACAGTATATTTACAGTGTGGTGAAAAAGTAAGTACACCCCCTTAAGATTTGACATTTACCTAGATCTCAACCATTGAATACTGCTGACCACATCTGGGTTTCCTCTAATTTGTTAGTGCTGCTAAAATCAAGTGATAATGGACCATAAAGGAGCTAAAGATCTGTTGCAATTTTGGTGTAAACAATATTCCCAAACTATTTTTATTTCCAAAATATCAATTTGTACAATGTTGTCGCACAGTCCATCAACATTGTTTGCCTTTATGCAACACACAACCTCTGAGCTTGATAACTCACAGGTTCCCAGTACATACAATGTAGTAAAAAAATAAGTATTTCCCCTGAAGATTTCATAGTTTAACATATTTACACTTGTTTGACCTTCATCTAGTCCTCACCAAGTCCTAATAGTAGGTAAAATTAACCTCATTTGAAAAATAACGCACAAAAATTCAGATTTGCCATTATTTATTTTAAACAATCAGCCAGCATTCAATATCTATGTGTGAAAAAATTAATTCAATTCAATTCAATTCAATTAAGAGGGTATGTAGAATTAGGAGTACCAAATGTACAAATGATTGGGTGATTATCAGGAAGTGATTCCACCTGTACATACAATCCTCAACATTGTAAGGTTGGTCTTAAGCACTCAGGTTTGTGGTAACTCATCATGCCCAGATCAAAAGAAATCTGTGACAGTCTAAGAACTACCACCTGAAGAACAATCAACAGCTGAAATGTAGAGTTTCACCTTTTCAGCACAGAATTAACATTTGCTTGTTCCTTTGCAGTCAATGCACAGTGATACAGTTTCTCCACTCATCCCACAAATGTAAATTAATGGCCAGTAAATTGAACAGCATGTTGAATATCCCCATGCAAAGTCTGGCAAAAACAACAAGGGTGTAATCCCACCCTTACCAGGAAGAAGCAGCTTTTTGATAATGGATTGATATTCACTATCTCAATTATGATTTCAGGAAATATGTAACTTCACCATAACTGAAGTGTTAAAAATGTGTTGCATTCTAGTAGTTGCGCCAGAGGACCTTTTCTGCCCTTCTTACTTCTCCCTGAACAAAACAGAAATCCTTGCTTTAAGCAGACAAGTAGAGAAAAACTGTGTGGGCATAAAATAAAAACTCTAAAGATGTAATAATAAAGAATCTAGTTTTGATTGTGGACTGTAAATCCCAAGTCTGTTATAGTTATTGGAGGTAGATTATATTTCTGTTAAATAAACTCAATTTACTTACTTGATGAGATCATTACTTTTTCTTTACCTTTCCCTTTGAACTTTGATCTTTAGGTTATGTGCTTTAAACCAGGGCTTTACAGACACATTTCTTAGATAACTGCCTTTCATATTTTTTGTGAGGCACTCCATGCAGGTAAAACTGCAATTATGATGTTCTTAAATAATGTTTAACAATGACATTGAAATATATCAGTATATTATAATTCAAAAACTGTTTGCTCGAATTAAACTAAAAAGCAATGATATTCCTAATAGAAGACAGGTTTGAAAAAAGAATTTAAACTCCGAGGCAGGTTCAAAAATTACTTTCAATATTGAGCAAAGAAAATGGTGAGGATATATGTCTGAAGAAGTTAAAATCTTCAAAGTTAAAAGCTTAGTACTCCCATCCCCTGGTCATTTAGTCTTTTTCATCATAGTGAGAAACAGTGGAGTTAAACCTTTGGCATGATTCAGGACAGAAGGAAGAACCGATAACTTTCCTGTACTGAAAAGAACACAACATGTCCTAAGCCACACTATGCAGTAGTTGGATTTCATTTCATTACCTTTGACCTTTGGTAATTTATTAGCACTGCAGGTAATCTAATTGTGAGATATCGGACGTTTATCAAAACTGATTTAAGAATCACTACTTTGCCCTACTCCTACTTTAGGAAAAATCCTGACCATTTATTGTGAACCATATATAAATATATAAATATATTTATATATTATATATTATGGTAGGTTAATTGGCTTTTGCAAAATCAGCCCTGGTTTGAGTGTGTGGGTGTTTGTATCTGCACTGTAATGGACTGGCATCCCATCCAGGGTGCACCCCATCTTGCTCCCATTGCTTGATGGGTCATATTAGATAATTAATGGATGTGTTATGAAACATATTTGATAACGGTCACACTTGGGAGTGAAGGATGCAGTCATCTATCTGCTTCACAGAACTAATTCTCACCTAGAGAAGATGGGGAGCATTGTGAGAGTTATGTTTGTTTGACTTCTCCAGTGCCTTTAACACCATCCATCTACCATTACTGAGAGATAAGCTAAGGGCAGCACAGGTGTACACTCCCCTATCTGTCACTATCTGACCTGCAGGTACGGCTACAGAGCTGTGTGTCTGAACATGAAATGGTCATGGACTTCCGAAGGAATAAGTCTCCGCTGATCCCTGTTTCCATCCAGGGTGAGGACATAGAGGGGGTGCAGTCCTACAAGTACTTAGGGGAACACCTGGATGATAAGCTGGAGTGGTCTGGTAACACTGACGCCCTGTACAAGAAAGGTCAGAGCCGACTCTATTTTCTTAGGAGGCTCAGGTCCTTTGGTGTGTGTGGAACACTGCTACACATTTTTTATGAATTAGTGGTGGCAGTGGCCATCTCCTACGCTGTTGTGTGCTGGGGCGGCAGCATCATGACAAGAGATGCAAATAGGCTCAATAAACTTATCAAGAATGCTGGCTCTGTGTTGGGGCTGAGCCAGAATGCTGACCAAGCTCACAGCCATCATGAAGAACGCCTCTCATCCGCTTCATGGGTCTGTTATTGGGCAGCGGAGCACTTTTAGCAACAGACTGCTCCAGCTACGGTGTTCAAGGGAACGTGTCCGCAGGTCTTTCCTCCCGGCGGCTGACAGGGTGTACAACGCTGCCCTAGGCTAAGACTGTTAGCCCTTCATTTGCTCGTCTATGGACAGCATGTTGCTCCATTGTACTTCTTTTTGGACACTCAATCTGTATATACCTGTGAACATTTTGCACATATTTTATTGTTTTTACAGGGACTATGAGCATATTTTGAACACATCTATGTATTTATTTTTATTTATTTATTTTATATTTATTTTGTATTACTGTACATATTCTAATTTTTCATCTATTCTGATGTCTGTTTTTTTTGCTTGTCTTGGGCTGGACTGCTGTAACACATCAATTTCCCTCAGGATCAATAAAGTCTTATCTATCTGTTTTAGAAAAAAAATAAAGATGAGTTTTGGCTATTTGGCTTTGTTTTTTGATTAATATGTTAACCATGACTCACCATGACAATGTCAAGTGACTTAGATGCATGAGTACTAAATACCTTCATTAGTAAGAAGGCAAGGGGGAGATAAGGGGGAGATAAGGGTAAGAAGAGTGGGGAGATAAGTCAGCGTGCGTTGGCTGCAAATGAATAAGTAAAGGCTAATATCACTCTTTTCTTTTTTCTACTTCTCAGCTTGGACTTAAACTGTACTTGTTCCTCCGTGAGTGAGAAAGTTGATTGGGCACTGCAACCTAGTAAAAAACACAGAATTGTACCAATGCGCACATCTTTAGTAGTTCTTTGTTCCATCAGTGTTTTGAAGACTGGACTAAACAATAAGTGTATTGTTGCTTTCTGTCTGGAGCATTCACAACCAGTAAATTCTAACATGGCAAAATGTTACAGCTGGACAAAGTTCATCAATGCCAGTACAACTCATCAAAATGGATGTCAAGGTCCCAGTATAATGTTCTAGCCAGGTGTCACTACAAAATTCCACCCATATTTATTGATACCTAGGACTTAGATATCCTAGGACGTATTCTTGCATGATAGGAATGTCATTATTATGTTGTGAATGCTTTACTCACCAGACCAGAGATCAATTGTACATTTGTGGAGTGGGCAGTGATAATGTCTGTGATTTAGGATGCAGAGACCAAAGAACAGCCACATGTTTGTCCAAGCTCTCTGAGAAGAATGGACCTGGTGCAAAAGCACATTATATCTGAGTCATAACTGTAGAGCTTGCATTGCTTCCAAAAGTGACGTTATTTCCCAGAAAGCTGTGAGGAAGGACTTTCTGTATTTTGTTACTTGACCAGAAAAAATAAGATTGGTCAGGTGATGGTTTAAAAGAAATACAAGAAGCACAGGCTTCCAGAGTCCTGCTTTTGATATCTGGGAACAAGAAGCAGGTCCACTTAGATGCACTTCATCATTTAATGAAAGAGAAAAGCCAAACAAGTTCTGAGGTTTTGAAGTCTGGAACTTTGAGCTCTGAGAGCTGAAATTGCAAAATGCACAAGGTAGAAGCTTTTTCAGAGTCATCAAATAGCTTAGCCATTTGACTACTACTAAGAGTCTGCAGAAGAGTCTAAATAGGTGTTGCTTGTGTTCGTATAATCCATTATCACTAAATAAAATGAGGATTTTACCTTTACTGTGTCTGTGATCCAGGACCATTCTGTTTAAAGATCCTGCTTCCACACCATTTTTCTCATTAGTGTTACCACCCATGTTAATCAGTATAATGAATTTACAGTAGCTATGTCACGTAAGTTCAATAAGATATCGATACACTGGATATGCAATTCAGAATTTTTACTGGTAAATTTGTTTGTTTTTTTGCAATTGTAAGTGATATGTATACTGGACATTAAAATAATTGTTTTTTAAATTGATGTTAGCTATCATATTAAAGAACTCTTTAGGAATTGAAATACTACCAAAAAGCTGGAAAAATGTTTTCATTTATGTATTAAGAACATAAAAATGTAACTGTTACCCAGAGAATACCAATGTTTTACTGGTTTATAAATGTCATCTTGAGCTCAAAACCAAGTACTGGACCTGGACAGCAAGAATATTTCAGATATATTATGTATTTAATGTTCCTACTTCCTACAGAGACTTCACAACACTCCCCATAGGAAGCAAGAACAGTTTTATAGATACAAAAAATGACTGTAATTTGTTCTCAGAATCCAGATCAAATGACCAAATACACAGAGGTATACAGTACATGTACTTTTAAAACTAAAAGTATTTTTGTCTCATCAGGATTTTCAGAAACTTTGCAATTCATGTTAAATAAACACCAAGCAGAAATGAGCTTAGAGTTGGATAGAAATTCAGATATTCACAGAGATTTTTTCTCAATGTTTTCATTAAGTGAGAGATGAACGTGGTCTATTCTTCTCCAAAAATGTGTGTTTTTTCACTGAAATTGTAAGAATGCGATTACATGGATTGGTAACATGAAACCAAGCTCCACTATATGCTACACATTGTGTGAAAGAAAGACCCAAAACCTTGTTTCATCACCAATGAGGATGAAATATCCTAACAGTCAGGACTCAGTGCAAGGGGTGCAACTGAATTTAAGGCAAGAATTAACAGCCTGGATCATCGATGTGCTTTAAAATCAATGCCTTGGGGAGCTTCTCCATTCCTCAATGGACAACTGCTGCTAGGGGAATGTTGATTCTCAGAGTCAAAGAGGTTCACCCATGTTCACCTCCTGAAACTCCTCCAGACCCATTGTACCTTCTGGCCCACTCCTGCACAGAATGTTAGCCACCACATTATGTACTGTACATACTGTATGCCTCTGGGGTCTAGGTTGTCTATGGGGCATATGCCCTCTATCTCAACATGGGTAGGAAATGGCAGGCCACACACTCTGCAATTCTGGAATGTTTTGGGGGGCAGACAACCATAAGTGAATCAGTAGTCGGGACCTCTCTCCTAATGTTCTGCCCTACAGCCATGCCAGAGGCAATGCTGTCTAGGTCTTGCCACTTCTACAAAGCCTGGAGACATGACTCTGACACAGCGAGGCACTGTGAACCATCGTTGAGGGAGCCCAGTGCCCAGGAACGGAACTTGCACTGCAGGGAACACGTGCATAGGAGGCTGCTTCTGTAAGGCCCAGCTGCTGGGAGACAGGTGAGGTAGGGAAGGACACATCTACTGAAAACTATGTCAGGAGTGAAAACTGTATTGGACCAGCATGGCATAAGGTGACCAGTGGGCTTACAGAAGCCTGCCATGATAGGTTGCAGGGGTCCAACACTTAGCAGAAAAACTCCTTTAATCTCTGGGATCTACTAACTAGATCATTAAAGTTAGTCTGAATCTGCATCCTGATTCAGGGTACAGACTGGGTATACTGAATCCTTGTCCACATCTCCCAGCTGACTCTGGCAGATTGTAGGCATGCTGTGATCAGTGTAAGCAGTGTGTCCCACAGTTCACCCATCTTGTTCACACAGAGTCTTGATAAGGGCCAAGATAGTGGAGCATTGGCCATGGGTCACCTCTGAGCTGCCAAGGGGCAGGAATGGAGAAGGTCCTGAGCATCCTCATGTACCATCTGAATTCATTCAGTCACCTGGTGAGACCAAAGTTTCCAAGAGCAAGGAAGGGGTAGTAATAGTTGATGTAGTTCAGGTGGGTAGCTGCGTCAGCATGCGTAGGCTGCAAAGAAACAAAAAATAGGTTTACAACCTGGTAGTGGGGGAACCTACAGGTATTTCTCAGTAAGCAAAGTAGAACATCTTTATCGATGTGAAATGTGATATGATGTGTGTTTTAGATGTGAAACATCTTTAGACGGTTTCTGTCGCATACCACATTATTTTATTTACTGTATAAAGTTATTTATACAGTAGATAAATTTATATAGCAGTTTGATTATCCACTGCATTGCAGTATACTGTATGCTGTACTGAGCTCAGTAAAAGTAGAAACTGCACAAGAATGCTTTCCATATGCTTATAACAAGACAAAAAACATGCAAAAAATACAGTATTAAAAGTGTAAATCTCATCAGTGCTGAGGCTAAAAAGGCATAGCCTGATTTCAATAGAAGAGAACACGTGCACAAGATGACATGGGATGACTCTGCACTGTGCCACACCAAACAGTATATTACCATGGCAATTTAACCAATTCAACTTTAATTCCTAGATTGTTTTAATAGTAACCATGACCTGGGGCAGCACAGACTTGATTTACAGGTTTACTGTAGATTGGGTGTTTTGACTTTTTTTTAAAATGTCTTTTGCAAAGAACAACAATGTATTTGATCTGAAGCAGTGTTGGCTTTTGCTAAGATCTTAGGAAAATTTATTAACATTCTTAAGAATAGAAGTCTTGGTATGCTGATAGGAATGACTGGAAAGGACATAAGCAATAAGGATTACTTCAGGCGAAGTTCTGTGTCCCCTGTTACAGTACAATTAATGCTGTAAGTTTAGGTTGTTTGTTTAGTTTCAGGTTTCATTGGAGTTCATTCATGACATAAGACTTTATGGAATGTCATGTTGGTCACATGGCATCTTTGTTCCTGAGACATAGTTTTGTTTGATTTAATAAAAAAAAATAGTATTAATCCATGCTGATTGCACTTAAATTGTACGATTACGATGGACATCAGGTATGACTTAGCTCTGTGCAATGCTATTCGGATTACAGCATGAAATGCTTTAGAGTTTTTCAACAGGGCACATTTTCTGTAAATCTTCCTGTTACTGTACTGTATATAATGTTTTTTTTTGTTCCTACAAGTGAATACATCTGGTTGGTACTGTATATCTTTTAGTTATGTTTTCACTCAGGTGAAAAAACAGTAATGTATTAATATCCTACAATCAGTGCAACCCATCTTACCTGCAGGAGGAATTTGACACCAAAGGGTGTCTTTTGAAATGTGTTGCAATGCTTATGTAAGTTCAGGGTAAGATTAGTTCCCATCGGTATTATATAACCAATTGATGCAGGCAAGTACTACAGGTAGATACAACAGCAACCTGTAATTGACCCAATCCCACTGGCACTTTGCAGACTGACAGTAGGGACACTCAATGAATCATACATGGGATGTGACACAGTCTAAAAAGGAAACTGTGTTTTTTGTACCTTAAGGACACATCCTGTACACTGGACACAAAAACACATATGAACATACATTAAGAATGTTCAAAAATCAGAGGATGCTGTGAGACCTATAGAGTTAATTTTCTTTTAATTAACTAAGTGATTGAAGGATCTCATATAGATATTTTTTTAAAAAGCTATGCTATCAAATTAAATAAAGCAGCTGTGTAGCTTGGTCCACAAACCCAAACTTGACCAAGCAAGACACCAACCCGGTCAACCCCCACGGCTACCTGAATTAAATTCTTAAAGAATTATCTCTTAACGTAGAGTATGGGTCTATGGAGTATTTGTATGATATCTAGCACAAATGATGAAATACAGATCTGATGAGCAAGTACTGTATTTTTTAATTATCATAGTCCATGACATACAATAATTCCCCTGTCTTGGCAGCTCATTGATCTATAATCCTGGGCTGTGATTCATGCTCAGAAAGAATCCCAACATGTAGCATGCTTGAGCTTTTTAAATTACTGTGAAAATATTATTATTTCCATGTCAGTTAAGGTCTTCCCTTCTCATCTTAGGAGAACAAGGATTTTATTTAGCTGTGAAAATGTCAGCTGCGAGACTCGTGTATTTTTAGTTTATTTGCTGGGAGAACAGAAAACAAGGAGTGTTGCTGTTGTTAATGTTATGTTTTTTTTCCCTGCAAGTTAATATAGAGAATGATAATTACCACATGGTTCTAACACACAGCCAACCCTATAGTTTCTTCGAATGACAGTTTATTAAGTTAAACAGGTAAAGAAAAATATCATGAACATCAAAATCCTCGATAATATTTTAATACAGAATTAGAATTAACTCTAATAAATAAAAAATAAGGTCACTTATTTTTGCCATTCAGCCTATTACGTTTGCTTAGTTCCTACAGTACTAGCTGAATGACCAGATGTTCTCATCCAGCTATTCCACAAAAGAAGAGCTTTAGCTTTGGCAATATGTCTGGGAAGCTTGTCCCAGCTTCCTACAGCCATTTGTGTAAAAATTACTCATATCAGTGCACTTGGAAATGATCCATTCAGATATTCTCCATTTTTAAAATGCGTATTGTTCCATCAGGCTTTCATTTTCATATCTGTCCCCTTTGATGGGGATATTTCAATGATTGCAGGTGCAGAGGCCCTCTGATCTTAACAATGAAATATTCTCATGCCTTTTTGCTCTGAGAAATAATTACAATATAATTATCATTTAAATTATTTTTATATTACTCTTTAACAAAAGTCAGTTAAACTATACTTTAGAGCTTATTTACAATATTTACAATAGAGTCCATAATTAAACCAGCTCATACTTCATTTAAAATGTATTTTCCTATCAATAGAGTATTTTAAGATCTGCATCAGATTCAGATCACAACCAGATTTTAGTTGCAATTATAGCCAGCAGGTATAAGCAACCAAATGAAAATGTCCATTTTAGTGCTTTCATGCATAAACCTATCTAATTAAACACATTGGAATTTCTGTTCAGTTCTACCAATTTTGTAGAATGATTCTATATTAGTATATAATTATTAATAATGCTAATTAATTTCACAATCTAGTGGGGTCTTCATAATCAAACGGCAGATTTCCCTTACTAGATTAAACACCAATTAATACTTTTGTAGTATTTAGTGTATTACATCTATGTTTGAGCACTGCTGAAGGATATAAAATACAGTATTAACAGAGCTATTTCCTTATTATTTTAGAAAACTCTGGCTACAATGGATTGTGGCAAGGAATACTAGACCTTGTCTACTGCACGTACAGCAGCAGTCGATTGTCGCTTTTTACTACTGTAATTTGGTTTTTTTCTCCACTTCATGATGACCACTTTCTCTCCCACAGGCGGGTGTCCATTTGCTCAAGCATTTATTTAGAATAGATTACAGCAGAGACCTATTTCCTTGACAATTCCATTCCAAAACTTGTAATAGAAAGAGTAAAATATTTCAAATACACAACATATCATCCCTGCAGCCTTCTATAGACACAGTGTGTGACTGATGGAAGGAATCAGTGGTTGAAATGTCTGGCAGGAAAAGTAAAAGAAGAGGTGAGAATGATTGGAGGTTAATGTGAAGGAACAAGGAGACAAAATCCAAAGGGAAATGTGGAAGCTAGGTCTGTGAATTGAAGGGACTAAAAAGGAAACAGGTTATCAAGCACTAGGAGAATGTGTAAAACCAGTCTAATGATAATACTGACCTCTGGTGTCTTTCTTGCACAGGAATCATTGAGCACCTGTGAAAAAACACACATACAGAGATCAGAGTAATCATAAGGAATCAATTAGGGCATTATGTTGGACAATTGGCCTGTACATGTCTTTGATTTTCACTGCTTTGACATGTTCCCAGGCTGCCAGTATTCTTCATGCTTTCCCTATATAAATGTCAGGACAGTTTGTACAAGCACAAAGTCCTCTGGGTGATCCTGCAGTGGCTAGTTGGATCATGTACAGTATATATTGTCTGTTGTATTTGCAAGGTACATCTGTTGCAGCACCAGGTGTCTGGAATAGAAAATGTCTGTCGGTGGTTAAAGATACTTTGGATGAGAATGGTGCATACATCAGATAGTCTGCATTGCAAATAGAAAACATCCTTTTCAAAGGGTCAGCCTATAAAATAAAGATTTTTTTTTTACCCTAGGAATGAATTGTGTTTTACTGTTTGAAGTTCCATGAAAGGGTTGCACTAACCACCTGCCACTTGAGACCATCAAAAACTCCCCTAAAGATGTTTCGAAACAATTTCACCTGAGATATACTGTAATTAAGTCACTGAGTGGATTCTAGGTTAATTTCTATAATACGTGTGTATATGTAGGTGCATTGGTCCTGTATAAATTAATATATTATAAGAGAGATGGTGTTTAATGGGGAGAGGTGTTCAGAGTTTGCATAAAAGTAAGCAGTTTAATTTTGGAGTTTGTTGCAGGACATGCTAGACTGGTTTTACATAACCATTACAATGTCTTAGCTTCCATTACCATTTTGTTCCCTGGAAACAAGATAGCCAGCCTTGCACAAAGAGAATTCCAGACGTTCTGAACACAGAACACAGAATTGCTATCAAAAGATTGCAAGGGATATGCATTCTGTGGCAAAAGAATCTGTATACATACAGTACAAAAAAAATCCTATTTTAATAAATGAAAAATTAACTTCCTGCTGATAATCATTTTATTGAAGACTTTCCATAATTTTCAATTCAGCTGCCTTTGAAGATTCACAAACCTGATTCATGTCTTCTCTTTCCTTGCTAGCTTCATGCAACCAGTTGCAGAGGGTCTGCCGTCATATATAAATGATAATAGACATACATTCCAGCTGTGTGTCATACCTTCATTGTGGATAATCGTATATCTCTGTAAACCCTCATTCCTCGTGATGATGATCTCACAGCTCTGAAAGACAGGATATCCCACCTTACTTCCATATTAGATGTCACCCTAAATGCTTTTAATTTTATTAATTTTTACTACCAGATCAGGGAGTCACCATGGGTGCCAAGACAGGACAAAACAATGTTGTCACCTTTACAGGCTGGGTAGAAGAATGTTTCTAGTCCTTTTGTGATGCTTGCTTTGTTTTTCTGGCTGTAATTAATCAATTCATTGATGAATGTGAAGGTATTGCCACCTGCTGTAGCAATCAACTACCAGAATTTCCATATCTCCACTTCCTTCTATCTCTTAAGTTCACAGTAGATGTACCTTCGTCCACTCTTGGAGTTAGAGTTGGACATTCCTTTGAGTCCAAGAATGTATTTGGTTGCTCTTCTCTGAACTGGATCCAATAACTTAAACTGTTTACAGTATTACAAATGAGCTTTTACTAATACATTGTTTACTTTTAACATAACCCCTTGATTAAAGTCCTGACCTTTTAATGATATATTCTAATATTGTTTGCCTTGTGTTTTACATGTAAATACACCACATTGCCTGGATAGTGAAAGTGACATGTCTACAAAGATACTTAAACTCCTCCCTGTACTTGTCTCCAGTTGCCATGGAAACCAAATAACAGGAGACCCAGATCACCTGGATGCAATTATCATCTTGCCTGCTCGGGTGTTTTGGGGAAATATTTAAGGGCTGTTCAGACTCTGCTCAGGGCTCCATCATAGAGTTCTGTTTCTGAGTCCCTAAGAGCTTTGTACTCCCTAGTCTCTAGCTTTGTTTTGTCTTCTGTGCTTTGTTTTGGATTCCTGACCTTAGTACATGCTCTTGACCCTGATACCTTGATCTCCCCTTGGCTGTGTTTATGTCTCCCTGTGTATATCTGGATCGCCCAATTTCTGAACCAGTGCAATGACTACATGCTCGCCTGACCATCCCACTTGATTTTACCCCCAAGTGCTTTTACTTGTCTCCACCTCAGTGGTGTGGCTGACTGGCTGTGCAACTTCGAGTGCCTGCCTGTTACACCACCATCCCACCCCTGGCTTTGAACCTCTGCCTGTTGTCACGCCCTCTGCAGCCAGAGTTTCCAGTCTGCTGTCCTTCCTGTGCCTCTCTTTCCCTTGGGCTATATATTTCCGGGTCTTACACTCTGTCCTGGCTCAGCATTGACGTTCGGATGTCCTGAGACCCGCCTAATACCAGGGCGCCCCACGTCCGCTCCCTGAGGGCATTGGTTTCTATACGGCATTCCTGAACTCTTTGCACTAATGAGCCCGGGCCTTTTTCCTGTCTCACCGCTACACATATGGGTCTTTTTCCGTTCTCCTGCTCCCCAAGGTTAGTCCCTTTGGAGGTCCGTGACACCTGTGTGCAGCATCTGTCTGGTCTCCATTATTCTTGCAGCTGCCTAAGGGCACCCTGGACTACACAGTCATGGGCAGAGCTCCCAGACGGAGCCCAGGAACAGGGAAGGCTCTGCTGGGAAGCAGGAAGTTGCCGCTTGAGAGAAAGGAAAACAAAGGTGAAGCGGTGCTCAGGAATGGAGCTGGGTAGCAGTAAGGAAGAGACAGCAGGATAGATGTCTGGGGTTCCAGGTGGAATTGAACTGCTTGGAGTTAGAGCTGACTCGGCAGCTGTACTGGGGCAGTCCACGATGAGTGCCGGTGCTCCTGGGCAAATGATGTTTCTAGTCGGATGGGACTGCATGGAGGAAAGGCCAAGTTAGCTAATTATATGGGGAGTTCAAGTTAAGCACTGGGTTCCCGGAAGAGTAACACTGCACAAAGGGAATGCTGCTTCAGTAGCAGAGAGAGGGAAGTCCTAGACAAGCCTTTGGAATTCAGGCAATTGATACTACTGGGGAAAAAAAGCTGAGCAGCGACGAGGATGAGATAGTCAAAGAGGAGTCTAAGGTTCCAGGTGCGGATGGCCTGCATGGACTGAAGACTGATTCAGTAGCTGTTCAGAGGGAGTTCACTGTGAGTGCCAGAATATGTGGCAGGACAGGACTACACAGAAAGATGAATGCTTAGTAACAAAACTGAGACTGTCCAAAGTAAGTTCTAGAAATCCAGGTAATTAAAGCTGCTCAGGAGCTGGGTAGGTAGCAAGAATGAAACAGGTGAGATGGTTAGAAGTCTGGGGTTCCAGGTGGATTTGGACTGCAAAGAGTGAAGGCCGCTTTGCTGGCTAAGTGAGGACAGTCTGGGAATTGGGATGAATGATGATGATGCTCAGGAAAAGACCTGGGTAGTGGCAAGAGTAAGACAGCAGGGGAGAGGGCAGAGGTCTCAGGCGAAAATGGATTGCTTGGAGAAAAAACACCGAAGAGTGAGTTTGAGAGAAAAAGCCGGAGGGTGGGGTGGAAGGGTGTGTTGGCAGTACTACCAGTGAACAGTAATGATGAAGCACTGCAACAGAGGTGCTTCTGAACTATGTATGGAAAAGGGGTAATGGAATCACTGTTATCCTCATTAGTGATGATAGAGAACAGGCTGAAAGAAGGTCCATGGAAAACTGATCCCTTGTGAGACCTCTCAGTTTCTCAGGGCAGCCACGGGCTGCAGGACAGTGGTTGTAATATACCATAATATGTGCTGTTCTTCAAAATGATTTGCTACTTGTATATTTGCAGTAAGGCCCTCTATTGAAAATCAGACAATTTTGATAAAAATACAGCTACATAGACAGCTATGGTTCTT
Organism: Lepisosteus oculatus; assembly: GCF_040954835.1. Classification (NCBI taxonomy): domain Eukaryota; kingdom Metazoa; phylum Chordata; class Actinopteri; order Semionotiformes; family Lepisosteidae; genus Lepisosteus; species Lepisosteus oculatus. Next base: position 31,788,815 of record NC_090701.1, read on the forward strand.
TGTACCACAAAAGTATGTACAGTATGTGTCTGGAGGACAGGGATCCCCGTATAGTTAAATCCTATGCTGTGATTATGGAGGCTAAGAAAGACTTTTCAGATGTCAGAGAAAAATGATTTGTGACTGAATTGCATCACATAGGCAATTTTTTTGCTTGACTGAAACTTATTGCTGGGGAATTAGAACACAACTTTGGACAGAAAAACAATGTCATATTTCATGTCAGAGTTCTCAGACCTCCCAGGGTGCTAGGAAAAAGTGATGGGAAGTGAAAATTAAATTGATGGAGACTCGAGAAGAATCCTGAAGGTTTGTGAACTATTATATATCTAGTGTGCTGCCAACTAAAATTATAACAAGCACTGCTGAAATTGCCTACACAGTAGAAAGTGAACAAGTAAAAGTTTTAACAGTGAAGAGCTTGATAAGAACTTAAAATAAAGCTGATTGTGAAACATACCATAATTTATTGGGATCTCTAAATTAATGTTAACACACAATTCAACTCTTCCCCAGCAATGTAGTCATCTGATGAAGTGCTTTTTAAGCGGCCTGTTAAAAGTCTCCAGACATTCAAATTAATGTAAATTACTTCACAAAAAAGCAATCAAAAGTTTGAACTTTGCATTTAAAAAACTAGATTGTTTTACTCTTAACATACAGTATATGTATATTAAGAATTCAATTATTAAGAGACAGCCAGCAGCTCATGCAAATTGAGAAATGTAATTATTCAGAACTTTAATAAAGGCAGCAAATTAGGAAAGTTTTGTATGGAAGTAATTTATTCCCGCATTGCAGTCAGTCTCAAAGACTCAGAGACTTGTATAGCAGAGTATGAATCCTACCCTTTTAGATTACTTTGGTCTGGAATTAACTTCATAGCCATCAAGACATTCTGAATAGTTGTTCCATGCCAAGTTATATAAGATAAGAACACATCTGTGAATATTCTTAATACAATAATGGCAATATTCCATATACTTAATGTGGAATTTCCACTTGTTGTTCTGTTTATTAGGAATACCACCTCATTAAAATTCTAATATTTTGTAGCTTTGTGATTTGTTCTTGACTTGCACACTCCTTGTGGTAAGCAGCATAGTTTTGATCGTCATGAAAGGCAACTTATTTTCAACAGTTGAGCAGTGTATAAACGGACCAAAATGAAACATCTTGGACTATAGAGTAGTTATGTCACGATAGCATTCTTTCAGGACCCTATGCAGACAACACAATTCAGGGAGGAGTAAGGAGAACACGGGGGAAAAAGCATGCAAAGGGCTGAAAGGAAAACAGGGGGCATGTTCATGGTGCGCTGGTGTTCGGGGGAGGTGTGGCTGAGGCAAATCCATGAGTGTAGCAAAAGTCCAAGACCAGGTAATCTATCCTGACAGACAGAGTTAAAAGCCGGAGCGGGATACAGCGGAAGTACGGGGGAATAAAAGGGGATAACGGGACCAGACACCCCCTAATCCCAGACTCAGAAGGTCAGGACGTTGTGATGAAGCCTGTGCCGTCGAGTCGCTCCTGGACTCGCGGATAGGCGGGCTTCTGGGCATCCATATTCCAAAGCTGAGCCAACACCAGGACCCCGCAGATGGCACTCTGGAAGCCCGGGACTCCATCTGGTTTTATTTTTCCTTGTTTTTTTGTTTAGGGCTTTGGAGCCACCCTGGAAAGGATGGGGGTACTGTCACGATCATAAACCCCTCCTTTTAAGGACACTCCAGCCCTTCCTTGTTCTGTACTCATCCCCTGCACCTGCCTCCGGTTCCTGCCCCTTGTCCTATAAAGGCCAGGCGTTTCTGCCAATCTGGGCTCAGTCTGTGTTTGTCATGCCTGGTCCCGGTACCAAAGAAAGGGTGTCCCTCTGTCCTCAACGACTACAGACCAGTTGCACTCACTTCTCACGTCATGAAGACACTGGAGAGGCTGGTCTTATCCCACCTGAGACCCCTGGTCAGCTCATCACTGGACACCCTACAGTTTGCCTACCAGCCCAGTGTTGGTGTGGAGGATGCGATCATCTACATGCTGCAAAGGGTCTACTCACACCTGGACAGGGCTGGTAACACTGTAAGGATCATGTTTTTCGACTTCTCCAGTGCCTTCAATACCATCCAGCCCTTACTTCTAAGGAGGAAGCTGGAGGAGATGCAAGTCGATGCCTCCACGACCTCATGGATCACTGACTACCTGACAGGCAGACCACAGTCTGTGAGACTTCAGAATTGTGTGTCTGAACAGGTAGTGAGTAACACAGGGGCACCTCGGGGGACAGTTCTTTCTCCATTCCTCTTCACCCTCTATACTTCGGACTTTAAGTACAACTCAAAGTCATGCCACCTGCAGAAGTTCTCAGATGACCCTGCAATTGTGGGATGTATCAAGGGTGAGCAGGAGGAGGAGTACAGAGGACTGGTCAGCAGCTTTGTGGAGTGGTGTGGGTTGAACCACTTGGAACTGAACGTAACAAAGACAAAGGAACTGGTGGTAGATTTCAAGAGGAAAAAGGCCAAACCTACTCCTGTCTACATCCATGGGAGTGGCGTGGAGATGGTGGACTCGTACAAGTACCTGGGAGTGCACATCGACGATAGACTGGAATGGTCTAAGAACATCGAGGCCATTTATAAGAAGGGACAGAGCCGACTTTACTTCTTGAGGAGGCTCAGGTCCTTCAATGTGTGTAGTAAGATGCTACATATGTTCTATCAGTCGGTGGTAGCGAGTGCCATTTTCTATGCAGTGGTATGCTGGGGCTCTGGGATTAGAGCAGTGGATTCTAAAAGGCTGAACAAGCTCATCAGGAGAGCAAGCTCTGTCATTGAGTCTGACCTGGACCCCTTGGAGGTAGTGGCTGAGAGGAGAATTATGTCCAAACTAGAGGCCATCATGGACAACTTCTCCCATCCCCTCTATGACAGGCTTGCAGGAATGAAGAGCACGTTCAGCAATAGACTGATTCATCCACGGTGCGACAGGGAGCGCTACAGGAGGTCATTCTTGCCTTCTGCCATAAGACTGTACAACGCATCCACCTTACGTCTTGGCAGAGGCAACATCGACAGTGAGCTGTTTCTGGACTAAACGCATCTACACATCTACTGCTACATCTGTTCTCTTTCTTTTTCTTTTCTTTTTCCCGTTTACAACCATTTTTTGTGCAATATATGCCAGGGACTTGTGCAATACATTTATATCTATATTTACATCCATATCTATATTTACATCTATATTTATATTCATATGTGTGATACGATTTTTCTGTGTACTGTTCTGTTCTAGTTTGTTCTTTGTGTGTCCAGACTGTGAGTAACTCTTGTATTGTATTGTATGTATTGTACTATTATTATATAATTCGTTACACTGTGGCTGTGTTGTGTGTGTTTAGCTGCTGTTGCACTGCAATTTCCCTTACGGGATCAATAAAGTATCTATCTATGCAGTAGACTGGTGTATCATCCAGGGAGCATCCTGTCTTGTGCCCATTGCTTATTGGGATAGGCTTTGGCTCCCCAATGACCATCTGTTCAATAAAGTGATAAGAAAATGGATGGATGGAATTTAAAAAATATTAAAGTCAATTGTCAAAGTTCTGATTGTCATAGATCTGTTTTGTATACTGTCAGAACAATACATATACCTGGTTTTGAAACAAGTGATCAAAGCTGTATTTTAAGTGTATTGCACAACATTAAATTTACTTTTGAAATACTGCTGTGACTAAAAATTATGTGCCATTAAGTATATGTACTTGCATTCTGTTTGCCTTTTTCCATTTATTTTTATTGTTATTCCATTATGTAGAAGATAGAAATGAATTGTCCACATAAATTAATAACACTGAGAAACACAGAGTTTAAAGAAGCTAGCTATGAAAAAGAATTAGTTGTTCATGTTTTCGTAACTGCATTTAATACTCTGCATTTGTCTCTGTTGTCTTCTCACAGACATTTGCTCAGTCATCCACTCCATCTAAATCTTTTTGAAGTTCCTTTGCAGCTTCTGCAGCATTTGCTAATCCACTGATTTGGTATAATCCGTCAACCTGACTAGTATACCAATTATTAGAATTAAATTTACCATCTTTTTTATCTATTAAAGGTATCTTTACACATTATATATGGCACATTTATTTCAAATTCTAAGACATGAGAAAAATATTATTCTCTTTTGCATTCCACATTTATTTATTTTGATGAAGAAATCATAAATAAAACTAGAAGTGAATAGTATTAGGTATCCACTGACCTACCTGAAATGAGCTGACTGACTTAATCTTTTCTTTAAATTCAGTTATTAAAAAACATAGTTAACCACTTGATTCAAGAGAGACAGAAATTGGGGCAGAACCAATACTACACTGTACATCCTCAGTAGACAAAAACAATTAAACTTCATACGGCTAACACCGGAATAAGGCTCCACAGCCGAAACGTTGTGTTTCCTTTCTTCTCTTTTCAGCATGGAATAAACCTATTACTTGTTCCTTTGCAGCCTACACATACTGTACTGACACAGCTACCCACCTGAGCTACTTAATATGGTGATGTTTTAGACTCAGGGCTAGTATTACAAATGACACTGTACTTCAACTTAATACAATGTACTAAATGAACACAATAGATATTGTAAGTTAAGTATTTTAAATTACTGTAACTTGTAAGATGGTAAAGGCATTTAAATAGAAAATCATTATACTGTACAGTGTAATAAAAGCAGCAGTCACACTGTATAATAGATTTAGTTGAAGACAGTGGACTTTTCTAATACATATTTGACCTGTTAGTGGGATAAAGTGGTCAATGACACCAAATGGAAAGAGTTTTGCAAGAAAAACAACAGATAATGTAGCATGTAAGCATTCAGTTAAAGAATGTTAAAGTTAAAGATAATGTTTTTCTGTTTTATCTTGAGAAGTTATTTAGAAATAAATATTCTCATGTCCAGCTATGTACATGGCTATTCAATTTTAAAATTGTCCTGTTTGGGGCTAAGCCCTATATTAATGTAATAAAGCAAAAGAAAATGTCTCCCATTCAGGGTTCATCTCCTTTCATCACCATCACTTTCAATAAACTGCTTTTCCAGCTCGGTGTTGACAGATGAGATCAATGTACAAGCATCATGATTTGAGAGGTATTACTCAATCTCCCTGTTGTGTAAATGTGAACTTCCTAATTGCCCACAAAGATAAAGCATTGTGATGTCTGCATGGAGGTTCTATGTTCTCCCTGTGTTTGCGTGGGTTTCCTCCAGGTGCTCTGGTTGCCTCCCACAGTCCATAGACATACTGGGAGGTTAATTGGCTTCTGGGAAAACTGGTCCTAGGCATGAGTGTGCACATGTCTGTGTGTGCCCTGCAATGGACTGGTGTCTTGTACAAGGTGTATCCTGCCTTGGTTGCTAGGATAGGCTCTAGCTCCCCTGTCCCCTGCCAGTTCCCCTAAAGCATGCTGATTTACACATACTGTACACCCTAATTTACCCCAAACTCCAAACTCTGCTTGTATATTTAGTTTTGTTTTTAATTCATGCATTCAAAATTAATATGAAATATCATATTCATATGGAAATATCTCAAAACCAGTCTTGATGCACAGAGTAATAAGTGCAATGGATTTCAAAGATAATTAGTTTAAAAAATAAAGTGAATACAATATTTCGATATTAAATTTAAAAAAACGGAAAAAAAACATACATTACAAATTTCAGGTTGAAAGTGGTAACTCATGAGAGCACTACAACTCCCAGAATGCTCAAGAACTCTGAGTCATATCCTGCTCGACTTGCACTCAGGAAGTGTGAAAGTGGAGCGGAGTGAGAATTGTTTGCGATGGAGTCGAAAACATTACCAGTAAGTTTACATTAATTATAGAAATTTATGCTGTAGTATTTAGTATGTGTTGCTGCGTGTTAAATGCAATACTGTTACTAACAGTAATGCAGCAGAGAGTCGTTAGAGTAAAAGTATTCATGGTTACTTTTTATTATGAGAGGTGCATGTAATTTGGTTGTACGTGGAGTTGTTAAAACAATCTAAATTTATTGTATTCAGTATAAAATAAGTCCCTGTTGGAGTTCTGTACATTTTATATATTATCTCCCCATCACTGTTTTTGTTTTACGGCCTGTCTTTTTTCTGTGTTGGGTGATTGTTCTCAAATATAAATCATGGCATGTGAACGTGAAGGGCCTCTTAAAATCAGGTTTCTCTTCTAAGGGCGATATTTCCGATCTGCACGAATCAAGTAGAGGTCTTCAGATTTCTGTTTTGACGTGTCCATAAACCGTCGTTTTGTATGCCGCTTAATAAACACTGGAATTTTCCGTGCGGTCCTTTCGAGTATTATTCTCCACTCTTTCCGGAATGTAACCAGTGTCAGATTAATAGTGTTGCATTTAAATGTCATAAAGTATTTTAAAAATAGAATTTCAAATTAATACAGTTTGTTGCACATCTATATTTAAGTGGCTCGATACGCTCACGTAGCGGTTCAGCAGGTTAATTATCCTATTTACTTTACATATTGTAGAGAGCAGATACCTTACAATAGTTAAGTAAATTCGTTTCACTGAGTTTGAGTGTACTCGTTTGCCCAGTATTGTTTTTGGTTTTTCTTTACCACGAGTGTAGTGTTTGTTAGCTCTCTTCTTTTATTATCTTTTGTGAAAGTGATTCGTTTGCTTATTTTACCAGAATTTTGGCCAGAGCATTTATATAAGTAAAAAGAGCAGTGCTCCCAATAGAGATCCTTGAGGTATTCCACTTATTACCTAAATTTTAGCATCCAATCTTTATCTGATCTGTTTTCTGTGCAATAACCTGTTCAAAATATATGCATTGGCTTGAAGGCCAACAGGCTGCAAATTAATAATCGAAATGTAATAATTGAAAATGTAAGAATACTCTATTTTATAATCAGTGTGTATCATTTCCTCCTGTAGCATATTGAAAGACCTGCCTTTTCTTAATTCATGATCATCAACCTTTGGAAACGACTCCCACACAGGTGATTCTCTAGCAATCTTTGTATTTTGGGTTTCATAACCTTACATGAAATAGAAATAAGTGGAATAGAAAATCATAGTTTCCTTTAGAAGAAATGGTAGAATGCAATTGGGCCCTGGAGATTTATCTTACGTGTTTCTAGTATCTGTAACACTTCTCTCAATTGTTATAATGTTGTATAACAGAAAACTAGACTTGAGTTAGACTTAGATCCCACAGTTTCTCTGTATCATTCAGATCCACAATTTAAGGAAGGTATTTCAGTCCTGATGTGTGCATGGTGCATGTGTGAACTGACATGGGTTAAAGTGTGCCTGTCTTCATGGCTGGAGCTCTGCAGGGGAAGATTGTATGATTGCAGATATGTTGGTTGACTTTGGCATTAGAGATTCAAAATGCATGAGTCACAATGCAGTGCTGAAATATCATGGGTATGAACTCCATGTTTTAATAACTTTCACCTATCAGCCATCCATGAGAGTTTGTTTTTTATGCTGATAATTAGAAAAATCATCATTCATCCTCATGTCCTCATCCTCAAAAGCAGAATAAATAGACCATTCCTGGGTTTCAGGATCTAATTACCCATTTTCCTGTGCTTCAGCTTTCTGGTATTTTATTGATATATAATGTAATTCTTATGTTGTTGCTGTTTTAAGCTGGACATTTTTGCTTTTGTAATTAATTTAGAAACGTGTATATTACAGATGTTTAGGCTCTCATAATTTTACAGTCATTCTAAGAAATGGCCATAATAATGACTACTGAATTTGTTATTCAAAGCTGCAGTCTTAGATTAAGAAGACACTAGTTTATTTTTTGTAGCTTGTATTTACTTTTTCATTTCCATGCAATTTTATGATTTGTTGTCAATTATGACTGTAGGAAATGGAAGGTAAATAGTAGAGTGTCCACCTTCTAGCCTGATCTTGTCAGATCTCGGAAGTTAAGCAAAGCTGGGCCTAGGACAGGATCTGGGACATCTCTAAGGCAGGTGTCCTCAGATCCTTTCCTTGATGTACACATACCTAAAGTTTTCCAGCAATGTTCTTTACTTCAGCTCTTTACTGAACTAGGAGTTTGCTTGAATGGAACTTTTCAAAAGTTGGAGATTTTAAATTACTTATTTAAAACAGTAGCTAAAGGGCAGCCTATAGCATGTTTAGAAATGGTTAACAAGGACTTCTTATATAATATTATGATAATGTCAATTAATGGTAAAGTTTGGTAACTGAGAGCTGATCTGGAATAAAGCACAGCAGATCTGTAGGTCCCCAGGGCCAGGTTTGGGATCTCCCGCTCTAAGGAGAAATAGGTCCTGCTTTCAGTGGTGTTGGTGGACTAGTAAGTGGCACTCTCTCATCTATGTCAAAATTTCTCATCCTTTTTTTCAGCTGGTACTCCAGTACTGAAACTGGGGATACTGTGCAGTAGGAGGTGTTGGCCTTTGAAAGAGAAGTTAAGTCAAGGTCCTGACTACTTAGTTAGGAAAGATCCCACAGTAATGCTCATAAGAGAAGTGTTTACCTTGGTATCCTGGCTCTTTGCACTCTGGGCTTGCACAAGCTGCATTACTAAATGAAATTAATCTAACTGAAGAATATAGAATACTAGCTGATACTTGAGAAGGCATCACTTCTTTCCATGTTATTTAGGGCTGTAAATGTAATAAGCATCAAGAACAACAAAATAGAAGCTCAAAACTGGAGGATAAATATTTCACAGTTACTATCTAAATCTAACTGTTGATAGAGATCATAAACTAAATTGTACACTTTCATCAAATACAGTAAGCTTTTATAAATGTTTGTGAAGCTAATATGTTGCTAGATTGACCTAGTGTAGTAACCATCTGTTCTTTATAATATCTATATAATATCACCACTACGCCTGAGCAGTAGGACTTGGACAGTTTGTTCCTAGGCTGTGTTTCTTTGACTTTTCACAAGATTGGGTGTTTTGTTTTGTAGGCAGATTAGTTGTTTTACATTGTTGCCTTGGGCTTTATAGTAACCTAACATTCAGTGGGTGTGACTCAAAAAGCAGCATAAATACTGGGAAGTTGTTGAACTGATGTGTGGTACCAGATAAGCCGGTTCTCTTTACAAAAACAACCAATTCAGTCTTGTGTTACCCCATGTCTTTGGGGTCTTGTGACAAGTACAAAAATCATTCTAATGTCAAGTATTTAAAATATTATTACACAAAGAAACATTTATCAGATCTTCTCCATGTTTTGCTGCTGTACCTGTCTCATTGTGATAATTGAGTGCATGTAATAGTGATTAGTTCAAAAACAAATCGCTCTGGTTGTTACAGTTGTGTATATGAATTCCAGCATGGCAAATTGTCAGGCCCTGTCAGAATCAGTCAGAACCCCAAAAAATGGGTCATATCTGGATGATATAAATAGACTGTGCGGCTGTATTCTTTTCTCTCTTTAACAGTCATGGTTACAGAAAACTAAAGGAAGGGAGGAGACCAGAGTTGTGAGCATCAGTATCAGTGGTTTTGAAACCCCCCAAAAGTGTGTAGAGCATAATTTTGTACATTTTTGACAATCCCCCCCCCCCCCTTCTGGTTTTTACCAAACCTGCATGCCTCCCCCAGTTTCTTACTGAAAGAAATGTAACCCTTTGCATGTGGACTTATTTGCAAGTTATTTTGTGCAATATTTAATTGTCTGTTTTTATATTAATATATTTAATGTTGTCATACATGATCAACTAATTTTACCCTTGTATCTGTGCTTCAGTATAATGTACTGAAAAACAACTGAAAATTTCAAAATGAACAGTCAATATATATGTTAATTAACACTTGAGTAGTTGTAGTAATGCTGATAAAACGTACTACTGAAATATTTCAGATTCAAACCTAACGGAAACTGCAGTAAGCAATGATTTTTTGCAATCATTTACATGTCTTGACATTGAATTTGTCTTGAATCAAATGAGTTTAATTAACAGATGGTTTTCTCTCAGAGCTCAGAAAATGTAGGTTTGAAGGATGAAAGAATGCTGTTCAAGTCACTGTCCATTTCAATCTGATTGTTGTTTAGTTGAAAAGATCTGGTAGTGCCCAGCTGCGTTCAATCCTTTTGGCTTTTTTTTTTAATTCCTTCTGGTTTGCATTCAGATGTCATTCCCAATGGCCAGGTGTAATGGCGTCATTGCTAAGAGCTGTGTATTTAAAGAATTCTAGAAATTTGCTGTTTTTGAACAAATCATTTCAGTGAAACCAAAAACAAATCTCTTTTCTCCTGGTGATTTTTTGATTCAAGCCATTCTGTTCAGGGAGACAAGACTCGGCAGCTCCGAAAAGTATTCGGTTCCCATCTCAGCACTCAGAGAATGAAAGGAGGAACATGGAAACTTGCATTGAAAGTGCTACAGTAAACATTAAGCAGTCATAAATTGTCAATTTCCTCATAAATGCATAAGTAAAACATGGGCTTTTGAGGGCTGTGTGTAGAGACTGTATTTTGCTGGTTATATCAAGCTCTTATTAGGGCATACTTTTGATACCACTGTAATGTTGCCATAGCCAAAATGTAAATGTAGTGGCTCTCTGAAGGCACCAGTTCTGTAGGGTTTGGGCATTTACTGGGACAATTATTAATTGTAGCAGTAAATCACAAAATTGATTCTTTTGATGGCTTTAGAATCCAACCATGCGACATAACTCGAACAACGCACACACACAGGTACTAATACACGAGGATACATTTATTAATACATAGAATATGCATATAAACCTAACAGATCTTATCGAGAGGGTTATCAGAATACAAAAGATATATAATCAATCAGTTACAAAGAGTTACATATATCAAGAGGACATACGTTCAGTATATCATTCATTAAGACCGTTTCATAAATGAACTTGGTTATAACTTCTACATTAGATACTCAAAACAAGTACATAACTCTTAAGAATTAAATTGATATCAACTGGTTGGGATAACAATTTAATTCTCGAACTGTAATGCATTGAAGTTGAATACTCATCCAATCTCTGGGGATTCAGATCTCCTGCGGGCACAAAGAAACAGTTGCAGGCTGTTGCTGTCCAATCCGCGCTCTCTGGCTCGGTGCCAGGCTGTGCTGTGCGGCTTGCGACGGTGCGCTGCTGATGTTCACTGACGGCTAGTTAGTGTTGGCTTTAACTAGCACAGTTTGTGCACAGGAGAAAAGGTGACTGTGGGTCCCAGCAAGTCAGGAAGAGGACCGGTTCGTTCCTGATGAAGAGCTAGTTCTGAATAGTGATTCAGCTGTCCACAGTTCCGACCTGTTCACGAGGCCTCCTGCTGGTTACACTCTGGCAACCTCCACTCTAGACTCTTAGAACAAAAGAAAGTTCTGGCACTCGGACACACTGGCCATTCCGTGGTTGTCCGGGCTGAGTCTCAGGATGGTCAGGAGGCGCGCTGCGAGAATGTCCTGCCCTTGGGAGCCTTCTGCTCATGGGCCGTCCTGCCCTGGAATTCTCCTTTGAATTCCCTTTAGAATTGTCCACAGAATTCTCCAAAAATCCTACTGAATCTCTCAGGCTCTCTGTGTTGCCTGTTTTTACCTGGAGGAACTTCAGCTTGTTGATTGGCTGAAAGTTCTATGGGCATCAGAGTCCCACGTGAGTTACTCGGCCCTTCCAGTCCCTGATTGGTTGATCAAGGTGAGATATGAGTCACTTACTCCTGACACTTAGGAATGCAGTCCAGATGTCCAACTGGCACTCCCTAGACAGATAGGTGCCAATGGATGACCATTGATCATGATAGCCAGGCTTAGCTAAGTGCATCCCCCTTTGGGAGCTGTCCTAGGAAACCTTATCAAAGGAACCTTAAATCAGCCTGCATGAATAGTTTCTCTGTGGCTGCACCACAGAGATGAACATAGAAATGGGGCCTCATTTGGGAAGGCCCACAACACTTAATTCTTTCTTATTAATAAGCCTCGCCGCTACACCACTTATGTTTTGCTGATTTTTACTTTGCAGATGCCAACTGTGCATGATAGGCTAAGCTCTCATCAGAAAGTAGTGTATACACACAATACAGTTTAAGTATTATTACAACCTTTAAGTGTGACAAAATCTGTGTGCAAAAATTGCATTTCACATCTTATTGAAAGCCCTTAACAGAGAGCCTGGGAACAATGGGTAGAATTGGAGGTGTTTGTCTAGCTACAGGGGATGCTTACAGGTATTAAATGGAGCAGTTTTCCTGTGTACCTGAATCTTCTACTTTATCAAATATAGATGTTTTAAACAAACACATAAACCAGAAAGGTACAGAGCGATAAAAGACTAGGGGAAAAAAATAGCAAGAGGAAACTACAGTAAGATAAGAAGGAAACAGAGTGAGACAGAAAAAGATAGACCTTTGCCCATCTTTTCCTCTAAGCTTGTGCTATGGTAGACGTCCTTGGCGTTATCAGTCTTTGTCCTGATGAGCCAGAGACCAGATTCTGGCTAAGTAATTTGAATGAGTCTGGCCTTGTTACAGAGAACTTCGAGTCCTATTTATTTAAGGAAATTCTCATAACATTTGTAGAAGGTTAAATATGTTCTTTTTAAGTTGATGATTTTTTAAAATACGGGGATATGCCCCAATTAACCAGTTTAATTCTTCTACAGTGCTTTTCAATCGGCATATTCTCAAAGTACTGTCCATAAATTCTGCATAAATTAATGGAGAGTGTACAGAAGCAAAAATAATCCAACAATGTAGAAATTATTAAAGTAAAAGAAAGATTAATGTTAAGATTTGAAGGCCAATAAGAACAAGTAATTTTTTTATCTAAACAGGAAGTGTATTCCATAGATGGGGAGCTATAACTGAAAATCTTGGTACCCTAACATGTGATGAGAAGTCCTTGGACCAGTTTGGAGCCTTTATCAGGCAAACGAAGTGAGCGAACTGGAACTTGGGGATAGGTACTCCTGAAGATACATGGGAGACTGTGTACCAACTGGTAGGGCACCAGGAGAATTAAAATCAGTCCAGTAAGTGGCTGGTAGCCAGTGTAGGTTTTCAGCACAGGAGAAATATGTTCAGATTTTTTTTAGACTTGGCACTTAAGTGCCATGGTTCTGGACATACTGTAGTTCCTGGAAATAATTTTTTGGATGATCCATCTAGGACTCTCACCACACATCAGTGGAGAGTAGTCAGAGTAATGATGCCAACTGATAGATGGGGATTATTAGGAGGCCAAGGCTGGTCTCCTAGTAATCAAGGTTGGTTCACTTAACAGAGCTGAATCAAATGAATCCTCTAACAATAAATCGAGCTGCTCAGCTCTACTCGGAATGTGTAGACATAGTTGCCCAGTAAGGGACCTACCCTTGAACTTTCACTCGCTGACTGATTCAGGGCTCTTGGAAAAGTGAGGAGCAGTTTTATCAAATTTCTGTAGTCTTGTTGGTTTTTCTTGAAACGAATCTAGAAGCAAGGAACTTTCCCCCATGAAGGAAATGGAAAAGACTACAACATGTATATCGTCAGTTAGTGTTTATATAAGCATGACCAGAAGACTGGGTGGAGGAGAAGTTATCTTTAGCATCTACTGTATTCTTTTTTAACATTTGGATGAACAGTTCTGACAGGTGTTAACAAAAGAGATGTTTTATCTCATGCCCCCCCCCCCCCCCCCCCCCCCCGTTTGAGAATTTCTGCTGTAAAGCGTTTGTCATCAGGATGTCCGTAGTCCTGAACTACTGTGCTGTTTTGTATCTATCCTGCAAGAGGAAAGCTGTTTTTCTCAAGTTATGGCTTGAAAGACTTGTACCTGACAGGGATCAAAGATGACAAAAGGTTCACTTTCTGGGGTACATTTCTTTAGTTATATATAGTAGAACTTGTGAAGTATCCCAAAAGGAAAAGAGAGATGTATAGGGTGTTATCAAGGTTTGGTGCTGTAACAACAGTACTTTATCTCTCTTGCACTCTATACATACACTTTGCAATAAATGGTGAGGCAATTGAAATGCCCCTTTACATACTTGCTTGAAAATTCTTTAGCTTTGTGGTTTGAGAGTGATTAATTGCTGTTATACTACAATCTCTATTATTCTGTTTCCAGTCAATTACATACAGACAGGTTGATAGGAAAAATAGGCTTTTGTTTAAAATGTTATCTGGTAAGTGGCTTACTTATACGGTGTAATGGACTAGTTGGAGACTGTGGGAAGTGATTCAGAAACTGCTTATTTAAATTTACAGTAGTGTTGCTTTATGTCAAGAGAGCAGTGGATAAGTAATCATGTAAATCGTAGAGTGCTGTACTTTAAAAATTGCATGTATTACTATTGCAATAGAATATTTGAATATATCTTAGTATGTTGCATTCTAGAGTTTTTGAATATTTATTGTTTTCATCTGACAAAGTTTGTACTTGAGAAACACAAGGACTCCCAAAAGTGTGCATTAATTGTTATTAAATGTCTTTTTCACTCAAAAGTGACGTATCCTTTACTTCATGTCTCTTCCTCGGAACAGTTTTTTGATCCAGCATTATATAACAGTTTGTTCTGTTTAAAGAACTGTTAAGAAGCAGAAGAGCTAGACTTGAATATACTTTGTGTGAAGTGAGTTAGGTGTTCTGCTTTCTTCTGTATCATCCATCTCCTATGCAGAGAACACCTCAATCTCAATCTGAAACTAAATTTTTAGTCTACCTAACTTACTCCTTGGGTAAAGACACAATATTTAACATTCAAAGATAGACAACCCAAGCTTAAATTTTTGAATGTCTAACTATTTTTATACTGGAGTGAATCCTTTTTTTGTCTTTGATTTTAGTTTGTCTAGAGATGTTTTGCAGTGGTTTTGATGTGTTGGGGAAAAAGTCACTGCAATCTGTCCATGGTTCAGGAGGCTGCACTGAGAGGACCCGTTTGTGAGATTGGTAACGTGACATTACAGAGACGTTTTGGAATCTGTGATGTATTACGCAATGATGTAAAATGCACTGCAATTTATTGTGATTTATGTTTTAAACCTAATTAATGTTTTAATTTGCAAACTCTTAACATATAGTAAGAAATTAATCCAAAATAAACTAAAAAGTGTGGTAAGTTAATTTGTTCCAGCTAAATCGAGTAGTTTGTTAGAAACTAAGAGAAGAAATCACGCAGGCATGTTAAGACATTGGACGTCATTTCACAATTGAAAGCTTCCCGCATGTTTCAATTATCATACACAGTCAGCTTGATCATTTTCAATTACATTCCAGACTAAAAGATCATCAGAAGTAAGCTTTCAAGTCTGCAAGCCGAGCTGCATTTATGACGTTTCTTCGAGTTCCAGTACTCCACTACATGTTCTGTTCCAGTACTACACTCCAGTTCTGTTGTAGGTGCTTTTTAACAATTTTTCATGCCTGGTGTTATCTTGTCCTAGAAAATGATTTATTCCATATTGTTAGGGGAGTGGTTCTGCATCTGTTTTGAAACCTCTTGGAGACTGTAGCATTGAAGGGGTTAGTGAGCCTATGGGAGGTGTAATATTATTGATTTTTGATGCTGCTGCATTACTCATGAAAATTGTTTTTTAATGAGATTTGTGATTGCTGCTCTTAATGTTTGGAGGTCAGAGAGCAATGCTTATTTAGTTTTTACTTCCTCTCTAAAAATGCACTTGTAGGTTGGTACTAATTTTAGACCTACATCAAACAAATTCAGTCTCAAAGGATGAGGATCAAAGCAGGATATTTAAAAATCCATCCCTGTTACCTTTCAGTTTTGAAAATTTGAGAAGGTGGTATTGTAAAAGATGAATAGGTTCAATAAAAAAGAAATCTATAAAGATTTATAGATCTATATCTAGAAAAGGTGTTTCAAAGATGTAGAAAATGTGTTTTCATAGCTTCATTGTGTATACTGGCACTGATGTGCTAGGCCATTCTGAAATAAGAATTGTATACGCTTAGGCTGTCTGTTGTATTCGTTTTACCACATTCGTCATTAAAGATAATGAGGAAATATCTTGCACTAAAATCTTAGCATCTTACTTTTACTTGACTTTAGTCCACACTTACAGTAATTGTTAATATGCAGCTGTTGTCCTACAAGTTTATGATCCCATGGCCGAACAGCATGTCATTCTGTTTGACGTGCCATGCAGTCTGAAATGTGTAATCTTTTCAACAATGTGAATTCCTTTTTCTTTTGCACTGTTCACCAAGACCTTTGTACAATCTTGATTTAATGAGCATGAGATAATGTAATTCCACCAATAGAAAAAATCTGGATTGAGTGGATTATGCTAATTCTGTGCTGTTATACTGTCTCATATTGCTGCAGTCTGCCTCTACAGCTGGATAAGCCTTTGCGTAGCTAATCGCTGCCAGATATTTGCAGCACAGCCAGGAAACCCTGCACTACTGTTCAGCCTACAATCAGCATTCCAAATGCATCAAGTGTTGGGCATTATTAAAGGCAAATAGATCTTCTAAACCAGAGGTATAAAATAATTTGCTATGGTCAGATGGATTTCATTTAAATCTGTTTCAAGCAGGCCATATATATAATTATCAAAATACTTGGCACAGCAATCATATTTGATCTGTAGCAGTTATTGCATCTTCACTAGAATCTTTTGCTTCCAGATTTTCTGCCAGTGTAGAAAAACTGTTTAAACTATGAGCATGGTGTGTTTTTAGCTTTACCCATACTTAAATTATGATAGCTGTGATCATTGTACACTATGTAAGTCTTTATTCAGTTGAAAGTAAGAAATATGCAATGCCCACCCCATCCTATACAGACCCTCAATTTATGACTTTTTGCTACAAAGACAATTCTTTAAGGTAAATCACAAGGGAAGCAGCCAAACTTAGTGATTTTTATGGTTGCACATAGTGCTGGGCGATAATTCGATAATGATAATTTTCCGCTATATAATTTTAACAAAAGTTCGATAAATGTTCGATATATATATACATATATATATGTTTATGCTTTGCTCATGATATGCGCATGCGCACAAAATACTGCGCGTGCGTGTTGCAGACCGGGCAGCTAACGTGGTGTTGTTTACCCACACGGTGGTGGCTGACAGGATTGTAGTTAGAGTGGAGAAATGAGCGACACTGAAACAAATGTAGTGCTGCCAACGACCAGCTCGAAGGACGATGACATCGTTGACGGAAAAGGTCATTCAACTTCGGTAATTTGGAGATATTTTGGCTTTTTACGATCAGACATAAAACAGAGCACTTTAAACTTTGCAGTCTGTCTGAGCCATCTTCTATGTGTGTTTTATCACACTGCAGTATTTAATTTTTCTATTAAGATATTTATTTTGTAAATTTTACTCATGCATATTTTGACATAAAAAAGACTTGAATACTCTCTACCTCAGATTTGTTTAATGTTTCTGCTGTTTGGCAAGTGTTTGTCGTGTTCTTAAAATAAAGAGTTGTTTAATTTACTAATTAACTGTCTGGTTTCTTCAACTTTCACTCAGGAGAAAAAATCTGCCTTTAAACTTGAAATAATGATTTGACATTTATCGTGATAATTATCGATATCGACTGATATGAAAATGTTTATCGTGATAATGTTTTTGGCCATATCGCCCAGCCGTAGTTGCACACCCTCCTTTTTTATGATGTTGACATTGCTCTGGATGTTACAGGGCAGAGAAAGTTAAGAAAGCCCTTACTTCCCCCTGAATGTACTGTAAAACTTGAAGTGATAAACATTTAAGGAGGTGGATAGAAAGACACTGGTATTGCCTTGAAGCTAGATGCACTTCGCAAAAGTTAAGATGTTATTTATCTTGATAACTCCTATACTATGTTAAATGGGCCAATTATCATAAATATACAATCATGCAATTTTGTATTGTCACTTTAGCATTCTTAAGGTAATAGCGAGTAACATTTGTCACTTTTCTAAACCTGTCTTTACATATGAAGTAATGTTTATTTTGCGTTATATAGAATTTTGCATTATGACCAATTTTGAGGACCAAATCACTTTTTTAAACAGAGGGATAAGCATATATATTGTATATCAGTCTGTAGACCACAGGACTAAATGCAAATTATGTGGGCCCTGGGATTGGTGATTAGCAGTAATCTTAGCTTTAGTGTTTTTAACTTGTAAATGTAATCAGCAAAAGTCAAGGTTTAAGGGTTGTTGTATGGCAAATTAACATTGAAAATGCAGAATAGTACTTTTTAGATATTCGCAATACAAAAATGGCAGAGAAATAACTTTTAAAACTGTTTTTTTTAACTTTTTGTTTTGACCTGTTTTGCAAAACAAGCAATTTGGTTTTCCATTCACTTCTACCAAAAAAAATTCTCCACTTGTTTTGCAATATTTTTCTTCTCATTGCTTAATTATTAAACCCTTATCACTATTTAATAGGACCCTTATTACTAAAAAAATATCAATTTGCTACACTGTAGTTTCAGTGAGAGCGATGATACAGTAGTTCCATTACTGAGCTAGCTTCAGATTTTGGAGAAATTAAAGAAGAGGTTTGTTCTTGGATCTCGTGGGAAGGCCTTCCCCTCCTGTTTTTTTACAAAGATACTCCCTGGTCAAACTCTTATCTGTGGCAATTGAAACAGGCGTGTTATCGCATCGTGGAAGAGAACCACAGGAAGCATGTTAGTGAGATTGCTACAGTAACAGTAACCAAGGTGTGATGTGTGTGGGCTGTGCAGGTTCAAGCAAGATGCAGATAGAATCCTGGCTGATGGCTCTGACTGCAACTTCCACACAGGCCAAATGGATTTTGCAGGCCTGTCTGTGGGACATATTTTGTACACACCTGTTCTAGACACGTGTGGCAAAAACAAATCAGTTTTAATAACACAAGTTTGAATAATTATTCGAATCAAGTATTTCTTTTCGGTATTTTAAGACTAGGACGAATAAAGACATTTCTTGCCATTAAAAGGGGGTGTAAAAATAAACAAGTTTTCTTTCTTTTTTGGGCTGTTACAGGAGACATTAAAATCCCTCTGCAATAAAATATGGTGTTTGTAACATTCAGACACGATAGTGCAGCATTTGTGGTAATTATCAAAATGCTCACAAATACCTAAGAAATTTCCAAAGGTAAGGTCTTTTCTCTAAATATAAATTAAATCCTCTCTGTTTGAATATCTGTTTGTTTAAATTGTTCATTGTAAAGTCACCATGCAAAATTAATTTGCCTAATGAATGAATTACATTTGAAATGTGAGCATACAGAGACGATGCTAGTGAACACTGGGAATTTGGGCAATTACAGATGGTGAAGATTATTAAAATAGTCCAGCTGCTCAGGTACCCAGGGTAGAGTAAGTTATCTGCAATGTTTACTTTTTGGTGTTTTTTTTTAATTGACAGAATCCATGGTGAAGCCCCACATAAGGCATCTGTTTGGATAAATCACTCACTCCTGAGGTTTCAAAATATGCGTGCTCTTTAATTTTTTTAAAGTATGCAAAGTGGCATTGGAATAAATCAAAGAATTTCTTGAGTCCTTGCAATTATTCTTATATAACGGCTATTTGTATGGTGTCTGAGTACTTGGGTATATGCATTCACAGACTGTATTACCCATTAGCCTACCTTTTGAGGCTTTCATGTAGCTAGCTATGTGTCATGCCTGCTGTTTGGTATAATTTACGATCATGAAGCACAGAGAATAAATAAATCATAATATGAAGTTAAACTGCTATCGATAGTTAATGGTGGTAATTAGGAAGGACTCTTGAGACGACATTTTGCGCTTCCAGGAGCCAGGCATGTGTTGATTGACTTTTGAGAGGAAGACTACTGACGCATCCCTTGTGCAAAATTCCAGGTGCCGGAAGACTCTGTGCCACAGCACATGCAGCTCATGTTTGGTAGCCTATTAAGTGATATACCATTGGGGTTTCTGTTTTTTAGCCACTACTTGTACGGACAGAAGCTATGAGTATATTTTTGAAGTTTGTGACGTGTGTATTGTAACTGTTTATTTGTTTTTGCACAGAGGTTTATGGTTACATCGATAGGTGTTACTGACAAATAGAGGGCGGTAATATTTAAATGTTTAAAGATAAGTCAATATCGGCCCTGAATGAGGTCATGTGATTCTTTAATTTCATGGTATAAAAATTAATTTGAAGCATCATTACGTAACTAATATCCTGTGTACCCAAGACATAAACTAACAAATATTTGTACTAGTTGTAAATTAACTATTTACATAAGGAGTGAGTTTCTAGAGTCAAATACCTACATCCTAACCTTTCCTCTACATCTGTAACACGATAATTTAACCTGGAAGGTTAGGTAGAACTGCTTTCATAAACTAAAAAATATAGTATTTACAGGTGAGTTATTTCCTAACTTTGCTTCCCACCCCTTCAATATCTCATAACTTTCAATTCATCATGGAGGAATCCAGTGGTGGAAGAGTACAATAGGCTGTAACTTGCTGTTACAGCTGTTATATCACTCCTTTCTGTTCTCTCTGAAAACTATATATATGTTCCTTGCTGTTAGTAGTTTTGAGTATTTCACATGGCGCCCTGAGCAGATGGTCATCTTCTGGAAAGTTACAACCTGATACATGGTCCAGCCGCCTGTCTCCACTGGGATCAGACTTGATGACTAGATATCATTGCAGCTGTGCGAACACCTTAATACTCTTTTTATCTAGTGTTCCCAGATGCGCTGGAGCCTGGAGTAGGGGAAATCCTATGTGAAAATTAGTGACAAGAGACCTCCTGGCATACAACAATGTTCAAACCAACATGCTGCAAGGTTATAAAATAACAAACATCAATCTCCTTTTCATATTTTCTTTAACCCAGTAAATGTTATCTAGATTAAATTTAGATATTAGAATGGTAACTGACAGGCTGCATCCAGTTATTAATCTAGATGTTTGTTTCATTTTACATTTATTACGTCTTGGGTACTTTTGAATTGTGAGTATTGGCATATTTTAACATTACTTTTTAAGAAACATTTACAGATGCTTGAGAATTTGATCGTTTTAAATCAAAGTATCTATACTATTGAAATAAAGTTACTCTGACACTAAATATACCAATATACATTATTTTTATAAGATGCTTATAGGAAAACATTCTAACTTACTACTATCTGTAATATCTGGGGAATTACTTTTAGTTTTGGACTGATAGTTTATCGGAGCGGGCAGTAAGAAAATTGGTTTATGGCTTATAATGGGAGCAAGAAAATTATATCTGCATTGCAGTGCCTTTCCCCAGAAAACCTGATTTCTTTAACTTCCTGGAAAAAAATATGGAGATGTTATCATATGTGCTGCAATACATTATACAGAATACCAAGGAAATTATTTCTGCCTGATTTATGAAACAAAAAAGAAAGCTTATGGGGATCCACATGAATTTTTTGGATGAGGTTTGTTGTAATGGCATACACATTGTTATAAAAGGTTACTAATGCTATAGAGATATTAGAGAAAATGCATGTTTTGTGCAATAAAGTGTTAACAACAAACTAACTTTAGGCCAAAATATACTGTGCTATAAGCACAGCTAACCTCAAGACTCATCTATTTAGATGGCACATTTGATAGCTTTCACACTGTCATGAGCTTCCCACCAAATATTACTGCACTCTGCTCAGTGGTATTCCTTCTTTACTGTGATCAATTGTTTTTACCTCTAAATAGACATTCTTTATTTCACTTAATGCACTAACATTGCACTTTTGTTTTCACTGATTTGTTTTTCTTGTCATTTGTATTATTTTTTTTATTTTTGTAGATTTTGATAATGTTCTTGGATAAGGGCATCTGTGAAGCAAACAGTATTGTATATTATTTATATATAATACTATGACAGTGTCAGTGAAGATTCACAGCAATGCATAAAATTGTTACAGCATGTTTATCTGCAGTACAGGAAGAATACCATTTCTAAAATGAAGCAAAAAAATCAAATACAACCATGATAGTCTATTTTGATCCATAAAACCTTAATCCTAGATGTTTCCCTGACAACAACAGTCATATTGGCACAGTTGTTATACAAATAAGTACACTGGAATTATATGTACTGTAACTAATTTTGAAGCTTATTTTAATGTTTGAGACGTTTGCCGTGTACTATTTAGTTTGATTTATTATGTAGTGTGCCTCTGACCTAATATCTGTAGTAAATCCATGTACATTTACATCTGCAGTGTGTTGTCTACATTAACAATTCATTCCATCATGTACATTTGTAGTAGTCATTTGTAGGCAGTCTCCTGTGAGTGAAGCTGGAGCTCCATTGTTTTTTCCACGGAGAATGCAGGTCTTTTACATGTCTGAAAACATGAGCTATTCAAACACAAATGTAAGAAACACTTATTTTAAACAGTTATTGTTTCTGACTCAGATGAAAGCCTGTTTCTTAACAGGAGGCTGCACAAACCATAGCCATTCAGACAAAACTCATGAGCACTTGCTGGTTTAAATGTACCATTTTGTAGGGTGGGAGTCTTTATTTTGGGGCTTTCACAATATTTTACCTTAGTCTTTTTTTCCCAAAAATTGGTCCTTGTAGGATAACACTGTACATTTTGCATAGTTCAGATTTACAAAATGGGCAGTTTTTACATTTGCCCTTAACACAAAACAATTATGAAGGGTTTCACATTAATTCATTCAAGTTTTGAAATACATAAAAAATAAGGAAGGCAATGAAAATTTAGAATATTTGGCGAAATTATCAGCAAACCTGATAATTTAATGGATCAAAAGTAGCACTTGTTCAGTGTAAAATGTTTTAGATGGCTTTATGATAGATTGTTGTCCTGTTTCAAAGACATGAGTAACATGTAGGTCATACCGTATATTAATATTCCCAAGATATGTGCCTACCACATTATATTTCTGAATTACAGAAAGTATATTTTCACAAGATCTAGCTAAACAATTAAAACAAATTATGCCTCACAGCCTGTGAAACTTACTGCTTACAGTTTACTGCAAACCATTTCAAGTCAGGTTTTCTTATAAAAGCTTTTTATTTTTTAGTCTCAAATTAGTTTTTTCCCCATGTTTCAAATGTTTCCTGCCATGTTGTAAATGGAATCCAAAACATTCGACACATTGCATCTATACCCCTCTTGGGGAAACTTTCGCCTGGAGTGTTTAATTAAATATGATGTAAAACTGGACTGCTTCAGACCTGTTTGGGACCTGTCCGTGTACAGACCAGCCTCTAGCCCAGATAGTCCTGTTGAGGTGCTACTCAACTTGGACTGATGGGGAAAGAAGCAGAAGAGACCCATTGGGGTGGAAAAATTAAGTCTATAAAGGCTATAGGCTTTGAACACAGCAGCTGTTGCACAGCTTGCAGGACCAGCTCCTGGGTAAGATTATGATACGGTAAACATGATTTTTTCGTGTATTATGAATAAGGCATTCTTGAGACTTGGCAAATCACTACCCAATGAATACGGTTAGTGTTACAGAATTAGCTTTTAAATATGAAACAATTCAAGGATTTTATCATGAAATTTACTCAGGCAGAACACTTTTGAATTTGGACATTGGAAAAGACTTGATAAAGTATGAAATATGCAGTGTACACAAAGTTAAAAAAATTCAGGGTCTTTTAATGATGTTAGTTTCTAATGACGACTTATTTTTTTTTAATTGTGGGAGGATAGGTATGAAGTGTTATCACTTGGGGGAACAAAATTATCTATGTAGAATTTCTATATTCTGTTACAAAAAATGCAACTCAAATTTTAAAACAAACTTTAGCTTGTCATCAATGCATTGTCCTATTATAAGCTATTGACATTAAATGGTAGTAATATCATTAATGCCACATTAATTGTTTTAAATATTACAGTATGGTAGCAGGTCAGAGCAATATTGAGTTTATCGCAGCTTCTGGAACATTCTAAATGAGTCAGAGAAGCACATTTATACTTGCTTGCATAATTATGTTTGACAGTGACTTTTGAGTCTCTTAAAGAACCTTCATTATAAAATCTGTGCACTGAATGTAAGAATTTGGTTTAGAATTAAAAGTTAAGAAGCGTGAGATGAGGAACATTGTGTGGAAGCCATGTGGTTTATCAGTGCAAAAAATGAAATGGTTGTATTTAAGAAATAAGATGAATCTCTGGTTTTGTTTTTCTCAATACACCCATGAAATTACAGCCAGTGCATGGCTAACACTAATGAGGTTTTATTTGAATTGAAGAGCTTATGATTTTTAGGATCAACATAAAAACAAGTTTTCCATCATTATTTTAGAGGCCTGCATAAACATTTTTAAAGGTTTCATTCCCACATTTACAGTGCTGTACTGGAATTTGTTCACCTTAGATTAATGGTTTACATGGCTGTGCAATCCCCAGACAGCAGACACTTTAGTTGCAGAATCCATGTAAACATCCTTGTCACCACTGCACTGGCAAGATAAATACTATAATAAACACCATTTTGTTTGGAACCTCATCAAATGATAACATTTGCAGCTGAAGCAGAAAACACACATGTAAGATGATTTCTGCTTGAATGTCTTGCCAGTAGAAAAGCTCTGAACCTGGGCTTCTGGTCTGGCAGAACTGCAAAGTAATGTCAAAAGATACTGCAGAATTGAGGCAGACACTGGCCAGAGACTCCCAAAGAGCCAGATGTGAATTAAGTCTCACTAAAAAAAAAAAGAATCTTGGCTATATTTAAAGTTCACACTTGTCAAAAATTTCCTTTCCATGAATGGAAAAAAACTTCATTTTTGATTTTGAAATTTCGGGGGGAATCTAATAATATTCAGCACTCAAGACTTCTAAGTGCCGCTGCCTGTCCAGTGCATTGTAAAAGTAATCAGACCCTTTCAAATATGACACTTTGAAGTAGCATTTAATTAAGCAACCTAAATTAATTTAAGTGCAAATTGGGGGCAGTAATAGTGGATTTCATTATTTCAGAACTAGGATCCTTGGTACGGTAGTGAATTTCACGCAAAGACACAACCATGAAGACTTAGGTCCTATCAAAGCAAGTGTACAATAAAGTAATTGAAAAGCAAAGATTAGATGAAGTGTACAAAAATATAAGTCTCTGAATATCACTGTGAGCACAGTCTACTCACCAGGCAGGGAGGAAACTGGCAAGAGATGCCAATAACAACCGTGAAAGAACGACAGAGTTTAGTGGCAGAGATAAAAGAGAATGTGAATCTCTCAACATTATCCCAGTCACTCAAAGTGACACCCATCTTATATCCTGCCATATCCTGGAGTTTGCAACAAAGCATGATCCTGCAAAAAAGTGACAAAAGGTTTTTTTGGTCTACATGTCAAGTATTGTATCTGGTGCTGTTCCCAACGCCAGCCAACTCATTCAGCAGTTCAGTCAAGTCTGTGAGGAATGCTAAATCTAGAAGCCACTGGTCATCCTCTAATTGGGCATATTCACCATGTTTAGACAACTTGAGAAACTTTGATTTCAGGCAACAGCTGTCTGAACCTCGCCAAAAATGTTTGTTTCTGAAATCTCCAAACAGCCTCGGAAAACACTTTTTTATTACTTCTCGATCCCTAAATGACTTGTTGTGTTTAGCCAGAACGTGGCTCACATGGAACGATGCGATGATCGCTGCTTTCCCTCTTTTATGAGGCCTCGTGAAAACTGACCGCTGCTAGTAGAGATTTTAATTTTTCCACTTTTCTTTTCCGTAACTCAGTATTAGCGGGAAAGTCCACATCATATGTTTTGTGTGCAGTTTTGAAATGTTGTTCTATATTTCCCTTTTTCACGTAGATGCTAGCATTGCAGATTTGAATGCGATCGTACAAAAAAATAATCATGCTCCCATTTCTTGTGGTAATGGTAAGTTTTCGGTTTCTTTGCTTCATCATTTTCGCTCAGACACTACAGACAGTGATCCAAAGCACAAGGTCACAGCTACAGTGGAGTGAAAAAAATAATCAGAAAGTGATTGTCTTTAAGCGGTTCAGTAAAAGTCCTGATTTGTGTTATATTTAGAGTCTATGGAAAGATTTGAAAATTGTTGTTGATAAGTGATCCTGCAGCAACATGAAAGCACTTGAGCAAATCTGCCTAGAAGAATGGATAAAAATTGCACCAAGCTAGTATGAGGAGATGGTAGAGACTTACCTGAAAAGACTTGCACCTATAATTGCAACCAAAGGTGCTTTCACCACATGTTAAGTTCATGGTTCTGAATACATATGCAATCAACTTATGTCAATTGTTTTCTCCTTTGCTGACATGAACTGTAACTTAACCCTTAGAAACCTTCAGTTTGAGCATTTAAGTTTTTAAAAATGTGAATGCATTAATTTACAATCACAGAATGGGACACTTTTTTTGGGGACACTGAATACTTTTACAAGGCACTTTAAATAGCTTTAGATTATTATTTTTTGAGTTAGTATTCTTTCAGAGAAAGTGTTTCTATAATATGAAGGGCATGAAGAGTTAAACTACATTAGGTTAGGGTTGTTGTTAAATAATTAAAATACCTGCTTCTTAAAGCTATTTCAAATGATCCTTCAAGGCACTGTTGTTTTTCTGTATTGAATGTCTGAACTCAGGTTTTACTCTATTTGTCCAAGCAGGTTCCAAAGAATTTACAAAAAATTGTATATCACTAACTGCAACATTGCTGTTTAAAGCCAAAATTAAAAGATAAAGCAGTTCTCAGTTTATCCCTGATTTTGATAAAAAGATTAATCTTTTATTAATGTTCTTCCAGATATTAGCTTAGCCACCTGTAAGTGACAGGTGTTAATAAGGCTTTTTGGTACAGAGCAGCTACATACGTTTCAATACGCTGATTTCACCTAATCCATTATTAATGTACCAGAAGCTTTCTATAGCAACAGCGGTCCATCTTTCTTGCCTTAATTGGTTTGCTTTCATGTACTGTATTGTGTAATCACCTGCTTCCCACTTGTCTCCTGCCAAAGTTAAAGTCATCACTAATCTAACCAAGGAAATGCCTTGGACTTCTAAAAAAAAAACTAGGTTACCCAGGCATAATTTTCAAGATGTTGTGGCTCAGAAAGCCTGTGCCAAGTTTTTTCACAATGTGCTTTTTAAGAGAGAGATAAAAATGGAAATATGACATATGTAGCTGTGCCTAGAGGATACCCCCTGTCGCTTGAGGAAATGTTTCCCTCTCGGAAGCTGGTGGCAGTTCTGATGATGAATGAGGTGGAACTCAAAGATCTTGTATTTAGTTCCACTGCGCTATAAATTCCTTATCACTTCATTAAAATCTGACTTATTGTTGCATTTTTCATGGGATTATCGCTTTATTTCACCTTTCCCTACCCTTTTGTAAGAAAAATGAACATTCTTTAGGCAGAAAGCAAATGGCAAACATTTAGTTTTAATGCTTTCCGTACGTTTCTGAAAATCTTGCCCTGGAAAAGATCATTAGTGGATATACAGTCAACTGTTTTTTCATATAAATATATATAAATTATAATTTATATTTATAATTTATATATAAATATAAATGTAATCTGTTACTAAGAACAGTTCTTTCACAACAAAGAATGACCATGTTTTTGATCCTTATGAAGCTGCATAAAATAATATCTCCATGAAATAATGAGAAACTGTACAGCTTGATTATGTGGCAGTTACAGTAATGCAGCGCTCAGTAGTAAAATTTACTCTTATTGCCTGATAATGTGACAGCACTTTTCTACTCCATCTAGGTGCCTAGCTGAACATTGCCTTGGTCCCGAACACACCCAGGATGGCTCTGATTGAAGGTGTAGGGGACGAGGTGACTTTGCTCTTTGGAGTGGTGTTTCTAGTGCTGGTGCTGGTGCTGGCCTGGGCCTCCACTCATACTGCTGACCGCTCTGAGCAGCTTTTCACCTCAGACCCGACAACCTCCACAGTCCCCCAGCACAGGACTGGAACCCAGAGCACACTGGGAGCAACAGCACCATCCAGCACAGACCACCAGGAAACCACTCCAGCCCCTGACAGCCAGGAGGATGAGGGAAAGATGCCCCCATCAGAAGCAGGGGGGGAGGAGGGCCCAGAGAGAGCGAGCCATGATGGTGGGGTGTTCAGAGAAGGTCTGCGACACAGAGAGACTGCAGGAAGTCACCTAATCAGTCCTAGTCCTTCCGACTTCCCTCAGCCCAGTGCTTCAAATGCCGATGCCCAGCCCTCCCAAGGTGATTCCAGTGACCAGAGGAACATGGTGCTCCGGCTTAAATTCTTAAATGATACTGAAAGAGTGGCACAAGTCAAGCCTGAGGACACCATTGGCTATATAAAAAGGTATGTCATTATATTTTCAGGATAATCCTAAAATGTTGGATACTGGGTTATAATTTAAATATAAACCCATGGAATTGATTTTTCAGTACATGAAGGTTACACATATATTCACTTCACAACAAAAATTCTGTTGAAATTGCATTTTAAGTCTTTTTTGTTTATATACCCAATTTTCTGTCTGCAGTGTTGATAAAGGAAAATAAAAAGAATGATGTTGTCTTGTAAATTGTACTTTTCAGTTTTGAATGTTTACATTAAAAGTCTTGATTTCTCTTTCTGGAGTTTTTAAATTTTTAAATACATTTATGCATTATTCATGATTGACCCTCTCTAGAGACTCTTCTTATGTTATTGACATTTTAACTGATAAATCAGCTTCTTTCACAAAACAAACCCTTCATTTTGAAGCAATGCAGAATAGGGACTTAGACTTAATAGTAATTGCATACAGTTTGCTCAAGTTATATTTGTAGTCCTGATTAAATAAGAAGAAAAACATATCAGAGATTTACAGATTGCAAATTGTATTCCTTATGGAATCCAAGTCTTCTGTAAGTCAGAAATGACAATTTCTTACCTGTTCCCTGAATACATATTGAGAATTACTATTCATGATATTGTGGCAATCCTCCCTTATATCACCTGGCTGTGACTGTAAATAGAATTGCTTTTTAATTCATTACACTACGCTGTACTCCTCAGTAACTAAAAACTAAATACAGTAAATAAAAATTACTGCGCATGCGCATAATTTTCAATGAAAAACGGTAGTAATAGACACAGGATTCCTCACATATGTGAAAGCAAAGTGACACTGAAGTGTAAAACTGCTCTGGTTGATGCTGGTGGAGATTGCATTACTCTTACTCCATGATATTCTTCCGCAAAAGGAACCTGCTGCACTACTTGTTTTTTATGCGTGTAAATTTGACAAATTCTCCATTTTGAGAAACAATTTTATTATGTGCACCACAGAAATATTTTTATGTAAAGCCAAATTTGCATTGAGTGTCATCTAACATAGGGAGAATTGTACTTGTAACAGTTTTGCCCATCACAGTGCTATTAACATTGCAATGATTTATTTAGGGTTTTTTTTAGCAGGACACATTATCCTATAAGTGAATCTTTCACTTATATGATATTTTGACCCTGTATCAGCAGGGTTATCAATACATTTATACTTTTGCAATGCACAATGAATACCTGCCTTTACCAAAGACTAGTCCCTATTATGTTAAGCTCAGAAACTCAGCTATGTTGTTTTTTTCTGTAATGATGTTGCAGTGAAACGTAAAAGTTTCTGCAGATAAAACAGATACTGACACAGTTATAATGTGAATGTCAAAGATAGTATTGATTATGCCCCATTTTAGTCTGAGTATTGTGCATTAATGTTCTTCCATGTTTTGGTGTTTGTCATTGCCTGTGCTTGGGAATGACACTAGGGGAATCTCACAGCAGCAGTAAGAAAAATCTGGAAACACTTCTCTCAAAGGCATGGTACACAATTTTTTTTTTGTAATCCTGATGTCAGACTTTCATTTAATAGACATGGTTCCATGCAGTTCTTTTGTTTATTACTGCTGTATAACAGATATGCATTTTAGCCATTCAAGCTCTAAGGAAATAACTGCATCCTTTTGTCTATACACTTTGTCTATTTTTTCCCAGAAAAAATATTCTTATGGATATCTCCTTGGTGAAGAGCTCAGTAATACTTTCTGGTGACCCGTTGTGTAATCTTTGATAATGCAGTTAATGATAAAAGGCAAAGGTTTTGAAGTTAGGGTAAAGTGATGTTTTAAATTAAGAAAAAAAGCACTATACAATCCAGTGCCTGTTAAATCTGTTACAAGACCTTATTATTTATACAAAACACAGATTTTAATAAAATATAAAATCTGATGTCTTGCATGAATATTTACAAAAACACAGGGCATCTTAGTCTTCATTCTTGCTATTAGTATTGTTGTTGTATTAGTGGAATTATTTTAAATCTTTTCTTAGATGGCAGGAAGTTTTAAATGCCCAATACAATGCCAACTTTGTATTCCATATGAAATTACAGTGGACTTCGGTAGGCTTAGATCACCTTCATGTAGATAGGTAACAGTTTCCACTATGTAAATGGTATGATGAAATGCCTGATGAAACTACTGATGGAGTAAGAGTGCTTACAAATAGTGAGTTTGAAAGAGGCTTAGTGGGGAGGTATGGTGGTACTTTATTTGAATTAGATCACATTTTAAGACAGGTCTGGTAGCCACACTGTTTTATGGATGTCAGATAGAGTAAAATAATCCTGGGATGAAAATAACAATCCCGTTCTGTGCCTTTGTCCTTGTTAGTTCTTCTTTCAATATGAGTTTGTCATGGTGAAATACCAGTTGCTTATACAGATGTTATGTTTTAGTTCGTTTTTGTCAGTAATCATCTCTGGGAAAGCCTACATGGTGGATTTTGAATTGTTTGTGAATGTTCTTTTTGGTTCCTCTTGTCACAGCAGGAGAGCACAGAGAGTAGTGTAGATGGAGTACAGCTCTACCTCTTTCTTTGACGATGTGACAGACACAACTGCTCCAAAGACTCTCAAAGCCTACTCAGTTAGAGATCATAGCCAATTAGATAAAAAGGCAACTTAGTGTGAAAAAACAATTCCCCAAAAAGCAGAATTTTGAAATAACCCCATGTCAGTAGCAGTTCAGTAACAATATCATGTCATAATTGCATTCTATATACAGGTATGTGCTGTACTGAACAGTTCAAAGTCTTCTTTTAAGGGCTGAAAAACCTAAACCAAACTAAAATGGAACTGACAAATGAAAGCGTACTCCGGCTATCTTTCTTGTTTGGTCATAAGTAGCTTAAGTTGGCTTCAACGACATTATATGTTTAGCAGATGCCCTTATCCAGTCGTCAAAGTTGGTTCTAGATTAACAATATTCTGCGTACAGAACAATCTACTGTTTTCTGTCCTAAATGACACACAAATGTTGAAGTTGGAGTCTCCTCAGCTGACCTGGTCAGTGCCTTTCAGAAGTTTGAATACCCAAATCAAATTCCCATTTGATCTTTCCAGGCTAAAAAAAAACAACCTTAGTCTGTCTATGAAACTCCATGCAAGAGGTATTTTCTTTCTTCTGTATCGCCTATAAAGGTGTTGTGACTGAAGAGAATTGAAGATATTGTATGTTAATACCCGTAGAATTGTTGGAGTAGCCTCCAGCAAAAGGACTCACCAGAGACTTACAGAATAAAGAGTACTTTATTTTCTTGGTTCAAATATAACTATTACTTATGGTAGTATACATCAGAATCTTTGTTAGAGCTTTGTGAATGACAGATAGTTTAAACCTACATGTTCTCTGCAGACAATCCATACCAATATGCTGTAGAAATGCTGTACTTGTATCTGGTAATAAGTGCCAGTTTTCTTATGTATTTTTTTTAGGTATAAATGTTTACAATTTGTAATTTGCACCCCATTGCATTAGTCTTGTCATTATATTGCAAAAATCTAGTTTCTTCTTTATTTTTGTAAACAAATTATAATGAATAATAATTTAGTTTCACATTGCTTCAGATTTGTATTATAACAGTACCACCTAGTGGTAATTACATAATGGTGTAACTGGATAAAATTGAAACACCCATTTTGCACTCCATTTTCTGAGCTATGGTCAAAAGCTGTGAGCAGGAAAGACAGTGTCACTGTGAAATATCAGATGCCCTTATACAGGGCACTTCACAATAAATGAATGAAATTTATTTGTCCATGAACACTTCATATGTGATTTTTCAATAAGCAATGTACATAAATTAAGCAAAGGTTAATTGTTATAGGTTATCCCAGTGTATACCTATTGTGTTGTTAAAGTAAGACCCAAAACAGTAACTGATATTTGTTTCTTCTCTCTCTTTTGTTATTTTTTTATTTATTGGCAGAACTTACTTTGCAGGCCAGGAGCACCAGGTGCGGTTGATATACCAGGGACAGCTTTTGCGAGATGATGCCCAGACCCTTGCTTCATTAAACCTGCCTGACAACTGTGTCCTGCACTGCCACATATCTCAGCACGCCACGCCACAGGTGCCTGCAGGGGCACGGGCAGCTGACCAGGTTCATGTGGCCCTTAACATGGGTAGTCTGATGGTACCCTTGTTCGTGCTCATGCTTTCAGTTCTGTGGTACTTCCAGATCCAGTATCGCCAGTTCTTCACCGCCCCTGCCACCGCCTCCCTTGTTGGCATCACCATCTTCTTCAGCTTTGCAGCATTTGGAGTCTATCGTCGATAGGCTGACTGACTCTGCCACCGTGTCCCTCACTTACTGTGTCCTCTCACTCCGTTCGTGAGCAATCCGTGATTTATTGAGATGAGATTGAGTGAGATGGCCATCGGTTGTCTTTCTGATTTGAGCAAGGCAGGGAAAAATGTATTTAAAGGAGCTGTAAAATGTTGGAATGGGAATCTAATCATGGATAGAACATGCCTTCCTACCTAGTAAAATCACCCTCTGAAATTATAATGAAATTGGATATATGTTGTATTTTTTCAAATTAATAACTAAATGGTTGGCTTATTTTGTCTACCTGTAGAGTTGGGGCCCATCTTTTCTCCTTTCATTTGTGCTGCAGAGGAATTCAGTCTGAATCCGGTGGGCTGCCTGTGATTGGCAGGTGTGCAAAGTTAATGAGAGGAGTAGTACAATGGTATATTGAAATGCACTGCAGGATTTTCAAGAATTCACCAACCAGCCCAGCAGTGCCTCTTATTTGCTGTTTATTTTCACTTTAGTGGAGAAGGCATTATTGATGTTATAAGTCTGGACTTGAAGCATAAGTTGTGTAAAATAGGGCTTTTAAAGCATTGGAAAACTATTAAAGCATTCTTTTATTTACTGGTGACGTCTCTTTGTGTTATTTTCTTGAAAATCCGCTTCATTGAAAGATTTTCAAATACGATTTTTATTTATTCTTTATTACTGAAGTAATGTTGCGCAGAAAAATAATTTTGGAAGTTTTGTAATTTCATTAAGTTGTGACCATGGTAATAAATTCCAAAGGTGAAAAGTAATAGTAGCCTCTAGGGTACATTCAATTGCATAATATAATAATGTGACTATCATAGGAGTGGTTTTTAATAGAATGTTCCTAGCTTTGCTTGGAGCCCACAATTGGTTAAATTCATTGAAACTTGTTTGTCCTTGAGCAAATCTGTTTATCTGATCTGTTCTGTTATGGGTGGGTGACTTAGAAGTGCTGTCTGTGTCACTTGAATTGATTCTACCTTTAAAGGATTTGCAGACTTCCTCACTGTTCAATGGTAATGTAATTGCTCTGCTTGAAATGTTTACTTTATCTGTATTAAGAGAGAAATGTAGTAATGAGATTTCTTAAATCTGTATACATTCCTCAGTTGAATAGCTGGTCTCCTTTTACACCTTGCCAACAGATAAAACATCCTTTCATCAAAATTCCATCAAAAAATATAATTCTGGAGAATTTCATCTAGAGACTACAACTGTCTCAATGCTAATTTCCCATTAGTGTGGAAATAATTGTTGGCTTCCTGTCATAAGATATTTACAGATAAGAGGAGACCAATCACTCTAGCTAGTATGATTTTTGCTACAAGCTAGTAAAGCAATAGCTAAACATATGAATCACGTATCTCTTGAATAGTGGTATTGTTTTGACAACATGGCTGGACTTGTTTCAACATGGCTGAAACATCAATATGTTTCAGACTCGCACAACCCTTTGTGTGCCTCATGGACTCCCTCTAGTTTAAGTAACTTAAGTAACTTTCTTTTGTAACTTGTAGTGTTTCACTGTTGATTCTGAAGGAGCTCTTTGGGATAATGTTGTCTGCCTTTTAGGATTTTGAATACTTGAACCAAGTCCTTTAGCAGTTTTCTTTGATCAATTGTAAACATTTATTTTAGTTTGTAAGTGTAGGACATTCCTCTGAGTATAGAGTTCCATAGTAGTAACATCTTTTCATTAGTTATCTTTTATTGTGATAACTAATATCGTGGACATTCTCATTAGTCATTCTGTGGACAGTCTCACTAGTTCATTGTACCATTCTAAGGTATCATGCTTAATTTTAATTGTTTTATTTATTGCATCCCTACAGCTAAAAAATAATGCTGACACACTTGTCTTTTTTAACATCTTCAAGCTCAGTGTTTTCCCTTTTGTATTTATAAATTTGGTTTTTGCTACCTGCATAGGTGTCCTTTGTAGCTGAAGGTGACGTGCTATCCTCAGGTTCCATAGTACATCAGTGTATTTGAGTTTTGTCCTTTGTAGATGAAGGTGACGTTCTATCCTCAGGTTCAGTACACCAGTGCATTAGAGTTTTTAGTGTTTACAAATTTATTTAGTGTATCTTAAGTAAGGCAAATGTTGGAATTAAGAGTAAGCAGGCAATAATTCTACTTTGATTCAGTGCGGTGTTGGGATAAAAATAAGTAATATACTCATCCCTTAAGTTAAGAACTGCCAGTTTTCCAATTTTTTCTACAAGGAATATATACATTTTTATACCTGTTTTTCTTAGCTATGAAGAGATTTTTACTATTACGGAGGTGTGTCCTTTGTAGACAAATGGAAGATGCCCTCCTCATAGCAACACAAGTCCTCAGCGCCTCTGCACCTACACAGTTTATTTTGACTATTTGTCTTGCCAACTCTGGTACTACAGTAAAAAGAGTAGCTATCATAAACATGTCCCAGTGTACTTTGACAGTTCAGGTTTCTGTTCAGGTAAAAACAGGTAATAATGGGTTATTTTCCAAACCCTGGGAAGTTTTAACATCTAATGTAATGGACATTGTTTTTGGTTTATGGTTTTTGAGGAAAAGATTACATTTGTAAATTGAGGCATAGGGATATTTTGCTTCATATGCATTAAGCAGTTCTTAACCCAAATAGTCTGAAATACATTTTAATTTTAAGGGAATAAAATGACAAATGTTTAAAATACTTTGCCTTTTGATATTCTAACTACCTCCTTAGCTGTCTCTACATAATATGTATATAAATGTTTCATATATTTTTTACGATACCTGTTTTTAGCGGCCTACATATTTTTTTTTCTTGACAGTAAATGGTTTGCTAAAGAGGAGGCACAAATATAAGCATTTTTTTTAATTTAACAGATTTTTTTCCCCTCTTGAAAATCCCAAACAAAAAGATGCTGTTTTTTAAAGTAGCTTTAACTTTACTTGCAAAATTATTTGTGATTAGGGTGGCACAGTGGTTAGTATTGTTGCCTCGCAATGCTGGAGCCCTGGGTTCAGTTCCTGAGATGCTATCTGTGTGGAGTTTGTAGTGGTGTGCACATGGATTTCTGCTAAGTGTTCCAGTTTCCACCTACAGTCCAAGGACGTACTGGTAGGTTAATGAGCTTCTGGGAGAATTGGCCCTGATATTTGTTGTGCGTGTGTCTGTCTCTGTGTGTTTCCTGCAGTGGACTGGCACGCTGTCCAGGTTGCGTCATGTCTTGTACCTGTTGCTTTCTGGGATAGATTCCAGCTCCCCTGCAACCTTGTATTGATTAAAGCTTTTAGAAGATGGATGGATTTGCCTTTTGTTTTCATAATTGGATAATCACATCAAAAATTACAGTTGATACATTGTTTCATGTTTCATTTATTTGCAGTTTTTTAGCTTTTCAAATACAGCATCTTATACAAATGGTAACAAATGCTCTCACAAAAGCAATGATTTTTTTATTGAAGAAAGGCACCTTCTTGAAATGAAAAAATGTATTTCAATTTTGAAAGGTTTTAATTTTCAAGAGTTAACCTTTAGAGAATATATTGAAGTTTAGTGCATACAATTCTCTTAAATACAAACTTAAACTGCTTTATGTTCACTTGATTTTGTTTCTTTGAGGACGTTCTATTACTTTTTCTCCATAGCTGTTGTGTATTTTGCAGAACTTCTATTTATAAACAATAACATTTATCTTAAAGCATTTGTTTTAGGTTTGAAACAGGTTGTTGGAAAGCTACAGATTTTGGAAAATGGAAAAAGAGTTTTGAACAGATGCTGTGGAATCATCTAATACCAAAATGTTGGTTTCCAGTAGCTATCTAGGTCTGTTGTGCTTATCCAGTACATTTCTCAGCATATTGCAAACCTTATCACCCCCTTAAGTGAGTCAGTTTCCTTTGGACATTTTTGTATGTTAAAATATCATAAAATTTGCATTGTAAATAAGAATACAGAAAAAAGTCTGACAATCATTCAAAAGAGGGATAGTCTGCAATAAACAGATGTAAACTACTGCTTTTTGTTAGGCGTATTCCAAAAATACGGAATATCACAGTCAGCAGTCGGTATTGCATAATTAACAATTGGGGATATGCATATTAAAATGCTTCAGAATATATAGTTTTGCGGAAAAAATACTATACTTGTGTCTAATGGATTTAAATATTTTTTACAGTGTAACTGTAAAAATTGTTTTTAAAAATATTCTGATAGTATTGCGGATCACACCTGTTTGCACTAATGTGTTAGACTGCTGTTAATTGATGCTCTTCTTTTACCACTGCAGGCAACTGACAAAGGTTGACAAGTTGTGGCTATCTTCTCTTGGCAAGCTGCTTGGTAATTAAGGTGTTGATCCCATAAATGGTTTATTGGTCACCAGTGCAATGATCAATATTGTGAATTTGCTGACACAATTTAAAATTGGGAATGACATTCCTTATGGAATTGTGGCTTCTAGGAATCTATCAGTAAAAACAAATGGTGCACACAGTTATTCAGAAAATATGCATTTTTTCATACAAGAAATATGTGTCAAACCAGTACAAGAGTAAATACAATATATAAATTAAACTCCCAGGGATCAGATATTCTAACTATAATATTTGTGTTATTGTAATCATAATAACTCTCACAACACATTACAACATTCCTATGAAAGACAAAATATTTGATTACGTTCTAGGATTAATTCTTGTTTTGTTTGGAATAATAACTTAATTCTCAACTGTGGTATGTGCAGTTTATGTATTCAAAGTAGTAGGTTTGGCGAGGTCCGGTTTTTATTGAGAATTTTAAGTCTCACATGGAGAGGAATAGCTGGATCTGTCTGCTGCTTTTATTTATATTCTATATAAGCAGCCTGCCTGACAAAAGGTGTCCTGTTGACAAGCCTTGAGCTAAAGACTGCCTCTCTAATTAGTCTCAGAAGCTCAGTCTGCTCTCCTGCTTTTTTGTAACCACTACTGTGAATTCAGTGGTGACAACTAAAGACCAACTGTACTGTTAAGGTGGTCAGGAGAAATTACAGTTGGGTGTCAGTTTCTCTTGTTGCAGAGCTGTTCTGTCAATTGTCAAGCTTGTTTTTATTGAATACATTTGGTCTGCAGTGTAGAAAGTCTAAAGCAGAATTCAGAACAAAACATCTCATTTTATATATGAAACATTTTCTAAGCTATGGGAAATAAATGTAATTTTGTGTAATGCACAAAATATGGGTATTACAAAATCTGTTTTTAGATGTATGCAATGAGACAATAGAGTGGAAATACAGGTGAAATGTATTTTGAGTGAGTGAAATTGTCTACTGTAAACCATTATATAACATTAAGCATTCCTTGTAAAAGAGAGAAACTTCAAAATAAGGATAAAGGATCCATCAGTATAGCAGGGATGCATTGAATTATGTTCCAATATTCTTTTGGTAATTTTTAATTTTTTACTGTAAATACAGGTAGTCTAATTTGAAGAACATAGGAAAGGTTACAAATAAAAGTAGGCCATCTGCCCCATTTAATGTATTGATTCTAGGACCTAATCCAGTCTTTTCTTGAAGGAGGTCTAGGTATCAGATTGAACCACATGGCTTGGTAGTATGTTCCATCCTCCTGTTACCCTTTAGATAAGGAATTTCTTGGTCTTGTGCTTCTTGTATCACTGTTCATTCTATAGAAATCTTCTGCTTTTTCAATTTCTTTGAAGATCCTGAGTACTTCTATAAGGTCCCCTTTTAGTCTTCTCTGTTTAAGACTAAAAAGGTTCAGTTGTATCCAGCCTCTCAGTGTTGGACATTCCCATAAACCCCAGAATATACATTGCTTCTCTTGTCTGGACTGATTACAGAGCATCAATATCCTTGGTGACCAATTGTAATGAGGCATTGTACAATTCTGACTTTTTTAGCAAACGTTTATCTTTTTATTGCTTCCCACACGTCTGGAAAATTTAAATGATGTGTTAACATAAACACCCAAGTCTTTTCTACCTATTCAAGCTAGGTGTGTCCCAATTTGTATTTACAGTTTGTTTTACAGGATAAAACAAAAAATAGTTTATCATAACTAAGTCAGCTAAATAGCTTATCCTACAGGATGTTATCATACAGGATGTAGGATGTCATGGATGGAATTTGGTTTTTATTATAGAAAATATAACAATTAAGATTTTTTGTAAAAACAAAACACTTTATTATAGGCAAGTTTCTGCTTTTGCACTTTTTCTTTGACTTTCTTGTAAGTGTCTTTTGAGGTTGCTGGATCCTATTTCATGCCCTGAAGTAATGAAGTAATGAAGTAATGAAGATGGAGACTGATTGCAATTTTTGCTTATAATAATTTGTGCTTCCCTCTTTATAGTCCAATTTATTGCATTGCCATACCAAAAGAGAAGACCTGGTGAAAACAAATATGATGATTTTCATAAGGTTCTGTTTTCAATTTCACTACCATCAACAATTATTTTTATTGATGGTTTTTGAGCAGTGTTTTCAAAAAACATTTAATGCACTCTAAATACACTACGTGTACAAATCTCTGCTACAGCTACACTTTGTAAAATGTTACAGCCTTGTCTTTGACTTACAGTACATACAGTAAGTATATATTATCTCCTATACATTCGATGTCCTGCATTGTCTAATGATTTAACAATGCTTCACTGTAGTTTATTATTATTATTATTATTATTATTATTATTATTATTATTATTATTGCTTACACTTATGTAGCACTTTTCTGGACACTCCACTCAAAGCGCTTTACAGGTAATGGGGACTCCCCTCCACCACCACCAATGTTTAATCAAAACATAAGAAAAATATCCATTCATGAAAGGGTTCTTGATACCTTCATACATATATAGCAAAATACAGTTTGCATTATTGCACTTTGTTCATTTTTTCCAAATGTTTGCATTA
Source organism: Lepisosteus oculatus (assembly GCF_040954835.1). Lineage (NCBI taxonomy): Eukaryota > Metazoa > Chordata > Actinopteri > Semionotiformes > Lepisosteidae > Lepisosteus > Lepisosteus oculatus. The sequence goes on from NC_090701.1 coordinate 31,828,309, forward strand.
CTGAAATATTTCATGTTTTATGTTAGTTTTTAAAATACTGTATTTCCATTACATTTTTATTCACTATTTTCCACTCTATGCTCAGTGTGCAGAAACTTTTGTTCCTTCTTTTGAAAGCTTAAACTGATTTTTGCAGAGGTAACAGTTGAAAAATACCTGTTCTGAAACGAACATTTCAAATGCATTTTTGTTTTCCCTTGGAGAACAATGTGTCCAGTTTCAATGCATATCAATAGTTTTTTTTTTTCCTCAGCTGGGGCTTCATTGATTGTGATGAAATTTTGATGCCAAAGCAATTGCTAGATGGGGAAATAATAGAGTTCTTGGTCAGGTGCTTGAACAGCAATTTGGTCTCAGAACCACCTTCAGAACTGGAATAGGAATAGACACTTAATCTCCACCTCAATTTTCAGAAGGGCTCTTAGGTCTATTTCTCACAGTATTTCAAAGCAAAAATATATTTTTGTTTTATATTTTAATAAATCATATTTCAAGATTCTTCTGTAAGTAGGTATTCTGCTTAGAATGCTTCTAGGTGTTTTTGTAGCTTTCGAATGAAATTCCTTGCATGAAGTTCTGATGAACTGCAATACAGATTTTTTAAATGCAAAGAAATTCCCAAAGTCCTCATTCATCATTTCATAACTAGGAATAACTGTATAATAAGCACAAAATTAAATTCAGAGAGCAAGGATGTATTCAGTCCCAAACCATAAGTTTAAATACAAAAATACTGCTGATCACGATCACCACTTTTTAAATGTTCTTCCCCTGCTGTTCTCTTGATTTTTTGGATAACATATTAAACTATAAAGTAAAACCAAGTTCTGAATAGCCTATAAAGAGGAACAAAAAGTTGACAAATAGGCAGAGACTTGTTTAAGAAATACAAGACACCCAAATAAAGTAATGCTATTACAAGCTAAGAGGTGAATGGTCAGTGAGTGGCCCATGTAGAAGACACTCAGCTAAAGTTTAGTGAGGGAGCTCTACCAATCATACAGGCCAAAGCTTCCACAACTTGAGTCTCCTTTTCGAGGACTAAAACCTAACAGGTAAGACCTTGAGATAGCGGTGAAGATATTTGAGGAAATATTTATTTCCTTCTATACCCAAAGGCACAGCTTACTCTCTTAGATACAGAGATACAGTATCTCAGATTCATAATTGATCCAAGTATCTGCTTTAGAGAAACAATTCTCCCAATGTGGCATTAGTTTTAGAAAGCAGATTGTCCTGGGTCTTTTCTTGTGCAGAAACCAGCATTAACTCCCTTAACCTTCTCAGTTTGCATTAAGGTTTGTCCATCTTTGAGGGCACTTAGAATTGGAAACATTTCTTTCTGTAGGAGATTTTTTATAACTAATAAGTTATACTTGTTAAAGATTTCCTACTTTTAATACTCCTTTTGTTGTAATTGGTATTTCCCATGCCCAAGTTTATAACTATTTTATTCTAGTGTCTTGAAGCTTTCTTTAAGCTATTTATGGCCACCACTATCGGTAGTCCCATATGGTAGCTGGTCCAATTTATAAACAGAAAAGACAGTTTAGAAAATGTGTAATTACAATAAATATGTGAAGGTCTCAAGATGAACATTTTTAATAAACATTTATGACTATGCAATAACCAAACAAGCTGAAATTATTACAGAATATAAATCAAGAATACATATAAGGATAAATGATCAAAGCTAGTTCCCAACACAGTAGGAATTAGGGCTCGGTTGCTGTAACAAAATTATCTCCTATATACACCTTTTATGATAAAAGCACACAGTGAAAGGATAAGCCACAGTTTAAATTTTGAAGATTTTACTAGTTGGGATACCTGGAAGTAAAATTTCACATTGCACCCTAAAAACACCAATCTTTTCATCAAGTGTACCTTCTTATCTCTATCAACATCTTTAAGCTACTGCTCTTTTTCTCACAGAATTCAAAGTTTCATTTACATAGCAGTATATTTTATATCTAGCATTTTATCAACCCATCTGAATTTCAAAGTTAAGCCAAAAAGCTTCAAGATCACATAGATTTTGATGTTAAGCACACTGATACTGTTCGGGCATCATAAGCTTTTTACTTCAAGATTTCTTCTTGAACTGAACTGTGGTGATAAATGTTTGAAAATTAAAATATGGAGCTATGTTTCATGGTACCTAACCACTTTAAGTTTTTGCAATGCTCCCAGTCTTAAAGAAGATTTTTTAAAGAAAGATAAACTGAAATGTGAGGCATAAGCAGTGGGTTCAAAATGTCTTTAATGAAATGTTTTAAATAATTCACTTTAATTGTCATGCTATGAGTTTTCCTTGATGCATTGCTCAATTCTGCAGGTCTCAAATATAACATCACTGCAGACACTACCATTTTGTTTTTAAATAAGGCTACATCACAGGATGTGATGCATTTAAGTGATGCAGGAGTTAAGTACCACTGTATTTGACTGAATATGACATTGTCAAAAGATATCAAGAACCTTCAGAATTGCCCAGTTTTAAACATTAAAAGACTTGGTAATGTGTATGTAATGTGACTTTTTATCACATCTATACATCTAAAAAAAGCCAGCAGCCATATCACCCTGCAACTCACAACTGGCAATCCATTGAAGCTCAGCAGGTGTGAGCCTGGTCAGTACCTGGATGGGACACCTCCTGGGGAAGTCTAAGGTTGCTGCTGGAAGAGGTGTTAATGGGGCCAGCAGTCGCCGTCTTTCCGATGAGACGTAAAATGGAGGTCCTGACTTTCTGCGGTCATAAAATTCCCAGGGCATTTCTTGTAAAGAGTAGGGGTGTCAAATTTCCCTTTGGCCCTTACCAATCATGGCCTCCTAATAATCCCCCTCTATGAATTGGCTTCATTACTCTATCCCCCCCACTGATAGATGATGTGTGGTGAGCGTTCTGGTGCACTATGGCTGCCGTTGCATCATCCAGGTGAATGCTGGTGGTGGTGGAGGGGAGTCCCCATTACCTGTAAAGTGCTTTGAGTGGAGTGTCCAGAAAAGTGCTATATAAGTGTAAGCAATTATTATAATTATTATTAAATTCTCACCAATTTAAAATTTTAGTTTAGATTAGTCAACTAATTTAAACTTATGTAATTGTCGTATACAGTTAAAAAACAAGATTAAGTTTAACACGTGAATTATTAACTGGTCAGCAAATCCCACATTAAAACTACAAAAAATACAGAAATAATAATAAACACTTCTCTGTTTTAAAAGAGTAGGACTAAAATTGTATCAAAGTTTACCAATGGTACTCCAGTGTATGATTTCTACTGGCATTTAGTCTTACTTACACTTGTATTGTTTCTACAGTTCATATGACTGTAGTATATCTATCCACTTTAGAATACCACTGTAGCAAGAAAAAAAAAGTGTTTTCTTTATAACCTCAGTTCAGGAGAGACCGTATGATTTTGCTTTGCACAGTAAAAAATGATGTTGGTCGCTGTTATTTTATCTTATTTTTAGTTTATTGTTTAGTTGACTGAAGAGCTGATTTTATGCTTGTGACTTCCTAGTGAAACACTTTGCCATCCCAATTAAGTGTGAATTTACTGGAAGCACCTAAGGCTTGCAGATTTTTATATAAATATATTCACTCTAAAGTAGCCTGTTACAGTTTTACAATTGTGTTCTGAAACTATATTGCCAAAGAAATGATAGCAATTCAGAGCTATTGTACTGGAACCCTATAATCCCTGCGGAGCTTTACAATCCAGTACAGAACAGCTCTTCAAAACATGGAACGAAAATATACCGTAGTATTGAATAGTAGAAACAAATGTATTTTATTTAGCTAAATTGTGTAATCTTATCTTCTTGCTTCCATTTATTCTGAGTATTTTTGTTTTTAACTTAGTACGTGAATATCCCATTTTAAATGTAAATTATACTGTTATGAATAGCAATAAAACATAATTTTGCAGTATATTTTAATACTTCTTAAAAGTACATACTGTACATAAATTCTTAAAGGAAGGAAAACATACCATTTGTGTAGCATTTTCTCAGTGTAAAATATAAACAGCAGAAAAGAAGAGATATCACCTACAGAACAGAAAGAAAATGCACTGCATATCAACACAGTACTTCAGAGCCTGTGATGACAAACTTATGATAAGCTTAGCCAGTTAATGGTCTCAATATAGCACTTCACTAGAGAATATAGTTCATTTAACTAAAGTTTATTTATGTGGTTCAATTTGCAAAAGAATCAAATTCAAACTCATACAGACTCCAAGAAACAAACACCAGTGTTATCTATACAAAGGGATAGATAATATGTACATAGTTTAACACATTATTTAATACCATTACTTTACTGTCCTTATCACAAGCATTTCAAAGTTTTGTGCCTATCCTGAGTATTGCGCCTACATTGTTAAGAATTTCCTTTACGATTCCTTAATACTTTTTTGGTCCTTTGGCCACCAGTTAGGTACAGAAGCCTTCAACGTGAGTCTGACACCCTCTGAGGACTGGAGGATAAGCTGTTCGTTAGCATGAGCAAGGCGGATCAGCGCCAGACCCAGGGATCCTAAGCCGGCACGGTATTTCCCCGCTGACTTCCCTGACGCAGTACAGATGTCCTTCTCGGGCTCCTGGACAGGGCCAGACAGACGCACAGGCATCAGGCGCTTGCGGATGACGCCAGTGTGGTGAGTCCTGGCTGTCAGCTCCTGACCAATGTAACAGCCTTTGGTGAAACTGACCCCATTCATGTAGACCAGGTTGGACTCCAGGGGGAGAGCCACCCCCAGAGGAAGGTCCTCCACACCCTCAGAGAGCCCTGAAAAGAAGCAGCACACACACAGGTGAGGAGAAGGCAGTAGCTCACCATGAGAAGACACCAATTTCCTACATATTAGCTGAAAACCTGCAGCAAATACCATACTCATTTTACATTAGACTACTCATTATCACAATAGTTCTGTCCTTACCAATTGTGTATCGGTATCTATGGTAGTCATCAATGTCCCCCTGCTGGCTCTGTGGTATGAGTTCCTGAGGATTCACTTGCTTGTCCACAACCAGCCTCCAGCCCATCACTGCCACACGAGGGTCTGCTTCCCACACCCGCACGCTAGTTGAACATGTGAGCTCCAAGTCGGCAGTCTTGCTGTCCTCCTCTCCTCCCTGGGGCATTACTGCCCACAGCGACAGGTCTGAACAGGGCGCAACAGTTACCTTCCGACGGATTTTATAGACCTTCAGGTGTTTTTGAAGGGAGTCTGTCACTGTGCTGTCACATTCCAAGAGTACGCTGCATTCACCCTCTTCGTTATTTGTCAAGCTTCAATTAAAAAAGGAGGTAGGGGGTGAGAAGATTTAAACCAAGTCAAAACTATGAAATAACTTTCACAAATGTAACGCAAAGATAATGAATGAAATAAGTACTGTAAAGGTTTGCATTTGCTCGTTCTACTTTGCTGCCAACGTTATCTTAGAAGACAGGACTAAACTCACTAATCTCTAGTGCACAGGCGTGTGCGCAATAACCCACACGCCCACAATTTACACGATGTTTAAGATACAATTTTGCTCGTTGCTGCAATTATACTGTTCACTGCAAAATATACTAAAGGGAAGTCAATTGGCTTTTAATGTCGAGATAATTTTCCACTTTGCTTCGATAAATAGCATGTTTCTCTCCTCCTCCAAACTGTATTACTCCCATATATAACTGCCTTTGACAGCTAAACTCAACCTTTAACGGTATGCGTTACTTACTGCAAAAATATGCACTGTCACGATACTGTCCAACAATACTGAACAACAACAACCTTAATAAAGGCCAGCGTGAGAAACGTTACTAAATTGAAAACGCAAGGTACATTATACCTGTATATAATGACATCAAACAGCGTCCTCCCTTGAACGTTCAGCATGTGTGCGTAGAGAGCTCTCTGCTCACCTTTAACCGCCAGGCGCTCGATGTCATTGGTAATAAGACCCTGTAGAAAAATTCTGGTGTCCTTTCCTTGAAGTTTCAACAAAGTCCTGTGGGTCAGGTTGTACAGGATAAACTTGCTCGATCCTGCTTTGTCATGCAATTGCCTGCAATTTCTCTTAGCATCTGTAATGATTTGGCAGGACCGGGGTCTGCCTGTCATTGCATGAGTGGAGTTCAACCTGAACACAGTTCTATACACCGCCGTCCCAACGATGCCATGAAACACACAAGAGTTATACATTATTATATTTTAAGGTGCTAAGACAACAGATAAAAATCAGCGTTTAAGAAAAACAAGTTTTCTTTTCTCCAAGGAGAATCTTCCATAACTAACTTTTCAAAACTGAAGCCATTTTAAATCCCAGAAGTCTTTGCGCGCTATGAAAAAGCCGCAGAATGAGACATGTCTCCTCGTTTGCTGTTTTTAAAGCCTTGGCTCTTTCTGCTATATTTCCATCTAGTGGTCTAAAAGTGTAAAGGCTGCGAGAATTTTGAAGTAATTATTTTGGAAACAAACTTAAACAAAGTGGACATTAAAAAAGCTATGAATTGTAATTCTCTCACTTGTCTGTTTATATAAAAATAGTTTTTATGTTTGATGACAATTTTCAATGAAACAATAACAAGAACTAATGACCCAGACAACAGTGGGCATTTTATTCACTCTGGTATATAAAAAATACCAAATCAGACATTTCTTTAAAAAATAAAATATCCTTTAAATTTACTCATGGTTAAAATGCATTATAATTTTAATTTTAAGGTGTGTGATTACTAAAATAAAACATTTCAGTTCTGCTGTTGATATGAACAATTCATGTGTATACTTGAATTACTAGTAGTAGCAGTGACTTAAACTGAGAAGAACATCCGAATAAATTATGAAAAATGGCTACATTCATTCACAGCCTCACCTTTTCAATTTTGGGGCATTATGAAGGCCCTATTTATCATTACAACTATGCTATTTTTTGTTAAATTAACCTTAATTGATGACAGATTAATACAGCAGTCATGCTTTCAGGCCAAGATATTTAGAATGAGCCACTGGGTTTGGATGCTTTCTATGACCTGTGATCTGAACATGATGGTGTGAGGGGTACTTCAATGTGGAAATAAGGGCACTGTCTCTTACGGCAGGATTCGGATGTTCAGCTGCTGCCTGTCAAGCCTCACATCACCTTTTGTCACTTCAAATACAGTCATAAAATGGTTTGCCCTTATGTGAGAGAAGTGGCAGGTTCTTTTGTATACAGATCAGATTTCTAACTGCTCTGTCCAGTACAGGGTCATGGGGGGTGCCGGAGTCTAACCCGGCAAGCAGGATACATTGAACAGGATGTCAGTCCATCATAGACACACATAGACAAACACAATCAGACCAGTGGCATTGTTTTCAGACGCCAATTAGTATGTCTTTGGACTGTCGGAGGAAACTGGAGATCCCAGAGGAAACCGACACAAACAAAGCGCGAACATACAAACTACTAGCAGATATCACCCAATGTCCATAAATGAAACCAATGCTACAAGGCAGCAATGCTAATCACTGCACCTCTGTGCTGCCTATGCTTTTCATTACAACCAAAAAAATGTGTTACAGACCATTCCAGGAGATGTCATTAATTTGTTATGTGCTGAAATTGTACTGTAATTAATTCTGATTTTTGTGATCATTTTTAATCCATCTCTTAGGCTAGTTGAATTGAGAAATGACAGTCTGGCCATGATGATGAGGCAGATGGATTCCCTTAAATCAGGCAAAGGTGGTGGAAGAACATTTCAGGAAAGAATGCTAGAAAGGAAGGTCTGATGTCTTTGTATTTAAACTCTAGAGAGATGATTTTCAAATATTGTCATTTTGTCCTCACCAAATGTCTGTTATGAGCTTCATTGTGCTTTTGATTTTCATTAATTAGGTGTGGTAATTTTTACCTTGTATTCCATTTTTGATTACTTGAGACATACAAAGAGTATTTTTTAATAATCCAGACCATAGTCTAGGGCTTAGCAACTTAGACCAGAATTGGTTCTTTCCAACTACTGGAGGAATCTATTAAACACAATGTTGTAGAGAATTTTAACAGCAATTGTAGTACAAATCTTCACACATTCTTAAAATAAGTCAGTTATTCGGGAGGTTGTATAATAAATCATAACATAGCAACTAAGGCACAAAACAGATACCCTTCCACTGTTTCAAATCTAATTAGAAAAAAAAACTGTGCCGTTTTGATTCATAGGCTAGCTGACTTAACTAGCTGACTGTAATGCATGGTATTTGCTTCATCCTTATAACACATTGAATGAGAACACTTGATGAACAGAAGAAAGCTTGGCATCTAGTTTCCTCATCAATTGACTCTTTCTATATTGCAACACTCATTGAAGGCTATTACATTCTTAAGTAATTTTCTTGTTTTTTTTTTTACATTTTTATGGTTCTGTAATTTGTGGTGTCTGTACTTTATAAATCTTTGACTAAAAAGGTTTGTGTTTTAAACGTTTCTCAATATTTCGCCAAACAAGAAATTGATTAAACGGTGAAAGAGAAGGAGTAGAAGAGGTTTAAATGAAAGGGCACAGGTTGAGAGAAATCTCCCAGACATTTCTGGTTTAAGTCTGAGCTGTGTTATTAGCTGAGTGTGATTGGAATCCCCCATATCTTGCTTGCGGTGAGTGGAAATTTTGGTTAGGTGTTTTTTAGTTTTGCACTCGCCAGTGACCTCTGTGATCAGCACCAGTGAGCTTAAGTTATCGTCCCCGCGAGCCACTTCAGTCTTCTGATTGACACTAACTTTTTCTTTTAAGGCACGGATTCAGTGTGAGAAATGGCAGCTGTGAAGTATATACTGTATGAAGTGTATTCACAGTGTATTTTCAAATACAATGTCCATGTTCCTTATAACATCTTTGCAAGTAAAAAGGTTTATGAATATGTGTGTGAATAAGAAATGTTGAAGAAAAAAAACCATAAAAATATGAAAAGAGAAAGAACAAGACATGGCATGGCTGCAGAGGAAACCGCAATATTGCTAAAGAATGGCTGAAATATGGGTGTTGTTGTGGAAGGGCAGAGCAATTTGTGACAATTGATCTGTTAGTAATTAAAGATATCCCAGAGGAACAGGTTGTCCTGAAATACACAGATGTTTCTTGAACCTTGGAATAGCAAAAGCCAGAGGCAATGTGTCAGTAAGCATTTGCATGCCTTTAAGAACATGACATGAACCACTTACTGTATTCTCCAACTTTCCAAATGATTTTCTTTTAAACTAATTTCAAGCAGCTTCATTAATATAAATCATTTTAAACAATGCAGAAAAGAAGGATCAGGGCTTTCAATTAATCTTGGAATCAAAAGCAGTTTTTAATTGTTTAATCCTGTCCATTTTTATAGTTCATGGCACCCTGTGTCCAAGCAAACATCTGCTCTAAAGCTCTACCAGTCCATTAATATAATCCTCTTCTAAAACGTTCTCTTTTTTGCCTGTGCAATTTATTTACATTGAAGGAAACAAATAAAAATATTTTTTGTGAATAATATGAAATTGCATTTATATAGCATTTTTAATATTGAAGGATTATACATATACTGTACATACTAATAGGACCTAGTGCCACTCCCCCGTGCACAGATCAAGTAGAGAAGTGAGAAACTATTTCATCAAGTGAATTCAGGTGGAAATATAGTTAATTTAAATTGTTCAAGCCAAGAGTGTGGTAGAACCACTACCTTTACAGACAGTGCTGTGGATTTTTAAGGGACTAATTAGTCAGGAACTTGGTTGCAAATCCCTTCCAAAGAACAGTACCTCATGCAATAGTGTCCCTGGTTAGTATCATGGGACACTGGTTTGGTCCTGAGAGAAGAGGAGAGCCATGTACCAATGCACCAACAGCACGCAAAGCATCAACTTAGCTTTTGTTAGAGAGCTCCCATCTTAACACTGACCAGGCCATACGTATTTACAGAGGTGATCAGGTTACAAAATTGTAACACTGCTGTCCAGAAATTAGTCAGACTTCGAATATACCATGGCTATTACATGTCCCCAAGGGGGGCTTTTAAAATCAATACTTTTGCTATTTCTGTTGGTAAAAATATTTGAGATCTAGTGTTTGTTACATATCCAGGGATTCCGATATTTACATGGCTGATGCAATTGGATTATTAACATATAAAAAATACGAATGATTCAACCATTACTGTTTTCATTTTCACCTTGATTTGTGTTTTGCTTTGAACTATGTCATGGGAGTCTACAAATGCAAAATAATGCTGTCATTTCTCTTTTGCTATATTTTATATTAAACATGCTTTTCCATGGTTAACCTTCTTAACATCCAGGAATTCTACAGAATGGTTTAAGCAGTTTAAAATTGGGACAATTAATCTTCTTTGAACATGGAAACGATGGAAAAAAGAAATGCAACACCTCCTCCTCCACACTCTGGCCCTCCGAGTCAGGTGTGATGTCTAGGAGGTGTGAGCAGAGGGCCTCTGACAGGTCGCCTTGCTCTAAGGCCAGCAGCATGGAGCCTCACTGTCCTGTCACTGATGCGGACATTGTGTCTGCTGGCAGTTTCAGCAGCAGTACAGGTGGCAGATCTGATATGATCTCTCAGGTGGAGCAGTCTGATGTGTCGGTCCTGCTCTGGTGTGGTCATCTTGGGCAGTCATCTGTCCTGCCGGTCTGCTGAAACCTTCTCTGCAGTCGGGACATAGTGGAGCGGCTTACTCCATAGTGTCTGGCAACACTGGCACCTGACATGCCTGTCTGCAGCATGCTAATGACCCTCTAACTCATAATTCGAGGCATTAGGGAATGCAAAGAAAACTGACTAAGTGTGACCTTCTTGCAGTGACCTAAGATTTGAATTGTACAAGCTGTATTGCTGGTCAGAGGGCTTAAAACAAATTGACAACTTTTTGTGAAAGTACATAAGCTATAACTATAGTATTCTCATTCCAGAAAATGTTGCGTTTCTTTTTTCCATCAGTATAGATATATTTTACATAGACAAAATAAGATGATTGTACAATAAATAATGTATTTTTCTTATTTTCACCAAATAGAATATCAGATTGATAGAAATTCACTCAGAAATATTTTTTTGAGTAAAATGTCCAACTGTATAAACGAGTACAAATGTTTAGGTAAACACATTAGCCAAATAAATTAACAATAACATGATGATTTTGAAGAATGTCAGAAATCTGTTGGAAGACACTGGCTTAATATGTATAGTGTAAGCGAGCTACAGTATATAAACACAAATGTATTACTTTTGTGTACAGACAATGTCAGAAGAGGCAAAGGTCAGAAGAGAGCTGCAAAAATAGATATTTTCTGTCCCACATTTTTGCCAATTTATTTGTAATTTATTAAGGTAAAAAGCCAGATTGACTTGTATAGTATGGTGGTTATCACTGTTGGCGCACCTCATAACCTTTGGGTCCTGAACCTTGAACCTTGAATCAAGCTCGTCCTATGTTCATGCCAGTCTTCTTTGGGTGCTCTGGTTTTTTCCAGCCTACCAAAGGCATGCTGGTTAACTCGCTTGCTATCTCTAAATTGTCTGAATGTGCTTGTGTGTCTCGTGCACCCTCTTCTCTCAGGTTAGGATCCTGCTTGCACTGGAAAGCTGCATGATGCTGCTGGTCTGGTAGATTGCTGAGCAGGAGCAGTGAATAGGGGGCAAACAGGCATCAGGTTGACAGAACAGTTCTGTGCTAGGATTGAGCAGACAGGGTGAATCAGGCAGAATAATTTTCAGTAGGAACCCCAACAACAGAGCACCTAACCATGGGCAGATCAGAGTTTACAGTAAGTTACCTGGAGCTAATGAAATAATTACCTGTTAAGTGGGGGCAGGTGGCTGGGACAGAGATCCTAAATGATTTCTCACGGCACCAGGAGCTGTTTTGACTGGTTACTGTAGAGACTCTGGATTGGCTGGGCATAACAAACTGTACAGTATATAGTGTAGATATCTGGAAAACATTGAACTGTGTATTTTCCTCATCACATACTAGGGAACAGAGCACAGGTTGTCAGATATTTAACAGTGTATTTGAACAGTGATTATCTTAAAACACTTTTTTAATACACTTTATTTAAAGGCAGATTCTGCCATGAAATTTGAGAGCAACTAAACAAAAAAAAAACATACAGACTTTAACATCTTCCTTTATACTGAGATATAAAAATAAAATAAAATTCTTATTTACACATTATTCCTAATTTTACAACAGGGCCTGCATTGTCACAATTGTGACATTGAGTACCTAAAAAAATCTAAAATATAAATTTTATATTGAACACAACAGCTATAACAAATGGCTTCATCAAACCCTATGCAAGGTTTTATGTTATTGTGTTGTTATTTCAAGTATTTCCAGAGACAACACTAAATTCAACAATGGCAGTTATATAGTAATTTTACTAGTTCTTAGATTTGCTAACTGACAGCTACCTTATTATTAACACTTTTCTTATTGTTTCCCTTTATGAATGCTATTGTAAAAGGTATTTGTATATTTACAGGCAAACCCAAATACTTACACCAAAAGATAGGCAAGACAATTAAATGCACATACTGTATAAAGGAATGTAACCTTTGAAACCTCCCTAGTTCCATCTATTTACAACATCCAAACGTCTGATGTTCAATGAATATAGCAATTCATTAGTAAGATCTTTTTATTTTGAAATTTTAGTCACAAAAATAAAAATACTTAGATGCTGAAGTCTACAAATGAAATACAAAGAAACAAAGTCCCTTTATTTTAAATTCAAAACCAACCACACTTTTTTTTTCTTTTTATTCATCCTTTTTACTAATTCTAACAAGTTTAACTTCAAGCTACATATTTTTCCTGAAGAAAAAATAAGAAATGGCTTTAACTTTTTTTAACATCCATTAAAGTTCGAAGGTCTGGAAGGAGATTATTGCCTTAATGTTCTTCCTGTAGGTAGCGTTAGGATTTTTAGGTTTTGTGTGGCAGATCTGCTTTGCTTCAAGAGAGATAATTTAGCCACTAGAATGGAGGAGTTTGTCACTGTACAGGTTGGTTGAACTGTCTCACATTAAAGTAAGCAGTTTCTGGGACAGACGCCACAAATTAATGGAAAACAGATTCCTCTAATCCATTCAAAATACCATAGTCTACTGCGGCTTTTTTTCTTTTATGAACAGAGCAACTCTGCAACTCCCATTTTCATGTAACCACAGAACTAGACAATCAGATACTCTATTGGTTTAAACAGAATGTATTGATCATACTAGGAATGTGACAATAAATTAACAGATAAAATTAATGGCTTGTCTGATGTGAAAAGTCCTTCCCAATTCATGAATTGATCTTAATTTTGTTAGTAGCCTGGGAGCTACAATTGCTGTGCTTAAACTGATTACATGCAGTAAATATGAGTTGTTTGGGGCCTCATTCTAGTGTTGGCAGGATCAGTGTGGCAAAAGGAGATGTGCATAAAGATATTTTCCATTTATATTCTTTTACTGTTATTTGTTGATGGGAATTTTCCAAAGATTCTGGGACTTACTTACCATATGACAGCTACAGTGCCTTGCGAAAGTATTCGGCCCCCTTGAACTTTTCAACCTTTTGCCACATTTCAGGCTTCAAACATAAAGATATAATTTTTTTATTTTATGTGAAGAATCACCAACAAGTGGGACACAATTGTGAAGTGGAACGAAATCTATTGGATTTTTGAAACTTTTTTAACTAATAAAAAAATGAAAAGTGGGGCGTGCAAAATTATTCGGCCCCTTTACTTTCAGTGCAGCAAACTCACTCCAGAAGTTCAGCGAGGATCTCTGAATGATCCAATGTTGTCCTAAATGACTGATGGTGATAAATAGAATCCACCTGTGTGTAATCAAGTCTCTGTATAAATGCACCTGCTCTGTGATAGTCTCAAGGTTCTGTTGAAAGCGCAGAGAGCATCATGAAGACCAAGGAACACACCAGGCAGGTCCGTAATACTGTTGTGGAGAAGTTTAAAGCCGGATTTGGATACAAAAAGATTTCCCAAGCTTCAAACATCCCAAGGAGCACTGTGCAAGCGATCATCTTGAAATGGAAGGAGTATCAGACCACTGCAAATCTACCAAGACCTGGCCGTCCCTCTAAACTTTCAGCTCAGACTAGGAGAAGACTGATCAGAGATGCAGCCAAGAGGCCCATGATCACTCTGGATGAACTGCAGAGAACTACAGCTGAGGTGGGAGAGTCTGTCCATAGGACAACAATCAGTCTTACACTGCACAAATCTGGCCTTTATGGAAGAGTGGCAAGAAGAAAGCCATTTCTCAAAGATATCCATAAAAAGTCTCGTCTAAAGTTTGCCACAAGCCACCTGGGAGACACCCCAAACATGTGGAAGAAGGTGCTCTGGTCAGATGAAACCAAAATCGAACTTTTTGGCCACAATGCAAAATGATATGTTTGGCGTAAAAGCAACACAGCTCATCACCCTCAACACACCATCCCCACTGTCAAACATGGTGGTGGCAGCATCATGGTTTGGGCCTGCTTTTCTTCAGCAGGGACAGGGAAGATGGTTAAAATTGAGGGGAAGATGGATGCAGCCAAATACAGGACCATTCTGGATGAAAACCTGTTGGAGTCTGCAAAAGACCTGAAACTGGGACGGAGATTTATCTTCCAACAAGACAATGATCCCAAACATACAGCAAAATCTACAAAGGAATGGTTCACAAATAAACGTATCCAGGTGTTTGAATGGCCAAGTCAAAGTCCAGACCTGAATCCAATCGAGAATCTGTGGAAAGAGCTGAAAACTGCTGTTCACAAACGCTCTCCATCCAACCTCACTGAGCTCGAGCTGTTTTGCAAGGAAGAATGGGCAAGAATTTCAGTCTCTCGATGTGCAAAACTGATAGAGACATACCCCAAGCGACTTGCAGCTGTAATCGCAGCAAAAGGTGGCTCTACAAAGTATTAACGCAAGGGGGCCGAATAATTTTGCACGCCCCACTTTTCATTTTTTTATTAGTTAAAAAAGTTTCAAAAATCCAATAGATTTCGTTCCACTTCACAATTGTGTCCCACTTGTTGGTGATTCTTCACATAAAATAAAAAATTTATATCTTTATGTTTGAAGCCTGAAATGTGGCAAAAGGTTGAAAAGTTCAAGGGGGCCGAATACTTTCGCAAGGCACTGTATATATTACAGGTTAGTAGGAGCACTATAATTGTAATTGTACTGAACTGTACAGTGGGAATAGAAGTTGTAAATATGATATTCAGCCAAGCAAACTAGTTGTGGTTATTGCAGTGCATATACAATGAGATACAACACTTTATTTAATATATGCATTCCATTTCTGTTCTCTCTAAACACTTAAACACTATTAATCTCCAGTATTTATCTTGTAGACCAGTAACTCATATGCCTGGTTTTGTGCATTTTCATGTTTGGTATGCTTTCTTATTAATCTTAAACTGACTGTACTCTTAAGCATGCTTATTATTTGATTTTCCATTAATTTATTTAGTTTCTGACACTTCAGTACTTTTTGTTTACTAGTAAAAACAAAATGTGTTGAATTAGTAACAGTAACGTACAACTGTGGGACAGAAGCCAAACAGAGGAGCTATCTAGATGAAGTAGTGAGAAGGACTCCACCTCTGAAATATATTGAAGAGAGGTTTCAAAGGTCAGGACTCCTTTTTCCTTCATACTAATACAAGATGCTGCAGAGAGAGAAGGTGGCCATGTGTTTTCTCATGTTTGTAACACATGAATCTGTAGAAGCCTGGCACAATGTGAGACAACACAAAAGAAAAGCACAATCAGCCTAACTGCAGTCTGCCAGGAGCAGCTGTGGAAGTTGAAGCACTTACTTTATTTAATAAGTTGTGCTATTTCACAGCCCATTCCCACACATACCTCCATAGTGCAAATTATGTAGTAGAAAATTACACATGGACATATCAATTACATATATCATAAAATTGCAAATGTTCACTTTGTATTTTGTAAATTGAATCTCTTCATTTAGTAGCTACAAAGCTCCAAAGATGAAAGCATTTACATTATTTTGATATGAATGATATTGTAAAATATATTTTAATGAAACAGAGCTTTTTAATGCCCAAAATATTATTCCTTATACACATACATTAATATGTTTTTACCACATATGCACTGTACATACCTTGTACATACATATTTATCCCTGTAGTTATTTATACATTTAAAGGTTTACAGTCTGTTGGGTAAATGGAATTCTATTAATGATTTTCTTACACAAAATTGAAAACCAAAAAGAAAGATGCAATTCTATTATTGTTCAAAGAAAGTTATTATTGTTCAGAAAGAAAGTATTGTTTTAATCATTAAGTTTTGTGAAGTTAAAGTATCTTAATTTCAAGGTAAAGTGATTTTAATTTCTTTTGAAGTTGAAATTTAGCACTTTCAAAATAAAAATATCCTTATTTGAATTTCTGTTTGAGAATCAAGAATTTTAACACATTGTTATTTTGGTTTTATTTACTGTATAGGCAAAGAAATTGCATCCATCACTCAAAATGTATAAATACACATTGAAGTGAAAATACAAAAGAGAAACATACTGTATTTGCTGATGTTTAAGGCACACTTTGTCAATATATTGATGCACAAGGCAAATTAATCATCCCCATTGCTCATTCTGAACACTTCTGCCTCCAAAAGCATTCCTGAAAGACTTGTATTGTGTACAATGTTCTAACCAAACTTAACATATACTGTTTTAGAATAAAATGTACTGTTTTGGGTGTATATGAAAGCAGGTAATCTATTTCAAATCTGTAGTACCCAATATTGTGCTGATTCATAAAAAAGTACAAATATTCCTTATAGAAACTACTGCCATAATCTGTATGTGACAAATACAGCCAATTGTTGAATTTTGATAAATTCCTGCGATATTTCTTAACACATGCGATAGAGTATCAGTGTTTTTAATGTAGGGACTGTTTGATCAAACAGATTGCATTTCTAAGTCTCTGTGTCCACTTGTAACAGTTTCCATTTGTGCAATTATTGAGATAAACAGCGTAATGCCAGGATAGGTACAAGGTGATCTGTCAGTGTAACACTGCCATACTGCAGATCAAAAGGTTATACTTGTTCACAGGGAGTATGTATGTCAACACTGGTGCTAACTTGGTTCTCAGAGCCTCAGTGCCTTTGCCAAATTAATAATCTGTTGTCTTAAAACTCTATAAATTACACTGAAATGTGTTGTATGTAAAAGTGAAAATACTATCAAATGAGCCTTAAGGCAAATGATTAAACAAAAAACATGAAAATGCAATGTTAGGAATTTGTCTTTGACTTACTGATTTGACTGGAGCACAATCATACTTGCAATTGTATTCCTGCTTTTCATGTATTCATTAGAATTTAAATTCAAATTAATGTCTACTAATTTCCATGATCATTTTTTACACAGCAAATTACCTGCCTTTACCACATATAAAACAGTTTGTCGTACAGTAATATGGGAGAGCCATACAAAATGTCTAAAACAAATACTTTTTAATCAGTCTAGAAATTCTGATTACAAATTGGATTGTTTTTTTCTGATTGGCATTTTAAGATATTTATTCAATTCAGTGTCACGGGGGACTCAGATCATATTCTGGCAACAACAAGCACAAGGCAGGGCACACTCTGGACAGAATACCAGTCCATTGCAGGGCACACACAAATACAAACACACAAACCACGGCAGGGACAATTTTCACAGAAACCAATTAACCTACCAGTAGGTCTTTGGCTTGAGGGAAGAAACCAGTGTACCCAGAGGAAACCCACACAAACAAAGCGGGAACATACAAACTCCACACAGATAGCAACCCAGGAACTGAACCCAGGGCCCCAGCACTGCAGGGCAGCAATAGTAATCACTGCACCACCATGCTGCCCTAACATAAGCCAGAGGCTCTGACACTAGGTTTGTTATTAGCTGCCTAGGATAATGACAGGTAAGCTAAGTTACTGATCACAAGGGAGGAATATACTAACTCTAATAAAACATCTGTGTTAGGGAGGGCTCGCTGTCTAAGCCATGCTTGCTGTATAATAATAAATAATACCTTTGAGGCTTACAGGAGATGCAGCACTGTTATTTCAGTGGGAATAAAAAATTATGGTACTTTGCACATCTTGTCTTGTAAGGTACATTTTGGCACGGATTCTTAAACAGAACATCAACCATTTTCCGTTTATACGCGTGCCAATTTTCCACTGAAAAATTGTACTGCATCTTTTGGAATTTTGAAACACATAGGTTGAAGGAAAAAAATAGAACGGATGAAGCTATAAAGACTTTATCAACATAATCCTGTGGGTCTCCATTCTCTTTGTTGCTTTATCTGGATGTCAGTTTGTTTCTCTTATATTATTTAAGCCTATTTTCTATTCAGTTCAATTAGGTTACGTAGAAAGAAAATCATATTTATTAAACTTTAACAAATTGGATACATTGTATCCAGAAAGTTTCTTACCTTCTGAGCTAAGCTATTATTCATTTCTGTTACTGCAGTGTAAATGTATAAAAGCCGTCATATTCATCTATGTGACTGAGTATGCAGTGAGTGAGTATGCACCTTAAAAATCTGATTTTAAATTAACTCTATTTCCACCATTTAAGCAGCTGTTCTTTTCAACACTTTTCAGTTTGCAACAAATGCAAAAAACACCTCTTATGTCTTTGTACCAGATCAGGCACATTCTCAAAACTCTCTTCAGCGAAGTTTTTTTACAGACCTTTCCAGGCACCCACACAAACATTTTTTTATGGCAATTAATGTCATAAAGCAGCTGTAAGCAACCCTTGAAACAGTGCTGCAAAATTAGACCATCTGAAAACAAAAAAAAATGTCATAAGCACGTTTAAATAATTTCTAAATCCATACAGAAGTCTTTCCATCTTTAATGATAGACCCTGCTTTCTCAGTGCTGGATTTGGGCCGGGCCCCTTGTTTTTCATGAGCTGTATTAACCCTGTTTTGTTCCACTACAGTCCCTCCTGAAGCAGGGCTGCTTGTCCTGGAGGGCTGAGGGTTACTCTTGCTGTTGTAGGTCTGAAAGGCCATATCCAGCTGCTCTTGTGCCACCCTTAAGTGCCTATGAAGGCTAGCCAGGTCTGAGGGTATGTTTTCATCTGGGCTAGTGCACTGCTGCTCCTGTGCCACATTTGCCAAGTTCTGCTCATGTGTGATTAGACTATTGGGCATCTTGTTTGGTTTTTCTGACTTCACTACTAAATTGTATCCTGGGGGAGAGGCAGGGATGTTCCTGGGATATGGGCAGCTGTAGGATGGGCGCTTGTCCTTGTTCCTCCTGTTGCGGATGATGTCTCGGATGGTGCCAATACCTAGATGGAACATCTCACACACGTTTAAGAACAGACAGAGGCAGCTAACCACATACATGATGAGAAGGAAGATGGTCTTTTCTGTGGGTCGGGACACAAAGCAGTCCACTTTGTAAGGACATGGATTCTTGGAACAAATATATGAAGGACTGACCCTAAAACCATACAGGAGGTACTGGCCAGCCAGAAAGCCTACCTCAAAAATTGCTCTTGCCAGAAGCTGTAACACATAGATTTTCATCAACCCTTCTTGCATTATTCTACGGCGGCCATCATGCTTCTGCTGCTCTCTGGTTGGTGGCTTGTGCTCTGGCTTGATCTCATGGACGTCCAGGGTTTCCTCATAGATCATGGGCTCCTCTTCTTCCTCCTCCAAGACTTCTTCGAGAGTATGAGTTGCTCTCCACTTGATGGCATGGGGCTTCTTCCGGAACTTCTTAAACTTCCTCCTCTCCTCTTCAGAACTGCGGGCAATTTTGTGAATGGCATAGCCTAGGTACATTATGGAAGGGGTGGAGATCATTATGATTTGGAAGACCCAGAACCTGACGTGGGAGAGAGGAGCAAAAGCATCATAACAGACGTTGTCGCAGCCAGGCTGCTTGGTGTTGCATGTGAACTTAGCTTGTTCGTCTGAGTAGATGGACTCCCCTCCTACTGCCGTGAGCACAATGCGAAAAATTATAAGCACGGTCAGCCACACTTTCCCCACGAAGGTGGAGTGGTTGTGGATTTCTTCCAGAAGACGGGTGAGAAAGCTCCAGCTCATGTTGGTCATAAGGGCTGTTCAACAAAAATCTGGAAAATAACAAATCAGAAAAGCAAGATCATAAAATTAGCAATGACTGATATTTTTTTTAAAGAAAACTAAAGGACTCAAATTATTAAAAGCAGAGTGGTGTGTGGATGGTATTTAGAAATTCTCCAAAATTCTGTGAAAATACTGACAGCTTTCATGCTACATTCATTTATCTTTGCAATAGTTGTTTTACATTCAAAAGGCTTCTACATGGAGTTTAATACTAATAGCAACTTGTGAGCACAGTTCTTTTGCAATTTATTTATTAATAAAGCACACAAAATCATAAAATGACTGATCACACTTTAAATTCAAATTCAATTGACTTTCTCACACTTTTGTAAGATCAACTGTGTAATCCATGACATACAGTGGTACTACACACATCCAGTTTAAAGACATTTTTTTTATTTAATTTTGCATTGTGCATAATTTTTCTTCAAAGGGTAGTGCTGTTCTTTTTAAATAATCTTTTCTTGCAAATACAGCAAATGAGAAACAGACACTTGCTTGGGTTTGTTGCCACAGAAGATTTCAGAGCTGCTGGTAAGATTATAGTTAAGTAAATACAGTAAATGGATAATTAGAAACATAAAGGGCAACAATACCCTTTCTTTAGTGAACACTGAATTACAATACATAACATCTGTGTGTCAGTTAAGTTAGCTAAATGTGGTAGACAGTTCTTGCATTAGACAGTGACTTACTGCTTGCAATGTTGTATTTAAAAGGCCTATCTAAAATTTTAAAAAATCATTTATAATTCATATATACTTCCATATAAATTATTGTTTACTAAGGCTTAGTGAAAATCTAAGTAGGCGGCACTGTGGTACAGCAGTTTGTGGAGTTTGTATGTCCTCCCCCTGTTCGTGTGGGTTTCCTTCAGGTGCTCCAGTTTCCTCCCACAGTTCAAAGACATACTGGTACTGTAATTAGCTCTTGAGAGAACTGGCCGATGTGTAAATGTGTCTGTGTGTGCCCTGTGATAGACTGGCATCCCATCCAGAGTGTACCCTGCTCTGTGCTTGTTGCTTGCCAGGGTAGGCTCCAGCTATTACTCTAAAAACTATTTTCGTTTTTTGGGTTAATAATATGGCTGTTGTGAGTGAGAAGGTATGAAAAAGGATTCCATTCAATCTAATGTATCATTAGATTTGTGATACATATGTATTACTATATGATATATGCTGTATATATGATGTATTGTTCTTTTCCAATTAAAAAATGAAGTGATTAATTGAACGTAAGCATAATTTAAAAGACACATTATAGTATTTACTTGGTGTGAGTCTTTGCCAAGCTGTTTTCCAATTAATAGAACAGAGAAATCTGTGTGATGTTTTAAATTAATTCTTACAGGTCCCTCTATAAGTGTTTTTCAATTACCATGAGCTGAAGATGTGATCTGACTCATGTTTTATTGTGAATTGGAGTGATTGTGGCAATTAAGAGAAAGACTACACCTATTTAAGTTAATTAGGCCTTTAAGATTACAAATTATATAGCATAGTCATATATTTTCAATTGGCAGATACTGTAGATCTTCCAAGAACTCCCAGTTACAGGGTAGTTCTTTGCATTTTCTTTACATGTAACATACCTTTTTGTTTTCTACATAGACATTTAAATATTAATTTGCCTCACTAAATGCATCCATATTGTATTTGCTTACATTTAAAAGGTTATTTTTAATTGTATTACTAATCTACATCAGCATTGTCTTTTGCTTTAGAAGAAAATAGTGCAGTGACTCTAGATCTTGTCAGCTCCCTTATAACTAACTGACATGCTAGCTTTCAAAGCACACTTTTAGATAAAATTGAAATACAATATACTGTACAGTATATGGTTAAAAGCAGTATCTTACAAATTTTAAAACAACTGTGCCATAAAACTCAACAAACAAAGGTTTGCACAAAATTTCCACATGTGCTACATGGAATAAATATTTGAAATAAAAGTGGATACTTTAAAGCTTTAGAATGTCACTGAAAGTAAAATATATATAGTAGAAATAAAAATGACAAGTGATAAGAAACAAAGCAACACATCCATAGCACAAAAGTAAAAGAAGTCATCAGAAACTGAATGAGAATCTAAACATTTTCAAATCTTTAATCCTCTGAATTTTATACAGACTCAAGCTCCCAAAATTTACAACTGAAACAACTGAACAGTTGTTTCAGCTTCTCTAAAGTGCTCCTATTTCCATTTACATTTTTAACTTATTACCTACTTTAAAAAGCTGGGAAGTTTCTAGATGGACACATTACTTAAAATAATGATGTAAAGAAGAGTGTTTCCAATTTGAATGAAAGTCTTTCAATTAAAAAAAATCTAAATAATGGCTTTGACTGAGCATTTTAGAACAATAACTACAGCACAGTGACTATACACAATCCTTAATAAGGAAAGCTGACAAATTCAAAAGATAAATACAGAGCTTACCACAGTTGTTTCCAAAGAGAAGAGATTACAAACTCAAGTGATGGAATTTAAATTTAGGAAGTTCTGCCTACTGAAATACCTTTTGGTTTCCACCTTTGCAAGTGTCTGCCAATTCTTTACATCTGAAATGTCTTGTCCAGACATGACTTTATGACTTGATTTTATGCTACAACAAAGCTGTCTTTGAAATTCCATCATCCTGCATCTGATTTGATTTTTGTGTCAACAGGTTCTTTGAATGTAATTTAAAATAAATGTCTATTATTTGTGGAAGAGGTATTCACAAATTCAATGAAAATAATAAAGCCAGTTTTTGCAAACTCAAAGAATGACACAACAAATGTCCCATTACTGTATGCAGTGAGTGGACACTAGAGGCAGTGGGGATGACTAGATCCCCAAAAAGACATGCTCACACTCTCTAGACCACATAAGACATGTATCTTGGTGGCTTTGAAGTGGTACGTTTCTTCATAAACAACCAACAGTACCCTCTACAACGTTTCAATGACTAGAGAATGACATGATTGTGCTTATCAACAAAAAGGTAGAGTGTAAACATTTACCAAAAAAACAAGTTTAGTACATTTACATAGAAAATGTTTTCAGAATAGATGTCTTAACTTTAGTTTTTGACACCTATAAAACAAGCCTCCGTGTATCACATCTGTTGTTAGTGATCATTACACTCATCCACCAAGAAGTCATATTTTGTTGTATAGTGCACTTCAGTTACAAATGAATGATAACACTGTCCTACACCATTCATAAATCATAAAAAAAACATTTATTATTTACTGGTATGTATGGCATGAATGCCACAACAGATGTACCAGTTACACATTGTGCGCATTTGTTATTTAGTAATACACCTTTCTCATATTCAGGTTATTAATAATATTTTTTTAGTTTACAGGACATGCAATTTTAATGAAACTTACTGTTATGGAAACACAGTGTGACTACAATAATAGTTTATATACTGTATATGCTGTATACCACACAAAAAAGGCGAAATAATCTAGTCTTTATATGTGACATTTTAAACTAAGGGACACCAATAAATCATTGTTTCTGTTGTTCTTCTTTAGGTGAGTTAAAAAAAATCTCCTAGAATTATTTAAAACAAGTACAATAATTATATTTCTAATAGTTCTTTAAAAAGTAAGTCTCTCAGACTCTGGTGCAGATCAAGTCAATCCAACCAAAATGACCATTATAATTGGGAGTTCAGTTCGGGATAACATGTTTCCACTAGCTAGAAGGAACAAGGCTTCTTTTAATAAACATTTAAATGAGAAAACTGAATACATTTCCTACAACACCCAAATTGGCACTTCTTTTTAACTTTTCTTATGTTCTTATATCCTTAATGGACAGTTTTGGTTTTAAAAGGCCTTAGTACTGTATGTGTCAGTACAATATTATTGGTAGAATTTGATATGAACCACATGAAAACAGCAAGGTAGCAGATCTTAATTAAAAGAATACATAGTGAAATGGGTAGTTCTTCACATTCCTTTTCCTGCCTGATAGTACTTTGAGGTGATACACGCTTCGTGTATTTGGGTTCTAATATTACAGCTCAAGGCAAATTAATTAAATTAGAATTGCATGCAGTTTAAGCTCTTTCATTGTTGCACAAACCAGAATATAATGCTTCTTTGTGTATCACATCTTTAAGATGAGGGCTTGTTCTGGTGGTTCTTCTTTGCATTCTTTATACTGTAGGTCAGCAACTGTTTGTATAATGATAACCAAAAACGTTGTACAATATTCTTTTGTAGATGTTACAGGGACATGAGTGGTGGTGTGGTTTGCTGCCAGACTGATGTCTGGCAGGTGTCACGCCCTCTGCAGCCAGAGGGCGCTCCTTCTCTGACCTGTCCCTAGTTTCCGGTCTGCTGTCCTTCCTGTCCCTCTCTTTCCCTTGGGCTATATATTTCCGGGTCTTGCACTCTGTCCTGGCTCAGCATTGAGGTTCGGATGTCCTGAGACCCGCCTAGCACCAGGGCGCCCCACGTCCGCTCCCTGAGGGCATAGGTTTCTATACGGCATTCCTGAACTCTTTGCACTAATGGGCTCGGGCCTTTTTCCCGTCTCGCCGCTACGCATATGGGTCTTTTTCTGCTCTCCTGCTCCCCACGGTTTGTCCCTTTGGACGTCCGTGACAGAATGCTGAGCCACCTACTGACCCCGCGAGCGGCGTTTTTTTTGTCTTGCCGCAGTTTTTTTTTTCTTCTCTGGGCTGTTTTTTTTTTCAGTTCCTCTATTCTAATCACTGGATATCACTCCGATCTTCCGTGCCTGTGAGCAGGTCCTGCACCTGGCTTTCCTCGGGTAGATCACTCCGATATCAGTGATTGAATGTTGAGCTGGCTTGCCTATTCTTATTACTGGATATCACTCCGAGCTTCTGTGTCTGGAGCGGGTTCTCGTGCCTGGCTCTTCCTGGTCTGGCTCTCTCCGATATCAGTGATAGAATGGTAAGCTTTCTGCCGTTCCTCCATGCCTTTCGCTGGATATCACTCCGGGCATCTGTGTCTGTGAGCGGGCTTCGGTCTGGCTTTCCTCAGGTTGTCCACTCCGATATCAGCGTTAGTATGCGAACGTGCCCATTTGCCGTTCCTCCATTCTTTTCGCTGGATATCACTCCGGGCATCTGTGTCTGTGAGCGGACTTCGGTCTGGCTTTCCTCAGGTTGTCCACTCGGATATCAGCGTTAGAATGTGAACGTGCCATTTGCCCAGTCTGCGGTATTTTTCCTCGGGGTTTTTGTGTTCTTTTTCTTGTTTTTTGCCTTTTGTTTTGATTTTTTTCTTCCTGGTTTCCCCTCCTTTTTGGTCCCCCCTGCTCTCTGTGTCTCGGAACCTTGGTTCCTACCTGTTTTTGGTTCCTATTTTTTTTTGTGGTTCGTCTCCCTGGTCTTTCCCAGGTTTTTGTCTGTTGTGTTTGTGCTTGTGTACTTTTTTGTTTTAAGTCTCCGGAGCTCTTCTCTACCCCCCCTTCCTCCACCCAATAAAGGTTTATACCCCGGAGGAAGGGGTAGCTCTCAGCCGTGGATTCCCGGAGGTTTCCTTTCAGTTAAATGAGGTTTTTCCTCCCCCCAGTGCTGTGCAGCTTATTTATTTGTATGGGCGTCGGGAGCCGCCCATGAAGGGGGGGGGTACTGTCACGCCCTCTGCAGCCAGAGGGCACTCCTTCTCTGACCTGTCCCTAGTTTCCGGTCTGCTGTCCTTCCTGTCCCTCTCTTTCCCTTGGGCTATATATTTCCGGGTCTTGCACTCTGTCCTGGCTCAGCATTTAGGTTCGGATGTCCTGAGACCCGCCTAGCACCAGGGCGCCCCACGTCCGCTCCCTGAGGGCATAGGTTTCTATACGGCATTCCTGAACTCTTTGCACTAATGAGCCCGGGCCTTTTTCCCGTCTCGCCGCTACGCATATGGGTCTTTTTCTGCTCTCCTGCTCCCCACGGTTTGTCCCTTTGGACGTCCGTGACAGCAGGTCCAGGTTCTTGGATTTGATTAAACTGTTCTATCAGTATAGCAGTAATGTTTTCCCAGTGTTGGAGTGGTTTTGGAGTTTTAATTTCTTTGCATTGGCCAAAGATTTGCCTAGGCCTTATTGGCTATTCTAAACCCAGGACTTTTCACTTGCACCCACTATTTTATATATTAAAATTATACGTTCATAACACATTCATAGCCTTACATATGTAATGTAGAATGTAAGACAAGTAAATTTTTTTGAGTTAGGAATGATTAAAACCATGTTATAAAGTTTTAAATGGCACATATTCAACATAACTAAAACATTTATAGTCTTTAAATGTTTAAAATGATAATGACAGCATAATAACAATTTTAAATGGAAACATAAAGTAATGCCTGATTTTTGGCCATCCAGTCTGTATAATATTTACAGTATTCTTCCTTTTTCCAAAAAAATTCTGTGAGATTATTTTCTTGATATATGTTAGAATGGCCTACTTTTTTACAACATTACTGCAAAAGAGTTAAAAAAGGATCCTTTATAAAAAAAATAGCAAGATTTGCCCTGTTTCAGAAAAGTAATCCATACTTTGTATTTACTGTTACTCCGTTGGCATGAAGACTACATGTGTTTATTGAATGCAGGAATGTGCTGGAGTTTTTCCAGGCATCAATACCAATAGAGAAAGACACTCTTCATTAGTTCCATACAAATCTCAGTCTAGACAAGTAGGGAATTGAAGGAATGCAAAGCAGGACAAAACAAGTAAAAAAAATGGGTCTAGTCTATCCACCCATTGACAAAACATGTTCTAAGCTGATAGCATTAAGCCATTTCTAATGCAGAATAAATAACATTTTCATTAAAGACCAGAACGTTGATAATTTGTAGAATTTTGACACGTGAAACAAAGATATTACATGTGATGAATACTATTTGTCAATTGTTATTCATAGACTAGGTACAATCCTCCATTAAGCAAATCCTCTAACAAGTACTGAGAAATAAAACATTAGATTAACCTTCAGTGTTGCAGTAAATAGAAGGCACTATAAATAAGATGACGGAGTAACCTTTTTGTTTTAGACAAATTTTCACGTGATTTAAAGGGTATGCTGGACAACATAATGGATCATTCCTTTATCAAAGAGAGGGATTCAATTTCTATTGTTTTATTGTATATATACTAATTTCACATTAATCACAGAGATTAATTGTTTTTTCATAACTTTCTTGGTAAATTTGTAAGAAATTACATATGTACAGAGAAAGTTCTCCTTCACCTCATATTCTCTTACCTAACAATACTGCACTCAGGATTTATAGGTAATGACCACTGAGGGCAAGATTCAAATAGCTGTGGTTTTCAAACCTAGGTCTTCAGTACCATCTTAGAAAGTTATTGTAAAAGGTGCATTATCATGCATTTAATTGAAAGATATCTTGCACTCATAAATAAATATTTGTTTTTGTAAATAAAACATATTCTCTGTAATACGTTTTTTGTTCACACGACTTCAAAGACAACTTCAATTTAATAGCTAAAATAGTTAAATAATCATGTAAATAAGTAAATATTATTAACAACAATCAATTGTATTGTAATAGTATTTAATAAACAAATAGGCAAATAGAAATGGCACTGAGAAAACTTCTGAAGCCACAGTAAGCACAGTTCATTACCTCACATCTTCATTCTGTTACCTTCAGGCAATTTCAATAAAGATGAGCATAAATCAATCTGAAAGGTGAAAAGTAGGTGTGCATCACAATACTAATCCAAATAGTAGCTGCTAACTGATGCAGGATTTTTTTATTTTCTTTTTAAACACTCCTATTTGTTGTCATCACCTCTATATCAACTACACTCTTAGTTATTAACCTTGTTAAACATATGCATTCTTTTGTAGATCTGTACTGTTAGGCCATCGATTTTTCACACTGCAAGCACTACAGTACATTGGCTATGGCAAACTTATGGCATCCGACATACAAGTGAAACAGTGCAGAACTGTCTTTCAGATTACACTACAGATTCACAGGCTCTGAGAAAACTCAAATAAACAAATCCTGTTCGTTCTCAAACAACTGTGTGCCACAAGATGGACAATTCTGCTAACAGCATACAGTAGATACAAAGTGCTAATTTCAGGCCTTTAAGGCCCAGGCTGTGCTTTGAGGGGGCATCATTACCTGAAGCTTATGTTATATAAATTCATTTGTATTTGTAAGAGATGTACTGTATGTGAAACAAAATGGCAGCATTGCTTTTGTAAAATGCTGGCTCTAATTCCGTATGAACTTTTGCTAATTTTTCATTTGAATTTTCAAGGTCCAAATTCTTAAACTAAAAAATGTATGCATATATTATAAATAATTAACAAGTTTTCTCTTATCCTTAGATCCACCCAGAATCAAGGAAAGTTTGTTTCAAGAGCATGTGGCTTTACCGTTAGATATCAGGCATTAATGATAGACTCAAAATTGCCAAGATATTAAATGAGATAAAAAAGAGATAAAATGATAATAACAATTGATATGATAATGATAATACATTTAGATTGAATTGTGATTATGCTTTAAAACTCCAGGTCTAATAGAACGTCTGAGCAACACACATGATAAAATTAAAGAAACATCCAGTTTTTTAAGTTTATTCTCAATTATACCTGTTTAATAACAAACCAGATGCATGAATTTGTGCTAATACTGGATTTTAGGTGAACAACAAATAGCACAAACATCCCATTCTATGTTTACTTGTCTGAGGACTGTATAACTGGTGTAGATCCTTCATCTTTAGTTCATCGTGTTTCACTTCTAATGCCTTCCCCTTTAAAACACAGTTGATTCACCAGAAATTGAATTATCAGACTTGACAAAATAATTGAGGAAGATGAGTGGGGTGTTCCCATTTATATGTGCTTGGATGTGTTGTTTTAATACATTCTACATTGTTGTCTTATCGTTTTGTGGCAAACATCAGTTTATTGTGCTACTCAAATGTCTGAGCAGAAACAGAATACAGTTATTGTACTGTAATAGTAACTAAAACTAAACTGTTTTCACTAAACGATGTTTAGTTACACGTATCGCAAAACCAGGAAATAACTTCTTCAAATCAATCTTGCCTTTTTTAATTTTCACAAACTGCTTAATTCTACAAATTCTACTTTGCACAATAATTTGCATACAGTACATTTTTGCATGATAAGTAGTTTAAAAAAACTTTTAAAAATATTTGTTATACCTTAGAACTAATAACCACAATTTTATACAATTAAAAACAGATGTTGGGGTGAATTTCTATATGCAGTATGTGACACCTGGCCTTGAGGATTCCCTCAGTTTACTTTTATATATATATTTTATATAACACCATGATAATATCAAAAATTGCAGTAAGTACCCAAAGCACCAATGACCTCACATCTCTAAAAAGTTGTTTAAAATGCTTCTTGTGTTTAAAAAGTCCTTGTGAAAAGTCCTTGTGATTCTGACATAACATGTACAGTAGACTGCAGGTAGCTACAAATTAAGTATTTAATAACAGAAAGGCAAGGAAGGAAAGTCATCCAGCTGCTGGAAGAGGGAATGAGAATTTTAATGTCTGGTATCTCTCTATAAAGACAGCTCTGCCATAGGAAACCAGCAGAGAAAGAAAAAGGAGAGAAAATTTCTTCCTCTCATGCTGCTGTAAGGTGCCTTAACTTTAGCTGAAATAAAGGCCTGATGATCGCTTCACCTCTGTAGACTGGACTCTGATTCTTTTCCCAGTCTCCTGAAGAGGGGTTACCTGGGTTGTTATCTGTGTAAAGTTTATACGTTCACATGGGTTTCCTCTGAGTGCTCAGGTTTCCTTCCACAATCCAAAGACATACTGGTAAATTCATTCATCCAGATGGATGTTGCACATTGGTGGTGGTGGAGGGGAGTCCCCATTACCTGTAAAGCGCTTTGAGTGGAGTGCCCAGAAAAGCGCTAAATACATGTAAGCAATTATTATTATTAGCTTGTGCAAAAAACATGGTGTGTGTGCCCTGCCATGGACTGTGTCCGATCAGTGTGTATCCTGCTCATTGTTTGTCAGGCAGGCTCCACCTCCCCTGTAATCCTGTACTGGATAAAGTGGTTTAGAAAATGGATGGATGAATTTAGTGAACTCTAGTGGCATGTCTACTGCTACTGCAGTCTCTTCATAGTCCACACAGAAATTCCAACAACACACCTGACTAACCTCTTTCTAAACTCCACACTTGTTAATAGATTGCTTTCTGGAATTTTTCACCATCTTTCTATGTCATACCTTTCCCCTCTTACACATTCACCTATTCAACTTATTTTTCCAATCAAAGTCCTTTGTCTTTCTGTTGTCTGCTGTTTTTTCTCCTAAAGGCTTCACAACTAAAATTTTATTTTCCTTGTACTTTTCAGAGTGCATGTATACTTGCTTCTTAGTAAACATTAAGCTAATGCATTGGCAGAGAAATAAAAAAACTCAAATTATTCAGTCATATACTAATGCTTGACTACAAAAATATTTGTATTAGAAAAAGCAAGGAGAGTTTTTAAAGGTATGTGAACCTTTATATCTTCATAACGTTTGGTGAGTATAAAGTAAAAAGTTTTT
Source organism: Lepisosteus oculatus (assembly GCF_040954835.1). Lineage (NCBI taxonomy): Eukaryota > Metazoa > Chordata > Actinopteri > Semionotiformes > Lepisosteidae > Lepisosteus > Lepisosteus oculatus. The sequence continues at coordinate 31,859,071 of NC_090701.1, forward strand.
AGTTGATTTGTCATACAATTGTGACACAGAACAGTGTGATGCAAATTTTCAAACACTTTTTTAGAATTTAGAATAAAAGTTAAAAAAATAATTCCATGAATGGGTGTTAAAATGGAAAAATGAAATTTATTTTTTAAATTATTTTTAGTGATTTTGTTATTAAAATAATTCAACATTCAAATAAACATGTTTTATGATACTATACAAAGCCATGTTATACAAACGTTCTATCTTAGACAAAGCTTCCAGACTATAAAAATCACATCCCTAGAAAAGCTAACACAAGAAACATGTTCATTTACCATACATTACTTTACTAAGCTTCTGGAAGAAGTCAGGAAGAACTGAGGCAGAGCTAATCAAAGTGTGCACAAAACAATTAACTTAATGCATCACTTTCAAATAAACACATTAACATAATTGAAGAAACGGGATAATACACTGTAAAGGATTACAATGCCTCCTGTTCATACTAGTTTTCTACTGTGTCTTTTTGATTGGATGATTACTTAGAGTGATTCCAAAATCAACTTAAAACCACACACTTTTTGAAATTACAGTCATAAAAGGGCAATGGTCAAACATCAACTTGTACTGAAGCTCTTAATCGACAATGAAAAAATAAAGCGAAATTTCAGAATTACAACTTCCCAACATTATTAATGTCCCCTGATAAAGTACAGAATGTTAGTTAATTTTATAGGATATTTCAAGCTAAATAAATGCATACTGTAGCTATCATGCTTAATTTTGGAGAGTATCAGTACGTTAGTCAAAGAGGTGGCTTGGAACAACAATTTATACAGTACATTAGTCTGCTCCTTCTGTCCAGTACAGCCGTACTACAGGCATTTCCGAATGGCAGGCAGGATGGAGGTAGCTCTAATTACTAGAAATTGGCTGACAGTAATGCAGAATAATCACTCAAATATTTACAGATCGGTCTCTCGTGGTATACTGCAAGGGTAAACCTGACAGATTCCCTCAGTTCATAGCATTTACTGTTTCAGATTCTTTTACCTATCAGATGTGTTTTGACAAAGTGACATATTTATTTACACTCTAACCTGACCAGCTTGCTGCCTTAGCCAGAAGACAGATTTAACCCACGCCAAGGAACCAAAAACTCCTTAGAGGCATTGGTATCATTTTGAAGCATACAGATTTGCAGAGCAGACTGTCAAAATGTTCTTAGAAAAAAAAACATTAAAAAATAAAAACAAAAAGCAAACTACTGTATTTGACCAGCAACCTTTCAGCTACAAGTGCAGATTTTTAGTCACAGAGCCACCGCACCATCCAATATTAAGGTATATTAAAGTGTGAAGGTTATATTAAGGTAATTGCAAAAAATAAAAAAACAGATTTCCAAATTATTTTTTGGAAGTCTGAAATAAATTTCCTTAAAAGCCAAGATAATATTAAATAACACAGTTTTTGATATTCTTAGACCTCCCTTCTTCTGGACACTCTTAATCACCGATTTATCACCTACTTTCCCCTTATTACCTACTCTGTCCTTTATTCTCCTGTGCTTTATTTTCCTCACTCCTTCTCTCTCTCACACACATCTGAAGAACAACTGAAATATTGTATTTCTCCTTTGTATTTCTCACGGTGAAATTAACATTTACTTGTTGCAGCCAACACAAGTTGACACAGGTGCCCACTCAAACCTCTTAAATAGCTTAGAATCATTACTATGCTGTATACAGTAAATAAACAAGTATAAAAGATACATAATTCTGCTATTATGTCTGTCAGAAGATTAAATTCACCACCACAATCTAAAGAGAATGTATTGTAGATGGAATCATGATGACGAGATCCTCGGTTCAGTCAAGTGAAATGGCTTTAATGTGTTGAATGGCCTCCTATTTGCAAACTTTAGTATATGTGGAAATAATTTGATATATACTTCATGTTTTTGTTTGCTGTATATAAATATGTATTTACACAGCTCTATTTGTGACATTCATAGACCATAGGTCTCTTCCTTCAGATTTATTTCAGATTCCTCAGATTCATCTGTTTCAGACATTGCCTTTAGCGCCTCAAACAAACGTTTTCACTACAAATGCTACTGTGACAGAGAACAGCTGTCTCTCCAAGTTGTCTGTGTCAGTTTGAACTGCAGGTGTGTGGCTTAGAGCACTGGTGAAGGTAGCCCCCCCCACCCCTCCTGTGTCTAGGTATTGGCCTGATTTTAACTACGACACAAACTGAGTTCATGTTGTTTGTTTCAGAAAATTAAATGCATTTTTTAAATATGCAAATTGTGATTAACCAGTATTTATGCTACTAATATGGGATGTCTGTCACAATCATAAGATTTCTTTAATAGTCTCTTGTTGTTTGCTTGATGATAACGTTTTTCTTGGAACAGAATGAATCTGATCAAGGCCAGGTTTAGATCTGTGTTTCAGTGTATGGATATAAAATTTAAAACTCCCTCAACTAGCTTTTTGCAATTGACAATACTTACATTACCCTCTCTTTGCAAACATCTGTGGGAAATGTACTGATTGTGGTATTTAAATCTGCTGATTAGAAATGGAAGGTTTACTGGAAAATGACAGAAGAATAAAACCAGACGTTGCAGCATTTGTTTTTAATTACAAGTGGGTCAGCACCACAATACCTGAAGTCATACTAGCTTACCTGTGCTACAAAAGTAAAGCATGGAGTTTTGCAGAGAAATATCAAAAAGACCAGTTTGAGGCACAGCCACACTGACTAAAATAAATATAATTTTCTGGAATGCATTCAAGCTTCAAACTCTGGCTTACTGCTTGCTAGCAACATGCTGTTTCAGTGTTCCAGCATTGCTGATGGTGGAACACACCCAGAGCGATGATGAGAATTTTTTTTTTCAGAAAATGCTGAAAAAAGAGCAGCAGCTTTCACATGAGCTTTCGCACATGAAGCTTTCCACTCATGAGTCCTGTTCTTGAGGCAATTTAAAGCTAATCAGAGCACAGTATATCCCAGTAATCCTGCAAAATTCCCTTGCAGCTTATCTGTCACTGCCCTAAAGAAGAGGCAAGAATTATAACTGAACCACAAAACCAAAAAAACACCACTTATTTGTGTTGCATCTGAAATAAAGGCCCCATCTTGTGGGTTTATTTATGTTGTGTTGTTTTATTAATATAACCACCAACTTGAGGACTGCCTCATTATATTATAAACCAAATAAAACATTTTGCTGTTTTGCACCCTATGTCTGGATAAGAACATCTGCTAAGTAAGTACATTTTAATAAAAATGCTAGCTACAGTAGCTTTCAAAATCATCTTAAAATGCTTCTTAGCAAAGATGAGTTAACCAAGACCATGTGACATGCTCCATCCATTCATGTTTGAACTGTTTCAACCATTTCAGGGTCACAGGGGAGCCACAGCCTATCCTGGCATGTAACAGGCACAAGGCAGGGTACACCCAGGCAGGGCAGACAGACACAAATATTCACATCAGGGCTCATTTTCCCATTTTCAGGGCTCAAACACACAATTCTGAGTACAGTTTGAATGACCCTACTGTTCTTTTCTGGGTGAAAGAATCCATCATTTGGATCAGTTTTGGGGGGGTATCTGATTTAATGTTAAGGAATGGTAAGATCAGTGTTTATCGTAGCACATGATGAGTTCTGAATAGTGGTGCAATGTGTCAAACTCAATTTGCTATATGGTTGAGCTGGCAGTCAGTCAGGTGCTAATTAGGATTAAGAATAAGAACAAAGCAGCACACCTCCTCCTACTATCATAAAATTACAACATGAACATTTCTCACTTGTCACTTTACCTGTCAGTAGTACCCACAGCCAGGGCCAGCACTTGGCTTAGGTGAACTAGGCGACTGAATAAAGCCCCATGGCCACCAGGGTGCAACGCAACATATTATTTTTTTAATCGGCACATTCACAAATGAGAATAAAAAATTTCCCCCAGTGTGTCTTTCTGTTTCTGCTGTGTTAATCTAGGCTGTTAAAGTTTGTTTGTTACAACTTAAAATGTCATCAGTTGTGAATGTAAGTGTAGTTATCCTTCTGTATAGAATCTGCGTTAACTACTGATGTAGTTATCAGCAGCCATATCACCCTGCAACTCACAACTGGCAGCCCACTGAAGCTACACTGAAGCCACTGAAGCCCACATTGCCTCCTAATGATCCCCATCTATGAATTGGCTTCATTACTCTGCTCTCCTCCCCACTAACAGCGGATGTGTGGTGAGTGTTCTGGCGCACTATGGCTGCCGTCGCATCATCCAGCAGCCATATCAAACTGCAACTCACAACTGGCAACCCACTGAAGCTAAGCAGGTGTGAGCCTGGCCTGGATGGGAGACCTCCTGGAAAAAGCTAAGGTTGCTGCTGGAAGAGGTGTTAGTGGGGCCAGCAGGGGGTGCTCACCCTGCGGTCCATGTGGGTCCTAATGCCCAAGTATAGTGACAGGGACACTATACTGAAAACAGGTGCCATCCTTTGGATTAGATGTAAAACCGAGGTCCTGACTCTCTGTGGTCATTAAAAATCCCAGGGCATTTCTCAAAAAGAGTAGGGGTGTAACCCTGGCGTCCTGGCCAAATTTCCCATTGGCCCTTACCAATCATGCCTCCTAATAATCCCCATCTATGAATTGGCTACATTACTCTCTGCTCTCCTCCCCACTGATAGCTGATCAGTGGTGGAGGGGAGTCCCCTTTACCTGTAAATTTATGACCTTCTTTTGAATCCACACTTAGTCAGCATCTCTAGATCCCAAAGGACACTTATTACCTGTGTTGTACTACCTAACACTGTTTCTTCCTGATACTCAGATCACAAGCACCTTTACTTGAAATCTTTTTGCAAAGATTACTTACTGGCTCTGATACTCATACTGTATAGCATAATTTTTTAAATATTTTAGATCATCTGAGTTTTTTTGCATTAGGTGTATGTTTCTAAGTCCTGCATTTTGTTATACTCTACACCATATGTAAGCAACCTTAGTCCTTGCTGCACAGTTTAGATATGCCTTTCAATTAGAACCTATTTAACCTTGAAAATCCAGTTGATTTGTCTCCTTAACCACCTAATAGATAGAATAAAAACCTATTAACACGTGGTACAAGGTTGCCTACTCTTGGTTTATACCAATGCTTCCCAGCCTTGGTCCTGGAAGATCTTCTGTTTTTTGCTATACCCAAACTCTTAATCTCAGGATAATTGATTTCAGTTTTCTATTTGTGACCAATTTCTATATTTTTTTCACCTTGCGGTAGGAATCAAATCCTGCAGACACAGTTTTTTCTACAGGACTAGGGCTGGAATTCCTAGTCTATGTATACGTTGGTAGTATACAACCGTTATACAGGTACCTCTGAGGTCATAATGTTCCATTACATAAAAATGAAATCATATGCGAATGCTGCACATTGGTGGTGGTGGAGGGGAGTCCCCATGATCTCTAAAGCGCTTTGAGTGGAGTGTCCAGAAAAGCGCTATATAAGTGTAAGCAATTATTATTATCCAGGTGGATGCTGCACATTGGTGTAGGGGAGTCCCCATTACCTGTAAAGCGCTTTGTGTGGTGTCCAGAAAAGCGCTATATAAGTGTAAGCAATTATTATTATTATTATTATTATAACTATTATTATTATTATTATTATTATTATTCCACTGTTGACGTACTGTCGCTTTTCACCTTAACAGTATCAGTGCAGTTTCAGCAGCTACTAGACCAAATGCTATTTGTTTAATTTTGGGAAGTAGTGAATGTCAGTTTTATTAATCTTTATTAATCTTCCATTACATCAAACATGTAATGAAACAATACAAGTGACCTTTTACTTGTGTTCTAAACTATGTTGTAGTGGTTCAAAATTCAAATCATGTACAGTAGTTGCAACTGATAAATGCATAATGTCCTCAAGAAGGAAGCTCAGAAAAGAAGAGCAGGACAAGTGATTTCAAAACAGAGCTACACCACATCAAATCACTGTAATAGTGCATTTGAAATCCATTTGGTTTTGAATCTGTCAATCCATGTAAGTATTGAACTATTGAATCCATGTAGAGATTTTCTAGCTAGACACATAGACAACTTGAAGTGTTTTACTAGATGTTCGCAGATTTATGTTTCACGTTATTACTTTCAATGTTAAAATATGTTATTTTTGTAAAATGAGTGCTCCTTATTCTTATTTGTAAGTTATTTATTACGTGTTCTTCAAAGCTGGTTAATGGATTAATTTATGTAATTGTTCTTTTCATTTATTTAATTCATTTATTTAATTGTTCTAAATAGTAAAATAAGGTTCAGGTAGGAGCTGATAATAGTAGTGTACTGTATGTGCAAATTGTGGCCGCATTTCAAAATTTTGCCTAGAGCCCCCAAAGAGCTAGGACTGGGTATACAGGGTTAACAGAGTGATCTTTAAAAAATGGAGTGAGTTAGAGTACAAGTAGTCTGAATGCTCAAATAATGAATCTTTACAACAGTACAGCAGTACACGTCAACTTAAAAAAACAGAATTTTGATTAAACTTATTCTGTAATACAATTATACACTGCAGCATTCACCTCCCCCACAAACAAGTTACTATATACTGTACAATTAATTCTAAATATAGTCTAAAATGAAGCCTGAACTGGAAATAAGGATTTGTGGGTTTTATATTTGATGCAGATTTCATATGCTACAGTAATGAGTGAATCCTCAACCACAAATAAGAGATATTTCTGTATCTTTTAAAGTAAATTAAATACTAATGTACTAATTTCAGTTAGGGAAGCAAGAATGTGCTCCAGATGGTTTAGCACAATAGGAGCTCCCAGTAGACTCACTATCAGTCTTCACCCACAGTACAGACACAGAGCTGCCAGGCTAGAGGCTTTTGTAGGACTAAGATGACTGCTCGATTTGTGGAAGGAAGACTGCACACCCACAGTCGCTGGCTACAGGGTTATTTTATGAAATGTGTATGTCTGTGGGTCTTTGCTCTATTATTTACAATATGTGAGTGTGACTGCAGCAGCTGTGAAGGTGTGATTACTCCACTGCCACTGTTCATCAGGATACTTTAAAAAAAAATACAAACCAAAACAGAGAATTTGAAATATTGTAATCCAAAGTTACTGTATTCAAATTTAGGTTTATCAAAAAGTAGATACACAATCATCCTACCATGCATTTTCGAACCATTTCATTCAATCCAGGGTCGCAGGGGAGCTGGACCCTCTTTTGCCAAACAATGGGCACAGGGCATACACCCTGGATGGGACACCAGTCCATCGTAGATCACACACAGACACAACCACATGCTCACACCAGGAGCAATTTTCTCAGAAGCCATTTAACCTCCCAGTATATCTTTGGAGTGTGGGAGGAAACTGGAGCACAAAAACCCACACAAAAATGTGGAGAACATCCAAACTGTATGTAGACCGCACCCCGGATCCAGAACTGGAAAAGCACTTTAGCAGTGTAGATAAGTGTAGGAATCTTTTCACCATCATTCACCTTTACCGTTGCAAGTAATTAGAACTGTTTTAGGAGACTAATAATAATAATAATAATAATTATCACCAATGGGTAAAACTACTCAAGCTGAATGAGCTGTGTGATACAGGTATTACAGGTATCAGCCTGTGTCATGTGACTAGCCCACTGTCAGTGGCATTCCCCAAGCAGTAGCGCATAATTGGCTAAGCCCGAATGAGGGTAGAAACTCATAACTGCCAGGTATGTTGCAGATTCTGCTGTTGTACCCACGAGTGAGGAACTTTACAATTTACATAATCCACAGACACAAAGTATTTATACATCATGGATCAAAACTTTTAAAATTACAGTATACACACTCTTACTGTAAGTAGTAAACATTGACAATCTCTTAATACCTCTTTTTGTTTGCCCTGTTACAAACGTTATGAAATTGATAAGATCCTTAAATACAGTGTATCAACCCTATGAGAAAGGAAGTTCCTCATATCAGATGATATACTGTATTACCTCATTTGGTCTCATCATTGCATTTGCTATATTCAGGTCGAATCCATATGGATCTGTTTATTGTTTTGAAAAATGTAATTTTTTAAGAGATTTGGTAGACCACAGGGGTCATAGTTCAGGGAATACAAGGAATACTTCACAAAGTGAGGTCACCTCCATGTCAAGCCATCTGAAGGCAATTGCAATTGGCTCTACAAACAAGGGAAAGTGTCTCTTCAGACAACTGTCTACCAAATTTAAATAACCAGCTCTGCATTACTGAAATCCCTTTTCAATTTCCAGGTACGCATTTTCTTCTTCAAAGAATATCCACGATTATTTCTGTCTACTCTGTTTGACATATTTTTCTTGTCATTGCAAAGTTTAAAATGAAATTCTTTATATACTTACAAAGCTACAAGATATTTTAAAATTGCTCTGTTGCTAAAGGTTCTTTAAACATTGGACAAAAATCTACATCTGTTTTAAAAGTAAAATAATAATATAAGAAAATAAATATTATTAATACTTATCATTTTCAATATTATGTAATGCTCTCAGTTTATTTTAATAATCAAATTATTTATATATAAAAGAAATCACAATATCATCTGCACTAAATGGTTATTTTTTAGCATTGTTTCTTCCATAGACTGAATGGGGCCTAACAGTACTTGTAACATTATATGCGTTCATTGATAATATTTATCAATATTTAAACAATAAAAAATGTTGAATTTTTAATGCTTCTATATATGTATAATCTTCAATAGAAAAATACAAGGATCAGAAACATACATGAACTCATATTTTAGTAGTTTAGTTCAAGAAAACTTATATTTACACTAAGACAACAAAATTAAGCTATGTTAGCCTTTAATATATTTTCATACAAGAACATAAACTAATGTACATGTATATAATTTCAAAACAATCAGTGCATATATAAATTGACTATTTTCATTGTCAGAACAATAATAATTGATTCACATATTACATTTGTAAATAACTGTATTAGTATCAACATTAAAATAAAACTAAAATATTGAGACTTAGAAGACCTTTGAACAAAAATATAACTTTTCTAACTTAAAAGAATTAGGGTCATAGTTATCAGGGTTTAAACCTGACAGATGTTTAAAGTCATATACACTTTAAAACTGTGACTTTTTCAGTCAAAATTCAGATCCCTACAAATACTGTATGAGTTTCAGATCTTAGATTAAACTGTTTTCTTATATTTCTGCATACTGTATATCAGAATATTACAACAAACATGACTGCATCACATTTTATAACTATCTAATCTATCCTGAGATTTATTCTTCTAACACTCTTAATTTTGTGGCTATTTTAATACCTAGATTAAGTACCTCAAAGAAAAAACCACCACCACCAAGAAAAACTCCAAATAATACAATGAAGTTAAATAAGGAGTACAGTTATTTGTAGGGTTGCTGTTAGGACCAAAATATGTGCCTTCAGAAGCAGTACAATAATTCTTAGTTAAATCTTCATGATAGTCATTGTTTTCATTATCTGTTATGAAAAATGCTTTTGAAATTGACCCCCCTTCCCCCCAAACAAAAACTTTTCTTCCAAGCAGTGAAAAGCTGGTAACCTGCAGTACAGTACGTAAAAAGAGACACCTACTTGAACTCTCCATGCTTTCTTCCTCATCAACCCATGTAGCAGCTTCTTTACATATCCAGCAGTAGACTTTTCTCACATGAGGGTGATCAACTCTAAAACCTGATTCATGCTAACGTTACACTAGCAATTCCACATACAGAAATGTATAAAATCAAAGAGTCAAAGTGGATAATAGAGGCTCCCTGCTTTTCTCTCCTTTTGCTAAGTCTCCCTCCTGTACAAATGCTTCACATCCTGCACAGTGTCTGGTTTCTATTACGCCATCATTCTGCCCCCCCCCCCCCCCCATACACACACAAATGTCCACTGGCAAATAACCCCAATCCAATGGTTAGACACAAGGACAGTTAGCTGCTAAAATTAATTAATATCCCAGCACAGTAAATTAGTTAGTCCATCCATTAAAATCATTTTTTGATTCCACGCAACATACTTATTTTCCGGTGCACAGAAACTTTGCATCCTATAGTGTTTTCTGAGTTGAAATGTATCTCATCATCACAGTGGTCCCATATGTAACTTGTATGGGAATTATGTCTGTTGTTCCCTTTCATAAGAGTACACACAGTACAGTATCAGCAGTAGTATGTACTGTAGTAGCATACAGTAATTTGATTTTGAGGGTGGTTCCTTTTTTGTACTCAGTCAACATAAAAGCCTTATAATGTGTGCAGAACATGGTAAGCAACCAAAGAAATACACAATACATACTAACTAGGAAAACTATAATAAGAACAGGAATATTTGGCATGCCTTTAAAAGCACATTTGAAAGTAAAAGCACATATATGTTTACTTAACAGGTAGAATGAGTGATATCAAGTGTCAAAATATTTATACGTTCAGTCCAGGCACATAGCCAGGACATATACTCTCAGCCAGGCTCTGTACTGTCTATTCCATTTTGTCTAGTCATTCACAGCAAAGTTGTTTACACTCTGCATTCTTTGTGAAGTTTCAACCATTAAATCCATCAAAACATCCATGAAACACACTGATGATGCAAAACATTTTCATATACAATTCAAAGCATATAGTTCTTATTCTAGAACCATAATTGTACATAGAAACAAATTCAACAAATATGTATACGGTAGGCAATAACACTAGAGATGGAAATAAACATATAAACATTATAAATTACATATAAACTTTTTTTACATGTGAAAAGCTCTTCTACAGGATATCAGTGAGTGGTACCTTTGAAGGTACACAACTATTTCCCTGGTGCCTTACATTTTTAAAGAGTTATTTTTTAAAAAATGCTTTGGATTGCCACTGACAACAAAAAAGGCGGGGATCTGTGCAGGCAGGTCACATACTTAATAAAACTCATGATCAATAATAAAAAAAACTCAGCATCATCTCATAAAACTTTAAAATATAAAAAAACAACCCCTCATTTTCCTTAGCAGCATGAAAAGATCTTGTGACACTTGTTTGCCTGATTGGATTCTGAAGCTCAATTTAATCTAAAGATTGAGAAATAGAAAAATGTCAGGTGCCTGGAATGTCAGGGGTATTTCAGTTGCTGATGGCAGCCCTTGAAGTCTCCTCAAGCAACTTTACTCTGAGGAAGTCCTGAATAGCATTTCCGTCTCCCCAAGTAAGCAACTAATTTATTTTTAAACAAAAAAACAAGAATAATCTCAGCTATTGTTATTATTTTTGACTTGATGAGTAGACACAACAACATTAACAGCTTTCTGCATTATGTTTACAAATTCCTTCAAATTGTCAGACTATGAGATAAAGCTGTCACTCATGATTGTATTTCTGAAAATACAAGGATGTACAACACGTACTGTATACACATGCTTTGCAATTGATCTGAAAAGGGTCATTATTAAAACACATCACAAAATAATATTGCTTTGAGGTTTGGATCACAGTTCCCATTTTTATTGAATACGAAAGAAGCAAGTAAAATAGTAGAGTACCTTTCTTTAATGTGTGAGGAGATTAGGTTTTAATTTCCACATTTGAAAGAAATTGTCACATTCTGTAAGTTTTCACACTCCAATGAGCACAAAATTGAAAAGGCTCATGTTGTAATTTTTTTGTCAAAAAGCCAATGGGATTTTGGTTCTCTAGGTGAAACCAAAAGGGGAAAGGGAACAAAGAGTACATAACATGTCTGTTGCACACTCATGGGATATGACCTACATATTTTAAGTTTTAATGGCTCTGAATGTGTCCCTGAAGCAAGGCAACTGATCTGAGTCAAGCAATGCAAGTGAAATAACAGTGCAAGACATGAGGTGAACCACTGGAACTGGAAAAAAATACAATTAGTCTGTTTTCGCTGAGTAAGAAATTCACACAAACCTCATTAATTGCAGAATATAACTCATTTTGCAACAAAATATAAGAAGGTGTTAGTTCCACAGGTAGTGTAAGATGGACTGAGGATGTTAAGAAGCTTCAATCCTGTGTAGGCCTGCCCACTAAAGTTTGTACTGTAGTCCTTCTAACTAAGGACAATGCTACTTTTCCCAGAAGGCAACTTGACAAACAGCAGCTATCTTAAACCCTATGTTATGAGGAGCAAATGTTTTCAGTTGAGTCTTTCACAGAGTCTGAAAGAGCATGGCAAAGAATTTTCTGGAAAGTCATTTGATTCGAAAACAGGTGGACAGAGTGCTTGTTTGTGTTTGCTGAGTGGTTAGCAAGTAGTTTCTCCACTTATCCTAACTAAATCTAACCTAAGAACTAAAAGTGTAGTGTGAATTAGGTGGAACTAAGCAGCGGTTTGATTTGTAAGGTGAACCACATGAGAGAGAAATAAAACAGGGAAGCTGCAAGCAGCATAGTTTGGCAGCAGGCTAGGGATCCAAGCAAAGCAGGCAAACAGATTTCAGGGTAAAACCTAGAGAGGATTGAAGCTGGGACAACACTGCAGAAGCACAAAGGGATTGCCCATGAGATGAGGTCAAAGCAAGCCAGAGTCTAAGCTGAGATACAGTAAACAACATAGAAAGGAACAAGGACAGGGGTGATCTGAGAGAATCCAAACCAAGCATGAGACAGGAGACATGGGAACTATAAATTCGAGAGACTCCAAGTCGCTCTCAAACAGAGCACACTCTATACTGGAGCCTTCTCTTTTCAGCATGGAATAAACCTATTGCTTGCTCCTTTGCAGCCTACGCAAACTGACGCAGCTACCCACCTGAACTATATTATTCATATCTGTGCAATGACACCAAGGACATACATATGGAGATTCAGAGGTCAGACAGAAAGGGTTCAATTAATTTATCCCTAATCTCCATCTTCCTGAGGGACACAAATTACATAATTTCTCTTAAAGATAGATTATAGCTATATTTTAGTCATTACTATACAGTATCATTTAATTTATTAAATTGCTTTTCTTCGCCCCCCCTAGATTTCCTTATTTTGGGTTCCATGGTTACTTTATTCTGAGGCGAGAACTCCAACATGTACCAGGACATTTAGACACCTGGTTCTTTCTGCTAAGAGCCTCAAACCTGGCCAAAAATTAACTTTCCAGCATAACAGTGATCTATAGCTTATATTCAAATTAGCAAAGGAACAGCTAACTGCAAACAAAATTAATGTTCCATCTCAATTTAGACATCTCGGTTTCCCTGAAACAAAGTTTTGAGAAATACTTCATAGAGGAATGATCATACATTTCCCCTCTGAAGTGCCAGAACCACATAGCAACTACAGGATGTATTTAGTTCAAGCCCTGCAAGAGAAAGATTTACAAAATACTAACTACAGGGCTGTGAATAAACATGAACCTCATGATTTGGGGATTTAAATATTTATGACAAAAATGACCTTGCTCTGTGCAATGATATTAAGGTTACTTTAGAACATTTTTTATCCAATTGGTAAAACATCTGTTATTTGCTGTTTATTGTTTCTATTTCTTCAGGGGTATGAATAGTGTTGGAGGGTACTGTGTAGCATGCTCAAGGGAACAATTGCCAGGTATTTGAAATCAACATGCAATGCATTACCATGTTTTACTTAAATATTCAAGTAGTAGAGATGTCACAAAATGTACAGGTCAATAAGAGTGATGTCTTCTTTGACATAGCTTAAATAAAATAGTGAGCTGTGCTACTATGGTCTAGCTTGAAAGTTTTCTGTGACCATTAAGTTATTTGCAATGCATTCTCTTCCTCTCCACATACAGTACACAGTAATAAATGAGTAGGTAGTATTTAACTGAATAAAATATTTACAACCTTGTAATACAGCCTTGTGGACTGATGTCCTCCAGAGTGAGAGCAGACATTTGCCCTTAGGCCCCAGTCTTCTGAAATAGGCTACAAAATTTGAACTTTTCTTTTCATACAATTGCTGTACTACTTGTGCATATGGATATAATATGGATTCAGTATTACTTGCTTAATATCTCTTATCTTGCATATCTGACAAGCTCTAGTCTAAAATACCTTCTGTCACATACAGTATCAAATCTTGCTCACATATAAACCAGGTTTTAGCATCTTTAAGCACTGAGGCAAATAAGAAAGAGGAACTATCTCTGGTCCTTGACTTGGATTATTATTATTGGTACCTTTTTACTTTTTATTTCTTTATTATCCAAACCCTAACTATTAAACAAAAATCAAAAACATGTTAATTAATTCAAATGTTTACATCTTTATATGCATGCAGATCTCAATAATATCTGATGTAACCAACCTTGAACCTTCAAAGATTACTACAAATTCTAGGCAAAGATGAAAAAAAGATCTCAGTTTACATAATAGCTCAAGCACCACCATGTGATTATATATGTAACCCAAAGGCAAACTGACAAAAGAGCCTATGCAGTATATTGACCCAAAGGCCAAAACAAGCCATATATACACTGCTATACAGCAGTCTTACCAGAGGTCATGTGTTAGAGGAATACTTGGAGGCATTTCAGTCAACACTCATTCTCCACCATGCATTTTTATAAAGAAGACCTACCCCTTCCCTGCACTACTGCCCTTATTCTAGCTTGATTGAGGCTCTATCCACTGAGCTGACTTGAACTAAGCCCAAGGCCAAGACTTATATCATACCAGCAGTGTCTATCACAGGAAGCTGAAGTCACAAAGTCAGCAGGCATTTGCCGCAAATGCCCACAGACGATCTTTGAAGAATGAAGCAGAAGACTGGGTTCACAACTGCATTCACGTATAATAATCTGTGACTGGCTCCGTGATCTTCAGCTTGACTGGTGAGCAATTCAGCTGACACTGCCTTGTTCACATCATAACTGTAAGATAATATCGATGATGGGCATTTTGCCATGAGTGTAACTATTTGAAAGTCTTTATCATGTGATACAGGCTGCGATGTTCATTTTGTAAAATTTCTCAGAAATAAGAAAAAAAAACATTTAAGAATACTTATTTGTAACAGGGTTTTGCATGAGTGAAAAAGAGCTCAGAAAGTTATCAAAGAGTATTATATACAAATGTTTAATCATTGATTAGGTAAGGACATAATAGCAAATATAATCATGTATTTTAAGAATAAAGTAAGCATAGAGAGACTTGAACACACGGCTGCTCTCAGGATGGGTTGACACTCTACCATCACCACGTCTTCAGATGTGGGAGGAAACTAGTGTGTAAAAAGATCTTCTATGTATGCATGGAGAAAACATGCAAACTCCATAGAGAAGGAACGCCAGCTTGGAGTCAAACCTAGCACCCAAAACCTTCAAGGCAGCAGTAATAACCACCAAGTCAAAATGCAATCACAATAATTAATATATATTCTTTCCATATTCTTATTAAATACAGTATATTGTGCAATCATTAGTTAGCTTAATTGCATCTTTATTGATGCAATCACATCTTTTACACATCTTTATTGATGTGTAAATGGAATCCATTCATCTATTTTCTAACTGCTTTTTCCAGTTCTGGTTGCAGGGAAGCCAGAGCATATCTCTATTAGCAACAGGCACAAGGTAGGGTACACCCTGGATGAGACACGAGTCGATCACAGGGCAGGTGATCCCAGAAACCGATTAATCTATGAGTACTCTATGTTTTTGGACTGTGGGAGGAAAACGGAGCGATCGGAAGAAACCCATATGAACCAGGGGAGAACATACAAACTCCACGCAGACAGCACCCTAGATGAGGAACTGAACCCAGGGCCCCAACACTGTGAAGCAGCAATGCCAATGACCGCACCGCTGTGCCTCCCCAGATCCAAACTTGATACATTACAATCCTGTCAAAACTCTCATAATAAACATTATTTGACAATTGTATTAATACTTTGAAAACATGAGCTTAGACTTCGTTCAAATTGTATTCATATCTTCATTCTTTAAGGTTTGGCTTTGCAAACGAAATAGACGGACTCACGGATCTGCATAGTTTTAATTCATCACTGTATTCTACATATAGGTTTATACAGGAAAAATATATAGCAAAAAAAAACTGGAAGGATGGAGAAGAATCCCTATAAGAAGTGTGTTTTTTTAATGAAATTCAAATGTTTGCCTAAGCCATAAACAGTATTTTTTTAGTGAATGAGCACAGCCCTATATGAGGTAGTGTTGAGTGAAAGTACAAAGGTACTGTATATACAAGGACAGATGTTGAGGTGTTCTAATAAATTTGCACTCTATTTTGTGCATTTATTCAGATTAACTACTGATAAAGTCCCCGGATCCTTTCACATGTAAGCAATTCCTCAATTTAATTTTCCATGTTCCTTCAATATAGTATGACCTATATTGGTTAGTATGCAGCTCCATACTAAACTAGCACACTAGGTAAATACCAGTTGCAGTTAATGCATCTGCTGGAATCAGTTCCCAAATGTTCTCAATTGCAATGATCCCAAAGTAACAGCTGCTGCCCTCTAGAGGTTACTAAGATACAGAACTAAGTTTGTACAACTCTTGCTATATACAAAGTAATTCAGTACCATACTAAGTGGAACACTGGATCACTGTGGGAAAGCTCTGAATGTAGCAGTATCTAATTATTGAAATGTTACTATGGAATATTTTTATTCATTCAATGCTGGGATATATGTTGGAATATTCAACTGAAATTGTGCTCCTACCACAATACATCTACATGTCATGTACTAATCATGGATGAAGGTGTTGTTAGTGTTACAACTACTAATTCACAGTGAGCCTGCATTTTTGTATATATATAGAAATAAATAAATGACTTAAAGTCTGGCTAGTTTCACTTTGACATACTTTGGACATCACAGACTGCAGCAATACTTTATATACTCAGACTAAGTCATTGTGTTGCTTGACCACACAATCCCATAATGGTAACCCCTTTACTACAAATTCTGTTTGGCTTATTTACTGAAAACCAAACATCATTTTACAGAAAGTGCAAATTCAATACATTTAAATAGAATTCCTACTTAAACTAAGACAGCTGTTTGACCACCACTTAATTCTGTTATGCATAGTCTAACAGTATCTCTTACCCATACTATTAACTGCCCCTACCAAAAACTGTTAGATCAACTAAGTCAACATGCTTCAAAATAGGGCTCGTGCTTATACCAAGATGTCTGCCTGTCATTTTTTGAAAACCAGCCAATGTTCTTAAAATTTGGCAGGATTCATCACACTAAACCGCTTGGCAAAATGAGCTCTGTATTGCTAACTGCTCTTCTTCAAAATTCACCAGGCAGCGAGCTACATTTGCTTACTGTTCACTCACAAAGTAAAGAATAGGGATTTGCTTAGTAAACTTTAAAACTGCTTACAGTTTTCTAGTTAGGAATTTCACTCCTGATCTGCCAAAAACCAGGTGAAAATGGTCTAATTGTGCTATTTTCATGTTGGAATTGGTATGCATTTACTTTATTTTTAACTTCATTAGGACTATGATCTAATGTAACATGAACTGTAAAACATGCACTGGCGCCAACCACAAAATGATATGGTATATTTATTTAAAGACATAAAGTGTTTGGAATTATAATCAAGGTTGTTAAGGCCAAAAAGTATTTCAAATAAAAATCTTTAATCACACCTTCTTTGAAACATTAAAAGAAAAGAGCCACAGGAAAAATGCATTTGACTCCTGATAATTCACATTATAAATACAACTGGTACTGCTGAAATACATTATAAAACGCAATTTTAAAGTAATTGAGATTCATATTTCTAGAAGAAAACATTCTAAGGAGATTTTTTTTCCCATGAACAGGGTTCTTAACTTGTTATTTGACATAGAAGCATATTCTTTTTATGAACGAAAACTCAGACTTCAATATTTCAAATTAATCATTCAGAGTTCCACACACCAAGATTGAAAATGTAAAATTAATAAGAACATAAACATCCTCCTTTTTTTAAACATACAAAACTGAAACAAAATAAAAGGTTTTTTATTATTATTTTGTATTATTACTTAGGTATACTATACATGCATAGCAACTTGATTACATCACATTTTATTCACATTTACAAACTTTCCAAAATGGCTTTACACTTTACACTGGATGTTTAAGTTGAGTCTTTACGTCACTAAATGGTGATAACTGCCACCATCAGAATAATACCTATGGATAAGCAATTTTGTAGATGATATACCTGAATTTCAGGGTACAGATCATACAGCAAATAGAGTCTGTACCCGAATTGCTCCCTCTCCTCAAACTTAACCAGTATTAATGCCTTTGGTATTTTTCAGTCTGCCACCAGACACAACACTAGTTTCAACTGTCAGCTGCCAAATGTTATTTAAATAAGATGGGCTTTCCGTCAGTTAGCTGAACAATGCACATTGACAGACATAAAAACAAATTATGTTATGATCACTAAAACATGACTAATATGGAAAGTAAACTTCTCAAATATCCTTAACTGAAAGTATTGAGTGGAGGTCTCCTTCCTCTGTAGAGTTTATGCTGGAAATGGAAATAACTAATAAACAAATACATAGTAATAATATACAATATTAAAATAGTACAATATTTCACATGCCTGGTAAACAACAGTATAAGTTGGATTTGCAATAATCAACATGCAGAGGACAAAATCTAGAATACTTTGAATCAAACATTTTTTCTCTCTACATTTAATTACAGTAGTAGCACCCAAATTCTAATTATAATCACAATTATAATTAGCTTCACAACAAATCATGTTTATAAGTTTCAGATATAAATAACAAAACAAAAAAATCAACACAAACACAATGCACAAAGGACTAAAATATATTTATTTTTACCTGCAAGCCAGATCTGAAGAAAATCTTCCCTGGCTCTTTGACCAGTGGAAGACATGAAGAGACACCTCTGAGACAAAGCCTGTATCTTAGCAGAATCTCAGTGTTTCAGCCTGAGGATGAGCACGAGACACTATCACTGTCCTAGGATTGGTGAGTGTGCATCTTTGCATGTGAAGGGGGGGATGGGTAGCTTAATATTTTGCAACAAACACGTGATATTTCGTAAATAGTAAAGTTTTAATGTTGAGTGTCTTTGGCTCTTAGTTATGTACAAATGATTTAATCTTAGCAAATAGTTTCTTAAAATTGAAAAGCAAAATATTTTATTCAAATATCAAGTAATAGGACACGTTGCTACTCTCTAAACGTGATTTTGGGCTCAGATTCTACAAGAATGGAAATACTCATGTCAAATGACTGCACTTATAGCATATAAACTGATTTATTCCATAATTTAAAATAATATTGCAATAATGTTATAAATGGAGGTACATAAGATTTATTGCTATATAAACTTGTGATTTGGGTTTAAAAGCATATGTATATGCAAGATGTTATTATTACAATAAATCTGTCAATATCATTAAGCATGGGCAGAGCTATTTAATCTACAGTTTAATATGAAGTGTTAATAATTTTATAACACAATCCAGAAAATGTTCAGTACATTAAAAACAAGTATTTTAGGTTTTTTGTTCATTTCCCATACAAGGGAGCTTCTAACCATTTGTAACCATTCACTCATATATAAACATTATTTTCTAGCCATCTGTGATTCTGTAAAGTAGTCCCAATGCAGCAAGGGACATATTCTCTGTGAACTTCTAATTCAGGCACTTTGTTACATTTTGTGTTTATAGTCGTCATAAATTGTACGAATAAAGAAGAATGCCATTGAAAAAGTTTTCAAACACTGCAGTGAATCTGACCAGGCCTGCCAAAAACATCGAGTTGCTGGAGAATTGCAAGTGAAGTGTAGGTAGTTCACTGAATTCCTCACTATTCTTCCTATGGACCACACAATTTCATTACACAATTTTACTCCCTTTTGTAGAACCATCAGTGTAGAAATATCATTTATGACCTTCTTTTGAATGCACACTTAGTCAGCATCCCTAGATCCCAAAGAACACTTATTACCAGTGTTGTACTACCTAACACTGTTTCTTCCTGATACTCAGATCACAAGCACCTTTACTTGAAATCTTTTTGCATAGATTACTTACTGGCTCTGATACTCATACTGTATAGCATAATTTTTTTAATATTTTAGATCATCTGTGTTTTTTTTGCATTAGGTGTATGTTTCTAAGTCCTGCATTTTGTTATACTCTACACCATATGTAAGCAACCCTAGTCCTTGCTGCACAATTTAGATGTGCCTTTCAATTAGAACCTATTTAACCTTAAAAATCCAGTTGATTTGTCTCCTTAACCACCTTATAGATAGAATAAAAACCTATCAACACGTGGTACATGGGTACCAAGGTTGCCTACTCTTGGTTTATACCAGTGCTTCCCAGCCTTGGACTTGGAAGATCTTCTGTTTTTTGCTATACCCAAACTCTTAATCTCAGGATAATTGATTTCAGTTTTCTATTTGTGACCAATTTCTATATTTTTTTCCCCTTGCGGTAGGAATCAAATCCTGCAGACACAGTTTTTTCTACAGGACTAGGGCTGGAATTCCTAGTCTATATATACGTTGGTAGTATACAACCATTATACAGGTACCTCTGAGGTCATAATGTTCCATTACATAAAAATGAAATCATATGTGAATGCTGCACATTGGTGGTGGTGGAGGGGAGTCCCCATGACCTCTAAAGCGCTTTGAGTGGAGTGTTTAGAAAAGCGCTATATAAGTGTAAGCAATTATTAATTATTATTATATCATTGCCTAGGATTAAAACAACAGTAAAATGTATACATAATAATGAT
Organism: Lepisosteus oculatus; assembly: GCF_040954835.1. Taxonomy (NCBI): domain Eukaryota; kingdom Metazoa; phylum Chordata; class Actinopteri; order Semionotiformes; family Lepisosteidae; genus Lepisosteus; species Lepisosteus oculatus. The sequence continues at coordinate 31,879,860 of NC_090701.1, forward strand.
TGTCATGCCTGTGTGGGCAGCAGCTCACTATCCTTGGTTGCCCCAGGACACAGTAATATCCACAAAAAATCTTAAACCAGGAAACTCAGACCCTGAGATCTGAAACCTAACACCCAAAACATGCCTAAAGTCCTGAATACTAGCACCAATCCAGTGGTTGTTTTCCCACAGCTGCCAGCTTGGAGGTTCCCCAATTCCTTCCCTCTGTCTGCCAAAGCTCAACTACAACTCTATTCCTCATTGCGTCCTGAGTGCCTTCACCTTAGCTTTCTCTGTCAGCTGCCCAGGATCACCGAGTCCCTGTAGTAGGATCCCTTCCCAACTGCCGTGTAATCTATGGATCAGTCATCCCACTTGATAAAATATGATGAATTTATAGGTCTTCTACAATGTATAAAGTATTATTGCAATATTCCACAGAGGATGTAAAATACATTAATTTAAATAACCACATATACAGAAAATCAATGTTAATGTAGATATGTGAAGACAACACTTTGCCTCAGATGATGATACTGTGTGGGTGTTTGTGTGAATTTACTGGCACAATTTATTAATAGTACCACTAAATTGCGTGAGTTTTGTTTTGGGCTATTAGGAATCAATCGGCTAACAAGCAGACGTCACAAAGATTCAAAACCTACTGAATGCATGTATTAATACATAACGTGTACATTAAAAAAAAACAAAGCAAATACTTGAAACAGTCTTCCTATATAGAAACACCAGATTTCTTATGTGAGGGCTACCAGGATATAATAAAAATCAAGATTATGAAGACATAAAAACAGAAGGATTATGGATATAGTATACCATCAATTATACCAACTTAATCATTTCAGAACTCATAATTAAATACTATTACTTAGATAAATAAATTGATATCAAACATGTATTAGGATAGCAATTGAGTTCTTGAGATTGATAATGTTAAATAAAGAATTATACACATCCTCAAGTCCAGCACAGAAGGAACAGCTGATGGGGTCCAATCTGTCCAATCTGTGCTCTGCTGGCCCAATGTCAACCAGTCCTAGTGCAGCTTGGAATTTTAGGGAGAGAGAGAGACAAAGTTTTGCTGTAGCCTCATGCTAACAGTTGGTCCTCTTCAGTAGGACCTCTTGGTTAGTGTTGAGCTAAATGAGGATAAAGTTCATGCACAAGGGTGAATGGTTGGTCAAGGTGAGTCACTTCTGAAGGAAGAAAGTGAGTTGCTTACGTGTGGCCTTGTGCCCAATCTCCAACATGGAGGACCTGGCGCCCGACGTGGGAAACAAACCCACTACCCTGAGATTATGAGTCTCAGGCTCTACCAGCAGAGCTAGCCAGGGCCTAAAATACAACAAATACGGTTGTTGAAAGGTCACCATGCCCTACATCCCTGATTGGTTGGTCATCTTTTGGATGATTGACTCACAACCTGTGGCTTAAAGACCAATGTTCCTATAACTCTCTGCTAGACATCCAGGAGCGAGGAGTGGGCATCCATCATGGGAACCACTGTCCTAGGTTCTGCCACTGTTCCTGAGAGATGCTCCTTATCAAAAAGCTGATCTTTGCTTGCATTCCAGCATGCAAGCATTAATAGGCTATTCTATGGTTCAGAATACGGAAAGGGGCTTCATTGAAAAATCCACAGCAACACTTAATTCTGTGGTTTACTAAAAACATTATGGCTACAACTGCATGAAAGAGTACTTCATACTAACCTTTGGCATAGTTAAAGTGGCATCTCAGCCCTTCTTAAATAAAAGTAAAATCATATACTGTACATTATGATCGTCTTAACATATGTTCTTCTAATTTACAAGAAAATAATTAAAAATAATTTGTGAATATAAATTGTAAAATTTAAAGGTTCAGATATGGTCCCTTAAATTAGGATAATAGGATTTTAATAGATCCATTTTAACCGATTTTGGATATTTTAGAAAAAGATAACATTCTACATGAAGATGTGATGGCTATGATAAAACACATTATTTAATTAATATTATTTAACTGTCAACAGCATCATTGTTATTGTATCACAGGAACCATTTTCCTGAGGGCAAACTGATTATCTCATACATTTCCTGTGAAGTAGGCAGATTGCTCATACTTTGCTCAATGGGAAAATCCAGTTACGTATTTGACTGTTTACTACTGTTTACTAAAATGTTTCTAAACATCTAAGTACCAAACTGCTGGTAACTGTATTACCTCATTACAGTAACATACTGTACGTCTACCATAAAATAACCCTTTGCTAAATTCTGCAGATAGTTAGATAAAAGTGCATTTTATATTAATTTAAGGTTAAGTAGCAAAATAAGGCAAAAACAACTCTGGGCTTTACAACATACATAGAATCCCCTTGATTTTCTAGTGAGTGTAAGTACATAGGCATAGGCATAGGTTTCTATACGGCATTTCCTGAACAGCTGAGCCCGGGCTAACCCCCGTCTCACCGCTAGCATAGGGTCTTTTCGCTCTCCTGTCATTCCACGGTTCGCCCTTTCCCACATCCGTGACAGAATGCTGAACCTTTTTCGACCCCACAAGCGGCGTCTTTTGTTTTTTCTGCAGCCTTTTTTCTTTTTCTCTGGGCTTTTTTTTTCAGTTCTTCAATTCTAATTGCAGGATGCGACTCCTGACCCGTGTCTGTAGTCAGGTCATTCTGTGTTATGCCATCCTGACATACACTCCTGAATACCTGGCTTTCCTCGGGTCGTCTCTCCCGGCATCCGTGATTGAATGTTGAGCTGGCTCTCCCATCCTTATTGCTGGATATCACTTCGGTCTTCACTCCGGTCTTCAGTGTCTGTGAGCGGGTCCTGTGCCTGGCTTTCCTCAGGCTGTCCACTCCGATATCAGCGTTAGTTTGGTGAGCCTTTTGCCGTTCCTCCATTATTTTCGCTGGATATCTATCCGGACATCCATGCCTGTGAGGGGACTACGGTCTGGCTTTCCTCGGGTTGTCCACTCCGATATCAGTGATAGAATGTGAACGTGCCTATTGCCCAGTCTGCGGTATTTTTCCCCGGGTTTTTTCTTTTTTATTCTTTTGCCTGGTGTTTTGATTTTTCACTTCCCCTCCTATTTGGTCCCCCCTGCTCCCTGTGTGTCTAAACTTCTGGTTCCTACCTGTTTGTTGTGGTTTGTGCTTGTGTACTTGTCTTTTTTGTTTTTAGTCTCTGGAGCTCTACTCAACCCCTCCTTCCTCTACCCAATAAAGTTTTATACCCTGGAGGAGGGGGCAGCTCTCAGCCGTGGACTCCCGGAGTTTTTCTTTCAGTTAAATGAGGTCTTTCCTCCCCCCAGTGCTGTGCAGCTCATTTATTTGTTTGGGCGTCAGGAGATGCCCATTAAGGGGGGGGGGGGGGGTACTGTCACACCCTCTGCAGCCAGAGGGCACTCCTTCTATGTCCTGTCTCTTGTTTCCTGTGCTTTGCTGTCCTTCCAGTGTCTCCCTTTGGGGCTATATATTTCTGGGTCTTTCATTTGCCTTCGCTCAGCATTGACATTCGGATGTCCTGAGACCTGCCTAGCACTAGGTCGCCCCATGTCCACTACCTGAGGGCATAGGTTTCTATACGACATTTCCTGAACAGCTGAGCCCAGGCTAACCCCCGTCTCGCCACTATGCATAGGGTCTTTTCGTTCTCCTGTCATTCCACGGTTCACCCTTTCCAACATCCATGACAATAGCTTTCAAAGGTGAAAATGTCACTCTAAGTTAGGGTATATGTTGGTATATGGTGTCTGGTTTTTATTTATAAAGTAATTCATCAGGAATGGATGTGATAGGCAGAACCTATCTGAGATACTGTACTGGGTGCATACAGAGAGTCTGGGTACTTAAAATAGCAACAAAACCGTGAACAAGATAAATCACCTGCATATTTCTTTTTAAATCTTGTTCTTAAATATTGTACCATTCAAATATTTTCCTTCTGAATTTTGGGTTCATTATATAGGAGAATGAGTCATTCAAGAATAAAGAAATTTTGAAATTTTTTTAAATTTGCCAGCTTGTGGTTACCATTTTCTTTTAGACATTACATTTATGACCTGTGACAGAGTGGGTTTTTGGGCTGCCTTTCGCTGGCTTCTGGTAGAAGGCTCTCTACTTCTGGTAGAAGTAGAGAGCCGATGCACAGTCTCTGAGATGTGTTTCTTTTAGCCGTCAAATTTAAACCAATAGTGAGAGACACTTGGGCACTGATTGCGAAGTTATATGAATGTCCGCTGTCTTGCAGCCGATGTCGGGATTCTGAGGCGAACACAAGGGGAATTGTGTGAGAATGTTTTATAGGGTTCTCTAATGAGGATCTGGGTGGTGTTAATACCCATTCTCATGCAAAACTGGTTAGAGAGGGAACAGCTGGGGGGCCCTCTAATGGTGTGCAGTGGAAAAACTTTTCACACTGTCACAGGGCCTATTCTGCAAAAATAGAGAATATGGATGATTCTTTATCATCCTAATCTCAGAAATCAGAAAGCTATTGAAAATTAACATAATGCTTTTAATCATTCTTTTAACTAAAGCTGTGTCAGAGAACACAGAAGCCTCTAATTATAGCATCTACTCAGGTATATGCTTGGTAAAATCTTTACTTTGGGAGGTTATGATTATGTATTTGTAATTATTGATTATCCAAATCAATCTGTTTCTGGTAATCGCTTTTTTGTCACTTCAATATTTGTCATATTTTCACAGTCAAAGAGAAACATAAATAGTATCCATATTCATCTGTGTTTATCCTGTGGCTCTTGCCCATTTTTGTCTTTGTGCTTTTACAAGAACAAGTATCATTCATAGACTATTTTCTGAAAAACTATTGTACAATGCTCATTGCTCGTGGTACAATAATGTATTGTCCATGACAGCTAGGTCACTTAATTTTAATTTACCAGTGATTTTTTTCAAGTAATTGTGCTGGAAAGCTGAAAAACATTTTACATAAAAAATTCTCATTACTGTTCTTGTTTATATTACAAAAATATACATAACCAAATCAAATATATCATAATCAAGTTTAATAGATCAGGACGAGAGTGATTGTAAGAATCAACTGAAAGAACAGGAAGAAAGGTGTAGCGCTAAAGATTCTAAGGAGCTGGTGGTCATGCTGGGCTAACAGGCCTATAGAACTTGGCAAATTGTGTGGTAGGAAATACTGTACTGTAAGGGGTGGTATAGTAATATACAGGGATCAGACAGATGTACTGCATTGTAACTTCCTTTGCCTGACTCCAGATAGGATACAGCTGCACATCTTCTCGCTGTATATGATTGGACTGTAGGCATCTTAAAGTAAATTAAAATGAACGTCTTTTGCTTTAAACGCTGCCAAAAAGACAACGAAAATCTACAAAACTCTAGGCTTCATTGTACAAATCAAGAAGAACACTTCAGGCATAGAAACGCTGAGAGGGGAAAGAGCCCTGAGAGAAAAGAACACTTTGAGAGAAAAGGCAAAAGTTGAAAGAAAAGCAGAACATCTGGAGAGGGAAGGGAAGTGATCAGTCTTCTGCAAAAAAACAGAAGATATATGATCCTGATCCAAAATATACCATTTCACAATATACCCATAATAAAGTACATAATGTAATCACTGAGAATACATAATCAACCCTTTCTCATTAAATTGTTTTGTTGTGTTAACCAATCATTTTATTTTAATTCTGGATTTTGCATATTGTGCTTCCTCTCAGCATTCCATCCTCCAGAAAATACAAATATTCACAATGTCCACAAGTTCACAGATCAAATACTAACAAATACATTAAACCCCAAAGAATTTATATCATTCCTCATTAAAACATACAAACATCGTTACATTTTAATATACTTCAACTATGCCCACCCACACACACAAAAAATCACTGTACTACTGTGGAATTTAGTAGCACTTACTAAAAAACAGAAGAAGTCACCTTAGTGACCATTGTCAAAGCGGTTATTATCTGATGCACTCCTTTAAGGAAATTATTTCTCCTCAGAGCAAGCTACACTGTATAAAAAGGATTTCACTATCTTTTCTGGGTCACATATTTCAGGCTATGATAGTAAGATGCAAGATGATAACAGTGTGCTCCTTTGGGGATGATCTTTTGTGTGTCTAGAAAAATATTATCTGACAAATTCCGGGGTACTCTGTCAAAAGGGTCACGAAGGGTCCTTCCAAACATTATATCCTCAATTCACTCTTGAGCTACCATCGTGTACAGCCATCTGCTGTTGGTTATAAATAATGTAATTCATAATTGTCTCATATTCCACTCCATTGATGGTAACCATAAATGTTGATCAGATTCCCATTAAAACTTTGCTTCAGGGCTCCAACTTTGTGAAGGTGCAAGGTACTAAAATAATTTAAGTATTAAAATTGTTAGACTAAATTAAATTATTATTTCATTTGCTGTCTTTTATATCAAGTTTGAATGTTCTAAAAAATGCTTTGATATGTACATATTCATATATAGCAGCATAAAAATGCAAACACTCTTCCCCTATTTAAAATAAGGGAAAATGTTTTTATAAGGTTTCATGTCAACTATGCTTGAACAATTATTAAAGCAGAAACAATAAGTAATACTTACAGTAACTGACTGACTGATGTAAATAATAACAAAATAAACACCTATTATTATTCAATTAACCAACAGCCAATATAATACTATATACTTTAAGGTTATTTATGCTTTCACCTCATTTTTCCTACAAAAATTGACATTTTATTTTGGTTTCCAATATTTGTCAATACTGAAGAATTGTAATGTTAAAACCAAAAAGGACTAAATAATTAATAATACTAATCTTTGCCTATGCTTTTGGCAAAGTTCAGTTGGCAGAGAGAGAACTATTGGCTCCTTTACTTTGTACAGATTTAAGAATGCAACTTATTTGTATATGCTGAAGCTAATACCATGGCTTGTTTCAATAAATGGATGGAAGAGAGCCTTGAATCACTTATTTACTAGCAAGCAAACTAACTAGAATGGTCAACACAATCCTGTATGGTTAGCTATCGCCAAAATGCATGTTGATCAAAATGTTAATGAAAGAGTCTCACAATGGCAAGTTGACAGTTAGGTTAAAAAAATAGCTTGACTCATTTATTTGCAATGTGTCCCATCTGGGACCACAACAACCACAATAAACAAAACACAAAAGATAACAGAAATGCAGACACAGTACAATAACTACAAAAAACTAGACCATACACATTAGCCAGTTAGCTTAATATTTCTAGAACTCTCCTTCCTGAGTCACTATTACTGACAAAACATTTTGCAGCATCCCTTTGTATATGTTTGAGCCATACCATTATCAATGGAATAACATGAATCATAAAACAGACAAACATCAAACATACATTAACAATCTAGATTGTTACACACTTAATTAAAGACCAACAAAACAGTATAATACAGACATACTGTACATCAAATCTTTCATAATACATACACATTTTATGTGTCACTTCAACCCCCTCCCATTTGCATTGGTAAATTCCCACTGCTGTCTCCACAGGCATATAAGAGGCCTACTAAAAGCATACTGTAGGTCTTTTTTCTCCTTAGGGTTCGTTAGGAGGAAGTTGGAAGTTAGGCCTGAAAACAGTTTCTTCACTCTTAAACCTAGTAAACATGCTTGCAAACCAATACAAATTAAAGTGGGGGTATATTGCTACCTTTCCTCTATACCTGCCTTAAAGTATTAATTGTTATCCAGTATCCTTACCCTACCTCTGTCTCCAACTTGTTCTTGCAACTTGTGCACCCACAGCATGAGAAAACATGGGTAAGTAACTGTGTAAACCAGCAAAACTACCACAAAGTTTGCCATCTAAAGCTTGCTAATAAGAAAGAAAGTAATAGGTAAATTAGTGACAATTCACTATTGGTATGGCATGGCTTGCTGATACTGACACCCACATCTGACTGACAGGCTTGGAATCCAAATGCTAGGAGGATGGTGATCTCCAGAGGCTGGAGGAGATTTCCAAAGAGGTGGAATTCAAAGGATGTCAGAAAAGTCAGGCAAGGCTGAGGAAGGATGGAGATAGTGAAGGAAAATATCCAGTGAAGGAGGTTGTGTTCAGGACTAAAAAGAAGGTGAACGCAGTCATCATGGCAGCAATGGACTGGGAAAATATGCTGCTGGGAGTGAATGTAGCTGGAGAAATGGAGACACTCATCCATTGTAGAGCAGGAGGATGATATTCTCTGGCAAATCAGGTTTGGGTCTGATTAGGAAGTTTTCAGGTAGATTGAAACATTTGCAGATGTAGGCCAGTACTGAGAAAGCACTGTTGAATGTCAGAAAGCAGCTCAATGACAGAGCATCATCCCAATGGTACAATAAGGTTTCAATACAGATGAATGTTCACTAAAGCACTTATTATCCCTCATTTGGATGAGGGAGGTTGAGATAATGGGGCCGAAGTAATGCACTGGCATGGCATCTACTCATCCATTTTCTAATCTCTTCATCCAATTCTTCATCAGAGCCTCAGCAAGCAATAGGCACTACCAGGATACAGCTGGGAAGGAATGCCAGTCCATCACAGGGCACACACAGACACACACACCAATTAACACCAGAGACAATTTTCCCACAATCCAATTAGCCTACCAGTATGTCTTTGAACTGTGGGAGGAACCCAGAGAACCTGGAGGATACCCAAGCAAACATGGGGAGAACATACAAACTACATGCAGATAGCACTCCAGGTCTGCACTTAAACCCAGAGCCCCAGTGCTGCAACGTAGAAATGCTAACCACTGCACCACAAAGCCAAAACCTATCAAAGTTTAAATCTTTAATTTCTTAAATACACAACAATAACTTATTTTTTTATTCCAAGAGTTTATCTAAAAATACAAAAATGAAAACCGAAAAAAATAAAATTAGAAAAATTAATATTTTACACAGCTTCTTTGCTTTTTACACAGGGAGATAAAATATAATTAGAAAAACAAAGCTTTGTGTTTGTATGTGCCTGGGGATGTCATGTTCTAAAAGATCATAAACTGAGACTTGATTTTTATGACATTGGGCCTTAAGGTTTGATTATTAAAATAAGTGAATGCACAAAACACATGTTCTGGAATAGTAGAATATGACATGTCACAGGAATTTTGAAATGTCTCACAAATAAGTATTGATCATGTAAGGTATATATACGGTATATACTATATATTATACAGTATGATGGAAATATACCCACATCCTCGATTTATACTTTTGATTAAGAAATTCCACTTAATAAACTACAAATATTTCAAAAGCATACAATTTTATTAAAGTTACTAAATATTTGCTTTTGCATTTGGGAATGACTTTTTAAACTCGGGTAGCCCACTCCTTCTAAAAAACACATCTATTTTTTGAGGTTCTGTTTTAAGAACAGAAGTTGAAATGTTGATGTGTTTAAGTTCTTATAGCTATGCCTTAGGCATAAATACCAGTCTGATCACTTTTAACATTTACCTCTAAGACATGTTTTACTCTGTGTTGTCTTCCCTATTGTGATGCAGAAAGAAAAGAGGTTATGTATAATTAATACTAATGTATAATTCGGGGATCTTATTTACTAAGAGCTCAATTTAAATTCTGCCTAAGAATGTGAATCATTAGTACATATTGAAAGGATACATTAGAAGCTTAAAAAATACAGCATCTACATACAGTTGTTGAAGGTGACATTAGTCATCTTGGTTCTCCTATTGAAATAATCTATTATAGATTCTACATTTAAAAATATATATCAGGGATGACCTGATCCTGATTTACAGTAGCTTTACCAATTACAAGTTAATGAAAACTTGATAATCAAAATGTATCACAAGATTTCAGAGAAACCTAAAGACTTCCTGGATTTTAGTTCTTCTTGACCCAGGCTGACCTCCCTTGACATTGTTAGTTCAGCATACTGTAACTGGAAACATTAATTTCTCACTAACTATTATTATTTTTAAACAATGACAACTGTGGCACCGTGGCATGAGGGCATTGCTGCCTCACAGCCTGGGGCCCTGGGTTTAATTCCAAACCTGGGGAGCTATCTGTGTGGAGTTTGTATGTTCTCCCCAAATTCACATGGCTTTCCTCCAGATGCTCCAGTTTTTCTCTCACAATCAATTAACATATGGGTAGGTTAAGTGGCTACTGGGAAAACTGGCCCTAAGGGTGAGTCTGTGTCTGTGTGTGCCCTGTGATGGTCTGACATCCCACAAAGGGTGGATCACACCTTCATCCTGTCGCTTGCTGGGATCAGCTCTGGCTCCTCTGTGACCCCGAGTTGGAAGAAGCAGTTAGAAAATGGATGGATGAATTTACGGATACCTTTGCATTGTTGTCAAGACCACTCTGTTTTTGTCATTGAATATATTAATGCATCAGTGATGTGATATCTTCTTCCACTTTCATTATGTAAATATCTTGTAGTTCAGGCAGAAGATCAGATCAGTTGTAATATTTTATAGGACCTTTGAGAATTTATTTATTTAAAGTAGCCACTTTTTGAAAGAAGTCAAGGTGTCATTTTTAACAATGTCTTGGCAGCTTTTTTTTCTTTTTATACATTTTGATTAAATATATATTTGTATGTCTGCTGTATAAAAAACAGAGATCTGAGGAGCACCAGGTGTTTGGCCTGAGGAACACTTTGCATCACTGTACACTTCGTACAGATGTCAACTGATTTATCCCTTCATGAACCTCAGAAATCTTACACAAGTGCGCCATCTTCCTGATAACTACATAATTTAGAGGAAAAGATCACTGCATCAATGGAAAACACTATCACTTGTATTGCATGTAGCCAGTGTGCTAACATAAACCAGCCTTCACTGCAAGCCAAACTACTTTTTTTTTAATCTAACATTAAAATTAAATATAAAACACAAAGTGAATACATATAGGACCTTGTTTACACGGTTTCAAAAGTTGATCATCTTCAAAGTACTGAGAACAAGAGATTAACAGTAAATGGTGGGCTTTGGTAAAACTGGGATGGGAGGAGAACACAAAGCCAGAATGCTACAGTAAGTGGTACAACATGACCAGCAGGTGGCTCCAAAACAGATGTTCCGCTATGATGACTAATGACACTGCTAGGAGGTGTTGTTCTGTGAATGAGCTACCAAACTAAGGTCCTTACTATTTGGTCATTAAAGACTGGAAGAGGTCATAACTGGGCGGTGCAATGGCTCTGTGGCTAAGGATTTACGTCTGTGGCTGGAAGGTTGCCGGTTTGAATCCCTCGGCTGGCAGAGGAATCCTACTCCGTTGGGCCCCTGAGCAAGGCCCTTAACCTCAACTGCTCCCAGGGTGCCGTATAATTGGCTGAGCCTGCGCTCTGACCCCAAGCTTCTCTCCCTATCTGTGTGTCTCATGGAAAGCAACTTGGGGTATGCGAAAAGACAAATTCCTAATACAAGAAATTGTATATGGCCAATAAAGTGATCTTATCTTAACTAGTGCGTTCTTTCTAGATTCTACTCTAGACTGTTACGCCCAAGGGAGCCTGAAAGGCTCGCTGCCTTTGGTTGCCACGGGAAACCATGGCATTCCCACGAGTACTTCCGTTCCATCTGAACTTGAGAGCCAGACCAGTGTAGATCTCAGCTTTTCAATACAACTATGACAGTGCACAGGAGCCGGCCACGGCATAAAACATACTTTACAAAATCAGGGGTTCCTCAATTTTCCCCGAAGCTTAGTTGTTGGAGTAACTTTCCTCTCCTACAGCTGGTCTTCTTTATAGTGAGGCTGCTAGTATTGTAGTTTAATTACAAGATAATGAAATAATTAAAACATTTTAAAAAATAATAGAAATTATGTTCTTATATATTGTCATCAGTTAATTGCTTTTGATTGTCTTGTCATGTTGTGAATGTTGTATTTCAGTGTCAAGTCCATAAAAGATGAGTGCCCTAACTTACTAGCCTTTTCTGACAAGTCTGATACATCTGAACAAAAGATACATGGATTTAGGCAACTGAACGTTTGGCATCATCACTCAGCAGGTAACAGATTTTACTGAAGAAGTGACAGCTACAAATACTGTATCTGTTGGCATGGACAAATATAGCCTTACTTCATATTGTATGCATGTGCAATTTATATATTCTGAATTAGGGGTGGGAAAATAATTTTATCATAATATGATAACCTTATCAAATCATATTATCACAATATAATTGTATGTGTATATTGCTTAAAGAAAAAATGTAAATGGGCAAATGTGCATAAAAGCACAGAACTGCAATTAATAGGCTATTCTATATTTTATACTATGTAACTTTTTTCTGATTATTTTAAGGAATGTTGACCTATTAATAATATCTAAAATAAAAACTACATGGTGTGATTTTAAAGATATAAAAAATCCCAATATATTTTAATAATATCTTCATATGTTGTATAGAGCTTTTTCTAAAATGTTGTCCCTCAATAATGTTATTAAGGTGATAATGTCAACTGGAATAAAAAAGCAATCAACATCTGAATCAACATTTGAATGTGTTTGTTAAAGTAATAAATAACTAGTGCAAATATGTAGTAAAATACAAAAATAGTATTATTATAATTACTTATTATTACTATCTATTTTACTAATGTATATTCGTATAAAATGATTGCAAATAAAGTCTAAACGTCCAGTTTATTTACATTCATATTATACTGTTGAAACAAACTCAGTGGTTTATCATAATAAGTCATATAAATGTTTGTCAATATTTAATTTAACTGATACTACTGTACTAAAGGATAGGCACACTAAAGCATTTATGCATGTACAGCATATGAGGCTGAACACTTTTCATTTACTTACAAATAACAGATAAACAGGTAATGTTTTCAAGAAAAACTTGAAAGTACGCATATTAATCAATTGTGCAAGTGCACTGCACTGTAAGAGCACAGCATTGATTGTAGCTGAATGTTTGCCAACCCCTGTGTTCAGATCACATGATGGGACAATCTGCCTCAGGGCACTGTTCTTTTCCTCAGTATGTTAACCATGGGGATGTGTTCCAGTTCGATGTTCAATGATTTTAGCTAGAGATGTGTACAGGCATGAGCTAATTAGTAAGAATGAAGGTTAAGTTCTGTTTTGCATGTAAATTATTTTCAGCTATCCAAAGGTACCAAAGAAAAAACAGGAAGCAATTAACTGATTCATATGTTCAATCTATCTTCATGTGCACACATTCATCCAAGCAGACAAAGATACACTTACATGCAGAAAGATTCTACATACTGATTCCCATTGGAATATCTGAAAAATAAATTACAGATACCATTCCTGTGCTCAAGAAGCTACAAGATGACTATACAGAGATTATATTGTGTTAATCGAGCATGACAAAAGATTCACAAATGCAAGTGGGAATGACTTCAAATGGGAATATAAAAGGATAACGCATTCATGATGAGAATGAGTAGCACAAATAATATCAATCCATTGTCACTTCTGGTTATTTTAGAATTACTTTTTTGTAAAAAAAAACTATTCACTGCTCTAATTAAAATGAGTCACCTTTGTTATATTTTAATTTATAACGACAGTGGAAAAACAAGTCATATTATTAGTCAGCCAGCTATTTAAAAAGTGATTCAGCTACCAAATATGATACCTAAATCTTAAACTTTTATCCAACCTTTGAATAAAAAAGACTTGTTTTTCATAATGTCCTGGCGCTTTTCAACACTTAAATTAAATGCCCTTTTCCAATAAAATGTTGTACATACCTTCCTATAAAGAGAAAAGTGGTGATGATTTACTTCCAGTATCTTCAGAGCATCCTCTAATGTGTTCCAGACCTTGGTTAGCTGTTCTATGCCTTAAACAAGAAGAGGAAGACAATGGTTCATTCTGAAGGCATTGTACAATTAGCCTCTCACCACCAAGTACAGGCAGCACACACAAGAACCCAGCATTCTCCCAATACCCTTATTGTTTCACATTGGGCAGGGCTCTTTTTCTCTAGTACTTTTATTTTATCAATCAAAGTCTTGTTAGATTTCATTCAGATCTTTTACCAATGTGTTCATCATTATTCCGATCCACATGACAGTGCAGCATATGAAATCCTTTCAAACCAAGGAGAATATTAAAAGCAAATATAATAGTGGAATCAAAAGTCCAATCAAAAATATCAAAAGTGGAAATTAAATGTATTAATAAGAATAATCATTATCTTTGTTAAAAGGATTTCTTTAAGTATGATGGCAAAGAAATACTACATTGAGTGGCAGAGTTAGATCACAGGCTCTAAAGTAGTTCAGTATTTAATATTTTGTGCAGAACCGTCCTTGTACAGTATGTACAGTGCCTTGCAAACTCCATGCAGACAGTACCCCAGGAATTGAACCCAGGGACCCAGCAGCTTAGTATCAAGCTAATATAAAGTAAGTACAGAATTAGCTAGCTTTACTTTTCTATCAAAAATAACTGTAGCATTCACTGTAATATGCTAATGATTCAGCAGCCAACTAGCTGTCATGGTACAGTAAATAAGATCATAAGAATAGTTGCTTCCATATACTATATGCAACACGTTTAAATCGGGAAAACTCTCAAGATTATCAGTGACCACTTCCATCCAGCTTTTTCACTGTTTGAGCTTCTTGTTTGAGATTTTATGGATCAAAGCTAGACCAGAGCAGTAGTGAAAAAAACAGCTGTTCTATTCAGTCTTTTAACTCAACACTGGTATAAAAGTATGTATTGATATTTTTGCACAAAGACTTTGACATTCCAGACAGCTAGGATGGTATTCTGCACTTGATTGAAATGATTTCTACTTTCACTGTAATGTAGAATTTGTTTATCATGTGTGTATGGTATTTACGCTTTTTCTTTGTTTGTATCTCTGACATTTTGAGTGCACCACAAAACATTCCCAACCAGAGAGTTGGTTTGGCAATAAAGTTAACTATCTTTCTTTCTTAGGTATTATTAGCTCTTAATTATCTAGTCTTTGATTTGGTGTTCTCCTTGGTTCTCCCTTTGTCTTTGCCTCCAGAGTGACTTTTCTTTGAAGTTACTTTGGTTTTTTCCCACACTTCCCTTTCAGTTTAAATGTTTCTGGATTTGTGGATTATTTTACTAAGATGAATGGTACCTGTCTCATTTAGATGTAATATATCACAAATATATAGATGATCTTTGCTATGGAAAGGTTTTCAGTGAAGGAGAAAAAAGACTTCTTCTGCACATGATGTCCTCATCCTCATGTGTTGTGGTGAAGGTTTAATGTGTGTAGTTGTTCAGCTTGACCAGGTTCTTGTTCAATTCATGAGAAAACCACTAATTTACTCCTGTGGCTTCCAATTTCGTTGTACCTGTAATGGATGGAAAGTGTGCAGTTTATAACAAGGTTGTTTGGGCCTACATGTGCCTTAATTTTGGAGTTGCTGTCTCCTGGCCCCCAGTGCAGATCTTTATTGCTGTGTTCTGAAGAATAGTCTCCAAAAAATGCCACTTCTCTTTTTGCTTTCCTAGCAGAACTGGCAATAAATGTAGTTGAGACCAGTGTTTGAGATTTTGGGTCGGCAGTAGTCATGTCCTGTGAGCTGCTGCCTTGAGTGCCCAGATCCTGAAAAATAGCAAATTGATTTGGTGATGTTGAGTGCTATTTTTTTAAAGCTGAGAACAGATTCTCTGTCTGGTGTACAGGTTGTTTTTCTGACAGTCAAGCGGTGCATGCCTCCCCAAAAGGTAGTTTTGACATTTCTTTTGGAGACCTTTTGAGTGCTTTTAGCTCCTTCTCCTTGGAACTAACTTTTTCATTTTGTGGTAGTTACCACAGATGCATAGTAGCCAGAATGTTAGGGTTCCTTCACATGTTTTTTTTAGTATTACATCTATACTACTCATGATCAAGCAAATATATTTTCTTGGAAATAAGAAATAGCTTTTCTGTTTCTCTACAGATGCTTAAACGCTGTCAGATGTCCTGCTTACAATAACTTTTTCAGAACCTCTTGAGAAACTGACTAGCCTCTGAAAATTATAAGTCAAAGTAAAATGTACATTATTAATGAATAAATTACTCTTGTTGAAAGCTAAACAAAATAAATTACTGACTAAAATATGTTATTTGGCAAATAAGCAGAAAATTATATTAAACTGGCTGATTATTCTCCCTGTAAGTACACTTTTTCTCTGAACACTTCAACATTCTGTCCTGCAGTGAAAGCTCAGGAGTCATTGACCTGGGTATGCATGACTACCTCTGGAATTAGCTTACTTGTCTTTGAAGTCAGAGCAAGACCTGGGTGCTAGCCAGCTAATTGTCTGGGATTTCAGCTGCTTTTCACAATTTCACAATTTGTCCTAAAATGATTGTTCTGAGAACTCCTGAGTAAAGAACATTGAACCCATAATATAAATGACTTTATAAAAGTTTATTCCCAGACAATGATTGGTCTGAAATGTATCCTCTGCAATAAATGATGCAATACTGGCCAACTTCTGAAATGTAAGACGATGTTGACCAGTATCCATAATAATTTCAGACTTTTTGTTCATTTGTTTACCATACTGATGACTAGACCAAAAAAATGTTTTGGGGGTTCAAATCCCACGGTCGGCAGGGGAATCCTACTCCGTTGGGCCCCTGAGCAAGGCCCTTAACCCCAGCTGCTCCAGGGGTGCTGTACAATGGCAGATCCTGTGCTCTGACCCCAGGCTCTCCCTATCTGTGTGTCTCATGGAGAGCAAGCTGGGGTATGTGGAAAGACAAATTCCTAATGCTAGAAATTGCATAGGGTTAATAAAGTGATGTTATAAAGGAGAAAGAATATGAATAATTCCATTCTGAAATGAATTATAACATCTACTTTGTTAGCATTTTGAATAATAAAATAATAAAACACTTTACATAACAAAAACACAACACATGAGACGACTCAGCTGTATATTTTGGGTTCAGGACAGAATTTTAAACATGCAATAAACTCATGAATCTTGCCTGTTTACAAATTCATCATTCATCACCCATAGTCATTTCATCCACCAGAGAATCACAACAAACTTGAGACACAGAGTGCAAGGTAAAACTACACCCTGGACAAGACACATACACACAGGGACAATTTAAAGACACTAATTAGCCACATACATACAACACAACATTCATGAACACTGCAAGAACATGCAAGCCCCACACAGAAGCCACCCCAAGTTAGACCAAACCCAGGATCTAAGAGCTGTACGGTACCACCATGCCACACTGATTTGATGGTTCACTCTTTTTAAACCTTGTGCAGATTCCAGTCTACAAAATATGGTAGATTGCCCATTCAATAAGTGCAGCGTCAAAGGGATTATCACTAGGGGGAGCTAAGAGGCTTTCTTTTTCATGTACTGTACCTTTACCTGACAAAGATCTTGGATATGAATGTGCACAGGGGGTTTGTTAGAAGGATTTATAAATCAGGTGATAATCTCTTACTGTTTGGGAGCATGGAGTTTGTTAGACCAGACTTGTTTGTTAGACATGAGGATTTAGTGCAATACATGCAATAGTGCAATATGCTGTATTTGGCATACTGCATATTGCACTATTTGGTCATAATGTATTGCATTCACCCTGGGCATATAGCAGTTCTATTTATATTGAGTTTTATTTTATTTTATTCAATTTTTATTGTACAATTATTATGTAACTTTATTTTGTAACTTTTAATTATGTGATTTTTATTTTTATTTCCCCCCGGTGAGCTTGCAGAAAAGACATTTCACTGCCAGCAATTACTGCTGCTTACTGTATTGTTGTGCATTTGATAAATAAAGTTTGATTGATTCATTGATTGATTGATAGTGGTAACTATGCGCATGTGTATGTACAGTATAGAGTTAAGCAGGATACTGTATCTAGTATCTTTAGAGGATTTTTTGCTGTTTTTATAAAGTGTTTTGTCTCAATCCATAATAAAGCTAGGAATGGCTGCAGGAACCTTCATTTGACATCTGTGTAAGAAGTGTTTTCACTAAACATTACAAAGATTTTTTTTATACTAATACTTCATTACACATTTTTACAGTTTCATACAAATAATATACAGTATTAAGCTAAAACACAAAATGAATGTATAATGACATATGTCAGTACAAATCTATTGTCAATAATGATTTTTTATTAATGTAAGATACAATATAAGATTTACTCATACTAATACATATTATTTTCCCTCTTAGATCACTGTCCTAAAAATGTACATCCAATGTTTATGAGAAATTAACATAGAAATGTGCTAATATACAGTATACTGTACATATTGATATATTTTTTAAAAACAAGTGTGTTTACAAGGGGGAAATGCCTTGATACTGATTGAGAACAAATTATGAAATAGGTTGAAAGATGAATGTGAAACATGAATGTGACCACATTATCATAAAATCTCTATCAGTTAACTTTAAAAGCATAACTGTGCAACTTCTTTTTAAAGGTATTTGGGATAGGTATCTTGGAATATTAATTTTGCATTTACTGGCTCTGAATTCAATGGACTTCCATGACGTAACATACATTTGACACCCAAAGAAGGCTCTACAGCCAAAAAGGAACAAGTAATAGGTTTATTCTATGCTGGAAAAAAAAAGAAGAAAGAGAACACAACGTGTCGGCCGTGGAGCCTCTTCACACCTGAAGAAGGCTCCACGGCCGACACGTTGTGTTCTCTTTCTTCTTTTTTTCAGCATGGAATAAACCTATTACTTGTTCCTTTGCAGCCTACGCATGCTGACGCAGCTACCCACCTGAACTTCTACAGCCAAAATGTTGTTTCTCTTTTTAGCATTGAATAAACCTTTACTTGTTCCTATGAAATAACATATGCTTACACAGAAAACATAATAATTATTATCTTTTTTTTCTATTTGAAAATAAGTTTAAAAATGGATGAATCATGAATATGAAACAGCATACATGTGATTCTTTTTTTGTCTTAACTGTATACAGTATATTAAACAGCTGCTCACATAGTGTTAAATTAAAATGATAATATAAAGTATTTTTTTCTACTTAACAGTTACAGATGATGTTAAGTAACCATTACTTATGTTTATAACTGAACATGTATAAGTACTGGTTGCTAGTTTATTTATCCAAGAAACATCATTACCCCAAATACAGTAGATAAAACTGTATATAATGGTAAAATGCTTAATGCTTAAAAAATGCTATGGTAAAAAACTATCATTTGCTATGATAACACAATATTTTTATTGTTTGCTAATTTAAAGCAACAAAATGTCATATTCTTAAAACACTGAAAATTAAAAAGTATCAAAATTTCCATTTGAAAAATGGAACAAGCTAAATAGAATATCAACTATTTGAAATTCTTTTAATATCTCATTCTCTTTATTTTCATTTTGCTCAAATGCAATCTAAGAATATGCATCAAATGATTCTGCTCTGTTTTTTTTTTCCCAGAAACCACAGGAAATGGTCGAGGCATGACTGTCTGTTTAGAATGTACTGTGACTGTCAAAACATTAGAAGAATTGTTTGACAAAGCACATCTCTCCTAGTTCATTGTTTGAGTGGAAACAGGTGGGTTTGGTCTGGTGTGGAAAGTTACACACTACATTAAAACATCTGGTGCTTGTCACAATACATTACAACTATCTGTGGCCTTGACTTGTCATGATCTGCTAAAAACTACAACAGCGCTTTCTAACTGGCTGGCTGCATACAGAAATTATGGAAATTTTGTCGGTGGGATCAGTGTAAGAAGGCATGCCACCTGTAGCCAGGAAGCCAGTTTTAAGCCATTTATAGCACTAAAAGATGTAGTTTTAGAGCACTGTGTAAAATCTAAGAGTTACTTGTGTGGTTCAAAGGCTGGTTTATACAGTATGTATTAATGCAAAATCAACTGGTTGTAAAGAAAAGTACTTCCAAATACAATAATGCCATGCTTAGCACAAGAATATCTGAATCAACTTCTAGATGTATGGATGCCTGGAGGGTCCTATATGGTGTAACCAGTAACATTGCTTATACAGTCTGCAGGATAAGCTGTACAGCACAAATGTTGCCAGTCTGAGCCTGGACCCAGTATCACACAGTCTAATTGGCATAGACACCTCTACTATGTACACAGGTAGGAATGTACCACTTCTGACTCAAACTGTGTGCTTCCCTCAAGTACTCCCAGCTTTTAATTATACATTTACTGTACCAGCTCATCAAGAATACTAATAGCATACACTACATATCTTTGGAAAGTCAGAATCATTTGTGAAAAAAAAGTATTCTAATAAAGAAGGAAATGTGCTTTTAAAATCATGAATTTAAATGTACCAACATGCAGGAACCATGAGAAAGCGGTAAATTTGTACAAGACAAACTGAAATGAATGGGCTTTAACCAGTGCAGCTCGGTACTTGATCAAGTTAGAATACAAACAATTAAAAACAAACGAAGAGTTAAACAGAAACTCTATAGATCAAAAAGTTTCTTAAATAAAACACATTCTTTAAAAACAATCACACTCAAGGAGTAGGAAAGTTCTGTCAGGGATTCAAATCTTTCATAGATACATACTGTACAAGTACAGCATGTTACCTCACTGGCAAAATGTCTAGAACCATTAGCTAGGGATGTACTGTATGTTGTAATTGATAAGATGTAAAAACAGGATTCATAAATTTAGAAATGAACACTGTTTGACACAGCACTGCAAACCTGTTTAACCTGTTATGTTTAATCTGTTTTGTTTAAATCTGCATGATATTGACTGGGGATTTTCCTAAAGTACAAAAATGGAAGCCTTATTTCATGTCAGTGCTGTTTAAAAGTACATAACAAATCTGATGTAAGTTTCTGTTACTTTTTGTTGCTTTGTTCATAGATTAGCAACTTCTAAACATCAGTTTGGTTTAACTAACAGAAATAAAACCATTCCTTGAAACAAAATTAAGGTAACAGTACAACAATACATCTAAAACCACCCAAGCAACCACTAGTTAATTGATTAAAGTTCCTTGAGTCTACTGTCATATTGGCATCAAAACTGTTTTAACTAGTCAACAATGAAACATTCTGAACTTAGTAAAATTAATTTGGATACAAAATACTCCACATATGCTGACTAAAATCCTGTTGGCTGTACTTAGACCCATATATGCAAGGATCATACTTGGCACAATAATATTCTTTCAGAATTTGCTTCTTTGCATATGGTTTACTTATTTACTGGACATATATACTGTACAGTACATATAATTGTCTAACTGTTAATCCAGTTCAGGGTTGGGGAGCTGGAATCTATCCCAGCAAGCAACAGATGCAAGGCAGGATACACCCTGGATGAGAAACCATCCCATTGCGGAGCAATTATTCAGATCAATGCAGTTACAAGTGAAATGTATCCCTTTCAAAAACAAGCAGATCTTTGCAGAGAAATGTTTAATGCCTGCTTAGAAAACTGTAATTTTTTTAAATATCAGTTTGTTGTCTTTATCCTAGAAAGCCAAAGTTCTGTGTAGGCAGCATTAAATGGTCAATAAACAGAGATACTATATGGAAAGCATGTCAGCTCCTATTTAAGCAATGAATTGATCCAATAAGGTCATTCAGAGCTCATCTGGAATGAAATTCATTATTTCAGTTCCCAGTCAAAGTAAGAATCAAAGAACCTATTGCTTACACTCCAAATAGGGTTTTCCTTTGTTTCACGATTCAAGTTTCAAAGCTTTGTAACAATTTGTGTTTTTAGTGTTTACACAAATGAATACATTAAGATAAATTTAAACATTTAAAAAAGAACACGAACATGATTTGTGAACATTATAAAGTTTTGAGGACACAAAAATAGTCCAACAATAAACAGAAAATTCTGATTAATAAACCCTGATATTTCATTTTTTGTGACACACTGAAGGGAGACTAAACTAACTGGCACAATGTTAACAGTGGTTAAGCCTCTGGCCTGGACAGCCATGAGTTCAAATCCCAGGTTAAATGCTGCAGTATGTCCTTGAGCAACATGCTTCACTTAAGTATCTCCACTAAGCACATCTCCCGGTTGTAATTGTCAAAGTGAATTTGTTCTTAACTGACCCACCTGGAAAACTGTGACCTGATCTTCTCAGACCTCAGGAGCTAAGCAAGACCAGGTTTTGTCAGTATGAGGATGGGAGGCCTCTAAAGTCCAGATTGCTGTTACCAGTTGGAAGACCAATCAGTATCATTATTCTCTTTGGACCAGAGTTTCCAAATAAATGCTCCAGTATGACGACAGGACCACTGTGCTGCAGGAGGTGCTGTCCTTCACGTTAAACTGAGGTCCTGACTGTTCTAGCAGGCGCATTAACCCTGATGCCCACATTAAATTCCATTTCATGCTTGCACAAACATAATTCAATTGATAAAGGAATTTTGCTTTTCTCCACCAGCTCTGCTGTGTGGTAGGGCTGCCAGCACAAAATGGCTGCAGTGTGTTTCCCAGGTGTGGGTTCTGCTTCAATGGAGGGCAATGTGGACAGAGTCGAAGCTCTCTGGGATTCTTTGAGATGATTATTAATAAGAAAAATAATTAATAATATTACATTTATGATTAATTATAATGGGCAGCAAGCTGATGCAATGGTTAGCATTACTGCTTTTCTGCATTGAGGCCGTGGGTTCAATTCTGGGCCTGGGGCGCTACTTGTGTGGAGTTTGTATGTCCTCCCCTTGTTCACATGGGTTTCCTCTGGGTGCTCCAGTTTCCTCTCCCAGTCCAAGACAAACTGGTACTGAAAATTAGTAACAATGTCTGTGTGTGAGTCATGCAATGAACTGATTTCCCATTCATGCTGTATCCTACCGTACCTTGGCCCTGGGTCTTTTGATAAATGAACAGCACAATTAATTTATCCTTTATGAAATACAGTTCAATTTGAGATGTGTATAGTGAAACAAAATTCTACAGCATGTGTGATTTGATTTGCACTATGTCATTTCTTTCATTTTCATTTCTGAGAATGAACTAACATTTTTATTTTTGCACTGACAGGCCACAAGTTTACAATTGAATCACCTTCAACTGGATAAAGTCTTGATAAGCAACTGTAAAAATAACTCTCACAGCAGAATCATCATACTTAGCTTCTCTCAATATCAATATGAGAACCCTGGAATTTCAATTCAGTACTTAAAGATCGCATTTTTTACTTTCGAAGATTTATATAATTACTTATTCTTTTCAGCTACTTTTCTGCATAATGTTATGAAACACACATTTCAAGTTCTGTTAACGCATGAAGTGTGAAACATAAAAAAAAGTTCCTTTTGGGGCACAATTCAGATACAATTCAGATTCAGATACAGGGTTACATTAAAATCACAAAAAAATTATATTAGAAGAACAAAGAGTTAACGGTAAATATAGTATATTGTATAATGTATAATGTTAAAGAAAACGAGAACTATATATAGTGTAGTTTCCGGGAAACCACTCAATATGAACACACAGGTTTTAAAGAGTACCTCCCAAACTGTGTAGAAAACATACTGGTACAGTATATTTCCAAAACAAGAGTCTAAGCCTTTTTTGTAACACATTTTAGAATATTTTTAAAATAAGTTTAAACAGTTATTGGTCCACCGCAAAGACTGACATTCCCGTGTCTGCAGCCCCTGGCAAAAGACGATAAATGAGTAATCCTTAAAAAGCTTTACACAGCTTTAGTAGAGGTGTTAGACCTTTAACAAAATACTCCTAAATGGGATTAACATAAAATGTAAATATGCAAAAAATAAATATAAATTGTATATAAAATGATTTAGGATGCAAATCTCAGAAAAGAAATGTTCAATTATTTCTTGGCCAAGTTGGAGGTCTTGATCAATTACAAGTCCATTATTTGAACACTCTGCTGTTTTTCTGTGTTGATTTGATCAATTGGTATATTAATCTATTATTTCTCCTATTATTATCGATACTAATGATAAATTACACACAGTACCCACGCAACAACAGATAATTAATTTGAAATACATTGGAAACATGGTATGTTATCGCCGCTTTTTACAGATGATTGAAACAGTTTTATAAAAAAAATATTTTTCTACTTCCAATTATTCACGTAATTTGCGTGAAGGGCAATTTTAAAACACAAAAGTTTAATAGGAAGGTCTGATGTCTGATCAAAAACGAATTCTCTGAACACTTAAGATATAAATCGCTAATCCCAAAATCCGAAAAAATAAACACAGTACTTGTCTTTTCCTTAACACAAGATTGTTTACTGATAATCAAAACAAAAATGCAAAAGCACAGTCAAAACACCACCCACATTAAACTTCCCGGTTATTAAACGTGAAAAGTTTTCAGGCTACGTATTTTATTCAATTAAATGGCATGGCGTGTTCACCGGGTTTTAACAATCTTCACATAGAATGTATTAAATTAATATACTCACAACTCCATTTGCCCCCACGGCGGTAAATTATTTATCGTGTCTGATGATAAAATACCACAATGCACGTGTGCAGGATAGCCTTTTCTGTTCTTTAACAAGAAAAGCGCTTCTTTACACAAGCAAGAGACAAAAGTGATTTTCGTCGCACTTGTGCATTAGGTAAACTCCCTGCATACATTCCTCTTTATTTTGTTAGAAAAATAATGCATCCCTTCCTCTCGTGACAATAATTGTCACTTATAGTGAAGGCTACAGTATAACAGTCTCCATGCGTCCAGACCATCTAGCAAATAACAGTGATGTCACTGGTATCAGCAGACAGAAGTAAGCGTGTGTGTATTCGTTAATGTCAATGTGGAGACCATATCTGTACAACAATCGCCACAAACATACAGGCAACCAAAAAAATTCCAAGGTGTAGATTACTTTTCCATAAACCAAATGGCATTTTCTTTTAACACTTTTAACAAGTCTTCCTCGCGGTCTTTAACCCGGTGTGGAATCTCTGGGAGGAGTTGAATGTAGTAAAAACGGAATGAAAGCGAATGAGTTCTGCAGTATTGTACAATAGTTACGAGAGTATCCCGTTTAATTCTATAAGGTCACATTTCTTATAGTCAAACCTTTTTGGAAATGTGGATTTCGTGTTTGGATTTTTCCCTTTTGGAACTCATTTTAATGTACTCTCTCTTTATATAATTGCTCATTTATATAGCGCTTTTTATCCCAAGGTTAACAAAAGACAAAAATAATCCCGGATTTGAACTGTTTCACAGGGTCTTTGACGTCCACGGTTTATCCTCTTCTGAGGACCGATGATACTATCGATCTCATTCGATACACCTGTACAGCACTGCATAAACGGATTAAAAAATGGATTTATGGACAATAACCAAAAGGTTTGTATAGAAATGTCCTAATCCCTCAATAGCTATGACTAGCTGCTTTGAGAAGCATCAGTACTGGTGTAGAGTGGTATTTTTTTCTTTTTGTGTTATACAGTTTGCTGGGATATAACTTTTATGCTATTAAACTATTACTTTTTTTGCAAACTCTATTACACATGTGGTTTGCTATTCGATTAAAGACCCCGTTGAATTCAAAAGCTAAATTACTATGGTTCAATGCACTACCTAGCTTGATTGACGGAATTGTCTTTAAATTGCAAATTCATATTCAATTTCTAAAACCCTTTGAGTTAAGAAAGTCGCAAAAATGCAGTAGATTAGAGAATATGCATATAAAAATCCATATAAAAATGTTGTTTAATTGTTTTGAAAAGCCATGAAAATACTTTCTTAAAACATTTATAGAATATTTAATACTGGCTTAATTGATTTTAAGATCAGAGGTTTACCATCATACATCTGCTAATTACTAAATCTGTTTCAAATGTTTTCAAAGGGAGCTGTATTTTGTCTCTTAAAACATTAAGAGATGTTTCATTTTACTAAGAATGTCAGTAGCCTGGTGAAGGAAGCAGCAGGAGGGAGATGGCAATAGACCCAGTCAGAGTGGTGGCAGTGATAGTGGTACAGTTCCAATGGGAAATACTGCAATGCCTCTCCTTCATGTCCCAAAGGAAAACACTGAACTCCTGGAAGTAAAACAGATGTTTACTTTGGCACTGACAACAGCCAGAGGCCTGTTGTAAACACTGGCCTAAAACCCCCTCTACAAGGGCACATATAGTGAAGAGCATCTCCTTTTCTTGAGGAACTAACTGGTGCTCTGGTGGGAACTTGATCAACTGGGACAACAGGGGATGATGCCTTTGTCTCTGGAGGGGGGGGGTATTTTGTCAGGATATAGGATATAATTGATTTACCAAAAAAACAAATGTAATGACAATGATTTTTGCTGCCAAAATATGGATTTTTATTATTCGTGTTAAGAAAATACCAGTCATATACTGTACAGTATAACAGCTGAAACATTGTTTCTTCTTTATTTTCAGCCTGGAACTTTGCAGTAATTTGATATCTTCTAGAACTGATGGTCCTCATGTGACCAACAAGCATTTAAACAATGGTGACTCTTTTTCTCCTTGTTTTTTGTTGCCTTTTTATTATTTTCAACAGGATTTTTAACATTTGCATAATAAATTTCATGAAAGGTAATATTAGAAAGTAGAAGCAATGAAATGTTTGGTGTAGTCACAAACCTTTAAAATTATCTTCATATACTGTATATGTGTTAAAGAATTGTACATTCTATAGTCAAGAATTTTAAATTTTAGTTATTTTAATATCTGACAAATCACCTTATAAATCTTTACTGTGTAAACTGTGGTAGAATTGCTATAGAAGATTAGCGCATGGAAGTGATTTTAACAAAGAAAGAAAACTAACAAACAGAGATCAAGATTAATTCCAACACATCTTTGCTGCCAGGGGATGTTTACAGTCAGACTTAGAGAGAATAGACTCGGGCATAATCTGAACTCAGAAAAAGGAGAAGCTGCTTTGGGGAAAAAAAGCATTTTTCACAAAAGAGCTTAATTTATTATTACTGAAGTTTGTGACTTACTTTTTCTTTTTGTTTCCCTTTTTTCATTTTTACACTGTATATGTACGTTGCATGGTTTCTACTTAAAATGTTTACAAACAAAAAAGTGATAATGTTTTCTAAAGAGGTACATTTAAAATATACTGTAATTCCTTAAGTAGTCATTTGTAGGTATATCACAAATGACAATGAAAATAATCGCTTGCTTTATACAGAGTGCAGTTTGTCAGTTGTATGTTGGTAAAAAAGACAGAAAACTACATTCTAAAATATAGTAAAATGAACAATACAAAAAGTGGTAAATGCTTAGTTTAAATCAGTTATTTTATTGAAGAACTGATTTAACAGAGTACATTATTTATGTATTTTGTTTAATTATGCTTTATATTACAGTACTTTTTTGCACGTGTGTGTAGTAGCCTAATACCTAAACTATGCTGCTCTGTCACTATGGTAAAGCGGTCTCCTGGCTAAAGATAATAGACATAATTTTAATAAAATAATAACTTTAATAAAATTGAAATACCTTTGCTAACACACTACCACAGCTGGTTAATTATGATATATTCAGATAAAATTAATCTATGTCTTTAAGGCACTGAGGCTAAATAGTTTTCAGCATGAGCTGAGCCAGATTATTGGTATTACCTATGATTAACTTTATGATTTCATTTCTTATTTATTACTTATTTCAGAGCTACTGTACGTTGATTATTTTTCTTAGAAATGCTTTTTGCAAGGGCAGACGATTGCTATTGCAACTAGACAAGGTCAAAATATATTAATGGGCATTCAAGTAAAAAAATGATTCCCTGTTAAATTACGTATGATCTATTCTAGCTGCAAACATTGTTTGCAATGCATTGCCGAAAATAGGCATTATAGTTTATTTCTCTCCTGAATGCAAGTAAAAGTCAGGAAATCCCTGTGGTGCTGCCATACTGTCATAGAGTGGGCAGATGAGTGACACTGAGTCAGGGGGGCTCCAGGACTGCCTGGTAGGGGATTGTGATGGGTAACTAAGAGATGGGCAGAGAGATGGACTGCTGGGCAGTTATGCTGCAATAGAGATAGTTCCTTAGGTAAGTGACAAGCCCAGTAGCTTCTCTGGGAATCTTTGAAGATTCAAAATGACAGACTATTGCCCAGACCATCATTTGTTTTCAAAGCAGTCAAGTGCCATTAGTATTTTAACTCCTTCGCCTTCTTAGGCTTCCTAAGATTTCTGAATAATAGAGTGTGGAAATGCATGGAAAATACAGAAGGAAAGATGAGTTACTGCAACATACAATTGAAACTGTTTCCTAAGATATTATGCAGTGGTCTACAGGAGATCATGTTTGCAAGAGGAGGAGCCTCAGACTTTCTTCTGATGGTCACTTGACCAACACAAGGGTTCATTACTTTTAAAAACACTCTATTTTGCAACATTATTTCCTTGACACATTAAACAGGAGTGTGTTTTTGATATGACAACATTTTCCAGATCATGTTCTGGAACTGTTCCCTTCTGGTACATGAAAAGCATGCATGTGAACTTTTGAAAAATAATATTTGTATCTTACTGTACATTTAACATATTGACACTGATTTGTAAAAACATGTTGTGGTTCATCATAGGGCTGATAGCTGATTTTTATATTAACAGACTATTTAAATATACATGATGCAGGTGCAAAACATTAAATATAATTTCTAAATGTATGTTAATATGATGGATACTAGACACAGCATTGCAGATGGAGGGTCTACTGGACCATAACAGCTTCTGAACTAATGTGTGTTTCTTATTTCTACATTTTATGTACAGTACATATGATAAAAAACTGGCATCATTCAGCAATGTTAAAATGAAACAGTGGATAGAAAATAGAATCATCTAGTTGCTGCAAGATTTCATCCATGGACATGGACTTGCATTTAATTTTGGGTCCCATACCAAAGTATGCTGGTGGCCCTAGCCTGGGGCTCAATGAGCATTAGGATACACTATAAAACCATTACATGAGTTAACAGAAGTTGGCATGGTATTTTGTACTGTATGTTCTTAGTGTTCCAGGGGTACCATCAGTTCATGTACTGATATGACAGCATGTTCAATTTGTTTTCACTGGTTGCCATGGTAAGAGGAGTTCATGAGTAATGGAGTTGGTATAACCTGCTTGCAGTGGCACAGCATTCTCATTTAATAAAAAAGTTATTTTTAGATGTCTTCAATCCCTTTCTCTACAACAGTGTGTTAGGCAGAATTCAGGTACTCAATGTGCAACTACAGTAAAACAAACAGTCCAACAGTTATGTTTAAAAATAGCCAGTCAAGTTTATTAGAATAAAAATGTCCCTCAAAAATCTATTTTTGTATTGTCACAGGGAGGGCAGGAGGGGTGCCCAAGTGAGTCCTTTTAAAACTAAATGATGGCCCAGCCACAATTGCACTTAGGTGCAAAGATGATGGTATATTATGACAATTCTCCCCACAGACTATTTATATATAACAAAACAAAACAAAAAAAACAAAGTTGAACTAGTACACATACACAAAAAAAAACTATTTCTCTAAGAAAGAGGTCAGGAGTTCTAACACACTTAGGTTCTATCAGCTCCACACTGTAGCGATAGTGAGACTAAAACCCCGTTAGATCTCTCCCCATCAATTGGGTAAGCATGAAACTGGGAGGCAGCGTTGAGCTTATGGAAATCCAAGCAAACTCTTAGTGACCCATCCTTCTTGGGCACATTGACTATGGGGCTACTCCATTCACTGGTCGATGGCTCAATAACTCCCATGTCTCTCATGGTTTGGATCTCTTCTTTCAGTGCTCCTGCTAGTCTCTCAGGTACGCGATGTGGTCTCTGGCGAATTGGTGTAGGATTCTTCAGATGAGTGGCATGGTGAAGGATGCTGGTTTTCCCAGGCTTCTGTGCAAACAGGACAGGAAACTCCACAAACAGTGTTTTTTAGGTTAATTTCTGTCTGCTGCTTCCATGCCTCTAAGCCGGCAAAGTCATCCTTTTCCTCCTCCACTTTACACACCATAAGCGAGGTCACAGACTTCCATTCCTTCCACTCCTTAATGAGATTAATGTGGTATGTCTGCTTTTCCTTCCCCTTGTCTGGGTGGTGCACTTCATATGTTATCGCCCCTACCCTATGGAGGATGGTGTAAGGCCCTTGCCACGTGGCCAGCAGCTTACTGTTTGCAGAGGGAAGCAGGGGCAATACCTTCTGTCCTGGCTGGTACTCCCGGTGGCGTGCATTCTGATCATACCAACGCTTCTGGGCATGTTGGGCTTCTTTTAGGTTCTCTTGAGCCTCTTCCCGATACTTCTCAAGGTGGTCTCTCATCTGCAACACATACTGCACAATACCTTTTTCTGAAGTTAGAACAGGAGTGGCTTCCCAGGTCTTCCGCAGAAGATTGAAAGGTCCTTGGACAGTGCACCCATACAAGAGCTCAAAGGGGGAGAACCCAGTAGAGGACTGTGGCACTTCTCTATATGGAAAGAGAAGGAATGGCAACCACTTGTCCCAGTCCTTACCCGTGTCAGAGACAAACTCCCTCAGCATATTTTTGAGGGTTTGGTTAAAGGCCATCTGTCTGTGGGTGATAGGGACTGGTCTTGATAGCAGTGATGCCAAGCTGCTTGTGGAGTTGACCCATCAGGCGGGATGTGAAGTTAGTTCCCTGGTCTGTGATTATCTCATCTGGAATGCCCATCTTGGAAAATAACTGCACCAGAGCGCTTATGATCTTCGGTGTTGTGATAGAGCGAAGTGGAAAATCTTCTGGGAACCAGGTGGCATAATCACATACAACCAGGATATATTGATATCCTGTATGGCTCTTCTCTAATGGTCCCACTATATCCGTCGCAATGCGCTGAAAAGGAGATCACCGGCAATGGATACAATGGAGCTCTATCAGATCTCCGGACAGCACTTGTCTTTTGACAAACTGCACAAGTAGTACAGTATTTTTGGACATCAGTGTACATAGTGGGCCAATAAAAACGTGAACTGATGTGCCTGTATGTCCTCTGCTGTCCTAGATGACCTGCCCAGGGGATTGTGTGTGCGAGGTGTACTAATGGTCTACATATTTTAGGTACAACCAAACGTTTGCTTCCCATCTCCCTGACATATAGGAAATCATTAACAATGGAATAAACATCCCCGCAGTGATATTCTGTATTAAGTTTCCCACTCTCCACACCTGCTTTTACAAACAAGGGTTGCAAAGATAAGTCATCCCGCTGTAAAGAGGCAATGTTAGCCGGGACTTCCCATCCCTGGACAGCAAGACCAGACCCATAAGAAATAAGGATTGTCTCCTCTTTTGGTACCACACAAAAAGAAGCTATATATCTGGCCATAGCTAAAACATTTACAGATTACACTTCTCTACAACACCTGCAGAGCAGGGAGAAGTCTTAAGTACAAAAAGAGTCTGCAGGGTGGTGCTATGTCTGAATTAAAAAAATTAAGAACAAGGCAGAACAAAAAGCTGTGCTACTTGAACCTGAATTGATTTTGATGGAATGTATAGGTTTCATCCAAGTGAGTTTTAAGATAGAAATGAAAAAACGTACAACAAACACATATGGGAATTACTGTACGGTTTAGATGTTAGACTACTTGAAGTAATGTGTTTTTAAAACCCACCTGAACTACTTCACTGCTGCTCAGCCCTTCTGCTTCCAAATATCACGTTTAATAAACCCTCTGCTCGTAATAGTTCACTTGTAAAGAATGTCTGCAACTCTGGAAGTGGAGCGTTTTGATTTCAATGCACTGAACAGGAACACCTTTGAACTCAACAATGACTTGAGACAGAAATTCCCTCTCAGGTCGAAACTGTCAAGAGTCTGAAAACATTGCTCTGTGGCACATATACAGCTCTAAAGCCTCCAGGGTAACAAAGCCGGCTATAGAAAACCCATCTATGATGTCTTCCTCAGCTGAGGAAGACTCTTTTCTTTTCCTTCTTGGAGGCCTGGGACGCTACGACGAAGGGTTCCTTCCCGCCTCCCTCTCGGATTCAGAAGAAGAGTGTGGGACACACGTCCCCCCCCCCCCCGGCTGGCTTCAACTCTGTCAAGCGCCTAAGCTGCTCCAATTCCAACAGACAACACTCAGAAGGGTCACTCCTGTACACCCGCCAAAGGAGCTGCTGGACATTGTTAGCTGCTACAAAGAAAATCCCAAAGGAAGCAGACGACCATCAGAAAGGCCACCAGAAGCCAAAGCATGAGTCTCTCCTCAAGAACGTCTCAAAGTGGAAGATTCACGACAGAATCCATTTGCGGGGTTGACAAGCAACATCCAGCCAGTTCGGAAACAAAGAGTTATAGCTTTCCATTGGAAGCTGTCGGACACAATCAAGAAAGATCTCAGCTCCAACAACACACGTATTTAATTGCAATGAGATGCCGCCCGTCACTGGGTATTTTCCATCAAGGTGTAGTGACGGTAAAGATGCATAGTGGCCTTCACAGAATCCACACTTCTTAAGTGTAGACTGCTCCTTCCGTGGCCAGTCCAGCCCACAACAGCAACTGGCACCCGCCTCCTATTCCAACTCGCTTTATTTCCACAAACACACAAAACAGGACTTTTTTTCCTCCAAGACACATCATGCAAAATGGAGAAATGCAAACCCTTGCAAGTGGAAAAAATTCCGGCCCACACATTTGGAAAGGAATGCTTTTTAAAAAAAATAGAAAATAAAAAATAAAAAAAATTCAACAAACAAATATATCCTGCAAGGAAGCTAAGGCGCTCTTCTCTCTCTTTTGTTGCCCAGACAGAAAGCCTCGGAGCAGGCTCGCCATCTCCATTTGAGGTTCTGTCTTGGACACATGTCTCACACCTGTTACTTGTTGAGAGGTTACTCTAGGTCTAGCTCCCAGCTCTTCACAGCATCCTTCTTCCTCTGATGAGGCCACCGTGTCCCAAGGCTCATCTGCTTTGAGCTGTGGCAGTGCCTTTCCTTGTGAACGCAGGCCTGCACGTTTTTTCCAAAGACGCACTGTCTTGCAGCTAGCCATCCCACCGCTGCCACCAAATGTCACAGGGAGGGCAGGAGGGGTGCCCAAGTGAGTCCTTTTAAAACTAAATGATGGCTCAGCCACAATTGTACTTAGGTGCAAAGATGATGGTATATTATGACAATGCTCCCCACAGACTATTTATATATACAAAAAAAACAACAAAGTTGAACTAGTACACATACACAAAAGAAACAAAAACAAACTCTTTCTCTAAAGAAAGAGGTCAGGAGTTCTAGCACACTTCAGGTTCTATCAGCTCCACACTTTAGCGATAGCAAGACTAAAACCCTGTTAGATCTCCCCCCCCTTCCTAAATAGGTACCATATAGCCCTGCCCCCCTGGACTATACCACTGTTACAAAATTATGGAGCTGCATTTCACCCCAGATAAACTAATTTCCTTAACATGGGAATTCCTTCTTTCCTTTAAAGAATAGTGTAAACAGAATGTACAAAAAAAAACACCAACCCTGAATATATTTCACTTATATTTAACCTCCTGTAAAAATTGTACTTCCTTTACCGGAAGATGTGCGCATGCACCACTCCACGTTGACATTTTAAAGCCAAGCTGAAAACGGGTATCGAGTTTGGACCCAAGAGGCCATCATACCAGGAAGTTGGACAGCAAGACGGAAGAGAAAAACAAACAGAGCGCGCTCTCACACAGATAAGTACAAATAAACAGAAACAGAGTTTGTGTTTGTGTCTCTTCAGGTAATGGAAACTGATTTTGAAATAGGAGATAATGTATTGCGTGTGTGAAAATAGGAAACTGCTAGCCAAGCCCCGAGTGTGCACCCTCATGAGCTAGCTAGCCGATAGGAAAGTGTATGCGAAGTCGTGTGTAACTCAAGATGGATAACGAGTGTCTTGTAATGTACTGTCTGTGGACGGTGACAGTGATCCCTCTGTCACATTTTTCCTCAATGGTTAGTTTAAAAATCAATCCTATACTAAAAAGAGAGCCAAAATTATGCTTAAAATTTGAAACCTACTGTATACCCCAGCACTCAGCGATTGTCCAGTCTTTCAAACCTTTTTATTTTATTTTTCAATTTCTTCCTGGAATTTGGGATCCTGATTTCAAATTCTTTACCTCAATTTTCTCCTCTCCCCTACCCATTCCTGTGTTTTCTTTTGTCTTATATTCCCTACTTCTACCACATTTATGCTAAGAGCAACAAAAGACGTTAATGATGTGTAAAAGCTACCAGTTAGATGTGAGTGGTAAATATAATGAACTTCCATGACACTCAACACTGCAACATACCATAGGATGTTCATATACCTATTGTGAGTTGCTATGATCTTGCTTTTTAATTTTTTTCATGTGATTTAAAGATTAATTGTTGGTTTCCTCTCATCCTTATTAAATTATGTTAATATATTTTTTAGTAAAAAAGGTGGAGGTTTTTAACACATTGTTCATAACATTTATATACCTCCTCCTTGTGTCTAAAATATCTAACAACATTTTCACAGCAGTGAGCACAAAACTAAAACATCTCTCTAAATTTGAAATGTTGCTGAAAATGCTGAAATGTTTCTCCTAAGTATGATTTTTTTTAAAGGAATTGTGTACAAAATATTAGACATACTGTATGATCATTTTTATGAAATGCATATTTAAATAACTTGATATGTAAACAGTATATGATGGAACTAAAACAGTAACCTGACCTACTTCCCTTATAAAGTCACATAAAGGTGCCCAACCGAAATAAATGTGATTGTGCTCAGTTGCATTGAACTGAAAAGCATTATAGAAACAGCTGTCCCTACTTCTGATATGATATGTCCATGTAGACCTTGATTTATTAGTATGATTTCAGGGCTCTGCATATACAGCATGTCCTAGAAGCTTATACAGGTAGTATACACTTAAATACCTGTATGTATGTATATATACACACAGTATATAATTTATAATGTATTTCACCCAGTTTTCCAGTTGTTACTTAGCAAGGTACTCATTGAGGTCCTGAGTACAGACAAACACAGACATTCACAAAAGAATGAATTTAGCCAATTAGCCTATCAGTATGTTTTCAGACTGCAGGGGGAAAGCTGAATACCATTACATTAACCCCCTGTAGATAGCATCACAGATCCAGCATTGAACCTAGGGCCCCAGTGCTGCAAGGCAGCAATGCAAACTTCTGTGCCACCATGCATCCCTTAACGATTTGATCACATTGTTAATTCAACTAACAGTCATTAGTAACATACAAATATTATAGACTACCATACAGTGCCAGTATGCTATCATGCTGATCATCTATGCTCCTTTTGCTGATTCCTGCACACATTGTAACAGATTCAGCTCCTCATCAATTCTGATCAGCAACATCATACTAGTCCAATTTTAAATGTTTGCCAGTAAACCAATAACATTTTAAAAATAGCTAAACATGCTATAACTTTGGTGGATTATTCTAAATCTACATCAGCAATCAGTAAAAGTTAAGTAAACATTTTAACTTTATCCTACATTTATATAAAAAGAAGCCTAAAAGGGAAATGGGTTTATTTTCAGACCACAATTTTAAAACTGATTCAAATCCAAGCCAGACTTGGAGACCTAGTTTTCCCAGGAACATTATGACCTAACCCTTAAAATAGTAATAGATGGATCTCATAAACCTGCTTATGATTCTGTACATAGTGAAAAAACTTGACACTTGCAATGTGACAAAGGTTAATTTATCATCAATTTACATCATGTCACAATATCAGGCATTGTCACAACTGTGGTAGCCAGTCACTGGCCCCATTCTGCCTATTGTTTGCTCCCCTTCACAGCTGTGTCTCAGCAAAGTATGGCAGAGTCAAAGGGGTGGTCATAAGACCATCATAGGATCAGAAACATTGAAAAGACAAGCAATTTCTGAAAGCATTACTGAAGGTTGGACCTATCACTTCCATTTTTTTTCTTACTATTATTTAATTACAAATTTATTCAGTACTTATAGAGGTGAGGGCAGATGGCAGAGACTTGCTTTCCACATAAAACCCAAACGTACAGTAAAATAATTAATATCTCAAAATAGTGAAGTGTTTTTGTCACTTTTCAAAAATGTATTTTTCCAATTTTTAATAAAGTAAATACGTTCAATATGAACATTTCATCTAAGGTCACATAACAAATGCACACATACTGTATGCAGTAGCTGCAGTATTGTGAAAGAGATACAGTGAGGTGTCTCGAATAGTATTGTGCTTACTCTTGAATGACTTAGACTGCATTTTATATATAAACAACATTCCTCCCGTACTAAAAATAGCACTTAACTTACACAGAAGGGCATAAACTATCAAATCTAACAGGTATTGACTAAACACAGTTAAATGTTTGCTTATGAAATAAATATTATCTTGATGTTGCTCAGAATAAACTTAGATTCAGGGAAGAAATGCATAGTCAATTTATTCTATACAGCTACTATTCCGTAAAGCTACTCTCAGAGGCATAATAAACCTGAAGGAAATTGTTATTTCCTTGATGTAATGACCTGCTATGACCTTGAAAGGCACGCATAGTAAGTGTTGCCTTAAGTGGATCTTTTTATAACTGTAACTTTTTTAAAAAATCGTTAATTTTATTTTATTGCAGCACTTCTTGACTGGATGTGACCAGGCTTTCAAGACCACACACAGGCAAATGGTCCATACCATCCACTTGAGCTTGCACTAGGGGTTGAATTTGTGCCAAGTCTGTGGGAAAGGATTGTGGGACACAGTGTTTTAATGTGTTTGTTTTTTTATGTAGCTGTCTGACTTTCTGTGTTTCTTTGTTAATAACATCTTATTTGAAAATGTTACATACATAGGTATGTACAGTTACATAGGTTTAGCTGTACAGTTCATGCTATGGTCAAGATTAAGATTTTTCTTAATCTTAATGTATATCTTCAGTGGATGGTAGTTATTATCATATTTGTGTAGCTCTTTTAGTGAACTGAGTGATAACACCAAATATCTGGCAACTTTTGAAACTAGAACATCCTGGATCAGAAGCCTTAAAAAGAGCTGCACGAGCTCCCTTAAAAGCTAAAAGGAGAGAAGACAAAACAGCAGGCACCAGAATTATCTGATATTGGTCTAAGAGGTTGTGGCACTGCAGACAATCTACAGCAAAAAGTGTAAGTATTGGTACAGTGGTATGAGATGTGTCATTTTTGCTGAGTACTAATGACATTCGTATTTCAGATCAAAAGATTAAAGTGAGACAAAAGTACAGACCTTCAGCTTTTAGTTCTGGAGATACTTGTGTAATTTTGTGCATACATTTTAAACCATGTTAGAATTTTTTTTGTGTTCAATCCACTCTAATTTCACATCGGCATAAGTAATAGAACAATTGAAAGTAAATTAAGCTAGTGTAAAGTTAGTATTGTGTCACATACCCCTTACATGCAATGACTGCTTCAAGTCTGAGACCCATCAGTATCACCAGACTCTTGATATGTTCTTTTGAGGTGCTTTGCCAAATTTTAACTGCAGCTAATTTCAGAGAAATCAGGACTGTGTAGATGGATATCGCAGTGCCTGGGTCAAATGAAGTGGAAACTCATTCCACTAGAGGGTGCAAATGAACAGCAGTAACAAGCTAGCAACAATTTCTAGCAACAGAAAGGCACATCCTCTAAGGGTACTGCCTCTAAGTCAAAATAAAAGCTTCAAAAATGTATTGAAAATCCAAGCAAATTATATTTAAAATTTAATTCTATATTGTGAGATTTTGTCAGTCTCTTACAGAATAAAATTTAAACATATAGAAAGAGAAACATTTCAACAAGGCTTACAAAACACAGATGTATCTTGCCTATAATAATTCTGAAAGTTCAAATGTTTATAGGAACTGTTGACTTAGTATTTATTGGATGAGTTGACGTAAGTTCATTGACTTCTATGTTGAGCTTTGTTTTTTAAAAAAGGTCATTCATAAAATGAGATAACTAGTTTGTTCAGGTGTAATACTACCTTCAAAAGATAGATATTTAAAGGCATGATTAAGATGTATTTTTTATTTTTTAAGACTTCCTTTTAAAAATACTGTAACGCTTACGGCCGACAGGTACTGTGTAAGAGCCGGCGTACCAGAGCAGGTGACGTCACCGCCCTTCCCTGTGATAGCAGGACTACAGCTACTGGGCTATAGAGAGATCTCTAGCTCACGGGGCTAGGTCGCTGCAGAGAGACGTGGGAGTCCTGGGTTTAAGCCTCAGTCGGGATGGGGCCGACCTAATGCGGCAAGGGCGCCCGCCTGCGCCCCCGTTGCATTACAATACTTAGAAAATAAGTTGATAGGAAGTTCCATTTTGTTGGAAGCAATTCTTGCTAGCTTCATGCAGCTAAACTGAAACAGCTGAGTACAGAGGAAACAATAATGTGCTTAATCGGGTTAAGGTTTGAGTCTTTATAGCTACCAATTTCTGCTACAAATGATGTCTAAACTACTTCAACATATCCTTTGCAATTGATCACAATTTAGTTGTTCCAGGTGTTTAGAAATTGCTAATTAATTGGTTAATCATACAATCAGTTGGACTGGGGTTTTCTGGGATCAGGGTTGGAGTTGTCTGTTGTTGTTTCAGGCCTACTGTAGCTAATCACTGAAAACGTTTTTTAAGGAAGCTGTTGTAACAGAACACCCAGTTAAAAACACTCACTAATATGTACCAGATGAGATACTATAAAATACTCACCAGCTGTGTATTTAATTTAAATTTTGGTTTCTATGATAGAGAATCCATTTTATTTTCAAATTAGTGTGATAAGCTTGTTAGGTAAATACTTTCTTAACATAATCAAATAATTGCTTGCTAAGTACAAAACTGCTACAACAAAAAAAGGACAGTCATCCAGTATCAATCTACAATAGATTTTTAAAATAATCAGTAACCAACATTAATTTAATATTATATATACTTAAAAAAGGAAAGGCAAGTTTTCCTTGTAAGGCCCATCAACAAATCAAGAAAACTTGATAGCAGATACAGTATGTAGGTATTTTAACAGCTCTAGAAAAAAGTGATCCGGTTAGTAACATAATTTGCATGATTTAACCTCATTTGCTATTTCATTTCTGAGACCCTTAGGTATTTGGTAGTTATATTTTGATTTCAGGAATTCTTTGGACAGCGATAATCAAATTCCAGTAAATCAGATGTTTTGGAGTTGTGTGCTCTCAGTCTTGCCCAACAGTATTTCCTTCCAGAACGTAATCCTACTAGTCATGAGGTTTATGAAGATAGGCAGGTTTTGGAATCTGTGGAATTTTTAGTAGAGATAAGGTTTTTCTAAATGACAGATTAACTAAATAGTTAACAATGCACAAAATAAGATAAGGTCTCTAAAGAGTTTAAAAATGTCATGACTGTTAGAGTCAGGGTATGGTATGAATCCTAATCTGGTGAAGTGAAAAGCAATGCACAAAAAATATATGAATTCGAGGGGGACAAAAGCATTGAGAGGTGTGATCTGACTATGGAAGTATAGAAGTGAGAAACCTAAAACTAAATAATCGTTCATTTCTTTCTTTCAGCAGTCAAACAGCTGTCACGGTAAGGTACCTCACAACCAAGTATTATTCCTGCCTCATGTAGAACTACGCCACCTACCAAATACAGACAGGGTGCTAGGCTCCCTAAGCTTTACCACATGTTCTGTTCATCTCCCAGAATCGCCAATGCACACACAGACCAGCAACAGACATTAGTATTGTTATGCCAAACAAAATGACAGAAATTCGGGTGTCCGTGTAGCATATGTCTTCTTTATTGCATACACATATGGAAGCCAAGCTCTTGCAAACCCGACTCAAAGAAAAGTAAAAAAAGATGGTCTTTTATACAGTGAAACAAACAAGCTATAGTGACACCCCCCCAACAGTTCTTAACTTCTATAGCAGAAAGACATCAGAAACTTAAATTATCCTGAAACTTGGTTCACACCTTCCCCCTTCTCTCTACGACAGACTTGTTTTCTTCTAATTCTCTCTATTCATTTGTAGGTTTAATTTCACACCTCTCCTCACCTCTCTCAACCTCACACCACTTGTTTTGCCACTCTGCCTCTCCCCTGCTCCCGCCTCCTCCTCTCTCCTGGCTTTTGTTTTCCCATGCTATATTATCTTAACTGACTGCCCTATCTTTCTTACACTCGAAAAAGGCTCCATAGCCGAAACATGGTGTTTTCTTGCTTCTATTTTCAGCATGGGATAAACCTATTACTTGTTCCTATATTACATAAAGTTTATGTAAAGTTTAGTGAAGCAAGCTGTTTAGTGCACCACCCATATAGCTGTGTCTCAATGAACTTGCCTGATGATACATGACAAACTGCTCAAATCTACAGGTACAAGCAGAACTTCCTTGTACAAGTGAAAGGTTATGGCATATATGCCAAACAAGCATTTTATAACTTAAGTCGTGTCTCTTGGCTTATTGACAAAGACAGATTTCACTTTTATGTTCTGGTTGCAAAGCCAATTATGTAAAAGTATCACGTCTGAAGAAGGCTAAACAGTCGAAACATTGTGTTTTCTCCCTTCTCTTTTCAGCGTGGAATAAACCTATTACTTGTTCTTATGTGAAAGTAAGATGCAGCAGGTCTAAGCTATAGCAAAAAATGTTTATTTTAAATAAAAAAACATCCTTTTATTTCTTCAGTATTTAAGTGCCCTTTTTATTTTCTAAATACCTCAACATTCACAATTACTGCAAGCAAAAAAAAACAGGATCCGCAGCAACAAAAGATAACTCTAAGGGGCACAATGGATTCCAGCAGGTCAGCAGTCCTTTTAAGATAGATAGATTATTGATCCCGTGAGGGAAATTGCAGTGCAACAGCAGCTTAACACAGACAACACAGCCACAGTGTAACGAATGATACAATAATAATAATACAATACATACAATACAATCAGTGCACTGAGGGGTGCACTAAAAGAGTTACTCACAGTCCAGGACACACAAAGAACAAACTAGAACAGAACAGTACGCCGATAAATCGTATTGCACATATGAATATAAATATAGATGTAAATATAAATGTATTGCATGGGTCCCTGGCATATATTGCACAAAAAACGGTTGTAAATGGGAAAAGAAAAAGAACAGATGTAGCAGTTTACTGTTCAGTCCAGAAACAGGTCACTGTCAATGTTGCCTCTGCCCAGACACAAGGTGGATGCGTTGTACAGTCTTATGGCAGAAGGCAAGAATGACCTCCTGTAGCGCTCCCTGTCGCAGTGTGGGTGAATAATTCTATTGCTGAACGTGCTCTTCATTTCTACAAGCCTGTCATAGAGGGGATGGGAGACGTTGTCCATGATGGCCTCTAGTTTGGACACCATTCTCCTCTCAGCCACTACCTCCAAGGGGTCCAGGGGTGACCCAATGACAGAGCTTGCTCTCCTGATGAGCTTGTTCAGCCTTTTAGAATCCACTGCTCTAATCCCAGGGCCCCAGCATACCACTGCATAGAAAATGGTGCTCGCTACCACCGACTGATAGAACATATGTAGCATCTTACTACATACATTGAAGGACCTGAGCCTCCTCAAGAAGTAAAGTCGGCTCTGTCCCTTCTTATAGATGGCCTCGATGTTCTTAGACCATTCCAGTCTATTGTCGATGTGCACTCCCAGGTACTTGTATGAGCCCACCATCTCCACGCCACTCCCATGGATGTAGACAGGAGTAGGTTTGACCTTTTTCCTCCTGAAATCTACCACCAGTTCCTTTGTCTTTGTTACATTCAGTTCCAAGTGGTTCTCCCCACACCACTACACAAAGCTGCTGACCAGTCCTCTGTACTCCTCGTCCTGCCCACCCTTGATACATCCCACAATTGCAGAGTCATCTGAGAACTTCTGCAGGTGGCATGACTTTGAGTTGTACTTAAAGTCTGAAGTATAGAGGGAGAAAGAACCGTCCCCTGAGGAGCCCCTGTGTTACTCACTACCTGTTCAGACACACAGTTCTAAAGTCTCACAGACTGTGGTCTGCCTGTCAGGTAGTCAGTGATCCATGAGGTCATGGATGCATCGACTTGTATCTCCTCCAGCTTCCTCCTTAGAAGTAAGGGCTGGATGGTATTGAAGGCACTGGAGAAGTCGAAAATCATGATCCTTACGGTGTTGCCAGCCCTGTCCAGGTGTGAGTAGGCCCTTTGCAGCATGTAGATGATCGCATTCTCCACACCAACATTGGGCTGGTAGGCGAACTGTAGGTGTCCAGTGATGAGCTAACCAGGGGTCTCAGGTGGGA
Organism: Lepisosteus oculatus; assembly: GCF_040954835.1. Classification (NCBI taxonomy): domain Eukaryota; kingdom Metazoa; phylum Chordata; class Actinopteri; order Semionotiformes; family Lepisosteidae; genus Lepisosteus; species Lepisosteus oculatus. The sequence continues at coordinate 31,922,128 of NC_090701.1, forward strand.
TAAGACCAGCCTCTCCAGTGTCTTCACGACGTGAAAAGTCAGTGCAACTGCTCTGTAGTTGTTGAGGACCACCCTTTCTTTGGTACCGGGATCAGGCATGATGTCTTCCAGAGCACACTCCAAGCGCAGGCTCAGGTTGAACAGTCGCTGGAGCACTCCACTCAGCTGATCAGCACAGGCCCTCAGAACTCTGGGACAGACATTATCTGGTCCTGTGGCCTTACCCTGGTGCAGCATCTTCAGCTCCTTCTTCACCTGGTCAGCCGTGATGGTCAGCCTGGCCTGGGGGATGGTGCTCATAGTGCTGTCAATGCTGTAAGTGTTAATGGTGGAGGTGTTGGAGAATGGCAACTGTGGGGGATGGGGGGGTGAGTAGCTAGATAGATAGATAATACTTTATTAATCACATAGGGAAATTGATGTGTTACAGCAGTCCAGCCCAAGACAAGCAAAACAGACATCAGAATAGTTATAAAACAATAGACAAAATAAAAATAAATAAATACATAGGTGTGTGCAAAATGTGCTGATCATAGTCACTGTAAAAACAATAAAATATGTGCAAAATGTGCAGGTTTATACAGACTGATTGCCCAAAAGTACAATGGAGTAAACATGCTGTCCATAGAGGAGCAAATGAAGGGCTAACAGTCCTAGCCTAGGGCAGTGTTATACACCCTGACAGCCGCCGGGAGGAAAGACCTGCGGAAACGTTCCCTTGAACACCGTAGCTGGAGCAGTCTATTGCTAAATGTGCTCCGCTGCCCAGTAACAGTCCCATGAAGCGGATGAGAGGTGTTGTTCATGATGGCTGTGAGCTTGTTCAGCATTCTCCTCTCAGCCACCACCTCCATGGGGTCAAGGATCATCCCCAGCACAGTACCAGCCTTCTTGATGAGTTTATTGAGCCTATTTGCATCTTTTGTCATGATGCTGCTGCCCCAGCACACCACAGCGTAGAAGATGGCTGCCGCCACCACTGATTCATAAAAAATGTGTAGCAGTGTTCCACACACACCAAAGGACCTGAGTCTCCTAAGAAAATAGAGTTGGCTCTGACCTTTCTTGTACAGGGCATCAGTGTTACCAGACCACTCCAGCTTATCATCCAGGTGTACCCCTAAGTACTTGTAGGAATGTACGCCCTCTATGTCCTCACCCTGGATGGAAACAGGGTTCAGCGGAGACTTATTCCTTCGAAAGTCAAAAATCATTTATTTGATCTTGCTGGTGTTAAGCTGGAGATGGTTAAGATGACACCACTCCACAAAATTGGTAATCAAGCTCCTATATTCCTCCTCCCTCCCCTCTCTAATTCACCCCACAATTACAGAGTAATCCGAAAACTTCTGCAGATGACATGTCTCAGAGTTGTACCTGAAGTCAGAGGTGTAAAAGGTGAACAGGAATGGAGCAAGGACAGTCCCCTGTTGAGCCCCAGTACTGCTAACAATCTGTTCGGACCCACAGCTCTGTAGCCGTACATACTGTGGCCTGCAGGTCAGATAGTCTATAATCCAGGACAGCAGGGAAGTGTCCACTCGCGCCGCCCTTAGCTTATCTCTCAGCAAAGGTGGATGGATGGTGTTAAAGGCACTGGAGAAGTCAAAGAACATAACTCTCACAATGCTCCCAGTCTTCTCCAGGAGAGAGTTAGCTCTGTGTAGCAGATAGATGACTGCATCCCCCACTCCCAGGTGTGACCGGTAGGCAAACTGCAGGGGGTCCAGTGCTGTACTCACCAGGATTCTGAGATGGTCCAGTAAAAGCCTTTCCAGAGTTTTCATTAGGTGTGATGTAAGTGCCACTGGTCTGTAGTCATTCTAGACTTTAGGGTGCCCCTTTTTGGGTACTGGCACCAGGCAAGATGTCTTCCAGAGCATCGGAACCTTTTCCAATCTCAGGCTAAGGTTGAAGATGTACTGCAGCACTAAACCCAGTTGGTCCGCACAGATCTTTAGCACCCTGGAGCTGACACCGTCAGGACCCGCTGCTTTCCCTGCATTGAGTCTCCTCAACTCCCTTCTGACCTGGTTAGCAGTGATGGATAGGCTGAGGAGGGCAGGGGAAGATGGAGTAGGAGTAGGAGTAGGAGGAATCACATGATGGGGTAACTGAGGACATGAAGTGGGTGTCTGGGGTGAAGGCCTGTGAGGTGAATGGACAGTGGACCCTGTATCGAATCTGTTGAAGAAAAGATTAATCTCATTGGCCCTCTCCAGGCCTCCCTCACCCTGTTGACTGCCGGACAACTTGTATCCGGAGATCTTCCTCATGCCATTCCACACTTCTCTCACATTGATCTCCCTTAGCCTGTCCTCCATTTTCCTTCCATAAGCCACCTTGCTCTCCCTAACTCTCACCTTCAGCTCTTTCTGTGCTTGCTTCAGCTCCTCCTTGTCACCTGCCTGGAAAGCCCTCTTTTTCCTATTTAAGATGGCCTTCAGATCACTGGTGACCCAGGGTTTATTATTGGAGAAGCAGCGCACTTTCCTGGTGGGCACTGCACTGTCAACACAGAAGTTTATGTAGTCAGTGATGCAGTGGGTAAGACCATCAATGTCATCTCCATAAAGCTCACAGAGTATCTCCCAGTCCGTTGTTTCAAAACAGTCCATCAGTGCATCATTAGCCTCAGCTGACCATCTCTTCACTGTCCTGGTGGTTACTGGTTGCTGTAGTAGCCTGTAGAGGCTTGTACAGAGATAGGAGGTGAACAAGGTTGTGGTCAGATCTGCCAAGGGAGGGGAGTGATGTGGAGCTGTAGGCATTCTTGACATTAGCATACAGCAAGTCCAAAGTCTTGTTATCCCCTAGTAGGGCATTTAACAAACTGACTAAAAGTAGGCAGGGTAGAGGAGAGCGAAACATGATTAAAATCGCCAGTTATCAAGAACATGGCTTGTGGGTGACGAGTCTGTAGTCCAGCTGTAACAGTGTGTATGACATCACACGCTGAGGCTGCGTCGGCAGAGGGCGGGACATATACCAGCACAACAATAACCTGCGTGAACTTCCTAGGTAGGTAATATGGCCCCAGGCTAACTGCTAGTAGCTCAATGTCCGGGGTGCAGAGCTGTTCTTTTACAGTTATATGATTACAGTTACACCATCTGTTACTCACAAACACTGCTAGCCCTCCTCCTCTCTTTTTACTGCTCTCCTTGATTTTCCGATCCGTACGCACTATCTGAAAACCCTCTATTGTAGTGTTAGCGTCGGGAACCAGTTCATTCAACCAAGTCTCTGTGAAGCACATAATAGAGGACTCACGATATTCCCACTGGCTCCTTGTCAGCGCCGCTAGCTCCTCCATCTTGTTGGCAAGAGATTGTACATTCCCCATTATGATGGAGGGTAAAGAAGGTTTGTATCTCCTTTTTTTAGCCTGATACGTTGCTCCGGATCTACAGCCTCTACTCCATTGAATTAGTTCTCTGGGGATCTCCAATCGCTCACCCGAGAACACTGCCGGCTTTCGTAACATGAAGAGCTGGTCTCTGGTGTAAACAAAGGAGCCCGGTTTGCCCGTAGTACACGCCTATTTAAAAAGTTGCTCAGAGACCGTCATGACTCCGAGCTGTTGGGGGTCGTAGCTGTGGGTGGCCATGATTGTGGGGGGATGGAGGAGGCGTTGGGTAGTCACAGCTGTGAAGGGTTAGGGAGCGTGTGGCTGTGGGGGGATGGGTGTTGAGCCACAGAGGGCCCTGAATCAAACCTGTTAAAAAACTGGTTCAACTCGTTGGCCATCTCCAGGTTCCCCTCCGTTGCACCCCCAGCCTGTTTGAAACCAATGATCTCTCTCATGCTGCTCGATACATCTCTCACCCTATTCCTTTGCAGCTTGTCCTCTACCTTCCTCCTGTAGGCGTCCTTGCTCTCTCTTAACTTCTGCTTTAGCTCCCTCTGTACACGCTTGACCTTTTCCTTATCCCCCCTCCTAAAGGCTCTCTTCTTGTCATTCAGAAGAGCCTTCAGGTCGCTGGTGATCCAGGGTTTGTTATTGGTAAAGCAGTGTACGTCTTTGGTGGGGATGGTATTGTCTACTCAAAAGAAGTGATTAAAGTCCCCTGAAATAGCCATAAAAGCGCTAGGGTGCTTTGTTCGTAGCCTGGCTGTGACTGTTTATGACATCACACGCTGCCTCTGCGTTTGCCGTAGGTGGAATGTAAACAACAACAAAGATGGTGCATATAAACTCCCGCGGCAGATAGTATGGACGCAGTCCTATGGCTACCAGTTCGATGTCCGGGTTACAGACGCGCTCCTTAACATGAGTATGTCCAGGATTATACCATCTGTTGTTGACAAGCACAGCGAGCCCCCCTCCTTTCCTCTTACCGCTCTCGGTGTTTCTGTCTGCCCGCACCGTCTGAAAGCCGCCGATGATAACATTCGAGTCCGGAAGTTCCTGCAGCCGCGTCTCGGTGAAACACATGATACTGCATTCTCTATACTCCCACTGGCTCATCACCAATGCTCCCAGTTCGTCCATCTTGTTCGCTAAGGACCTCACATTTCCCATGATGATCGAAGGAAGGTAGGGTTTAAATCTCCTTCTCTTCGCCTTTCGCGTTGCACCAGCCCTACAGCCTCTGCTTCTCCTCAGCTCCTCCAGAACTGATGGCTCCTCTTCAGTGAGTAGAGCCGGATGCGCTAATCAGCTGGTCCCACATGTACACAATGCCTCTGTAGCTATCGGCATTCCAACCCGATAGAAACAGAGGTCAGAGCATCAGAAAAAACAAGAAAAAGTATCTCAGCTTCCTAGTATCCATCATGTTGTGATCTCAAATCTCAAATAACACACTAGCACTAACTGAAAGAAACAAAAAGACAACAAAGAGACACAGAGCTGCTGTAGCAGGCTGCCACTAAGACGGTGCCATATATGATATATGCCCCATCATTAAGGAATGAGGAGAATGCTACAAAAGTGTTTTAGCAAAAAAAAATATTTTAAATTGCAGAACATCCTTTTATTTCTTCAGTATAATCTAAGTGCCCTTTTTATTTTCGAAATACCTCAACATTCACAATTACTGCAAGCAGAAAAAAACAGGATCCGCAGCAACAAAAAGTAACTCCAAGGGGCACAATGGATTCCAGCAGGTCAGCAGTCCTTTTAGGGAATGAGGAGAGAGTTCTACAAAAGTGTTTTTCTTAATCTGTAAAAGTCTTCGATGGTATGGAGAAGAACAGCCACCCAGTCCAGTTTGGGCTGTATTGGAAGTCCTCCTGCAGGCTGTACTACATTACTCTCAGTTCAGTGTCGGCTCATCTGGTCAGTCTCTTTGCTCCTTGCCTCCAGGTCTTAAAGGTCACTGCACAGTGCCTCTGTTCCACTGCCAATGTCTCCCTTGGTATGCAGTTTCTGGACCAAGTTCAATTGTTCCTCTCCTCTGTGGTCTTGCAGGCTGCGGCTTCCCTTGCGCTGTCTGTGTTGTACAGTATCTACGGGCTCGTGGGAAGAGGAGAGACAGCCCCCTCTGTCCAGGCTCAGATATTTTTTATCCTTCTATTAGCCATTACCCCTCAGGGGGCTTTCCATTGTCTCTGTCAGGGGTGGGTGTGCCCAGTACATTATCAAGATGACGCGTGGGCCATTTGAGAACTGTGAGTATGCCCCATCTCTTCTTTGTTTGCTTTCCTGCAACTCCTCCATGCGTCAGTACCTAAGGTGTGTTTGACAACCATTCTTAATTTGGTACAGTTGGCATCCTGTCACATAGTTCAGGTGGGTACAAGGCGTAGGCTGCAAAGGAACAAGTAATAGGTTTATTCCATGCTGAAAAAAAGAAGAAAGAAAAAACAACGTTTTGGCTGTGAAGCGTTTCCGCAACACACCTGAAGAAGGCTCCATGGCCGAAAAGTTGTTTACTTTCTTCTTTTTTTCAGCATGGAATAAACCTATTACTTGTTCCTATTCTGTCACATAGTCATTTAGCCCACAGACTGTTTCCAGGGATTTTTGGAATGAATTTAATTTTGATTTGAGAACTAAGTGTTTTTTTCCATTCTCATTCTGGAACTGGAAATAAACTGTAGCTACAAAGCCCACTGATTGAAACACAAGGAAAAGGTTCTTTCCATCTTCAACATAATGAAAAGGATTTCATTACTCATACTTTGTTGTTCATGCAGAGAAGACAGTGACTGGGTTGTTTTTAATGAGGTAATATAGTGTGTCCATAGGAATTGACTATGGCATTAATACAGCAGCAGACATTATTATCATCTAATAATAGTATTGGAATCTGAACTTTATTATATGTTAGAAGGGAGATTTATTTGGAAATGGCCTTTAATGAATCTGTTGGCTAAAAATATCTCCTGGGCTGTTTCTTATCAGTAGGTGCTTGAAAACTGAAGTGGGACATGTATACAGTATATCTCACTTATCCAGCATCAAAGTTTCACCACTGAAGCACATTGTGAGAGCTGTTGATGGGGTCAGTTTATTTGGCCTTAAACAAAATTTACAGTAAGATGCCATAAAGCTGACTTGCTTTAGCAGCCCAAGTGGCTTAATGCTACATAATAAAAGACAGAAATGACACCCACAAACAGGACACAGCAGACCAATGTCTGCTGCAAGCACAGAACCTAGATCAAAGAACACGACAAGAAGTTATTACATATCAAAGAACAGGACAAGCAATCAGATTGTGAAACAAACTTTCTCCTGACTGTATATAAGAACTGGGAAACCCTTGCAGGATTGTCTGTCCTGCAGGGCAGACCCAACACGTGTTGATGTAATTATTGAGCTTGTAGTGGAAAGTTACTGAGAAAAGGTGTTTTATCCTAAAAATGTTGTTTACAGACAGAGCTGTGATGCACAAAGTGTGATAGCACCCAACTCGTCAAGGGCACAGGATGTTTTAATAATGTTTATCTCTGCTGCTTGAAGAAGGGAGTATGAGAAACTATTGGAATAACTGCTCTTCTTTGCTTAAAGCAAAAACCTATAAGGAATGGTAAATTACTACTTTGCCTGTCCTTGAAGTGTTGCATCATCTTAAAAAAGATATGAAACAAGGGCTCTCCCTGCTTGCTTTTGAATCAGCTTTTGCTTCTCTGCACAGATGGGTGATGGCTTTTTCCCATATTGCAATATGAATAAAGACCTTACTAAGTGAATGAGAATACCTCTCCTGGCTCTTCTTCGATAAAATTCCACGACAAGCTCAATAAAACAACTGAATCCACGCAAGACTGTGTCCTGCTCCTTTGATCAAGGATTTACCACAACAAAACTTTCCAAGATTGTGAGGAAAATAGAGGGAGTAAAGTATAATAAATCTTCAAGGTAAAATGCTTTAGACTGCATAAAGACTGGGAAAAAAAATTCACTTTTCAACAAGACTGAAAGCACACTGGAGTTGCTTAACAAGAAGAGAGTGAATGCCCTGACATGAATCTGCTAACATTCTGTGACAATCCTTCAAACCTTCTCTCCATCAACAATCTCCAACCAACTTGACAGAGCCTCTGCAAAATTAATTGAGTTATCCAAAAATAATCTTCCTCTAGAATTCATCCAGATTTCTATATCCTTGGACTCTATTTCTCACTTCCTTTTACCTAGTCTCACATTGTGTTTCTGATGTTGTCCTTACATTGTCCTGCCAGCAGCCATATCACCATGCAACTCACAACTGGCAGCCCACTGAAGCTAAGCAGGTGTGAGCCTGGTCAGTACCTGGATGGGAGACCTCCTGGGAAAAACTAAGGTTGCTGCTGGAAGTGGTGTTAGTGGGGCCAGCAGGGGGTGGTGGTCTGTGTGGGTCCTAATGCACCAGTATAGTGACGGGGACACTATACTGTAAACAGGTGCCGTCCTTTGGATGAGAGATAAAACCGAGGTCCTGACTCTCTGTGGTCATTAAAAATCCCAGGGTGTTTCTCAAAAAAGAGTAGGGTGTAACCCTGGCATTCTGGCCAAATTTCCCATTGGCCCTTACCAATCATGGCCTCCTTATAATCCCCCTCTATGAATTGGCTTCATTACTCTGCTCTCCTCCCCACTGATAGCTGATGTGTGGTGAGCGTTCTGGCGCACTATGGCTGCCGTCGCATCATCCAGGTGGATGCTGCACATTGGTGGTGGTGGAGGGGAGTCCCCATTACCTGTAAAGCGCTTTGAGTGGAGTGTCCAGAAAAGCACTATATAAGTGTAAGCAATTAATATTATTATTATTACGTTTATTCCTGTACCTCCTCTCATTCCCTTAAATTCTTGAAAAAGGATCCACAGCATTTTTTCTTTATACTTTTAGGGTGAAATTCAGCTCTACTTTGAGCTCTACTCATTTGTTTGTAACTCTTTAACACTTCCACATTTTAGACAAATATACTGTAAAGTAAAATACTTATGTGAGACATATTTGGGTTAACATGTTCAGTGTTCAGTGTGTGGTAATTTGATTGGTGCGAGTGAAGTTTTATTTCATCTCTGACCCAGGGAAAAGTGTGGTGTGGACGGTTGAGGAGAGAATGCAGGCTCGCGCTGTGTCCGTTATTTGGATTCTTTGTCTTCTTCTGGCTTGGTCGGCTAGTTTTTGTTTTTGTTTTTATCAATAACGTTTGATAATCAGCCAGTGAAAGCTCTGTTGTCCTTCACATGAATGCCTGAAACATTTCACCAAACCCAGGATTTTACACTTATAATATCAATTTGAAATTGGCATCCTGAAAGAGTACAGCTTTGCTGTTATTCTCCTACTGTAAAAAAAAAAGGTTTTGGAATTAAATGACAGATTTGAAGAGCACACTTTTATACAGAGGTTCTGAAACTTCAGGCAATTATCGTGTTATTGAGTATTGAATTAAAAGAGAAATTGTAGGTACATTGTTAGCCTTTGTCCAGAAGGACTGAGGCTAATGGAATCCCTTCTCCCTAAATACTGTACATGGAATGAGTCGAGAAACTGTTGAAAGAGATTAAGAGGTGGACTTGCAGTCCAAATTTCTCAAATTGTGAAAAAATAAATTGATGGTATCACAATTTTACCAAAAAAAGTGTAAAATCTTTAACTTTGTGAAACTACTGTATGGTTACCATATTGTCACAGGCAGATGAGAAATCGCTGGTCTCGCCAAGGCCCAGAGCAAGAGGTGCAAATTGTGAATGTGAAAGAAGAATGTGTGAATTGTGACGTGAAAGTGTATTTTAGTTGACTGACAGGTTGCTCTTTTTTTGCAATACTCTAAAAAATGTGTTGCCTTGTACATTACGTGTTAGTTCATGAAAATATTAAATACTATCAACATCATATACATAAAATCATAAACATATTGTCATAAACATAAAACTCTATTATATCGGTTTATTAAAATACTCTAAACCTCAGGTCTAAGACATGTTTACGGTGCAAAAGGGCCGCTTTCTTGTCGGTTAAAAGTTTTTTTTTGCCTCATTCTGAATCCCAGACAATGACAGCAAAATGGCTCTACACACATTGAAACTTTTGTCCGTTTTGTGATGTAAATTGGAGGTTGTACACATTACCGTGTACATGGTAGTTTCTTTGTGGTTTGAAATCTACTCATCATTCCCGATTCATTATAACCCCAAAATGTTGCAGGTCCCCCTTAATACTCAGAAGAAGAGTTAGGGGGTTGTGACTCACAGATATGTGGGGGTATGATTAACCTCTCTTGCAAAACTGTATTTAAAGTCGTGCATCAAGAAACTAGAGTCTCTTCATAATAAATGAGATACAGGCCTTTTGGTCTCCTCTCTTCTTTAACATATTTTTTCTCCCACACTCTAATTATCTTTGGATTGATTTATCACTTCAATTAAAGTAATATCTAATTTTGTTTCAGTATTTATTTATTATGCAACCTTTGGAGGAATAATTAGAAGAGATGGGCAAAAAAGACTTTTTTTGACAATTTCAGGAGCATTTGCTGAGATGTAAACTCACCATTTCAAATGACATGAACTCTGATGGAAAGAAACATCATCAGAATTAAGACTATTAAGAATTAAGAATATTAAGACTATCGGATGTATCACCTCTCTTATAAAAACATCAGTAAAGAGATCCTGCATCACATGGCAACCCTGTTCCACTGGTATCTGGTATTCTGCCCTTGTGCTGGAAATCCCCTGTATCTGCTGGTTTTCGTTTCATCTGATTTGATTCTCATTGGCACTAATTCATTTTTCATTAATCCACATGATTGTTTGAGCAGGTGCAGATGGGAATACTCAATAGTGTTGCAAACACATCCACAATAAAAGTTATTTTCCCCTTCTACAGAGGTATAGTTACTGTAGTTACATTTCAGGCAGAGCACCTCAATGAGGGTAGTCCTGAAACTGACTAAATTGTACAGGGTTAATACTATTCACAGATATTATCTTCAACACTTTTACAGTTGCCTGATTTTTTTATTTAAAAAATGCCCCCAAATTGATACATTTGTCCTGTGATTAAGAAAAAAAAACTAGGGGACACAGTGTCTAAAGTGTCTAAGGTGTTTCTGAAACAACAATAAGAAAAAGAAAGAAAAGCTGTATTCCTCTCTAGAGCTCTGGACACTCTAAAAGGCCAATTATTACATAAGAGATGGAAGCAGTGCAGATATGGGAAAGTAAAAAATACAAAAAGGAAATTAATACTAAAATGTTTGAATTGGTAGTTCTCAGAACCACAGACAGGAGTCAGCATTTTAGCAGATAAGAGGGCATAGAAGAGGGCATGAACTGTAATACATCCTTAGTCCTGGAGGCTTTTCTTCCCAGTTGCCTTCAGCCATGAGTGAAGGTGCTACAAGCTGAAAAGAAGTCTTCATGGATGATTAACTCTTTCTGCTTCATGAAAGAGTTTGTGTTTAGCCAAGAAAGCACAAGGCTTGCTGTCAAATCTGCTGAGATTGAATCTACTTGACGCATTGTACTGTACATACAGTACTTCCAACTTTGCCTGGGGCTGGAACACTGAGGCCTTGAAATGCAGATAGGGAACACTGTTTTAATTGGAGCCCCAGGCTCTCGATTATGCCAGTTCACTTACAGTCCTACTGTGGCTCTGCACATCTCGGTTAGCCTCCGCCTTGGCAATTCAGACAAGCTTTAAAAGTCAAAAGTATGATGCATCGTCGAAATGTTGTGTTTTCTCCGTTCTCTTTTCAGCATGGAATAAACCTTTTACTTGTTCTTATGTTAAAGTAGGATGCAGCAGGTCTAAGCTATAGCAAAAATGTTTATTTTAAATCGAAGAACATCCTTTTATTTCTTCAGTATAATCTAAGTGCCCTTTTTATTTTCGAAATACCTCAACATTCACAATTACTGCAAGCAGAAAAAAACAGGATCCGCAGCAACAAAAGGTAACTCCAAGGGGCACAATGGATTCCAGCAGGTCAGCAGTTCTTTTAGGGAATGAGGAGAGAGTGCTACAAAAGTGTTTTTCTTAATCTGTAAAAGTCTTCGATGGTATGGAGAAGAACAGCCACCCAGTCCAGTTTGGGCTGTATTGGAAGTCCTCCTGCAGGCTGCACTACATTACTCTCAGTTCAGTGTCGGCTCATCTGGTCAGTCTCTTTGCTCCTTGCCTCCAGGTCTTAAAGGTCTCTGCACAGTGCCTCTGTTCCACTGCCAATGTCTCCCGTGGTATGCAGTTTCTGGAACAAGTTCAATTGTTCCTCTCCTCTGTGGTCTTGCAGGCTGCGACTTCCCTTGCGCTGTCTGTGTTGTACAGTATCTACGGGCTCGTGGGAAGAGGAGAGACAGCCCCCTCTGTCCAGGCTCAGATATTTTTTATCCTTCTATTAGCAATTACCCCTCAGGGGGCTTTCCATTGTCTCTGTCAGGGGTGGGTGTGCCCAGTACATTATCAGGATGACGCTTGGGCCATTTGAGAACTGTGAGTATGCCCCATCTCTTCTTTGTTTGCTTTCCTGCAACTCCTCCATGCGTCAGTACCTAAGGTGTGTTTGACAACCAAGTTTTAATTTGGTACAGTTGGCATTCTGTCACATAGTTCAGGTGGGTACAAGGCGTAGGCTGCAAAGGAACAAGTAATAGGTTTATTCCATGCTGAAAAAAAGAAGAAAGAAAAAACAACGTTTTGGCTGTGAAGCGTTTCCGCAACACAACTGAAGAAGGCTCCACGGCCGAAAAGTTGTTTTCTTTCTTCTTTTTTTCAGCATGGAATAAACCTATTACTTGTTCCTATTCTGTCACATAGTCATTTAGCCCACAGAATGTTTCCAGGGATTTTTGGAATGAATTTAATTTTGATTTGAGAACTAAGTGTTTTTTTCCCTTCTCATTCTGGAACTGGAAATAAACTGAAGCTACAAAGCCCACTGATTGAAACACAAGGAAAAGGTTCTTTCCATCTTCAACATAATGAAAAGGATTTCATTCTCTCAGTTACTCATACTTTGTTGTTCATGCAGAGAAGACAGTGACTGGGTTGTTTTTAATGAGGTAATATAGTGTGTCCATAGGAATTGACCATGGCATTAATACAGTAGCAGACATTATTATCATCCAAAATGTAATTTTCAGAGCATGGGTGTGAGAGAGTGGCTCTTTCAGACTTGAAACCTGATTTTTATCCTGGTAATCTGAATTCTCTTAGAGTACTGGAATCTGAACTTTATTATATAGTATAAGGGAGATTTATTTGGAAATTGCCTTTAATGAATCCGTTGGCTAAAAATATCTCCTGAGCTGTTTCTTAACAGTAGGTGCTTGAAATTTTCCAAGATTGTGAGGAAAATAGAGGGAGCAAAGTACAATAAATCTTAAAGGTAAAATGCTTTAGTCTGCAGAAAGAGTGGGAAGAAAATTTACTTTTCAACAGGACTGAAAGCACACTGGAGTTGCTTAACAAGAAGAGAGTGAATGTCCTGACTTGCTCAAATTCTGTGACAATCCTTCAAACCTTCTCTCCATCAACAATTTCCAACCAACTTGACAGAGCTTCTGCAAAATTAAGTGAGTTATCCAAAAATATACTTCCTCTGGAATTTCGTCCGGATTTCTATATCTTTGGACCCTATTTCTCACTTCCTTTTACCTATTCTCACATTGTGTTTCTGATGTTGTCCTTATATTTATTCCAGTACCTCCTCTCATTCCCCTAAATTCTTGAAAAAGGATCCAGAGCATTTTTTTCTTTATACTTTTAGGTATTTCATTCAGCTCTACTTTGAGCTCTACTCATTTGATTGTAATTCCTTAACACTTCCACATTTAATGTGTATACTTATAATGTCAATTTGAAATTGGCATCCTGAAAGTGTACAGCTTTGCTGTTATTCTCCTACTGTAATAAAAAAAGGTTTTGGAACTAAATGACAGATTTGAAGAGCACACTTTTATACAGAGGTTCTGAAACATCAGGCAATTATCATGTTATTGAGTATTTTATTAAATGAGTAATTGTAGGTACATTGTTAGCCTTTGTCCAGAAGGACTGAGGCTAATGGAATCCCTTCTCCCTAAATACTGTACATGGATTGAGTCAAGAGACTGCTGCAAGAGATTTAGAAGGAGGTGGACTTGCAGTCCAAATTTCTCAAATTGTGAAAAAATGAATTGATGGTATCACAATTTTACCCCAAAAAAAGTGTAAAATCATTGACTTTGTGAAACTACTGTATGGTTACCATATTGTCACAGGCAGATGAGAAATCGTTGGTCTCGCCAAGGCCCAGAGCAAGAGTTGAGAATTGTGAATGTGAAAGAAGAATGTGCGAATTGTGACGTGAAAGTGTATTTTAGTTGGCTGACAGGTTGCTCTTTTTTTGCAATACTCTAAAAAATGTGTTGCCTTGTACATTACGTGTTAGTTCATGAAAATATTAAATACTATCAACATCATATACATAAAATCATAAACATAAAACACTATTATATCGGTTTATTAAAATACTCTAAGACATGTTTACGGTGCAAAAGGGCCGCTTTCATGTCCGTGAAAAGTTTTTTTTGCCTCATTCTAAAATCCAGACAATGACGGCAAAATGACTCTACACACATTGAAACTTTTGTCTGTTTTGTGATGTAAATTGGAGGTTGTACACATTACCGTGTACATGGTAGTTTCTTTGTGGTTTGAAATCTACTCATCATTCCTGATTCATTATAACCCCAAAATGTTGCAGGTCCCCCTTAATACTCAGAAGTGGAGTGAGGGGGTTGTGACTCACAGATATGTGGGGGTATGTTTAACCTCTCTTGCAAAACTATACTTAAAGTCGTGCATCAAGAAACTAGAGTCTCTTCATAATAAATGAGATACAGGCCTTTTGGTCTCTTCTCTTCTTTAACATATTTTTTCTCCCACACTCTAATTATCTTTGGATTGATTTATCACTTCAATTAAAGTAATATCTAATTTTGTTTCAGTATTTATTTATTATGCAACCTTTGAAGGAATAATTAGAAGTGATGGGCAAAAGATACTTTTTTTTGACAATTTCAGGAGCATTTGCTGAGATCGGTAAACTCACCATTTCAAATGACATGAACTCTGATGGAAAGAAACATCATCAGAATTTCCAGGCACTGGATTTGTATTAAGACTATCAGATGTATTACCTCTCTTATAGAAACATCAGTAAAGAGATCCTGCATCACATGGCAACCATGTTCCACTGGTATCCTGCCCTAGTACTGGAAATCCCCTGTATCTGCTGGTTTTCGTTTCATCTGATTTGATTCTCATTGGTACTAATTCATTTTTCATTAATCCACATGATTGTTTGAGCAGGTGCAGATGGGAATACTCAATAGTGTTGCAAACACGCCCACAATAAAAGTTATTTTCCCCTTCTACAGAGGTATAGTTAGTTTCATTTCAGGCAGAGCACCTGAATGAGGGTAGTCCTGAAACTGACTAAATGGTACAGGGTTAATACTATTCACAGATATTATCTTCAACACTTTTACAGTTGCCTGATTTTTTTATTTAAAAAATGCCCCCAAATTAATATATTTATCCTGTGATTAAGAAAAAAAAACTAGAGGACACAGTGTCTAAGGTGTCTAAGGTGTTTCTGAAACAACAGTAAGAAAAAGAAAGAAAACTATATTCCTCTCTAGAGCTCTGGACACTCTGAAAGGCCAACTATTACATAAGAGATGGAAGCAGTGCAGATATGGGAAAGTAAAAAATACAAAAAGGAAATGAACACTAAAACGTTAGAATTGGTAGTTCTCAGAACCATAGACAGGAGTCAGCATTTTAGCAGATAAGAGGGCATAAAAAGAGGGCATGAACTGTAATACATCCTTAGTCCTGGAGGGTTTTCTTCCCAGTTGCCTTCAGCCATGAGTGAAGGTGCTACAAGCTGAAAAGAAGTCTTCATGGATGATTAACTCTTTCTGCTTCATGAAAGAGTTTGTGTTTTAGCCAAGAAAGCACAAGGCTTGCTGTCAAATCTGCTGAGATTGAACCTACTTGACGCATGGTACATACAGTACTTCCCACATTGCCTGGGGCTGGAACACTGAGGCCTTGAAATGCAGATAGGGAACACTGTTTTAATTGGAGCCCCAGGCTCTCAGTTATGCCAGTTCACCTGCAGTCCCACTGTGGCGCTGCACATCTCGGTTAGCCTCCGCCTTGGCAATTCAGATAAGCTTTAAAAGTCAAATGTATGATGCATATTTAAAAATAAAATAGAATGAAAAACAAAGATAAAGATATGCTCAAGGTGGAGGAAGGGTTAATGGGGGAGATGAGAGTAGCTGTTGGTATCTTGAAAAATTTGCATCCATTCCACATGATGTTTTTCTTCTCCAAGTAAGGCATAAGCATGTATTGATTAATGCATAAGGCAAACCTCTCAGATACACTTGGTTTTTAAAGATAGAAAATGCTTGGGATGCTGACTAGGTAGTGCAAGACAAACCGTTTGTGTGACATGAGCAGATAGAAAAGAACTGAGCAAGAAAGACTGTCTTGTCATCTGCATGGAATACTCCCTTTATAACAAAATTCTGGACTAAGAGATGACCTATTGAATGCAGACAAAGGCTTTTTTCTAAAACAGTTCTCATTCAAATATTTTACATTTGTTTTGATGTAGCTATATGTAAGCATGTCAAGAGCATATATTTCTACAATCATTTCTCATTAATTTATATTTAAGTAATGGTTTTTGATGTTCATAGTTTTAATTGTTAGTTAAATAATTAACCTAATTGTTTAAGGTTATAGTTTTAATATTTTAATAGTTGCAAATGTGTTGGACAGTTTTGTTACAGTGTGTCTGTAACTCTTGGAAGCTCAGAGTTCTTTGTGTTTTGAACTCTGGCCATCCCTCGTATTGTTCTGAGCTTTGGATAGGGATTGTGGTCTGTGTTGTTAACTTGATTGTTGATGGTGTAATTTGATTGCTGGATGTAATTATCAAGATTATTTCTGGGCTGCGATCCTAAAGACCCCACCCACGACTTGAAATCATTTGTTTTCCTCTTTGAATTTTTTTTACAGACAATTGTTTTTACCATAGATATACTGCAAGTATATATACATACTGTATATGGTAAAAACGTGAAGATGCAAAGAGTATAACAGTTGAAGAATTGGTTTGCATAAAACGATGAGAACATGAAAAGGTTGTTCAGTAAGAACTTACAGTACCAAATGTAAATAACAGCAATATTGTATACAGAATATGTCCACAAAGAATTCAGATAACTGAACGTCATTCCTCTTTTCAGATAAAAAAGCTGCCACATTGAATCTGTTTCCAGGGTAACCAGCAGATGGAAATGTTGAGTCAATTTTAAATGAAGATCATAATCCAGGCAGATTCCAGAATTACTGCGCATTTATTTAAATAAAACAAACTCCTTGTTACTTTTTAATATCAGATACAAGATACAAGTTCCCCAATCAAAGAAAAGAAATCCTGTATAATAAAGTTATTTTGAGAGCAGCTGAAACTCTTTAATCTGCATTGAAATTTCTTATTTACAGTTTGAAAAATACCCTTTCTGCCTGTTGAGTTAAAAGTTGATTAAAAGAGAAGTAGAAGTAGAAAACAGGATAGTATCACCTTAATGTGTATTAAACAAATACAAATATTTAAATGACAATTTCTCCAGCATTATTGGGAAACAGTGTAGGCTCGAGCATGTAAAAATAACGACAGAATTCGTTATTTTATTCGTGTCACTACAGAAACCTTGAAGAAGGCTATGGGATTGAATCTTAAAGCTGGTGAAAAGCAGATGTTTCATATTTTTTTCAATGTGGGATTCTAGAAAATGTGTGAAGATAGTATAGAGTAGTGCTAAAACTGCCATTTTACCTCTGAGAAAAGTAATTTTAAGGAAATTACACCAATTGCATGCTTAAAAATGAAATTCTACAGTTTTTCATTTTAAAAAAGATCATTTGACTTATCTAGATAACTAAAATACTAAATATCTCTTTCATTGCTTTGTTTTGACCAGTTGAATTAAGAAGTTACAAATGGTGAGGTATGTTATGAGCTGCAAAACAACAACTTTCCAGTATGTATTTTTAAATAGATTAATTTTACTTATTTTAATTAATTTAATGCACAACTGATGTGATTGTTTTGATTAGCACTTTTTAAAGACTCAAAGCATTGAATATCATAAGATTAACTACATAATTTTAACTATACTTATATACCATATATTTAATAATGGAGATTAACAAAACAGAAAAATAGATTTGATTTTCAGATTTTGATTTTGTTTTAAAAGATTTCAACATAATTTATAAGAGTTATTCTGAACCTGCATGAGGATAAACAGGAACAAAATGCACACATAACACTCACAAACTCATCCTGAACTTGATTCAAAATCTTAACCTGTATTTAAACTGAACATCCCTGGTTGGTTGCATGGTTCCAAACCCCCAACGTGTGGGATCGATGGAGGGGATTTCTTCTTCTGGGTTCTTGAGCTCAAAATCAAAGTACATTAACATTAAAAAGACAAACTGCTTGAGCTCGTTTGTTGCAAAGAAACGGCCTGGACACATTGACACCCCAGCACCCCAGGGCATATTATAATATTTCACCTTCTTACCATTCTTATAAAAGTCTGTCTTTTTGGTCCCTTCTGGTGTGAGGAATCGATCATATTTAAAGGTCTGTGGGTCAGGGTGAATAGAAGGGTCCATCTGAATAGCAGTACGTGGAAACAGTGCAACTCTGTCCCCTTCTCGGAGGTTGTATTCTCTACCATCGGCCAGCTTGAGGGTCATATCCTGCAGAACAGCTCTGGTTAGGATAGGAGCAGCTGTGAGACGGAGGGACTCCTCCACTGCACTGTCCAACACAGGGGTCTTCAGAAGCATGTCTCTTGTGAGATTGATAAGCGGCCCCCCACGTTTTACCTCTTGTCCTGTTTCCTTCAAGACCTCTTCCACTTCCTTTCGGATTGCCTTCATTGCGTCAGGATGCTTCATGAGGAACAGAAGCAGCCAGAAAGCAGCAGGGCCGGTGTTGCCTTGAGAAGCCCAGAGCAGCAAAAACATATATCTGTCCAGCATGGACTCTTTCATTCCATTTTCAGCTCTCTCTTGCTGCTGTTCTGAAATCCAGCCACTAATATTTTCCTTTTGATTCACATTCTGTACAGACAAAATGCTACTGAACAACCGTTTTAGTCTTTCTGCTTCCATTTTCTCTTTTGGTGGCAACACTCCATAGGCCAACTTAGGGAACAGTTTGTCATATTTTCTGAACTCATAAAATAGTTCATCAGATTGAATGCGGTCTTTCTCCTTTGCTTTTTCCAAGCTGCCTGCAGACTTCACTGGTTCATTGCCAAAAAGGGCAAGGTAACCAGCCCTGAACACAATATTGTAGCTAAAGTTAAAAAGTCCATCTTCTTTCCACTCATTCTCATCTTTTGCTGTACCCACACTGTGTAGCATCAGGTTCTGAAGGTTGCTCATCATGGCCTGGGTCATGACTACCAAACCGTCCCCCATCAGATACTTGTTGCTAGAAGCTTGTAGAAGTTTGTGGTCATCATCTAGGGGATGGTAACCAAAGACCCTTGCCACCAGTTGTTGTGCAAACTTGGTAAAATCCAGCTTTGTTCGTGCCTCCTTTACCACTGTTCCGAAAGACAATGGATCCATTAAGAAATGGAAATAGAAGCCAGCTAACTGCACTGTGAACATATCTCCATGCTTCTCCTTCATTTTCTGAAGGAACTTAGCTGTGTCCCTGCGGAAGTCTAGGACATGACCGAGCCAAGGTATGGGACCTCGGTCTAGCGGGGGTTCTCCAGGGCGTCTTCTGCGAAATGCGCCCAGGAGATAAAGTCCACCGAGAATAGAAACCAGCACTGAAAGAAGAACCGAGAGTAAAAAGCTCATTTTGCCAGACTGTCCCACAGAGCTGCAATGAGTAAAAGCACCACTTGCTCTGAATATAAAAGGAAATTCTTGCTCCTCCTCCTGACTGCAATATGCTGAAGCTGAGATCATTGCATAATCAAAAGTAATGGGAAACCTCAGCATTTAACTCTTTTATTGCCTTGTAGTTGTTGAGTTCACATTTCATCAGTATAAGGAGAGCAGCATAACTGAAATTCTTTACTAACACTAGAAAATATCTGACATCTCCTTTCAAAGGTGTTTTGAAAACATCATGTTCTTGACTCTAAGTCTGCAGTACTACATTTTTTACAATGTACTTTTTATAAATGTTTTACCCATATTAATGTAAACATTTTACATCAATTCTAGAAGTTTCCAAGGAGAGGTATCTCGATTTTTTAAAATGTGCTAATATTATGTGATATACACATAATATTAATTTGTGATTAATAATAACAGGCAACATTACCTTAATATATAATAACATTATTTATCAAGATAATAATGAGCTTATCATCTTTCCAGTGGAAAGCATCCTTGGCTATGTATGAGAAAAACAGTATTTGAATTCCTCTCTCTCTTTTTTCGATTGTAACTGAAATATCATATAGGACGGGAATTATATGGGCCATGAATTCATGAATTCATAGCCCAGAAATATTTAGTTTTTAAAAAAATAAAATGTATTACTATGATATATACTTATCCCTATGTAAGCACAGCATTACAACAGTTTCATTACACTCACCATCTCTTATCACACAATGAAAAAAACTCACTAGGGTTCAGTTAAAACTGAAAATCGTGTATCCATGTGTACACTGGAAGTGTTTATTCAACTGGGACTTGAAAGGATCTTTGTCCTCTACTGCAAAATAATATAAATGTAACAGGCAGGGTTTTTGTGTTGGTGTGTTAGTATTCATTTAGTGCACTGATTTTTTCATTCTAAGTTTCAAAATGAGAACAAAAAAAATACACTTCAAAAATAACCATTGATGTCCTGGAGAACTACTGAAGTGTTCTGTGAGTGCTCATGAAACAGCCAGATGAGGCTGGAAAAAGCTAAAGCCTCATTTGACAATTAAATCCATTGACTGAATGCTTATGTTTGTTTTTCACTTCTAGCATTAGGTTTCAACACTTATTTTCACGGTGTTCCCTCTTTCGTTTCCACTCAATTTTTTTCTAAATCTTTCTAGATTCCAGATCTGATTTTATTTTTAAAGCATTGCCTCCCACATCACCAAATCAGGTCTCATACCACATCCAGGTGGATACTGCACATTGGTGGTGGTGGACGGGAGTCCCCGCATTACCTGTAAAACTCTTCGAGTGGGGTGTCCAGAAAAGTGCTACAGATGCAGCCATTCAAAGTGTGCGGTACAGACACGTACCGCAGGTAAGATGACACGGGGTACCGCGGTGCGTGATTGGTTGACCGACAGGGGCACTCGTGGTCCGTTGGTCTGTCGTAGAAAGACTTACTGTAAACGTCTTTACTGTGCCCGTTGTAGATATTGAATTTTACCACTGAAGGGAAATCTTAGTAGCTGAGCATAAAAAGAATAGGAGCATACTGTAACGCGTATGAAGGCCATAAACGATATTAATTTTGGAACGTAAACATACAGTATATAGCTGGTCTCGGTACTTTAAAGAAAAAAATACACACCAGTATTCCATTTCTCCCTAAACATTGTAAGCTTCGAAGTCTTTAACTAACGTGATACCGGAGTCAACAAGCATACTTTTAGAATTTGATTAAAAGGGAATATAATATGGAATCGCGTATCTCAAGAAATTAATAACGATATAATTATATTCATGTTGCAAAAGAACTGCAACGGACATAAAAACTCCCTTGCATGGTTTCATTACGACCAGAATCGGTCTTGAGATATTTTTAACTTGATTTACAGTATTTGAGAGGTATGTCTTAACACCGATACTACAGTGCTTAAGTACTGCTCACGTATATGTTTCTAGGTTTATATTATGCATTTCATGGCGCTGAAATATGTGTGACGCAGTGGTGGCCTGGCTCGGTGAGGTGCCCTGGCGCCATATATTTCATGGATATTATGGAATATAATGGATGGATATCTTAGTTATCTTTCTAGTTCACAGGTTTGCATGCATAATTTAATTTTGAAAGCCACTGAGACATCAGGTACTACTGTTGTATTTATGAAAAAGAAACAAAACAAAAAACATACTAACAACTGTGCCATCCTACTCCTTAGTTAATACATTTTATTATTCATAAACAGTTAACATTGTTAGCAAAATATTTTGAATTATATTTAACCCTACTTTTTCTTTAGTTTTGTATTTAACATATTATATGATAGTCAGACTTAATGTATATTTGAACAATGAAAATATATTTTTACAAGATTTTACATTAAGCACTTAAAATTAATATGGTTAATAATAGTAAACTGTAACATGCTGTAGCAAGATCGGTTAAACTGCGAAGAAAATGCTTTCAGAGAAAATATTTCAGGTGTGAAGAACATAGATCTCCAATGCAATTTCAACCAAACCTGTTCCCACACACCCTGCCCCCACTACCATTAGAATATACGCAAACATTTTAGCGTTTCATTCTGAGCAGAAGACCCTCACACCTGAAGAGTGCTGGCTGTGACGAATTAAACCGGTTTTACAGGTTTCAATCACAGACCATGTGACATGGGACTCAGTAAACTAAAACACAGCGCCACTGGATTTGATAATACCTAACCAAAATCCGCAATATGGAAACAGAACCTGTGTAATTGTTGATAGATGATGTACTCGTAACATTTTTTCAAGACGAACTACAACATTTAAAAAATGACTTGTATGTACTTGATATCTCTAATCAATCCACGGGTTCCAGCACAAAACGAAAGTAAAACGCATACCGTTTCGCGCTTCTTATTAGTTGCTCAAAAGTAACTTGACCGTATGAAATGCATAATATAAACCTAGAAACATATACGTGAGAAGTACTTAAGCACTGTAGTATCGGTGTTAAGACATACCTCTCAAATACTGTAAATCAAGTTAAAAATATCTCAAGACCGATTCTGGTCGTAATGAAACCATGCAAGGGAGTTTTTATGTCCGTTGCAGTTCTTTTGCAACATGAATATAATTATATCGTTATTAATTTCTTGAGATACGCGATTCCATATTATATTCCCTTTTAATCAAATTCTAAAAGTATGCTTGTTGACTCTGGTATCACGTTAGTTAAAGACTTCGAAGCTTACAATGTTTAGGGAGAAATGGAATACTGGTGTGTATTTTTTTCTTTAAAGTACCGAGACCAGCCATATACTGTATGTTTATGTTAAGATTTCCCTTCAGTGGTAAAATTAGATATGAATATTCAATACTTAAACGGGCACAGTTAAGACATTAAATATACATATACATATATGTATACAGTACAGTTTGCATACGGTAATATGTTTATGTTACGCGATTAAAAAATAAATAAATAAAACTGAAAGGTCCGGCACCAGCTGGATTCGAACACACAACCTGCCAGTTGGTAGTCACGCACCTAGACCAGTAGGCTACAACACAGCTTGCATGAACAGGCAGGCGAAACGGCCCTACACAGCCCTGCCGCAGTACAAGGATATAATCATACCGTTATTAAATTCTTGAGATACGCGATTCCATAGTATATTCCCTTTTAATCAAATTCTAAAAGTATGCTTGTTGACTCCGGTATCACGTTAGTTAAAGACTTCGAAGCTTACAATGTTTAGGGAGAAATGGAATACTGGTGTGTATTTTTTTCTTTTCATGGTAGGTGTCGCATTTTAAATCATTTTCGTAGTTAGAAATTATGAAACGCCCTGTTAAAAGCAAGGAAGTTTTTATGCCCGTTGAAGTAAAACAAAATGCCTGACAAAGTATGGCTTGGACAGATTCCAAGTGCTTGTACAAATGTGCTAAAGAAATTATACTTTGAGTATACAGCTTGTCCAAAGTCATCCATTATTAATACTATTAGTAATATCTTCAGTAAAGGCTTTGATGCATAAATATTTCTGATAAAGGTAGGTTGTGTACTTTTGTCCAACTGAGCAATCTTGCTTTCATAAAATATACCAACATTTTAATGACTGATGATTAACATGCTGTAATACACAGTTCAAAATTAAAGGCTCAAATGCTGTACATGAGAGGTTAAGCTCCCCCTGGCGGTTTTACAAGGCGACGCTGGATAGTTAGTCACGTGACACACGTGGACCGCATGATACCCCGGTGGGCGTGTCGCGGTATGCCGCGAAATACCTCACCCATTTTGAATGGCTGCATCTGTATAAGTTAAGTTAAGCTATAAGTTAAGTAAAAGTGCCATATAAGTTAAACAAATTATTAATTATTCATTATAATTATCCTGACTCTTAACCGCAATAACCTTTTAATATTCTTAATCCAAGTCATTTCGCCTCTTTAAAAACCCCAAAGCCCTCTGAGAAGTCCTGTGATTTATTACTTCCCAAGGGCTACTTCTTCTCTGGTGATTTTCATTTTGGGCTAAGAATTCAAATTCTTCTCTCTTTTACCTATTTTCTCTTACACTTGTCAGAGTCAATTAAATATCCTGGCTGTAAACATAGTTATATATTGCATTAAATAAATTTTCTCCAGTAATTTGCAATATAGATGTAAAATCATCTTCTGTGTATTTTTTAATGATTTCAGCCAAATATCATTGTAATGGGTTGAATCCATCACAGAAAATCTCATACTGTATTTACCCGAATATAAGCCACACCTTTTTTTTCAAAATCTCTGTGTGGTACAATAGGTCTGTGGCTTGTATATGAAAACTTAAGTTGATCTGGTTGTTGACATGTTTACCAGCAAAGTGCTGAACAGTGTTAAACTGTTTGTGTGTAATGGACTGCCATTTTGTTTACTTGAGGAAAAAAACAGTACGTAATTGACATAAACAATCAACAATTCATCTGAAAAATCCCAGGAGATTTCAGTCAAGTGATTCTAGAAAACAGCTGGAGCATTGCAGAGTCCTAAAGGAGTAACAAAATACTTGTATTCATCTTCAAGAGCTTCATGCACACCTGAGGAATCTCCACAACTGCAATGTTTTTTTTTCTTTTTTAAGTTATGTATGAGTGTAATAATTGGTCTTATAGGTGGAAAAACATGACTCACTTAGTGTGAAATAGGCTTTGTCCACTTTGTGTGGCAAGCTGTCCTGTGACAGACCTGTAATAACTATTGTTTGTATCTGTTACAAGAAGACGGCAAAATGGGTCTCAGAGACTCAAATTATTGTACTTACACCACCTCTGTGTAAATATAATTATATATCTATATTGATATGTGTTTGCAATGTGGAAATGCCACATGGGTTTAATTAATAGCATTTATATATAAAAGGTAGTAAGAACAGGTTTGTTAAAACAGAAAGTAGACTAGAAGTTGGCTGGCAGATCAACAAAGCAACAGAGGTGATACTGGAGATGGTTGAGAGTATGTGGTGCATATGGTCATTATTTTGCATTTAATGACAGTGAATAATTCCAATCATTCAGACTGATTACGAAGATTTGCAAACTATATTTAGAAACTATTTCCGTCTCTGGCAATTGATCCTATGTTTGTATACCTCTTAGTTTTATACAAGTATTGTGCCCAACACAACTGTTTCAAACTAAAGGATATCATTAAGGAACTCACTTTTAGTTATTCATTTAATTCACCTGAAACCCAAACGTCCCCCTTTTTACAAGAATTGAAATTTTCAATCTGCTGATTGGGAGTCCTATAATACAGGGGATTGGCCACCTGAGCTAGTCACTTTTCTAAAGATTTCCTTTTAAATTAAGGGACCCAGTCAAACCTGGGAAAAAAAAAATGAGAATGAATCCTTAATTCTTAGCTTTGTTTTTTCGAAATGATACTGTAATTTGATTTTAACAATCTTGCGCAAGCTTAATTTAATTTGATTTAATTTACCTCTTAAGTGCTAGAAGTAATTACTGATATGTGGGGAATGCTTGTTTTTTTATGAAGTGACAGAATCATGAAACAATAAGAAAGTTTAACTTGCTGATTTTATTGTAATTTAAATTAGTAATGTCATTTTGCTTGGTGTTTAAGAAGGGCAGCTACAGCACATAATATCACTTTCACAATAAGCATGTTCTGCCTATTGATATGTTGTTAAATAAATTAATGACTTTCTTTCATCCATCCATTCATTTTCTTACCACTGTACCCAATGCAGGGAGGTGGGGGAACCACCTGCAATGCAGGGAGTAGGCCAGTCCATGACATGACACACATACACAAACACATACCAGCGCCAGTTTTCCCAGAAGCCACTTAACTTGCCAGTATGTCTTTAGGTGGGTAGCTGTGTCAGCATGTGTAGGCTGCAAAAGAACAAGTAATAGGTTTATGCTGAAAAGAGAAGAAAGAAAACAGCGTTTCGTCTGTGTAACCTTCTTCGGGTGTAAGAAAGATAGAGCAGTCAGCAAAGATAATATAGCATGGGAAAACAAAAGCCAGGAGAGAGGAGGATGCGGGAGCAGGGGAGAGGCAGTGGCCAATTGTGGTGCGAGGTCGAGAGAGGTGAGGAGAGGTGTGAAACAAAAGCTAAAAATGAATAGAGAGAATTCGAAGAAAACAAGTCTGTTGTTTGAGAGAAGGGGAAAAGTGTGAACTGAGTTTCAGGATAGTTTCTGATGTGTTTCTGCTATAGGAGTTAGGGAACCTTACTTTGAGAACGCACATGCTCTAAGAAATGCCGAAATGTTGTGTTTTCTTTCTTCTCTTTTCAGCATGGAATAAACCTGTTACAGCATGTCTTTAGATTGTGAGAGAAGACAGGACACCAGCACCTGCAAGACGTCCATGCAAACATACCAGGAAGTGAACCCAGGCTGTGCTAACCACTGAACCACCACACCACCCCAAATGATCTTCTTATTTGATAAAACATTCTTATTTCTTATTTGTTGATCAACGCTCAGGTTTCTATGGAAGCCCGTTTCCGCCAGATAGAAAAAAAAAGCGCTATCTCACAATTGCGACTTTGTATCTCAGAATTGTGACTTTATATCTTGCAATTGTGACTTTAAAACTCAGAAGTACGACTTAAAAACTCAGAATTACGCATTTATATCTCAGAATTACGACTTGAAAACTTGGAATTATGACTTAAAAACTCAGAATTACAACTTAAAAACTCGCAATTGTGACTTTTTCTCTCACATTTGTGACTTCGAAATAGCCCACATTTCATTGTCTGTCCTCCTGTTATTGTAACACATTCGGGTTCTAGGGTTTGTGCCCTCGCCGCTTCCACCCTAGTTCACGCCTCATTGCATTGGCTCAAACCCAGGTCTTGCTAGCTGAGCTAAAGAAGTAGAAAGGGAATTGTACCAAAATTGTTTTGGATAGATTTCTGAAATGTTATTGTTAAAAATTTATAGGTAAATATTAAATTTAAAGATTTTTATATTTTATATTTTTATATTTAGATCTGATTTGGATAAAGGATATGTTCTTATTATTAATCTGTTAATTATGTTGGAAAAAAATACTTCATCCACAAAAGTAAATGGTCTAATACTGCTCCCTCTATAAATGCTTTTAAAGTACAATTCCTTTTTTACTTAAATTCTATTAGAAATTTAAAGAATCAAAAGGCAAGACATACAATGGAAATGTGTAAAAAGTAAAAGTTTAAGCTTTTATAATTGCGAATTCCTCTGGATGTGAAGTGTGTATTTCTGTATCTTTTTTCATATTCTGTCTCCTTTTTTGTATTTCTGGTGTTTAAATAAAAACTTTTTGAAAAAGCCCACCGTCCATTATTCCATCTGGGTACTGTGGAAGCCTGCCTGGCGGAAATGGGATTCCATAAAAATTTGTGTAATTAATTTGATTTTATCAGGGCACTGTACAAGACAAGTCTTCAGGCCTATAGATCCTATGATCCTGTACGATCCTGTACGTTCTGGTTGCAGGGCTGTGACAACACCACCCTCCCCTGCGCATAACAGGGATGTTAGCCAGCAGAGCTAAAAAAAGTATTCTTTAGCTCAGCTGGCAAGACCTGGGTTCGAGCCAGTGCAGTGAGGCATGAACTAGGGTGGGAGCAGCGAGGGCACAGGCCCTAGAACCCTAATCCGTTACAATAACAAAAGGACAGACAATGAAATGTGGGATATTTCAAAGTTACAATTCTGAGATATAAATTCGCAAATCTGAGTTTTTAAGTCATAAGTCTGAGATATGAAGTTGCAATTATGAGATATAAAGTCACAATTGTGAGATACCAGAGTGTGTTTTTTTTTTTACTCCCTGGCAGAAATGGGCTTTCACTATTTCACTATAAATTATAAATTTGGTGAAAATCTTTGAAAACGTAGTATGATGTTAAGAGTTGCAGGTTTAAAACCTTAGTTAGAACAAGAAGGAAAGGTAACTGAATGATGACAGAATAGTGACAGAATGATAGAAGATAATGACAGAAAACTGATAAAGACTTCTTTTTACAAGAATTAATACATTTTCATATAAATCAGTATTTATGATGCCTGTACTTTTCTTAAACGTGCAGTGCTATGGTTATTGATGTTTGAAGTTTTCATTGTAGTTTAAGGTTATACTGTAGTTTTAATATATTAATAGTTGCAAATACATTGGACAGTTTTGTTACAGCGTGTCTGTAACTGCTCTTGGAAGCCCGGAGTTCTTTATGTTTTGAGTTCTGGACATCCCTCTTATTGTTCTAAACTTTGAATAGAGATTCATAGGGAACAAGAATTGTGGTCTGTGTTGATGACTTCTTTGTTAATGGTGTACTTTGATTGCTGTAATTTTATTCTTAGGTGTAATCATCAAGATCACTTTAGGGCTGGGATCCTAAAGACCCATCACATCATTTTGAAATCCTTTATCTTATTCATCATATTTGTATTACTGATATTTTTACCATATATTTTTACCATATATGTGCTTAATATGCAGAGTACTCAAAAGAGTATTCAGAACAGGTTTGCATAAAACAATGTGAAAATAGGTTGTTCAGTAAGATCTTACTGTAAACAAATGTAAAAAGCAGTATAGTATACAGATTAATTTATGTCCATAAAGAATTTAGATACCTAAACACCATTACCGTTTTCAAATACATGAGAGGGCTACCACAATTTGAAAGTATAGAGTGCATATGGCAATGTTGAGTCACTTTTAAGTGATGTTCATAATCCAGACAGATTCCAGAATTACAGTGCATTTATTTAGATAGCACAAACTCCTTGTTTCTTTTTAATAATATCAGATACAAGATACAGATCCACAATCAAAGAAATCCCATATAATAAAGTTATTGTTGAGAATAGCAGAAACTCTTTCATCAACAATGTTATGTTTTACTTACAGCTTGAAAAATACCCTTTCTGCCCATTGAGATACAAAAGTTGATTAAAATAAAAATAAATTAAAAATGAATAATATCATTTCTTTAGAAACCCTAATGTATTTTAAATAAATTACAACTATAGCAGATATGTAAAGAACAATTTCTCCTGCATTACGGGGAAACAATGTAGGCCAATACATGCAAAAAATAAACAGGATGCATGTATGGTGATGTCGCCATAGAAACCTGAAGACTTTTATGGGATTGAATGAGCACTTTGAAGCTGATGAGAACCAGATGTTTCTTCAATGCGGGATTCTAGAAAATGTGTGAGGACAGTGTAGAGTACTGCCATTTTACCCTTGAGAAAAGTGACTTATTCAAATTACACAACCACATGTCTTGCCGAATTAATAGATATTCCACAGCTTTCCATTGTAAAATATATTTTTTCTCTTAAATAAAGACTGAATATCTCTTTCACTGCTTTGTTTCGATACCATTTGTGTTCATTAAGGAGCTAAAATGGTGAGTTATTTTATTATATGTGCTGAAGAATAACATTTTCTTTTACTTTCTAGTATGTGTTTATTTTAAGTAAATTAACTTTTTTTAATGCACAACTCATAAATGTTGTAATTTGGAAAGTGAGCTCTGTAAAGTTATATAATTCAATTGATTAGCACTTTTTAGAAACTCAAAGCAATGAATATCATAAGAATAGATGAATACGACTTAATTTCAGCTATGCTTATAATGTGTATATCTACAGTATATAGACACTATATATAAAAAGGAGATTTAGGCACTGGATTTTCAGATATTTTGTTTAAACAGATTTCACTGTTATTCGTAAGAGTTATTCTGAATCTGCATGAGGATAAACAGGAACAAAATACTCACATAACACTCACAAACTCATCCTGAACTTGATTCAAAATCTTAACCTGTATTTAAACTGAACATCCCTGGTTGGTTGCATGGATCCAAACCCCCAACGTGTGGGATCGATGGAGGGGATTTCTTCTTCTGGGTTCTTGAGCTCAAAATCAAAGTATGTTAACATTAAAAAGACAAACAGCTTTAGCTCGTTTGTTGCAAAGAAACGGCCTGGACACATTGACACCCCAGCACCCCAGGGCATATTATAATATTTCACCTTCTTACCATTCTTATAAAAGTTTGTCTTTTTGGTCCCTTCTGGTGTGAGGAATCGATCATATTTAAAGGTCTGTGGGTCAGGGTGAACAGAAGGGTCCATCTGAATAGCAGTACGTGGAAACAGTGCAACTCTGTCCCCTTCTCGGAGGTTGTACTCTCTCCCATCGGCCAACTTGAGGGTCATATCCTGCATAACAGTTCTGGTTAGGATAGGAGCAGCTGTGAGACGCAGGGTCTCTTCCACTACACTGTCCAACACAGGGGTCTTCAGAAGCATGTCTCTTGTGAGATTGATAAGCGGCCCCCCACGTTTTACCTCTTGTCCTGTTTCCTTCAAGACCTCTTCCAATTCCTTTCGGATTGCCTTCATTGCGTCAGGATGCTTCATGAGGAACAGAAGCAGCCAGAAAGCAGAAGGGCCAGTGTTGCCCTGAGAAGCCCAGAGCAGCAAAAACATATATCTGTCCAGCATGGACTCTTTCATTCCATTTTCAGCTCTCTCTTGCTGCTGTTCTGAAATCCAGCCACTAATATTTTCCTTTTGATTCACATTCTGTACAGACATTATGCTACTGAACAACCGATTTAGTCTTTCTGCTTCCATTTTCTCTTTTGGTGGCAACACTCCATAGGCCAACCTAGGGAACAGTTTGTCAAACTTTCTGAACTCATAAAATAGTTCATCAGATTGAATGCGGTCTTTCTCCTTTGCTTTCTCCAAACTTCCTGCAGACTTCACTGATTCATTGCCAAAAAGGGCAAGGTAACCAGCCCTGAACACAATATTGTAGCTAAAGTTAAAAAGTGCATCCTCTTTCCACTCATTCTTATCTTTTTCTGTACCCATACTGTGTAGCATCAGGTTCTGAAGGTTGCTCATCATGGCCTGGGTCATGACTACCAAACCGTCCCCCATCAGATATTTGTTGCTAGAAGTTTGTAGAAGTTTGTGGTCATCATTTAGGGGATGGTAATCAAAGACCCTTACCACCAGTTGTTGTGCAAACTTGGTAAAATCCAGCTTTGTTCGTGCCTCCTTTACCACTGTTCCGAAAGACAGTGGATCCATTAGGAAATGGAAATAGAAGCCAGCTAACTGCACTGTGAACATATCTCCATGCTTCTCCTTCATTTTCTGAAGGAACGTAGATGTGTCCCTGCGGAAGTCTAGGACATGACCGAGCCAAGGTATGGGACCTCGGTCTAGCGGGGGTTCTCCAGGGCGTCTTCTGCGAAATGCGCCCAGGAGATAAAGTCCACCGAGAATAGAAACCAGCACTGAAAGAAGAACCGAGAGTAAAAAGCTCATTTTGCCAGACTGTCTCACAGAGCTGCAATGAGTAAAAGCACCACTTGCTCTGAATATAAAATGAAATTCTTGCTCCTCCTCCTGATTACTATATCTTGAGGCAGAGATCATTGCATAAACAAATTTTATTGAAGTTCCTGATAATATCATTAACACTGTAAATTATCTTACATCCCATCCAAACGTCTTTTGAAAACATTGGCTTGTAGTTGTTGAGTTTACATTTCATTCAGTACAACCAGTACACCAGAACTGAAATTCCTGATAATTTCACTAATACTAGAAAATATTTTTCCAAGATCAGTTGGCTTGATTGCGTAACCAGTCTTTTTTTCTTGCCCACTGGCTAAGTATGCAGGGACAGCCTGATCTCCAACACTGTCTGTCTGCCTTCTGCTTCTTATGGTTGACTTCAAACTCTTTGTTATCATAAATCATTTTTCTATGTGCAAAATGCCAATTCACAAGCCGGATTTGTATCTGTGTTTGCATGTGGCTATATATACACATGCAGATTTGGATGTTGTTTGTCTCTGTTTTGCAGTTGGAACCCCTGTCTTGCAGAGGTCCCAGCATGTAACTTGAGCTACAAAGAAGCCCAACAGCGCCTTTATTTCCACAGGCAGTTGAAAAAATTTATTCTATCTTCAGCTATCCTTACTACACTTTACAGGTGTGCTATAGAAAGTGTGCTCACATGTGGTATTACAGTGTGGTTTGGTAGGAGCTCATTGTCTGACTGGTAGGCATTATAGGGGGTGAGCAGGTCAGCCCAGTTTATTACTGGAGTATAGCTCCCCTGCAATGGATATTTTTACAACTGGCTGTCTCATGAAGGCTAAAAGTATTGCTAAATATAGCGATCATCCCGGTTTTTTACTTTATCTCCCCTTCCCTCTGGTACAGTGTTATAGGAGCATAAAAGCACAAACCTCCAAATTCAGAGACATTTTCTTCCCACAAGCTGTCAGATTACTGAACTCCCCTACCACTGACTCACACTGATGTTTTTTTTCTCTTCTCACACTGCTTCTCTGACTTGTTTTTTTTTAAATTGCACATTTTTTAACTTGTTATTGCTGCTGCTTCTGTTCTATGTTTTTGGTGATTCCTTAATGTCTTTGTATCGGGTCATACAAGCAAATAAGCATTTCATTGCACTTGTGCATGTGACAAATAAACTGAACAGGACACAAGTTCCATGAAGGGTGGTCCCCTTTCACAAAGACCTATGCAGTCCCAAGATCAGTTTCTTCATTCAGAGGAATTTATGTCACAACCCCTTCCCTTTCCTCTCATGTAGATCATATTTTCTATCCTCAGTAAAATGGTCAGGAAGGCCAAAGCAGGTAAATTCATCTTAAGGACTCCATATATTTCCATTGATGATATTTGTTCTTTTCCTACTCTGGGATACCCTGGCAGACTAAATTTGGCTCAACCATTTTTGGTCAGTGATCTGTTTAACTGGAAAACATTTGTCCCCATCTTTTCTGAGATTTCCTGGTGCATATAACTTAGCTTAAGTCTTTATGCCCTGTTTCCTCACCTCTATTTTAATCAACACTAGATTAATATTAATTCCAAGATTAACTGAATCATCAACAATTCCTTTCAATTATTTTTTTTCATGTAGCAAACAAGTCCATAAATAAAATCTTTGTAGTATTTTTTTAACATTATGAAACTGATACTGACACTGTTACTGCAAGGTTGTTTCCTGATGAAAAAGCACAAGAGCCAAATGACTAATCGCTAAACTCACTGCTGTCCATACTAAAAACGCACTCTTTTCCTGTATTCCATGAGTTTAGTGGCAGACTCCTGCCCATCTACACCTGGCTAATAAAAGTCCATGATTTGCTATGTGAAGTTGCCTTTCTTACAAAAACAAAAAAACTGCACAAACTTTAAAACCCACTGTGTTTGTTAGTGCTCTGTTAGTGCCAGTGCCTAAGCTTCAGTCACAAAAGTAGTACTGTAGTATTGTAGCAACAAATAGGACTGGTTTGATTATCCTGAGCTATTAAAGGGGGTGAGTGATGTCTTACCCCTGAAAAAGTAAAGCACTATAACTCTGAAACAAAAGCAGCACAAAAGCTGCTTTCAGTGGCATAAACCAGGACAAACCAATACTAATGAATGTGATAGGTGTAATTGTTTGTGCTATTTGTGGGGGAGGCACAATAAAGGGGCAGCTTCATGGAGTTTCCCTGGTTTCCCTGGCCTATCAGATGAGTCCTTTGGACCCGTAGAATGTAATTTCCAGAATACAAATCATCTTGTCTACTTTGCACTCCAGCAGGAGGCTTTAATCAAAGACCCTACTTGTATCATCACATTCTTTTAAAAGTATTAAAGTTTTAAAGCAACAAAATGTGAAAACTGTGCTAAGATCCGAATATGTTTGCAAGGCACTTTATTAATTTTCAAGAAAGAAAGAATAGTACAAATAGTACATCAAAAATCCAGAAAGCTTTTATATAAAAAAGAAAAGTCTTTATTACGTTTTTTACGTATTTAATACTTCCAGTGGTCTTCAAGACATCAGTCCCTTACAGTTTATCAGCTAACATTTTCCCAGTTTTACCTCTATACACTAAATATGTCGATAGACACAGTGAAATGTGTTTTGTGGTACAGCTTCTGCTCAGTGGAATGTTGCAACAGAATCAGATAACACAGCCCTGAGGAGATTACAAAATGTAAATATACTGTGCTAACAAGATAATAGAAATTGATTGGATTTTGAGTGGAATGTCAACTCGTTCATTATAGTGGCATATCTTTGTTTTACTTAAAGTTTAAGTAAAGTTACCTGCTCTATGATATTTCATTTTCCATAATGCTTATGGGTGTAATCCTTAAAAGTATAACATTGCACAAAAGTTCACTAAATGAAGCCAATTAAAAGATACAAAAAGTGTAGTTTTTTTAAGTTTGAGTGGGAAGCAGCATCAGCATACATGAATTGTGAAGGACCTTGTACCTTTATCTTTACCCTTCACTTGTACTTTTGTTAATATGTGTAGAAGTCCTTTCGTTCTTTATGAAAGCATGAGCATTGTTCACAGTTGTGGCCTGTTATATCCATGCCATGGTCAAATAAAAAAAAATATTACAGGAGATGGAATAAACACAATCTGATGTACTTTATTGCAACAACATATGACAGTTTTGTACTATACTATATAACGAAAATCTACAGTATGTATATTGTAACGCATAGTAAGCTTTATGCCTTTTTTGCGTATTTCCTGTTCAAACAAAAAAAGGCAACCTGCTTAAAATCAAGGCTACATGGATTGGCTCCCCATTATCTATCTGATATGTTATCATTGTTTTCTCCTCCACACAACCTTTGACCCAGATAATTCTTGATCCCTGTGCATTCCCACAGAGGTTCTTTTGCTATACCCCAAAGCTCTGAAACATAATTTAAAAATAAATCGAGGACAACATTGCCTTTTCAGAAAACCTTTTTTTGGTATTGATTTATCTTATGCATCTTTTTTTCTTGATTGTGTTTTTCTTAAATTTTGTATTGTGTAATGTGCTAACATTTTGTTTTGTGTAAAATTGTAGCTATCATAAAGCATTTTTATAAGAGTAAGTTTCAAGTGCAGGGAAATTATACATTGGGGTCCTCAAAACATTATCGACATAAATGTGAAAAAATGTATATAAAAATATACATTTTGGACCCTCTGTATATTTATTAGACTTGGTTGCACCACAAATGTGAAAATGAAGTGCATATAAATTGAGAACCACCTGCATTTCAGAAATATGCTGCTTTTAAAAGACAACTAGCAGCCATGTTGCCTCCTAATAATCCCCACCATCTATGAATTGGCTTCACCCTCTGTTCTCCTCCTCAGTGATAACTGGTGTGTGGTGAGCATACTGGTGCACTATGGCTGCTGTCACATCATCCAGATGGGTGCTGCACATCAGGGCAGGGCGGTGGCACTGTGGCTAAGGATCTGTGTCTGTGGCTGGAAGGTTGTTGGTTCAAATCCTGTGGCTGGCAGAGGAAGCCTACTCCATTGTGCCCCTGAGCAAGGCCCTTAACCCCTCTTATCTTTTACCTGTAAAGTGCTTTGAGTGGAGTGTCCAGAACAGCACTATATGAGTGTAAATAATTATATATATTATTATACAAAGTTGGATTCTGCTTTTAATCAAAGACTCATCCTTTGTTTTCATTCTGAAAACAGAACTGGGGAACTGGAGAACGGGTGAGAATAGGGTCACTAGCTGGTTATGAAGTGAAGGAGTGAAGGATGTTCAGGGGTTTGTTGGTGGGAGACGGGCACATGGCTGAGCCTGTTGAAGAGCTAAAAAGTGCCCCACTAAAATAATCTTTTAGCTTGAGCTAACACTGATCACAAACACTGATAGAGTTAAACTGCCCCAGAATATGGTGTCAATACCCAACCACAGCTGATGTAATAGCTGGACAAGGCAAACTCAACTTAAGTGTAACACACAAGCATCCCTTTGAACATCTTGGTATATTTTATAGGATAGTGAGAGCTGGCTGCCAGTACTGGAACAGGAACAAGACATGGAGGAAAATATGACTGAAGCCATTTTACACAATGTTATGTACTGGTATTAATGTAGCATACAAGTATTCACCAATTTCATGCAAGTTTGCCAATACAACCAGGACATTGGTGTGTAAACAAACAAAAATAATATAAAAATGACCTCTTTATAGTAAAAAGAATTTCAGTTAAAATAAGATTTCTACCACATGATAGGTGGTGAAATGTTTAGCCCTATCATGCTAAAACAGGGAAGAGGCTTTAATTCAGAACCAAAAGAGTATGTTACAAATAGGGGGTTACAAAAATGAAGAAATTTCAGGAAATGACAGAGCAAATTAGTTGAGGTGTAAGTATTAGGGCAAGAATATACTCAAATAGTTGATATAGTTAGAGGCACATGAATTCTTTCTGTTCTTTGGCACAGTTTTGGTGAATAGAGTAATAATTCTATTATTATTAACAATGACAGTGACACACACTACACTACACACAGCACACAGCATTGCGGCGGCCATCTTCTACGCTGTTGTGTGCTGGGGCAGCAGCATCATGACAAAAGATGCAAATAGGCTCAATAAACTTATCAAGAAGGCTGGCACTGTGCTGGGGATGAGCCTTGACCCCATGGAGGTGGTGGCTGAGAGGAGAATGCTGACCAAGCTCACAGCCATCATGAACAACACCTCTCATCCACTTCATGGGACTGTTACTGGGCAGCGGAGCACTTTTAGCAACAGACTGCTCCAGTTACGGTGTTCAAGGGAACGTTTCCACAGGTCTTTCCTCCTGGTGGCTGTCAGGGTGTATAACGCTTCCCTAGGCTAGGACTGTTAGCCCTTCATTTGCTCGTCTATGGACAGCATGTTTGTTCCATTGTACTTTTTGGACAATCAGTCTGTATAAACCTATGCACATTTTGCACATATTTTATTGTTTTTACAGTGACTATGATCAGCACATTTTGCACACACCTATGTATTTATTTATTTTTATTTATTTTGTTGTCTTTTGTTTTATAACTATTCTGATGTCTGTTTTGCTTGTATTGGGATGGACTGCTGTAACACATCAATTTCCCTATGGGATTAATAAAGTATTATCTATCTCTAAACATACAACACACAAGTTACTCTATTCACAGTACAAGTTTACAAACAAGGCGTCCCAGAGGCCTAATGTCTTAACCACCCAGAAAACCCTAGTCTCTTAGCAAGTGTTCAACTCTTAATGCCTACAAAGGCCAGAATAAGAGATAAACTGCCTGCTAAACTAAATGCAATACAACCTGTTCAATCTCTCTCTTGCTGCAAACCTGGATGC
The DNA here is from genome assembly GCF_040954835.1 of Lepisosteus oculatus. Taxonomy (NCBI): domain Eukaryota; kingdom Metazoa; phylum Chordata; class Actinopteri; order Semionotiformes; family Lepisosteidae; genus Lepisosteus; species Lepisosteus oculatus. The sequence goes on from NC_090701.1 coordinate 31,959,244, forward strand.
CACAAAAGAAATGGGAACCTATCTCCCTATTATAAAAATGCACCCACTCAGCAGTAGAGACTGTTTTAACCGAGGGATTCTTCACTCAGAAATCCAAGTTCCCTAAAACTACAAAATAGTAAGCTCTCTCAGCAAAGTTCAAATACTTTACTCCAATTGGGTGTTTTAGGGTGATCTCAAACAAGTACTTGGCATTTGCTTCTCTCTTGGTTTTGGCCTCCTGTCTCCCTCTTTCTCTTGTGATCTGTTTTTTGCTTCTTCTGTCCCCTGTTTTCTCTTTATAGTGTCTTTCTGGACTGTTGATTGACACTGAATGGTTTACACAGAACTTAATTAAGGTAAACCAAATTAAACTTTTTTCACCCCCTTTTGCTTTGAAGCTGGAAAAGTTTATACGGCCAGGTGCTACACACTTGATCTAGACTCTTAGAGATGTCCTAGTCACCTATAGATTTAACAAGAAAAACAATAAAAAATATGGAGCTATAGATGGACCTATGGTTTATGATCATAAATATTCACTTACTTAATTACGTTCAATGGCTATACTCACATATGTATCCATTATGACAGGGCATGTGTTATTTACAGAGAAAGTTTTGTTTACTAATGTCTAATGTTTATGTCTTCTAACAAATTTGACATGGGTCACTCAAGCCTCCCAAATTGCAACGGACAGGGGTTTTAATTGTGGATACTCTGAATAATAATAACGGTACTTTTTGCTCTGACAATGAGAACTCCTGAATAAATGAATATTAATAACTGAAAGGAAACAAAACTCTTGTATCCTTATGTATTAATGAATGACTCATGTTAGTGAGACTATTGCAGTAAACTATCACAAATGATCTTTGAGTTACATTAGCAAAATATCATCCTTAACTGTTGAGCAAAGTGTATTGAACAAGGTACAATTATACTGTATCACGCTGATAGGTTAAATAGTTCAAGGCCTTCCTGCAATAAAGTAATTTGATTTAAGACTCAACGTATGTGTTAAAGTTTATGAACTTGAGTTATGGATGCCTGTCTCCAATGAGAACATTTTAGACTTTGCTTTGAGCACTGTCCTTATTCCCATTCTATGATTTCCACAAATAGCTCTGGAAAGAGTCTAACTGCACAGGAGTTTTTCTTTCACTTTTACTGAAAGTATGTCAAGTGTTTATTTCATATAATGTGTAAATTCAGTACGGCACTTGCCACTGTAAGTCAAAAAGCACCAGTTTAACTAGTATACCATTCTAAGCAGTTGTCAATAAATGTATGTTTTGTGCACAGAAGGAATTTGACAATGCAAAAATATGTCCAAATTTTAAGATTGCTGGATTAACATTTTTAGAAATATATAGCATACTGTAGAAAAGACTAGCTGACTAACAGTCTTGCTTTGCATATTTAGTAAATTTGCAAGTCAACTGTGGTATGGAGCACTCAACCAAGGTACATTCAAATCATATAGTATCCTTTAGCACATAAGTGGTGGATGCTTAGCAAGTCAATGGTTACTTTAAGCAAAAACAGTGTCTGCTTTGAATGACAGGAGCTCCAAGTCTTCTGAGTGAAATAATTTGGCTTATATGTCCTGAGGACCAGATGCTCTAGCAAACACCTTTATATTGTGAAAACAAAGATTTGGGAGGTCCATCCTTGGTCAGTATACATCACTGTTCAAGTATCTCTGATAATACAATTGGATTTGAGTTATCAAATGTAATTTAATATTTTCTTGTGGCCAGTGGATGTAAGAAAAGAGTTCTTCTTTTTCCAATGCTTTGACTAGGAGGCTCAATTCCATCCCATCCCAGACAGTTAGTACACAATACCCATTTCCACTGAACATGCACAAATACAAAAGTACATCAAACAAACACAAGTGAAGGGACTCAAACAAATTAAATTCCAACAACAAATCTTCCCTTGGCACACTGTATTGCCAAACAGTGAAATTGCGTCCAATGCCTCTTCCAGATATTTCACAAAATGAGTCAATAGGTCAAGTCAATAGACTGCCAGATCTGGTTAGGAATCCCCCTTAAACCATTGAAAACCATCTATACAGTAAGGTGTTAGTAGGTTTTTAGCATGGAGAGATAATGGGAAAAAAGATTAGTTCAGGAAAAAATATTTTATTTTTTTTCATTTTGTTCTTTGTTGCTGTCCTGTATTTCAATTAAACACAAATTAAGACGTTTGAAATTTGCTCACTTATCTTTAAAGATGTGGTAAGCTGCAAAATGAATTCTGAAATTTAAATAAGTCAGAAAAATAACAGAAAATGCTTACACATGTCACCATGAGACACTACAAAGACTCAAAATATATAGCCAGTTTAAACAAGAAATTCACCAGGAGAAAAAAAGGAAAATCTTAGATTAGCTTAGATGATCTTTATGTTTAAATTCAGTTAAGTGGTGCAGTGGTTAGCATTGCTGTCTCGCAATGTTTCTCCCCACATTCACATGGTTTCCTCTGGGTCATGTGATTTCCTGTCACAGTTCAAAAGCATACTGGTAGGTTAATTGGCTTCTGGGAAAACTGGGTATGCGATTGTGTCTCTGTATGTCTTGTGACAGACTGGTGTCCTATACAGGATCTATCCTTCCTGGCGCCCTTTGTTTGCCAGGTTAGTTTCCGGCTCCACCTCAACCCTGAATTGATTTGAGCAGTATGAAGATAAATGGATGGATATGTGTTAAGTTTCTGGACCTGGGTTATGATGCCTGTCAAATGCATGTTTCCAGTGAGAGCATTTCAGTGTTCCTTAGATAACATCTAGCGAGAGTCTAGCTCCACATGAGTTCCTTCTACTTTTACTGAAAGACAGAGATGATCCGATGTTTATTTCATATCACGTGTTGCTAAATTCAGTACAGTTCTGTGTGTCATAAAGAACACCAGCTTAATTGTTCGATTGTTTACACAGCAGAGTAAAGGTTCTATGAAATTTAAGGGTTACATTACTTTAAGCAATTGTCAATAAATTCATGTTTTGTGCACACGAGGAATTTGATGATGCAAAAAATATGTCCAGATTATAACATTGCTGGAAACTCAACATTTTTAGAAACATATAGCAATACTATAAAGACTAATGGACTAGTGGTGCAGTTTTGCACACTTAATAAATATGAAAATCAAGTATGGTATGGAGCACTTCTCCAAGGTACAGTACATTCAAATAACATAGTATCCTTTAGCACATAAGTGGAGAATTCTAAGAAAGTCAATGATTATTTTAAGTAAAAACAGTTCCTACTTTGAATAACAGAAGATGTGAGTCTTTTGAGTAAAATAATTTAGCCTATAGGCAAATTTGGCAGGACCAGCTTCTTTAGCAAGTCATTATTCTGTGGAACAAAGACTCAGGACCCTCCTTGACCACTATACACCACTTTTCAAGTACTGTATCTTCTAAAATATTGTCATGAAGTGTCTTTAAGAATCTAGATACATTGGGGACACCTGGCTTGTGCCAACATTGCCAGTTTCACAGCAAGGGGATGTCTACTGAGATGTATGAAACCCAAATTCAGTGATGGAAACAACTGTAAAGTCTACCTTGGTTTACTTTAGTCAAGAGCAGAGCTTAAAACAGAGAGACAACTATAGAAAAGAGAGGAAGACAGAAATAGAAAAGGAAACAACCAGAGGAGAGAGGAAGATGGAAAAGTAGGCAAGAGTCAAGCGAAGAGGGAAGGCGAGAGCTCCTTGTTCCAGATCACCTGAAAAGATCTGATTGGACCTAAGTATTTGAACCCTGTTAAGAGAGCTTGATATTCTGCAGTTTTTACAGTTTTTAATGGACTCTGATTTCCTTTGTAAAGAATCCCTCGGTGAAAAACAGCCTCTCCTGGTTATTGGGTGCATTGTAGAATGGGGAGATAGGTCCCCATTCATATTGTAGCATCTGGTTGTGCAGAGAGATTTAACTGCTGGTCGTATTTTGTTTGATTTACAAGACAGCTTTCTCTTATTTTGACCTTTGTAGACATTATGAATCATATACTTAGTAACATGTTTTATTTTTCTGGGTGGCCTCTGAAGGGGCTTATTAGAAGCCTTACTAGATGGTCTGTACATAGTGTAACCTGTGTATTGTATGTTTATGTTGTATGTTGTTTAGAGTGTGTATTGTCACTTAATATATATTATATTGTTTAACCCAGTATGCCTGAATTATTGATCTTTTCACCAAAGCTGTGCCAGAAAACAGAGAGCTCATGTGCATCAAACTATACCAACTGCCTGGGTATACTCTTGGCAAACTCTTTGGCAAAAGTTGGGGGATATGATTATTTATGTATTGATTACTCTGCTACATAATTTCTGATATTCTCTATTTTCATAACTCCCTATTTGTAACAGTACACTTGGATTTGAATGATTAAGTGCAATTTAATGTCTTTCTTGTGACCACCGGATGAGTAGTCAGTTTTTTTTTTGTTCAATGCTTCGACTAGTAGGCTCGGGTCATTGTGAGGGACAGTTCCCTGGAATTGTTTTCTAGAAGGAAGGAAAAATATCCTAATAAGATATGTAGTATTTATTGAATTTTCACTGATTAAACTTTGGATTCAAAATACCTCCAGGACTGCAGCTGTGTTTGTCATAGCATGTGAGATCTTTTTTAGTGATGCACTGCTTTTGTATATTAGGACCTACTGTACAGTATGTGCACCTCTGTATCTCCGTTTTGTCCAAGTACTTGGTTGCCTTTGTGCTTCTCTTTCTACTTTAGTTTCTTCACTTGCCTTTGTACTCAGTGGTGGCAGCCATGGTACTCCTCCTTCCTTGCAAGCTTTCAAAGTCCAACAAGTTGTGTTTCTTAATGGAATCTTTTTGGTCAAATCCTTGGTTGCTGGATCTCATACCATTATAGGTCTCCTCCAGGTGTTTCAGACCAACGTTCTTTGCTCTAAGCTGTTGCTCCATATTGATTAGATGCACAAGATGGCACAGGTCTCTCAACTGTTACAATGGAATGTCTCTTGCTTTGCATGACACTCTAGAATCATCAATAGTGAGTAGGCATCGCTTTAAAATGGTTCTGTCACTCTGGCAAGAGGTCTTTTTTCCATCAGTCACAGGACACTGAGGAAGGTTCTCAGTTACTGAACAGATTGCTTTTGTCTGGTAGGGCCCTGCAACTAAATAGCCCAGAAAGCATTACCTTGTCCAGCTCAAGTCACTGAACATGCATGGATCTAAAAGTACATATACTCAAGTGAATGAACCCTTGACAATTTTAAAACTAATTCATTCCCAAAAACAAAACTTCCCTTGACACATCACATTGGCAATCAGTGAAACTGCCTCCAAACCCTCTTCCACATGTTTCACAAAATGAAAATAGTCAAAAAGTCAAATAGGCTGGCAAATCTGGTGATGAGTCTGCCTTAAGCAATTGGAAAGCATTTATTAGTATAACATGTAGTGATAGTGGAAAAAAGATGAGTCCAGAGTAAGTCAAACTTTGTTTATTCTATTCTTTCTACTGTCGTGCATTTGAATTAAAGTTAAGTTAAGCCAAGTTAAGACAAATACCTAACATTTCTAAAGATTTTGTAACTAAAGATGGCAGCAGCTAAATTAATTCATAAGTTTACAGAAGAAAAAAATAGAAAATGCTTCCATACCTTACCACACAGCACCACAAAAACCCAAAACATATGGCCAATGTAACCAAGAAGAAACAATTGAAAAACCTTAGAGTACCTTCATCATCTCCATATTTAAATTCAACTGAGTATGTATTTTACTTGCAGGTTAAAACAAAGAATATCTAGAATAGTAAAGAACTCAGTGTGGCTTAGTAAAGCACGTCTAATGACTCTTCAGAGGCTGGTGAGATCAATAGGCCACATACCTCATGCTGTTATTGCATTAAAGGGATATTAAGCCAAATATTACCAAATATTTGTACTTCTGAAATTTGCTTTTCAGCATTTTATGATTACACATACAAATATTACTTAAATATTAAGCAAAAATAACAGTTTTGACTTTGCTTTCCAATTATTTTTTGACGGGGACTGTACAGTATGTATTATATTACAGTATCTTAAAAATGGTAGCTTTTTATACAAAATATACTATACATATGTTTTCCCATTACATGTAGGCTTTGGATTGGCTATACCAGGAATATTCCTTTCTCTCCTTTGCTTTGGAAGCAAATGATACTTCTTTTTACTAACCTTTAAAATCACTATTTTTATGTTTTTCTGCTGAACAAAGCATATTCCTTGCTCACAATCTCCTCTTATTGTGTGCCCTTGACCTGCTTCCTTTTTACTTGAGAGATAGGCATGTCCTCTGGCCTTCACCCCTGATAAAGCTTCTTTGTAGTCAGAATCTGCTTTGTCAAGATTAAGGTTCAACTGGTGTCAAATAACCATAAATCAAAGTGCAACAAACTCAGTTTCGTTTTTGTCCTTCATTTAAAGGTGTGTCAGAAACAGTAAAGTTTGTCTTCACTGAAATACTATTTTTTTAAAAATTGTGAAATTTGGTCCACATTAAAGTAGTGCACTCTCAGAGTTTTTATGTCTCAGAGTCTTAATCTATATAATCTATATATAATCTAATCTAAATTGACTTTATTCTACTCATGGTATTCTATTCTATTTTATTCTGTTCTATTGTACTGTCTTACGGTGTTCCACATTTTCCTGTATCATCATTTGTCCAGCCTAACATGGGACATCAACTTGATTCAATTTGACTTCTCCTACTGTTGGATTTATCTGAGTATTGTCATTCTTTCCTCTGTGTCACCTTATACATCTGAATGAGAACTAATCTTCTGTTCCAAGGGCAGCTACACATTTTCCACAGCCTCCCTCACTTTTTCAAGGGGTTTGTTTTCCATATTTCTCTCTCTTTATAAGATGTTTTTCACAGTTCACTCCACTTATCCCTGAGACACAAAACACATTATAAGCCCTAATCGTTTTTGTAGTGTGGACAAGGATGGAAGAATAGAAAATCCACTATGTCACATATCAAAATAGAAGTGTTTAGAGAGCTGAAAATGAGACATGCATTTGCTGTCTTTACTAACTGCTGTCATGGGCATTATAACCTTGATTTCTAAATCATTTAATTCACTTTGAACTTTGATCACCAATGAAAGGCTCAGCAAAATTTCTTTCAACATTTACAACATTGTTACAGGCAAAAGGGCTTCTGGTGATATACATTTATTATGAATAAATGCTAAACAAAAAGTTTCTTTTTAACCTATTATTGGGCTTTAAGTACAATTTGCTCTAGGCGAGTAAATTCTCAAGCCCTATCCACACCAGCACTACTCATGCATGTTGAAAATGAAAATGGGACTTGATTATATATTTTAAAATGTGCAGATTACAAAAACTTTCAGACATGTCTGTCATCATTTACTGTATATGAAAAGTAAAGTGCCAAGTGTGAGATAAGTGTATACATCATTAATTACATAAAGAACTGTAGATTTTCAAATTATACCTTCTCAGACACACTGGATTAATAGAATCTGAATTTTCTGAGAGTGTGTACAGTATGGGGACGTAAATGCTATCTGGATTGTAGTACTAATTTTCAACCTAAGCTTCTAGGACAGGTTTCAGGTAGCTGTGAACTTTTCCCAAGAACATGTTTTGGATACTGGATGGATCTGTGGATAACTTAGGTCTGAAATAGACTGGTGTTCTGTAGTTCCAGGGAAGGTATGTAAAACATTGCTCTAAAGCAATACAGGCTAAAATTTAGAAAAAAAAATGTAATTTAAAGCAGGAGTGGTTTATGTTCTTTCAATAAGATTAGGTTATTTCATTAAACAAGCAAGGAATGGGAAATGATGGATTGTTAAGTATTTACCATTGTATTCAAACAACAAATAAATTATTCTCTACCTTGCATAAAATTTAAATTGAATATATTGAGTATAAACTCAATGCAAAACTGTGTGAGGCAGAACTGCAGACGTATCCTATTTAAGTGCTATATTTACAGTGTGTCCTTTCTCTGTTGAGGAAAACAATTAAACAAACTTAAATTAGATAAATGTTTTGGTGGACACAACATATCCAAAGTACAATCATGTTCCTAGTTGGAATTTTCTATCTTTTTAAGATGTAAAGCAAAATTCTTGAATACCTTTTGAATTCATGCTGAAATTACACACAACCTGTAGGTAGCGCCTGTAACCCTGTGCAAAAATATTTTTATGTGTCTTATTGGAAAAAAAAAACAATCATGCCAAAAATACAGAGAGGTTCAAAGCCATGAGGCTAAATATGATCGTGCAACAGTTAACCAAAAAATGGATTAACTGCTCACTTTAGTTTTCAGAAAATTGAAAGGTATTAACCCACAAATATAGTACATTAATCTGAAATTGTTCATAAAAATAGTTTGTTTTATCATTTTGAAAAACTGAGAGAAATGTTATGGTACCTGCACAATGCAGTAATTAGGTACTGCAACAAATATGTCAATGGGAAATTATAAAGCATTTGTCTATTAAAGGCAAAATGTAATGAACTGACAAAAGGCATAAACAGACATTCTGTATGTTTTCCATAAACTGAGTTTATAACGAAAGTTCGGGAGGGACAACAACAGCCACGTTCAATCAGGTTTGGCTGTCTGTAATTAGCAATGACTCCTGATCATACTGAACACAATCCACTTCTCTCCCTTACATACTGTATGTCTTTTTGCATCCCACCTCCTCCTCATCTCCTCCTTTGCAGCTGCCCCTTGGTGACTCCTCACTCTCCATGGGGGTCCAAGCCTCCTCGTCCTATGGCCAGGAGGTTACTCTTCAGCCAAGCAGGTTAAGCCACATTTTGACCAAACACTAAATTATCCTTCCAGTACACTTAATTCTTCAGTGTTGTTATTCCTAGTGAAATCAAATAATATGAAGACCAAGCAATAACAAAGGAAGAATTTTATTTTTATACTTTTTATGCTTTTAAATACAAAACTTTTCTTAAATTGACACTTTCAAAATGTCAGTGTTGGACATTCCCTTAAGTCCCAGAATGCATATGGTTGCTTTCTCTGCAATGATTCCAGAACAACAATACCTTTTCTATAACACATTTTGCCCAGATATCTATATAATATTATAAATAGTGATTTATTAAGGTATTAAACAAGTTAAAAATAATCCCTTTATTTAAATTGTGTTTCTTATATTTTTTTGTTTTTTTAATTGCTTCCCCACATTGCACAGAAGATGCAAATGATGTTAGCATAAATGTCTAAGACTGTTTACATAAATAGCCTCTTACTCAGTCTGTTTGTATCAACAGTTTGCTATCTGCATGCAAAACCATACGTTTGTTTATATTAAATATCTTCTGTCAGTTGATTGCCCAGTTTTAAATTTTATTTAAAAAGTTTAAAAATAAATTTTGTTTGCTGCCTGTAGAGGGTAAACTTGCAAATCTGAAAAGTTTAGTAACTATACCTGAAACTAGATAGTTGGTATAAATTGATCAGAGCGCTGGTCATAATAGAGATTCCCGTGGTACTCCACTAAGTCACCTCTTTTACAGTGGTCACCCCTTAATAATTAATCTTTCATGTTGAACATTATAAAAAAACTTCTGAAAATCTAATTACACCATATCATATGTTCTCTGTAAACCAATTGCTGTTATAGAACTGTTGTAACAGACACATAACTTCTGGATCCCGAGATGAAGTTGAAACGGATGAGTTTTATTGCATGCAAGGAACAATAAAACCTAAGTATTGTTTGAAATACAGGTACAAAACTTCCAGTTTATATAGCACTTTTCAGCCGCTTCTGACGTAGTTCGTTTCCATGGTAATGGGGAGAGGTCATGGTGTCCTGATAGTTCCCAGGCTTTGACCACTCTTAATGGTCAGTTTTAGGTTTCCTTCCTGCGGGCGGCTAACTGGCATCTGGAATCAGTTATCCCCCTTTCCTGCCATAACTCTTAGCCTGGAATGTCCTGTGTCACAAGAAGTCTAGTCCTTGTGCACAAAGGAATCAGTTAACAGCTTCTTCACATCTCATATCTTTCTTCATTCCCTCCTCGTAAAATATGGAATACGTCAGTGCTGCCTATTTTTTACACAGACAATGTGAGGGCAGATCTTGCCTTTTTAGGAGTACAAGCCTGCATTACCATGACATTATGAGTTCCACAGTTACAGCAAGATGTGATTAACGTCTTAGTATAAGTGGTGATTACAATTATACATATAAGCAAAACTAACCCTACAAATAAATATTGTAACAAAGTTCCACCCCAGGCCCCAAACACAGACTTTAACCAAGACCCAATTCTCAAATTTTTGGTTTAGTAGTCATGATATTTTTGTCCCTCATCATAAATTTGCTGGGCCAGATCTGAGATGTGCTCTGAATTATCAAGAATATATGTGCAGCATTCAGGGCAGCTAGTACATAATCTAAGGCCAATCGGTTCTGCATGGCTACTGTTCTGAGGGCTACCATCTCGTCATTAAAAGCCTTCAGACTAGATGAGGTAGAATTTGCTAACTTCTCAAAAGTGGAGGCCATTTGTATTAATTCTCGACCTAGATGCTGGCCCATGGAAATATTATACCTAAATAATACTCCCAATTAGCCAATTTCCTTTGTGGTCTATGGTTAGGTCCAAAGGGGTTGTGAGAGAACACAGATATGAGGAACTACATATCCTAAATAACATGAGCCAGACCACTGGACGCAACCATGGGTAGGCTCACTTTTCACAAATAAAGTATGTCCCATTTGGCTCTCCCCACGCCTCTGAAAATAAGAAGTTTATACTGAAATTTGGAGAGTGCCTGTCCCATCTTTGAATTTGAATGGTAGGGGTTGATATGTCTACAACGATGGTAAGGTCGCAAAGACTCCACCCAACCAAGTGCAGGCCATTGGTGTGCTGAAAACATATTTTTCCCTCACATTAATTATTTAGAGTAATATATGGTGGTCTATGACTTCTGTTATATTTCAGAGTGTAAGAGCCTGTGAAGCAGGGGCTCTAGGCCTCACTCACACAGATATTGCAACATTGTGCAGGTTAAAGCCGTGTCATTACAATCTCCATAGTTCGCCATATTAAAATTCCCTATATCATCTCTCCAAATGATCATACCTATGACCTCCACGAGACGCCAAGGAATGACCGCCATAGGAAGTCCTCCCTGTACATATTTTGGTAATGCAGTACATACCCAGCAGGCACTCTGGTTCGATTTCTTGGCTGTCAAATATGACAGGCATAAAAAGAAATTAACCCCATGTTCCCCTTTATGGGAATGCTGTTCATTAATCCTCATAAGACATAGCCCTACAGAAACCATTAACATCATCAACAGTAATGATTTCATCCTGTGTCTGGCGCAGGAGATGAGGCTCGTCGACAGTGTGATGTGTGGATCCAGCAATCTTTTCCTTCCACTCAAACTGCAGAATCGGTTGACAACAGGATCTGGTAGGGTCCATCCCACCTTGGCTGGAGAACCTGTGAGGGAAATTTCTTGATCCACACCTACTCTCCTGCGATGAGGTCATGCCTTCCTTCAGGTGGTGGTCCCCACGCCTCCAGGACCTGCTCGTGGGCACCTTGGGTGGCTTCTGTCAGTAACTGCAATACTGTAACAAAGAATCAGTTAGTACATTCAAGTCTACTCCGTCATGTCCTGGGGAGTCACTCAGTCTTATGGGGCGCCCCGTGAATTCCTCAAAAGGGCTCAGCCTCACAGTTCGATTTGTCCCCGCATGGATGCTACACAGAACGGCAGGCAATGCATCCACCCAAGGGGTTCCTCCCAGGTGGTACTTTGTCAATTTGTCTTTCAAAGTTCGGTTCACCTGTTCCACCATGCTGGAGGACTGAGGGTGATGAGGGCAATGTAGGTCCCATTTGATTCCCAGTAGGTCTGCCACCACCCGGCACTCTTTTCCAGTAAAATATGTGCCCTGGTCTGAGTCTATGCAATGTGGGAGTCCCCATCAGGGAATTACTTCAGTCACAAGATATTTGGCAGTTGTCAGAGCAGTCTCTCGTTTGACTGGGTCAGCCTCCATCCATCAAGAAAATTGGTCCACCATCACCAGGAGGCCTGTTTTCCCTTTACAGGGCGGCATTGAACAATAGTCTATTTGCCAGTGCATATAGGGCCCTTCGGGGTTAGGAGCCCGAACTGATGGTGCTCCAGAGGCTTTCTGGCATTCACCACAGCGTTGCACCACATCAGCCACGAAGGATGCAAAACCTGTCCCCACCTAGCTCTGAGCAAAGTGTTGAGTCATCTGACTAATTCCTGGGTGACCTGTGGAGTGTATTTGCCAGATAGGGCATTAATTGCCTGGAAAAGGCAGGTCTACCTGTTCGCTGGCATCTCCAGGTCCCATCCTTGTGCAGCCCAACCCACTTTTCTTTCCCCATTGGAATCTACAAATTAAGGTCCATCGGTGAGAAGGATGAGGTCTTCATTCCCGAGTCGTTGCTTAGCTATTTTATGCCCTCATCCTTTCCCATTGTCCAAACATCACAGTTATGTTCTAACAGATAGGCTTCTGAGGGGTCATGTAGCAAAGTGGCTGGATTAAGAGCCCCTTCGCATTCATTAGCAATATTCAGAGCCTCTAACAGGACCTGCCACTTGCTCCATCAAACAGCATTAACCTGGCTGACCCGGTTCAGGGACATGAGAGTGTGTACCGCGTGTGGGCATTGAACAATTAGTTGCTGGTCTAGCACTATGTTATTAACCACCTCTATTGCTAAACAGATGGCCTTAACAGCATGTAGACATGGTCCCCAGCCCCTCGCTACCTCGTCCAAGGGTCCCGAGTAATACCCAACCGGGTTCCCCCCATACCCCCATGTTCCTGCGTTAGTATAGCTGTCCAGAATCCATTTTTTTCACTTACGTAGAGGTAGAAAGGTTGATCTATCTGAGGAAACCCCAATGCAGGAGTCTGTAACAGAGCTTGTTTCAAATCACGGTAGGGGTGTTATGAAACCCCTGTGGTAACCTGGTCCAAGTATATTGTTCTCCATCTACAACAAAAGCGAACCAATCTTGCACCTCTGGATGTAGAGGAATGGACCAGAACCCATTAGCCATGTCAATTACCAAAAACACCTGGTGTTCTGATGTCAGCAGTTGAAAAATAGCAGAGGGATCTGCTACTAAGGGGATGAGGCGATTGATTTATTGCTCTGCTGGCCTTTTTGATGGGCTATATTAGGCTGTTGCTTGTACTATGTGTTTTTCAAACAATGCCTTGAGCTAATAGTTTTTGTTCCACTGGTCAAACTTTGTTGATTTTATATGGTTTTGTGTACAGCTGGGAATTCCCAGTAAATGTGGAGGGTCCCATATCCAGAAGCCCACATTCATCCTTAGTTCAAATTGAATGACCTTTCAGTTCATCCTTCTGGAGGGACCACTCTCTCCTCATGTACAGTTAACGTAATTCCTTGTAGATATTTCAGAGCATCCCACCTCAAAAGATCTGGGGTAGGTCCTACCCACATGATGGCGTTTAATGTTACTTCTCCATCTCCTAGTCTAATCTCAAGTTTTTGAGTCTCTTTGAGTATTATTCAATTGCCCGTTACACCAGTGGCCTCCAGCTCCCTCCCTGTGAATATTACACCAAACCGTTTAGCTGAGTGTTCAGATAAACAAGATAATTGAGCCCCAGTGTCCCATAAAAGAAACATTTGAGTCCCATTAATTGTACACTGTAACTTAAGTTCCTTTTCACCCAGCTTATCTTGCCCTGTTTCGGGCTCTTTCAACTGAAGGGCTTTGGCTATATCAGGCTTGTGGCCGCTCAAATAAATCTGTTTAATCACAGCAGAGGCGTTGCTATTAACATCATCTGTGTCACTAAGTCCCGAGCATTCCAGCCAGACTGTGACAAAGCGGTCAGTGAAATCAGCCACATCCTCACTTTCTTTCTGCTGACAAGCAGATATCTTTTCCAATCTGTTTTTGGTGGGTAATGTTGTTACCAAACCCACTCCCCTGCCGTTATCCACACACAATTGCTTAAGTTCTCTGACATGCTTTTCCCCTGTCCTTCGGAGGATCATAGCGGCAGTCAGGGGAGTGATACCATAAGTATCTTTTAACTCCTGGAACGCTCTCCAGGTCCGCTGCGTGCCTGATTTCGGGTGCAGTACTTCTTTAGTCCACCGGTCAATATCTTCCGGTTTTAGATTTGATCATATGGGGGGGTTTGGAAAGGAGGGTGCGAGAGTAGAACCCCTCAACGGGGTGTGGGGCGGAGTTCGGGTAGCTCTGTCATCAGCAGCGGCGGCTCCTTCTACCTCAAGTCCTTTCCCACTTTGGGTGTGTGTACAGATCTACGGGTGTTCTCCCTCTGATAAGGGAGACCTTGAGCCATCGTTATCATTCTCATACCAAGTGTCATGCCAATCAGACCTTCTGTGTCCATACGGCAAATGTTGGAATTGATCCCAATCATTGTCGTTACCTGCCTGTCAGTTCCCCTGTGGGAGAGCAGGATATAATTTAGTGGACGGCTGCAACACATTAACCAGTGCAGTGCACTTAGGAACTAATTCTTCCTTCAGTCTCTGATTCTCCTGCCCTGCCTCTTTTAGCTTTTATTCTAGCTCCTCTTTTGCAGTGAGAAAATTATCTTTCCTTTCATTTAATGCTTTCAGTTTTTCCGTAAGCTCTTTTTCTTTTTATCCTATTCCGATTTCTCTTTTGCATTTATCTGCCATCGCAGGTGCCGGCCGAGCACGAGGGCTGCAGCTACATCCTTGTGCTTTTGCAAATACTCGTTTGCTTTCTTAAAGGCATCTTCGCCCCAAACTCCCTCTGATAAACCCAGCTTCTTCCTATATTTTTCCTCCTTTTCTTTCAACTTACACTTGCCTGATACATAATCAGACACCACTTTCTCAAACACCCAGTTAGCACACATGTTGGGTTTATGAAGGTTTACTGTGTCGTGTGTGAGGTAACAGCTCATAGGCGGATGCTTCTACTTGGAAATCCTGTGCATTGCTGCACTCATGCAACTAAGGGCATCTGTCACCTCCATCTAAATGCCTCTCAGAGTCTTTAGAGAGGACATACACCACATTGTTCACAGGTAAGGAACAAGAACACTATCAACCCTCTTCTTGGATCAGGAATTCACCATCCCCAGACCGCCAGCATTGTTGCTTTTGCCCAGGGTGGACTTACGCACTGGGCTTCAGTCATAGCTATTATTGGATCTCAACGTCCTTTAATGGACATATAACGTTCATCTATGAATTGCCTTCATTACTCTGCTCTCTTCCCCACTAATAGCTGATGCGTTCTGGGGCACTATGGCTGCCATCACATCATCCAGGTGGATGCTGCACATTGGTGGTGGTGGAAAGGATCCCCATTACCTGTAAAGCGCTTTGAGTGGAGTGTCCAGAAAAGTGCTATATAAGTGTAAGCAATTATTATTATTTAAATCCTGCTACTGAGTGCTTTGTTGGGGGATTTGTCACAACCGCGTGCAAACGCCAACATATTCCCACAGGCATGGATACCTGCAAGCATACACACAGGGATTAATTATCCAATCAGATTCCGCACCACACCCTCCATACAGCATTACTTTAGGACTGCACTCCCTCATCTCCATTTTACTTCTCTTAATCTCTGTCTCATTCCTTCAAAGTCTGCTTTTTCAAAATTGTAAACTTTTGCTTTATAATCATCCATTACAGTTCCAAAATATACTTAAAATTATACCATATTGTGATCACAATTGCCTAAGGATTCAACACTTCGGTTGGCCTCATTTCATACTTTGTTTGCTGTGAAGTGGGGCTGCTGTCACCCATCTCCCAGATGGGTGCTGCACTTAAGTTGTTTTTGCAATAAATCAGGAGTCGGGACACAAGAGCTGATTGTCAGCTTGCAGGGTGCTCCTGAGAACCCTGACCAAACAGAGGTCTGGCTGCCCCTCAGTCCACAGAGTTTTGGGTCCCCCAGGTATCTGAGGCCCTTTTCTTTGTTTAAAACAGAATACAATGTCACCTGAATTTAGTCATTTTCCTACATCATACATTAATCGTGGGCTGATGTATTTATATCTCTGTTTATGTATGTTTCTAATATGGTTTCATTCCAATGATATCATACAAAATTGTCATCCAAGTCTTTTCCTCTTCTCCCCTTTCAGGGACTCTCGGTTTCCTGCTGTACTTTCACTCACACCATTTTCTACAAAAGAGGTAGTTGGGTTATGATAAGTCAGGGGTTCCCAACCAGTTGATCAGTTGATCGATTACAAGAATGTTTGCAAAAAATAAATGGGCTGTTTGACTATTTGCTTTTTTCAATAGCCTAAAAATTCATTCAGATTTGTGTATGTAATTTCACACATTTCACTTCCCTTGTGTGTGTTTAACCCTTGTCAAATGGGTTGTAAATGTCTCTTCCCTGAGTGCTGCCTGACACTGAAAAAAAGGCTACAGGAGCTCTGTAAAAGTGTTGTGTGTGCTACCCAAGAACATTCTCTTGGTTATTGCCGCACGAACCCCACATTCGCTACAGTGCATAGTGGAGCGAAACAGAATGGGTGTGACAAATTCACCAACAGTTTGATAAGTTTGATTGCCTATTTGATAGTTGTAGTGTTTGAGTGAAAATGATGAAGCAAAGAGACCTAAAACTTACTGTTACCACAAGGAATCGGAGCATGATTATTTTTTTGTACTTTCGCATTTAAATCTGCAATGATAGTGTTCTGGGAAATTCTCCATCAGAGGAGCAGGACACAGTCTTGTGCAGATTCAGTTTTATTGAGCTCAATAAGTCCAACAACGCGTGCTAGGTCTGCCCCTCAGAACAGACAAACTGCAAGGGTTTCCCAGCTCTAATATACAGAAGAAAGTTTGTTTCACAATCTGAGTGCTTGTCCTTTTCTTTGATATGTAATTACTTCTTGTCTTACTCTGCCTTGCTCTAGGTTCTGTCATTTGATATGCAATACATTGGTCTGCTTTATCCTGTTTGTGGGTGTTGTTCCTGTCTTTTATTATATAGTGTTAAGTCACTGGGGCTGCTAAAGCAAGTCAGCTTTATGGCAGCATAACTTTTGTTTAAGGCTAAATTAACAGACCCCATCAACACCTCTCACAATACGCTTAAGTGATGATACTGTGATGCTGGATAAGTGAGATATATACATGTCCCACTTCACAAGCATCTATGTGAAAAAGGGAAATATAGACCAACATTTCAAAACTGCACACAATACATAATGTGGACTTTCCGGCTAAAAGTGAGTTATGGAAAAGAAAAGTGGAAAAAGTTTAAATCTCAACTAGCAGCAGTCGGTTTTCACGAGGCTTAATATAAGAGGGAAACCAGCAATAATTTCATCATTCATTCCGTGTGAACTACGTCCTAGCTAAACACAAAAACTGATTCATGGATAGAGAAGTAATAAAAAAGGATTTGCTGAGGCTACTGACTTGCTGTTTGGAGATTTCCAAAACAAACATTTTTGGCAAGGTTCAGACAGCTGTTGTCTGAAATCAAATAATTTCTGAAGTCATCTAAATATGGTGAATATGCCCAATTAGATCCAGTGGCTTCTGGATTGAGCATTCCTCACAGACTTGACTGAATAGCTGAATGTGTTAGGACCACGGACTGAGATCCATGTCAGGTCTTATAGTAGACCGTATGCGATGCGGTAAGAGCTGGAGAAAACAGGAGGCGTGGTAAAAGGAAACACACAGGGGTTTAATAGTGCGCAAAATAATAGTGACAGTCTGTGAGACAGTGAGTGGGGGAGACAAAGAATAGCATCCAAATCCAAACGGGTCCAAAGACAGGTCAGGGCACAGTCCGAGAGTCCATCAGCGAGTAATCCATCCTGGGACATGACAAAGTTAGAATCCCTGGGAAGTGGGAACACACGAACAGACAAAACATGGAGGTCCAAGGGTGATGGGGCAATTTCCTCCAGACCCTGGGCTCAGAAAGCGGGAGGTGTTGGGAATGAGGCCTATGCCCTCAGGAGACAGATGTAGGGTTTCCTGGTGCCAGGCAGGCCTCGGGACATCCTTACCCTAATGATCAGCCCCTAAGACTGGAGATAATAAACCTAAGAGGGTACACCTAGGGAGCTTAACAATCACAAGGACACTGGAACTGGAGCAGTGGAGCGCTCTCTAGGGAGGGATGTCAGAAGTGACAGAATGTCGAGCTGCAGGGACAAAATAAACATGAACAGCAGGTCAACACATTAAAAAAATTACAAGTGTTTTCAAGCAAGTTTCTCAGTGCCAATGCTCACATTAAGGTAGGATATTCTTTTTTCTAAAATGGAGAACATGAGTCATTGTTTTTATTTCCTGTAATGTTAGTGATGGGTATCGTTATTGCACTGATGTGCCCACAGTCTGTTTTCCTATGTCATAGCTTCAGATTCACATTGGTAGATTGCGCTGGACTGGCAAATGAAAAAGTAGATCTTACATTAAAAAAGGTTGGGCACCCCTGTGATCAGTTAATAGCAGCATTAACAACATGCATAGTGAGTACAAAATTCCCTCTCAGTAGTAGATTTCCTCTTTATTCATCTCAGCAATCCTAAGCTATATGTAATGTGCTTCAGGATCCTTTATATTAAAAATGTGTGGTGTTTATGTAACTGAGACAAAAGTACTCACATCACAATTCTATTTTTTTAATTTCCTTGGAGTTTTTCTCCGTTTCTCCAGTCTGTTCGTCTTCCAAGCCAGTCCACATCCATTCTCTCAATCCTTATTCAATCCGAGTTCCAAAATCCGTAAAGTACCACAAATCCTCGTCATATCCAAATCACCAACCGTAAATCATAATCCTTTATCTCTTCCATTAATCCGTTATTCTTCAAACCGTTCAAACACTAACCTGATTCCTCTATCTCCTCAAAAATGCATTCACCTACTGGCTTCCGTGCTGGTTCACTGTTTCCAGGGCATTTATATTTTGTTTCCTGACGAGACTCACCTGTGTCTCATTGTTTTTCGGACTAAGCCCTTTCCATCTGCGGGTCAGCTGGTTTTTCTTGGCGGCCATCTTGCTAAGATCAGTAAGAGGATTGCTACCAGAGCGACGACCTTCAGATCGGGTTTTTACATGTGGAATACTCTTTGCCTTGGATTGTTTGGACTTTGGGGATTGCTTTAAAGTCTTCTTGCCTTTGGATTGGAGTGGACCCTTCGGAGAGCCGGCATGGAGGCTTCCTCCAGGATGGCGGAAGGGTTTGACTCCTATGACCGGCCTGGGGAGGTTCTGCTGGATGCGTGAGGAAGAACCACCTGGACGGCGTGAGTTTGAAGATTATGTTTTGTTTGAGATTTTGGGCTTTACGTCCAATGATGTGTGGTGTGTGCAAGGGAATAGACCCTTGAAGTATATTGATGTTTCTTTGAGAAATGAAGAGATATAAAAGAGGGCGTCTGTTAGAGTTACAAACAAGAAAAAGGAGAATTTTTTGAGAGACTATGAGGTGTTAGGTTGCTACAACGACAATGTTCATGTGGTGATAGTGGACTTATATGACCCCTTTCTTGGGGATGATGATGTAACGGCTTTCCTCCTACGACATGTCTCAGTCATGGGTCAGCCAAAGAAAATTATGGATATCCGTAATATCTGGACTGGGAAAAGAAAGTATAGAGTGCTACTTCAATCTGACGCACATGGGGCACCCCCCAGCATCTTTTTCTTTGGGTTCCAGCAGGGGCTATTTATTTTACCAAAATCAGCCCCAGTTCTGTAGAAAATGTCGTAACTTTGGACACTATGCGGCCGAGTGTAGGGAGAATGTCTGTATGATATGTGATGAGACCGGGCATATTGCGAGGGAATGTGGAAAGAAGGTGTGCACTTTATGCGGCGTGGAAGGACATTTGTTCAAGGGCTGTAAGTGGAGAAACATAAAAATGGCATGGGAATATGACCAAGGCATACAGAGTGGACAGAGAGGAGGAGGAGGCCTCTGAGGAAGAGGAAGAGGAGGCTAGGCCAGAAGTGGGTGTGGCTCCAGTTAATGAGGGAGCACAAGAGGTTGAGCGTCAGCAGGAAGCAGGGCACGGCCAAGCTGGTCAGGACATGGACAACAGAAACGGCAGAAAGCGAGTAAGAACCTGGGAAAGTGATAGCTAAAAGACAAAGGGAAGAGGACGAGGACAATTCTAGTGTGGAAGAGGAGAAGAAGGTGGGGGAGGAACCAGTGGAAGAGGGCCAGGACCAGGCCAGGAGATGGAGGATCAACCAATGCCAGGAATGGAGGTCGAAGCAGAATAATCAGGCGACCTTGTCGAGGAGGAATCTCCAGCTTCAGCCAGGAGGAGGGAGAAAACTTACCTGAGGTCCCAGTCAATTGCCCCAGACATCATCGACACAACGTCCGGGGAAGATAGATCGCACTATCCCTCTATGGGGTGGTACTCACCTGTGACGGATATTTCAGAGTCTGAAAGACAGAATAAAGAGGACTGCAGTTTTTGAAACTTTGAGGAAGCACAGGTTTGACGTGTGCTTCCTATAAGAAGGTCATTTAGCTGGGGAATATGACATTCACAGGTTCACGAAGGATTGAGGTAGTTTGTGGGGGGAGTGCATTCAGCAGGGGCTGGAATTGTTTTCGGGAGCATGGTGGTGGAGGAAACAGAATATTTTGTGGTAAGTCCAGGAAGGGTGATTGTGGTGGATGGATTGTGGGCGGGCACCAAAGTCCGTTTGATATGTGTGTACGCACCAGCAGAGCGCAGTGCACGGAGGGGTTTCTTTGCTGACCTAGCGCCTTGGTGCACTACAAACCCTTTTTGGGGGGGAATTTTAATGAAGACATTTTGGCACAGACAACAGGGGCAACCGAGATTAATCAGCTGTTGTGTGACTTTGAACTAAAAGATAGTTTTAAAGGTTTCTTCTCAAACTTTCCCATCACGTGGCAAAATACTAGGGGAGTGGGGAAAAGATTGGATTATATGTTTGTATCCTCAGGCATTTCAATCCAAAGTGTCACAGTGGCTCTTACATGGTTTTCGGACCATGTAATCATTCGGATGGAAATCAGTGACTCTTCCACGTGTTTTGGAAGAGGGGTCTGGAAATTAAATACAGCCATTCTGCAGGAACACGATTACATCCAGCTGATCAGAGACAAACTGCAATTATGGGTAGCCCAGAAAAGCAGCCGTATTGTCGTATCAGCAGTATTGCATGCTGAGAGCACGTAGAAAGAACATGGAGGTGTGGCGGTAACAGAAGGAACTACAAAAGATCTATGAGCAAGGGAATTGTGGTATGGTCTTTGATGTTCAAAGAGCTCAAGAGCTGAAGGTCCAGCTGAAGGAGATTCACATTAGGAGGGCACAAGACTTTTTGTTTCATTTGGGTGACCGTGTAATGGAGCAGTCAGAGGATGTCAGGCAAGTTCTTTAGGTCAGTGAGGGCGAAACAAGTAAAGAGAAACTTTGAAGGTATTAGAGTAAGCTCTGATAGGGTGGTTCAGTCATCAGAAGGAATGGTAGAGGCTGCCTCAAGATATTTTGGGGCATGCTTTCAAGAAAAGAGTAAAAACATAGAACCAATGGAAGAAATAGCTAGATTGGTGGTAAATAGATCGGAGGCACAGGAGATGGAGGGACTGGATTCAGGATAGAGCTGCTGGAAGTGGAGAAGGCCATGCGCAGCCTGGGGAAAGGCAAGGTCCCGGGTATTGATGGACTGCTGGTGGAATTTTACTTGACCTTTTGGGACCTACTGGGACCAGTTTTGGTAGAGGTGTTTGAGGAAATTTTAAAAGGGAGAGGGTTGAGTGAATCCATGAGGCAGGGTGTCCTGGCCTACTCTATAAAAAAGGCGACTCCTTAGATTTGGGTAACTGGAGGCCAATCCAACTTCTCTGTGTAGATTATAAGATCCTTGCTAAAGTATGATGTAGCCGACTATGGAAGGTTTTTCCAATATTGACACACCCTAATCAGTCATGTGGGGTGGCGGGTAGATCTATTTCCTGGAACTTAAAACTTATAAGAGACTCAATTGCCTGGGCAGAGGACAGAAATATGCCTTTGCTTGTTGTAAGCCTGGGTCAAGAAAGGCTTTTGATAAGGTTCATCACACTTTTTTGTGGTTGGTACTGCAAAGGTTTGGCCTGAGTCCTAGGTTTGTTAATTGGTTAAAGTTACTTTATGTCAATGTTGTTTTTTAGGGTGTGTATCAATGGGCACCTGGGTGGAAAAGTTCGGATAGGAAGAGGGGTAAGACAAGGGATGTGCTTTTTTCACCCTTGCTGTATATTCTGTATGTGGAGCCTTTGCTTATCATGAATAAATCTAATAGTAAGGTAGATGGTCTGTGTGTGCCAGGTAGTGGAGGTAGGCAAGTTAAGCTTGCTGCATATGCAGATGATGTAACTTTGTTATTGAGCTCAGAATTTAGTCTGCAGTATGCCCTGGAGACTGTGGACAAGTTTGGCCGGGAGACAGGCTCTGAGGTAAATAGGGACAAAAGCGTAATAAAGATCTTTAGAAAGTGGAGAAACAAAACCGAGGTGTCAGAAACCCTGAGGGCAGAACTTGGGCCAATAAAGATACTAGGAGTAGAATTTGGATCTGGGGTGCTAGGGCTACACAACTGGAAAACACAGCTGAACCGGGTTAGCCGAAAGCTAGGCATGTGGAGAAACAGACGTTTATGATATATTGGGAAGGTACAGGTGATCAAAATGGATATACTTCCTATGCTTGTTTTTTTGGCAAATGTTTTTCCTGTGCCCACATGCTATCAAAAAAAGTTGACAAGGTTGGTGTTTCAATTCATCTTGTGTGGAAAGTACGAGTATGTGAAAAGGGTGGATATGTACAAAGGATGTCATCAAGGTGGGAGGGATGTACCGGATCTACCTTTAAAGTTAAATGCCATATTTGTTGTGGGTGTGTGTGAAGCTGTGCATAAGGAGGTACAACATGAGTACCAGTATTTCTCAAGGCTTTGGTTCTCCTGGTCAGTGTGTCCTTTGTGTAAGTGGACAAATACCACACCCAAAGTGGTTTTATAAACAAGCAACAAAGTATTCGAATGGGAAACTGTATGAGGAGTGTGTGTGGCATAGAGCCTTGTATGAAAGAGTGAGATAGGTGTGCGTGCAAAAAGAATACCCAGGCATAATGGTCCTGGAGTATCGCTGGAGGTTTCTGCACTATAAAGGTTTATCTAATAGTACGAAAGACCTGAATTGGTTGTGTGGGTGGGAGAGGCTCTTGGTGCGGGAAGTTATGCATAAACATAAGTTGACGAAGTCGTCTGTGTGCCCGAGGGCTGAATGTGGTGCGGTAGAGTCGATTGCACATGTGTTCTGGGGCTGTAGTGTGGCACAGTTAGTCTGGGAGAAACATAGAGTCTTATTTTCTGGGTTATGGCTGAGTTTCCAGCTAACAGAGGCTGTGTTTTTATGGGGCTGGAAAACGATTAAGGGGAATGAAAGGATCAATTTTCTGTTGTGGTTCATTGTGTGTTTAATCAAACTGATTTTATGGGACAGTAGGAACCACTTGGTAAAGTATGGATGTGAGGGGGGAGTGGAAGGGATCAGTGGGCATGTAAGGTATGAATTACGCAGGCAGCAGAGATATGAGTACAACAAATGGGGCTACCATGCTGCTAAGGAACGTTGGAAAACCCTTTTTGATTTAGGATAAGGATGGACTGTGTTCTGTAATGTGATTGATTTTGTTGAGACTTGTTATATTTGTATATTGATAAAAAAAAAATATTGAGCAGATCGTTCCTGAAATACCTGTCCTGGATGACCCTTCCCCTGGTCATCTTGCAAATGATATACAAATGCAAGGAAATAAAATCCACCTCAAGAAAGCAAACATAAAAGGACAAACTATACACATGTACCACAAACATTGTGGTCCTAGTGTGTTTTAAAAAACGGAAGCATAGAATTTAGTTCTCAACACAACAGTATCTTTGGGAAAATTGTGTGAACTTCAGGATAGAGGATCCAAGGTCAAGAATCTTGAGGTCATTTAAAACTCATAATTCTAAAAGTGTATTTTATGTATTAATGTCTTTTTATTTGTATGGATTTTTGGGTATTAACCATATAAACATTTTTTAACATTGCAAAATGCTCAGAACTACTTGGATCTTAGCTCAGAGTAAAATACTGTACATTAATAATTGTTTCACCTTCCATGCACTGGCTCCATGTGAATTTCAGAACAAAATCTGTCTTCTGATTATATCAGTAGTGAACTGTTCTCTACCTCTGTACCTGTAACAAGCACAGCCAGCACCAATTGTCCCAAATTATTCAATCTGCTTTCCACACCACACTGCATTACTTCACTATTTAAACCCTCTGCTCACTCCAAACCGATGCTCGGTATTAGGAATCTTTCCGCCTCCTGAGCTCTCGGTACTTACGACTTTCAGCACCTAGCTCTCTTGGACCTCACCTATCGGACCCCTATCCAACTGGTACCTTTCGACCATTCTTTAGTCTCGCACTTCTCGGACTGTTAGCCTAGAATTCCTCTCTGGACTCGACCACACTTGGACTGAACGACTACTCTTTTGACTCGCCCTTCTTGGACTCGTTCACCTTGAACTGCATCAGAGACCTGCACAGGTTTGTAAAACTCATCTTAACAGTACCAACATGTCATTTATTCTTTGGACTCTGTAGCTGTTGAGTCACAAAAATGATTTTGCAAACCTTTATTTCTGTAAAGCTGTGTTTCAGCTTTTCAATTTCATTCTGAAATGTGCAAAAAGAGGGGTAAATGCCAAATGAATTACGTCAATTGAAATGATGTACTGTAAACAATTGTAATAACCGGAGGATTTGCATAGAGTGAATCTCGCATATCCCTGATGTGCCGACAACAACATATTTATTTACCTCCACGTGTTGGCTTTGACAGACAGACATCGAAACTCCGCATTTATACTGCCAGTTCAATCTCCGGTCAACACACTTACCTCAAGTCCAGCCCCATGGCTACTGCCCCCAGGCATAATAATTGTTATTATTCAGTTGGCATGGTTGTACAATGGTAAGCATTGCTGCCCTGCAGTGCTGGAGCCCTGGGTTCAGTTCCAAATTGGGGCCAATCTTTTAAAGTAGCCAATTAACTTATCTGCATTCCCTTTGAATGTTGGAAGACAAATGTTGGAAACAAAATACAAACTCGAAGCAGACAGCATCCCAGAAACTGATGCCATGCTAACCATTGTGACACTATGAAGCAGTTCTTATTCTTATTATGTCCTACAGCCCAGAGAATATTTGGATGTTTACACTTATATAGCACTTTTCTGGACACTCCACTCCACAGGTAATGAGGTCTCCCCTCCACTACCTGGATGATGCGACGGCAGCCATAGTGCGCCAGATATGCTCACCATACATCAGTGTCAGTGGGGAAGAGAGCAGAGAGTAATGTAACCAATTCATAGATGGGGATTATTAGGAGGATTGGTAAGGGCCAATGGGAAATTTGGCCAGGACGCCAGGGTTACACCCCTACTCTTTTTGAGAGACGCCCTGGGATTTTTAATGACCACAGAGAGTCAGGACCTCGGTTTTATGTCTCATCTGAAGGACGGCACCTATTTACAGTATAGTGTCCCCATCACTGTACTGGGGCATTAGGACCCATGTGGACCACAGGGTGAGCACTCCCTGCTGGCCCCTCTAACACCACTTCCAGCAGCAACCTTATTTTTTTTCCCAGGAGGTCTCCCATCCAGGTACTGACCAGGCTCACACCTGCTTAGCTTCAGTGGGTTACCAGTTGTGAGTTGCATGGTGATATGGCTGCTGGTGATATAAGGATATTTTTATAAGGGTATTTTGTGCTTGGAACACCTTGTTTTGCCAGGTTTTTCAAGACTTGATTATGCCACAACAATGCTTGAAATAATCCAGTGAAATCAACTTCTACCTTTACATACTATACCTTTTCAGAGCAATTATTATGAGATGAGTATTTCACAACATGCCTTGAAGAATTTTATCAGTATTTACATACTGATTAGTGATTGGGCAATAAACAGGCAGAGCTGTTTTCCTTTGGCCAGTCAACAACTAAAAGTAAAGGGGGCGGGGGTAAATTTAGAGTTGGGTCTACAGATTAAAGTCTTCAAGTTTGGAAATAATATCTCTCATTTCAGTTCTAAAAACATGCAATTTGTTTAACCTCAAAAGATCACCCAAATTATTTTTTTCAGTCAGTTTTGATGTTTGATGAATTATTAGCTAATATCATTACCAGGGAGCAAATAAGATTTAAATTTCATGTTGAATCATCTTAGGTTACTGAAAGTTAAGCAAACATTGTTCAAGATGTCATTTGCGGTTATTTGGCATGAACAGGTTCAAAATGGAAAAAATGCTTTAAAATCCATATATCATTTCAAATGTCAAATGTTATTAAAGAAACCAGTCAAAACTCAATAGTACCAAATTAATTTAATTTTAACCCATTTAATTTCTCCTGAATCTGAGGATGAGAATATGATGAGTTCACATATATACAGTAATTTGAAAGTAATCCCTCACTAGGCTTGCAAGTCTATTGCTCTGTCTGTACAAAATACTCCATGGAGGGGTAAAAGAGTGATTCTCTCTTTTTTATTTTCAAATACACGTGCCAAAGGGGTCTGTGATAATTGGAAATTAGTTATTAATTTTAAACGAAACTATTTTAATGAGATTGTAACTTGATTTAATGCACTGTATTACTGTAAGGCATTCAAATATCATGGCAGGATCCAGTGGTTTTGTTAACCACTAGCTAGCCTATCTTATAATAATTACAATCCGAAAGGAATTTGTTTCCATTGTACATAATAGACTGAGACTAATTATTTTGCTCTTTTGGTCTGATTGCATCTGCAGTAATCAGGGGAGGAACTTGCATGCTTGCATGCAATTCATGCTCTGTAAAACCATAAGGATGTGATCTTCTGTTGAATTTTTGGTCTTACTAGTTTACACATTTTTGTTACTGTTGTTTACGTCTGTGAAAAAATTGCCTATGGTTTTTGCACCTCTGAAGAAAAAGAAATCTTATGACACCTTTTATTCTTGTGTTAGAGATTATTTTTTCTTTGGTTGGAAGCTATGCAATTAAGCTTAGTGTATTTAATGACTCCAGGGTCAAGAACTGAGAATTTAGGATTATATTTTGTGTTTTAAGGATTCACATCATATTTTTATTTCTTTCGTCTTGCTGTTGTATAAAGCCAGGAAATTAGAAAATAGCACATTTTCTACTTGTTATGAATGGACTAAGTCATCATATGAAGCTGCAGCATCATCTGGTGGTGAATGTAACAATCAGATGTATTGCAGGGTGGTATATTGGTGACAGTTGCTAGCGTTGCTGCTTTAAAGTGCTGGAGCCCAGGCAGCTATCTGCATGTTTTCCCTGTGTTTAAGTGGGTTTCCTCCAATTGTCCCAGTTCCCTCTGGAGTATGTGTGTGTGTGCTGTTCTGCAATAAACTAGTGTACCATACAAAATGTCAGCACCTTGCACCTGTTGCTTACTACGATAAACTGTGGCTCCCCTGTGACCCCCGTATTGCATAAAATGGTTCGAAAATGGATGGATGCCAATTTATTATTGGAAGTCTTAGGGCTTGGTTGCAGTAAATCAAGAGTCAGGACACAAGAGTTGATTTTCAGCTTAAAGGGTACCCTGGACTCTGGGCGCCCAGAGACCTATCTGTCCCTCATGGGGTGTGAATGAGACCTGGAACCAAGTGACGAAAAGAAAACAAAAGAGTAATGGATGAAAAGGCAGTGTACCACTACGCTTGCATATTAACATAAAATAAGAGTCCTATGAGGCACTATGCAATTAGCATACAGTCATAATGTATTAATATGCTTATACCAACTACATAATTATGTTATTTTATCAGTTTTATTAGAGACATCTCATAGCGCCTTTTGCAGATAGTGGCTGGCTATTAGATATTAGATTATTAGATTAGGAAAGAATTATGTGTGCAAACTGATAGATACACGTATATCACTTCTTAAAATGTAAGACAGAAATGTAAGGTAGAGTAATTGGGCTCAGTAAACACGCTTTAGACTGATACACAAACACAGGAAACAGAAATGGGAAACAGAAATGGCAAAAGGTAAGTTTTAAGGCACATCACATGATGAAAAGTAAGTAAGTACATACAGTAAGTAAGATTTAGTCTTTCTGCTTCCATTTTCTCCTTTGGTAGGAACGCTCCAAAGGCCAGCTTAGGAAAAAGTTTGTCAAATTTTCTGAACTCATAAAACAGTTCATCAGATTGAATGCGGTCTTTCTCCTTTGCTTTCTCCAAGCTTCCTGCAGACTTCACTGCTTAATTGCCAAAAAGGGCAAGGTAACCAGCCCTGAACACAATATTGTAGCTAAAGTTAAAAAGTGTATCTTCTTTCCACTTGTTCTCATCTTTTTCTGTACCCACACTGTGTAGAAGTCTAGGACATGACTGAGCCAAGGTATGGAACCTCGGTCTAGCAGGAGTCCTCCAGGGCATCTTCTGTGAAATGCGCCCAGGATATAAAGCCCACCGAGAATAGAAACCAGCAATGAAAGAAGAACTGAGAGTAAAAAACTCATTTTGCCAGACTGTCTCACAGAGGTGCAATGAGTAAAAGCACCACTTTCTCTGAAAATAAAATGAAATTCTTGCTCCTCCTCCTGATTGCAATATACTGAGGCAGAGATCATTGCATAAACAAAAGTAATGGGAAACCTCAGCTTTTAACTGCCTTGTAGTTTTTGAGTTCACATTTAATCAGTACAAGGAGAGCAGCATAACAAAATTATTTCACTAACACTAGAAAATATCTGATATCTCTTTTCAAAGGTGTTTTGAACACATAATGTTCTTGACTATACATCTGCAGTACTACATTTTCAGTACACTGTGCAGTACTACATTTTCAGTACTGCACAGTGAAAATATTAAACTTAAAAGATCATTTGATTTGCATTTCCCATAAATTAATAAATATTTTACCCATATTAATGTAAAAATGTTACATCAAATCAAGAAGTTTCCAAGGAGAGGTACAGTATCTTCATTTTTTAAAAACATGCTAATATTATGCAATATACACATAATATTAATATGTGATTAATAATAACAGGCAACATAACCTTGATAAATAATAACATTCAATATCAAGATAATTATAATGAGCTTATCATCTTTCCAGTAGAAAGTATCCTTGGCTATGTATGAGAAAAACAGAAATATATATATGATATATAATAATTCCTTTGTAAACAAACATTACAACAATGGCATTACACTCACCA
Source organism: Lepisosteus oculatus (assembly GCF_040954835.1). Lineage (NCBI taxonomy): Eukaryota > Metazoa > Chordata > Actinopteri > Semionotiformes > Lepisosteidae > Lepisosteus > Lepisosteus oculatus. Next base: position 31,988,632 of record NC_090701.1, read on the forward strand.
TCCCATATCTCACAATGAAAAAACAAAATCACTAGTGTTCAGTTAAAACCGAAAATCATGTATCCATGTGTACACTGGAAGTGTTTATTCAGCCGCGACTTGAAAATATCTTTTTCCTCTACTGCAAAAGAATATTAATGTAACAGGCAGGGTTTTTGTGTTGGCGTGTTAGTGTTCATTTAGTGCACTGATTTTTTCATTCTAATTTCAAAATGAGAACAAAAAAAATACACTTCAAAAATAACCATTGATGTCCTGGAGAACAACTGAAGTGTTCTGTGAGTGCTCATTAAACAGCCAGATGAGCCTGGAAAAAGCTGAAGCCTCTCCTATAAATCAGCCAACCACAACAATCCATCAATCAGCGCCCCTTCCTCCTCTCACAATATTTAAACCCTCCAAAACCCTCTGCACTTTGCTTGGTATTAGTTGCCCTTTGGAGCTTCTACCTTGCCTTCTATTTCTAAGCCTTCTCTTTGCGATAAGAATCATGGAACCTGCCACTGACCACGTCTCCCGCCTAGCCCTCGCTTGCTCTGGAAGCTATCTGCTTGTCTCCTGACCACTGGAGGTACCGCACAGGGTCCATCCTCCCAATTTCTCAGTGGGTCTTTCGTGACAGATACTGCACATTGATGGTGGAGGGGAGTCCACATTACCTGTAAAGCTCTTTGAGTGGGGTGTCCTGAAAAGTGCCATATAATTGAAAGCAATTATTAATTATTATCCTGACTCTTAACAGCAGTAACCTTTTAATATTCTCAATCCAAGTCATTTAGCCACTTTAAAAACCCCAAAGCCCTCTGAGACGTCCTGTGTTTCATTTCTTCCCAAGAGCTAATTCTTTGGTGATCTACATTTTGGGCTGAGAATTCACAGCCCAAAATGTATCCCCTCTATCTCTTTTCCCTATTTTACTTACACTTGTCAATTAAATATTTTGGCTATAAACATAGTTATATATTGTATTAAATAACTTTTCTCCAGTAATCTGCAGTATAAATGTAAAAACATCTACTGAGTATGTTTTTATTATTTCAGTTCAATTTAATCTCATTATTGGGAAAGTGCTTATCCTGGTGAATGGTGATTGTGATGGATTACTGTATTTACCTGAATATAAGCCACACTTTTTTTATTTCAAAATCTGTGTGGTACAATAGGCCTGTGGCTTTAATATGAAAACAAGTTAAAAAAACTGAAAAATCCCAGGAGATCTCATTCACAAGATTCTAGAAAACTGGAGCATTGCAGAGTCCTAAAGGCGTAATGAAATACTTGTACTCATCTTCAAGAGCCTCTTGCACACCTGAGGAATCTCCACAACTGCAATGTTTTTTTTTCTTGTTTTTTAAAGTTATGTATGAGTGTAATAATGGGTCTTATAGGTGGAAAAACATGATTCACTTGTCCACTTTGTGTGTCCTGTGACAGAACTGTAATAACTATTGTTTGTATCTGTTACAAGAAGATGACAAAATGGGTCTCAGAGACTCAAATTATTGAACTTGGATCACATCTGTATAAATATAATGATATATCTGTATTGGTATTTGTTTTCAATGTGGAAATGCCACATGGATTTAAATAGCTTTTAAACTTTATTATAAATAGTTGTTATATACAAAAGGTAGTAAGAACAGGTTTGTTAAGACAGAAAGTAGACTAGAAGTTGGCTGGCAGATCAACAAAGCAACAGAGGTGATCTTGGAGGTGGTTGACAGTATGTGTTGTATATGGTCATTATATTGCATTTAATGACAGTGAAATAATTCCAATTATTCAGACTGATTATGAAGATTTGCAAACTATATTTAGAAACTATTTCCGTCTCTGGCAATAGATCCTATGTTTGTATACCTCTTAGTTTTATACAAGTATTGTGCCTAACACAACTACAGTATTTCAAAGGAAAGGACATCATTAAGGAACTCACTTTAGTAATTCACCAAAACCCAAACTTTCCCATTTTACAAGAATTGAAATTTTCAATCTGCTGATTGGGAGTCCTGCTGTATAATACAGGGGATTTGCCACCTGAGCTAGTCAATCTTCTAATGATTTCCTTTTAAATTAAGGGACCCAATCAAACCCAGAGGAAAAAAAAATTGAATGGATCCTTAATACTTAGCTCATCAAGAGTTTTTTTTTAAATCATACTGTAATTTGATTTAGAAAAACTTGAGCAAGCTTGATTTAATTTACCTTTCGAGTGCTACAATTTTAAAGATTTTAATTTTACTATAAGGGATTACTGAAATGTGGGGAATTATTGTTTTTTCATGTATTTGTTAATCATGAAACAATTTTACTTGCTGTTTTTATTGTTATTTGAATCAGTAGTGGTATTTTGCTTGGAGTTTAAGAAGGACAGCTACAGCACATGATATCACTTTCACAATAAGCATGTTTTGCCTATTGATATGTTGTTAAATAAATTAGTGACTTTCTTTCATCCAGCCATTCATTTTCTTACCACTGTACCCAATGCAGGGAGGTGGGGAACTCATGCTGGCAAGAAACAGGTGCAAGGCAGGATACACCCTGGACAGTAGGCCAGTCCATGGCATGACACACATACACAAACACATACCAACGCCAGTTTTCCCAGAAGCCAATTAACCTGCCAGTATGTCTTTAGGTAGGTAGCTGTGTCAGCATGTGTAGGCTGCAAAGGAACAAGTAATGGGTTTATTCCATGCTGAAAAGAGAGAGAAGAAAGAAAACACAATGTTTCGGCTGTGTAGCCTTCTTCAGGTGTAAGAAAGATACTGAAGGGCAGTAAGAAAAGATAATATAGCATGGGAAAACAAAAGCCAGGAGAGAGGAGCAGGTGGGAGCAGGGGAGAGGCAGAGTGGCCAATCAAGGTCGAGGTCGAGAGAGGTGAGGAGAGGTGTGAAACGAAATGTACAAATGAATAGAGAGAATTAGAAGAAAACAAGTCTGTCATTGAGAGAAGGGGGAAGGGGTGAACCAAATTTCAGGATAAATTTAGTTTCTTATGTCTTTCTGCTGTAGGAGTTAAGGAACCTTACTTTGAGAACACAAAGAATGCACATGTTCCAATGCACACCGAAATGTTGTGTTCTCTTTCTTCTCTTTTCAGGGAATAAACCTATTACTTGTTACAGTATGTCTTTAGATTGTGAGAGAAGACAGCAGCACCTGCAAGACATCCATACAAACATACCAGGAAATGAACCCAGGCCTCTAGCACTGTGAGGCAGTAATGCTAACCACCACACCACCCCCAAACTATCTTCTTATTTCATAAAATGTTCTTATTTCTTATTTGAAGTTCCAGGAATAATTTCTTGATCAACACTCAGGTTTCTGATAATTTCACTATAACGTCAAAATAAATTGGGTAGAAATCTTTGAAAAAGTAATATGATGTTAAGAGTTCCAGGTTGAAAACCTTAGTTAAAACAAGAGTGACAAATTGTTGACAGATAATGACAGAAAACTGATAAAGACTTCTTTTTACAAAAATTAATACATTTTCATATAAATCAGTATTTATGATGTGTGTACTTTTCTTAAAAGTACAGTGCTATGGTTTATGGTTTGTTGTTTTTAATTGTAGCTTTACATTATACTGTAGTTTTAATATATTAATAGTTGCAAATACATTGGACAGTTTTGTTACAGTGTGTCTGTAACTGCTCTTGGAAGCCCGGAGTTCTTTATGTTTTGAGTTCTGGACATCCCCCTTATTGTTCTGAGCTTTGAATAGAGATTCGTAGGGAATAAGGATTGTAGTCTGTGTTAATAACTTCTTTGTTAACAATATACGTTGATTGCTGTAAGACCCATCACATTATTTTAAAATCCTTTATCTTATTCATCATATTTGTACTACTGATAAATATTTTTACCATATATGTGCTTAATATGCAGTATCGCAAATTTCAGAACAGTCTTGCATAATGTGAAAATAGGTTGTTCAGTACGAACTTACTGTAAACAAATGTAAATAACGGTATAGTATACAGATTAATTTATGTCCATAAAGAATTCAGATAAATAAACATCATTACCATACAGATCATAGGGCTACCAGAATTTCAAAGTTTGCAGTGTAAATGGCAATGTTGAGTCACTTGTAAGTGTTGTTCATAATCCAGACAGATTCCAGAATTACAGTGCATTTATTTAGATAGCACAAACTCCTTGTTTCTTTTTAATAATATCAGATACAAGATACAGATTCCACAATCAAAGAAATCCCATATAATAAAGTTATTGTTGAGAATAGCAGAAACTCTTTCATCAACAATGTTATGTTTTACTTACAGCTTGAAAAATACCCTTTCTGCCCATTGAGATACAAAAGTTGATTAAAATAAAAATAAATTAAAAATGAATAATATCATTTCTTTAGAAACCCTAATGTATTTTAAATAAATTACAACTATAGCAGATATGTAAAGAACAATTTCTCCTGCATTACGGGGAAACAATGTAGGCCAATACATGCAAAAAATAAACAGGATGCATGTATGGTGATGTCGCCATAGAAACCTGAAGACATTTATGGGATTGAATGAGCACTTTGAAGCTGATGAGAACCAGATGTTTCTTCAATGCAGGATTCTAGAAAATGTGTGAGGACAGTGTAGAGTACTGCCATTTTACCCTTGAGAAAAGTGACTTATTCAAATTACACAACCACATGTCTTGCTGAATTAATAGATATTCCACAGCTTTCCATTGTAGAATATATTTTTTCTCTTAAATAAAGACTGAATATCTCTTCCACTGCTTTGTTTTGAGACCATTTGTGTTCATTAAGGAGCTAAATTGGTGAATTATTTTATTATATGTGCTGGAGAATAACATTTTTTTTTCTTTTACTTTCTAGTATGTGTTTATTTTAAGTAAATTAACTTTTAATGCACTTTTAACTTTTAATGCACAACTCATAAATGTTGTAATTGGGAAAGTGAGCTCTGTAAAGTTATATAATTCAATTGATTAGCACTTTTTAGAAACTCAAAGCAATGAATATCATAAGAATAGATTAATACTACTTAATTTCAGCTATGCTTATAATTTGTATATCTATATAGACACTTAATATATAAAAAGGAGATTTAGGCACTGAATTTTCAGATATTTTGTTTTAACAGATTTCACTGTTATTTGTAAGAGTTATTCTGAACCTGCATGAGAATAAACAGGAACAAAATACTCACATAACAGTCACAAACTCATCCTGAACTTGATTCAAAATCTTAACCTGTATTTAAACTGAACATCCCTGGTTGGATGTATGGTTCCAAACCCCCAACGTGTGGGATCGATGGAAGGGATTTCTTCTTCTGGGTTCTTGAGCTCAAAATCAAAGTATGCTAACATTAAAAAGACAAACTGCTTGAGCTCATTTGTTGCAAAGAAACGGCCTGGACACATTGACACCCCAGCACCCCAGGGCATATTATAATATTTCACCTTCTTACCATTCTTATAAAAGTCTGTCTTTTTGGTACCTTCTGGTGTGAGGAATCGATCATATTTAAAGGTCTGTGGGTCAGGGTGAATAGAAGGGTCCATCTGAATAGCAGCATGTGGAAACAGTGCAACTATGTCCCCTTCTCGGAGGTTGTATTCTCTACCGTCGGCCAGCTTGAGGGTCATATCCTGCCGAACACCTCTGGCAATGTTATTAGCAGCTTTGAGACGGAGGGACTCCTCCACTGCACTGTCCAACACAGGGGTCTTCAGAAGCATGTCTCTTGTGAGATTGATAAGCGGCCCCCCACGTTTTACCTCTTGTCCTGTTTCCTTCAAGACCTCTTCCACTTCCTTTCGGATTGCCTTCATTGCGTCAGGATGCTTTATGAGGAACAGAAGCAGCCAGAAAGCAGAAGGGCCGGTGTTGCCTTGAGAAGCCCAGAGCAGCAAAAACATATATCTGTCCTGCATGGACTCTTTCATTCCATTTGCAGCTCTCTCTTGCTGCTGTACTGAAATCCAGCCACTAATATTTTCCTTTTGATTCACATTCTGTACAGACAAAATGCTACTGAACAACCGTTTTAATCTTTCTGCTTCCATTTTCTCTTTTGGTGGCAACACTCCATATGCCAACCTAGGGAACAGTTTGTCAAATTTTCTGAACTCATAAAACAGTTCATCAGATTGAATGCGGTCTTTCTCCTTTGCTTTTTCCAAGCTGCCTGCAGACTTCACTGTTTCATTCCCAAAAAGGGAAAGGTAACCAGCCCTGAACACAATATTGTAGCTAAAGTTAAAAAGTGTATCTTCTTTCCACTCATTCTCATCTTTTTCTGTACCCACACTGTGTAGCATCAGGTTCTGAAGGTTGCTCGTCATGGCCTGGGTCATGACTACCAAACCGTCCCCCGTCAGATACTTGTTGCTAGAAGCTTGCAGAAGTTTGTGGTCTTCTTCTATGGGATGGTAACCAAAGCTCCTTATCACCATTTGTTGCGAAAACCTGGTAAAATCCAACTTTGTTCGTGCCTCCTTTACCACTGCTCCGAAAGACAGTGGATCCATTAGGAAATGGAAATAGAGGCCGGATATCTGCACTGTGAACATATCTCCATGCTTTTCATTCATTTTCTGAAGGAACTTAACTGTGTCCCTGCGGAAGTCTAGGACATGACCAAACCAAGGTATGAGACCTCGGTCTAGTGGGGGTTCTCCAGGGCGTCTTCTGCGAAATGCGCCGAGGAGATAAAGTCCACCGAGAATAGAAACCAGCAATGAAAGAAGAACCGAGAGTAAAAAGCTCATTTTGCCAGACTGTGTCACAGAACTGCAATGAGTAAAAGCACCACTTGCTCAGAATATAAAATGAAAATTCTTGCTCCTCCTCCTGATTAATATATCCTGAGGCAGAGATCATTGCATAAACAAATTTTATTGAAGTTCCTGATAATATCACTAACACTGTTAATTATCTTACATCCCATCCAAAGGTTTTTTGAAAACATTGCCTTGTAGTTGTTAAGTTTATATTTCATTCAGTAAAACCAGTAAACCATGACTGAAATTCCTGATAATTTCACTAAAACTAGAAAATATTTTTCCCAAGATACGTTGGCTTCACAAAGATTGCGTAACCAGTCTCTTTCTAAGTATTTAGATTGTGAGATACTTAGTGGCTAAGTATGCAGGAACAGCCTGATCTCCAGGACAGTCTGTCTGCCTTCCGCTTCTTATGGTTGACTTCAAACTCTTTGTTATCATAACTCATTTTTCTTTGTGTTAAATGCCAATTCACAAGCCGGATTTGTATCTGTGTTTGCATGTGGCTAGATTACACATGCAGATTTGGATGTTGTCTGTCTCTGTTTTGGAACCCCTCTGTCTGGCAAAGGTCCCGGCATGTAACTGGAGCTACAAAGAGGCCCAACAGCGCCTTTATTTCCACAGGCAGTTGAAAAAATTTAGTCTATCTTCAGCTATCCTTACTACATTTTACAGGTGTGCTATAGAAAGTGTGCTCACGTGTGGTATTACAGTGTGGTTTGGTAGCAGCTCATTGTCTGACTGGTAGGCATTATAGGGGGTGAGCAGGTCAGCCCAGTCTATTACTGGAGTATACTGTAGCTCCCCTGCATTATGGATATTTTTACAGCTCGCTGTCTCATGAAGGCTAAAAGTATTGTTAAATATAACAATCATCTCGGTTTCTTACTTTATCTCCCCTTCCCTCTGGTAAGTGTTATAGGAGCATAAAAGCACGAACCTCCAAATTCAGAGACAGTTTCTTCACACAACCTGTCAGATTACTGAACTCCCCTACCACTGACTCACACTGATGTTTTTTTTCTCTTCTCACACTGCTTCTCTTACTTTAAGTTGCACATTATTTAACTTGTTATTGCTGCTGCTTCTGTTCTATGTTTTTGGTGATTCCTTAATGTCTTTGTATCGGAGCATACAAGCAAATAAGCATTTCATTGCACTTGTGCATATGACAAATAAACTAAACTGGACACAAGTTCCTTGAAGGGTGGTCCCCTTTCATAAAGAGCTATGCAGTCCCAAGATCAGTTTCTTCATCAGAGGAATTTATATTACAACCCCTTTCCCTTTCTTCTCATGTAGATCATCTTTTCTATCCTTAGTAAAATGATCAGGAAGGCCAAAGCAGGTAAATTCCTCTTAAGGACTCCATATCTTTCCATTGATGATACTTGTTCTTTTCCTACTCTGGGATACCCTGGCATGCTAAATTTGGCTCAACCATTTTTGGTCAGTGATCTGTTTAACTGGAAAATATTTGTCCCCATCTTTTCCACGATTTCCTAGTGCATATGACTTAGCTTAAGTCTTTACACCTCGTTTCCTCACCTCTATTTTAATCAACACTAGATTAATACTAATTCCAAGATTAACTGAATCATCAACCATTCCCTCTGGATATTTCTTCTATTTACCAAACAAGTCCATACATAAAATCCTTGCAGTATTTTGTTAACATTATGAAACCAATACTGACTCCGATACTGTGACTACAAGGCTGGTTCCTGATGAAAAAGCACAAGAGCCAAATTACTACTCCTTCGCTATCTAAACACACTGCTGTCCATACTAAAAACCTACTCTTTTCCTGTATTCCAGGAGTGTAGTGGCACACTAGTAGACTCCATCCATTCTACACCTGGCTAATAAAATTCCATGATAAGTTATGTGAAGTTGCCTCCCTTACAAAACTACAAACTGCACAAACTTTAAAACCCACTGCATTCGTTTAGTGCTCTGTTAGTGCCAGTGACTGTTCTGGTCCCGAAAGTAGTATTGTAGCATTGTACCAACAAATGGGACCAGTTTGAGTCTCCTGAGCCATTAAAGGGGGTGAGTGACGTCAAACCCCTGAAGAAGTAAGGCACTAAAACTCTGAAATGAAAGCAGCACAAAAGCTCTTTGGACCTGTAGAATGTAATTTCCAGAATACTAATCATCGTGTCTATTTTGCACTCCAGTAAGAGGCTTTAATCAAAGACCCTACTTGTACCATCAAATTCTTTTAAAAGTATCAAAGTTTTAAAGCAACAAAATATGAAAACTGTGCTAAGATCCGAATATGTTTGCAAGGCACTTTATTAATTTTCAAGAAAGATAGAAAGAATAACACAAATGGTATGTCAAAAATCCAGAAAGCTTTTATATCATAAAAGAAAGTTTTTTTTTACTATAACGTCTTTGTTTCTTCCAGTGGTCTTCAAGACATCAGTCCTTTGCAGTTTATCAGCTAACAATTTCCTAGTTTTATCTCTGGACACTAAATATGTTGAAAGACAGGGTGAAATGTGTTTTCTAGTACAGCCTCTTTTCAGTGGAATGTTGTGACAGAATCAGATAACACAGCCCTGAGGAGATTACAAAATGTGAAATACTGTGCTAACAAGATAATAGAAATTGTATTTTGAGTGGAATATCAACTCGTTTATTATAGTGGCATATCATTGTTTTACTTAAAGTAAAGATTAAGTAAAGTTACTTGCTCTATGATATTTCATTTTCCATAATGCTTATGGCTGTAATCCTCGAAAGTATAACATTGCACAAAATTTCACTAAATGAAGCCAATTAAACAATATAAAAAGTGTAGTTTTGTAAGTTTGAGTGGGAAGCAGCATCAGCGTGCATGAATTGTGAAGTACCTTGTACCTTTACCTTTACCCATCATTTGTACTTTTGTAAATATGTGTAGAAGTCCTTTTGTTCTTTATGAAAGCAAGAGCATTGTTCACAGTTGTGGTCTGTTATATCCATGCCATGGTCAAATAAAAAAAAATATGGTACTTCATGAGATGGTACTGTATAAAAAGGAATCTGATGTACTTTATTGCAACAACATATGACAGTTTTGTACTATACTATATAATGAAAATCTATGTATATTGAGCTTTATGTGTTTTTTGCATATTTCCTGTTCTTATAAAAAAAGGCAACCTGCATAAAATCAAGGCTACATGGGTTGGCTCCCCATTATCTATCTGATACTATTATCTATCTGATATTATCATTGTTTTCCCCTCCACACAACCTTTGACCCATTCTTGATCCCTGTGTATTCCCACAGAGGTTCATTTGCTATACCCCAAAGTTCTGAAACATCATCTAAAAATAAATCGAGGACAACATTGCTTTGAAATAAAATGTATTTTTTTCAGAAAACCTTTTTTTTGTATTGATTTATCTTTTGCATAGTTTTTTCTTGACTGTGTTTTTCTTTAATTGTGTATTGTGTAATTTGCTAAAATTTAGCTTTGTGCAAAAATGTAGTTATCATAAAGCATTTATATAAGAGTTTTAAGCTCAGGGAAATTATACATCGGGGTCCTCAAAACATTATTGACATATTCTTATGCATGAATGAATGACTCATGTTAGTGAGACTACTGCAGTAAACTATCACAAATGATCTTTAAATTACACTAGCAAAATATAATCCTTAACTGTTGAGCAAAGTGTATTGAACAAGGTACAATTATACTGTATTGCACTGATAGGTTAAATCGTTCAAGGCCTTCCTGCAATAAAGTCATTTGATTTAAGACTCAACATTGTGATAAAGGTTATGACCCTGAGTTATAGATGCCTGTCTCCAATGAGAACATTTTAGACTTCCTTGGAGAACTGTCCTTTTTTCCATTCTGTGATATCTACAAATTGTTCTGGAGAGCTACAGTCTTGCTTTGCATATTTAGTAAATTTGCAAGTCATCTGTGGTATGGAGCACTCCACCAAGGTACATTCAAATCACATAGTATCCTTTAGCACATAAGTGGTGAATGCTTAGCAAGTCAATGGTTACTTTAAGCAAAAACAGTGTCTGCTTTGAATGGCAGGAGCTCCAAGTCTTCTGAGTAAAATAATTTGGCTTATAGGTCCTGAGGATTAGATGCTTTAGCAAACACCATTATACTCTGAAAGCAAAGATTTGGGAGGTCCATCCCTGGTCAGTATACATCACTGTTCAAGTATCTCCGATAATACAAGTGGATTTGAGTTATCAAATGTAATTTAGATAGATACTAGATACTAGAAAATGCACAACACGGCATAGTGTAATGAAATTACATAATACATACAATACAACCAATACAGTCAGTGAGAAGTGCATTAAGGAAGAGTTACTGACAGTCCAGAATATTTAAGAACAAACCAGGACAGTACACAAAACATTTAATTGCACAATATTAATATACATATAAGTGTATTGAACAGGTCCCTGGCATATATTACACAACTATGGTTGTAGAAGGGAAAGCCAAATGTAGCAAAGAGTTTTACTGTTTAGTCCAAAAACAGTCAATGCCAATGTTGCCCCTGCCCAGACACAAGGTGGATGCATTGTAGTCTTTTGGCAGAAGCAAGAATGACTTCCTGTTGCTCTCCCTGTCTCATCGTGGTTGGATCAGCCTATTGCTGAACGTGCTCTTCATTTTCACAAGCATGTCATAGAGGGGTTGGGAGACATTGTCCATGATGGCCTCTAGTTTGGACACCATTCTACTCTCGGCCACTGCCTCCAGGCGGTCCAGGTCAGACCCAATGACAGAGCTCTTCTGCTCTTCTGATGAGCTTGTTCAACCTTGATGAATCCCTTGCTCTAATCCCAGAGCCCCAGCATACTACCGCATAGAAAATGGTGCTAGCCACAACCAACTGATAGAACATATGTAGCATCTTACTACATACATTGAAGGACCTGAGCCTCCTCAAGAAGTAAAGTCAGCTCTGACCCTTCTTGTAAATGGCTTGGGTGTTCTTAGATCATTCCAGTCTATCATCGATGTGCACTCCCAGGTACTTGTATGAGTCCACTATCTCCACGCCACTCTCATGGATGTAGACCGGAGTAGGTTGGACCTTTTTCCTCCTGAAATCTATCACCAGCTTCTTCGTCTTTGCTACATTTAATAGCAGGTGGTTCTCCCCACACCACTCCACAAAGCTGCTGACCAGTCCTCTATACTCTTCCTCCTGCCCACCCTCGATAGATCCCACAATTTCAGAATCGTCAGAGAACTTCTGGAGGTGGCATGACTTTGAGTTGTATTTAAAGTCCATAGTATAGAGGGTGAAGAGGAACAGAGAAAGAACTGTCCCCTGAGGAGCCCCTGTGTTACTCACTACCTGTTCAGACACACAGTTCTGAAGTCTCACAGACTGTGGTCTGCCTGTCAGATAGTCAGTGGTCCATGAGATCATGGATGCACCGACTTGCATCTGCTCCAGCTTCCTCCTTAGCAGTAAGGGCTGGATAGTATTGAAGGCACTGGAGAAGTCGAAAACTGTAATCCTCACAGTGTTGCTAGCCTTGTCCAGTTGTGAGTAGGCCCTTTGCTGCATGTAGATGATCACATCTTCCACACCAACACTGGGCTGGTAGGCAAACTAAAGTGTGTCCAGTGATGAGCTGACCAGGGATCTCAGGTGGGATGGGACCAACCTCTCCAGTGTCTTTATTACGTGAGAAGTCAGTGCAACTGGTCTGTAGTCATTGAGGACAGAGGGGTGCCCTTTCTTTGGTACCAGGACCAGGCATGATGTCTTCCAGAGCATAGGGACTCTCTCCAAGCGCAGGCTCAGGTTGAACTGGAGCACTCCACTCAGCTGATCAGCACAAGCCCTCAAAACTCTGGGACAGACGTTATCTGGTCCTGTGGCTTTACCCTGGTGCAGCCTCTTCAACTCCCTCTTCACCTGGTTAACCGTGATGGTCAACCTGGCATGGGGGATGGTGCTCATAGCACTGCAGGTGTTAATGGCAGAGGTGTTGGAGAGTGGCAGCTGTGGGGGATGGGAGAGTGCAGGGCCGGGTGCAGGGCCGAATTAGGCCAGTACCCACTATTGATAAACATACAGAAAAGAATATTAAAGTATTGGCTACACCTAAAAAACAGTGACCAAAATTCCTACCACCACAAAGCCCTGCTGAGCCAAGAGCTGAGCCCAAAACAGAGCCCCCTGAGCCAGCTGGTCCTGAGGCTCACCGACCTGAGCCACACCAACACTAACCAGCCTCAGGACAGCACTGCTAGAGCACCACAACCCAGACTCAACCACATCACAGCACAGATCAAACAGCAATATCTCACACACTGGGACACACACACACAAACACAACATAAACTGGAATGCTACAGAACCTTAAACAGACAATACACACTAGCTGAATATTTGACCAAAATAAAAAATAACAAACAGAAACAGACCCTGACGAAGTACAGGCTCAGTGACCACAACCTGGCCATAGAAACTGGGCGACACAGGCAGACCTGGCTGCCCAGAGAGGACAGGCTGTGCTCCCACTGCCAGCAGGGAGAAATAGAGACAGAGGTGCACTTCCTACTGCACTGTGACAGATACTCTGGGATTAGAGAAACATTCTTCCCGAAATTCAGAAATCTAATCCCAGAGTTCCCACACCTGCCAAAACCACAACAGGTCCCAATCCTACTGGGAGAGGGAGGAGGGAACTCAGTTGATCTGGCAGCCCAGTATGTGATCTCCTGTCACAGCCTGAGGAACAGTGAGTCTGTCTCCCAATAATGCTCCAGCCGAATACAGTATATGTCGATATTATATAATATGTCTTTGTTGTAAATGTCTGTAACATGTCTGTAGATTTTATTTTACTTCTATTTTTTGTTTTGTTCTATGTTAATTTTATTATTTTTATTATTTTTTATTTGCTTTGGCAACACTGATTGTACCTATCGGTCATGCTAATAAAGCACCTTGAATTGAATTGAATTGAATTGAATTGAGTGAGTAGCTGTTGGGGGTTGTAGCTGTAGGCAGTCATGATTGTGGGGGGATAGAGGAGGTGTTGGGCAGTCGCAGCTGCGAGGGCTTAAGGAGCGTGTGGCTTTGGGGGGATGGAGTGGTGAGCCACAGAGGGCCCTGAATCATACCTGTTAAAAAACATGTTCAGCTCGTTGGCCATCTCCAGGTTCCCCTCTGTTACACCCTCAGCCTGTTTGAATCCAGTTATCTCTCTCATGATGCTCCATATATCTCTCACCCTATTCCTTTGCGGCTTGTCCTCTACCTTCCTCCTGTAGGCGTCCTTGCTCTTTCTTCTGTTCTCTCTTAACTTCTGCTTTAGTTCCCTCTGTACATGCTTAACCTCTTCCTTGTCCCCCCTCCTAAAGGCTCTCTTCTTTTCATTCAGAAGAGCCTTCAGGTCGCTGGTGATCCAGGGTTTTGTCATTGGGAAAGCAGTGTACATCTTTGGTAGGAATGGTGTTGTCTACGCAGAAGTTAATGTAGTCAGTGTCACATTCCACCATGTTGTCTACGTCATCCCCATGTGGCTCACACAGCACATCCCAGTCGGTAGCCTCCAAAGCACCATGTAGATCCTCCATAGCCTCCTGAGACCATCTCCTCACAGTCCTCATGGTCACAGGTTGGCACTGGACAATAGGCTTCTATAGTTGTGTAAGGAGGACAAGGTTGTGATCTGATTTGCCAAGGGGGGGAAGGACTGTGGAACTATATGCATCCTTAGCATTGGCATATAATAAGTCAAGTGTTTTGTTTTCTCTGGTCGGGCACTTAACAAACTGGTGGGAAGTAGGCAAAGTGGGGGAAATAGAGAAGTGATTAAAGTCCCCTGAAATAACCATAAAAGCACTAGGGTGTTTTGTTTGTAGCCTGGCTGTGACTGTGTGTTTGACGTCACATGCTGCCTCTGCATTTGCCATAGGCAGAATGTAAACAACAACAAAGATGGCGCATGTAAACTCCCGCGGCAGATAGTATGGATGCAGTCCCATGGCAATCAGTTCAATGTCCCGGCTACAGAAGAGCTCCTTAACATGAATATGTCCAGGATTACACCATCTGTTGTCAACGAGCCCCCCTCCTTTCCTCTTACCGCTCTTGGTGATGTTTCTGTCCACCCGCACCATCTGAAAACCGCCGATGGTAACATTCGAGTCCGGAATAAGTTCTTGCAGCCACGTCTTAGTGAAACACATGATACTGCATTTTTTATACTCCCTCTGACTCCTCATCAATGCTCCCAGCTCGTCCATCTTATTCGCTAAGAACCTCACATTTCCCATAATGATTGAAGGAAGATAGGGTTTAAATCTCCTTTTCCTCGCCTTTCGCGTCGCACCAGCCCTACAGCCTCGGCCTGAACTGATGGCTTCTCTCCGGTGAGTAGAGCTGGACGTGCTAGCGCGATCAGCTGGTCACGCATCTAAACAATGTCTTTGTAGCGATCAGCATAGCAACCCAAAGAAAACATAGGTCTGAGTAGCAGAAAAACAAGAAAATGAATGTCAGCTCCCTGGTATCCATCATGTTGTGATTGCAGATATAGTTACAAACAAAGACATGAAAGAAAAACACTAACTCACTAACACTAACTTAAAGAAATGAAAAAACAACAAAAAGAAACAGAGCTGCTATAACAGGCTGCCACTAACACGGCGCCATCTTGAATTTGTTTCTTAAAATATTTGTCTTGTGGCCTGTAAGAAAAGAGTTCTTCTTTTTCCAGTGCTTTGACTAGGAGGCTCAATTCAGAGTCAGCTGCACATGAGATTTCCTTCTACTTTTTTACTGAAAGGAAGACAGATATGATCCAGTGTTTATTTCATATCATGTGTTGCTAAATTCAGTACAGTTCTGTCCATTGTGTGTCATAAAGAACACCAGCTTCATTGTTTGATTGTATACATGACAGAGTAAAGGTTCTATGAAATTTAAGGGTTACATTATTTTAAGCAATTGTCAATAAATTCCTGTTTTGTGCACATGGGGAATTTGATGATGCAAAACATATGCCCAGATTATAACATTGCTGGAAACTCAACATTTTTAGAAACCTATAGCAGTACTATACAGAAGACTAATGGACTAGTGGTGCTATTTTGTACACTTAATAAATTTGAAAGTCAAGTATGGTACGGAGCAGTTCTCTGAGGTACAGTATATTCAAATCACATAGTATCCTCTAGCACATAAGTGGTGAATTCTTAGCAAGTCAATGATTATTTTAAGAAAAAACAGTGTCTACTTTGAATAGCAGAACCTGTGAGTCATCTGAGTAAAATAATTTAGTCTATGCGCAAATTTGGCAGAACCAGCTTCTTTAGCAACAGTCATTATTCTGTGAAACAAAGACTCAGGACCCTCCATGATCACTATACATCACTCTTCAAGTACTGTATCTTCTGACATATTGTCATGAAGTATCTTTAAGAATCTAGATACATTGGGGACACCTGGCTTGTGCCAGCATTGCCAGCTTCACAGCAAGGGGATGTCTGCTGAGTTGTATGGACCCCTAATTCAGTGATGAAAACAACAGTAAAGTTTACCTTAGTCAGGAGCAGAGCTTACAACAGGGAAACAACACAACACAACTAAGAAAAAGAAAAGGAAACAACCAGAGGAGAGGGGAAGAGGAATAAGTAGACAATAGTCAAGAGAAGAGGGAAGGCGAGAGCTCCTTGTTCCAGATCACCTGAAAAGATCTAATTGGAGCTACGTATTTGAACCCTTTTAAAAGAGTTTGATATTCTGCAGTTTTTAGGGGGCTCTGATTTCCTTTGTAAAGAATCCCTCGGTGAAAAACGGCCTCTCCTTGTTATTGGGTGCATTGTAGAATAGGGAGATAGGTTCCCATTCATTTTGTACCATCTGGCTGTGCAGAGAGATTTAACTGCTGGTCGTATTTTGTTTGATTTACAAGACAGCTTTCTCTTATTTTGACCTTTGTAGACATTATGAATCAAAGACTTGGTAACATCTGAGTTTTTTTTCTGGGTGGCCTCTGAAGGGGCTTATTAGAAGCCTTACTAGAAGAATTAAGAGGTCCTTACATAGTATAACTTTGTATAGTGTATGTTTATGTTTAGAGTGTGTATTGGCACTGGTAATATATAGTATATTGTTTAACCCAGAGTGCCTGAATTATTGCTCTTTTCACCAAAGCTGTGCCAGAGAACAAAGAGCTCACGTGCATCAAACTGCTTGGGTATACTCTTGGCAACATCATTGGCAAAAGTTGGGGTATATGATTATTTACATATTGATTACTCCTCTACATCATTTCTGATATTCTCTATTTTCATAACTTCCTATTTTTAACAGTACACTTGGATTTGAATGATTAAATGCAATTTAATGTCTTTCTTGTGACTACCGGATGATAGAAAATAGTTTTTCTTTGTCCAATGCTTCGACTAGTAGGCTCGGGTCATTGTGAGGGACCCTGGAACTGGAACCCTGGAGAAGTTCCCTGGAACTGTTTTCTAGAAGGAAGGGAAAATATCCTAATAAAGATATGTAGTATTTTAGGGTCTACATTGAATTTTCACTGATTAAACTTTGGATTCAAAATACCTTCAGGACTGCAGCTGTGTTTGTCATAGCATGTGAGATCTTTTTTAGTGATGCACTGCTTTTGTATATTAGGACCTACAGTATGTGCACCTCTGTATCTCCGTTTTGTCCATGTACTTGGTTGCCTTTGTGCTTCCAGTTTAAATAATCCCTTTATTTAAATTATGTTTCTTATATATAATGTGCTTTTTTAAAATTGCTTCCCCACATTACATAGAAGATGCAAATGATGTTAGCATAAATGTCTAAGACTGTTTACATAAATAGCCTCTTACTCAGTCTGTTTGTATCAACAGTTTGCCATCTGCATGCAAAACCATACATTTGTTTATATTAAATATCTTCTGTCAGGTGATTGCCCAGTTTTGAATTTTATTTACATTTTTTTTTAAATAAATTTTGTTTGCTGCCTGTAGAGGGTAAAGTTGCAAATCTGAAAAGTTTAGTACTTATTCCTGAAACTAGATAGTTGGTGTAAATTGATCAGAGCGCTGGTCATAGTACAGATTTCTGTGGTACTCCACTAAGTCACCTTTTTTTGAGTGGTCTCCCCTTAATTAAGTAATCTTTTATTTTGAACATTTTAAAAAGCCTTCTGAAAATCTAATTACACCATATCATATGCTCTCTGTAAATCAATTGCTGTTATAGAACTTTAAGTTTCCTTAGGCAAAACCTATAGTACGTGTTGGAAGTGTTGTGTCAATGGCTAATGAATAACATACCTTGTTTTCTTGAGTAGTTTGATAAGGTATCACAGTGCTCTGTGGATTTATTCATCATGTGTACCAAAAACAACACTGCTTCTTCTGTCCTTATATTGGCACCTTTGTCCTTCAGCTGCCTGAAGAATGATGGTGATTTCTTCCTTAGTGAACACCTGAGTAAAATGTACAGCACTGTGCATCAGCCATTTCCTTTGTATTATCTCAAAGTGTCCAATTATTCTAGATATATTTTACTTCATCCTTGACAGTTATTTCGCTGTTCCATCCATCAGATTTGTATCTGCTTCATATAATTGAGGATTGCTGAAAAGCGGGTTCCTGTCCTGGCAAGCAATGGAAGCAAGGCAAGATACACCCTGGATGGGATATCAGTCCATTGCAGGGCAGACAAACAGACACAGACTTACACTAGAGCCATTTTTCCTAGAAGACAATGAACCTACTAGTAGGTATTTGTGGGAGGATTTGACGCGACCACGTGCAAACGCCAACATATTCCCATGGGCATAGATTCATGCAAGAGTCCACACAGGGATTAATTATCCAACCATTTTCCCCGTTCCACACCACACCCTCCATACAGTACTAATTTAGCACTGCTCTCCCGCATCTCCACGCTCAGTATTGGGTTAAACAGCTTAGAGCTCACTTCTCTCTTCATGTCTAATTCAGCTCATCGGCTTCTGACTTCCCCGGCTTGTTTTCTGACTTCGATTACTTGGGTCTCAATTTGGTTTGTTTGCCTAGCTAATTCTTTTTCCAGTCTAATAGACCACTAGCTAATGCATAGGGTCCGTTAACCACCAACGGCTAACAAGAAATTATTTCGGCTAGCCTTATCAGGATTCCCACATGAAAATGATGGGGACATTTAACTCACCCAGATTCAGAAATGAACCCAGGAGCCTAGTGTTGCAAGGCGCCAGCTCTAACCGCTATGGCACTATGCCATCTGCTCTTTTGCCATTGTAATAATGAAAAACCTTAGGCTCCATTGCAATATTCCTTTTCATTTCTTACATGCCCTTTCTACTATCCTGTGTGTAAAATATGTATGATGTTGTTTTCTTTAGTCTTTTTAAAGACACTTTTTCTTTCCTTTGTATTTTTCATAATATATTTTTTTAACCATCTGGAATGCCATTTTTTAGCTTTCACTTCACTCACTTTTTGGGATGCATTTGTTTTGTGGTTTCAGCACAATCTGTTTAAAGAGATGGCATCCATTTTCCACAGATTTACATATCTATCCTATCCGTTTATCAACTATTTACCTTCTCTTAATATGTCTCATTCCTTCAAAGTCTGCAAAGTCTTTTTGAAATTGTGAACTTTTGCTTTATAATCATCCATTACAGTTCCAAAATAAACTTAAAATCATACCATACTGTGATCACAATTGCCTAAGGGTTCAACACTTCTGTTGGCCTCATTTCATACTTTGTTTGCTGTGAATTGGGGCTGCTGTCACCCATCTCCCAGGTGGGTGCTGCACTTAAGTTGTTGTTGCAGTAAATCAGATGTCAGGACACAAAAGCTGATTGTCAGCTTGCAGGCTACTCTGGAGAACCCTGACCACAGAGTGGTCTGGTTGCCCCAGAGTTTTGGGTTCCCCAGGTACCTGAGGCCCTTTTCTTTGTTTAAAACAAGAGTACAATGCCACCTGAATATACTCATTTTCCTACATCATACATTAAATGTGGGGTGATGTATTTATATCTCTGTTTATGTATATGGTTTCATTCCAATGATGTAATGAATGAGAAGTTCTAAGTCTTTTCCTCTTCTCCCCTTTCAGGGACTCTCAGTTTCCTGCTGTACTTTCACTCACACCATTTTATACAAAAGAGAAAGTGAGGTTATGATAAGTCAGGGGTGCCCAACCAGTCGATCAGTCTATCGATCTCAAGATTGTTTGGCAAAAAATAAATTGGCTATTTGACTATTTACTTTTTTCCCCGACATGCCTAAACATTCATTCAGATCTGTGCAGGTAATGTCATACATTTCACTTCCCTTATGTGTGTTTAACCCTTGTCAAATGGGTTGAGAATGTCTCTTCCCTGAGTGCTGGCTGACACTGGAAAAAAAGGCTACAGGAGCTCTGTAAAAGTGTTGTGTGTGCTACCCAAGAACATTCTCTTGGTTATTGCCGCACAAACCCCACATTCGCTACAGTGCATAGTGGAGTGAAACAGACTGGCCGTGACTAATCGCCAACAGTTTGATACGTTTGATTGCCTATTTGATAGTTGTAGTGTTTGAGTGAAAATGATGAAGCAAAGAGACCGAAAACTTACCACAAGGAATGGGAGCATGATTATTTTTTTGTACTGTCAAATCTGCTATGCTAGCATCTACATGAAAAAGGGAAATATAGAACAACATTTCAAAACTGCACACAAAACGTATGATGTGGACTTTCCCGCTAAAAGTGAGTCATGGAAAAGAAAAGTGGAAAAAATTTAAATCTCTACTAGCAGCAGTCGGATTTCACGAGGCCTAATACAAGAGGGAAAGCACCGATCATCGCATCGTTCATTCCGTGTGAACCATGTTCTGGCTAAACACAAAAACTCATTCAGGGATCGAGAAGTAATAAAAAAAGTGTTTTCTGAGGTTGTTTGGAGATTTCCAAAACAAATATTTTTGTCGAGGTTCAGACAGATATTGCCTGAAATCAAAGAATTTCTCAAGTCGTCTCAATATGGTGAATATGCTCAATTAGAGGATGACCAGTTGCTTCTGGATTTAGCATTCCTCAAAGACTTGACTGAACTGCAGAATGAGCTAAAGATCGAGCTGGAGGGACAAAATAACAATGTCATCGACATGATCAGCAGTGTCAACACGTTCAAAAAAATTACAAGTGTTCTCAAGTAAGCTTCTCAGTGCCAATGCTCACATTAAGGTAGGATATTCTTTTTTCTAAAATGGAGAACATTACTTGTTCACTGTAGCACGAGTCATTTGCTTTTATTTGCTGTCATTTTAGTGTTGGGTATCGTTATTGTACTGATGTGCCCATAGTCTGTTTTTCCTATATCAGAGCTTCAAATTCAGACTGGTAGATCATGCTGCACTGGCAAATGAAAAAGTAGATCTTACATTAAAAAAGGTTGAGCATCCTTGTGATAAGTTAATAGCAGCATTAACAACATGCATAGTGAGTACAAAATTCCCTCTCAGTAGTGGATTTCCTCCTTATTCATCTCAGCAATCCTAAGCTATATGTAATGTGCTTCAGGATCCTTTGTATGAAAAGTGTGATACAAATGCAAGGAAATAATATCCTCCTTAAGAAAACAAACATAAAAGGACAAACTATACACATGTACCACAGACATTTTTTTTTAAAAAGGGACGCATAGATTTTAACTCTCAACATGACAGTATCTTGGGGAAAATTGTATGAGCTTCAGGATAGAGGATCCAAGGTCAAGAATCTTGAGATCATTTTTGATCCAAGTCTTGCATTTAAAACTCATTATTGTAAATTGTAAAAAGTGTATTTTATTTATTAATGTCTTCTTATTTGTATGGATTTTTTGGTATATACCATATACAGATGCAGCCATTCAAAGTGAGCGGTACAGACACGTACCGCAGGTAAGATGACACGGGGTACCGCAGTGCGTGATTGGTTGACCGCCAGGGGCACTCGTGGTCCGTTGGTCTGTCGTAGAAAGACTTACTGTAAACGTCTTTACTGTGCCCGTTGTAGATATTGAATTTTACCACTGAAGGGAAATCTTAGTAGCTGAGCATAAAAAGAATAGGAGCATACTGTTATGCGTGTGAAGGCCATAAACGATATTAATTTTGGAACGTAAACATACAGTATATAGCTGGTCTTGGTAAAAAATACACACCAGTATTCCATTTCTCCCTAAACATTGTAAGCTTCGAAGTCTTTAACTAACGTGATACCGGAGTCAACAAGCATACTTTTAGAATTTGATTAAAAGGGAATATAATATGGAATCGCGTATCTCAAGAATTTAATAACGGTATGATTATATCCGTGTACTGCGGCAGGGCTGTGGAGGGCTGTTTCGCCTGCCTGTTCATGCGAGCTGTTTTGTAGCCTACTGGTCTAGGTGCGTGACTACCAACTGGCAGGTTGTGTGTTTGAATCCAGCTGGTGCTGGACCTTTCATTTTTTTCATTTAAAAAATGACTTGTATGTACTTGATATCTCTAATCAATCCACGGGTTCCAGCACAAAATGAAACTAAAACGCATACCGTTTCGCGCTTCTTATTAGTTGCTCAAAAGTAATTTGACCGTATGAAATGCATAATATAAACCTAGAAACATATACGTGAGCAGTACTTGAGCACTGTAGTATCGTTGTTAAGACATACCTCTCAAATACTGTAAATCAAGTTAAAAATATCTCAAGACCGATTCTGGTCGTAATGAAACCATGTTTCGTGTATGTTTTCTTTTTCATCTTGAAATAACTCATTTCTAAATACCTTTTTCACTGTTAACATCTTGCAGCAACTTTGCGACAAAATATACACTCTGACAGTTCATCCTGCTACCAACATTAAATAAAACAAAT
This sequence comes from Lepisosteus oculatus, assembly GCF_040954835.1. Classification (NCBI taxonomy): domain Eukaryota; kingdom Metazoa; phylum Chordata; class Actinopteri; order Semionotiformes; family Lepisosteidae; genus Lepisosteus; species Lepisosteus oculatus. Next base: position 32,011,292 of record NC_090701.1, read on the forward strand.
CTTAAGATTTCTATATTTATGTCTTTATTTAGTGGTTTCATTAGTGACAAAGGCTAAACTTTCTTGGAAAAATGTCTTTTATGTGTTGCGGAAAAAACTGACTTGCTTTAACAAAATATGTTTACAAATCCTTTCACCTGGCATTTTCGTAGCTAGAAATTATGGAACGCTCTGTTAAAAGCAAGGGAGTTTTTATGTCCGTTGCAGTTCTTTTGCAACATGAATATAATTATATCATTGTTAATTTCTTGAGATACGCAATTCCATATTATATTCCCTTTTAATCAAATTCTAAAAGTATGCTTGTTGACTCCGGTATCACGTAAGTTAAAGACTTCGAAGCTTACAATGTTTAGAGAGAAATGGAATACTGGTGTGTATTTTTTTCTTTAAAGTACCGAGACCAGCCATAAACTGTATGTTTATGTTAAGATTTCCCTTCAGTGGTAAAATTAGATATGAATATTCAATACTTAAACGGGCACAGTTAAGACATTAAATATACATATACATATTGTATACAGTACAGTTTGCATACGGTAATATGTTTATGTTACGCGATTAAAAAATAAATAAAACTGAGAGGTCCAGCACCAGCTGGATTTGAACACACAACCTGCCAGTTGGTAGTCACGCACCTAGACTAGTAGGCTACAAGACAGCTCGTATGAACAGGCGGGCGAAACAGCCCTACACAGCCCTGCTGCAGTACACGGATATAATCATACCGTTATTAAATTCTTGAGATACGCGATTCCATATTATATTCCCTTTTAATCAAATTCTAAAAGTATGCTTGTTGACTCTGGTATCACGTTAGTTAAAGACTTCGAAGCTTACAATGTTTAGGGAGAAATGGAATACTGGTGTGTATTTTCTTTCTTTTCATGATAGGTGTCGCATTTTAAATCATTTTCGTAGTTAGAAATTATGAAACGCCCTGTTAAAAGCAAGGAAGTTTTTATGCCCGTTGAAGTAAAACAAAATGCCTCACAAAGTATGGCTTGGACAGATTCTAAGTGCTTGTACAAATGTGCTAAAGAAATTATACTTTGAGTATACAGCTTGTCCAAAGTCATCCATTATTAATACTATTAGTAATATCTTCAGTAAAGGCTTTGATGCATAAATATTTCTGATAAAGGTAGTTGTGTACTTTTGTCCAACTGAGCAATCTTGCTTTCATAAAATATACCAACATTTTAATGACTGATGATTAACATGCTGTAATACACAGTTCAAAATTAAAGGCTCAAATGCTGTACATGAGAGGTTAAGCTCCCCCTGGCGGTTTTACAAGGCGACGCTGGATAGTTAGTCACGTGACACACGTGAACCGCGTGATACCCCGGTGGGCGTGTCGCGGTATGCCGCGAAATACCTCACCCATTTTGAATGGCTGCATCTGTAAACATTTTTTAACATTGCATAATGTTCAGAACTACTTGGATCATAGCTCAAAGTAAAATGCTGTACATGAATAATTGTTTCACCTTTTATGCACTGGCTCCATGTGAATTTCAGAAAAAAATCTTGCTTCTGATTATATCAGTAGTGAACTATTATCTACCTCTCTACCTGTTACGAGCACAGCCAGCACCAATTGTCCCTAATTATTCAATCTTCTTTCCACACCACAGTGCATTCCTTCACTATTTAAACCCTCTGCTCACTCCAAACCGACGCTCTGTATTAGGAATCTTCCCTCCTCCTGAGCTCTCAGTACTTACGACTTTCAACACCTTGCTCTCTCAGACCTCGCCTATCGGACTCCTATCCAACTGGTACCTTTCGACCATTCTTTCGTCTCGCCCTTCTCGGATTGTTAGCCTAGAATTCCTCTCTGGACTCGACCACGCCTAGACTGATCGACTGCACAGGGTTCGTAAAACTCATCGTAACAGAATACCTAAACATTAACATGAACCCCGCGGGTCAGAACGATCCCTTTGCAGCCTACACATGCTACCCACCTGAACTACTAATTCCTAAGGGCTTATATCTCCTCCTCTCAAAATGATTGGGCATCCCTTCTCCCTTGGGCAGAAAATGTAGTTAACTCCCTCTTCACATCAGCGAAGGTATGTCACCCTTCCTTGTCTCCCTTGGCTACCAACCCACCCTTCTCCCAGACCACTCTCTTAGATCTGCTGTCCCTTCGGTTTGGGTCTCTAATATTCTGAAGATCTTGCAGACCGCCATACGTTCCCTTCTCCTAACATCTCAACACCAAATTGCCTCTTCAAATCATTATCGCAGACCAGTTCCCTGGTTCTGGAGAGGACAGTTCATCTGGCTTGCTACTAGGAACCTACCTCTGCGGCAGAGCTCCCGCAAACTTGGGCCTCACTTCATCTGTTACTGCCTGGCTCTTCCTCCTACCCTTAAGATCAACCGCACTTTTCACGTTTCCTCCCTCAAACCCTTTTTATGATCCCCCCAATCTCCGCCACGGAATCCCCCCCCCCCTCCCCCATCAGAGTTTTCCAGATTGTCCATCGAGGGCTTCGGGAGCCGCTGGTACGGGGGGGTACTGTTACGAGCACAGCCAGCACCAATTGTCCCAAATTATTCAATCTGCTTTCCACACCCTTTCCTTCACTATTTAAACCCTCTGCTCACTCCAAACCAACGCTCGGTATTAGGAATCTTTCCGCCTCCTGAGCTCTCGGTACTTACGACCTTCAACACCTTGCTCTCTTGTACCTTGCCTAACGGACCCTTATCCAACTGGTACCTTTCAACCATTCTTTCGTCTTCTCGGACTGTTAGCCTAGAATTCCTCTCTGGACTCGACCACGCCTGGACTGATAGACTACTCTCCTGCCTCGCCCTTCTTGGACTCGTTCACCTCAGACTGCATTAGAGACCTGCACAGGTTTGTAACACTCATCGTAACACTACCAACACGTCATTTATTCTTTGGACTCCAGTCACAAAAATGATCCTCTAAACTTTTCTTGCTGCAAAGCTGTGTAATTAGAAAGCATTTTGTGAGCATGTATCATCAGGGTCGGATTTTGGTGTTTGTAGGCCCTAGGCACTTTCATTCCAAAATGTGCAAAAAGAGGGGTAAACGCCAATTGAATTATGTTGATTGATATGATGTACTTTAAACTATTGTAATGACCAGGGGATTTGCATAGACTGAATCTTGCATCTTGCACTCTCCTGCCTCGCTCCATTTGATTTGGAACACCTAGAGTCAATTGCAAGCATATTATTTCAGCTCATTTTTTGTTAGTCGCTACTGTTTCCCTCCTTTGTAGGCCCTAAAAACTTTGTAGGCCCTAGGCACATTGCCTACAGTGCCTAATGGAAAATCCGGCACTGTGTATCAGGAAAGACGTTAAGTAAAATATATGTTTTATTATTTGGTTGGCATGGTGGCACAATGGTAAGCATTGCTGCCTTTCACTGTTGCAGCCATGGGTTCAGTTCCAAAGTGGGGTCAATCTTTACAAGTAGCCAATTAGCTTACCAGCCTTCCCTTCCCTTGATTGTTTGAGGAAACCCATGCAAACATGGGAACAAAATACAAACTCCAAGCAGACAGCATCCCAGAAATTGAAGCCATGCTAACCATTGTGACACTATGAAGCAGTTCTAGTTCTTATTACGTCCTACATACAGTCCTACAGCCTAGAGAATATTTGGATGTTTACAAGGGTATTTTGTGCTTAGAACACCTTGGTTTGCCAGGTTTTTCAAGACTTGATTATGCCACAACAATGCTTGTTTTGTGTACTACCATATAGTTGAAATGAAATAATCCAGTGAAATCACCTTCTACCTTTACATACTATACTTTTCAGAACAATTATTATGAGATGAGTATTTCACAACATGCCTTGAAGACTTTTATCTGTATTTACATTAGTGATTGGGCAATAAACAGGCAGAGCTGTTTTCCTTTGGCCAGTCAACAACTAAAAGTAAAGGGGGTGGGGGTAAATTTAGAGTTGGGTCTACAGATTAAAGTCTTCAAGTTTAGAAATAATATCTCTCCACTTAAGTTCTAAAAACATGCAATTTGTTTAACCTCAAAAGATCATCTGAACAGATTTTTTTCAGTCAGTTCTTATGTTTAATGTATTAGTAGCCAGTATAATTACCAGTGAGCAAATAAGATTAAAATTTCATGTTGAATCCTTTTAGATTATTGAAAGTTAAGCAAAAAGTTACAGATATCATTTTCAGTTATTTGGCACGAAGAGGTTCAAATTTTTTTAAAATTCTTTAAAATGCATACATCCCTTCAAATGTAAAATCTTATTAAAGAAACCAGTCAAAACTTAATAGTATCAAATTAATTTAATTTTAACCCATCTAATGTATCCTGAATCTGAAGATGAAAATATGATGAGTTCACATATATACAGTAAATGTGAAAGTAATCTCTCACTAGGCTTGCAAGTCTATTGCTCTGTCTGTACAAGATACTCCATGGAGGGGTTAAAGAGTAATTCTCTCTTTTTTTATTTTCAAATACACGTGCCAAAGGGGTCTGTGATAATTGGAAATTAGTTATTAATTTTAAATGAAACTATTTTAATGAGATTGTAACTTGATTTAATGCACTGTATTACTGTAAGGCATTCAAATATCATGGCAGGTTCCAGTGGTTTTGTTAACCACTAGCTAGCCTATCTTATAATAATTACAATCCCAAAGGAATTTGTTTCCATTGTACATAATAGACTGAGACTAATTATTTTGCTCTTTTGGTCTGATTGCATCTGCAGTAATCAGGGGAGGAACTGTATGCTTGCATGCAATTCATGCTCTGTAAAACCATGAGGATGTGATCTTCTGTTGAATTCCTGGTCTTACTAGTTTACACATTTTACTGTTTTACTGTTACTGTTGTTTATGTCTGTGAAAAAAATGCCTATGATTTTTGCACCGCTGAAGAAAAATAGATCTTATGACCCATTTTATTCTTGTGTTAGAGACGATTTTTTCTTTTGTTAGAAGGGGTGCAATTAAGCTTAGTGTATTTAATGACTCCAGGGTCAAGAACTGAGAATTTAAGATTATATTTTGTGTTTTAAGGATTCACATCAATATTTTTATTTCTTTCATCTTGCTGTTGTATAAAGCCATGAAATTAGAAAATAGCACATTTTCTACTTGTTATTAATGGACTAAGTCAGCATATGAAGCTGCAGCGTCATCTGGTGGTGAATGTAACAATCAGATTTATTGCAGGGTGGTATATAGGTGACAGTTGCTAGCGTTGCTGCTTTATAGTGCTGGAGCCCTGGGTTCCATTCCCAGGCAGCTATCAGGCATGTTCTCCCTGTGTTTGAGTGGGTTTCCTCCAGAGTTCCCTCTGGAGTATGTGTCTGTGCTGCCCTGCGATGAGTTCCATACAAAATGTGTTCCATACAAAATGTCAGCACCTTGCACCCGTTGTTTAACAAGATAAGCTGTGGCTCCCCTGTGACCCTGTATTGCATAAAATGGATGGATGCCAATTTACTATTGGAAGTCTTAGGGCTTGGTTGCAGTAAATCAGGAGTCAGGACACAAGAGTTGATTTTTAGCTTACAGGGTACCCTGGACTCTGGCTGCCCAGAGTCCTATCTGTCCTTCATGGGGTGTGAATGAGACCTGGAACCGAGTGACGAAAAGAAAAAAAAAGAGTAAAAAAAAAAAGCAGTGTACCACTGCGCTTGCATACTAACATAAAATATGAGTCCCATGAGGCACTATGCAATTAGCATACATTCATAATGTATTAATATGCTTATACCAACTACATAATTGTGTTATTTTTTCAGTTTTTTTAGAGATGTCTCATAGCGCCCTTTGAAGATAGTGGCTGGCTATTAGATATTTCATGTACATTTCACTGTAGACCAGTCTTTTCAGCCACACATAGAGCTTAAAGAACCTTCAGGTGCTTAGTCTTTCTCGCAATCCAAAGGTGAGAAAGGTCACAGCTATAGAAAAAGGGAATTGATATGAAATTTATTTCTTTATGTGAAATTTGGCATTATGACTAGTTTTTGATGGAAGAAATTCCTTTGCAAAGAGAATTTAATTTTCTTTATTCAAATAATGGCATTATGAATAGTTTTTGAGGAAAGAATGATCTGTGTCAACTGATAGATACGCATATATCACTTGTTAAAATGTAAGACAGAAATGTAAGGAAGAGTAATTGGGCTCAGTAAGCAATCCTTGAGACTGATACACAAACACAGGAAACAGAAATGGCAAAAGGTAAGGTTAAAGGCAGATTATATGATGAAACGTAAGCACAGAAAATGCAGAAGAACATTAATTTGTTAGCCATCTGAGATATAACAACAGCTAACTTCTACGGCTGTTACTCTTCGCAACATCTGCCTACACAAATCAAGCATGTCAACTTTCCATTTACTTCAACAGAAATATGAATGACTCCACTTCTCGTGAACCAGACAATTTTGTTAATTATTTTGTCAATAAAATAATTAGCAATAAAGATGCTCCAGGTTATGGATGTTTGCACACAGGTATTGGAGTGGCATTTTTCCACTGTTTATGTACAAAGACATGTCAAACTAAGTCCTGACATCTTCAAGCAAGAGCACTGTGATTGGATACAGGAAGAGAACCATGGGATTTTTTGCAACACTGATATAGTAGCATCCCACTGGATGTCTAGTTAATGTGTGGCGGACTGAGGCTCAGAAAAGACACAAATTAAATCCAGGCCAATGACGCTGACCATGTTAAATCAAGTATTAAACTGCTATGCAGAATGCAGGATGGAAATTATAAGCTTGGGGCTGAAACTATTTTTGAAACCCCTGATCTAAGGGCCACATTTTCCATCTAAAAGTTGCTTGTGTGCCTGTTTTGAAATATTATTATTTGCCTGTTTACATAATTAGATTTGGAGACATTTTATTAGCCGTACCCACTTGAGCCTTTTGGCCTCCAGGATCTTTAATTCTCTATTCCAATGAACAAGACTTTCTCCCTTCAACTGTGCCCAATCTTCAATTTTTAAACACACATTGGATATTGTGGATAAATTAAACTAATTTAGTGACCTCACAATAACCATAACTTCAACCTTACATAAGCTTCCATTATATTCTTCTTACTATTGGATTTTCACCCTTATAACAGCCTATCCTATTGGCAGTATCATTGACTAAAGTGACCAAGACACATTTTGGGACATGAGGTAGACTGATCACTCCTTGGGTTTTTCTGTTATATCCAAGTCAGATTCCATTGAGATCTTCATGATCATGGGGGTCTTGGTGCACTGTTTTACCCAGTGGCTGAACAGTAAGTATGGTCTAGTATCCTCTCTGTTTTACTTTCTTGTCTCAACTGAAATCAGTCTGTGATAGTGTGGGTAGAGTAAGGAGGCTGCCTGAGAACCGGCAGAGGCAGTCGTCTGCAGAGGTATCGTTTCTCTGGTACAGGAGAGAAATCTCTAAGTGGAGAAATTAGTTCTTGTCGCCGATGAGGGGGTACACAATCGGTACTATCATGAAAGCCATCTGCAGGCTCGTGGGGATCTTAAATCGCAGCGCTGATTAGCATCAGGTGTGGAAGCTGCACATTCCCACCGCTGAGTGGGAAGTGCATGGGTGGTGTGTTCCGCTGTCACAAGTCCCATTCAAAATAGCTTTTTATGGGATAGAGACACTATACAAACTGGATGGTAATTCTGATTGACATCCAATGCTTTCTGATATAAGATAAGATCACTTTAGTAGCTATATACAATTTCTTGAATTAGGAATTTGTCTTTTTGCATACCCCAACTTGCTCTCCATGAGACACACAGATGGGAAGAGAGAAGTTGGGGGTCAGAGTTCAGGGTCAGCCATTTATACGACACCCCTGGAGCAGTTGGGTTAAGGGCCTTACTCGGGAGCCCAATGGAGTAGGATTCCCCCTGGCTGCGGGATTGGAATCGGCACCCAAAGTACCACTGCTCCTCCTTCCATCTGATATGACTGATGTGTCTGAGGCCCCAATTGCTCCTTATCAGTATGATTTAAAGTTCTGGTTGATCATTAGATATCTATTTTACAAGGCCGGTTTGGGCCTTGGATTTCAAATTGCCTGCCTTGGTTGTGAAAGTTAGTAGTATAAAACTGCAACTATTGCTCTACCTAATGTATAGTGGTTGTGGATGAGCTGGTGGCTTTTGGAGATCCAACAACCTATAAGGGGAGAGAGGCACTTTTTAAAAGTTCTAGGAGACAGTTGGCTAGAGTACCTATATATAAGCTGGCTAAAGCAAACGAGCTGAATGCCTTTTATCTGAGGTTTGAGACACAGGACTTCTCTGGTGCTTGTGGAAGTATATTAGATACTATTACAGCTTGTATTACAAACTTGTCCAAACTTGCTTAACCTTTGTGATGAATTTCCCCTGTTGAGTTGGCTGTGATGACAAAAAAGATACCACAAGGGGCAAACATGGCAACCAGAGACTTTTGCTTTTTAAATACCTTCTAAATTGAAGTTGTGCAATTGAACTGGACAGGGGATATTCACATGGGTGTAGTGATATGAGAGTTTTTAATGTACTAAAATATAAATTGGAAAAGTAAATTGTGAGTGCACTTTGACAGCTGTTAAGAATCAGATACAATAATTTACAGCCTCACGAATGGATTCTAAATTCACCATACACAATTTATTGATACAACACCAAAACATGCATAGCAAACATGCATAAAGAATATATTTGTGAATCGATCATCTGTGATAACAATGGTTGAACATTCACTCTAGGATTAGAAAGAAAAAATGTAATAATGTTAAGAGTTATAATATATAAAATGTATTGAGTTTCATATTGTTGCTCATATTCATATTCTCAAAGACAAGTAAATATCTACTATCATGAACTAAACTTTATCAAACATGTTTAGAATAATAGTTTAACTCTCAAGAATACAATGTGAAAATACTTCAAGTAGGAACTATATCTGTACTGCACATCTCCAGCACTAAAAAAATATAACTGAACCATATTGTAGAAATCATTAGAATGATTGCTGAGATCTTTTATCTTAGGCCATCTCAAAAAATTTGTTAGAGCAAACAAAGGTGACTCCTATCAACAACTGCAGCAACAAATGCTCTGCTGCAAGTGTTAAAGGAGGAAAATAAACAGAGGAAGGCATAAACAATGAATACACACCATAAACAAGGGAAAGTGTCAAGCCTTCTGTCACATGTTAAAGCATGAAGTACTATACTGTACTGTCTATAAGAACTAACAAGAAACCCTGTAGTTTGTCTGTTCTGTGGGGAAGACCCAGCACACATTGTTGTAATTATTGAGGCTCAATAAAACAATCTGCACAAGACTGTGTCCTACTCCTCTGATGAAGAATTTCCCACAACAATACTGTAGAAGTTTTATACTCAAAGATCAGTTGACCAATCGTTTCTTAATGAGTTTTGAACTTCACTCTGAGAACAGAGCTGGGCTCGGTTGTCTCCTTGGTCTAAACTCTTCAGGTGCTTATTCTGTGCAGAGAGAGCTTCACGTAGCATTACTGAACTCTCAAGTCATTTAGCATCTTGCTGAACTTCAGTTTTTAAAAGTTTATATGCATTTATCTACTTGGGTCCGGGCAGAAGTAAGATGGGTGGGAGAAACGTTGTCCTGGCTGTGGCTTTTTTATAATTAAAAGAGAGAAGCTTGCGAGAGAGCAGTGAATTGTGTACAACCTTTTAAATAAGGAAAACATGTTTTTTGATTTGTTAGAATGTCATCTGGTATAGTCTTTCCATCCACGCTGCAGGTTACTCACTGGTTGGTCACCTTTTTGTGTGATGCAGTGACCTCTGACCCCTTGTCTTGCATACCAGACTGAGAACTGTCATGTAGCTCCACTTATCATTAGGGAGTTTCAGAACTGTTTTACAGTTTCCTTGTCTATGTTACATCCCTGCTAATCAGAAAGGCCCCTTTAAGCTACATTTCTACTGTTTTATCCGAAAGTCCAAGCTACTTTGTTAAGGCAACAGAAAGATTATTAGACATCTTTAGTAACACTTAAATCTTAGTGTAATAAAAATGCTTTGTTGCTACATGGGGTTTGTGTTTATAAAACAACCTGTTCTTGATGGCCAGACTCCATCTGGTTTTCTAAGTCACCTTATATCATTAACAGCTGAAGACATTTCAAAAGCATAGTACAAACATACCCTGTCTGTATTTATAAAGTGGACTAACTGTATCTTTCTTCATGTTTGTGCTAGGGAAACAAGTTAGTGATCCTTATATGGAGCTTTTTTTTACTAATTACAGCACTGCTGCTTCATGCACAGATTCAGAGGTTAGGTGCTCACATCAAGGAATGTTTAGATAAGAGCAACAGTGGTCTGGATTTTCCAACAGGAATGTCTGTTTTCTTCAATGCACTTCAAAGGACTCGATCTTCTGATGGATTCTAACCAGATTCTTCTTGATTTTCTGATGGATTCTTCTGATGGATTATGCAAAAACTCACAATAATAAAACTATTATTGGAACCTTGTTTGGATCTGTGATAAGTGATTTGTGTATGAAGATCCCCAAAATATAGTATGACAAGCAGGGACTTTTCTCAATCCCCTTTTCTCTATTGTTTATGAGCTTCCATCTTTAAAGTGTCTTCCATCCTTCATGTCTCTTTTTGTGTAAAAAAAAGAATTAAAAAAATGAAATGAGGCTTAATTAAAAACAAAATCCAAAGAATGTTCATTAAGCCTTTATCGAGTTAAAAACTTGGTAAATGTCTATGCGGAGCCCATCAAAATTGAAAATTTACAGTGGTGTGATAAGTAAGAGCAAGTTTGATAAACTAATGACACTACATGTGAAAATGAACAGAAACAAATATTATTCTGTGTATCATCTATTAGGATATGCCTGATATAAAGTACTGAAACACATAGTATTAACATACAGTGAATTATAGTACTCAGGGTTACAGCTTTTCAACCACTGTCAACTCAATAAAATTGCACTGTGTTGTGGGGGGAGTTGAATTTGTGCACTCCAGGGAATACTGTCTTCCCTTTGTGCAGATTCTCTTCAGGATCTTGTTGAGGCAGTTCAGAAACTTTTGGTTCACAAAGGCATATAAGATTGGGTTTAGGCAAGCATGGACAAAAGCAAGGCTCTCAGTCACTTGAACAGCGAAGTCAAGGTGGCGACTGGTATTGCAGTCTGAAATCAAATGAAGGTCTTGCAAAGAGTGCAAAAACACAACCAGATTGTAAGGGAACCACAGCAGAAAAAAGACAGCCACCAAAATGACAGCCAGCTTTAAAGGATTTCTGGATTTCTGTGTGGGCCTTGTTCTTGCCATGACACAAGATATACGTGAATAAAAGAAAACCATAGTCAGAAAAGGTATGAAAAATCCAACAATGTTTAGTTGGAACTTCATAAAGATTCTCCACGGTGACATGTCCACATCTCCAAAATCGAGAATGCAGATTTTCTGTCCATTAAACTCTTGCAGTTCTGTAAATTTCAAATCTGGAATTGAAGCCAAGATGGATATGGTCCACACCATAGAACATATTGCAAAGCTCTTGCGGGATGTCTTGAGATTTTTTGTGGAGAATGTCCATACAATATTTAAATAGCTGTCCATGCTAATGCATATTATGAAAAAAATACTGCTGTAGAGGTTTATGGTGTAAATTAGAGTGATCACTTTGCACAGAATGCTACCAAAAACCCACTCAGAATGAGCATAGACAGCCCAGAAGGGGAGTGTAGCCACAAACAGAAGGTCTGAGACTGCCAGGTTTAGCAAGTATATATCAGTCATTCTTTTAAGTTTTATATATTTGATCAAAATACCAGCCAGAAGCCCATTTCCAATAAATCCAAGTACTGATACAAATGCATACAAGATCGGTAAGAAAATTCTTGCAAATGCCCTCACATGTTTCTTTTCACATATCCCATAATCATGAAATTGACTTAAGTTATAATAGTCACTGTAGTCATACTGCCCTTCAGTTTCATAAGAAGAATTGCTGTCAGGCATGTTTCCAGATCAGAATCTGAAAAAGAAAATAAACAAGAATAGTTTTATGCAGATGTATGCTTTATTTGTACAATTTAAAATGTCATCATTGAAGTAAATTTTAGTTATGATACAGAGATCACACAGCATATTATTAAAGCATTTTTTTCACTTATGTTAGCAAGAGTTTTGATATCTTATAAAGTCAAACTGTGACTAATATTGAGATCTGTGATAGATGGTACCAGTACTTGGTTAGAATTTTCTAGTACAATTTGGATTCTGTCTTTTAGTTCTAAAAGAATAGAAAATGATTGGAAAGCATTATAAATATTTTTGAGTTCTTCACAGATATGATGACATTGAATCACAATCCACTATTAATTTGACCACTTCTGAGACTGTCCAAGAACTCAGCTTTTGATTCTCAACCACATTATGTGTCCCATTTTACTGGAATACAGTTGTTGGCTGATTAATCTCTTTTAATGTTTCCTCAGATCTCTGGTGCTAACAGAAGAAAAAGTATTGACTTGCAATACTCATATTCACTCCTTCCCTATTGCATCCTATGTTTTGACATTTGCAAAATGATGCATATACATTTTTTTTAGTATTCAAAACCTTGCTTAAACTGAAGACATCTGATGGTACATTACGTTACAAGTTATAGTAATGGTCAGCAAAACTAAAGAGAAAAAAACGGATACACTGTTTAAGTTTTCGGACCTGTGAATTCAATATTTGATTAAAGCATGTTTGGTAGCAATTATAGCCACAAGTCTTTCTGAATAATTTTCTACCAGCCTTTTTACATTTGCTTTGTGCAATTTCTGTTCATTCCCCATTGCAGGTTTGATTTGCTGAAGCTCTCTCCCTGGGGAAAGCTCATGGACAATAGTTTCATAATGTGTTTTTAAATGTTTCCACAGTTTCTGAATGGCATGTAAATCACGGCATTGACTAGGCTACTCAAGGACATTTACTTTCATTTTCATAAGCCACTTCAGTGGAGCTTTGACTTTTGGATCCTTGTCTTGCTGCTGATGAAAAGTGATTTTTTGCCCCTGATTTAGGTCTGAAGGTTTAATTCCAAGATTTGCCAGTATTTTGCTCCAGTTGTTAGCATTAGTCTTGACAAGCTCCCCAGTCCCTACTGATGAGAACCAGAACTATAACATAATATTACTATCACAATTTTTGACAGGTTGAGTTTACATCACATGTAACACTTTTAACATTTTGTAATTAGACCAAAAGTTCCAATATTATCTTGTCTGATCAGAAAACCTTTTGTCACGTGTTTTCAGTATCACTTGGTGCTTTTTTGCAAGCCAATGTGGGATTTCATATGTTGTTCACTCAACTCCAAAACCTCTTTGCTTGGCTGTTCACTTTGGAGAGACAAGTGTCTGGGTGCCTTCCACTTCTTAATGATTGACTTACCACACCTAAAGAGATATGAGGGGTCTTTGAAATGTCTTTATACCCTTCTCATGTACTCTGCCTTTGTACAGCACATTGATATTTACAGAGATAAGGGTTTTATTCTGAGATTATTTGAACCACAATTATTGCACATTGAGAAAACTGAATGTGTGGCTCGCAGAGGTAATTTGTTCCCCCTAATTTAATTTAGGTTGAAGACAGCAAAGGGTCTGAATACTTAAGCAGTCTTTTCCATTTTTCCTTCATATTAACTATTGACTTCTTTGATTTTGTTTTTTGTTTCTTTGAATATGTGTTGAAGGTTGTGTATATAACAAACACTAATTGATACCTCAAAGTGCAAATGTCTCTGCAAATGTTACAATGGAATGTGAAAAATGTGCAAGGGTCTGAACACTTTTGCAGGGTACAGTATATGAGTTACATTTGTTAAAAAGCATCCTAAAGGTACAGTGTCTGAAGTATAGTACAATTCACCTAAATTTGTCTTATAATTCAACACTGTAAAGTAAAATTAATAATTGCTGTACAAAATTAGACATAGTTTTAATGGGGGACATCAAAAAAGTAAATTAGCAGAAACCAAAATGGTAGATATTGTTAATGACTGTTTTCTTACTCATCTGTAGTAGTCTAAGTAAATGTTTGTATTCAACAGGTCTTTTCATACAATGAATACACAGTAAAGCAAACAGAGGTAAGAGATCCCAAAAGTCAGTATATAAAAAGATAAACTGCATCCAAATGGTTTAAAATATCTATTATGAAAAACATCAGGGGAAAGAAAGTACTTTATAGAATAACAGCATCCAGTTAATGAAAAGGAGTATTGCACACATATAAATTGCATGAAAATGAATTGCAACCTCAAGTATAAAAGGTTATTAAAAAGGGCAATGAAACAAAAAAGGAATATTGCAGTGGAAGCTAAAATAAAAAAAAAACTCTTTTATACAATAACAACCAAAAAAAATCAGAAATGAAGTAAAATATATCTTGGACACACAGGAAATGTCTGAACAATGAAGGGGAAATGGCAGAATTACTAAATGAGTATTCCACAGAACTGTGCACCACAGAGGAAATCAGCAACATGCTTCAGGCAGAGATATATTTTTCTTGTTAGAAGCACTCAAAATTCAGAAAAAACAAAAAAGGGGAACTGCAACGCTGTTCACTTTGGAGAGACAAGTGTCTGGGTGCCTTCCACTTCTTAATGATTGACTTACCACGCCTAAAGAGATATGAGGGGTCTTTGAAATGTCTTTATACCCTTCTCATGTACTCTGCCTTTGTACAGCACATTGATATTTACAGAGATAGGGGTTTTATTCTGAGATTATTTGAACCACAATTATTGCACATTGAGAAAACTGAATGTGTGGCTCGCTAAGGTAATTTGTTCCCCCTAATTTAATTTAGGTTGAAGACAGCAAAGGGTCTGAATACTTAAGCAGTCTTTTCCATTTTTCCTTCATATCAACTATTGACTTCTTTGATTTTGTTTTTTGTTTCTTTGAATATGTGTTGAAGGTTGTGTATATAACAAACACTAATTGATACCTCAAAGTGCAAACGTCTCTGCAAATGTTACAATGGAATGTGAAAAATGTGGAAGGGTCTGAACACTTTTGCAGGGTACAGTATATGAGTTACATTTGTTAAAAAGCATCCTAAAGGTACAGTGTCTATAGTATAGTACAATTCACCTAATTTTTTCTTATAATTCAACACTGTAAAGTAAAATTAATAATTGCTGTACAAAATTAGACATAGTTTTACTGGGGGACATCAAAAAAGTAAATTAGCAGAAACCAAAATGGTAGATATTGTTAATGACTGTTTTCTTACTCATCTGTAGTAGTCTAAGTAAATGTTTGTATTCAACAGGTCTTTTCATACAATGAATACACAGTAAAGCAAACAGAGGTAAGAGATCCCAAAAGTCAGTATATAAAAAGATAACCTGCATCCAAATGGTTTAAAATATCTATTAGGAAAAACATAAGGGGAAAGAAAGTACTTTATAGAATAACAGGATCCAGTTAATGAAAAGGAGTATTGTACACATATAAATTGCATGAAAATGAATTGCAACCTCAAGTATAAAAGGTTATTAAAAAGGGCAATGAAACAAAAAAGGAATATTGCAGTGGAAGCTAAAATAAAAAAAAATACTCTTTTATACAATAACAACCAAAAAAACACACAGCTTGTGTCACAGTGAGACAGAATAGCATTAAATCAGTGTTTCTTACACTGTGCCAGATATAGCCCCTGAAATATGCATGCCTGGTTCAAGAAGCTATAATTTCCTGCTAAAAAGAAGAGATACAAGGAAGAAAACATTAAAATTAAAATTCTTGCATCTATCACAAGTGCCAATACCATCAAGTTGAAAATAATACAATTTAATTTATACCTTACTGTTGTGGATCTCTTGCTCGTCCTTTTCCAACTGAGTTTTATACAAAGAGATTTTCAGTTCCCTGTCTGAAGTGCTGACTGTTTTCCTGCTAGAAAATATGTAACCACTCCCAAGACTGTTCAAAATTGCTCATAAGTCCAAAACAAAATTATATCGCTGTTTGCAAAGCTGAAATTAAAGCTCCTTTGAAACATATTGGCAAATGATTAACAACGAATTCCAAAGAAAGCATAGCATGTCACATGAAGTAAAACAAGAGGACCTGCCAGAGTTTACTACAGTGGAAAATTTAAAAGGAAAAGGGAAAGAGGTTGCCTTTTTTTCACTGAAGGAAACTTGGCAGGTCCACTTCTCCATCTGATACCCAGTCCTCAGGTTCTGGCCAAGGCAGCAGCAGTCATTCTTCATCTCTCTCAAAGTCCTCCTCAGGACTCATGGCATTTATCTATATTTAGCTCCCTGGTGGTCTAGTGGTTAGGATTCAGCGCTCTCACTGCCATGGCCCGGGTTCGATCCCAGTCAGGGAAATAAGCTTTAGGGGCAGAGTGGTGGCTCTGTGCCTGGGATTGGAAGGTTGCTGGTTCAAATCCTGTAGCCGGCAGGGGAATCCTACTCTGTTGGGCCCCTGAGCAAGGCCCTTAACCCCAACTGCTCCAGTGGTGCTGTATAAATGGCTGACCCTGCGCTCTGACCCCAAGCTTCTCTACCTGTCTGTGTGTCTATGTCTCATGGAGAGCAAGTTGGGGTATGCAAAAAGACAAATTCCTAATGCAAGAAATTGTATAGGGGTAATAAAGCAACATTATTTTTATTATTTCTAGAGGTACAGACCAAGGGACCTCCTCATTCATCTCGGGAACTGGTGATGAGCATTCCTACTCCTTCACCTCTGGAAACTTCCAAACAGGCAGTTGTTTGTTTTTTCCAGTAGGTGACATTATCCTTCTTGGACAGGTTTCTCCTCAAAATGGCTGGAGATTTTACTCAGTGCTTAAAACTGCAACTGCAGTATCTTAACAAATTCCATCTCCAGAAATAGCTGCTCACAGATAGCTTTTAGGTCTTTTATGGTTTTAGTTAAGCAGAGACTAACTCACTTAGCTGTAGCTCAGTGCCTAAGTGGGCTTTGAAGGTCAGCCGTGTTTGCAGAATAATTCTGCCTCTCAAAGAACTTTCAGGGCCTCCTCTTTTCCAGCCATGTTGTATTGCTCACCCTCTGCTTGTGAGCTTTGCTGAAACTCTTTCATCTCTTTATTCTGTATCTCCAGCTGTTGTTCTGTGCTCTCATTCGTCCAAGATGCGTTATACTCGGACTGCAGCTTGTCATTCAGCTGTGCAGCTGCACTGTCTTCCTCAGGCTGTCATCAACCATCTCCATGCAACTCTGCTCCTCCTTCATCTGAGAGATTTTGGCTTCCAGACATTGCTTCTGATTAGCTAGTGCTGACAGTCGCAAACTTTTGCTGGCCAGCTTGTCAGCCAGTTTTCTTCTCATCCTGTTTGCATAGCTCTACTGCTGTCAGGTCCTCCTGTAACAGCCAAGAGGCTGGAGGCTGTGATCATGCATTCTTCTCACTTTCCTTGACTATTATCAATCTTTCTGTATGGCAGTACAGGTATCCTCCAGCTCCCATTTGAAATCATTCATCTGGGGCTGGAGATGTTTAAAAGCATTGTCTCGACCTTTGGTTGCCATCTCTATGTGGCACAGTTCCTTGATTTCTCCCTTTAGCTTTATGTTTGCGAAAATCACAGTGTCTTTCTGCTTCCACTCCAGCTTGGCCTTCAGTTCACGCACATGTTTGACAATCTGTTTTCAGCAGTGGATTGTGTGGTTTGGGGCTTGAAGACTTTCCACCTCAGTCTTCCTATCCTTCACTTTTTTCTCTTCTCTGGTTATGTTAGTAAGGGTAGTCAGCTATTGCCTGAATTTTTCCAATTTTCTCCAGAAGTTGCTCTGAGCTTCCCTATAAAAACTCAGCACTGGGTTTGTACTTTTACTCTTGGACTGGCTCTTCTGAGTCTTATGGTCAGTCATCTCTATTTCCAGATTTTCCTGCTGTTATTCAGGCTGTAGGGCCTCACTCTTCTTTTTTTAGCACATCTTTCCATTTAGAGCACTCTTGAATAAGTTTATTAATATCTAGCACACCGAAAGTGCAGACTTCAAAAAGTGCAGACATCGACTGGATGACTGTCTGACAGAAAGTAAAAAAAACACACAGTGGTACTGTAAGTGAACAACAACAACAAAAAAACAACTAACTACAGTACACTATTCTACAACCCAATTACTCTCTAAACCTGTCTCTGGAGAAAAGTCTTCCTCAAGCTATTTTTCTACACTATACTAAACTAAACTATAATGGAAAACTAAAAAAAACACGGATGCCACAACAATCCCAACCCTACACCACAGCTAAGAAAACAAATCAGACACGTCTCACATTTTTCACCCTTTCTCCTTCTTACATCTCAGGACGTCCAGTACCGGCATTTAAAACCGGACCACTCTCTTAAACAAATCCAGAGAGAGACCCAATTTAGCGACATGCCATCCTCCAAAATGGAGCCCACACGGGAGGGGAGTAAAAGAAATCAGAACGTAATACTGACTGACACACAAAGCCTATACTTTTTAAACAGCCACCTGACCAGTTGTCTTCCTGCAGCTTTTCGGATGACAGGGCAGTGTACTGTATGTGCTGCAGCTACAGAAGTACAATACTGTAATCTCTGGTTATCCATATATTTACACATACAGTAGTCATCCCAAAGGAAGGAATAGAATTTAAGTGTTTTGATTTAGAATTAGAAATCCATTATCAAATGTGCTTTTCAAAACAATTCCACTGTCTAGACATTGGGAACAAAAATTTTATTATTACATTTAATTAAAAACAAATGTGCAGTCCATCTGCCCTAATTTGGAAACCATGAGTCAGACAACCACATGGTTTACACATCCAATTGGACATCATTTACAGCTGCCTATTCAACACTGCATGCATATTTTGTTTTTAGAAATGAAAGCAGTAGAGTCATTCCTTCTCAGTTTTCAATATTTAATAACCTTGAAATTATACTGTGATATATTATTATTAATATTGTCACTTTTGTGATTTGGGTCTTTACAGCACTACAAAATGTTACTTATATTTTGCTTAAAAGTATTGTTTTTATATCATTATACTGTCACGGATTTCATGTTTAAATGATGAAGCAGATGTTTTAAGCTAGTATAAAATTGCTATTGATGAAGAATTTGATTAGTGCTGTATTTGAGACAGATATCTTATCATCACATCAATGCATCGAATCCCAAAAAATCATGATTATAGAGAAAGAAACCATATTACTATGGGTTTTTAAAGGACATAGACAGTTTTGCCATTGAGAAAATACAATGCTCTGAGAAATGCTGAAAGGTTAAATGATTTTGTGATAGGAGAATGCATGTTTTGTGTATTTAAATAATATATTTTATTTTTTGAAGGGACACTTCTCCTGGCTGTAAGTGGCTCTGAAGAAATAAAAGAAAACTAAACTCAGTCCATGTTATTGCTTTGGGGTGGGTGGGGGTTGGAGGGGGGATTTGGTGTGTAACCAAGTGAAGAGCTGTTCTGTGCCAGGGGTCATTCTGACTTAGAGTTAAAGTTAAACTTCAGCATACCAGCTGTTGTGGGCTTTGCAAAAGTTTGTTTGGCCATTGCAAAATTTCAGAAAAGGCCGAAGTTTAAGTAGGGACAGGAGTGTCAAAAGCACTTCATGAAGTAAAACATAGTATTTTCAGTAATCTTTCAGAAATATTTTAAGTATTTGTCACCTAAACCTGCTTTATCTTACCTAATGTTTGAGGTTGAAATCCTTGAAGAAAAACTCCACTTATTACATTTATTAATTTAGGTTCAAGTACAAAGAGTCTGAGTACATCTAGTGAGCTAGTGGTGTGTTGAGAAACACTTCTGAAAGCTGTTAACTTGCTTCATCTTGAAGTCATAAAGTAGAAAGTCATATTTTCAGTATGAGTAACCCATCCCAACCTTTAAAAGTTAAACCAGTGGGAACTGTGCAACAGATTATATTGGATTTCTGGGAAATGAGAATAGTTTTTTATTTTTTTTTAAAGTAACAAGCATTTACTTTTATTGTGGTTTTCCTCTTTTTAAAGTATGAATATTCATATATTTTATGACAAATGGCACATTTTCTGCCCTCAACAATTTCAAACACCTTGGAAACATACTGAAGAACAGGACTAAATTGGTGGTCTTGTCAGGAAATGTACCTGCACCATACAAAGGTGACCAACTGCAAATATTAATCCAGCACTATAACACATGACTGATTAATTCCATTATAGAGTGTCATTACAATTATAATTATGAATTAATTCTTGAATTAATTGTTATAGGCATTGCTGCCTTGCTGTCCTGAGTCTGTGGTTTCAATTCTGGCCCTCGGGTGCTGTCTGTGTAGAGTTGGAATGTTCTCCTCATTATTACAGGGTTCCCTCCAGGTGCTCTGGTTTCCTCCCACAGTCCAAAGACAAACATATAGAAACATATTCTTTGATGTAGGCTTTTGGGAAAATTGGAGCTGTCATAAGTGTGTTTTTTTTGTGTCTGTGTTTGTGTGTGTCCTGCGATGGACTGGTGTCCTGTTCAGGGTGTACCCCTACTTTAAGATTGTTGCTTGCTACAGCTCCCCAGAGATATGCTACAGCTCCCCTGCATGATGAAGTAGTTAGAAAATGGATAGATGGATGAATAACACTATATAATGAAATCAGAAATATTTGTTTTGGAAAAAAGTAGTTGTCATGGGAGAAGTCAATTGTCCTCGCATAGACTAGGTCAATAGGAACTATCAGCATTCAGGTTTGTCAGTCTTTCAAATATTTAGGAAAGAGTGTGGAAAACAGAGGTGAGAGAACAATTAGTGAGCAGCCCATCATATTAATATGGCAAGCTTTGAAGTATATTTAGAAATTTCACAGGAAGAGATTAATACAAAAGGTAGGTAGGTAGACAAAATCAGACTATGAAAGAACGACTGTAAGAGAAGTAGAATGAATCAGGGGAGAGAGGACAGTAGCAGTTTAAAGATATTCTCTTCAATAAAGAAAATATTTATACCAAGAGAGGTCAATTGAAAGCTAGAAGGCAAATCACTTGAAACTCAATTAAGAAAAATACAAGAAGTAGTTTAAAAAGTTAAGAAATCTAGTTCAAAATATTGCATAGAATTAATACAGCAAGGAATATGATTGAACTTGATTCAAGTACTCAGAATAATCATAGGCAATGACAAATTCAACAACTTCAGAAGCAGGAGTGAAACAATTTTATGTTTGCATATTTCTATAAAAATATAGAAAATCTTTATACATAACGACTTATAAAATATTCTTGCAGAATTTAATATAATATAGATTTATAATATATATGGATAATATAATATATTATAAATTATATATAAATATATATTACAAATCTTTCTATAATAACAGGACATAGTTGTACTTAAAGTGTACTTTGTAGTATAACAGATAATTATATTTTTACAATAAAAGTATTTATTTTTCAGGAAAAATGCATCAAAACTAGAACACATATTCACTTTCAAGAATGACAAAAATGCATCCTGATTCTATGTGTGTCTCTGGACCATAGAACAGTTTCCAAAAACGTATTGTAACGCAACTGGGGCTCAGGCGGGCGCCCTTGCCGCATTAGGTCGGCCCCTGCACCGTCCGGGGCTCGAACCCGGGACTTCCGCGTCTCTCTGCAGCGACCTAGCCCCGTGAGCCAAAGAGAGATCTCTCTACAGCCCAGTAGCTGTGGTCCTGCTATCACAGGGAAGGGCGGTGACGTCACCCGCTCTGGTACGCCGGCTCTTACACACACTGCTTGTCGGCCGTAAGCGTTACAGTATCTTTAAATATGCTTCTATACTACAAAACTCTGTACTACTGCAATACATAAAACATGTATCAAAAGGCATTTGAAATCTATTAATAGATTTCAAATGATAAATTTGTTCATTTTAAAATCCTTCCTAAAGGTGTCAGCTGTGTGACTTTAATATATTTAAAATTTTATATTTAAAATATGATAATATTAAACAGACTCCGAGTTGCTGTGACGAACTCACGAACATGGAATGTTTGAAGAGTACTGACACCTCGTGGTGTATTTTGGTAATGAAAGTGATCTATTCTCGCTGCGAAAAATAATTGAAAAACTAAAATAAAATTATCTAATTCCGAAAACATTATCAGTAACACAATGACAACTGTGTCATCGTGATATATACCGGTCTTCCTAGAACTAGTCCATTAATCGTGTTGCTGGTTGCACACTCTCACCCAAAATTTTAAATCTGCAAATTCCCTCACGGGGTCAATAACGTATCTAATACCTCAAAAATTCACGTCACTTTTTGGCATTATGGCTTTTTGATTACTTAAATCAAGGATGTATTTTTCCCTCATGCAATCAAGTGGTAGTATGTAACCAGACGTCACAAATCTTTAGGTGCAAAGTTTGACTTTCGTGGTGTATTTGAAGAATACACTCATTTTCCTGGGAGCAAAGATTACAGTATAAGAACATTGGAAAGGTTACAAACGAAAGGAGGCAATTGATTTGGCCCATCTAGCATATTCATGAGCTTTTCCGCAATTAATCAGCTAATTGAATCAAGTATCTCACTCAACTGTTTCTTGAAGTAAAAATTAAAAAAATGGATTTTGCAAGATGGTGGATAAATAGTTTCATAATCCCACCAGCCGCTGCCTAAAAATTGTTTCCTGTCTCGGTTTTAGATACAATTCCACATATTTTCCACCTGGGGCTTCTAGTTCATGTTTCCCTTACTACTGTCTCTGCACCTGGACTGACTTTGTCAGTGCCTTTGAGGATTTTGCATACTTGTATCATGTCCAGGTATTGGCACATGCAAATGCGATGATCGAAACTGTACCTATTATTTTAATAAGGTCTTACTTGTCCATTGTACTATTTTAACACACCATTCACGATTTAAATGCCATGCCTTTAACTGTGTCGCCTTAACATTTTGCCTTTTTTAGATTGAAAATCAGACAAAAACGTTTTAAACCCATCCACCCTTCTAAGGACAACAGAAATCTTGTGAAAGGTAAACCTCCTCTGGGACAGCTCTGTAAGATCCCCCTTAATAGGCACTCCCCCTATAGTTTAGCTATGCGTCTGTTTAATTATTGAATTTAAGGAGGATTCCTTAGTCTGTCATGGGGTGGGCGGATTTTTAGAAAACGTGAATAACAATCTATGATCTGTATATTTTTGCGTTTTGTGAAACGTAATATGTCTTTATCTTGTCTGAAAGACTACTGTTTTAACATCTTTGTATGCAATGTTAAAATACAAACACTGAAAAGTACCAAAATATTGGATTATATGGTTTGGAGCACAATGTACGAAGTTGACCTAAGCAGTTAATATGAAATCAGAAAAACAACCCTACTCCCCCCACACACACACACAAACAAACAAACAGCACAGTGCATGACAAAAACCCACCGAATTTGTTTGTATTCTATATGTGAAATTGTAATTAGCGTTTACGCCGTTGTCGCCAGGGGGCGTCACTCAGCTACTCTTCAACGGCAGGCGAACCGAGCCGGTTTCATCCGGATGTGCACCGTTTGGGCAATTGGAGGTAGCGTCTGATCTGCTTTCTTTCCCGAGATATAGCGACTTCCGTTTCTGCCTTTTTAAATCTTCTTACGATGTAGATATGTTAGCTCTCTACTCATTCCAACTCTAATTCTTGCCACCGCATTGTTCCATGTTTATGTGTTAGAATTGCATACAAAGGATATCACAACCACTATTATTTTAATACTGGAAGTTGCTTATTCTCTATAAAAAAGTAACTCTATAAGTTTTGAAATTGACGAGGCTGAAGTTGGCTTCTTTTTCGCCAACGATCTTATAATCAGGAGGGAGGGCCACAGCAATACAGCAGAAAGTGCAATCACCATTTGCTAATATATTCTCTTTCATGCCATGTTATAAGGGTCAAATTTGAAAAACGGTTAAGTAAAAGTTCCTGTAGTTCAGGATTTTGGTAGTCTTTTTAGACTTATTTTAAGACATTTCTATAATCAGGAGGGAGGGCCCTAGCAATAGAGCAAAAATTGCAATTGCCAATGTATTCTCTCATGCCATGTTTAGAGGGTCATATTTTAAAAATGCTGCTGTAAAATGTCCTGAAGTTCACGATTTTGATAGTCTGTTCCATTGTCTCACATCTCTGTCAGAACTTTGAGACGTTTTTATAACCAGGAGGTAGGTTCATAGCAATAAGCAGATAGTACGATCACCCTTTGCTCATCCACGGTTAACCACATATTCTCATATAACGTGTTCTAAATGTCCCATTTAAACTGCTATATTAAAATTTCTTGTTAAATGCAATATTTTGATAATTTTTATGATAAATAAATATGCAGAAGGTGCCAGTGAATTTTGAAAATTGGTTTTCGATTTTCTTTAATGTGTTTCATACAAAAATGCAATTTGGACAGTCACTATTTACATATTCCCATTTACTGAGGATATGTACAGTAATCTATCCGGTTAAATTCATTTAAAATTGACTGTAGAGAGACATCTACAGGCGAAAGGGGACATTACATCACAACACAGCATTTAAGGTGGAACGAAAAACGCGAATAAGAAGCCAACTTCAGCCTCTTTTTAAATTGCAGGTTTATTTTTAAAAAGGCATACAATAAGACATTCCTTAGATTAATTCTCCAGTTTAGAAAAATATTGAAGCAGCAGCGAAGTATTATGATATGCTAGTGAAGAAAATACTTCTACTTCCTAATGTTTCCCCTTTTTAAGGCTAAACAGTCAGGTCGTGTGGTTACATTCAGATCTCGGAGACGAATTTTACTATTTACACAAAGGCACAAAAAATACAGTCATTCAAATGGTAAATATCCATCCCCAACCCCACGTCTGGGCAGATTGAAAAAGTACATTGTAGGTGATGTTATCAGTTAAAACACAGCAATTCCCATTCAATGTCAGTGCTTTGTTACAATAACTTGTGCGCAGCAAACCACCCCATTTTCAGTAACACGCTGCTTTCAACAGCATAAACGAATGCAGTGGTTTTCATTGTGCTGTTTGCAAGGGGGACGTCAGAGAGCTCAAAGAGCTCACAGATGATCGATGGGTGTTTCTAAAAATTGACTCAGGTATCATGGTACAACATCGTGGTAAATCCCCGACTGCAGATAAAAGGGACAGTTAACTATTACTTTATTACAATAAAATCAATCCACCGCTTTTGCCAGCTCAGGGTCACAAGTGAGCCTATCCTGGCAGGCAACAGGCAACGGGACGCCAGTCCATCGCAGCACAGACACAAATGTAGATACTCACACCGGCTACATTTCCCCAGAAGCCAATAACCCCATCAATATGTTTTTGAACTGTTGGAGGAAAATGGGGAGAACATACAAACTCCACACAGATCCCACCGCAGATCCGTAACTTAATTTAGGGCCCCAGTGCTACGAGGCAGCAAAGCTAACCACTGCGCCAGCTTTACTATAAAATACTAAAAACGAGTAAAAACTAAAAATGTCTGACACCTGAAGAAGGCTCCACGGCCGAAACGTTGTGTTTTCTTTCTTCTCTTTTCAGCATGGAATAAACCTATTACTTGTTCCTTTGCAACTAAAAATGCAATATTACTTTATTACTAGGAGAAAAAGAAAACGTATATAACCGGGTCAAATCAATATACAGTATAATTACACATCTACCATAAAACATTTCAGGAAAAGCCTACAGAAGTTGACAAATATTTAAACCTATTTGATATGAATGCCGTACATTTGACGATAACTAAAGTAAGATCCGGGCTAAAAGAAGAACTAAACACGTTTTAGTTAGGAAATAAAAGTCTGTATTAAGTGAGAGCGGCCATTAGCTCATGCACACACACGCCTGCTGTACCCGGGAAGACACATTCCATCCTGGAAGATTTACAATAATTAGCACGAGCTTTTCCACCAGGCTACGCACGTCATCGCTGTTTGCACGCGAACCCAATTGCTAAGGGTATTTTTCGACCCAGTTACGGGAACAAGCTCAAAATTACGTCACCCTGTACTTTTCTTGATTGGTAGGTACTGTATTCCATCCTGGTTGTCACAACATCCGTTTCCCGTTAGAGCAATGTCAACTGTGTAGTTTTTCCTAATCGAATTGTTATGATTTTAAGACCTTTGTTTCCCGAAATCCTACATATTCAATAAAGAAAAAAAATACAATATTTTACATTATATTGTAAATATTCAGAAACATGAGAATAGTGTACCTTACTGTTTCCTTATATTATATTTGGTCAACCTTACAGGACTACAAACACCAGTTTGCTTTGCCTCATGATTGGCAATGTCTCTTTGCGTAATTTTTTATTTCGACACATTTTTTGTATTGGAGATTTTTTTTTAGTAAAATATGTTAACGATATATACGAAGCTGCTTCTTGTGAAGATACCGTGTTTGATAAATCTACAAAATCTTCGCCAAAATGCAACGTCATCGTGACTGACGATGTACGTCAGTGTTCGTTACATCAGCAGCACCGGCTTTTTCCTGTCAAAAGTGCCTGAGAATCGCAAAGCGAGCTTGTGAGAAGAGTAACTTTTGGTGAACGGTACCGAATCACAAATCAAAGTTGTTTTAAAGAACAAATCGTTTTGTGACTATAAAAAGGTAAGAATATTATTCATTATGATTTATACTATATATAACATATTCAGATAATTATACACATGCTTTTTATGCGTATCTAGGATTTCACACAAACATGACTAATTTTGTTTTATTTAGAAAATTTCTGATACTTTGAGAAGAATTAAAGTTTCCGAATTGTGCATTAGTTATTGAATGATTAATTTGTTTTCATTAAATTGTATATTTTTGTAATAGGTTATATTCTGTATTATAGTTTTTAATAGCAAATACTAAGGAAAACAGACACGAAAAGAAATCTGTATTCTTTTAGGTGTATCAGCTATATCTTGGCTAGTTCTGTGAACGGCCTTACACAAGATAACCTCTCCTTTGACCTTGGTCCAAAAGAGAAGTTAGCCATTCTTGTGCTTGTGGTCACATTTATAGTAATATCTTTTAATATTTACACCTGGCTTAAATGGTTTGGTAGATATATTTATATGTAATCTATGATTAAAATTAATAATACTTAAAGTACTACTGTAGTTGAAGTTAGGCTACACTTAATCACATTACTCTTAATTCACCAAGTAAATGTCTTGTTAAATTAAGTTACCCTTTGTGGTCGCCTGTACTGGCTACAATGCCAGTAACAGTTCCTGAATTATGGGTTATTACGATTGATCTCCACATCTGTATAGATGGGCAACTGGGAATCTGGTTCTAATGACATCTTTAATCCTAAATATCTGTTTAAAACTAAATACAGACTCATTAAGTTTCAGAGGAAAATGACTGATGTGTAATTTAATCTTTCATTTTATTTAAATTAGGGTAAGTGTATCGGATGCAAGAGGCAATTGAAAATTTGAACGTTACAACGTCAGACTTCCTTCCTCATTCTTAGAAGCTCTTTTTCTGTATTAGTGCGATATATTGTAATAGTGAGATACATCTACAATTGCTTCCTTTTCAGCTTATAATTAACATTGAGAAATGGATGTGCTGTAACTGTATAATTGTATGTAACAATATTAGTGAATGTCTCGTTAAAATGTTTTTAAAAGTAATTCAGAATGAACTAGATAGAGTAAGTCTATCTTATCTATGTACCACAATTGTACATAACTCATTCACTTTATTTGCTCTCCTTAAACGGCTGTAAAAGGTTTTAGAACAAGATGGTACACTGGGGATACGTGCTAGCATGTATTTCCTTGTAAAAGAGCTGTGTCATTGTGTCTATTCAAGTCAGGTTACCCGAGTTCTCTTAATTACCATAATTTCTCCTCGACGTATAAGGTGAATGAAGTGCAAATAAACTAAGTAACCTTGACTATAAAAATGATTCTGGAATCAAATTTGATGCCAATATTGTGTATAAGATGCTCTACATGTAAGGAATAAGGCGTATAAGAAAATATCAGGAGCCCATAACTCACTTTCAATAAGTTACCAGACCAGGTGAATTAGTTTTATTCAGAAACATTGAAGCAAACTTTTACTTTGTATAACTTTAAAATAAAACATTGATGAATACCCCTGCAGAGAGAGGGGTATAGTTACCTTATGTCTCCTCTGGTACACTGCCAGGAGCTCCTAATTATCTTTTCTTGAAAGCTCTTATCACTATGAGTAGAACAATTTACAGCACATGAGGGTATCTGATATGAGCCCAGCCTGATTTTAGTAGCCAAGGACACTTTTTTTTTAACTTTTGGAGTTGTGGCTGACCTTAGCCAGGTCACAGATCTGTGTGGATTTTTTAAAAATTAATTACCATACTTGAATTTAGTAGAACCAAAGCCTTCCTGGTCATTTGGTGATTTTTTTTCTGGCATAAAGATGGTCAGGCACTCAGACTGAGTTGGTACGGAATGACCCAAAATTATTAACTACATACAAAATGGTTCTTTCTTTCAGCAATCATGTCGACGAGTGATGCTGTAGTTCCAGTCTACACTGAGGATACCCATTCCTCTAAGTTTCTAAAGAAAGCAAAGGAGTCTCCTTTTGTTCCAGCAGGTGTGTAGTATTTTGATAGACATGGCTTCTTGCTGCTTGCCTAATTTAACTGTTTTTTAATGTTTTTGCATTTACAACGCTTACTAAATGTTAAGTGCAAAAAAGTTATCTAATTGTATCTTAAAGTGTCTTTGTACTTGCTTTCCAAAAGCTTTCTCATAAAATTCTAGGGATTTGTGTGGTCCTGGCAAAGGGTATCTCTTGCAGCAGCAGACAATACATACGTATTCCTGCTAATATAATAATAATAATTAATAATAATTGCTTATTATTATATAGCGCTTTTCTGGACACTCCACTCAAAGCGCTTTACAGGTAATGGGGACTCCCCTCCACCACCACCAATGTGCAGCATCCACCTGGATGATGCGACGGCAGCCATAGTGCGCCAGAACGCTCACCACACATCAGCTATCAGTGGGGAGGAGAGCAGAGTAATGTAGCCAATTCATAGAGGGGGATTATTAGGAGGCCATGATGGGGTAAAGGCCAGGGGGGAAATTTGGCCAGGACACCGGGGTTACACCCCTACTCTTTTCGAGAAGTGCCCTGGGATTTTTAATGACCACAGAGAGTCAGGACCTCGGTTTTACGTCTCATCCGAAGGACGGCGCCTGTTTACAGTATAGTGTCCCCGTCACTATACTGGGGCATTAGGACCCACATGGACCGCAGGGTGAGCGCCCCCTGCTGGCCCCACTAACACCTCTATATAAAAAGCACAGATATAGTGCTGTGATGACAAAATCATCTTTGAAGCAATTTGCAGTTGTGCTTTTCTTTTGGGAAGTAAAGCAAAAATTCCAATTTCATTAATAACCTTTAAAGATAGTTATAGTATGAGAGTAGTATAACTAATAACTAAAAAAAACACATTAATATTCTAGCAAATACATACTGTACTTCAAGCTGTTTAAAAAATGTACTTGTTAATTGATGGCAAAGGTGAAGATGTAGTCATTTCTTCTTCACTTGGGAAGGCTGAGCTGTAGTGATGTTACTTGTTGCTTAAAAGTGTCAGCAGGATATTTTCTGCGGTCTTTCCAGAATGCAGTCTCAGAGCATTTACACTGCAGAAATCATACTAGAATGTCCACTTAGTTCCCCATACAAATGCAAGTTTTGAGAGTATAAGCTTGTGGTTTTTCTTAATCAAAACCTTAATAAGATTACCCCAACTGAGTAGTGCGGCATCTGTGTATTGTAAATGATTTTAAAACTTGAAAGTCAGTGAAATAAATCAGTAAATTTAATTTATGATTAAACTTAAGGTTTCAGAAAAGACCAGGCCAGTATAATTCCATTTTGTTCCACCTGTACCTGAAAAGGATTTGTTTTGAATGTATAATTTATAGTATTTTATTGTATTTAAAATAATTCTGAAGGCACTCCGGCGTAGGGAATAATAGTGACACATGTTTTCTTTATCTCTCCAAGGAATGGCAGGATTCTTTGGAATCGTGGGCTATGGGCTTTATAAGATGAAGACTCGGGGGAATACTAAAATGTCTGTTCATCTCATCCACATGCGTGTCGGAGCTCAGGGGTTTGTTGTGGGAGCAATGACTTTAGGTAAGTACTTCTTTTCAGTACCATTCCAGTACTTTTTGTTGTGTATGACTTTATCTTTAGTAACTTTTAGAAATTGCAGCATTTTTAAAACTCAGAATACCTCTACAGGGTATAGTGGTTTCTATGTTTTTGTTGTTGTTGTTGTTTTTCCAGGCTTATCTGTTTAATTTAGATGTTTTTTCAGTAAAGGTGTGGGAGCTATTACTTTGTCTTGATGAACAGTTTCTCACTCAATTACGAGACAAAAACAACACCAGTTTACAATGAGAATTGTACGTTACAAGATATGGCAAATTTTAATCTAATAGGATTTGTTAACATTTTTTTCCCCTTTTCTGCAGGAGTTATTTACTCGATGTACAAGGAATATATTGTGAAACCACGTGAGCAAAAAAATGCAGTGCACCTTAAGTGAAACTTTTGACTCCTTTTTCGCACTATGGGCTTTTCATGTTCATTTGAATATGTTTTGTATTAGAGAGTTATTTTCATGTTTTCTAAAATGAATATATAGGTCGCACCCAAATTTAATGTAGGGTGTATAAAAGACTACCACCTACAGTCTGCAGTCATTTAGCTTGTTGCATCTAGCACAGGGATGCTTAAAGTTCACTCCCAGAGGACAGTCTCCTGGTGCTTGTATACATCTCATTTACATTTACCCATTACTAAACGAAGTCCAGGGAAAGATGGTACTTTTGTTCATTTTGACCAAGTAAGTTAGTTTAGTTCAATTAAATGCTTATGAACTTGTGAATGTACGAACGAGATCAAGAACTCAAGGACAGAATTTTTGGCATCCCTGATCTTGAACAATGTTGTCTTGAGTAAGTAGACCACATATATTGGACTCAAGTGCAAAATAGCATTTCAGTGTCTTCAATCCAAAAGTATGAAAATGTGGTACTGTTCCTAATATTCTAAATCCACATTGTATCTTGCTACTTTCCCTTAATGTGTATTGTGTAATAGCATACCAGATGTTAATTTTATTACAAAGTATGTACACTTTGTAAAATATATATATATGTGTGTGTGCTTTTACATGTACATAATTTTATCAAACAACTCCTCTGAAATGTGCACATCCTATTTTACGTCATTGTAATATGTTTTGGGACCAGCCTTCACCCTCCTCACTGGGCTTTGATTATCTAAATGATAATATGTCATTTTTTTACTCTTGGAGACCTGCATCTTGTGAAGTTACTGACACTTTCATGCATTCATTTCAGTTTAACAAAACATCAGTTGCAAACGTAAAAATCAAGCAAGAGAAATCTTAAATGTAATACTGTACCGATTAAGTGCCAGAACACCTACTGTTAATATACTGCCTGTGAAATTGAGAGTTATGAAAAAGACACAAGCATTCTTTAACATTTAAGTGTGGAAAAGGGCTTAAAAAGGCTCTAACAAGTGTATACTGATATTTGCAGAGTGTAAAGGTATTTTTATAAGTTAAGATTTAAACTATTTAAGTTAATTTTACTAAGTTACCTTAAATGTATCTTGAATAAATATGTCTTTTTAATCTTTTGTCAATTCATTGAGTTTTTTTCTATTTGTGTGTGTGTGGGGAGGTGTTCTTAATGATAAAATGTAATGCAATAACTTGAATACCGTCTCAAGACTAATTTACGTGGTGTTTCCTGGGAATATAATCATCTTTTTTATGTAAACTACATTAGTAGATGATAGTTATCATCTCAGAATATTACAAGGCCATTCCCGCTACATGAGACAGGAAGCATCTTTATCAAACATTAGATAAACATCTAATTTGTTTATTTCTTTCTCTAATATTTGGTAGCAAATTTTATATATTACCACAAGTTCAGATTGTCAATAGGCTTAGAATCAGATTTATGTAAACCTGATGATGTTATGTAAACTTACAGTAAGTGCACACAAAGACTGATACAAAGTGGTGTGTTTGTGCTCAGATAAACTGTTTTAGTTAATTTACAGGGTATATTATTTGTTACTTTAAAGTACTGTGTAAACAATTTTAGTTGAAAAGATACAACAGTTTCCACTCAAGTGCTATAATTTGGATGGCCAGTTTAGACTTACAATTTAGACTTCCAACAACAGGATGTCAGCCAGTAGTTGTAATTATCAGGTAAAGTAAGTAAGTTCAGCTTGTGGTATTTTGAATGTAAGGCCTATTTACTGTATCTGTGTGAAAGTAGAAGATGACCTTAGTACAATAAATTTAAAAAACTGTAAGCCAATATTGCACACAATGGCCATTCAACTTATTGTGTGGTTAAGATAACTTTAGGTTTGTGGTAGCAAACATTTTAAATACTTAATCATAACTTTTCATTTTTTTTTTTTAAATTGTTTTCTTTTTTTTTGCTTTGAATCTGTGGAGAAGCTACATAAATCTTGCTTCTTTTTAGTGTCATGGTGTCACGACCACAAGTTTTAAAGCAACACAATGTGAAAATAGTTTTGCAAGGCACAGTGCTGTACCTGTAGGGAGTTATTTTTTCAACCCTGTTGTTTCTACATTTTCTATCCTGTAAAGAATATCCATACTGTTTAGAAATCATCAGCCTTTTAAAAAAAGGTATTGTTTATAAATCGACCTGGCCGTGTTAGGCAAAATTACACCAGGAATAGTTAGAAAAGAAACTGGCAGCGTTAAAAAATGTCAGATGTTTCATTGAAATTGTCTCCTGAATATTTTCTCTCAAAGAATGAAAAACAATAAGGTTACTGATAAATGTATAAATAATGAAAATAAAAACACCAACAACATTTCTGGTTCACTTAATGTATCTTCGTTAGTTTATATTTCTCTGCTTTGTATTTTCTTAATCACATGACCTTTAACTGACACATCCTTGGCCATACTGTAGTAAACAGAAATTACAGCTGGGATTGCAGACAGACATATTTAATAATAAAGGAACAAGTAATAGGTTTATTCCTTGCTGAAAAGAGAAGAAAGAAAACGCGTTTCAGCCATGGAGCCTTCTTGTGTTGCTGGAGATTTCCTCCACTGCTCTCTGTATCTGGTATCTGAATCCTTTCCTGAGTGCTGTGGTGCAGACTGTGTTTCCTCCAGCTGCTTCTCTATCTGTGTGCTTTGTGAGTGTGGCTTTTAAAGCCCAACTGACAACTGCTGAGGACTTGTTTGTGGGGGCTGGGAGGGCTGGAGGTGACCTCTGGGTACAGGTAGAGCTAACTGCTTGGGGCTCCTCGATCAACTGGCCAGGGGTAACGATGCATTGTGTATTCAAACCCTGGTCTAGAGTTCCCCCTCTTCAGTCTGAGCCCTAGCATTACAAGGCATTTGCACTAGCAGAACCTTTGTTCAATAG
This sequence comes from Lepisosteus oculatus, assembly GCF_040954835.1. NCBI lineage: Eukaryota > Metazoa > Chordata > Actinopteri > Semionotiformes > Lepisosteidae > Lepisosteus > Lepisosteus oculatus. The sequence goes on from NC_090701.1 coordinate 32,044,860, forward strand.
GAGCAAGCTCAGAGAAGTAGATAAAAAAACACCAATCAAAGTCAGCATGGTTGATACCTACCACCCCACACCACTCTTTCACTCTGTGCCAAATACTCTTGCTTTTAACTACATAAAATAACACATTAAAATAACACTGTACCCATTCGTCAATATCCCTGCTCCACTTTGTGTTGAGACCCATCACAAAAAATAAAAGAAAAAAAACAGACAAGCCAAACTTGCAGAGACACGATGACACAGCTCTTTCACAAGGAAGTACATGCCAGCACGTATCCCCCGTGCACCAGCCTAGTCTCAACTAGAAGGGACAGGTAAAGGAACAGGTGAAGGTTTTATTCCATGCTGAAAGGCAAACAAAAAAAAAACAACCTTTTGGCTGTGGAGCCTTGCTCAGGTGTCAAACTCGAAGGTGTTGCTTCAATTACAGTACAGTAATGTGATCGCTATTATTTACACTTTAATTATTATTTGGAATATTGCTGAATTGATGTAATTCAGGAAGATTAGGTATAAATATGTCTTGGCATACTGTTTAAGCCTGGCCTAAATTAGAGTAAACAAAAACAAGGCTCTTGATCTCTGAGTCTGTTGAATTTCAAAAGCCTAACAATTTTTAAAGCTATTGTTCCTGTATCGTTCTAGCTAATACTCAACTTGGCAGCTCAAGTTCAAATATAACTCACCCATTGATTCTGTAATTATATGCTATACACTGATTGTCTGGCTTATTCTTTTCTCTGTCAGCATCCTTCAATTTTATAAATTAGTATAATATTACTGATTTATTCATTTTTAAATCTCACTTTTCAATGTAACCTATTTTTACCTTTTAGAAGACCAATTTGAGGCATAGTCACTACTGGACTAAGTATGCATTATATCTTCAACCTGTCATATACAATTTTAACTTCTTCTAATATTATGCTATGAACTCAACAACAACTTGGAAATATATTATTATTATTATTATACATAATACCTTATATTTATAAAGGGCTTTTCTGCTCCACTCAAAGTGCTTTACAGGTAATGAGGACTCCCCTCCACCACCACCAATGTAAAGCATCCACCTGGATGATTTGACAACAAACAAGGTGCGATCACCACACACCAGCTATCGGTAGGGGGGAGAATAGAGTGATGAAGCCAATTCATAGATTTATAGTTTCATGTGTTGTAGTAGTGTTTTCAACTTCCTCTCGTTCTTATGGTCTACAGATACGAGACTGCTTGAAATACTGCATGGTCATAACTGCTTTCAGTTGGTTGAAAAAGTAATTGTAATAATAAAATGAAAAATAAAAATAAGATGAAATGTTGGGTGGCATGGTGGAGCAGTGGTTAGGATTGGTGCCTTCTCATGCTGGGACTGTTGTTTAATTTCCAGACCTGGGATTGCTTTTACTACTATCTGTACGTTCCCCCTACGTTTATGTGCGTTTTTTCTGTGTGCTCGTTTCCTCTTACAATCCAAATAAAGTTTTAGGTTAACTGACTTTTGGAAGTTTGACCCTGGTGTGAGTATGTTTGTGCCTGAGTGTGCCAGGCGATGGACTGACGTCACGTCAAGGGTGTACTCCGTTTCTTGCCGGGATAGGCTCCGTTTCCCCACGTCCCCAAACTGGATGAAACGGTAAGAAAATGGATGGATGGATAATTAATTTACTGACTGTAATGCCGTTCTGTGGATCTTTTGCGGCATCGTGTGGCTCTGTAGACAAATCACATCCAGAAACATTTTCTTGGTGTCCTGGTTACTGTTGTCATGGAAATGGTAGCGTCCGCTCTAAAATCTCGTGGGACCAGGAAGCTGTACGCGCTACAACACAAGCACCCGAGCTGCTGTAAAAGCAGATTATTTTCTTCAGTCGATAATACTAGTTTATGGAAAACTGTCGACATATGTAAATATACAGAAAATATGGTGAGTTCGTTTTCGTTTAGTCTGTTTACAATACGTGTTGTTGTAGGCATGCAAGAAACAGATGTTTGTCTTCGCTTGTCGAGTTTGTCTTAGTGCGTTTTCTCTTCAGAGAGAAGAGTTAACAATATTTTACTTTTTATGTGCTTCTTTTTGATCTTTATGTGGAATCGATGGGGTGTTAACATCAAACTTTGGCATGCAAGCACAGTCTTAGTTTTGGTGTAGTGGGAAAACGATACGCACGGCACGTACAGCATGGGAAAAGTTAGTCAGGGAAATGAAGCGCAGAAGGTTTGTTTATACTAGTATCTGGGACATATTTCCAAAAACACGGTCATTTTGCAGTTTTGGTAACATATCAGAATAATATGAAAGATTATAGTCCTTATACTTGTGAATAGAGTACTGACACATGAATGTCTTCTCCACAACCAAAAATCCGAACCGCATCAAAGCACTGTGTATTATTAATATTTCGTCATTTCTAATCTATATTGTTTCTGTTTAGTTTGATCAGGGTTTATATTTATTAAGCCTTTTATTTTTATATATTTCCCCAGTTGCGTTTTTATATATTTATATTACGCGTAAAAGCCTGGTAGTCAAACAAAACTTTCTGGTCAAAATATAAAGTCTTTGCAGGTTTTTGCTGACATTTTGGTTTGGTTTGAGCTCCAGGTTGTGACTGGAAAAAAATATTCACTTGATCATCTTTGAAAATAATTTTTAATTCAGCAAAATCGCAATAAATCAACAGTAGCCACACAGCGTGCTCCAACTCCTACTTCCTGAATTCAGTTCTGAACTGGGACACCTTCTGTGTGTGTGACTGATCGCATTTATTATTATTTGCACGTTATCGTGTAACAGTGCCCCCAAAAGACGGGAGAATCCCTTTATCCTGGAAGGAGCTTATTCCAGACAACCCATTCTTAAACTGTCGTGGTTTTGAACGATTCAGGGAACGGGGTGATGCCAGTTGGCTCAGTTGAAGATGGACAGCGACGAGGGGGTGACCGAGAGCCTGAGGCAACAGTTCCAGGCGCTGCAGGAGCAGCAGCGGCGGCGGCTCCACAGACAGCTGGAGAAGAGGCGAGAGAAGGAGCAGGGGAGCCGGCAAGCCTTGGCCGGCACTGCCACAGATTCCTTCGGCGTCCAGGATGGCCTGAATCTTCTGGAGCCGGATGATGATCCCACAGCGGATGCAAACACAAGGTGGAATACCAAATGTTTAAGCCCCAAGCTGGAACTGCTCCTCACCCCTAACGGGCTACCCCCATTAATTCAAAACAGTAAGCTTTCTCTATGGCACAAAAGTGATAAATAATTTCTAGCTATACTGTTTAACATTTAGAACAAAGCAAGGATAATAGCATCTGAGATTATGTCAAATATATTAGTTATATATAGTAGATATGTACTATAGATAGTCGATATGATGATATTTAAGGATTGGAAATAATAAAATTATGTTCCCATTGTATAGGTATGTTCTTTAATATAATTACAGTTTACAATGGTGTCAGCAGTGGCACAGTGGTTAACATTGCTGCCTCGCAGAGCTGGTCCCTGGGCCCAGTTCCTGGCATGATGTCTGTGTGGCGTTTGAATGTTCTCCCCCTGTTTGCATGGGTTTTCTCCAAGTGCTCAGGTTTCCTCCCACAGTCTATATACATACTGATGGGTTAATTGGCTTCTGGAAAAATAGTCCCTGGCATGATTATGTGTCTGTATGTGCCCTGCAATGGACTGGCATCCTGTCTGGGGTGTATCCTGCCTTGCACTTACAGTATTACTTGCTGGCTGGTTTTGGCTCCCCTGCGACCCTCAATTGGACAGAACGTGGATGATTAGATAATTATACATTATTCAAAGAGGCTAAAAATCTATTCTTCTGAATTGACATAACAAAAAAGATAACATGGCTGCAACTAAAAAATAAGTACAACTGAATTCATGACTGAGAACAGTAGATGTTGAGTCTTGGGGAGCAATCAAGAAGAGTCTTGAATTCGTGAGATGTTTTTTAATGTCTGCTAACAGCCAGGTGAGTAAGTTGGACTCCATGGTCTTCTCTTTTCTGTAACCTACCATATGCCCCTATTCTTTGACGAAATTGCAAGCCTGTTGGTTTTCTTAGCACTTGAGTTCAGTAGTCAAATCTGTGAAACTGTGATTTTCTCCCTTCATCATAACACACCAAGTAGCATCATCGACCTGTGTTTCCAGGTTGCTAGCGGATGAAAATGAGCAGCTTCACGAGCAGGTGAGGGAGCTGCGCGATGAGAATGGCAGGCTTTACAAACTCCTGAGTGAGAAGGACTTTGAAATAAAGCACCTGAAAAAGAAGAGGGAGGAAGACAGACTGGCCTTAGCAGGTATAATTTATTCAAAATAAACAATGTGTCATAAGTTATGACACACAACGTCTGGAATTATTTTTATGTTGAGTGACAGACAGAATATTGGTTATTAAAACTTAATGTTTTTCCAGCTACAGATTCATTTTGGAATGTCATTTTCATGGCTTCAAATTGAAGAATTTCTTAAATCAAAAATGTTTTGATTGTATTTCATTGTTAATTTTAACATTACTTGAACTGTTATTTAATCATGCAAGCTTTTGATTCAGACTGATACATCAAGCTGACAAACCCATCAGGGGGTCCATTAGATGGGCTGTGTTTTTAACTGTGTTGGAATAGTTAGCATTTGTTTTACGATTGTGCCTTCTGACATGTCGTTAAATAGTTCTTTGCGACTTGTATCAGGCACATCTGGTCTGGCAGGGGATGCAGCTGCAACTAAGATAGTTGAGTTGTCAAAGAAGAACCGAGAGCTGACAGCTGAAATAGAGCGAGAGAAAACTAAGGTTAAACAAATGAGCAACAGGTTGAAAGACCTCGAGAAGGAGGTGAGTTATTCATTGAGCGACTCGAAAGGAAATTGTCCTGCCTTCCCAGTATAGTTGTGCATGGATGTTTAAAAGCATAAAAGTGGCCGATGGTATCAAAATGTACAGTACAAAAAAAGTTGTAGGCAAAAACCATACACTTGGTAAGAAAGGGGGAAACTGCACTGCACAATATGTGCTCACTTAAAGATGATTTAATAGATGGAAAATGTTTATAGACAATACCTTTTAATTATACAAATCATATATAACCAGTGCAAATTAAGCATAATAAATTATATGGTGAAATGTTTAAATTTCAAGGTATTGTGTTCATAATTAATTCCCTACCTTTGCAGCTATTTAGGGGACATAACTCTACCAGTGTGAAGACAGATTTAGATAGATATATTGTATATGTCTTGCAAAATACAGTTGCACTGCATGGTTTTTGCATTCATGTGACGAATGGAGGGCCTGAGCATTAGTGACAGCAACAGTGCTGAGCACAACTTTTGAGTCATGGTTCATTTACATTTCCTAGTGATTTTGATGAGCACGTTAATGTCTTGCATTTGCATTTTAAAAGAGGCACCTTGGGGAAGTCACTTCCTCAGAGCAAACACTTGTGCATGCTATGAATAGATTACATCAATATCTAAAACAGAAGAACATGAAAAAGGCAGCATAAAATAAGAAAAAAATGTATATAGGCAAAATGTTACTTGTAGATATATATCAGCCATTTTCTTTTGCAAAAGCTGCTCTGAATTCCCATCTTGTACTGGCTGCATATTTTTCATTTACTAGTTTTCTAAGATGTTTGTGGTGTTGGTCAGAGTTAGCTTTATCATACAGTACACCATTCATCAAACATTCTTAAGTAAAATCTAATTTGATAACTGTCCTGTTTTCAATAATGAAAAAAAGTCACTAAAGTATTTTAATGGCAGCAGCCTTCTACCTTTTTGCATTTAATGGGATAAGCAGGAGTTTTACCCTTGTCACTTCAGTATATCTGCCTGTGTTCTATTCTTAACAAAGTAAGTTTCCTAAACTACTGTACATTGCAGTGCAAATAATTTGAGCTGGATATTCAGAAGTAGTAGTAGTAGTAGTAGTAGTAGTAGTAGTAGTAGTAGTAGTAGTAGTAGTAGTAGTAGTAGTAGTAGTAGTAGTGCTAGTGCTAGTGCTAGTGCTAATAATAATGTGATTTTGGTTATGATTTCAGATTTGCAGTTTCCTCCAGTCATCCAAAACCATATAATACATTGGATGTTTTTAATTGTCCCTTTTCATGGGGTGTTTTCAAGGGGGTTTCATTGCTGGGCAGTTTGTTCCCTGTACAGTCTGTACTGATTACATGAGAGAAATACAACAAAATAAAAAAAATGTAATAAAATTTCTGTATGATAGAAGTTCTGCACCTCATTTCCAACACTCTTGTCTATAGTTACAGACAACAAATAGTTGTACTTGTAGTGAAGGCAAGACAGGAAATAAACAGCTTTCTTCAGGGACATCAGAGGACCTTCTGGTAAGAGCTCTTACTACTTTCATTGATTAACAGTAAAAGTCACCTATTGTTTTGAATCCTAAACTGAAAATGAAGATAATTTAGAACTTTGTTAATGAAACATATCTTAAAATACTCATTACAGGGTTGTTACAGGGTTGTTTTTTCTACTTTGACCTTTGTTATTTTAACATTTCACTTTGGTGTCTCATTCTCAATGCAGAGTATGATACATTTCTCATTTTGATAGCAACAGTCTGCTGATTCGCTATGAATCACATTCATACAGTATGTCTACATTGAGATAGAATTCATTTTGTTTCTTTGAAGGTATTTGTGAATGAGATAACCTGTCCAAAATATTTTAATTGTAAAAGCAAATTGGAGAACCTAAATGTTAATCAAATCAGAATCTTAGAGTCTAACAAGAGAACTGTTTAGCACAAGGATGTTTTAATTATATTCAACTCCTCTTCTAGTCCTTTTGACAATTAAGCTGACATGTTTTGTGTTCCCTATTGTGCTTGGTAATTACTTTAGCTTTATTCATTCTGTTTTCAAGGCTTTGAGTCCTGAGGTGAAAGCTTTACAAGAAAAATTGTCTTCAGCCAATTTCAAAATGACAGAGTACCGTAACCAGATCCAAGCTGTGAAGCAAGAGCTGAAAATTGCCCAAAAGGTCTTTGCTCTTTCTTGTTCTTTCATGTAATGAAAAGTGAATGACTGGAAGAAAGAGACAAATTTGTCTTTATTTGTGCAGTATTTTGACAGGCTTTCCTTCCCCTGTTCACCCCACATGTATTATATAATTGTTGAGTTTGTTGCTTTAACCAATCTGTCAGTGAACCATAATAGCTGACTGAGTGCTGTAAAAGCAGCACTCAGCTCATTTGTTTTCTTTTCCAGTGAAAGATGCTTTTAAGTGCTACTCACTCTTTGAATGTTTTCAGAGTTTCTCTGGGGGACAAAGAGATTTCAATGACATTAATATAAACTAAACATTCTATATTTGTTTGGGGAAATATGTTTTCGTTAATTTAATTGCTACAATATAACCATTTAATAAATACTTTATATTTGGTTTGATTGTCATAGAATAAGAGGTCATAGCTGCACTTATAGTTGGACACTATGATAAACTGTTTCACTTATGCTGACTAAAATTTGAGTCTACCAAATAAAGATTCCTGTCTAGAGCATTTTTAAGAGCCAGTGCTTATCCATTTTTGTAGCCCAAGTTCTTTCCATTACTGAAGGTGGGTAAATTATATAAAGATTTGTCATGTGGGTGAATCTATTTTAGGTTCTGACCAGTGAGGTTGGAGAAGAAGTTAACATTCAACAGCTGTTGAGCTCCCCTGGGAACTGGCGTGGTCGTTCTCAACAGATTCTGGCCTTACAGAACAGGGTGAATATTCACGAAATGCATTCTTTAATTAATCTCCATTGTTTTTTTTTTACATGCAGAGATATCAGTTTTTATATTCCAAGTTCCAGGTGCTGTTGCAATTTGTTCTATCACAATAAATTGTCTAATCTTGCCACACACTGTAGCATATAATGATGCCAATAAACTATACTAGTATTTCTGAGTCTCAATCCAGAGATACCACTGCGTCTGCTGATTTTCATTCCACATGATTTCTAAATCTCTAGTGCTGGTTGCCAACTTTAATTTATCTGTTTGCTTATTGGATTAGTCTTTTTGTTTTCTTCTACACTCAGTCCTACATTTCATAGAGACCCTTATTCAAAGGTAATGTGTTCATCATATTCAGAATATACAGCTTATATAAGCATTTTCTTGACAATTGGCTTATTTCTACTTCTGTCTAAGTAGCTCTTCATAGGCAATCGGTTTATGATGAGCAGACATGGGTGTGAATGACAATGTAGCCATAACTGCCACATTTCTTTTCCTCCTGCAGATATTCATTTGGCTACATTTCAGATACCACACAAGAATGAGAATAGCTGTGAGACTCAGAAACATGTATCAGATTAATATGAAATACAAATCTGATTTGACCTCTTAAGAGCTGAAGGCAAATTTAAAAGTATGCCCTAAATAAAAAACTGAAATCAGGTATCTTGTTATTAAGAACGTGGCTGGAGCAAAGTCTAGAAGATGCAGTGGTACACCAGGTCCTAGGTTGGGAATCAGTCAACTAGAAAATAGTCCATGGTGAAATATATAATGAATATGCTTTAAATAGTGCTTTTCTGGACACTTCACTCAAAGCACTTTACAGGTAATGGGGACTCCCCTCCACCACCACCAGTGTGCAGCATCCACCTGGATGATGCGACGGCAGCCATAGTGCGCCAGAACACTCACAACACATCAGCTATTAGTGGGGAAGCAAGCAGAGAGATGAACCCAATTCATAGATGGGGATTATTAGGAGGCCAAGATTGGTAAGGGCCGATGGGAAATTTGGCCAGGACGCCGGGGTTACACCCCTATTCTTTTTGAGACACCCTGGGATTTTTAATGACCACAGAGAGTCAGGACCTCGGTTGTACGTCTAATCCGAAGGACGGCGCTTGTTTACAGTATACTGTCCCCGTCACTATACTGGGGCATTAGGACCCACATGGACCGCAGGTTGAGCACCCCCTGCTGGGCCTACTAACACCTCTTCCAGCAGCAACCATAGTTTTTCCCAGGAGGTCTCCCACCCAGGTACTGACCAGGCTCACACCTGCTTAGCTTCAGTGGGTTGCTAGTTGTGAGTTGCAGAGTGATATGGCTGCTGGCAAGTTACATTGTTTTATTTTTTTAACATAAAAAAATCTACATTTTTGTAAAAAAGTAAAAACATAGATCACATTATTATTTAGGTTATTATAGAATAAATGCAAAGCAATTAAAAGAAAAAAGCTAAATTGATATTCTAAAAAAACAGAGCCTTTCTGTAATATCCACCTACAGTGGAAAACCTATTGGAATGATCTGCCTGCATATCTGTGACTCAGTTTGTTGATTTCTTTCTATGTTGAAAATCAAATCTGAGGCAAGTAGCAAAGAGCATAAAAAATACATTATCTTGGGCCTCGACAGTGCTGCTTCTCAATAGGCTGAGGCTAAGATAAGCTCATGTCTTGAGTGTTCAGATCATTCAGTATGTTTCTTGAGTTCAGGTATTACTTCTCCACTTTCCACTGGTCGTGCTCAGGTACGGGAACTGGAGATGCAGCTTTTACAGTGTACTCAGATGAAGCAAATGTCTGCCTGTAGCATTGAGGAGGAGATGCTGGGACTGGGGGCAGTTCATAGAACCCCAGGACAAGACAGAAATATCAGCCGCATTCGAACCATGGAGAGAGAGAAAAAAGAGGCTTTAGAGGTATTGTGAATGAATGATTTCGAAATGTATAGTAAAATTGTCTGAAAGTTGTGTTTTCTCTAAAAATATTCATTTAAAGACATGAAATATTCACGAAAACAACAGGGCCATATTATCCTTTTTATTTGTTTTTGAGTTCTCAATGTTTTTTCCAATAAAAAAGTTTACTGAAAAGAAAAATAAGTATGACATAATGTCTATTTAATAAAATAATGAAATTAAATATTTAATTAAATCAGTCTTGATTAGTCCTGTATAGATTTGTATATTAAATTTACACATTTTGTAATGTAATACAGGAAAAATAACTATTACAACGTACAGAACTTAACCTGTGCTCGGGAGAGCATCTTTACTGGCTGATACCCTTATCTTCAGCTTTTAATTAGAAAATTTACCTTTTATGAAACCGTAACAAACGCTGCCTGGGTATCTAAATATACCATGTGCTTTGTAAATATCTGTGGTCCCTGATGTTTTTTACGAATTCTGGTAAGTTAAATTAATTTTATATATATTTTTTTATTTCTTACAATGCCATTATTTTAGAAATAATCTTCTGGTTGAGATTTTGGTGTCAAAATCAGTAGTTGCAGAAGTAAAATCGATTCAAAAGCTTTAATGATGCCTCTAACAGAAAAACACAGATGGAGTTGTTGTTTGGCCTTTAAAGTCCAGTAGAGTGTATAGTCGACTTTGCTCCCAGGGGATGCTATAGGCAGGCAGGCTCTGCTGCTTTTTGTCTGTTTTTTTTTTTTCTAGTTTTGCAAACACAAATTTTCACAGTCCCCCAGCAATCATGAACCATTTCAGCCAAGTTACCTATAAATGTTGTATTCTTGATATCTTGTAATATAGATGTTATCTTTCTAGAATTATGAAATAATAATTTAAGAAGGAATTAATTTATTTTCTCAAGAGCGTAGTTAACAGTGTCTTCATGTGTTTTAATCACACAGAAAATCACTAGTGACCATGAAGCTCTCCAGAAGGACTACGAGGATCAAAGGAAGAAGCTAGAGGGCTCCAAAGCTCGAAACAAAGTGCTGAGTAATGAGGTGAAGTCTTTGAAGAGCCAGATCTCCACCCTCCTGGACAAGGGCAAGCACGATGATGAGCTGGTTGATGCCTTACTGGTAAGAACATTCATTTATATTTCTGGAGCCAAGTTTATCTTGCCTTTGAAATGGATAGTGCTCTTAATTTGTGTGCAGTAGAAAAACACTTGTTAAAAGCAGATACTGTACATTTTCTGACTAAATTGTAAATTATAAGCTAACACATGGTAGCAAACAAAACCCTTGAATGTGCTAATATAAATTTAACTTTGTAAACTCAACCTCTTTTCTTGATTTATTACATTTAAGTGAATAAGTCACATCAAGAGTATTTGCTTTCATTCTCTGGTATCGATGTGCTTATTCTTTGTTTCGGTCATTTTCAACATTGAGCTCTTTGAGAATTGAGAGATGAGAACTGTAATTGATTAGCTTTGTAATAACTTCTTTGCTTTACAATCACATAAAACTTGGTTTGTCTGAAGACTTTTCATATTGTTGAAGGAGGTTTTTTCTCCATAGTTTTTGTAACATTGCTGTATCACTGCTAACTGCCTAAGTTTAGCCTGCCTTCTCCCTCCCCACTATAGAAGCAACAGAAACAGCTGCAGGATGTTTTGGGCCGTCTCAGCCAGCAGGAGCAGAAGACCAAGGAGGCTCAGCAGACTCTTGGCCAGCAGATGAACACAGAGGCCCAGAGGCATGGCTCGCTCATCCAGCAGCTCAGGCAGATGGTTTCTGAAAGGGAAGCTAAGGTCAAACAGCTTGAAGAAGAAGTCAGACAACTGTCACTCAAGGTAAACATGTTGAGGCACTGTACTGCCAAAAATCCAGTAACATAAGCATATTAAGTAGAAACTACTGTTTGCAGTTGGGTTCAGGAATGTAATTGGTTCCTCTGTTAGTAATTATTTGTCAACCGATGCTTTGTATTGTTTTAATTTATAGTTTGGGCTTCTATGTTTTAAGCTTAAAAAATAAATAACAGTCTGAGTAACAGTCTTTATTCTCTGTGGTCAGATCTCAGTTTACATTTCTTATAATTTCTGTACTTAATTGGTTATAGTCAAAAGTTTGGAATTTTGCTGTCAGTTTGCTGTTGTCACATGAATAAAAGTAAAAAAATTCTAAGAATCAGTTGAAATATAATAACTAAAAATCTTCAAGTCTTACTGTTAATTCAATGATGAATTCCAGAGGCACTCTGGTGAGGAGTCTAGTTCTAAAGCTGTGGAAAGTCTACAATCAATGGAAAAGATGGATTGTGGTGCTGTCAGTGGATCCAGACCTCTGACAGGAGGAGGCGATAACACTGGAAAAGTGGCTTCTACCTGGTATGATCACTGCACCTATAAATGATTTTACTTACTTATCTTCATTTATTGCACTTTATACGTGGAACCTGAGAACTGGATATTATTTGCATTATGCATCTTGTAGTTAATTGTTAACTTATATATACGTAGGGTCAAATAAGAAACGTTTATTGTCTGTCCAGCAAGTGCAAAAATAATGAATATGCCTAATAATTATAAAAAGTAACCTGTAGTACTTTTATTCATTATTTGAACTATTAATTAGGTTCCTTAATTACATGAACTTTAATAATTAGATGTACACTTGGTACACAAATACAGCACATAATGAAGATACAATTTCAGCATAATTGCTTATACTATATGTTATTCACAAAGTTTTCATTAATGCTGTGGTTATACTGTATACAGTGCCTTGCAAATGTAATCAGTCCTTTGCACAGTTTTGTTCGCATTTTGTTGATTAAAAGCTGGAAGAGATGACACTTTGAAGTAGCAATTTATATTTGTTATGTACACCAATTACTCTACACAGTCAAAGCAAAAACAAAAAGAAAGAATATGAATATGAATATTAAAGAAATGAAAAATATAATTGCAGTAGAAAATGACCTTAAGTAGCCAGTTAGTTTAGTGGCCCCTGTCTGTTTGCAATAAAAGGATTTTTAAAACAAAAGCTGTGCAAAGATCTGGCTGTTCATCTAAAGTATAAAGCCGGGCAAGGAGCAAACTGGAAAGGGATTGAAAAGACACTGAAAAAAGACATTTAAAAGTCAGTGGCTGATATAAAAGAACAATGACTATGGGCCAATAATATCCTTGTCAATGTAATGATGGGGCTTATAAGGAGCTACAAAAATGTCTTAGCAGATCCTGACTTGAATCCTATTGAGAACCCGTGGGAAAACTTGAAAACTGCTCTCCATAAGCAATTTACAAACAACGATAGAGCTTCTGCAAATCTGATAAGACTAATCAGTGACTATTGTACCACGACAGTGTGCAAGCTGGTAGACATAGGCTAGATAGATAATAGACTTGGGCTGTAATTGCTGCCAAAGATACTTCCATCAATTACTGAGTTCACTCGTCTGAATAACATATCAGTTCTTTTTCTCTTTAGCCTTTGCTAACATTTATTGTAACTTTTCCTCCCTTTAGTAGTTTTCAGTTTGAGCATTAAGGCTTGAATAAAACAATACTAAATAATATATATATATGATATATTTTAAATAATATATAAATAACAAATATATTATAATAATACAAAATGTGTATGTACCATTTTGTAATTTCGCAAAATGGGACACCACAGGAAGGGACTGAATACATTTCAAAGGCACTGTAAATACTGTCTCTTCACAGTAGGTTATGGTAAAGACAGTATGAGTGAGTGAGTCCTTTTTTTATTTTTATTTTCTGATCTGTCAAATCTTGTAGTGACATTTCCAAACTGGGGCACAAGCTTGTGGAATCAGCAGCTACTCATCCTCCTTCAAGAAGCAGCTCTGCAGTAGGGTCAGTAACTTTTGTTTGCTTTTCTTCTGTGCCATCTTAACATTATTTTAAGGAATAATCAGGATTCATGTTGAATTTCTTTAGGAAATCAACAGTAGCTATTGATTTACAGTGTGTAGAGAGAGTTTGTTATGTAACATATTTAATATCCATTTTGTTTCTTATAAATATTCTAAAAGTAAAGTGTAATTTCCAAGTTTAAATCTTTTGGAGTGGTCAGCACTGTATGCAAGTGGATTAAAAACAAGTAACTTTTATAAGAGGAGAAAACCAACTCAGTTGATTTGATGTCTATGGCAATTGGTGTAATAAGTAGTTATGAGAATTACAGCATGTCTGTTACTCTTTTAATTTGTTTCAGTGATTTTCACTCTAAAATAGTATGTCACAGAGTGTGTAGATAATGCCAAAACAGGAGAGCTTACAGTCACCAGACACCTTGCAAATGAAATTTAATGTTGACAAGTGTGTAGTATTGCATGCATTCAGCATAAAATATAAATATCAGATAGGTGACATTGAACCTGAAGAAGCAGCCTAAATTTAAGAGATTTAGAAGTTTATGTTAACTCATCAGTGTCTTCCCTTCAACAATGAGGTAATCATGACAACAAAATGATATGATAGCAAATTCTTGAATCATAAAAACTGTTCAATCACTTTTGTTACAAAAGGTTTGACTGAACACTAAAATTATTTAAATCATAAAGCATAGATGATGGTCTTTGATATCTCAGGAAGACAAAAGTGACTCCTTTTTTTACAGTTCAAATGCTGCTGAGCTGAAGTTGTTGCAGGCACAGTGCATTGAGTACAAGGCTCTGTACCAGGCTGCAGAGGTGGAGAGAGATAAACTTCTGGAACTGGTGAATGTTTTAAGGAAGAGGTAGGAATCTGGTCTGTTCCTACCATAAGCTTATGTAAGGTATATGTTGCACCCACCATTCATTGTATATAATGTATAACATACTATATGTACGCAAATGGTGTATTGAAAAAAAGTTTTACGGTCATCTTAGATGAGGATTTAATATACATGTATGTTACAACCATCAACAGTTTACTTGAATAGTGTATTTTACTGTTACAATGCAAGATTGCTTTTTAAATTGATAAGAATTGTCTGTATTTGACTTCATGACAGAGAGGAAGAGGCAAAGGAGAAATGTCTGGAGGCAGAGCAGAAACTCCAGGTAGAGCGTAGGCGAGCTGTGATTCTGGAGCAGCAGCTTGAAAAGGCAAAGATGGATTCAAGCAAGGGAGCAAGCTCTCACAAAGCAACAAACAGGAACAGGGGGGGTAAATACTGTTTCCACACATATAAGACTCAACATTAGCCCTTTTTTACTTAGAAAGTGTAATGAAATCCAGATACTAAAATAAAAGTGTATTCTTGAGGTGTGACAAGCAAGGTGAAGAGTGGGAATGCTCTTTAAAAAATGCCACATCAGCATTCCCATCCATAAAGCTGTCCTGCTCCCCCAGTATGGACAGACAACAATGACAGCTGATGTGTGGTGAGTGCAAACTTTGGCTGCCATTGCATCATCCAGGTGGGCTGCATACTGGTGGTGCTGTAGGGGAGTCCCCAATACCTGTAAAGTGCTTTGAGTGGAGTCTCCAGAAGAGCGGTATGTAAATGTAGGAATTATTAAAACACTTCTGTTATTTCACACTGTCACTTAAAAATGACAATAGCAAGTTTTTCTTAAGTAACAATAAAAGCGCAACATATGTTTCTTGCTGAATGATCTTTGTAGGTTCCTTTTTTACTTCCATGAGAATATGTACTAACATGGAGTAGGTGCACTATCAAGCTTTTTTAATTATGTGTATGCAAGAGCAACTGTTGGTGGAGACAATGGTTTTAATATGAATTGGACAAAAATTGAAAATTGCCAACAGTTTTAACCAAGGAAGTAAGTATGCTGAAAAAAATTGCCTTTTGTTCTTATTTACTTGTTCATTTTTAATGTTTTGTTCTGAAAACAGGTACCTCTGCCAGCTGTACAGGGCTCACTGTAAACCAGCTGGACACCCAGGACACATTTCAGGGAACCCTGTGTGGAGTAACATTAGAAGCCCAAGTCAATGAATTAAATACAAAGTACGAAAGAGGGATTTTTGTGCATAACTTTTTTTCCTTTATGTCATAATCAGGTAGACATTACCAGATCTGTACCATGCTTCAGTGCCTATATAGTTTAGTTTTCATGAGTTCACATAATAATAACTGTATTTTATGTTTACAGGTTATTCATTATTTAGGTTAATACAATGATCAAACGTTTGTTCAATTTTTGATAATTAATAATAGGGCAGCGTGGTGGCACAGTGTTGCCTCCCAATGCTGGGCCCTGAGTTCAGTTCTGCACCTGGGGTACTGTATGCATGGAGTTTGAATAATCTCCCTGTGTTCTTGTGGTTTTTTTATGGGTGCTCCTGTTTCCCCCCACAGTCCAAAGGCATACTGTTAGTTTAATTGGCTTCTCGGAAAATTGATCCTGGTGTGAATGTGTACGCGTTCCTGTCTGTGTGTGTCTGTGATTGTCTGATATCCCGTCTTCCTGTATTAGGCTCCGCCCCCCCCCCGTGACTCTTCAGAAGTAACGGATTACCAAAATGAATACATATGTAATTAATAATCTTAAAGCTAGTAATTTTCCCCCTTTATACCCCATGAAAGAGAGAATGTTGTGCATAACTGAACAACAGTAATTTTTAACAGCCAATTAATATTAAACCAAATTCACTGGTACTGCATCAAGAGCTGCATCAAGCCAAAGAAAACTGAGATAAATTGCACACATGTTCTGAAACGCATATTGCGATGTACTATTTTTCACATTCCAGGTTTACAGACAGCAGGGCTTTTGTTAAAGGAGGATTGGCAGATTTTTGGCCACTGGAAACTCTTTAAGTGGTGTAAACTAAGGATCCCCCAGTTCATTCTACCCAACTACAGATGCATCCAGGAGAAAACTATCAGACATACTGTACTTTGCTAGAGTTATACAGTAAATTGGATCATAACCTTTTAGTTATATTTTTCTTTCTGCAACCTAGTTGATTTACTATGGGACACATCTGGGTGCTCCAAAGGTCAGGCTATAATTACTGTTGTCCACTCAGTGCCCTTCTGAAATCCCTTCACGTGATCACGTTTTCACGCTTAGTAAATGGTTTACAATTCAAAACCATTTAGTGTTGGAAAAAAATGTATAGAAATAACAGAGAAAGGACTAAAACAGATTAAGAAAAATAAATATGTGCGTATGTTTATTCCTTAAAATATTTTGATATGTAAAACATTTACTCTGTAGGCTTGCGATCCAACTGGATGAGAATGAGGCTTTGAAGATAGCCCTCAAGAGCACTCTGCAAGGCAAGGAGGAAGATCTTCGGCTGTATGATGAAATGATGGGCCAAGTGAAGCAGGTCTTCTTGCAGGCTCTGCGGAAGCACAAGCAATGTGAGAGCCAGGGCAGCTAGCTCTGCAGAGCCAAAACAGACACTCGTCTTCTGACTGGGAATGGCAGAGAAATTGCCTAGAATTTTAAATTCCCTCAACATTTAGGATTAACAGAAACTATACTTGATTAGCTCCCGTGTTTGAAAGCTTGAGGAACTGCTGTTTGGGGTTATGAATGTGATTTTTAACTCTATTTTAACTGAATTCCAATGTAATTTTATTGGTAACTGTCATACATATGCAATATTTGTTCCCTCTTGTTTTGGTAGGAACTGAGAAAAAGACAAACATAATCCCAAGAAGCCCTCCTTAATGTCTGAGTCTTGTCTTGTCTTGTCTTGTCTTGTGAAGTGTAACTGAAGCTTTAACAATTTAAAATGTGATTGCAAATAATGAGCACATGCTTTTCTATGTGTTTTATCTGTTCCTTGAAGACTAAGAAATATTATTAATAGACTGTGTTCTATTAATTGTACTGCACAGTGAAATTAACAGGGCATGAAGAATATGTCAGAAAATATTGATAGAAATTGCATTACTTATATGTAATATGCAATAAATATTTGTAAACCATAAATTTGAATAGTTTTTAATAATTGGTATGAAAAAAAGTAAAATTTAAAATCTCACGTATATTTTTCTTAAATTACTGGACATATTAATAAAGATCTAATGGAAGAACAGTTATTTGAACAGTAACGCTGTCCCTTGAGGACTGCTGAAGCAAAGTTAAACTTCAGTTTTGTAAAATACAATTTAAAGAGTTCTGTATACAAAAATCTGAGTAATATTTACTTATTAAAGATTTGTTTTTGTATCCAAGAATTCAGTAGTGCCCTTTGTGTGTTATGGTAGATAGATACTGTATATAGATGGTAGATAGAAATGGAAGTGTTAGAATTGTATTTGGCATAACTCACCTGGTGAGAGAACAGACACCTGCCTGTAGAAATGAGGCTGACAGAAAGAGAGTTAAAGAACACTATGACAGAGTTCTTTAATGGCAGAGCCTGAGGTTCAGAGGCTTAAGGCTGGTCTATTTGGCTATGCAAGGCTTAGGAGGAATTCATTTCAAGGGACTTGCACATGAAGTGTTTGCATAGTAGTGATTAGTTGTTGATATGTAGAATTGCACTGAGAGTTTCTGCAGCCAATGGAATTAAAGTTACTGCAGGTTTGTTTCCGTATAGCAAAGATAAAGGAGCAGCCTAAGCATCTTAGAACTGGATGAGGCAAAGAGTGACCGAGAGGAGCAGGAATTGACGGGTTAAACAGGAGAGACTGAAAATATGTGCACCATAGTATTTGAGTTCTGCGGTGGACTGTTGAACGTGCTCTCTGACCTGGAAGGAATAGCCTTAAGCCTGGTGTGCTGGTTTCTTTAGTTAGCAATGCAGAATTGGTGTAGGAAATGGTAGTGAGTAACCATTAGATGATGCTTGTTGGTCAATGGACAAATGGCTGACTATGAAAAGAAGGGAGTAACAAAAGAGGGCTAAAAGTGACATCAAGTCTGAAGTATTGAATGTAAGTGCCTTGGCCTGTCTTGTCTTTTTGCCACTACTGGTAAAGGGTGGAACCCTCAAAACAGTGGCCAAAGCGATGGTCCAAAGCAGGTGGGAGGAAGAGGGGTTGCTGATGGCAAGCAGGAGTCTGGCGAGCTTCTCAGTCTCAGGACCCTGAACCACCATGGAATTTTATGCCTAAAAAGGTGAAGAGAAAAAGGGGAGGGATCCCATCAGCACTGGACCACTATAAGGTCATGGACACAAGGTGCAGTGTGGGCTATAAACAAGGAGTCCAAAAAAGTCTTCTCACATCTCACTGCTCCATTTCAGGCTGGTTATCCATGGCCTGAAATATCATTAAAAGGCAGCAACAGGGACACTTACACACTCAATTCAGATTTAACATAAGACACATGCTGTGCAGTTCATACACACACAGGACATTATTTGGAATTTATCACACGTTTTATGGCCTTTGATACAAAATACATTCAATATATCAAGGACATTGTAAAATTATACATTTTGAACCTCTGTGACTTTCAAAACATAAAACGTTTCTTAGGATAGTGGTAATGCTTGGCAGCCATATCGATTTGGTAGCAGGGGTTATGTATGTAGTCGGTTTTGGTAGCAGTAATTTGCCCTGGACATTGAAGATTTGTATTTGTATGCAAAGATTTAGGCTTAGACAAACATGCTAAGGACTGTATATTGTTCATGCCTCTACCATTACTCAACACAGTAAGCAGGTTAAGGGCTGTCAGTAACGGGAGTAAAGGAATCTGTGCTAAGCCGATACAGTAGTTCAAGTAGAGGTGACTAGAGTGCTTTTACAACTCTAGGGAACTCAATATCAGATCATTGATCTAGCAGAGAATTAAGTTGGAAATAGGCTTATCAATGAGGCGATCAATTGTTAGATTGGTTCTTGATGTTTAAATCAAAAGTGGAAAAGAGAGGTGGCCTGAGCAAGTTCTCAATGTGGCAGTGGACTGCTCATGTGAGTGCTCATGGGAATGTAGTGTGTTCTCTTGGCAATGTCAGGCTGTGAGCCGCTTCAAGCCTGATGGTAACAGAAATATAACGTAAAAGAAAAAAAGGAACAACCACAGACAAAATAAATTACCAGTGAGTCCATTTTTAATTAGATATGTAAAATATATTTTAACATTACCAAAGCATACAGTATACAGCATTGTATTCAGAATTCACCTGATTTAACTTTACCTTTTCTGATTTATACCATGGCTTGCTTTCTTCTAGGTAACATATCCTGTTATATTTTAATACAAAAATGGTTTCAGCATCACTTTCCACTCAAACACTGTACAAAAACCAAGAGTTGTCTTAAAAAATAACGTTCTTTATTCTTATTGCTTTTTCCTCTTGATGAACATTACAGGAACATAAAGAAAATCATTCTATGCAGGAAAATATGTAAGGTGCTAGAACTTTATAACCTTTAACCTCTAAAAGTTTGGTCTTTTACAGTGGACATAATGTACTGAATGGTACAAGTGAAATGACTTAATTGTAATAATTTCCCCACGATGTGCTTGCATTGCATATAATGAAAATCTTTGTGATTCATCATACAGAAATATATAATTCAGCAGCATTGAAGGAACAAGTTTGATGATGACTATAGCTGCATTTCTATGAGTAAAGTGTTTTTTGTTCCCTAGTCACCTTTTTAGTGATGTGGCTTATAAATCTTCAAAAAACAGAATCGTTTTGTGGGTAATGCTTCAGTACAGGAGCTGCAAATGTCATTCTGAATTCCCTAGAATCCATAACATGATCTTTACTAATAATTGCATGGTTATTACATTAAGTAAGAGTTTTATAATTTATAAATACGTTGTCAATACCCACTTCAGTGTTAATTATTAAATGCTTTTTAAGGAGTTACCTTTTTGTGTGAATGTATCAGATAGTTGTGTGCAACACCTATCAGTACTTTAAGGTACAACAATAAGCATTCTTTGGAGTATTAGGGTCAGATTATTTGGAGTTCCACAGATGTTCCTTATCTGATCTTATCAATCAAGGCAGCCAGGTTGGTTTTAAAAAATGACCAGATGGAACAGAGCAAGTAAGTAATATAAATTGGACTCCACACACTCTCAGAGAAAAAAGTATTGAAGTAGAGAGCTCTAAAATCCACCATAAAAATAAACTGCACAGGGAGTGAATTCCTCCTTTGGCAGGCTATGCTGTGGGAATCTGGTAATTTGAGCCCTAAAGAGACAACTATTAGAATGTAAGAAAGACACTGTTGTCTTACAGTTGTGGATTATTAATTTCCGTTTTGTGGTCTGCACCATGTAAAAGAAACTTTTCTTGTATTTTAATACAGTGGTGAAGGGATAAAGGCTTCCCTTTGGTTACAACCCCTCTAGGCAGTGATTTCGTCCGGAGTGGAGTCTTTTATTTTGTAAACAAGGTTCCCCTTTTCCTTTAAGGTATTTGTGTCTTATTAACAAGGTTCAGATCCTTTTCCTGGTTCTGTAAAAAGGCTAGGCTAAGGTACGCAGAGTTGTTAGACATGATTGTAAATAATGGCAGTAAACATTGTGTGTACTTGATATACTTGTAAATAAATATTTGCTCTTCTTTTTAGTTTGCTGCCTTGTTCAGTACACTGCCACTTTTCTGTGCTGAGAACAAAGAGTCTATGTGAGTACACTTGTTATCATTTGGTATTCTCTAAAATAAAATGATTTTGCAATTAGCATGCAAGGCAAGCTGGTGTCAGTACCTGATTTTCACTTTGAAATTTTAGATTAATTTA
The DNA here is from genome assembly GCF_040954835.1 of Lepisosteus oculatus. NCBI lineage: Eukaryota > Metazoa > Chordata > Actinopteri > Semionotiformes > Lepisosteidae > Lepisosteus > Lepisosteus oculatus. Next base: position 32,066,215 of record NC_090701.1, read on the forward strand.
ATTGTTTACACCTCACACTGGGTTCTATAGCAATTGGTATCTCAGTGGGAATGCACAATTTTTAATATACTGTATAAATTAACTTATCTGAACATATCATAGAATACATAATTGCAAATATTCTGCATATATTCATAGATTTTCTGCCAACAATGATATATCAGATCATGAAGTCTGAAAAGGCTTAGGCATATCCTGTAGTTTCAAATTTATTTACCTCATTATTGGTTTGAGTACTTGAATCTGCCTTTATTACCCACAAGAAAAAAATGATACAATTGTCCTTTTTACTTTTAGGCATGGATTGATTCTATAAATATATTTTATTTTTCAGCTTATTTTCATCTTCTCTTACTTCCAAAAGCAAGCTCTTTTCAGTAAAAAATAAATAGAATAGAAATAAAAAAATGTTATAAACCAGCTTTAAAATATTCTATTGTACACTTTTTTAAAAGCCACTTGCATTGTGAGGAAGCTTATTAGCGCCATGGAGAAAAAAAATAGAAATAGTATTACATTTACTATTTTTGTATTTATTCAAGGTAACATTGCGTTAAAACAATATACTTTTTGCTTTTATACAAGATAACATTGTGTTAAAAACTGATAAGTAATTTGTGAACAATATTGCCTACCATATAGATTTCTTGCAATACTGTATATATGCAATATTGTTCCATAGAAACTAGCATTGACTCTTTAAACATTGCACGGAAAGCATTTACGATGACTACACAGTAAAACGTATACCTACTGTTTGTTTACTATTACTGTTATTGTTGGTAACAGTAAACAGCAAGCCATCAATGAACAAACTGTATAATGGATTACACGCTGTAATGGAAAGGATTTTCTTTTTGTTTGGCATCTCTTTACATTCGTGTCTGTGCAAACGGAAACAGAAATACTGTTTCTTTCCCTTTCAATTGACACTTTTTCTGTATTTTTCTGTGTACTTCTAAATTCAAATGTATTGATGTAAGCATAGTCTAAAAGATTGTGAGGTTTTGTGTTTAAAGATCCAACGATTGACTGACAATAACAATATTGTTCACCAATTTGCACATTTTAACCCAGTGTTATCTTGTATAAATGCAAAAAGTTATTGTTTAAAAAATATATTTTTATTTGTAATGCTAATAAGCTTCCATAGAATTGTCAAGAAATTGAAATGCCAAATATACTGATGGAAAAAAAAGAAATGCAACACCTCCTCCTCCACACTCTGGACCTCCTGTTTGCTGAAGAGTGACTCATCCGTGAAGAGGACCTGATGCCACTGTTGACGAGTGGCATCATCGCAGCCTCTGTCTGGCCCAAGCCAGTTGGGTATGACGTCTAGGAGGTGTGAGCTGAGGGCCTCTGACAGGTCGCCTTGCTCTAAGGCAAGCAGCATGGAGCCTCACTGTCCTGTCACTGATGCGGGCATTGTGTCTGCCAGCAGTTTCAGCAGCAGTACGGGTGGCAGATCTGAAACAATCTCTCAGATGGACCAGTCTGATCTGTTGGTCCTGCTGTGGTTTGGTCACTTGAGGGTGACCGGATCTTGGACGGTCATCTCTTGTGCCTTTCTGCTGAAACCTTCTCTGCAGTAAGGGCATAGTGGAGTGCCTTACTCCATAGTGTCTGGCAACGCTGGCACATGACACGCCAGCCTGCAGCAAACCTTTGGCCCTCTCCCTTGCATCTGGTGAGGCATCATGGAATGCACAGAAAACTAACTAATTGTGGCCTTTTTTTTTTTGCAGTGACCTAAGCTTTGAATGAAGGCCTCTTTAAAGGTGACCTGATCAGGCATTGTTCCACCTGGACCTCGTTGGGTAAAAGTCCACCTAACAAGCTTTGGTGTGATTGGCAAATTGCAATGCCTCACTGAACAAGCTGTGTTGCTGTTCAGAGGGCTTAAAACAAATTAACAATTTTTTGTGAAAGTACATAATGTTACAGGCACACCAGGACATCGTCAAATCACAATTAACATTCCACGCCTGACCTGCTATTTAAACCCTTCTCAGTCGACACCTCTGTGCTCGGTATTGTACAGTCTCCTCTGTCTCCTGACCTCGCCTTTAACTTGCGATCCGTGTTGGAAGCTACAGTAAATCTCTTAGTGAAAGCTTTGAATACCAACTCTGCATAGCCCTTTTGGAATCATTAGCCTTCTCCATTTTCCGAGCCTTCTCCATTTTCCGAGCCTTCTCCATTTTCCTGACGAGACCGACCTGCACGGGGTTCTCCTTTAAGTCTTGTAACATATAGCTATAACTATAGTATTCTCATTCCAGAAAATGTTGCATTTCTTTGTTCCATCAGTATATTATCATATCTACACTCTAGGCCTGTAAGGGCTGCTAGATATATTTGCTCATTAGTGCATACAGTAAGTGGCAAGTGACAAGAGGAAATACGTTTCAGAACTTGACCTTTAAGCAGTAAACATTAAATAATGAGGAATACATTTTAAACTAAATAGATCTGCATGGATCCTGTGGTAAAACACCCAATGTAAAAGTTTATTACACTTACAAGTTTTATACCTCTTACAAGAAGTAAGTTGTAGATTTACTAATGTATTGTGGTATGGCACAAAAAGCTCGAGTAACATGCTGCCTGCTGTCAATTTCTTGTACTATGCAGTTCTTTGTCAGAATGCATGCATAATTTATTGCACGTCAATACCATATGTAAGAAGAAGCATTGCTGAGCATTAGGTAACGCTCACCAATGACAACATGCATAGATCTTAAAACAGAATACTTTACAGATTTCTACATTATCTTGTCTTAACAAGTGCAAGATTTAAGAACCTGGAGCTTACTTTTATTGTCATTCATTGCTATTTTATCATAGATTCAAAATGAGATCTTAAGAAGATATTGAGGTATCTTGTCATTTGGTGATCTTCAGACTGAGTCTGTGAACCGACCTTGCCTGATCTCTTGTTTCTGGATATGCTGGAAGCAGGACTGGAAACATAGAAACAGTATTTATTAATTTAACATAGCATAAGTAGCCATAAATAATTAATCTGAATGATTTTAACATCGAAAATTATTTTAAAAAGTAATAGTAATAGTTATCCACTGAACATTCCCCTCTTAAAATAACAAGTTTCATTTTAACTGTAAAGTCTATTCCATCCAATCGCATACATTTTATTTTAAACACTGTAGATCACAATAAATCTACGCAACATACCTCCAGTGCAGTTAGTAAGAAATCAGTAATTCCACCAACACCATTAGGGTCCATCATGTCTCTGATGAGATGCAGTTCAGCTCCCAGGTGCCGGATCCTGTGACAATAGTAACCAAATTTCTAAAGAAACGTCTTAAAAAGAGCAAAATACACCTATGTTTTTTCTTCATAGAAGAATGTTTATTAGAAGGTAAAAAAAAACAACATTTACAGTGTATATTTAGTTTACTGTATTTTTGTAGCGTGTTTTTTGCATTGCAGTATTTTTCGGTAAATAAACACTTGAAAGGAAATAATAAAATTGTACATTTCCGGACAGGAACACATTACAAAAATTACAACATGGCTGACTGAGTAGAGAATGTATCATGTATAGAGATGGTGACTTGGGAACGTACCATAATGAATGATGACAAAGATTAAGAAAAGGCCAATGCAAAAATGTGCGTTGAGATAGGATTTGAACAAGTTAAACGCGGAAGGGCGTCCTGGAAGTAATTGTTGAAGATTCTCAGCATGACGTGACACAGCTACAAATCTGACAGTAATCATCACAGAATGATCAATATGAATAAGAGCCACATGATGTCATATCCAACCAGATGTTTTGGTGGAAGTTAGATGTAACAAAAATTTAAAAAAATATATTCTCAGTTCTAAACAATAAGTGCATTAGATTAAAGGAACACTTAATTACTAGGTGCTTGCCTTAAGATTAGTAATATCTACTCTTAAATTTAAACACATAAGATTTAGCAGTAAATATTCTCAGTCATAGACAGACTTTGTATAAAAATGGTAACTGTCAATTATGTAAATTCTGCCTTTTTATTGGTCATTGGTACCCAATTGGACAGCTTTAAATTGCCACTCTCATTATACCAATATATAAAAGTAAGTGAATGTATTTGCTTTCAGTGGATTCTTTTAATAACAGAGTTAAACTATCATACATTAAAATATAATTCCCATTTATCATCAGAGGGAAAAGCTGGTTAATGTCAGAAGGTGGTAACAACAAGTTAACAGTTCATTTTTAATTCTAATGTACCTTGCTCTGGAAACTACATAAACCAGAAGAGGCAACAGGTCATCCATGGGCAGTTTGTAATCCTGATTCAGCACCCTGGATACTGTTTTCTCAATCTCCTCAAATGTTTTATAAAGAGTATCCATTTTTTCCCGAGGGTCTGCTGTAGTGCTGTTAGGATACATAAAAGCAAAATTCAATCTTACTGATTCCTTCTCTCTCTAATGAAACCAAGAATCAATTATTGTTTTATGAAAAAAGTAAAACAACAATATTTAAAAGACATTTACAGTTACTTTATTTATTTATTCATGATTGCATTTTTGTATATTTTTATAGTGTTGTGAAATCTATTGTTTTATAAAAGCTTTTGAATAGTATTAGCACACTACATTGAATTTCTCTCCCATTTCTGCCTGTCTCTGGAAAGTTCTGTTTTCTTTCATATCTGTTTGTTCTGAATTCTCCATTGTAGTTTTCAAATGGTTAGTGTTTCAATAACAAAAAACTACCAGCAACAAAAAAAAAAAACTACTGAGCAACTGTTACAGCTGCGAGATGGCAAAAGTATATCTTTATATATCACAGATTTTAAATTTAAGGCTAACAAAAACATTTAGCTCTATGAAAGAGAAAGCACATTTTAAATATATAAAAACAATTTGTTTTATATTAAAATGAAATAAATATGAAATCAACATTTTTTTTTAAGTTTGAAAACAGTTCAAACAAAGTTCAATGTTCAAGCAAGAGAATAGCATTGAAATATTATCAGAGGCACCTTGCTTAAATATTTACCTTATTTTCTGGAAACACTCAATTGCTGAAAGGAAACACTGGTCCTTTACTAGAGAATATCTCTGAGGAAGACAAGGTTTTTTTCTTCTGTTTAGTAAAGACAAGCAACGACACTTCTGAAGTGCATAAAAAATTGTTTGTTAAGTCAATTATATTTGTATAAAAACACATGCCTTTCTGTGTAATTTTTCATCACAAGACATTAGGGAGTTTCTCTCTGTCAAATAATAATGGGGGTAGGAATCAATGGATGTCCTTTGATTTGTGAAGGAAACAAATAGCCACAGGGAAAGTTACATCTCATTTGTGAGAAAGCTGGAACACAGGAACCCACTAAAACTATTATCAGCCAGAAAAATGCTAACAAGCAACAATGTAACATAAAAATGTTAACAAGCACATTCTATGACAAAATAGGGAGTATGTTTAATGGAATGCCATTACCTAAAATAGAATAAAGGGAGCAAAAGGCATTTACAAGTCACAGCTTTGCTCCATCATCTAAACACCATACTTTGTTCAAACATAATGTCACCTGATAAGAAACTAAAGCTTGCTTTGTGTAAATACATATTTATGGGAGTTTACGGAGAAAAGGCAAGCGAAACTTGTCTAAAATGCACAACAGTTTCCTCTTTTATCCCAATTAGCCATCTCTACTAAATGTTTCATCTTGTATGAAAATAATCTATTACATTCTAGTTCACACTGACAAAGACCAATGTCAAAGGCTGACCCTTGTTTTCTGTAATGGGATGTGATAATCAAGACAGGAACCTTCTTGTGTGGTTTCAATTTACATTAAATCTCCAATTTTATATTTGATGGTAAACCAACAATAATGCTATTCTGACACAGAAAATTAATGTATAGCAATAAATGTTTGGTATAAACATTAAAATAAATATAGAAATTAGGTATTTGATAAACATATATGGTACAGTATGGCTTAAACGTTTTTTATTGTTCTATTTCATTACTGACCATGTTTTTATTTTTATTATTTTCTAGAATTAAATACAAAAATATTACACTATATGAAAATAGGAGTGGGCTTTACCTGATTAATAGTCAAATGGAGGTCCTTGAGTGGCCATAAATGTCTGTTATAAGAGATACAACATAAATTTTATTCTCATCTTCATCAACTACAGTTAGCTGAATGTTAACATTTATAACACAAAACAGATGCTTTCCAGTACAGTACTAGCTACTTTGACACAGTTAAAATTAACAGACCATAATATGAAATGTTCAAGCACCCTTCTCCCTTGAAATGTAGATGATTTTACACTTGTACTATATTTTTTTAAATAAAGACATTTCCAACTAATATTAAACTTGACTTCTGAAAATATTTATTGATTAGTTCAACAGTGTCAATAACTGTTAAAAGAAGTACAAATACTATACTCAAATACTATACATGACGCACAAAATAAACACAACACTTATGGATTTCTTGTATTAATAAATATATTTTATAATGGATTTAATTGTTAATACATTTATTTAATATATTTATTTTTAATATATTTATAATATAATTAATGCATTAGGACTGAGTAGTGCAATTAACACAGAATACATTTGTTTTAAACACAATTAAACAAAATAACAACCGTGAACAAAGCACAAACCGTGAGCAAAAATGAAAATATAAGTATTCAGTATGAAACGTAGCACACATTCAAAATGACAAATTTAGCATTGGGTATAACCTCCCTGAACATTAACACATGACCACCAGTCTTCCTGTGCAGCAACTCATAATAGTCTTCTGTTGATGGCAAACTAGCTAGCTCTGTAGTTCCAATATTGTTTCCTTGAATGTGGTGCCATTGTACTCAGAGCCCTAGCACTGGTTTTGCATTGTCCTACTGAAAAATTGAAATTTCTGGATTGGCTTGCAGAAACTGAAAGAACACATTTTTGTGTCAAGAACCTAGTCAACTTATTTCTGAGCAATAAGATGTAGTGTATTTTACCAAAGGCACTTTGGTGTTAAAGGAGATAACATCATTACTATTACTTCCTCTAAGCAACCTTTATGTTCTTAGTGTTACTTCTGATGGTCTTTCAACATACGGATTATTTTTATGCAGAAAAAAAGCTAGCCATCCTGCTAATGTATGGCTAAAGCCACTGCAGTCTAAAATGAGTTCTTCGTGGTTTCACTGGAATAGTCTGTGGATTTTTGTAGCAGAACATTTCATTATCTTGTCAAGGTCTTCACAGATGGAGTTCCTTTGATAATGCTGAGAGCAGCCAACCTTCATTATTAGAGCAGGGCATGGTCTCACCTAATATTCCTGTGTCAAACTCTGGTCTTGTTGAAAGGGCATTTGTACTTATTCTTAATTTGGTCATGTTCATTTAAGAAACTACTGTATATAACTTGATCAAATACATTTGCTCAATCTGAGGGTGGATCGATGGTTAGAATTTTTGCCTTGCAGTGTGGGGAACTCACAGAAGTATGAGACCTGTAAAATGCAACTCTTGAGAATGAGAGAAGACCAGGATCAGAGGAGACAAGGAAAGAAGGTGAAGCTGTAGGCCACGAGTTCACCTATTTCAGTTTTTAATTGTCAGAATTAGAAACCTAAAGGAAACCTACAAATAAAACCTAAAGGAGAAAAGATATTCAAATGTGTGATTATACCCTCTCAATACACTACAGTACAGTGTAGTAAGTTTAAAAGTTAGCCACAAATAAAAGCAAGAAAACAACATAAATAAAAAAGGATACATAAATGTGTAGCATAAGTGACCTGTTTTTCTAATATATTTTTGTAAACATATTTGTTGTAATCCAATATACAGTACATTCCCTTGATTTTTTTAAATGTAATTTTCTCACTGCAAATCTTCCTGAAAATTCCAGACTGAATTTATGGCATTTAAATATTTACTAAAATAAACATTTAAAAATGCAGGTACTTTTTATTGTCACTAGATGGCAGTGAATAGCAATTAGCAGTCTACAACCAATGCAATGCAGATAAAGGGAATAGAGATTTTGCTTTCCAAATAGTCTGTCCACAATTCGCCAGTGTGGAAATCTAATTTAAATCCAATTAAAAACGACAGCAAATACATTTGTTAAATTTAAAGTGACCACAATTCCCAAAGTTGAAAAAGAGGACACCAGAATTTGGCAAGATGGTCGTTACTTTCGCTTTAAAGCCCCTAGAGGGCGTCTGTTTTCTAAATCTCAGCCATCTGATTGCTAAATTTCAATGTGCGTATTCAAGCATGCTTTACACAGCTGGTCCCTATTTTTCTAAGAGTTTAAAAACGCATAGTTGCAGGGCTTAGGTGGGTTAGTTGGAAGATTGTAGTAGCTTTGGAATGTTGCTAAAAAAAAGCACACAAAAAAGAGAGTGTAAAATATATAATATAAAAGAAACTTAAAAGAGGTTTATAGGAACTCTAGGTCAAATGTCCGTCCTAGAAAAAAAAAGGAATAATTGCTCTTTACTGAAATAGGACGTGAAAACAGATTTTGATCGGTGGACTACTTAAAGGACCTCTTAAAATGTAGGGCTCCTAGGTCAGAAGAGCAAGACTTAAAAGCAACACATTTTAAGCATTTTAAGTTTTCACTTTGGGAAATATTGAATCTGTGAATTTGTGTACTTATTCTTTTATAAGAATTCACATATTTCCTCTAACTCATGGAAGCATAAAAGTCAAGTCAGATTGTATTTTCTGTAAGCATCCTGAAACTAATTTGGATGCATTCCATTGAAGATTTAAAATGTACATTGCAATGAATATGTTCTTTTACAAATTCTGTACTTCTGATTATCAAATGTTCAAGTAAAACAGGATATAAAGATTTTTTCCCCATAATTCCAAGCTTAAATTAAATTTTTATTTTTGTAAAATAGTGCAGGTAGCTGTATTGTTCAGTGATGGATGCATACCACTTTAAAGGAGTTATGCACTACTGATAAGTCTTTTAGCACAGAAACCACAAATAATTTTGTTTTAGTGTGAGTGCTGTTTTTAGTAATAGTAGTCTAATCACTGATATAGCATAAGGGATTTTCTGAAATTCCAAAACATAGACTTCTCTGTGAGCGTTAATTAGGCTAAATGTTTATTTATCCAATATATCAAGTGACACAGATCAAGATAATTTTTTCTAATAAAAATTTTGTTCCACTGCAGTTTTCTGTAAGAAATTCTGTAAGAGCTGAAACTTGAGTTGTGTCAAACAGTAGATGGCAGTAAATATCTATTTTCAGTCACAAATCACTAACTTGAGTTTCTTAACTACTGACTTTGTGCATTCACTCTACAAAATTACACTTCTAATATAAATATAAAGATCATCACATAAAATTCAATAAACATGTGCAGCCAATATGAATGTAATTTAATTAAAAAAAAATACAACACCAGGCATTGTAGCAGTACTGAAAGAAGTCAGATTGTTGGCAAAAACCATTGTGATTTCAGTCAGTTGGTTCAAAAAGATGTTATAATCCCTTGAGTATATGTTCTGTCAAAGGTCTTAATATTTTCCTTAGAACTAACAGTTGATGGTACGGTTTTATTCACCATAAAGTATTAATACAAAAATGTATGAAATGTATTTACAAGACAATGCTTAGGAGCTTGCTTCTCAATTGTTTACCAGACTAAAGTGTTCACAAGATGCATAAATAATACCTAAAATAAAAAAATAACAAAAAGACGAAATAAAACTCACTTCTGTACATCGAGGAACTCCAACAGTTTTGTATCTGACAGCAGGCCAAGGTGCACAATACCCTGCCAATAGAGGGCATCATCTTTTTCATGGAAGAGCATGTACAGCATTGAGAGCTCAGGGTAGAATGCAGGCAGGATCAGGGGCAAGACCAGAGAATAACAGTTCAGTTCATTCCTGCAGAACATGAACAAGACATTTGTGGCTTATTCTACAGTGTAGATCACATTCTGTGTGATCTTCTGTATGTGAGCTATATGATTGTACTGTAGAACTGAAATCAGCAGTGAGTGACAAGGTAAGACACTAAAGATACAAGAAAAAGAATTTGTATCTTACACTTCATTGCCTAACAACCACAATGTTATAAATGATGCAAACTACAAGATCAGTTTTACCATTTAAATATTGGATAGAATACTTTAACATACTGTATGAAAATGATAAACCAAGTTTCATGGAAATAGTTACATACCAATAGATGTACCTTGGTCAACGTAACTGCTGACACTAATCTTATTTTATCATTTTGCTTCTTATGGTTTAAAATTGGCAAAATGCCCAAAACAAACAAAAATATATAATTACAAGACATTTTTAATGGAGAGAAACATTTTATAGCACTTATAGTAAGTCAAGTATGTTTAGATTTTGTAATTAGTAACATTTAAAAGTTTATTGAGGAAGAATAAAATCTAAATCCAAAATCAGAAACAGCCACTAAAAACACTCTAAAATACCTTGTCACTTCATCTTGTGAATCTCCTGTTAATGACAAGGAGATATAATCCCTGAAACAAAAAGCAAAACAAAAATGTCAAGTTGAAACATTCAGAATTTCTTAGGTACAAATAAGCAGTATTATTTATATATATGTATACAGTTTATATTATTTATACAGTTACTTATTCTTGATGATTTTAACATGAATTATTTTACAGAACACATATTAATGATTAAATTCATCATTTATTTATTTTACTTTGCTTGTATGTTTTAACTATTCTTCAAAATGTTTACCTAGAGCTCTTGATCTGCTCAGAGATGTTCACAAAACAGAAAATCTTCACTGTTCATTAAACTAAATTGCCAGCACTAATTGGTACCTGCAACAGATTTGTTTGCTGGTCAAACTTTCTGCAGACCTACACAATGACAGCTGCACTATGGAGGCAGAATATCAGAACCAGGAAACAGCAGGAGGGATTGGAATATATATATACATGGAAGTACTGAGATGTAAAAAACACAAGAAAATGAAAATATGTCAATATGTATGCCCACACCTTACATGCCCACACATTTGGCACACCTTACTTGTTTTGTTATCAGCAGGACCAAAGATTGTGGATTGAGAATCAGAGACTTATTGAGACTCTTTATTTAATAACACCGGTGAATCAATAACATATACAGTACATGAAGGTCTGTTTAGTCCCCATGATGGATTTATGTTTACATATATGGAATATAATTATGTTAATTATGTCTTTTCAGAAATGCAGTAGTCTGACCTTACATTATGACCAAGAACAAAACATGATGCAAAAAGATGTAATTTTAAGAGACAAAATAACACCTTAAATCCTTCAACTTGTTCACATATGGCACAGAAATAGAAATGGGGAACTTCACTGCAGAAGCAATGCATATTGTTGAATTGAAAGTTCCTTTTTCTGCAAATATGTGTCTTATTAATAACAACATTCACAAAAAAATAATTTACATTTTAATCCTTTGTTAAATTTGCAATGCAAACTCTGGGAAGATTAATTTCCTTAGGAACTGTGTGCTCTGCCAACTTTACATATCATAACATATTGAGGCTTAAGGGGTTGGATCTTAAGCATGGTGCTCCCATGTTAGAAAACAGGAAAAATGAATTCTTGGATTTACAGACACTAAAAGTACTGCTCTCCTGTCTTTCACTTTACTCACATGATAATTTCCAGAATTTTCTCAGCATGGTATTTAACTTCTTCCTGTGCCATGGTCACTAAGTGCTTGTTTGCTCCCATCCCAGAGTAAGTGGCCTGGAACACGAAGACTTGTATCTGGAGGAGCTTTCCCAAAGGATGCATGGAAGATTGGAATGACTGAAACAGTGGAAGAGTAGGTTTAGTCAGTTGTATCTTGGGTATATTTTCTAACAGCTTTATGCTGGCACAAGGAGGGATACACCTCAGATAGCATGGCAGTCCATTGCAGGGCACACACAGACACACACTCACACCCAGGGCCAATTGCACTGAAGCCAGTTCAGACTTGTAGGTTGTTTTGGACTGTGGGAGGAAAATGGGGAACTATGACGAAACCCATGTGAACATGGGGAGAACATAAAAACTCCACGCAGTACCCCAGGTCAGGGATTGAACCCAAGTCTTCAGAGTTGCAAAGCAGCAATGCTAAATGGTACACCACTGTTCCCGTCTTTTGCAAAATCAAACCCATTATTTCCTTTGTGAGCCAAAATCATGTTATCTTTCCACTGATTTTATTAATGTGAATGTCTAAGAAAACTTTGTAACGATGCAGGTTCTTGGGAGTAGCCATGGCAAACACTGGTAAAAGTTAACGCCCCCTTTGTGGGGGAGGAGGCACCAGTGAGAGGTCAGCAAAAAGAGAGAAAAACAAAAAAAGGAAGAAAAGGATAAACACACTACTTGGAACAGTGGCATCCAGACTGGACTATTCTTATTTATCAGGGCCCAGATTGGAGGAAAAAGAGCGAGGCAAAAAGAAACTCAGCCTGCCCGGGGGAATCCCAACAGTGGGACAGGTGAAAGAAATATTTAACCTTCCTTCGTGAACTCTCATGGAGAGGAGATGCTCAGCCTGCCCTGGTGACTACTCCCGGCGAGACGGGAGAGGAGAAAAAGAAACAAAAATAAGGCCTTAACACTCTCTTCACAATCCTCTCCGGATCTGTTGCTCTAATATTCTCCCCTTGCGGGGGTTCATGACTAGGGTTCTGAAGAGTTTAGCGTGTTCTTAAACGACTCCCACAGCTGAGGCTCATCCGAAATTAACCTCTCCAGCTGTGGTTGTCAAGGCTACCCATCACCCTTAATACCACACCCTATATTCTAAATTTACAGGTGTCTTTCTGCAATAGTTTTACAAACAGCATAGGTTTATTAAGGTAAAAAAGATATTTTCAAACCTTTTCCAGGTACTTTTGTATCTGTTCCACATCTTGTAGTGTTTTTAAGTCTTTTATAAAGTCAATGTTCTTCACTGGCAGTTCTCCACATTTTCTATTAATATGGAAACAATTTATGAATACATTTTAACAATAAACGTACATTAGCTTTTTTGCATTATAAGCACATAGCTAATGCACCAAAGCCAGATTAGGCCAAGTTTCATTTTTCCTCCATGCTTGCTGGCTGTTATTCCTAATTCATTCCATATTTTATGACTTCCCAGAATAGCCACTATTAAAAGGCACATTGCTGGAAATCAGCATTAATGAATGTAACAGGCATGGTGCCTTGAAGATGTAAAGAACTTGTTATTGTAAATAGTTCCCCCTTGTTACTGTTTCACGTTTTCCTTGTTATTACTGTTCCCTTGGATCCTGTGGGCATTTCCAAATGTGTATATTTCGCAGCATAGGTACTGTATGAGGAATGACTGCTGATCTCTGCACTAGTTCTGGAGTTGAGGGTGTACAGTGGTCACACAGTACCCACTTGGGTGAGGGAACACGTTAGTGGAGAAACCCCCTGCATACTGATCAGCTTTGGTAAATGCAGGCCATTTGTAGAACTCACAAGCAAATCCTTGATTTTGCTATACAAATTGCATAACCAGAAGTGCACCTTTATATCTAATTATGTTTTAAATGTTTAAAAAAGGTAAATGGCTTATGTACTACATGACTATTTCATTCAGGTCTTTACCAAGAAAGTTATCGATAATACACTTCAGAATGAGGTAAGGCAAAGTTTCTGTATGTATACTATAATATTAGTAGAGAAGAGACAGTTGTGCATTATGGAAACAACAAAGATTATTCTTAGGCTATAAGACAAAATCTTCCAACATTCACTCAAGACAGGGTTAATACCCATTGACAGAAAAAGTATGATGTAGCACCATATAAAAGGCAATGAAACTAAACAGTAATTATATACAAATAATTCTTACTTCTTTCATTTGTAATGCTATAGAAACAATAAAAAGAACTGAACGGATAATCAATTTGACAATAGGGTTTTATGGGGTAGTCAATATAGAAATCATAAGTCTGCTAGAGAACTTTTAATATGCATTAGCAAGAATGAACACAAACCAAATATTTAAGATATTTAGATTTCAATAAAGCATTTTAAATGTTCTTTATAAAAGGTTTATTCTCAAAATGCAGGCAGTAGGCACTTAAGATAATACATGTACTGGAATGAAACGCTGGTTAAAAAACTGGGAGATGGAGTACAGATAATGGGTGAATGCTCAAATTAGGGGTTAATTAATTACCAGTGCATCACAAGAATCTGTATTAGGACCACAGTTCTTACTTGATGTATATCAATGATGTAGATTCTGGTACAGTGAATACACTAATGAAATTAGCAGATGGCATATAATTAGTATATAATTAGTAGGATTACCAACATTGTAGAAGCTCCAAAAAGATTTAAAACAAAGGGCATGAAAAAGCAAAGCACATGCAATTCAGCACATCAAATTAATTTAGAGAAACCCAAAGTAAAACCGAATTATACATTAGATCTTTCCCGTGAAACTTCTTTAAGAAGTTAAAAAAAATGTTTACATTTGTAGATCTCTTATAGTTTTGGCAATGGATTCTACAGATGTGGTGCTGTGCAAAAAAAAAAGCTCTATCACTTGTTTTATGGAGCATTGTCTTTAGTAGAGTAAGAAGGACTAAAAGATTAGATTAATAATTGTTTATGCTCATTTCACACAGTGCAACCTCAATATAACATACCCTGTTATACCACAGCTTTGGATATATTGGGTATAATTGTTTAGAAGATCAGATAGCTCTGAGTGTCAATGCTAGTTTAAGCAGTTTAGGACATTCCAGAGACAGTAAAAGTGTACACATTAACACTTATTGATAGATAAATCAAATCGAGGATTGTGTCATTAGTTTTCAGGTGGGATTGACTATTCCTACTATGTTAGCTTCAGAGTCAACATGCAAGTGGGTGATTGAACAGACTCACTGTCCGTACAGCACATTGGCTCAAATTAAGAAATAGCTAAGGTTAGACTACAAAATGTGACTTTTGCTCCTTAAGCTGGATATGTTTTATTTAATTGAAATAAAGGTGAGTAGTCTGTAGTGCACTCTAAATGGGTATAATATGTTTGTGACAGGCTGTGTTCATTTGGGAGGGCACTGCTGTAGGGAACTGGTGTCTTCATGAGCTGCATTTTGTTATATGGAAGTTATACTGTATATCCTTAAAATTGAATAGAGCAAGATTTTTCAGTGGTTTACAGATAAACAATAGAACTTCACAGACTACAATCTGAATTTTACAGGGACCAAGTCCAATTTTCAGAGGATGGGAGTAATGTCTTAAAGCAGAAGTTTATTGCATCTGCTGCAGAATGCTGGACTCTCTATAGTACCTTACTTACCATAGTAAATAAAAAATATTGGAAAAAAAGACATTTATCAATATTTTAATGTCAGATACTCAAAGCTTTAAGCCATTTAATGTTACCTACGTGGAGCAAAGGTGTTGTGATATCCCTCACATGCTCTTCCAGTGACAACACAGAGTCAAAATTAACACCATTAATGCCATCAAGGTTTTGATTTCGGTACAACTAACAACAAAATTTTATCAAGTTGATGTTGGACACCTATGAGCATAAACTGAGTCATGTCACAGTCCATCTAAAGAACATTTTCTTACATTTATACTTTACCATTAAATGACATTTGTAAATGAAGAAACAGCATTTACTGCACATTACAACTTTATAGTAGATAAGGGTTTATTCTTGTCTGAAATCTCTTTAATTTATTGTTTAGAAATACAATTTTAATAGCTTATCCAGTGGAACCTACCTTTTGCTGGCAAGATAAGTTATGGTTGGTTCACTGCAGTTTTGATCTGCCCGTTTATCACTAATTGCTTTTCTCAGTGACCTGCCACTTTCTGTATGGAAACCAAGGAAAGCCTCCTCTGACTCATCTGTGGAGCCAGCACGCAGGTACTCAACAAAGGGTTCAAAGATTCCTGGCCATCTCTCTTTCACTGGTAAACCATGCAGTCCCAGCTGTCTTAAATGTACAAGATATTAAACTCTTCATTAATACTTAGAATTGGACATTTATAATGTAACAAACTCCTGGTTTGAGCATGAAATACCACAGTAATGTAATGCAGGAGCTCGTTTCCACAGTTAGCTTAATTTTGCTATGTTTATGGTAAACTTGGGCAGCAACAAATAGCAGGTAGCAGCTAGATTCTCATCTCATTTAAGTGGATAAATATAGAAAGTTACATGCTGGCTATTATGATAGACTTATTCTAGAAATTATTATTCAGCAATTATTTGTATACATAAAGTGAGTTCACTGGTGTCTTGAGCACATAGAAAGACAGCCCACTTCTCTTTCCACTGCATATTGTAGAGTAGCAGATGGAAATTCTGCTTATATATTCCTTTTAATACTCTAAAACTTTTGATTGCATTGCTCTAAAGTCATTTTTGAAAAATCTGTTGGGCAAGCTTTCCCCTAAGGCATATTTTCAATTGTCTTGGGGTTATTACAGAGAGTCTTCTTTAAGCCTTTCAGGGAGCATAAATTATTTTCTTTAGCAGAGAGAGAGAATGGTGCGCTCTTTAAATTGGAATCAGGCTCATTGAAGGATTGGGTATTATTTAGACTTATTCTAGGCCCAACGGTATGTCTAAATGTTCTTTTTTTCTGCTTGAAAAATCTGAGAAGTGTTACTGCCATGAACTGGGAATAAAACTACATGTTAGATAAAATCAGACAGCATTTCTTGAAATAATCTCACAATATAATTGTGTACTTCATATTAACAAAACAAAACAAAACAAACAACCTGAAGATGGTTTTCAGTTAAAAGATGGTGGGAAATAAAATGTGGGATAAAATATCTATGAAAGTAATATGTCTTGAAATGAATGTACAAGACTGAAGATTTTAAGATGAATTATAAAACTGTAAAGTAAGCAGACTTAAAGAAATTATGATGGTTTTGCATCCTATTTGTGGATCAACCAGAATGTGAATTAATTGACCAAATATATTGGAACATTAAGCATATTTTTCAAATGAAAAACATAGGAACATATGTTTATATATCTTCACTTACAGCTGAGCAGCTGCCTCTGCAATGTCATCATTGCCTGCCGTATTCAGAACTCCATTTGCCTGTAGGCCATTTCCAAACCTGTTACTGAAAGCACCTTCTATTGTGAATCCATTTGAAAATGTCAGCTTCCCCTAAAAAAACAAATGCAAATAAATTATTTTAGGCTTGTTTTCTCATTTTAGTGGTTTTTCATCTATAGTATGCTTTCTAAAAGGGATGTCAGACCAGATTGTATTTTGATGTTGAGAAGAAAAATCAATCAGTGTCAAGTAACAAAAACCACAGAGGAGTTAATGTAATCAATTTCCTCCAGTCACACATTAAAAAGCAAAGTATCTCTGATTTAAACATTTGTTCTTTCATATATTCAATTTTAGATCAGACTTAAGGTCAAAAATATATACATTACTGCATGTTTGAGTGGCAAGGCACAGTAGTTATTGCTGTTGTCTTACTGCTTTTGTGGAGAATACAGTTACATATATCACATTTTGTAATTATATTGTTAATGTTATGATGGGGGGAGGCTCAATTTGAGTTTCAGCTATTTTAGAGATTATCTCTACTCAGAAGGCTAAGTAAGGCTCTTAGGCTTGCTAAGAGGCAAGTAAGCATAAGGGAAGACACAGATGTTCAAAAGGTATTCCTAAGAGAAAACGGAAGAGATGAAGAATCATCATCATCCATCATCCTCCTTTTCCTCGAAAGCTTGAGTTGTGTGAGAAATCCTTGTTCTAATCGGACACCTTGATTCAGGTTATCTGATCATTATTACAGGATAGTTTGCTGTCTTTTTTACGTTAGATTATTCTGCTTTTCTGTACTGTGGAATTCTCAGGCTAGTGAAATTGTTTCCCATTCACCGGTGAGCATCACAAATTTAAAGAGGTAGATTTAGGTTTGGGAAGTAGTAATTTTTCTTAGGATGTTCTTCCTTTAGACTGTTTAGGGTGTCTAGTTGTGCATTTAAATTATAGTAGCAAATTTCTTGATCTTTCTAGGTTTATGGGAATTAGGACTCAGGAACACACAGAATGTATATACTGTACTGTCATAGTGTAGAGCTGTACCTAACAATAAAAATAACTCACTTTTTGTGTAAAGATTTGTCACTTCCTGTCCTTATGTTGAATCCAAACATTTTATACACTGCTCTTTGTTTCTCTGGCACAGCCCAGTAATGGAGTAACAACCGGGTGGCAAACATATACAGGACATGTATTTATTTATAATAAAGCACAAATAAAAAACACAGAATGGTTACTACCTGTGATTTTTCATGGGCCTAATTTCCAGAGACATAAAAAACCCAACAAAAACAAACCTGCTTGATAGGCTAATAGGGAACCAGGATCCAATTAAAAAAACGGAACCTGCCCAAGAATAAGTCTCACTGTATAAACAACGCTAATAAATAAATGAGATTATAATTCATTGTTTACTTAACAATGAATTATAAGCAATGAGAGAATCTAGCCTGTAAATTTCACAGCTAGGAAATATGAATTTCCTAAATATACATAAAAATAAAAAATCTCTATGAAGAGCACTGGTTTCATCCAAAGTTCTGAATATCTGGAGAGAATCAGACTGATGATTATACTATACTATACTTTTGATGATTATGATGGTAGATCCTCTTTCTTCTATGATCTGCTCTTAGACGTACAATTTCTATCCTCTTTTGAGGCTTACTTCCTCTTTATGTGCCATCCCTAAGAAGGTTGGCTATGTCCTCACTAGGAACGGTCCAGTCATTGTTAAATGTATGTTTTGATTAACAATCAGTACGACTCCCAAGATAAATATTTCGCCCATATTTACTTGCCTCAAGGACCGAGGATAGCTGCAAAACATTTAAGACAATATCCCCTGTAATGAACCTACAGAATAGGGCAATGTTTTCTGCTGGGAAGTACAGATGTTTAGCTATCCCTCAAATGTGCAACAGTATTAGTAGTAAGGGTGGAGGTATTTACCCCACGTGCTTTAAAAGTTTACAAAAATTAAAAAAAATATTATACTTCGTCTGACCTTTCCTTTCAGCTGCAAATCTTCAGTAAACTCCCCTTCATAAAGAGAGTTATCTTCTGATAGCAAAACACCTTTGCCCTTTAAAAAAAAAACTGAAATTAAAAATATATTGTATCCTGGTTAACACATTTGATTAGAATGAGTTCATATATTTATAAATATAAAATTAATAGATATGTTTTTACATTCAAACACAATTAAAAAAATAAATGAAGTACATTAAAATAATGAGATTGTGAGCTTTTTATTCATATTTTGGGGAAAACAAATTATACTTTTGTAAAAGAAATTATAACTTTTTAATGGTAAATATTTCCCTCTATATATCTACTACAAAATACAGTACAGGGGTTGCTGGATATGATAAGTCAAGGTTCCCCCAACAAACTTTCTTTAAGCAAATCAACAGCTGCTGGCTAATTTTATAGTATGCCCGGAGCCTCACTGTGGCTCAGCTTGGATCTGACACAGCAGCCTAGTGGATACGGTATTGTCCCTGACTACTTTAAGTATCGAAAACACTATGTAAACCTAAAGATATTCAATATGACATAAATACTTACTATTAGTTTGTCACAGTGAAAAGTGCCTTCATAACATAACCCTGACTGTGTGACCACAATTCCATTGCCTTCTCTGTGATCCTCTTGCCACATTCCTATGTAACTCTCCCCACTGGATCAAAATGCAAAAATGTAAATGTAAAATGTAAAAAGAACTCACACTGAAATACCATCAAACAGATGAAGCAAAAAAACAGGTTTTTATCCTGTGCAGTTATAATTTGTGCTGTTTCAGTATTTGCACCCCAGATAATAATAATAATAATAATAATAATAATAAACTTTATTTTATATAGTGCCTTTAAAGGTGGCTTTTCAAAGCGCTTTACAGGATGACAATAACAATAAATAAGAAGACTACACAAGATAAGACACAATTACAATTACAGCAATACAACAATTACAATAGAGGAGACCATGGAAGGTGGTACTAAGAAGAGCAGAGGGGTGAAGAATGGAAGCAGTTAAGTAAAGGCTTTTCTGAAGAAGAAGGTTTTGAGTCTGGATTTGAAGGAGTTTAGAGAAGGGAACTCTCTGATATACTTGGGCAAAGAGTATATCTTAGACCACTAGACCTGGTCAGGATTCTGGCTGCTGAATTTTGGACATACTGCAGTTTGTTCAGAGTAGATTTAGATACCCCAGCGAGTAGAGCATTGCAGTAGTCAATTCGAGAGAACACAAATATGTTGATCAGCTTTTCAGCCACAGTTAATGATAGCATAGGGTTGTAGTCTTGCGATATTTCTAAGGTGAAAAAAAATGTTTTGACAGTATGCTGTACATGTGGGTCGAATGCTAAGCCAGAATCGAATATAACCCCAAGGTTTTTCAAATTTGATTGAAGCCAGAGCCATCTACAGATAGGGTTACAGGACTGGCTTTACGAAGTTGATGGGGGGTACCAATAAGCACGACTTCAGCCTTGTCACAGTTAAGATTAGTTTTGTTTCTTAAGCAAACGCATACAGTAGTGTTACATACAGTAGTGTTAAGTAATGTGTCCTACTGTAGGTGCACTGTCACTCTGTCTCCCTGCCCCTACCAGCATTCGATCCCATACAGCAACACTCTCCAAACAACAAATAACTCTGCTGTGCTGAAAGACCAGGTTCATTGCCACAGCCAAGTTTTTCACTGTCTAAATTTCAGAGGTGCAGTAACTTCACTTCTGCTGTGTTAAGTCAAGAGAGTACATAATGTTTGTTGCAGCAACCAGAAATCTTCTGAAAAAAAATTTCCCCACAAAAATACTAATATCCGGAGAAAACAACAACCAACTAATAGTGTTTTTTAAAAAGCGAAATGTTTGCACACCAAATAGTCTGCAATGCATTCGCATACTGTTGTGTAAGTCTAAAGGCTATTTACAGTATATAATTGTCTTTTGGAACACCTAAAGAAGGTGAATCTTTAACTATCATAAGGAATGAACATTTCAACTAAATCATATTTCAGCTTGTTAACTTTGAAGTAACCATTTTGTAGGATGGGAAGAGTTGTTTCTGTATATGCACTAGGATATTTACATTTTCATTTGATTCCCAACTAGTATCATCCTGGCACAAAATCAAAATTAAATGCACATTTATGTTTCATGTTGATTAAAGCTGGGTCAAACAAACTACAATGTCATATCTACAGTACATTTGGATCTTTGATTTGTGTTTCAGAAAGGCACATGAATCTAATCCTCTGATACAGATCTGTTATGGAAATGATGATAAGATTGTAAAGGAGGAAGAAGAATTTTTAAGTAATTAATAGTTTTTGCTCTTAAAGATAGTTACCTGTCGGTGCTTTCTAAGATTCCATATCCATGTTTTTTGTCATTCTTCCAGTGTCCTACATATCTGAAAGCACTATTGTCAGTTTTGGAACTTTCCAAAATCCCAAATCCATGGCGCAGGTTGTCTTTGAAATAGCCTCTGTACACCACACTGTTGCTATACCTAAAAATATATCAACATGATTTCTATTACGCCACCAACTGAGTATCCCATAATTCAAATATTTACAGTATTTTAGTTTCCTAATAAGTAATTAAAGAATAGTTTATTTTTCTACTCTGTTATTTTAATCATCACATGGTGATTATTATAAAGGACCTGGAAATAATCAGCACCTAATAATGAGATGGAAGGACTGGTGTTTGATAGGAATGCATGCATTATAAACAACAAATCTTATATTACAGACCAATTTTTATAACTAAATGAGGTGCTTCCTAAAGTAAGATTACATCAGCCAAAAAGAATTCTTCAGAGAATATAAAAAACTACTTACTCACAGATTCCATATCTATGCATTTTTCCATCTCTCCAGTGACACTTGTAGCAATCATAGCCCTCTGTCCCTGTGTGAGGATCCACATAGACTCCAAACCTGGTAAAAAATATATTAAGAGTGACAAAGGTATAGACTTGCTAAATGCACTTTATGGTGCTGTTACTAGTTTAAGGTTGGATGAGGTCATATTTATGAAGTTGAGGAAAGTCTGGGACTCAATGACATGAAAGTAAAATTGCAGGTAGCAGAATTATGTTATATCAGCAGGAGAAAAGATCCATACCAATTTCCAGGCATGGTGACAAACACTTCTGTGCTGTTGGAGGCCATATTTTACCTCTGAGATGTTAAAAGAAAGTTGTGTTTGTGCTGTGGATATAATAAATAACATGGCTTTCTTTCATATCATTAACAATGTTGCCCCGGGTGCAAATCTGTCAGATAGATACATTAATCACCATCATTAGAGATTTCAGATTCATGGTGTGTTTTGAAACCATAAAAGGCATTACTTCTAAAATACAAAAATATATATTTTCACTCATCAAAGTTAGCTACAGTACCTACAGTATTTGTCACACAGATAACCTATAATACTGGGAACAACCTTTGACTTTATATGAGCAAAATACAGAATTAGAAATCTTTCAGATGTTTCCACCCTTCTCAAATATTGTAAAACATCACATTCACAATATATTTATTCATATACGTACATTTTAGTGACTCCATATTCTAGAAATGCATAACCAAAACTGAAATGTATTTCTCCAAAATACAGAAATTGTTATCAAATTACCCTCCATGTAAATGTATTTTTAATTTTTTGAAAAAGTCAGTTCCATTATCCATTTTATCTTAGCTTTCTAGCATTTATATATTTGACTGCAGAGATATGTTGCAGCATGCTAGACAGGTGCACTACAGCATACCATCTTTGACCCTGTTTGGGGTTCTCAGTTAAACACCTATGAGTTCTTATTTTTCACGAATCCACTCGTGCACAATGATTTATATACTCCAATACCTGGTCTGGTATCTGAGAAGCTACATTATCAATGACCAATCTTTCTCACCCATGTTCCTGGCCATTCTGGAAGTCCCCAGTATAGTTACGTTCATTTTCCCATTTTAATGTCCCTCTGTACATAAAAACAAAATCCACATAATTTAAAAAAAAATAAATCTCTCCTTTCTGTTTTGGGCTAAAATCTCAGAAGTTATTTATATGTACCACCATATTAAATTGGGAATAATAAAAATCCATATTTTCAGCAAGCCAGCAGCTACTGTATATCACCTTGCAGCTCTCAACATTTTGGATTTTTGGATGAGACATAGAACTAAGGTCCTGACTCTCAGAGATCATTAAAGACCCCCTGGCATTTCTCGATAAGAGTAGGGAGCTATTCTTGTATCTGGGCCAAATGTATGATTGGCTTGCACTTGCCCTGCGATGCAAGTGCAGGGTGTACCCTGCCTAGCGCTCGTTGCTTGTCGGGTAGGCTCCAGCTTCCCACGACACTGTATGGTATAAGTGGTTTGGTAAATGACATGACATATTTTCAGCAACCATCACTAAGCATTAAGTCAAAATGCAATTAAATTGTTTGATAGTTCACGTAGGTAGCTGCGTCAGCATACACAAGCTGCAAAGGAACAGGTAACGGGTTTATTCCCAGCTTCATTCCGTGAGTGCAGAGAGCATTCTGTAACTTGAAAAGGATATAACTTTGGCAAATTGAACTGTGATTATTTTATGTGTTTTAATGTGACTTTTTAATCAATCCATCCATTTTTCAAACCGCTTTATCAAGTACAGGGTCATGGGGGTCACCGGAACCTCATCCTGCAAGCAGTGGGCGCAAAGTGGGATACACCCAAGACGGGATGCCAGTTAATCGCAGGACATACGCACACCCACACCAGGCCCAATTTTTTTTTTCAGAAGCCAATTAACCAACCCATGTCTTGGGACTGTGGGAGAAAACCAGAGCACCTGGAGCAAACCCACACAAACATAGAAAAAATACTCAATGGCACCCCAGGAATTTATCCCAGGGCTCCAGAACTGCGAAGTAACAATGCTAATCTCTGTATCACCATGCCACCCATAATTGTTTTTTTTTTAAATATGCACAAATATTCTGATGTTTATTATGAATAGACCTACAATATTAGCATATGTTGCTTTTAGAACACAACTATAAGGTATACCACCTCAACTAATCAAAAGTCAACTGTTACTTCCAAAATGACAGAATACATACTTTCCATGTGGTTTCCCTTGATTCCAGTAGCCTTCATAAATAGCATTCTTCAACCTGCCTTCATTTTTAAAGGTATATACTGCAAATCGATAAAGTGGGGGGCCACTTGGATTTTGATCTTGTCCTCTTTTTCCCCAAAGGGGGAAGTCCCGCCTCCTGTTCAAACACTGACGAACAGCATGGTTTAGCTTCCACTGCCACACCACCTGAAACATTAAAAACAGAATTAATGCTGATCAACAGCTTTCATCATGCAGTTTAAAACTTACAAAGTTTGCTGAACTAACTCTAATAACAACGCTTGGATATCTGTCTCACCAGTACTCTTATCAGCTGAGAAAAACTTTGGACAATACCTTGTTGCCAAACTAAAAATAAATTTTGTTTTATGTTGCTATAATATTTGAACTGCTTTTAACAGTTGAAATGTGTGATCTGACATACAGAACCTTTACAATGGATTATAAAGCAACAGTGTGTTTAATAGAAATGCAAAAGTATAATATAGTAATTCTGACTGAATAAAAAGCAGTTGTATAGACAGTTTTTTAGACCCATATTGGACCCATCTTCTGTATAAACACAGTAATACAAAATGACTGAGAAAGCTAGTTTCTGTGATCAAATGGTCAATACAGTACCATTATAGTGCACTAAAGATGAATGTAGTGCTCTTGGGCTGTAAAATAAGGGCTCTACACAATATGCAGCACTGACTAGTACTGCCACCATGAAAATATCAGAAAATGAAGATTGCAGACCTCATGCTGTGGTTCCTGGGTATACAATGTAAAGTTCTCTTCAGGTGTGATCACTTTGAGAACCCTCCTGGGGAATAACCCAAACATTGACCATAATGATTGAACAAAAAACAAGTCAGTGCAACAACAAAATTATACAAAAGCTGCAAATCATTTTAAATCTGAATTTGGTATAATCAAGCATATGTATATATATAAAAAAAACAAAAACAAATTCTACCATTTAATTTTTACAAAGCCCTAAGCTCTTCAGATAAGTTTCTTCAGTATTTTCTGTATGAAAACACAAACACAAAAACGTTCATGCTACATAAAAACAATTTATGCACAAAAAGCATAAAGGAAATTATCTGACCCCCCCCAATAACACTCTCATTTTGGTGTAATGAATACATTGCTGGCGCCAGAGAAAATGCAATTCATTTTTTCTCATTCTGTTATATTGTTTCTTTCTTGTTTTTACCTTTTTCAGTTTAGAATTTCTCATGTGCTTAAGAGCTTTTCAAATTTGATGTGAACATGGTAAATATAATTAGTATTATGTGAAACCTGTTTTTTAATGAATCTTTCTCCTCTTGAAAACAAATAGAAAAAAAACTGAAATACTTTTGGCTATATAATGAATATGCCATCCTTTTCTTTTATAAGATGAAAATAATATCTTTACATAAGATCTTCATGTAACAAGTAACATTCCATATAACGTTTAATTATATTAACACCAAAAAACAATTATGTCTGGTTTCAGAAAATGTGGCACTCTTCAACACCAAATGCTCTGTACAGCACTACTAAATGACGTACTTGTAAGGACAGCAATTTCTATTTTCTAGTTTTTAAATGCAGGTATGTTTTTAGGAAGTGTTATGCTAGTTTTCTAACATGCATTTCACAATTCTTTTTCTTTTAGATGTTTCTTTCATAAACTCACATTGCTAAAACAGGGAAACAGATTAAAATAAATGCAAATGCATCCCCGTATATGTCAGAAAAGACAACACAAAACCATACACAGCATAGCGAATTTAATAAGGATGATTTAAAATAAACGGGAATGCAAACAACATTTTTTTTTTACTTTCCATTTTTCCTTGCACTGGGCAGCATTTTGAAATTTAAAGTACAACAACAGTACATACAGATGTGCTTAATATCATTGTTCAGATAAAGTACTTTGCAAAGCCATGCATTAAAATTTTATTTTCAGTTGCTAACAGAGTATGTCAGATGACTCAATTATCTTTTTTTCCATAAAAATAAAGTGTACATATATATAATGAAATTGACCTGTACAATATTCTCACCTATCTGAATTCTCTTCTGTTGTTTCCTCAGTCCAGACTGTAGTAAGATCATAGCAGTGAACGTCAGATCCCTAGAATCATGTAAATACGCAAAGAAATATTAGAAATGAAGATACTTTATGAAGGAATCTTGCTTCAGAAAAGTATTGGCTGACCATCTAGTGTGTGAAACAGTGGGATATTAGGGGATAGTATATATATAGTGTTACTATACGGTGCAATGCAAACTACAAGAGTTTGAAACAGACTAAATCTGTCATCCCTCAAGTCTGTTGATGGATAGCTCTGAGATGTTTCTCTTTTAAAGCTG
Source organism: Lepisosteus oculatus (assembly GCF_040954835.1). Lineage (NCBI taxonomy): Eukaryota > Metazoa > Chordata > Actinopteri > Semionotiformes > Lepisosteidae > Lepisosteus > Lepisosteus oculatus. The sequence continues at coordinate 32,092,832 of NC_090701.1, forward strand.
ACTTATAGGTGGTCACAGCCATCAAGGAGTATGTAGAATGAGATCATGAGAAGCAATAGAAAACCAGTGGATGACAGATTTACAGAACAACAGAAGGAGATAGGAAATACATAAATGTAAGACCACAGGCAAGTAGAGAATAAAAACTGCAGTGTTTTAACTCTAGATACATGGATACTGCTTATTTACCCTTTACAATTTTTTAAAAATTTTAGTCTCCATAGAAAAGGACAATTTTCCTAAAAATAATTTCCATGCATAAGCTTTATATTACTGAATTATATCTTGCAACATGATAAACTGTAGACAGCTACATTTAGAACTACAATATAAACAGTTTTACCATGTATGCTAATTGTATCATATCTCAGAAGTTTAGTATGACCTCGTTAGTACTGTGGTGGGAAAATTAATTTGCCGCTGTAAGTAGGTGGCAGTCAGAATTTCCAATGAAATGCCCCTTTTAGGGACAATGAAACCTTTTTGCGAGAATGGCTGTCTGTATAGTGATCGACTGAGAAATTTAAAAACATTTGATCAAAAATGGAAGTAGGGAAAATAATAGTATCCGGAATTTCCGCAAGGTGGAGCTAATTAAGCTCAACCTCTCATGTTTGAGCTGTCGCCATCAAAGTCTTTAACGAAGATATTACTAATAGTATTAATAATGAATGACCTTGGAAAAGCTGTAAGTGTAAACTCAAAGTATTGCCCTGGTCCACATTCTTTTTTTCATTGACCGTCTTTGTAAAAGTAACACCACAGCATTTCGCAATCACGCATTTGTTTCCAATCATGCAAAGTACAGTAATTTTTGAGAATCGATTCACCATGCCTTTCACATGCTCATAAAAGAGATTGATTTAGGAACATAAACATATTACCGTATGCAAACTGTACTGTATACAGTATGTATATGTATATTTAATGTCTTAACGGTGCCCGTTTAAGTATTGAATATTTATATGGAATTTTACCACTGAAGGGAAATCTTAGTAGCTGAGCAGAAAAAGAATAGGAGCATACTGTAACGCGTGTGAAGGCCATAAACGATATTAATTTTGGAACATAAATATACAGTATATAGCTGGTCTTGGTACTGTAGCGGCGAGGCTTAATAATAATGCAGAATTAAGTGTTTCTGAGCTTCCCAAATGAGGCCCCATTTCTCTGTTCATCTCTGTGGTGCAGCCACAGAGAAACCATTCATGCAAGATGTTTTCTTTTGATAAGGACAGCTCCCAAAGGGGGATGCACTTAGCTAAGCCTGGCTATCATGATCAATGGTCATCCATTGGCGCCTATCTGTCTAGGGAGTGCCAGTTGGACATCTGGACTGCATTACTAAGTGTCAGGAGTAAGTGAATCATATCTCACCTTGATCAACCAATCAGGGACTGTTAGGGCCGAGTAACCCACGTGGGACTCTGATGTCCATGGAACTTTCAGCCAATCAATGAGCTGAAGTTCCTCCAGGTAAAAACAGGCAACACAGAGGGCCTGAGAGATTCAGATTCAGATTCAACAAGATTCTGTGAGAATTCCAGGGCAGGACGGCCCAGGAGCAGAAGGCTCCCAAGGGCAGGACATTCTCGCAGCGCGCCTCCTGACCATCCTGAGACTCAGCCCGGACAACCACGGAACGGCCAGTGTGTCCGAGTGCCAGAACTTTCCTTTGTTCTAAGAGTCTAGAGTGGAGGTTGCCAGAGAGTAACCAGCAGCAGGCCTCGTGAACAGGTCGGAACTGTGGACAGCTGAATTACTATTCAGAACTAGCTCTTCATCAGGAACGAACCGGTCCTCTTCCTGACTTGCTGGGACCCACAGTCATCTTTTCTCCTGTGCACAAACTTTGCTAGTTAAAGCCAACAGTGAGCATCAGCAGCGCACCGTCGCAAGCCGCACAGCACAGCCTGGCACGGAGCCAGAGAGCGCGGATTGGACAGCAACAGCCTGCAACTGTTTCTTTGAGTCCGCAGGAGATCTGAATCCCCAGAGATTGGATGAGTATTCAACTTCAATGCATTACAGCTCGAGAATTCAATTGTTATCCAAACCAATTGATATCAATTTAATTCCTAAGAGTTATGTACTTGTTTGAGTATCTAATGTAGAAGTTATAACCAAGTTCATTTATGAAACGGTCTTAATGAATGATATACTGAACGTATGTCCTCTTGATATGTATAACTCTTTGTAACTGACCAAATATACCTTTTGTATTCTGATAACCCTCTCGATAAGATCTGTTAGGTTTACATGCATATTCTATGTATTAATAAATGTATCCTCGTGTATTAGTACCTGTGTGTGCGCGTTGTTTGAGTTATGTTGCATGGTTGGATTCTAAAGCCATCAAAAGAATCAACTTTGTGATTTACTGCTACAATTAATAATTGTCTCGGTAAATGCCCAAACCCTACAGAACTGGTGCCTTCAGAGAGCCACTATGATTACATATTTGGCGTCCCTGAACCGGTTTTCCCTACAGTACTTTAAAGAAAAAAATACACACCAGTATTCCATTTCTCCCTAAACATTGTAAGCTTCGAAGTCTTTAATTAACGTGATACCGGAGTCAACAAGCATACTTTTAGAATTTGATTAAAAGGGAATATAATATGGAATCGCGTATCTCAAGAATTTAATAACGGTATGATTATATCCGTGTACTGCGACAGGGCTGTGTAGGGCTGTTTCGCCTGCCTGTTCATGCGAGCTGTCTTGTAGCCTACTGGTCTAGGTGTGTGACTACCAACTGGCCGGTTGTGTGTTCGAATCCAGCTGGTGCTGGACCTTCCAGTTTTATTTATTTATTTTTTAATCGCGTAACATAAACATATTACCGTATGCAAACTGTACTGTATAAAGAAAAAAATACACACCAGTATTCCATTTCTCCCTAAACATTGTAAGCTTCGGAGTCTTTAACTAACGTGATACCGGAGTCGACAAGCATACTTTTAGAATTTGATTAAAAGGGAATATAATATGGAATCGCGTATCTCAAGAAATTAATAACGATATAATTATATTCATGTTGCAAAAGAACTGCAACGGACATAAAAACTCCCTTGCTTTTAACAGAGCGTTCCATAATTTCTAACTACGAAAGTGCCAGGTGAAAGGATTTGTAAACATATTTTGTTAAAGCAAGTCAGTTTTTTCCGCAACACATAAAATACATTTTTCCAAGAAAGTTTAGCCTTTGTCACTAATGAAACCACTAAATAAAAACATAAATATAGAAACTTAAGATTTGTTTTATTTAATGTTGGTAGCAGGATGAACTGTCAGAGTGTATATTTTGTCGCAGAGTTGCTGCAAGATGTTAACAGTGAAAAAGGTATTTAGATATGAGTTATTTCAAGATGAAAAAGAAAACATACACGAAACATGGTTTCATTATGACCAGAATCGGTCTTGAGATATTTTTAACTTGATTTACAGTATTTGAGAGGTATGACTTAACACCGATACTACAGTGCTTAAGTACTGCTCACGTATATGTTTCTAGGTTTATATTATGCATTTCATACGGTCAAATTACTTTTGAGCAACTAATAAGAAGCGCGAAACGGTATGCATTTTAGTTTCGTTTTGTGCTGGGACCCGTGGATTGATTAGAGATATCAAGTACATACAAGTCATTTTTTAAATGTTGTAGTTCGTCTATCTATACAGACAGCCATTCTCGTCTTGAAAAAATGTTACGAGTACATCATCTATCAACAATTACACAGGTTCTGTTTCCATATTGCGGATTCTGGTTACGTAATATTATTTTCTAGATTTCACGTTGTGAATATATGATTTGGGCAAACAGAGCCGCAAAGAAGTACATTATTGGTTGTTGTTTTTTTTTTTTGCAGTTTTATCTAGAACAAGCGATGCTTAAACCTTTGTCTGATTCTTGTGAAACTATCCACACAACAGTTACAGTACCTAGGAGTTGACTTCAGTGATGTCACTGATGGGATGTTTCTAAAAATCCATCCTCTGTAAAACGTCTTCTCTAGTTGTCCTGCATATGTATTCGCTAATGAAGCTGTGTGTTCTGAGCCTGGATCTCTACATTTCTGTATGAACCAGCTTAGAGGGCTAAAGACAGCTTGTGTTTAAATTGAGTGTAAGGCAATTTATGCTTCTAAAGTCATGGTCAGCATTTATTTTTGTACTGTGCTGTAAACTTGTTCTGTGCCAAGTCACATTATTTTATAGCGTTTTTATAGCATTATCAAATCCGGTGGCGCTGTGTGTTAGTTTCCTGTCTCCCATGTCACATGGTCTGTGATTGAAACCTGTAAAACCGGTTTAATTCGTCACAGCCAGCACTCTTCAGGTGTGAGGGTCTTCTGCTCAGAATGAAACGCTAAAATGTTTGTGTATATTCTAATGGTAGTGGGGGCAGGGTGTGTGGGAACAGGTTTGGTTGAAATTGCATTGGAGATCTATGTTCTTCACACCTGAAACATTTTCTCTGAAAGAATTTTCTTCGCAGTTTAACCGATCTTGTTACAGCATGTTACAGTTTACTATTATTAACCATATTAATTTTAAGTGCTTAATGTAAAATCTTGTAAAAATATATTTTCATTGTTCAAATATACATTAAGTCTGACTATCATATAATAAGTTAAATACAAAACTAAAGAAAAAATAGGGTTAAATATAATTCAAAATATTTTGCTAACAATGTTAACTGTTTATGAATAATAAAATGTATTAACTAAGGAGTAGGATGGCACAGTTGTTAGTATGTTTTTTGTTTTGTTTCTTTTTCATAAATACAACAGTAGTACCTGATGTCTCAGTGGCTTTCAAAATTAAATTATGCATGCAAACCTGTGAACTAGAAAGATAACTAAGATATCCATCCATTTATAATGGTGGCAAAGTGGTTAGCATTGCTATCTTGCAGCACTGGGGTCCTAGGTTCAATTCCTGCCATCCTGTGTGTGTGGGGTTTACATGTTCTCTCTGGGTTACATGGTTTTTCTCCATATGTGTGATATGACTCCCTCTTGCACTCCAAAACATACTGGTAAGTTAATTGGTTTATGGGAAAACTGGCCCTGGTGTGTGTGTGTTTGTGTCTGTCTGTCCTGTGATGGACTGGCGCTATGTCCAGGGTGTATTCTGCCTTGTGTCCGTTGCTTACTGGGATAGGCTCCAAATCCTCTGTACTGGATAAAGAGATTAGAAATGGAAGTAAAGGCACTGTGCGGATGGAACTATACACAGTGTTAGAAACCCACTATGAAATGGCAGCATCTCACTGAGAATAAAATATTTTATAGTGCTGGCTAAAGGAAACAGCCTTTCCACCTCTCTTGCACATCAGTATCCATACCTAGTTATTTAAACAAATTGCCTCTAATTATAAACATCTTAATATGCTGGCTCTGTGGATCCGCATCAGCTATGTTTGCCCATTCCTTCAATTCATGTGCATCCAACACACAGTTCAATGCCAGCAACAAAAATAAATGCTGACCATGACTTTAGAAGCATAAATTGCCTTACACTCAATTCAAACACAAGCTGTCTTTAGCCCTCTAAGCTGGTTCATACAGAAATGTAGAGATCCAGGCTCAGAACACACAGCTTCATTAGCGAATACATATGCAGGACAACTAGAGAAGACGTTTTACAGAGGATGGATTTTTAGAAACATCCCATCAGTGACATCACTGAAGTCAACTCCAAGGTACTGTAACTGTCGTGTGGATAGTTTCACAAGAATCAGACAAAGGTTTAAGCATCACTTGTTCTAGATAAAACTGCAAAAAAAAAACAACAACCAATAATGTACTTCTTTGCGGCTCTGTTTGCCCAAATCATATATTCACAATGTGAAATCTAGAAAATAATATTACGTAACCAGAATCCGCAATATGGAAACAGAACCTGTGTAATTGTTGATAGATGATGTACTCGTAACATTTTTTCAAGACGAGAATTGCTGTCTGTATAGATAGATGAACTACAACATTTAAAAAATGACTTGTATGTACTTGATATCTCTAATCAATCCACGGGTCCCAGCACAAACCGAAACTAAAATGCATACCGTTTCGCGCTTCTTATTAGTTGCTCAAAAGTAATTTGACCGTATGAAATGCATAATATAAACCTAGAAACATATACGTGAGCAGTACTTAAGCACTGTAGTATCGGTGTTAAGACATACCTCTCAAATACTGTAAATCAAGTTAAAAATATCTCAAGACCAATTCTGGTCATAATGAAACCATGTTTCGTGTATGTTTTCTTTTTCATCTTGAAATAACTCATATCTAAATACCTTTTTCACTGTTAACATCTTGCAGCAACTCTGCGACAAAATATACACTCTGACAGTTCATCCTGCTACCAACATTAAATAAAACAAATCTTAAGTTTCTATATTTATGTCTTTATTTAGTGGTTTCATTAGTGACAAAGGCTAAACTTTCTTGGAAAAATGTATTTTATGTGTTGCGGACAAAACTGACTTGCTTTAACAAAATATGTTTACAAATCCTTTCACCTGGCATTTTCGTAGTTAGAAATTATGGAACGCTCTGTTAAAAGCAAGGGAGTTTTTATGTCCGTTGCAGTTCTTTTGCAACATGAATATAATTATATCGTTATTAATTTCTTGAGATACGCGATTCCATATTATATTAGCAGAAAAGCTTAAAACTACCACTTTTTCACATGCTATTTCACATGCTAGATAAATACTTCGATGCTTAAAATCGTTAAGGAGAAATGGAATACCGGTGTGTATTTTTCCTTTAAAGTGCCGATTCCTGGAATCTGACTGGCTGACACCCATCTGAAGTGGTTCCATAAAATCTGGTATACGGAAAAGAAAGCGTTGATAAATACAAGTGTCTTTTAATACACTCTTTGCTGTGCTCTTGAGGATCCTTGTGATATTTTAAGCTCTAGTTGAATGATAGGTGTCGCATTTTAAATCATTTTCGTAGTTAGAAATTATGAAACACCCTGTTAAAAGCAAGGAAGTTTTTATGCCCGTTGAAGTAAAACAAAATGCCTGACAAAGTATGGCTTGGACAGATTCCAAGTGCTTGTACAAATGTGCTAAAGAAATTATACTTTGAGTATACAACTTGTCCAAAGTCATCCATTATTAATACTATTAGTAATATCTTCAGTAAAGGCTTTGATGCATAAATATTTCTGATAAAGGTAGGTTGTGTAGTTTTGTCCAACTGAGCAATCTTGCTTTCATAAAATATACCAACATTTTAATGACTGATGATTAACATGCTGTAATACACAGTTCAAAATTAAAGGCTCAAATCCTCTACATGAGAGGTTAAGCTCCCCCTGGCGGTTTTACAAGGCGACGCCGGATAGTTAGTCAAGTGACACACGTGAACTGCGTGATACCCCGGTGGGCGTGTCGCGGTATGCCGCGAAATACCTCACCCATTTTGAATGGCTGCATCTGTATCATGCTTCCCTGGCTTCACAGAACATGAATTTTGCCAGAGATTACATGACAGCTGCTGTGAAGAAAAATGGCACCAAAGCCCATAGGTGTAAATGGTGTTTCAACAGCTGACCTGAAGAATTACCAACACATCATCAAAGAGCAGTATTCTGTCATGGCTGAATCGTCCAGCTGAATGGGATATTGGCATGTTCTTGCTGTCTTCTCTTAGCCTGCGTTCAGGGGTACACAAAATATCCTGACAAAAGAAGACAGACAGAAGACAGAGAAATATCAATTTTGAAAACATTAAAAAAAGTTTTGGCCTGATGAACTTGTGTATCTTTCTTAAATTATCACATATATCACAGCTAAATATTACAATATAGAATCATTTGACTATGTAAGTCCTTTCCCTGACAGCTTTAGAGTTTTTCATTTCGTTTTTTTTTATCTTTTGACTTTTTTAAATTGCAATTAACTTATTTTAGTAAAATCTTCTTGAAAGTATAATTGTATTAAACTATGCAAATTATGAAGATAGGTCAGAAACCTGTCCCATTAACTCTTTCGGAAAAATGTTTTAATTTACCTCATTTACCTAGTTTACCTAAAGACTGTCTAAAGCAGAATTTGTTCTCAGCATTCAGAATGTAATGGTTACATTACAAGTTGCAAGTCTAGCAATCATATAAATATTCTAACATTTTAAATTGATTTTAGTTCTATATAGAAAAGGTGGGACACACTGGAGTAAAAAGTTCAAAAAACAATTTAGAATAAAAAAATATTCACTCTATTCACAATGTTTTAGTGTTTCATAGTGTTTCTAAATATTTTAGAGTTAATGTTTCAGTCTGGATACTGTACCAAAGGCTGGGAATACTTGTGAGATCCTATGGTACAAACATAAAAAAGGGTGGTAATCAAGGTTTGCTGTTTTAAATTCAAAATCAGGCTCTCTTTGTTTAGCCTGCAAGACTTTCGACATGTTGATTGGCTAAGTAATGTCGCACTTCTGCTGCAGTAAAATTGCTTGCATTCACCACCACAAAAAGTTTGTACTTCAATGGTGGATAAAATTAGTTTCCTCATACCTGTTAATTGCGTTGGTATCCCTTGAGATGAAAATCCAATTTGACACAGGACAAAGCAGTGAAAGTACAGACATTTAATAGTAGTGGAGACAAGGTATATCAATCACATCTAAATAGACATGCAATTGAGCTGTTTTAGCACTAAATTAAAAGAAAATGTTTACTACTTTCGCATTTGAAACTATTCACTGATTATCTTCTCATTTAATTTGCTTCTGAAAAAAACGTTAAAAGAATGAATTAGGAATTGTATTCTGTTGCTCACATTTTAAATGTCAAACACAAGCTGATTGTTATGTCATGAACTGTTTCAAAATACATCAACATAAACATTTTCTTTAAAGTAATCATATAATAATCAATTTTAGTTAAATACATCCAGCCATTCACTAATGTCTTTCTCTAATCTCCAATAGGATTGCAGAGGTGGAGCCTATCCCAGCAGTCATTGGGTGGACCGCAGGATACACCCTGGATGGACTGCAAGTCCATGGCAGGGCACACACAGACACACACACTCACTACTTAGGGATAATTTTCCAGGTAACCAATTAACCTACAAGCATGTCTTTGAACTGTGGGACGAAACCCAGACAAACATGGGGAGAAAATACAAATAAAAATTGCACCCCAGAAACTAAATCTAGCCACTCTGCTTCCCACCATTTTAAGTTAAGTAAATTATATAAATAATAATCATTGAAAGTGCAAGAATGCAGTATCCTAGCTACAGACCAGAGCATTATTTGGTGTAGCAGACTTTTCATTATGTCGAGCAACAGTTATACCTTATTTCAAATAATCCTTTTTTTGGCCAAGATAAGTAAAGTAACCAGTACATACAAGAAGCAGAATACATTTTCTTGAATCCGTTGTAGCTGCAAAACTGATTTGATTCTAATTTGAAATACCCTTTTCATTACTACAAAGAAAAAAAAAGTCATGTTATTGGGTTGGTGTGATACATAGTGAAATATAATAAGCACATCATAACGGACGTTATAGTTTATGCAGGGAAAGGATCAGTTATGAATATAGGTTCATGTTGTGTGCTAATCTACAGAAACTGACAATGTCAAAAAATGTCACAATTGCCTTATATTTATCTGTTATGATGACTGATTATCAGTGCAGCCCAAAATGTTATTAATCCTTTAGTCACTTTAAATTTAAATTTAAAAAGTGAAACAAAATTGCTTTTACATGCAGATATTTATTATACGTAAAAGCTCTTACTGATAATTTCTGCCCCAGAGATTTCCACAGGACCTTTGTAAGGGAAGCATCATCCAGAAGTTGACTGATGTGACTTTGTAGGTCGATATACCCCTTAAGAGCTTCATTCACTTCCTGAACACCTGTAGGCTAAAATCACACTGACTGTTATACTGTAGCTGAGGAACAAGAAAAACATTTAAAGAACTCACACAAAAAGTCTCTTATCACATGAAATATTGAAAAGCCACTCAGTGGAAAGTTCCAAGTGGTTAATTTCTCCTCTTTTAAAATGTCTAAAATATTGTCACCTATACTTAAAAATAATTCAAAACCTCATATTTTAATTCACCGTTATCTGCAATATACATTCCATATGTGGTTTATGGATATTGTTAGCTCTTTTGACAAATTTTTTCTTCAGTTATACAGCAAATTGAAACTAGCACTATTATGCTTAATTGTTCATTATTAACATATAATTACATTTCTAAATGTAATGTAGAAATCCAAGTAATGCTTCATTATATAATATAATCAGTAAGTATTAATTTTGGTATTAGATTTAGTTAATGTGCCATTATTTTACATATTTATATTAATCTTTTTCTTATAAATTAGTTATCATTTGTAATTCTTTATTTCAGATTGGGACTGAAGTAAAATTGTTTAAAATCAGACAAGTTGGTTAAAAATAGTTTTTGTTTTGAAAAGCATAACATGCTGCTATTATACTGTTACATACTGTACATCTCCTTGCAAAAATATTCAAACCCTATCTTGGTTATCACATTTTATTGCTTTAAAGCTCATAGTTATGAGACTTATGAGAAGTAGTAATTCATATTTGACTATATTCAAAGCAAAAAATGTGCAATTAATAGATAATGAAAGAAAATGAAAAAATCATGCTTGCATAATTAAACTTTTTCCTGTTGCAAACTTAAATTAATTTACTGTGGGTGCACAATATTACCTTGTGGAGAGGCACAATTAGTTGGGTGGCTTCTGTCTGTACGTAATAATTAAGGATCTCGTGAATACAGAATCAAAATGTACAGTATGTCTCTACAAAGTCCCTTATTCAGGCAGTGCATTTCCAGCAATGATTCGTCCATAAAGATAAATTTGCTATTAAAATAATTCAGAGATAAAGTTGCAGAAAGGCACAGATCTACAGTAAAGTACAGTAGGGCAGAAAAAATTGTATGGCAGAGTGGCAATAGGGAAGCCATTACTAAAAACACTTACATGGAGTTTATAGTAAAACAATTAGTTAATACTGCAAATATGCAGCAAAATTTGTTTTGTGGTCTGACAATACAAAATTGGAACTATTTAATCTAAATGCAAAGTCTTATGTCAAGTGCAAACAACACGGTGCATGGCCCAGTAACCCTTACCCCTACTGTCAAGCATGTTGTGGGTGTCATCAACATGGACTGAGAAGATTTTCTAGACTGACAGGAAAATAGGTGGACATAAAGACAAATCCAGTCTTTTAAAGACCTTAAACTGAAGCACAAAATAACCATCCAGCAGGAGAATGACTACAAGAGAATACAGAAGAATGCAGTACAAGGCCAAAGCTATACTGGAGTGGTTTAAGAATAATAAAGTGAATGTCCCTGAGGGAACCAGTCAAAATCCTAACTGGTAAAACCTTTTGAGAATCTGTGGAAAGACTTAAAAAATGCTGTCCATAAGGAATCATCAAGCAACTGGAAAGAGTGTGGGCAAATATGCTAAGAATAACTGGTGGAAATTGCACCAAACTGACAGGTGAAGTTGATAAAGACATAGTCTTATGGAATCATCATATTTCATTTTTTTTCTTTAGTTTTAGCTGACATTTACTATAACTTATCTTACTCTTAGAAGACTTCAATTTGTGCATTCAGGTTTTGAATATAATATTAAGTTTAAAAACTGTGTATGTATCCTGTCACAATACGGGACACTATTGGAAGGGTTTGAATATTTTTGCAAGGTACTTTATAGAAGAGAAATGTGAATGCCGTTCAGGTCCTGCTAAAAATGTGCTCTTTTAATCAAAGAATTCATTGATTAAACTTCCTTCCCTTTAATTTAGAGTAGATCATTTCTTTTAAGAAATGACTGCACTGTTTTAATCTGTTAAGTGTTAAGTATCTGTTAAGTACGTTTGTAACCTTAATTATCATGAAAGTTACCTAATGTACTGTATATAGTGTAAACAGGTTCATTCAGTTCATGTGTACCTTTTCAGTTGACTGGCAGAGACGTTTAAGGATAAGGATGTACTGCGTGACCTGGTCTCTGATGCGCTCATGAAGGACTCTGTAGAGGCTTACCGAGACTGAGCTTTCAGGTTTTTCGGAACTGAAGAAAAACCTGCTGAGGTTTATCTTATTCTTTTTCCAGTAATTGCTGCAGATTAAAGATTCAAATTCTCAGTGCAAATAATAATGAACAGAATCAAGACAAAAATGTACCTGGAAAAAATCATAAAACAATAGAAATCAAAGGGACATATCCTGTTTAGTCCAGGTACAAATAATAAGAATCTCAAATAATGGTATCTGTGATCTGAAAAGACACTAATGCTTCGATGTCCCTTTGAATTTTATCAGACACTAATATACATTTTCCATTGCTTCATTAGTTAAAGTAAGTAACAAGCATAAAAAGAAATTGCAATTAGGACAACAAATACAGCTGAATTATTTTACTTTCTTATGTTTGATGGTCAGTCATGCCAGGCTGTAAGATAATTATAACTGTAAACAACACAATCAGAAGCAAAATGGCTTTTGTACAGAAGAAATGTACAGAAAAAAGCAATGTAAGATAGGCAAAAAACAGTAATTGCACTTTGTAAAAAATGTTCCTGTGTAACAATGTAAGATTTAATTTAAACACCTTAGTCAAAGCCTATCACAATACCGAGGTTTGATAATCATTAATTACCAGAAAGACTGAAATCAACAGAATTCTGTATTAATTCTACTTTCAGACTATTAACAATGCTGTTAAATATTGAATCAATGCATTCCATACCTTGTCTTTTTTGCAAGATAATCAAAACCTCCCACTACATCAAGGTTTGTGAATGCTGAGAAGTATCTGCAAAGCAGAAACAGATATTCACTTAGACATAATACATTTTAGGGCTGAAGTTTAAGCACTCCACCATCTGCTCCTCTTTTTGTCAGTTCTAGTTTAATGCAGGCTCGCCTTACAACATAAGGCCGATCTATATACTGTTCAGTATACTGTATATATAATTGATCTGCATCACATCATGAATAGTTCATCCTCAAACAAATAATATCACTGATTCTGGCAATTAGTTTACTAACTGCAATGAGGAGCTTATCTGTGGTCTTTTCAAATCTACTGTATATGAAACCTTAATTGTAATTTAATCTTTGATTCTAATTGTAAGCGTAACTATAGACAAATTATATACTGATCGCTTACACAGAGGTACATGACTAGAAAGCATCTGATAACCCATTCTGCAAAAGATTGCCAATTCAAATAATCTTGTCAGAAACATGTATACATATTTGATTAAACGGTGATGGTGATGTGATGAAAAGAATGAAGCAATTGCACTAATAAAGCATACAAAATAAACTGTAGTGTTTTCTTTGATGTTGTTGACTGATAGAGGTGAAATTTCATCAAGAATACTGACACCAAGAATCAGATGTTTTGGCATAAAATGCTGAGTTAAGAGGTAGCCTCCTGGCCAGAAAACAAGAAGGTTCCCCCATTCAGAGAGAGGAGTATGAAAAAAATGCAAGAATGATATACTGTATATACAGCAAAATTAGATATTGTCTGTGATTTAAAACAGATGGGTGAGATTGGCTTGTCTGTCGTTAAATTTACCGAACTTCAGTTAAGAACTTTCATTTGTTGAAAGTTGTTTCTGTTAAAGAGGAATCGTGTTATCTATTTTCTACACTTTTTTATAACTAATTTACAAAGATATGGATTATATGCAGTACACAGACATTTCAGGGATTGTTACCAATCTGAACATGTTTGTTTAAATTCACACTGATTTTCAACTCAGCTAACAGTTTCTAGGGCTAACAGTGCAACATCAGCTTACTGTATGTAAAGCTCCTGGACTCCTGCTGTATTGCTGACGATGTACAGGTCCTTGATGGTGATGGGATTGCTTTGGTGTAGCAGCTGCTTCAGATGATTACACCTCTCTCCAGTCTGGTCCCAGAGTGCATGGAATTTCTCATTGAGCTGGAGGACCTGTTTCATATGCATATCCCATTTCTGGTCAACTGAATCTGAAACAAAATAACACCAGTTCTGAGGAGCGCTATATTCCAATATTCCTATTGAAAGACAAAGTGGTTTAAATCATTACATCATTACATTATTATAGCATTATGGCAGGACCTATAGCAGCTGGAACCTGTTTAAGTGCAATTATATGTTTGGTTGCAAATAATATGAATACATAGAAAGTCCTTAGTGATATTGTAATCTTTCTTGCTGAATAACATAATATGATATTATCTGTATGTTCCTATTGTCAATATAGTACCACAAGTTTATTTTTTCCATTGTCTTTGTAAACTAACCATAATAATAATGAACTTAAAATGGCTTAAAAATTAAGATGACTGATAAAAGGAAATACTGTATGTACTGTAGTACAAGAAAGCCTCTCTTTGGACTTGGCTCAAAAGGAAGTTTGTTTAAAAGCACAGGAAAAGTTAATGTGGAAAACAGCACAATTAGCTCATCATTTTCCTATAAATTAAGAGATACTGTCATGGTGTCAATACTAGATTTGGAAATTACCAACATTCTTGTTTCCATGTACCCATTAAATGTTGATAAATCTTTGTAAAAAAGTCTTGTCTAGTACTGTTGTCTAGTATTGACTTTTAAACTGGTTTTCTTTTACATTATGCACCTGTGTTCTGTTCAGTGAAATTAACTTGAAATAACTATTGGGATTGGCCACACAAATTCCATTAAATCTTTGAAGATGGGCATAAATTAGGTAACCTTTAAATAATGAAAGGAAAATAGCATTTTTCACTATTAATATTTTATTCAGATGTTCACCATGGAAGAAAACAGCATGCTTCAGGGTGAGGAAGGACAAAGATCTAAATTAAATTCTATTATCATAGAAAAACAGAAATGTTAGAGATATGAGAAGCATTTGCAATGACTGATACCATCAGGAACTGGGCAAAATGCTATTATGCTCTACTCCTAAATGACACATGAATTGTACTTAAGCAAGTGTTGATATTAATAAAATACCCACAGTCACTCAAGACAGTGGTTACCTATCCATAAAAAGGGTGACAAAATGTGATTATAGACCAATTACTATTATGACATGCAAACTTTGGCAACATATAATTATAAATAGTGGATGATATGTATGGAAATAGGATACTGGAAGATAGTAAGTATAGATTTATAAGGTAGAGTTTGCTTAACTAATAGCTTAGATTGCTTTAAAGAAGCAACGATAATGCACAATAACAAAACATTTGATATCGTACAGTTCCTTTTTTCTGACTACCCATATTGCAGGCAGTACACATTCAAGAAAGTGAATGTAAACTAAATATAAACAACAATTATCACCATGTATCATTTATGATTTTAGAAAAATAAAATATATAAATTAGAGATACTGATGAAATGTTTTGACATCATTTAGTTTAATTGTTCAATCATGATTGACTGTGATACACTTGAGTGACGCATAACAGCTAAATCACCTCATTAGTGAAAGTGTTTAATGGGCACTGCTAATTAGATCATTTAACACATCAAGCCTGGTGAAAGTCAAAAAAGGAAAACCCAGAAAGGAACCAACATGAATCTCTTATCAAGAGAGCAATGTCTTGGAGGCTAGACTAATTCAACACACTGTCACTTGCCATCTGGGATGTTTTACAGGCCACAACCACAGGTGTCATCTATAGTATATATCATCATGTTGCTTTATTATGACTATTTTCTTATTGTATTAGAAACAATATGTCACAACAAGTGATTGATGGCATTCTGATAGCACTATATTGATTGAATCCTGGGAAAATACTGGCTGTCCTTCATGCGGGCTCATGACTCAACTTTGTTATAGTTCTAATGATACATTTCTTTTGATGTGCTGTATACTTTAATTAATGATTTGTTAATGGTCAGAAAACATTCAAAAATAAATTATGAAAGCTGAGGCACCTGGAGTGATATAATGAGTGTGGTACTACAGTGATCATATTCAAATCACTTCTCTTCTTAATTTAGATCAACAATCTAAGCTATGTGCAGACAAATGCAGAGTATTGCATGCAGGTAGCATGCAGATACTATATGAGGTAACCTGGCCTACAGTAAGTAAAATCAATTTCAAATTCCTCAAATGCTATTCAAAAAGTCCATCCACAAAGTCCAGACTCTAATGATCTTATTAGGAATCAGGATTGAAACATAAACATGACTCTAGTGGAAACTGGTTGAAAGAACATTTAGAGCTGAGAACAGGAGGTACTTTTTACACTAAGGGTTGTGGGGTTCTGGATAGATGGGAATCTCAGATTGATTAGTTACTAGCAATCAACTGGGCTACATGTTCTGAAAATTGTGTTCTGAGATATATTTCATGAATACTGGAAAGATTAAGTTCCTTTGTCGTCATAACTCATCTGTTTAAGCAATGCTACTGTAGCTCCTTAAACTAGAGAAATTTGGTAATCTTACCATTACATCTTAGGATCATTACCATGGCCAAAAATGTTGTAGAATCACTCAACTATTTTCATTGAAATCTCTAATTAAAATCTCAAATTATGGAGATAGAATATATTACAGTATTTTAGAACTTACTGTAGTACAGCAAATGCTGCAATACATTAGTATTGAGATCAGACAGGCAGTCCAGAAATGCCTTTTCATTCTCTACAAGGGATGTGCTGGCATTCAGGCACTTCTCCTGCAAAAGACAAATATCACGTGCACAGTACAGGATATAGAACAGCATAAAGCATTGTTAGCATTGTTAATCACTGTATCAGTGGGAGTAAACCACTCAGACTTACAATTTACAGCATTACCAATGTTATAGGAAATTATAAAAAATAACTAAAATGTTGATTTTTGTCAACAATAAATATGATTATTATGTTAATTAAAAGCAATTTAATTAATAAGAAAGACATCAATGCTGAAATACTTCAGAAATACTTTTTATAATACCAATAAAAGTCACAAGAATGATTTATAATATGGGGTAATATTATGGATGGAACTATAAACAACTATCATCACATGTGTTTGTTATTTTTAAGAGAAGGTTTAGTCTTTATTTTAATAATAGTATTAATACTACTAATAATATTACGATCCAAAAAGTTTGTCTCAAAACTTGCTAAATCTCTTGAAGATGCTTATTGATAAAACTATTTTTAAAATGTCAGAAACATAAATTAACTGTTTAAGAGCATTACTCTCTGTGGTGTTAATGTACAGTACATTGGCCCATCATAGACAAAAGAAAACATTCTCAGACAGAATTCATTCAATTAAATGGTCAGAGCTTGTCCTAAGATTTTAGGAAACTTAAAAAATTTGAATACTTTAAATATGATAAAGTGCACCTGAGACAAATATGACAAAGAACTTAGATGTTCTCATTAAAAAGCAAAGATATATTCCAAGTTGTACCTCCAGGTTTGATTTTTCAGAATCATGTGGAGAGCAGGACAAGGAGGAGTTCCAGACAGCAGAACAGCCGTTATTGCTGTGGTGTTTCATGAGGGACGCCGTCAGTAGGACAATATTAACCACAAATCTCATTGGGCATCAGCTGTAGAAACTGTGAACCAATAATGAAAAAAAAACACAATTTTCAGAGTTACTAAAAACATACAGTGCAGTGAAGTTACCTGAAATCACAACTATTCTTTCTTACATAATATTTGATTTTCCTACTCACAGGAAAATGCAGAAAGAAACTAGCTGTTTTATACCAATAAGATGAACAAAATTCAGACTTTATTTAAGTTATGGAAAATTACAATACATTCACAAGCTGGTGGCAGAAAAGTATGACTTTGTCACTCTTACTTCTTTCTCACTAGACTGAACATTGCTATTCAGTAAGTGCTGTTATGAAATACAGACTTGGTCAAGTGCAAAATACATTAGTGTTTCCTTGGCATTAAATTACTGAATGTGAAGAAACAGACTACTTCAGCATCAAAATGGAAATAGTGAAAGGACATTTAAGCTTGTGCTACATGCTATATTTAACAATGTTTACAACAGACCACGCTGGAAATAACTGCAGTTATATTTAATGCTGTTGGCAACAGAGCACATCTAATTTCTGAGTAGAGCTTACACAAACACGCTTAGACAAGGTAAAGAAATTAAAGAACTCATTTGGATGTGTATTACAGATTACAAGAAAAACTAAAAATATATATATATGGAACTGGCATTATAACACCTTTTATTTAGGTAGATTTTATTTAGGAATCTAGCAAAGACGTCCAGACCTTGCTGCACAGGTCAAAAGCATATAATTTGGTATTGCTAAACAATATTTATATATACATGTTTATTTCTTTTTAAACAAACCTCTAAAACAGGAACAAAAAGCAAAAATCCTGAGGTTTCACAAACTGATTCTACTGTTAAATGGATTTCAAAATGAGTAAGAATTAGTTCCTTAAAGTAAAGATTCCTAAGAAGACTGAAACCCTAGCCTTACATGAATACTCCTCATGGACTCATTGTCATATGTACAAAAGTACACAAAGTCTTTTTATTATATACTTTGTAAAAGGGTGTGGTTATATATCCTTATGTTGATTACGTCAGATATTCCTATTTATTTTTCCACTTCAAGGCTGCTGCTATGGAATACTCATTGAATAGTCACCCTATTTTAAGACAGAGTGACATCTGATTCGCCACCACAGAAAGTTCAGAAGTAGTCAGTCAAATATGCACCATCATTGTGAGCACACAGCTTAAACTAGACTTCAGGTGGCAAACTCCATGCCACTGTATATATAGCCAACTCAATGTAAAACTATGTTTAAAACAGTAGTCAACTACAGGTAGTTACCTCAGTGACATATTGTAGTGCAATGTCACCTGTAAATCTCTCCTGTAGAAATGAATGGTCAAATACTGGAAAAATACAGTATGTGACATGAACTGGTGACTGGATTGAGCTTTTTCCTCAGAGGTACCAAACACCTACAAATGTATTTACTGTATGTCTCTTTTTACTTGCATTGACTACTGGTACTTACTCTAAATGTATAATCATGGTACATTATTTTCCTACAGTAGTAAAATCTGAGTAATTTTCTCTTATACTCCAGCAAATTAAGCAGTATTGAATCCGCAAAGGTTGACCATTTTCTTAATTGCAAATACACTCATCACATTCAGAAATCAAGAGTTACACATTATCATGGGCAGTGCATTTTGTCCAACAATTGTACATCAACATGAACTGCCTTGAGGGAATTTCTCATCTCTTAATTTTTTCTCACATAAAAAGCAAATAAGAAAGAAATTAAAATACAACAGTCATTTTCTTTCTACAGTGTCTTTCAAGTCTTGCAAAAGTGTTCTGGCCCTTCCTGAAATGACAGAGTGATGTTTTAAATGTCATATTACATTCAAAACCTGCTTGCTCAAAATGATTATTACTGTAAGTCTATGATAAACTACAGTAAATGTTAGAAAAAAAGAAAGGGAAAATAATAAAATACATTGACGGCATAAGTTTTCAGAGGTGCGAATTCAATATTTGGTGGAATAACTTTTGTCAGTAATTACAGTTGAAAGACTTTTTGGGTAAAGTCTGTACAAACTGTGCATATTGGCTTGTTGCAGGTTTTGCCAACTCAGCAGTTTTTCTGTAGGTCTCTCAAGGTTCTGGGATATTGCTAATAGATATTATATTTTAATTATTAATAGCTATTTTATATATATATACAGTGCAGTCCAGAAGAATTTGGACAGTGACACCAGTTTTGTTGTTTTGACTCTGTATTCCAGTACATTGGATTTAAAATGAAACAATGACTATGAGATTAAAGTGCAGAATGTCAGCTTTAATTTGTTGGTATTTACATCTATATTGGGTGAACCATATAGGAATCACAGTCCTTTTTATACATAGTCTTCCCATTTTAGGGAACCAAAAGTAACTGGACAATTGGCTGCTCAGTTGTTTCTTGGCCAGCTGTGTGTTGTTGTATCATTAGTTCATGCACAGGAGAGCTAACAAAAGGTCTAGGGTTGATTCTAGATGTGTCATTTGCATCTGGAGTCTGTTGCTGTTGTTTCTCAACACAAGGACCGACCAAAGAAGTGTTAATGCCACTAAAGCAGGCCATCGTGAGGCTGAAAAATAACACTAAATCAATCAGAGACACAGCCAAAACATTAGGTGAGTCAAAATCAACTGTTTGGTACATTGTTAAGAAGCAAGAACACACTGGTGAGTTTAGCAATAGCAAACGACCTGGTAGATTATGGAAGAAAAACCCCTTTTTCAACTGTTGAACAGATCAGGAACACTCTCCAGGATGTAGGCATAGAGGTGTCAAAGACTACCATAAAAAGAAGAATACACCAGCATAATTTCAGAGGGCTCACCACAAGATGCAAACAACTGGTAAAAGGCCACAGAAAGGCCAGGTTACAGTTAGCTAAAAAGTACATAAAAAAGCCTCTAGAGTTCTGGGAAAAAAAGCCTTATGGACAGATTAGATGAAGATTAACCTGTACCAGAGTGATGGAAAGATAAAAATGGAACTGCTCATGATCCAAAGCATACCAACGCATCTGTGAAACATGGTGAAGGTAGTGTCATGGTTTGGGCATGTATGGCTGCCAGTGGAACTGGCTCACTTGACCTTATTGATGATGTAACTGCAGACAGCAGCAGCAGGACGAATTCTGAAGTGTACAGAAGCATCTTATCTGCTCAGATCCAATCAAATGCTTCAAAAGTCATTGGAAGGCGCTTCACCTTGCAACAGGACAATGACCCCAAACATAGTGTTAAAGCAGCTATGGAGCTTTTCAGGGTAAAAAAGTGGAATGTTTTTGACTGGCCAAGTCAATCGCCCTACCTGAATTCCATTGAGCATGCAATCCCCTTCCTGAAAACAAGACTGAAAGTAAAAAGCCCCCGAAACAAGCAGGAACTGAAAATGGTTGAATTACAGACCTGGCAGAGCATCACAAAGAAAGTCACCCAACATCTGGGGATATTTGTGGGTTGCAGACATCAAGCGGTCATCAATTGCAAAGGATTTGAAAACATGCCAAATTTGATTTAAGATTATATTAATGTGCCCAATTATTTGTGGTCCCATGAAATGGGAGGACTATGTATAAAAAGGGCTTTGATTCCTATATGGTTCACCCAATATAGACGTAAACACCCTTGAATTAAAGCTGACATTCTGCACTTTAACCTCATAGTAATTGTTTTATTTAAATCCAATGTTCTGGAGCACAGAGCCAAAACAGCAAAAATTGTGTCACTGTCTAAATACTTATGGACTGCACTGTATATTAGACTTATATTTCTGCTTCACCCAGGAGCTAGACAACCATCCTGTATTTACTGCATTTGTAGCAAAACTAAACGTATGATGTAACTGCAGACAGCAGCAGCAGGATGCAACTTATCAAAGCAGCAACTTGTCAAAGTATGATCTTAGCCCGATGGCAAGAAAATCCAAGATGATGGGAGAGTACGCTTGGCTGAGGCTCTTATCCAACTTCACAGATATTGAAAGTACAAGAATCCATTTCTGCCTGTTCTGTCATTGAAGAGACGTTCTCCTGTGTCATGTCAGAGTTTCTGAAATGTCATCGTGGGAACAAATGATGCGTGAGAGGGCAGTGAGTCCAGACAAATGGATATTCTGGTCTGGGCCATACACCCTAGAATGTTGTGGGGAATGAGCAGCTACCCTCATTCAATTGACCATTTGCTGGAAGACAATTGGTCAGGTGACAATTTAAAAAACAGGAAGTACTAGCTTCCCACTGTTGGTTGGAAGGTCAAAAGACAGACACTCTGTGCGCTCCATTCATCAAAAGAAGAAGAAGGACTGACCGCGGGAGTGTGGAACAAAGGAGTTTGAGCTTTGAGACTTTGTAAGTTTGTGGAGAGTCTCTGGGAGAGAGACTGAGTGTTTTGAAGCCAGTAAACAGCTTAGCTGCGCGGTTGTGATAGTTAGGGACTTAAAGAAGTCTAGCCAGGAGCTCAAAAAGGAGCTAGGGTTTTGTTTGATTCGCTTTGTTTTGGTGTTTGTCTTTTATTTTATTTAGCAGTGTAGGAGATAAAAAATTGTACTATTTTGAATCTGCATTTGTGCCTCTGTTTTCCTTGGCCTGTCTGCTTAAAAGATCATGTGATAACATGCCCAGCAGGGTGTCAAAAGTGGCTCAAGCTATTTCCTACAAATATATATACTTTACAGTAAGCATATGTAAAATGTAAAATGGCACTGCAATAAATGCACTGGCTAGCAGTTCTATTAAAATATTTTAACTTACTATCCCTCTATCATTTGTTTCTAATAGTTTATTGAAGAAGCCACCTAACCACAATAGTTTTTGAATTACATATACATTATTACAAATAAAATTCCCATGTAAAGGGTTCTGTAAATTCCAAAGCATATAGTTAACTTTTTATTCTTCTGTGGTTGCTTTAGTTTCTTGCACACAAATTGCAACATCCTGTATAACTTCCCATTTGCTTAGTGTTTGGAACATTTGACAGTTAGAGGCCCTTTTTAGTTTCAGTGCAACTGTACTCTTTATTCTAAAGAATATTTCACAATATGTCGTTTTCTTTTAATTGCCACTGGCGATTTCACTCTGTTTAGAATGAATTGTGAAATATTTTACTTCATTTGCTTCGTATGGGAGTTATGTTCAGATTTGACAATACAGGATTCCTAAACTTTCCAAAATACATTTGAATACTGTGCATGTTATAGCAAAATTGGGAACACATAGGTATAATGCCTTGCAAATATACACAGACTCTTTCACGGTTTTCTTTTTTTTTGCGTTAAAGGTTGCAATCATGACACTTTAAAGTACTCAAGCAATTAATATGTTATATATACAAAATAAAAACAAAAAGAAAGAACTTAATAGATAATTAAAATGAAAGACTGTCAGAGAGCAAGAAGGAAGCAATTACTACAAGAACAACTCAAATCCTTAATGGATTTTTCTCAGATGAGACAACATTAGAACTTTTAGATCTTAATGCAAAGTTTCTGCTTAGTTTTTATGTTTACAATGCATCACTAAGTCAAGTAATTTCACACAATGGGACACCATAGGAAGGGCTTAAATAGCATAGTATAAAGAAAAACATCATTTGTGGAGGTGAGAAATAAATATGTATTTACAACACAAGAAACCTATTTTAGTTGTTGTTAGAAGTACGATGTGACTTGATAATATAGTACTTCACATGGGTCTTAAAAAAGAAGTGGTTACTGGCTACATTTCAGAACCATACCCATATATTTCATGAGCAAGCAGGGAATAAATTTGGCAATAAAGACAAGCCTCTCATCATACATTTTACCCAAGCTCTAATATTCACTATTGAAAAACTGTGTGGCGGCGACATGTTACATTTGCAATGGTGGTGGACAGAATCAGAGTACGGATTGAAATAAAATGTTATCTTTTAGGATAGCAAAAAATGTAAAACACTGCCATATTTAAGCTGCCATAAAGCAAACATACTGGGTGATATTCTAAAGAACACAAATGAAAGAACTGAGAAAGTTCTACACTGAAAGCAATGAAAAATACTACATACCAACTGTCCACCAGAAGTAAAGCAAAACTCTCCCCTCCTTTACAAATGTGCTGCCATAGGCGAAAGTCTGGTAGTTCTTTGTTTTGATTTCCAGGTCACTTGATTTTCAGTAAGTGTAGCAGTTTACCATAGACCCTATCCAAAGCTTTTTATTACACAAAATAAGCCTTGCCTAAGTGATTATTGGAATAGCCAAAGTCCTGTTGAACTGAAATCCAGTAAATGTTAGTTAGTATGTTAGTAAGGCTCAATTATATTCTTATTATTTTAGTTATGTGCATTTAAGCTATGAACAAATATCATTAACCTATCTGCATTCATTTTATGACATCAAATTTATTAGTAGCACATTTTATAAATACTAAACAAGCAGATGTGTGAAAAAATGTGAAAGGAGTTTTGGTTTTGTAACTGAAGTTTGCTATTCACGTTTATTAATTAATACAGTGATTGTGCTATGAAGCTTAGTTATCTCTAAAAACATGCAAATAAAGATTATACTTCTCTTTTCATTGATTTACACCACATTTATTTGTTTGTAATAAATGTGGTTATAATACTGTATCTGTGTATTTTATTATAAACACAAATCTTAGTGTAGCACATATTTTAATGTAACACATGTAATTAAAGAAAAAATGTATTCTAATCTTACAAAGTCATATTTCTTACAAACAGAACTCAGAAACTATACAAACCAACATCTTTTGTACCCAGAAATGGCACTTGAACACTAATTTGCAACATATTCTATATTTCTTTTAGTTTAGTCTCATCTAAGATGTTTAGAAGAAAGCCTACAATTCAGGAATTCTGGAGTATATAGAGCAAAGATTGCGTTGCTTTATATATTTATATATTCTGGGTTCATGCTGGTGCCACAGAAAATGTAATTATATTGTTACAGTATAATGCAAAATAATTACATGATTATATAATAAACTATCTAAAAA
This sequence comes from Lepisosteus oculatus, assembly GCF_040954835.1. Classification (NCBI taxonomy): domain Eukaryota; kingdom Metazoa; phylum Chordata; class Actinopteri; order Semionotiformes; family Lepisosteidae; genus Lepisosteus; species Lepisosteus oculatus. The sequence continues at coordinate 32,117,429 of NC_090701.1, forward strand.
GTAGATTCCTCACCCCAATTTAGATTTCATTACCTTGTAATAATTGGTGGATCACTGTGTTTGCTTCTGACCACATTATATGTGCAGAGTATTCAGTTATTGCAATAATCCTCTAGATACAGGTTTTGGCTTATCACTGACATCTGCATAATAATGAAATACACACCCAATTCTTTTCCTTTACTCCACCAATACATTTCACTTTTATACTTTTTAATGTGTTTTTAACAGAGCTATAGAATAACTTATGAATAATGTTATAGAATAACAACTACGTTAAGAAAATCTGGTAAGGGTTTACTGAAGGGACTCCTTCATAAACATTACACAACATAATATAACAAAATGCATAAATAACATGTACAGTAGCTAAAATTTCACTAAAGAATATCACTTCCACTGTTTCAGAGCTGCATGTGCAGAAAGTTCTTATCGGCTCTCAAGTTCATAATTGTCTTTCTTCACTGTCACCTTACTCTCTGCCTGCAGGTCTGCTCTTATCTTCCAGCTGAAACGCTTATTCAGTTGAAACAGTTATCGACCATTCTAAATAATTGGATATCTGTAATGTAATTTGCCACAATGGTGTGTACAATATTATGCATGGTTTTATATTTGTTATGAAATATTTTTTGTGTGTTTTTAGTCTTGTTCAGGTAAAGTATTACTGCACATACTTGGTGAAAGGAACACACTACAAGCTTTATTGTTTGCTTGTTTTTGTGTCTTGTGCTACACTAAGCTGTTTCTTAGTGGTACCTTGCACTAGAAACCTTTTATTCAAAGTAGCACTTTTTAAATTCATGTGGATGTGTCCATAACAAATAAAAACAGTCGCTTTGACAGTATGTAAAATCAACAAGTTTAGTAAATTGGAATAATATATATACAATTACACAGTACTTTTGCTCTTCTATTGCAGATCAGTAACTGAATTGTTGATTTTAAAACTTCTTCTCCAAATCTTTGTTTTGAAATTGAAAGAGGGAGACCAAAACCTACCTTAGAGCTGACCTACTAACTTGTATTTTTCTGAATTAAAATATATACAGTATATATATATATTAATTTCTAAATAATTCTTGCATTATCTGGCAACAGCATTCCAGTTTGCAGGAGCTGCTAACACATGTTGATCAGATCTTAGTTGTTTAAGAAAACAAGCAAACAAAATGAATGAAATGTTGCCCTTTGCAAAGCAATTTGTTTAGCAAAATACAAACCTCCTGATCAAATTTAATTTAAAGTGAAACAAATAGTTATTATATAGTAATTTTAATGCAATACTGAATGGAAATAACTGAGTAAAGTAAACAAAACTAATAGTTAAATAGTTTAATTGACTATGAAAAACAGATTGCATTGAAGACTAGGAGTCTTAGACGTTTTTAGTGTTGTACAAGTAGCAAAATATTACATTGAGTCTGATCATTTTTAAAGTTTAGGGAATGCAAACAAGTGAATCAACTGGATCATAATTTCTATTTAGAAAATGAATTCAGTTGACTTTTCCTTAAATTAGTCAGAATTAGGTGGAGAATGATTCAGTGTGCTAAAGTTGTCAGCATCATAGAATTCTATTCTCATGCAGGTTTTGACTTCACACCTTTCTTCACACTTCAAACTTCCTGGGTAGCCTCTCTGCCTCTCTGCCCCTCCTGCTTCCTCCCCTCTCCCAGCTAATGTTCTTCTGTGCTATTTAATCTTTGCTGTCTGCCCTGAAGAAGGCTTCACAGCAGAAACTTATTTTCCCTCTTCTCTTTTCAGCATGGAATAAACCTATTACTTGTTCCTTTGGAGTATCATAGAATGACATGAATGGACTGCAATAACATGTTATCATATTATCATTCATTATTCCACACTCGTAGTTTATGATAGGTTGAATTAGACTTCCTCATCCTGAGGCCATGCAGAGCAATATTACAGTAATTTGGCAACTTCAATGTCAATAAAACTGCTGGCAATTTCAGGAACTTGAAGAAGTTAACTTGTACATGCAAAAATGAAACCTTTTGATTTAAATTAACTACTCCACCATTGACACTAAGCCAAGTCAATCAATATTTAAAATAAAAAGACGTACTGTAAGTAAACATTATGCATTGAATTAGCATGAAATTTCCTAATTAAACCATTTTACTATTTTACTTTTCCTTAAATTAGTCAGAATTAGGTGGAGAATGATTCAGTGTGCTAAAGTTGTCAGCATCATAGAATTCTATTCTCATGCAGGTTTTGACTTCACACCTTTCTTCACACTTCAAACTTCCTGGGTAGCCTCTCTGCCTCTCTGCCCCTCCTGCTTCCTCCCCTCTCCCAGCTAATGTTCTTCTGTGCTATTTAATCTTTGCTGTCTGCCCTGAAGAAGGCTTCACAGCAGAAACTTATTTTCCCTCTTCTCTTTTCAGCATGGAATAAACCTATTACTTGTTCCTTTGGAGTATCATAGAATGACATGAATGGACTGCAATAACATGTTATCATATTATCATTCATTATTCCACACTCGTAGTTTATGATAGGTTGAATTAGACTTCCTCATCCTGAGGCCATGCAGAGCAATATTACAGTAATTTGGCAACTTCAATGTCAATAAAACTGCTGGCAATTTCAGGAACTTGAAGAAGTTAACTTGTGCATGCAAAAATGAAACCTTTTGATTTAAATTAACTACTCCACCATTGACACTAAGCCAAGTCAATCAATATTTAAAATAAAAACACGTACTGTAAGTAAACATTATGCGTTGAATTAGCATGAAATTTCCTAATTAAACCATTTTACTATCTGATATACAGTATTAATGGAAAGTTATTACGCCATGGATCCCCAACGTATTTGCTAGGAAACAAAAGCCTTGTTGCATCATGGCTGGTACTCACACATGTGATTTCTCCAGGAAATTCAGGACAATAAAGTTCTTACTTCACTTTGCTGTAAACACGAGTGACCTACAAATGAAATGAGCATCCTGCATGCCTGCTTTTGAAATATTTGGTAGTTTACCACATTACACAATATAAGCTTTAAGTACAAGCAAAATATAGGTCTGATAGAATAAGAAAGAGACCAAAACTTTATTCTCATAATATCTCAAATATCTAATTTTTCTACATCGATTCCACAAGACTCAGCATATACCGAACACAAACACAAAACACACCGTCAGTATCAAGAATTGTTTGTTTTCTTTCAAACACCCAAATGTTAAATACCATGCCATTTCCTGAATTTCTGTTCACATAAAAAAACGTATTTTTATGTAGATAGTAACTTATTTACAGTATTGGAAATTATAATAGAAACAAAGGAAAAAAGTGGATATACAGTAAAATACAAATTTCATATTAATGTATTTGTCTTGTCAACCTCTTTTACTGTCAAAAGTACTAGTTTTACAAATCCCTAACATTCTGATACAAAAGCCTTTCACTTTTATCCAAGAACTATTAATATTTTGCATGGCATACTGTAATTATGCACCTGTTGTATTATTTATTTATATTGTTTTATTTATACCAACTACACCTTTCATTTATTTGTTAAATAGACATTGTTCTCCAAAACATTTTTCACTTTTCATGTGTTGTTAATAAATGTCTATTCAAACTGTCATTTCTTAGCAAAGCATCAAACTGTTAAATCAAATGCCACGATTCTCGCTTTCTCAAAAAGATAAAAGTGTTTCAAAACAAATCATTCCATCTAAAATTAGTTTTGTTCATGTAGTCACGGAAGCAAAGAAATAAAAAAAAAATAGGAAAATATACAGAATGCTTAGAGCCACCAACTCATGGTCAGTAAACAGTTCCCTCTTCTGATTATTCATTTGATCATGTCTTTTGTAAACCTTGGAATAATCAGAAACTTATTGTAAGCAATTATACGGGCAAGTACTCCAAAATAAAATCTTCATGCAGCACTAACTGCCTGTTATAATGTGGATTTAGCAGTATTGTTCATATAATCTTAATATGTGTGGCTGTACATCTGAGGCAATAATGGAGAGCTAGCCTAACATACTACAAAAAAATAAATTATACATTCTTCTTTTTTTGTATTTTGGTATTTACTTGTTTATTTTATTTTCTAAACAAATGCTGCTGTATACAGTATATTGTATTATGGCTCAAACATTTTTTTATTTAACAAAGTTCTTAACTAGTAAAAGTAATGAAAGTTTTAAAATCTATATTGTAGGAGCAATGCATCATGAGATTGCCTTAGGCTGGGCACTGAAAGAAAAGAGGTACATCTCAAGGCAAATGACTGCTTATTTCTAAATTATAACAAAATTTGCCCTTTGTACCTAAAGATAATGATGCCATCAGCAAGTGTTCAAGAGATCCTTAACTAACTCAGCACTAAGTCAAAAGTCAGCACTCTTTTAAATGACTGTTACAGATTTTTAACTACAATCAAGAAATAAATATATAGACTGTCTTTTCAGCTAAATACTATACTTAGAATTTATTAAAACCTGTACATTCTTTTAAGACAGCACTTAAAAATGATTCTTGTTTTACTAACAGTACAGTAACGATTGTACAGTTTACAATAATCTATGACAATAACATATCATGTTTCTGTTTCATTGGAATTCTTCTTTCATTTTAGTATCCACTAAACTATAACTGAACACAATCAACTTAAACAAGAGAGAACTGGAGCTGATTGCATGATCTGTTGTTTTTCTTTGAAACTGATAGCCACAATCAAGCTTAAGTGTTCTTTTGGTACTGAAATCAACCTGGAAATACTACTGACCACAATCAGTATAATCTTCAGAGATACTTGTATTCAGCAGTAACAATATATTTTTTTATTTACATTAATTTACATCCCTTTGATTCAATAAATTAGTAACTTACATTTCAGTTTAAAGAATGTTATTAAGATGCCTCCTCAAAATGAAAAAGAGGACTAAGAACATGTTAACAATAAAGCTGTGAATTACTGTAAATGCATGTTGTTTTGGTTATAAAGACACCGATCAAGAGTGAAAAATGTGTCAGCAGGGGGAATATTCTTTCTCTTGCTCAGCTACAGCAATTCAAAAAGAAAAGACTTGTTGTATTTTTGTTTTGATACAAAGTTTACCATGTACAGTAAATATAGAGTTTTGCTTCTTACCATGAGATTTCGGGCTCACATCTCTTTGTCTGTGTCCCATGCCTGTCTATGAAGTTGAGCTTCAGCTCACCACGGTTTCTTTTCACTACTCAAATGACCTGCATCAGAATAGAAACAAGGAAGTCAAGCACCCAGCTGACAGCCTATCCCAAGGTGCTTTGCTCACATTCCTGGTCGACATGGAAACTGTGGGCTATGCCTTTTTTTTTTTGCTCCTGGCAGTCTTCCCATCTCCTAACTCATCTGTAAGAAAGTTACTCCCAAATTCTTGTATGTTCTTGTGTGTTATGTCCAATTATGGTGTTGCAGGGAAGGGCTCTCTAAAAAACTGATTCATCTGTGAGCACCTAAAGAGAAATTAAATGTACCCCTCTGGCCTTTGCAGCCACACCAGGAGCTACTAATAATCTGATTTTTACTTTTAATACGCTATAGACAGAGAAGAATATTTTACCTGAAATACATTACAAATAAGCATCTTTAAAAAAACTGTAGTATTGCACTTAGTACAATTGGTGAAAATAATGTACAATTTCACAAAATATAATAGTTTGTAAAAGATTTTGATAAATCATTTTATTAGAGAAAATGGTTAGAATTCCTAATTTTCAAAACTGTTGAGTTTACTGTTGAAATTAAATTAACAGAGCATTTAATAGTTAAATGTACCTTTAGCCTGCGGTTAAGACATGTCAGTACTTTAAATCTTCTCTGATGGCCTATCCCTACATTTGATCATGTTTCCGCAGCAACCGGTCAGAAAATGTGTCACGCTATATGAAGTGTAAAATTAATAATGTGCAGACGTAATTTGGCCATGTCTTTACACTCGATCATTTCATTTTTACATGCTTTTTATATAATGGACTGTTGTTCTAATACTCTTATTATTTGACAACAAATTACTTAATATATGGCATACTGTACATGTATTTCAGTAAACCTTTTCAAATTTTATTTTAGTTTTTAAAAGATAACCTAGGTGTTTCCTTGATATCCTAATGAATCAGTATGCAGAACATGTTGCAGCACGCGTCATTATGTTAAACACTCATTGTGTAAAGTGCCAGCTTATTATTATAAGTAAATGTCTAAGTTATGCAAGGTTTGTTCCAGTAACTCCTACTATATGGCACGTCATGAGATAATACCAAATGTGAGTCCCCTAAGGAATATTCAGTAATGAATTGGTGGGAAGTCAGGGATGCAATGATGAATAATCATGAATATGTGATTTGACTTTATACTGTAAGTAAATATCTGATAAGCTTTTCATTGACGATGTACCAAGAAATGGTTAATGTACAGTACAGAGAGTATTGATAAAGGAGGATATCTCAAACTGTGACAATGAAGTTATTGAGGAAGTGCAGGGAAAATTAATTTATAGAAATCTTTTTAAACATATACTGTATCTTCAACTTATATTCAGGCTAAATCTTAGGTATTGTCTTAGAGTTGCTACTTTTTAAAAATCAAGGGCTGCTCGGTCTGCTTTGCATGGTCTTGTATTTGGATAAAATGATTAAAAGAGTGTTCTGTTGTTAAATAAACATTGCATTAACTTTGTACTATATTTGTACTTCGTAAGAGATAAAGGATTGTTTTCACAAATCCTTGAACCCTGAGGCCTTGATGGAAGCAAATTTGAAAAAGTTTAAACAAAAAACAAGAAATAGAAGGAAAATCTAAATCAAACGTATAGAATCTTTCTGAAGACAACATTTTTACTTGTTATGAAAGAACTATTTTCCATTAAGACCTTTATAAATAATACATTTATTTTGATTTCTATTTAACAGGTAATAGTTCGTTTGCCAGTATATTGTAGTTTAATATATAGAAGTGTATCTGTGGTTTTTAAGGAACCCGTTGTCTTAATTTTCTCTGTAAAAGCGTTCTCAGTGATTTGACACCTTACAATGAAAAATTGATTTTGCTGGATCTTTTTAATTGGGTTTTCCTGGCCTAAAATAAAAGATTTAGTGAAGCAAACTGAGTTGCATTTTTACTTTCAGAACTCATCAGGAACAAAAACTAGGAGACAGTGGGTTCTTATTTATCATGACTACAGTACTATGACATCTCTTTTAACTAGCTGCACACCAGAGCATATCCTGGAAGCATAAAGGGCACGGTAGGACTGAGAGCAGACAATTGCTCCTGTATTAAATTGGATGACAGTCTATTGCTGGACCAAAGAACAAGTAACAAGTTTGTCCTGTGTGCCCAACAAAAACCCACACAAAGGCATGGAGAAAATTTAATGACATGACAATGAACAATGTCTGGACAATGACATGAGGTAGAGCCCTAACTGCCATGCCACCCCCTTAAGTCTTCCACATCATTAAATTAATAGGCATTTTATTTGTCCAGTGCTTTGGTAAGTTGACCTCCACACTAAGAATTTGAAAGTCCTGTACATTAAAGTTTTTCCCAACACATCAGTAATTACCCTGACAAAATAAATCAAATTAAACATTAAAGTAAGTAGGCAAGGTATGGGACAATAGGTGATATTTCTAGTTTTTCTATACAAATGGTGAACCTCATGCTTACATCACTGATCTTGATGTTATTTTATATAATCTTGGTAAAATCTCCAAAAACACATTATATACACATATACTGTAATATAAGGCATTGGAAGTTAATAAACATATCTTTGAAATTATGTTTATTGTCATCGCAAAGGGGCGATTAAGATTAAAAATAATGCTCAAGCATTAATTCACTAAATGTTTTAGAATGGGTAGCACGGTGACACAGTGGTTATCATTGCTGCCTTCCAGAGTTAGGGCCTTGGTTCCGGTTCTAGACCTGGGGTGATATCTAGGTGAAGTTTGCATATTCTCCTAGTGTTTGTGTTTTCACTGGGTTGTCTAGTTCCCTTCCACTATCAAAAGACATACTGGTAGGTTAATTGGATTTTGGGAAGATTGGCCTAGGTGTGAGTGTGTGCATGTTTGTGTCTGTTTAGCTTTCCTGAGTCCTGTCCAAGGCGTATCCTGCCTGTGTCCTTTGCTTGCTGAGTTAGGCTCCGGCTCCCCCTGAAATGGATAAAGTGGTTAGAAAATGGATGGATAGATGCTTTAAAAGATAAGAGAGAAGATTTCCACTATTATCACTGCTAAAAAATGATTAATTTTTACTTGAACATAAAGATACCCTTGTTTCTTTAAATACAAAGGTGTTTGTTTCAACCATGTATGTTCGGTTGTTTTACATTTAAGTCGATGCATTTTTTTCTTGCAAAACAAAAAGCCTTAAGCTGATTAATATGGAACAGTAGAAAAGTTAATGAAAGAACAGAAACATAACTTATTTTTAGTAAATGCAGCAAAAGCAAGTGTGCATTATATAAGAAACACACACCATGTTTGTACTTTGTCACACAGTATAATTGTAGTAGCTTAATTTTACAAAGCCTACCCTTTGCCATTTCTTCCTTCTTCCCTGCCTGACCTGCACTCTGAAACAGAGTTCACAGTCTCTCGGTAGCAGCTCTGAGGTCTACCACTGAAAAAGAGCGTAAGTGACACCAGCCTTATTAATTAATGGACCCTGAGGGACGGGTCCTGGACCCTGCCCAGTGGAGTGGAAAGGTATTGCTCTGTAAGGGAAGGAAAGCAGTGTGACAGATGCAAGCGTGCTGTCAGCAGTTTGCTGACTATCAATCACCTGGACCATTGTGGTCCTCCCTTCACAGATTGCTAGAGGGGGAGCGGGAGAGGGGAGAGAAAAGAAGATGGCGTGGGATCTACACCCTTGCTCATTCATTTCGCTGCTCGGCTCTCTGTCTGTCCTGCTTTCCCTGTACATGTCGGTTGTGGTTCCACAGATCCCCGATCCTGAGGTAAGAATAGACTTATTGTCTTTCACAAAGGTGTCATCGGGTTACAAGAAACATTGCAATGCCTGGGTTCATTACTTGGGTATTTAAGGTGGCACCTAGGGTCTTGTGTTGATGCACCATTGTGTTAAATAACAATATCTGAACAATGACCTTAAAAGACACAGGTCTTTTTGTTGTTTATTTGTATTTGTCTGTTCTGTTTTTGTCTGTCTGTTCAACTATGGTTTGTATGTTTTTTTATTAAATACACAAAAAGCTCAAATGTATCCTTATTTTTGCTTTTATATAGGTATTTGCAATAACTTTAACAAATAATAAAGACCAAAATCATAGAGTTAAATTGTGATACAAGCAATCTTAATTTAAATGTTAAGTAATTTTGCTGAATTACAGAAATGAAGTGTATATGTCACCCTCATGGATACTGATGCTCAAAGTAATCAATAGAACTTACCCAAAAAACCCTAAAATGTTTATTTTGTTCTTAGCTGCAATGGCATTGACACAATAAAATAATGATGAGGTATTAATAAAAACCTTTAAATGCCTTGGAAAAGTAAAACAAAGTGAATAGACAGGCCTTGGACAATACCAAATGAACAGTTACGAAAATAAATTACTAGACAATTTTAAATTAAATCTAAAATTTTAATTTTTAAATTTAGTTGATTAGGATACTTCAAAAATAATGGGCAATTATAAGATAAATCACACAAAAGACATGCATTTTAGAGTGCTTATTGAGGCACAGTCCTTTTGATTTTGATACAGGATTAGATTAAGTTATATCCAGAACACTTATACTTGGTGTAGAAAACTGTATCTTACCAGAAGCAACTGAATTCAAAGGAAATAGAAACAAGAGGTTCAGTTTTTCAGTAGAAAAGTGCAGTATACGTTTTTATTGCCCCAAAAGTTTTTTCATTGAATATAAGATGAGAAATCTATTTTCAATTTTGGTTTTAAATCATAATGACGGCAAAGCTTTAGTTGTTTTTGAATGTGCATTTAAGTTAATTTAAAGATATTCTTCCAAAGGCGTATCTATGGTGACACTTAGAATTTAATTTAATAAGAATAAAGAACTTAATCAGAATAAATTGATCTAAAAATGCATTCATTTTCTACCCATTGTTGACCGTTAGAGCACAGTGTCTGTATTTTCTAGACGAGAGGTTACTAAGGAGTTCCAAGCACAATACAACGCTGATATCTAAGAAATGTAATTTAATGTAGAGGAGTACTAACACACAAATGCAAGGGCTAATGTTCAATCATCACTAAGCTAATAAAACAACCTGTGAAAGAGACTTGGTAGTTTCACCGTTGTTCACTTCTAAGTTAGGATCAAAAGGGATGATAGGGTATATAATTGAATTGTCGTGAATACTGAACATACATATACAGATATGCAGATACTGTAGATTGGTTAGACTTAATTGGAAGTTTTGACTACAGCTTAATTAAGCACATTATGAAAAGGGTAATGTTGCCCCAGGATGAGTTTAAAAAGATAGCTTAAATAAAATGAATCTCTTCAGCCTCGATCAGAGGTGATTCTGAATCCCAAAAAAGCATATGAAAAAATATCATTATGATCGGCAAAGAAGCAAAAACCCAGGGTTACAGATGGCTTTTATGATTAAAGTATAAAGAGAACTGAGAACAAGAAGCACTTCTTTACAATGAATAGCAGTGATGCAGCAGCTCTAGATTCCCTCAAGAAAAGCCGTACTATTTCCAGTTTCTGGGAAAAAGAGTAAAAGGGGTCGAATCACTTACTTCTTACGTTGTAAAGCATTCTACATCTGGAAGCAAGGGTTTATTTCCAACACAATTCATTTAATTTAATCTAATCAGGCTATATTCCTTGAGTCTACCAAGTAGCTTTTGTGACCTGCCTGAAAAAAAAAAATTCTGCTCTACAAGAAAATTAGTATTCCATACAATGTGACTTTATTCAAGAACGTCTGGGGTAACAGACGTTTCACTTGATGTACCTAGCCAACAACTATAAACTAATAAATCCACATCTACGGTATAGAGCAAGCAAGGTTATCGCTTTGAATCTGCTTTCTGTAATCACCTTTCAATGATAACAAAAAAGTCTAAAAAAATATTTTTTCTTTGTTAAGGAAACTTCTAATTCTTTGAATTCAAACTAATTGCTGTAGTCTTTGGAAAAACAAACAAACATGTTGGTTGTTTTCAGTTCCTGAATTGCACCTGGTCTACCAATGTGCTATAGCAGTATATCCATTTTGCCTTTCACTGACTGCAACATTTAATTCTATTGCTTTCGCTCAATTCTCTTTTTTTCAGCCCTCAACTGTTTTACTTACTCTTTCTGCTGGCCTTCAAAATACAGTACCATCGTTTCAATAGTCACTGAACATCACCTACTTATTGTGCTGTCATTTATTTTGACAGTTATTACTTGTTCAGCTGGTCACCACTGTAAAGTATCAGTCGTCCATTTGAACTCCATTTAGATTCTTTCTTATGGCCACCCAAAAGACTGCCAACTTTAGTTAAAACATTGAGTGTGCCTTATTCATTGGAAAATGTCTAGGTCTTCTTTAGTATCTACTAGTATCAAATTATATCATCCTACAGTATCTTCCACTTGGACAGTCTTACCAAGCTCTGGGAAACAGCCCAAGATAATAATGCTACTACCTCCATACTTCCTATCGGCACAGTGTTGTTTTTAATGCTCTACTGATTGTATTAAAATAAACATATGATTGATGATTGTTACCATATAACTAAATGTTGTTCATATGTGTCTTAGAATTAAGGCAACTAAGACAAGACTTTGTGATGTCAAGATTTAATAATAGGTTTTGTCTTGTTACTCTGAAATGAAGCCCATTTTTGACTAAATGTCTCTGTGGGGCTGATGGACATGTATCCCAGTCTGGACTGATCAGTTGATGTCACTTTCATGGGGAAAATATCTTCCAAGAGAGAGAAATATGGGAAATCTTCAGCATTCTAACATTCTCTGATGAATGTTTTAATATTTAGAAATGCTTGCATCTGTTATGTATCTTGGTCTCTTATTATACCACATCACACATATGCTTCATCTGACAAGTCATGAGTGTGTACCATATTTTAGGCCTCTGTCTCGATCCTCCAATAGTTATTTTTCTAGCTGCCCTAAGTAATTTTTTTAGTATTAAAATAATGCCCATAGAATATAAAAATGTAGATTTTCAATTATGTTCTGTACAAATGAGATTGTTTTACCAAACCATTCTTTTGTATATCTATCTCCTGTCTTGTGCATGTCTATAGTTTAATGTCTGAGGTCATTTCATAATTCTTTTGACTTAAACACTGTGCTAACCTAGGTTATGAAGTCAGGATTAAATATCCACCTCAAACAGGATCAAATAATAAGAATTAACATTTTACGAAGGACAGCAACGTCAAAGATTTGAATGCTTTGTGAATGTTTTGAATACTATGTGAGATACAGTTGTGAAAAAAAGTTTGTGAACCCTTAGGAATTATATGGATTTCTGCATTAATGTGTCAGGTGCTGCAGCGAAGTGGCTGGTTAGAACCCTATGTGAGGCTGAAGTACATCTTTCCCGGAAAGGTTCCATACAGTACCAAAAGTATCCAAGTCCGAAAACATAAAGCAAAGCTGTAGTCAAGGGATATAGCAGGTTTCGAGAGCCAAAAGTTGATTAGGTTAAAGTGTCTTTCCAAAAAAGTAGAACGAAGGTTGAGCTTGGTAGAGGGAACCTCAATAGTGAGCGGATACTGAGTGGAGTGAGAGGGTATACATGGGGAAGAGTGAGTGGAATGATAATTGATTAATTAGTGCGAGGATGTGTACGGTGAGAGGTGCTCATGGGTATGCGGTGACGATTAAGTGCTCATTGTGGTTCGTGACAGAATGGCTCCTAAAATGTGATCTGATCTTCATCTAAGTCATAATAAATAAAGTCTTATTTAACAAACAACACACCTGTTTCTTCATTTTACTTGTGCAGCACTGTGTAATAGTTCACAGTTCTCTTAAGTAACATTTTACATTGCCATATCTTTACTAAACAACTAATTTAAACAATTAAGATCATTGAAGGAAAAAGTACAGTATATGAACCCTTACAGTATATTTAGTAACTAGTGGAACCTCCTTTATTGGCAATAATCTCAACCAAATGCTTTCATTAGCTGCTGATCAGACCTGCACAGTGGTTAAGAGGTATTTTTTCTCATTCCTCTATACAAAAGTGTTTCAGTTCATGAATATTTTTGGGATGTCTTGCTTGAACAGCCTGGGTTTCAGATCATGGCACAGCATTTCAATGGGATTAAGGTCAGGATTAAAATATGGAATTTCTCCTGTTTGAGCTATTCTGTTATTGATTTACTCCTGTGTTTTGGATCATTCTCGTGTTGCATGACTCAACTTCTTTTGAGATTTAGATCACAGACAGGCTCCCTGACATTCTGCTGTAGGATTTCCTGATACAACTTGGAATTAATTGGTCCCTCAATTTCTCCAAACATAACACTGTAAAATAACAGTGTTAAATAATAAGCTCTACTTATTATTTTACAAGAGAATGCACCTGACACGCTGGACAAAGTACGCTTTACATGATAACAACAACAATAAGAACAACAATTTACAAGTTCTGGGAGGAAAATATGATCAATAATAATAATAATAATAATAATAATAATAATAATAATAATAATAATAATAATAATTTATTTTATATAGCGCCTTTAAAGATGGCTTCTGAAAGTGCTTTACAGGATAACAACTGATGACAAAACAGTGGCTGGGGGTTAAAATACCTGTGAAACAAACAATATACTGTAGACACGGAGACTCAATAGCAATAGCAATTACTATAGCAATAGCAAAATAGTAATATTATGGACACACAATTTTTTTGACAGCTGGTATTTGTTGACAGCTTGACACACGTTTGTCAGTGAAAATAACACAGGCATTCTCCCCCCCCCCTACATTCTCAGAGAAGAATAGAATTTATTATTAGCACAATTTATTACTGTGCTAAATTTAATATTATTGATTACTAATAGTTTATGCTAACACCTAGCTTTCTTAACGCGAGAAGTACTACTGTGCTTAAGTACTACTACTGTAAGCAAAAAAAAAAGTGGTTTTGGGGGGGGGGTGTCTTTCGCTGGAAGACTCACCCTATTCACCTTTGAAAATACCTGTGAAACCGGTTTAATTTGTAACAGCCAGCACTCCCGCAGAGAGTGATGAAAACCGTGCTGCACCAGGCGAATGCACATTAAAATGTTGGGCTTTTCGGCTCAGGTGGATTTGCGCCCTACAGTTCAACCTGCGGTACCGCTGTGTACTGTGCATACTGTACGAACGTGTTATTTTGAAATATAAAAAAATCTCAATATACTGTAGTGTCCATAATATTTGCTATTTTAGTTTTTCAAAGAAGTGCTTTTGTTAAAAGAAAACTCATAGCGATTGCTGGAATTGAACACCCGACCTCAATCTTATACTGTAAATGAGTTGCTTAAGCCGAGACACCACCGAGGCAAGACGTGACATACACTGAAACAGCAATACAGATATTACAGTAATACAGTGCCTTGCGAAAGTTTTCGGCCCCCTTGAACTTTTCAACCTTTTGCCACATTTCAGGCTTCAAACATAAAGATATAAATTTTTTATTTTATGTGAAGAATCACCAACAAGTGGGACACAATTGTGAAGTGGAACGAAATCTATTGGATTTTTGAAACTTTTTTAACTAATAAAAAAATGAAAAGTGGGGCGTGCAAAATTATTCGGCCCCTTTACTTTCAGTGCAGCAAACTCACTCCAGAAGTTCAGCGAGGATCTCTGAATGATCCAATGTTGTCCTAAATGACTGATGGTGATAAATAGAATCCACCTGTGTGTAATCAAGTCTCTGTATAAATGCACCTGCTCTGTGATAGTCTCAAGGTTCTGTTGAAAGCGCAGAGAGCATCATGAAGACCAAGGAACACACCAGGCAGGTCCGTAATACTGTTGTGGAGAAGTTTAAAGCCGGATTTGGATACAAAAAGATTTCCCAAGCTTCAAACATCCCAAGGAGCACTGTGCAAGCGATCATCTTGAAATGGAAGGAGTATCAGACCACTGCAAATCTACCAAGACCTGGCCGTCCCTCTAAACTTTCAGCTCAGACAAGGAGAAGACTGATCAGAGATGCAGCCAAGAGGCCCATGATCACTCTGGATGAACTGCAGAGAACTACAGCTGAGGTGGGAGAGTCTGTCCATAGGACAACAATCAGTCTTACACTGCACAAATCTGGCCTTTATGGAAGAGTGGCAAGAAGAAAGCCATTTCTCAAAGATATCCATAAAAAGTCTCGTCTAAAGTTTGCCACAAGCCACCTGGGAGACACCCCAAACATGTGGAAGAAGGTGCTCTGGTCAGATGAAACCAAAATCGAACTTTTTGGCCACAATGCAAAACGATATGTTTGGCGTAAAAGCAACACAGCTCATCACCCTCAACACACCATCCCCACTGTCAAACATGGTGGTGGCAGCATCATGGTTTGGGCCTGCTTTTCTTCAGCAGGGACAGGGAAGATGGTTTAAATTGAGGGGAAGATGGATGCAGCCAAATACAGGACCATTCTGGATGAAAACCTGTTGGAGTCTGCAAAAGACCTGAAACTGGGACAGAGATTTATCTTCCAACAAGACAATGATCCCAAACATACAGTTAAATCTACAAAGGAATGGTTCACAAATAAACGTATCCAGGTGTTTGAATGGCCAAGTCAAAGTCCAGACCTGAATCCAATCGAGAATCTGTGGAAAGAGCTGAAAACTGCTGTTCACAAACGCTCTCCATCCAACCTCACTGAGCTCGAGCTGTTTTGCAAGGAAGAATGGGCAAGAATTTCAGTCTCTCGATGTGCAAAACTGATAGAGACATACCCCAAGCGACTTGCAGCTGTAATCGCAGCAAAAAGTGGCTCTACAAAGTATTAACGCAAGGGGGCCGAATAATTTTGCACGCCTCACTTTTCATTTTTTTATTAGTTAAAAAAGTTTCAAAAATCCAATAGATTTCGTTCCACTTCACAATTGTGTCCCACTTGTTGGTGATTCTTCACATAAAATAAAAAAATTATATCTTTATGTTTGAAGCCTGAAATGTGGCAAAAGTTTGAAAAGTTCAAGGGGGCCGAATACTTTCGCAAGGCACTGTATGGTTGGAAGGCCAACCACATGTAAGACTTTGGTGCTTAAAATGTTTAGGGAGAAATTGAGTATTGGTGTGTATTTTTTTCTTTAAAATACCAATAACAACAACATACAGTTTACATAATATGTATATGTTCCTAAATTATTATCGTTTATGACCTTTATGACCTTTCGTTATGCTCCTCTGCATTTTATGCTTAGCTACAAAAATTTCCCTTTTGTGGTAAAATTCCATATATTCAATACTAAGAGGATTACAATGTGCACAGTGTAGCGGCGAGGCTTAATAATAAGGCAGAATTAAGTGTTCTGAGCCTTCCCAAATGAGGCCCCATTTCTCTGTTCATCTCTGTGGTGCAGCCACAGAGAAACTATTCATGCAAGATGTTTTCTTTTGAAAAGGACAGCTCCCAAAGGGGGATGCACTAAGCTAAGCCTGGCTATCATGATCAATGGTCATCCATTGGCGCCTATCTGTCTAGGGAGTGCCAGTTGGACATCTGGACTGCATTCCTAAGTGTCAGGAGTAAGTGACTCATATCTCACCTTGATCAACCAATCAGGGACTGGTAGGGCCGAGTAACCCACTTGGGACTCTGATGCCCATGGAACTTTCAGCCAATCAATGAGCTGAAGTTCCTCCAGGTAAAAACAGGCAGCACAGAGAGCCTGAGAGATTCAGATTCAGATTCAGATTCAACAAGATTCAGATTCAGATTCAGATTCAACAAGATTCAGTAAGATTCTGGAGAGGATTCTGTGGACTGTTCTAAAGGGAATTCAAAGGAGAATTCCAGGGCAGGACGGCCCAGGAGCAGAAGGCTCCCAAGGGCAGGACATTCTCGCAGCGTGCCTCCTGACCATCCTGAAACTCAGCCCGGACAACCACGGAACGGCCAGTGTGTCCGAGTGCCAGAACTTTCCTTTGTTCTAAGAGTCTAGAGTGGAGGTTGCCAGAGAGTAACCAGCAGCAGGCCTCGTGAACAGGTCGGAACTGTGGACAGCTGAATCACTATTCAGAACTAGCTCTTCATCAGGAACGAACCGGTCCTCTTCCTGACTTGCTGGGACCCACAGTCATCTTTTCTCCTGTGCACAAACTTTGCTAGTTAAAGCCAACAGTGAGCATCAGCAGCGCACCGTCGCAAGCCGCACAGCACAGCCTGGCACGGAGCCAGAGAGCGCGGATTGGACAGCAACAAGCCTGCAACTGTTTCTTTGTGCCCGCAGGAGATCTGAATCGCCAAAGATTGGATGAGTATTCAACTTCACTGCATTACAGCTCGAGAATTCAATTGTTATCCAAACCAGTTGATATCAATTTAATTCCTAAGAGTTATGTAATTGTTTCGAGTATCTAATGTAGAAGTTATAACCAAGTTCATTTACGAAACGGTCTAAATGAATGATATACTGAACGTATGTCCTCTTGATATGTGTAACACTTTGTAACTGACTGAATATATACCTTTTGTATTCTGATAACCCTCTCGATAAGATCTGTTAGGTTTAAGGCATATTCTATGTATTAATAAATGTATCCCCGTGTATTAGTACCTGTGTGTGTGCGTTGTTTGAGTTATGTCGCATGGTTGGACTCTAAAGCCATCAAAAGAATCAACTTTGTGATTTACTGCTACAATTAATAATTGTCTCAGTAAATGCCCATACCCTACAGAACTGGTGCCTTCAGAGAGCCACTATGATTACATATTTGGCGTCCCTGAACCGGTTTTCCCTACAACAGTAAAGAGATTAAATGATTAAATCTTTTCACTAATGACCAATACACCACATTATCTTCCGTGTCGCATTAACATTGGAATGTTTTTTTACAAGTGTCAAAAGAAGCGATACACAACCTGTCTCCTCTATAACTCTTCAGTTTACAGAGAAATTCCGCCAGAGCCTCACAACATCGTCCAATAATACTCCTCTTGTGTTTAATTTTTAGTTAAGCAGGATTTGAGCTACAGACCATAACAGACCAAAAAACAGAATCCACCTGCGATTCGGGTGTTAACAAAACGTGTTTACAAGAAAGTGAAATACCGTAATACTACCAGCTACAGTATATAGATACATAGATTTATATATTTAGATCCTTAAATTAATATCATTATTAATTACTTTTATTACGTATTATATTCTCTATCATAAAACACATAATTCCTGTCCTGGAATTTGACTGGCTGACACCCTTCTGAAACGTTACCATAATATCTGGTATACGGACACCCCAGAAATTTGACTTTTACTGTGTGATAAATTTTAAGACTACTTCTTAGCGTAAATAAGAAAGCGTAGATAAAAAGCTTGGATTCTCATGTATCTGATACAAGTATCTTTTAATACAGTCTTTGTTGTGCTCTTGAGGATCCTTGTGATATTTTGAGCTCTGGTTGAATGATAAGTGTCACAGTTTAAATAATTTAAGTTGTTAGAAATTATGGAACGCTCTGTAAAAGCAAGGGAGTTTTTATGTCCATTATAGTAAAAGAAAATGCCTGACAAAGTAGGGCTTGGACAGTTTACAAGTGCTTGTACAAATGTGCTAAAGAAATTAGCAAAAAAAGTCATTTATTCCTTTATCATATTGGCTAGCTAATGTCCTGTCCTCGTTAGTTAGATCAACGAAATGCTGTGGTGTTTGTCAATGAAAAAAATAAATGTTCATTTAAAATGATGGTTAGAAAGAATGTGGACAAGCGTAATACTTTGAGTTTACAGCTTGTCCAAAGTCATTCGTTATTAATACTATTAGTAATATATTCGGTAAAGGCTTTGAAGGATAAAATATTTCTGCATAATTAAAATATTTATGATAAAGTTAGGTTGTGTACTTTTGCCCAACTGAGCAATCTTGCTTTCATAAAATCTACCAACTTTTTAATGACTGATGATTAACATGCTGTAATACACAGTTTAAATTTAAAAGCTCAAATGCTGTACATGAGAGGTTAAGCTTTATTGGCTCCTCTTGGCAGTTTTACAAGGTGATTCCGGATACTTTCCGGTATGACATCAAATGACGCGTTACACTGTCGTGAAACTGAAATGCGTGAAACTGCGTTTTGATGCGACATGCCCACCGTGGTGTACCGTGAAATACCCCACACGTTTTGAATGGCTGCATCTGTACATTTACCAAAAAGTTCAACTTTTGTCTAATCTATCCACAGAACATTGTTCCATTAGTGCTATGGAACATCCAGGTGGTCTTTAGCAAACATGAGACGGGCAGCAATGTTTTTTTTTTGAGAGCAGTGGTTTCCTCCGTGGAAATTTGTGATCATGATATTAACATGAATGCTAAATACAATGTATGTGTTATTTTTGGGTAATGTCAAGCATACATGGAATTGGCAAGCATAGCACATGTTCTCCCATTCAGCAGTGATACAGAATTGCCTTTTATATACTGAAATATTGTAAACTTCAAAGGTTTGATAATTGGAGTGTGTATGCATCTCAAATACTTCTCAAATGCTTCTCTGAATTGAAAGGCTGTTAATTGAGAGTGTATGACTATTATGAACATTTTATCTCTAAGATTTTAATATATTAGTATTATTTAAAATATACAAACAATACACCAATGTATTTGTATTAAATTAAATGGACTTAAGATGTATGGTTTTTATCCAGTTGACTTGAGGAACAAGTCGTATTTGAGAGGCAGCCAAAATGCCATGTAAAAGGACCCAAAAGGTTTTGTATTGCCGAGAGCAGTGAGGATGGTGCTCTACTTCAGGGGGTAATTCAGAAAAGAATGATGGAAAGGAAGTCTGAAGTGTCATATTTGTACCCTAATGAAAAGGTTGGTAGTTTTGTAATTGTTTTTTTTTCTCAGGAAATGTTATTACAAAATTAATGAAACTTTCAATGAAAAAGGGCTGAATGATTATGAACAAATTTAGATTTCTTAGATCTCTCTCAGTTCAATTTCATTGTTAGATTAAAAATATAGATTAAAAAATAATCTACATAACATTGTAATGCTTTACGCTGTTTATCAGTCTACTGCTTTAATGGGAAAGCAGAATTAAATTGTACATTTTCTGGTCTGTACCACTATTATTGAATAAAAGCAAATATTGTATTTAAAAAAAAGGAAATAGTGTGATATCTGTTTCAGGTAAAACAGCATAGAAGCATTAAAACAAACTAAATTGTTGTCAGAACAGAAGATTAGATCATCTGTTCATATGATATGTGATTATATCTGAAAATGCATCAAATGGACCTTAAAAACTGGATTTCCCTGCTGCAAGAAGGGAAATAATCTGTATTATTGGCTTTATTCAAACTAGTTTGACAAAAAAGTAAAAAGTCCAACATTAAGAATGCAGATTTAAAAAAACAGTTATTCTTCACTTAGTATGCAATTGTGCTTGTTGCTTGAAAAGTCTCCTAAAATATTTTACAATTGTTAAAACTTAATCCAAAGGGCTCCTCCAGATAATTCTTAAAGGATCCAAAAGATTCATCTTTACCATTACAACAGGGGAGTTTTATTTAGACACCCACAGCTGCTTTACTATACTATATAAACTATATTCTATTTTCATTTCTAACTGATTTTTATCTTGCTTTCCACTGCTTTCCCAGTGTCCTTGTATCATTAAGGACCTTGAAGACCAGTTTGTTGACTGTGTCAATACCTGTCAGGATCCTGAAATGTTCAGGCCTGTTAATAATCTCCTTCTCTCAAGACTGAAGTGATTCAGTTTTTTAATCTGTAATTATACCATCCCATTTATCATTGTAAAATATGTTTCCAACATCATCAGCTGAATTTAATCTCTTAAGACATTGTAGACATTGTATCCCATGTATTAAAATTTGAGAACAAGTTGTTTTTTTATCCAAAGGGTTGTGGGAGTATGGAAAAAGCTACCTAGCCACACTGTTGATGCCAGGACTCCTTTAGAAACAGCTGGATGTACATTCTTGGATCAGCAACTACATTACCAAACCTCTTGTTTGTGTCTGTTCTTATGCTCTTATTTTGTATTTAGCATAAAACTTTACTAATGACATAATGAATGTATTTCTTTCATTATGTCATTATAGTATACTAGCTTTGTGATATTCTTCTTCATCAAAAATGATATTATATCATGTAATGGGTAGAGAAAATTGCATCAAGAGAAAGGATTACAAGTACAGTATGTAATTGATTTTCTGCCATACCAAATTAGATTTAGCCACTTTCTTCTGTGTCAATTGGATATCTGATAGCACTTTCCTTGTGTCTAGGGAAATAGGGCATTATCATTGCTTTGACCTTTTTTCCTGTGCTATCCAAAATTTATTTTAGAAATGAATGCATTGCACAGGTCATAGCTTCATTTTTCCAGTTTAAATAATAATGAAGGTTTGTGAAAGGTTTTACGAAAAACAAAGAGCGCATCTAGGCAAAATAATTTTACTCTTAATGGGGGTGTAAAAGATAAGAGAAAGTGATGATTCAATTTTTTTCATATACAGTACAGTATTGTCAAAATCTTCCATATTCAAAAAATAAAAATTCAGTATAAAGACTTCCAAGTGAAAAATAATAATAAAGGAATAAAGCAACTCTAGGGATTATCTTGCAGTGTTTTAAGAGCTATTCAGTTGGCTTAAATGTTTACAATTTAACGTGTTTTTTTTATAGACAATACTTAGCTCTTAAATATGACATCATGGAGTTACACAATGATTACAATAACATGCCTTATTTCTTATATTTTATTCATAAGGTAATGTTAGGAAGAATGCCATTCCAATACAGTTGTACTGTGTTCAAATACAGTCAGTTTTGAAAAAAAGTCTCTAGTGAAAAGGCACATTTAGGAATAGATATTAAATAATTATTTTTCTTTTGAATTGAGTTCTCTTTCATGACATGCAAATTAAAAAGCAGAGAAATAATATAATGCCAGGAGCCTGGACCAGAATATGAACAGTTGCAATCCAATGTATGTTGACAGTATGTCATCCCACATAATCTTACCATATTGAGATACTGTAGTGTTGGTTACTACAGTATCTCCAGATGAAGGGCTGGAAGCATAGCAAATATTTTACCTATGGAAATAATGTAGTCTCAGAAACATCAATCTTTTTTTTAAATTTAGTTGATCGAGGTGGAAATTTCATTTAATTCGGTTTACATACCTTTTTCATTGTACATTACCTTACAGTAGATTATGCAATAAACTTTATTCATAAGATTTAAAAAGATTTTTCCAGATTCACATGGATCTCTTTGGTTTTTCATTTTAGATTTGACATTACATTTCATTTGAAAGCAGTTTCAGAATATCCCTTACACAAAAGTCTTACACAAAAGAAACCTTTATTATTTATACATATATACCATATACAGTATACTTCCTAAAAGCCTAAAAGGGTGGATCCCAGGAATTTAATACAAGACCCAACAAGTGTGAGACTTGTTGTAGTGCTGTCACATCACTATAATGCCATGACATAAAAATAAGCACATACATGTTTTCTAACTTTAAAACTTTAAATATTTTTCCTTTCATTCATCTATACTGTCACCTCCAAAATTGTTGACGCCCTTGACAAAGATCAGAAAAAAGGCTGTATAATATAAAAAATTATAAAAAACAGGTAATGAGCTATAAGATCCATAGGTAGCAACAACAACAACAACTGTTTTTTTACTGTACTGTATATTCCATATTAGTAATGGAAGCCAGAGCCTATCCCAGCAAGCAGTGGGTGCAAGTCAAGATACACCTACAGTAGGATGCCTGTCCATTGCAGGGCACACACAGACACAAACGTACTGTCACGCCCTCTGCAGCCAGAGGGCGCTCCTTCTCTGTCCTGTCTCTCATTTCCGGTTCT
The DNA here is from genome assembly GCF_040954835.1 of Lepisosteus oculatus. Classification (NCBI taxonomy): domain Eukaryota; kingdom Metazoa; phylum Chordata; class Actinopteri; order Semionotiformes; family Lepisosteidae; genus Lepisosteus; species Lepisosteus oculatus. Next base: position 32,140,527 of record NC_090701.1, read on the forward strand.
TTTGCTGTCCTTCCGGTGTTTCTCTCTCTCTGGGGCTATACAGTATATTTCCGGGTCTTTCATTCTGCCTTTGCTCAGCATTGATCTTCGGATGTCCTGAAACCCCCCTAGCACCAGGTCGCCCCACGTCCGCTACCTGAGGGTATAGGTTTCTATACGGCATTTCCCGAACAGCTGAGCCCGGGCTAACCCCTGTCTCGCCGGAACGCATAGGGTCTTTTCGCTCTCCTGTCATTCTACGGTTCGTCCCTTCTGACATCCATGACACATATGTCACGATATTAGTTCCCCCTCCTTAAGGGTGCTCCAGCCCTTTTACTTAAGACTTTATTCTCTGCACCTGTTCCTTATTCCCAGCCCACCTTAAAAGCCAGGCGCTGACGCTCATCCGGGCTCTGCATCTGATTTCCATATCGTGCGAGTCCGGGACCTGGAAGCGCCTGGTCCCGTTAAGGTTTTAACCTCTGTTCCCGTTCCTGTTCCCCGTCCACCGGTTCCGACCGGGCCTTCGTGGTTTTTAATTCCTTCTTCTGATGGATCTTCTTGTTTTGGACTTACCCTTGTGTTTTGGATATTCCCAAAGGACTACTCTCTCGGATTGTTCGCCTCGGCCACACCTCCCCCGTGCACCAGCGCACCTTGGACACGCCCCCCTGTCTTCAGCCCCATATTCCTGCATGACGTTTCCCTAATGTTTCCCCACTCCGTCGGACTGTGTCGTCCGCATAGGGTCCGGAAAGAACTGTTCGTTACAACATACTGTACATACACCCAGGGTTAATTTTCCCTGAAACAATATTGTAGCGCAACGGGGGCTCAGGCGGGCGCCCTTGCCGCATCTGGTCGGCCCAAAGTATAGGTGGCTCGAACCCGGGACTTCCGCGTCTCTCTGCAGCGACCTAGCCCCGTGAGCTAAAGAGAGATCTCCCTACAGCCCAGTGGTCCTGCTATCACAGGGAAGGGCGGTGACGTCACCCGCTCTGGTACGCTGGCTCTTACACAGTGCCTGTCGGCCGTAAGCGTTACACTCTCCCCCGCTTAAATCGCCATCCCCGGCGAAGGGCTATCCCACCCCGCTTCTGACACCAAATGTAGCGCAACGGGGGCTCAGGCGGGCGCCCTTGCCGCATCTGGTCGGCCCAAAGTATAGGTGGCTCGAACCCGGGACTTCCGCGTCTCTCTGCAGCGACCTAGCCCCGTGAGCTAAAGAGAGATCTCCCTACAGCCCAGTGGTCCTGCTATCACAGGGAAGGGCGGTGACGTCACCCATTCTGGTACGCTGGCTCTTACACAGTGCCTGTCGGCCGTAAGCGTTACAATATATAATGAATCTTCAATATTTCCTATTACAGACAAATAGTGTACCATTTTAATTTTTGAATGCCTCCAGAGACCTAACCAGTTCTTGACATCCAGATAATTATCTAAATAAGATAATTAGCCATTTTTTAATTTTTCTGATAGTGATTTCTCACTCCTGTAAAATCCATCAATATTTTGAAAAGTTTAAGTAAAAATATTCTCTTGCATGTATTTTCTTCTTAGGCATGGTGGCTCTTGCAGCCCTAGCCTGTGTGGTCACCTGGGATTAAGAGTCTATAGTTACTGTAATATCCTTCCTTCCTATTTTATATCTGTAGTTTTAATATCTGATTAAAATAAATCTTAGTGTTTTATAATATCTTATTTTTAGCTCATTTATTATTCAATAATGCTGCATTTTTCAGAAATTATGCACGTTATAATTTGTACAAAAACGTTTATTAGTTCTACTGATTCTAGGGTGAAATTGTTTGGACTTTGTGAGTAAATGACAGTAATGGAGAACATAAGGCACTGAAAAAAGATTACAGTGTAACAGTGTAAATCATTACAGATTACAGTGTACGTTATTTGCTTAAATTAAACATGCTCCATATTATTTGAACCCTTTATTATCTTAACCTAATTTCAACAAGTTTTTTAAATGTTTTTGTACTTTGTCTGTGCCCTAGAAATATGTTATGAATATAGTCAAGAAATCATGACAAGATTTTTTCCAGCCATTACAGGAGAGCTGCTTTAAAGTACTGTATATGCATAAAATAATCAATTGGACTCAAGTTATTCTTTTCATGAGTTTAAATACTTGGATCAAGTCTCTTTGTAATTTTCTCTGCTTGCTTTTGAAGAAATTCAGTTCCTTTATCTGTCTACAACTTTTAACAGGATTATACTGGTTGCTCTGCTGTGTTGTGCTCTTCTTTTTAGGGCAGCAATGTCATTTTGTCACCAGGCCACCAGAACTCAGTGAATATTCTAAAAAATAGTTCAGGTGGGTAGCTGCGTCAGCATGCGTAGGCTGCAAAGGAAAAGTAATAGGTTTATTCCATGCTGAAAAAAAGAAGAAAGAGAACACAACGTTTCGGCCGTGGAGCCTTCTTCAGGTGTGAGAGAGACAGGGCAGTAGGCAAAGGTAAAGTAGTGGGAGAACAAAGGCCGGGAGGGTGGAGGAGTGAGAGGCGGGAGCAGGGGACAGAAAGAGAGGCCAATCAAGAGGTGTGAAGTCAGAATGGGTGCAAAGAGGTGTGAGATGAAACTTCCAATGAATGGAGAAAATATAAAAGAACAGTAGTCTGTCGTTAAGGGAAGGGAGAATGTGTAATCCTAGCTGCAGAATAATTTTAGTTTCTGTGGTCTTTCTGATGTATGAGTTCGGAAAACTGTCTTTGAGAACACAGACGGAGAGATTAGAGTGGCCGTGGCCGTCAGAGGTGAAATGAGAAACAATGGGCTTGGAGAGATCTTTAATCTTCACAGCCCTGACGTGTTCTCTGAAGCGGTCTCCGAGTCTCCTTCCTGTTTCTCCAATGTAGATGGCTGGGCACTTACTGCAAGAGATACAGTAAACAAGGTTGCTGGAGGTACAAGATGCTGTCTGGGTGATCCGGAATTGTCCTGAGGGGCCTTGAATGAGTGTGGTGGTGGCTGTGTACTTGCAGGTGATACAGCGAGTTCTGTTGCAAGGGAAAGTGCCAGGTGTGGATGGTTGTTGAGGGCGGTCAAGGGAGCTGTGAACAAGGAGGTTACGCAGATTAGTTGGTCGGCGATATGAGATGATAGGGCGATCAGAAAAGAGGGACCCAATGGAGGGATTATCACTTTTCCATCCTACAGGATGATCCCTCCATTGGGGCCCTCTTTTCTGATCGCCCTATCATCTCATATCGCCCTGTTTCTCATTTCACCTCTGACGGCCACGACCACTCTAATCTCTCCGTCTGTGTTCTCAAAGACGGTTTTCCGAACTCATACATCAGAAAGACCACCGAAACTAAAATTATTCTGCAGCTAGGATCACACATTCTCCCTTCCCTTAACGACAGACTACTGTTCTTTTAAATTTTCACCATTCATTGGAAGTTTCTTTTCACACCTCTTTGCACCCATTCTGACTTCACACCTCTTGATTGGCCTCTCTTTCTGTCCCCTGCTCCCCCCTCTCACTCCTCCTCCCTCCCAGCCTTTGTTCTCCCGCTACTTTACCTTTGCCTACTGCCCTGTCTCTCTCACACCTGAAGAAGGCTCCACGGCCAAAACGTTGTGTTCTCTTTCTTCTTTTTTTCAGCATGGAATAAACCTATTACTCATTCTAAAAAATATCTAACTTTCTAACATTGGTACATTGCATTTATTTAAATTCTTCACTTCATGCTATATACCATGGCAGTATTCTGCCAGTTACTAGAAAAGTACAATATAATCAAAATTCAACTGGAAGCAAACCACATGTAAACATTATTGTTCTATATAACTCTCTCAATTGTCTGCTCATGAAATATATGGTTTGGTTTAATATGGATCTGTCTTACTGTACATCAGGCTTAATTTGTTTTGTCTGTGCTATATGCAATGAGCATATAGTTTTCTTATATTCCACATGATCAGGTTGCAACCCATGGATGATCTTGTTTTATGCTCCATGGCTAATGACAAACAAAAGTAGAGTCTGTGAGACCTTCTGGTCGCAGGTCCATAGCCGGAACCAATTGTCTACACTGCCCCGCAAAGAGTTACACAATCAGAGATAATTGTTTGTTAATGGACTGTGATCTGCTCTTTGTTTAAATAGTTACAGTGATGTTGCTGATAGGGGATTAAACAGCTAATGCTCCCTCTTTTTAATTAAATACAAATAGCTGGTTTACCTTAAAATGCAAGTATAGTAACAAATACATCTTTACTAATGACATCTACAAATATGGACTATTGCTAAAGCTAAGGTTTTCAAAACAACAGCCTGGAAAAATGCCACAGTGGTTAGCAATGCTGTCTTGCAGACCTGGGGCTCTGGGTTGAATTCTTGGAGTGTTATGTGCATGGAGTTTGTATGTGTCCTCCCTGTGTCCAAAGATAGACTGATAGATTAATTCTGGGAAAACTGGCTCTGATGTGAGCATGTGCCTTCTAACAGGCTTGAATACCATCCACAGTGTATCCTGGCCATATCATCAAATATGAATGTCCTAAATGTCTGGAAATTGCAACTTACTCACATATTAATTCATTAATATATACAGTACAGCATTCGCATTAAATGTGAGCATATTCGTTGAACATGTTTCTAGGACATAAAATAATTTATATGTCCCTTTTCCACTTTTGACGTCCACTTTTTCCATTTTACTTTTTAGATTTTCTTTATAATAGCCTCAATATGAATCTAGACATCATGTGTAACTATATATTGCATTAAGAAATATTGTGATTGTCAGGGTTCCACACGGGCTTCCACACGAACCCGGGTCTCCGGCGTAATGTAACAGGGAACCAGCCGCATGAGCTAAAGGAGACCTCCCTCAGCCCAGGCAGCTGAGGTCCCTGCTACACGCAGTGATGGCGCTGGCGTCACCATATCCGAACTTGCTCCGATACAATATGAAATATATAGAAGACATTTAGGTAGGTTATAAAAAAGTGAATTACCATTGTTAATAATAACTTACACTTATATAGCGCTTTTCTGAACACTCCACTCAAAGCACTTTACAGGTAATGGGGACTCCCCTCCACCACCACCAATGTGCAACATCCACCTGGATGATGTGACGGCAGCCATAGTGGCCCAGAACAGTTGCTAGTTCTGTACTACTAAAATATTACTTATCCTAATATACTCTAACTGTTGTTTTTGTAATGTAAAACTCCACTTGGTCTTTGCCATAAATCCCATGTGTCATAAGATGTTCTTTGCTGAAAAGAAAACACAACTAAGAAAAATATCTAGAGGTCACACAGATAAAAGAAGACAAGTCTCGTCTGGTGTGTCAACCACATGCTGTGAATCTGTCACACCCCAGGCTACACTAGGAAGCCTGTTTAGCCCTTATCTTCACCTCACCAGCAGCAAGAAGAGGACAAATATCCTAAGTGGAGGCGAGACTAGTAATTCTTAAAAGCTAGATTTTTCATTGTAGGAATTGAAAAGTAGGAAGCCTGCAGTTTCAAAGATGAGGATCAGAAAATAAATATTCTTACTGGCCATACATTTCAAGGTTGTGAGGCAGGAGGAGCTGAATGTGGTCATTAATATTGTGACTTCATCCTTATAGTATTCTAAAAATACGGTTTTGTTTTTAAGAGAAAAGAGATAATTATGTGTATGCAGACTATTTTGGGATGAAAGGCAATATAAGAAGTCAGTTATTATCCCAGTTTGGAATGCACGTAAAATCAGTAAATATTATGAATCAATTACATATTATGAATATTAATGTGAGCGGATTGTTTTAAATATCTTTCTGAGCAAAAATAAAAGTATGGTTTGTTTGCAGCCTCTCTCAGTCTGAAAGTTACTTGAAACTATATCAATTCCAGTACAGGCTGATTACCAGTGGTCATAGTCACATCTTTCTTCTTTTCTTCGCTGCCAAGTTCTCAGAGATTAATAAAGAAAGTCTTCAATTGTAATGGTGATTGGTTGTGAAATTAACATATGTAGTGTTTTTTTTCACCCAGCTGGTTCTTAATTTGTGGATGATTCTAGCCCTGTCAGTGGATCCTTGTTTGTGTCAGAATCCCAACGTGTTTTCCTTATCATAGAGCCATTTTACCAGCATCCCTATGGAAAATAAACTCACAGGAGCTTAACTGAACCAGTTCATTTTCAGTTTAAGGCAGAAGAATGACTCTTATACTCTTTCTGAGTGCTTTAATTTAATTGCACAAGGGCTTTGCTGCCAGTGTCCTGTTTTGCATCCAGATGAAATTGTGAAACTACCAAGCCAGCCCATGTTAAAAAGGGAAGTTGAAGTGGATGTTGTGAGAGGTGTGTGAGTGAGAAGGAATGTACTGTAGTTAATAAGGGAAGCAAAGCATAAAGTGAAAGAGAAAGAAGCTGAAAAGGCAAAGGAAAAAAAAAGAGAAGAGAGCAAATAAACAGCAGAGTTGTGAACATCAGGTAACAGAGAGCACAAACTGGAGATCAGCTCAAATTAGATCCTTGACTCAAATTATCTTCTTTGCTCTTACAAATTCCTGGTCACTATAATAGTCAAGAGGGAGGGAAAATGTATAAATATTTGACAAGAAAAGATTCTGATGCTTCTACATTCACTTGCAGCAAAGAAGCTAAAGTATAAAGCTGTAAAAAAGCAGAGCTAACACTATTTTAAGTGATTTTCGATACTATATGTGTCACACTTGTTGATAGGGTCCCTGTGGACTTTGTACACACTTTTCCTGCAGAAGATGCAATATTTTATAAGGTGGACATTCAGAACTGGTTTGAACTGGATTGACATAATGCTGGAACAATGCTGGCTACTATGTAATTCTATACCATTGTATAGGAATGTTTGCTATGAACCTAAGTGACCAATTATATTAAAAAAGGTATCTTTAGCAAATAGGAAGGTAGCACAGGGAAGCTTGTAAGCACAGGGAAGTGTGATAGATAACAGAAAAATATTTAAGGACTGTTCTAGTTACATGACCTAGAGAAAAATACACTAAGCATCTCTGTGTTTTGCTCTCATGTGCATGGAATAAAAACTTCTTTTAACTTGTGAGACAGACCTGTGACTGTCTTCTAAGGAAAAAAAAATCTCTAACACACTGATTCAGTACTGCCAGGCTAAGGTGCTTGGAGAGATTGTTACTTGCATGAAAGGACTGTTACTTATCTTAAGTCATACAACTTTAACAGAAATCTGTTGTAAAAACTGTGATTTCATCTAATTCAGTCTTTAAAAGATGAGTCCAATGAGTTCAAAAATCTCATTTTGAGAAAATATTAGTTCATGAACTTCAATGCATACAGGACTCTTCAGCCAAAAAAACTGATTTGCCACGAAAAGGGACATTTTAAAAGCGGACATTAAAATTGACAAAAGAATGGTTGATTGAACAGAAAATAAATGTACCTAACTGGTCATTTCAATCATCTCAATCTCCACATCTCAATACAATCAAACAATCTGTAGTTTAAAACAGGATGGCAGTTCATTTAGCAATTCTGCATGGTGAAATCGTCAAAAAGCTCCCTTCAGGAGTATCAGAACATCATAGCATTGAACAGTAGGTGTTTTGTCAATATATTTCACATGATAGAAAGATTTATAAAATAGTAATTACACATTTAAATAAATATGATCCTCATGTTTTCTTGACTTACAGTATATACAGTATACTGTATATACATTTAGAGATGATGAGGTAATACAGTTTTTATATCATTTTTCTGATCTTTAGAATTGTCAAGAATGTGCCTTTTTTGATCATGTAAATCAAAATTTGTCACTGCAGTCATATGCTACAGTAGCTTAAGACACATAAAGACATGCAGTATCCTTAGAGCCTCATGGGCAATTATGTCCTGCTAAGAGCAGACCTCTATGCCAACCAGATGGTAGTAACTCACCGCTGAAAATGTTTGACCTTTCTGTGCTCAGCCAGAGACAGGGGCTGTTATTGCATGGCAACAGGACAGTTCTCTGGCCAATTGTGTCTTTTCAACTCCCAGCACGACTTTGCTGTGTTTGATACCATTAGTAAATTCTGGCTAGGCAAGTGGTTCATCTAGGGAATTGTACTCATTAAGCTTCTGGCCTCAGATTTGTAATTCCAGAGCTCAATATTTCTTTTTCTGAGGCATATTTATTTTAACACATTATGTTAATACATAATGTTACATATTTTATACCAAAGGTACTACTGGTTATCTATCAACTATACTTGCAGATAGAAAGCAAATGTGATAATTGATCAAAGTGAGAGGCATTGGCTTTTTGCTGACAAAGTTTCTTTCAAGTTGTCCAGTGTCGCAATTGTATTCAAATGGGTCACAAATCATCTGTGAAGGAGGCTGTTGGTTATTAGTATCAGGTCATCCCTGAAGTACAGATGTAGAGACATGTTAGGGGACACTGCTGATGCTTACTTCTCTCACAACCAAAACCTGACATATTGCCAGACTGTTTCTTCTCTTAGTCTCAACTTACAGTTAGAGGGAAGAACTGTGAAAACAAAATTAACTCAGTTATGAGACAAACAGAATAGAAAGAAGGTTCACTGTCTGCTGATATGATCATAAATAATAATAATAATTGCTTACACTTATATAGCGCTTTTCTGGACACTCCACTCAAAGCGCTTTACAGGTAATGGGGACTCCCCTCCACCACCACCAATGTGCAGCATCCACCTGGATGATGCGTTAGCAGTCATAGTCTTTGTTGATGCTTGTTGTTTTTGTATTGATGAGTTTTGTTAAGTTTATGAAATGGCTGCTGTTTTTTTAACAAATAATTTGACTGCATTAAATACTATATATAGAGGAACATGGAAAAATAAATGAATCGTGTTTTATTCTGTTGAACTATTATGCCATAACTCAATCATTTTTAAACTCCATTCTGAATTGTACTAGGAAATATGAACATAGCATCTTTCAGACAGTGTATGATGAGACAAAGTGGCTCACTAGAAGACTCCTTGCTTAACAGCAGATGTATATTATAACATAACTATTATAACTATATGAATATATATGAACTACAAATTTCAAATAATATTTTCTATCTGTATCTTCTAAAAGTTGTGCCAACAAAAAATTCAAGGCCGATAAAAAATGATCTAGCTTATAAAATTATGGTACAGCACATGTATTGTATCAGTTATCAGAGTGTCATACTGTGTGCAGTACAATGAAATGTCCATGAGCTTTTTAAAACCATTGCTTATCCATATTCCTTATCTGTGGGTTCACTGGCAGAAGTGAAAGTTGTTTTTTCTCACTCACATCAGCATTTTGTAGGTTAATTCTCAGAACTATAAGTCAGGTGCTCATTGCAGCAGAGTGAAATAAGGCAACAAGAACAAAAATAAATTGCCAAGATACTAATTTCCAGCCGAGTGCATTGAATGCTAAATGAAATTACTTCAGTCTCTAACGCCTATGAGTACTATCTAAATTTCAGTCTACTTTACCTCCTCTTAAAACACAGATACAGTATAGTATGTGAGTTTCCATTTTATCAGCATTTTTGAGGTTGAGAATCTTTTCCCAGTTTCAGGATTTTTCTCTGAAAGAGAACTAGGAATTGCACATTCATCTGTATGTATGAATGCAGACTAAAGAAAATAAAAACAATATTCCTGAAAGGAATCCGTCGCAACAACTTGGCTTTGACAATTGCCATAAGACTTTTGTCTTTACATTAATTAAATGCTTACAAATAATGCATAGATTAATTCAAAGCTCATGCAAATTTCTCTATTATCAAGCTGTTACTGCATTGTATGAATGTGATTTTCTTGCAAAAATCTATTAAATTATGTTTGCTGAAGTAGTGCCTGTAGGAACAAGTAATGGGTTTAGTCCATGTTGAAAAGAGGAGAAAGGAAACAATGTTTCAGCTGTGGAGCCTTCTACGGGTGTGAAAAAGACAGGGCAGACAGCAAAGATTATATAAGAGAACAAAACCTGAGAGTGGAGAAAGCGGGAGCAGGGGAGAGGCATAGTGTGAAGTCGAGAGAGGTTAAGAGAGGTGTGAAGTTGAAACCTACAAATGAATAGAGAGAATTAGAAGAAAACTAATCTATCGTTGAGAGAAGAGGGAAGGTGTGAACCAAGTTTCAGGATAATTTTAGTTTCTGATGTCTTTTTGCTATAGGAGTTAATAAATCCTTCTTTGAGAATGCAGACGGAGAGATCATTGTGATCATGGACGTTTGAGGTGAAATGAGAAACTATGGGCTTGGAGAAATCTTTAATTTTTACAGCCCTAACATGTTTTCTGAAGCGGTCTCATAGTCTCTTTCTGGTTTCCCCAATGTAGATGGCTGGGCATTTTCTGCAAATGATACAGTAAATAAGGTTGCTGGAAGTACAAGATGTCATTATAGATAGATAGATAATACTTTATTAATCCCGTAGGGAAATTGATGTGTTACGGCAGTCCAGCCCAAGACAAGCAAAACAGACATCAGAATAGTTATTAAACAAAAGACAAACAAGATAAATAAAAATAAATACATGGGTGTGTGCAAAATGTGCTGATCATAGTTACTGTAAAAACAATAAAATATGTGCAAAATGTGCATAGGTTTATACAGACTGATTGTCCAAAAAGTACAATGGAGTAAACATGCTGTCCATAGAGGAGCAAATGAAGGGCTAAAAGTCCTAGCCAAGGGCATTGTTATACACCCTGACAGCCACCAGGAGTAAAGACCTGCGGAAACGTTCCCTTGAACACCGTAGCTGGAGCAGTCTATTGCTAAATGTGTTCCGCTGCCCAGTAACAGTCCCATGAAGCGGATGAGAGGTGTTGTTCATGATGGCTGTGAGCTTGGTCAACATTCTCCTCTCAGCCACCACCTCCATGGGGTCAAGGCTCATCCCTAGCACAGTGCCAGCCTTCTTGATGAGTTTATTGAGCCTATTTGCATCTTTTGTCATGATGCTGCTGCCCCAGCACACCACAGCGTAGAAGATGGCCACTGCCACCACTGATTCATAAAAAATGTGCAGCAGTGTTCCACACACACCAAAGGACCTGAGTCACCTAAGAAAATAGAGTTGGCTCTGACCCTTCTTGTACAGGGCGCCAGTGTTACCAGACCACTCCAGTTTATCATCCAGGTGTACCCCGAAGTACTTGTAGGAATGTATGCCCTCTATGTCCTCACCCTGGATGGAAACCGGGTTCAGCGGAGGCTTATTCCTTCGGAAGTCAAAGATCATTTCTTTGGTCTTGCTGGTGTTAAGCTGGAGATGGTTAAGATGACACCACTCCACAAAATTGGTAATCAAGCTCCTATATTCCTCTTCCCTCCCCTCTCTAATACACCCCACAATTGCAGAGTCATCTGAAAACTTCTGCAGATAACATGTCTCAGAGTTGTACCTGAAGTCAGAGGTGTAAAAGGTGAACAGGAAGGGAGCAAGGACAGTCCCCTGTGGAGCCCCAGTACTGCTTACAACCTGTTCGGACACACAGCTCTGTAGGCGTACGTACTGTGGCCTGCAGGTCAGATAGTCTATAATCCAGGACAGCAGGGGAGTGTCCACCTGCGCCGCCCTTAGCTTATCTCTCAGTAAAGGTGGATGGATGGTGTTAAAGGCACTGTAGAAGTCAAAGAACATAACTCTCACAAAGCTCCCCATCTTCTCCAGGTGAGAGTTAGCTCTGTGTAGCAGATAGATGACTGCATCCTCCACTCCCAGGTGTGACCGGTAGGCAAACTGCAGGGGGTCCAGTGCTGTACTCACCAGGGTTCTGAGGTGGTCCAGTACAAGCCTTTCCAGAGTTTTCATTAGGTGTGATGTAAGTGCCACTGGTCTGTAGTCATTCAAGACTTTAGGGTGCCCCTTTTTGGGTACTGGCACCAGGCAAGATGTCTTCCAGAGCATCGGAACCTTTTCTAATCTCAGGCTGAGGTTGAAGATGTACTGCAGCACCGAACCCAGTTGGTCCGCACAGATCTTTAGCACCCTGGAGCTGACACTGTCAGGACCCGCTGCCTTCCCTGCATGGAGTCTCCTCAACTCCCTTCTGACCTGGTCAGCTGTGATGGATAGGCTGAGGAGGGCAGGGGAAGATGGAGTAGGAGTAAGAGGGATCACATGATGGGGTGACTGAGGACATGAAGTGGGTGTCTGGGGTGAAGGCCTGTGAGGTGAATGGACGGTGGACCCTGTATCGAATCTGTTGAAGAAAAGATTCATCTCATTGGCCCTCTCCAGGACTCCCTCACTCTGTTGGCCACCGGACAACTTGTATCCGGAGATCTTCCTCATGCCATTCCACACTTCTCTCACATTGCTCTCCCTCAGCTTGTCCTCCATTTTCCTCCCATAAGCCACCTTGCTCTCCCTAACTCTCACCTTCAGCTCTTTCTGTGTTCGCTTCAGCTCCTCCTTTTCACCTGCCTGGAAAGCCCTCTTTTTCCTATTTAGGATGGCCTTCAGATCACTGGTGACCCAGGGTTTATTATTGGAGAAGCAGCGCACTTTCCTGGTGGGCACTGCACTGTCAACACAGAAGTTTATGTAGTCAGTGATGCAGTGGGTAAGACCATCAATGTCATCTCCATAAGGCTCACAGAGTATCTCCCAGTCCGTTGTTTCAAAACAGTCCATCAGTGCATCATTAGCCTCAGCTGACCATCTCTTCACAGTCCTGGTGGTTACTGGTTCCTGTAGTACAAGAGGCTTGTACAGAGATAGGAGGTGAACAAGGTTGTGGTCAGATCTGCTAAGGGGGGGGAGTGATGTGGAGCTGTAGGCATTCTTGACATTAGCATACAGCAAGTCCAAAGTCCTGTTATCTCTAGTAGGGCATTTAACAAACTGACTAAAAGTAGGCAGGGTAGAGGAGAGCGAAACATGATTAAAATCGCCAGTTATCAAGAACATGGCTTGTGAGTGACGAGTCTGTAGTCCGGCTGTAACATCACATGCTGAGGCTGCGTCGGCAGAGGGCGGGACATATACCAGTACAACAATAACCTGCGTGAACTCCCTAGGTAGGTAATATGGCCGAAGGCTAACTGCTAGTAGCTCAATGTCCGGGGTGCAGAGCTGTTCTTTTACAGTTATATGATTACAGTTACACCATCTGTTACTCACAAACACTGCTAGCCCTCCTCCTCTCTTTTTACCGCTCTCCTTGATTTTCCGATCCGCACGCACTATCTGAAAACCCTCTATTGTAGCGTTAGCGTTGGTAACCAGTTCATTCAACCAAGTCTCTGTGAAGCACATAATAGAGGACTCACGATATTCCCACTGGCTCCTCGTCAGCACTGCTAGTGCCTTATTATAGTGCCTCTAGTTCAATTTGATGTTTAAACTTTATTTTCTGATAAAATGGAACAAAAATATCAATAGAAACCAGAGTGTGATTTTACAAATTTGGAATAAACCAAATTTTCAAATTATTTTTTCATATTGAATGTTTATTATATAGAAATGTCAATTCATTTTGTTGAATTATTACGATAGAATTAAACTCTATAGTGTACTTTGCACTAATGTTCTGTATGAATTAATTCCTTTTCAATGTATTGTAAAAAAGTACAATGAGACCTAAGACTGTTGTTCAAAATAATAATAATGTTATATATCATGGTTTGTTGTTGGTTTGTCGCTGTATTTTCCTATGATGTAATAAGGTATGCATGTGAGATATAATAATAAGACATGTAAAAACAATGAATTGGTATTTTATGATGTTTACTATAGTTTACTCAGAACCCAACATGGTTTACCATGTAGGAGGAAAATGCTAGGAAAAAAATTATTTTATTGAACTTATTTAAAGTTGGAATTTAAATAAGTTCAGAAATACTGCATTAAACAAACTTGCATTCAACATGTTGCAATAATATGCAACAATTTACATTTATTTATTTATTTTTAATGTACCCAAACTGTGGTCAGACATAAATCTGTGGCAGTTGCAGTTAATTCTTACAGTCACATTTAAAATTGAAAATTCTCTCTCTCTTCATTTTCAGTTTGGTACAACGGGTCCTCCAAGGAAGAAACCAGATCCAGTGACATCAGAAACAGTTGTTTTTTGGGGGCTGCGGTTATGGCAAGTCATAGGAGTTTTTTCAATTTTCATTCTGGCAGTTAGTAAGTCACATTTTAAGAAAACTTTCAACATAATGAATCTATGTAAACTTCATTTTAAGAACTCATCTGTTTGCCAATGATAACTCTGTCGACACACAAATATTTTTACAGATTAAAATATTATTCCTAGATTCTAACTTTTACACTGTCATTTACAGTAAATGTCACTAAAAAAATGCACTGTTTTATAGTGAGGCTGGTGGTGCCAAATTGCTGTATCCAGTATACAAAGTGCTTTGGGATCCTTTGGGATAAAGGTACTGTATAAATGCAAGTAATCCACATAATTATTATCGTATTTTTGTCCTGGCATTAAGAAATATAATTTAAAATACAATGAACCTTATATTATTATACTAATCTAATGATCTTTGGCTTTATACAGCTTTATCCCTAACTTGCTGTGAAAGTTATTTGGTCTTCATGACTGATTTTTTACTTGTAATTTATTATGACTGAGGGACCATACAGAGATACTGTAGGTGTTTTATTCTGAAAGCATGTGAACCACTATTGTTCCACACAGACAGAGGTTAATCTATTTGTAATCTATTATGTGGCCCCTTAAGGTACAGTAATTCTGTACACCTAAGTTAATTTAGGTTTCCCACAGCAGAGGGTTTGAATGCTTATGCAGTCATGACTTTCTATTTTTCTTTCAGATTTATTATCCACTGTATTTCTTTCAGTGTTTTGCTTTGTGAATGTGTGGAGTAGGTTGTGTATATACAGAAAATATGAATTGCTAATTCAAATTTTAAAGACTGCAAGCTTTTAAGCTTGATATGATATGATATTGATATGTTGAATTTAAAGACCTTAAAAGTCATATTGTTGTCTTTAAAAATATGAATATGTTAAATTAAGAGAAATAAGAGACAGAATGTATTAAAGCATAGTCTTTCCCATATTTGCTACTGAAATGTAGCACCTCCACTGCAGTATCACTATCATTGCTGTCCTGTGTTCTGACTGCTCTCCCTACAGAACACCACTGGTACTGCAGTTAGTGTGTTGTGAATCCCAAGTTGTAAGCTCAACTAACATTTATTTTTTTGTTATATAAAACAAATGATAAAAAAGTTATATTTTGAGCAAACACTTGAAAGTCTTTCAGGTTTTGGTTGTGAGAGAAAATTATGCAAACCGTTCATATTCCAAAAAATACTAATGAACTTGTCACGCCCTCTGCAGCCAGAGGGCGCTCCCACTCTGTCCTGTCCGTAGTTTTCTCTGCTTTGCTGTCCTCCCGGTATCTCTCTCTCTGGGGCTATATATTTCTGGGTCACTCATTCCTTTCCGCTCAGCATTGAAGTCCGGATGTCCTGAGATCCACCTAGCACCAGGTCGCCCCATGTCCACTGCCTGAGGGCATTGGTTTCTGTTCGACTCCTGAACTGCTGAGCCTGGGCTAACCTTCGTCCTGTTCGTCTCTTCCGACATCCGTAACAAAACTGAAACAGTTCTTAAAGAAGATTAGGCCAAAATACTGACCAAACCAATGTGCAGGACTGATCAGTAGCTACAGGAAATGTTTGCTTGGGGTCAGCAGCTGAAGGACTTTCCACCATTTACTAAATCTAAAGGTTCACATACTGTACTTTTTCCAGCATAGACAGTAAATGGTTCAACAATGTCTTTAAGATAGGCAGGAAAAATTACAATTGTTTGTATGACATTTGTTTAATCAGATTGTGTTTATCTATTATGACTTAGATGAAGATCAGATCCCACTTTAGGAGCAATTAACGCAGGAACATAAACTTGTTCTTGCCAGTGTATTTTCCAAACTTTAAGAACAAAACAAAGTATAAAGACAACTGAAGTTGTCAAGGACAGGGGGAAGCAATTAATTCTATACCTGTGATCACTGGTAGCAAATTAGCACAATTATGTTATTAAGTTATCTCTTGGAGGATATAAGAATCATACTGAAATTGTTTTAAAGAGGATAATCTGAAAAACACATTTTAGAGGCCACAAGCCAGCTCCGTTGGCTCGTTCCAAAAAGTAACTTATTTTTCCAGTAGTGTAGGTCATTAATGACTATTAGAGGATTAGGGGAAATGTATTAATTTGTTGTAAAACTTGAATTGAACACTGAATTGATTTCTTAGCACAAAATTGTCTTTATTTACTTGTTTATGCTGAACCTCTTGATAGATATCTTAAGTAAATGCAATTCAAGTTGCCATAGGTTTCATATGCCACAGATATTCAAACCACATAGTACCAAGAACATTGCAAATGTATCACTTACACTTTTATTACATCAAAACTGCAACACTAATTTTATATTTCCTGTTGCACAGTCTAGACTTCCTTCCCTTTCCAATTACAATAGGGTCTCAATATCTGCAAATGTAACATTCAAAAATTGGCTTTTTCGTGATTCAGTTTGGATGACAGGGTCTTGGATGGAAGAAGTGCAGAGTGGGATGAAACTTAGACGAAGGATTTAAACACAACTTTCAAATTAGCTGCGCAATGGACTAGGATTGTGAAACAAACCTAGCTAGGAAGTGAAGTTGTTCTTGCCTGAGTACCCACTACCCAGCATCTGCACCTTAACATGGTCTTGTTTTTGTATTGTAACAAATTTTCCCAGGTGTGTGTCAGTGGCACCAAATCCATGTGAATGTTTAGACCCTACTGTAGTATCAATTCAATTTAGTTTTATTTGTTAAGTGCTCTTTACAATGGACATTTTCACAAAGCAGCTTTATAGATTTTCAGGCCTGAACTCCCAGTGAGCAAGCCTAAGCTGACAGTGACAAGGAAAAACTACCTTAGACTAAAGTAGGGGAAGAAACAAGGCTCGAAAGGGGGAGCCTATCCTCCTACAGCCGGCACCGGGTAAAATTAAAGTGAACACATATGAGAGTCGTCTATATTCTATTACATGGTGGAAAAAGCACAATCATGTATGGTAATGTCCAACAGTGTCTGGAATGTTCAGTTCGCTTCCTTCAGTTGAGATTTCTTTGGGAAGGGCTTTGTAGAGGATCGGCTGTTGATTTTCCGACCAGTAAAAGGAGCTGGATTTTGGACCTGGGCCTCCAAACAGTCCACCTCAGAATGGATGGATAGAAAAGAGATACAATATTAGTGAATGACAATGAAAACAGAAATTGGTATTTTGAATGTCTTGAAATTCCTAAATATTTATCTGAAAGCTTGACTAAACAAATATGTTTTACCTAGATTTGAACATTGAGAGTGTGTCTGAATCCCGCACATCTTTGGGGAGGCTTTTCCATAATTGGAGAGCTCTATAAGAAAATGCTTTGTTAATAATAATTTAATTATTATTTGTTGCCAGCTGTGACTTTTTTAATTCTAGCAACAACTAGGTAACCTGCTCCTTGTGATCGAAGTGTACAAGAGGGATTATAAGGGACTAAAAGATCACTCAAATATTGTGGGCCAAGACCATGCAAAGCTTTGCAAGTGAGCAACAACAATTTATAATTAATGCAGAATTTAACAGGAAGCCAATGCAGAGATGACAGAACAGGAGTAATATGTTAATATTTTCAAGTTTTTGTGAGTACTCTAGCTGCCGCATTCTGAACTAACTGGAGTCTATTTAGGGACACTGAAGAGCAACCAGAGAGCACAGCATTACAGTAATCCAATCTTGAAGTAACAAATGCATGGACTAATTTTTTGGTGTCATGGAGAAATTGCAGCCTCCTAAGCTTGGTGATGTTTCTTAAGTGGAAGAAGGCTACACTAGAAAGATTTCTAATGTGAGTATCAAATGAAAAAGCACAATCTATAGTAATACCTAGGGTTTTAGTTACTGTACTGGGAGCAACAGAAAAGACGTCAACAATCAAGGTGCATTTAGGTAGCCTAGTTTTAGCAGCCTTATGACCAAACATCAGCACTGTTTTGTCAGAATTAAGCAGAAGGAAGTTGCAGCTTCTAATGTCTTTCAGACAGTTTTCTATCTTGGAAAATTTAGATACTTCATCTGGTTTGACTGATATGTACAGCTGTGTATCATCTGCATAACAGTGGAGGTTAATGTCGTGCTTACGAATTATATGACCGAGGGGTAACATATACAAGGAAAACAGCAAAGGACCAAGCACTGAACCTGGAGGGACTCCATATTTTACTCTGGTAAGCTCAGAGTATTAATTATTTACATGTACAAATTGATAGCTATTATTTAGGTAGGATCTGAACCAGGAGAGTGCCTATCCACTTATGCCAACAATGATTTCAAGTCTGTTTAATAGAATGTTATGATCTATGGTATCAAATGCTGCGCTTAGATCTAATAACACAAGCATAGAAATGCAGCCACGGTCAGTGGAGAGATGTAGGTCATTCAGTACTTTGACTAAAGCAGTCTCTGCATTGTGATGTGTTCTAAAGCCTGATTGAAAAACTTCAAAGACTTTTTTACGTTACTGTTTTGTTACAGCTTTCTCCAGGACTGTAGATATAAAAGGAAGATTAGAAATAGGTCTATAATTTGACAGGTCACTATGGTCAAGATTTGGTTTCTTGATAAGAGGTTTAATGACAGCCATTTTTAGAGAATTTTGGTACATATCCAAGGTTTAGAGATGACTTTATAATATTTAAAAATGGTTTACCAATAGTGGGTAGAAGTTCTTTAATACATTTCGTGGGGATAGGATCAAGCAAACAAGTAGTTGATCTAGAAGATGTCACTATAATGCACTCAATTCTGAATATTCAATTGGGATTCAAAAGATTCTAATCATTCAGGTAAACTCTGCAGCTAACTCATGTTGTTACCTCAGAGATTGAGGTAAGCGGTAGATTGTTATAGGCTGAGCTAGATGTTTGAATTTTGTCCCTAATTTTTATAATCTTCTCATTGAAAAGGATCATAATGTTGTTATGGCTAAGCCCAATTGAGACCTGCAGGTCAGTTGTTTGATTTCTTGTTAGTTTAGAAACTGTATTAACTAGGAATCTGGGATTATTTCTATTGTTTTCTATCAGGCTGGAAAAATATGATGACCTAGCAGTAGTTATAACTTGCTTGTTATTTAAAAGGCTATCTTTCCAGGCTATTCGAAATACCTCCAAATTAGTAGAGTGTCACTTGCGTTCCAGTTTATGAGAGACTTGTTTGAGTGAACAAGTATAATAAGTGTACTCTAACTCTTTTAGTCTTAAGTGGTGCGACTTTGTCAAGCATATCTCGTAGAGTAGTTTCTAAGCTTTCATTTATCTGATCAAGTGTAACTGCATCAGCAGGCCGGTTAATACATGTAAGTGAGGCCGGGAACTTGTTTCTAAAGTCTGTAGCAGTAGCAGAAGTAAAGACAGGACCTAAACGATAACCTGGAGAAAGAACAACAGATTGGCTCAGATGTAATAGCCGACAGGAAAGTGATCTGATAGAAGAGGGTTCTGAGGGAGAATAGTTACATTTTCAACACAGATACCATGACGTACCACTATGTGTGGGTCTTACTACATTCTGAGTATCAGTTTCCACAGCATTCAATCTGAATGCAGAATGAACGCTGTATAACAAAAGGAAAGGCATTAGATCAGCTAAAATGATGGTTAATAAAAATGACATTTCAAGGAACAAGATTTTTTGAGAAGATTACTCCACAGGTTTTATATATTGTAACATTAATTCCCTGTGCTGTTGGACTGTTTCTTATTTCATTGTGATATTGGTGTATGTTTGGGATATAGGTTTACCTGTGATAATGTGTTGACTTTGTGGGTCATCTTTGCACAACATATTCACATAAATACAATAGCATATATATATATACACAAGTTTCTAAATATGCTCAGTGTACTTTCATAATGTATTCTTCCTGCCTCATTATAAAATGGTTTTCGAAAAGTACTAAGTAAAAAGATAAAATATATTACTAAATATGCAATGCAATGTTACTATTTTTCTTCTCCAAAGTTTTACTTAAATTTCATATTTTAACCTAGGGGAGATCTCTACATGTGCTATAGCTTCTTGTGGTAGAAAGAGTTCAAACTGTTTTTTTTTCTGTTTTGATACTGTAACAGAAATGTTCTCAGAAAAGCAATATAGTAGGTCTGTAAATGGTGTTGTTCCTGTGCAGGCTTATTGTTAGAGTAGCTATATTGTTATGTACACCTTCTGTTCAAGCACTGGTTCTTTACACAGCTTCTGTCTTGTCTAGAACTAAGTTGGCATAAAATGTCCTGACAATCCACTGAAATTACTAGTTAAATGAAAATTTGAAGAAAATTCTGAG
Organism: Lepisosteus oculatus; assembly: GCF_040954835.1. Lineage (NCBI taxonomy): Eukaryota > Metazoa > Chordata > Actinopteri > Semionotiformes > Lepisosteidae > Lepisosteus > Lepisosteus oculatus. The sequence continues at coordinate 32,160,900 of NC_090701.1, forward strand.
CAGAAAACATTGAGATGTATCATTTGTTTGCCAAGACTGACTTAGATGAGAAAATGAATAATGTATAAATCTGGTTAAAACTGCTTTGCTGCCATGCCCCTAGGATATTGGACAAGTTAATGGGGGAAACATGATTTTTTATGGTATTTTTTATTGTATTTTTTTTAAGGTGCTATCTTTCAAGAGGCTGCTGTTTTCTTGCTACAAATGGAAAAATTAACAAAAGGCAAAATAAAATGCACATCAATCATCAGTGTTGTAATTATTTTCACTTAAGCAAAGACCTTGCACTGAATGCAATACGGTTAGGTACAGTATGATAGTGACTGGAGCAGTTGTCAGAATGGCAAGGGCAGATATGTTTTACGGTTTGCTTCAAGATAACAATCATCAGAGTGTATTAGGTGCTGTAAGGCAAGGGAGAAATGGCTGCCAACAGAAACAGTCATGAATGAAAACTGTGACAGGCAAATGGATAGTACACCTAGAGAATCTTGCCAAATATGACAACTATTAACATTAATTTAAATATATTCATTTACACCATTAAAAAACAGAAAACCACACTAATATGCACTTATCTGAATTCAGAAATTTTAATTAAGTCAATTAAACCTAGTTTTCAATAACATTAATTTTCTATACTGTGTATATTGTAGTACTGTATATGCGGGAAACAACATTTCTTTGTTTATGTCGTGTTGTGAAACATCAGCATTTTGATCTCTGTGTTTACATTATCATTATTGTGATATTGGAATGAACTAGATTGACTTTCATTTTTCTGTTCTCTATTATTAGAACATGTCTTACATGTTTTTTGTATCGGCCACTTTTTTGTTTTAGAACTGTAAGTAAGCCATTCATTATGTCCATCATGATGAACAGAGATTTGCAAACGTATTCAAACCTGTCCTATGGCATCAAAATTTGTAAAACTACAAAATGATGCATAAAACATTTTACGCTCAATTAAAAAAAAAACTAGTTCTTTAAAAAAAAACCTGAAATCTCACACTAAAGACTTCTTAAGGTAATAAAATAATCGTAAATGTCAACAAAATGAAAAAAAATGAAAAATCTTGATCACGTAAATATGTGCAGGTGTGAACTTAATTAAGTTGGGCTTGCATTAAATTTAATACTTTGTCTTTAGACTTAAAAGCTCCAATATTGTCTTGTCTGCCTGTAAATACTTTTGCCATGTCTGCTGTATCACATACTGTAAGTGCTTTGTTGCAAAACAAATGTAGGATTATAGATTATTTTTTTAGCTGCATACAAGCTTCTTTTGAGGACTGACCCATAGATATTCCCTCCCCTCTGAGCCACAGGACCCTCCCAGCGGCATCGTTAGCTACTTTTCTCCTTGCCCAGTTGCTCAATGTGGAGGGATAGCCTGATTGTGGCATTATCTGGGTGCCTTACAATTCTTAATGATCCGTTTCACCATGTAAAAAGAGTTATTAAAGATCTTTGAAATGTTTGTATGCCCTGCTCCCAATCCCTGCCTTCATTCATGTCAATTCCTTACATGATTTGAAAGATTCTTGGTCTTCATGGTGGAATCTTTGCTTGAAATTCAGTACTTGACTGAGGGACCATATAGAAAGGTGCTTTTACTCTGAAATAATAAGAACCACTAGCATTGTACACAGACAAAAGCCGCTCATGTATTTGTGTAGCTCTTTAAAGAAATTGTGTGACCTCTGACTTTTCTACAAGCAAGATCACAGGCAAAGAGTTCACGTATGGTTCACAGTTAATCTGAAATGCATCTAAAAAGCTAATGTTTTAACAATGTTTTAATTTAAAATCACATTCAATTAGATGTATCCTGGAGGGGTTGTCTTCAGGACAGAATAATGAATTCTAGAGTTACAAACATTTTAAATAATAGAAGAGTTCCAAGGTGACAAAGCCTTATTTCTGTCTCAATGTAAGTACAGGTATTTCTGTGTAAATATTTTACAGTGAACCCATGCTGTTAGTTTGTGGAAAAAAGAAAGCAACTATCAATAAATTATGGACACCTGCTTTACATCATATGCAGCAGTTCTAACGTTCTTTGGTGTATAAAACATCCATGCGATTTCTTCTATGAGACACTAGAGGGAGAAGTGTACGAAGTTATGAGGTGGACTGAGTGGGTGTTTGTAATGCAAGTACTGTGTATAGTATTTTTAATCTTGTCTGTAGGATCAGTTACTTTTTAATTTTTATCAGTTAATTAGCATGATGCATTTAGTTTACTACTAATTGCCGAGACAATAAATAACCACGTTACAGAAGACCTGTAGCTTCAAAAGCAAAATAATGTTAACTGAAGTTTGCTTAATGCTGGATTTCAAGCAAAAACCTAGGAAATTTGATGGACCGGTGTCCCATTCAAAATGTAATCCTTTCTTTTACCTTATATTTCTGGGTAAGATTGTGAACTTTACCAGGAATTAGTGGCTAACTAATTATGGATAGATCTGTTTATGTAAATACATATATAATGTTTATTGTTAGTTAAATTTAGTTTGCATAAGAAGCAAAAAGCATAAAATTCTAAAATTTGAAAGCTTAAATTAGAGGCTAACATTGTTTATGAATAATGAGAAATAAGAAAACATAATTAGTTCAGAAGTCTTCCGTACTTCATTATTTTTTAACAAAACTGAGAATGATATTCTATTATTTGTGTTTTATGACTTTACTCAAATTAAAAGACCTCTCTTATGTAACACATTTATTTGAAAAATCACAGTGACAATATGAATATTTTTCTATTTTTGAGTTTGAGAACAAAGCATTCTAGAATATTAGTATTTTTTTTCAACATTACACCATGACTGGGATGTGGGTGATTTAGTGAGATTCCTTCTTCGCAAGATAAGAAAGAGTTCAATAATGTTTGTGCAATGATCATTTGGGATAAAGTGCTTTCTACAGCAAAACTGCTGGCCTATTAATACTTTTCAGATGTGAGTCATCATAGCACAGTCATGTAACTTACCATACTGCAAAACATCATGAATGCTTGTTTTGTACTGGAGCCACCAAATACACATGCAATTTTCTTTCTAAAAATCAGCATTTTAAATATACAGTATACTGTTTACAACAATGCTAAGTGAAAATGTATTAGATGTGATCTTTATTAGTCTTCTGATCAATCAAATGTTGTCTGTACTGTATGTTCTTTCAGTTTTTTATTTGCTAGTCTAGATATTTTGTAAATGACAAAAATCATTGATATCTGTAGACATGTGTGGGTGACATTTTATTATTCCACAGGCTATGAGTATAGTATTTTATTATTTTTTAAATCATGTGTCAGTGATTTCTTAAAACTTTTGTCTCTGAGGCAAATAACAACCAAAACAACCAAAACAATGAATATTTTTAGAAATTTGTATCATGGAGAAACATTTTACCTTTTGAAAAGGATATGTCTGTCCACCTTGCATTGTTTGCATGTTTTCTTACTATTTTCACATTTTGGTCGAATTAATATATATTTCTGATGTTCTGGGTGAGTTAAATAAACTGAGTAGTATCTGTATCTATAAATATGAACAAAACAAGGCTGTGAGTCCAGATAGTTCCTTTGTTGTGCTCTTATACTGTACTCTTTCTGTCCTTTAAAAAAAAAAAACATATGGATAGTTCTGCATTTTGAGTGCTTCTTCACATGCATCTTTGTTGCTTTGCTCTTAATTGTTTTCAAGGAGTGTGTGGGATTGCGTGACAAAATTGCATTTCTGAAGTTTCTTTTTTTTACTTCTTTGTAGTAATAACTTTATGCTGCATCTTCAAGTGTCGAATCCCAAGAACAAAAAAGGAGATTGAGGCACGACATGCACAAAGACAGGCAGCAAAGAAATATGCAAACACACTGGAAACGGTACCCCCTCTAAATGAACTCACTGAAATACCGGGAGGTAAGGCAACAAAGTTATTGTACAAGCAATAATGAAAAATTATATAATATCTAGTAGTTTTTTTTTCTGTGAAGTTCTGTCTACACCCCTTTACCTTCACTATGAAGGATTTGGGGTGTGAGCAAATCACCAATACAAATGACCAGTATCCAGTTTGAATTTGTTATCTTCTCTTTATTCAACAAAATCAATTTCAGTAAAAGATTTATCAATACAAAAAAATGGAATATAAACAAAAGGAAAAAAATAGAAGTAAGTTAATTACATATCCATGGGTGTTACCAGTGTCTCTCCTAACATCTCTGTATATTGTTTTAAAAAACTTGTTTCCACACCATTTTCAGATTTGTCTTCAGAGCCTGACTGCTGTGATATTGGCTTATTTTGTCAATCTTCCTTAAGATTCTTAAAGCCTCAGTAAAACCTCAGTGCATCCTTTGCTCTAGGCTGAGATGACTCAGTTCTGTCAACCCAGTTGTGTAAATTTCAGACTACAGCCTAGGGATCTGTCTGACAAAAAACAGAAAAACAGATAACAAAACAGAGGGAATTAAAATTAAATGTTCATGAAGAGCGAAGTTAAAGGTGAAAACCGAGAGAAAGAAATGGGAACTCTACAATTAATGAAAATGTATGGAGATCTTTTTAAATATTTTGAATTTTTTGATTATTAGTATGTTTCAGCAAGAATACGTTTATTTATAAGCATTGTCAGAATAGAGCTGCATAGTTAAAAAATACCTGAAGTACTTGTCTTTTTTATTAACTGGATAAGATTTAAATGATCTTATCTTAAAATCATCGATCTATCACAACCTTCTTTAGAATACTGTATGAATGATAAATGTTGTATGTAAAACTACTAATACTAAATACATCATTTAGGACACAATTGTGGTCACAAAATTACAAAACAGATATCAAAACTGATCCAGAGAACATCTACAGTACCAGATACATTACTGGGCCAATGTCCTACATTGGCAGGTAATAGAATCCATAGTGTATCTTGCCTAGCACCCTTTTTTTCTGGGATAGATTCCGGGAGTGTATTTTTCGGACTTAAAGATTAATTAAGTGTTAACGAGTCCTCAGTTGATAGTGAAACTTTGATTTGATTTGCTTCTATATTTGTGGCACCACAGGGGTTGTGGCCACCACCCTGGACTCGAACAGGCATGTCCATCTCTTTGAATATGCCTATCAAAGACTATTTTTTGCACTCTTCTCTCCACTTTATATGCACTCTCCTCCAAGAGTGGTGCTGTACATGGCCATCTCATCAGTGCAACCAGGGCATGTGGGCTCAGGATCTCTGAGCCCTCTGCTTATGGAATTTCGAGCCCAGAGTCTCCAGTTTCCTCCAAGATCGTTATGTAGGTTGCTTGCATCACCAAGCCCTTCACTCGTGGATTCTTGGGCTTGACATCTTCACTTTTAAAACCTGACCCCTGGCTCATCCATTTTAGGGAATAGCAGTAGAAGGCTCTCGCCTCAGTCATTCCTATGTGGCTGGACCCACTCTACCACCTTCTTTACCTTACTGGTAGGATAACATGGCAACAACCAAGGCTGCTACTCTTCAGGGCCTTCCCTACACCTCGATGACACTACTCTCATATGGAGCCTGCCTCCCTGTTCCTAGCCACCACACAAGGGGCCTCCTGCTCCTTTGCTCTAATCTGGATCCTCCTGCTCCCACATGATTCATGGAGCCTATTGTTCCAATGCAATCTAACAGAGCCTAGTGTTTCTACTTACTGTAACTCAGGAGCCTCCTGCTACCAAATGGCTCTCACTCCAAGATTGCCATTCGGTATCTCACCAACAGTCAAGCCCGGGACTTCAAGGTCCACTTCCAGCCTTTGTTGTCCTTCCGACGCCACCAGGAAGGGTCTCATACTCTCAATACACAACTTCAGCATCTTACTATCATACTCAGGGACAAAACACACTCAACACACACAGTCTGCAATACCTCACACTTATGCTGAGACTCAACAAACCCAAACCACACAGCTTCTCTGATATTTCACTCTCGCATCCTTGCTGTGCACATGAAACTGCCAGCACACCTTTCCCTGTGCCCAGTCACCATTGCCATTACTTACAGATCAGCATGGGTTTGCCCTCACTCTTGTCACACCCCGATATGCTTACTCCAGAGATCTGTGGCTAGATGAACTTTGCACTCTTCCCTGATAACTTGTATTCCCATTGTGAGACTCCCTCTAACGCACTTCCCTCTCTGAAATATAATCTACTCACACTACACACTAACACTTTAACTCAAATCTCACTAATCTCACACTCGGCAGAATCACTGGATTGTCCTAATCACTCACTTCAAAACAGATTTCCATCCTTTAAAAATATTTTAAATAAAAATCTATTCCAAAATCCTCTTTTGTGGAAACAACAAGGGAATTGTTGTTCTTCAACCACCCTTTTCCTGATCTCCTTCAGTCCTCTCAATTATACATCTTCTCCACAGTCTCCTCCTAGACTTGTCTCTCTGCTTTCTTTCTCATATAAAGTAGATCTGCTCTTTGCTATTGAGGATACCTGTTAGATAGGGCTGCTAGGGAAATAGGATCCTATGCAGGACTCTAGACTAGAGAAAAACACTGAGCAGATACACTAGGCAAAAATCAAACCCAGGAAGCAGGCGAGAAGATCGGAACACGGAAGCACAAACGGGGAAGCAGCAATCCAAATCACAAGACGAAGGCGAAAACGAAAGACAGACTAGGAGTTCGAAAACCTGTGACAAGCAAGAGTAAACCGTGCACTAGGGAGCTCGAAGAGAATCCGCAATAGTGAGCGGGGAAGTGAGGAAAAAGGAGAACTAAAATAGAGATGGGAGAGAAAGGTGATAGGCGTTTACTTGCGGCGTGAGCTTGTCTTACAGGGTGTGCGCGTGGGAATGCAAGAAGGGAGAGCGGCGCGAGTGGAATGCGTAACAATACCAGCAGTGTCTCACACCTGCAACTAAGCCTACTTTGGCCCAGCCCTCTCACTTCCAAGTCTCAGGACATGGGAGACCTCATCTTGAGCCTCTTCTGGTCTTCAGCTACAGCAGGACTAACATCCTGGTGGTCTCCCCTGAGGGATATACTCTGGCTTCTCTTAAAGGTTTCTCATAGCTGTATCTCACTATTACTGTGACTCAGCTCAGCTGTGGATACCTAGGTAATGCGCCCCCCTCAGCAAAGGGTTTCCTCCTTAACCGTGCCACAACTTGGTCAGTTTTTTTCATTTTAAATTAATCTTTCCACCTGAGCACTCTGAAAACAGCAATGTACCATATTTAGTCAAGGTTTATTCAAATTTTGTTCTGCTGTACGTCAGGAAGAGCGTTATATACAGATGCAGCCATTCAAAATGCGTGGTAAAAACCCGCGGTACAGTAACCTACCCGCAGGGCACCGGAGGGCACCGCGGTAAGTGATTGGCTGGCCAAAATGACCGACAGGGGCACTCATGGTGCATTGGTTGGTAGTGAAAAGATTTAATCATTTAATGTCTTTACTGTGCACATTTTAATCCGCTTAGTTTTGAATATTTATCTGGAATTTTACCACTAAATGGAAATTTTTGTAGCTGAGCATAAAAAGAAGAGGAGCATAACGCATCTGAAGGTCATAAACGATATTAATTTAGGAACATAAACATTACTGTATGTACATAAACTGTACTGTGTATGGCTGGTCTTGATAGTTTAAAGAAAAAATACACGCCAGTCTTCCATTTCTCCCTAAGCATTTTAAGCATGAAAGTTTTATGAAACTTTAGAATTTCATAACTGTATAGAATGAATTTTAATTTTTAAAAATTATTTAACACGAAAATTAAGCTGTTTACATCTTCCGCCTGAGAACAGTCACCCGTTGCTACCCAACGCAGAAACACAGCCACTAACTAGCAAAGAGAGGCCATTAGCTAGCCAATATGATAAAGAAATAAATGATTATTTTGTTTATTTCTTTTGCACATTTAATTGAACATTTCCATCGATTGTACAAGCACTTGGAAACTGTCCAATCCATAGTTCATCAGGCATTTTACCGGTCTGGCGCCGGTCTGTGTCTTCTAGGATATAATGCCAGCGAACTCTTGTTTTTATGTCCACTATAACAGACAATCTCCTTTGCTTTTAACCGAGCGTTTAATAATTTCCTAAAATGAAAATGATTTACTTTATTTCCCTCACGGGATCAATAAAAGTATCTATCATCTGTCTAAACTATGGGACAGAATTCTGGGGTCTCCCCATACCAGAGATTATGGTAGGGCTTCAGAATGGTGATTGGCTGACACCATCTGACACCCCTCTGATTGGAGAAAAAAGACGTGCTGGTTTGCTATACATACAGTACTGTACCAGGAAGAGGATTTCTTTCTGCTCGAAACGTGTATTTTAAAAGTTTAAGAAGTAAAAACCTTACACCGTACACAGATTTCTAAACTGATCAGGATCGTTATCTTTGTCTTATGCATAATAATGTTCACCGCTTTGTCTAGCAAAGTAATAATAAACTTTATTTTATATAGCGTTTTAAACGAATAAGTAATTAGATTGCTCATAAACCTAATCACTTGCTTTTTCTTTTTATTTAGGCTCAGATTCAACTATACAACCATATAAACATAATACCAACCAAAAACATAGATAACGACCACAATACAAAATCAAATATATCAAACCATTATACTCTCGCAAATTCCTCAAATTATCATAATCCTGCCCCTTATGCAAAACCAAACCCCCCTCCCATCCCAGTTTATCCTCTTTATCATAAACAAAATCCACCTCAATTTTCAACATAAAGCATTACTGCTTACTGGGTTTTTGAGGGGGGGGAGGTGTCTTTCACTGGAAATCTCGCCTGCTTCTACTTTACTAGTACAACCCCCTCTCTGCCGGAGTGCTGGCTGTGACGAATTAAACCGGTTTCACAGGTATTTTCAAAGTAGGAAGTACAGTGTTAACTGGTAGCTGGGCTCCTCAATGGAATCGCTTTAACATGCTAATGCGTTGGTGTAACAGTCCGGGAGTGGCAAGCTTCCAATGTCAACTCGACTCGATTGGAAGACAATGAACGTATTTTAGCCCTAAATGAATTAATAGCCAACATGGTTTACATAAAATACATTTTTCCAAGAAACATTATAATAATACGACCTATAGTTGAAATCTGAGCCTAAATATAAAGAAAAAGCATTTTCAGAGAGCAATCACGCTGTGTTTATGTAGAAAAAACGATTAGGTTTATGAGCAATCTAATTACCTATTCGCTTCAAACGCTATATAAAATAAAGTTTATTTAGAGATGAATGATCAGTGTCGCAGTTTAAATAATTTTTGTAGGAGGGCTTGGACAGATTCCAAGTGCATTTTTGCAATTTACGTTGCATTGTCCAATGTGCTGTTGTAATACAGTTTAGAATACAGTTAGTCTAAGCTTTATCAGCTTTATTTATGGGTTGCAATTTAGAAAAAGTCAAAAACCGCACTCAAAATGCAATTTAGAGCTTTCTCTAAAGAGGAGACACCCAAATTATAATGTAACATGCCACTGTTTGTGCATGAACAAAGTTATACTGCAATTTTCCTTAGATACGCGATTAAAAAAAAATATATTTTTTTTGAATCCCCGGCAGAACACACTCCATAAGAATCAGCGCTTTTATACAGTATATCTCCTTTAAACACATATATTTAAACACGCGTTTAGGATTTAAATCAAAACGCGATTCAAATCAATATAAATGTTTATTTTGTAACGCATAGGTGACTATTCATTGTTATTAAAAAGACTTAAATTCGATCTTGTTGTGATATTTAGAAATATAAATTTGTTTGGTGCGAGTGAGGTTTTATTTAATCTCTGACCAAGGGAAACGTTTCATTTTTTCAAAGAAATGTTTGTTAAAAAATAAAGTCATAGTTCCATAGGATTCAATCACAGACCATGTGACATGGGAGTCAGGAAACTAACACACAGCGCCACCAGATTTGATAACGCTATAAAAACGCTATAAAATAATGTGACTTGGCACAGAACAAGTTTACAGCACAGTACAATAATAAATGCTGACCATGACTTTAGAAGCATAAATTACCTTACACTCAATTTAAACCCAAGCTGTCTTTAGCCCTCTAAGCTGGTTCATACAGAAATGTAGAGATCCAGGCTCAGAACACACAGCTTCATTAGCGAATACATATACAGGACAACTAGAGAAGACGTTTTACAGAGGATGGATTTTTAGAAACATCCCATCAGTGACATCACTGAAGTCAACTCCTAAGTAACTGTCGTGTGGATAGTTTCACAAGAATCAGACAAAGGTTTAAGCATCGCTTGTTCTAGATAAAACTGCGAAAAAAAACAACAACCCATAATGTACTTCTTTGCGGCTCTGTTTGCCCAAATCATATATTCACAACGTGAAATCTAGAAAATAATATTACGTAACCAAAATCCGCAATATGGAAACAGAACCTGTGTAATTGTTGATAGATGATGTACTCGTAACATTTTTACAAGACGAACTACAACATTTAAAAAATGACTTGTATGTACTTGATATCTCTAATCAATCCACGGCGACATTGTAAAAAGAGTCCCAGCACAAAATGAAACTAAAATGCATACCATTTCGCGCTTCTAATTAGTTGCTCAAAAGTAATTTGACCGTATGAAATGCATAATATAAACCTAGAAACATATACGTGTGCAGTATTTACGTAGTATCGGTGTTAAGACATACCTCTCAAATACTGTAAATCAAGTAAAAAATATCTCAAGACAGATTCTGGTCATAATGAAACCATGTTTCATATACTGTATGTTTATGTTCCAAAATTAATATCGTTTATGGCCTTCACACGCGTTGCAGTATGCTCCTATTCTTTTTATGCTCAGCTACTTAGATTTCCCTTCAGTGGTAAAATTCCATATGAATATTCAATACTTAAACGGGCACAGTTAAGACATTAAATATACATATACATACTGTATACAGTACAGTTTGCATACGGTAATATGTTTATGTTCCTAAATCAATCTCTTTTATGAGCATGTGAAAGGCATGGTGAATCGATTCTCAAAAATTACTGTACTTTGCATGATTGGAAACAAATGCATGATTGCAAAATGCTGTGGTGTTACTTTTACAAAGACGGTCAATGGAAAAAAGAATGTTGACCAGGGCAATACTTTGAGTTTACACTTACAGCTTGTCCAAGGTCATTCATTATTAATACTATTAGTAATATCTTCGTTAAAGACTTTGATGATGACAGCTCAAACGTGAGAGGTTGAGCTTTATTAGCTCCACCTTGCGGAAATTCCGGATACTATTATTTTGCTTGTCGTATTATAGGAGAATTTACGGTAACTAGCGGTATTTACCGGTAACTCGCGGTATTTACCGGTAACTTGCGGTAGACTGTGCAAGAAAACCGGCTCAGGGATGCCAAATATGTAATCATAGCCAAAATGTAAATGTAGTGGCTCTCTGAAGGCACCAGTTCTGTAGGGTTTGGGCATTTACTGAGACAATTATTAATTGTAGCAGTAAATCACAAAGTTGATTCTTTTGATGGCTTTAGAATCCAACCATGCAACATAACTCAAACAACGCACACACACAGGTACTAATACACGGGGATACATTTATTAATACATAGAATATGCCTTAAACCTAACAGATCTTATCGAGAGGGTTATCAGAATACAAAAGGTATATATTCAGTCAGTTACAAAGTGTTACACATATCAAGAGGACATACGTTCAGTATATCATTCATTTAGACCGTTTCGTAAATGAACTTGGTTATAACTTCTACATTAGATACTCGAAACAAGTACATAACTCTTAGGAATTAAATTGATATCAACTGGTTGGGATAACAATTGAATTCTCGAGCTGTAATGCATTGAAGTTGAATACTCATCCAATTTCTGGGGATTCAGATCTCCTGCGGGCACAAAGAAACAGTTGCAGGCTGTTGCTGTCCAATCCGTGCTCTCTGGCTCCGTGCCAGGCTGTGCTGTGCTGCTTGCGACGGTGCGCTGCTGATGCTCACTGTTGGCTTTAACTAGCAAAGTTTGTGCACAGGAGAAAAGATGACTGTGGGTCCGAGCAAGTCAGGAAGAGGACGGGTTCGTTTCTGATGAAGAGCTAGTTCTGAATAGTGATTCAGCTGTCCACAGTTCCGACCTGTTCACGAGGCCTGCTGCTGGTGCTAACCTTGGGTGGATCCTCTGGTTACTCTCTGGCAACCCCCGCTCTCGACTCTTAGAACAAAGGAAAGTTCTGGCACTCGGACACACTGGCCGTTCCGTGGTTGTCCGAGCTAAGTCTCAGGATGGTCAGGAGGCACGCTGCGAGAATGTCCTGCCCTTGGGAGCCTTCTGCTCCTGGGCCGTCCTGCCCTGGAATTCTCCTTTGAATTCCCTTTAGAACAGTCCACAGAATTCTCCACTGAATCTTACTGAATCTCTCTGAATCTCTCAGGCTCTCTGTGTTGCCTGTTTTTACCTGGAGGAACTTCAGCTCATTGATTGGCTGAAAGTTCCATGGGCATCAGAGTCCCACGTGGGTTACTTGGCCCTACCAGTCCCTGATTGGTTGATCAAGGTGAGATATGAGTCACTTACTCCTGACACTTAGGAATGCAGTCCAGATGTCCATCTGGCACTCCCTAGACAGATAGGCGCCAATGGATGACCATTGATCATGATAGCCAGGCTTAGCTAAGTGCATCCCCCTTTGGGAGCTGTCCTTATCAAAGGAACCTTAAATCAGCCTGCATGAATAGTTTCTCTGTGGCTGCACCACAGAGATGAACAGAGAGATGAGGCCTAATTTGGGAAAGCTCAGAAACACTTAATTCTGCCTTATTATTAAGCCTCGCTGCTACAACTGCGTACAGCGTACCGGAAAATAATGCGGTATCGCCCGCGCATTTTGAATGGCTGCATCTGTAGTGTGTTGAATGGTTTTTGTGAATTATACTTTTAAACTTTGAACATTTTTAGTCCCCTCTTATTTGATTCTTGTGTTTTCTGCATATGTGTCACAAATCTCCCTCACCTAGGCAAGCGCTCCCGATTTCCCATGAGCACTCCCCGTACCAAACGTGCACGCGTCAATCAGTCCTCTACTTAAACCCTCATCTGTCCCCTGGTCATTGCTCACGATTGAGATTCTCTCCTGGAGCTACCCTAAGAACTACGCCTTTGCCTTACGATGACTTCTCTCCTGGACCTCAATCCTGCTTTTCTGACTACCGCTTTCACCGCTCAATTTAGTACCTACGCCTGTTTTACGTTCTCTCGGATCCTGACCCCAGCCAGTCTCTTTGTTTACGCCTCTGCCTGCTGATTTCACACCGCCGCCGCTCAGCTCGCTTGGAATCAAGCAGCCCTCATTAATCAGTTCTGCGCTGGCCTTTCCGAGGAGCTTAAGGATCAGCTAGCCCAATTCCCTTACCATACGCCGACCCTGGAGAGTTTTGTCCTCTTGGCTACCGAGATTGATGTCCGTCTACAGCAACCAAGGAACGAATGTCTCATGCTCCTTTCGGCTGGCAGCCGCAACGCTCCCGCTTCCACTCTTGCTGCACCCCCCCCGCCCTCTTCTACTCTTGCTCCTGAGGAACGCAATCGCAGGCTGTCTGAGGAACGCTGCCTATATTGTGGTGCTTCCGACCACCTCTGAGTCTCCTGTCCGGTGCGACCTTTTCATTCCGTCCGGCCGCCTCCAAAGGTCAGTATCTTCTCCCTCAACCCTTCTGCCTCTGGACTCTCCCTACCTGCCGCGCTCTCCTGGAGTGTCTCTCACGAATCCCCATTTGCCTTTGTTGATTCTGGTTCAGCGGGAAACTTCTTAGATTCCGGACTCGCTGCCTCACTGAAGATTCCATTACTGCATGTCTCCCCGCCTATCTGCATCCAGTCCATCGATGGCTCCTCCCTCTCTCCAGGATTGGTGCAGTGGCAGACCATTCCTCTCCCCCTGCGCATTGGTGCCACCCACCTGGAACATATTCAGCTTCTCCTCCTCCGTTCTCCTTCTCTCCCACTTATTCTCGGTTTCCCTTGGCTACAGTTACACAATCCCCATATTTCCTGGCCCGACAAGGAACTCACTGCCTGGAGTGATCACTGCCTAACCCACTGCTGCCAGCTTCCCACCAGACCTCATGTTCTTCAGATCTCTCACGTCACCTCCCCACTTATTCCCCCTGAGTTTGCCGATCTTCATGTTGCTTTTAGCAAACGAAGAGCTCTTTCACTTCCTCCTTATAGCCTTTACAATTGTGCTATTGATCTGGTTCCCGGAGCCTTACCACCTAGAGGGCGTGTTTACCCCCTCTCCGTGCAGGAAACTAAGGCACTGGATACCTACATTCAGGAGGCCCTGCAGTCTGGTTTCATCCGCCCATCCTCATCTCCTGCTTGGGCCAGTTTTTTTTTATGACCAAGAAGGACGGTTCTTTGCGGCCATGTGTTGATTACCGCGGTCTGAACGACATTACTGTTAAGAATCATTATCCTCTGCCCCTCATTCCTGCTGCTCTGGAGTCTCTTCGTGGCGCAAAGATTTTTTCCAAACTCGACCTGCGGGGTGCTTACAACCTTATCCGCATTCGAGAGGGGGACGAATGGAAGACGGCTTTTATCATGCCTTTCGGTCTTGCCAACACTCCGGCCGTCTTTCAGAATTTCATGAACGACATTTTCAGGGACATCATTCATCAGTATGCACTCGTCTATCTGGATGATATATTATTTTTTTCCAGTAGCCTTCAGGAGCATGTTATTCACATCAGGGAGGTCTTCACCTATCTTCTTAAGAACAGCCTCTATGCCAAACTGGAAAAATGTTCTTTTCATGTTTCCACTGTCAAATTTCTAGGTTATGTCATATCTCCCCTGGGCATCGAGATGGATTCCTCCAAGATGGCGGCCATTAGGGACTGGCCAACCCCCCGGAACTTGAAGCAGGTTCAGCGCTTTCTTGGATTCTCTAACTTCTATCGTCGTTTCATTCGTGATTTCAGCTCCGTTGCCGCTCCCATCTCTGCCCTCACTCATAAGGGTCCGACTCTGGACAAGTGGACCAATGAGGCTGATCCTGCCTTTCTACGCCTGAAACACCTCTTCACTTCAGCTCCCCTCCTTCATCACCCTGATCCCTCGCTGCCCTTCATTCTAGAGGTCGATGCATTGGCGCATGGTGTTGGAGCAGTCCTGTCGCAGTGCTCTGGGGACAACTCATCTCTCCATCCCTGTGCCTTCTTTTCCAGGCGTCTCTCCCCTGCTGAGGTAAACTATGCTGTGGGAGACAGAGAGCTCTTGGCCATCAAGCTCGCCCTGGAAGAATGGAGGCACTGGCTGGAGGGAGCCCAACATCTATTCACCATTCTCACAGACCATAAGAACCTCTCCTATCTCCAGTCTGCTCGGCGCTTCAATGCTCGCCAGGCCAGATGGTCCCTATTTTTTGCTCGTTTTTCCTTTTTCATCACATACACCCCCGGCTCTAATAATATCACGGCAGATGCTCTCTCCTGTCTATTTGATCCACCGGAGCTCGAACTCCCTCCCGAACCCATCATACCCCCTCATCAGATAATTGCGGCGATCCGTCCCAACATCGAGCACATCGTCCGAAATGCCCTCATGGACCAGCCTGTACCTCCCTCATGCCCTTCGGATAAGCTGTTTGTGACTGATCGGGTCCGTTCCGACGTTCTCCAGTTGCCTCATGACTCTTGTTTTGCGGGTCATCCTGGTGCCCGCCGGACTTTGGAACTTCTTTTTGAGGACTTCTGGTGGCCCTCCTTACTGGTTGATGTTTCGGATTACGTGAAAGCCTGTCCCACCTGCACTCGGATCAAAACACCCCATCACCGGAAGGCTGGCTTACTCCAACCTCTTCCAGTACTCTCGAGGCCTTGGTCCCATATTGCTGTGGATTTCCTCACGGACCTTCCCAGGAGTCTTGGCAACACGGTGATTATGGTCGTCGTCGACAGGTTTTCCAAGGTTGCTCATTTCGTTCCCTGCTCATTTGCCCTCCGCTCAACAAATGGCCACTCTCTTTGTACAGCACGTTTTTCGTCTCCACGGGATCCCGGAGGACATCGTCTCTGATCGAGGTCCACAGTTTATCTCCCGCTTCTGGAAGGCCTTCTGTTCTGCTTTGGGCTCCAACGTTTCTCTGGCTATCATCCAGAATCCAACAGTCAGACTGAAAGGCTTAACCAGGACCTCCTTACTTACCTGTGGGCTTACGTCTCAGCCACTCAGGACGACTGGACCTCCCTACTCCCGTGGGCTGAGTACGCTCACAACGCTCTATACTCTTCGGCTACTGGCATGTCTCCCTTTCTATGGTCCCTGGGTTATCAAACCCCTTCAGACTCGGACCTCCCCTCTGTTCAAATATATATCTCTGCCTCAAGGAAACTCTGGAAGTCTGCCCGCCACGCCCTCCTAAAAGCCTTGCACCGCTAGATCGGCACAGACACCCTTTTCCTCGACTTTGCAGAAGGCAATTTGTCTGGCTCTCCACCCGCAACATCTCTCCATCAACCCTTCTCCAAGTTGGGCCCACGATTTATTGGTCCCTTCCAGGTCATTTCTCAGATCACTCTTGTCACTTACCGCTTGGCTCCCCCCCTACTCTTCACATTCACCCCACCTTTCATGTCTCCCTTCTCAAACCTTACCACAGGTCTCTCCAGACCACAACCTCTTCCACCTCCACCTCCTTCCATCACCGGATCCACCACCTATACGTTCAATAAGCTCCTCAAATGTCGTTGGCATAGGGGTTCGAGACAGTTTTTGGTCGACTGGCTCGGCTATGGTCCTGAGGAAAGAACCTGGGTCCCGACATGAGACATCCTGGATAAGACCTTTATCTCGGACTTTCTTCACTCCCGTGCTCCTCCTCTATCTACGGCATCCGGAGCCGCCCCTGAAGGGGGGGGTACTGTCACAAATCTCCCTCACGCAGGCAAGCGCTCCCGCATTCCCACGAGCACTCCCCCGATGAATATATATACAGATGCAGCCATTCAAAGTGCGCGGCACAGACACGTACCAGAGGTAATTGGCTATGGCCTCGCGCATCACAATGCAAAATACCGCGGTACGTGATTGGTTGACCGACAGGAGCACTCATGGTGCGTTGGTCGGTCATAGAAAGATTTAAATGTCTTTACTGTGCCCGTTTTAATATTGAATATTTACATGGAATTTTACCACTGAAGGGAAATCTTAGTAGCTGACCATAAAAAAAATAGGATCATACTGTAACGCATGTGAAGGCCATAAACTATATTAATTTTGGAACTTAAACATGCAGTATATGGCTGGTCTCGGTACTTTAAAGAAAAAATACACATCAGTATTCCATTTCTCCCTAAACATTTTAAGCATTGAAGTCTTTAACTAACGTGATACCGGAGTCAACAAGCATACTTTTAGAATTTGATTAAAAGGGAATATAATATGGAATTGCGTATCTAAAGAAATTAATAACGATATAATTATATTCATGTACCGCAACACAAGAATTCACAATGTTTCCCTGGCTCAGAGATTAAATAAAACTTCACTCGCACCAAACAAATTTATATTTTTTAATATCACAACATGATCAAATTTAAGTCATTTTAATAACAATTAATAGTTACCTATGCGTTACAATATAAACATTTATATTGATTTAAATCGCATTTAGATCGCCTTTATTTAAAACCCATAAATAAAGCTGATACTGTTTAGACTTTTCATTATTTAAAACTGTATTAAAGCAGCACAATGCACAATGCAACGTAAATCGATATCTTTGTCTTCTGCGTAATAATGTTCACCTCTCTGTCCAGCAAATTAACAATAGTAATAATAATGAACTTTATTGTATATGGGGCCTTTAAAGCTCCTCAAAGCCCTTTACAGGATAAAAACAATAACAACAATACTGTTAGGCTGGGCAAACGATTTTTTTTAAAGAAATACAAAATGAGATATAATGATGTGTTCCGGCTTAGACATTTGCGAAGAGCATAACACGTGGGCGGCGTAGTGGTTGGCTCTGGCTTTCCCATCTATACCGATGCACTGCAAGTACAACCCCCCTCTCTGCAGGAGTGCTGGCTGTGACAAATTAAACCGGTTTCACAGGTATTTTCAAAGTAGAAGGGGGCGAGATTTCCAGCGAAAGACACCTCCCCCCCTCCAAAACCCAGTAAGTACAGTACTTACTAGTTAAGAAAGCTAGGCTTCTCAATGAAATCACTTTAACATGCTAATGCGTTGGTGTAACAGTCCGGGTGTGGCAAGCTTCTAATGTCAACCCGACTACGGCGAAGGAACCCTTCTTTCATTGGAGAACATTTATTCATTTAGAATTTATTCAGATTCATTTAGCCCTAAATGAATTAATATCAAACATGGTTTACATAAAATGCATTTTTCCAAGAAAGTTTATCCTTTGTCATTAATGAAACGACTAAATAAGGACATAAATATAGAAATCTTAAGATTTTTAAAAAATATGACTTTGCTAAAATTTATTTAAAAATAAAAACGCCACATGCCAGCGGAGAGAGAGAACAGGGGAGGGATGTTGGTTTTGCATAAGGGGCGGGGCTATGGAAATGAGGTCTATTTGGGAATGTGGAGTTACATGTTCTGGCTGGTTGTGAATTATCGTTGTTGAGTATGGAGTGTTGAGGTATTGATTTTGTGTAACGCTTTATGTTGAAAATTGAGGTGGATTTTGTTTATGATAAAGAGGATAAACTGGGATGGGTGGAGGGTTTGGTTTTGCATAAGGGGGGGGATTATGATAAAAGGAGGAATTTGAGAGAGTTTTCGGGCTATTTTTGGTTTGTATTACGAATAATTCGTTCAAGATATTGAGATTTGTTGATAATCGGAGGACGGTTTTGCTTTAATGGTTTGATATATTTGATTTTGTATTGTGGTTGTTATCTATGTTTTTGGTTGGTATTATGTTTATATGGTTGTTTTTGTTGGTTGGTCGTTATTATGGTTATTATTGTAACGCTTACGGCCGACAGGCACTGTGTAAGAGCCGGCGTACCAGAGCAGGTGACGTCACCGCCCTTCCCTGTGATAGCAGGACTACAGCTACTGGGCTATAGAGAGATCTCTCTTTGGCTCACCTGGCTGGGTCGCTGCAGAGAGACGTGGGAGTCCCGGGTTCGAGCCCCTGACGGTGGGGGGGCCAAGCTAATGCGGCAAGGGCGCCCGCCTGAGCCCCCGTTGCGTTACATTGGTGTCAGGAGCGGGGTGGGATAGCCCTTTGCCGGGGACGGCGATTTAAGCGGGGGAGAGTGTAACGCTTACCGCCGACTGGCACTATGTAAGAGCCGGCGTACCAGAGCAGGTGATGTCACCGCCCTTCCCTGTGATAGCAGGGCTACAGCTACTGGGCTGTAGAGAGATCTCTCTTTGGCTCACCGGGCTGGGTCGCTGCAGAGAGACGCGGGAGTCCCGGGTTTGAGCCCCCGACGGTGGGGGGGCCGACCTAATGCCCCCGTTGCGTTACATTATGTTTATTGTTTCATTTTTTATTATTGGATGTAATAATCAAGAGAGAGAGAGAGCGCCTTCTTTTTACTTTTGTAGCCAAAGGGCCTTGCAGATCAGATTCCCTTCCCCCTACGGAAAGACAGACACATGTTTTCACAGTTTAGAAGCTGCTCTTCAGATGCAGATGAGCAGCCCCTAGATAAAACATCAACTTTATTTAAACTCCAATGAAAGTATTAATGGTTTTTAATTACCGTAGTCTTATGGAACATGCCACCAGCCATCTGCATTGAACAATTAAAAATAAAAACGACTACGAATGGCACTCCTGTAGCTTTTTCACGAAAACTTTTTCATGAAACTTCCAACAGAGCTGTTCAACCGGTTTTTATCGGGCACCTCTTATGTCAGGTGTAAGCGATAAATATACAGTATTTAGCTGAAAAGCTGTACAACGCAAGACATTTCGTTACTCTAGGAGGTTTCGTGAAAAAGCACATAGTGCTGCTGTAATAGTTTTAAAAAAAGTCTAAACAGTATCAGCTTATTTATGAGTTGTAATTAAAAAAAAAAAGTCCAAAACCGCACTCAAAATGCAATTTAGCGCTTTCTGGCAAGAGGAGACCCCCAAATTAATAATGTAACATGCTATTGTTTGTGCATGAACATAGTTACTGTATACTGTTATTTCTTTAGATACGCGATTCCATGTTTTTCTTTAATCCCTGGCGGGACCGGTGTCCATAAGAATCAAGTTATAGGTTTCATTGCGCTTTGACAGAAACCAAATTATATCGTTATTAATTTCTTTAGATACACGATTCCACATTATATTCCCTATTGATCAAATTCTAAAAGTATGCTTGTAGACTCTGGTATCGAGCATATTCGCAGAAAAGCGTAAAACTACCACTTTTTATACACGTTATTTCAAGTTAGTTAAAGACTGCAATGCTTAAAATGTTTAGGGAGAAATGGAATACTGGTGTGTATTTTTTCTTTAAAGTACCGAGACCAGCCATATACAGTTTACATACTGTATGTTTATGTTCCAAAACTAATATCATTTATGGATTTCACATGTTATGGTAAAATTCCATATAAATATTCAATACTTAAACGGGTACAGTAAAGACATTAAATATACATATACATACTGTATACAGTACAGTATACATGTTCCTCAATCAATATCTTCTATGAGCATGTGAAAGGCATGGTGAATGTGGACCAGGGCAATACTTTGAGTTTACAGCTTGTCCAAGGTCATTATACTGTAAATACTATTAGTAATATCTTCGGTAAAGACTTTGATGGCGACAGCTCAATCATGAGAGGTTGAGCTTTATTAGCTCCACCTTGCGGAAATTCAGGATACTATTATTTTATTCGCGGTATCATGTGGCGCTTTGCGAGAATATATGGTATTAATACCGTAACTTGCGGTATACTGCATCAAGCGCACCGGAAAATAATGCGGTATCGCCCGCTTGTTTTGAATGGCTGCATCTGTATTTAATTTTCCACAGGTGTTTACAACAGATTATTTCAATAACATGCCCCATACTACTTTATATAAATACATTTCTGATTAAGGGGTTATTTTAACAGAACTGACACTGAAGTTGTGCGTGGGCTAGATTATCTCGAAACTACCACTGGGGCATGATGGTAATTTCCTTTTTTTTTACTTAAGGAAGTCAGAAGAGTTATTTAAAATAGCCAACCACCAGTTATGATGGGAGTTGTGTTCACAGATTGGATAACAGCTGATGCAACCAAAGTTCATAATAGGGAGGACAAAAGTGAAACCGAAAATTACAGTCTCACTTCTTCATCTGAAATGATCATGGCAATGATAGTTGGAGCTAAATTTGAAGAACATTGTAATTGCTGTGTACCGTGACCAGACTAAGTGGAACACAGAGATTCTGAGGCTTGACTGGCCATTTAGTTAGCATGCACAAGATACACAAAGTGGGCTGTTTCTTTTAAAAAATAAAGGCAAATTATTAGGTAGTGGGAGCTAAGGTGTCTTAGAAGACGTTTTAAGGTTTAAGGTGTTTTTTTATTTTGTCCCCCTGAAAGTGTACAATAAGGGGACACCTCTTCATGGACAGTGGTTGTCTGTGAAAACTTGGTCTTGTTTTTTCATGGAACAAGCACTCTCTGAATTAGGGTCTCCTGGAGGACCTACTGACCTCTGGTATTTGTTTCACGCATGCTTGCAGTTAGATAGTTGACCTAATCATTTACATACCTAATGATTATGAAGCTTCTAATTTCTCTAAGGCTCCAAGGTGTTTATAGGTACAGTAATTGTACATTTAATTAAGTAACTGTTTTCACTAACCTTAGACCTTAAGAAAAATCTTATGTAAGCCTAAGCAAGACCATAATTAGAATCACTCTTTATTTGACAACTCAGAATAGGACAAATTCAAGAAGACAGAAAACCCTGCAGGAACTGATTCTGAGAATCCTTCTCTAAATCATATGATGTTTAGATTCCCAGGATGTATTTAATAAGGTCCTCCATAAGAGATTTTTTAAAACAAAATGTTATGGAAATCTATGCAAATATGGAATACTCCACAGAAATCTATGAAAATAATGTTATTGAATAAGAAACAGCAAGTCATATTAAAGAGAACAATATGTATTTGTAGAATGATTGCTCTGCATTTTTAACAGTTCTTTACATTCTGGAATAGCTAGCAAATGAGTTAAATTTGCACAGAATATAATTTACACAGGGGAAGTGGCAAAGCACTAAAAAGACTGGGACAAAATCAAGGATTCGATAGACACTTGACATGTGTATAGCAATTCATCAGGAATTAGACACATATTGTACATTACACATATTGCATGGATGATTCTGACCTGCAGGAAGCTGTATATGAAAGGGATTGGATCATTTATGTAGATTCCTTTAATAAGCATGGAAAGCTGTTTTATTTCAGTTCTCTACAACAGAGGAGTGGTATGGCAAACTGTATATTCATCTATTTGGGAACTGAAGTGCATTAACAGTTCATTTATTTTAAGAATAAGAACTATCTCCATGCAGACTTTCAAATAAATAATGATAGCCTACAGTATATTAAATAAACCACAATACACCAATAAGTAAGTTAACAATAAACATAACTCTAGTTCAAATTCAGAGTCATAGCATGATGCATAATATTAGCCTCCAAATGCAATCATACACTGGATAAAGTGTAACTAAAATTTGTTGATTTAGCAAAATCACATATACATTTAGTATTTGTGATTATAATTAATTTATAATTTATGAATTATAAATGTGCTATGAGAAAATAATTTGTTTTTGTTTTGATTGACACAGGTGTATGACATTCAATATTCTATATAAAAAAATTGTATATTCTAAATGCACAATGTTTGGATGCGTAACTAATTTTGTTTACTTTAATGCTTAACTTATTACAGTTTTTGCTTCCACTTTGGGAATCTGGAATTTTATTGGGAATCAGTCACAGTCAAGAAGACAGCAGCTTTATGTACAAGTAAACCTTATATTCAATCAGTTGCTAGTTCCAGGAAACAAGAACCAGAAGAGACTGTACAAGCTAAACCTAAAGCAGGACAGTTACTTTTTTTATTTCCTCAAATAAGTGATGGCATTATTTTCAACATGACCTTCAGCGTTTTGAGCTAATGGTACTCCCAGTGGGATTGTCCGACAACTATTGAGTTGTTGTTATGTGTTTCATCAAGAAAAAAAAAGCTTAGCCTTTTTTATGATGCCATGGAACCCTGCTGCAGACCCCAGATTAATCCAACCTCAAATGACAGTCTTGGAGATCTGATAATACTAAAGTTTTTTTTAAGTTTCCCAGTTGTTTCCCTTGGCTCCCAAACCTTTTTTTCTGTATGGACATTTTGGTAAAAAGCTCTTACATTCTTTTATTGAAAGGATCACAACCATTACTTTAGCCATGAGCGTTTTGGTTAGCTGAAATTGCAATGTCTTGTGGAGTTTTTTACAGAGATGTTCCGTTTTCTTTGGACAACTCACCAGCTTTGCTAATTTGTATGGTACTATTTTGTTTCTGTATTCAATCTCTTTTAATACCCAATTGCAATCAAGGTGACTTTTAGTAGTTTCTGTAAACTTTGAAACTTTGTCAAAATGTCATAAGACTAAGAAGCTGCTGTGGATTATATTTACATTACAAATCATTTTTTCACGTATTTACAGATGATGAATAAAGAGGAACATTGCACACTTCTAAATGTATTTAATAAATTTATGTGATTGATATATTCCTCCTCATTTTCAAACATTTTCTAAGTCTTTGTTTCATAAATGTTGAAAATTTCCAGGGCATTTATCACTTTTTTCCTTACAGCTCTTGAGCCTTGGGTCAATTGCTATGGAGTTTGCATGTTCTCTCCATGTTTTGTTTTACTCTCGGTGTTCCATTTTCATGTCTGCTTCCAAAGACATGCTGAATATGTAGGCTGAGGACAGCAACTTTTGTGTGTTTTTTGTGAGTGTTTCAATAGCCTGACATCCCATCCAGCTTGTAGTCAAGGACAGACTCTTGGCTGTGGTAGCCTTACCAGGAATAAGTAGCTTTCTGATAATGTATGGATGAAAAATATGGATATGCAGTTGTACTTTTCTTTATTAAATATGCTTCAAGGGAATGAATAAATCAGGAGGGTACTGCATAATATACAGATCTCCTGTGTATATATTTACATATAAAATTTGTGTATGTAAAGGAGTGCAAATATTTTTTTCATTCATGTAAAGAGTAAAGGGTTTTTCATGTTGCTAACTCCAATAAACCACACAGGTGAATAACGGCAATTCAGCTATTTTATTTGGATATTATAGTCTAGTTTTTGAAATCTTGAAACCTTTGACAAGAATGTGAGCAGGTTCAAAATATCCCTTGTGGTAGCAATGCATTTCTTGTGTTAGTTACTGGATTGTTTACTGTTAGAAACAAGGCATGCTCAGCTGTACTGACTCCTTATGAGTAACAGGTTTGAAAGCGTTGCTAGTCAAGAGGCCCTGTGGATATTCTGTCTTCTGGGGTGGTCGATATTGTACAGGAAATCTCGCTGTAATTGCTTGAAAAATAAATATGCCACTATGACAGTGAGCTAAGAGCATAACGTGATGATACCATTATTAATAACACGTATAGTGTTCTTGTACAAATTTAGCATACACAAATGATAACTTTTCATACGACAATGTGTTCTTGACACTTCTTCACTAACAACAACAGCTGTCAAATCACTTCTTATGGTACAGGAACAATGTACTGCTGTCAGCTTTATACTTTGTGATGATTTCTCATGCACTCTTTGGGTTTCATGTTTCTCTTTTAAAATGTAACTTTATGTCTCTCAACCTCTGTTTCTCTCTCTCTTTCTTTGTTTCTTTCTCTCTTTCTCTCTTCATTTTCTTTGTCTTTGCAAAACAGCCTCTGCAGACACTTCCTCCCTCCAGACTGTTTCTGGTCAGGTACAAGCTCGCAATGTCAACCCTCTTCCTGTAGTGAAAGAGGAGGATGAGATGACCCTTCATGGAAACTAAGGGAAAGACCTTTCATCTATTCTTTGCTGTCCTCTAACATTACTCTTTCACTTTACTGTTACTGTTTGATGGATCCTGAAAAGATAAAAAAAAATGTATTACTGCATCAGGAACTGATCATTTTAATTAAAAGGAAGTGATCTGTATTCTGCAAAGGAAAGGGGATTTATTTTAAATAAGCCTACTAAGCCTACTGTATATTGACATGAAACACAAGGTATGCTAAAATTAAGAAGGCTATATACAGCTCTACATGAAACAATGTTAAATGTGCTTTTGAACCAATTTTGTTTTAAAACTTACAAAATATAACTCTTTGAGATACAAAAATACATGGCAACAAAATTATCTTTGTGTGCATGCTTCAGATTTTTTTATTGCAAGAATTGTAACACATAAAGGACTTTCTGTGAAATGGATCATGTTATGTGTATTTATTAGGCCTCTGAGTCTTTTCTAACTGAGAAATCTGTTATTTTCCTTAAAATAATAAGAGCAGTCTGGTACATAAACATATGCATAAATATTTAATGACTTTTCTTTACATCCCTATTTTATTTTTCTTTCAATTTCTCCAGCTATGGATTTTATACCTTTTAAATGCTATGAGAAAATAATTTTTCTTTCAATATTTCTCACATATTTTGATATTCAATATTTCTCAGTTTTAAATAATTGCAAATTCTGTTTAATTTCTTTTACACATTTGGAAAAGAAGCATGAACTTGCTGGCTTTTAATGAAATGTTATAAATGTTTTAATGAAATGATAGTACTAGATTAACCTATCCTTTAAATTTAAGAATGTACATTCTTAAGAGTGTAACCACAAATTTGGTTCAATCTACACAAGGTCCTCAGATCTTATTCTGTTTTTCATCAAAAGGCTCTTTGGCAATATTATTTTGATTTATGCTTTTATATTCATACTTTCATCATGGGCCATCCAAGAGGAAACCCTCAAGCCTTTTTACTTGCATATTTCCTTAGTAATTACTATCAACTCAGCCCATTTAAGAAATGAATTAAACTCTTCAAACTACTTTTGTGGTATATTGCTCTAGAAGTTTGAAAATTACAAATAAATTATATATGTATTACATTAATTCATGAGTTTTAAATTTTCTACAGGAATATATCACTCAAGAATAAAACACATTACACTCAAGAATAAAACATATTATTTATATTCAAATATATATTCAACACTAATTTCAAAGATAAAGAAATAAACAGCCTCAATGATACAATTTATATCACAGCCATGGATGTATGTTTAAAACATACAGGGACAAACGTTCAGGGACAGTGAAGTCTAAACTGAGATATTCATTAAGAACTCTGGTAAACTTTTCTCATAAAAAAAAAAAGATAAATAAAAATCCCAAGTACAGTATTTTGTTACAATAAACTCAATTCAGTTCTACCCTCTCTGGTCAATTAAATGGACAGAGCGGTGGCTCTATGGCTAAGGATCTGTGCCTGTGGCTGGAAGGTTGCCGGTTTGTATTCTGCAGCCGGCAGATGAATCCTACTCTGGTAGGCCCCTGAACAAGGCCCTTAACTCCAACTGATACAGCGATGCCATATAAATGCCTGACCCTGTGCTCTGACCCCAAGCTTCTCTCTCCCCATCTGTGTCCCTGTGGGTCTTATGGAGGGCAAGCTGGGGCATGCAAAAGGACAAATTCCTAATGCAAGAAATTGTATATAGCCAATAAAGTGATCTTATCTATCTTAAATACGTTGGTAGTGTTGAATTTCATATTGGGGTGAAGGTGTCAAAACTATAGTTTACACAAGACTGAGGTAGCAGCATTACAAAGGTTACACTACAAGAAGTAAACCTTTCATAAGCACCAAAAACGGAAAAAAACATTGAAAATACCCAACTGATGGAAAGGTTAAAATGTGAACAATTAAAGGAAGTGCAGATTCTCCACAGAACACCACCTCATCTGTGAAGAATGGTGGATTTAATCTCATAGTCTTGTTATATAGTATGTGGCAACTCTGGAATGTCTCACTTGACTTTATTGATGATACTGTATGACCAATGATGGGAGCAGCAGAATCAATTCTGATATTTACAGAAACTTGGTCTGCTTGTGTAGAAGAAAATTGTTCTGCATTTATCAAGCAGTACTTCAACATACGGTACAAAATAGCAATGATCCAATACATACTGACAAATCAACCAAAGACTAGATCAGGACATCAGGAGAAACATGTAGAAAATCTTAAACTGGCCAAGTCATTTTCCAGATTTAAATCCAATTGAAAATGAATTGTAAACGCTGAAGATAAGTTAAATCATAACACATAAGAACAGGCAAAAACTCAAAGTGGCTGGAGAAAAGGCTTGGCAAAGCATCACAAATGATTATAAAAAGAGTTTGGTGAGTTCAGTAGATCACAGACTTCATGCAGTTATTGCCTCAAAAAATCCTCAGAGATATAAAACCATTTTTATAATAACTATATTAACTAAATCAGTGGATTAAACATAAAGTATGTATTTGTTTGAATGTATTTAAGTGTTTGCATAGAATTACCCAAACATAAAATGTATAATATGCATATTATTCATATTGATTTCATAATCACAAATTTAAATTCCTTGAATGTGTAAAGCAAACATAGGTTTACTTTCCAAATATTTTGTGAAGGGTATTGTACAACAACCTAAATAGATCTTGTGTTAAATGATCTACTTTAATATATGATTATCATTGTGAGGTGTTCTGTCCAAACCCCTAAATGTGAATAGACGGTAACAATGTAAACTTATGAAAACATGCGTTATTTTATAATTAATGGCTGCTTAGTGTTTGACTGCTTTATATTTAGTTACAAACACCTTAGGAAAGAGTATATGCATCATACCTGTACATGTGTTCCAATTTCCTGGGAATTTTGGTATCTTTCTTTAGAAAGAGAATAGATATGGAGCTTTAGAATCTTTCTCACACACGGGGGTTTCATATGGGACAAGCACATTTGTACCATGTCTATATAGATCAATTTCAAAGCTTTCAGTCATTTGTGTACAGTATGTTATGAGCAATTGAAGATCTTGTGTCTTGGGGAATTCATCGATCAGCTTTCATGATTGCTACAGTATAAAAATATACCACACATACAGTACAGCAAATTATACTCTTCTCCAAAAGAAATAAAAATAATATCCTCCCAATATTTTTTTCATATAGATTAAATAAAACGTTGTAGTAGATTAATTGGCATAATCTGACAAGTTTTTATTTTTTACTTTGACTTGGAAGCTACAGCCTTAGTAGCCTTAGCACAGATGAAATATGCATAAGTCTGTGTAAGACCCAAAAAACTGCTTTATGCTGTGGCTGGAGCCGTGTGTAAGACTTTCATGAAGATGACTACTTTTGAAGAGCTACAGTATTTAAAAAGCCAGAAAAAAAATTTGCATCCCAAATGCCAAGTTGTCAAATAACAACCTAGAAATGGATCATATCTTAAGTTTAATAAACTTTTTTTCAAATAACTTTATTTCTGAACTTAATAGAATTATAAAATAAATTACAGTAGAAATCTGGGAGGAAGGTTAGATCCTAATCTCACACAATTCCACTCGTCTCCACTTCCATCTTTGAATAGGCTGCCATTTCCTCAGGCAAGGGACGTCAAATACTTTATACATATTAGTCTACTTATAACATTTATAAGGATGTAATTGAATTACTAAACTAAAAGTATTAAATTGCATAGTTAAGGGAATAACAGTGAGGATGACGCCATTGGAAAGACTTCAAAAGATGGAATGTCCAAGAAGCTGCTGCAAGGGTGAGGATGACTGTGCAGGGGATTGTGGGAATGGTGGGAAAATAGGTTTTTGTTACCTAAATGTGTTTTTAATTAGATGTGACTAGATTAGCTCTTAAATGACTTCAATTCTAATCTTTCTTATACAAAATGTTACAGATATCTCTTTTGTAATCATATTATGGCCTAGGAACATACAGCAAAATAATCAGACAAATAGTTTTGTAGTAGGTGTCAACGACTGCAATGATTGTTGATGGATGGTTTATTTCAAGGAACGTCAGGGTGATGGAATGTAATCTGACGAGATGAGTTGGGGGAACTCAAAACAAAAATAATTAGAGATGGAGCTGTCCTGATTTCTACAACTATCTGGTTCTAATACAGAAGTGCAAATAAGAGGAAGAGTACACACGAAAGGTAGAAGAGAGATGGAATGAAAAAAAGTATATTATTCACTGAGAAGAATTAAAAGCAAAGAGAGAGCGGTCACACAGAAACTGTTTGACATGATAAATATGTCAAGTTTTAGATCACAAGATAAATGTTTTGGTTGTCAGGTTGTAAAAATACTGGTCCTGATGCAGATCATAATTGAAGGGCCTTGTTCTAACCTCCTAGTGTACTGTTCAGTTTCTTAGTACTGTTTCATCAATATGTTAACAGCCTTAAAAAACAGCCTCATCGTTCAGATACTTCCTACTGTAAGGCACCGTGTAATATCATGATTAGCTTGTCCACTGCCCAGTACAAATAATGCCTAACTCATTTCACAACCATAAGAAAACAGCAACAATAATGTAACGCAACGGGGGCTCAGGCGGGCGCCCTTGCCACATTAGGTCGGCCCCATCCCGACTGAGGCTCAAACCCAGGACTCCCGCGTCTCTCTGCAGCGACCCAGCCCCGTGAGCTAAAGAGAGATCTCTCTACAGCCCAGTAGCTGTAGTCCTGCTATCACAGGGAAGGGCGATGACGTCACCTGCTCTGGTACGCCGGCTCTTACACAGTGCCTGTCGGCCGTAAGCGTTACAATAACAATGTCCATGATAAATATCCTTATTATGAAGCTGATTTCACAAACTGGCAGATGAAGAAGGGCATGGATTACAACCTTATGCAGGAGTACCAGTACATGGCCAGTATTTATTCTATTTCAGTTTTATCTGCCTAGACCAGACCTCCTATTACTCTCCAAAATCAACAAGGGATTTACCCCTGAGCTGTGTATTCCACGTTTTGTCTACTTTATCATCACAAGAGCCAGATTTATTATTTTGAAAAGAAAACATATTTAAGTTGTCACACCCTTATCAGTTTCTGAGATAATGGGTAGGATTTTTATGCACTTTTGTGTTTTTATGGTTCTTATATCAAACTTGAACAATCGGACAACGTTTACATTTCAAACCTTAGATTTAAATACAGCACATCAATAATGAAGAAACATCAGTCTTCTGAAAATATTAAGGGTCTTACATTTTTGTGTTAAATGAACAAATGAACAGAAATAACTGTCAGTGTGATTGTGATTTATAAATACTATTGCTGTATAATTTAAAGTGTAATTTAAAGGGGAGTTAATGATCTAAAAATGGACTGTAAATGAATCCACAAAGCAGATGTTTAGCCTGGCAAAGAAAATCATGCAAAACAAAATTCAATTGCCATTAAAAATACAGCTGCAAGAATTGAAGTATTTTCAAGGTAAAGCTAAATATCAAATGGCTCATGACTCTAAAACAGGCAAATGCAGATATTGCTGTAAACTGGTAAAAATAATAAAACTCAGGTTCAGTACCTGCATTGCAACTACTTAAAATAATAGTTCAGGTGGGTAGCTGTGTCAGCATGCGTAGGCTGCAAAGGAACAAGTAATAGGTTTATTCCATGCTGAAAAAAATAAAAAAGAGAACACAACGTTTCGACCATGGAGACTTCTTCAGGTGTGAGAGAGACAGGGCAGTAGGGAAAGGTAAAGTAGCGGGAGAACAAAGGCTGGGAGGGAGGAGGAGTGAGAGGCGGGAGCAGGGGATAGAAAGAGAGGCCAATCAAGAGGTGTGAAGTCAGAATGGGTGCAGAGAGGTGTGAAATGAAACTTCCAATGAATGGAGAAAATTTAAAAGAACAGTAGTCTGTCGTTAAGAGAAGGGAGAATGTGTGATTCTAGCTGCAGAATATTTTTGGTTTCGGTGGTCTTTCTGATGTATGTGTTCGGAAAACCATCTTTGAGAACACAGGCGGCGAGATTAGAGTGGTCGTGACCGTCAGATTTGAAATGAGAAACAATGGGCTTGGAGAGATCTTTAATCTTCACAGCCCTGACGTGTTCTCTGAAGCGGTCTCCGAGTCTCCTTCCTGTTTCTCCAATGTAGATGGCTGGGCATTTACTGCAAGAGATACAGTAAATTAGGTTGCTGGATGTACAAGTTGCTGTCTGGGTGATCCGGAATTGTCCGGAGGGGCCTTGAATGAGTGTGATGGTGGATGTGTACTTGCAGGTGATACAGTGAGCTCTGTTGCAAGGGAAAGTGCCTGGTGTGCATGGTTGTTGAGGGCGGTCAAGGGAGCTGTGAACAAGGAGGTTACGCAGATTAGGTGGTCTGCGATATGAGATGATAGGGCGATCAGAAAAAAGGGCCCCAATGGAGGACTAATTCTGCAAGGCGTACCAGGGTGTGGGTGGGTGGATCAAGCACTGTGCGTTTGTCCAGCGTGTGCTTGAGGGCTGTAAGGCTGTCATTATGGGGAATGATGGTGTACAGAGATGTGATGTCCATGGTAAAAATGTAGCATTCGGTACCCTGAAATTGGAAATCATTAAAAAGTTGGAGCGCGTGGTTGGTGTCTTTGATGTATGAGGGAAGATGTTCAACCAGTGGTCTCATGAGGCTGTCGAGAAAGGCTGAGATGTAAGTAGTTGGACAGTTACATGCTGATACGATGAGGTGTCCAGGGGTGTCCGGTTTGTGGATTTTCGGGAGGAGGTAAAATTGAGATACCTGCGGATGTTTCATGATGAGCCGGTTTGCCTCCTGGTGGAGCTCATTACTGCTGATAAGAAGAGAAATGGTGGATACCACTTTCTTTTGGTAGTCAGTGGTAGGGTCCCATTGGAGAGGGAGTTAGGCAGAAGTGTCAGTTAGTTGTCTAGAGTCTTCCAAGATATATAGATCCTTACACCACATCACAACAGCGCCTCCTTTGTCCGCTGGTTTGATGACGATATCATCCCTGTTGCGGAGAGACTGGAGCGCCTGATTTTCTCCTTGGGTGAGGTTAGACCTATGTTTACTGGGTATAGAGAGTGCCTTGGGAGCTTAATTAGTGCATTGGTTGATGAAATAATCAACTGGTGGAAAACGGCCAGAGGGGGGAGTCCAACAGCTCTGTTTGGGATTAATGTTGTTAATGACATCAATAACTGGGTTGGTATCAGCTGCCTGTGAAGAGGAATTGTCTGCAAAATGTGCTCTGAGACGGATCCTGCGGTAAAAGCGGTTAAGGTCAACATTGGTCTTGGGGATGTCCAGCTTCCTGGGAACTGGTAAAAAAACTGAGCCCTTTGCTGAGGAGGGATCGCTCATCGTGTGAAAGGGAAAGGTCAGAAGGTATGGTGACAACAAGGTTAGGGTTGGTGAGGGTGTTTGGGGTGTTGATGGTTTTCTTCTGTAGAAGGTGACTGAGTTTTTTGTCCTTCCCTGTAGTGAGAAACTGGTAGAGTTTAGAGTTAAGAGATCTAATGAGGTTAGTTATGCAGAGAAGATAATGTGGAGCTGTCAGCCGTAGAAATTCCTTAGCCTCTTTGATGTTGTCGGAAAGGATAATCTGTCTTTTGAGGGAGAAAATGGTAGAGAACATTAGTTTCCTAGAAAATTGTTTTAGAAGTCTCTGAGTGTTACTCTGTGTGTTATCAGAGTCAAAAGAAAAGGTATTAAATTTAAGGCAAATCCTTTAGGGATGATATTATGTCGATGACATCTGTAAAGGAATAGAAGGTGGTTAGAAAGCCTGGTCTTGGAACAGATAGCTGTGAAGAGACGGAATGCTGGTTTGGTGAGAGAAGCAAGCAAGTGGCCCAGGGAGGAAGAGAAGGTATGAAGAACAGATATAGAAAAAGACATTACTTAAAATAATGTGTATCAACCATATACATGGGCCACATTGCGAATCATCCACCTAAATAGCATATATTTTGGGACACTAATTAACACATGTAATGCATCATTTTCTCAACATATTTTAATGAACATGGCACGTTTTCATGTTTTCCACCATTCTCAGCAGACCTGTAAAATTACAAGCAAAGTACATCCCAATATCTCAACATGTTGTTTTTTTTAGAAAATGTAATGACAAATATCAGTATTTAATATCAATATTTGTTGTGAAGTTCGTTATGCAATAAAAAAGAAAAATACATAATTTGTCCCTAAAATACAGTGTGTCCCAGCATATATTAGGTGACAATTATATGAGAAATACTCAAAATAGCAGACATACAGTGCCTTGCGAAAGTATTCGGCCCCCTTGAACTTTTCAACCTTTTGCCACATTTCAGGCTTCAAACATAAAGATATAAATTTTTTATTTTATGTGAAGAATCACCAACAAGTGGGAAATAATTGTGAAGTGGAACGAAATCTATTGGATTTTTGAAACTTTTTTAACTAATAAAAAAATGAAAAGTGGGGCGTGCAAAATTATTCGGCCCCCTTGCGTTAATACTTTGTAGAGCCACCTTTTGCTGCGATTACAGCTGCAAGTCGCTTGGGGTATGTCTCTATCAGTTTTGCACATCGAGAGACTGAAATTCTTGCCCATTCTTCCTTGCAAAACAGCTCGAGCTCAGTGAGGTTGGATGGAGAGCGTTTGTGAACAGCAGTTTTCAGCTCTTTCCACAGATTCTCGATTGGATTCAGGTCTGGACTTTGACTTGGCCATTCAAACACCTGGATACGTTTATTTGTGAACCATTCCTTTGTAGATTTTGCTGTATGTTTGGGATCATTGTCTTGTTGGAAGATAAATCTCCGTCCCAGTTTCAGGTCTTTTGCAGACTCCAACAGGTTTTCATCCAGAATGGTCCTGTATTTGGCTGCATCCATCTTCCCCTCAATTTTAACCATCTTCCCTGTCCCTGCTGAAGAAAAGCAGGCCCAAACCATGATGCTGCCACCACCATGTTTGACAGTGGGGATGGTGTGTTGAGGGTGATGAGCTGTGTTGCTTTTACGCCAAACATATCGTTTTGCATTGTGGCCAAAAAGTTCGATTTTGGTTTCATCTGACCAGAGCACCTTCTTCCACATGTTTGGGGTGTCTCCCAGGTGGCTTGTGGCAAACTTTAGACGAGACTTTTTATGGATATCTTTGAGAAATGGCTTTCTTCTTGCCACTCTTCCATAAAGGCCAGATTTGTGCAGTGTAAGACTGATTGTTGTCCTATGGACAGACTCTCCCACCTCAGCTGTAGTTCTCTGCAGTTCATCCAGAGTGATCATGGGCCTCTTGGCTGCATCTCTGATCAGTCTTCTCCTTGTCTGAGCTGAAAGTTTAGAGGGACGGCCAGGTCTTGGTAGATTCGCAGTGGTCTGATACTCCTTCCATTTCAAGATGATCGCTTGCACAGTGCTCCTCGGGATGTTTGAAGCTTGGGAAATCTTTTTGTATCCAAATCCGGCTTTAAACTTCTCCACAACAGTATTACGGACCTGCCTGGTGTGTTCCTTGGTCTTCATGATGCTCTCTGCGCTTTCAACAGAACCTTGAGACTATCACAGAGCAGGTGCATTTATACAGAGACTTGATTACACACAGGTGGATTCTATTTATCACCATCAGTCATTTAGGACAACATTGGATCATTCAGAGATCCTCGCTGAACTTCTGGAGTGAGTTTGCTGCACTGAAAGTAAAGGGGCCGAATAATTTTGCACGCCCCACTTTTCATTTTTTTATTAGTTAAAAAAGTTTCAAAAATCCAATAGATTTCGTTCCACTTCACAATTGTGTCCCACTTGTTGGTGATTCTTCACATAAAATAAAAAAATTATATCTTTATGTTTGAAGCCTGAAATGTGGCAAAAGGTTGAAAAGTTCAAGGGGGCCGAATACTTTCGCAAGGCACTGTATAACTTTGATCATAAATATTAATGATAAAATACTTTAGTCTGTTGAATTCCAACTTTAATAAAACTAATCAAAATAGGAAATACCTTCAGAAAAAAACTGTTGCTCCTCTGATTGTCTCATTCATAATTAATTCTTTAATATTTATTTAGCAAGCCAAGACATTCAGTATCAAAATAGTGTATTTTAAAGGGGAGCACAATGTCTTTTAAAGGTGAGAAAGAGCAGAAAAACAGAATTTGACAGAATTAGTTTAGTACTGGATATGTCTTGTCTATAACAATTGTAAAATGCTAAGTAAAATAGCATTAAATGGAGCAAGGTCAAATTTCTATTAATTGAATTAATTGTAAGAAACACAAGATGCATATTTACTCAGACCTCAAAGTACCACTTTAAGTAAAATAAAAAAAACAACTACTCAACATCATTATTCTGCTCTTTTTACACAATTTTTACACAAACTCCCTTTTTCCCTTGGGTATAAAAGGAGCTGACACACAAAAGATATTTAATTATGTAACGCCCTCGCCGGGTGGTGAGGAGGAAGCGCCCCTAGGCGCTCGTAGTACGGCTGGGCATGCTGGGAGTGGTAACCGGGGAGAGTCTGAGGGTCAGCACGATGACCAGCGGCTGACCCTACCTGTGTAAATAATGTCCTAGTAGTTCTAGTGCCCTGTGTAGTCTTGTAAAAGTATAGCATGTTGTTAGGTAATTACCACCCTAAAGATGTGTACGTGTTCAGTCAGTCTCCTCATGTGCGTGTATATCCTGTGTTTGGTTTTGTGTGGTTGTTAACGAATAAAGCTAATGCTTGTTTGTTAATCGCGTCTCCACTCGTCCTTTGTTCTGAAAAGAACCTGTAAACGCTACATTGGTGTCAGAAGCGGGCAGGATGGACAACTCGTGGCAGACACTACCCGATTCTATTAAGCGCCGGCTGACGCTGAAAGAAACAGAACCCATCGGCAGCGCACATAGGGAGCCTGAGCAACTCCTGGGTTCGACAGGTGGCCACAGCCCTTACCAGGGCTATTTAATAGTGGTCCCGTCGGTAGAATTGGGGCGACTGGCCGCTACTCCTAGTCAGCGGGCACCCCAGAGAAAGGATACTCTCCCTGCCGGAGCTGATCAGCGATTCCCACAGCCATCGGCGCGGGTGCGACCAGGTCGCCACAATGGGGAAGCGCCTTGGGAAACCTACGAGGTGCAGTTCCAGCTCGCG
Source organism: Lepisosteus oculatus (assembly GCF_040954835.1). Lineage (NCBI taxonomy): Eukaryota > Metazoa > Chordata > Actinopteri > Semionotiformes > Lepisosteidae > Lepisosteus > Lepisosteus oculatus. The sequence goes on from NC_090701.1 coordinate 32,197,163, forward strand.
GCCCGGACGAATGACTGGAGCCGGGCGGAGATGGCCGGCCACCTCGCGGCGGCGCTGGAAGGAGCGGCCTGCTAGGTGCTCCTGGACGTCCCGGAGGAGGACAGAGGCGACTACACGGCGCTGGCAGCAGCTCTCCAGCTGCGCTTCGGTGTGGAGGGGGCCGGACTTGATGCCGGAGAGGCTGGCCCTGCGGCGGCGCTGACCAGGAGAGCGAATGGGCCCGGTTGCCGCTGATGTCACGTTCCTCGCCCGCCGAGGATACCCAACTTTCCCCCGGGAGGCGCAGCGGGAGATGGCTCTCCAGGCCTTTCTCAAGGCCCTCTCACCTGAGGAGCTGCAGCGCCACGTGCAGCGGGCCGCGCCAAAATCGCTGGAGCAGGCCTTGGCCCTTGCTACACGGGCTGAGACCGTTTTCAGGGTGGCTGGAAGCGCCAGCAGATGCAGTGCGCCCTGCCGGCTGACCGAGGCAACAACGGAGGAATCCAGCGAGGGGGAAGAGGAGCCAGCCCGTGCAGCGACCCCCGCGGAACAGCCCCGCACGCTGATTTGCAACCGCTGCGGGAAGAGGGGATACCGAGCCAGGTTCTGCCGGGCACCCGAACCTCGCACTCCTCGATCGGCGTTGGGAAACGGGAACAGGGCGACTCAGCATGGGGAAGACCGCCCCTCGAACACCTCAACCCCTGCTCCGGAGAGCGCTGTTAAGACCGGCGCCCCTCACGCCACCGTGGGGCGAGTCGGCTGTAGCCGGGGCCTGTACCTCTACTGCAAAATTGAGGACCAACCCTGCCTGGCCCTACTCGACACCGGTTCATCGGTAACCCTACTCCGGCCGGGCGTCCTCCCCGACACCGAGGGCACCAACCCCCCAGGATGGGAGGCCTCCAGCCTGCGGCTAAGGACCGTGATGGGACAGCTCGCTGCAGTCCGGGGGAAACAGGTGCTTGCCTTCTGTCTAGGTCTAGCGACGGTGCGCCACCCCTGCTACCTCGCACCCATCCAGGAGGACTGCATTTGGGGCTGGACCTACTGCAGCAGTGGCGGCGGCGGCCGGGGCAGACCAGGCCTGTGAGCCGGGGAGCGAGCGTGCCGGATCCTGCCCCCGAGTCAGCCGGGGGGCCAGACAAGGTGGCGGCGGCGGGGGCCGAGCGTTGCGTAGAAGCGAGGCGTGCCGTTGAGGATCTCTACCGGCGGAGCTGTGAGGGCCTCGATCAGGACAAGCGGCAGCGGCTCCAGGAGCTACTCGCCCAGAACGAGGATCTCTTTGCGGCGAGAGATGAGGACTGCACCCGCACTGCCCTGGTCCAACACGAGATCAACACCGGCGACGCTCGCCCCATCCGCATCCCACCGGGATGCATGATTCACGCCAAGCGGACCAAGGAGAAGATCCGGGAGATGGCCGCAGCGGGGGTGATTGAGCCCTCCGCGAGCCCGTGGTCGGCGCTAGCTGTACTGGTAAAAAAAAAAGACGGCTCGTGGAGGTTGTGCGTCAACTACTGCAAGCTGAACGAGGTCACCAGGAAAGATTCCTACCCCCTGCCGAGGATAGATGACGCCCTGGACTACATCACCGGGTTGACCTGGTTCAGCTCCCTGGACCTCCGCTGTGGCTACTGGCAGGTACCGCTTGCTCCCGATGTTCGCCAGAAGACGGCCTTTTCCATCGGCCAGGGCCTCTGGTAGTTTACTGTCATGCCTTTTGGCCTGTGCAATGCCCCAGCGACGTTCGAGAGGCTGATGGAAAGGGTGCTGGCATCTGTCCCGCGGAACCAGTGTGTGCTGTATCTGGACGATCTGCTGGTTCATGCCCGGGGTTTCGACCAGGCCTTGACGAACCTCCAGGCGGTGCTGGCCTTCATCCGCCGTGCTGGCCTGAGGCTCAACCCCCGCAAGTGCGAGCTCCTGCGGCGGGAGGTGACCTTCCTGGGACATGTTGTTGGACCGCGAGGGGTGGCTATGGACCCAGGTAAGGTCGCCGCAGTGAGGGGCTGGCCGACTCCACGCACCGTCGTGGAGCTCCGCAGCTTTCTGGGGTTGGGCTCATACTACCGGAGGTTTGTCCGGGACTTTGTCAGCATCGCTGCCCCGCTGCAGCGCCTCACCGACAAGGGCCGCTGTTTCGACTGGGACTTGGGCTGTGAGACTGCCTTCGGCTGGTTGCGTGAAGCTCTGGTGGGGGCCCCCGTGCTGGCCTACCCCGACCCGCGGTTGCCGTATGTTCTCGATACTGACGCGAATAACTCGGAGGTGGGTGCGGTGTTGGCGCAGGAGGGGCCGGATGGGGAGCGCGTAGTCCGTCAAGGCCCTCTGCGCCCTGTGGGAGGCCTTGGAGGTAAAGGACGGGGTGCTGCGCCAGGGGTGGCGGGTACCCTCCAGTGGCGAGGTACGGTGGCAGCTGGTGGTGCCTCGGTCGCTCCGTGGGGTGGTGTTCCGAGCAGTGCACGGCCAGCTGGGCTCATGTGCGTGTATATCCTGTGTTTGGTTTTGTGTGGTTGTTAACGAATAATGCTAATGCTTGTTTGTTAATCGCGTCTCCACTCGTCCTTTGTTCTGAAAAGAACCTGTAAAAGCTACAATTAGAAGGAGCAGGCATCATCACTGTTTAGATCAGAGAGACCACTGAAAACTGAATTTACCAATTTACACTGTAGTGCCCATTACTGAGAAATGTAAGGCTACTGGTATAATGACAGTGAAGTCAGAATGAGGATGAGAATTTTGCCATCATACAGTAGACTGTAAGTACAGTATGTGAAGCAAACATAAATGCATCAAAATTCATGATTTGGAGATCATCACAAACTGGCATCTTAAAGATACAGTGCCTAGAAAAGCAATAAACATTTCCTACGTGCAGGAAAGGACAAAGTCTTTTTTGAGCTACAAAAAGAGGTGACTAAGATTTTCCAAACCATCTGATTGACCATTGGAATCATGTGTCATGGTAAAATGAAATGAAAATTTAGCTTTTTGTACCCACTCATAAATGTTGCGTTTGGCATAAAAAAGCTCAAGCTCAAGCTCAAGAAAATAATTCTTAAGCTTCTTCAATGAATTTAATATTCCTTCATTAGAGAAAGGCCTTCATCAGTACCCCATACTAGCAGATACAGTACAGGTTCACTATCTTAGGTTTAAATGCTCTCTCTAAAATACACATATTTACTATACCAACAAGCATAGAACGTATAGTATAATAATAATACATGAGATTTTGTAAAAGGTTTAATAATTTACAGATACAGAACAGGGTTCATGTAAACCATATTTTAATGAAGTTAAAACAAATATTAAAGCAAATATTTATTACAATAAACTACACAAGACATATAGTATTTACAGACAAGGCATTTCAGAGGCCTAACAGTCTGGTCAACCAGAAAACCCCAGACCGCTACTTAACACTGAACTCTTAATGTGCCTACAGAGGCCACACAAGAGATGAGCTGCCTTATAACTAAATACAAAGCAACCTGAAGTTAAGTCTCTCTTCACCCTGGATGCCACAAAATAAATGGGAGCTTATATCCCTATCCATAAAATGCACCCTGATCAGGAAAGACATTTCTAACTGAGGTATCTTTTACCCAGGAAACCCATGTTTCCTAAAAACAGAGAAAAGCACTCTCTCTCTAACAAGGTTCAAATTCTTAGCTCCAGTAAGGTTTGATTTGGATGATCAAGAAGCAGGGGCTCTTGCCTGGCCCAAGCTTCAAGTCCCAATTCCTCTGGACTGCTCTCTCTCCTCCCTGCTCTCCCTCTCCTCTGTCTGTGCTCTTAATGTGATCTTATATTGTCTCTTTCTGTGCTGCTCCTTGCCAATTAGTAATCCACATCCTCCCTAGGTATACTAAGGTACACTTTACCATTGTTTCTGCTCAAGGGACCCCCCCCAGACCTCAGCAAACATCTTCTCTCCTTTGAAGTTAGAAGTATTTGCTCTTCCCAGTGCCACAAACTTGATCTAAAATCTAAGAGACACTTCTCAGTCACCTAAAGCTGTAACAATACAATATATCAATATCAATATCAACAATATTCTAAATGCTGATTTATCATAACCATCTTAATGTCTGAAGACTCACAATGTGACTTTTGCAGTGGCAATATGTAGGAAAGAATATACCCACCTTCTCTTGCAATGAAGGCATTTGATCTTGAACATATGCTGAATACGAGACTGTAGAAACTGTGTTTATTTATATGATCTGTCTTCACATTAGACCTGGGCTATTTGTTATTGAACAAGAGGAAGACGATTCCTGTGTGATACTATCATCTTATTCCTTAGAGTCACTTAGTCTCTGTTGAATATTTGTCAGCATTCAGGCAGCATACTGTATGTATGAGCATAATTGGTTTTTCATTTGATGTTTTTGATTAAGTTGAACTTTTTTCCTCAAAGAGTCCCAAAATTGTATTCAGGTTTTGATTAAAGACATTTAATCTAAAAGTACCTAAAGCATAAATTATTTGTAACTAGTGCCTGAAAGTAAGATATTCCTAAATAACTGATAAAGGTCTTCTGATGTGGAAGGAGATGCAGGCCTAAATTTCAAAACGCAGTCTGTGTGATATTTGTCTTGTATTTGCCATACCTTTTCTTGCCCATTGGCCAGTGAACATTGAATCTAGATTCATTAGAGACTAAAACAGCAATCTAAAATTGTGGGTTCTATTTATAGCATTGTTGAAACCACTGAAGCTGATTATAATGATGTAGTAGATAATGGATATTAGACATGAAGGTTTTTTCCTTAATCTGCACCTTACAGTTGGATCATAAGTACAGTACCATCTAGCTTATGATTCTCAAATTGTTTGATAGTAGTTCACCACGTGTCTTGCAAATACAGAGGAGTGATCTGATAACCTCATTTAGGTGTTGTCATTCATATTGACCTGGTTACAATGCTTGCAGCCTAATATCAACTGCATCTGTTTCGTTATTTCCTTAAACTAGCCTCTGGGGAGGTGGCTGCGAACACACCATAAGTCATGCTATCCTACTGTTGGTCACTTGTGTCGTTACCATCCATCATGGATTTGACAGTCAAAAAATGCGGCCTTTTTCACGGCTTTATTGAACACACCTGCCTTAAATTAGCACCATTCAGCACCCAATCACAATTCATTACATTTAGCAGATTTCAGGGGGTCTATCAGTCATGTCTACTGAAGTGTATCAGCAAACAGAAGAACTGCTCATCAAGTAATGTGCTCACTCAAGTGAACAAATCCACCATGCAAGACCAGTCATGCATTTGTACTGTAGCATTAAGCTATGTGAATTAATATATCCAAATCTTTCTGCTGACTGACAGTTTTGAAGATTCTTTGAATTTTCTTTAACAATTTTACATTACGCTACATTTCTGAACTATGTGTAAAAAAACTACTACTATTATAGTGGCAATTAATTTTGATCAACTCATAATATTAGTTACAGGTCATAGAATTCTCTTTTTAAACATATAACATATACAAAAACCAAGAAAGAATAATACAACTTTAATTCTAAAGAATGTAAATGTTTATAAAATTGCAAGCCAGATTGTATTACATTGCTGAAAAGTTCAAAAACAGGAGGTTTATAACTGAAAATGCTTTGAAGATTACATGTACAGTATGCTCAAAAACAAGTCATGATTTTTTTCATTCTGAAAATGTAATCTTTGTAACAGTATATGGAAACGCAAACCAAGCACATCTATTTTAAGAGACTGCCTTCTGGCTTGCAATGTCAATCAACATAGGGGTTACAGCATGCTATATCAAGGTCACATTTAAAAAAGATGGAAGATAAAGGGACATTTTTTCTTGATTTCCAAATATCAGTGAAGATTTAAGAAGAAGCTGATGTTAAATTCAAATTCATAAATATGAATTAAATTCATTGTTGATTTTTTGTAACTGAATAATGAACAACAATTAAGTTTGTCTTTTGTTGCTCACTTTTTAACATGTGGTTAATTAAAAAAACTTCTAAATACTTGAATGTACAGTATTCATCTTTCCTATTACTTTTGTCAGTTATTAATGTCAGATTAATAGAAAATGAGCTAAAACGCAAATGTTAGACTAAGATGGGAACTATTCAAATTGAAATTGAAAATAATAAGTAATTTAAATCTAGCTTAAGCATAAATTGTAAATTACTGTAAGTTGTAGTTTGTTACTCATTATTGTTAAACTTAAACTTAACATAAAATAGCCTTTTTTTCTATGTGTACTGGCAATAATTCTGCAACTAACCATCTCCCAACGTTAATGGACAGAGGATCATGTTTCATTTCCTTCTAACAGCTCAGTATAAAAATGAGACATAGATACTAAATAACATAAAATAACGCTTTTATCATTGTTCCTCTGCAGAACTGAAAAAATGTCATTTATTGTTGCCCTGTAATTACTGAAACAGAAAACTTTTACCTTTAGAAGATGTCAGCGGTTTCAGAAAGGACATAATTTATTAGAGTATACTGTAGATGGGTTCCTGGAAGTATCCACAGTAACTGAGGATCTCAAACATACTGAGAAAGTTTTACTTTAGATCTTTAGGAGAGCTCAGAGGTCACACACAAGCACCAACATTTTTCTGGAATAATTTGAATGAAGTAGCTTGCTCAAAGACACAGGAGTCTTCAATTTAAAGTACTGAAAATCAGGAGTCTTTCCTTTCTCCTTTCAGCTGCAAAACCAGAAGAGGATAAAACGGAGGTGGCCACTGTGTCAGGCAAAGTAGACAGTGAAAAGGGAGATGGACACAAGAAGGACAGCAGTAAAGGTGGTAAAGGTGCCAAGGAGACAAAGGGTGAAGGCAAGGATGGAGCCAGTAAGAAAGGAGGAGATAAAGGTGGTAATAAGGGTGCTTCCAAAAAAGATGGAGGAGGAAAAGGAGAAGCGGATGGAGGTGGAAAAGGCAAAAAAGCAGGAGAGAAGTCTGGAGGCAATGCCAAGGCAGGAGGGAAAGGAGGCACTAACGCAAAAGGTGGAGCCAAGAAACCACCAGCTAAGAAATAAACCTTTAACCCTTACTAACGAACTCAAACTTTACTATTATAGACTAAAAAAGGAAGATGACAAGAGGAAACAGGGATTTTCCACCGAATCAAAGACAAATGAAATAAACATTCTTGTTAAAATTGATATTGATATTAATATTGATTTTTTTGTGTGTTTAATTCAATATACTGCATTACCTGACATTTTTTCTCAACTACCAAGATTACAATGTTGATATTGAGACTTCAGGTCAACTCTCATAATGTAATGTTGGAACCAAAACTATTCGCTGAAGATTTAATGCTTCTGAATACATATTTAGTATTCTATACATCAAATACATCTTGGTGCTTTAAGAATATCATATTGTTAAAATACATAATATAAGCCAAAATAGCTCCTTATAGTATAAAAAGTACAGAATAAAATAATTGGCATTGGGGAAAATATAAGTATTTTTACTTCTCCTTTCTTTACATATATTCCTGCTACTGTACAATAAACAAATAAGTAAATATGTATTAAACTAATTATAAATTAAACCCAATTACAACAAATAGTTTTCCTTCTTTCACCAGTGTACAGTTTAAAATAGTGAAATCTATCAATTCATATCACCTGCATTTTTTTACATAATGTTTTAGTCTTAAGGCATTACTACAACTACATTTAAAAAACAACTTAACAGTGCTATCCTTCCACAAAAATTTCTCTGCAATTAAAATTATGCTTTTTTACCTATATTGTTAAACACAGTATATGAAATATTTTATTGCTTATATTGTCACTATCAGTTAAGTCATAGAACAAAAATAGATTGAAACAACAGGAATGGCAGAACAATATGAGAAAAATGAGAAAACATGGAACAAATACAGTATATACAATATAAACTATTTTTCTCCAGGGACAAAGCTACAGTACCAACAATTCCTTATTATACATAATTTTAATATATTTTTCGTTTGCAGCCTTTCATATTCCCCTATGTCTAGTTGTTGTAATTTTCTTTCTTCTTTAAAGCATTAGATCTCAAGCAAGTATCTTGGGCCCACTGAGATACCCTCAGAAACTTTCCAAGGAGGTCTGCAGTCAGTATAAATAAATAAAATCAAAATCCTCACATGGTCTTTTTCACGTACTCTGCTACTAGATTTTTATATCTGTTGATCTGCAATTCTTCTATTCATATTTTACAATTGTCAAGAGTTTTATTTACAATTCTTATATTCCTTTATGTTTAATTTGTTTAAATTTGTAAAATGGGATTTCTTAATAAAAGCAAAATTCTTAGAAAGTGATTCCTTCAGCCTATGGAGCAGTGTGGTGGCTCTGTAGCTAATGAGCTACACCTGTGGCTGGAAGGTTGCCGCTTCATATCCTGTGGCTGGCAGAGGAATCCTACTCTGTTGGGCCCCTGAACAAGGCCCTTAACCCCAACTGCTTCAGGGGCGCCATATAAATGGCTGACCCTGCGCTCTGACCCCAAGCTTCTCTCCCTGTCTGTGTGCCTCATAGAGAGCAAGCTGGGGTATGGGAAAATAAAAATTCCTAATACAAGAAATTGTATATGGACAATAAAGTGATCTTCTCTCTTAAAAGGTTGAGAATGGTTAATTGTAAGGATCAGAGGAGTTTGTAAAGAAGTGTTATAATTCTTTAAAATTATTTACAAAATGAAAGCTTATAGAAAGCATTTGCAAATGCAGATCTGAGAAAATATTATTTACAAAACTGTAATGTATATAGTATACAGTAATTAAAAAAATAGTTTATTTTATGCAGTAGGACAAAACTCTGTACAAATGTTCTGTATTTCTGACTATTGTAAAATGGCTTATGTGGCTTATACGGTACTTGTTTGCCTTGTTTGCTTCTTAATAGTGTCAAATTATTTTCATCTACCATTTGTTACATTTTTTTTTTTTGCTTGAAGAACTACCTCTGAATTTTTCCCTTGTAGAAGCAGAACAAAATGAAAGACATGGTTTGGAGTGTTTTTCAAATGAAATGTATAGCACATTAGGAGAATACAATCAATAATAGATACAATTATAATCCAATTAAATAGCCTTTTATTTGTATTTACTCTCAAACATATACAGGTGACCAGAAGGAGTCTCCACATTACAGCATGACTAAATGTTGAAACTTAATGTTAATATTGAGAACAATCATTTATACCATGCCAGGGGCATATTGTTTATGTCATGTAACATTAAAAGACACTGGAGAAAAAAGTTAATACATACATAGGAAACAACTTAATAAGTATTCATGCTAAAATGAAGTAGCTGTTAATAATGTACATACACAGGAAACAAATAAATGTGTGTTTATGATCAAATAAATAGTGTGCGATTAAATTACAAAACTGTATATATCTCCATACTGTATTCACCTCTTAAAGCACAGACACTTCTGATACATTAATACCTGAATAATTAATTGTAGCACCTTGTAATGGTATCTTTACCAAAAACAATCTTCCTGTATCACAACTGGTTAAATGTGCTATGTGCTACATACTGTACCATGTTTTGTGAAAGTTAATGTTTGTAAGCCATAATAAAGAGGGAGAATGACATTTACTGTATATATTTTTTGAAAAGATACATTTATGGGGAAGATATAGGTGATGTATAATTTCTAAGGACATGAAGTACTGTAATAGCTAATTATGCAATGAATGTCAAGTTCATTAAGTGATGATCTTCAACATGCAAATAGATAACCAACATGCAGACCCCGATAGTAAAATACACACATTTTTGTTATGCACTTTGCTACTTTATTATAAATCTTCTGACCCCTTCATTCATGTGGCATAAGAGGTTAATTGATACTGAGCATCAAATTAACGTTATCATTTATAACTGTAATAAATTCACAAAGCTATTTTCAGGGAACGTGGCAGTCTCCCTTTATTCTACTATGACAGGTAAATTCATTAAACTGATTAAAATTTGTCATCTACAGGATTGATCCACAAGAGGTCTACTGGGAAAGCAGTGTGTGGTCACTGTTGAAAGGAATACAATCTGTACATGCTCTGTACCACACTGCAGATGTTGTCTGGTAGAATTCTACCTCATTACTCTTGTAGAACCTGTGCAATATTGTGCCTGTTCACTTTTCTCTGAGTCTTAGATGCCACACATCATCCCAGCTCAGGGAATCCTCAGCATAATAGCCACATTCATTACATAAGAAAGCCATTGTTATACAAGCAGCATGAAGATGAGCATTGCCCTGATGGAATGTTATCATGTCAGGATGAGCCCACAGGAAAGGCAACATGTGAGGCTCCAGAACTTGATCAATTTACTTCTGTGCAGTCAGGTTGTAATCAATCACTACTGGTGAATTTCTCTAGTGTCTTGACTATCCCCTAATGGCCTAAACCATCACACTTAGACCTTCTATTGATAAGTCAGTTGCACACAACAATTAACTTATGTCTGCATGCAGACTCATGTCTATTACTGTGGTCTACATAAAAAACTCATTCCTAAATAGGACTCCAGATGTTGCTCCAATACTGATTTATTTTCACCAGGCTTGATTTTGAACAGGATAAATCATCTCATCACCTATGTCCATTCAACTCTCTCTCTAATGAGATGATTTAGTGCTTAGGCTACAATCAAAGTCACCTGAATCTAATTAATTAAAGTGCCTCCAATAACAATTTATCAATATGCTCAACCAATATTTGCTTACATACTTCATTTTTCTAAAACCATACATGCATAAATAGTTCTACATTTATTTTGATGCTCAGTATATGTCTTCACAGACAATGGAACCACTTATTTGTTGATCAGAATTAAGCAATTCATTTCTTTTGTTGTAAGATTTACTGTTTGAAAATACTATAATGTTTCTGACTGCAATCCTGTGTGACCTCTACAATGGATAGAGACTTTTAAAGGTTATTCTTAAAATGTTCAGTATGTATGGCAAGTTGATAAACATTTGTATAGATAAATATCATTAACATAGAATTAATACTCCTAAGGAACAGATGTTAATATCAAACAGTTCAATAAATTTATTTTTATACATATTGTTTTCTTGTTAGCTGTTGTCATTTTCAAAAAATTCATACACACTTCCATGGTTACCACCTAAGTGCAATCTCTTCATATTAATACAACGATTCTCTTTCTCTGTAAGTTTTTACAAAAGATTATGGTGCAATGTCTTGCATTGTATGGTTTGAAAAGATTAATGCAATGTTCCTTTACTTATTAATTTACATTTTTTTAATTCAGTTATCTCCTACACCATTCTATAAATAGAAGTTCTGATTAAATCAAATACATACAGAATCTGATATAATTTTTACATACTAATCCAAACTATTTTGAATAATTGGACCATGAAAAAGTATTCTAAAAGGAAACAAAAATACATTGCATTGTATGTTGTAAATCAGTATTATATGATCTATTTAAAATACATATATAATTATTTAATTTAATTTAATTCTTGATAATAATAATGTTGGCAAGGCTTTAATGAATGCTGGCAGGAGGAGACTGCCAGTTATGTTATGTTAAGTATTCTAAAAAAATAATCATTTAAGCAGCTTTCAGCAGCTAATATACATTTTGAGAAAAGGATGACATGCCAAGTTAGCAAAAGGTGTTTAATTGATTATTCTTTTGCACTCCATCTGTTAAGATTTCATAAGCACACTCCCACCCAACATCACAGTAGCAGATTTTATTATTTCAACTTTGTTTTATTTTTCAGCCTTAAGATCCACATCATATGTTTTGCAATATCTTTACAAGTTTGGTATATCTATATATTTTCTGACACGTGTGGATTTCTTGAAAAAGACGTTGTGTAAATATTTGTATACCATATACTGTATATAATACACACCATAATAGCACTGTCTTCTTTAAATGTACATTCATGGGTGCAGCTGATCAGATGAGATTACTGTAATACTAAACACATGAGTCTCTCTGTGCCATTAAGCATTGTAATAACCCTGTAGGACAGTGGTGTTTCGCTCCAGTTGTACTGTGTGAATGACAACAGTCCAACTATTAAATAGTGTGAATGGAAATTTATTTTTTTCTGGTCATAAAAATGCCATTTGGCAGTGACACTAATCACCAAAGCCATTATGTTTTTTATTGATTGAGGGCCCTGGCAGGTAACACATTTCCTACATAGCTGTATTAATGCCACCATGTGCAGAAAGGCTGAATGAGATAATAATATTGCTTTTTATTCATTATAATTCTTACATTCGATACTAAATATATACCAAAATATAAAACTATTTTATAACACATTCGTAGACATTATTTAATTGTAATAACAACCTTGCAGGGACAAGACCTATTATTTCATTTAGAATTAAGTGATATTAAGAATTTTTAACAATCTTTGTGTGTCTGGACCAAACAGCCTGTTGCCTATCACAGGAATGCAGCAATTGAGACCCCTCCCTGTGGTCAGCCAGAGGATGACCTAGTGGTCTTTGCATGTGAGCCAGTGAGGGAGATGAGATTATCTTTTGGATAAGGATCTTTTCCATAACAGTTCAGATCTATTATCAATACTCCATTAAAAAGTGGTGCGTCTCCTCTAACTTGGCCACCCTCCTCTCCCCGTGTGCCTGCCATACTTGTTGTTTGAACTTTGGAACTTAAACTTTTTCGTGGAGCACAGAGTTAGAGGATGAGTCCGTAAGTAAACACAGAAGCCTGCAGCAGGACCTCACAACTAAATACTGTAGCAACCACCATGTGTCCGCTTGATCACCAGAGCAATACCGTTGAACTAAACACACCTGAGTAGAGCATTATTCAGGAAGACCCACTATGCTGGTGGCAAACTGATTTTCTCCCCTTTTCATGTGACTCGCCACAATTAAGCAGTCACTACCCTGTGCACAGACCTTATTCCCAATTCAGCTTCGCACTGATGTTACGACCACAAGTGTCTAGGGGTAAAGGGGTGTAACATTTAGGATAATTCTTTTGGAAGCAGGTGGGTTCTGGTGAGGGACTAGGAAGTGTGATGTAAAACTGATTATTTTAAGTTGAATAAGTGACTGGTAAGACTCGATAACACACAGGGGTAAGGAACTAAAGTGGTGCCAAAGAAAAGAAAATAACAAAATGGAGCTGGCTAGGAAAGTGAGGGAAAGCTAACCTGACTACAAAAGAAAACCTGAAACACATGGTCTTCAGCGTCTTCAACACCCTAGCTAACCTCCACTGACTACCCAAAACCATACAAGACAAACGGCACTCACCGGTACTAAACTAGTGTTACTAATACAAAATCAACTAAGTGTGTAGAATGTACCCAACAACCTAAACTAACCTTATACACAAAAGTTCACACAAAAACACAAGTGAACTAGGAATACAAAAAATGGAAAACAAGAGTAATCAACAGGAACAGGGTACAAAAGAACACAAAGGTTGAACATGTAACACGTTAGGGCAAGCTTATGGCAAAACAAGGATAAACACACAAACGAAAGTACAAAGAAACAAACAGAAACCAACAAAACAACAAAGCCAAAGCTATACGAAAATACACACACACAAAGCCAAAGCAATAACCAAACCAAAATGAAGCAAAGCAAAAACCAAACAGGACCAAAGTCAAACGAAAGGCCTCTCCTTCCTGAAAACCTCCATGTTATATAATGAATAAGACTGCAGTCTGATTGGCTGAGAGTCTGATTGATAATGATGTCATACGGAACAGTGTTGTAATGGTGGGCCAATGGGGAAGGGAGAACAATCAAAGGTCAGCAGTGTGGAACATAACAAAATAAACTGGTAATTCACTGTTACTGTGAAACTACAGCAAGATCCTTCTCTCCCTGTCTTCCCAATACCTTGAGTTGCCAGATTTCTATTATTTAAATAGGACTGATTAGAAAGTGAGTGTAATCAATGGTCTACTAACTTAAGTATTCTTGTTTTTTATGTATCTTTCGTGTATCATTTATATTATATCTGTGCATCATACGGTGTATCTGTGTATCATATTTTGAATATTTTATGTACAGATTGTTTCTATGTATTAATAAATCTATTCCATGTGTTATAAGCCCTGGTGAAGACTTCTTGTTATTCTGCCAATTGATTCCTAATAGCCAAAGTAAACTCATGCAATTTACCGTTACAACTAAATATTGTGCCAGTAAATTCACAAAACCCATACAACATGATTTGCACTTCTCCAAATAACAAAGCTACAATATATAGGTGAGGATGGTATGTGCAGTGCTGAAAACATCAAAATAAAGCAACTTGTTTATGAATTTTATCCTCATTTATTGTAAATATTTTAAAATGAAATCTTTACTATGTAAGCAGTGGCTAAATTATTCACCACGGCAATTTACAAAGAATGCATCTCTCAAGTTATATAGCTTTGCTTGTATAAAGACACACTTAAGAGATAATATCCTCATCAATATTGCTAATGTATTTGTGACAGGATGCCAGCAAATTACACCCCTGAGGTGATCACAGCTGTGTTAGATTAAAACAATACATCTGCCTACACCTCCTCATTCTCCTCTGTCTGTAGTCACAGGGTTTGTAGCTAAGAGAAGACGTACTGTATCAGGAACACACAACTAACTATTCCAAGTTGGATGAGTATAACAAAAATCATTCACAATTCAAAATTATATTAAAAAAATGTATTACAAAAGTGACACTCAGTCCAATTAGATAAGCGTGTTACTCTCTCTTGGAAATCAAATCGAAAACCAAGTTATTAAGCACAGTTACAGCTCCTTGGCCTCCCCCAGTAGCTTTAACCTGAAAAATATGTGGAATATATCATTTCTGTATTCACCAGAGAAAACTGAATTATTTTACTATCCTCAACTCGCATTGCCCTGCTTGATTGATGATACCCTCGACATATGAGCTGGTGCCTATTTTTGGACCTGACCAGTGCTTACTGGCAGCAAAGATGGAATAAGCTGACAAAGAAAAGGCCAATTTTACAACGAAGGACGATCTGCTTTGAGGTTAATACCCATGGGCTTCTACAGTACATTGCCTGCTTTTCAGTGAATTATTGAATTGTTTTTTATGGAACAAAAAAATTCAAAACTTGATTTAAGTATCACCTGAGTCACCTTCAGGAACTGCCTTTAAGGTTTCAAAATGCGAACCTGAAACTTAGGTCTGACAAGTCTGGTCTAGTCTTGACTTTCTCTTTAAAAGTGAAGTCTTGGTTCAATGATGCAATGAAAGACCGGCTACTTTCAACTACTCAAATGGAAAATGCCCATTACTTACACACAACGTCTTAAAACACAATTACGTTTTTGTGCATATGAATGTGAAGCTAGTTTACACTTTCCTTGTATCCTTGGAAACTCATATACTTTAATATTGTTTTCTTGTACACCTGCAGAATATTCCTCTGCCTTGATTAAAATACTTAAAACTCCTCAGTCTCCTCTTGTAATACCATCTGCTTGGAATGGCCAATAAGAAACTCTGCAACATATGTGCTACAAGGAGACAAGCATTGGTATCAAGCTTACACTGAATGGGAGTTGATGTGGCTTGAAAATGCAGCTTGCAGATAGACCAAATGTGCACCACCTTAGAATGGACTTCTATCTGATGTAGTGAACTTTTCTAAGGAGTTCTGCAGTTCTGCCAGTCTCTAACACAGTTCATATAACTGTGGACAGTACATATTTAAGAGCAAAATGCAAATAACTATACCACAACAGGCTTAATCTATAGGCTGCCAGGGGTGAATTCTACACCATTACCTGCAGAAACTCAGCACTGTCCTTAAACAGATAAACTGGAAATCTTTGACAGCACTGTCAAGAGCATTTCTGCCATCACACAGGCACTGGCCCTTTCCTACATCTGAATAGAGTGTAAAAATAACCTGCAGCAAAGCTGGTCACCCTTACAACTAAAAATATAATCTGCTTCTGCTTTGCTTGTTCCTCACAACACAAGTATTCTAGGATCACTACCACAAGTTACCAGGGAAACAGATGGTGGCTGAAAAGTTATGATGTCTTTTAATATATTAATAATATATGAGACTTTATGAACTTGTGTCGAAGCTACCAAATAAAACTGAAATTGAATAATTATGTAATATTTGAATTATTCAGGTGGGTAGCTGTGTCAGCATGTGTAGGCTGCAAAGGAACAAGTAATAGGTTTATTCCATGCTGAAAAAAAGAAGAAAGAAGACACAACGTTTCAGCCATGGAGCCTTCTTTAGGTGTGAGTTACTCCTCCTCTTAAGGGTGCTCCAGCCCTTCCTCTTTCTGTCCCATTCCCCACACCTGTTCCTTATTCCAGCCCCTCTTTAGTTCCACCTTTAAAGCCAGACGCAGGTGTTTGCCCAGCGCTTCTCATTGAACCCCGTTTCGTGAGAGCCTGGGGTCCTGCTGCGTCTGGCTCCGTTATGGTTTTAGTTTCCTGTTCCTGATTCCTTGTCCCGCCGGTCCCGACGGTCCCGACCCGGTTCTGGTTTTTAAATTACTTTGGATGGATCCCCTGGTCTTGGACTCTGCCTCCTATTTTGGATTTCCCTTTAGGATTTATGCTTGGATTGTTTGCCCCGGACTCACTTCCCCTGGACACCTGCTCACTTCGGACATGCCCCCCTGTCTCCTGACCCACTCCTGCATGATATTTTTCCCTATTGTTTCTTCACCTTCCGGATCGTGTCGTCCGCATAGGGCCCAGAAAGAACTGCTCCTGACAGTGAGGTTTGCTCACACCCGAGGAAGGCTCCACAGCCGAAATGTTGTGTTTTCTTTCTCCTTTTTTTCAGCATGGAATAAACCAATATTTGAATTATGTTCTTTTGCTTAAAAAATATACACTATTATATTGGATATGTTTCTCAGAGGGAGAGGAATGTACCTGTAATGTTGCAGCTGAATACTATGTGCAGGTGGTGATTTGTCAGAACCCAAGCATAAGAGACCATAGAGTGAAAATTGAAAGGAAATGTTAAAGAAAGAATTGATTACTGACCAGTGGGGCTTAATCAGCCCAGGCCAGTCAGTAATGAATAGCGAGACCCCTGAAGGGCTTTGAAGGGCAGCCCTTCAGAGTACCAGGGGTGCAGGTCGGCACACTGGAGGGTCGAGGTGGTGACAGTGAAAATAAGTGTAAGATGGAGTGAGGGTAGAGCCTGAAGCTGCTGCACCGGGTGACACTGAGAGCCTGCTTGACCTAAAGCTGCTTCACTGGGCGACGCTGAGAGCTGGTGCTGCTCTGCAGGCCAAAGACTGGCTTGAAGCTACTGAGACTTCTGCGCAGAGTGAAGGACTGGCTTAAAGCTGAAACTCCAGGGCAGAGTGAATTGCTAACTGAAGATATTAGAGTGTCTAGTACAATTAAAGTAATATGGGACTCCATGGATTCTGAGAAAGTAATGAAAACCCAGAAATAGATATGAATAGATATGGCTCCTAGCAGCACTTGAGAAAAGACCATGGATTAAGAATCTATTTCATACTAAGTAGCTGTTTCTGGTTGTACTATAAAAGTGAAGTACCAGAGATAACTGCTTTTTCAAAGGTGGCCTTGATCTAATTTCAATTTTCGTTTTAGAAATTTGTATGCAGTTATGTCCTGATACCTGTGAAAGCCCAGCTGCCTCATTGAATGTAGAAAATGACTTCTGAATGTAGAAAATGGCATGGTCTTAAAACCATGTAGGTCCAAGAAAAGTAATAAAAATAAATTTTATGTTTTTCAGTAGTATACTGTAGTCTACCGAATGAAGATCCCAGATGTTTACAATATTAGTTAAAAGCAGTGTTTGCATACTAAACACTATGCTTGACTTATTAATGATTGATGATATGATTTTAGTTAATAAAGTTAAAAAAGATTAGGAGTAAACTGCAAGTTGGTTTCAGGAAGAACAAGATTTTACATTGATTTTTAAAAACATCATTTTGTTCAGAAGCATGTCCCTACTCATTTGAATCACTAAACTGTGAACAATCCTGCTATAGAGCATGATTTTTCATGATTTTTTAGTTGAGCTCTTTTATTTTGTTCTTAAATTGCACAGTGTGATTTATTTGTGTTAGAATTAAATTTGGCTTGCACATCTTTATTTTTGAGTGCTTTTACATGCATTTTTGTTTAAATGATTATTAGTGAGTCTCATTCAGATCTCATCCTAACTGATGTAGCTCCACTTGTGTGATTGATCAATGAACCCGAATAAAGTCAAGAAAAGATAAGTGCAAGATTGTCTTTGTGTAGCTACCACAGTTGTTTGAGGTGAGAGACAGAAATTAAGAAGACACAAAAAAAGTGCAGCCTGTCTTTGTGCCACTATATTATTTGTTTTATACTGTAACTGATAAGCCCAAACTCTTTGTCCTACTTATAACATTTCTGCTGTAGAAGAACACATACAATACTGTTTCCTACTGTAGCGGCAATGCTTGTTAATAAGACAGAATTAGGTGTTGCTGTGCTTTCCCAAATGAGGCCTCATCTCTCTGTTCATCTCTGTGGTGCAGCCACAGAGAAACTATTCATGCAGGCTGATTTAAGGTTCCTTTGATAAGGACAGCTCCCAAAGGGAGATGCACTTAGCTAAGCCTGGCTATCATGATCAATGGTCATCCATTGGCGCCTATCTGTCTAGGGAGTGCCAGATGGACATCTGGACTGCATTCCTAAGTGTCAGGAGTAAGTGACTCATATCTCACCTTGATCAACCAATCAGGGACTGGTAGGGCCCAGTAACCCACGTGGGACTCTGATGCCCATTAAACTTTCAGCCAATGAACAAGCTGAAGTTCCTCCAGGTAAAAACAGGCAACACAGAGGGCCTGAGAGACTATTTCGGATAATTCTAAAGGGAGAATCTCAAAGGAGAATTCCAGGACAGGATGGCCCAGGAGCAGAAGGCTCCCAAGGGCAGGACATTCTCGCAGAGCACCTCCTGACCATCCTGAGACTCAGCCCGGACAACCACGGAACGCCCAGTGTGTCCAAGTGCCAGAACTTTCCTTGGTTCTAAGAGTTGAGAGCGGAGGTTGCCAGTGAGTAACCAGAGGATCCACCCGAGGTTAGCATCAGCAGCAAGCCTCGTGAACAGGTTGGAACTGTGGACAGCTGCATCACTATTCAGAACTAGCACTTCATCAGGAACGAACCAGTCCTCTTCCTGATTTGTTGGGATCCACAGTCATCTTTTCTCCTGTGCACAAACTTTGCTAGTTAAAGCCAACAGTAACTAGCCGGTCAGTGAGCATCAGCAGCGCACCGTCGCAAGCCACACAGCACAGCCTGGCACCAAGCCAGAGAGCTCGGATTGGACAGCAACAGCCTGCAACTGTTTCTTTGTGCCCGCAGGAGATCTGAATCCCCAGAGATTGGATGAGTATTCAACTTCACTGCAATACAGCTCGAGAATTCAATTGTTATCCCAACCAGGTGATATCAATTTAATTCCTAAGAGTTATGTACTTGTTTTGAGTATCTAATGTAGAAGTTATAACCAAGTTCATTTATGAAACGGTCTAAATGAATGATATACTGAGCGTATGTCCTCTTGATATATGTAACTCTTCATAACTGACTGAATATATACCTTTTGTTTTCTGATAACCGTCACGATAAGATCTGTTAAGTTTACATGCATATCCTATGTATTAATAAATGTATCCTCGTGTATTAGTACCTGTGTGTGTGCGTTGTTTGAGTTATATCGCATGGTTGGATTCTAAAGCCATCAAAAGAATCAATTTTGTGATTTACTGCTACAATTAATAATTGTCCCAGTAAATGCCCAAACAGAACTGGTGCCTTCAGAGAGCACACTACACTACAATCTGTTAGCATTTACCAAACAGATTTACAAGGCAGATGGGTTGCAGGGAAACATGCATTGGGGGGGATCGGTGGATCTGTGGCTAAGGATCTGCACCTGTGGCTGGAAGGTTGCTGGTTCAAATCCCGCAGCCGGCAGAGGAATCCTACTCCGTTGGGCCCCTGAGCAAGGCCCTTAACCCCAGCTGCTCCAGGGGCGCCATACAATAGCTGACCCTGTGCTCTGACCCTTTTCTCCCTCTGTGTGTCTTGTGGAGGGCAAGCTGGGGTATGCGAAAAGACAATTCCTAATGCAAGAAATTGTAAAAGGTTAATAAAATGATGTTATTATAAATGCAATCTTTTTACTGTTTTCTCTTGGACGTGTAAGGCTTTTTTCAACCAACTGATTCCAACCAGTGTGACTTTTGAAGATTTGTCTACTTAACATATGCAAAGTTATTGGATATTATAAAGTTACTGGATGGTTGTCATCATCTGTTCTGTTCCTTTTTTGTGTATGGATTCCAATCCTGAACTTGTGAAGGGGAAGACAGGTCAATCACTACAATTCACTTGTTTGACTGGTGTGAAATGACATATAATGATTATAATTAGAAAAAAACTGGATTGATTAACCCATTAAATTGCCACCAAGTAGTTCTAAAACCAGTAATTACCTGGGTATCACAATGCTGATCTTCATGGGTTTTTTTAAACACCTTCATTTTATTTCTCTCAGTTTTTTCAGCCTGGAAGTCATCTTTAATTTGCCAATTAAATGCTTTCCAAACCGATTGTATAAATGTATTGTCAAAATCTAACTAACAATGTTAGATTCAAATTTAAAAAAGTTATTCATACAATAAAATTTAGACAGTACAGTAATAATACATTTTTAGGACATCCTACAGCAATTCTAGTAACAATTGTTACCCATGACCTTTTTATTCCAAATGAAAAAAAGCACTTTATATATTTAAGTTGTGTGAAGAAATCTGTGCTCCTATCATTATACATGACAATATTTTGAAAATTTCTAATAGATACAGTAAATCATCCGCATGTTTGCCTTTCTTGTAAATGTAATGTTTTATCAGTCCTTTCCAACTTCACAGTAAAGTCCCGAAAACATAAAAAGAAAATGAATTGCTCACAGCTGTAGAAATAAAAATGAGATTAAATTACAGTATTATATTCCATCTAATGCATTGTAATGTTTCTGGAGACTGATATGAATTAATAGAGGGCAAAAGCCAAAAGTTAAACATTAGTCAGTCCTGACATAAGCTTTATTACAAGGAAATTATGAAAGTTAAATAATAAAAAACCCTCACAAGCTTAGGCACACCACGCAATGTTACATGGTTTCTTCCAGTTTAGTTGGTGAACCGGTTGGTTATTGGGAATAAACAGGCAACTACTAAAAATATTTTATTGAACTAACAGTATACAGTATATACAACATAACCTGGTATTTACAGACTACTGTATGTATTTCAGGGTTGTGTTCCGGAAGACAAAATACTGTATCCAACATTTGTCTCTCAATTACACATTGCACTCTTGAGTGTCATGGTTGGCATCCCTCCCCCAGGGGGTGCTCTTACCCTTAAGTGCTACTAATTGTAGTTTAACCTCTGATTGCTTTCCTAGTGTGTTTTATCAATGTTTTATTATATAAACCTACACAGGAGACTGAGTTCTCCATTGCCGAACGCTGAGCCTCCCCTAACATTGACTTACAATGATTCTTTAGAAATAAGATCCACACTCTAAGCAGATGCTTAAAATTAAACAGCCTTTTTGCAAAAATGCATCTACCTGTAAATGCAAATCTGACAGGCTAGTTCAAAAAGTCAAAAAGGGAGATTCCTGTTATTACCAAAACAATTACTTTTATGTGCATAGACAGGTCAGTTTATTTACGTCTTCTTTTGAAGGGTATTCTCAAAAGATAAGATGAAGAAAGGAGGCACAATAAACTCTAGCCAATTTCCGAGATAAATTACAGTTAAGCATATACAGAGCATATACAGAGCAAAAACATAACACAAAAAAATTAAGACACAAAAAGTAAATTTGTAATGCATCCTAAAACCTTTTGCAGATTTAGATGTTTCCCTATCTCCCCTTCGTTCTGTAGGCATTAAGTAGTGAATGGAGGAGCATTTACATGGGAAATTCTCAATTCTATATTCTATATTCTCTTTGGACCTATCCCACGTGTAAATAGTTAAGGGTGTTAAAGTTTGGGTATCCTTACAACAATGTCTTTCTGGTAACCTCCTGTTGCAGTATTTTTTTCATGATCTCTCTGACACTTTGTGGCACCATAATTTTCTTTTGGGAACCTCTTATTAATAACACCTGAATGATCTTTCAGCATCTTAAAGTTGTCATAGTGCTTCTATAACTATGAGTGACACTTTATTTGTGTGTATTTTTTGTCATTTTATTCTACATTATATTGTTACAACTGGAAGCAGTTTGGATTATTTTCTCTTTTATGCCAAAACTGCACATAGTTGAAACTGTATATTACATATTTCCCAACAATAGCTGCACTTGTATAGGTAATCTTTCATTGCTTTACTCTGGCAGCAACATGTTGTTCTATGTGTGAAAATCCTCTTTAGTCATTCCGATTCTCCAACTTAATGTATCTTAATTTAACTTAAAACATGTAATAAATACTGCAACAAAAGTTATATCTCCTGAAGATCTGAATCTATGAAGAACTTTTTTTTTTAGAAACAAAAGCATTTTACACTTTGTAAACAGCATTCATATTGAATTATTTCCCTTGTGTGATTTATATTGCAAAGTAGTAAGGATTTTCTTTATAATGGCTGTTTTGGGAATTAATGTGAAGAGTTAAATGTAATATTTTTATGACTGCTAATGTCACGATCGTCATCCCTCCTCTTAAGGGTGCTCCAACCCTTTCGGAGTTTAGTTGATTACATGCACCTGCCTCCTGTTTTGTCTGTTATTATTTAAGCCTGGCACTCCTGCTATTCCTGGCTCAGCACTGGGAGATGGATGCCCGGAAACCAGCGGAGAGACCCGGCGGCATAGGCTTCATCATGGCGTCCTGACTATGTGGGTCTGGGGCTCAGAGCGCCTAGCCTCGTTACCCTGGTTTTTAATCTCTATTCCTGTTTCAGATCCCGTTTCAGATTTTAACCTTGTTTGTCATGGATGGATCTCCCAGTTCCTGGACCCTGGACTGCGCCCCGGATTTCCACCTCTGACTGTTTGGACTTTTTTGCCTGCGCCATGCCCCCCTTAGCACCAGATCACCATCGTCACGCCCCGCTATCTGTCAACCCAACCTGATCCTCTACGTTTTTTCCCTGTTGTCCTTCTCCACTTCTTCCGGATTATACCGTCTGTACAGGGTCCCGAACTATGCTTCAGGGGAGCCTGGACTGGCTCCCATTACAAGAATGGCTTTGGTGGGAAAAATCACTTAATTTCACAATGTATCTTGCTATTTCTTTCTGATAATGGTGATAAAGAACCAATACTGGAACATTTAAACTAGACAGTTTTTCTTTTTTACTTTTCAGTGTTGAATTAACCTCTGCTCACTCTTTTGCAGACCTCCTTATACAGAAAAAATTTATCTAGAGTATGTATTAACAAAATGTTTTTCTCATCCATAACTGGAATGACATTTATAATTGGGTTTACCTTATCACAGGACAGCAGGTCACGTTAGCATGGTCAAACTTTAAAAGAAATACTTCTTGCAGTGTACAATGAGGCAGTTATAAAGTTATAAAGGAAATTCTAGCAGACATACTGTAGCTGATCCCTCTGGACTAAATCATGGAATGTGACAGGACTGCAAAAACATGCACCTGCATCTTCATAATAATTATTTTCTGCATGTTTTTTATATTTTCGATTTAGAATCAGCAATACTGCATTAGGTAGCACTCTGACACTCTACAGATAAATTAAGATACATGCATGTAATAGAATATCTTCACAGCCTATAATTGAATTTCAATTTACAATTTAAATTGACTATTTTTAAGAGAGCTGAGAAATATACTCTCCAAAGCTTGCAGTTAATTTAATGAATGAACAATACAATATATCTTTTGCATTTAATGCTTATTTTGTTTATCAAATCCCCTCAATTTCTCGAACTAATTTTTCACTTCAATGGATGCAGTTGGAAAAAAATGGCGAATAATGCTGAGCTAAACTCAATAATTGTCACCATATGTATGAGCAACCTATTGTGACCACTGCAAAAATCATGTAGCCTGGGGGTGTTCTGTAGGCTTGCAGAGTGACCACTAAGTCACCCTGCTAATGTAAATAGTCTTAACCATGCAGGTGTATATAGTAGTTAATTGTTTACCTCTGTTATTGTCCTTTGATGTGTAACCACCCTGAACCTGTGTACGTGTCCCTTTTACCACCCTAACGTGTGTATGTTAACCTTTGGTCTCTGATGTCTATTGCATGACTACGTTCGCGAACCCCAGTTCTAAAGAACGGTGTGAGATATCTTAGCTAAAAAATTTTTCCTGCTGAATCCTACTTAAATCAGTGCCTTAGCATAAATTGACTGGTCAAAATATGTCTTCCTTTGAACAAGGCACAAGAATGATACAGATGCAGCCATTCAAAGTGCGCAGCTCAGACACGTACCGCAGGTAATTGGCTATGTCATTGCACGTTATACCATGGTACGTGATTGGTTGACCGAAAGGTGCACTCGTGGTGCGTTGGTCGGTCATACAAAGATTTAAATGTCTTTACTTTGCCCGTTTTAGTATTGAATATTTATATGGACTTTTACCACTGAAGGGAAATCGAAGTCTTTAACTAACATGTGAAATAACGTGTGTATAAAAAGTGGTAGTTTTAAGCTTTTCTGCAAATACGCTCCATACAGGAGCAAACAAGCATACTTTTAGAATTAGATTAATAGGGAATATAATAGGGAATCGTGTATCTAAAGAAATTAATAATGATATAATTATATTCATGTACTGCAACACAAGAATAATATACCCTGTACAATGTCTGTTGATACTGTTTGTGTAGGGCTGTTTCACCACTACTAAACCACAGGTTGGGTGCTCAAATCCAGCCGGCGCCCTGACTTTTATTTTAACAAACATTTCTTTGAAAAAATAGAAAAGCAATATTATGGACAATTAATTGACAATAAATATAGAAAAGCACATATTAAATTTGGGAAATTTAGTTTCTGTCAAAGCGCAATGAAACCTGTAACTTGATTCTTATTGACGCCCAGTCCTGCCAGGGATTAAAAAAAAAACATGCAATCACGTATCTAAAGAAATAACAGTATAACTATGTTCATGCACAAACAGTAGCATGTTACATTATTAGTTTGGGTGTCTCCTCTTGCCAGAAAGCTTTAAATTGCATTTTGAGTGTGGTTTTTGACTTTTTTTAAATTACAACCCATAAATAAAGCTGATACTGTTTAGACTTTTAATTATTTTAAACTGTATTACAACGTAAATTGCTACCTTTGTCTTCTGCGTAATAATGTTCAGAAATAAGAAATTAGATTCCTCATAAATCTAATTAGTTATTCTACATAAACACAGCATAATTGTTCTCTGAAAATGCTCTTTTTCTTGTTCGTTTTGGAGACCTTGATCGAAACTGATTTGAGATGTCTGAACAGATTTATTTTCTGTGTACAGATACAGCCATTCAAAGTGCGCGGTACAGACACGTACCGGAGGTAATTGGCTATGGGTCACGCATCGTGACACAAGATGATGCGGGGTACCGCGGTACGTGATTGTTTGACCGACAGGGGCACTCGTGGTCCGTTGGTCTGTCGTAGAAAGATTTACAGTAAACGTCTTTACTGTGCCCGTTGTAGTATTGAATATTCATATGGAATTTTACCACTGAAGGGAAATCTTAGTAGCTGAGCATAAAAAGAATAGGAGCATACTGCAACGCGTGTGAAGGCCATAAACGATATTAATTTTGGAACATAAACATACAGTATATGGCTGGTCTCGGTACTTTAAAGAAAACATACACGAAACATGGTTTCATTATGACCAGAATCGGTCTTGAGATATTTTTAACTTGATTTACAGTATTTGAGAGGTATGTCTTGACACTACGTAAATACTGCTGACGTATATGTTTCTAGGTTTATATTATGCATTTCATACGGTCAAATTACTTTTGAGTAACTGATAAGAAGCGCGAAATGGTATGCCCAGGGCGTTCTAGTTTTCGTTTTGTTTTAATGCAGTGCAGTGGATTGATTAGAGATATCAAGTACATACAAGTCATTTTTTAAATGTTGTAGTTCGTCTTGTAAAAATGTTACGAGTACATCATCTGTCAACAATTACTCATATTGCGGATTTTGGTTACGTAATATTATTTTCTAATTTCACGTTGTGAATATATGATTTGGGCAAACAGAGCCGCAAAGAAGTACATTATGGGTTGTTGTTTTTTTTTTGCAGTTTTATCTAGAACAAGCGATGCTTAAACCTTGTCTGATTCTTGTGAAACTATCCACACGACAGTTACTTAGGACTTAGTTGACTTCAGCGATGTCACTGATGGGATGTTTCTAAAAATCCATCCTCTGTAAAACGTCTTCTCTAGTTGTCCTGCATATGTATTCGCTAATGAAGCTGTGTGTTCTGAGCCTGGTTCTCTACATTTCTGTATGAACCAGCTTAGAGGGCTAAAGACAGCTTGTGTTTAAATTGAGTGTAAGGTAATTTATGCTTCTAAAGTCATGGTCAGCATTTATTATTGTAGTGTGCTGTAAACTTGTTCTGTGCCTAATTACATTATTGTATAGCTTTATCAAATCTGTACATTGTCTGTCGATAATGTTTCTGTAGTGCTTTTTCAGCCCTCAGCATGTGACTGCGCTGGTGGCGCTGTGGGTTAGTTTCCTGACTCCCATGTCACACGGTCTGTGATTGAATCCCATGGAACTATGACTTTTTTTTTTAACAAACATTTCTTTGAAAAAATGAAACGTTTCCCTTGGTCAGAGATTAAATAAAACCTCACTCGCACCAAACAAATTTATATTTCTAAATATCACAACATGATCGAATTTAAGTCTTTTTAATAACAATGAATAGTCACCTATGCGTTACAAAATAAACATTTCTATTGATTTGAGTCGCGTTTTGATTTAAATTGTAAACGCGTGTTTAAATATATGTGTTTAAAGGCGATATACTGTATAAAAGCGCTGATTCTTATGGAATGTGTTCCGCCGGGGATTCAAAAAAGTTTTTTTTTTTAATCGAGTATCAAAGGAAAATTGCAGTATAACTTTGTTCATGCACAAACAGTGGCATGTTACATTATAATTTGGGTGTCTCCTCTTGCCAGAAAGCTCTAAAGTGCATTTTGAGTGCGGTTTTTGACTTTTTCTAAATTGCAACCCATAAATAAAGCTGATAAGCTGACTAAACAGACTTCAGGGATGCCAGTGGATCATTGTGCTATTTGGAATTATTCCAAAAATCAAGTGACCTCTTTGCTGTAGTATCTTTATTATTATTTATTACCAAAATTAATATCGTTTATGGCCTTCACACGCGTTGCAGTATCCTATTCTTTTTATGCTCAGCTACTAAGATTTCCTTTCAGTGGTAAAATTCCATATGAATATTCAATACTACAACGGGCACAGTTAAGACATTAAATATACATATACATACTGTATACAGTACAGTTTGCATACGGTAATATGTTTATGTTCCTAAATCAATCTCTTTTATGAGCATGTGAAAGGCATGGTGAATCGATTCTCAAAAATTACTGTACTTTGCATGATTGGAAAAAAATGCGTGATTGCGAAATGCTGTGGTGTTACTTTTACAAAGACGGTCAATGAAAAAAACTCAATACTTTGAGTTTACACTTACAGCTTGTCCAAGGTCATTCATTATTAATACTATTAGTAATATCTTCGTTAAAGACTTTGATGGCGACAGCTCAAACATGAGAGGTTGAGCTTTATTAGCTCCACCTTGTGGAAATTCCGGATACTATTATTTTGCTAGCGGTATTTACCAGTAACTCGTGGTATTTACCGGTAACTCGCGGTAGACTGCATACAGCATACCGGAAAATAATGTGGTATCGCCCGCACATTTTGAATGGCTGCATCTGTATTTCTGTGTGCTCATTTCCTACATTGCTTCGTTTGTCGAGATTTTAACTTTATATTTAGGCTCAGGATTTCAACTATAAATCGCACACTAATTACTAGCAGTAAATACTGATGTTTTGCTCCCTCTTACCACAAAAATATATATGTATTGTAGCTGGAATTAACTTTTTTTCGTACGTGTCTCTACCTACTGCGACTTGAACAGGCACCCAGAGGTGGGGGGTGTGTCTTTCCGCCTCCATAACTAAAAGGCCAAATAGGAGTGGCGCAGAGCGGTTTTCATCACTCTCTGTGGGAGTGCTGGCTGTGACGAATTAAACCGGTTTTATTTTCCAAGTAGAAGGACTTTAAAAAAGTCGATGTTTTCTCTTTTGGGTAGACTTGACTATTTAGCCATGAGATATACAATAGATTGTCATTAAACAACCTTATGTTTATTAATCTTCCTTGTTATGCACAGTGGGAATGGTAATGTAATGGGATATATTTAATCACAGAGATCTCTCTGGTTGGGGCGCGGGAGAGCCGGCAGGCAGGTGGTGGGTGACGGAGAAGAAAATAAAGGCAGCTTTTAACTCCGCATGTCTGAGATTTTGTTTCCGTCATCATCAAACTATCATTCTGTCCATCGAAAACCTATTTATATGTGACCTTTCAGAACACCTATCTGCTTTCTTCCTAGCACAATTTATGAGCACTCTGTGATTAAATTAATTCTCATTACATTATCATTCTCACTGTGCATAACAAGGAAGATTAATAAATATAAGGTTGTTTAATGACAAACTATTGTTTATCTCATGGCTAAATAGTCAAGTCTAGCCAAAAAGAGAAAACATCGACTTTTTTTAAACTCCAGAAAAAGTATTAATGGTTTTTAATTACCATTCTTTTATGGTACATGACTTTGCTAACATGTATTTAAAAATAAAAATGATTACAAACACCAGCGGAGAGAGAGACACACAGATTTTCATTGTCAAAAAGTAATTGTTTTTACTTTGTCAGCACCCAGACAAACGTAAACACGTTTTTAATAAAATGCTTTTATTCATTCTTTATCAGACTCACCTTCCTGAATGTCCCCCGCCCCGGTCAACAATCCTAGGAAGAACACGAAATAGCCTGTTAATAAAATTGTTTGTTTGGTCAGTTCTTCCTCCCAGAATTTGTAGATCACATTGATCAGTTCTTGCTTTTTGCTGGGTTTAGCTCTGTGACATTGGAACACAGCGACTCAGACACCCGTTGAATGGAAAGAGACACTTTAATGTTCTGTATGGCGAGCACAGCACCCCAGACACACACACACCAGTTTTCATTGTCAAAAAGTAATTGTTTTTTAACTTTTGTACCATTTTTTTTACATTCCTCTTGTTTAAGAGGAATGTTTTGTTTCTGAACAGACTGTTAGACTAGAGGACAAGAGTGCTCTTCGAAGCATTTCGTTGATCTGATCACGAATTATTTTCCAGTCGCACGAAGTAAGTGTTGAGAATCTCTGATTCACCATGCTACTAATGGTTTCTAGGAGATTGCAAGTCAAGGTACTTTTGCCTCTGGACCCATCGAAATTTACCGATGTGGTCCACCCCCAGTAAATTTCAAAAGTCACAAGATTTCGAAACACGAGGGCGGCGTAGCGGTCAGCTCTCGCTTTCCCATCTATACCGATGCACTGCAAGTACAACCCCCTCTTTCTCTTGAGTGATGGGCAACAGTTGGATATCTGGGAGAATTGTTCGTCCCACTGGCGTCTATGAATTCCGCTCTGTAAATGGTGCTTCCTGAGGGGAGATAGACAGCGGGGACAGCATCAGCCAATTCCTGTGCGGTGGTGAGCAGAGAGGCCGGGATGGAGTGTCCTGAGGTAGTGTGTGCTCTGTGGGGGGCAGAGCTTCTGCCAGGCATTGCAACCTGTGCGGCGGGGAGAAGCACTTATCGGGAGACAGCTGCTCTACCATTTGACTGCTGGAACATACTGTCTCCTTCTTCAGGAGTGTCTGTAACCTCCCAATCCTCCGCAGTGATGCGTTGTACTGCTCCTGCTGCTGCCGAAAAGTCTCCATAAAGGTGCTGCTTCTACAGGTTGGCACCCTGGCCAATGGCCGAGAGCAGAGACCCACAGCCTGTGGCAAAATAACATACTTCATGTGTAGCGGCGAGGCTTATTAATAAGAAACAATTAAGTTTTCTGAGCCTTCCCAAATGAGGCCCCATGTCTCTGTTCATCTCTGTGGTGCAGCCACAGAGAAACTATTCATGCAGGCTGATTTAAGGTTTCCTTTGATAAGGTTTCCTAGGACAGCTCCCAAAGGGGGATGCACTTAGCTAAGCCTGGCTATCATGATCAATGGTCATCCATTGGCGCCTATCTGTCTAGGGAGTGCCAGATGGACATCTGGACTGCATTCCTAAGTGTCAGGAGTAAGTGACTCATATCTCACCTTGATCAACCAATCAGGGACTGGTAGGGCCCGAGTAACCCACGTGGGACTCTGATGCCCATGGAACTTTCAGCCAATCAACGAGCTGAAGTTCCTCCAGGTAAAAACAGGCAACACAGAGAGCCTGAAAGATTCAGTAGGATTCAGTGGAGAATTCTGTGGACTTTTCTAAAGGTAATTCAAAGGAGAATTCCAGGGCAGGACAGCACAGGAGCAGAAGGCTCCCAAGGGCAGGACATTCTCGCAGCGCGCCTCCTGACCATCCTGAGACTCAGCCCGGACAACCATGGAACGGCCAGTGTGTCCGAGTGCCAGAACTTTCCTTTGTTCTAAGAGTCTAGAGCGGAGGTTGCCAGAGAGTAACCAGAGGATCCACCCGAGGTTAGCACCAGCAGCAGGCCTCGTGAACAGGTCGGAACTGTGGACAGCTGAATCACTATTCAGAACTAGCTCTTCATCAGGAACGAACCGGTCCTCTTCCTGACTTGCTGGGATCCACAGTCATCTTTTCTCCTTTGTGCAAACTTTGCTAGTTAAAGCCAACACTAACTAGCCGGTCAGTGATCATCAGCAGCACACCGTTGCAAGCCGCACAGCACAGCCTGGCACGCAGCCAGAGAGCGTGGATTGGACAGCAACTGAATCCCCAAAGATTGGATGAATATTCAACTTCAATGCATTACAGCTCGAGAATTCAATTGTTATCCCAACCAGTTGATATCAATTTAATTCCTAAGAGTTATGTACTTGTTTTGAGTATCTGATGTAGAAGTTATAACCAAGTACATTTACAAAACGGTCTTAAAGAATGATATACTGAACGTATGTCCTCTTGATATAAGTAACTCTTTGTAACTGACTGAATATATACCTTTTGTATTCTGATAACCCTCTCGATAAGATCTGTTAGGTTTACATGCATATTCTATGTATTAATAAATGTATCCTTGTGTATTAGTACCTCTGTGTGTTCGTTGTTTGAGTTATATCGCATGGTTGGATTCAAAAGCCATCAAAAGAATCAGCTTTGTGATTTAATGCTACAATTAATAATTGTCCCAGTAAATGCCCAAACCCTACATAACTGGTGCCTTCAGAGAGCCACTACCATTAGATTTTGGCTATGACAACGTTACATTTTTGGCGTCCCTGGACGGGTTTGGCAAGACTAAAATGAGTCAACCAAGCGGAATAATTCAATATAAAATGCCGCGGGTTTCATACACGACAATACAGTGTGCTGAAAGCCGAAAGGAAAAAAGTTCCCCTTGCTCTTTAAGCAGTGCTTGATCTTTTGTGATCTTTTGCAATCTACCGGGTTGATTGCATACTTGATCTTGTGGTTTTCTGTGGTAAAACTGTGATTTCGTACTTAAAAGTAATACTCTTTAAGTTTAACGATGGTTGCTAAAAGGTCTGAATTCGAGTCGCTTTTAAGCACTCTCTTTAGCCGCGACAGGTCTGACCACGATCTCTTCCATATCTCCGTCAGCGGAGAAGCTAGGAGAATAAACCTCCATTCTCTGAGAGAGCTATGGAAGGACATAGAGAGATTTGACCCTGCAGTGTCAGAGAATAATATCGAGAGTTATATTCAAGACCTCAGGTATACCCTGCAGTACCTGCCAAACGCCACAGAACAGGAGAAAGTGTTTCTGGTCAGGAAAACTACCAGCAGAGCTGTACATGAGTGGATGGCTAGGCAGATGAAAGAAGTCTGTAATGATTTTGAGGAGCTGTGTCAAGCACTTATTGAGTAATACAGTGCGTTTATTGACCCGACTGCCGCGATAGCCGCCGCCCTTAACATTAAGCACGAGAGAGCAGAGTCCCCTCGCGAATATTACGAGAGACTTAGACGAACTTATTTTGCAGGGCGAAATGATGAGGGTTGTGAACAGAACACACATTTCAAGGGTTAATTCATTGCGAATCTCCACCCATCAGTCAGAAAGATGATCTTAATGCAGACAGATGCACAGAGCATGAAAATGACTGATATTAAGAGATTCGTGCAGAAAGCCTGGGAGTATGATGTCCAAAGTCGGTCTGAGCAAAAAGCTGCTAAAGTGACTGTGTTTGCCGTCAGAGCCAGCAGGGTTAACTCCCTCCTGCTCAAAGGAGCACAGGCTCCTGAGCTGGCTAAGCCCCGTTCCAAAGCAGGCACACAGGACCGCACCCAGCGTCCTAAGTGCCATGAGAACACCGGGGGAGGGAAAGGGCTAGAAAAAGCTGAACAAAAGGATTCAGTAGCCGCCCGCCTGGCCAGGCTTGAACAAGCTTTATAAGGACAGGGACAACCGCTCCCCAAGGCTGCCGGAAGCGTGAATGAGCTGATACTGTCCACTGGAGGAGGCGGAGAGCCGCCCCCTCTCCCTCCCTCAGTCTATCTGATTGAGCGGAAGGGTTCCTGCCTGGATAAGGTCAGCCACTCCCAAGTGAGTGCTGACTCCACCCCTGAAGTCACAGAGCAGGCAGTAAAACACAGAGGAAAAGCAGGAAGCTTTTACCTCGAGGCTGCCATGGGAGATGTCTTACCCAATGAGACACTGATTGACACAGAGGTTGAAAGGTGTTTGATGTCACACGGCAAGCTCAAACAGGTTGAAAAAGAAAAGGGCATGCGACTCGGAGAGGAACCTTTGGTTGATCACCAGAAAGGCAAAGTGTGGAAACAGGTCAAGGCTCCTAAGCCTGTACAGAAAAAAAAGGGGGCCAAGAGGCAGACTGTGCTCACACAGTGCCCACTGAACACAGAAGCCTATGTGGGGATTCCTTCTGTTCCCTCTGGAAGAGAAATAAAAATATGTTCTTGTTCCCCTGATATACAGGGAAGTCGTGTCCCGGCTGAGGTCACAACAGCCTCCCTGCCACAGGAGCGGTGCTCCAAGCAGCCGCCTGATCCACCAGGTAAAGCACACCCCTTTTAAATCCCTAAAGAGGAGCAGATCTCCCCACCTGGCGATGAAAAGGAGCTTTCCCTGTGCACCCTGGCACCCAAGATGGGTCAGGACCACCACCCTGCAGTGGTGGAAGGGATTCAGATGGCAGGAGAGCAGGTTGGTGATGTAGCCCTCACCCTTAGCCCTGAGAGTTCCTCTATTAGTGAGGATCTGCTTGAGCAGCTGTCACAGGGCCACCACCAGGTGCCCCTGGTGCAACATTCACAGGTTAGACAGGAGGTCCTGCTGGATGCTGAGACTACTGCGCTGTGGACACACCTGATCCCAGATGCTGATTCCCTCTGCTGTGAAGCAGGGAACCTGCAGTCAGGTAACATTATTTCTCACAACTACCAGGTAGTGAGTGAGACTGACCTGATTGTTCCTGCCTCAACAGCAGGGTTGCCAACACACCCAGTCCCAGGGGAATGAAAGTGTGGTCAGGGAATGAAAGCCGAGCTGGTTATCTAACAGCCACCAGCTCAGTCTGTCAGTCTGAGTCTGACCAACAGTGGTTCACCCAGACTGGAGCTGGATGGTCAAGTCACCCACCTGCCAGTGCAGGACATCGCAAAGAGGGGTGTCAGAATCCCCGCCTGCACTGACATGGGCCTGGTGGGTGATAGTAAGTTCAAAGACAGTGAACTAGCTATCCCAGTGCTGGGGCAGCTCCCTGAACCCCTAGAGAGGGAAGGGGGGAGCGAGCAGGTGTCCTACACCCATGACCAGCAAACGATTGTAAACATGCCAATAGAGGGATTCCGCAATCAGGAAGTGTGCAGGGTGGACCGGAACAGTGAGAATGGGGTAACAATCCCAGATCACTCAGGTGCTCCAGATGACCACTTAGCTGAGGGTCAGGCGTGCTCCACCGCTGCATCGCCCCCTGCAGGGTTCCTAGAGCACAGGCATGAACAAATCGAAAAAGCAAATGCCCTGGAAAAGGAGGAGCAGCATTAGCAGCTGCGTCAGATTTCCCCAGATTTCCAGGATGTTGGTGCCCAAGATGCCACAGGGCATACTGAGAAAGACACCATGTACATGTGGCGCCAGCTTAGAAAGGCAACAGTCACTCAGAAGGAGATGACTAGGATCAGCCACCCGAAAAGACTTTTGGGAGGACT
The DNA here is from genome assembly GCF_040954835.1 of Lepisosteus oculatus. Classification (NCBI taxonomy): domain Eukaryota; kingdom Metazoa; phylum Chordata; class Actinopteri; order Semionotiformes; family Lepisosteidae; genus Lepisosteus; species Lepisosteus oculatus. Next base: position 32,231,708 of record NC_090701.1, read on the forward strand.
GATTGCTGCCGCCACTGTTGCACGTTTGCTATTTCTGGTAGGTTTGTGTGCTACTGGCACTCTCACCCTGACTGCCCCAAGAAGGCAGGTGTCAGAAATGCCAGAGGGTAGTGACAGACTGTATCAACAGCATCAAAAGTTGGAAAGCTTAGGGAAAACCCTACAGGCAACTTCCTATGCAACAGGGTTAAACCTTATTCCCCAACCAGTGGACATGATTGTTGGTGTTATACAGTGGGTTTATGCTTGTGTGCAACAGGCCAGAATGTTGACACAAGACCTGTTAAGGGAGTTTAGTGCCACTGTAGCCAGTCTAGCCATGGCACAAATCCCAACCCACTTGATTCCACTCTTCTCAGTAGAGGAGTATGTGACATTAACCCCATCGCTCATAGCTCACCCAGAAGGCAATGCAAGATTGAATTTGGTTCCAAATCTTGAGATGGGTATGGCTACCAAAGCTATCCATTGGCTGTGTCTAAACGATTCACCAATGAAGGGTGTAAAGCTACTAACGGGCAGAGGGAGGTTAATAAACCCCATGAAGAGCAGGTGGGAAGTAAATGGCTGGTCAGCACACCACATTTAACTGACACTATGACTTGTGACAGGCATGATACAGCTACCACAATGCAGCTACCTAACCAAATAGTTTTCCTGTAAGTTCCAGAGGAGGCCACAGTGCTCTTGAACTTAACACTGTACTGTCTAGAACCAGACAACATAAGACCATACTTGAGGTCATGGATGCCTTCAGGTGCCACACTATTGAATTGGATAGAAATCCAAGAAACAGTAAGCCCTGAAGAGGTACAGGTAGTTAATTTGCTTTAATGGAACAAACCTCCAAATCACCCTAGCAGATGCCCAACACAGGTGTTGTGGTTTATCAGGGGGCTGGGAACAGGAACTGTTGTTATTGTAACACTGCTGCTGGGAAGCTGGATCATGACTGACAGTGTACTCTGAATGCTGTAGTCTTACATCAAGATGTACTCCGGGTAGCATGAATGAGTCAAAGGTAGCATGTCAAAAGAAAGGAAGTGATTTCTCCCCAAATATCTACTACAGAGGTATCAGATATTGACAGTGAACTTCCTGATGTGTAATTCCTAGACTGAGATAATGTCTCCTACCGTGTTTATACATACTCCAGATGTTATTCATCCTGTTTGTATCCAATGCTGGTTCCGGTATGAATTCTCGAGGAGTAATGTGGACATTTAAGATTAATGTTCTAATGGCAAGGGACATCACTTAACTCTGTTTTGTTTTGAAGGCAACAATGCCTCGGGACTTCGTGACCTTCAAAAAGGGGGGATATGTAGCGGCGAGGCTTATTAATAAGAAAGAATTAAGTGTTCTGAGCCTTCCCAAATGAGGCCCCATTTCTCTGTTCGTCTCTGTGGTGCAGCCACAGAGAAACTATTCATGCAGGCTGATTTAAGGTTCCTTTGATAAGGACAGCTCCCAAAGGGGGATGCACTTAGCTAAGCCTGGCTATCATGATCAATGGTCATCCATTGGTGCCTATCTGTCTAGGGAGTGCCAGATGGACATCTGGAGTGCATTCCTAAGTGTCAGGAGTAAGTGACTCATATCTCACCTTGATCAACCAATCAGGGACTGGTGGGGCCCAGTAACCCACGTGGGACTTTGATGCCCATGGAACTTTCAGCCAATCAACGAGCTGAAGTTCCTCCAGGTAAAAACAGGCAACACAGAGAGCCTGGGAGATTCAGAAAGGAAGATTCAGTAAGATTCTGGAGAGGATTCTGTGGACTGTTCTAAAGTGAATTCAAAGGAGAATTCCAGGGCAGGACGGCCCAGGAGCAGAAGGCTCCCAAGGGCAGGACATTCTCGCAGCGCGCCTCCTGACCATCCTGAGACTCAGCCCGGACAACCACGGAATGCCCAGTGTGTCCGAGTGCCAGAACTTTCCTTTGTTCTAAGAGTCTAGAGCGGAGGTTGCCAGAGAGTAACCAGAGGATCCACCCGAGGTTAGCACCAGCAGCAGGCCTCGTGAACAGGTCGGAACTGTGGACAGCTGAATCACTATTCAGAACTAGCTCTTCATCAGGAATGAACCGGTCCTCTTCCTGACTTGCTGGGACCCACAGTCATCTTTTCTCCTGTGCACAAACTTTGCTAGTTAAAGCCAACACTAACTAGCCGGTCAGTGAGCATCAGCAGCGCACCGTCGCAAGCCACACAGCACAGCCTGGCACCGAGCCAGAGAGCGGATTGGACAGCAACAGCCTGCAACTGTTTCTTTGAGTCCGCAGGAGATCTAAATCCCCAGAGATTGGATGAGTATTCAACTTCAATGCATTACAGCTCGAGAATTCAATTGTTATCCCAACCAGTTTATATCAATTTAATTCTTAAGAGTTATGTACTTGTTTTGAGTATCTAATGTAGAAGTTATAACCAAGTTCATTTACGAAACGGTCTTAATGAATGATATACTGAGCGCATGTCCTCTTGATATGTGTAAAACTTTGTAACTGACTGAATATATACCTTTTGTATTCTGATAACCCTCTCGATAAGATCTGTTAGGTTTACATGCATATTCTATGTATTAATAAATGTATCCTCGTGTATTAGTACCTGTGTGTGCGCGTTGTTTGAGTTATGTCGCATGGTTGGATTCTAAAGCCATCAAAAGAATCAACTTTGTGATTTACTGCTACAATTAATAATTGTCTCAGTAAATGCCCAAACCCTACAGAACTGGTGCCTTCAGAGAGCCACTACAGTTACATGGCAACGTTACAGGAGACATTAGAAGCTTGCCACACCCGGACTGTTAAACCAATGCATTAGCACGTTAAAGCTATCGCATTGAGGAGCCGGGCACAATAATTGTTTTGTTCCTTGAATGTCTGATCTGCAAGGCCTTTTGGCTGCAGCGAATGTGAATTCTGTCTGGCATTGCCAGATCGTGAAAAAATAAAAGTATTTAAATCAAGATGGGAGTTAAGGGAGTCGTCTCTATGACACTCTCCCTTATAAAATTAACGTGAAACAAAACAAAAACTAAAAATAAGATACAATCTACAGACGTTCACAACATTCACAACATACCTGACTGAGAAAGCTTTAGGGAACATAACAGGTTTTAAGGCTTTCTGTGTTTCCCTTCCAAAGTTCAAAGAGGACATTGAGTGTTTCCTGGATTTTGCTGGTTATTAAAGACTTATTAATTACATCACCACCACTGGCTGTGGGGCCGTGGGGTGAGACAGGGCTGCAGCCTGACCCCAGGCCTGCAGGCCTGCAGCCTGAGCCCAACACAGTTTAATATCTATATCAATGAATTAGCAGGAATGTTGGAACAGTCTGCGGCTCCTGGTCTCACACTACACAACACAGAAATCAAGTTCCTGCTCTATGCAGAAGACCTGGTCCTGCTGTCGCCCGCAGAACAGGGGCTGCGGCAGAACTGTTACGATCCCTGCCTCCCGGCAACGGAAGAGGCAGAAGAAAGCGTAGCCTTACTTCATCAGTCTACCTATTAGTTTACTTATTCACCACCACACCCCCGTCTCATCCTGTACTTGAACACCAGTCTTTTCCTACCTCCTCGCTCAGTATTGGTTTTCCTTTCGAACTTCCTAGTTGCGCTAGTTCTTCTTCTGCTTTGTGTCTTTCTTGGTTTTTGGAGAAGGCACTTAGGGCTTTCTACGCAATAAGGTGTGTGTGTGTGTGTGTGTGTGTATTTTCGTATAGCTTTGGCTTTGCTGTTTTGTTGTTTTTTTTGTTAGTTTCTTTGTACTTTCATTTGTTTGTGTGTTCATCCTTGAATTGCCATTACCTTGCCCCAGTGTTACATGTTCAACTTCTGTTCTTTTGTACCCTGCTCCTGTTGATTACTCTTGTTTTCCCTTATTTGTATTTCTGATTCACTTGTGTTTTTGTGTGAACTTTTGTATATAAGGTTAGTTTAGGTTGTTGGGTACTTTTTACGCACTTAGTTGATTTTGGATTAGTTCACTAGTTTAGTACAGGTAAGTGCCATTTGTCTTGTATGGTTTTGGGTAGTCAGTGCAGGTTAGCTAGGCTGTTGAAGACGCCGAAGACAGTGTGTTTCGGGTTTTCTTTTGTAGTAAGGTTAGCTTTCCCTTACTGTCCTAGCCAGATCCATTTTGTTTGTTATTTTCTTTTCTTTGGGACCACTCTAGCTCCTTACCCTTATCACACTTCCTAGTCCCTCACCAAAACCCACCTGCATCCAAAAGAATTATCCTAAGTGTTACACCCCTTTACCCCTAGACACTTGGGGTCGTAACAACTTGTTTTTCAGGAAGTAAAAAAAAAAACACTTGAATTACTTATCCAGTCTCTCGAAATAAAATTATTTTTCAAGCAATGTAACTAACGTCGAGGAATGTGTCTTTTTATCTAACATTGACAGCCACATCTTAAATCTTGTGAGTCAACTCTTTTTTTTCTCTATTTGAATTGTGGCGATTCAAACAACTTGGGATAACAAGTGGTCTCAAAGTCACCGAGCTCACAGATCTTCAACAACAGATGAAGGACTTCCTTAGTCTTCCTGAACTTGTCAGACGGGGTTGGGGGCACTTGGGAATATGAATTACAGTATGTGAGTTAGATTATGAATGAATAAAAACATTTTATTAAAAACACATTTGCATTTGTTTGGGACCTATATTGTGTATTTTTCATATATAAGATATAATGATGTGTTCCTGCTTACACACTGCACAACTTTAAAAGCTATAAAAACAGCTTTCGATTCAGGTCTTTTTCACATTATCTGGTGAGCCTTGTTTTGTCAAAGAACCAGAGATCATCTTGCTTTCAAAGGACAGCACAGACTTTGAAAAGGCCGCAAATGTATTAGCAAGGGTTAATTGCACTATGGACCACACAAAGAAATGTAAAATACTCTTCTTTAGATGTAAGGACAGGAGTGGATCGCAGCAGGCATACTCAGCAAATAACAAGAAAACAAAGAACAGGGCAGGTGAGACGAGTATCCAGACAGTGAGTGATCAGAAAAAGGAAACAATTGTTACGCCCGACTTTTCGACGCATTTTTTTTTTACTTACTAATGCATCAGACACATTCCTGATGTATTGTGTTTTAAATAAAATAGTGTTTTTCCCTGGTATAAGCTCATCGGTATGGTGTAGGTTTTATCTGTACCATACCATACAGTATATAGGCACAGAATTCAAGCTGCACTACTGTATTGCTTTGGTAAGGAGGCAGACTATGGCCAAAATCAAGAAGACTCTCTCAGACCAAATAATGAAGATGAAAAGAAACGGGAAGTCAACACGAGACATTGTACAGCATTTGGCTTCGAGGGACATCTTCGTTTGTGAAAGCACAGTGAGACGACATTATAAAGGGGAGAGGAGGCAAAGAGAATCTAAACCGAAGACGATTCAAAGGTAAACAACTTTCTAAAAAACTTTTCGTGGATACAACTACGCACATTATTTTTATAACTGTAGATCTCTTTTTTTTTCAAGTCCTATTCTGCGAGCCATTGACAGACTGACGGATGTAAATGATGAGCTACCGGCAATGCAAGTTCAAAGACGGCTATGGGCTGACCTCGGTGCGAGTGTGAGTCCAACATTGATAAGAAGAGTGCGCAGAAGGCTTGGATGGAGATACAAAATAACAAACACATGCCCGATGATAAGGGTAAAAAACAAAGAGGAAAGACTCAAACAAGTGCTCCAATGAATTGAACAGGGGGAGGCATTTCATGATGTACTTTTCACTGAGGAAACAATAGTGGCTTTGGAACAGTTTTCAACAATGTCATTTTGTGAAAAGGGGAGATATGTGGACAAGCCAAAGCCCAAACATCCACTGCAGGTTCACATCTGGGGGGGTATATCTAGAAGAGGCCCAGGACCACTTCTTATTTTCAAAGGAATTATGGATCGTGAATTCTTCTAGGAAGTCATGGTCACACAGCATGCCGCCCCATATATCAGGGAGCACTTTGGATCAAGGAACTGTCTCTTTCAAGACAATGATCCATAACACACAGCAGCAAGGGCGAGGCTTATAGCAGAAGGACTGAACTAGGTGAAAACTCCAGCCGAATCCCCAGATTTAAATCCGATAGAGATGGTTTGGCATTCGTTGAAAGACTATGTTCGGAAAACTGCTTAACCCAGCACAAAGCAAGAACTGATCGATGCGATCTACAAATTCTGGGAGAAAGAACTGACCGAACAAAATTGCAACAATTTTATTAACAGGCTGTTTCGTGTTCTTCCTAGGATTGTTGACCGGGGCGGGGGACATTCAGGAAGGTGAGTCTGATAAAGAATGAATAAAAGCATTTTATTAAAAACGTGTTTACGTTTGTCTGGGTGCTGACAAAGTAAAAAACAATTACTTTTTGACAATGAAAAACAGTGTGTCTCTCTCTCCGCTGGTGTTTGTAATCATTTTTATTTTTAAATACATTTTAGCAAAGTCATGTACCATAAAAGAATGGTAATTAAAAACCATTAATACTTTTTCTGGAGTTTAAAAAAAGTCGATGTTTTCTCTTTTTGGCTAGACTTGACTATTTATCCATGAGATAAACAATAGTTTGTCATTAAACAACCTTATGTTTATTAATCTTCCTTTTTATGCACAGTGAGAATGATAATGTAATGAGAATTAATTTAATCACAGAGTGCTCATAAATTGTGCTAGGAAGAAAGCAGATAGGTGTTCTGGAAGGTCACATATAAAAAGGTTTTCGATGGACAGAATGATAGTTTGATGATGACGGAAACAAAATCTCAGACATGCGGAGTTAAAAGCTGCCTTTATTTTCTTCTCCGTCACCCACCACCTGCCTGCCGGCTTTCCCGCACCCCGACCAGAGAGATCTCTGTGATTTCTGTGTACAAGGTATATTATTCTTGTGTTGCAGTACATGAATATAATTATATCGTTATTAATTTCTTTAGATACGCAATTTCATATTATATTCCCTATTAATCAAATTCTAAATGTATGCTTGTTTGCTCCGGTATGGAGCATATTCGCAGAAAAGCTTAAAACTACCACTTTTTATACACATGTTATTTCACATGTAAGTTAAAGACTCCGATGCTTAAAACATTTAGGGAGAAATGGAATACTGCTGTGTATTTTTTCTTTAAAGTACCGAAACCAGCCATATCAGTTTACATACTGTAATACTGTATGTTTAGGTTCTTAAATCAATATATTTTATGAGCATGTGAAAGGCATGATGAATCGGAGTTCACCAAAATTCTCAAAAATTACTGTACTTTGCATGATTGGAAACAAATGCGTGATTGGATCAATGAAATGTTGTGGTGTTACTTTTACAAAGATGGTCAATGAAAAAAAGACTGTGGACCAGGGCAATACTTTGAGTTTACAGCTTGTCCAAGGTCACACCACTGTATTTAGTTATAAATACTATTAGTAATATCTTCGGTAAAGACTTTGATGGCGACAGCTCAAACATGAGAGGTTGAGCTGTATTAGCATTCCGGATACTATTATTTTACTTGCGGTATCATGCGGTTCTATGTGAGAATATACGGTATTAATACCGTAACTTGTGGTATACCACGTCAAGCGCACCACAAAATAAAGCGGTATCGCCTGCATGTTTTGAATGGCTGTATCTGTATTGTCACGGATGTTGGAAGGGCATGCTATGGAATGACAAGGAAAGCAGTAGAGACCCTATGCATAGAAGCAAAAGGGGCAACACTGAGGTTAGCCCAGGCTCAGAGGGGTTGGACGATGTCGGTATAGAAACCTATGCCCTCAGGCCACGGATGTGGAGGTCGCCACCTGGTAATAGGCATATCTCAAGACACCCGTGCCCTCAATGCTGACTCAGGAGCAGAGCATATAGAGGAAATAAATAGGCAACACAACAGGACACACCGGGAAGACATGAAAAATCACAGGGAACTAGGAATAGGACAAAGTTAGAGCGGCCTTGGTGTGTACGGCATGGCGGTACCCCCTGTTCAAGGGCGGCTCCTGATGCCCAAAAAAGAGCTGAGGAAAAATCTCATTAAACTGAAAGGAAACCTCTGGGAGTCCACAGCTGAGAGCTACCTCCTCCTCTGGATAAAAACCTTTATTGAGTAGAGGAAGGGGCTGGGCTCCTCTGGAGGAGTGAGACAAAAACACACACAACAGAAAAAACCCTGATGGAACAGGGGTACAAACAACACAGAAACACCAGGAGAACAAGGAACCAGGTATCAAGGGGCATGGGAACCCGGGAACCAGGAAACCAGGAAGTCAGGAATAATTAACATTAAAAAACACCACTCGCAAGAACAAAAAATAAGCTCAACATTCTGTCACAGATGCCGATATCCCATGGCCGATATCCCATGGAATGCCAGTTATTGGAGTGTGGATGTTGGGAAGGCATGGATGTCGGGAGTCACATCCCACGACTAGAATAGGAGAACTAAAAAGAAGAAGCCCAAAGCAATGCAGGAAAACAAAACTAGAAAAAAAAAAGCATACAGAGGAAATAAATAGGCTACATAACAAAACACACCGTTAAAACACGAATAATCACAGGAAACTAGGAACAGGACTAAGGTAGAGTCCCCTCTTGGATTACAGGGCGTGACAGATATGTCCCCTGCTCTGGGAAAATCCAACATCCAAAAATATTATCACATAATAATGTGGTTTCTTTTAAGGCAGTATAAATCAGCTCAGTTTGGCAATTATTACTTGTTCTTTTCAATATGGTTTCATGTTAGACTGCAGTATTAATGATCACAAAAAAGGTATTACTTCCTAATCCTACGAGCACGCCAAGTACACAAAAAACTGTATTGGATGTACTGCTGAAGTATTTGGGTGAAGGACTGAGCATGAAAATAAGCCCCACACATAAATAACACATTATCAAGGTCACATGTCATGTAGTTCAAGTAGGTAGCTGCATCAGCATGCGCAGGCTGCGAAGGAACAAGTCAAGGTTTATTCCGTGCTGAAAATAAAAGAAAGGAAACACAAGACTTTATTCCCAGATTATCCCAATAATTGGAAATTGGTTTTTGAAACAGATTTAAAAAAATTGATCTTAAAATACTAATTTTAAGTAAATTAATTCTTAAGAGAATGCATATAAAATACTAAGCTTTCAGTGCTTGATTCTAAGCATTACTGATTTCATAACCAGCCTTTTCAAAGTACTATTCAAAGCATCCCTTCTTTCAACAAATTCCTGCTTGGCATTTGTGAACTTGTAATATACTTGCAATTTTTAGACTAGAAGCTGGTAAAAGGAAGGTTGGGAATGGTTCTTAGGTGACTGAATGAAGAAACTCTTTAGTATGGGATTGACAAATCGTGTGATGTCTGGTCCATCTACTATATCAGACCAAGTCATGGCACTCTGACAACCTGATTGAGAAGAAAAAATACACAACTGGCAACCAATTGAAGCTAAGCAGGTGTGAGCCTCGTCAGTACCTTGATGGGAGACCTCCTGGGATAAACTTACGTTGCTGCTGGAATAGGTGTTAGTGTGGCCAGTATGGGGCGCTCACCCTGCAGTCTATGTGGGTCCTAATGCCCCAGTATAGTGACGGGGACACTATACTGTAAAAAGCTGCCATCCTTAGGATGAGACATAAAAAACAAGGTCCTGACTCTGTGGTCATTAAAAATACCAGTGTTTCTCGAAAAGAGTAGGGGTGTAACCCCAGCGTCCTGGCCAAATTTTCCATTGGCCCTTACCAATCATGGCCTCCTAAGAATCCCCATTTATGAATGGTCTTCGTTACTCTGTTCTCCTCCCCACTAATAGCTGATGTGTGGTGAGCGTTCTGGTGCAATATGGCTACTGTTGCATCATGCAGGTGGGTGCTGCACATTGGTGGTAGTGGAGGGGAGTCCCCATTACCTGAAGCGCTTTGAATGGAGTGTCCAGAAAAGCACTATATACAGTGGTGTGAAAAAGTGTTTGCCCCCTTCCTGATTTCTTTTTTTTTTTGCATGTTTGACACACTGAAATGTTTCAGATCATCAAACAAATTGAAATATTAGACAAAAATAAAACAAGTAAACACAAAATGCAGTTTTTAAATGAAGGTTTTTATTATTAAGGGAAAACAAAATCCAAACCTACATGGCCCTGTGTGAAAAAGTGATTGCCCCCCCTGTTAAAACATAAAACAACTGTGGTTTATCACATCTTTGGAAAGCTGAGTTCAATTTCTCTAGCCACACCCAGGCCTGATTACTGCCACTCCTGTTCTCAATCAAGAAATCACTTAAATAGGACCTGCCTGACAAAGTGAAGTAGACCAAAAGATCCTCAAAAGCTAGACATCATGTTGCGATCCAAAGAAATTCAGGAACAAGTGAGAAACAGAGTGTAGCGGCGAGGCTTATTAATAAGGCAGAATTAAGTGTTTCTGAGCTTCCCAAATGAGGCCCCATTTCTCTGTTCATCTCTGTGGTGCAGCCACAGAGAAACTATTCATGCAGGCTGATTTAAGGTTTCCTTTGATAGCTCCCAAAGGGGGATGCACTTAGCTAAGCCTGGCTATCATGATCAATGGTCATCCATTGGTGCCTATCTGTCTAGGGAGTGCCAGTTGGACATCTGGACTGCATTCCTAAGTGTCAGGAGTAAGTGACTCATATCTCACCTTGATCAACCAATCAGGGACTGGAAGGGCCGAGTAACTCACGTGGGACTCTGATGCCCATAGAACTTTCAGCCAATCAACGAGCTGAAGTTTCTCCAGGTAAAAACAGGCAACATAGAGAGCCTGAGAGATTCAGTAAGATTCAGGAGAATTCTGAGACTTTCCTAAAGGGAATTCAAAGGAGAATTCCAGGGCAGGACGGCCCAGGAGCAGAAGGCTCCCAAGGGCAGGACATTCTCGCAGCGCGCCTCCTGACCATCCTGAGACTCAGCCCAGATAACCACGGAACGGCCAGTGTGTCCGAGTGCCAAAACTTTCCTTTGTTCTAAGAGTCTAGAGCGGAGGTTGCCAGAGAGTAACCAGAGGATCCACCCGAGGTTAGCATCAGCAGCAGGCCTCGTGAACAGGTCGGAACTGTGGACAGCTGAATCACTATTCAGAACTAACTCTTCATCAGGAACGAACTGGTCCTCTTCCTGACTTGCTGGGACCCACAGTCATCTTTACTCCTGTGCACAAACTGTGCTTGTTAAAGCCAACACTAACTAGCCGTCCGTGAGCATCAGCAGGGCACCGTTGCAAGCCGCACAGCACAGCCTGGCACCTAGCCAGAGAGCGCAGATTGGACAACAACAGCCTGCAACTGTTTCTTTGTGCCCGCAGGAGATCTGAATCCCCAGAGATTGGATGAGTATTTTACTTCACTGCATTACTGCTCGAGAATTCAATTGTTATCCCAACCAGTTGATATCAATTTAATTCTTAAGACTTATGTACTTGTTTTGAGTATCTAATGTAGAAGTTATAACCAAGTTCATTTACGAAACGGTCTTAATGAATGATATACTGAGCGTATGTCCTCTTGATATGTGTAAAACTTTGTAACTGACTGAATATATACCTTTTGTATTCTGATAACCCTCTCGATAAGATCTGTTAGGTTTACATGCATATTCTATGTATATATAAATGTATCCTCGTGTATTAGTACCTGTGTGTGCGCATTGTTTGAGTTATGTCGCATGGTTGGATTCTAAAGCCATCAAAAGAATCAACTTTGTGATTTACTGCTACAATTAATAATTGTCTCAGTAAATGCCCAAACCCTACAGAACTGGTGCCTTCAGAGAGCTACATTACATTTAATTTGGCTATGGCAAAGTTACATATTTGGCGTCCCTGGGCCGGCTATGATTACAAGAGTAATTGAGATTTATCAGTCTGGAAAAGGTTATAAAGCCATTTCTAAAGCTTTGGGACTCCAGCGAACTACAGTGAGAGCCATTATCCACAAATGGCGAAAACATGGAACAGTGGTGAACCTTCCCAGGAGTGGCTGGCCTACCACAATTACCCCAAGAGCGCAGCGACTACTCATCCAAGAGGTCAGAAAAAACCCCACAACAACATCCAAAGAACTGCAGGCTTCACTTGCATCAGTTAAGGTCAGTGTTCATGACTCCACCATAAGAAAGAGACTGGGCAAAAATGGCCTGCATGGTAGAGTTCCAAGACAAAACCACTGCTGAGCAAAAAGAACATAAAGGCTCGTCTCAGTTTTGCCAAAAAACATCTTGATGATCCTCATGACTTTTGGGGAAAATACTCTGTGGACTGATGAGACAAAAGTTGAACTTTTTGGAAGGTGTGTGTCCCATTACATCTGGTGTAAAAGTAACGCAGCATTTCAGAAAAGGAACATCATACCAACAGTAAAATATGGTGGTGGTAGTGTGATGGTCCGGGGCTGTTTTGCTGCGTCAGGACCTGGAAGACTTGCTGTGGTAAATGGAACCATGAATTCCGCTGTCTACCAAAAAATCCTGAAGGAGAATGTCTGGCCATCTGTTCATGACCTCAAGCTGAAGCGCACTTGGATTCTGCAGCAGGACAATGATCTAAAACACACCAGCAAGTCCACCTCTGAATGGCTTAAGAAAAACAAAATGAAGACTTTGCAGTGGCCTAGTCAAAGTCCTGACCTGAATCCGATTGAAATGTTGTGGCATGACCTTAAAAAAGCGGTTAAGGCTCGAAAACCCTCCAATGTGGCTGAATTACAACAATTCTGCAAAGATGAGTGGGCCAAAATTCCTGTACAGAGCTGTAAAAGACTCATTGCCAGTTATTGCAAACGCTTGATTGGAGTTGTTGCTGCTAAGGGTGGCCCAACCAGTTATTAGGTTGAGGGGGCAATCACTTTTTCACACAGGGCCATGTAGGTTTGAATTTTTTTTTTCCCTTAATAATAAAATCCTTCATTTCAAAACTGCATTTTGTGTTTACTTGTGTTATCTTTGTCTAATATTTCAATTTGTTTGATGATCTGAAACATTTCAGTGTGACAAACATGCAAAAAAATAAGAAATTAGGAAGGGGGCAAACACTTTTTCACACCACTGTGTAAGCAATTATTATTAAAAAAAGAAAGTCCCATTTTGTCTGGTGACTACTGGTAAGCTCTGGTTCACCACTACTCTCTTTAGAATTAATTGGAAATGGATAATAGATGTATGGATAAAAAGAATATTATTGAAGAAGTTATTTTAGAGAGACCGTAGACGAGTGTGCAATGATCTGTGTAAAGTCCTTTGAAGAATTAGCCATACTGTATAAAAGAATAAAAAATCTGTACATCATCAGGCCATTGAAGAAAAAAAAGTGTATATATATATATTATATGCAACATGTTTAAATATGTTAATAAAAACAGAAGTTATTATCTTACACTGTTTGATGTATTTATCATTTCTCACACATATCATAATATCTTACTGCATATAGAAGGCATTAGCTTTGTAATTTAACATTCTAAGAACCAGCTTTTGACTAAAACAGACATGCTCATCCTGTAGAGCATCCAAAGGTTCTACAGGATAAGAGTATATTTCAACATCTACCCTTTTTAACATGGGATAACATGGGATAAGTAGAGGGAAGACATTAACCCAAACATGTGAGTCTTTCATACTTAGAGTACATTAGGACTTGAAGTTAACATTTGGCAGTAGGTGCAGACTCTTAATTAAAGTACATGCATTGTATTAAAGCATAAAAAAATTATGGACTTATACAGATGCAGATGCACTGGAAAAGCTGTGTGACGTAACGTTTGGAGTTTAAGTTTGTTTTTGAGAAACTAATCATAAGCTCAGCTGCCAGGTAATTACCTCCAGAGAGTCACCCGAAGTGAGTTGGTCAGATGCTCAAATAGTAACTTGAGTATTTTTTGTTTTAGTTCTTGTTTTGTTTGGCTTGTATTTACAGTATGTACAGTAGATAAAGAGCATTTATGTTGTACTCTAAAGCTGTATCTGTAACTCTTTTCCTGTGACTTGCATATATAAAAATAAATTATTATGCTGCCCATGCCCTGGAGTTATCACAGTTAATTATTCAAAATGATTGCAAAAGAGCTGACATGACACCTTGATATTGTTAGTAGAATATTTGCTTAATTGCAGATGTATCACCTTATTACATGATGAAGTTTTGAAATTATTTTTTACCTAGTACTGAGATGTTAGCTGTGTTATGAGTAAGAGTTAGGGTCTAAACAGTTATACTTTGAATGTGAACTCCATACTAACATTTGGATAGCTTCATTTATGGTGCAAGACGAACAAAAACAAGTCAAATACATACAAAACTAGACAACAAAATGCAGCAGTGAGATGAAGGGAGACATTCAGGGAAAATATGTAAATAACATATATAGAATTCATTTCTTCCTACAATCCACAAAAATACAACCCAAAAAGATGGTGTCTTGCTTTCTGCTTTGTGCAATCAATTGCTGGGGACCTTGAAGTACAGTTCTGGAAGTGCAGTGTGTCAAATCTTGTATTTGCATGCATGTATAGTGCGTATGTCTATGCAGTATGACTTCATTGTATCACATGTATACAGAGGTTGAATTTGAGAAGCCATGTTAATGTACTGTGGGATGAAACCAGACCACTTAAAGCACAGTTATTGGGGAAATACACAAGCTCCACACAGAAGACACTCCAGACTGAAATAAAACCTAAAAACCAAGAGCTGTGAGGCATTGGCACTAACAACCATGCCAGATGCATGATATATAACTCTTTTGTTCTTTTGAGCTGCATTTCCCAAAAGAATTATTTAGCCACTGTGGACCTGTGGACCCTGACTGTATGGAAGCATGGCTAAAGGCGCCTTTGTACAGAAACAGTGTACCCTGACAGAACTCAAGGTTGTGGAAGTCTCCTCTCTTTATATAGCACATAAAATCAACATAAACCTAATTCATTTGAAACATTGCTAAAATAATTAGGCAACCTGTGTAACTTACTGGAACAGCTAGCCTAAGCCAAGGTGGTCTATTGATGAACTCCTTATGTCAACCTCCAAGTCATCAATCCAACACCATTATATACAGACAGAACCCACAAATTAAACCGATGCGGGAGTTCCAAGATTCAATTAGTTTCCATGACTGCAACTATTTTCAACACATTGAGTGAGTCCTTGAGGCACAGCCTCCAGTAGCAGATGCATAGTCATTATATTCAAAAGACAGGCACTTTGCCACAACACATACTGTATCTAGGTTACCTCTGCTGCTGCTCATTTTTATTTGCATTGCTTTTTACAAATCTACACCTTCTTACAAATACTATACTCTTTATAGACCTGGCAATTTTAAAAGCTTCTTTTATAATAGGAATTGTTTACTATTAACAATATAATCTAATGTGTTGGTTTCCTATAAACCACAGTCATTTAACTCAAGAAAAATAATAGCTGACACATATTGGATCCATCCATCCATTTTCTAATCTCCCTATCCAATACAGGGTCGAGGGGGAGCTGGAGCCTATTCCAGTAAGATCTGATCATAAAATTGAACATTTATTGTTAAACCTTAAATAGTTTTTAGTACAATATTTTCATCTCCCCCATTGTCTCTCACCTACAGTAATACCACATTGATATGTTTCTCTTAGGCATTGCCCTAGTAGAACCATTTATTGGAATTGGGCATGATCAGCATGGGATTTTCACAAATATTTCAAATAATGTAGGGAAGATGTAGGTCTATGTAATGGGGGGAGGGGGGAGGGGGGTTGGCAATAATACCTCATCAAGTCCAAGAAAACTTTGACTTATTTCCTTGGGTTATTTTCGTTTTCATTTGCGGCCAGACAAAACAGCAGGTTTGCTTTTTTCAAGTTATCAATGGAGGGTTTGCAGTGTCACAGGTGAGTGTATCAATACTTGCTTAAGATCACCATATTTTCCAGATGTCCAGATTGTCACCATATATTGTCCAGATGCACTGAAGATTGTGCCATATGAGGCAGCAAAAGCTTATCCATCATTCATTGGAAATGGCTATTGTGTTGTGCAACACCCATAGTCGTGAAATAACAGTTTTAGGCTGAGCCTCCCATGGAAGGGCATTTGATGAGGTTTAGGCTTGTTCTAGCTACTCCAGGAACCTAGCCATGCAGGGTTACTCCTGCATGCTGGTCCCAAGCCCAGACAAATGGGGAGGGATGGGGAAAGACCTGGCGACCTACCCTAGAAAACCATCGCCATGAAAATTCATGGAAAATCTCTCACATGTTTCAAATATGGTACCCAATGGTAGGCCCCCCAGGCCAGCAGGTATCCAGAAAGCAACTGGGGAAGAGCAAGGATTATTTGCGAGTAATGAGGGATTTTATGACGGAAATGGGGTGCTGATGCTGCCTAATGCCCAGATGCTGATGTTGCCTGCAATAGAAAGAATCTGCACTGCACAAAAATGCACAAGATCTCAACATGGAACATCTGCGGAATGAGTCAAGGGAAACTGGACATCATCAAGCGAGAAATGATCAGACTCAACAAAGATTTTCTTGGAATTAGTGAATTACACTGGAAAGAAAATGGCCACTTCAAATTGGACGACTTTTCAGTGTATTATTCTGGGCATCAAGAACTTAGAAGAAATGGAGTGGCTCTCATAGCACACAAGAACATAGCCCATGCAGTCGAGAGCTACACCACCATCAGCGACCGCATAATGACTAAATGTCACGGTTTTACAAGTCTATGGTCCAACAACAGATGCTCCAGAAGATGAAAGCAAATGATTTTATGCCAAAATCGAGGAAGCACTGGAACAAGTGTCCAAAAAGGATATCATTTATATCATGGGCGATTTCAAAGCGATGGTTGGCAGTCAGGAAGAGGCGAACATCATAGGCCGGTGTGGATTGGGTGAAAGGAACGAAGCTGGTGATCGTTTGGTCCAATTCTGTCATGAAAACCATCTCAGGGTCTCAAATACATGGTTGATGCAACCGAAACGCTGTCTGTACACCTGGACAGCCCCCAGTGGACAGCATCGCAATCAGATAGATTACATTCTTTGCAGTCAACGCTGGAAAAGTTCAGTCTTTGCCATCAAAACTTTCCCTGGTGCTGACTGCGGTTCAGACCACGAACTGCTTGTAGCCACCATCAAGGTGAAATTCTGCAACATCAAAAAGAATGCTCCATCAAAGCGTATTGATGTCTCCAAGGTACCTGTTTCATACGCAGTCACAGTGAAGAACAGATTCTAATTTCTTGGCAATGAAGACAAACAGCCGGACGAATTGTGGCAGGAATTCTAATTCCAATATGGTGACAAATTCCAATCCACGATTAATAAAACAGTGCAGGAACACATACCATACAAGAAATCAGAGAAAAGGAGCAAGTAGCTGTCGACAGAAACCATCAAAATCGCCGATCAAAGAAGAGCAGCCAAAGCCGCTGGGGACCGAGATAAGGCTAGGAGTCTAAATGCAGAATTTCAAAGGGCAGCAAGGAAGGACAAAGAAGCATACTGGGATCAGCGAAGCAAGCAAATGGAGGAGGACTGTAGAAAAGGTCGCACCAGAAATCTCTTTGCGCAGGTCAAGAAAATTCGAACTTCTTTCATTGCCCTCAAAGGTGCAATCAAAAACAAGAACGGGAAGGTCCTGACTGGCCAGCAATGCATCAGAGCAGATGGGGAGAATACACGGAAGAGTTGTTCCGCAGATGTTCCATGTTGAGATCTTGTGCATTTTTGTGTATACAAGCACTAGCGACCCTGAGCCACCCCACGATGACCCAGTGGAAATGGAGCCAGCTATCCTGGATGAGGAAGTCGTATGGGCGTTGAAGCAGTTACCAAACAATAAGGCACCTGGTATTGACTGCATCCCAGCAGAAATGTTGAGGCCTGTTCCACCAGTGGCTATCAAAGCGATCTTCCAGAAGATCTGGGAAACCAGCAGGAGGCCAAAGGATTGGAAGAGATCAGTATTCATCCCACTGCAACTACCATACAATAGCCCTGATTCCTCATGCGAGCAAAGTCCTCTTAAAGATCATACAGCAGCGTCTGCGCCCAATCATTGAAGCAGAACTACCTGACTCGCAAGCAGGGTTCAAACGAGATCATGGTACCCGTGACCATATCACAAATTTGCGGTGGATTATGGGGAAATGTCATGAACATCAAAAAAACATCTACAATTGCTTCATCGAACAGTAAGGCATTCGACTGCATCGAACACGAAAAGCTATGGAAGGCCCTGCAAGAACTGGGAGTGCCAGCACACTTGATCAAGATAATAAGATCCTTTTATAAAGACCAAGAAACAACTGTTCGAACACAACATGGAGACACCGAATGGTTCAAAATCGAGAAAGGTGTGCGACAAGACTGTATTCTGTCCCCTTTTCTTTTCAATCATTACGCAGAAATAATCATGAGGAAATTAGATCTGGAAGAATCCGAAATCGGTGTGAAGATTGGAGGCAGAAATATTAATAATCTCCGCTATGCTGATGATACAACATTACTGGGGGAAATAGAAGATGGCCTGAAAGACCTCATATTAAGAATCAAAAAGAAAAGAGAAAAGATGGGTCTCCACCTCAACATCAAAAAGACGAAGATCATAACAACAGCTGGAAATGGAGCAGTCAAAATAACCATCAATAGTGAAGAAATCGAATGCGTCAAGGTTTACTGCTTCCTGGGATCCATGATCAACTGAACTGGAGACTTCGGCCCTGAAATCAGGCGACGAATTACATTAGGCTGTAGTGCAATGCTGAGCATGCACCAAATCTAGAATAGCAAAGACATCAGCCTCACAATGAAATGCAAAATGGTCCATGCTATTGTTTGAAAGCTGGACCCTGAAAAAAGCTGACTGAAAGAGGATGGATGCTTTCGAGCTATGGTGCTGGAGAAGACTGTTACAGATACCATGGACAGCAAGGTCACCAATAAAGAGGTTCTGGAGCGCATCAAGCCAGAAATTTTGCTTGAGGGAAAGATCACCAGACTCCGGCTCAATTATTTGGGTCACATGATGCGATCAGATTCATTGGAGAAAGCAATGATGCTTGGAATGGTCAGTGGAACAAGAATGCCAAGGTCGCCAAAGAACGCGGTGGCTCGACGCCATCAAAACGGACACTGGCTTAGGCATAGAACAGCTGAAAGGGAAAGTCCAAGACCGGAAAGCGTGGCGAGAGATGGCCTATAGAATCACCGAGAGTCAGATCCGACTGACCGGAAACATCATCATCAACATCAGCTACTCCAGGAGCCAACCCTCTCTGGTCATGGGCTAAGTGTCAGATTAGTACTGTAGATCTAATGTATTTTAACAACCGTTGGCTGCATTTTTTTATGTATGAGGTCGAAGGTGGCTGACAATCCTACCATAAGGAGTAGGACATGTATGAGAGCATGATTCAGTTAAAGACTGGTTTATGTGTAAAAAATAGACTATACTATAGATAAGGGGCTAATGCTCTGATTTGAGTTATGTAATATTATACTACCACACACATCTGGACCAGTGTTATTCCTGATTTATATCAACAATCAAGTACATGCAGTAAAGTAGTCAATTTTGTAGGTGATATGAAATTATGAGGATTAGTAAACACTGTAGCAGCTGCAAAGTAAATCTAAAAGACAGACAACATTTTAGACTAGGCAAACACCCAATAAATTATACTTAATCTAGACAATTACAGGTAGGTACGTAGCAGAAAAAAAAGTTAAATAAAGGCTGATGTGTTTCTACTGGAACATGCATTGTTTATACTATGTGGAGAAGAAATGAAATGGGAAAGTGTTGAAAGTGCAGAGTGGAAATCAAGACACAGTATTTTACATTTTTTACAAAGCTTTTGTACAAATGTGTTCATTGCATTACAAAATATACAAAAGTTCTGGAATAATTCTGGATAAGAGTGACAAAATGGATGTAATGTAAATCATAGAATGACTGGCTAAAAGACTTTAATCTTTTTTTAGTCTTGATCATTAAAGACTAAAAGGGCTTCTGAACCAAGCACTGAAAACAACTTAATTGATTTATTTGGAATTAAAAGTGTAACACAAACCAACATACTGTACATATGTGGAAACAATGAGAAAGTGCTAATTAAAGTATGTTCGACATCCATGTTTTTGAAGCAGATTGTAGCCAAGGGCAAAACCCATACAACAATGAAATAATTAAATTGTATATGTATGTTTGTATTATAAAGGTATTATATTGAAAAAAGTAAGATAGAGCAATCAATTATCACTTACTTTATCTTAATATCAATTATGATCAACTGAGCAATAAGGTCAAATTTGTAATATACAGAATATGTCAATTTATTTTAAGCATAAGATTTGTCTGAAAGGTCAGAATGGAAGTAATAGGGTCCCTACATGACCATAATAATGGACTGTTTTGGTTCTTTTATGACAATCAAAAGTTCAAGATAAATCAATAGAATTGTTGAGATGCAATTATCTGAGACAGTTGGAAAGCCTTTGTACAATCAATCAAAGCAACTTTTACTCAGCATTTCTAGACAGCTGGAGTGATAAACCTATTTATCTACTCTGTGTAGACATACAGAATAAGACTGGTTATATTTTACATTGAGTTGATAATATTTTATATTTTTGTAACAAGCCAAACATACTGTAAATGTTTTAATGCATACCTTTTAATCTCCACCTTTGTACTATTAATCTTATTTGAAAGGTTTCTGATCAGGTTAAATTGACCGGGTTAAAAAAGTTAAGTAAATAAAATGTTTCCAGCTTCTGTCTTAAACTCATAAACTTCTCACTGAACACTTCCTTTTCATTCACAATTTCATAATATTTTCTTAACTAAATCTTTACTAAAATCACCAAAACAACCCCAGACATCTTTTCTCCACCATCAACAGACTGCTCAAGCCAAACTGCCCCACCACATTACCTGCCTCATCGCAACTTTGCAACACATTCTTAGATTTCTTTAGTTCTAAGATAACCAACATCCAGCATCACATTCTCTCCACTACGCATATCATTTCCATACCCCCTCCCTCCTCATCCAACTTCTCTGGTTCCCTTCTCTCCAGCTTCTCTCTTCTTGACAGCATTCCTCAATAAACTAGTTACATACATGAAACACACCACATCTATTTAAGATCCCATTCCCACCACTTTATTTCAGTCTGTTTCTCTTCCCTCTGTCCCATTATCCTCAATATTATACATGAATCCATGAGCACTGGCATTGTACCAATGGTCCTCAAACCTGCTGCCATTACCCCCATGCCAAAAAAGCCTAACATGGCTTTCAACCACCTTAAAAAATTTCACCCCATCTCCAACTTACCCTTTCTTGCAAAAATTCTAGAATGTGCTGTCACACTTCACTTACATAACCATCTCATGACAAACAACCTTTTCGAACCCCTCCAATCTGGCTTCCGTCAATTTCACAGCACAGAAACTGCCCTGGTCAAAGTCACTAACGATCTTCTGATAGCTTCTGATTCTGGTTCTCTTTCTATACTCATCCTTCTTGATCTCAATGCTGCTTTTGACACTGTTGACCATAACATCTTACTTTCTCGTCTTGAGACTTTGTTTGGAGTTTCTGACACTGCTCTCAAATTGTTCAAATCTTACCTCACTGATCACTGTCACTTTGTCTCTCTTAATGGGTATAGGTCTGAAATTGGTCTTGTTAAGTCTGGTGTTCCTCGGGGCTCAATACTGGGCCCCTTGCTCTTCAGCATTTACATGTTTCTACTTGGTCAGCTTTCATTTCTACGCTAACGATACTCAAATATACATCCATACCAAACCTGACACTGATGTGGCTGTCTCTAATCTATCTAATTGCATCTCTGACATAAAAATTTGGATGACTCAAAATTTCCTTCATCTTCACTACGACAAGACTGAAGTCATGCATATTGGCACCCCCATCAACTTTGTAAAGCCAGTAAACCTATCTGTAGATGGTTCTGTTCTTGAGCTTCAATCTAAATTGAAAAACCTTGGAGTTATATTTGATTCTGGCTTAACATTTGACCCACATGTGCAGCATTTTGTCAAAACATCTATTTTTCACCTCAGAAATATCGCTAGACTACAACCCTGTACTATCACTAACTGTGACTGAAAAGCTGATCAACACATTTGGGTTCTCTCGAATTGACTACTGTAATGCTCTACTCACTGGGGTATCTAAATCTAGTTTGAACAAACTGCAGTATGTCCAAAATTCAGCAGCCAGAATCCTGACCAGATCTAGTGCAAATGATCACATTACTCCTATCCTCGAGTCCTTGCACTGGCTTCCGGTCAAATTCCGTGTAGACTTTAAAATCCTCATGCTCACCTATAAGGCTCTGCATGGCTTGGCACCTCAGTACCTGTCTGAACTATTATCTCCCTACTCCCCACCTTGCAACCTTCGCTCTTCTAATTCTGCTCTCCTTACTGTCCCCCAAGCCGGTCTACATTGCATGGGTGACAGGGCCTTCTCCATGCCCCCAATCTCTGTAACTCTCTCCCCAAGGATTTCAGAGAGTCACCTTCCCTAACCTCCTTCAAATCCAGACTTAAAACCCTCTTCTCTAAAAAAGCATTCACTTGACTGGTTCCATTCTTCACCCCTCCTTTTTTTCTTAGTACCACCATCCACAGTCTCCTCTGTATATTGTAATTGTGTTTTATCTTGTGTATTCTTTTTATTTATTGTTGTTGTCGTTCTGTAAAGTGCTTTCAGAAGCCACCTTTAAAGGCACTATATAAAATAAAGTTTATTATTATTATAAATGAGATCTGTTCAGAAGTCCTGCCTAACATAACATTATTTCCATCTGTTGTAGTGATGGTTTTTAATTTCCTGAAACAATTTTAAATTAAGTAAATTGTGAGAGTCTTTTGATGACTCTTGGAAATCAACCAAAAAATAATTTACAGTCTCATGCACAGATTCTAAATTTAAAATATACTATACAATACAACAGAAAAGCATGCATAATAAACCAACAAGAGTAATAGAATATATCTGTGAAACAATCTTCTGTGATTAATATTTATTAACGCAACAAAGTCATGTCGAATCTTTAGCACTTGAGCCAAGTTCTCTTTACAGCTGAAGTTTTTATATACTGTACATCACCCTCAGTGAGTTTAGTATGAGATGTGTAGAATGGTGCAACAAATAGTGTATACAGCAGACCAGTCAATGGAGACATCTAAGTGTGATGGTCTTAGAATGACGGTCTAGTTGTTACATAACTTCACCAGACTGCAGGACACCACATTAATCAAATACTTGGAACCTCACTTGCTGCCCTTCCTACTGGATTGACTTGATATTACAACATTTGAGAAGAACCATGCAAGTCCTCAGACACTTGTATAACAATACAGTAGCTTATTTTCTGAGATGAGCATGTGAAGGTTATGTGTGGAAAAGAAACAGAAAGGGAACCATAATTTTAGGTAATTGAAAGTGCAGTGTGAACCTCATTGCATACAGTAAAACATTGATTTAATGGACTTTGTATTTAATGGATGAAATCCATTAAAGGGGAGTTTTGTCTATAAAATCAGAAATTACCAGACTTTTCTGCAAAAATTCATGAAGTGCAATTGATGTAGGGGTAGCTGAATTGTTTATAATGGGTGTTGTTTGTGTTTCCTATGCTTTTTCAAATTTGATCAAGGACATGAAATAAAGAGCTTGCATATTTATGATAACAAACACACATGGGAATTTTCATTGACTGTGTTGATTGTAATTGTTACAAAATAAGTCAAAAGATCCAGAAAGCATTTATATGTACAGTATATCGGTTTTTGACTTACCGGTTTTGGCAAAAATAGACATCCCTTTAATATTACTAGCTCATTAAACTGGGGATTTACTGTATCTTTGTGATAGTCTCAGATGATGTATGGTAATTAAAGCTCTGAAACTTGTGAACAGGCATGTGCTTGTCCAGGTTCAGCAAATGATTGTGTTAGAATTCCATAATTCAGAATCTGCAACCCAGTGCAAAAGGTGGTGAAAATAAGAAACAAACTATCCAGCTATTTTGTTAAAGATACCCTGGTTTCGCTCCTGATGAAGCGCTAGTTCTGAATTCAGAAGTGATTCAGCTGTCCACAGTTCCGACCTGTTCACGAGGCTTTCTGCTGATGCTAACCTCGGGTGGATCCTCTGGTTACTCTCTGGCAACCTCCGCTCTAGACACTTAGAATAAAGGAAAGTTCTGGCACTCGAACACACTGGCCGTTCCGTGGTTGTCCGGGCTGAGTCTCAGGATGGTCAGGAGGCGCGCTGCGAGAATGTCCTGCCCTTGGGATCCTTTCTGCTCCTGGGCTGTCCTGGCCTGGAATTGTCTCGCACCCCAGGAATTCTCCTGGAATTGTCCTTGTTGCCTGTTTTTACCTGGAGGAACTGCAGGTTGTTCATTGGCTGAAAGAGACCCATGTGGATTACTCAGCCCTACCAGTCCCTGATTGGTTGATCAAGGTGAGATATGAGTCATTTACTCCTGACACTTAAGAATGCAGTCCAGATGTCCATCTGGCACTCCCTAGACAGATAGGCGCCAATGGATGACCATTGATCATGATAGCCAGGCTTAGCTAAGTGCATCCCCATTTGGGAGCTGTCCCTTATCAAAAGAAAACATATTTAAATCAGCCTGCATGAATAGCTTCTCTGTGGCTGCACCACAGAGATGAATAGAGAGATGGGGCCTCACTGGCAAGGGAACTTAATTCCTGTAATTCCTGTATTTTAATTCCTGTATTTTAATAAGCCTTGCCGCTACAACTGTAAAAAATTGATTCCTTTGTTGATATATTGTCTTTTTCCCAACATTTTTGTGGTGTGGATGAAGTAGTATAGGAGAGGTTTATCTCTTCCCCAAGCTGCAGAAGTCTAGGCAACAATCATTTTAGGCTAACATTTAAAAACTTTTTTCCATGGAAATGATTGATAGTTTGGATTGTATTTTGTGTCATATTTTTAGGCTAGAAATTTAGTTCTTAACAGTAAATTAATGCTGTGAATGTCATGAAACCCATTCGATGATATTCACTAATGATCGGCTAAGAAACCTCATGAAAGCATGCAAAAACTGTTTTATTGAAAACACCACTTATTGCATGACACTCTTATTCTTTTAACAAAGCATTCCAAGTCACTTACACTTAAAATCTGCACCAGTCACAAGGAATCTCAGCACTATGAACAGAGTTTGAGTGTCTTTTAATGGTGAGCTGTGATGAGCAGTATTAACAAAGTACTGTATGGGCTTATGAGTATAAATGTAAAGTATACCTTGTCTGCTGAAGCAGTATCTTCCAAATACAATTTATCAGTGAACTGTGAAGGGTTTTGGTGATCTTTACATTTTCATTCTCTCCACAAAGCTCTAATGTCAACTGGGTCATGATACATTTTTGCAAGGGATTGATTGGAGTATAACACGAGCCGTTAGCCACAAAGCCAGGGTAGGTTTGACTTAACCTGCGAGAGAGAACATGTTGCTATAGTGACTTAACCATATACAATTCGATCTTGTCTCATGAAACCGAAAATACAGGTTTTTGTCAAATGTTTACTAAAGTTATCAGGTTAAACTGAGTGTTCTTGCTTTTATGAAACAGCCCCTGGTCTTTAAGGTGACTGTTTATTAGCCAACCTACCAGTAGAACATGCTAATGGAATCTATTATTCAGACATGATATTTATTAATGAATTAGTTGAATTAGTTTGATAATTGGTAACATTTTGGAAGTCACATTCTCACATGGGTGTGATCAATGGATGCATACAATATATACTGTAAGGAGCCTTAAAGTGGTAGTGAGTTATACAGCTTGGAGAGGCTTTTTGTAGTGTTTTAGTGTATTAGCAAAAATATCTTTGCAGCAAAGCTATTAAATGTTTTATAATTATGTTTTTTCTGTCATTAGGTACAGTACTGTATATATGATTTTTCCATGGTTAAATTATGTATTACTGCAAATGTCACAGGTAATTCATGGTACAGTAAATCATTCTTATAAAGATTATTATCACTGTTTTTTATAGTAACAATAGCTGTTTGCTAACATCTTACTTACATAACAGAATACTTGACCCTGACATCTGAGCTTTTAGTACATTAACAAGTGGGTGTTAATTAGATAATTGAGTAGATTAGTAGTGAAGGCAGTTCTTATACAGTACATTCTCACATGGGTTTTAATAAGTATGTGTTTTGTACTTAAAAGGCATGCACGGTGTTAGCATTGTTTCCTTTTTATTGAATGTTGTTTGGTTTTAAGAGCATGAAAAAACCTACATTAGTGTATTGGTTGTCACTGTGTTTTTGTGTGTGCAACCATTTACACTGCCCTGGGTGAGGCTGGGGTCTGTTCCATACAAAATAATTAGTGTAAATGTAACATGGAAAACTATAAAATATATTTTAGATTTAAATTCACCCCAACCACAATAACAATAATACCTTAATATTAGAAGAAATTAATTCAAGTAAATTCACTCAACTGAATTAATTTTCTTTTGTATTCATATTAATTATGCAATGATAATTGCCTATGGTGACAATATAATGAGAGTGAGTTAAGATTGTGGAAAATATTATGGCTTGTCTATAAAGTGTTATACAAATGTGAATCAAACAAATGTGAAAGGACAAAAATTAATAGAATGCACTGTAGATTGATTGGTTTTAATTATTACAACAATGCTCAGTGACAAAAAGGGATGTTGCTGACAGAAAGATCACAGTGTAATGGTGCTAGGACATTGATTCCTTCCATCTTTCTTAGCAGCAGTATGAGCTGTCTAAGCCATGTGGTCAGCCATGTGTAATGATTAAACAATGGAGTCTTCACATTCAGATGGCCCCACCGAAGGATCAGTTTGATCTAGCAACGAGCTACAGTAGACCTAATTGGGGGTTATGGTAAGCCCATAAACCTGATTACAGCTGTTGTTATCCAATATAGCCATCCTTATAGTAACTTGGTTTCAATTGGACAACTATAGTTTTTATATCAAAATTGGTGAGAGTCTCTGGGAAAGTACTGCACACAGGAGAAATGTTGAAATTCTATGAGAGGAAACAACGTCAATTTGTTGGAGGTAATATAATGGTATGGTGGGTCATTTATATATGTCTTTGGATAGTGGGAGAAAACTGGTGTACCCCGAGGAAACCTATGTAATCATAGGGAGAACATACTGTACAATACATACTTCACAAATATACCACCTCAAATCCATATTTGAACCAAGAGCCAACCGCTATGTTACTGTTCAATCCAAGTTCAGTAGCATAAAAATATCTAATACCTATATCTGATTTATAATTTTCTCCATATGAAATCTTGCTCCTGAATTCATTGTAGGGCTGTGATCAGTCATAAGATGCAGATTTAAGACAAATTGTCATTCTATAAATGAGTCTTTGAACTATTGTTCAAATAGTTTGTTCAAACAATAAAAAGGTTTATTTTTGTATTCACTCAGGCAGGATTGAAAACCTATGCAAAATGGATTTAATATAGAAATTCAAAATTCTATAACACTGGAACACTCAACAACTGTGAGACAGATTATAGGCAGATGTGTTCCAAGACCTGGGATACCTTGAAGGAAAGCAGCATATTAGAATAAAACAGAATGATAATCTGGTCGTCTACGCTCTACAAAAGGTTCCTGTAATATTAAGAGAAAAAGTCCTGGAGGAAGTGAGAAGGATGGAAAAATCTTGGAGTGTTAGAATAGGTAGAGGAGTTACCTGGTTAAACTAACCACAATGTAGAAACCAGTGTGAGAAGGATCTGAATGCAGCTGTTGAGAGAGAGCACTGTCCATAGAGGACAGATGAAGTTAAAACTATCAGTACCCTGGATAGCCACGCTGGACATTGGCAAGTACAACTGGATGAAGACTTTACATGATTGCGTACATTTAACAGGCCATATGACATATACAGTTACAAAACTATTCCATAATTGTACAAAAATGTGACATACTGTATATTTAGCATCAGTAATTGTCCAGAAAATTCTGACTTAAATGTTGGCACGTCTTGTAGTGTGCCAGCATTTCATCAAAATGATTGATTATTGATGACATAGAGGTGAAGACTGAAGATCAAGATAATCAAAGGCTTCATAAGATTTTGCAAGTCAAAGAAAAGATAATCAAACTCAACCACCACAAATGTAAGTTCAGAGTTGCTGAAGTGTATTTCGTGGCACACACAATCACAATTGAGGCCTGAAGCCAGATGCAAATCAAGTGGAGACAGTGAGAAAGATGTGCTAACCGAGAGCTCCATGAAGTTTGCCCCCCTACAGACAGCACAAATGATGAAACCCACCTCATTCGTTAGTGCTACGTTTGTGCCACTTTGTGCTGTTGAAAGTAGCATTTGTGCTGCTTTCGTTTCCAAGATATAGTGCCTTGTTTTATCCCAGCTTCTTTCTTTCCCAAGATATAGCGCCTTCTTTTTTTTGGGTGTGTGATGTCACTCAACCCCCCTACAATGTCGTAGGGGAACCAGACAACTCTCATTCGTTAGTGCTGCATTTGTGCCGGTTTGTGCCATTTAAAGTAACTTCCCAGCTGCTTTCGTTCCTTAGATATAACGTTTTCTTTTTCAGTGGGTGACGTCACTCAGCTCCCCTACAAAGTCGTAGTGGAACCAGACCGGTCTCAATAGTTAGTGCAGTGTATGTGCCGGTTTGTGCCATTGAAAGTACTGTTTGTGCTGCTTTTGTGACCATGCATGGTGACTCTGACCTCCAGTGACCCCGTCTGCCGAGTTCAAGCCCTCTGATACCGGTGCGAGTGTAACAATTCTGCAACTTTGTTCCTCTGTTTGCCTGTATGGGGGGCGGTGGTGGATTTTGCATTAAATATCATTATCTTCTATGCCTTTGTGTGAAAAGGAAAATTAAATTTGTCTTAAAAGCGAACATTAGCAAACAATTGTATTTTCTTACAAAGAGGCCTTAACGAACACGTCTTAATACCTCGTAGTGTTGTCCTTTTTAAAAGATCTGGAGAAATAATCAGTTTCGCATTGTCTCTTTCTTAAATAAACATACAGTAGGCATCAAGGGACATGTGAAGATTCAACCTGTCTGTCGAGACACGTTTTTAAAAAGACTTGAATTTGCAACTTTCTGACCCATTATTGCTCTTTTTTATACAAAACACATTCGCCAACATGAAAAGGAACCAGGACTTCTGGACATTTTTTTTTAAAGGGGCACTAACACATCCGGGAAACAAGAGTCTACAATCTCACACATGCAGACCAATTGGAAAATATTCTTATTTTCACAAAATTAGAAGTGAACATATATCTACTTGTAGGTTCTTTAAAAAACTGCCATTATCCACGTGTTTGTATTTACAGGGGTCTAATGCGCAAACATGAAACGATTAGCTCACAGTCCTTTTGTCTTTGTGTTCTGGTCAGTCCTTGGTGTAGAATACAGCGTGAGGGCACACCTGCCCTCAGAAGACACAGATATGACTGCCTTTATTAGATCGGCAAATTTCTCCCAGGTGAAGTCGTGTCTTTTGCAGTGTAGCGGCAAGGCTTATTCAAATACAGGAATTAAGTTTTCTGCTCCCTTGCCAGTCCCTCTCTCTTTCATCTCAGTGGTGCTTGATACAGAGAGGCCATTCCATTTGGTTTCTCCAGCAACCTTAACAAATGGTTATCTGGCGCCTTAAAGTCTGAGATTCCAAGGGAGAGTCTTATTCAAAGTTGGTTTACAATTCTAAGGGCAGAGGGCATGGTTACTCATCATCAGCCAATCAGGAACTGGTAGGGCAGGTTAACCCCACATAGGTCTCTGATGTCCATGAAACTTTCAATCAATGAATGACCTGCATTTCCTCCAGGAAAAACAGGCAACACATAGCACCTGTAGAACAGTTCCCAAGCGCAGGACATTCTTGCAGCGCGCCTGCTGGACATTCAGCCTCAGCCCGGACCACCACGTAACGGCCAGTGTGTCCGAGTGTAGGACTTTCCTTTGTTATAAGAGTCGAGCACAGAGGTTGCCAGCACGTAACCAGAGGATCCACCCGAGGTTAGCCCTCGTGAACCCACCGCGAACGCTCACCTGATCAACATGTGAACAGGTTGGAACTGTGAACAGCTAAATCAGTATTCAGTGCTTCATCAGGAACGAACAGGTCTTCTTCCTGACCTGCTGGGACCCGCAGTCAGTTTTCTCCTGTGCACAAACTTTGCTAGTTTCAGCCAACACTAACTAACCAATCTTCAGAGAGTGTCAGCAGCGTACCGCCGCAAGCCGCACCGAGCCAGATTGGACAGCAAACAAGATTGCCACATTCTGCATTACTGCTCGAGAATTCAATTGTTACCTCAACCAGAGCCGATATCAATTGAATTCCTAAGAGTGATGTACTTGCTTTTGAGTATCTAGTGTAGAAGTTGTAATCCAAGTTCATTTACGAAACGGTCTAAATGAATGATATACTGAACGTATGTTCCTCTTGGTATTTGTAACTCTTCGTGATTGAATATATACCTGTTGTATTCTGCTAACCCTCACAATAAGATCTGTTATGTTTATATGCACATGTTATGTATTAATAAATGTATTTAGTGTATTAGTACCTTATAACCAAGTTCATTTACGAAACGGTCTAAATGAATGATATACTGAACGTATGTCCTCTTGATATATGTAACTCTTTGTAACTGACTGAATATATACCTTTTGTATCTTGATAACCCTCTCGATAAGATCTGTTAGGTTTATATGCATATTCTATGTATTAATAAATGTATCCTCGTGTATTAGTACCTGTGTGTGCGCGTTGTTTGAGTTATCCCGCAAGGTTGGATTCTAAAGCCATCAAAAGAATCATTTTGTGACTTACTGCTACAATTAATAATTGTCCCAGTTAAGCACAACCCCTATATTTACTGGTGCCTCGTGAGAGGATAACTACAGATGTTAGCCATTCAAAATGTGCCTGCGATACTGCATTATTTTCTGGTACGCTGTACGCAGTCTACAGCAAGCTACCGGTAAATACCGCTAGTTACCGTAAATTCTCCTATAATACGACAAGCAAAATAATAGTATCCGGAATTTCCGCAAGGTGGAGCTAATAAAGCTCAACCTCTCATGTTTGAGCTCTGGCCATCAGTCTTTAACGAAGATATTACTAATAGTATTAATAATGAATGACCTTGGACAAGCTGTAAGTGTAAACTCAAAGTATTGCCCTGGTCAACATTCTTTTTTTCATTGACCGTCTTTGTAAAAGTAACACCACAGCATTTTACAATCACGCATTTGTTTCCAATCATGCAAAGTACAGTGATTCACCATGCCTTTCACATGCTCATAAAAGAGATTGATTTAGGAACATAAACATATTACCGTATGCAAACTGTACTGTATACAGTATGTACTGTATATGTATATTTAATGTCTTAACTGTGCCCGTTTAAGTATTGAATATTCATATCTAATTTTACCACTGAAGGGAAATCTTAGTAGCTGAGCATAAAAAGAATAGGAGCATACTGCAACGCGTGTGAAGGCCATAAACGATATTAATTTTGGAACATAAACATACAGTATATAGCTGGTCTTGGTACTTTAAAGAAAAAAATACACACTAGTATTCCATTTCTCCCTAAACATTTTAAGCTTCGAAGTCTTTAACTAACGTGATACCGGAGTCAACAAGCATACTTTTAGAATTTGATTAATAGGGAATATAATATGGAATCGCATATCTAAAGAATTTAATAATGGTATGATTATATTCGTGTACTGCGACAGGGCTGTGTAGGGCTGTTTCGCCTCCCTGTTCATGCAAGTTGTCTTATAGCCTACTGGTCTAGGTGCGTGACTACCAACGCACAGGTTGTGTGTTCGAATCCAGCTTGTGCTGGACTTTTCTTTTAACAAACATTTCTTCGAAAAAATAGAATAGCGATATTATGGACATTATGTGATATTATGTGAGGTTTTATTTAATCTCTGACCAAGGGAAACGTTTCATTTTTTAAAAGAAATGTTTGTTAAAAAATAAAGTTCCATGGGATTCAATCACAGACCATGTGAGCTGGATTCAAACACACAACCTGTGCGTTGTTAGTCACGCACCTAGACCAGTAGGCTACAAGACAACCCGCATGAACAGGGAGGCAAAACAGCCCTACACAGCCCTGTCACAGTACACGAATATAATCATACCGTTATTAAATTCTTTAGATACGCGATTCCATATTATATTCCCTATTAATCAAATTCTAAAAGTATGCTTGTTGACTCCGGTATCACGTTAGTTAAAGACTTCGAAGCTTAAAATGTTTAGGGAGAAATGGAATACTGGTGTGTATTTTTTTCTTTAAAGTACCAAGACCAGCTATATACTGTATGTTTATGTTCCAAAATTAATATCGTTTATGGCCTTCACACGCGTTACAGTATGCTCCTATTCTTTTTATGCTCAGCTACTAAGATTTCCCTTCAGTGGTAAAATTCAATATCTACAACGGGCACAGTAAAGACGTTTACAGTAAGTCTTTCTACGACAGACCAACGGACCACAAGTGCCCCTGTTGGTCAACCAATCACGTACCGCGTCATCTTGCGTCATGAAACGCGATACCGCAGCCAATTACCTGCGGTACGTGTCTGTACTGCTCACTTTGAATGGCTGCATCTGTACAGCAGTATGCAATGTAATGACCCAGGACATGTTTGCTTGTCCAGCTCCATGAAACACGTTTACAGGTACCAACACACTCGGTACATGACTGGATGTGATGAAAACAATGGATGCAATTTGTTTTCTGAGTCTCTATATTTCAATATAGTGCCTTTTTTTTTCCTGGCCGTGACGTCACTCTGTGCCGTCGGCACCACACAAAAACACGACCACCAGATCTTTCATTTGTAATCTTTTGATCATTTGACCCCAGCCTTTGCAGTTGAACTGATTTCTGATCTATTATCTGCATCTCTGGCGAAGACCTCCTCTTCCAAATCGTAAGTTACTTTACAAACTAGAAATACTGTACTGTAATTATGATGCTACCTTGAAGTCCCCATGAATTTATTTAAAAGTTAAGTTTTTTGAGAAACTTATATTGTTTAATATCGGGGGGAATACCACAAAATAGAACACCATTAGTAAGATTCATTTATCGTTATCATGATATTTCTACACATGCAAGTGAAACTTGAAAGGATTTGTCACACTTCTGAATTCTTCTGTTCACACAAACGCATAGAAGATAGATATTAAATGCAAAAACCACCACTCTACCCTCACCTGGGCAAACAGAGGAACAAAGTTGCAGAATTGTTACTCTCGCGCCGGTATCAGAGCGCTTGAACTCGGCAGACAGGGTCACTGGAGGTCAGAGTCACCATGCATGGTCACGTGATCACCAGAAAAACAAAGCGCTATATCTCGGGAACGAAAGAAGCACAAACGGTACATTCAATTGCACAAACCGGCACAAACACAGCACTAACTATTGAGACCGGTCTGGTTCCCCTATGACGTTGTAGGGGGGCTGAGTGACGTCACCCACTGAAAAAGAAAACATTATATCTAAGGAATAAAAGCAGCTGGGAAGTTACTTTAAATGGCACAAACCGGCACAAATGCAGCACTAACAAATGAGAGCTGTCCAGTTCCCCTTCGACATTGTAGGGGGTCTGAGTGACGTCACACACCCAAAAAAAAGAAAGCGCTATATCTTGGGAAAGAAAGAAGCTGGGAAGTTACTTTCAATGGCACAAACCGGCACAAATGTAGCACTAACGAATGAGACCTGTCCGGTTCCCCTATGATGTCTTATGGGGGCTGAGTGACGTCACGACCCTGAAAAAACAAGGCACTATATTTCGGAAATGAAAGCAGCACAAATGCTACTTTCAATGGCACAAACCGGCACAAATGTTGCACTAACAAATGAGATGGGTTTCGTCGTTTGTGCTGTCTGTAGGGGGGGCAACTTCACGGAGCTCGTGCCGAGTACTGCAGAAGAGCTGCAGCAGTTTCTAGGCACGGTCAACTTAATGTACCACAAGAAAATGTCTGCCTGTCTTGCCTATTGTAACCACTCCCTTAAAGAAACATCTGGAAATCAAAATACATTGGAGCTGGACAGATACAAAATGGCAGTAGCGTTAATGAATTGTGTAGATTGGTGACTGAGACTGAAAAATCTACTACTACTCAGTCTGTAGTGCTGAAAAATCACAACATATATGAACTAGTGAAAGTAAATTTGGGTGCCTCTAGCAAAGGTGTAGGAGATATTTTATACCTGTACTACCTTCCCTCTGTATATACAGTACCTGAATGTCATTCTCTTAGTAGATATGTCAACATGGAAAAATACTGTTTGGGAGCCAATTCAAAATTGGAACTGACCATGACATCCTGAAAGGAATGTTGAAATAGCTTCTAGGTAGACTCTGCTCAAACTTCAGAAAATGCTCTTAAATCTCAAGAATAACATTAAGTTAGTAAAGGTACCACAAACTTCAAACAGTTGCTTTACGGGAACTTCTTAGAAGACATTAAAAAAGCAAAGCATTTCAAAAACACATACGGTCACAGTATTTTGCTTAACTCACCAGAAAAGCTGCATGAGATGTTAGAGAAAATACTGTATAAAACAAACCGATGAAGTTGCGCATTCAAGGGGGCTAGCCTGAGCAAAAGGCAAAGATAACAAGTGAAGAAGGCTTGATTTTCAGAGGGAACATTATGATACCATCTTGTATGAGAACAGCCATGCTGCTGAAACTGCGTGCAAACCACCTGTAGTGTGCTCTCTGAAGGCACCAGTTCTGGAGGGTTTGGGCATTTACTGGGACAATTATTAATTGAAGCAGTAAATCACAAAGTTGATTCTTTTGATGGCTTTAGAATCCAACCATGCGATATAACTCAAACAACGCACACACATGTACTAATACACGAGGATACATTTATTAATACATAGAATATGCATATAAACCTAACAGATCTTATCGAGAGGGTTATCAGGATACAAAATGTATATATTCAGTCAGTTACAAAGAGTTACATATATCAAGAGGACATACGTTCAGTATATCATTCATTAAGACCGTTTCGTAAATGAACTTGGTTATAACTTCTACATTAGATACTCAAAACAGGTACATAACTCTTAAGAATTAAATTGATATCAACTGGTTGGGATAACAATTGAATTCTCGAGCTGTAATGCATTGAAGTTGAATACTCATCCAATCTCTGGGGATTCAGATCTCCTGCGGACTCAAAGAAACAGTTGCAGGCTGTTGCTGTCCAATCCGCTCTCTGGCTCGGTGCCAGGCTGTGCTGTGCGGCTTGCGACGGTGCGCTGCTGATGCTCACTGACCGGCTAGTTAGTGTTGGCTTTAACTAGCAAAGTTTGTGCACAGGAGAAAAGATGACTGTGGGTCCCAGCAAGTCAGGAAGAGGACCGGTTCATTCCTGATGAAGAGCTAGTTCTGAATAGTGATTTAGCTGTCCACAGTTCTGACCTGTTCACGAGGCCTGCTGCTGTTGCTTACCTCGGGTGGATCCTCTGGTTACTCTCTGGCAACCTCCGCTCTAGACTCTTAGAACAAAGGAAAGTTCTGGCACTCGAACACACTGGCCGTTCCGTGGTTGTCCGCGCTGAGTCTCAGGATAGTCAGGAGGCGCGCTGCGAGAATGTCCTGCCCTTGGGAGCCTTCTGCTCCTGGGCTGTCCTGCCCTGGAATTCTCCTTTGAATTCCCTTTAGAAAAGTCCACGGAATCCTCTCCAGAATAGTCTTGGAGCTCTGTGTTGCTTGTTTTTACCTGGAGGAACTTCAGCTCTTTCATTGGCTGAAAGTTCCATGGGCATCAGAGTCCCACATGGGTTACTCGGCCCTACCAGTCCCTGATTGGTTGATCAAGGTGAGATATCAGTCACTTACTCCTGACACTTAGGAATGCAGTCCAGATGTCCATCTGGCACTCCCTAGACAGATAGGCGCCAATGGATGACCATTGATCATGATAGCCAGGCTTAGCTAAGTGCATCCCCCTTTGGGTGCTGTTCCTTATCAAAAGAAAACATCTTTAAATCAGCCTGCATGAATAGCTTCTCTGTGGCTGCACCACAGAGATGAATAGAGAGATGGGGCCTCATTTGGGAAAGCTCAGAACACTTAATTCTTTCTTATTAATAAGCCTCGCCGTTACACACCAATCAAAATATCATGGAGGTTTATGAGAAATGTGTGCATTGTATGGATTAGAAGGGCTTGACCTTTCTTCATTTTGATTACAAATATTCACTTAGAATGTGGGCAAATCATTTGTAATTCAACAAAATGGAAAATCACTGGAAGGGAAAGGATTGGGTGCAGACATTTCGCAAGGCCATGTATTGGGCAGGGATAACAGAATAAATGGTAGACAAGAATGGTAGGTGATCCACAGGCAAACTTCACTAAAAGTAAAAATGCAAAAAGCCAATGTTAAGGCATGAAATACCAAGGAGGCCACAGCTAAAGGTAAATATCAATATTTTTTTTAAGTTGAAGGAAAACAATACCTACTGCTATGGGATTATTTTTCAAAACTACAAACTAGTATGTGGGGTACTGTAGCCATTAACTGCTAAAATGTTAAAAAATGATAAAGGCAAAAGCTGGTATAAAACGTCTACACCATTTAATGGTCTTTCTTCTCTAGCTCACTGGTATTAGGAAGAAAAAGAATAAAAATTGCTTCCTGCATTACTGAAACTTCTGTTGGTGGAAAGTATGTGAAATTGTATGGAGGCCTGTTGTAGTTGTCAACAAAAGCCCTGATCTATACATATACAGTACACAGTTGAAGCAACGGGAATAAATAAATACACCAGAGACTTCTATACCCAAAACACTGAAAAGTGACAGAATACAACCTGTAATTGAGCTTACATCCAAAGGCCAAACACATATGTCTGAGAGTTGATACCCCATGTGCATAAGAAAATAAATGATGATACTTGATTTTAGAAGTAGCAGACTATCCCTGCAAAGAAATATACATTAGTTTACCAGAGCACTCCTATTATTCTAGCATTTGAAATAAAGGACAAGTAGATGCAAAGATGTTAGTTTGATTTGTACAAGATTATAGTTCAGGAATACTTAGGCTGCCAAGTTAAAAGTGTATTTTAAAATAATGATAAGTTATACTTTAATATGTACCCCTCCAACCATAGTTTTCAATAAAGTTACTTCTAGATTGTATCCCTTAATAATACAGTTTTATATTAGTGTCACATGGTAAACAAGTTGGGGATTTGAATGCTTAATTTGAATTGCATGAAAATGACCAAACTCCAGTTCTGGAGGGCTGTGTTAGCAATTATGAATGCTGAAAATAAGGACCCTGTGCAGGGTTCAAGTAGGCTTATTTCCCGAGTAGTAATAGGAAATCTAAATGGAATTCGAAGGCCTAATATCCGAAATCCAAAGAGCAACCTATAGTCAAAACCGGGAGAAGACAACACAGCGAGGCAACCAATCCAAAAACGGAAAAGCAGAGACATGGTCAGAACCGAACAAGAGTCAGGAAGTAAGGTATAAAACAATCTATAGAAGGGGGATGCGCGTACTAGGGAGCTCCAGTGAGAATCTGAAATAGTGAGCAATGGTATATGAAAAGAGGAGGGTTAATGTAGTGACGGGAGTGAAAGGCAATAGGAAGATTAGTTGCAGCGTGAGTGCCTGTTTGAGTGGGTGCAAGTGGGAATGTGACGGCGTTTGTGACAGCGTGTGGAATGCATGACAGTGCAAGTGCATGCAGAATTCTTAACAGGCTGCTGTGGCTGCAGGTTCTTCTTCCAGCTCAGCTCTCTGACTCAATGACCCAATTAAATTACA
This sequence comes from Lepisosteus oculatus, assembly GCF_040954835.1. Classification (NCBI taxonomy): domain Eukaryota; kingdom Metazoa; phylum Chordata; class Actinopteri; order Semionotiformes; family Lepisosteidae; genus Lepisosteus; species Lepisosteus oculatus. The sequence goes on from NC_090701.1 coordinate 32,269,680, forward strand.
AATTAACTGCATGAATTGGAGCAGTTTAAACAAAAACACTTCCTACTTCTTAAAGATCCCTCTAAAACTTATTGGATTGTAGTTGACCATCACCTTTTATGGCATTAAAAGCATAAACATTATTTCAAAAGAGAATTAGAACAAATTGTTTTTTAAGAATTGTAGCAAAAATTGATTAAGCAAGTTGACTGGCAACTAAAATCATAGGCAAAAGCTTTGTCTAACCATCCACTTATTCTATTCTATCAAGAAACAATCAGTTTTTGTGATCTCTTATTATCTGAAATTTGTAAGTATATTCTTGATAAAAGTGGAAGTGACCTACAAGGTTTCTTTCTGTGACAAAGTTTGTTCAGTCAATCACGATCACAACCACTGATAGATACTTGTTTAATTTACAACAAATTTGTTTATAAAACAGCCTATGAATTGTAACATATATACTGTATGAAAGAAAAGTTGCAGAACTTATTATAAAGTAACATCCGTTGCTGTTTGATGGATTAGACCTTCAAATAAAATTTAATGTAAAATAGTAAAAAAAAAAACCACATTCTCAAAGTATAGTACTCTTTACCACAGAAGGCACAAGGCTCTGTTTGTACGGAAGAACATTATAACTGAAGTACAAACACTGCTTTGATGATAAGATAACAAAAATCTATTTATATTGGTTTCAATGTTGGCTCAACTATTTACATGAAATAAAAGAAAACTAGCCTTTTCATATTCCAAGGTTTTGCTAAATTAAGTCAATCGTATATTTAATGGATTTATGTAGAAGTATTTTCTTAGTTCTTCTGTGCAATTGCACTTCAGTTAGGACAAATCATGAGTTTTCTTTGTTTATGGTATTTGAAACTTTAAAATGAGATACAGTAGACAGCACTTGTTCTTTTCATCTGCCTTGATGAGGATTAAGATAAAAAAATCAACATAATTGCTAATTTTATTTATACTTAAACAATCCATTTTATCAATACAATGAATATTTGTAAAAAAAAGTTGCAGTAGAAAATCACACACTCTTATATTGTTTAAACCAATTAACTGTGCAAATCAAAGGACTAAAAATAGAAGTGCTTAAATAATAGTGTTATAATTCACAATAGTAGTTTTAAAAATAAAAAGCAAATTTGTTTTTTTATTCTGTTTTTTTAAAGTCTGAAAATTTGGTTCTTATTGGATTCATAATATTTGACACATTTACATGGGTATACAACTATTATTGTTATGTAATATTGCACAAATCATGCCGCAGTATCCTTAAACCAAATACATTTATTTTCTCTGAGATCTGTTCCTAAGGCATAATTCGGTAATTCAACCAAGTATGGTTTCACAGAATTAAAACTGGCATTTTCTTCAGCGCTGCAAAAACGTTTATGAAACATACCAATCTACGGAGCTGTGCTGTAAAGATGGCAATGATGTGTTGCTAAAAATGTCTACATACATATAAATGTAAATTAGATTTCTGGTGAATTACCTGCAGTACACCATTAAAGGAAATGGAATGTACGGGCTATCCAAATTCTTTTGGGTGTATGTCTGTATAAACTTTGTAACTGAAGGGCAGATTGTAAGAAATGTAACTGCTGCAAGCAATTTGCCAAGTTAATGTCTACTAGTCTAAGGCAAATTTAACTTTTTTCTTTTCTTATATTAAAGATAGTGTGTTGCTGAGCCTGTGGATGTTTTCCTCACTTCGTCTATTCCCTGGTCTGCAACCAGGAGCACGTGAATGTGAATCATGAATCATGAATGTGAAAGAGCAAACGTCTGCCTGCTACCTGTCAAAAAAGTTATTTTAGGGATTTCCCTTATGAATTCAAAGCAAATTGACATTTCGTCTTCATATCATATCACACATTCAAATACGTATCCACCGAAAAGTTCCTAAGACACGCCTAGTACAGGTTATACTGTACTAGGTTTGTCTTAGATGAATAATGCATTAAAGCTGCAGTGTTTTTTTAAATAACGAAATAATACCGAAATTATTTTTTTAAAGCTATTTTCTGTATATTTTAAAGCTATTTTCTGTTATACTGTATATTTTATAGCATTTCTGGAATGTTTCATTTTTAATATTGAGGATGCTCTGCTTTCAAAAAATAGTGGTGATTTATTTATTTTTCGAGACAATATATGTAAAGACGGGGTTCTTAATTGAGATTGCGACCCTTTTTGGGGGTTAAAATATTTTGCTACTCCCCCCCCTTCCTCTCCACACACACAGACTTAAAAATTATCATGTTGAATAAATTGTATGCCTACTCACTTAAAAAAGAACCACACACAAACAGTACAAATGGCACTTAAATTATATAAGAAAAATCAAGTAAAAGCAAGAGTAAAAAAAGTTTTGAGCTGCTGTTTAAAAATATGCACAGAGCCAGCCTCTCTAATATTTTTTGGGATACTATTCCACAGTTTGTGTGCATAGTAGCCAAAGCTGCCTCTCCAGTCATCCTATGCTTAATTTTTGGAATAATCATTAAAAGTCATGTGCTTGTTGCACTGGCCTTGATGGAATTTAGAGTACAGCTTCACCCATTACTTGTTCGTACAAAGCAAACAGAGCAACAGCCTGTTATGTGCACTGTCTAAGTAGATTCCCACACACTTGTTCAAGTCAATTTCATGCTCACATACTGTACATATGTGTCCAGCAAAACAAAAAGTTGATCACCAGTGGCATGCTCAGGAAGAGGACGACAGAAAAAAAAATCTGTGCATCTCTGGAGACATCAGTAGTCTCGTCAAGTTGTAAAGAAAAAAAATACTATATTTTTTCTCACCGATCACCTGCTCTTCCACATCTCTTGCCATACACCCAATGCTTCCATAGCGCACGGTAAGAACAAGTCTCACTTAGTGTAGCTTGTGTGGCTTCCCAATATTGGCAATCCAGTTAGCTATGATGAAAGACACTTGAAGTGCCTTCTGGTTCAAAGTGGTGGCTTTTTGGAGGGTAGATTGTTGGCCTCTTAGCTCCTGCAGCTTTCGTTCAAAAAACTCAACAGGTTTAGACTGCAAGGTCGAGTGTCTGGTCTGCAAGTGACGTAGACGTTTGAAGGGCTTGAGGCGTTCCTTAGCCAACACATAGCCACAAACCACACATAGCGGTCATGCATCCTCTCCATTACTTGTCTTAGCCATGCAGGTGTATATAATAGTTAATTGTTTACCTCTGTTATTGTCCTTTGATGTGTAACCACCCTGAACCTGCATACGTGTCCTGTTTACCACCATAGTGTGTGCGTTACCTATTGCATGACCCCCCGGAAACTATGTCATGACCCCCCAGGTTGAGAACCCCAGATGTAAAACAGTGGTACACAGCATTCCAACAGACTTTATGGACTGTATTTGAACCTAAATATCTACAGGGCTCCATCCTATCACCAGATTAATTCTGCAACAAAAATAAAGATGCAGTCCTAACTTTGCATTCCGTGAACTCTCACAATGACAATAACGTTCATTACAGAGTGGCAGATGTGCAAGTGCCCCCTGCTGTGTTGGCTCATATCATCTGGGTCTAAAGAGAATCTTTTCTTTGATCCAGGCTGTTACAATTCTATCAAGGAACAATCAGTTTTTGTGATCTCTTATTAATTAGTCTCTGTCGTTGCTTATATATGTTAATCTTAAAAGTTATTTTGTGTTTCTTAGATCTTGTTTTTGTCAAAAATTGACAAATTGAATATTCTTCTTTGGAATTTGCTTATTACTGTTTAAAGTAGTATTGTACTGGGTTACCACACATCCATTTTTTTCCCTAGATATCATCATTCATTTTTTTCTGTCCTTAACTCTTTGTCTGGAAGACATTTTCCAAATACTCTAAAATGTTCTGTTTTTTTCTGAAATAGATACTTTAATAGACACTAGTACAAATACCACCACCATCTGTCACTGAAGACTCTTTGTATATTCTATTGTATATTCCTACCTGCCAAAAACACTAAACATCTTTTTTTCTGGTAACACAAAAGTATCTTCTAATATATTATATATTTTTAATTATATAAAATGGACATTGCATAAGAATTAAAAGATCAGGCAAAAAAAATGCTCAGATCTTTACATTTTGGCTGCTGTACTTTTGTGTAGAACTGCAAAAAAATAATTTAGAAATAATGAACAACACTGTGTATCAATTTCCACAATACACAGTAAATAATGTTACAAATAAGAAACTATTTGTCCTATTTAGCACCTTAAGTTGCTAATAGCTTTTTGGTTTTGACAACATTGCTGATATTAAAAGTGAATTTCTTAAATGAACATTTTACTTTTTTGATCATTCTGTGTCTTTTTGTTCAATTATCATTATTGATTCTGAAAAGCATATTGTGTTAAGTTGGTCACTACCTTTGAGAATTCTAATGACTTGAATCAGGTCACTTCCTTCTGTAGTCTAATTCAGTGGTTCTCAAACTTTTTGGACCAAGTACCACCCCTAATCCAACCAAAGCATCCAAGAACCACCTACAAGTCATCATCTCATAGGAACCCCAGAAATTCTCTATGACCAACATGAGCGCGCGTGCACACACACTCACACATGCATATAATAAATATTATAATAATAAACTTTATTTTATATAATGCCTTTAAAGGTGGCTTCTCAAAGTGTTTTACAGAAAAAAAACATTAACAACATATAATAAAAAAGCACCATTTCAGTGAGAGGGGTGAGCCTGTTTAGTTGAGCAAAGCAGATAAGAATTAATTTTTCAAGCCTTGATACAATTCACAACAGAGTCTAACAGATATTAAATCATCAGGCATTTTCTTGACGGCAAAGGTCTCGCGGTGGATGTTGTAATGCGTACATTAATTTCTGGAGCAACCTCTCTAATTCGTGCAACTACACCGTTATGTCGGCTTGTCATTGCTCTAGCACCGTCTGTACAAACTCAGACGCATTTTATCCAGTCGAGGCCATTCTCCTTGATAAATTCATTCAGAAGCTGAAATATGTGCTCTCCTGTAGTTCCTGTTGGTAGCGATTTACAGAACAGAAAGTCTTCATGGGACATGCCCTCAAACTCGTATCCAAAGTAAACGAGAAAATTGGCCAAATCGACTACAGACTCATCTAATTGCAGTGAAAAACATCTGCTCATCTTAACGCGCTCTATCAGTGTACTTTTGATATAATCCTTCATTTCAACAATTCTATGAATGACTGTGTCTTTCAGGGGGAGAGAGGCAGCAGGTTGAGCTGTTTAGCATTTTTTTTCTCTACACATAATACGTGTCAGCTCTTTTGCCAACGGTAAATAAGGTTCTTCAAAAATAGTGTAGCTTATCTGCTTTAGCAATACGCAAGCTTGCATTTTTCCGCATTTCCGTTTTTATTTCCGTATTTTATTTCATGCGCATGGGAGCGAAACAGAGATGCTCGGTGTATTTTTCTCAAATTAGAACAGTTCTTAAATATTTTTCTGTTGTAGCGGCGAGGCTTATTAATAAGGCAGAATTAAGTGTTTCTGAGCTTTCCCAAATTAGGCCCCATGTCTCTGTTCATCTCTGTGGTGCAGCCACAGAGAAACTATTCATGCAGGCTGATGTAAGGTTTCCTTTGATAAGGTTTCCTAGGACAGCTCCCAAAGGGGGATGCACTTAGCTAAGCCTGGCTATCATGATCAATGGCCATCCATTGGCGCCTATCTGTCTAGGGAGTGCCAGATGGACATCTGGACTGCATTCCTAAGTGTCAGGAGTAAGTGACTCATATCTCGCCTTGATCAACCAATCAGGGACTGGTAGGGCCGAGTTACCCACGTGGGACTCTGATGCCCATGGAACTTTCAGCCAATGAACGAGCTGAAGTTCCTCCAGGTAAAAACAGGCAACACAGAGAGCCTGTAGTAGACTTTTTTTGGACTTTTCTAAAGGGAATTCAAAGGAGAATTCCAGGGCAGGACGGCCCAGGAGCAGAAGGCTCCCAAGGGCAGGACATTCTCGCAGCGCGCCTCCTGACCATCCTGAGACAACCACGGAACGGTCAGTGTGTCCGAGTGTCAGAACTTTCCTTTGCTCTAAGAGTCTAGAGCGGAGGTTGCCAGAGAGTAGCCAGAGGATCCACCCGAGGTTAGCACCAGCAGCAGGCCTCGTGAACAGGTCGGAATTGTGGACAGCTGAATCACTATTCAGAACTAGCGCTTCATCAGGAATGAACTGGTCCTCTTCCTGACCTGCTGGGACCCACAGTCATCTTTTCTCCTGTGCACAAAATTTACTAGTTAAAGCCAACACTAACTAGCCGGTCAGTGAGCATCAGCAGCGCACCGTCGCAAACCGCACAGCACAGCCTGGGACCTAGCCAGACAGCGCAGATTGGACAGCAACAAGCCTGCAACTGTTTCTTTGAGTCCGCAGGAGATCTGAATCCCCAGAGATTGGATGAGTATTCAACTTCAATGCATTACAGCTCGAGAATTCAATTGTTATCCCAACCAGTTGATATCAATTTAATTTCTAAGAGTTATGTACTTGTTTTGAGTATCAAATGTAGAAGTTATAACCAAGCTCATTTACGAAACGGTCTAAATGAATGATATACTGAACGTATGTTCTCTTGATGTGTAACTCTTTGTAACTGACTGAATATATACCTTTTGTATTCTGATAACCCTCTCGATAAGATCTGTTAGGTTTACATGCATATTCTATGTATTAATAAATGTATCCTCGTGTATTAGTACCTGTGTGTGTGCTTTGTTTGAGTTATGTCGCATGGTTGGATTCTAAAGCCATCAAAAGAATCAATTTTGTGATTTACTGCTACAATTAATAAGTGTCCCAGTAAATGCCCAAACCCTACAGAACTGGTGCCTTCAGAGAGCACACTACATTTAATTTGGCGTCCCTGGGCCGGCTATGGCAACGCTACACTGTTATCACACTTTCGTGTGCTCACAAGATTACCTGGGTTCGTAGCACGTATTTCTATGCATTCCTATGTTTAGAACGTTGGCATTGTTCCAAAATCACGCACATTCTCCTTTCTCCCTATTTGCTGGAGATACAGTAGCCTTTTTAAAATACAATTGGTCACTTGCATCCGTAGCACGCATTCCTATAGAGTGGTATAGAATTACAGAGTTTCTCTTGTGTCCACTGAAGTATTAGCGCGCACTGTATCGTAGTACGTAGGCTGCGTATTCGACACGTATTAAAATACAAAATATGAAAACTCGTCCCAATTTTTCAGCGCACAAGACACAGTTCCAGGGTCATTTGGCGTACCACCTGGCGGAACTCCACGTACCACTGCCAGTACACGTACCACAGTTTGAGAACCACTGGTCTAATTTGTTCAATTTTAAAAAGATTCAGTGTATGGCAGTCCTTTGCGTCTGAAAATATACATACTGTATTGTTGCTGTTGCATGAAGTGATACTGTAGCTGAGAACATTTTGCTTTTTTGTTACATGGTGTCAAAGATTGTACACAATATCGTAAATGATGTCTTATCAGTGCATCATGTTGTTTTAACATGGCATACCTCGATTTACATACTGTGCTTTTAATTGAACATTCTAAAATGCATTTTGCCTTTTTTATTGCTTCCCCACATTGTCTAGAAGATGAAAATTAAGTTTTGACATACTATACAATACACGCTGTGCCTATCTTTTTTGTAAGCAGCTTATTCCCATTTTGTATAAATAGCTTTTGATTTTGCTACCTGCATGTTATATACTGCAATTGCTTACATAAAATGTCATCTGCCAGGTGTTTGACCAGTTTTGGTTTCTATCTGATTCTGTTTTAATTCCCCTTACAAATTGTTATTCTTCTACAGTGTTTGCAAACCATCTGCTAACATGACTAACTTTCTACTTAACGCAGTAAGAATTATTGGTTCCTTGCATTTATACCTTTTTGTATCCCCAAAGACCTCAAAGTATTTTGCCCATGGGCAAAGTCTCACTTTATCCTCAACTGAATGATAAGTAACAGGTTTAATGCGCTAACTGCCCCATTACAGAGCAGATAAGATACAGAAGTGAGACATTGTTTTATTAACTGAATTAAGGAGGAATCTTAGGAAGGTCAAACTATACATCTCCAGAGTGGGACTAAATGATGAAGTCAGTACTACTATTTAATATCTCATTCAAAAGATAGCCAATCCTACAGCACAGTGTGTCTAGTGACGAAGATGTGGTAATTTTATTCTGTTGAGTTCAGGGGTAAGAGTGCCAGCTACTGATGAGAATGAAAGATTTTTAATGCCATACCAGAATCAAATAGGAAACTGGATAAGACAGAAGATGACAAGTCAAATTAGGGAGCTACTATATTATTCCACCAAGGCTGGTCCTCAGACCCTGCTCCAAGATTCCCTAATGTTTGTTGTTTAATGTGAGTAGGACCTCCTGTGCCACATTCCCTGTTAAGGAGGACCACAACATTTCAAATTTTCTTACTGTATCTTTCATGGTTAATAACTCCTGGTGCACAGACGTGGAGACTATTTCATTGTCGTGCTCTCCACATCTTGAACACCTGACAATAAAATGTTGCCCGTTCTATCTACCGAGGGAGTTTACATCATTTTCACAGCGTATATTCCGCCGCAGGCAAACACCATAGGAGGACTGGATGAATGACTCAGACACCTAAACAGACATGAGAATGCATACCCCGAGGGCACATTCATCACATTAGGGGACTTCAATGGGGCGAACCCGAAGAAAACCATACCTGCATCAGCATATCAATTGCCCGACGTGTGGAACAAAGACGTTGGACAATGTTTAGACTTCCTTCTGGGATGGTTACAAAGCCCTGACCTCCTTTTGGCAAATCGGATCACACCTCCATTCTGCTACTTCCTGCCTACAGGCAGAAACGCAAGCAGGAGAACCCTCCGACATGTCATATTCTATGTCACTGTTTTGCTACCACTGATTGGCAGATATTTCATGAAGCTGCCGGGATCAACATTAACCTGTATGTGGGCTACGCTACTAGTTATATCAATAAATGCATAGAAGTCGTAGTCCCCACGAGTATAGTTTGCACATACTGTATAAGCCAGCAGCCATATTACTCTGCAACTCACAACTGGCAGCCCACTGAAGCTAAGCAGGTGTTAGCCTGGTCAGTACCTGGATGATAGAGACCACCTAGGAAAAACTAAGGTTGCTGCTGGAAGAGGTGTTAGTGGGGCCAGCAGGGGGCTGTCCATGTGGGTCCTAATTCCCCAGTATAGTAACAGGGACACTTTACTGTAAACAGGCGCCGCCCTTTGGATGAAACATAAAACCGAGGTCCTGTGGTCTTTAAAAATCCCAGGGTAGGGGTGTAACCCTGGAATCTTGGCCAAATTTCCCATTGGCCCATACCAATCATGGCATCCTAATAATCCCCATCTATGAATTGGCTTCATTACACTCCTCTCCTCCCCACTGAAAGCTGATGTGTGGTCAGCGTTCTGGTGCACTTTGGCTGCGGTTGCATCATCCAGGTGGATGCTGCACATTGGTGGTGGTGGAGGGTAGTCCCCATTACCTGTAAAGAGCTCTGAGTGGAGTGTCCAGAAAAGCGCTATATAAGTGTAGCCAATTATTATTATTATATCAAAACCAAAAACCACAGGGTAACTGGCGAAATACGCTCTATGCTCAAAACCAGAACAATTGCTTTCAGCTCTGGAGAAATTAACATGTACCAAAAATCCAGATCTGACCTCAGAAAAGCTATCAAAAGAGCTAAATATAACTGTAGAGTGAAACTGGAATCATACTATCAGGGTGACAGAGAGACCTGGAATATGTGGAACAAAATTTGCACCATCACAGATTACAAAGCGCAACCCAGCAATACCACACAAACTGCCTTTCTCCCTGATGAATTAAACTCATTCTATGCTCGGTTCAAAGTCCATTACACGTGAACCAGCTAAGAAAAAGGCTTGCATAGACCAGCTGGATGATGTCTTCACGGATATACGGTATTCAATCTTTACCTTACTCAATACACAGTCCCTTCCTGTTTCAAGAAAACCACCATTGTTCTGATCTCCTAGAAAACAAGAGTCAGCTGTCTGAATGATTACCGTCCCGTTGCACTCGCATCAGTCATCATGAAATGCTTCACTGCCTGACACCTTGGACCCCTTGCAATTTGCATACCGACAGAACAGATCAACAGGACGTCATCACCACTGCTCTACACACTACCCTCCACAGTACCTTCTCAAACCTGAAGAAGGCTCCACGGCTGAAGCGTTTTTTCTTTCTTCTCTTTTCAGCATGGAATAAACGTATTACTTGTTCCTTTGCAAATTTATTATAGTCTGTTAGAAACAAACGTTATTTGGCAATATAGCTTTACAGGTCTCTGAAAAAGAAATTGTTGTATCTCTTTTTCATCTCAGGCTAAATATCCAAAATGGAGCTAAAAAGTTTTAAAGAAGTTAAAAGCAATAGACAACTTCACTTTGGAACATATGTATCACCAATCAAAACACCTTTCAGTTTTAGAATGCAGTCACTATGAATTATGAGAGTGAATGTTTATTAGTTCTTGACATTTCAAAACACTGAGAGAGAGCCTTTTTAACAGATGTTTTTAATTTGGCTTTTTGCATATATAAGTCAAGGTTGGTAGCCACAGACAATGGTTTCATTTTTATTTTTATGTTAAAAGCTAATTTATAGTCTGTACGACTGTACTTAAGCATATAGAATGACATTGAAACATTTGCTTAAAGGTTAAGATAAAGTACATCATTTTCAATTATTAAAAGAAAAACATGATAAGAAATTGAAATGCTCAGTTTGTATTAATCTTGCTTGTTTTTCTGTTTTTTTTGTTTTGCTCCACTATTTGTTTTACTACAATCATGTAATTTTCCTCATATCATGTGATTAAATACAGAATTTTCAATACTGATCAAATGACATATTATGAGAAATTTACTCCAATGGTACTGTATATGTATTCTTTCTATGATTATACAAGTGTCATATTATTTTAGCACTATTCAGAGGTTATTCAGTGTTAATATTTTTAACACCATAACAGAGTGGAAAATTCATGGCTTTAGTTTTATTTCTTTTTAGATTTCTGACATTATTTTTATCTCACTCAAACCAGTGATGCAAAAAAGATAACATATTTATCATTATGCTTGCTAAATACATGGAGACTTAAAGAAAAAGCAGTTTTCTAATCTATCAAAGGTACAGTATCTTTGCCATGTTGCTTAGCGTAGTTGCCCTGTTGACATCACTTTTCATGTTTTTGTTTGACTTCAGTTATATAGAATGCCTTGATGGGTAGCATTTTTGTTTAAAAAATGTGCAGGAATCTTTACAAATGTTTACAAACACGTGTTGTATTGACTCAGGATAACTGATTGTAGCTTGTATCATCCCTGTCGTATGGTAAATTCCTCAACCAAAATGGTCCAAGAGAATCAGAAATAAGCTTATTAAGTTTTGACATTTTTATGCACAATACAATAAAATGTGAATTCATACTGTAGACATTGTAATGACGTTAATGCTGTGAAAATCCCATTAACTACTCAGTTAATTAACACCACTAAAAATAAAGGGAAACATTTGTAATTAAGATATGAATTATTGATATTTATTCTTTCACTGTGATGAGCTGTGCATGATTTATTTATAATCAAGTATTTGCTGTTTAGTATTTGCTTTGCATTGTTTAACTTCACTATGTATTAACTTTTACCATAGCAATTTAAATGAAAGTATTTTTACTACTTTTTAAAATGTGTAAGCAGGGACTTATTCTGAGGCTAAGTGTTATGTCCACAGACTGAGATCTGTGTCAGGTCTTGTAGTTGACCCTATCTGATGCGGTAAGACCTGGAGAAAACAGGAGGCGTGGTAAAAGGAAACACACAGGGGTTTAATAGAGCACAAAATAATAGTGACAGTCCGTGACACAGTGAACGGGGGAGACAAAGAATGGCTTCTAAATCCAAACATGTCCAAAGGCAGGTCAGAGCACAGTCCGGGAGTCCAGCGGGGAGTAATCCATCCAGGGATGCGACAAGGTTAAAATCCCCAGGAAGGGGGAAAACACAAACAGACAAAACATGGAGATCCTCCAGACCCCGGGCTCAGGAAGCGGGAGGTATTGGGGATGAGGTCTATGCCCTCAGGAGATGTTAGGCAGGCCTCGTGACATCCTTACACTAATGATGAGCCCCAAGGACTGGAGGAGCTGGTCTTTAAATAATATACCTAAGAAGTTACACCTGGGGAGCTTAGCAACAATCACAGGAATAAAAAGGGAGTAGTGGAGCGCCCTCTAGGGAGTGATGTCAGGCATGACACCAAAGGGACATTTCAAGTTCAAGTTCAAGTTTATTGTCATTATACTCATATACAGGTATATGGTATAACGAAATGCTATTTAGCTAGCTCTCAGGCGATAAATACTACAAAATACCAACAATACAATTGTATAATAAAAGAAAGACAGAGACAACAGGCAGTGTGCAAAAACAACAACAGGCAATATGCCAAACAACATCAGATGTGCAAAAACATGCATCAACAGAATGAAATAAAAGGATTTAAAATTATGGGGAGTGAACTTTTGACATGTAAGGTAGAGGTAGATTTCAATGTGTGTTTGAGTTTTTGGTAAGAAAGAAGGCACTTTGAGTTTCAGATAATAGGTGAGAGAGGCTAGGAGTTTAGTAGTTTGATAGTGCAGGGGTAAAAACTGTCTCTGAGTCTGGTAGTCCGGGCCTGAATGCTCCGGTACCGTTTTCCAGATGGTAGAGGGTCATACAGTCTGTAGCTAGGGTGTGTAGCGGCAATGCTTGTTAATAAGACAGAATTAAGTGTTGCGGTGCTTTCCCAAATGAGACCACATCTCTCTGTTCATCTCTGTGGTGCAGCCACAGAGAAACTATTTATGCAGGCTGATTTAAAGATGTTTTCTTTTGATAAGGGACAGCTCCCAAATGGGGATGCACTTAGCTAAGCCTGGCTATCATGATCAATTGTTATCTATTGGTGCCTATCTGTCTAGGGAGTGCCAGATGGACATCTGGACTGCATTCCTAGGTGTCAGGAGTAAGTGGCTCATATCTCACCCTTGATCAACCAATCAGGGACTGGTAGGGCCGAGTAACCCATGTGGGACTCTGATGCCCATGGAACTTTCAGCCAATCAACGAGCTGAAGTTCCTCCAGGTAAAAACAGGCAACACAAAGAGCCTGTAGTAGACTTTTTTTGGACAATTCTAAAAGGAATTCAAAGGAGAATTCCAGGGCAGGATGGCCCAGGAGCAGAAGGCTCCCAAGGGCAGGACATTCTTGCAGCGCGCCTCCTGACCATCCTGAGACTCAGCCCGGACAACCACGGAACGGCCAGTGTGTCCGAGTGCCAGAACTTTCCTCTGTTCTAAGAGTCTAGAGCGGAGGTTGCCAGAGAGTAACCAGAGGATCCACCCGAGGTTAGCATCAGCAGCAAGCCTCGTGAACAGGTCGGAACTGTGGACAGCTGAATCACTGTTCAGAACTAGCGCTTCATCAAGAACGAACCGGTCCTCTTCCTGACTTGCTGGGACCCACAGTCATCTTTTCTCCTGTGCACAAACTTTGCTAGTTAAAGCCAACACTAACTAGCCGGTCAGTGAGCATCAGCAGCGCACTGTCGCAAACCGCACAGCACAGCCTGGCACCTAGCCAGACAGCGCGGATTGGACAGCAATAAGCCTGCAACTGCTTCTTTGAGTCCGCAGGTGATCTGAATCCCCAGAGATTGGATGAGTATTCAACTTCAATGCATTACAGCTCGAGAATTCAATTGTTATCCCAACCAGTTGATATCAATTTAATTTCTAAGAGTTATGTACTTGTTTTGAGTATCAAATGTAGAAGTTATAACCAAGCTCATTTACGAAACGGTCTAAATGAATGATATACTGAACGTATGTCCTCTTGATGTGTAACTCTTTGTAACTGACTGAATATATACCTTTTGTATTCTGATAACCCTCTCGATAAGATCTGTTTGGTTTACATGCATATTCTATGTATTAATAAATGTATCCTCGTGTATTAGTACCTGTGTGTGTGCTTTGTTTGAGTTATGTTGCATGGTTGGATTCTAAAGCCATCAAAAGAATCAATTTTGTGATTTACTGCTACAATTAATAATTGTCCCAGTAAATGCCCAAATCCTACAGAACTGGTGCCTTCATAGAGCACACTACAGGTGTGTGGGGTCTTTGATGATGCTTAGAGCTTTCCTCAAGTACCGTCTGTCATAAACGTCCTGTATGGATGGGAGGGCAACCCCAGTGATGGACTGGACAGTTTTTTCCACCCGCTTTAGGGGTTTGCAGTCAGCAGACTGTAGTTGCCATGCCACACTGTGATGCAACCTGTCAGTGTGCTTTCTGTAGTGCATCCGTAAAAGTTAGTGAGGATCTGGGGACATATCTTAGCCTTCTTCAACCGTCTTAGGAAGTACAGGATCTGTTGTGCTTTCTTGATCAGACAGGTGGCATTGAGAGACCATCTGAGGTCCTCGGTGATATGGATGCCAAGGAATTTGAAGTTACTGACCCTTTCCACTTCAGTTCCGTTGATGTGGATAGGGGCATGTCCCACTTGCAGTTTCCTGAAATTAATGATCAGCTCCTTGGTTTTGTTGATGTTGAAGGTGAGATTGTTGTCTTCACACCATGTTGTAAGGAGATTTACTTCCTCCCTGTAGGCCCTCTCTTCATTGTCTGTGATCAGACCTACAACTGTGGTGTCATCGGCAAACTTGATGATGGGGTTGGTGTTGTGTTTGGCCTTACAGTCGTGGGTGTAGAGGGAGTAGAGTAATGGACTAAGCACACACCCCTGTGGGACCCCAGTGTTCACAGTTAGTGTGCCGGAGGTGTGGTTTCCAAGCCTGACAGCCTGAGGTCTGCCTATCAGAAAGTCCCGAATTCAGTTGCAGAGGGTGGTGTTGAGACCCAGTGCACTGTGTTTCTTGACTAGTTTCTTTGGAATGATAGTGTTAAAAGCTGAGCTGAAGTCGATGAATAGTAGCCTTCCTTATGTGTTCTTTTCATCCAGATGGGATAGGGCAGTGTGTATGACAATGGAGATTGCATCATCTGTGGATCTGATGGGCTGGTAGGCAAATTGGTAAGGGTCCAGTGTGTTTGGAATGGTGTCCTTATTGTGCTTCATGACCAGCTTCTCGAAGCACTTCATGATGACAGGTGTTAGTGCCACTGGTCAGTAGTCATTAAGACATGTCACTGTGGTTTTCTTTGGTCATAAATCACCAATACTGAAAAGCTGTAAAAAACACAACAAATGATTACAGCAATAAGCACAATAAAAGAGTAAACCTACGCATTTGTTGTGTTTTAAAGCTTCCATGTACGGTGCCTTGCGAAAGTATTCGGCCCCCTTGAACTTTTCAACCTTTTGCCACATTTCAGGCTTCAAACATAAAGATATACATTTTTTATTTTATGTGAAGAATCACCAACAAGTGGGACACAATTGTGAAGTGGAACGAAATCTATTGGATTTTTGAAACTTTTTTAACTAATAAAAAAATGAAAAGTGGGGCGTGCAAAATTATTCGGCCCCCTTGCGTTAATACTTTGTAGAGCCACCTTTTGCTGCGATTACAGCTGCAAGTCGCTTGGGGTATGTCTCTATCAGTTTTGCACATCGAGAGACTGAAATTCTTGCCCATTCTTCCTTGCAAAACAGCTCGAGCTCAGTGAGGTTGGATGGAGAGCGTTTGTGAACAGCAGTTTTCAGCTCTTTCCACAGATTCTCGATTGGATTCAGGTCTGGACTTTGACTTGGCCATTCAAACACCTGGATACGTTTATTTGTGAACCATTCCTTTGTAGATTTTGCTGTATGTTTGGGATCATTGTCTTGTTGGAAGATAAATCTCCGTCCCAGTTTCAGGTCTTTTGCAGACTCCAACAGGTTTTCATCCAGAATGGTCCTGTATTTGGCTGCATCCATCTTCCCCTCAATTTAAACCATCTTCCCTGTCCCTGCTGAAGAAAAGCAGGCCCAAACCATGATGCTGCCACCACCATGTTTGACAGTGGGGATGGTGTGTTGAGGGTGATGAGCTGTGTTGCTTTTACGCCAAACATATCGTTTTGCATTGTGGCCAAAAAGTTCGATTTTGGTTTCATCTGACCAGAGCACCTTCTTCCACATGTTTGGGGTGTCTCCCAGGTGGCTTGTGGCAAACTTTAGACGAGACTTTTTATGGATATCTTTGAGAAATGGCTTTCTTCTTGCCACTCTTCCATAAAGGCCAGATTTGTGCAGTGTAAGACTGATTGTTGTCCTATGGACAGACTCTCCCACCTCAGCTGTAGTTCTCTGCAGTTCATCCAGAGTGATCATGGGCCTCTTGGCTGCATCTCTGATCAGTCTTCTCCTTGTCTGAGCTGAAAGTTTAGAGGGACGGCCAGGTCTTGGTAGATTTGCAGTGGTCTGATACTCCTTCCATTTCAAGATGATCGCTTGCACAGTGCTCCTTGGGATGTTTGAAGCTTGGGAAATCTTTTTGTATCCAAATCCGGCTTTAAACTTCTCCACAACAGTATTACGGACCTGCCTGGTGTGTTCCTTGGTCTTCATGATGCTCTCTGCGCTTTCAACAGAACCTTGAGACTATCACAGAGCAGGTGCATTTATACAGAGACTTGATTACACACAGGTGGATTCTATTTATCACCATCAGTCATTTAGGACAACATTGGATCATTCAGAGATCCTCGCTGAACTTCTGGAGTGAGTTTGCTGCACTGAAAGTAAAGGGGCCGAATAAATTTACACGCCCCACTTTTCATTTTTTTATTAGTTAAAAAAGTTTCAAAAATCCAATAGATTTCGTTCCACTTCACAATTGTGTCCCACTTGTTGGTGATTCTTAACATAAAATAAAAAATGTATATCTTTATGTTTGAAGCCTGAAATGTGGCAAAAGGTTGAAAAGTTCAAGGGGGCCGAATACTTTCGCAAGGCACTGTATATGATCATACAGTCTTTATTTTTTAGCTTCTTAAAGTAGTCAGGTAGCTTTTTGTTTTTCTAGTCTGTGTGCTTTTTTGAAATCTTCCTTTTTAATTTTTTTTTCAATTATAGCTTTTTTTCTGGTTAATTTCCCCCAGGAATACATTTAAAAGTCTATGTACAGTATATACTGTAATTAATCTGACTCTCAATTTGTTTCATAAATATTATCGTTAACTGTTAGCTTCTTCCAAGCAATGTAAAGAATTTCCTCAATTTCTTTTATGCTATATGCTTTTCTAGAAGTCTGTCTTAATTCCTTTTAAAGCATGTAATCACCTCTCATTCAGTAGCTGAGTTCATTCATATTTAGATGTCAATAGTTTAGATCTCAGAATACTGTATGGTTTTACAGTAAGAAGAGGTCTCATTAAGGAACTAATGTAACCAACTAGATTTTGGTACTATAATCTGAATAATCTGTACACTGTAAGTAAATGTAAGACTCCTTAATTTTTTCTCCTGGTAGTTCTGTCAGATTGCTTAGGGATAATGTCTCCTATATACTGTAATATTTATTTTATTTTTTTATTTTCACTTATTGCAAAATAACACATTTTGGATATTTGTTTGTATTTACTCTGACTGCTGTGATTCATATTAATGGATGTGTGAATGAGGTGTCAAAGAATTGCAGTACAGTGCACATGCTTCCTCAGTCTTGTTTAGTGGCACATTTGACTTTCTAATCTCCAATCAGGATATCTAAGATGTTTTTGTTCTTTTTCATTCCCTTTACTTAAAAGGAAATCCAAAATGTAAATCTGCACCCTGTCTAAAAAAGCAATCTCTGCAACCAGAAGTGTTTCAGTTTTTTAGGCCAGATTTACCATTTAAAGTTAGGACAAATGTTAAACATCTTCTAATATAAACTTCTAATATACTGTAAGGCTCACTGTTCATTGCTCTTCATTCCAGTTTGCAGTCAGCAGTGTACTATATGAAGTGGTAGCACTGGAGTCATGTATTAAGAAACATTAAGCAGATTATATTAAATTATGAAGCAGCTGCTATTTGTGGCAATATCTTATTCATTTTCAACACTGTTATTTGTAAGAATGGATGGAACTGGAAATAAGAATAATTAAACTAAGCCAAAACATTTTGTGAAAATATAGATTAAAATACAAATGTGGGAAGCAAAAGTATAAACTTAGTTTGGAATTCAGCCAAGACACTGGATTTATTCCCCCAACTTTTTGTATAGGACCATTAGATCTTTAATCACAAAATTAATTAATTAATTAATTAATTAATTAATTAATTAATTAATTAATTAATTAATTAATATCCTATCTTGAGCATGACCTCCTGTAGTACAAATGTCCCCAGTCTTTATATTGGAGCATTCCTTTGGAAATCTGATTCTGATATTAATGAACGTTGATAAAGGTGTTATTTATTGTTGTTTTCTATAATGGCATTGTACTGTTGTTGTATTGCATTTTTATCATCATAACAGTATGTTAAATGTTTATGAACTCTTGATGTGCAAGACCAAGTCCCTTAGGGGCAATAAAGGTTAATTAAATTCAATTCTGCTGAAAGGAAATAGTGCCACCTACTGGTCCACTAATACCCTTAATGAAAGCAACCTGGTTTCATTAAGAATATTATTCTTAGAGGTCTAACCTAGTTTAGTAACTTCGTTCAGGCAGTAAAAGTGCTTACATGATTAATAGAAGGAAACGTTTATATTTCTTTAATTTATTGATTTAATATGAACAACACAGTTTTAAAGAGGTTCTTTAATTTGCAGTGGTAAGCTGAAGTCATAATTCAAATGCAGTTTTTAAAACATGTAAGAAACTAAAGTGTACGTACAGTATAATATCACATTTCTAATAATTTTCTAGGTCTTTGAAGACACTTGATTAAAAATAAGATTCTCTCCATTTATTTATGATTGAATACATTGAATCATATCATGTCATCCATTGTAAACAAATGGAATTAAATTGATTAATTGTCTTTCTTCAGTGGAATTCCTCTGGTTAGCACCTCACTTTGCATACTTTATCTTTTATGAGTCTAGATCTTTGACTAAACTTCTGGGAAAGAGATACTTCACATAAGTTTGCTAGGAGCCAGGAAACATTACCATGTTTATGTTTCCACTCTGCTCTCATGGTGATATTATAAATGAACACAGAAGCATTTAAGTAGCTTTCTGAGCTTTCTTCACATGAGCAAACATGAGAAAGCTGAAATACAAACCATGACTAGTCTACATTCTATTAATTTATGACATAAAGTGATGATGTTTCTGTAATTTTATTGCTGCTAATAAAATGTGTTTTATTGTACACTATGTATGTCTTAGGATTTGTTAAATAAGCATGTGATTTTGTGTCATAGAAAAGAAAAGTGGAAAGAATAGCATATATTTTCTGGTTCTGAAATTACAATTAAGCTACTGAAAATATAGAATACAACTGGAATACAAATATAAACACAACTAATCAAAAATGGAGAGACTTGGTTTGAAATGATTTTGGTTACCTGTTATTGGTAATAAATTGTGTTAATATCACCCAACCAGATCACTGTTTACCAACTTGTCAACTTTATATTTGCATTTACTATAAATTATGCCTTCAATAAAAAGAAGATGGTATTCTATAGGTATTAGGGGATTCTAGTTATTATTATTTGTTTTGTCTCTTGTACAGTGCATTGCTGTAATACGCTAATAATATTCTGAATTATTAAAAAAAGATATAATAATGCTTTTCAAATTGAGTTTTGTATTAAAAAATATAATGATACAATTGTGCAGTTATATGCAAAGGAAATGGAATATCAGAAAATATCAGTATTTCATGGAAGCACCTTTGACAGCAATTACTGTTGCCTTTATGTTTGGATCAATCTATACCAGCTGTGCACAGTGGGATTGTGCAATTTTTCTCTTTCTTCCTGGCGAAATTGCTCAGATCTGACAGGTGTACTGTGGCTGCAATTGTCAAGCCTCACCATAAACTTTCTATTGGATTCATGTCAGAACTCTGGGCCACATAAGGACCCCAGACAACTTCATTGTGGTTTTTGCCTTGTGTTTCACGTGACTGTCCTGCTGAAATGTGAATTTCTGACACAGATTCTTGGCTGTCTCAAGCAGGCTTTCCTCTAGCTTTCACTACCTGCAAATCCATCCCATTTTCTTTTTAAATTTCACCTGCTGATGGAAAGCATTCCCAGACCACCTCTGTGCCTCACAGTTACTGTCTGATGGTGTAGTAGAAACATGTTTCATTTACTTCATACAGGATTTATCTAAGA
Source organism: Lepisosteus oculatus (assembly GCF_040954835.1). Lineage (NCBI taxonomy): Eukaryota > Metazoa > Chordata > Actinopteri > Semionotiformes > Lepisosteidae > Lepisosteus > Lepisosteus oculatus. The sequence goes on from NC_090701.1 coordinate 32,290,053, forward strand.
TGACACTTTTAGTAAACACTTCTTAGCCAATCAGGTTTACTAAGCTGATGTTTGGAACCAGTAAGCATCCCCTCAGTTTTGTCACTGTTTAATTTAAGTTCTTTTACACCCATATAGTTTTACCAGGGATCTGTAAGCTGCTGAAAGTGCAACATTAGTACCTGATTTAGTATATCAGATTTTTATCAGCCTGGAAGTCCAAGATAGCAATGACTAAGATGTAGCATGTATATTAAATACCAAACAAATAACAGTCCCAGAAATGAACTCTGGTTATTGTTTATACTGTATCTATACCTGGGGGCAAGGTGGTATATCAGATATCTTTAAATGGGTACAACAGATTGTGGAAAAACATAGATGTAGAAAAAACATGTGTAAGATAAAAAGACTGTATCCTTTTTTATTGTACAAGTTGAAGTGTAAATAACTCCCAAATATGAATAAATCAACATCCTACTGTAGCTCTTATTGAGCTCTAGAGTTCTTTTAATCTCCCTCTCTATACTGTAAATAGATGGACAGCTAGGTTGCTTACTAGAAAAAAAATGCAGCTCTTTAATTATAAACTCTGTCTCTTAATCCAAAACTCAGACTCTTCTCAAATCTCACAAATTGCCCAAAAAGCTTGCAAGTTCTATGGTCAGTCAATCAGATTGGGTGCTCACTTCCCTCTCCCCTTCTGGTAAAACCACAAGTGGAGACTCAGAATCTTTCCCTGATATCAGAAATGTTGGTTTCTTTGCATCCATTTATTTTGTTTTTCAGTATAACAAGTTATTCAAGGTAACAAATAATTCCATTTATTCCACAGCTTTTTGGGAATGTACTGTAGTTTAATGTCTGAAACCTGTCCTGTCCTTTCATTGTATACATGTGCTTCTCAACTTGCATAAAGGTTAGGTTCCACACAACCCTACATAATCTGACTTTTCTATAAATTGGAAAACTCTTATACAGTACATTTGCTCTTACAACTGTTATCCTCTGTGGTTTAGTGGTAATGGAGTGTATCAGAGTGGAACTCCACCACGTTTTATAAAATATTGTAACCAATGGAGACAATTAATTTAAGTGAAAGTGAACTAAAGTGGTTCATCAGGATTTTCCAAAAACATTCAAAAGCAATTACGTTTTCAAGTAAATTACATTAAATCAATGATCTACATGTAAGCAGAGAAATATCTCTTCATTAAAAAAAAATCTTCATAGCTGTGATGGAAATACAGTCATGTTTGACATACTGTAAATATCCTTGGACCAATTATTAAGATGGAAACTTGAGCACAAAATATCTGCAAGGGAACACTGTGTGAAGTGATCATTTAAAGTCACTCAAAAGAAAAATACAGACCACAGCTGTTTTTTTTGTTGCTTTCCAACCTCTAAAACAGTGCTCAATGCTTGTGTAATACATTTTTAAATCAGTTCAAAATGCAGCACTAAAAAATTAACCACTAGACCAAAGGTTATTATTACAGTACTGTAATAATTCTAAATCACAATATTACTGTACTTTACTTTTTACAGCACTTTAATAATACAACCTTACATTTGTACAGTTATTGTACAGAGCTTAATTGGAGCACCTTTGTGAGCCCCTTTCACATCAGTAGAACACATTTTGGTCATGATTAAAAAGGTAACATTCTAAGCACACAGGGGAAACTATTCCATACAGGCCACATGTAAGAGAAGACAGGTGAAGCCCTGTGTATGTCACGCCCTCTACTCACCGCATTCTCACACTGAAACACACCCGCACTAATTATACCCCAGCCCTGAGCACTTCTGCCAAACGACACCGCCCCTGCAAATTAGCCAACCACGACACTTCCTCAATCAATGCGCCTTCTTCTTCACACAGTACTTAAACCCCTTCTGAATCCTCTCCTCTTTGCCCAGTATTGGTTGAACTTTAGTTCACCTGCCTTGCCTTTTGCTTTGCCTTCTGACTCCACGTTACCTACCATGGAACTCTACCTCGACTTTGCCTACTGTCTCGCCCCACGGATTTGGAAACCCACTTGTTGTTCTCCTCCTTCTGACCTCTGGATTTGCCTTCTCGACTTTGACCCCAGCCTTGCCCTTCTCTTGTTTGGATACCTTCTCTCTTGCCTTTTCCCTCACAGACCTCGGAACCCTACTCGGACTCCGCCTCTTGTTTTACTCCTTAGGTACCGCATTGGGACCATCCTCCCATTACTTTTACGGGTCTTCCTTGACAGTGTAATAACACTGAGGCCACACAAAATGTCTTACATACAGTAACTTGAGAAGTGTGTGTGTGTGTATATATGAGTTTTAAGAAGGCGGTAGCATGTTCAGACAAGTTGGAGATTTTCGTCTGATCCACATTTCCTTCAATTCTGTGAGGAAAGAGATGATGTAGAAGTTGGTGACATCCCTTTGGTTGTATGTGTTTTTGAGTCAACTCTGAGACTTCTCAAATGAGTGTTCCATTGAGTGTTCCAATGAGCATCCTTCTTCCTCTTCCCTGCTCAGAAACATTATCAGCTTTTCTCTTTCTTCATGCACTTTCTTCATTGCCTTCTTCACATCCCAAATTTCCTTACTAAAATAATATAATTGCCATCTTTTCTGTCCATACCAGCTTTCAATCTCCATTCTTTTGCCTTCTTCTGCTTCCCCATATTCTGAAAAAAAACCAAGGCATATTATCTTTTTCACACATTCTTACCACAAGGCCTATGCATAATACAGTAAAAACCTTTCAGTGTCGACCACTCTTTATATTTATCTGAAACGTTTTACTACCTCGGTCTCCTCTAATGGCAAGGAAACTGCTTCCAACATCCTTTCCCAGACCTAACCTTAGTCTATATATCAAAAGAGAATTTGAACATAAAATGATCCTAAAAAACTGTGATCTACAGATGCAGCCATTCAAAGTGTGCGGTACAGACACGTAACGGGGGTCATTGGCTACAGCGTCGCGCATCGTGACGCAAGATGACGCACGGTACGGCGGTACGTGATTGGTTGACCGACAGGGGCACTCGTGGTCCGTTGGTCTGTCGTAGAAAGATTTACAGTAAACATATTTAATATTTATATGAAATTTTACCACTGAAGGGAAATCTTAGTGCCTGAGCATAAAAAGAATAGGAGCATACTGCAACGCATGTGAAGGCCATAAACGATATTAATTTTGGAACTTAAACATACAGTATATGGCTGGTCTTGGTACTTTAAAGTAAAAAATACACACCAGTATTCTATTTCTCCCTAAACATTTTAAGCATTGAAGTTTTTAACTAAAGAGATACCGGAGTCAACAAGCATACTTTTAGAATTTGATTAATAGGGAATATAATATGGAATCGCGTATCTAAAGAATTTAATAACAATATGATTATATTCGTGTACTGCGACAGGGCTGTGTAGGGGTGTTTCGCCTCCCTCTTCATGCCACTTCCCCTGTAGCTTACTGGTCTACGTGCCTGACTACCAACTCACGGGTTGTGTGTTCAAATCCAGCTGGTGCTGGATTTTTTTTTAACAAACATTTCTTTGAAAAAATAGAATAGTGATATTATGGACAATCAATTGACTTTTATATTTCAAAATATCACAACATGATCGATTCTAAGTCATTTTTGATAACAATGAATAGTCACCTTCTTCCCTTCTGACAACGGTCCCTGCTTCTGCTTCCTGCTTCTATTGTGTGTGTGTGCAGTAGATTCGTGTTCTGATTTAAATCGCAAATGCGTGTTTAATTATATGTGTTTTTTAATCATAATCAGGCTCATGCAACATAAATTGATACAGTATCTTTGTCTTCTAAGCATAGCTTTCTACCCATTTAGATTTATATTTCTTGGGATTTTGGGATCAAACGTGGAAGGAATAGATTGTAATCGTTTTTATTTGTCAAATACGTGATTGTTTTTCTGAATGTTATGTTAGACCTACAGTAGTTCACTGCTTTAAATACATCAAATTAAGAAAGTTATGTGTAGCACTTTAGATCTTTTTTTCTGAACCAGGGAAAATCTGATCATGTTTCTCTATAACAATAATAAAAAACTTTATTTTACATATCACCTTTAAAAGTGGCATCTCAAAGCAATACAGTAGATCGAAAAACAGTTAAAAGGGACCAAAGTAAATACCAGACAAACGCGAACGTGTTTTTAATAAAATGCCTTTATTCATTCAGTAGAGAGTGAGAGGGACATCCAGCAGAGAGAGACACACACACCGGTTTTCATTGACAAAATGTTTTTTTTTTCAATTCCTCTTGTCTAACAGGAATGTTTTGTTTGTGGACAGACTGTTAGACTAGAGGAAAAGAGCGCCTCCTTCTACGAAGCATTTCGTTGATCTGATCACAAATTCTTTTCCAGTCGCACGCAGCAAGGGTTGAGAATCTCCGATTCACCATGCTACTAATGGTTTCCCGGAGATTGCAAGGCAAGGCACTTTTGCCTCTGGACCCATCGAAATTTACAGATGTGGTCCACCCCCAGTAAATTTCAAAAGTCACAAGATTTCGAAACACGAGGGCGGCGTAGCGGTCAGCTCTTGCTTTCCCGTCTATGCCGATGCACTGCAAGTACAACCCCCCCTCCATCTCCTGAGTGATGGGTAGCAGTTGGACATCTGGGAGAATTATTCGTCCCACTGGCATCTGTGAATTCCGCTGTGCTTCCTGGGGGGAGATAGACGGCGGGGACAGCATCAACAAATTCCTGCGCGGTGGTGAACGGAGAGGCCGGGATGGAGTGTCCTGAGGTGGTGTGTGCTCTGCGGGGGTCAGAGCTTCCGCCAGGCATTGCAACCTGCGTGGCGGGGAGAGGCACTTTTCGGGAGACAGCTGCTCAACTGTTTGACTGCTGGAACATACTGTCTCCTTCCTCTGCATTTTCAGGAGTGTCTCTAGCCTCCCAATCCTCCCCAGTAATGCATCGTACTGCTCCCACTGCTGCCGAAATGTCTCCACACAGGTGCTGCTTCTACAGGTTGGCACCCTGGCCAGTGGCCAAGAGCAGAGACCCACGGCCTGTGGCAAAATAACATAATTCATGTAAGAAATAAAGTCACACAGTAGTATTCATCAGTCGCGGAACAGACATCAAAATAAACTTTTCTTTTTTTCTGTCTTACCGCTTTCTTTTTTACTGTCCTGGTGGTAGATTTTGAAGATCGTTTCGCCCGTGCGGTGTTTTCTTGAAGAACAGGCTACGAAGAAATAATTATAATTGAATTTAAAATTCAAAACGGCAATAATACCTTGTAATATGCACTGAAATCACATATTTCAGATGAACTCTGCTGTATTTGCTTACCCTTCGCTCTTTGGAAGCTGGGGCGGCAGAAGCACCCCGTCTCTTCCCGTCAAAGGTCTTGGTCTCCATACTGTACTGTGGTCGCTGTAGTGCAGGTTTGCAGTTTTTTTTTGTGATGGGAGCTTGCCCAATCCCTTGGTGTATTTATGCTATATTCACATGTACGGCTAGAATGTTCATTGTCTCCCAATGAAAGACGGTGCCTTTTGCCGAAGTCGGGAGACATTAGAGGCTTGCCACACCCGGACTGTTAAACCAACGCATTAGCACGTCAAAGCCCATTGAGGGTATTGAGCCAGTATTGGCTTTAGTATTAGCCATACAGAACATTAAAGTGCCCCTTTTCCATTCAGCGGGTGCCTGAGCTGCTGTGTCCTATCTTCTGACAGTCGCCGTTGTGAATGTCTGTAGAGTGTATCTTATTTTTAGTACTATATTTTTGTATTATATTCCCTATTAATCAAACTCTAAGAGTATGTATCAGCTTGTCCCCTCCTCCCGCCCCTCTCTGTGTACAGTGGAGCCTCCTGTCCAGCCAGCACATGTCCACAGACATTCACAACAGCAACATATCATAAAACGTTTGCACATATAGTTAAATTATTCGTTGTTTTTCAGGAAGTTAAAAAAAACACTTGAATTACTTATCCAGTGTCTCGAAATAAAGTTATTTTTCAAGCAATGCAACAAACGTTGGGCAATGTGTTTTTTTTAATCCAACATTGACAGCCACATCTTAAATCTTGTCAGTAAGTGTCTTTTTTTCTCTATTTGAATTGTGGGTTACACATTGCACGACTTTAAAAACTAGAAAGACAGGTTTCCAGTCACATTAGCTGGCGAGCCTTGTTAACAAAAAAACTAATAATAATGTAACATGCCACTGTTTGTTCATGAACAAAGTTATACTGAGATTTCCTTAGATACGCGATTAAAAAAAATTGAATCCCCGGCGGAACACATTCCATAAGAATCAGCGGTTTTACAGTATATATCGCCTTTAAAGGTGGCTTCTCAAAACACTTTACAGGATAAAAACAACAAGAACAGCAACAACAACAATATTGTATTTCATTGCACTTTAACTATACGTGCAAACGTTTCATATGTTGCTGTTATGAATGCCTGTGGAGTGTATCTTATTTGCCTTGAGTCCTGGTTATCTCTCTCCCCCTCCCCCCCCTCTCCCTCAATTCAATTCAAGGTGTTTTATTTGCATGACAGATGGGTACAATCAGTGTTGGGTATGTATATTTTGATATTTACACCCGGCGCGGCACAGAGGGAGCGTCTGCATTTATAACTTAGTTTTTAAAATTAGTCAAGCAATATGAAGCATCTCCTTTTACTTTTAAGTCCCTTAAATACATTGAGCACAGCTTTCTCACCACTTAAGATTGCTTTTTGATACCATCCTTACACAAAGCAGAAACTTTCCGATGACTTACAGTACAAGTGGAAAGATTACAGATTTTAATCGTCTTTAATTTTGTTACGTTATACGTTTTAGGAACGTTTCATCTAAACAAACACCACAAAACTATTCTCGATTGTATTTCTGAATGTTATGTTAGACCTACAGTAGTTCACTGCTTTAAATACATCGAATTAAGAAAGTTATGTGTAGCACTTCAGATCTGAACCAGGGAAAATCTGATCATGTTTCTCTATAACAATAATAAAAAAACTTTATTTTACATATCGCCTTTAAAAGTGGTAGTACCTTTTTTAGTACTATATTTTTGTATTATATTCCCTATTAATCAAACTCTAAGAGTATGTATCGGCTTGTCAGTCAGGTCTTTTTTCTGTATTTGAATTGTGGTTTAAACATCGCACGACTTAAAAAGCTAGAAAGACAGGTTTCGATTCACATTAGCTGGCGAGCCTTGTTAACAAAAAAAACAGACAATACCCATGGAGGGGGAGGTCAAGCCAGAGAGAGAATTTTTTACCCTCTGTCTAAAAACCCAAATAGCTCGGGGCAGAGACTCCGGGGGGATCATTGCGTGGTACAGAGCGGAGCTCAATCAATTCTTATGGAATGTGTTTTCTTTCTTCTTTTTTTCAGCATGGAATAAACCTGTTACTTGATTCATATGGATGCCCGGTTCCGCCGGGGATTCAAAACATTATTTTTTTTTAATCGGGTATCGAAGGGAATAGGCAGTATAACCCTGTTCATGCACAAACTGTGGCATGTTACATTGATTTGGGTGTCTCCTCTTGCCAGAAAGCTCTAAATTGCATTTTGAGCGCAGTTTTTGACTTTTTTTAAATTGCATTTTGGGCGCGGACAGCACATACAAGGGTTAATGAACTGCGCCAAGAAATTTAAAATAGTATTCTTTAGGTGTGAGGGTAGGAGTGGACCGCAGCAGGCATAATCAGCAAACCAGGAAAACAAAGAACAGGACAGGTGAGATGTTTATCCAGAAAGCGAGTGATCAGAAAAAGGAAATGGTGTTACGCCCAGGTTTTCGACCCAATTGTTTTAACTTGCTAATGCATCAGACACATTTCCTGGCGTATTGTGTTTTAAATAAAATAGGAGTGTCTTTCCCTGGCATTAGCTCATCGGTATGGTGTAAGTTTTATCTGTACCATACCATACAGTATATAGGTACAGAATTCAAGCTGCACCACTGTATCGCTTTGGTAAGGAGAAGGACAATGACCAAAATCACGAAGACTCTCTCACACCAAATAATGAAGATGAAAAGAAATGGGAAGTCAACATGGGACATTGTACAGCAGTTGGCTTCGATGGACATCTTCGTTTCTGAAAGCACAGTGAGATGGCATTATAAAGGGGAGAGGAGGCAAAGAGAATCTAAACCAAGGACGATTCAAAGGTAAATAAATTTCTAAAAATACCTTTCTTGCATGTAAATACAACTACGCACATTATTTTTAAAACTAACTGTTGATCTCTTTTTTTCAAGTCCTATTGTGCGAGCTATCGACAAACTGACTGATGAAAATGATGAGCTACCAGGATGCAAGTCCAAAGACGGCTATGGGCTGACCTCGGTGCGAATATTAGCCCGACATCGATAAGAAGAGTACGCAGGAGGCTTGGATGAGAAAACCAACACATGCCCCGTGATAAGGCTAAAAAACAAAGAGGAAAGACTCAAGCAAGCGCTCCAATGGATTGAACAGGGAGTCATTTCAGGATGTACTTTTTACCGACAAAACAACAGTGGCTCTGGAACAGTTTTCAACAATGGCATTTTGCAAAAAGGGGAGATATGTGGACAAGCCAAAGCCCAAACATCAACTGAAGGTTCACGTCTGGGGGGGTATATCTAGAAGAGGCCCGGGACCACTTCTTATTTTCGAAGGAATTATGGACCGTGTTTTCTTCAAGGAAGTCGTGGTCACACAGCATGCTGCCCCATATATCAGGGAGCAGTTTGGATCAAGGCACCGTCTCTTTCAAGACAACGATCCGAAACACACAGCAGCAAGGGTGAGGCTTATAGCAGAAGGAGTGAACTGGGTGAAAACTCCAGCCGAATCCCCAGATCTAAATCCGATAGAGATGGTTTGGCATTCGTTGAAAGACTACGTTCGGAAAACTGCTAAGCCCGTCACAAAGCAGGAACTGATCGATGCGATCTATAAATTCTGGGAGGAAGAACTGACGGAACAAAATTGTAACAATTTTATTAATAGGCTGTTTCGTGTTCTTCCTAGGATTGTTGACCAGGGCAGGGGACATTCGGGAATGTAAGTCTGAGAAAAACAGTCTCACGTTTGTGGACAGTCTGTCCACAAACAAAACATGTAAAAAAAATGTAAAAAAAAACAATTACTTTTTGTCAATGAAAACCAGTGTGTGTGTCTCTCTCTGCTGGATGTCCCTCTCACTCTCTGCTGAATGAATAAAAGCATTTTATTAAAAACGCATTTGCGATTGTCTGGTATTTACTTTGGTCCCTTTTAACTGTTTTTCGGCCTACAGTATTGCTTTGAGACGCCACTTTTAAAGGTGATATGTAAAATAAAGTTTTTTATTATTGTTATAGAGAAACATGATCAGATTTTCCCTGGTTCAGAAAAAAGACGATTAAAATCTGTAATCTTTGCACTTGTATGTTATCGGAAAATACAATCAGTTTCTGCTTTGTGTAAGGATGGTGTGGTGAGAAGGTGAGAAAGTGGTGAGAAAGCTGTACTCCTCAAAGCGCTTTACAGGATAAAAACAATAACAACAATAACTTGTTATAGAGAAACTTGATCAGATTTTCCCTGGTTCAGAAAAAAAGATCTAAAGTGCTACACATAACTTTCTTAATTCGATGTATTTAAAGCAGTGAACTACTGTAGGTGTAACATAACATTCAGAAATACAATCACGTATTTGACAAATAAATACGATTACAATCTAATCCTTCCACGTTTGATTCCAAAATCCCAAGAAATATAAATCTAAACAGTGTAAGAGGACCCGGGGAAGGGTCATCTCTAACAGGTATTTCCGAAACGAAACACTGAAAATGCTAGAGATTGACCTTAGCAAGATGGCGGACAAAAATAATCAGCTGACCAGTAGATGGAAAGGGTCTACCTTAAGAAACAATGAGACACAGCTGAGACGCATCAGGAACCGGAATATAAGTGCCCTGGAGGCAGTGAACAGGGTGGAAGCCGGTGAGGTGAATGCGTTTTGGAGGAAAAGAGTGGAAAGAGGTGCATGTTAAAGATCGGGCTAAGGAATAACGGACTACTGCAAGGAGAAAAGGTTTATGATTTTGGATTACGGACACTGGTTAAGGATACATCGCGAATTGGCTTTATTACGAACTTTTGGAACTCGGAACGGATCAGGACTAAGGGAACGGATTACGTACTGTATTAGGAAGACAGTTATTGGAAGAAACGCCACGGATCTGAGGAAAGAAAAGTGTGGTGCAAGTACTACCTTCGTTTACATAAACTCTCCCCCGGAGACACCACAACGGGTAGAAAGCTATGCTGAAAGCTTAAGATACTTAGAAAACAAAGATACTGTATCAATTTATGTTGCATTAGCCTGATTATGATGAAAAAACACATATAATTAAACACGCATTTGCGATTTAAATCAGAACAGGATTTAAATCAATATAAATGTTTATATTGTAATGCATACTGTCCAGCCTCCATTTCTCTATAAAATTTACTCTATTGCACACACACACACAATAGAAGCAGGAAGCAGAAGCAGGGACCGTTGTCAGAAGGGAAGAAGGTGACTATTCATTGTTATCAAAAATGACTTAGAATCGATCATGTTGTGATATTTTGAAATATAAAAGTCAATTGATTGTACATAATATCGCTATTCTATTTTTTCAAAGAAATGTTTGTTAAAAGAAAAGTCCAGCACCAGCCGGATTTGAACACACAACCCATGAGTTGGTAGTCAGGCATGTAGACCAGTAAGCTACAGGGGAAGTGGCATGAAGAGGGAGGCGAAACAGCCCTACACAGCCCTGTCGCAGTACACGAATATAATCATATCGTTATTAAATTCTTTAGATACGTGATTCCATATTATATTCCCTATGAATCAAATTCTAAAAGTATGCTTGTTGACTCCGGTATCTCTTTAGTTAAAGACTTTGATGCTTAAAATGTTTAGGGAGAAATGGAATACTGGTGTGTATTTTTTACTTTAAAGTACCAAGACCAGCCATATACAGTACTGTATGTTTATGTTCCAAAATTAATATCGTTTATGGCCTTCACATGCGTTGCAGTATGCTCCTATTCTTTTTATGCTCACTACTAAGATTGCAGATGTGATGCAGGCAGTGCTGTGAATGATGTACAACAAATTTAAAAAAATGTAATTATCTATGTATTTGCAAATATTTGTGGCCTGTCACTATAGGTACAGTAGTAAGAAACTATTATCTCATCTGCATGCAAAGGCAGACACAATATTACAAGTGGTCCAAATTCTGCACCCAAAATGAGCAATTTTTCAGGTATCTGGAATCAAAACATAAGATAAGTAGCTGTCCTGAAAGCATTTGGAAAAAGTTTCAGTTTAGAGACATTAATGATTCTTCATTATTGCAAGGCATGACGTGTAATAATGCAAAATTGTAACTTATTTTTAGTGAAGTGTGTATTTTTATTATAAATTTTCAACTTGAAAATGAAAAAAGTTATAAAGCATTTTACATTTTCTTTATTTCCAAAATACTGTATATTTTAAGATAATTTTGTACAGTGTATTTTTAAACATGCGCAGCCCAATTGACAGGTTTGTGCTTTTGTTAAAAACAAAACAAATGTTATTTACAGACAATATAGTATATAAGGTCCATATGGAAATAGTTACTGTGTTTATTAAAACACTGTGTTTTGTATTTCTGTAGTAGCTTTAAAGCCTTTTTTAATATGCATAAATTAAACACATTATTAAATTCATTAATCAAATTATACACTTATTAAGCACCATGCCTATACATTAAAGACAAAAGCTTTTGATTATCTCAACAGCGAGATTTTGTTCAATTGAATGTGAGCTAAGAGACATTTTTATTATCTAGTATGTCAATACACGTAATTGCAATGCCTTGACATTGGTATGTTCATTTAGAAACTGTATAACTGTTATTTCAGTTAAAATATCAAGAAATTCTCTTCTAACTAGAAAGCTACAAAATCTATTTACTTTTAACAGCAATAATATAATCAAAGGTAATGTAACCATATGGGAAGACTGCTGAACATAATCCCCAACACACACTCGTTTGACTAGCACACATTGGTCATGTTGACATACAAAATTAGGAGCTGCTTTGTTTTCACCATGTTCAATTTGTCTCATCTGTCAGCATTTAGGGCTTATATATTGCTCCATTAAATGGAAATTATTTCATTAATAATAAACATTGTTAGTGGAAGGTATTTCTGCTTCATTATAGTTAGTCATTTGAATTAATCAACCCAGAAAAACCTACAAGAACATTGAAAGCTAACCAGGGCTGATGTATTCTTAAGGCTCGTTTATTAATTGCACTGTAAAATCTGAAAAAGATAATTCAATTATAAATAATATGCGCTGCATGAGGCTTAAAGTTTATTGTTTGTATGATCAAATGAACAGGAAGGTAATTTTACTTTACAGATTGATCTGTTAAAAAATAGTTAATGAAGTTAATGAAGGTAACTAAATTGTAGACAATTTAAGTAGACAATATTCATGAATGATCTGTCTGTCTACATTTTTCAGGGGAGAAAGCAATGCATAGTACAGATCCAAATTCATTATTCTCATTCGATATACCCCTATCAGGACATTGATAAGAAATATTAGCTTATTTATTACTAAATGTGTCAAAGCCATTATCCAAGAGATAGACATAATATACTGTATATAGATACTGTATATCTAGAAAATGTATAATATTTTACTTTGTAATTATTATAAAATGGGGTTTTACTGCAAATATGTATTTTGCATACGGAAACACAAATGATGTATGTCTTTGCAGAACTGACTAGATTGTTTTGGGTTTACAGCTTATTTTCTGCTTCAGAGACTTGATTCTTCCTTCAAATCATAGGCAGATACTAAGCAATTGTTCTAAAAACATCTTTTGACTCCTCATGTCCTGCTTTGCTAGTGCACAAAATCAATTTTCTCTGCTCTCCTTGATAAGCATAAAATAAACAGTAGGTTTTGTCTTGGCTTTTGTTTACTTTCAGCTGAGCCATTTTTATTATATCTAAAAGTTAAAGTCAAGAAGATGCAGTCAAGGGATGAGGTGTGTGAGGGTTAATGTTGGGCGGTGTTCATTTTTCCTCTTCCACATGATTGAATTAATAATATGATTACTGATGTTTTGATCAAATTTATTTCAGTGCCAAATACTGGAGCAATTTCCAGGTGAGCCTCACCCCAAGGCAATTGTTCCAGTGTAGATTTGCCACTTCAGCGCATTTTCTTTCTAGTGATTTAAGAGTTTTAAGAAGGAATGGCAGCAGAACCAATGTGAAATTAGTGTTCGTGTCATACAGATTATATGCCTGAGTTAAGAAAGACAAATTTACACTAAAAATGGCAAGTAATAAATGATTTATTTTTTGCACAAAGCCCTTCTAAGGTGTTAAGTGCTTCCCAGTTTCAAACATTCTGGCCAGACCCAGATACAGGTAGGTCACTTACCATTATACTGTACATGAATTATTTTACAAATTGCTTTTTGAAATTATGTTTTTTTTCAGTAATTGAATTTATTAATGTATGGGGAACTTTAAAATACAGCTACAATACATCACTAATGAATTTTACAATATACACGTGATATTCAATCGGGCTTGTGATTGGTTGTGCACACTGTAGGAAACTAAACATATGACTTTAGTTTGAACTGCATCAGAGACATCAATTAGACTCTTAAAAGATACCAGAATTATTACAAGACAACAAATTAAATTCCCATATCACTATTTTTGGTGTCATTGTTCGTACCAGGGTTTATGTGTGGTTTCATAATTCATTATACACTGGATGTGTTTCTATACAGCAATGCATTATATTCAATAATGGGAAAAAAAACTGTAGACTGATACTGTGAAAAATATGTTTTCAGTCATTTGTTTATATACTGCAGTTCCACCTACTCTAAAATCATATACTGTACATCTTGAACAATAATAACTATACTGCCAAAAGTATGACATGCCTGTAGAAATCACTGCACATCACTACATCCAATCTTAATTTTAAAGCTGCCACCTTTTCTCCATAACTTCCAAATTCTGTTTACTATTATTGTTGGATTTCTCAGCACTGGTGATGTACAATATACCGAACAGAATTTATTTTTTCTTTTCCCAAATGACAGGTAGGCATATTAAAAGCCTCTTTGGGTTATTCAATTCCCAATTCTTAATATTTACATTCACTTTTACAGGAATATTTACAATATATACACTCTCTCAATGAAATCACTTGTCAAACACATTCACCAACTCACAACATGAAAGTTAGAGCTAGCACACACCACCATAATTAATAAATGGTAGAACAAAAAACAAACATTGAAGATTATGGAATTAAGCATCAGATGTATATTCTTGCAACAGATTACTGCTATAGTATTTAAATATTTTGCTTAGTTTAATTGATTAATGTGTTTAGTTTAATGAACACATTTGCTTAGTTTAATTGAACAATGTGTTTAAAAGGATTAATAATCAGCAATCCTTTAAAAACTATATTAATCTCACTCCATGACTGACCACTAATACATACTATATAATTTAGTAACCACGAGAGTAAAAAAATAGAAAGCTTTTTTACATGTAGAAAAAATATATAATATAAAATGGATTTCATTTGAAAAATATATTTTCTAAAAGCTGATGACAAAGCATGACAAGGGCAGATTTGTTTTTGCATCCACAAGTGGAACACAGAAGTATGGGGAGATATCAAATTGAATATGCCCACACTCACCTAATTAGAAACAAGTAAAGCTTTATTCCATGCTGAAAAGAGAAGAAAAGAAATACTACATTTTGGCTGTGGAATCTTCTTCAGGTTTCCTAAAGGGATTTTGTTTTATCTTAGTCATTGTTCATGCCACATTTTATGTTTTACATTTCTTTTCTTCTCTTTTCAACATGGAATAAACCTTTACTTTTTCATCTGTAGCCTGCACATTTTTTCTGAAAATGTAATCTATCATTATATATACAGTAAAATATAAGTTAGATATTTTAAATGATTCATGTACAGTATATCATTGGTATCTTTAATAGTGCTGAAATATACAAAATAAAGATCTCAACTTCTAAAATAAGGGCTTTGTGCTGTTTTTATTGATAAAACATGATATTTAAACACAGTAGAACCAGTAATAAACTGCATAACTTGCAATGTGAAACAAATAGAACAGTCAGCCTATAACTAGTTATTATGTAGCCTCCATACTGGCAACTCATACACATTCTTTAATGTTGTTCACAAAAAGGCAGTAATTTCCTCCATTAAAATTCTTGAGGTACAGTTTCTCCTGTGAAAAATAAAAAGTGGTTGTAGGAATACTAATTTCTTACTCATCTTAATAGGGTAAAGATATTTTTTATAAATAGTATTGTATATAGGATATTCTACTACTGCTTAAACAGTAAAATATCACTTTATAAATTCTCTCACATAAACGAATCACATTCAGGCGCTTAAAGTTTCTTCTGTCATTTGCTTGCTTTTGATTAAAGTACAGTTTAAAAAAAACATCATAAATCTGAAAGTTGACACAAATGCTACACCAACATTTTGATGAATCATCCTGTTATTTGTATTAGTTCTACAAAGTAATGTATCATCATCATGCTTCAAAAGGTAACTTTCAGATTTATGCAATATTTATATTTTTCCATATTCACTGACTGATTACAACATAATTACCCTGGTAGGATGAAAATGTTTTTTTTTTCTCTTTTTAATTAGTTTTCTCAAGTGACATGACTTCCATTATGGTAACTCTCTGGAAGCTTTAAACCTTTATCTTGTGCAGCACATAGTTTTTTTTATTTTGTCTATGAGTACCTGATTTGCATAACACTCATCTTTCAGCAATCAGCAATCTTCTTTCTTTTCCTCCACTAAACCTACCAGTGAGTACATCAGAGTGCAAAACCACTTTGTTCTCAGATAAGTTCATTTTACAGATGTGTTCTATGATTCTGTATAATTATGTAGTTCTAATAAGAAAAGTCTTTACACTACTTTACTATACTGCTAAATGTATTACATTGCATTACTAATAATACATTATAAATATTTTTTTCTTCCAAGACTAACACAAACTGCATTCCAAAACATCTACAAAAACAAAATATAAATAATATACTGTATGACTATAAGAAAAATAATTAAATGTATCAAGCATTAAAAAATCCAAAAAAACCTACTTACAGTTTAAGGAACTATTAGGAAACTTTTCAGGAAAGCAGACTATGAAGAAATTTGATACATCTTAAGAGAAAGTAAATTAAATTCTAAAAGCAGGGGTCCAAGACCCGCTTTTGCTTTCATACAGGTTATAATAAATGTCACAGACTGAAAAAAATGGGTGTGGGACATCTGGTAAGAGGAGCCATATTGATTTTAAGTTGCATTGAACAGCCAGTGTCTCCCTAAGTGCGTCCTTCCCTGATCTCATTGTTCAAAGGCTCTTCTGGCGCAGAAGCTTGGCAATTACCAAACAATTCAGAGGGTTTGCATGACAGTTCTGTTTCACTGCATGTGTAAGTGATGTGGTGAGCTAACAGGTCGGAACACACGTGTAGAGGTCCACTGAGGCCACAAGGCTCTGGAGTAGAGGATGGTAGAGAGTTAATGAGGTAAGACAGCAGGCAGGTGTGACAGGAGGATGGTCAGCTGGTGCAGTGCTGCCTGAAATGGCAGAAGTGAGGAAGCTAAATGACATCTGTCAGGGTTGCTGGCAGTGGAGCCACAGAAAAGGACATCAGGCAGTGGTGCAGCTGAGTGCAAGCTGCCGAGTATAGCAGGCAGCAGGGAAACTGCAGGGAAGCTGCCACATAGGAAGAAGGAAAAAATGCATGTGAGACAGATGCTTCTAATGAGAAATTTCTTTATTGGTTGGAATACAAGGCAGAGATGGTGTCCTGACAGCTAAAGGTAGTTCAATGCCAGAGCAGAAGTCTAGTGGGGAATTATCCCTTATTTAAGCAGATTGATCAGTGTATTGATTGTTAGATTGGCTGCCTTACTGAAATATTAAAGCAAGAATGGAGAGACAGGCTGAGTGCACTCTTATGTGGCTGGTTAGACTGCTGATCGCTCGAGGGAATGTCTCAGGTGCCCATAGCACCATCGGGCCGCAAGCTGCTGCTAATACATTTACCTGTAAGATATACAGTAAATGGGTCTCAGACTGAGAGAAGGGCTGTAAACAGGCAACAGACACACAGCACATCACTGCACCTGATCAATGATCCCTGAACAGTTAGCTCTGCCTGCACTCAAGACGTCAAAGAACCTGAAAACGAGCAATGAGTCCTGGTTACGTGGGCTTCAAAATCCTGCTGTGTTATACCCAGAAGAGGACTCTGACACCTAGGACCCTACAGAGAGCAGCAGAGGAAGGATCCAGTATCGTCTTTCTTCCCTCCTCTACCCAATAACTGGACTCAAAGACAAACAGGTTAGGGGAAGGAAACAGGCCAGGTCACTGACTGGAGCTGGTTCTGCAAAATAATTCTGCTGGACTTTTCCATTGGGACGCTGGTTTTGGTAACTGGTATCCTTGAGGTCCATGTGCTTTTCTGGAATGTGTGTCCCGTGAAGACAAATCTTCAAGAATGTGAAAATGTCATGTGTGAAATGTTCTGTTTGGGTGATGTGTTCTCTTTGGGTAGGCCATAAGAAATACTGTAATATCTCCAATAGGTAAAAAAGGTGATTGCCTTGTATGATATGTGTAACGGGAGCCAGTCCAGGCTCCCGCGAAGGATAGTTCAGGACCCTATGCAGACGGTATAATCCGGACATAAGTGGAGAAGGGCATCTGGGGAAGTTACAGCAGGATAAGACGGGTAGACAGACAGAGGGGCATGACGATCGTGATCCGGTGCTCGGGGGGCTTGGCAAGGGCAAACAGGTCCAGACAGTCCAAAAGGTGGAATCTGGGGCACAGTCAAAAGTCCAAAACCGGGGGATCCATCCAAGCCTAAACAAACAGAGTTAAAATCCGGAATGGGATCCAGAACAGAAACAGGGAATAAAACCAGGATAACAAGGCCAGGTGCTCCGTGCCTAGACTCATATGGTCAGGATGCCGTTATGAAGCCTATGCTGTCGGGTCTTTCCTGGACCCACTGGTAGGCGGGCTTCCAGGCGTTCATCTTCCAAAGCTGAGCAGAAATATTGAGAGCGCCAGGCTTAAATAATGGGACACAAAACAGGTGTCAGGTGCACATAATTAACTAAAATACAAAAGGGTTGGAGCGCCGTTAAGAGGAGGGATCCTGATCATGACAGTACATGGATGCACTGGTGGATCTGGAAGATAAAAGGAACCTGTTGGGGTAATAAAAAAAAAAAAAAATTGCTGGTTGATGTACTTTACTTCAAAGAAAAAGCAGTTCCTACATTTACGGATCACCATCCTTGTCATAATTAAGTGCTAGGATCAGAATATAAGCCGGATATCTGATCTACAGTACTTGATCACTGATCTGTTTAGTACAATGCAAGATGCTAAAAAGTAAAAGCAAAATTATAACTACTGTAGATCCAAGAACCAGTTAGTGTGATCCGCCATGGTGCTGCACATTTGACAAAAGTCTACCTCTATCAAGCACTTGCAACAAGTAGACATCATATCCATCAATCTAGTTAGAAGTCTAGTTAACTGACATGTACACTGTGTAGCAGCAAGGCTTATTAAAAATACAGGAATTAAGTTTGCGGCTCCCTTGTCTCTCTCTCCCTCTTCATAGTGGTACTGGATACAGAGAGGCTATTCTAATTGTTTCACATTAAAGTGTTTTTCTAGCTGATAGAGTTTCCTGATAAGGAACAACTCCAAAGGTTGAGATTCTCCAGCCACCCTAATAAATGGTCATCTCTGGCGCCTTACTGTCTGGGAGATTCCTTGGGAGAGTCGCATCCTAGGTTGTTTACAACCCTAATGTCAGAGAGCATGGTTACTCATCCTCCACCTCGATCAGCCAATCAGGAACTGGTAGGGCAGAGTAATCCCACGTGGGTCTCAAATGCACGCGGAACATTCAACCAATGAACGACTGTAGTTCCTCCAGATAAAACAGGCAGCACAGGGCCCAGAAGGGTCTCCTCCAGGACAGGGGCTCCTCCAGGACATTCTCAGACTCATCTCGGACAATCACGTAATGGCCAGTGTGTCCGAGTGCCAGGACTTTACTTTGTTCTAAGAGTCAAGAACGGAGGTTGCCCGTGTGTAACCAAAGGATCCGTCCGAGATTAGCCCAGCAGCTAGCCTCGTGAACCACCGGTAATCCATCGTGAATGCTCGCCTGATCAACCAGTGAACTACGGTCGGAACTGTCAACAGCTGAATATCAGTATTCAGGACTAGTGCTACATTGGGAATGAACCGGTCTTCCTCCCGTCTAAAGAGTGTGACTTGCATGGACCCGCAGTCACTTTCCATGTGCACAATCTCTGCTAGTTAAGTCAGTACTGACTAGCAGGTCTTCAGAGAGCCCACTGCCAGCACATCGCAGCAGGAATCTCTCCCTCCTTCTCCCATATCTCATGCCGAACCAGGACAGCCTGGCACCGGGCAAGAGGACACTGATTGGATGCAGCAACAGCCTGTCTCTGTTCCCTTGTGTCCGCGGGAGATCTGAATTCACACAGATTGGATGAGTATTCAACATTCTGCATTACAGCTCAAGAATTCAACTGTTGCTTCAACCCCAGTTGATATCAATTTAATTCCTACGAGTGATGTACTTGCCTTTGGGTATCTAGTGTAGAAGTTGTAATCAAGGTTCATTTACGAAACGGTATAATTAAATCGTATACTGAATGTATGTCCCTCTTGGTTTGTAACTCTTTGTGATTTAATACAGATGCAGCCATTCAAAATGGGTGAGGTATTTCGCGGCATACCCCGGTGGGCGTGTCGCGGTGTCACGCGGTATCACGTGGTGTCACGTATCATTTGACGCTCTGCCGGAAACTATCCGGCGTTGCCTTGTAAAACTGCCAGGGGGAGCTTAACCTCTCATTTACAGCATTTGAGCCTTTAATTTTGAACTGTGTATTACAGCATGTTAATCATCAGTCATTAAAATGTTGGTATATTTTATGAAAGCAAGATTGCTCAGTTGGACAAAAGTACACAACCTACCTTTATCAGAAATATTTATGCATCAAAGCCTTTACTGAAGATATTACTAATAGTATTAATAATGGATGACTTTGGACAAGCTGTATACTTGGAAAAATACACACCAGTATTCCATTTCTCCCTAAACATTGTAAGCTTCGAAGTCTTTAACTAACGTGATACCGGAGTCAACAAGCATACTTTTAGAATTTGATTAAAAGGGAATATAATATGGAATCGTGTATCTCAAGAATTTAATAACGGTATGATAATACCCGTGTACTGCGGCAGGGCTGTGTAGGGCTGTTTCGCCTGCCTGTTTATGCGAGCTGTCTTGTAGCCTACTGGTCTAGGTGCGTGACTACCAACTGGCAGGTTGTATGTTCGAATCCAGCTGGTGCTGGCCCTTCCAGTTGTATTTATTTATTTTTTAATCGCGTAACATAAACATATTACCGTATGCAAACTCTACTGTATACAATATGTATATGTATATTTAATGTCTTAACTGTGCCCGTTTAAGTATTGAATATTCATATCTAATTTTACCACTGAAGGGAAATCTTAACATAAACATACAGTATATGGCTGGTCTCGGTACTTTAAAGAAAAAAATACACACCAGTATTCCATTTCTCCCTAAACATTGTAAGCTTCGAAGTCTTTAACTAACGTGATACCGGAGTCAACAAGCATACTTTTAGAGTTTGATTAAAAGGGATTATAATATGGAATCGCGTATCTCAAGAAATTAATAACGATATAATTATATTCATGTTGCAAAAGAACTGCAACGGACATAAAAACTCCCTTGCTTTTAACAGAGCGTTCCATAATTTCTAACTACGAAAATGCCAGGTGAAAGGATTTGTAAACATATTTTGTTAAAGCAAGTCAGTTTTTTCCGCAACACATAAAAGACATTTTTCCAAGAAAGTTTAGCCTTTGTCACTAATGAAACCACTAAATAAAGACATAAATATAGAAATCTTAAGATTTGTTTTATTTAATGTTGGTAGCAGGATGAACTGTCAGAGTGTATATTTTGTTGCAGAGTTGCTGCAAGATGTTAACAGTGAAAAAGGTATTTAGAAATGAGTTATTTCAAGATGAAAAAGAAAACATACACGAAACATGGTTTCATTATGACCAGAATCGGTCTTGAGATATTTTTAACTTGATTTACAGTATTTGAGAGGTATGTCTTAACACAGATACTACAGTGCTTAAGTACTGCTCACGTATATGTTTCTAGGTTTATATTATGCATTTCATACGGTCAAATTACTTTTGAGCAACTAATAAGAAGCGCGAAACGGTATGCGTTTTACTTTCGTTTTGTGCTGGGACCCGTGGTTCTGTTTCCATATTGCGGATTTTGGTTAGGTATTATCAAATCCGGTGGCGCTGTGTGTTAGTTTACTGACTCCCATGTCACATGGTCTGTGATTGAAACCTGTAAAACCGGTTTAATTCGTCACAGCCAGCACTCTTCAGGTGTGAGGGTCTTCTGCTCAGAATGAAACGCTAAAATGTTTGTGTATATTCTAATGGTAGTGGGGGCAGGGTGTGTGGGAACAGGTTTGGTTGAAATTGCATTGGAGATCTATGTTCTTCACACCTGAAACATTTTCTCTGAAAGCATTTTCTTCGCAGTTTAACCGATCTTGTTACAGCATGTTACAGTTTACTATTATTAACCATATTAATTTTAAGTGCTTAATGTAAAATCTTGTAAAAATATATTTTCATTGTTCAAATATACATTAAGTCTGACTATCATATAATAAGTTAAATACAAAACTAAAGAAAAAATAGGGTTAAATATAATTCAAAATATTTTGCTAACAATGTTAACTGTTTATGAATAATAAAATGTATTAACTAAGGAGTAGGATGGCACAGTTGTTAGTATGTTTTTTGTTTTGTTTCTTTTTCATAAATACAACAGTAGTACCTGATGTCTCAGTGGCTTTCAAAATTAAATTATGCATGCAAACCTGTGAACTAGAAAGATAACTAAGATATCCATCCATTATATTCCATAATATCCATGAAATATATGGTGCTGAAATATGTGTGACGCAGCGGTGGCCTGACACGGTGAGGTGCCCTGGCAGCTGTGTGATGCAGTGGTGGTCGGGTATGTAGAGGTGCACTGGCAGCTGTGTGTTGTGACGCATTGGTGGCCTGGCACGGTGAGGTGCGCTGGCAGCTGTGTGATGCAGTGGTGGCCTGGCACGGTGAGGTGACGAACTACAACATTTAAAAAATGACTTGTATGTACTTGATATCTCTAATCAATCCACGGGTCCCAGCACAAAACGAAAGTAAAACGCATACCGTTTCGCGCTTCTTATTAGTTGCTCAAAAGTAATTTGACCGTATGAAATGCATAATATAAACCTAGAAACATATACGTGAGCAGTACTTAAGCACTGTAGTATCTGTGTTAAGACATACCTCTCAAATACTGTAAATCAAGTTAAAAATATCTCAAGACCGATTCTGGTCATAATGAAACCATGTTTCGTGTATGTTTTCTTTTTCATCTTGAAATAACTCATTTCTAAATACCTTTTTCACTGTTAACATCTTGCAGCAACTCTGCAACAAAATATACACTCTGACAGTTCATCCTGCTACCAACATTAAATAAAACAAATCTTAAGATTTCTATATTTATGTCTTTATTTAGTGGTTTCATTAGTGACAAAGGCTAAACTTTCTTGGAAAAATGTCTTTTATGTGTTGCGGAAAAAACTGACTTGCTTTAACAAAATATGTTTACAAATCCTTTCACCTGGCATTTTCGTAGTTAGAAATTATGGAACGCTCTGTTAAAAGCAAGGGAGTTTTTATGTCCGTTGCAGTTCTTTTGCAACATGAATATAATTATATCGTTATTAATTTCTTGAGATACGCGATTCCATATTATAATCCCTTTTAATCAAACTCTAAAAGTATGCTTGTTGACTCCGGTATCACGTTAGTTAAAGACTTCGAAGCTTACAATGTTTAGGGAGAAATGGAATACTGGTGTGTATTTTTTTCTTTAAAGTACCGAGACCAGCCATATACTGTATGTTTATGTTAAGATTTCCCTTCAGTGGTAAAATTAGATATGAATATTCAATACTTAAACGGGCACAGTTAAGACATTAAATATACATATACATATTGTATACAGTAGAGTTTGCATACGGTAATATGTTTATGTTACGCGATTAAAAAATAAATAAATACAACTGGAAGGGCCAGCACCAGCTGGATTCGAACATACAACCTGCCAGTTGGTAGTCACGCACCTAGACCAGTAGGCTACAAGACAGCTCGCATAAACAGGCAGGCGAAACAGCCCTACACAGCCCTGCCGCAGTACACGGGTATTATCATACCGTTATTAAATTCTTGAGATACACGATTCCATATTATATTCCCTTTTAATCAAATTCTAAAAGTATGCTTGTTGACTTCGGTATCACGTTAGTTAAAGACTTCGAAGCTTACAATGTTTAGGGAGAAATGGAATACTGGTGTGTATTTTTTTCTTTAAAGTACCAAGACCAGCTATATACTGTATGTTTACGTTCCAAAATTAATATCGTTTATGGCCTTCACACGCGTTACAGTATGCTCCTATTCTTTTTATGCTCAGCTACTAAGATTTCCCTTCAGTGGTAAAATTCAATATCTACAACGGGCACAGTAAAGACGTTTACAGTAAGTCTTTCTACGACAGACCAACGGACCACGAGTGCCCCTGTCGGTCAACCAATCACGCAGCGCGGTACCCCGTGTCATCTTACCTGCGGAACGTGTCTGTACCGCTCACTTTGAATGGCTGCATCTGTATATACCTTTTGTATTCTGCTAACCCTCACTCTTAAGATCTGTTATGTTTATATGCACATTTTATGTATTAATAAATGTATTGTCGTGTATTAGTATCCGTGTGTGTGTGTTGCTGAGTTATCCCACAAGGTCAGTTTTCTAATAGCCATCAAAGAATCATATTGTGATTTACTTCTACAATTAATAATTGTCCCGGTAAATGCAAAAAACCCCTACAACTGTCTAGTTAACAACTTATATCTAAAGTTTTTTTACAACTTCAATGCAGAAAAATTCTAATTTTAAAGCATACAGTATGTTCTAGTCTAAATCACAGGCAGTTTGACACACAATGTAATGATAACTTAATGTTTAATTATCTAAATTGAACCTTCTAATCTATATACAGTACCACACATTAATTTCAAACCTTTAATTCAGAAACATATTTACAAATGAAAAAGTGATGAATCATTCATGATTCATATAACTAAAGGAACATTACTCCTTCTAATATTTATAAAGAATAAATTGGCTACATTAGTTTAGTGTACTAAAACCTGTCTTTTCTCAGGGTCAATAGTTTTAAAGTGAAGCCCACATTTATGCTGCTGAAAAGAAATGAAACAAGAAATTGCTATTATTCTCAATACAGTGACTGAGAGGCTCATTATTGTCTATGGCTCCAAATTTGTTTGTAGAAGGTCAGGGACCCAGTGTAAACAGCTGGTTTTGCACCTGTGCTCAAACAGATTCCTAACAACCCCTTAAATGTAATTGATGCAGAGCCTTTTAAAGTAAAAATGTGGCAGTAGTGTTTGGGAAGAGCATCATCATATTTTTTCTACTTACATTTCAGTGGTGTTCAAATAATTACAATTTTTTCTTTAAAAAAAAACAAACTGATCAAATAAAAAATATGAATACCAGGAATAAATATCATTAAAACTTTTCTTGCACATTCAGAGGACTGCCATGTTGCAGCTTTCCTGATTTTCATACGTAATACTGCACCTCTGACATCTGTTTTCATTTTTGATTATAAAACATTTTTGTTCTAAAAGGAAAAGAAAACATTTTAGGCTTTGAGCTGTCTTGAAGCCAGTGAGATCCACAGACTCATGTTAAGTAGCTGCATAATGTAAAATGACACAACATATTATGATGCACATTTTGGTATGTGTTGACCTTAGGCTATCATCCACATCCAGGAATTAATACATTCTCAAAAAACGATGTGTATTTTAAGCCAGAGGTTTTCAGAATTGTACAAATGTAGAACCATTTCTGAAGAAATAACTCACAATAGGGACCTCCAATTTAAATATGCATCAAATTGAAGCATACATTAATAATTAATAATGGTACCATTAATTAAACCATTTCTGCAGCATAAGCTAAAGTCAACAGACCCCCTGTAAGTGATGTGGGAACAAATTCACAGTGTAAATCAAAACGCTAGTCTTTGGGTAAAACATTTTCTTTTTCTTTTTCTTTTTGGAACTCTATAAAGAGAGGCAGATTAAACTTGGTTTTCCATATCCCTTGTTGGAAAATTCATGCATTGAATATTTTTCAGTACATGTACATTTTCAATTCAGATCTTATCAGGTTGCTTCAAGTGCCTCTTACAGCAAACCATTTAAGAAATATTAAATAAACTACATTTCACTAATGTAAATACTACCCCTTCAAATACTTTGTGGATACAACCACAATATCTCATCACAATATTGGTAAGCACATGTTGTCATCTGTCAGACAATATTCTGTATTAATATGCTGTAAATGGCATTGGATGTTATTATAAATAAATACTTCAACTTCATCACTTCATTCACTTCATCAATCACTGGAGTACAACACCAACCTGGGTGATGCAAGGAAGTGCCAGTAGTGTCACTTTACACTAGATCAGGTCAAGAAGTGAAAGAACTTCAACATCTGACCCTACTCTTGCAAACAGGGGTGTGGAATCATTAATTACCAACAAATCAGGACAGGACCTGAGTTTAGCATCTTAAAGGGGAATTACATTGTCTGGAAATAAGTATGATATTTCCTTTAACAATTTGATACCTTGTTCCTGACACTCCCAATCCCTCGCTTAAAGAAATGCTTAAGTTTCAAATACAGTTCATATTAATAAAAAATAATTGTTGGTTTCTATTAAGAGAAATGACACTCCCAAGTTAAAAGGACATTTAAAACAATTTCAATAATTAAAATATACCAAAAGTGGCATGTTTTCTGCTTGTGAGCATTGACCTTCTTTAACTCCATTGAACATAAGACACAATTCATTCCCAGAACTTTGAGCATTTAAAAATAATTGTCTGGTAGCATGTGGAGTAAGACATCAATAGAATGAACTCAAATTCCTTGATGTCAGTAATCAAGTTTTGTAATAGAAAACTTTTATGTTAAAAGGATATGATTTATTTCAGTATATTAGAAAGAGTCATTCTGTTTAATCTTTAAAACTTTAATTTAATAGAACGTTGTCAAGAAAGCCTGATCAGAAACAACAGTACTAAGCTGTGTTTACTGTTATATAAATTAAAACAAACAAACAAACCTATCAAGTATTTAGATAATGTATTTTAGATTTTCCAAAGGCAATTAAATTTCATATGAATCTGAAAGGAGATGAAAAAAGTGATGAGCAGTAAAAGACAGTCTGAACATCCTGAGAGATGATTCAGCACAGAGGTGGTTATAATCATTAGAATTTACTGTAAATCATCCTCAGCTTTCAAAATTTCAATTTAGCCATGTGCTAAATCGCGTGTCATGTGTTTATTTTCTGCAATCAAAAATGCTGAGTTCTTAAGGTCATTATGGGAAAGACACTTCAATGGCATAGTGTTTAAGGAAGCAAAAAAGTCTATATGAGTTATGAAAAATGTGTGCACAATAAAGGAGAACTGCAGTCCTAATTTTTCTGTCCAGTTATTAAATTGCACTAACAAAATCAATTAATTGACAGCATTTCATAATTCTAAAGAATTCGAATTAAGCACAAAATCGTGAACTTTGTGAAAATACTGGTTAGTTGCCATGTTATAAAAAACTCGCACAGGTGAGAGTGAAAGTTTACATGAATCGTGAAGCGGCCCTTAATATAATGCAATATAATATAATGCAAATATAATGCAATGCCATGATCAAATAAGTACAGGTTGTGCAGCAGGACATTTAACCACAGAAATGCACCAAAATGATTTGAATGCAGAGTTAACAAGTAAATTTCATTTGAATACTTCTTAGAATTCATGGCAACATTCCACATGAGGATAGAGGGAGGAGCTGTGTCTGTGTCAATATACCTTATCAACATGGAATTAACTTGTTTGTAAAATGTTCTACATGCACAGCGTCTTGCAAATGTTTCAGCCCCTATCAATAAATGTTACATTTAAATGAATGACAAGTATATTTGCAAGTTTTGCTGTAAGAATTTTGGATGGATTTCATCACATTAGAATGATGTACTTTTTGCACGCTCTTGCTTTTCCTTCAGTTCTTTCAAATTTGGAATCACATCATTGGTGAACTGCAAATTAGAATAAAGCTTTTTCTTGGACAGTAAAAGATATTCACTCACTTTTGATGAAACTGCCACAGTGCTGTTTAGGCACCATGACTTAGATGACTGATTTTTCTCTTTGTCTTCCTTTTAGATTCTCTTGTACATTTCACAATCTATTTTCCCTCAATCCTGAAGTTTGCCACACCCTGCTCATGAGAAACACCTCTATAACATGTTGCTGACATCATTGTGGTTGACAGATGAGATAGTGCTGACTGGGTGATGTACAATGTCAGGCAGCTTTATTAATGACTTATTTCAAAGCCTCTTTGATCTTCATGTTTGGCTTGTCAAATCTCTTGGAGTTGTAACTTGAAAATCAATTTCTAACAGAGGGAACAGAGACAGATGTATTTACACTGATCAGGTTGACCTTCTTTGATTACACACACAGACAAATACTGCATGTTATTTATGTGACTTCTCAGATCACATTTTTTGCAGCTGAACTGATTTAGGGGGATCAAAACAAGGGTTTAAACTATTAAGAATGTATTAGATTTTTGTCATACATATTAAAGTATTAGCATTATTAACTTTGTCTGTTTAGTGTAGATTGTGTATATTCTATGTATAATGAAATATTTGGTTTAAACAGATATGAACATTTTTAAAGCACTGCAAATTTTGAAGGCACATAAGAACACAAGAATGTTTAGAAAAGAGAGGAGGCCATTTGGTCCTAATTGATAGCAATTGATGAGATACAACTGTCTCATAAGCTATTTCTTGAAAGGTAGGATGGAAGCATAGTCAATTTTGTTTTGAGAAGCCGGTTCCAGACTGTCACAATACATTGTGTAAAAAAAACTTCCTTCAAACCTGGCTTATAAATGCACCTGCCCATAGTTTTCACTTGTATTTTCTTTTTCATTTTGCACTGTTGATTTCTGAAAGAGTCCCTAGATTTCAGCTTCTCAATCCCTTTAATAGATTTTGAATCGATGAACCAGGTCCTCTAGTAAACCTAAAAGACTAACTAAAATGATTAATTTCCTTAAGTCTGAAAACTCAAACTTTTTGGAAATTTACAAATATACCTTGATACAGTATATAATATATATATAATATTATATATAATTATCATATATAATAAACAAATACATTTTATTTGATGTGATGGGATTATACTCAGACACTATTGCATTAATGTGAAGTTCTTCTTGTTCTTTATCTTTTAAAGAAAATGTGGATGATGCAAACCTTTACTTTTAAAGAAAATGCAATGTTATACGCAATTACATTATGTATGCATGAGAAGAAAAGCTTTAGACTAAGACACAAAATGGCAACCATTAAATAAACACAATTTTAATAAACACAATTACATTTGCCATGTTTTATTGTTTTTTTTTGTCCTATGTTTAATCAAAGATGTATGAACTGCAGGAAGATTGAATGTTACTGATCCAGAACACAAGCTGCTGTAAGAATGAAAGAAAAACAGAAGTGACTAAACCCAAAATCATACAAAAATCTTCCATGTTCTTGTGTTCCAATTTGTTTTCTTATTGTCTTCAAACACAACTGTGTTTTATGTTAATAAAATGTGAAAATGAAAGCAGGTTGGCAAAAGAAAAATGTTTACCTTTTGTATACAATGGTTTTCTCAGCATATCCATTTTGAAATGCTAGGAATCCATATTGCATATATTTACAGGGCAGAGGATGAAACTGATGCTGGAGAGTGACAAAGCCTGCGCTTAGTGTCACTACCAGATGGGACTTCTTGGGAATTCTCTGTGGATGGAGAGGGAGGGGGCAACCATTAACACAGAAATGGCAGGTTAGGCAGGTGGTTTACGACTTAGAAAGGGTTTTGAACAGAAATGCACATGGGAGAAAATGAGATTTTTTTACTGTGTAATATTTTGTATTGTTTCCTCATGAAAATTTGATCAGTGAAAAAACAAGAAAACAATACAAAAGCATTAAAATCAAACTCTGAAAACCTAATGTTAAGGATTTGATTAAATCAAAACACACTGGTAGGACCTATATCCTGCCAATTAAATTAAAAAAAAATAAACAAAATGCAATTTGATTAAATCCTACTGAGACGTTTACATTTTGTTAATGGATATAATGGTCAAGAAAATAGCCTGTCATTCTTGCGTTTACCAAAATGGTTAGCCACTGTTTTTCATTGTAAACCTAATGAATAACTTGCTATACACATTGTTTTAAGACCAACAATTAGAAATTGAGGGCAATTGTATTTGCCCTTGTTACATTTTTGCATTTTAACAATACATGCAGGTACTGCAAAATGATACAATCTCAAAAAACTGCATCTAACTCCTTATATTTAACAAAACAGATGTCTAATATGCATTGTTACAAGCTGGTGTAGCTGGTTGAGGAGGTAGAAAGGAAAATAATAAAATCAGTTTCTAACACAATTTTTATTGCAATTCAATTCTAACTTTTCACACCCTTCATTATCAGGAATACCGAGCAGCAACACATACAGGGATATGTTTTCTTTGTTCCTGAGTTGACATAAAATGAATACAGTCCTCTAATTTGCTTGTCACTCATCTACTCTTCAGCAACTGTAACCATACAATGGAGTTCTGCAAAGACCACAGCAAAGTTACAAAGAAATTATAAACCAGAGTTATCTACAGTTCCTCGTATTAGTATGCAAAGCTTAGCAATATACTAAAACATTGTGATACCAAGGCACCAAGTAAGATAATGTAGAGGGCAAAGGAACAATCTCTTATAGTGTATTATACCTGCTAGTGGTAAAGTCTTCCAAGACTATTAATATTTATAAAGTTTCAGAAGCTGAGGAAATTGAATTTGAGAGTGTTAGGCAGAGGCTGGAATTATAGTTTGAATGTTTGAAAGGAACAGTGAAATCTGTCATGATAATAGTCTCAAATGTAAATAACTTTCTTGAAAAATAATGTTTTTGTAAAAGTTTTAGTTCAGCATCAAAACCAAAGATGATAAGCTATCTGCACAGCAACAGATGACTTGGAATCCCAGGCTGTTTTATATACAGTAGTCTCATTTTTGCTGAATTGAGCAATTCATTTTAGTTAAAGTTTTAAAGCAAATTAACACTTAGTGTAATGAGTAAAACATTGTAGGGATTGGTCACAATCCATCCCATTGTACAGATTCTAATGAAAACACTCCAGTTCACTCTGAGCTATGTACAGTATGTACTGTACTGTACCTGTTCCCTGAGGACGAAAAATAAGAGATTTGTACCATCCTTGACTGTATGGTACAGAATATACAGTACAATTATACGAGCACCTAGTCCTTGCTGAGCTTTCAACTAACATATCATAGTCATCTGCAGGAGCACTCCAGCCCAAAGCTAAATCTGTTGAGACCATAATCAAATCTTGAAGAAAAATGTCAGAAAGCATCAACGAGGATGACAGATATGAACACTTTGTAGACTGTAAAAAGGGATAACATACATATTTGTCATAGAAGCACCAAGTCTCCTGCTTTCGTGTCCTATAAAGCTATTCCTATCCAAGTCTACAAAGACAACCTTTTGTATGGTGAAGATTGAATATTGAACAAAGGGTTTATTCGAGAAATAGAAGTAAGGAAAGTAATGCAGACAAATCTTATTATGGACAAAAATGGTAAATACATTAATGTGCTAACATTTTCTTCATTAAATTTCATAAATAGCATTAAAATATTTTAATACCAGCAAAAGAAAAAAAATTATACAGAGATTAAATTCTAATCTATGAAATATAATAAAAAATATGTTAAATATAATACAAAATATTGACTGTTAAATATTCAATTATTAAAAAATGATATAAGTAGCTTAACATAACACAAAATTACACTCAGTTGTTACTGTTTTTTTTTCCATAAAATCAGAAAAGGTGTCACAATAAACTTCAGGAACCAACAAAACATAGAATAAATTACACAAAAAATGTTTTGTCTGAAAATTATTATTTTGGATTGGTAAATTCAACTTAAAAGTTGGATACCATCCAATATATGTGACCCAGTGAATCTGCCAATCAAACAACCTATTGATTTAAGCAATCAATGATCAAGCAAGCAATTAAAGAATGCCGCTATGAAAGAGGCATGTAGCTGTAGATCCCTCAGCATCTTCTCTGCTCAAATTGAACTTCTGCTATAGTATATGCAATTGTTTATGGCTCCCACAAACTGGGAGCATAGTTTTAATTTAATAGTTTTTGTTTTGGCATGTCTCCATATTCACATTAAATACTGTGGTATACCAAAACACAAATACCATATTTGCAGACCAGAAATATAGAGAATACTTATGTCCATCCATCCATTTTCAGCCATTGCTTTAAAATCAAAAGTTTACTGTGAACCAGATCCCAAGGAGTTGGGAAGCCAATCAAACACTTCAAAGACATGTGAAGCATTACATACTGTAACTGTAATGTACATTGTACTTTAACTTTCTGTGTCTTAAATCGAGTAAATCAAATTCATTTATAAGACAATGGTATTTATAATTCCCGTCATATATTGCAAAAAGTTACACTTTAAGACTTTATATTAGTTGTTTTTTTCATTTTCTTGTGAGCACTCTATAACGATAACCATATTTATGATATATATATATTTTAGTGTGGACCTATTGTTTTTATATATGCCAGTCCAGTGGACAGGAAAGACAGACCTTTGTCATGAGAGGGACCCAAGCTCTAGGCGAACATCACAGTAGGGGCAGGGAGACGCAGGCAAACTGGGCAGCAGACTCAGAAGATCACACAGGGTGGCAGCAGTGCTGTGCGCACACTGAGGACAAGACTAAACGGTCTGGACACTGACAGGAGAAGCTGAGGCTTAGGCTGTTAGGGCATGCAATGCTTCCAAGAGGCGCTCTTCCAGGTCATGGGCTATGTTCTTTCCTCCCATTCACGTTTTGCAGAGTTGTAGAGTGAGTGGTACTGACAAATTTAACTAGGCTATAGGCAACTGATTTGACAATAAGTGCAGTAGAGTTGATTGCTAAATGTGGTGGATTATGAATTTATAGTTGATAACTAACAGATACTTTACAATTAGGTTAAAACTCGTGAAAAGTGCTACTGTATACAGTATGTGTAGATAAAAACTAAGGAAATAATATTGTAGGTTTCACCTATTCAGGTGATCATGCATATGTAATCGTTTACGTCACCTAGCCTTTTCATTTTTATTATTGAATTACTGTATCTCCTTTTTAAGTCCAATAAACCTATTATTTGCATCTGTGTAGAAATCATTTATGCATCTTTATTCCAAATAATTCTGACTCCAAATTACATGAGACAAGGAATATATTAATTAGAAATTTGTACCATCCAGAAACATTGCAGAGGGAATAGAATCTGTGATTATATTACTAAATTACTGAATATTGAAAATACCTCTTTTTATTTTCATAACATCAATTGTATGACAGAAATATTCGATTCTGTATGATTTTTCCCAGCTTAAAGTTTCTGACTTCAGTCTAGACTGATTTCATTTTGTACAGTATGACACTGAAAGTATAAGGAAAAAGGTACCATGCTTTCAGTGGCATGGTGGTGGCTGGTTTCTTCCCACAGTCCAAAAAACATACCAGTAGGTTAATTGGCTTCTGGGAAAACTTGCCTGAGGTGTGAGTGCGTCTGTGTTTGCGTCTAGCCTATGATGGACTGGCGTCCTGTCCAGGGTTTACTCTGACTTGTGCCCCTTGCTTCCCAGGATAGGCTCCTGCTCCCCTGTGACCCGTTATTGGAAGAAGCAGTTAGAAAATGGATCGAAGGACATCCACTTCATGATTGCTGATTTTTTGGACCTACTCTATGTAATAAATATTATTGAAAAACAATGAAAATAAGTTACCATTTCCCTCCATTACAGAAACTTTCATGGTGACTTTAGACAATTACGAAGAAGTGGACACTTCCGAGAACATTCCTGGATGAGGGAGTCCCTCGAAACCTGGATGACTGTGCAAGATGGAGACTGATCAGAGAGGCTATCAAGAGGCTAATGGCAGTTTGACAAGACAAGAACATCCCTGGCAGTCCACAAATATGAACTGGCAAGAAAAGAAGATGGCAAGAAAAGAGTCATTAGTGGGAAAAAAAACAGCACCAAAGTATTTAAATAATATTGCAAACATGTGGTAAAATGCTGTTAGTCTGACAGAATGAGAATGAAACATTTTGGCCATGTAAACCCAACACAGTACATTTCCCAGGGGACACCCTCCCTACTTTCAAGCATGGTGGTGGCAGCATTATGTTATTTTTGGAAGGATGTTTGAAGATGAGTGGAAAAAATGTGTGGCATGAAGTTTACATTGATGCCTCCCTAGAAACTTGACGAAACTTTATCAATTTTATAAAGCTGGGACAGACTTATCCCGATAGAATCGCAGCTGTAATTACTTTCAAATGTGCTTCCGCCAAGTATTAATGCAGGGAGGTGGAGACTTAGTCAATTATACATTTTCAGTTATATATTTTAATATGTAATTTTTGCTATAAAAATCCCTGTGAAAGTATGGACTATATATGTAAGGAAAAAATCTGAATGCATAAAACTCTGAAGCACTAGCACAACAAATATGAAAAAAAATCAAGGTAGTGCAGACTTTCCATAGGGGCAATATACTAATGAGCACTGCTGCTACAGTAGAAAATAAACCAATGAAAGAAAAGGATGATCACTAAAATGTAAACACAATTAACTCCCTTGTATCGTGAAGAAAGAGGAGGCAATGGATTGGAAATGAGAGGATTTATCGCATAGATGAGATTAAAGCAGACTGATCCACAGTGACATCTAGCATAAAGCAAAATGATTATGACAACACCACAGTGATAAAAAATGTAATTATGTAATGTAATATAATAATGTAAATATTGTAAAACAAAAAAGAGAATTTGGTACTTATCATCCCCTGATGAAGCTTCAAATAAATTAATGCCCTGCAATGGACTGGTATCACATCCAGGATGTACAGTATGCTGCCTTGTGCTTACTGCTTGCTGGGATACATAATGGATCCCCCAAGACACCAGGGCCAATTTTCCCAAAAGCCAATTAATCCAGTATGTCTTTGAACTTGTGGAGGAAACTGGACCACCTGGAGGAGATCTATGCCAACTTACAAAGAACATACAAACCCCACGCAGATAGCAGGTCTGGAATTGAACCTTAGTCCCCAGTGTTTTGAGGTGCCAATTCTAACCACCGTGCCACAATGCTACCCACTTACTTTAACCATTTAAAAGTAAATATAATATAAAAAATGAATGCTTACTTGATATAGTCAAAGATTTATGTATATTTATAATTTTGTATCTGTTTTTTTCAAAATAGATATTATTGTATTTATAATAATAGTTGCTTACACTTATATAGCGCTTTTCTGGACACTCCACTCAAAGCGCTTTACAGGTAATGGGGATCCCCTCTACCACCACCAATGTGCAGAATCCACCTGGATGATGCGACGGTAGTCATAGTGCGCCAGAACGCTCACCACACATCAGCTTTCAGTGGGGAGGAGAGCAGTGTAATTAACCCAATTCATAGATAAGGATTATTAGGAGGCCATGATTGGTAAGGGGCAATGGGAAATTTGGCCAAGACTCTGAGGTTACACTCCTACTCTTTTCGAGAAAAGAAAAGAAAGAAAAAATAAAAATCTGTGATTTTTAATGACCACAGAGAGTCAGGACCTTGGTTTTACGTATGATCTGAAGGATGGGTCCTGTTTACAGTATAGTGTCCCCATCACTAAACTGGGGCATTAGGACCCACATGGACTGCAGGGTGAGCACTCCCTGCTGGTCCCTCTAACACCTCTTCCAGTAGCAACCTTAGATTTTCCCAGGAGGTCTCCTATCCAGGTACTGACCAGGCTCACACCTGCTTAGCTTCAGTGGGTTGCCAGTTGTGAGTTGCAGAGTGATATGGCTGCTAGCTTGTAGAATGTCTTTCCCCGATTAGTACATGCGTTGTAATATTAACCTGTAAAAAACCCAGGCTTTTGGAGCTATTTTAAAAATACAGGAATTACCTACTATTTGTCTTTTTTTAAGTCCTATATGACCCACTAAGAGGACAAGACGACATACGTCCTTTAAAACCATCCAAACATTTTAATGGAGAGCCAGGGTGTCTTAAAAATTGAAAACATTAAGTTAGAGTACAGTATGATTTCCTTGTCCAGGCATCTCCTAGTTGAACTATGACATTAGCTCCTGTGGATGGTGCAATGTGTACAGCTCATAAAATACTTGGATGGACATCCATTGGACATGCAATATCAATCCCTGGGGGATTCCTGAGCACTTGTGTGATTGTGATATTTTCAGTGAGAATTCTATCACTTCTCCTTTGGTGCTAACTCTCCTATTAAGGCCTTGTGGGTCTTACAGTGTGGGAAAGAGTAAATTCATTCTCAAAGGAGACTTTGCAAAGTCCTTCACTTCTTGGTTCACTACAACTTTAATAGTGTATCACACTTTTAGTATTTATTTTGTGATGTCCCTTTCAGCTTGTCTTTGGTCAGGTCTGTCTCCTAAATAAAAGCAATACAAATCTGCCAACCATAATTAAAATAAATGTGTTAATCATGTTAAAACATTTCACACCCAGAGGACAATAAACTGGGTTTGCTACATTGAAATCAAGTGAATTTACAAATACTTCTAGTTGACCTTTAAAGGGATGCATTGTAAAGAATCACAAATTGCATCACCAACATTTGGGCAAAATACATGTCTGATAATGTAGAGATTCATTTAAAAAATGAATAGGATGATCACCAAAAGCAGGGGCACTAAAAGCAAAAGATTAAATCAGATCCTAAAGAATACTTTAGGTTCATAATCCAAGGGTAGAAAACAAATGTTGACAAGCACAATAAAGCTGAATGCACTTTGTATATAGAGACCAGAGAGTCTTTCAAAAGGGCTTATACCACTGGATAATGTGAAAACTAAAGCAGATCTAATAAACTCATTCAAAAATAAGGAGAGTCTAAACTGTCATAGAATAACATTAAAATTAAGACTGAACTAAAGTTCACTTTAGTGATTTTGGACAAAGCTGTCCTGAAAGATACACTTGCTGACATTCCCAGAATGACTTTGACTTGTCAGCTTTAACCTTTTTCTTAAAGCTCTGGACATACTCTTCAACATTTAGGGTGCTCTTGGCAAATGCACATGACCTTTTTCTTCAACTAGGAGTAAATATTCACACTATAAAACATAAAGAATCTGATAAAATAACTTTGTTCACCTTTCACCTAGTTTAGAGTCTTTTTTGCAATTTCCCCAGACACCGTAAAGCAAATATGTTCAGACATGTCACTGCTGTGAATAATCCATCTAATCTGGTGCTTATGTTTTACTTTAATCTGTTGCTTGTACAAAAGATACAGTACATAAACAATATTTTATGGTGCTTTTCAATTGAGGATATGCTATGATATTATATGAGTCTTGTGTTTGCAGTCAACCCCAATGGAAAAGTTTGGAGTAAGCCTTACAAGGTTTCATAAAAAAAGTCAGATGTGTTTTTTGTGGTTATGGATGCATGCTTTTATGAATATTAAAGGTATTTGAAGCATACAAGAAATCTGAATTTTTCCAATTCTCATCCTAAGAACATAAGAAATCAGCAGAGGACCTAGTTTATGAAGAACCAACAGTAGAAATAGAGCTATTGGGAACCTCATGGGAAGCTACTACAGAGATCTCAACAGAGGATTGAGGAGTTGCACATACAATATAAGTGAGAATACAATAACCCAGCATCTGGTTGGCTAACAAAAGAAATAGGAGTAAACCATGGAATTATGCTGTTTAAATTCCGATAGTTAACAGCAGCAAGAAAGTTATTGAGTGACACAGTGCTGGGTAGAGCATTTGAAAACACATTTCAATAATAGAGCAATAGATAAACTATGAGAGAACTTAAAACGGAAGTAAAATATATGATATATAAGACATAATAAAATTTTAAATTCAAAACTATTTTCTTATGAGAACTCCGAAGTTCCCTATCAATGCCAGGGTCCTGAAAAACTACAGTGTTACAGAGCACTGTAATTTTACAAATAAAAACAAGTAACCTTTTTGCTTATTTACTGCATTTTGAAATGTTTACCCCAAATAATACATTTTTCAGTCTCTTCAAATTTTACATTTAAATGTTTGCTACCAGACACTACAACAAGACACTGTTCAGTAGATTGACAAGCCTTCTTCATGCAACATCCAATTAAAACCTACTATTTTGTTGAATACTGCACATATACAGTACAAATCAATACCAAGCTAATGTCATATCACAATTTGCTAATAGCAATAGAAAATACAATTTCAAACTCGTTTCTTATCAAATTACTTTCCCCATGCTAAATATTATAATTTACTATATAGAAAAATGTAATGAACTGTCATTTCTGTTTCTCATTCAGTCCTAATAATTTTTCATAGGAAAGGTATAGTGAATATTGTCTTATTTTTTCATTTACATTCTCTCATCCTCTTACAATAAACAAAATTTATTAGATTTTGTGTTTAATGCTCTAATTTTAAAACATGTTGTATTCCTCATTTAAATAATTGAATACTTTTAAATGGAAATATGAATAATTTTAGGTTAAATATGCTTGTTTTTAAGGGGGTCAGTACTTTAATTAAAAAATAATTCCTTCCACTAGTTCCCTGGTTGTAGCTGTTGGATATTGCTTTCTAATATAAATATAACATATCTTTATAAATATATCTTCTATGTTTACCTAACCTTCTACACTGGTGAAACTTTCTCTTCTCAAATACTCAAATAATAATTCTGTTATTTTATTAAAGTTAATATTGTTTTGCTGGTCTGCAACAGTCTCTTACATTACTGTTTTGACTATTTTTTATGGTTTAAATTTTGTAATGCTCCACATCAGACTAATCTCTCAGGTACCACTCCATAGATTAATTTGATAAGAAAGGAATTCAATTAGTTGTAAACAGTGAACAGTAGTTATAATATGGGTGCCATCTTTGAAGCTACTATCTGGATTATCTTTCAATTTCTATTCCTCTTCTTGCTTTTCTTTATAGATCACATATTTTTACATGGATGTTGATAGTGGTCTTTCCCAGAGGACAGGATCAGCAGATTGTTAAATCTTTGCCAATGTAATTGGCTTATCCTTTTATGTGTTAAGAAAGACCTCCTACTTTATAAAGCATAAAACTAATAGGAAAATGTCAATGTTGCACTCAGCTTTTAAACAGTTAAAAATAAGACAACTCTGTGAAAGCTAATGATATGACATGAGATAAAAAGTAATTTATTTATTTGCATTTCATATAGAACGATTCAATAAATCCATAAAGCATACTTTAATTAATCATGCATGAGGTACATCTGTATAAAAGTAATCTAATAAAAAAATTACACCTATTTTTTGTGTGTCTTGCCAATGTTTGGTTCACCAAACCAGGTAATGGCATTTAGATTAAATTGCCTGTAGTCAACAACAAAAAAGTTACTTTTCTGAACTGTTTGAAAGTTCTTTTTTTTAGATTAATGATGACACAAAATAATATTTTCATATTATAAATGTCCTATATATATTTAATCTTGTTCCATGAAATGCCAGTGGCAATAAATACACTTCTTCATTGACTTTCCTTAATTTAGTCTCAGTTATTTACTTCCAGGGTTTGGTTCAGTGCATCTCAGGAAGAAAATGTGCCATGCTCCTAAATAGAGGTTTACTTGTAAAGACTGCTGAAAAATGAGACACCTGAGGTACTCCTTTGCTTAAAGGAGCTGAAGCAAACAGAAAGAAAAACATAATATTAGTAATAACTTTTTAGTAGATTTAAAATAAAACACACTTCTAAGTGTTCCATAAAATTTAGATATGCACAAGCAGAGACACAAAACAACACACAGTAGTGTGATTTTGTAAATTATTATTCAAATACAGTAGAATTTGGTGGCAAAATTAATTGGCACAAATGTATTACGTGTTTCTTAATTCCTCAAAGTCTGCACAGACAATTACAGATAACTGGTCTGTAATTTTATATTACAAAATAAAAAAACACATTCAGAAACAGTATTTTCTTAAATACAGGGGTACTTATTTCACTTGGCTAGGCCTATCGTTTTTATGAATTTTTGATCAATTAAAATCTTTAAAAGAGAGAACTGCAAAGAGATCTCTATTTAATTTTAGTTTAACAATTTGTATAATAATAATAATAATAATCATCATCATCATCATCATCATCATAATAATAATAATAATAATAATAATAATAATAATATTCTTAATAATATAGAGACTCATTTGTTAGGTTTGATCAGTTACAGTATGTTTATTTTGTAAATTGACCAAGCCATTTAATTTGTAATTCTATGGTTTAATTGAAGAATTGAAAGTATGACAAAAAATATAGTTCAGACTAGGTGACACAGAGCTCCACAGAACATACAAGAAATCTGGATTTTGCCAATTCTAATCCTAAGAACATAAGAAATCAGCAGGGGACCTAGTTTATGAAGAACCAACAGTAGAAAAAAGAGCTATTGGGAACCTCATGGGAAGCTACTACAGAGATCTCAACAGAGGATTGAGGAGTTGCACATAAAATACAAGTGAGAATACTATATATACTGTAAAGTCAAGTAAACAACTTGAAATAAATATTTTCCAAAATCATATCTCACTGCTGAGAGTAATTATACTTGACAAAATGATTATACGTTGTCAAGGTTAGAAAGATTAAGCTTCAGATAATGTATTGTAATTTATTCATTTGTAAATGCATCTTCACAATTGGTGAATGCAAATGGAATCCTAGTATATTGTACTTACCTGTACTAACAATTTCCAATCCTGCAAGCCTTTTCATTGTATTGCAGAATAACTGATTAAAACACACTTAGTACTACAGTAATGTAGCAGCAAGGCTTATTAAAAATACAGAAATTAAGTTTGCTGCTCCCTTGCCAGTCTCTCTCTCCCTCATCTCAGTGTTGCTGGATACAGAGAAGTCATTCCATTTGGTTCACATTTAAGGTATTTTTCTAGCTGATAGAGTTTCCTGATAAGGAATAACTCCCAAGGCTGAGATTCTCCAGCCACCCTAATAAATGGTCATCTCTGGTGCCTTACTGTCTGGGAGATTCCTTGGGAGAGTCACATCCCAGGTTGTTTACAACCCTAATGTCAGAGAGCATGGTTGCTCATCCTCCACCTCGATCAGCCAATCAGGAACTGGTAGGGCAGGGTAACCCCACGTGGGTCTTGAATGCCCGCGAAACACTCAACCAATGAACGACCATAGTTCCTCCAGATAAAACAGGCAGCACAAGGCCCAGAAGGGGCTTCTCCAGGACATTCTCAAACAAATCTCGGTCAATCACGTAACGACCAGTGGGTCCAAGTGCCACGACTTTTTGTTGTTCTAAGAGTCGAGAATGGAGGTCGCCCGCATGTAACTGAAGGATCTGCCCGGGGTTAGGCCAGCAGCAAGCCTCGTGAACCACCTGTACCCCAACGCGAATGCTCGCCTGATCAACGATTGAACTACGGTCGGAACTGTCGACAGCTGAATATCAGTATTCAGGACTAGTGCTACATTGGGAATGAACCGGTATTCCTCCCGTCTAAAGAGAGTGACTTGCTTGGACCCGCAGTCACTTTCCTTGTGCACAATCTCTGCTAGTTAAGCCAGGATTGACTAGCTGGTCTTGAGAGAGCAGGAATCTCTCCCTTCTTCTCCCACACCTCACTCCAAACCAGGACTGCTTGGCAGGGGGCAGAGGATGCTGATTGGATGCAGCAACAGCCTGTTGCTGTTCTCTTGTGTCCGCAGGAGATCTGAATCCACAAAGATTGGATGAGTATTCAACATTCTGCATTGCAGCTCGAGAATTCAATTGTTACCTCAACCTGAGTTGATATCAATTTAATTCCTATGAGTGACGTACTTGCTTGCGAGTATCTAGTGTAGAAGTTGTAATCAAAGCTCATTAAGGAAACGATATAAATGAATGGTATACTGAATGTATGTCCCTCTTAGTTTGTAACTCTTCGTGATTGAATGTATACCTTTTGTATTCTGCTAACCTTCAATCTTAAGATCTGTTATGTTTCATAACATTTTATGTATTAATAAATGTATTGTTGTGTATTAGTATCCGTGTGTGCGTTGCTGAGTTATTAAGGTCGGTTTTCTAATAGCCATCAAATAATTATTTTGTGACTTACTGCTACAATTAATAATTGTCCATGTAAATACACAAAAGCCCTACAGTAATATGTCACAGATGTGATATGAGGGGAAAGATAAATTTAATATCAAATTCATGCAGAGTGTAAACATCAGTTCATTAGAATGCAGTTTCCTGAAGACAGATTATTTTATTCTTGTTAGGTCTGTGATGTTTTGATGAAGTAATACATATATGCTGAAACTGTGACTTGTTCATCTGTCCTTTCTTGGTAAGAAGTGAAATGAAATTTAAATTCACTTGCAGATATCAAAAGTGCAGTAACATCATAATGACAAGTATTGAGTTTCTTAAAACAAATCTGGTTTCTGATTAAGGAAAAAAATTAACACCACACAAATAATTTACACAATAATGGCTATCCAATAGCTTTCTTCTGGATCAGAAGAAAGGCTACCATCTTAACTGAATTTAAAAATGTTTAGAATGTGGTTATAGTAAATCTTTTTTTTTGTGGAGGGTCCCTTGGTGCCACACAGTTTTTTAACTTTCTTTTCTCTTTAATGTAGAAAAACTAGTAGCCATATTTATTAATATATTGCTTTTATTGTGCTTGGAAAATAACTTAATTTGACATCTGAACCCTAACAAAAGGCCTCAGAGGAAGTAAAATGCAATCTAATTAGGTCTTCTAACACTATTCATATTAGAATTAATAACACTCTCCTGTAGTTAGCTTTAAAAGCTAAGTGTTTTTGAGTCTTGATGATCCATAACCTTAATTTCCTCTGGTACAATTACATTCTATTATCCTAAAGTTCTACCATTGTAAAGTATATTTTATCACTCACAGTAACATAAATTATAGAACAAAAACTAATTAGCACACCATTTTAAGAACCAAATAGTATTTATCATAAGAAATTATGATGATAAATGATAATACATTTCCCTGAATGAAATGTAGCATTTTTAACTTGTAAGCTTTAATATTAAATTAAAGAAAAATACATTGAAATATTAATGAATGACATAGGAATCATTTTTCACCATATTTATAAGACCTTACCTCACAGAAAGGTGCTGTACTTTGTATTGGCTTCAGTTACAGCATGCAAACGTTTGTGGTTTTAATTCAAATGCTGGTTTCAGGGTGAATGCCAGAGCTTGTCTTATTCTCTTCAAATGATTCAATAAGATTTAGGAAATTTGCTCCTTTATCTCTTTGGAAATGTGATTGTTGATTTAATTATTTTGAATTATGCCCATGGTGTATTAATCCATTTAAACTCTATTTGTTGCTTTCCTTATGTATCTGGGTTTTCAGACATTCCAGAGTTAGTTCTGAATGGCAATACATTAGAGTAACGTGATAAATGGTGTTCATTTTCCACATATTTTCTTTTGCCTACATATGTTTTATCCTGTATAATACTGATTTATCCAATGCCAGCATTCAAATTATTCAGAATGGATTGTCTCAAATCAGATGGACTGTATTTTGCTTCTGTTTATTTTTAATTTGACCATAATCCCCTGAAAGAAATTGGAAACTTGCATTTACCTTTTTAAGTAAGTGAAAGTACTTTGGTAGCTTGCTGAACAGCAATACATTTTAGAAATTACTTCTAATGCCTAACCTTTGACAGATCTCCAATTGCAAATGTCTTGATACTTTTACAAAATCTTTTCTCTGCGTTTTATACTATTTTAATATGCTTTATGTTTCATTTTATCACTCTAAACTGAAGTACAGTATGTTAGCATTTGTTTATAAGAGCTGTGTCACACTATCTTAATTATATTCTGTAGCAAATCAAGGTATTATTTTAAAATCAGCCATTTCGTCTCCACAATATGTAAAGCCATATTACTTAACCTAAGCCCCCAAATCATTAAAAGTGGTGCTAATTCAAAACAATAAAGAAAGGGGCTTGTAACCAAATAGTAGCCAAGCTGACTCAAACAGTCACATTTTAAAAGACTCAAAACTGATCAAGAATGTTAGCCTGCAGTCTGTTAACACCTGCTCATTTTTGCTAGCATAGAGCATTTACATGGAGACTAACGATGAAATAGAGAAACACAGACATGCAGTAGCAATGATGAGAAATTAATCAGACCATGGATCTCTATACCATGCAATACCGTGGGCAGTGAACTGGTGTCACGGAAGGTTTTACTGACCAACAGTGGACAATTTAACAGTCAATTGTATCAAATTATTGTAGAAGACACATAAATAGGGACTCAGAGGCTGAATATTAGTGAGTAAGCTAGTTTTATTTTTTTAATTTGCTGCTAGTATACAGCATTATGTAGAGGATGAGATTCATAATAATACTTAATTTGCACCCAGGACTGTGTCTGCTACAACACTGATATGTTGTGATAATGCTTTATTACAAACAGAAAAGATATATAAAAATGTTAAGAGAATAATAGTTGAACTGTATTATGAAAATATTAATATACCATCCTCCAGGATATGTTTTATCTGTGGTCAGAATGAGATAAACTGTACTACACACGTATAGAACAACAGCAACAAACGACAAACAATCTTTTGACACACTGAATGAAATTATATTTCTTTACATTTTATACATTTTCTCTACGTAATGTGTCATGTGTTTATGGTTTATCACAGGCTTTCTTTTATTAATATGATTAATTGTACTATTACATTTCAAGAGTTTTGTTTTCTTGC
This sequence comes from Lepisosteus oculatus, assembly GCF_040954835.1. Lineage (NCBI taxonomy): Eukaryota > Metazoa > Chordata > Actinopteri > Semionotiformes > Lepisosteidae > Lepisosteus > Lepisosteus oculatus. Next base: position 32,334,594 of record NC_090701.1, read on the forward strand.
ACATTTTTATGATATACTGTAGCTGCAGAAGTATATTTTTTGTAGAATATGTGCAAAATGGATCAAGTTTATCTAGCAACTGCCACACAATCTCAAATTAAACTCCACTATCTATGCTTTTACTTTAATAGCATAACATCTACTCATGCCTATGATTTTATGATCTTTTGTCATTCAGATTGCAAAGTTAGACAATACTTTATTGTTGATTAAAAATAATGTCTGAATGCATCATTGCTCGATGCTAATTTCTTACTACTACATACAGTATATAATTGGGCTACATTGTTTTTTTGGATTAAGCCCTATTAAGGGCACCTTATTTTTCTGGAGGAGGGTTGTTGAAACAGCTGTAGATTTCTCAGTTAACACATTTTTAAAATGTTTTCAGTGATATTGTCAGCATCAAACATCTTATATGAAAAATGTTGAGAAAAGGTATGATATTGAGTGTAATGCACTTTACATCAGAAATAACATTCATATATGTTTACTCATAAAAATAATGATAATTAACCCACTTTGTTACTCGATTAAGTTAACCATTACAGTCAGAACTCGAGGCACCTCAGCAAGTTCTGTGTAAGGAAACATAGTCTTCCCCACAACTTGCTTAATTCCCATACTAGATGTCAGGTGACTGGAATAGTCCAAACTACAAGGGTTTCCCTTCCCTTCTGATGAAGACTGCATAGACTTTCTCTTCCCCTAGGCTGGTCTTCTCCAACCCACCACTTACACATGTGCCAGTGGAAACCCCGCCTTATTGGCACTTTTTCTTTTTTATATAATAGTCTATATATAGACAGTAGTATATTTCAAGGTAGTTTATTTTCTGCATTTTAATTGGCACTTGTGTGTGTGTTTAAAGAGTGTAAAAACTTTTAATCATCTAACATCAGGCTGACCTGGAGGTGACCCAACATGGCAGTCTCCAGGGTGGAATGCATGGCGGAAGGCTGTTCCCCTGGTTATTCCTTATGATCTAATAAACCCTAAAGTTTTTGCATATGTCCAATCCAGATAAGAGGAAGCGGGTTTCAAGCCTGTAGAATGCTCAGTGAAGACCAACCCAGTCCAGCCAGGAAGAGTCATTAGAAATAAGAAGGAGTTGTAGTCTAAAGTGTAGAGCAATTGTATTGTAGAGTGTGTTTGGGGTGTCTGCAGGGGCAGCTGGAGTTCACACATCCACATGTAGGTTTGCTGAAAGAGGAAAGAGAAAAGTCCACCTTTGGAACATCTTTTGAATAGCTTCACCTTGCAACACTCTCAATGTTTTTTTCTGACGTCCTCTGGCAACTGTGATCTGAGCTCCCCTTGGCAAACCCCTGGAATGCTTCATCTTGCATGGCTCTCTTTTTTGGACCTAATCGGTACTGTGAGTAAATAAACAATTTTTCCTAGTGACCTCAGAGTCACAACACTTACACAACACACCCTGTGCTGCTTCTTCTTGCACCTCAGTAGCCCTGTTGCTTTAATGGTGAACACAAATAGTCCCACAGCTGTTGGTGCTACTCTCACGACCAGCCAGCCTTTGTCCAACTCACCCACAGCTGCCCTGCCAGCCTTTGTTAAACTCATTTTCCATGGTCGTTCCCTGTCCGATTCTCTAACATACACAAACATACAACATGACAGCAGTTGCTGGCAAGCCTCTCACACCTGGCTGGCCTGTGTCAAACACAATCACCAATCCTCATACACTTCAGAGACTGTCTCTGGTATCAGAGGAGCTTTTCTCCCTTGGATCTTCTCGTTCCAAAGTGAGTTATCCTTGTAGTGGCAATGCTTTTTTATGAACAAGAATTAAGTGCTGCTGTGCTTTCCCAGGGGAGTCTCACTCTCTCATCTCTGTGGTGTAGGACTGATGAGGAACAGTTTCCAGGATTGGGAGGCAACCAGGGATAACCGTACCTATCATAATGAATTGGCTACGCCTGGTGCCTTGATGTCTGGGAGACCCACTCGGACCTTACAAAAACCTGGTTTATAGTACTAGGGTCAAGAGGTCAATGTTACTCTTTCCTACAGTTAACCAACCAATCAGGAACCTGCAGAGCGTGGTAACCACATGTGGGTCTCAAATGCCCACCAAATTTTCGACAAATGAACACCCATGGTTGCTCAAGTTAAAAGTGGCTGCACAGGCTAAGAACCTCGCTCCTCTCTCGCTCTCTCAGACTTAATCATGTGACTGCCACTGTTGTCTGAGTGTGGGACCTGCAAAATTGTTCCAAGCCGAGCAAGGGGGAAGCCCTCATGTAGCAACAGATCTGCCAGAGGTCGAGCCTGCAGCAGAAGACTTCATGAATTCGCTGGCGCCAAAGTGAACACGTATGGTCACCAGAGTGACATACGGTTGGACTCTTTGTCGACAATCTGAATACGTTTTATTCAGCAGTAGTGCTACGCCGGGAATGAACTGGTCTTCTTTCCATATTAGAGTGACTTGCCCTGGACCGAGTCTCTTTTCTGTGCACAGACCTTTTTTTTCCTAGACTAGCCCAGACGCTAGCTAGAGAGAGGTCTCGCGGTGTCATGCGGTGTTTCGCGTCATTTGACATCATACCGGAAAGTATCCGGAATCACCTTGTAAAACCGCCAGGAGGAGCCAATAAAGTTTAACCTCTCATGTACAGCATTTGAGCTTTTAAATTTAAACTGTGTATTACAGCATGTTAATCATCAGTCATTAAAAAGTTGGTATATTTTATGAAAGCAAGATTGCTCAGTTGGGCAAAAGTACACAACTTACCTTTATCATAAATATTTTAATTATGCAGAAATATTTTATGCATCAAAGCCTTAACCGAAGATATTACTAATAGTATTAATAATGAATGACCTTGGACAAGCTGTAAACTCAAAGTATTACGCTGGTCCACATTATTTGTAATTTTAATGAAAATACTTTATTTTTCATAGACAAAAAGTAACACCACAGCATTTCGTTGATCTAACTAACAAGGACAGGACATTAGCTAGCTGATAGGATAAAGGAATAAATTACTTTGCCAATAGGATAAAGGAATAAATTACTTTTTTTTGTTTATTTCTTTAGCACATTTATTTGAACATTTCCATTGATTGTACAAGCACTGAAAAACTGTCCAATCCCTAGTTCGTCGGGCATTTTCTTTTAGTATAACAGACATAAAAACTCCCTTGCTTTTAACAGAGCATTTAATAATTTCTAACATTGAAAATTATTTAAACTGCAACACTTATCATTCAGCCAGAGCTCAAAATATCACAAGGATCCTCAAGAGCACAACAAAGACTGTATTAATAGATACTTGTACCCGATACATGAGAATCCAAGCTTTTTTATCAACGCTTTCTTATCTACACTACAAATTAGTCTTTAAAATTTATCACATAGTAAAAAGTCAAATTTCTGGGGCGTCCGTATACCAGAGATTATGGTACCGCTTCAGAAGGGTGTCAGCCAGTCAGATTCCAGGACCGGAATTATCTGTTTTATAATCGAAAATATGTAATCACGTATCTAAATAAATTAATAATGATATTAATTTAAGGAGTTAAATATATAAATCTATGTACCTACTGTATATAGCTGGTAGTATTACTATATTTCACTTTCTTTGTGAACATGTTTTGTTAACTCCCGAATTGCAGGTGGATTCTGTTTTTTGGTCTGTTATGGACTGTAACTCAAATCCTGCTTAACTAAAAATTAGACACGAGAAGAGTATTATTGGACAATGTTGTGAGGCTCTGGCGGAATTTCTCTGTAAACTGAAGAGTTATAGAGGAGACAAGTTGTGTATCGCTTCTTTTGACACTTGTAAAAAAAACATTCCAATGTTAATGACACGAAAGATAATGTGGTGTATTGGTCGTTAGTGAAAAGATTTAATCATTTAATCTCTTTACTGTGCACATTTTAATCTGCTGAGTATTGAATATTTATATGGTATTTTACCACTAAAGGGAAATTTTAGTAGCTAAGCATAAAACGCAGAGGAGCATAACGAAGGTCATAAAGGTCATGAACGATATTAATTTAGGAACATAAACATATTATGTAAACTGTATGTTGCTGTTATTGGTATTTTAAAGAATAAATACACACCAATACTCAATTTCTTCTACAGTATAATGACATTTTTTATATTTCAAAATAACACATGTTCATACTGTATGTACAGTACACAGCGATACCGCAGGTTGAAGTGTAGGGCACAAATCCATCCGAGGCCAAAAGCCCAACATATTAATGTGCATTTGCCTGGCGCTGCGCGGTTTTCATCATTCTCTGCGGGAGTGCTGGCTGGGATGAATTAAACCGGTTTCACAGGTATTTTCAAAGTAGAAGGCGGCGAGTCTTCCAGCGAAAGACGCCCCCCACCTCCAAAACCCCTTTTTTTTTGCTTACAGTAGTAGTACTTAAGTACAGTACAGTAAGTACTTACTGTACAGTACTTACGGTAGTACTTCTTGTGTTAAGAAAGCTAGGTGTTAGCATAAACTATTAGTAATCAATAATATTAAATTTAGCACTGCAATAAATTGTGCTAATAATAAATTCTATTCTACTCTGAGAATGTAGGGGGGAGGAAGAATGCCCGTGGTCTTTTCACTGATAAACTTGTGTCAAGCTGTCAACAAAAACCAGCTGTCAAAAAAAAGTTGTTTTTTTTTTGTCAATTGTGTGTCCATAATATTGCTATTGTGATATTGCTAATTGCTATTGCTACTGAGTCTCTGTGTCTACAGTACATTGTTTGTGAACCAACCGGTTTCACGGGTATTTTCAACCCCCAGACACTATTGTTTCATCGGTTGTTAGCCTGTAAAGCGCTTTGAGGAGCCACCTTTAAAGGCGCTATATAAAATAAAGTTTATTATTATTATTATAATTATTATTATTAATATTGATCATATTTTTCCTCCCAGAACTTGTAAATTGTTGTTGTTATTGTTGTTATCCTGTAAAGCGCTTTGAGAAGCATACTGTTCAGCTTGTCAGGTGCATTCTCTTGTAAAATAATAAGGAATTATTCAGTATGGCATCTCCATGTTCAAGTAAACACTGCTCTGTGTGCAAATGCAAATGCATTTAAAATATTTTTTTTAAAAAGCCACTATATAAAATAAAGTTTATTATTATTATGATTAATATTGATGATATGATTAATATTGCTGGCATATGACTGTGTGCCCAGAGAGGTGGTGTATTGGTGCTTGAGGAAGAAAGGAGTACCAGAAAGCATGGTGAAGTTAGTTCAAGCAACCTATAGAGATGCAACTACAAAGATGATAAGACAACGGGGAGAGACAAAAGAGTTTGAAATCACAGTTGGAGTACACCAAGGATCAGAACTGAGTCCTTTCTTTTTCATAAACATTATTGACACACTGACAGAGGAGGTAAGAACAGAAGTGCCTTGGGAACTCATCTTTGCTCACCTGAAGCGTCGGGCGTCCAACCGACATCGAACACCCCCCTCAGGCTGAACTCGTACTCGGCTAACGGCTGTGGAACCCAGCGTGAGCAGCCGCTGCGCCACAGTGATGGCTGGTGACCCACGGATGCCCCACTATCGGCCGGCTCCAGCCCCGGCTGCTCCTCTGGAGCCTCCCCACACGGCTCCTCCTCCCGGGCCTGGTAGGTGGCCAGGCGGTCTCTGTGCAGGACCACCACTCTCCCGCGTGTTTGCAACCGGACACGGTAGCAGACCTCGCCCACCACCCCGAGTACCTCAGCGGGCCCCTCCCACGACGGCGCCAGCTAAGGGCTGAGGCCTTTGTGGCAGCATTGGCTATGCACCCAAACTGAGTCCCCGGGCGGGAAGGCAGGCCCCCTGCAGCGCAGGTTGTAGTGTTGCTTCTGCCAGACCCCTGTCTGAGTCAGGTGGGTCCATGCAAAGCTGTGCACCCGCCACATCCGCTGCCGCAGGTCCCACTTGTAGTCCGGTCAAGCCAGCGGTGCCGACCTTCTGGGCGGCGGGCCGAAGACCAGGTCCACCGAGTTCACATTTCTCGGCCCAGCATGAGCGAGGCCAGTGTGCACCCGGTGGATTCCTGGACCACGGTCCGATACGCCCAAAGCGCAAGGGGGAGGTGGCGGTCACAGTCCCGTTGGTGCCGGGACACCAGGGTGGCCAGCTGGGTGGCGAGCATCCGATTTAACCGCTCCACCAACCCGTCACTCTGGGGATGCAGCAGGGTGGTCCGCGTCTTAGTGATCCCCAGGCGCTGGCACACTCTGGCGATGACCTGGGACTCAAAGTTACGCCCCTGGTCACTGTGTAACTCCTCCTGCACCCCCAGCCTGGCAAACACCCCCTCCAGTAGTGCATCGGCCACCGTGGAGGCACTCTGGTCAGGGATGGCGTAGGCCTCCGGCCACTTCGTTAAATAGTCCATGGTCACCAAGACGTAGCCGTTCCCGGCCTCGGTGCGCGGGGCAGCGATGCTGGCAAAGTCCTCCGGTTGTACGAGGCCAACCCCAAAAGCTGCACAGCTCAGCGATGTTGTGGGGAGTCAGCCAGCCCCTCACTGGGGCGACCTTACCTGGGTCCGTAGCCACCCCTCACTGTCCAGCAACATGTCCCGGGAAGGTCATCTCCCCGCTGCAGGAGCTCGTACTTGCGGGGATTGAGCCTCAGGCCAGCACAGCGGATGCAGGCCAGCACCGCCTGGAGGTTTGTCAAGGCCTGGTCGAAACCCCAGGCATGAACCAGCAGATCGTCCAGATACAGCGCACACTGGTTCAGCGGGACCGATGCCAGCACCCTCTTCATCAGCCTCTCGAATGTTGCTGGGGCATTGCACAGGCCAAAAGGCATGACAGTAAACTGCTAGAGGCCCTGGCCGATGGAAAAGGCCGTCTTTGGGCGAGCATCGGGAACGAGCGGTACCTGCCAGTAGCCGCAGCGGAGGTCCAAGGAGCTGAACCAGGTCGACCCGGTGATGTAGTCCAGGGCGTCATCTATCCTCAGCAGGGGGTAGGAATCTTTCCGGGTGACCTCGTTCAGCTTGCAGTAGTTGACGCAGAACCTCCACGAGCCATCTTTTTTTTTTACCAGTACAGCTGGCACCGACCACGGGCTCGCGGAGGGCTCAATCAACCCCGCCGCGGCCATCTCCCGGATCTTTTCCGTGGCTGCGGTCCGCTTGGCGTGAACCATGCGTCCCGGTGGGACCAGGGCAGTGTGGGTGCAGTCCTCATCTCTCGCCGCAAAGAGGTCCTCGTTATGGGCGAGTAGCTCCTGGAGCCGCTGCCGCTGGTCCTAATCGAGGCCCTCGCAGTTCCGCTGGTAGAGGTCCTCAACGGCGCGCCTCGCTTCCACGCAATGCTTGGACCCCGCCGCCGCAACCTTGTCTTGCCCCCCGGCCGACTTGGGGGCAGGATCTGGCACGCCCGCTCCCTGGCGACACAACAATTTTACAAGTCCTGGGAGGAAGAATATCATCAATATTAATAATAATAATAAACTTTATTTTATATAGCGCCTTTAAAAGTGGCTTTTTTTAAAATAAACTTTTTTAATGCATTTGCATTTGCACACCGAGCAGTCTTTACTTGAACATGGAGATGCCATACTGAATAATTCCTGCACACAACCATTGCAGCGAAATTTGCATCGTTTGGCAGGGCTATGATTCGTACAAGTGGTGGTGGATTTGGAGACAAAATATATTTACACTGGGTTGCTGTAAGTGGAGAAATAATAACCCCAAAGCTCTACTTATTATCTTATAAGAGAATGCACCTGACAAGCTGTACAGTATGCTTCTCAAAGCGCTTTACAGGATAACAACAACAACAAGTTCTGGGAGGAAAAATTTGATCAATATTAATAATAATAATAAACTTTATTTTATATAGCGCCTTTAAAGGTGGCTCCTCAAAGCGCATTACAGGATAACAACTGATGAAACAACAGTGGCTGGGGGTTGAAAATACCTGTGAAACCGGTTTGTTGACATTGTACTGTAGACACAGAGTGTTACACCAACGCATTTGCATGTTAAAGCGATTCCATTGAGGAGCCGGGCGCGATAATTGTTTTGTTCCTTGATTTTCTGATCTGCGATTTAAGTGGAAATGGGGGTGACAGGAACTCTTAATCTAAAAAATAAATAAATAAAACAGGTTTCGATAGTTAATAACCACTTTTAATGCACGAAACACAGGTGATTTTTCTTCCTCCTGATCAGTTTAGAAATCTGTGTCCGCTGTAAGGTTTTTACTTCCTAATTAAACTTTTAAAATACACGGTTCAAATAGAAGCAGCATATGTTGTTTTCTTCCTGCTATGTAGAACAGATCAGCAAATTTTTTTTTCTCCAATCAGAGGGGTGTCAGATGGTGTCAGCCAATCACCATTCTGAAACCTACCGTAATCTCTGGTATAGGGACACCCCAGAATTCTGTCGCATTTTCATTTTAGGAAATTATCAAATGCTCGGTTAAAAGTAAGGGTGATTGTCCGTTATAGTGGACATAAAAACAAGAGTTTGCTGCGGTGTTATTGGAAACCCAATTTTAACACAAATCGCCGGCATTATATCCTAGAAGACACAGATTGGAGCCACACTGGGAGAATGCCTGGAGTATAAAAGAAAATGCAGACGAACTAGGGATTGGAGACTTTCCAAGTGCTTATACAATCGATGGAAATGTTCAAATAAATGTGCAAAAGAAATTAAAAAAAAACATTTATTCCTTTATCATATTGGCTAGCTAATGTCCTCTCTTTGCTAGTTACCTGTGCTGTGTTTCTGCGTTGCATAACAACGAGTGACTATATTCTCAGGCGGAGGAACATAAACAGCTTAATTTTTTTAAATTAAAATTCATTCTATACAGCAATCTCATATTTGGGGACCGTTTCATAAAACTTTGATGCTTAACATTTTTAGGGAGAAATAAAAGACTGGTGTGTATTTTTTCTTTAAACTACCAAGACCAGCCATATACAGTACAGTTTACATATAGTAATATGTTTATGTTCCCAAATTTATATAGTTTATCAGAAGTGTTATGCTCCTCTTCTTTTTATGCTCAGCTACTAAAATTTCCTTTTAGTGGTAAAATTCCATATAAACATTCAATACTAAGCGGATTAAAACATGCACAGTAAAGAGATTAATTGATTAAATCTTTTCACTACCAACCAATGCACCACGAGTGCCCCTATCGGTCATTTTGGCCAGCCAATCACTTACCGCGGTAGACTGTGGTGGGTTGTGGGTAGTTGCGTGCGGTACAGCTTTGTACCATGCATTTTGAATGGCTGCATCTGTACATACAGTATACTGTATCTTTTGTATTATAATAACCCTCACAGTAAGATCTGCCATCCACATCCAGGCAGACTGATATACAGTACAGTATTTTTTATGTATTAATAAATGTGTTCTATGTATTTTAATCCGTGTGTGTGCATTGTTGATTGTTCTGACGATTGATCCTCTAATAGCCATAGAAGAATCACCTCGTGATCTACTGTTACAATTAATAAATTGTTCCAGTAAATTCACAAAACCCCTACATCCTTTTGTAAGACCAATATAATGCTACGCTTCACCTACTGTTTATTTCACAGAGACAAGACAGGCCATTTAAATGGCAAAGATATCAACTGAATCCAATTAACGTACCTGCAGCTATGCCACCCCCAAACGAGCGCTGGCTAATGGACTCAGACAAATATTTCTAGACCTCTTTTATAGAAAATCTGACCTCAGCAGGAATTCCCAAGTGCCAGTAAAAAAAAAAATTAATAATCAAACTAATTTTTTATTCACAGAGTCATTCATATAAATTAATTTACACATAATGAACCAATTGATTTTATCTCACAGATACATTAGTATATTTCATTCCGACTACATTTTTGTATTTGATAAAACCAATTTTAAAATCATTAAGGGTAACATAAATGGTAAGAAATAATTTTTAACTCATGCATAATGACAAAGCAATAAATATGTAATTAACATATCTGGTTAAAATAATAAAATGTCCCTTGTGTTTAATATGCTTATTAAGATAAGATGGTTTAAGAAAAAGCTTTGACTTCTTAGAAACTATAAATTTCTAACACTTTAAAAGTCTGTTGGATGCTTCACACAACCAAAGAATCTCTCTTTTCTTGTAAATGGTACCACAGTCGATATCATGATTGTAATGTTGATGAAGTAGACTGATGAATGCTTGTTTCACAGACTGAATTTAATGGGTGTCAAGGGCTGTGTGATGCTAACTTACATTGATGAGCCAGTGTTACCATAGTGTTAATACAGTTTTGTACCTTGTTCTCTGAGTGTCCTACTCTCATCAAAGGACCACAGATAATGCACAATTAACACACTATTCAGAAATGACATGTGGGGTTTCAAACAGGTTTGACTGTGCCTTGTTTTAGAGAGGGGTCCGTAAGTACAGATACAGCCATTCAAAATGCGCGGTACAAACCCGCAGTACAGCAACCTACCCACAAGCCACCGCAGGGTAAGTGATTGGCTGGCCAAAATGACCGACAGGGGCACTCGTGGTGCATTGGTTGGTAGTGAAAAGATTTAATCATTTAATGTCTTTACTGTGCACCTTTTAATCCGCTTAGTTTTGAATATTTATATGGAATTTTACCACTAAATGGAAATTTTAGTAGCTCAGCATAAAAAGAAGAGGAGCATAATGCATCTGAAGGTCATAAACGATATTAATTTAGGAACAAACATTACTGTATGTACATAAACTGTACTGTGTATGGCTGGTCTTGATAGTTTAAAGAAAAAATACACACCAGTCTTCCATTTCTCCCTAAACATTTTAAGCATGAAAGTTTTATAAAATGGTACCCAAATATGCGATTGGTGTAAAGAATGAATTTTAATTTTAAAAAATTATTTAACATGAAAATTAAGATGTTTACATCTTCCGCCTGAGAACAGTCACCCGTTGCTACCCAATGCAGAAACACACTAACTAGCAAAGAGAGGACATTAGCTAGCCAATATGATAAAGAAATAAATGATTATTTTGTTTATTTCTTTTGCACATTTATTTGAACATTTCCATCGATTGTACAAGCACTTGGAAACTGTCCAATCCCTAGTTCATCAGGCATTTTCTTTTACGCTGCAGGCATTCTCCCGGTCTGGCGCCGGTCTGTGTCTTCTAGGATATAATGCCAGCGAACTCTTGTTTTTATGTCCACTATAACAGACAATCTCCTTTGCTTTTAACCGAGCGTTTAATAATTTCCTAAAATGAAAATGATTTACTTTATTTCCCTCACGGGATCAATAAAAGTATCTATCATCTGTCTAAACTATGGGACAGAATTCTGGGATCTCCCCATACCAGAGATTATGGTAGGGCTTCAGAATGGTGATTGGCTGACACCATCTGACACCCCTCTGATTGGAGAAAAAAGACGTGCTGGTTTGCTATACATACAGTACTGTACCAGGAAGAGGATTTCTTTCTATTCGAAACGTGTATTTTAAAAGTTTAAGAAGTAAAAACCTTACAGCGTACACAGATTTCTAAACTGATCAGGATCGTTATCTTTGTTTTATCCATAATAATGTTCACCGCTTTGTGCATCAAATTAATAATAAACTTTATTTTATATAGCGTTTTAAACGAATAAGTAATTAGATTGCTCATAAACCTAATCACTTGTTTTTTCTTTTTATTTAGGCTCAGATTTCAACTATAGATCGTATTATTAATCATCATCACAACAACCAACCAACAAAAACAACCATATAAACATAATCCCAAACAAAAACATAGATAACAACCACAATACAAAATCAAAACATTCCCAAACAGACCTCATTTCCATAGCCCCTTATGCAAAACCAACATCCCTCCCCTGTTCTCTCTCTCCCCTGGCGTTTGTAATCGTTTTTATTTTCAAATTAATTTTAGCAAAGTCATGTATTTTAAAAATCTTAAGATTTCTATATTTATGTCTTTATTTAGTGGTTTCATTAGTGACAAAGGCTAAACTTTCTTGGAAAAATGTCTTTAATGTAAACCATGTTTGCTATTAATTCATTCAGGGCTAAAATATGTTCATTGTCTTCCAATGACAGAAGGGTTCCTTTCGCCGTAGTCGGGTTGACATTAGAAGCTTGCCACGCCCGCAATGCATTAGCATGTTAAAGCGATTTCATTGAGGAGCCTAGCTTTCTTAACAAGTAAGTATTGTAGTTACTGGGTTTTTGAGGGGGGGGAGGTGTCTTTCGCTGGAAATCTCGCCCCCTTCTACTTTGAAAATACCTGTGAAACTGGTTTAATTAATCACAGCCAGCACTCCCGCAGATAGGGGGGTTGTACTTGCAGTGTATACAGTAGATGGGAAAGCCAGAGCCGACCTCTACGCCGCCCACGTGTTATGCTCTTTGTTAATGTCTAAGCCGGAACACATCATTATATCTCATTTTGTATTTCTTAAAAAAAATCGTTTGCCCAGCCTAACAGTATTGTTGTTATTGTTTTTAACCTGTAAAGTGCTTTGAGGAACCACCTTTAAAGGCGCCATATACAATAAAGTTCATTATTAGTACTATTGTTAATTTGCTGGACAGAGAGGTGAACATTATTACACAGAAGACAAAGATAGCGATTTATGTTGCATTGTGCATTGTGCTGCTGTAATACAGTTTTAAATAATTAAAAGTCTAAACAGTATCAGCTTTATGGGTTTTAAATAAAGGCGATTTAAACACAATTTAAATCAATATAAATGTTTATATTGTAACGCCTAGGTGACTATTCATTGTCATTAAAATGACTTAAATTCGATCATGTTGTGATATTTAGAAATATACATTTGTTTGGTGCGATTGAGGTTTTAATTAATCTCTGACTCAGGAAGTGTTTAATTTTTTCAAAGAAATGTTTGTTAGAAAAAATTCATTGCTCAAGTGGGATTCGATCACAGACCGTGTGAGGTGGGAGTCAGGAACCTAACCCACAGCACCACCAGCAAGGTCACATGCAGAGTGCTGAAAAAGCACTACAGAAACATTATCAACAGACAATGTACAGCGTGTACTATTCTTGTGTTGCGGTACATGAATGTAATTATATCATTATTAATTTCATTAGATACGCGATTCCATATTATATTCCCTTTTAATCAAATTCTAAAAGTATGCTTGTTGACTCCGGTATCACGTTAGTTAAAGACTTTGATGCTTAATGTTTATCGAGAAATGGAATACTGGTGTGTATGTTTTCTTTAAAGTACCGAGACCAGCCATATACTGTATGTTTCAAAAATTCCATAATTCCAAGTTCCAAAATTAATGTCGTTTATGGCTTTCACATACGTTACAGTATGCTCCTATTCTTTTTATGCTCAGGTACTAAGATTTCCCTTCAGTGGTAAATTTCCATATAAATATTCAATACTTAAACAGGCACAGTTAAGACATTAAATATACATATACATACTGTATACAGTACAGTTTGCATACGGTAATATGTTTATGTTCCTAAATCAATCTCTTTTATGAGATTCTATAAATTCTTTTTATCGATTCTCAAAAATTACTATACTTTGCATAATTGGAAACAAATGCGTGATTGCGAAATGCTGTGGTGTTACTTTTACAAAGACGGTCAATGAAAAAAAGAATGTGGACCCAGGGCAATACTTTGTTTACAGCTTGTCCAAGGTCATTCATTATTAATACTATTAGTAATATCTTCGTTAAAGACTTTGATGGGGACAGCTCAAACATGAGAGGTTGAGCTTTATTAGCTCCACCTTGCGGAAATTCCGGATACTATTATTTTAATTGCGGTATTATAGGAGAATTTACGGTAACTTGCAGTAGACTGCGTAAAGCGCACCGCAAAATAATGCTGTATCGTCCGCGCATTTTGAATGGCTGCATCTGTACAGGGTGTAATTGAACAATGCATCGTACATCTTGCTATTTTAACAGTATACAGTATACTTCATAATAATCTTGAGCAGTTAGCTCTGCCCAAACCCAAAATATCACAGGACCTCTTCCACCCTTCAGGGAACAAAGTCATGAACCCTTGTTAAGAGGACTCCAAAAACTCCAAGCCTAATCAAATCCCATTCAGCAACTTGGAAACTCTTGATCTGGTCATTTTCTGTTCTATTGTAGTACTTCTAACCTACAAAACATTTTTCTGTATTTCCTTAAACAGCAATCAAACACAGTGGTTCCCAGCCTTGGTCCTAAAGGAACAAAGTTTCTGAAGGCACTCTTTCCAGCTGCACTCTTAACCTCCAGTGCTATTTATGTCAATCTGCATGCTCCTTTAGATTTTAACTTTTTGTCACTTGAAAATATGGAACCCTACACACACTCTCCACAATTTGTTTGGCATTATTTGTGACTATATAGCTCTTATTAGTTGATTCATGTATAATGAAAAGTATAGGTAGGAATGACACTACAGTATGTAAAAAATATACAGTATCACTATGTAACAGTGTATTTTAGACACTGCTGCAATGAGCATTATTTGGATTTGGATACCATTCAGGCAACAAACGTGAATGCAGGCTGTTCAGAAACTGCAGTATTGATACAGACAGGTTACCAATTACAAATCCCATTTGATCACTGAAAAAAAGCTGAAAGTAAATTTACAGTTATTCCCAACTAGTAAAAATGAAAGGAATTAACCTGTGATTAAGAACATAGCTGTAGCAAAAACCAGAAGACACAGTGTTCTTTCAGGATGAGGGTTGGAAACCACTAAGGACACAAGCCTACTGCTTAAATATGAGAAATATTGAAATATTGAAATTACAGATTCCATTGTTTTGAGCAGTTTCTCTTGTTTCTGCTTTCCTGAAAAATAAAAAAAATAGAAAAAAGGAATAGGAATTAAATTGATATCAACATATTGATATCAGAAGCAGGCTGTTGCTATGTCCAATCGGTGTCCTCTGGCCCGGTGCCCGGCAGTGCTTGTTCGGCATGAGGTTGGAGAGAAGGAGGCAGAGATTTCTGCTGCAGCATGCTAGCAGTGGGCTCTCTGAAGACCGACTAGTTAGTGTTGGCTGAACTAGCAGAAATTGTGCACACAGAAAGTGACTGCGGCTCCAAGCAAGTCACACTCTTAAGATGGGTATAAGACCGGTTCATTCCCGATGTAGCGCTAGTCCTGAATACTGATATTCAGCTGTCCACAGTTCCGACTGTAGTTCACTCGTTGATCAGGTGGGCATTCGCAGTGGATTCATGAGGCTTGGTGCTGGGCTAACCTCTGGTGGATCATTTGGTTACGTGCTGGCGACCTCCGTTCTCGACTTTTAGAACAAAGTAAAGTCCTGGCACTCAGACACACTGTCCATTACGTGATTGTCCAAGATGAGTCTGAGAATATCCTGGAGGAGCCCCCATCTGGGCCCCGTGCTGCCTGTTTTACCTGGAGGAACTATGGTCGTTCATTGGTTGAATGTTTCGCAGGCATTCGAGACCCAAGTGGGGTTACCCTTCCTTACCAGTTCCCAATTGGCTGATCGAGGTGGATGATGAGTAACAATGTACTCTGACCTTAGGGTTGTAAACCTTGGGATAAAACTCTCCCAAGGAATTTCCCAGACAGTAAGGTGCCAGAGATGGCCATTTATTAGGGTGGCTGGTGAATCTCAGCTTTGGGAGCTGTTCCTTATCAGGAAACTCTATCAGCTAGAAAAACACCTTAAATGTGAACCAAATGGAATGACCTCTCTGTATCCAGCAACACTTAGATGAGGGAGATAGGGACCGGCAAGGGAGCAGCAAATTTAATTCCTTAATACACTTTTTCAATAATTGTATTTGCATATAATAATGCTATGGCCGAACCAGTAATTGCACCAAGATGTAAATTTACGGATAAAACACACTTAATTTAATATATCCGTACTTTGAAGTGTCCAACTTGCTTAACTTTAAAGTAGCCATTTTAAGTTATTTGAGGTACTGTATCATAATCTTTTATGTGGATGTTACCACATTTTCCTAACAAGGATAGTTTCAGTAAGTACTGAAAATAATTATGCTGGCATACAGTACAATATCTACTAGTTATTTATATTATATGTAAATTGTAGCATGCCAATTCATCTAAAGACTTTGATTATTGTATAAAGGATGTCCTCTTTATCTTATCATGAAACAAACTGTAAGAAATCTTTTCGCTATTTGTAAATGAAAATCAAAAATAAAAATAAATAATAAATGTTAAAATAATTTCATATTAAATAAGCATAGCAAGTCACAACATTACATTTGTGGACACACATTTTCTTTTCTGTTTAAAGGAAAAATCACTCCAATGAAATCTGGAAAGTTATCTTATTGCTGTTATAATTCTAATACAATGAAGACTACATTTGTGGAACAATCTTTCATTTATACAGACATTTTACTCTTGTTTTGTGGAATATATTACAGTGCTTGCAGATTTACCTAAGTAATAACGTCAAGAGGTTGAATTTGATTACCAAGCAAGATGCACATTTTTCATTACTGTTATTCAAAGAGTGTAAATATTTGTAACTATACTTAAAAATTGATAATGTTTGCATTAATATGAGATGAACAGCAGCATAATTGAGAACATGTAGTCATTTTTATTTACAGTCATGCAAAAGAGATTATTTTCTTTATGGTTTACAACAAAAAAACATTTTACACTGTGCTGCAAAATTGATAATCCTAAAATTATTTTTAATCACTGTTATGTGTACAAACATTTGTTCAGGGTTTGAAGCCTAATCAGAATTAAAAAAAAAAATACTGTAATATCTCAGTTAAGCCCATGTTATTAATACAAAATTACTCTTGGTAAAAAAATACAAGTTAACAAGTATTGTAATACTTAAGTATTGTAATACAATACTAATATTGTAAGCCTGAAGGTAGCTATAAATTATGCAGCTTACGTACATCTAAATCACAAAAGAAAAGAAAAAAACTGTAAGGGTATAGAAAGTCTACTTAGCATTAATAGCATCTTTAAAAGAAAAAAAAACAAACCTTTAAATAAAAACATACACTAGTAATAAAAAAACAATTCCATTATACATTTTAAGATCTTAAAATTGTATTCAATTGTGTTCAGCATTTAAAATAAATGGTGCTAGATAATGGTTATCCGGTTTAGATGTAATAAGTAAATTCTGCTGTGTCATATAACATCCCAAATCCTAAAATCTATCAATTTACACATAATGCCTAGAGTAAACAACAGGGAAAAAGCAGAGTGAACTACATCTGTTGAAAATGCGAGGAAAGAATCAGCCTTTCTTTTTCTTATAAAGCACTACATAATTTAAATGTCTTTATATACATCACTTACTTTAAATTAGAGTGTATCATTTGTCTTTTTAACTACAGTATTTAGATCATAGTAATTCACTCAAGTATTTTGCAAGAACACTGTATATTGTAAATGATATTCTCTTGTTTACTTTTGCTTTCTGTGGAAAATACAGTGAACATAATACAATTACTTATAAAATGATTATTTTAGATGTATATACACTGTATAAGTGTAAGTATTAATAGTAATATTAATTAACAATTTAATAATGATAACAGTAGCCAGCATTTATTGAAAACTAAATGCAGAGGGAATTGTACCATCTGGATTAGTTTTTCCTACATCAGTTTGTTAATTTGAGTAAAAGGGAGAGTTGTCAGGCATTTAGGACACTGATATAAGCCAGTCATACATTTATTGTTATACAAGCTGCTCATGGGAAAGTAACTTAAAGTTAAGCATGAAGTTCTTGTTTTCCCCAGACAGATTCATCAGCATGTCACAGTGGATTTGCAACCAATAATAATAAATTTGTATCGCCCTCTACTAATGCGAAAATGAATAAAACATTTCTACAAAACAAAGAAAAAATAGAAACAGAGAGCAATACAAGTGTGAGGAAATACAGTGTGACTGTATCTGACTCTTGTTAATGTTCAACCATTAACTCCTAAGTCGACAGAAGACACTTCACATTGGAACACAATTAGTGGAAAAATAACATTTCAAAACAAAAGGAGTGCAGGAGTTGAATGAAGGTACGTGATTAGAGTGAATCATGGAAACAGTACATCAGTTCGTTTTAGGACTTGCAAAAGGAAAAGTGAAAAGGTGCATTCTGTTACATTTACATTGAGAAAAGATATATGGACACCATAAGAACTAATTTGGGTATCAGATGTAACTCAATCAGAAACATTGCACAGCAATAATGAATATATCACTGATGTCGGACGGGCAAGCCGTGGAATGACAAGGAGAGTTGTAAAGACTCTATGTGTAGCCATAAAAGGGGCAACACGTGGGTTAGCTCAGGCTCAGGGGGTCAGACGATGTTGGTATAGAAACCTATGCCCTCAGGCCACGGACCTGGGCGACCTGTAGCTAGGCGGGTGTCACGACATCCGTGCCCTCAATGCTGAGCAAGGAGCAGAGCAGACACAAGAAGGCTACACAACAAGACACACCGGAAAGACATGAATAATCAGAGGGAACTAGGAACAGGACAGAAGTAGAGTGCCCTCTATATTTATATATTGTGTGACAGGAAATCAGTGTAGTAATCTTTTTTCCCTGTTTTTAAGTATACCTTCAAAATAAAATGTTTAAAATTACATAAATTACTTTTTATCCTGTTCTTTTTGTAAAAGCTGGCCTTTATTTTTTCTTAAAGCTGGCTCTTTTTTGCCCCATTAGCATTGATGTGGCATTTTCCACATTTGTAGTTTTCTTTCATCTACTGCACCTCAGAGACAGGTGGCAGTCCTGCCATACATACAGAGACATTGTACTGTATGTACTCAAATATGAGTGAATGTGGGGCTGCCTAGAGTAGCAGCTTCATCCTGTAAATTGACAGATAGATTAACAGTCAAGGATTATGTGCTTTTGCTTTACTAAAATGTAAAGCTCTTCTTTCACTGGATTTAAAACATTTTGCATTTCCTGTCCCATAATTTTAGTTCAGTAGGTAAAGTTTAGAAGAGGCTTAATTTGCAAAGCGAGTTGTATTTGAGTAATTCGCGTGGCTGAGGAGAATGACAACACATCTGGATGGAAGAGGCCATTGGAACCACCAAAAGAAACAGACCTCATAATGCTGAATCAGAATTCATAAGTTAGGAAAACAAAAGGTAAATATGAATATGATAGTGATACAGGTGCTGTATGGTTAGTAGATTGAATGCATAAGAGAGGGATGAAGGATTCAGAATCTTTTAATTCATTAGAAGTTTTAATAGCATTTCAAAACCAGAGAGTGCGAAGGTTCTAGACAACCTGCTCCAGAGAATAGTGTTTAAGAAGATGAAGAAGAGGAAAAAATTAGAACCTCCTAACACTAACGAACTGTGGAACATTGTGAGCACACTTAAATGGATAGGGTTTGGATTTAATTTAGAATAATCTAAAACATCAAATCTATAGAACTGCAGGATCAGTGCTCAAGGTAATAAATATGACAATATCTGGATTAGCAATGAAGAATGGTGCACCAATCCAAGGAACAGCTGCAAAGCTTTTAGTGCTGAAGCAGACATAGTTAACAATTCAAAAGGTGCAGGAACCAGTGTCAGGTTAATTTGCTGATTTGTCAAGGAGTACAGTCTTGGAAGGGACAGCTGTCTGAGTTAAATAGTAATAATAATAATAATAATAATAATAATAATAATAATAATAATAATAAAGTAGTAGTAGTAGAAGTAGTTTGCCATTGTAATACTGAGGTATGCAACACATGAAAAAAAAATCGATTAATAGATTATCACTTGCATTTCATGGAGAATAATTTAATTGTATTTTATTCACACACACAACTCAAATGCTAAACCTCCAAACCTCCCCTTTCTCCTTTCTCAGAAAGACTGAGGAAAGCATGGTTGGTCGCACCAGAAGTAGGTTGAAGTAGTTCAGGTGTGTAGCTGTGTCAGCGTGTGTAAGTTGCAAAGGAACATGTGATAGGATTATTCCATGCTGAAAAAAGAAGAAAGAAAATACGTTTCGGCTTTGGAGCCTTCTTCGGGTGACCCCGAATAAACCTATCGCTTGTTCCTTTGCACCCTTCGCATGCTGACGCAGCTACCTACCTGAACTACTGTATATCCTCAATATGGATACATTAACTATTAACTCCATTCTTGCAGACTACCTTCATGTAGGAGCAATCAAGGTCTGTTCCAGCCTCCATTCTTGGTATGTAATACCCTTTTCAGAAAACAATTCTGTACAGCCACATTACATTTTACACTGCCTTCATCTAGATGCAATTACAGCACTTTTTTGTAGGCGATCATTAAAATTATATATTTTTTTATATCATGCAGTGTGTAGGTAAGTAGGTAGATAGGACCCTTTTAAGGCCATAAAGGCCCATGGGGAATGGGGTGCAAGGGCCACCATTTTTCTTTGACCATCTGACACTGGAGATGATGTGGTCAGCATCACCCTCTGGCCTGCCTATTACCCCCAGAAGGATTAACCCCCGGTACTGACTTGGAAAGCAGTCTGAGTGGACCTGGGAACCATCTAGAAGCAAGTAGAGCAAGCTACATTGCTTGCCCCTACCTGGGATTGAACCCACAACCTTCTGGTCAGGAGTTAGTTACCCTTGCAATCTCAGCTACCACAGCTCTGCCATGCAGTGTGTACAGTACCTCAGCAATATAACACCAAATTCCAATTCTAGTTGTTTTGAACAGTTTATAGTCACTCCATGAAATTAATTTTCCTAGAATTTCCATGAAGCCTGGCACATTAAAATTTCAGGTCTAATCCAGACTCCATTCATGGCATTACTATAAACTCCTTTTCAGAAAGAAAAAATACTGTACAGACACATTACATTTTAAAACAGAGATAGGCTATGTACTTAGTTTTTTTTGTACACATGAAATAGGTTATATTTACAAAGAATATTATTAGATTATGAAAAAATAAATAAATTAAGATACTGATTCAGTAACATCTATTGCAACACAAGTATTACCTGCACTAGCTACTCTGGATTACTGCAGACTGCTTCCCACTGATGTGAGTACTGATGCACATTCTAAATAGCTGTATCCATATATGGAGATTTAAAGTGCCCTTGTAATGTGTATTACAGATATACAACTGAGTGGATGATTGCATAATTCACAGGTTATATTTCACAAAACACTGCAAAGGAACCTGAGAACAGTCAGGATGCACGGTGCCTGTGAATTATTTTCTGCTGTAAAGATACCAAAACCTTAAAAAAATGAACTAAAAAAAAGTTGAACCAGAATACATTTGGGTAGCAGCACCAAGAGGGCCAGTTCTGAAGTTAACAAAAGGTGGAAAGTGCGAAAAGTGGAAAATAGGAGTGGTTTTGAAAGCTCCTCCACAACAGAAGAGGTGTAAAATTATTCTTGCTGGGCAAAGGCTTGTGCTGAGGTATTGTAGCATCAGTGGCCTACAAAAATTATTGAAAGATATAAGTAGGGGATAGAACGTAATGAACAACAAAGAGATGGTTGAGGCCAAAGTTATAGTGGGATGAACATTTGATGATGAGATGGGTAGAAAAAGAGGAAAGGAGAAAAGAGAGGGCACCATTTACCATGTAGAAAATACTGGAGCACAAGTTTCAAGTGGGAGGGAGGAGAGGGATTTGAGAAGCTGCCAGCAGCAAATTTGGGAAGATAGGGAACAGAGGACCATTGCCACAACCAAAAACATGGGGCTGTGAGGGATGTAAAAGAGAGGCCAAAATCTATTACAGTTTGAACAGCAGCTGTGCCTGTGGATTGAATGAAGAGATGGATAAAGAGTAGAATAATTTTCTTTTTTCTTTTCCTTTCTTTTTAGCTGTTGGAATTATGTAGAGTTTACAATTATATTTATGAATCACGTTCTAATTTTGAAATAATTCTTAATATAGTTTGTTGATTCCATAGTAGTGTTGTGTAAGACCAGAGTCACTATTCATTAAAGGTTTATGCATTCTGATGCTACACTGGGATAGCTTGAAATAAAGCCTGAGTTGACTTTGGTACTGTACAGTATTTCCATGTTGTAGCATCAGTGGTTAATTCCAAAATATGAATTCAACAAAAAGTTACTCAATATCACAATCAAAAAGATTTCATCTTAAAATGAGACCTTGCCCTACAGCATTGGACAAATTAATTTAAAGTGAGTATGATGCAAATAGTACTCTAATGTAAAAAGAAACACAAATATATCCAGCAGCCAAATCACTCTGCAACTCACAACTGGCAACCCACTGAAGCTAAGAAGTGTGATCAGTACCAGGATGGGAGACCTCCTGGGAAAAACTAAGGTTGCTGCTAGAAGAGGTGTTAGTGGGGCCAGCAGGAGGCACTCACCCTGCGGTCCATGTGTGTCCTAATACCCCAGTATAGTGACGGAGACACTATACTGTAAACAGGCGCTGTCCTTCGAATGAGACATAAAACCGAGGTCCTGACTCTCTGTGGTCATCAAAAATCACAGGGTGTTTCTTGAAAAGAGTAGGGGTGTAACCCTGGCATCCTGGCCAATTTTCCCATTGGCCCTTATCGATCTTGGCTTCCTAATAATCCCCGACTATGAATTGGCTTCATTACTCTGCTCTCCTCCCCACTTATAGCTGATGTGTGGTGAGCGTTCTGGCGCACTATGACTACTGTCGCATCATCCAGGTGGATGCTGCACATTGGTGGTGGTGGAGGGGATCGCCTTACCTGTAAAGCCCTTTGAGTGGAGTGTCCAGAAAAGCGCTATATAAGTGTAAGCAATTATTATTATTATTAGTAGTAGTAGTAGTAGTAGTACGCTGGGCAAACGTCCCGAGATTGAATTCTTCCGCGACGGGGGTACCTTTAAAGCGGAGACGACGGCACCGAAAATTTTTGGCGCGCCCTCTCTTTAAAGCCCTGGCCAAATACGAAGACAGTACGTACAGTTATAATTCAAACGGAATTAAAAACTACACATCCCAGTTACCATGGTGGTGCTTGTGATCATTGCGTTTAACCAACGAAACAGGGTGAAAAATCAGTCACATGACTTTGGGGCAGAGTTTCGGAAGCTTAACCTATCAGCAACAAAGCGAAATTTACACTATAGGCTACCTCAAACTGTTAGTTACACGACTGTGTATGTCGCTTAAGCCACTCCTAGTTGGCATTTTAGTTATGGAGGCGAGAAGACGCCACCCCCCCCCCCCCTCTCTGGGTGTCTGATTTGCCGCCATGTTTAACCGTCCGTGTCCGAATCGCAGTAGCTACGCGTACGAAATAAAGTTCATCCCAGCTACAAAACATATATATTTTTGTGGTAAGAGGGCGCAAAACATCAGTATTTACTGCTATTAATTACTGTACGATTTATAGTTGAAATCTGAGCCTAGATATAAAGTTAGATATAAAGTTAAAATCTCGACAAAGCAATGTAGGAAATACAGAGAAAAGAAATCCATTCTGACATCTAAAATCAGTTTCGATCAAGGTCTCTAAAACGAACAAGAAAAAGAGGATTTTCGGAGGGCAATTACGCTGTGTTTATATAGGATAAGTGATCTATGAGCAATCTAATTTCTTGTTCGTTTAAAACAGTGAAATGTCAGCTGCAAAAGATCGCACCAGAAACAGCACTCTCTCTGCCTGTCATAGACGTTCAGGAAAGGCTGGATGAAGTCATGTCAAGAACAATAATTCGGTGATCAATAATAACAGTTGTAGGACAAGAAACAAAAGATAATGAAAACTTCTTTAGGCTAAAACTCAAGTTCATTCTACAAATTAAGGCAAATGAAAATTCAGGATGTTAAAGTGCTAGAGGTGTAAAAAATACAAAAATGCACATGAGTAAAAAGTTTTAGAAATG
Organism: Lepisosteus oculatus; assembly: GCF_040954835.1. NCBI lineage: Eukaryota > Metazoa > Chordata > Actinopteri > Semionotiformes > Lepisosteidae > Lepisosteus > Lepisosteus oculatus. Next base: position 32,358,469 of record NC_090701.1, read on the forward strand.
GAGCAGGTGTTGTTTTGAAATAAGCAAACAGAAAAAAAGCCATGACTAAAGTGCAGAAGAGGGATGCAGGAACACTTGCTTAGATATACAAAAAAAATCACAAAAAGGTGTATGTTACAAAAGAACATGCAAACATGTTCATCATGTACATCAATTTCCCTTCACAATCAATAAAGTCTTATCTAAAAACATGAAACAGAGTGAGGAATCAGAAAATTAGCATGCATAAAAAACAGCAATTCTGTCAATAAGCCCTAAATGAATTAATAGCAACCATGGTTTCATGGAGGGCTTCTCAGATAGTTGGGCATTCAGGTAGATTGCCAGGTGAAAGGATTTGTAAACATACTTTGTTAAAGCAAGTCAGTTTTTTCTGCAACACATAAAAGACATTTTTCCAAGAAAGTTTAGCCTTTGTCACTAATGAAACCACTAAATAATACATAAATATAGAAATCTTAAGATTTTGTTATTCAATGTTGGTAGCAGGATGAACTGTGCTAAGTGTATATTTTGTCGCAGCTTTGCTGCAAGATATTAACAGTGAAAAAAGGTATTTAGAAATGAGTTATTTCAAGAAGAAAATGTTCAGAATAATTGCAAATCTAGCAGGATAGAGAAAGCACAGAAAACAGGCAGTTAGATTGATCAGATTAGTATGAAAAGTTATTTAGCAAAGGGAATGAGAAGAGTGACAAACTAGTATGCTTTAGATCTTTTTATCTGGACCAGGGAAAACTGATCATGTTTCTCTATAACAATAATAAAAAACTTTATTTTATATATCACCTTTAAAAGTGGCATCTCAAAGCAATACAGTAGATATAAAAACAGATAAAAGGACCACAGATTACAAAGTAAATACATATAAGAAAGACAAGCAGTAAGAGGTGCTACCAAAATTAGAAAATGAAGCAGATACAGACACTAAGTCTTCTGAAAAGAAAGGTTCTGAGGTTAGATTTAAATGCACTCAGGGTACGTGACTGATATCACTGGGAATACAAATTGAGAGCTCTGGGGTGCAGCTAGAGAAGACCCTGTCACCCACAGAATGTAGATGTTCTTGAGGACAGCTAGAAGACCAGAGTCAGACGGACAAAGGTGGGGAGTAGACAGATAATAAGCCATATACTGTAGGTACTGAATGAGGATGAGGATTTTGAAGTTGACTCGAAACCTGATAGGTAACCAATGCAAGGACTTGAAAACAGGTGTAATGCATCCCTGATAGGATTCTCGCTGTCATATTCTGAACATATTGAAGATTGCTCAGTGTGGATTTAATTTCCCCAGTGAACAGGATGTGCATTTATTAATTCTAGAAAAAAAAGCCTTTCTTGATTTCTCTAGTTCTTAGTTTCTCTAGTTCCCTTTAAAATAAACTATTATTCCACAATGCAGAGTATGATATGGACAGTATTTACACTGTTTTAAAGAAATGAACACAAGCAGCTTTTCGAGATTTAAGTGTTGGCTGAGTTATTGCAGGATAAAAAACTAGAGATGTTGGTAAGAAGATAATTTTGGGATAGCTGAGGAATACACTGATAACAAGAACACTTCCTAATGGGGTTAGGCATACTTTTGATGAAGATGATGAAGTTAACAGACTGTATGTTTACATAGATACTGAAATTAGGATTGTATTTTAGATTTTGTGTAGTTGCTAGCATTGAACTGTGTGTTGGATGCACATGAATTGAAGGAATGGGCAAACATCGCTGATGCGGATCCACAGAGCCAGCATATTAAGATGTTTATAATTAGAGGCAATTTGTTTAAATAACTAGGTATGGATACTGATGTGCAAGAGAGGTGGAAAGGCTGGTTACTTAAGCCAGCACTATAAAATATTTTATTCTCAGTGAGATGCTGCCATTTCATAGTGGGTTTCTAACACTGTGTATAGTTCAATCCACACAGTGCCTTTACATCCATCCATTTCTAATCTCTTTATCCAGTACAGAGGATTTGGAGCCTATCCCAGTAAGCAACGGACACAAGGCAGAATACACCCTGGACATAGCGCCAGTCCATCACAGGACAGACAGACACAAACACACACACACCAGGGCCAGTTTTCCCATAAACCAATTAACTTACCAGTATGTTTTGGAGTGCGAGAGGGAGTCATATCACACATATGGAGAAAAACCATGTAACCCAGAGAGAACATGCAAACCCCACACACACAGGATGGGACCTGGGACCCCAGTGCTCCAAGATAGCAATGCTAACCACTTTGTCACCATTATAAATGGATGGATATCTTAGTTATCTTTCTAGTTCACAGGTTTGCATGCAAAATTTAATTTTGAAAGCCACTGAGACATCAGGTACTACTGTTGTATTTATGAAAAAGAAACAAAACAAAAAGCATACTAACAACTGTGCCATCCTACTCTTTAGTTAATACAATTTATTATTTATAAACAGTTAACATTGTTAGCAAAATATTTTGAATTATATTTAACCCTATTTTTTCTTTAGTTTGTATTTAACTTATTATATGATAGTCAGATTTAATGTATATTTGAACAATGAAAATATATTTTTACAAGATGCGGGGGAAAGTGCAACAAATTATTACAGTGCTAAATTTAATATTGATTGCTAATAGTTTATGCTAACACCTAACTTTCTTAATTAGATGTATTTAAAACAGTGAACTAAGTGTAACATACCATTCAGAAATACAATCGAGAATAGTTTTGTGGTGTTTGTTTGGATGTATAACGTAACAAAATTAAAGACGATTAAAATCTGTAATCTTTCCACTTGTAATGTCATTAGACAGAACAAGACATTTCTGCTTTGTCTAAGGATGGTATCAAAAAGTAGTCTAGGTGGTGAGAAAGCTGTGCTTAATGATAATTAAGTGACTTAAAAGTAAAAAGAGATGGTTCATATTGCTTGATTAATTTTAAAAACGAAGTTATAAATGCAGACGCGATCGCTGCCATAAGCGCTCCAGGCAGTAGAACGTTCGTTCTGTACTGTTGAGCTCCGCGCCTCCTCCCTCTCTCGGTGCCGCGCCCCTCTCTGACGGAGCGCAGTGGGCGGTACGCTATTTTCAGAGCCTCTGATTGGGAAAAAAAGACCTGCTGATCAGTTTCACACACCAGGAAGAGAAAAGAATGGGATTTTTTCTCTTCGAAACGTGTGTTGTCTTTATGAAATTCATGTATTTTAAACGTTTAATTAAGAAGTAAAAACCTTACAGCGTACACAAAGATTCTGAGCTGATCACGAGGAAGAAAAATCACCCATTTTTCGCACATAAAAAGTGTTTTTTAACTCTCGAAACCTGTTTTTATATGTTTTAAAGTCGTGCAATGTCTAAGTTAAGCAGGAACACATCATTGTATCTCATTATTTATTTATTTTTTAAAAAATTTAAAAATCGTTTGCACAGCCTAGTAGTAGTAGTAGTAGTAGTATAATCATTTAAGATTTTTCACTAAAGTTAAATGAACCCTGATTTAAGGTTTAAGTACAATTCATTTTGTTAAAAGGATGTTCTGGCCTGTTAGTAAGGTTTCTTATACAGTACATAAAAAAATATTTTTTTCAAACATATCTTATCTAGTTGCAGATCATGGATGGATCCAGTTGGATGGATATTAAGTAAAATAAAGTTATAAAATGTTACAATGTTATTTCACATATTTTTGTAGTGTAATAGCTTGTAGTGTTATGTAATCCCAGAAACTGACTAACAGTAGGTGACTACTTTACAGAATACAGTTCATAATCATACAATATTACAAAATTATATATTTTTTTATACAGTAATTAATTTATCTTTTGCTTTGGTATTTGCCCAGGTAGTTAGGGGGCATTGACATTATAAACTGAAGAAATATTTTATAAGCAAATCTGTTTGTAGTAATTTTTAATATTTTATTATAAAAGACACATATATTACAGTTCTTGATATTTAATCTTTGAGGATCACAATCCACTGTTTACAGGTTTCCTTTAATAATTATCTATTTTACATGTACAGAGCTGAGCTGTTTGCTTCAAGATAAATATATAATTACTTCAATTATCTGTTGAAAACTTGGGTGAAATGAAAACATTAAGTTTTTCTAGTTCTTTTGGACTGATTTTCCTAAACAAAATCATTGAGGTAATTTCCACTACAGAGTTATTAAAAACCATGAGCACGAGGTGGTTAACCAAAGAATCTTGTACAAACCCTAGTGCAGTTAAATAAAACAGTGCTGATTGAATTCCCTGATTCACCTCTTACTGAAATAAAATGTCTTTGCTTGTTCTCAGATTCAGCAAGAAATTGAATTTCTGTATAATAAGCTTGCTTAAGATGGTTGTCATTTACCTCCATCAATGTCACCATGCTCTATTTGCTAAAATAGTTATATGTATAATGAAGAGCTTTCCTGTTCTTTATTGATGAAAAGCACTATTGAAATATAAATGCCAACTATTTTCTTTGGTAAGACATGTTGTAGCAAATATTTTTTAACATTTTCTGAACTGACAAATAAACTGTCTCTTGACTGTTTACAACATTAATGGCAAGCTGCTTCTAATCACATGGTGATAATTATTAATTTATTTTTAAATGGTATTAATTTGGACTACCTGCATAATGAGGCCACTCCTATGGGCTAATAAAGAAGCTTGTAAGAACAGTTAAGATGTTCAGTCTGTGGGTAGGCTCCAGACAGGAATATGAGAGAGTGAGAGATCCAGGGAGAGCTCTTATTTGCAATGGACTGGGTTAGCATACTGGCCTGTGGAATTCAGTGTGCTGCTGTAGGAAGGCTTGAGAAAATACATTTTAGAATGTACTGAGAGGTGTCACAGATACAGAATAGATGGGCTGTGTTGTATTAATTAAAAAGACCAATGCACGTCACTTCTGAAAAAAGGGTTGACTTAAAAGATCTGCACTGACTAGCGACATTAGCATCTGAAGAAGTGGGGAATCACCTGGCCAGGTAGCGGCGTGTGTTCTCCCCAAGAGAGAAGTCTAGATGGGTTTGCTTAGGATTTGACCTGTTCCAATGTCCCATCATCAGCGGACTAACAGGAAGTCTTGAGAGAAAGAGAGTTTTTGTGTTTTTATTTACTGAATTTAATTATTTTTGTGATGTAAGTATCTTTGTGAGTGATTATTATTGAAGATCATTTGTGAGCCCTGGGTAAAGAGTTGAGGTGAATACTATGAATACTGAAAATTTATTGACATGTTTAGTTGGGTTGAAGAATCCATTGTCTGCTGATCTTAGGAAGAACACAAATAAAGTTAATGAGAAAATCTTGAAAATGTGATGAGCATGTGTGAGGGGAGTCAATGGAAAGGCGACTGAATAAAAACGACTTTCCCGGAGGGGTTCTGAAAAAGCAGTAAAGATCACTAAAAATGTGAAAAAAGTTTAGATTGTAATCAACAATAGTGCTAAGTTATTTATAACTGGTGAGAATTTCAATTTCCTCAGTGACTTTTGGTTTTACAACTGGTGGTTGCTTTCTATAATCAATGGTAATGTCTTTGGTTTTTGACATATTAAGGTGATGGAAGGAGTTGTTACACCATATAACAAAATAATCCACTACACACCCTAGATCAGTGTCCACATCCTAGAAAAAATCAGGAAACCTAATGACGTTTCTGTCCTCAAAAGGACTTCCACAACTGTCTGAATACAGAATATACTGTACAATAAATGATGGGCATTGACAGCCTTGAGGAGATCCAGTGGAAGATCACTCTTGATCTGAATAAAGGCAGCATGCTGGCCATGATAGGATGTACAAGGAGAGTACGTGTCAGCAATTATCACACAGTAACTGAAATTAAATCACATTGCATATCGAACAGTTACAGTAAATGTACAAGAAATATAAAGTAATAATTAACTTATTTTCCATTAAACATTAAACATTTAACAATATATATTTTATATACATTTTCAGGTCACTAAATGAGGTCTATTGAAAATGTGTTAATTTTATTCTGATCTATGTTCCTATACTTTCATTCAGATAGTATTGGGGGAATACAGATAGTAAATCAAAGTGCACTAAAAATAATTGATTTCAAAAACTTTAAATCATTTGCGCCAATTTAATCCTTCAAGACAAAAAGTTATGATTGGGCAGCATTATGGACTAGGATAACAGTAATTTAATCAATCAATTTTGCAGTTCGAGTATTCAAAAAAGTGTTTAAGGTTTAATTCAGAATATCTTCATTCACCACATTATACTACATTATATTATAAAACAAACAGTAAACATACTGAAAGTTTCTTTAGAAATCATAGCTGCCAAACTCTTCATCATTATGGTTGCTTTACTATCTTTGAAGTTTTTGAGTTTTAATACCTGAAAATACTGAAAACACAAAGCACTCTTAAATAAGATTTATACTAAAAAATATATTTTTTTTCAACATAGAGTGCTTTGAAAAAATATTCAAACTCTTTCTGCAGTGTCCCATTTTGTGAAATTATAAATATTGATGCATAAATGTTGTTCCTCACCTGAATGCTCAAATTGATTGCATATGTTTGAAGAACAATGAGCTCAGTATTTGGTGGAAACACCTTTGGCAACAACTAAAGCTGCAAGCCATTTTTGGCAAATCTCTACCAGTTTTGAACAACCGCTCTGTGCTCATTCCTTTTTGGGAAGATTTGCTCAAATTCTCTACAATTGCTTGGGGATCACTTATATACTGCAGTTTTCAAGTTTTCCACAGATTCTCAATGGGATTCAAGTCAGAACTTTGACTTAGTCACTCAAAAACACTTTCTTATTAAGCTACTGTAGGAGAGTTTACTGTAAGAACTGACAGTGCTGTGCTCCATCTACAGTATATTCCTATTAGATATGTAAAGCATGCCAGTCCCTGCTGGTGAGCAGTAGAACTATAATTCTACTTTATATTCTATAAATCTACCATGCTTAACAGACCAAAATGTTCCTGTTATGACTTGACTGACCACAAAACATTTTGCCTCATATTTGCAGTACAACTTGCAAACCCCATGTTGGATTTCTGATGCTTTTCTTTCAAGTCCATACAAGCCCCCTTTGTGAAGTGACTGGAATATTGTTGACCAATGGGCATTTTCTCCCATCTCAGCCACTGAACTCTTGGCTTCACAGTGGCTTCCCCAAGCTGTTTCCTCCTTGCTAGCTGCTCAGTTAGGGGGGACAGTCTGACCTAGGCAGTGTCTGGGTGACCTAATGATTGATATCACCATACAAAGATGTTTTAATATTTTCTTTGTATTGTTTTTAAACTCTTCTCATGTATGCCTTTATACAGCTTTATCCCTGAATCGTTTTGAAAGCTCCTTGGTCTTTATGTTTGTACAGTAGTTGTTTTCATTCTGAAGTCAAATGCGCTATTAATATCACTCGTAGAGAGACCCCTCATCTAGTTTTGTGACTTGTCAGATTACTTTTCTTCAGTTTCATGTTATCTATTTCAATTTTTATTTTGTGGTCATTGTGTGGGTAAGGTCATATTAGAATTGATGCTTCATTCTGATGCTGTATAAGAACTGCAATCTTTAAAGCAACAAAATGTGAAAATTGTTTTCACTGTAACAACATAAATTATTTAAGTGTCTGAATATGTTTGCAAGGCAGTGTGCAGCAACGTACACACATACTGATTGGATGTACTGCAGCCTTACGACTTACCTCATGCCTCTTAGTAGTCACAACTTCCTCACAGCTTTTAGTAGTGTAAAGAAAAGTAGGTGTATGTTTATTTCTATGAAAATAGTAACCTTGTTATGTATTAATATGTACCTGGATTTGCAATAATTCAGCATAGCCAATGTTGTGCTTTACTGTTTACATGTTATTGGTACAAAAGGTAGTAAAACACAATTGGTACACCATAGTTTTTAAATGCAATACTTAATTGAAAAGTATAGTAAGAAAAAGTAGTTATAATACATTATTCCAACTAATTGCATGAGATGACTCCACAGCTTGGCTTAATGCTACTACTTGATGCTACAAGAGCTTTGACTCTTTTTGATTTTGTTTTGTTTTAGTAAAGTGTTTTAATATCATTTTAATACCCACATATACAGTAACTGTCTATTTTACAAAACTGATGGGACATCACAAAGTGTAGTTATTGTTCTCCTATTATTCATTACAGCAGTATTTGGAAACTTGATATTTATTATGTGATGCCTGATTTATATTTTTTAATGGGCCCAAGCAATTTGTTTTGTTGTTGTATTTAATCCATATACACTATAGTTGTTATAGGGTGTTATGTAGCTGTCCTTATCCAACTAAATAGTACTACAATTCTGGTGGATTTGAGCATCAGTTGTGAAATCTAGTTCAGATGTCAGAAATGGTAGTGAAACAGCTTTAGAAAATATGACATATATTACTGGAATAACAGTTAGTAGCTAAAAAATGTACAGATGTTTTTTGACAATATCTTGTCAGAGTAAAAATTTCCTGACCTACTCTGTAACTATCAATACAATCTTTTAGTTTGACAAGTTGTGTCTGATGGTCACCAAACACCCATTCAGTATTTCAGGAGCACTGTAATGGGTATGCTTCTTGTTGGAAGGGCAGTTTAATAAAACAGTAACGACTGATGTAAACTGCTAAAGCTCTTCCCCAGCTGTCGACCAATAAATAATATCTAGGTTTATTGCTTAAGGGGTAAATATATATCCCAACTAAAATATTATAAGCAGGATATATTTACCCTTCAGTTTGGAATTTAAAATGCTTTTAATAGATGTTTTGCAAAGATACTGTATACTGTACACATCGATACCTTCTGAACACAGTTAAAGTACTGTAGCAACATACAATTTAAGTGCATATCGTGCTGATTGTCTAGTTGTGAAATCAAGAGAATTCTTTACTCCATTACATCTTCTTATATATAAAGATTTGGAGTAGGGTTCAGTTTGTTCCTGTCCATTGTCAAATCATTTTCAACCTCCACAGAATCCTAGTTTAATTTTTCTGGAAGTATCTGGAAGTTAATTCACCATAGGATGGTGTAATTCAAATGTGATGGGCTGTCACCATAAGCTCACGGCAATAAAGAAGTTAATTAATTGCCTCATAAATCATGTTTACACCCAACACCATATGGAATACATACAATTACATATGTAAGTATACATATGGATTTATAATTATAGAAATTAATTTTCAGTACAGGTGCCTGTTTTTGATGGGAACACCTGCTTAGATTCCATATCCAATGGGGAGTTCACTCCTATTTGTTTCAAAGATTTTATAAAATCCTTGATACAGGATACAGAATATGTTTGGAGAGGATGCCGTTAATGTTGTCTAAAACACCTGACTCATCACTTGTGTAAAGCTGCACCAACATTGATTGCTGAGAAAATTAACTGTTTTTTTCCAAGATTTTTAGAAATATAGCATCAACATCACCAAATTGTGTGAAAACCAATGAGCTGGAGACGGGCAGCTCAGGGAAAAGGGAGGTTGCTATACTCTCTTGTGGAAGGTAAAACACAAGGAAGAATGTCAAATTCTTGGCATTGGTTTTGCCACCATAAAAAAAAGATAAAATTACTTCATCAGTTTTTTTATGGAATAAGTTAATGCCTCATGACTCCTCATCATTAGTTTAGCAGGGAACTATTTTTTTTTTTACATATAGTTGTAACGAAGGCTGGGTTGTGATGAAAAGGATCCGATGCAGATGCAGGATTCCTGGGGCGGTGAGTAGGCGGACAGAGCTATCCAGGAGCTGGGTCGTAATCCGAAGGCGAAAGGTAGGTCGAGATCAGTAAACGGCGCTGGTGGCGAACAATCCAGAACGAGAGACAGATACGTGGTCGGAACAAGAGCAACAGGGTCGATACCAAAAATAGTCACGGGTAGCAAACAATCCACGGGGCGAGACGAGAAACGTAGTCCGAAGGCAAAACGATGAGGTCAGAAAATCCGGTAAGGCAAAGTGAAAGAAACGCTAGGTAGAGCCACAGGTAGGGAACTCAATACCGAGCAGTGATATGCGAGTAAGAGCGGCTTAAATAATGCAGCCTGCCGCACGGTAAGACGTCTGAAGAGAATTAACACGTGCGGCGGCGTTTGTAATTATCACCCAGCTGCTGGGACTGATTAGACCTCTTCGGAGCTGGTCTGGGCTGGTTAGTGGTCGTTACAATAGTACAGTATAATGATATGACCTACATTTAAAATCAGACAACAAAACCATGACACATTTTGATGCTAAGTTCAGCCAAATTCTTTGTGGAATTCTAAAATAGAGCAAACTCATCCATGACACACACAGATACCGTACCTTCTGTTTGTGTCAAGAAGATCAATTAACATTATCAGAGAAGGAGCTCATGACTGCTGGACCAAACACAGTCCATCCATCCATTTTCTAACTCCTCTGATTCAGGGCTGTGGGGAAACTAGAGCCTATCCAGACAAGCAACAAGTGCAATGCAAGATATACCCTTGATAGCATGGTAGTCCATTGTAGAACAAATACACACCAACACAGACACACTCACACCACTGCCAATTTCCCAGAAGACAAGTAACCTTTCAGTATATTTTTGGACTCAACAAAAGCCCATGTAAACTTGGGGAGAAAACAAATTCCACACCGAGGTCCCCAGCACTATAAGGCAGAAATGCTTAACACTGTGCCACCCAAACACAGTTTTATCAATTTAATTATTTTATTTATTATATCAGACAGGCTTTTAAATATCACCTGCAACGGTGTGAACACAAAGCAATGTGCACAGAAAGTCAGTGTTGGAAAACTAAAGAAACCAAACACAAGAGAAGATTTTCAAGAGTGAACGTGGAAAGAAACTCTAAAAAAATTCACTTTTTAACAAATGAGCTTATAGGCCACAAGATGTTCTGTGACAGAGCAACTCAAACTCCAAGCAGGGGAAGCTGTCTTGATAACAAAAGTAAAGGTGGAAGTCAAAGAAGAAATCTTAACATGAACAACAGGTGTGCAGGCAAGTCAAATTTGGTTTCTTCACTGACAAAAGAATTGCTTATGGTCTGTTTACCCAAGAACCAGTGCTTTGAGACCTAATGAAGGGGAAGGCATGATCAAAGAGAAGCAGTCAACCCCAATTGAAATGACAATTTGAAGACCTATTCAATCAAAACTCCAGGCAGTAGGCAATACCTTACACAGCACCCTATTATAAATGAGCTTGGAATTCTGCCAGAACTTAATGAGGTATAGAATGCTTTCATATAATCATGCAAGTGAGGAATAACAAAGGATCAAGAAGTGATGGATTGTCCAGTGAAATTCTTTCTTCTTTACAGGAAACAAATGTTGTGAGCAACACCAACCTTTGTTGAAAATTTATAAAGCCTGAAATTAAGGCAGAATAAAGGTGAACTAAGTTAGAACGCAAGAATAAATAAAGAACCAATTAAAAAAGACTCTTCAAAAGATATCTGATAAATATAACCATAATATTGTGATGAAGGCAGATTTTTCCAAAATTCTAAAGTATCCATTTATAGGTGAGGTAAATTTATGTATTTCCTGTTTAAACCATATAAACATGGTTTACTGTTGGATCACTGTATTTTGTAGAGACCATAAAGTAAACTAAGTAATCTAAAGACAAAACAAAGCTGCAAACAGACTTTTTTTCCCAAAGAAGTCTCCAGATTCTGTAATGAAAGTCTAAGTGATGACAAGTGTTTGGTTACTCTGAGATATTATTAGATACTAACTGTTGGTTCTGATTGCATATAAAAAAGAAGGAAATATGATACTGGTTTTCCCAGAATGTGATGTTGACTGCAATATATATTGAATCAGTGTTCCCTTTAAAGAAATCATGGTTGACCCTGATTTTTATTAGATTAAGGAAATACAGAGGATTTAATTAAAAATGTTGCACTGCAATGGCAGGGAGTGTAATAGCAAAGAGTAAGTGAAATCAGAAGGTGAATTTCTTTCCATCTCTTACATTTTGAATGCCAATCGTGTCATCGATGTGGACACTACAGGATGTTGACTTTCATAGGTAAAGAGCTTATTAACATTTCATAAAATGTCAGATCCATATGCTTGAGTATTATATTCACATTTTAAATCTTACTTTATTTGCTTGGCATTCTGTTCAATACATGATTAACAATGAATACATACAGTAACAATGCATAACTATAGCTGTGTTCTATTTTAAGAAGTAAGGACAGGAATTTTTTTTTTAGCATGAAGGTCTCCTGGCTTGCCTTCTCAATACAACTTGTGCGCTTTTCATTTTTCTGTTCCAAAAAATAATGCAGAAGTTCTCAATAATTTTTTTTGTTTGTTTTAGAAAACTGGAGGTTAGATAATTAGTTAACATAGATCTGAAAAATAACTATAAAGTTTATTGAATGGTTTCATTGGCTTACTATAAAACATAACCCTGGAATACTTTAAAGACATTTCAATAACTGCATTCTTTTCTTGTGTAAATTTCCCTAACTTCAACTTTAAGTTATGTATACTGTAAATTCAGTTTTAAATGCTTTTAAAAACGTTATCTTTATAAGCAACTTTGTTCTTATGTTTTGACTTCACAGCTTTTCATAAATACTTGGGTTTTAGCATAGTTCATAGAGAGTTACAGTTTGTAATAACTGTGGTAAAATGTACAGTACTTGAAAATGTACATAAATTAAACCCTGTGTTTATGCCTTGGTTTGAGTCACCACTAAATTCAGGAATTACATTTGCTTTGTTATGAGTATGCCATCTAGCAATTATAAAATATGCTAGGATGTTTCCCTTACCACAAACAAGTCAGTTAGTAAAGCTAAAGTGTCCTTTTTATTTTCTAGCAATTGCAACACTCTGTCTACTCAAAATCCAGAGCCCACAATACAAAACTCTCTCCAAGGTGCACACATTCCAGACCAGTACAGGTACTCTATGGACCTCAGTTACCAGAACAAATGTCCCAAATTAATGCAGTCCAGCAGTTCTGTCTTCCATGTAGCTTCTTTGGTGGTTCTTAGGCATCTTGTTTAGTCCCATGCATCCTGAATACTGTGTCTTTGGTCTTCCCCCTTCTTTCTATGTTTGTCATCAAGTAAAGTTATGGGCAAGGAGGTGTGAAAGATCATGACTTTGCTTTTTGCTCTCAGTCCCTGGTATCTGAGTTGAGTCCTCTGCTGGTCTGTTGTAATCTCTCTTGCATTCCTTTCTTCTCCAAAGTCCTAAATTCTCTGACACGAGAAGGCCCTTTTACCATGTCCTTTTCGGTCCTTCCTTCTCAATAGGAGTTCGTGATTGTCTAAGTTGGGAGCAGGTGTGTAAAGTTCATTACAGGAGGAAGCTTAGCGAAACAATTTGGATTGTTTGAGAAGTGTCAGTATGCAGATTTTCAGGAATAGTTGTGCCTTATCATTCTTTTTTTCCTTACCTGTCCCCTCTGCCCAAGATCTGGTCCAAACTGGTTCAAAAGCACCAGACACGTCCATATTATGTTGTGGAAATTGAGCAAATTGTGTTTCTTCATCCTTCTTAATTGCCTCCAGACCCTGTCTCTGACTTTGATCATAGGGAGGTGACAAACAAACACACAGGAAAAGGACAACCACACTGATACTGACACAATCACTAGCCACTACATGCAGACTCAATTAATCACAGCCCATAAGCCTTCCCCTGTTGGGATTCTGTGACATTTATTTACAAAGTGACAATAAACTGCTTTCAAATATTTTATGTTCCCAAAAGTGTAACAATAGATAACAATAGGATGTAATCTCTTGATTTCCCATTTACTCACAAGGGTTGTCTATTCTTATTTCATGGCAAAAGGCTTTGACCTCAAAATATTAATTTCTGTGGCTTAATTGTAATTAATATGGTTTATAACAATGGTCTGTCTCCCAAGTTAGTGTAAGAGTTTTTGTAACACGTTTCTAAATAATTTTTAAACACAATTAAAGTTATCTTTCCGCATTCCACAAAGACCCTGCTCACCCACTCCCATCAATGGCACTTCCTTCCAAGTGTCTACCTAAGGACCCCTGTAGTATGGTAATGGAGCTACAGAGGAACCTCCATGCAATAAGGCTTTAACTACTTCAGCAGTACTCCAAGCCTCCACCATTCCCCCACTGGACAGAATTGTATGCTTTCCACTTCATTAGGGCAGGAATTGCTTAAAGGGCAGCAATTTCAATTTTAAATTAAGTGTGTTTTGGGAAAATAAACACCAAAAAATTGTATAGTTTTAGTGACTAATTTCACAATTCTCTAAATTTCTAGAGGTACTTTTTGAACTCAGCACTGAAATGGTGCTGATTTGTTAAATAGTTTAGATTCAATCAGAAGAATTGCGTAAGTGAAAAAAAAACAGTTTTTTTCTAGTTTTAGATGGTATATGTTGTTCATATGATGACAATACAGAATCATGCAACATGTTACAAAAATAAAGGAGTCATTTTATGTATTATTCCTAAAGGTGGATCTTAAAAATAAAAATTCTGAATGTTTCACAATCTCAGAGGACTTCAAATGCAAACAGAACATCCAGAGTTAAAATGTCACTGTAACTTATATGGTTAAAATTTTGTAAGGTAAGAATAATTCAGATCTACAGAAATATGGTTGTTTTGCATTTGTATCTGTATGTATAGAAAGATTGAGCAGTTTGTTCAACAGTACAGTACTGAAGTGGCAGGCACAGTCCTACTGTATCGTTAGCATGTGTTCAGCATATTTGTGGTTACTTTCTAATTTATCTCAAATTGCACTGTTTGTATTTCTCATAATGTGTGAAGACGTATTTATTATGATAACAGGCCTTTCATCCTATCAGTGTTTGCCATTCCCCTGTTGACTAAGAAAACAAATCAAAGCACCACACAATTGTGTCAACACATTTTTCTGTCCACAATATGACTTATCAATGTATTTTCTGCTTTGAATATTTCTTTTCATGTTGAATATTTTTATATTTTTTATCATTTGCATTTTCATCACTGATAAATAACATATACTGTACCATGATAAAAAGTTTAATGTGACAATGTGTTTATGTAATCTATTGACTAAATTCTCAAAAATTGTTTAAAAGGACTATACCCTCCCATATCTTCTAAAAATCCATACGTTGAAGCTCTGGCAAGAGTGGCATTCACTCTTTCGACTTTCACCTAATTATCCTTTTCATATCTTATAGAGTTCAGACCCTAGAGTGCTTGTACACTCTACAATTTTGTTTTGCTTGCAAAGCTTGCTGAATCTTTTTTCCACTGCAAATGTTCTAATTTTATGCTGCCTATATTACAATTCAAGTAAATTACAGGCTACAGAAGGCCACTCTGGGTTCCAATCCTGCACTATTTGCTGCAGCAATCCACTACTTGCTGCAGCAGGAATGTTCTGTGTTTATTACAGCTTCAGTTCTATTAGAAACGCTTATTCTTAGTCCTAATGTATGTATAGTATATTAGATTAGTTATCCCCTTAAATTGAAACCAGGATCTGGAATGTCATGTCTTAGAAATGTTCATTTTTATTTATTTAAAAATATTTTAGTCATTCTTTACTAGACTCTTACTTATTTCTTCAGTCACGGTTGTTTTCTAATGATGACAAGAAATATAATCTCTGCAATATGTTTAATGTGATTATCTGTGTTGAACTACATTTTCCTTACAAATAAAGTTTTACTAAGCCATGGATACTTGCTTGTGTTTAAGTATTTTTACACCTGCGTTAACAATCCTGATTGTCACTGATTCTCCATGATATGTCTGAATAAGATTATGAATTTTGTTAACACTATTTCAGTAGTTTAGTTAGATCAAAATAAATGTCAGGGATAGACAACGTATGTAGTATATATTTGGCGTAGCTAGCCTGGCTGAGGGAATTGGCAGCTTCACCAGATGGGGGCACCTCAGACCCTCCAAAAGAATCCCCAAAATCACAAACATAGAGTTTAAATCGCTGTGCTAAAAGCACAGTCAGTTTGGCTGTGGTTTCCCTGTAGCAAAATATGTCATTTTTAGCTATTTTCAACCAAAAACATGTGTGTGTAACAATGAAATAATATGTACTGTATGTGGCAGGCTTGCATTTGCACTTGTATGAGCTAGTGGGTTCGGATGTGGTGTCTGAGAAGCACGTATGCTGCAGGTACCTGAACCAGAGTCTGTGAACTGGTGGCAGCATTATACTGTAGGTTAGCAATAGTAGCAGGACCAGATAGCTTGTTAAGTGTTGAGAACCAATTGCTTGGAGACACAGTCTCCTGAAAACTCTGAATTGCAACGGAATGCATTGTGGATGTACCGTATAGAGAGGTACACAATGGAAAACCAAAACTTCCAATGGGACAAGCTAAGCCTCTGGGGGTCTTTGCCCAATGGTTGCCTGCCCTCTAACCCCTACTGTAGGTTTCTTAGGTGTATGGACGCCACGTTTTGACTTCGGTTGGAATGCTGTAATAGGGAAGAAGACCCAGAAGGAGCAGCTTGGAGCTACTCGTGTGGAAGACGTGAAATGGGAACCCCTTCTTGATGCATGCAGGTGAGCAGGATGTTAACTGTTCTTCTAATTTCAAGGTATTTACATGTGAGTGAGTTACGATGATGTCAGCATTGTGTTTGTGACTGTTGCAATGGTGACTTGCCAAACTTGAAGGGAAACCAGAAGAGATCGACTGGTTGGCAGGTAGCAGTACTAGCTAGTTTAAAACTGGAACTCTGTGGTAACAGTGTAAAGCTCTGGTGACCAGAATAGCTGTTAGCCTCTAAGAATAGCCTGATGAAGAATGTGAAAGAGAGCTGCCACTTGCTGCGTTTAGCTAGATAGGAATGGATTTCAAGCTGAGTCGCTGGAAAAGGAGGAATATACTACAGTATGTATGCAAATAGAAGCATCAGAATGGGAAGAGTTGAAGGCTGGTACCACCCACTTGGACAATAACCACAAAAGTGTTTGATGGGCTGGAAGTGGTGGAATCCATCACTGTAGCTACCTGTAATGAAGCGTTCTTAAGGACCCTATGGAGGCAACACAATCCAGAATGAGTGGGGAAAACACGGGGAAAAAGCATGCAGGATACGGGGATGAAAACAGGGGGCGTGTCCTTGGTGCGCTGGTGTTCAGGGGAGGTGTGGCTGAGGCAAACAATCCAGGAAGAAAACCAAGGAAGAATCCAAAAGGAAGCAAAAGTCCAAAGCCGGGCGGTCCATCCTAGACAGACGATTAAAAACGGGAACCGGGTCGGAACCGGCACAGGAATGGGAACTGGAACTAAAACCTTAACGGGACCAGGCGCTTCCAGGTCTCGGATTCGCCTGGTACGGAAACCAGAGCAGAGCCCGGAATAGAGTGAGCGCCTGGCTTTTAAGGAGAACTGAAAAGAAAGGTTGGAACAGGGAGCAAGTGCGGGTTGAGTAGAAAACAAGGAAGGGCTGGAGTGTCCTTACACTACTAATGGACACTACCTAGGCCTGTGCACTAGCAACACTTAAGAGGTGAATGAGGAAGCTTTGGTCCAGTGTAGCCGCCTCTGTGCATATGCACCTGCATTGTGGACTAGTAGTCAGCAACTGGGGGCTTCTGTGGCGGACAGCAAAAAGAAGAATTGGGTAGAAGGCAAGTGCATTGAGGCTAAAAATGCAAGAGTGACTCTGATCCTTAACGACTGTGATAAGGAAATGAATGAATGAAACGAATGGGAGGCATAACTGCTCAAACTATTAAGCTTGTCTGAAAATGAGTTTTATTACCAATCTGATAAAGATTTAACAGTTACATTTACTCTGCTACATTATATTTTACAGTATAAGAAATACAAGGCAATGTTTTCACCATTTCCAAATAAAGTAATAAGTTATAAACTAATCAGTTAGCAATTATTAATGCATGGATCATTTGCTTCTACCAATGTCTCAACGTCTACTAAGACTGAATGGACCACATCTATATTCAGGTGTATTTCAAGTTACTGCAGTTATTTATATCATCCTTTGTCTAGTCGAGAACAGCCTATCTATTGTTTGTGCAGATCTTGATTACATCTGGCATGTATTATGCAGATTTGATTTAGTGAACAAAATAGTTTCCCTGGGAGTTGAACCAGGTGGTTTAACTTCAGGACCCGCATAGATCTACTCATCGAATTCTTCATTATTTTCCCAAATTTGTTGCCAAGCCATTCATTTTCAGTGTTAAACTCTAATGTAATAAAATCCCAAATTCAAAACAATATTTTTTTCAAAACAAATTCAAACAGTATTATTATATACCACTCTTTGTGCATAGGCTTCCCAGAGCAGGTTTATGGAAATAAAAACAAGGTATATGCAAAATGAATCTTTTTTAAAGGTATTTGCTTTTAAAACATTCCAATGTCCTATATTTTCTGGTGTAAACTTTAAATGAAGTCTGGTTGCTATCTGTAGTACTGGATACTCAGATTGAACAAATGATTTGTACATATGTAGTAAGTAGCTCTTGAGAAGGTAGACATGTCTTGAAAGACCAGGAAAGAACTAAGCACTAGGGTGATGTAATCATAGAGATGGGTGCCAGTCAACACTGGGCAGCAGCACTCTGAACAAGCTGGAGCCTGTTTGTGGTCTGGCACACTAGCAAATAAGGAATTCAAATATTAAAGATGGGAATACATAAAAGCCTGAACCAGTACCCAGTCAACAGTAGTTTGCCAAAACAGCCTGTGGAAGCTAAGCTTTACTCTGGCTTGACCTTGAAGATCGTCATGCAGAAGCAGTGCTGGAACAGGCATCAATTGGGCTTAAAAGGAGGAATACATTTGAAAGCATTTTTATCTACATTACTGGTGGTGATTTCATAATACCAGGGTATCGTTTATACCATTTTTAAGAGGATATAGTGGGTATGGGAGGAGGTTGTCCTGAAGTAGAATACACCTGAGACAGAAAAGCAGTTCAAAATGTCCTCATAAATACTTCCCAAGCAGTATATGTGAGCTTCTGGATTCTATTGAACTACATAGTATGCGTCTTTGTCTTCCCACATGTCTTTTCTAAGTGTTTTAGCAGTACAGTACATTAGGCTACAATCAAATGTCAGTCCAAGATACTTTGTGCGTATTCTGTACTTTCTAGCCTTAGAAAAATACATCAAGCTTAGCCTTGGCTAGTTATTCAAAATGAAAAAAAAAAAGTTTCTACAGTTGTTTTTCACCTTAAGTAGTCTTTCTTTACTTTACTATTCTTTACGTAATCATTTCTTTCACTTGGACATCAGTCATAGGCAAAATTCTGAGATTTTGTTTGTGCCTTTTTTAGCTTATGTTTTTGTTGAAGGACCAAGACTTGCAGCAGAGCATCATTAAGTCTCTTTGGGGAGCTGCCCTGATTTCTGAGCGTAACATAACATTCTTGTTAGAAAATGCTTAGGTCAAGATTGTACTGCAGTACTGGAATAACTAGGTGCTTATCATGAGTAGTTCATATGTTCCATTAATATCATTATCTAATGTTTAGTGCATTTCATTATGTAGGCATAGGTCAAGAAGTATTCTCCAGGATAGTGTTTCCACATGTGGGTTCAAGAGTATCTCTGTGACTTTTCCATTGCAACCAAGAAATTAATAGAGATTATTGAAACACTATTTCGACTGTTTGCCTTTTTTTAAATCACTTTCAGCTCCCCAAAGAGACTTAATGATGTTTCAGCTCCCCAGACAGACTAAATGATGCTCTGCCTTGAGACTTGGTCCTTCAACACAAACATAAGCTAACATGCCAGAAACTAAATCTTAGAATTTTGTCTCTGGTTCAGTAAAAAGATAAAAACTAGTTTTAACTTTGTGCTTGAATCTGTATTTTAGAATTAATCTTATTTAGGTGTATTGGTTCAAGACGGAACAATGGCTCTGCACATCACTATCAATGCTTATAATCGAATTGTTTGACACAGATGCATAAACACCTGTGCATATTATATTTTAATAACTAGTTATTTAAAAGGCTATGGTTCAGGAGTCACAAGAGTAGCCTGCTATTGTATAAGAAGCACTTGCTGCTCTCCTAATATCTAATACAGATGCAGCCATTCAAAATGGGTGAGCTATTTCGCGGCATACCCCGGTGGGCGTGTCGCGGTATCACGCAGTTCACGTGTGTCACGTGACTAACTATCCGGCGTCGCCTTGTAAAACCGCCAGGGGGAGCTTAACCTCTCATGTACAGCATTTGAGCCTTTAATTTTGAACTGTGTATTACAGCATGTTAATCATCAGTCATTAAAATGTTGGTATATTTTATGAAAGCAAGATTGCTCAGTTGGACAAAAACACACAACCTACCTTTATCAGAAATATTTATGCATCAAAGCCTTTACTGAAGATATTACTAATAGTATTAATAATGGATGACTTTGGACAAGCTGTATACTCAAAGTATAATTTCTTTAGCACATTTGTACAAGCACTTGGAATCTGTCCAAGCCATACTTTGTCAGGCATTTTGTTTTACTTCAACGGGCATAAAAACTTCCTTGCTTTTAACAGGGCGTTTCATAATTGCTAACTACGAAAATGATTTAAAATGCGACACCTATCATTCAACTAGAGCTTAAAATATCACAAGGATCCTCAAGAGCACAGCAAAGAGTGTATTAAAAGACACTTGTATTTATCAACGCTTTCTTTTCCGTATACCAGATTTTATGGAACCACTTCAGAGGGGTGTCAGCCAGTCAGATTCCAGGAATCGGCACTTTAAAGGAAAAATACACACCGGTATTCCATTTCTCCTTAACGATTTTAAGCATCGAAGTATTTAACTAGCATGTGAAATAGCGTGTGAAAAAGTGGTAGTTTTAAGCTTTTCTGCTAATATAATATGGAATCGCGTATCTAAAGAATTCGTGTGCTGCGACAGGGCTGTGTAGGGCTGTTTCGCCTGCCTGTTCATGCAAGCTATCTTGTAGCCTACTGGTCTAGGTGCGTGACTACCAACTGGCAGGTTGTGTGTTTGAATCCAGCTGGTGCTGGACTTTTCATTTTTATTTATTTATTTTTTAATCGCGTAACATAAACATATTACCGTATGCAAACTGTACTGTATACAGTATGTATATGTATATTTAATGTCTTAACTGTGCCCGTTTAAGTATTGAATATTCATATCTAATTTTACCACTGAAGGGAAATCTTAGTAGCTGAGCATAAAAAGAATAGGAGCATACTGCAACGCGTGTGAAGGCCATAAACGATATTAATTTTGGAACATAAACATACAGTATATGGCTGGTCTCGGTACTTTAAAGAAAACATACACACCAGTATTCCATTTCTCCCTAAACATTTTAAGCATCGAAGTCTTTAACTAACGCGATACCGGAGTCAACAAGCATACTTTTAGAATTTGATTAAAAGGGAATATAATATGGAATCGCGTATCTCAAGAAATTAATAACGATATAATTATATTCATGTTACAAAAGAACTGCAACGGACATAAAAACTCCCTTGCTTTTAACAGAGCGTTCCATAATTTCTAACTATGAAAATGCCAGGTGAAAGGATTTGTAAACATATTTTGTTAAAGCAAGTCAGTTTTTTCCGCAACACATAAAATACATTTTTCCAAGAAGGTTTAGCCTTTGTCACTAATGAAACCACTAAATAAAGACATAAATATAGAAATCTTAAGATTTGTTTTATTTAATGTTGGTAGCAGGATGAACTGTCAGAGTGTATATTTTGTCGCAGAGTTGCTGCAAGATGTTAACAGTGAAAAAGGTATTTAGAAATGAGTTATTTCAAGATGAAAAAGAAAACATACACGAAACATGGTTTCATTATGACCAGAATCGGTCTTGAGATATTTTTAACTTGATTTACAGTATTTGAGAGGTATGTCTTAACACCGATACTACAGTGCTTAAGTACTGCTCACGTATATGTTTCTAGGTTTATATTATGCATTTCATGCGGTCAAATTACTTTTGAGCAACTAATAAGAAGCGCGAAACGGTATGCGTTTTAGTTTCGTTTTGTGCTGGGACCCGTGGATTGATTAGAGATATCAAGTACATACAAGTCATTTTTTAAATGTTGTAGTTCGTCTTGAAAAAATGTTGCGAGTACATAATCTATCAACAATTACACAGGTTCTGTTTCCATATTGCGGATTTTGGTTACGTAATATTATTTTCTAGATTTCACATTGTGAATATATGATTTGGGCAAACAGAGCCGCAAAGAAGTACATTATGGGTTGTTGTTTTTTTTTTTGCAGTTTTATCTAAAACAAGCGATGCTTAAACCTTTGTCTGATGCTTGTGAAACTATCCAGACGACAGTTACAGTACCTAGGAGTTGACTTCAGTGATGTCACTGATGGGATGTTTCTAAAAATCCATTCTCTGTAAAACGTCTTCTCTAGTTGTCCTGCATATGTATTCGCTAATGAAGCTGTGTGTTCTGAGCCTGGATCTCTACATTTCTGTATGAACCAGCTTAGAGGGCTAAAGACAGCTTGTGTTTAAATTGAGTGTAAGGCAATTTATGCTTCTAAAGTCATGGTCAGCATTTATTATTGTACTGTGCTGTAAACTTGTTCTGTGCCAAGTCACATTATTTTATAGCGTTTTTATAGCGTTATCAAATCCGGTGGCGCTGTGTGTTAGTTTCCTGACTCCCATGTCACATGGTCTGTGATTGAAACCTGTAAAACCGGTTTAATTCGTCACAGCCAGCACTCTTCAGGTGTGAGGGTCTTCTGCTCAGAATGAAACGCTAAAATGTTTGTGTATATTCTAATGGTAGTGGGGGCAGGGTGTGTGGGAACAGGTTTGGTTGAAATTGCATTGGAGATCTATGTTCTTCACACCTGAAACATTTTCTCTGAAAGCATTTTCTTCGCAGTTTAACCGATCTTGTTACAGCATGTTACAGTTTACTATTATTAACCATATTAATTTTAAGTGCTTAATGTAAAATCTTGTAAAAATATATTTTCATTGTTCAAATATACATTAATATACATTAAGTCTGACTATCGTATAATAAGTTAAATACAAAACTAAAGAAAAAATAGGGTTAAATATAATTCAAAATATTTTGCTAACAATGTTAACTGTTTATGAATAATAAAATGTATTAACTAAGGAGTAGGATGGCACAGTTGTTAGTATGTTTTTTGTTTTGTTTCTTTTTCATAAATACAACAGTAGTACCTGATGTCTCAGTGGCTTTCAAAATTAAATTATGCATGCAAACCTGTGAACTAGAAAGATAACTAAGATATCCATCCATTTATAATGGTGGCGAAGTGGTTAGCATTGCTATCTTGCAGCACTGGGGTCCTAGGTTCAATTCCTGCCATCCTGTGTGTGTGGGGTTTACATGTTCTCTCTGGGTTACATGGTTTTTCTCCATATGTGTGATATGACTCCCTCTCGCACTCCAAAACATACTGGTAAGTTAATTGGTTTATGGGAAAACTGGCCCTGGTGTGTGTGTGTTTGTGTCTGTCTGTCCTGTGATGGACTGGCGCTATGTCCAGGGTGTATTCTGCCTTGTGTCCGTTGCTTACTGGGATAGGCTCCAAATCCTCTGTACTGGATAAAGAGATTAGAAATGGAAGTAAAGGCACTGTGCGGATGGAACTATACACAGTGTTAGAAACCCACTATGAAATGGCAGCATCTCACTGAGAATAAAATATTTTATAGTGCTGGCTTAAGGAAACAGCCTTTCCACCTCTCTTGCACATCAGTATCCATACCTAGTTATTTAAACAAATTGCCTCTAATTATAAACATCTTAATATGCTGGCTCTGTGGATCCGCATCAGCTATGTTTGCCCATTCCTTCAATTCATGTGCATCCAACACACAGTTCAATGCCAGCAACTACACATAATCTAAAATACAATCCTTATTTCAGTATCTATGTAAACATATAGTCTGTTAACTTCATCATCTTCATCAAAAGTATGCCTAACCCCATTAGGAAGTGTTCTTGTTATCAGTGTATTCCTCAGCTATCCCAAAATTATCTTCTTACCAACATCTCTAGTTTTTTATCCTGCAATAACACAGCCAACACTTAAATCTCCAAAAGCTGCTTGTGTTAATTTCTTTAAATCACAAATATCATGTGTAAATACTGGCCATGTAATACTCTGCATTGTGGAATAATAGTTTATTTTAAAGGGAACTAGAGAAACTAAGAACTAGAGAAATCAAGAAAAGCTTTTTTTCTAGAATTAATAAATGCACATCCTGTTCACTGGGGAAATTAAATCCACACTGAGCAATCTTCAATATGTTCAGAATATGACAGCAAGAATCCTGTCAGGGATGCATTACACCTGTTTTCAAGTCCTTGCACTGGTTACCTATCAGATCAAATTCTAAAAGTATGCTTGTTGACTCCGGTATCACGTTAGTTAAAGACTTCGAAGCTTACAATGTTTAGGGAGAAATGGAATACTGGTGTGTATTTTTTTCTTTAAAGTACCAAGACCAGCTATATACTGTACTGTTTATGTTCCAAAATTAATATCGTTTATGGCATCACACGCGTTACAGTATGCTCCTATTCTTTTTATGCTCAGCTACTAAGATTTCCCTTCAGTGGTAAAATTTAATATCTACAATGGGCACAGTAAAGACGTTTACAGTTAGTCTTTCTACGACAGACCACGAGTGCCCCTGTCGGTCAACCAATCACGCACCGCGGTATTTTGCGTTATCGCACGTCACGATGCACGACGCCTTAGCCAATTACCTCCGGTACGTGTCTGTACCGCGCACTTTGAATGGCTGCATGTGTATATTCAACTAACCAACTGATTTAATATCTCTTTTAAATTAGCTAAAATCCCAGTAGACATATAGATTGCACTTGTTCTGCCTCTTTTCAAAGAGGGTGATAAGTCAAACTCTAACAACTATTGACCTACAGTATATCCATTTCTTACTTTTCTAAGGTCTTGTATTATGTGAAAAACTAACAAGCAGTTAAGCTTTTGAGTATGTATTGTGTTATAATGAACTTTAAAGATTTTAATGATATTTTACTGTAGCTTTTGACAAAAATCTCACTTCTGCAGCTATCACAGATTTAGCTATGACTTTTGAGACATTGGATCTTTCAATACCTCTAACAGATTGTGTGATATTAATCGTGATATGAACTCCCTCACATGCTTTCAAAATTATTTACAAAATCCTACACATTATATAAAATATGGTTAATACAGATGATAATGTTTCACAAGATTTACCCATTTTTAAGATATTCCCACAATTTGTATTACAGACTCTACTGTTTTCCTTTTTAAATATTAACAATATTGCTTGGGCAACAGGCAACTTTTATTTTAATGTCTACAATTTTTACTTTATCATTAGTAATGTCTGTATTGCATAAAGTAATACCCAGCAGCAGAAAACATACTGTAAATATTAACTCTTTTCCAGTATACTATATACTGAGAAGGTATACAGTAGAGTTTACAATTCACCAAAGTTGCAACACCCCCAGCACAGAGCAGAACCAAATGTACTGTATAAGTGAATCAGTCAAATGTGCACAATGCTCCTTTCTTATTTTTTTCACATTTCTATGCTCTTATGTTCTCAAAAAGAATATATTTTGGAAATGTGACAGAATGTGGATCAATTAATTTAAAAAATAAGATAATAATTTCTACCACAAATTACCAACCCAGAGAAAAGAATCTTCTTTCACACAAAAGGCCACATTATGTAATTTGGACCTCACGAAATTCTCATAAAAAATAGTTCTCATCAGTTGTGTGTTCCCAGGTTATCATTGTGATACTAAATCTGAAAACACTATGACAAAAATAACTGTGACATAGAAAAAGTAAATACATAAAATTTCTCAAATATCCATGCAGCTCTAGACACAGCTGTGTCTATATTTTTATATTTGTTTTGAATTTGTTTTGATTTAGATAGATAGATAAGACTTTATTAATCCCGTAGGGAAATTGATGTGTTACAGCAGTCCAGCCCAAGACAAGCAAAAACAGACATCAGAATAGTTATAAGAACAAAAGACAACAAAATAAATATGAAATACCTACATAATAAATACATAGGTGTGTGCAAAATGTGATGACCATAGGCACTGTAGGATGTGAGAAAAGAAAGCTTATAGCTTACGTGAAAATTACTCACAAATGGGAACAAATTCAGAAGCTTTATTTTGTATAAGTTTTACTTGTGAAATAACCTTTGGTTCATTTAAACAACAAACAAGTGTAAACACACAAATCATTTACACAGAGAATGCCTGTTAAGGTGAAACAGCAGCAACACTGAGATGAAGTTAACATTTTTTCACAAATCATATGGAATTAGGTTGACAAATGGAGAAGAGCAACCAAAGCAGCTGACCACAGGACAGTCTGGGACTAAGGCTGTGAAAAAGAAGAAGAAGAAGAAGAAGAAGAGTAAGATGTTACAATTTTTGTGAAATTAAAGGTTTTCAAGATCCACTTAAAGAAAAATGAATACACACTGCATCACATAATGTACCTAATATTGTTCAGTAGTTTGGTTAGATCCTAATGAATGGGACAGGGGAGGTAAATGTATTAAAACTTATTAGTGTAAGTTGCCTGACTGAGAGAACAGCAGTCTGACTGTAAGATTGTGGATGACCAATCTTATGTTATTTATTATAATGTTGGTTATACATAAATTATATTTATTAAAATTATCAGTTTTGGACAGAAGTCAGATAACTACTGTATTTTAAATTTGGCTCACAATAATAAATGTGCAGCTCATGTCTTGACATTCCCTGCTGTTAGCAGCTATTGAACTTGTGGACTGTTAGTATTAAATGCTGTCTTCAGGAAACAAACAAAAAGGTAAGCTGTTTTTTTTTTAGTTTTATTGAAAATGAACAAATAACATTGTTCACTTTCATTCAATTTGAAAACTTCCATTTAGTTCATCCATCAAAACGAACGTGTTAATTGAAATAAAAAATGTACATGAGACATACATTATGTTGTCAACAATTCTAGCTAGTCTTTTAATAGTTGACATCTACTATATACTGCATTTCAAATAAATCTTTACTTTTAATTACACAGAATTAACATAAGCCTATACCTTTTGAGTGTAGAACTGTATACTAGTAAATTATATACAGTATTAGTTTTGACTTCAGGATTGATATTTAACACATTCAAATTATCTTCTTATTAGCAGGATATGTTTTGTAAGTTAAAATACTTATGTGCTCATGCTAAAATATTAGATAAACGTTTTCCCTCAACAGTTACCACAAATGTTTATCCTTTCATGAAGTACCATATGTCCATTCCAGTATACTCCAGCAATTATCACAAGTGTTGACCTTGCCACTTAAAACATATTAATTTAGGTTTTGATAGCTGTACCGAGCTAATTACATCTTAATTTGTGTTGGCAGAGCTACAGTCAAAAATAATCAGTTAATTTCAGTTATGATCTCAGAAATCAATTTGAAGTGCCAAAGCACTACAAGTTTAAGTAGTGAGTTAAAGAAAGCTATTAGTGAAATATAAAGTCTTAGCTGAATGTTCTATTCTGAGAACAAAACAAAATAAAAATATACATATAAAGTCTACACTGAAATGTAATATTAACCTGCTTTATAAGGAATCCAGAATGTTTATTTTAAAAAAGTTTGCTTTCTACTAAACCTAATATGTCTTGTCCAAGAGAGCATATAGAAAGTAAGAATTAAATAAATGAGGTTATCATAGGGTCTCCTGAATGACTATACCGTTGAAGTTGTCTATTATGAGTGCAGGTAAAAGTGTCACTATGATTGGTTTTTCAAACTATTGAGCACAATTAATTTAGAGTCAACAGGTTTGTGTTTGAGTATGAGAGATCTTTCTCATCCTACCACACAACAGTGACCTTGGGGCTTGCAGTGTGCTTGAAGCAAAACCCACTTTCGTTCCCACTGATGGCCTGGCTCTACTGTTAGTGTGTTGTGTTAAATATAAGCTGATTTGCAGATTTTTTCTGAGATTGCTTTATCTCACCTGTGCTAACAGAACTGTTGAAGCAGTAGGCCAGTTCCAAATTAGTAGGCATGGAAAGAAGTTGAAAATAAGTGATTCTACTTTTGAGAAAGCCATCCACGAACCACGAGCCATCCAAGTACAGAAATACTGGATTTTCCCAATACAATAGTTATGACTTGGTGATTGCCTCATCCCAGATCTGAGCTGAAAGTGAAATGCTCCCTGTTCTTTTCCTACTTTAAATAAAATGCTCAAAATAATGTTTAATGGAAAATACTTTACCTACCTCTGTACTCCATGTTGGTTTTGCATATGGAGCTGTGCTTTAAAAAGATTGTAAGGAATGGACGTTTATTATAGTTCTCCTTATATACAGTACAATAGTTGCTTTGGCTTGTGCACCCTGTAATACAGTAACTATAATAATAATAATAATAATAATAATAATAATAATAATAATTGCTTACACTTATATAGCGCTTTTTTGGACACTCCACTCAAAGCGCTTTACAGGTAATGGGGACTCCCCTCCACCACCACCAATGTGTAGCATCCACCTGGATGATGCGACGGCAGCCAAAGTGCGCCAGAACGCTCACCACACATCAGCTATCAGTGGGGAGGAGAGCAGAGTAATGTAGCCAATTCATAGAGGGGGAGTATTAGGAGGCCATGATTGGTAAGGGCCAATCGGAAATTTGGCCAGGACACCGGGGTTACACCCCTACTCTTTTCGAGAAGCGCCCTGGGATTTTTAATGACCACAGAGAGTCAGGACCTCGGTTTTACGTCTCATCCGAAGGACGGCGCCTGTTTACAGTATAGTGTCCCCATCACTATACTGGGGCATTAGGACCCACATGGACCACAGGGTGAGCGCCCCCTGCTGGCCCCACTAACACCTCTTCCAGGTGTAACTGACTGTGTTACAGGAATTGTATATCTGACAAGCTCACCAAGCCTTGGTAGCAAAATCTGTTGTGCTCACTCCTATGGCAACTAATGAAAATCAACACTTACAGTAGTATAAGATGAACATCTAGTCTCGCAACCAAATGTTTTAGAAATTATGATGAAAATATGTTCTTAAAATAGCTGTTTAACATCTTTTTAATAACTAAAGGACTTTTGACTGACCTCATCAATAATATGCAATTAGATAAGAATGATAACACATCTTATCAGTATCACCAGTCTGTGGAGAATCAATATTTTCCTGGGTATTTCGATGGATCTGCATGTTAATGCTCTCACTGATAATGACTTAGACATGGTCTCAGATAATTCAGCCCCTTCCTTCACCTGTCTAATGTGAATCTGACAGGAATCTGCTCAGTGAAATAAAAAAGGCAGATTGTAGATTCCTAATTTTCAACTACATTTAGGAAAAACTTTATATTTTAATACCATTTAAAATTCCAACAAATTGCACTTCTTACTGATAGATTGGAATACTAAATATTGTACATAACTCTGTATGCTACCTATGAGGTTTTTAATTGCAGTGTTTCTCCAACATAAATACTGTATTAGGCATTCTGACTATGATTCTTTGGATAAGTCTTTGATATTGTAAAATGAAAATTGTGGATGCATTTAAAAGATATGACAGCTGTGTTGAATTTATCTATTGAGCTTTTTACTCAAATGTAATACATTAAAAAGGGGTGATGAAAATATTTCTAATTTAAAAAGTGATTTGGGATTTTTTTCAATAATAACCCTCTTATGAACAGTTTAATCCTAGAAACATTTCAACATTTGTGAACAAAATAATCCCAGTACATGGAATAGTTTACATACATTTCATCTACTAAATGTTCTGTTTATTTTTTACTGTTATTTCAATTTGCTTAAAACCTTTTACATTGTATTATTACAATTTATGTTTGTTGTTGCATACATTTTATTTCAGCCTGGTTTATCTATTTAAATAAGATTTTGGTGAAATGTTGTAGTCTTGTTATGCTGCAACATTCATACATTCTAACCTAGGTACAATACAGGAACTGTGAGCAGTCTGAAAAAAATAAAATGAATGCATTTAGAAAATTTGAATGACTTTAAAGGCTTTTGACATGACACATTAGGGACTAAATGAAACTAAACAGAAACATAGAACCACCTTAATTGGCTGACATACATAACATTCCATAAGGAAGCTGCAGGGGCACAAGATCTGACCAAAAGACAGCTGTTAGTCAACAATATTAAAGCACGTTATACTGTAGCTGGCCTGCACTGTATATCCATTTATTTGAAAAGAACAAGAAGTGGAACAATCTGGAATTTTGACTACAGATTGTATTAGTGGGTCAGTAACAGATTAGTCACGTAATGTATTCATCTCCTTGATGAACTTTAATGATATGTCATCTTAGCAAAGAAATGCAGGAGTACATCCAACATTGAATATTTAGGAATTAAAATCCATTAAAATGTCTGAAAAAGAGTAGAGGATATTTGCAACAGCATAAATAAATAATCATTTGTATTGGCATGTAACACTCTGAGGACTTTTATCAAAACCTTCTGAAAAAGTATTCTGACTGTATCATATAATCTTGATCTATTACTGCTGTTGCATGTTAATGGAACTCTAGCAGGTTAGTGAAACCAGACCTACCTTTTCTGGATCTGTGCTATCTCCTAGAATCATATTTCTATATACCGTTGATGATTGTTTCTATAACCATACATTTAACAGCAGTAGGATGTATGGGTCTATAATTATGTGGTTTAGTTTGGTTACCTATGAATAGACACTAAATTAGCTATTTTCCAGTTAATTGCTCTTACCATTGCCTTGATTGAGTGTTGGAAGTGTTTTGTTAATAGCTTATGAATAACATATGAATGTAAGTGATCTACTGTAATACCACGAACCCCTTAAGATTTTTTTGTCTTCAGTGCTTCTAGTACTTTACCTGTAACACCTATACCACTTTTGGGTTAAAACTGTTTAATATAGAACTTTGCATTTGCTGAAGCATATTGTAGTTTTTTGTAAACACTTGAAAGAAGTGTTCATCTGATAAATCAATCATTTTGCTATCATTGTCTAACAGTTTCCCATTTTATCACTGAAACATTTTATGTCACCCTTTACTTTTTATTTGCTGCTTGTTATAATACTGACAAAACAAATAAATAATATACTGTAAGTGATAAATTACAAAACAATAAAATGCCTCCATTGCAATGTGATTTTATAAGTCTTCATATTTGTCCTTCTCATACCCATATTTATTTGTGCTTGCTCTTCATGATTGTTTTCTTTAACTGGATCATCTAATTAGCTCTGAGTTCTCATGATATTTTAACAAGAAGTTGCAGGCTTCATCTCCATCATTATTTTTTTCTGCAGATCGAGTAAAACCCATAGCATTTTTAAATAAGTAGTTGGAGGTACTCATGATCTCCAGTTACACTATTTCTTATTTATTACAGCTTTCTGTGGTGAAAAACCATCACAAAAATGTCCTTGTTGGATACAGTAGTAAACAAAACGTATTGAGACACATTAATTACAGTATACGAATAGAATAAATACTCTTCCACCCTGCTCTAGGTTAAATGGGTACAGTGAATCAAGATAATAACTAGCAGTTTTCAATTGTTTTATGTGTATAAATGTAACTATCACTTGTACGAAAACATCAATCACATCTTGTTGTAACCGTGGAATGCACAATGTCATGGCAATGCATGCCTGTACATCTAGAAAGGAAAAATCACCCTGACATTGTGTGTGTAAAAAATAGGCAGTACTGACATATGCCATATTTTATAAGGGGGGGAATGAAGTAAGATGTGAAGACAGGGTTAATTTTAAGTGCTTTCTGCATGAAGATTAGACTTCTAAGGCTGGAGTTTATGGGAGGAAGGGGGTTAACTGATAAGGATTCCAGATGCGAGCTAGGACAGCTAGGGAACCCCTGAAGACTAATCCCTGACCATTTGGCCAAAAAACTGTAAACTGGTCAAACACATGACCTACCCCCTTTACCATAATAACGAATGATGAATCAGAACAGCAAGGAAGGACTATATAAGCCTAAAGTTTGTACGGGCACTTTGAACAATACTTCGGTTTTGTTGTATCTTGTGGGAAACAAGACTTCGGCTTTATTGTTCCTTGCATGCAATAAACTCATCTGTTTAACTTCATCTTGGGATCCAGAACCTTATTCTTTCTGTTACAACACTGTATAACCACACTCCTGCATCTAGAAGAGGAAAGTACACAGATTTAACTATGAGAAAAGAAAGTGGAAACAGCCCTTAGCATACAGGGCACTAAATTGGCACTGACAGGGTAGAAGGAAGGAAAGAAAACTAATGGAGTTTATAACATAAATAAACTTTTGGAAAGGCTTTGATTGAGCTTTGCAGAATTATATTTGAAATTCCAATTTGTGTGGATTTGGAAACACATATGTGACCTGTGTCCTTGGAGCATAACCTATTCATTCTCACAGTTCCTGTTAATAGATTAAATGTGGCCTATGTGAGAGGAAGGGCCAGCAGTATATAATAACTAAGACCATGTATGTGCATCATTAGAAATTACTTTTTTATGGTTACCATTGTTTCTTGAGAGCTGACACTAAGCTTAGTAAAGGAGCTGAAACATATTTAGCCTTTCAAACTGAGTTAAACCAGACAAAGGAAAAGAAAAACAAAACTTACTAATTATGTCAGAATATGAATGTTGTCTGTGTACCAAAATATGTTCATGGCATAGGCCTATGGAGTAGTGGTTGCATTTCTGTCACTCTTCATTAACTATTTAGAAATTATACTTTGTATAAATTATAATTAAAGTAAACATAAGGGTTGTATTTCACACAGGGCTGATGATCTTCATATGAAAATCTAGTATCATAAATCTGCAACTGCAGCTTTCAGACTATCAAGGAATTGAATGTTTAAGGTTTGCAACATTAAAACTGAAACCACACTTTTGGTATACTGTGAAGTAATGATTCCTACCGTACTGTAATGCGGTTCAAACATGGACATTTACTGGGACTAGAGCTGTATCACTAGTGCTGTTTGCATAATATTTATACATCAGGTGGAAGGACAGACATCTGAACATAAGAGTTCTCTCCCTGGCAGGTACCACAAAACCCTATGATCTACAGTACATGCAATGAACATTTACTGTCTGTTCCTTTGGCTTGGTCATGCTGTCCAGACGTAAGACTCCAGGCTCCCAAAGGAGGTCCTCTTCTCATTGTGGAGGCATTTGCACCAGAGGACACAGAAGAAAAATTTAAAAGAAAAACCAAAAGGGAACTTGAAGAATTAATATCAAATCCTGAGAGATTATGACCATTGAATGAATCAGACAGAGTAAGAATATCTAGATGGTTGTTCAGTACCCACTAAAGGTATCAGTAGAGACAGCAAACTGAGAGCATTGAGAGGTCACCATGACAAAATCAAATAGTACAAAAACAGATATATTACACAACATCTGCTCAACCTACACAAGTGTGTACAGATCCCATTAGTCTAATCTGTCACTTTTGGGTACATGAAAACAATCATCTTCAATTGTAGGGTATAGCTAGTGAATCCTTCTCTATTTAATAATACAGATAAGTCCAATGTGCATGAAAGATCTACTGTATATACAATTGAAAAGCACCTATATGAGAGAGATACAATTACATAAATCTACAAGTGCACAGCACATTGTATATACTGAAAAGGAATTACATGCACAGCCATGGAAAAAATGAATATTACAAATATTTACATAGTTTCTTTTTTCCTGATTCCTCCAGATCACCAAACTGCAAAAATTGAAACAATCACTGCTGGGATTACCCTGTGACAGACTATTCTCCAACCCAAGTGGAGAGCATTGTCCTTTCAGTCTGCTTAACATCTCACAAATCAAGATAAACTCTGGCCTAATGAGGGACTATGCCTAAGTACAGACTTTTTATACAGTAAGTGTACTCAAAACCTAACATTAAATGCTCGGTGTTTATTCACAAGTTACAAAAAGACAGAGTAACAGTGAAGAGTCTAAATGAGAGGTTTTAAAATATTATTCAAAACTTCACCCCTTTGGCTGAGAAAATGATTACATGAAAGAGGTACTGTGCAGGGCTAAAATGCATATTTATAAATCTGACAACAAAACAGGCTTAAGACACTGAAGTTGTTGTGCTCACAAAGTATATGGCAGACTCTGACAGTTCCCAGCAATGAGAAGACATGGCCTGTTCTTAAAAAAATATAATATACAGTACTCAATATATCATTGAGTATATGTCATAATGAAAGAGATAATCATATAAAGGTACCTAACTAATTATTTTTTAATTGAAATGTTCATGAGACAACTACTACAACTTGTTCTAAATTCTCAGTCGAAATCATTACAGAAAGTTTACAATTATAAGTCTACTTATAAATTTACACATTGATTTGGTGGGCAGAAATACTAACTCTGTTGAATATCAGATATCTTTAAAATCATTTTTTGGAGAATGTATTTGCATCCTGTTCATCAGTTTATTGCATATTCTTAGATATATCTATTTTATGTATTGAGTGCTGGTCATTTCTCTTCACACAATATTCCCTCTTAGTCAGTGATTTATATACCTTTAATGCACAGTTACAGTTCCATTTAAAATCTGTGCTTAATGCTTGAAATATAGTGATGTCGACTCTTGGAATGTGATTACATAAAACATCACAGCCCACAGCATAATTAGATAGATGGATTTGCTGCTTTCAATAGGAGATTATTTAATTTGACAGTTCCACTTAATAACTGTGCAATTGGAAGAGGTCCCACAATCTTGTCCTTATGGTTTAACAGTTCAAATATGTGATATTTTTTAGGTCAATTCCTTTCTGTTTTGAGATAACCAAAATGCAGTGTTCCTTTCATAAACATTCTCATCAAAACCTCATTAATCACCCAGATACAATTTAATACAGTATGCATTTTAACTTGCATTCATTTTACTTTTGATTTGATTTTAAATATATGATGTGATATTTGTGATAATTGTTCAGTTTGTAATGGTGCAAAATATACATTTCTATTGCCTTATTATTTCCTTGAGAATCAGTATAAAATAAATAAATAAATTACACAACACCAAAATGTACAGTATAACCTTCAAAACAACTGAATGTCAGCACGAGATGATTATTTATGTGCTATATAAAAAGGTACAAACAAGATGATGTTCTGTTTTTTCTCATGTAAAAAAAAACAATGAATGAACAAATGAAAGATAGAGATATTTACATTTCTAAATCACTGGAAAAATCCAAAGAAGTGAACTATTAAGCATTATTAAAAAAACTATTTATAGATGTGTACAGGATGCCCCAATGTAAGAGAACTGAAATAACGTGTTTCATCAGAAAAGGTGAAGGGTTGAAATAGTTGCAATAGAGATGTTCCAGAATGCCTTGTTTTCACTTGGTGGGAAAGTAAGTTGAAAACTTTCCCTTCCGGAAATGGGCCATAGTCACGCTGATCTCTACCCTAAGGCTGCTACCACAATCCATGGCTGTTTCACATACATACAGTACAGTATGTTAAAATACTTCTTATAGAGTAATATGCTGTTGAACAAAACAGACATAATTTGTTTTCTGCAAAACAAAACAGAAGGAAAAAACTTTTTTTTAAATAATTTAATGTTTAGATGAACCATTTTTTATGTCGCTTTCAGAATACTCCTCCCTGAAGAGCAGAAAATAGTTCTCTCTTAGTACGCATTCTACTCATAATGCACTTCAAACTTGGGGATCATGGAAATGACATGGTTCAAGGCTCAATAATTGAAGGATGCGAAAACAAGGCAAAGTACTCCCAGTCACATTTTGTCTTATCAAATAAAGTGTATCCAGGGATTTGTTTCTTATGTAATTTTTTGTGCTTTAATTAAAATACATTTTTTACTTTATGTAGAATCTTCACAAAGACCTGATGGCATAGACTTACAGGAAGTGGTACTGTACTTAGTATTTACTTTAAGTAAAAAGAACAGTCTAAACAGTCCTATTGTAGTTTCAGAATTCTTTAATGGGACATACTTTGAAAATAGGCCCAAAAAACATTTGATCATCTCTTTGCTTAAAATTTGGATGGATTTCATGTAAACATTTTGACTTCCATTCAATAGCAAATGATTGAACATATATACAAGAAAAGCAGCATAAAAGCTTTGTGGCTTTCCCCATTTTCACAGATTATTTTGGTTCTATTGCCACAACAAATCATGGGATGTTTTTAAAATATAATTGTGTCAATTGTTGTATTCATTAATTGACAGAGTTTAAATTTTCTCTTGAAGCAAGAGCAAAAGCTCCAGTTTTTTAATAAATCTGAGTTTTATGGGATGCTTGACTGGCTTACAGCTATGCAACATACAGTATGAAACAATTGTAATGGCAAAATTGTATTACAAATAACTACAGCATATTATTAGTTTCACTGTCCTTGATAATGCTTTCCATGGGCCTTCCTATCTTCGCTAGTGTAAATCCAGCATTACAGCAAATTACAGCAAATTAAAATTCTTGAAATCAATTAAGATTAACAGTAAATCTGCTAATATGAGATTTTACCAATACTCTCATTATCACATACTGTAAACCACTAGGAATATATTGTGTCAACATGAATTTTTAGTTCACATTTTAATTGTCATTGTAGGAACAGAGAGATTATGTGATGCAAAGGTTTAATACTGAGAAATGTCCTACTTTTTTCCTACAGTTTAAACTGAAAAAAGTTGCAATTGATTTCTTTTGGGTTGTGATGCTCATTTAATGTTGCCGTTAAGCATTACCTGCTATCCAGCCACAAGCAATATATCAGCAGCCAGCTTCATGTGAATGTGTTTCAAGTACAGAACAATTCAATTGCATGCTGTTGGAGGCTACAGAAATCAGTTCTCTCTGGAATTTATGAACCATGGAATACAGATTTAAGACAATCTTCTTGTAATGGATACTTACAAAGAGGATTAGATACGCCTTCAGTCATACCTCTTTGTAGAGAGATCACATGAAATGTGGATGTATAAGCACAATTAGATATTTCATTCTGTTGAGATCTGAGACCTAAGGAACCTTCTGGCTGGATTCAAGGTGAACAAATGAATCGTATTTTAGAATACTTAAAGCACAAATCATAAACAATGACTGAACCCATTAGGCTATAAATACAGTATAAGCAAGTTTCAGAATAGACATTGAAATAAACGTATATTTACAAAATTAAAGTCTCATGAACATCTTATATTTATATTGTATTGGGCCATAATGGTCGTTTAATTTTCTTCTTGTTAATCATGACTTATCATTGAGATATTGCACTAGTGTCACAGTTCAACCCAATGCAGATCCAATAAGTCTAACCTTTCAGTTTTCCAAAGATCTGATTAGAAGTTATCTTATTCTTTCAATACCCTCTGCAAAACAGAATCCATTCACAGTTTATCCAACCCAGCTCAACAAGAGAGCAACAATAATTGCAGCTTGAAGTATCTGTATAACGTCAATTCAGCACAGAACCACTTTGGTGTCATTATAGATTTTAAGTTCAAAGACACATCAACAATTAAAAGTAATCCACAAATGCATGATAATAGAATAAAAGAAAATTCCTTTATCTACTCTCAGCCACTCCTGGTTGTTCCACAATATGTAATTACTAAATATACATCTGCTGAATGCTATGCGTTGCAAAAACACTGCAAAAGAGCCACTATCACAAAACAAGGCTTTTCAATCTAACAAAGCAAATGATAAAGATAAGTGGCTATGTGATACTGGCTGCTATACAGCCACATTCACTGAAATCTCGCTGAAATTATCTGGCTCAAAATCTTTGTTATACATTTACAGGCTCTCTTTCACTGATTGAAGCAGCCCTGGAGACGAAAGTTCCACAGCAGAATGAAAAACTTCTGAAGCTTCACTGAAGATGCCTGAAGATTTTTAAAAGGAGACTGAAGTAGGAATTTAGCTGCAAACTCATTAACTCTGAATACCAAGTCTATCACACAGGCAGACAACTCCAGACAGGATTTTAAACAATCCAGTTCTTTCTCCTGGTGGAAAAACCAGCAGTAAGTTTTGAAGTAATGCTGAGTGTCACATCACTGTTTCTCTTTCCTCCTCCACAACTATTGTGGGCTTTTCTCCTTCATCGAGTCCGGACCCATTTGCCTGCTCCTCTTCTTTGATGGGCACTTCCTGTCCTGAGGATGGAATTGAGTTTTCTGAAACAGAGCCATTTTTTACATAACCTGGCAGGTTGCGATGCCCATTGATTGAAGCAGGTCCCAAACGGGTAGTGAGGTGTAGTGCCAAAGAGCCTCTTGCTGTCACATTTGTGATACTGGTGTGTGAAACCATGGGCCCATAGCTGTATGTGTTACTACCACTCCGAGCTTTTCTTTTAAAATCAAGGGCAAGTGTCCTTCTGCTCCAAGCCTTTTTTATCTCAGCCTGAACCTAATAAAAAAAATCACAGGAAAACATTTTGAATAAGAATACAGAAAATACTTTCTACAGAAATAAATAAAACAATATCAATGAAACATCATATTTGTAAGAAAGCAGATGTGTTATTTTTTTATATGATATGTTTTAAAATCTACTGTTTATAATAACATTTTAGAACAATATTATACTAGTACTACTATATTTACTAGCAGCAAACAACAAAATAAATACTCACTTCACCATTGCAGAAGCAATAGATAATTGCCACAAAGAACCCCTAGAAAAGAATTACTCAAAATTAGATCAAATAACACCTTCGAAGAGTTCATTGGCTTACTTAACAGAATATTTGTTTTCCAAAGTATGAGTCTCTAACATTATTTACTATACCTGGAATGAATTAAAAAGCATTTCATAGTGCATCTGTATCTGCCATGGAATTCCTGAAACTTCAGTATATGGCATGGCCATGAAGACAATGTAATGAACACCAAACAGAGGCATGAGGACCAGAGTAGACTTCAGCAGCTTTCTGTCAAAGGAAAAGGACATTTCTGTCATTTCTGTTAGGTTGTTGGATAAAATTCATTGCTGAATTTAAAATCTATATTTATAAAGCTTAGTATTTGGCAGATGAAGAAAATCCCATGGTGGATGGTTCTGCAACCCAACTGAACATAACAGGGGTACAGTACTTTGCATTCCAACAACATCTTACTGAGACCACACCCCAAATGGACAGCACCCCAAGAGAGCAGAGAAGATTCATGTGCTGCAGACATCTCTTTGACTAAAATCACCTCTTGAGATTTTGTTGTAGCTCCTACTTTTGGCTGGGAAGAAAGTAGAGCTCTTTCTTTCTCACCAAAGGGAAATTTAATTGTAATTACAGCTTTGCTGATTTGCTTCATATCCACAATTTTGAAATGTAATGATTAAAGCTAAGATATTTTATTATTCCATGCTGAGGTAGTCAAAAAGTCAATGAATTGAATATTACAATTGTACATGTATTTATAACATTTGTTATAACTGAACATTAACTTTATTTGTAATGGCAATCTACTCATACTTAATTAATAACTCACAGAAATTGTTTTTGTAACATCTTACATGGGTAACATTTTTTTAAAAGCTTCTGATCGTCCAGCGAGAAATGTCTCACCATGAAATTTGAAACTATTTACATAATACATTGATATAATAAAACTGTCCTATTAACTAGTGTAATACAATAACATCCATGTAAATATTGCCATTTCATAAGTTTATATGTATATCAACCATGGAACTATACATAAGTCTGTATTACAACTAGGTTAATAAAAACAGCTCCTAATGTATATTAGGTATTTCTTACCTGTATTGTTGTCTAGTATCACATCTTCCAGCATTTGTTTCTCTTAATTTTGTTGCTAAAACTCTGATTATATTTAAAAACAACAAAAAATTTACCTGTAAATAAGAACAAAATAATATTACTGAACCTTTATGATATCTTAATAAAAACTAAGACCTTGTAGAAATTCATGTTTAAAGTTTATAAGATAGACATAGCGAAATGTTTAGAAATCCACTCAGTCATTTTTTTTCTCGCACTACTATTGTTTCTGTCATTCAAACTTCAGTTGTATAAGCATCACATCTTGGTTTGTTTTGGGCCAAATTTAGTCTATCAACATGTGTTTGTCGCTTATAGCAGAGACCAAAATAAATGGGCACAAGGTGGAATTCTCCCCATCATAGCGCACATACTGTACAAACACAAACACGGACAAGATCACACTCACACCAGGGCCAGTTTCCCCAGAAGCCAATTACCCTACCAGTATATCATTGGATTGTGGAGGGAAACCGGAGCAGCTGGGGGAAAACCCATTGGAGAAAATACATACTCCATGTAGATAGCACCTCGGAATTCAACACAAGGCTCCAGCCCTGCGAGGCAGAAATGGTAGCCACTTTGCCAATGTGCCACCACTGCTGTTTTTTTTGTATGAATATTCAGGTGGTACTCATAAGCAAACATCAAACATCAATTAAGGCATGCAATTTATGCTTCTTTACAATATCTGTTCATTTCTAGAATGGCCCTGTCTTCAGGCTGCTGGCGGAAAATTAGCAATGTAAACAAGCTTGAGCTGAAGCAATAACCCAGGGATTTTTTTTTTCTTATTCAAACATTTTGCCACCTTTCCTGCCAAGTTTGTTAATTCAATATTTACTTTGCCACAAAGGTCTGTACAATTTTTCATGTATGCTGCTGTTGAACATTTTATGCATAAGGTCCATCCATCCTTCCTTTACCAGAATGCTGCTTATCCGTGTGAGACTAAAGGGAATCTGGAGCCTATCCCGGAAGCATATGTCAAAAGGCAGGTCTGAAAGAAAATGACCATCTCTACCTGGATAGGACGCCAATCCATTGCAAGACCAGAAAAAAAGGGACAATTTATAAAGGCCAATAGAACTTAGCCAGAATGTCTTCCAAGGCGGGAGTAAACAGGAACACTGAGAGAAAACCCATCTGAACACAGACTACATGCAAATTCCACAGTAGGAGCCAGAGAGCAGAAACAAACCCTGGGCCTGACAGCTCTAAGGCAGCAGCACTAACTGCTATACAGTACCAACTCGCTGCTCTGCATGAAAACCAAAAAATTAAATGGATAGCCTGCTGTCATACAATCATAAAAATCACCTGACAGATTATTTGACATTGTAGTAATTTGTGTTCATAATAAATAGCTCACATGTACAGTGTGTCTTTTATAAAACAGTTGATTTAAATAAAATCAGTTTTTACTTACCACTATTGCTGCCAATATTGGCACTTGTGCTATCCATTTAAGGTTGCCAGCACTAAGATCCCAGCACCTACAGGAAGATGTATAAATTATCATCTGAACAACACTGTGTTTTCATTCATGCTTTCAGATAAAATAATGAGAAACGACATGTAATTTGGAAGTAAAATTTCCATTTTAAGTTCAATTTTGGATTGAAAGGTCGAGTAAATGTGTATAAAACCTTGCAACAATTTGATATACAGTATGTCTTTGTATTGCTTTGATATCCTATACTCTATGTACTGTATCATCAATGTACAGTAATAGACTTTTATTTCTCACATCAAAAATGGAGAAATTTTATTTTAATTTAAATTTAAAATACAACTGAAGATATATACAGTATAAAGATCATTTGTATTCTCTGCTAATTACATACTGTATGTTCTGTTGACATAGATGTCCGTTTACTAATCACTGAAAGATCCAAATTCAGCCTTTCAGCATGTTTGTCACTTAGAGCAGAGACCAAAAATAAAAATAATACTACTGAGCTGTGGAAATCTTTGTACAAATGCCATAATGCTTACTTATTTATGTGATAGCACAGTACATTTAGCCTCGCCATTACAGATATACTTGAAAAGATCTTTGACAATCTCCAGTGTATTGCAGAAAATCATTAATCAACGTATAAGACAAGCAAGTCAATAAACATGTGATCAAGAAATGAAAGGCAACCATTCAGCTAATAGTGATGGTAACATTTCCTGCATAGTGGAGTGACATAGGTAACATGCTTATGGAATGTTCTTTACCCTAATTAAGTTTCTCTGGAAACAGACATTTTAAAATCAGGTACAGTAGGTAACCCATGAAGACCACAATGACTGGAGTCTCGGAAAGAATTACAGAGAGACTTAGAAAAGGCCATCTTCGGTTTAAATTGATTATTTCTTGTACACGTCAATCAAAAGAAAGAAGAAAGAACTAAAACACTAATCTTTCTAATTACCTAATTATCAAGCTACCTAATTAACTATATTGAATAGAAAGAGAAATACATGTCTTGCATGCAAAACCTGAAACATGAAAGCTTTTCACACATATTTTCTTCATTTCAGAGAAAACACCTTGTAAT
Source organism: Lepisosteus oculatus (assembly GCF_040954835.1). Classification (NCBI taxonomy): domain Eukaryota; kingdom Metazoa; phylum Chordata; class Actinopteri; order Semionotiformes; family Lepisosteidae; genus Lepisosteus; species Lepisosteus oculatus. The sequence continues at coordinate 32,400,952 of NC_090701.1, forward strand.
AGTTATGACCCAACTGGAATATTAATGATAACAATATTATTAACACTTAACTCTGACAAAATGCATCTGACAAAATTTCTTATTTCCTGCAAATTAACACTTCAGGCTATACTTTGATTAATCTATCAGGTTGTATTTCATATAGTTACAATACTTACTCTGTGTCTGCTAGAGTAGCTCTTCCACTAGCCCACACAGTAACAAACACAGCTGGGACCCCTATAACATAAAACATAACAATCAATTTTAAGAAACCATTCAATTTCATCCATCCTTAGCATAATCATTATCTGTATTTAACCACATAAGTCAGAAATTTGATACTGTGATAAGTCTCAGTAATTTGAGAGCAAATTGTAATAATTATTTATAGTACATGATTGACAGTATCAATTATACATATTGATGAAAACAAATAGCATTTAAACATAGAAACAGTAAAAAGCAAACAAAATAAACATTATAAAGTTAATGAACAGCAAACTAATAGTAATAAGAAATCCTTATAATGTTCTCCTTCCTGTTTTGTGTTTTTAGTGAAAACCTATTGTTCTCATTATTTTTCTACTGTATATACAGTATATTAATGATAGCAATTTGTGTTTAATGTATTTTAATAGAAGTGTTCTCCAGTTTAAAAATGTGTTTTTATATATTAAAGGTAACTATTTTAAATATTAAAGGTAAATAACTTGTGAAATAAACTAAAAAATGAAAACTATTGTAACAATTATTTAACAGTAGACTAGCTTTTAAACTCAAACTCTGTCATGTAGGTCTTTATTGAATATTCCACATCTTCTTAAATCCTATACATTGGCTTCCTTTAAGAAAAAAAAAAAACATAAAATCCTTGGACCAAACAGCTAACAGGCTAAATAGGCTGGATAGTCTCTCATTTTTTAACATTTTTACATAATTTGAATTTCAGATTATTTTTTGCAAGACAATACAACAAAGTAAAAAGATGTGGATATAATTATATTGTTATTAAATTCTTTAGATACATGATTCCATATATATTCCGTATTAATCAAATTCTAAAAAGTATTTGTTTTTTTATTGAGATAACAAGTGAAAGTATTTGCAAAAATGGTTAAACATTAGAACTTTTTACGAAGTATACCGTATAAACTTAATATAGTCAAAAGAAGCACGTAAAAACTTTTCCAAAATAACCACAGTATGTAGCTGATTGAAAGACTTTGATGCTTAAAATGTTTAGGAAGAATGTGGAATGCCGGTGTGTATTTTTTTATTTAAACTATCAATACCAGCCATATACAGTTTACATAATATGCTTATGTTCCTAAATTAATATTGTTTATGACCTTCAGATGCATTTTGCTCCTCTTCTTTTTATGCTCAACTACTAAAATTTCCCTTTAGTTGTAAAATTCCACATATATATTCAATTCTAAACAGATTAAAACATGCACAGTGAAGAGATTAAATGATTAAATCATTTCAACAAATGCACCACAAGTGCCCCTGTCATTTTAGCCAGCCAAATCACGTACTGCAGTACAACGCAGTGAACTATGAATAATTTTGCACGGTACAGGGTTGTATCATGCATTTTGAATGGCTGCATCTGAATGCCACATATGGTACACTTTACAACTACAGTATGTGTACTTACTGCATATACTGTACTGTACCTCTCCAAATAATGAATTGTAAAACACAGATACACAGATACAAAAACAGCGATAATACTTTTTTTGAGGTAAAATATTGAGGGTAAGCTGGTTGTTTTACAAAATCAAACCTTGAGACAAAGAAAACTGAAATTTATCGTCTGGCCTACATCCATTAATTCTAGTTTCCATTGCTTTTGAGCCCCTACAGTACAGTATATTCCTTTTAAAAATTCATGGAGGGCATAAAGAAAAATAATGAAATAGTTCAATTTTAAAAATGTAAAACATGAATTGACTATAGTGCTTTTTGAATTTAACACATTTAAAATAATTTAGTGTACATGTAGAGTACGGTGACAAAAAATGTCAATGACAAGTTATCTTTCATGTGAAAATGGTAAGAGAAACCTGGTTTAAAAAAACAAATACTCTTAATTATATCATCAAACATCATTGTATAAATAGCAGACAACACATGCTGTCATAGATCAAATAGATTCAATAATTGCCCCTGGTTTCACTTCAACAATAAGATTCCAGTTCTTTCTCAGTAGGAAGCAACATGAGAAATGACTAATGTTTCTACATCTCACGCTTCTCTGACCTCATTGTAATGTCCTCTATTATAACTTTTAGTTCCATAGAGAGTATTGAATGAAATAATGATGCCTTGTGTATTATTCACTAAACCTAGTCTTCATGACTGAAAGAACTCAAAATGATTTTTTCATGCATTGTTCCCATCATGGAACATCACACACTTGTCTTTTGTACTCAGCATGTTTTCTCTGTGATACAGGCAGATGAACACTCATGCCAAAAACACTCTTGTTTATTTTGTTTTGGTGCCAAATATGTAATCAAGGGAATGAATTATATCATGCTCATTGTCCCCACTCTTTCATTCACTGGATAGATGTTACATTTATTATGCAGCTGCTTTTTATTATAATCAATGGGAAGGAGAGCCTCTTCTTTTTCATAATAATACATTTTGAGCCTGATATTATAACCGTTAAGTTGCTTTGTATTTAAAATGTTTATTTGTTAACATTACATTGATGAACAATGACACATATAACCAGTTTCTCTCATATTGCATTAAAAAATTAAAATGTTCCTTAACTCAATCCATGACACAAGGCAAACACAGAAGGAAACCATACAGTATTTTGAAGTTAGAAGAGGAGAAACCTTGGATAAAACACCTCCAGAATTTGAAATAGACATAACAATTCAGTTCGAATTGTTTAATTAAATACCATCTTTGCTTTAAAGCAAATAATCACTCTTTTTGTGTTCTTGTGGATCAAGAACTGATTTCCTTAGCAAGGCATTGTATTTCTTTGTGCTGCTTGTACTGTATCTTGTTTAGAGACTTTTTAGCTTGTTAAAAAAAGGTATGGTGCAATAGGTTTCATGTAACTTTCTGATTTTCAAAATACCTTGAGGCAATTATCTTAGATTCATGTATAGTATTATGTCCTAATATGTGCATTTGTACGCATATCTTTATCTTGTAACACTAGGCTCTTTGAAACAAAGAAACAATGGTGATCACTTAAACCCAATCCTTACAGTTTCAAGCAACTAAATTGTAAATTATTGTTATTATTAATGCTAATATTTTACAAAAAGTGTCCTTTTTCTAGTTTGTTGTCTCAGTCTCTATAAGTCAGAATGAAAATAAGAATCATTCAAATCAAAAAGCTGCATGCAACTGAGATAATACTCTGTGCAACACACAAGCTAACATTGCATTTTTTTATTTATTTATAAGTTCTCTGCTCTTAGCAGCTTCTTTTTCTGTAGAATGACAGAGATAATAACACAGCTTTGGCACTTTACTTCAAAGTATTTTCAATCATGTTGGGCAAATGTACTGTAATTACACCTTAGTCAAGTGTTTCCAGAGGGGGAAAAAATGCTATGACTAAATCTGCACAGGATGCTCCATTGGAAAACAATGAACCTTCACTAAGATTCAGATAGAAAACTGCTTTCAATTACATTTGTAGTGGAATTATTAGTATTTTTTGGCAGACCGTAAAGTGCTAAGATTTTAAGATGCTACCACCTACAGTGTAGATTACACAGAAAATGTGTGACCTGAAAAGTGCAACAATTTGAACTTTCAACAAGAAGGTTGATTTTCTTTTCTTTTCTTTTCTCTTATCTGTTTTTTGTTAATGTGTTAACATTTAACTGTTGTGCCTCATTGTTTTATAATTTAATTTAGTTGTTTTACTTATAGTAAAAGCTTTCCATCTTGTTTAATCAGAAAAATCCATAACATTGAAATTCTTATCAGTTCTAAATAACAAGTGTATTTATAATATAAATATGTTTCCAGATAAAAATAATTCCTTTATAATCCTCTCTAAAATGGAACATCAGCTGTATTTAATACCCACTCCATTGAAATGTTAATGGTGTAGGCATTTTTATCCATTGGCTCAAACAGATGAAATAAAATAAAACTATAGTACTTGTTGCTTCAGTAGCATGTTTTAAATATGGGCTTCTTCCAGATATTAAACCAGAGATTACATATTAGAACATATTATTTATACTGTATACATAGTGTGGTTATATTTGAGAATTTCTTAAATAATTATTTTATTGCATTCCAATCATTATATTGAGTTAATAAATTGGTTTGCTTGAAAAACACATTTAAAAAAGTAAAAAGTAACTGAATGGGTTTTAAAGATATAAATGATTTTCATTCTGCACGAAATATACTGTACTGTATATAGTAATTATTCTGTCAAGGATACTCATTGATTTTATGCAATGAATGGCACTTTTAGTGAGAACAGTTTTTGTTCATTTTTAATCATCAAACACATTTGAAAAATTACAGCCTCGATGAATACCAACAAAAGGATCCTCTATATAAAAGATATAGGATATTAAGACAGATCAGGTTGCAATAGTGCTATATAAAGTGAATGTGGAGAGTACTGAAACAATACCAGCATTTTTATTTCGCTGAAGACAGACCAACATACCAGATCTTTTGAGCTACCCTGAGAGACCCATATTGCAGCCATCATGTACTGTAGGTAGAGTACCAGGAAAAATATCCCTTTTTAGATTGCTGAACACAGAGACACCTATTTTCACAATTTAAGTCTGGCAAGCAGTGCATCCACAGCAAAACCCATTTTTATTACACATTATTGCAGCATGAGGATCTGCATTGTCATACTAAAATGTTCTCACATAAGAATGAGTCCACATAAAGAGCAACAAGTGAGGTCCCAGGACTTGATTGATATAGGGCTTTGAAGCCAAGCTGCAGTCAATCGCTAAAAGTGAAATTCTGTAGCAACTAGACACCCCTTACCCAGTCTAGAGTTATTTTAAGATAACAATATACACTATATTCTTGTAAGAACACATACTGTAAGAATAAACACAGTCATAAGCTTCCTTTGAAACTACCTGGGACCCCAGATACTGTCCCAGGTTATAGTTTATATAGGATAAAGTGCAACATTAAAAGTGCATTTTCCAGATAGTAACTGCTGCTAAGTTTTTAAATCTTTAAGTAAAAAAAAAATCAAAAGAGAAAGCAAAATGTCCTTTGTTTTGCACCCTAGATCAAACACACTGGGTGCATAGACAGTCTTGTCACCCAAAGGATATCATAGATATGCATTGTAGAGCTAATATAGTACTATTGATATTGTAAGTCATGAAACAATCAAAGGCTGTCCTCATTAAAATTTCACCTGACTGGAAATGTGAACCCCTTTGTTACTCTGATGTAAGCAAGAGACAGCAGAATTATTATTTGTGTATTTATGATTAGAGAAAATATAAATACTGTAAATTCTGTGATTTAGTGAATCGTTCTGGTTAACATCACTTCTTAATTGCATAATTATGAAGCCTAAACAGACACTACACTATTTTAGAGATCCCAGTGTAAATTAATTCCTGAAGTCTGTGGAGAAACCAGACTTAATTCATGTGGGCGTCAAGATAAAGGAGTGTCAGGGCAAAACCAAACATCCAAAGAATGTGAAACTAAAATTCATCTTGTTCTTTTCTTGCTATTCTTATTCTTCTTTTCCATTATTTCTTATCTTCTTATTTACTGCCTTTTGTTAAATACTATTTAACTATAAATGTTCATTTTTTCAACCGAATAATGTTTTGATTTAGAATCCACAGACCTGTTTTTTAGTCCTACATTGTCTTGTGGTTTTCATTTTATTTCAAGTCTGAGCCACAGAATAGGAAAAGTATTTCCTTAAGTCTAGCTACAGTAACTAAGGCTAAATACAGCAGCACATATGGTAAGGCAGTCCCTGTTGCCTTCCAGGTACAACTTTGTTTTAGAATTATCTACCAAATATTTATCATGATTCCTTCAACCTTTATGACTTGTAATAAGGATAAACTGTTATCTGATATTGTAGGTCCAATATCAGATCATTTCAATTTAACTTTGTTAACTTGTACTGGCAAGATTGCCAAAGCTCCAATTGCCATCTGCGTGTTATAGTGAACATGCTATAGTAGTTGAAAAAGAAAGAAAATATAGAAATTATTACTCATTACCATAAAACAGTTTTACTCAAAATCCTCTCACTCTTTGAAAAAGGTGATGCAGTTAGTGGGCAATACAACATCCACATTGTATGCGCTGTGCATATAGAAATGATACACACAGTGTGTACAATGCAGGAGCTGTAAAGCCTAACTTCAAAGGAGATTTCAGTTTGTTTGTTTTCATACCACTATTTTTCAGATCAACTCAGAAGTGATTTATTTATTAATTACTCAGCATTCAGCTACATCAGGACCATGAAATATTTTTTAAGAGAAAATAAATAGAATTAGTCTAATTCATGATAAAAAATAGAAGTTACTATATAATAAATAAAACCAGTGACCAATGCAGTATTCACATTTATAGCAAAAAGACAGAATGTACTGTATACAAATAAATACTTTCAAATAGTAAAAGTAATAATAGAAAACATTCCATAATAAACAATATGATTTTAATTATATAACTGATAATTATAACACAGAAGTTCTTAATAATTACTTAATAAGAACACATGTAAACAATGCATGGCATGGTGGCACAGTGGTTAGCAATGTGACCTTGCTATGCTGGGGCCCTAAATTCAATTCCTGGGTTTCTATCTAAGTGGAGTTTGTATGTTCTTCCCATGCTTGAGTGGATTTCTTCTGAGTGCTCTGGTTTCTCCCCATAATTCAAAAACATATTTTTTAGGATAATTGGTCCGGCTGTCTGTGCATTGATGTCTGTGTGTGTGCCCTGTGATGGACTGGTGTCCTGTCCAGGGAGTATCCTATCTTGTATCAGTTGCTTGCCAGGATAGGCTCCAGCTCCATGGTGATCCTGTTTTGGATACAATGGCTAGAAAATGGATGGATAAGAAAGGCTATAAATGAGAGGAGGCTATTTAGCCATCTAACTCAGTTACTTTGAGTAAAGACATGCCTCCTGCTCTGAGTTTTAAATCTCTACTTTTGTCCTCTGGTTCTCATTTCACTGTTCATTCTGAAGGAATCCTCTAATTTGACTTTATCAGTGCTTTTGAGGATTCTAAATACTTGTTTTGGATTCCGCTTATAACCTTCACAATTCAAAACAAACAAACAAACAAAATATTTTCATAAAATTAACTAAAATTATTATTTTTATTATTTTCTTTAAAAATCTGTAGTTAAGAGTCAAAAGGTAAATAGTTAAAGACTGAGTAGTCCTGGAGGACCTCATGCTGAATGAAGATACTCAAAAAGGAAACAAATATCTCAGTTCATAGGGCTGCCTAAAAAGACCATAAGTATAGGGGATAAACTATACCATGGGATATGTAAGATCATACAGTGTATTGTGGTTGGTAAAGGAAAATTCACAAAGCTCATTATTAGTGATACAGTTAAATAGCAGTTTTTGTTTACTGTTTGCCTCTAATCAGCAAAATAATCAAAGCAAAAACTCACAAAATGTAGTTTAGCCTCTTTTGATACAGTTTGTAGCGATAGACTAGTAGATTACAACCCCGCTGATATCATTGTAGAAAAACAAAACTATTTAATGAAACTGAAGGATATGAAAACTAATGCTAATTTACACATATTCAAAACAAATTTATATATATATATACACATTTCAATCCTAGTAGTTTCTCAACATTCCTGCATGGGTATAATTTTTTTTTTTCCTAGAATGGTACATTTTAACTGATTATATTGTGCATTTGCATTATGATTTGCTGTCAAAACTTGTGTTTAAAATAAATTGATTTAGTTTGGCCAAGAATTTCAGGATTCAAAAGCATCTCTGACATTTCTTTTGTATGAACTAGAGAGCCCAGAGGTCAAGTCATTGCAAGGCACATACTGTAGCAGTAAAAATTATCAAGTGGGTAGCCTGGACTGCCAGTAAGCAAAACGAAACCTACAGTATCTGTTCCGCACTTAATACAAGCTGAAAAGCAAAGTAATAACAATAACACGTAAATGTAATTATATAAAAGCCTGAGCAAATTTATAGTGCCCTTATACAGTATATATCTGGGAACGGATGTAAAGTCATTTTGAAATTAATGTTTAATGTTTCTTTATTAGCCCTATACAATTTCTTGCATTAGGAATTCGTCTTTTCACATACCCCAGCTTGCTCTCCATGAGATACAGACACACAGACAGGGAGAAGCTTGGGGTCAGAGTGCAGGGTCTGCCATTGTATGGCGCCCCTGGAGCAGTTAGGGTTAAGGGCCTTGCTCAGGGGCCCAACGGAGTAGGATTCCTCTGCCAGCCACGGGATTTGAACTGGCAACCTTCCAGTCACAGGCGCAGATCCTTAGCCACAGAGCCACCGCTCCGCCTGATATTTTACAGTGTCATTGTTTCAACTGCTTGATTATAGAAATACTAAGTATTTTCATATTTCAGAATGTCATGTATCCCTGACAAATTGAACTTTTTTAAGCAGATAATGTCAAATTGTACCCGAAAAGAAAAAGGCATTTGAAAAAAAAACATGAACTTTTGCTACCTAGGTAATGAAGACCTTCATCTCAGGCTTAACTGAACAAGAATTGGAAAGATCACAATGTTGCATTTGACCTCTTTAACTTCAACAGACGTTTCACCTTCTTGGCCTTTTCTTGATTGTTACCATTATAGTGGTAAAAAAGTAGAAAAACATTAAGATTGTAGGCAATTATGTAATTAAATCTGAAAGTACTCCTGAGAGTTCCAAAAAATAGTTGCATACAGTTACTGTAGATCAGTAATCACAGAGAAAGCTTATGTTTAATTTGGAGTATTTACTGTATGTCCAGTATAGTATTTATTGTTTTTAGTCTACCTCAGTGATTCACAACAATTATTTTTTACATCACATTATACATGAAAATGTGATGTATTAAAATACATTGCAATAACAAAGAAATAATATGCACCCTGTCAACATTTGTAATGCACAAACTTAAATTATCCAAAATTTGTATTCATTACCTAAAGAAATGTATCTGTTAAGCATAGCAGTGCATGTGCAAGAATGTATGTACTGTATAATGAGTAGGATACAAGTGTTGTTCCACTGTACAAAAAAGTATATGAAAGCTAAATAATGATTCCCTTGCTGCATTCCATCAGTACAGTTTGTGAATAAATGCATCTCTTGCATTGTTTTTTTAGTAGTATCCTCAGGAGAGATGACTAATGCCTCCTGTCACAAAAACTGCAGCCTACAGAAAAGAACCAATAGTGCCTTTCCAAACAAAACTGAAATGTGAGGCACTTTAGAAAAAATACTTATCTATGGAACTTCATTTTCAACCATGAAAATATGTTTCTAAGTGGTTACATTACCCCTATATACAGTACTGTAAATAGCTACAGTGCACCCTATTGTGTAAAAAAGGTATGTTACCATGTTGTTTTAAAACTACTTTCCAAAAATAGTTTAGGCCTAGTTGTCTCAGAGCATGCATTTAAATTCCCCTATATACAGTTTGGAAATTTGTATATGACAATAAAAGTAATGAAAACAACAAAACCCTATAACAGTTCAAATTAACTTGCCATTTTTGTTCATTACAAATGCTGTAAAAAGAAGATCTTAAAGGTCAACATAGAGAGTACACCATTTGCTATTACTCATAAATGGACTCAGAATATGGACTTCACTGTATTAGGAAGAAAAATTCTAAATTCCATCATCAAATAAATTAACAGGAAACACTACTATATGATATACTTAACATTTTTTTAAGTGTGTGACAGATGAATTAGTAAATACCATTTTAAGTCAAATCACTGTCATTATTTTCCTAGGAACAACAACTGGAAAATACATTTTCACACCTACAGTAAAGCAACCTATTTACAAAATTTACTTTGTATATTCCATGTAAAGTATCTCTTCATATGATTTCATTAGATAAATAAAAATTATCTTAACCACTTACAGTACCTTTCCAACTTTAGTTTATTAGTTACAAAAAAGAGAAAATGTTTTTTTTTAGATTTCTACATGTTTCTCCTTTTTGTTGTGCTGTATAGCTAGAAGATTTTGTTCTGACTGCCAATTGTTGTAACAGGAGAGGAGTGATAAGAACTACATATACGTCTATGAAATATACATGATTAGACCATCAGCTTTCTTTTATACAACAAATTCAAAAAACACATAACAAGATCTTCTGCACCAACTGGAAAGGTAAGATGTTGGACACAGGCCTTCGACCATGATCACTGTTAAGGCTGAAAAACACATGCATATGCTTTGCTTTTCAACAAAAGTTGAACTACAGTATGACCATAATTGCCCTTTATTAATAGGGGTATTTTATAATTAGTCAGCAACTGTTGTAGGTTACCTCTGTCTCATTGGTTTGGCTTGATACCCGTAGATAGTATAAGGTTTCACACTAAAATTCAGGTAATGTTATTCTAATTCACCTCTTAATTCTGAAACATGAAACACTATGAGAAATTGGTCTATTGTGCTTAGAATTGCCAACTTGGAGACATTTTAAGTAATAGTTTGGATTTCTTTTTTACTCCAGTCACCTGATATTAAGATAAAACAACCTTTCCTCACAATCTTTATTGTAATTAGGGTATCTGTTTTCACATCTTAATCTGCCTTAATAATAAGTCTATATGAGGGGTTAAACATTTTGTTTTTATTTGCCCAAAGACTCATACATACATACATATTAGAAATAATCTAGTCCTGGAGTGTCTGTTTTTAAACACTGACTAAAAATTTTCATTTTTGCTTAATTCATTATTACTGATCATTTTCTATAATTCATAATGTCTGTGAACCTTGAAAACTTAAAAATTAAAAAAAACTATTATCTGAAGAAAATGCATTACAAATGTCTATATCTATATCAGAACCTAAGCAATATTAAGTGTTTTCAATATACTTAAATAGACTGCAGATTTAAGAAAAAACAATCTAATTGTATTTAATGAAAACCACACAAGGAAATACAGTATAAACGTGTGCACATGGTGAACATTAAAAAGGACTTAACCTCATTGTACATTCTAGTTAATTCCTTTATTTCAACATAAAACAGTCTCATTTTATTTTTGCATGACAAAATTACATTAAGAACTGCACCACCTACAGTATGTGTGTATAACTATTTCATGTGTTTACTATTAGGAAAATTTGTCAGGAATTGTACACCAATGGGAAATATTTTGGCAGGTATAGCCATGGTTCCAGCACTATACTAACTGGTGGTTAAACTAAACACTTGGTTTTGTTAATACAGCTTTTACATATCTGTATAACTGTGTTACAGAAATTAAATATACTGTATTAAATACTTCATCTGATCTGTGAATGATATCTGTTAATTTGATAGCTTGGGAGCTTTAACACTGGCTCTTTTATTACTGGTGACTCACATTTATACTGTTACTAACTTACATTATTTCTACTGAAAATAATGCAACTAATTACATTTATTGCAATAATGTACATTACTTAGCCGTTCTGATGATAATATGGGGCATGACAATGGATGGCTAAATGAATGGAAGGATAATTTGCATTTTGAGAAAACCTACGTATAAACTATAAAGTTCTAATATGAGTGACAAGCTTCTCAAAAACAGTAAGATTTATTTATATTTTGGATACAAGTGAATTGAGACCTCAACTGTTTTTATTTGCTTTTTTCTGTGTATTAGTTCAGTGGAAGCCCATTGTTTTTGCTGTGTAAAAAGACATTTTGGTACCACATTGCAATTGTATGAAGAAAACACATTGCAAAACCCTATTTAAATAGCTTCAAAGAAACTGAGCAGAATTAGTATCATTTGTTAAAGTAGTTACTGTTAAATATCCATATTGTATTAGAAAAAGTGAATTCATGTGTTCTTCCTGTAACACTGAGTTAGAAACTATGTGTAGTAGTAGCCAGGACACTGGAAGTGTAACTGAAAATTTGCAGGCTCAGAAACTAAACAATGCACTTCTCTTTTACCTTCAGGATTCCACAAGATTCGTCTCTCAGCTTCCTCCAATAAAGTGCCGTTTTGTTTAAATGGATATTTACTGGGTAATTTTCTTGTTAGATTAATTAAAAACAGAGTTCAGATTAATCTTCAACTTTATGAAAGTAGTTCTCATTTAAAACTTTGTTCAACAAACTGCTTTTTACAGCAATTAATAACGCACAGTTTAAAGTACCAGGACTAGTTAGCCTGAGGTTTGTAACAACAACTCATAATTACAATCCTCTTTTTTAAAAGAAAAATTCAGATTGAATAGGCGCAACATATTTTAACAATGTTTCAACATAGAGTAAAACATCACTTTTTTAGGTTTGGAGACTTAATATTTATATATATACTGTACATTTAATATTATGAAAGTGAACTGTATCCTGAATTGATCTTACTGTAGGTGTGGTGCAGTTCAACAGGAAATAATTCAGTTTGCTTGACCATAAAAATATAAATCATGGAAATTCCTGGAACTCATAAAACTAAGTGCAGGATTCTGTTTAACTTACCCCAGCCAATGAGAGTAAATCCCCAAAGATACTTTCTGTCAGAGAAGAAGGTCATAAAGATGAGGCTATGAAGATAAAGTCCTTCCACAAGAATCCAATAATAATTGGTGGCCAAAAAGTACAGAAAGAGTGTTACAACCACCTTACAGCCAATCTAAAAGAGAAAACAACATAATATTTTATCTTGTTTTCATCAATACGCATAACAATAGAGCAGCAGTTTAAATCCATTCACTTAATTAAAATAATAGCTTTATAAAGATGATATGGAAACACCCATTACAAAGATAAAGATTCTTTCCTGGGTTTCTTTGACATCTCAGAAAGAGATGCTTGCCTTCTGTGCCTAGTTTGCCAAATTTATAATGTTCGCTTGCAAATTCTTCTAAAGAATGTCGCCTTTGAGTTGTGTAAGATTTGTTTGAGCAGGACATAATAACATATTCCTAAATACTTATAACAGGTTTTTCAAACTGATATCTTTTCTGTTATGTTTCCTATAGCAGTTTATGGCCCAAAACTTTCATTAACCAGACAAATTGAAGTGCTTAAAATAGCACAGAAAGAACCTTTATGTGATACTTACAAACTGAGTCTTGTCTGCCAGGGGGGCTTCAGTGATAGATTTTAGGTCCTCTACACTAATTCGCTCCATTTCTTCTAGTGCAGACCCTGAATAGAGCACATCATCCTTCACGAAAATGCTGATGGCCCTCAGCATGAAGGAAACAAACAGGTGCATGTGGATGTAGTTCCTGGTGCAATGCAGGCGTCTGTTTATGGGGAAAAGAAGTGTTTTGCTTAAATTTGCAAGGGCAAGTATCAATGATAATATTTAAAAAAGATCAAATGTTAAATGAAAAACAAGAAAACAGATAATTTAGAATTTAATAGAATATTGTCTGAATAAACATCCAATAACTTATCTTAGGAACATTTGTTTAGAAATACTGAAGATAAATTGCAATATAGTAATTTCCAATAATTCAGGAATATTTCTTTACACCGATGAAAGTTTCCAAGAGTTATTTAAATACTGATTACAATGAAGAAATCAGTTAGACATTGATCCTTTATGTCAAAGCAGGATATGAGAGCCTGTTACAGAAGATGACACCTAGATGGAAGTCTGCAGCAGGAGACAATCTTTTGATAATCTTTGATATAGAGTTCATTGCTATCTATGGAGTGTACATTATGCTCTGGAGCCACCAGTGATTGTGATTGAATCCAGGCAAGAGAGTTTTACAGAAGATAAAATCACTGCCTTGAAACCTTGTCTGTGGCCGAAATCTTCTAGGGAAGTAAAGTTTTCCACTGACTAGGGGAATACTATGTACTGTATGCTCTGAGCTCGAAGATAGAACCAAGGCAGGAGCAAAGTTGCACCCAGCATATTGTCTCCCTTCCAACTATCCAGCCAAATTAATTGCTAATAATAGCTGCCAGTGCAGCTTATGGTTTAGTACATCATTCGCTGGGGTGGTTGACTGCTGAGCAAATTTTGGTACAAAAGTGATATGATAGATGCTAGGCAGAAGCCACAAGATGTTTAGGCATCCTGTTGGATATTAGGGGGCACCATATAAGAGAATGTCCCTACTAGCTTTCAGAGTATGTACACCCAAGGAGGTTTCTTTCTCTGCATCTTTCTAGCAAATTTCCAAAGGTGAGATTTCATTTAAAAGTGACACCAAGATTTCTATATTCTGACAGCAAGAAATGCAGCCGCTATGCTACTGTCAAGATGATGGGCAGTGATTAGATGGCAGGTCCACCAATGCTGTAACTGAACACAGTGGAAGGCAGCTTTGATGGTGTCTGTCAAGGCCATCACCTAGTCACCTGTATTTCAGCTTCATCTGAATTCGCTTTCTTGTTAAGACTGAATTGCTTCAACAGTGTATAAGTGGTAGGCAGCAAAGCCATTTCTATAAATTTTGCGGTTACAGCAAGGAAAAGAGCAGGTAGCTGGACGGTCCACCCAGCTGTTATCCTTGTTTGGGTAGGATGATAACATTGCCCTGTTTCATGCTTTGGGGATTTTTGCTGTCTTACAGTAAATGTGAAGAGATGTCATGAGAAAATTGGAATTACATTAGCCACTGAGCCTTTATGGCTCATTGCTGCTGTCAATAGGTGCACAGATACTGGAGCTGTGTAGTCCACAGAAAATGGTGATAGCAATGGATATAGTGACTATGCTGCGGTTTTACAATATTGACCTTCCTTTGAGATAGGCTGAAAGCACACCACAACCATTCATGCATGGATCAGGAAATAAAAAATATCAGTCCCTAGGATTATTGAGAACAGTATGGTGCCATTTAGCAATTGAAGAATTATATACATTAGATAGGATTGCACAGCACAAGAGGAGCTGTTATACCACATTTGTAAAAGATGCTATTTGAAATTAAACCTGTCAGCATGGCTATTTGCATCATGACTGAGTAATAACATTTGTGTATGTAATGTAGTACTCTATCATAAAATTTGGAAGCGTTATTTAACAATAACACTTCCAGAATTTGGACTTCCATTGAGAACCTCCTATAATGCCATGGTCTTACAATATTGACCTTCTTTTGAGCTGGAACCACAACCATTTGTGCATGGATTAGGAAATAAAGAATTATCACTCTGTAGGATTATTGAGATCAGTATATGGTACCATTAGCTATGGAAAAATTATATACATTAAGTGGGACTGTGAAGAATTAAAAGAGGACAATAACACTTCCAGAATTTGGACTTCCATTGAAAACCTTCTATAATATAATTTTGGCTATTAAGACACACAGCTCCAGGCTAATTTATTGGCAGCACCTCTGCAAACATCAGTAACAATTTGTACTATAAACGAGTGGTCCAACACAAACAGATGACAGAGAAAATTAATAAATTTGATACTCCATTTCCATTGCTATCCAGTATACCCTAAATTTACTGTCGCGCTCTTTCCAATGCTGATTGAATTACAAAAGATTGTGCACTGGTAATTTAATTTGTAAGCTCTCCTCACACTGCCAAGAAATTTATCTGTTCCTGACCCTTCTACTGTCAAGACAAGATCAGAGAACAATTGTTTTGCACTTTATTCTTATTCTTGACCCAACAAAAATGGATCTTTCAGATGGGCTATTACAACACTATCTTCTCTTTAGCTGGTGATTTTCAGAGTTCATTAACTCTACATGTACTGCATTTTACGTCTTGTAAAATTTAAAATACTAAATCTTGCTCTCAACTTTCAAAGTCCTGTAGCTGTGACCTCATTCTATATTCAGTAAATCCATCACAAGGTAAGGGGTAAAAAGAAAAACTCCTTGTGAACCACTGAAACATTTGTGTCATTTGGAGTTTTACACATAAATATTTAACTGCTTTCTGATATCCATAGAGCCAGATCATCCTAAGGTAAGGTGTACCTCAAGATAAAACGTTTACAGAAAATTCTAATGTATGTACACATTTTATTTGAGAAGAAAATAATAACAGGATAAAATTCCAATGCATCTTTAATGAGATACTTCAATATCTGGACCAAATAATATTAAAAATCCACACTCATTGCATTTTATCATTAATGTGCACTGAGAGTACCAACAGATTTAACTACCATTTAATTTTTAATTGCATCATGATGTTTACCACATACCATGTAACATCAGATCACAAAACTAAGTATACATGAATTATACCGAAATCCCAAAATAGATTTAAAAAATGAACCTACTGTAACTTTTTAACAGAACAATGTATACCATGATTCCCACATGGAAAGAATTTGCTGCAAGGAATAATTTAAACATGCTCAATGTAATAACTTAGACTGTGGTTGAAACCCACTGGATACAATTTTAAAGATGTGGCATGATGAAATGGAGGGTCTTTAACTCAAGAATGAATGGGTTAGTTACAGAAATTTAGTTCAAATAATATTTTTGGAAACCATTGCCACATGTGGGAGAAAAAACAGATCTAGGTTTTAATTTTGGGTGAGGTTATTATATATGGATTATTAAATTTACTTGAATACATTTAGCAGATGCTTTGGAGTGTTCAAAGAAATCCATTTCCTAAAATACATATACCCACAAAGCAAACCTAATAACTGAAGGCTGTTAAGATGTGTTCTGCAAGAAAAGTCTTACTGAAAGGAAAATAAAATTTGTATTGTTAAATTTAATCTAACTTAATTATATATCTTTTTTTGTACTCTCATTGACCCTTATCGATAGTATATAATGCAAATGACTAATATTTAGACAGGTATAAAACAGGATGTATAACAAGTGTTATAGATAATGTTTAAAAAAATACAAATCATTAGCATTCAGTAGCATTGAGAGTCCATGGTAAAAGTTTTAATATGCAAATTGGTTCAGGTGAATATATACACTGTATATGATATGTCTGTGAAGTAGCATAATTTCACCCACAATAGATTTC
This sequence comes from Lepisosteus oculatus, assembly GCF_040954835.1. NCBI lineage: Eukaryota > Metazoa > Chordata > Actinopteri > Semionotiformes > Lepisosteidae > Lepisosteus > Lepisosteus oculatus. The sequence goes on from NC_090701.1 coordinate 32,418,098, forward strand.
ATATGACATAAATTCCTATTATCATAAAAGATATTCTCAATGTTAAATTATGTCTATGTATACTTGTTGTGGAATACAATGTCCCTCTGACGTGCCTTTTAGTATATACTCAATACATACAAAGAGAAAAATAAAAATGGAGATCCTGAACAAGTAGATTTTGGTAATGAGAATATTAAGCCTTTTATTGGATGCTGCATACAGTATCTATAATTTTTAAAAAGCTAACTTAAAGACTTTCTTTAATTAATGCATTTCTAAACGTTCAGTGAACAAGATTGCTTTTATCAGTGACTCTTAATCTTTAGATCTAATTGTGGTGAAAGGCAGGTGGAGTAGCTGTTGTGTGGCAAAGAAGAACCTTTATACAGCAATAAGACAACTCGCTCACACTTCTGCAAACTGTCCTATTTCACAGGATCCATCCAATGACAACCAATAGAGGGATGTATTACATCCAATCACTTTCTAACGGCTTTATTCAATACAGAGTCAAGGGGGAGCTGTAGACCATCCCAGCAAGTGATGGGCGCATGGCAGGGTACACCCTGGACATCATGCCAATCCATTTCAGGGCACACACAGGCACCTTTTGGCACCATACGTAATACCACATAATAGTATCTATAGTTAGGTCAATAGTACTGTATGTATTGAGGTCTGATGATTGAGTTTCAATATTCCTTGGGAAGTCATGTGAATTAAATAAATGGCATTTAATGTTTTAGTTATTTGAGCTCAAACTGTAAAAATGTCTTAAAATGTGCATAAACAGCAATTTAGTTTTCAAAATTTTAGTTAATGCAAGAATAGTGAAAGGACAGCACAGCGGCATAGTGTTTAGCATTGCTGCTTAGGGCCCTATTTCAATTCTTGGAATGCTATGTGCTTATCTGCTTGGAGTTTAAACATTCTCCCTGTCTGTACATGGGTTTCCTCTTAACGTCCAAAAACATATTAGGTTAATTAGGCTTCTGGCAGATCTAGCCCAAGGTGTGAGTGTATGCATGTCTGTGTCTGTGTGTTTCCTGTGATGGACTGGCATCCCATCCAGGGTGTATCCCGGCTTGTGCCTGTTGCTTGGCAGCTCCCCCGTGACCCTGTATTGGATTAAACATTTAGGAAATGGATGAATGGATGGAAAACGTGATTAAGCCCTGCTTGAGTAATGAAGATTGCCTGGTTAGTATTTGCATGAGTGATGAATGTCTGTCTGTGAAAGAAAAATGAGAAGTTCTTCCTCAGAAAACAAAAGACTGGTCCAGAGAAACAGACAAACTGGCTTTGGGAGGGTCAGACCACATCCTGGAAGGCAGAGGGATGCCAGACAAGCCCCCAAATTATTAGACCTATCCAATTCATTCACATAACTGTTCTCTGCCTGCCGCTGCAGGTGACTACCAGTGGTTATTGCATTAGAAATTCAATAAAGAAGAGATTACAAGTGCCCATTAGCAGAATTAATGCATGTCCAGAGGACATTCAGTCAATAGCTAGGTGGTGAAATAGCTATTTTCTTTAGGTTTAGGTTTCTTTATATTTAGGTCAGAATATATTCTGTGTGTGGAGAAGTTGTGATGAGCATCATGTACCAACCATGGGGGTGGTGGACATGTGATGTGGGGAGGAATCTCTCCTTTTTAAAAAAGCCATGACTGAGGTCAAATTTATAGCCCTGCCATACATTGACAAGTTCTTGAGCCAACATTTTAGTACTTCTCCTTTTTTATTTATTTGGGTGACACTTTCAAACAAAGTGACTTAATTTGCACTGATTTATACAGCTGGGTAATTTACTGGAAACATTTAGCTGAATTACCATACTCAGTGGAATAAAATCAGAGTCTCACATAAGATATGAGCACACAAACTTCCAGTTACAACTCCGGAACCACACTGCCAAACACTGCTGTCCTTATTAACAAGTGTAACAACACTTTTTTTAAAAACTGGACAATGTAGAAGTCTCCAACAGCAAAAGACCTGTCTTGTGTTGTAGTGGGGTTTGCAGCTTTTTACTGAGTCCTGCTACTGTATCTGTGCTCTGAGCCTGCAAATGGCTGTGACTGAATCCCAGCTGGGTTCAGTGTAGAGCTATACCTGTCACACAAGCAAATCGGTACAGTAAGTATTGACTTTACAGCAGGACAATGCAAGACCACACAGAGCTAGGATTATAATGGCACAACTTCAAGAAAACAGTTATGATATTTTGCAATGGCTAGCATTTTCGCAGACCTTCATACAAAAGTACATCTGTTGGACCACTTCTTGAATGCTGTCAAAATAAGACAACCACAAAAAAATAAACTTCACCAGCTGGCTGGAGCTACACAGGATGAATAAAAGAATATCTTACAGTAGACTCAAGAAGATCATATTCAAAACTATTTGTAATAATTCCATCAGACTGTGTTATATTTTATACTGAAAACATTTTAATATTCTTTGATCAGTGTTTTGTGTTCGTTATCTTTGCATAAAATATTTAATTATTGAAATTATGAATGTGGTGCTTCGTTTGTACATCTGTGTGTGCACTCTAACATCTACAGTATAACTTTTCCTACTGAGGTATTTTTGTTTTATTAAGATCAGGTCAATAAAATAATTATATTTTAGCAACTCCTTTATATGTTTGGAATAATTAATAACAGTGTTGTCTTTTTTTTTAATCTGATGCTTATAGAGCCTTAGTAAGGAACAGGACCCAAATATATATTCTGAAATAAGAATTATGCTGTTTTAGTATTTTTCAATCTAAAGGCTGTTTAAACTAAACTAAAGGTACAACATATGCTGTAGGAGGCCCATATCTTCCCCAGTTCTGCAGGCACAATGTCTTTTATCATGTGGAACTTAGAAGCCATTCTTCTTATGTGATTTTTTTTTGCATAATAGTGTGTACATGTTGTGTATAGTCTTTTTACGGTTTGTGCATATAGTGTTCTGCATGTAGTCTGTGTGTTTACCCTTTGGTTTTTATGTTTTCTGACTGAGAGAAACAGTGTAAGATTTCCAGTGCACTGTTCGTCCAAATGGCAATAAAGGTACTTGAAGATGAAATTGTTTACGCCTATTATAAGTTAGGAGTATCCCATTCTTCCTCAAGTCATCATGCAATTTACATCATAAGATGTGTCTGTGTTACAAGGAATTACTAGATATTTGCAGGTCAGTTTGTCACATCAATCACTTTTATTCCACCACATTAAACATTAAAATTTCTTTAACAGGTTAAATTGGGTACTATTATATTATTTGGTTACATTATGTTATTTTAAAGCTTTTTAAATATTTATAAAAGCTAATAATCACATAATTCTGGTCCCCCTAGACATCTCCATCTGGGATAATTTTTTTCACTATTTTAAACAATTAACCCACCTGAGAAGTTGTGGGACAGGTTGGGTATACACATACAGTATATCACACATATGGAAAACTTACAGCACACATGACATTTAAACATTTTACTCATAAAATAATGGACATTTCATTGAAATCTCATAGTTAAATTTTACAGAAAAAGCACAAATTAGATTTGTCCAATATTTACTTACTCTAAAGTGTTTAGTACAAATAGAAATTGGGATTTGATGTACTTTCAAAAACACAGATGTGAAAAAATGCATTTAATTTTTGAAGGATAATGCACTAGTATAACTGAGCATCAAAATAAAAGCATGTGAGAAAACAGTTACTCACCGGAAATATCCCAAAATAACAACAGCAACCATTAATGATCCCAAAGAAACAGAGTAACCCACGGTGTAAATCAATTTGAGGCGATCAAAGACTTCCTATGAGAGAAGAGAACAGTAATAAAAAACAATAATAATAGAAAGAAATCACAACCCTGTCAAATTAAAATGACCACTTCCAAGAAATATCTGGATTTCAATGCATGTACCCACATTCTCCCTGTGTAATACAGGGGTTGTAGTAGACAACCCAACAACTGGTGAATTTAAATTCTAAAGTTGAAAAAAAAAAGAGAAAATTGTGTTCCTTACTGATTTTGTAAATAAATGCCACACTCACTGCCCACAAATCTCCTTTAATATTTGTATTAAAATACACTGTAACAGTGCAAAGGCATTCAATGCAGTGCACTGGATTTCAGCAAGAAATTTCTAAGCTGAGTGGTCCATTATAATGACTAATACTGCTATAGCTGTTTCATGTTCCAAATCATCTGAATTTGCTAAAATTTCATTTCCATTATTATTTGTGTTGTAAATTTGTACTTCCCTCTAGTTTGAAAAACACAAGTGAAGAACAGAGGACAGCTGCCAACAAAGTACAGGTTGAAAGATGTAAGTCAAAACCTACTGCTACAATATCTTATATCTACAGTAAATAACAAATAACTTGATCATTTTTAGTAGATGGTTGTCACGCATTTATGATTTCCCATAGAATCACACATGCAACTTGATCTTTGTTTTTTTCCAGTACATCAATTTTGTGAATGTCTGGAGTGGTTTAAGGTTCCTAGCAAAACATTTGGCTGAAGTCTTAAAGCAGACATGAATAGGGTGGAGAAACCATGGGCTTCCAGTTAAGATTGCTTAGACTAATAGCAACCCACAGGAGTTATGTGAGCCATGTTAACCAAGATACTGTAGCTGGACCAACAAAGATTACTGAAGGGTTATGTTGTGCTGATGTAACCAAAAATGTACTGCTGTTATCATTTAGTGTGCAGGCTATGGGCAAACACGCAGGTCTAAACTGTGGTACAATTGCACAGTACAGGATTTTAATTTGAGATATGCCATTATTTTAGTATTGAGTTCCAGTCTATACTGTAAAAAGTAAAAATAGGCATAAAGTAGTACTTATGTAGAAAACCTGTATAAATCCCCTTATACTACATGTCACAACATTTATATATTTTTGAATCTGATGAGAGGTTAGCATGGTGGCGCAGTGGTTAGCATTGCTGCCTTGCAGTGGTGGGGCCCAGGGTTCAGATCTGGACCTGGGGTGCTATCTGTGTGGAGTTTGTACTGTACAGTATGTTCTCTTCATGTTTGTGTGGATTTGCTACAAGTGCTTCAGTTTCCTCCCACAATCCCAAGACACACAGGTACTGTAGGTTAATTGGCTTCTGGGATCAATTGGCCCTGGTGTGAGCGTGTGTACAGTATGTTTGTCTCTGGGTGTGCCCTACAATCGACTGGCATCCTCAGTGTGCCTTGTGACTGTTGCTTGCAGGGAAATGCTCTGGCTTCCCCACGACCCTGAACTGGATGAAGTGGTTAAAAAATGGATGGATGGATGAACCTGATAATAAGATATATAGAGGGGTTTGTTTCTTTACAAAAAAAAAATATTGTCTTGCACAAAATGACAATCTACAGATAATGAAAGCTACATTTAAACATTGTTGAAACATTTAAAGTTTTAATGTTTTATAAATTATCAGATTAATTGTTATTTCAGAGCCAGTATCTCAGGAGATTATGTTACCTGACATATTTTGATATATTTGTTTTTGTATAATTGCTTTATAATTTATGTACAGTATTATAAACTAACTTATTCTGTCTCCATTTGCACTTAGTGATGTTTTTAAATGTACCGCTATTTCAAACACCATTTTATTGAAGAGATGTACATCCTGGGTTATGAGTTTGTCTTAAATTGAACCTGTACCATCTCAAAAGGAGAGAGTGGAAAAATATAATGGAAAACTCAATATGTGATTCATCTGAAAAAAATGCTAATGTCTTTGAAGTTACACTAAGAAGCCCGTCATATAATGTTAAATCCTAAAAATTACATATTTTACCTACTTTATTATGAACTGATAAGGATATTGAAGAAACAAAAAAATGCTTATTATGTTTTGTTAAAGGAAATAATTTATTCTACAGTATGTAATAAGCATCCAGTATGTACAATATACTGTAATTGCAATAAATGTTCAGAAACAAACAGCTATTGAGACAATTGTTTGAAATCTGCTTGTAATTAACAAATTCGCCTCATTACCGTTTCTCACTGTATCTGGCCCAGATAAAAAAAAAAATCTGAATGAAGTAATCTGGAGCTGGAGTCTTTATAATTTCAGGTTGAAATGTTTTAAAAGAAGTAATGTTTTGTTCCATCTGGCAACTGTCCCATCTTTTGGACTTAAACTAAGAAAGTCCTGGAAACTATCTTGTAAAACATAGAATCATTGTTTTGTTAGCCAATACACTAAACATTCAAACACAATGCAACAGAAAAAAAATCAGAAATTGTAAATCAAATGTATAGGTTTGTCAAGTTTAAGATGCAATAATATATTTCATTTTTGTTGAAATAACATACTTTCATCTTACAAAGCTTACAATAATGAGCATTAGAGATTAAATTTGTAACTACTCATTTGTACAAGTTTGAAAACATAATGGACAGTTGAAAAGGTAGTAAAAATAACTATATCCATCCATTTTCATTTACCCCTTTGTCCTTAGAGAATTACAGTGATCTAGAATCTAATACAGGTCACAAGATGGGACTACATCCTAGAGGAGGCACTCGTCAATCATGAGGAATACAGTACATGTGCATTACCTCATACACACTTATGGTAGGAATTTAAAGATGACAATAAACCTGTCATCATCTTTAGACTGTTGGCAGAACTAAAAAAGCCCTATGAAACCTACAATACATGGACAGGGAGAAAAAAGTTAAAATTCCACACAGAATGAATGCTAGTCCAGAACTAATCACAGGGCACAAGGCTGACTCTATACCATATACACTGTGCAAAAAAAATAATGTACAGTATATATACAGTAGGACACAAAAATGCTGTAGGTATCGTGAACAGAACAGGAGGAAACAATAACTTAGAATAAGTCACTTAAAAAACTCTCATAACTAAAATATTTTTTGTGTTTATATTGAAAATTAAATAAAGCACTGTGGATTCTGCCAAATACCTCTTCATTCAAAAGTGTACCATCCAGAAATTTACCTTCTCATGGTTCTGGTTGTAGTGTGTAAGGAATTTGGCACATTCACTGTAATTCGCCCAGGTTTTGTTGTTGGTCTGGGCAAGCTCCCAACTACCATTCAAGTCACAGCGTCGATAAGCATGACCTGACAAAGAAAATGTTTTGAAATGGCTTAAATGATCCCAAACAAATCAGAAATTCAACAGCGCTTCTGGTATCCACTAGATTTACGCTTCACACTAGAATCATTGTTATTTATCATGTCTCTCACCAGCTCAACATGTGGATTTAAAATAATTGAATGCATTATTATTAATTAAAGCACAGAACAGATGTTCTGTAAATCACAAATGCGAGACTAATTATTAAGCAGTGTTGACAGTAGCCACGAAACAGGGTAATACTTTGTCTGCTTATTCAAAAAGAACATGAGTAAGGTAGGACACAACATAAATATAAGAAGTTTGGCATCAGGTTCAACATCTTGGTTGTGTAACACATTCTATATTCACGTGGCACTTTGTGACATATAGTACTGTTCTTTGTTCAAAAACCACAGGATTGAATATCTAAACATGAACCCTGATTCATATATGTACTTGTAATTGTTGCCAAATCCATAAGTATGTGATAGTTAATAGCATGGTTTTAAAGTTTTGACATATTTGTCTATCCATGTGATTAACAAGTCAGAAAGCCTTACCATTATGGTTGAAGTCAAAAATATAATCTGGGCAAGCTGCAGACACCACCTTTCCTGGGAGTCCCTCAGGCCAACAAACAATGCCATCCCACTCAGGTAGACAGAAGCCATCTAAATGCAAAAGAGAAACAAATAATGTACTGTTGGTGTAAGGACACTGAAAGTGTACATTAATATGTATGCAGAACTTGTTTTATCCATCTTTCAGTTAGAGCTGGCTGGTGTGGTGTATTCTGGGTGTGCATGAGGAGTGTGAGATGGAGGTGGATTATGTATATGAGTGATCTCATTGGACCGTTTTCTTTTTTATTGATTGTTCAGTCTTTGGTCAGTTAAAAAAGGTATCCAAAAGGTCTTTTGTTCTTGAGTTGACTTTTAGTTAAAAAAACAATGAGGCAATGAGGAAAACTAGTTCTTCAGCACAAATACTATACTTAATCTGTCAGTACTGTATTTACAGTGTTCTCTGATGAAATTATTTGTGTTTGGTGAATGTATACTGAATATCCCAACTGTTGTGGATATTGACTTGTCAGGTGATTTGTCAGGTGAAATGCTTTATTCCATTAGCTTTTTCCTAGTGAGACTAGACCAAATGCAGTAGAGATTAACATTTGCATTAACATTAATAATGCTATTCTACTACTAACAGTCCTTGTAACTCCTACTTGGAAAATTATATAACCTACTGTATGTACCTCCCTGTCCATTAAACATTTGCTAAAGAAGGTGCTTGCAAGCAATGGTATTAGGCTGTAAATCCGACCTTGTGAAGCAGACATGCTGTAGACCAGTGAAACCAGTCCTTACATTAACCGAGAAAAAGGGGAGCACTTGTAAAGATACTGTAGTATGAAAGTTGGAATAAAGCAAGGAGTGGGAACTTGTGTTGACAACGTTACAGAGAGTAAGAAGTAAATTGGCAGACAGAGGAGGTAGATAGCATTATAGCATGATAGCAGTCCAGGAAGCAGCATGTAGTTGAGGAGGAGACTGTGGACTGTGTTTCTCTTTTGCATTTAGATTAAATTAGACAGTGACACTATTGAAGCACACTTATAAGTCTGCAGAGGGTGAAACTGTACAGAAACTGCAAATAGTCATTCATCAGGAGAGAGCAGTAGCATTCTGGCTGAAGTCCTGTTATGCCTGTTACATGGCAGCTACTGTACTATACCACTCCAAATGCTGAAAGCTCAGGTTATGACAGTGAGGGTGAGGGAATTCTTACTGATTCCTCCATTGCCTCAGAGATCAGATCCACAAATGTGGTGAGTTAGAGTCTAGGAATTATAGACAAATCAACTTATGTTATCAATACCTGAGATTGTTTCTCTAATGTTATGTCATAGCTTCCCACGATCACTAAAAAACAATTCTGCAGAGCAAGATCAAGTCCAGATGTACAACACCTTCAGTAAGCTACAGTACGTAAAATTTCAACAAACCAAAAGCTCATTGGATTGTTTAGATTCATAAAAACTATTTTCATTTAATTGTCTCTGTCTTTCTATCTTGTTTGTATTTGTGTTTTTCTTTAGCCCCACAACAAACTCCTTTTTGGGACAAACATACTGTACAGTATAGTGAATCAATTAAATAAGGAGTACAAAAAGGGAAGGATATACACTGCATTTTTGGAAATGGGACTAGTCAGTGACCAATGCAAGTGTAGCTGCATAATTTTAATATTGTTTACCTAGTCCCGTTCATGTCATTGAGGTATTTAAAATGTGCTTACTTTTAAGTTAGTGTTTGAAAATGCAGCATATTAATTTGTTTCCAAAGAAGTAGAGAAATATTTCATTTTTGCAGAACATGTTTCAATTGAGTGAAAACCTGAGTAAATTTGATTTTTGGTGCAGATTTCAGTTGGACAGTTGGCCGCAATGCAGGAAGTACAGAATGTCCCTTAGAAAGCTTTTAAGAATTCAAAAACAAATTGGATTGTTTCTATATATTTAAACATAATTTGAACTTTTTAAAACAACTGGTAACACTTTATATGTTTTTTTTTCTGATCATGATTAGGTCTCCTCCATCGTACTACTTCCATCAGTAAAGATACAAAATACATTGGCCACTGGCGTTTTAACTCATTTTCTTTTGTTTTACAAAGGAATTTACATTTCTGGGAAAGACAGAGGGCAAATACAGTACACACCTAATGCAGTTTGCAGCACAAATATTTTTTCTTCATAACAGCAACCACAGGATGTAGGAAAATGCAGATTTTAAACTTTTTGTCAACTATACGTAAAAAATGTCACAAAGCCACATAAATTAATCCATACGATTATCAGAGGCAAAGAAGTACAGCACCAGCAATCTCCAGACTCCTGTTCTAGTTGGGCTCAAATGTGCAGGTGGCACAAGTGAGGCTAAACGTCTGGAGTTGTTACACAACTGCAAATTTTGTCTTTGTTTTCAAGTAATAGAAGACATGGAGTAAAGAAATAATGGGTATAGGAACTGTAGAAATCTGCAGGTTGGCTATGAGAGTTGTTGAAGTATCCATTGCATTTTATGGGTTTCTTGATCATCAGCTATAAAATCTTGGCAGAAACGCCAAATCAACCTGGAGAGACCCGAGTATGAAAGAACTTTTAATGTCCTTCAGGGGCTGAACAATGGCAAAACTCCTGGGATCAGTGAGTTGTTTGTGGAATTTTAGATTACATGTAGGCTTCAGGGTGCCACAAGATGAAGTACAGTAGCTCGAGTAGGTAGCTGTGTTAGCATGCGTAGGCTGCAAAGAATCCTTTGCAGAAACTCCATTCTCTAACCACACCATGACTGGACATACTGTAACATGACCAAAAATATAATTTGAAATTTGGGAAGGATAATCTCCACTTATCTCTCATGATGTAGAGTGAAAGACTTAATATCTCTTCTTCCACTCAAACATAGTGCCCAGAGGATGTAATTTAATTATTTTTTTCATAAGACAACACACAATTTGTAGTTTTTACTAAAGAAAATCTTAAACGAATTTGCTAGATGAAAAAAAAAATTAGCAATAACTATGTGAAAAAATGTGTACATTTCTAAAACTAAAATTCATCTTAGCATGAAATTGAGTTTTCCAGTCATTTGATTAAAGCTTTTCTCTCCTATTCTATATAAGATTCTAAAAAGTGCCTTCCAATGGACCCCAAGAGCTTGAAATATGCAACCATTGTACACTTTCAACAGATATACAAACTGCATAGATAAAAAATAGTTAAGCAATTCAGCACAGCATTTCAGAGTGAAAAAGACAAAATCAAAAAGCCGTTGCTCAATTCAGAAGTCACAAGAGAACAAAAGTCCTACTGAAAGTATACTGGTGTTGGTGGAAAACATAAACTTTACAACATCACTTGACAGCTGCATTTAGTCTATGATCCTGCAAATGCCACTAATTTTATTTATTTTTTATCAGCGTTGTTTCTCTCCATATTTAATTTAGAAAATTAAAAAAAATAATAATATAATGATATTCTTAGATTATATATTATTCTCTGAAAAGAAAGAACGATTTTGTGTTTTTTTCAGTACTATGGCAGTCAGTGTCACAGTTTGACTCTACATGTCTGTATTTCAAGACCAGCTAGTTGGTCTCTCTAATTTTATACCACACAAACATAATTGCACAAAATGAATGGAGCTGTTTCTGAATGATACTATCAGTGTTTTATCTGTGTTTCTGTTTTCATTTTCCACTGTTGCACTATTACAGTGTTCTTGATTAATGCAAGCTTCTAAAATGGTTGCTAATGTTTGTGTAATTTTACAGTCAACCACAGTTTTAAATGCTTAGTTATTTTCACTTAACTTCTAGCTCGCATCCTTCTACTATACTACCAATGCTGACCTCACCAAGTCTAATCACTTTATCAAAGGGTCCATTGAAGCTACTGTTTGCACAGCACACAAAACTAAAAACAATAACAAACAAGTAGCCTTCCCTATAAACAATGAAAACAAGTAAGAGTTTCGCATTAAGTGAAAAGGTTATTTCCAAAATAATCCCAGCCTTATAAAATATTTGTTCTATTGATACCACATAGTGTGTACAATATTAGTTTTCAGCATCATTCATCTAATAATAACTTGGTTAACCACAGAAACAAAGTTACACCTTAAGGTTTTGGGTGGCCCCACCAATAACTGGCAAATGATTTTATCGACAAACCAAATTCATTTCAAATCTGCATTTTTTGGGCATTCTTTGGTAACAAGAGTAAGGTTTCCCTTCAAGGAACTAATCTTTTAAATTGTACAGAAGCTGACATTGGTCATGTGATGTTCTTAACCTTTCCAAAATAAGCCTGGAATTCATCTTCTACCATTTCAGATTGTATTTTATTAAAATCTTACTAAGAAAAGAACACCAAAGTCTCATTGTGCTAAAAAATCTTTTGAGCCCCAAAACAAAATGGCTTTTCCTTGACAAACGATCAGCTGTGGTTTCTTATGAATGGGAATGCTCTGAACTCCGCAGAGACACACATAAAAGAAAGTGAGAGTAAGATTAGCATTATGGAGAGCTGCTTGAGCCTTTTTAATTATTAGCAGATGTGAATTTCCTATTAACCTTGACTGTTGCTTAAAAGGTCTGCAAAATATCTTGGAAACCACAGGAAATCAGATTTTGTTTAACAGTTTTTTTCCAGACCACAGAAATTTCTTGTTGTAAAAGGTCATAATATTTTTCACTCAGAATATGAAATACTAAGACTTTATGTGCTAATAAAATTCTATTTTTTAACAAATCATACATATAATTACAATGACTGAAATAAGCAATGAGCCAAACAAACAAATTAATTATTTCAGAGTAATCAATTCTATGGAGTGTAAACATCCATTCTCCTTAAAGAGTATTTTTTCATAATTTAAAATTAATAATTTATTTAGCCTCTGATGCGTTTTGATCATATGATGTACTGTATACCATAACAAGAAGAAGATGAACTACCTATATAATTATGTGAACCCCCAATATAATTATGGGAATTGCAATTTAACCATTATTCTCTCATTTAATTGAAACCATTTTTTTTCAAGAACTTAAAGGGTTTATATTTATCAGTTCAATGTTGTCTCAGATGTATTGGGATATGAAGTAGAAAAAATAATAATTAATAATTGGCACAGAGGTTAGCACTGCTACCTCTCAGTGCTGAGGCCTTGGGTTCAATTCTGGATCTGGGATGTTATCTGCATGCAGTTTGTACATTCTCCCTGCATTTGCACGGCTTTCTCCGGGTGCTCCAATTTCCTCCCATAGTCCAAAAACATACTGGTATGTTAAATTGCTTCTTGAAAAAATTGGCCCTGGTGTCACCACAACATGCCACAATCAAAAGAGATTTCAGATGCGAGTAGTTGATGTTCATCAGTAGATACAGAATTAAAAGCCATCTCTAAACATATGGAGCTCCACTCATAAATAGTCAGACAGTCTACAAATTGAAAATATTCAAGACCATGGTAATTTTACCCAGAACCAGTCATTCTGCCAAGATCTACCCAAGAGTAACCCTCATGATCATCCAGGAAGTCACAAACAACCCTAAATTAACAAAATGGCCTCTCCTGCTGTGTTCATGCCTCAACCATCAGTAAAAACTAAGTATGAATTCTTTTTAGGGGAGGACAGCCAGGAATAAGCCATTGCACTCTAAAAGGAGCATTGCTGCTTGTCTCATGTTCTGCAAAGATGACCTGGACAAACCACAAGACTACTGGAAGTACAGTATGTTCCGAGGACTGACAACTCAAAAGATGAAGTTCTGGGTTTCAATCAGAAACGCTTTGTGTGACAAAAACCAAACACTGCCTTCCACCAGAACAACCTCATTATGACCATAAAACATGATAGCAGGAATGTAATGGGGCTACTTTGATGCTTCAGGACCCCCATGGCTCACCGTCCTTGAAAAGAACCATACATTTGGACTTAAATAACAAAAAAATAAAAAAACAGCTGAGAATAATAAAACTGGAAACAATACGAAAAGTTAGGAGTGCCCTCTAGATGAGGGATGACGACTGTGACAGAAGGGTTATTAGAAAGGTGGGAGGGAGCAGGAGGGAAGATATCGACATGCAGAGAATACTGGAAGAGAGGTATGAAGTCTTAACCTGCAAATGAGAGAATTAGAAGCAAATGAATCTGTTGTTATGATAAAGGAAGAAGGTGTGATCCTAGTTTCAGGATAATTTTGGTTTCAGATATCTTTCTGCAATAGGAGTACCGAAATCCCTCTGTGAGGATGCAGACAGAGATGTTAGTATAATCATGGCTATTAGAGATGAAATGGGAAACCATGGGTTTTTAGGGATCTTTGATCCTAACAGCCCTGATACCTGTATGGTCCCTGAAATGATCTCCCAGTCTCCTTCCTATCTCACCAAAGTAAATAGCTAGACATTTTCTGCGAGACATGCAGTAAATAAGGTTGCTGGAAACATACAGTATGATGTCATCTGAGAGGCCTTGAACGTGCGTGGTATTGGATATACCGTATACAGTATTTTCAGGTGATACAGCAGGTTCTGTGGCAGGGAAAGTGGATGATGTGGATGATTCCTGTGGATGGTCAAGGGAGTTGTGAACCATCCATTTGGTAATACATATTATTACAAAATTATATGATTTTTCACCAAAATCACGATACTAGTAGAACTGACCAGGTTACACAGATGGAGCCAATAGGTGGAGGCAGTAAGCATTTATTTTCCATGCTACAACTCAGTTGAATATATTATTGAATATTGTACTGTATTAAAAAAGCCATATTAAATCATTATGCTTACAATGGGCTCGTAGTGTAAACCTCACCCATTTTTTAAAAGGGAACACATTCACGTCTCACTGTGACCAGCAGTAAATCTTGCTGTGTGACTTCTAACAGAGTGAAAATGAAAACCGTCAATAAGAACATTTCCCTTTGGTGATGAAATCTTTTCAGCTCAATTTTTCAAGAAAAATGCCTGGGAGGGCAATCCAAAAAGCAGTTTTAAAAGTCCCTTCTTACTCTACAAAACATATGGAAACTATTTAAAGAAAACTTAAATTTGTCACTAACAACGTTAAACTATTGCACATTTGAAAAAAACTACTGTAAAAGCAAATAAATAGAAAGCTCTCATTTCATATTCAGACTTCATTTAAAAAAACTGAGAAAAAATAATGCTTATTTTGTCCCACATTTAATTTCACTTTGGTTATAAAACATACATAATAATATAAATAAATATCTGTTTAATGCACTTTTCACGAACAATTATTTGAGATACGAGCAGTTGTTCTTTCATTATTTGTCAGTTTTTTATTTTGAAAAAGTACTCCCAATATGAATTCACAAATTGGATTATTAAAGCATTAATGAAATGTAAATGCATTTAAACAGTTCTTGACACAATGAATGTTTTTCTCACACTTTAGGTTAGGGTTTACTTATTATACTTTACAAGTAGATAAAAACGAACTATTTCTGTTTACAAATTATTATAGATAATTATAGACCTTCTGCAAATAACCATAAGCTTATTACTAGGTGTATGGCTCATTAGATGAGTCTATTTAATAAAGCTAAAGGTAAATCAACAGTCTCAAGAAGTCTCAAGGTTTAATGGGCACAATCACTCTTCAGGAGGTATCCCAGCAGTGTAAGAAGGTGCACTCCAGTTATCTGTAAAGAACCTTTGACCTTCTGAATTTAAAGCACGTATGCTTTTTCGTTATTGTTTTCTTATGTTGATACAAGTGTACTAGCAGATAATAATAAATTACATTCCATAGTAGTGTCCAAATGAAAAATGTTACTTCAAGGGAATACATAATAGGGTATTATGGCCTTTCTATAAAAACGTACAGCCTACATATTTTAAAGTTGTCAACTAATGCCAGTAGTAATGGCTAGATCAGCCATACTACTGTAGTAATCATAAGCATAGTTATGTATAATACAATAATGTACTATAATGTACAATAATAAGCATAGTTATTACTGTATGTGTGATAAATCATCATTTGATACAGGTTTATATAACTATAATTATTTCAAATAAATAAATTAATGACTTTTAAACCACTGTGTCAAATGATCATTTCTAAATAAATGTTTTTGATGTGCCATTTAACCCAAATGGAAAATTTGTTTTCATACCAATAGTATCAATTTGACAAGCAAATCAAAGCTGCAAGTTGAGGCTTGGGAAAAATTAGAAGTCTATTGCATAATTTTGGTGATCAGGTGAAAATTACAGTTGAGAGAACTACACAAAACTTTTGTTGTCGCTGAGAAAGTTTGTGACACAATTCTGTTTTACATGTGGTCTCTCTAAGCTGGACAGTGTCTGTGAGCTAAGTTCTTTTGCTTTAATGGATCAGAGTGGAAGCAGTTCTTGTATTCATCCTTGTAACAAGGACGGGGATTGGTCATAACATTGTCAGGTGTACAGGCCAGGTGCATTCTTCTCAGTCAGGGGAATTTTCATAGGTAATGTCATCATGGTGCTGGTTTGCAGAACTGAGAAGTGTCTAGTTTTGCATTATATAACTGATGGTATCAGGCTTGGCCCAATTATCGGTGCCCTAGTTAGTGTGTTGAAATGCTGGGTCATGTGTTTATCAGCGCTTTATCACAGAAACAGAAGTTGACCTAAAAGAGTTAAACAGCTCAAGGAAAGAGAAAAAATATATTGAACAATTAATTTCAGAGCTAGATCTAGATCTAGACCTACATTGCCATCTAAAGAGTAAAGTATACGTGAGTTTATGAATTACACACTGCCATCTTGTAATATTAGTGCATCCTCTTACTTTTATGCAAATATATCTAAATAATCTGAAATGATCCAAACAGAATCAGAAAGCATTCCTATTTTTTATAACTACAAAACCCCAATAAATTGGTTGAAGGAAGCATAAAGATTGAATTGCCACTTAATATTATAACAGGTGGAAACCAAACAGACGTGTGCCACTGCTCGTGACATACAGTACATTGAATGAAAAAAAATAAAATAAATAAAAGCAATAAAAAAGTTCTCAACATTTTCTTAATTTCAGATCACTTAGCTGGGACATTTTTTAGAAATACCATATATCAAAAGAGATGTACTCTCACAGCAGATACAGTACATGTGCACTCATAATAATCTTCAGTGTAAGATTTTAATACTAATAAGAACATTTCAATATTTCAGTTTTAGCTCTATAAATGGCAAGATATATGACTATTTACATATGCTGTAAGATCTTTTTGTTTCTGTTCTCTTTTTCATATTCTGGTTTCAAACTAATATTTATCAATCTGTAAATATGAACATAACTCAGTCTGCAGTAGATATTGCAGTCTTGGTAATCTTGGTAATCAGATATTGGGCACAAGTATTATTGTTATTGATATTTGGTGCAGTAGTCACTTGTTATTTACTACAAGCTTGAAAATTGAATTATATACAGTATATACTGTATGAGGTTTATGCATACTATATGCTTGCATACCTTAAATAATTTGCAAAAAGCGTAAATGTACAGTATATACAAGATAACATAATGAAGAAAAAATGTGTGCTTACTATACAATATCAATATCAATACAATATAAATATCAGAATGATTGTAAAAGACCTGAAAATAACTGTAACATTCCTTGAAAGATGATGCTAGACATACAAAATGAAACAGAAAAATACATAATGTAGTATATTTGAATTACAAATGTAGCAAGAATCATGATCTATTTAACTCAGGCTTAGTGTTTGGTTGTATACAGTGTAGCGGCGAGGCTTATTAATAAGACAGAATTAAGTGTTGCTGTGCTTTCCCAAATGAGGCCTCATCTCTCTGTTCATGCAGGCTGATTTAAAGATGTTTTCCTTTGATAAGGGACAGCTCCCAAAGGGGGATGCACTTAGCTAAGCCTGGCTATCATGATCGATGGTCATCCATTGGCGCCTATCTGTCTAGGGAGTGCCAGATGGACATCTGGACTGCATTCCTAAGTGTCAGGAGTAAGTGACTCATATCTCACCTTGATCAACCAATCAGGGACTGGTAGGGCCGAGTAACCCACGTGAGACTCTGATGCCCATGGAACTTTCAGCCAATGAACGAGCTGAAGTTCCTCCAGGTAAAAACAGGCAACACAGAGGGCCTGAGAGATACAGTAAGATTCAGAAGGGATTCAGTGGAGAATTCTGTGGACTTTTCTAAAGGGAATTCAAAGGAGAATTCCAGGGCAGGACGGCCCAGGAGCAGAAGGCTCCCAAGGGCAGGACATTCTTGCAGCGCGCCCCCTGACCATCCTGAGACTCAGGCCGGACAACCACGGAACGGCCAGTGTGTCCGAGTGCCAGAACTTTCCTTTGTTCTAAGAGTCTAGAGCGGAGGTTGCCAGAGAGTAACCAGAGGATCCACCCGAGGTTAGCACCAGCAGCAAGCCTCATGAACAGGTCGGAACTGTGGACAGCTGAATCACTATTCAGAACTACCTCTTCATCAGGAACGAACCGGTCCTCTTCCTGACCTGCTGGGACTCACAGTTATCTTTTCTCCTGTGCACAAACTTTTCTAGGTAAAGCCAACACTAACTAGCCGGTCAGTGAGCATCAACAGCGCACCGTCGCAAGCCGCACAGCACAGCCTGGCACGGAGCCAGAGAGCCCGCAGGAGATCTGAATCCCCAGAGATTGGATGAGTATTCAACTTCAATTCATCACAGCTCGAGAATTCAATTGTTATCCCAACCAGTTGATATCAATTTAATTCCTAAGAGTTATGTACTTGTTTGAGTATCTAATGTAGAAGTTGTAACCAAGTTCATTTACGAAATGGTCTAAATGAATGATATACTGAACGTATGTCCTCTTGATATATGTAACACTTCGTAACTGACTGAATATATATACCTTTTGTATTCTGATAACCCTCTCGATAAGATCTGTTAGGTTTATATGCATATTCTATGTATTAATGAATGTATCCTCGTGTATTAGTACCTGTGTGTGTGCATTGAGTTATATCGCATGGTTGGATTCTAAAGCCATCAAAAGAATCAATTTTGTGATTTACTGCTACAATTAATAATTGTCCCAGTAAATGCCCAAACCCTACAGAACTGGTGCCTTGAGAGAGCACACTACAACAGTATACTGTATATTTCAGTTTGTTTTTATTTAATACAACCATGTTTAAAGCTATGACTTTAAAGTCACCATATTATATTTCTTTTTGTAATAGAATAATGTGCAATGCTTTTCTTTTCTTCTCTTTTTTTGTTTGCATTCTATTTAAATGTACAGGAGTGCTGGGTGACCATAATAAATTTCCTTCAGGGAACAATAAAATCTTATCTAACAGTATATACTGTAATGCCCTGAGGCACCCATGGATGAAGATGAATTATTTTCTGCTGCTTTGAGCAGCTGTTGTTTTTGATACACTTACAGTACATGATTAACTAAATCTATGTAATGATAGCAGTCTTAAGTATACAAGGGTTTATTTTTGTCCTCATGAGGAAACACTTCCTTTTGTTCTGTAATAATGATGTGCCATTCAGAACATGAATGTTAATATCACCAACTACAGTATACTGTATTTCTACTGTGGCAACATTCATATCCTTCTTAAGGTATAGTGAAAAGTGTATTTATCTGGGCAGTGAAGTTAAATTTGTAATTTTTGCTGTGTACTAATGAAATGTGTATTTCAGATCAAAAGATGAATAAGTGGCAAATGTATTGAATTTTAACTTTTGTTTCTGAGGAATATTGTGTGCATGTTTATCCATGTTAGAACATTATCATTTGTATGTTAAATATTTCAAACAGGTTATGTGTTCACTATGCATGAGCATTTTGAACTGCACTACTATAAGGAGACTGTTGACAAGTATTGAAAGGAATCCTCCATCCTTTTTGGGCAGAAGTAAATCCTGTATTTGGGATAGAAACCTTCTTGCAGCTGCAGCAACTGAAACTCTTGGACAGTATGCTTGGCAAGAAGTGCTACTATCTCAGGAGTGCAAACTATCAACACTAGAACTCCTGTAAAGAGAGGTGATTCAGACAAAATTGCAGTGTATACCAGCCAATGCATGATGTTGATCACTCAGGTATAGTTTGGCATGATCAGCTGGCAAGGAAGCAAGTGGAAACTCCAGAAAGAGGATAGCCTGGTACACTTAGAAAAGTCTTCAAAATTTCAAGCTTCAGCACACTCAGCTCCAGCAACACAGATTTAAGATGAACTCTATTATGTGGCACTGTTTGTTGGGACATGTAGCATCTTAAGGGAGGCAAGGCTGCAAATGCTGGGTTATAGGTAGAAAACTATACATTCTGCCACCTACTACATGGACATACTGTAACAGTGCTGTAACTTTTAATAGGGACAACAGTAACAGTAAGACTGTGCTCAAGATGGATGGAGCTCCTTTAAGAACACAGGGAATTTGGCATTTCTTTTGCCCTGAACAACAGGGGAAGCATCTTTAAGCAAGGAGCTCTAGGGTTCCAGGAATAACAGCCATTCCATCCTAGCTTCACCATAACTTGGCCAATGAAAGTCCAGATGTCCTAGAATATAGAGATTCATTTGTAGTAGAAAGTTCAAAACCCATAACATCCTCTGTTGGGCATTCATATTTCTCAGGTCTGCTCAAGAGATCACTGAAATGTCAATCAGTTCAGCATAGTTAACAACTGCAGTTAACTGCCTACCTAGGGAATAAAATATTCCCATGAAGTCTCAAAACACAGAGGCTTTGAGTCAAAGTCTTCCTCTGTTATTAAGGGAACAAGAGAGGAATACCTCAGGATGCTGCTTGATCTGTTGCTGTAACAAAGGAAGCAGAACCTCCAGTTAGCCTTCAAGCAGCTGGGCAAGCTTGAAAGCTTGGATATCTGAAAATTCATAGCATAAGTTACATCTGGGACATATTCCCAATGCAAGTGCCTCCACAGATCAGCAGCAGAAGCTCTTAGAATTATAACTATTTCTATTTTTTTTAAATTAACTCACAATAATAAAAAATAAGTAGTGAGGGAGCTGACAGCAGTATAAAAAAGACTTTAAAACTAAAACACTTTTTCTTTGACAAAAAGCACCTCAGAAAATAAAAAACCTAAAGCACTTCAGTACTTCAGAGATCATTTGGCAGGATGCTGTAAGTGAGACAGCAGCTAGGAAGCTATTCCATTTGTTTGATTTGGCAGTTTTCTGGGTAATAAGCAACTTGGAGTATGTCAGATAGCAGCTAACAGACTGCTCTTTAAGTGGAAGTATTCCAGGTAATAGAGTAACCCAAAGTACACCAGAAAGGAGTCAACATGTTGTCAGAAAAAATGTACAAATACAACCTAGTCCTTTTTATTGTTATCCACCTTTTTTAAATTCTCCAGGCAGTAAAATTCTCCAGGCAATAAAAAGGCAGTCTGGGGTAAGTTTGACAGCAGCCAGAGGATTGTTAATAAAGAGCACAGAGAGCTTAGTGGTACCTGGAAGCACAAAATGTGAAGAAGAGTGCAAGATGACAGATAACATATTGCGGGATGCATAAAGGCCCTCAGTATAGGGGTGCACGGAGGCACAGAGTAGTACAAAGTGGAGCTGACATAAGGCAGTTGGGAGTTGGGAGGACATGGAGACACTAGGCTGCACAGGGCACATAGGGGGAGCAAAGGCAGGTAATAAAGAAATGGAAGGTCTGTGGCAGGAACTCAACACACAGAAGCCTGCTGCTCTGTCTCCACTTAACCTATAAGTAAAAAAATGTTAGGAATGAAGACAAGGATGGGGCGTAAATGACAGTACTGGTGATATCAACAGATGAACAGAAATAATCTCCTAGAACAGAAAAAAATAATGTAATGGTTTCTGTCCTTTATATGTTTTGGAAGAGGGGGTGTAGAAGCAGCCACACCTGTAAATAAGCAAAGAAAGCAATCTTGTATTAGAGAAATGTGGGGTTTGGGACACAAACCAACCAACACTAAAACCAAAGGGTATAATAAAACTACAGTACAGAAGTAGGGAAAATGGATGTGACCAGAGTCTAAAGAGGTTAGCTGTACAACGGGCTCTTTTTTATTTTTATTTTTTGCTAAAGAATGTATGTGAATCCAGGGAAGAAGCAAGAGCAAGCTTCCAATATGATAATATTATAGGGATAATAAGGATAACAGAGATTAAATAGGCTCAAAGACAATTACCTGCTGTGAGTTAAAAAATAGGGAAGAGAAGGAACCTATTATACAGTATATCCCCTCAAGGGGGCAGATGCAGGACATTTTAATCCCACCCTCCTGACAGGCTTATCAGTGTCATCAGTATTAAAAAGGTCAGACATCCCATACACTTTTCATCTCAAAGGATGTCAAAGGACTTCAACATTAACAGGGCATGTGCTTCATCTACCACTGAGGTGCAGGACCTATATTGGAACTATATTGCTGAGTTTTGGCAATTCTGGTTGAGATTCGGAGTATAACGTACTGATATAGCAACTTTATGTATACCAGCAACCTGGTTTGCCATCTCAGTATTGACCAGGCCTTGCTTAGCTACCGATATCTGACAAGATCAGGTTACACAGTGCAAATATAGCAAATACAGCAGTGAAGAAATTCTTCTGTATATAAGCAAAATTTCCATTCTGTATATAAGCAAAAACATGAAAAGTGTAATTACATTGTATGTGTTACAAATTCAATCAAACTACACCTTCAAACTAGTGACTCAGGCATACAGTACAAATAGTAATTGAATGCTATTTGGCATAGAAATGGAAGAAAATCGCAGACATTTTGAATTTATCCCCCCCAAAATTCTACATTTAGATTAACAGCATTTGAAGGAATACTCACCATGGACCTTATGCTTAGATTTTATGGTTCTTTCACATTTCCGTTTGGCATTGAACAAAAGGTATATCTGTTCTTCCGTAGTAAGGACATCATCAGCATCTACCTATAAAACAAATATGCATCTCAAATATTACTGCCTCTTCAAAACTGCAACACTGATTTTGTTAAATCTAGGATTGTGGTTATATAATAAGACTTGTAACTCTAACTGTTCCACATTTCCATGGTTTCATTCTTTAAAATATTCATAATGTGTACTCTTATTGTCTGACTGCCTGATAATGGTCTTCTTGATGAAATTAGTGACAATTTAATTGTACTAATAAAGCTTACATTATGCCTAGAAGAACTTAGGAAAATGTACTCACTGTGAATGGGCTTTCCTTGTTAAAGTTAACTTTTTTTGCTACAAAAGGTCAATCTACAGTACCTCAAAATGATACCACATGTTACTGCGGTCTGTGTTCTACTCATGGCAAAATGTGAAAGGAATTTGACTTCCCTGCTTAAGAACATATAAAATAAATATATATATATACAGTAAAATGATTAAAATCTATTGTTTTTTTCTAGTTCAAAAGGTATCTCAATTTTATCCATGCCTCATTTTGTATTCCTACCAGTTAATGAGTCTCATTCCATTTCACCAAAATGTATTATA
Source organism: Lepisosteus oculatus (assembly GCF_040954835.1). Taxonomy (NCBI): domain Eukaryota; kingdom Metazoa; phylum Chordata; class Actinopteri; order Semionotiformes; family Lepisosteidae; genus Lepisosteus; species Lepisosteus oculatus. Next base: position 32,441,295 of record NC_090701.1, read on the forward strand.
TAAACTATCATCTTTAAATTCTATACCATTGAAGACATCTATAAACTTAATATTTTATACATATAACCAAGGCTTGAACATCAAAACAGTTAGGATTTTGATAAGCTGGTGAAATTAAAGGGGCACTGCAATGATATTTTTTTATTTTGGGTTAGAAAGAATCAGCATTCATGAGTGAATTTCAAACCACAATAAGAGTAAAATGTACACAGTAGTTAGTAAAACCAACAGTTTACAGTACATCACAAATTAGACAACATTTCCAGGTATGCACCATATTGCCAGAATGAGGTAACAAAACATCCGGTGAGGTGAAGCGGCCCTATTACATTGTAGACAAGCAGGCATTTGATTGCTCTCGACTTCAAGATGGTTTTGCCTACAAATACTACTTACTTGTTTACTTTGCACGCAGATCACATTGGAACATTTCTGTAGTGAAATGTCTGCTGCCCAACCTGTACTTATTTGCTCTCATATCACAATACATTAATCACTATAGTGACATGGGAGAAGGAAGAGCCACTTTGTGCAATTTGGGCAAACTCTCGCTCTCGCCCACTTAGAGAACAGAGGTTTGTGACAGCAATGGTGGCCATATAGTACTTTCACAAAGTTCATGATGCTTAATTCAGATTTGTAATTTTTTTCTATAGTCAATGAATTTATTTTGCTACTGAGGTATAATAACCATTGTGAGAAATTTGGACTGGAATTCCCCCTTAAATGAACAGCTTCCTCAGTCACATCCTCTCCCAACCACACTTATTACCACTTATATTAAAACAGTTATCATTCAAACCATTTCTAGTGATTCTGAAAAACTTGAGAAAGACATGTAAATCTCAACTTCATGTGGTTGTACTAGCATGACTGAAGTCCAAAATTATGAGATTGACATACATTTTGAAATGGCTTAGTATCTGATATTTAAATTTTCCAGCTACAAATGAACCATTTTAATGTTTTTTAAACTTCTAATTTTCTGCACAGTCAGCAGTATTCTCAATTTTACAATAAAATCTCACTTCTATTAGTTCTATTCTATTTGATTTCCCTTGGTAAAAAACATTAGCACTTAGATTACTTGTGAAATAGCACAAGTCTCGACAAAATAAACATGCACAAAAATAGTTCAGAAACAAAAATACAGTACCCGTAGTCCTAATAATAATGTCCTGTCTATTAGTTGAAGAATGTCTTATCTAACCTTTCACATTAATTTGACTAAGGAGATAATGTAACTCTATGGTGTGAGAGTTAAAATTGGGTTAGCGAGAATATCTATTAAATGGAAAAACCTGCGTATAATTGTTTTACATGTACAAAAAAATCCAGATACATTTGATAATAATGTTATAATTTAAGAAGGCAGAAAAGTAAAAAATAAGGGGTAGAAACTAAGCTGTTTACATTGCTGGAGAGTTGTGAGAGACAAGATGAAAAAGTTAATGAATAAATAACACACTGAAAGAAAGTATAGAAAGACACAAGAGAGAGACAAGGATCAGAAAAAGGAGATGATGAGAGAAACAAGAAATGAATGGAAGGAAGAAAAAGCAGCAATAGAATGGACCTCTGTTCTGGCTAAGCATTTTGATCCTTGCTATAGAAAGCTTGCTGTCCAGTTATTTTATTATAGAATCCTCTGGCTAAAAACATTCTCTCCTAATTTGGTGATGCATTTTTTAGAACAGGGAGATATATTTCCATTCATTTTTTAACAGGCTGGATTAAAAGAATGGAGACTTAGGACGGGGTCATATTTGGTTAATTTGGGATGCAGCAAATTTCTCTTTTTGTCCTGTTTATGCATTATATCAGATTTCAGGTTCCAAGTTTGGCATTCTGGGTTTCTGACAAAGACATCTCAGGCAACAATCTCAAATGTTTGTCTTTGAAGCCCCAAGTGAGGTACTGAGAGTTTGCACTCAAGTGAAATTCCATGTTAAGAAACAGAGCTGTTGGGATAGGCTCTGTGTGGTATTAGTCACTTTTTTGGGTTAATTAAGAAGCTTATAAGACTGAGGGCTCAGACTGCATTTAGGCTCCAGCCTGGAAGTTCCAGTGGAGAACTCATTACATATTGGGCTGACTTACAGGCCTGTGGGACAAGCAAGTTAAGAATGCTTGGGGAAATACAGCTTAGTCAATACTGAACAACATCACAAAGGCTGGGCAGACATTCTGCAAGGTAGTTTTTCTGGGCGTAAGGGGGATGAGTGCCAAGGAACAGGAATAGCCAGCTGAACCTGGGTTGACTGGAGGCATAAGCACCTGAAGGAGTGGGGCATCGATTGGCAAGGTAGCAAGAATAATACCCTTTTCTCCCCACAGCTCAGAGTGAGGAGTCTAGATGGTAAAGCTCAAGTCCATGTACTCCGTGGGCTTTACCATCAGCAGACAAACAGGCTTTGAGTGTGAGAAGTAAGAGAAAACAACAAACTGGCCACTATGTCAAGGATAAAGATGTTGGTTACAAAGCAGCATCCTTGGCCAAAGGGGATCACCTGTATAAGCGATGAGAAGATTATGATATTAGTCAAGATCCGGCACTTATATGAAGTGTGTGAAGACTTGAGTTGAATTTATTTGAACATTGCAATTGGGCAGTGTGGAGTGAGTCTAACTGAATGCTTTAGTGTCTAGTTATTTTAAAAATTAATATTGAGTAGTGCAGATTAAGGATTTGTAAATTTAATTTGGTTAAATACTCTAATATCTGGTGATTAGTGAAGTACATCTGGTGAGTACAATAAAGTGAAAGAATAACCTAGGAGGAGAGGATTGTACTGTCTTCCCTGAAAGAGAAATGCCACGGAGGAACTCGGGCTCCAAATGGAGTCTGAAAGACAATGATGTAACACTGCTAGTGTTTTAGATTTTTTTTTTGCAGTTTGAGAGTCTATGAATGTGGTAGTGGTTGTCACAGTCCTCTGTTATTATATTTTACTGTACTGAGCACAGCACAAAACAGTACACAGAATGGTGTTCATTAAATGTTTTGTTATCCTTTTTAATTCATCCATAATAAATTCTTCAGTTTATTAAGCAATGTCTACTTTTGTGGCCGATATTAATATTTAATCATAATAATTGCTTACACTTATATAGTGCTTTTCTGAACACACCACTTAAAGCGCTTTACAGGTAAAGATGACTCCTTTCCACCACCAATGTGCAGCACCCAGCTGTTTGATGTGACGGCAGCCATACTGCGCCAGTACGCTCACCACCCATCAGCTATAAGTGGGGAGGAGAATAGAGTGATGAAGCCAATTTATAGACAGGGATTACTAGGAGACTATGATTGGTAATGGTCAAGGGGGAAATTTGGCCAGGACACTGGGGTAACACTCTACACATTTCCAGAAAAGCCCTGGGATTTTTAATGACCACAAAGATTCAGGACCTCGGTTTTACGTCGAATCCAAAGGACAGCACTTTTTATTTTACAATATACTGTAGTGTCCCTGTCACTATACTGGGCATTAGCAGCTGCACAGAGTGCAGGGAGAGTGCCCCATACTGGCCCCACTAACACCTCTTCCAGCACCTTTTCCAGGAGGTCTCCCATCCAGGTACTGGCCAGACTCACATCTGCTTAGATTCAGTGGGTTTCTAGATGTGAGGTGCAGAGTGATATAGCTGCTGGCAAAAAACTGTTACTTAGTTTTAGAAATTATTTTCTTCTTTAAAATAATATATATTCTTAGAACAGTACTTTCAATTGCTCTATAAACTATAATTTAATTGTGCTGTTTTAGGTATTTTTCCATTGTATATCAATATTTTAGCATTAATAGTTGACAATATTATGTAGCATGTACAGTATAAATCATCTTATTGCCGAGCACTATTTTTGCCAGGGCTAAAAGATCTTAAAGAGCAGGGAGCTGATTCATTGATAATTTTAAGTAAGATTGCTAACTATTGATTTCATAAAGTGGATGTAGTGGTGTGAAATACTGAATAGAATACAGTATGTACTGTTCAATTATATTTAGTTTATATTTAGTTCATTATTCTTACCAGTCCACAAAAAATTAGATTCTATTTGCTCAAACAACCTTGCCAGCAAATTGTACAAAGAAAGATAGCATATCACATGATGACCGATCTCATTTTATATGTCTTTGTCAGAGATAACACTTGAGTTTTTGTATGATTATACATTCAATATTTTAAAAATGGAATATTGAAATATTTGAAAGGCCTAATGAGAGATGTCTAACTTCCATCCCTCTATATTGTCTTTAGAAATTTTAAGGGTTTGTGAAGGATATTAGCCAACTAGTGCACTTATTTTGGCAATCCATTTTATTCATGGTCTCAGAAATGTCTTTGAGAAAAATGAGCAATGTCTTATTTTAACCATTTACTGACAACAGTAATAGTGACATTTTCAGAAACCTCCAAAAGTATGTTTGACCTCATAACATTTAAAGACAGTTTCACAGAGTGGAGGTATCCACAGCAGTTTTAAAGGTTTTAATTCTCAGTGTGTTGTATTGCACACTCACAGAGTAGAATTTTAGTTTTTTAGTCTAAAGGACTCTTGACCTCTCTTTCTATTTGCAGGGTTATTATTCATTTTAGTTTCAGGCTGCACAAACCTGGCACTCAAGCTGAAAAGTCTGGTGGGAAGAGCATTTACAAATAAAGAATCCAGAAAAAAAACGTTGCGAAAATGCATTACATCCCCCTTTTTTACAAAATGACCCCAGCCAACTACAGTGAAGATAACAGAAATGGATGCCTAGTAATAATAAACAATAGTATTAAACTTGGAGTGTTAGCTATTTGGCAGAAGGTTTAAGCCAAAGCTAGTATTAAAAACAATACTACAGGTAGGTTTTCTTTTTGCAGTAGTATTCTATTCAATTAGACTGTGTGGTCAGTAGAGTACGTATTACATACAGTGCATCCTTTGTAGCAAATAAGCACTTTATGGAGCTTAGAAAACTCAGGAAGAATGGCAGCAACCAAGGCCTACTTCACCTACTGTATATAGCCTTATTTACCTTCCCTTTATGGGTGGAGTTGCAACCTTTTTCTATGTTAACCAAAGTCAAAACCTGTTATACCTACAGTATCTCCTCATAAACATTCCTGAATGCTTTTATTAACTGGGTGATGTTAGTTGTCATTAATGGGCTTAAAACATGAACTTCTATTTATATACTGTAGGTCTTTGAATTTCACATTTGAATAGAGATATTTCAATCATGCTTTTGTAAGGTCAAATATATTGAAAAATAATAAAAAGCAAAGACTGCTTGAATTTTCTCTCTAATTTAGAAGACAGTTGCATTATGCTAACAGCTTTCACTTTTATTTTTAAACAATTTAAAATTGTTTTAAACAACTACTTTATTAACAATCTTTTTAAAGGACAAACACTTATATCTTCACACACAATATCAGAATGGCTTAACATCAGAACACTTAAAATATTTCACTTACTGTGTGAAACCTATAGAATAAGAATTTAATTAAACTTATAAGGCCTATTGTAATAAAACAATGAATTTCCCTGTGTAATGTACTTGAGCTTTACTAAAAGTAATTAAAAAGGGAATGATATTCTTGAACAAGCATTCTCAGTTGAAGAATTTACTATTATATTGGGTTGTTAAATATTTACCTTGTATTGAAGGTTCAGCTAAGACAACAAAACAAATGATAGAAACTGACTCTGAACTAAAAGCTGTTTAGTGCAGGTTACATTTGATAGGCAATGTGTTGACAAAAAAGGGAGATACTGTACACAACACCCTCTCATCAAACCACATCATGCACAGTGCCAATTATAATTTAAATGAGCCCCAGATTTATACTGTTCCAACAATCAACAACTTTCTGAAATGCTTAACATACAGTACATATAAATAGGAATCATATTTTACCATTACTTATCTTACTGTACATAATACAACATTTCTTTTCTTTCTTCACGTAACTGTTGAATCATTAGTAAGCCTTTTTTCAAAACACCGGTACAAACATAACTATTTACAAAAATGAAAGCAGATTAATTCAAGTTTTAACAGAATAAAAACAAGCACAGAACTACAGTATATTATGGTTACTTCTGTTCTTACTTAATGACGGGTACTGAAAATGTTGTTTCACATTCGACCCAAGACTGTTTGGATCTGCATATTTAAGGTAAAATTGTGCTTTAGGGAAATTTGTGGAAAACTTGTAACAAAGAAATTAAGTCCAAAAATCATTAGAACTATTACAGAAATACAAAGAAGACTACATGATAGCAGGATGCAAGGGATAATATCCGTCCATCCATCCATTTTCTAACTACTTCATCCAGTAAAGGCATAAAAGAGCCAGAGCCAATCTCAGCAAGCAACGGTCACAAGGTGGGACACACCCTATATGGGATGTCAGTCTATCACAGGTACATACAATGTACAGACACAAACATACACACTCACACCTGGGCCAATTTTCCCAATACCCTAATAACCTACCAGTACAGTAAGTCATTGGACTGTGAGAAGAAACCAGAGCACCTGGAGAAAGCCCCTACGAACACAGAAAGAACACACAAACTATGCAGACAAGGGCTCAAATAATTTAGTCTCAACACTGGGAGGCAGCAATACTAACCACTGCACCACCATGCCACCCTTATGCATGTATGTTTTCATAAAAATAAAGGATAGATGTTGGATATTGATTAAATATGTTTTGCTCAATTTTATTAATTAGCAATTTGTAACTGGCTGTGGGGCAATCAAATGACTTTAAAACAGCTCTAAAATTCCTCATTAGTGAGAATGTTCACTAGACACAGGTGATTAGGTGATTTATGAAAATCAAGAAAGAAAATCACAGAGCCGATGTGTCACCAACAAATCACCAAGACTGACACATCATCATCATGCTCCATCTTCATGATCAAGACCGCCTAGATGGATATCACCAAGTGCTATGCAGAGCAGTGCTCTATAATTGTATAAAACAGACAAATCAATGGAAAGGTCCAAGTGTGATTGTCAGGATAGGCAGAAATGTCTCATCACTAAAACACTCAAGTTGTAGTAATTGATAACAACCTGAATGCACAGTGCTGCATGCTTTTGGTTGCCAGTGCACATTCTAGTGAAGCACCTATTGATCAACCCTGATGACAAATGTTAATCTGCAGAATTTATTTATGAGACATGTCTATTCAATATCAGTGCACCAGCTTTTATGATGATTGTATCATTTTCCTGATCAGCTATCTGAATTGTTTGCAGTTGTAATGATGTTTCATTTGATGCTCAGTATATTACTGTGATTGTTAATGCATTTAAATGTGGTTTTATACAGGTCAGCAAAACTGTTTGATACATGCCAATATTTAAACAGTAAACATTAGCTTACTCCTTAAGAAGAGGATGTGTTTGTAGTCCGTGGTGAATTCTAAAGGCTAGAGAATGCAAGATTAAATACAGTATGTGCTAATTACAAATCAAGCCAGGGAGTGCACAGTGTTGAGGCTGAATGCTTCTATTGTTGGATTGGGATCCTAAAAAAATAGATTGCTTCAAAATCAATAAAAGACAGGTGGCAATATGCATACAGTAAGTGATTGTTGATGGACCTGCCACTCTCCGCAGGGCACATATTTTAAGACTGTCTGTAGGTTGAAAGTTCTGGTGTGCTAATTTCTATAGAAAATAAAAGATTGTATTCAGTGATGGAGTTCATTTTCATTATCTATACATCCATTTTGTTACTGCCTCATTCAATTCAGGGTCACAGGGGAGCTCATCTGAACAAGCAATGGGTGCAAGTCAGGGTACACCTAAGAAAGAACACCAGTCCATCACAGGGCACACACAGACACAAACTGTGTATAACGGGTCTGAGCATTAGTTATTAATGTATATGTACAACATTTAGTATAGTACAATATGAATCCATACTGCCCTAGACAAAATATACAGGGAGTTAAAAAGAAAAAATACCAAAAAAAACAACTGCAAGACGTTATATATATATACAAATTGCTTGGCAATATACAGTATAAAAATATCTGAAGTAGAGTTACAGTGTGTTATGAGCCTGAGCAAATTTAATCAAAGTCTGTGAATAGTGTTTTCTACTACTATAATGCCTTTGTTATGATATCGTTATTAATAAAGCTTAAACTGGGTGAGCAGAAATCAAGCTTGTCAAGCTTGTGAATTAAAGATTGTCAAACTTTGTCAGAAGTTTTGCCAGAACAATTCAAAATAAACTATAAATGAGCAGCCAATATGGTGTACTGTTAATAGGTAAACAACTATATCTATTTGTGAGGTTTAATTGACAGAAACAAGGTGTTCCTTATATTCAAAAGCATTTATTCCAACATGAAGATGATTATTCCAAACGTAATATCCCTTGCTACCTGGAGCTTGTACAGTATGCTCTCCCTTTGTTAATGAGGGTTTTCTCCAGGTACTGTGTTTTCCTTCCATTATCCAAAGACATACACCTGTACTGGTACTGTAGGTTAATTGGCTTTGGGGAAAATTTCCCCAGGTGTATATTTAGTCTTTCGCCTGTTGCTTACTGAAGCTCTGGTTCTACTTATCCTTTAATCCTGTACTGGATGAAACAGTTAGGAAAATGGATGGATGGATAGTAGTCCTTGTATCCAGCTATTATGTGGTCTTTCTCAATAATAACACAAATATCTTTCTGTATTTCTTTAGGGAAGGATGAACTGATGTATCACTTATTGTTCTTTATTATTATTAATATAAAATAATTATATAACAATAATAATAATGTTTTTGTCTCAGAATAATTATTTTCAAAATAGCAGCTCTCTAAATGGCTGTTTTGAAGTTTGTCTATTATGTACTGTATTTTGACAAACTTAAAGCTTGATAACTACTTAATTAAGGCTTATTAAGGATAATTACTTAATTAGAATTGACCATACATTATCACAAATTGAATTTCTCTACACTGAAATTACACTGTTTGGCACAAGAAGAGCATGTATATTGTAAAGTTAATTATCAGACATAATAATGTATGTTTTAGGATTTATACGCTTTTTATTTTCATTTAAAATCTAAAACTCAGTGAAAAAAAGTCTACAAAATGTCTAAAATATATATATACATACAGAAACATGTAAACAGCATTTTGCCGAATGGCTGTTTTGAAATCTGTGTCTTTTGAATTTTGACAGAGAAACCTTCGTTTTAATTAAGGTTACATAAACAAAGACAATGGATGAATGGAAAAAATAAAAATAAATTAAAATAGTTCTGAATAGAGTGTTAAAAATTCCTTTCAACAGCTTAGGTCCAATCTATAGCCAGAATATAAACACTGGACAATTAATGATGGATTCGCTACAGTATACAGTATCTTAATTTCCTGCACCCTTATGCATTGTAGGCTGTGACACGCTGTGGTTTACGAAAGTATTCACCTATAAAAAAAAAAGTATTGAGTCCTTTAATTTTTAATGGCATTTTTAAAGTTCAGGAAATAACACAAACTCATGATATTACCTGGCGTACGTATAAATGTAGACATTGCAGTATTCACACATCCTTATTTTTCCTATAATGGATGGGTGGAGACAGGATTTGTCTCATTTCCCATGGAAGTCAGTTCCAGAAACATATAAAAAAACATCAAATTAAGTCCAACATTGTAGGGCTTTTGCAAATTGAATGTATGAGTCTGTGTTTACTGTATACACATTAGTTGCTTTCTGTTATCCTCGGTAAATAAAAGCCCTACAGAACTGTCATTTAGGAATTATAGTTGCAATCTGAGAAACCTATCTGTACACATAAACTGATAAAGTCAACACATAAAGATAAAATGGTGCAAATTGTGGTCTACTGCATATCGAATATGTGCAAACAATTATGTTTCTGTTTATCAGGAAATTATTTTTCTCAACTGCTTTGTAGTGATATGCATACTTTCAGAATATTGTTATATTTCATACCAGACATACATTGCTGTCATCTACAAATTTTATCAAGTATCACAGAATGCAGCAGTGTTATTAAATATCTGGTGTAACACCCAAGAATAAAAATGTAAGCTGAAATAAGACCTGCTTTATTAGATACATGAAGACAATTAATACCTAACCTATTAAATCAGATCACTTTAAATTATCCACCTTCTCCGTTCCCCACAAAATATATGACACTATTATATTTTGTTTAGGTTTTTTTTAGTATTTTTTCATAAATGTATTGGTGTTTAATGCAAATAGTTCATAAATCCATCACAGTCATATTTAACTTGATGTTAGAAAAAATCAATATAAAGCATTAAGCATTAATATTACAATGCAGCTTAGAATCTATATGTATTATTTTTAGGAAAATAAATTAATCCTTATGCATCCTTGCAAAGCAGAAATATTTAAACAATGTAGTCAAATATGATATATCAGTAAGAAAAGTTTAATTTACACAATCCAAAAATGTGTATGTTTCTGCCATATATCCAAGTTCAGTAGATACATCGTTTTTCTATATACTGTATTTTTATTTCACACACAACTAGCAGCTTGCTTTCAGAAAAAGAAATAATACAGCTTTTTATGTCTAGGCACAAACATCTCCATGTTTGAACAAATAGGAATGTTTGATCATTCATCTGTTAACTTGCTAAATCATAGCCTAGGGCCTGAAAATCAGTAAAAAAGTGTTATTCAGAATAGTTCAAGGGCAATCATAAGACAGTAAAGTATCCTTACTGTAGTAAACATCAACCGATGGCTAACAACTGTATTTTTTTATATTTTAAGATGGGGGGTTCCTCCAATAACAGACATAATAAGATTGGAACAAATTCTGGCTAAAAGACACTGGCAAAGAGTGTCCCATAAAACCAAACATCTTTTCCATGGCGTATTTATTTCAATCTTAGCAGCTTTCTTCAATGTATATTTTTCATTTGGGAATACTAGGTGTATCAGTTACTGTGTAGTCATTAACTACCATTGGTTGACACTTTTACAAAGTGTTATAAAGGAATTCAGCTCTGAGCCAAGGCTAACTTGTTGTGCCAAGGGACTCTTAATATACGTCAGCCTACATCCTAATCAGACCGCAACCTGCTAGTGTTGGTGTACACCTGCAGAACTTCTACACAGGGCAGAGAGAAGGCCCATCAGTCCTGGTGTCTAGAATTTCAGGATATAAATACACCTGAGTGTTTTTATCAGCTGTAAGAGAGAGGTTTGGTGAGGACCATTGTTGAAACAGGCAAAGTGCCATAATTTGGGTAATAACATAAATTAGGTATTCCAAATGTGACTATTTTTTAAGAATAATAACAAAGTTAAATATCTGTGCAAAAGCATTCAGCTAATTGAGGCTTATCTTGTTCTCATACAAAGCAACAGGCTTTAATTTACATAGTGTTTTTTGGCAAGCATGTCAAAGCACTGTGCAAAATAAATTGCATAAAATGATTTGTAGTCTTAGTCGTATCATAGTCTGGTTTTAATGTTTCATTATCTTTACTAAGGTACAAGTTACCTTGTTTACTTTTTCACAGTCTGAAACTGGGTTTTTACACATACATACGTACATTACGTATGAGAAAATGACTCTCAGGTGTGCCGCAGAATGGCTTTGAGCATTGAGCCAAATTATGTCACTGACTCCACCGATGAAATCTGGGTAGCCAATGTTTTTTCTGAAGCTCACAAAAGACACATTTTCAGATTTGCAATTCAGAACCTAAAGATACAGTAGGTACTATACAAGAACATAGAGTAACACATCTACTGAAGAGGTGTTTTTAATAACTATAATTTCCTGAAAAAACTATCCATGATAAATTTAAATAATAGCTGAAACCTCTACTGATTTAAAGTTCAGGAGAAAAAAATGTTTCCATCATTCAGTGGCCTAGAATCATGAATACAAAGACACTTTAATTCTCAAAAAGTTCAATGTTTCTGTTTACATGCTTACACTTGGAACAAACTTGAAATCTCTGATGATGACCTTATTCACATCCTTTAACATTTAAAAATTGTTAAATGTTCCATCCTTTTGGCCATCTTACTGAAACATTATACTCCTGTCAAATTATATACCTGAGACCTGGAATGAATGTTATGGTACATTTCTGGAATTTTTAAGACTTTTATATGCTTTTTACAATCTAGAAACTAGCATTGCTTGTCATATTGCAGATACCATACACTGATCAGAGCTGGGCATTGCACCATTAAACCCTCTTGATCTCTACCCCACGCTACTTGCCAAAGATACTTTCTTCTTATACGCCTTTTTTGTTGAGTGCTGCCTGGACACAGTCAGAAATTAATATTACTCTCATATTTTCCCATTGTTTGCTTTATAGTTTTATATCAGCAATTGCATTTATGTCATTTACATTTTAGCCAAAAGCAAATATATATAGTGTATAATATTACATTTGAAATAAATAATTAATCAATTAATCAAATTTCAAAGAAGTTTAACAATTGAAAATATTTTTTTTCTTGGTATATTACGACAGGTATACATTGAGAAAAAAAAAGGAAAGAAAAATGTATATTTTAAACAGCTGAAAAGGAACCCCTCTCTGCTAACTATGATCATGTGTTATGATTGAATATTGAAGGGCATGGGTGAACAGCACACTGCCACGTGATTTTTGCAATGCATTCATGCTTACTATTACTGAGACACAGCTTGACAAGAGGGTACAGGTCAAAGGTCATTAATGGGTCTTTGTTACACCAATGATATAGAGATAAAGAAGTCGCAGGAAAACACTGGAAAAGTGGTCTGTCCATTTTTAAACCATCATTGATGATAAAGTTAGAATGTTTGTATGCGTGACATTGAGCTACAGAACACAGTTTTTCTCTGCATCTCACCCATCTCCCTCGAGAGTTTCCCTAGCTTTTTATATTGATCATCTACATTCACCCTAAAGCTAATTTTGAAAAGCCATCTGAAATAATGTTTGATATTACTGAGAATCTGGACACTACATCCCCAGATAACTTTAATTCATTTAGGGAGATTTTAGCAGAATTATCAATTCATGCAATTCCAAATGCCTACTCATCCCTTGCATTCCTTGTTCTTATCACAATACAGTGCTTCCCAGGCCAACTCATCAGCAACAAGACAAATAAACAGTGAAGCAAAAAAATGAGTGAAGCAACACATTACAAAGGGACAATAGGACCACATTTATCTTCTTCAATCTGTATACAGGAAGGAGGGGAGTAGAGAATGTAATAATCACCTTGTTAAACATAGTTTATCAATATCTGGAACGAGCAAAGTTAAATGTTAGAATTTTATTTTTTAATTTTCCTCTGACTTTGAATAATTCAACCAAATAAACTGGTGAATGAACTCTCAAATTTATATTTATGAATTTTGTAAAAACTACTCATTTGATTAGATGGGTTTAAGATTTTGTTAACAAACAGATTTCTTCTTCTATTGGATTATCACAGTATGGTATCTTGTCCCCTTAATTGAATAATAATGATTGTATGATGGAACACAGAGATAGACATCTTATTTCATTTGCAAATGACACATCCCTGGTTAGCTTATTGAAGAATCTGGAATATCATCATGAGCACATTCTAAATGATTTTACTGAATAGCGTGAAGTTCTCTTTAAACTTGAATGTTTTGAAAAGAAAAAAAACTCCTCAATGAGTTAACATTAAAGATAAAGTCCCCTTTATCCCACTGTAATAAATGTTCAAACAGCAGAGGTTGTCAGTGATTATTAATATATGGGACTTGCCATAGATAAAAATATAAAATAGTACAAATGTAATTAATAATAAAAGCCAATAGAGAATGTTTTCTAAGGATGCTTGACTCCTTTAAAGTGGACAGATTATTTTAGTATTTTTGTAGAAGTTATATTGAAAAGATCGTAATATACTTTCTTATATCTTGGTTTGGAAACCAAATTTGGAGCAGCAGAATCATTGGTTAAATCAAATCTATCTTAATGTTCTTTCTTTACATGGGATTTGAAAGAATGGCAATATAGAGTGTATGGCAAATCCCCTCCACTGTGAATCTGCACTTTGCCAAACTGGGAAGTGTCCTGAGGTATAACAGATATAAACTTCAATTTCACTCTTGAATAATGTAAAATAATTCATTTATTTCCTGAAATGTTGTTTGTCCTGAACCCTTTGTTGGTGATGGTTGCAGTTGATGTATTATTGTACTGGACGCAAAACAAATTTCCCCTAGGGGATAATAAAGCTTGAATTGAATTGAATCCACAATATGCATCTTACATTTTTATTTGGTCTCTTTATTTGATTTGTATTTTGCTTGTTTTTAGATACAAATATTTGAAAAAAATATTTTTTTAGCATAGAAAACATTATTGTTTTTTTCTGGAGATTGACACATTGTGCAAGATCATGAACTGTATGTTAATTGAATTCTATCTGTCCAATCTGATACTTGTCAAGATTACTTTGTATTTTCCTAGTTCTAACCAGGGTGTGGGCTATGTTAGAAACACAAACTTTTTAATTATACAGTTATTGGTGTATACTGTTGTAGTGTGCTCTCACGAGGCATCAGTCCTGTAGGGGTTTGGACATTTACTGGGACAATTATTAATTGTAGCAGTAAGTCACAAAATGATTCTTTTAATGGCCTTAGAATCCAACCATGCGGTATAACTCAAACAACGCACACACACAGGTACTAATACACGAGGATACATTTATTAATACATAAAATATGCATATAAACCTAATAGATCTTATTGTGAGGGTTAGCAGAATACAAAAGGTATATATTAATTCAGTTACGAAGAGTTATACATATCAAGAGGACATACATTCAGTATATCATTCATTTAGACCGTTTCTTGAATGAACTTGGTTACAACTACTACATTAGATACTCAAAACAAGTACATAATTCTTAGGAATTAAATTGATATCAACTGGTTGGGATAACAATTGAATTCTCGAGCAGTAATGCAGTGAAGTTGAATACTCATCCAATCTCTGGGGATTCAGATCTCCTGCAGGTACAAAGAAGCAGTTGCAGGCGTGTTGCTGTCCAATCCGCGCTCCCTGGCTCCGTGCCAGGGTGTGCTGTGCGGCTTGCAATGGTGCGCTGCTCTCTGAAGACTCACTAGTGTTGGCTTTAACTAGCAAAGTTTGTGCACAGGAGAAAAGATGACTGTGGGTCCCAGCAGGTCAGGAAGAAGATGCACTAGTTCTGAATACTGATTCAGCTATCCACAGTTTCGACCTGTTCACGAGGCTTGCTGCTGATGCTAACCTCGGGTGGATCCTTTGGTTACTCGTGGCAACCTCTGCTCTCGACTCTTAGAAGATGGTCAGGAGGCGCACTGCGAGAATGTCCTGCCCTTGGGAGCCTTTCTGCTCCTGGGCAGTCCTGCCCTGGAATTCTTTGGAATAGTCTCGCACCCCTGGAATTCTCCTTGGAATAGTCTCACACCCCTGGAATTCTCCTTAGAATAGTTCTGTGTTGCCTGTTTTTGCGTGGAGGAACTTCAGCTCGTTCATTGGCTGAAACTTTCATGGGCATCAGAGGCCCATGTGGGTTACTCGGCCCTACCAGTCCCTGATTGGTTGATCAAGGTGAGATATGAGTCACTTACTCCTGACACTTAGGAACACAGTCCAGATGTCCATCTGGCACTCCCTAGACAGATAGGGGCCAATGGATGACCATTGATCATGATAGCCAGGCTTAGCTAAGTGCATCCCCATTTGGGAGCTGTCCCTTATCAAAAGAAAACATCTTTAAATCAGCCTGCATGAATAGCTTCTCTATGGCTGCACCACAGAGATGAAGAGAGGGATGGAGCCTCATTTGGGAAAGCACAGCAACACTCAATTCTGTATTTTAATAAGCCTTGCGGCTACACTGTGTATAGAGTGACTAAAGGATCTTTTCACATTTTATAGTGTTACAATATAATATATCTAACATAATTAATTTAAGAGGATCTGTAGAATTGTGTTTATAGGGTGTTTTGTATGGCAAGACCAAGGGGCATGAATACTTTTGATAGCCCTTACACTGTTTTCCCATTTTGTCAATTTAAAGTTTGCTATCATGACACTGTGAAGTAATAAATAATTTATTTAAAACAAAAGAAGAAAAACTGAAAAAAATCTGTTTGCATAGGTATTCAAACCTTTTGCCATTGTAAACATAAATTTAGGACACAAAAATATCCAAAAGTACCACACAATAAGTTGGGTGGCATCTGAGTGTATGAAATAATGGTTTATATGATCTAAATATGGTCCTTCAGTAAGGTCATGAATTTCAAGTTAGTATTCAACCATGAAGACCAAGGAGATTTCAAAACAACTTAAAGATAAAATTTAATAATTTTACGAAATCACAAATCAGGAGAAAGCTATAAAATAATTTAAAAAAATACGTAATACCTCTTTGAACATGGTTAAGTTGATCATTAAGTATTGGGTGTCACCCAGACACTGCCTGAGTGGCCCTCCAAAGTGTACATGGGTCAACAACTTCACTTCACAAGGGGGCTTATATGGAACTAAAAAAAAATTATCTCAAATCTTGTCTTACAAAGGTCTAGCAAAACACCTACAGATGCAGCCATTCAAAATGTGTGGCAAAACCCCGTACTGCGGAAAATTATCTGCAGAACAGCGCGGAATACCGCGGTACGTGATTGGCTGGCCAAAATGACCGACAGATGGCACTTGTGGTGCACTGGTTGTTAGTGAAACGAGTGCTTCATTTAATCTCATAACTGTGCATGTTTAAATTTGCTTATTATTGAATAGTAATATTGAATTTTACAACTAAAGGGAAATTTGGTAACTGAGCATAAAAATAAAAGGACCATAACGTCTCTGAACGTTATAAACTATATTAATTTCATATATGTAAATATATTATACAAATGATTGCTAGTAGTGGTTGTTTAAATAAAAAATACACAACAGTATTCCACTTTCTTCATTAACATTTTATGCATCAATGTCTTTCACTCGGTCACTAAATGTGGTTAATTTTAACCTTTTCCATAAATATTTGTGCTCGTTATCGCAGTAAAAAACCTCATATTTTTTAGAATCCACTAAATAGGGACGATAATATGGAATCTCTTATCTAAAGAAATTAATAACGATATTTATTTAAGGATCTAAATATATGTATATTATATATTATAACACATTAAATGGCAAGTGATATTAATAATAAAATAAAGACATGAATTCAAATGTGAATATTGTCAACAGTTGAAGTAAAAACCAATTCAACCAGTTTAATCAAATTCAATTCAAAACACAATTTAACAGACACCCTTACAACAAGCTTTAAAATGAAATTGTATATATTGTATTTAAAATTAATAATAAGAAAGCGGTATTAAAAGTACCACTGACACTATAATAATGTGTCCAGTCATTATTAATAGTATTAATAATTTCAAGCTTCTTGTTTCTTTTTCAGAATAATTTTTTTTCTTCTGTGTTCATAACCTTCGCCTATTAGAACACCTATTTATGAGACACGATGTTTCAGATATCAGTATTTCAGTACTAAAGATCGCAATTTGTCTATTTATTAAAATAATATCTAGTACCTGGTTGCATTTTTAGAATAAAGGGGATCACAGGTGCGAGCGACTTTATAACACGAGAAGGAATTATGTTATATTTTTTTATGCATCAGTCAAAGCCTTCTGAAGTCTCCCAAAAACATAAAAATGTAACATAATATTGTGTGCCATGATGGGCAACTGATTATTTTAATTTTAAAGAAAAACAAAAATAAGAATAACGTGTCTGCCTAAAACAGACATTGCATGAATTTAAAACCCATAAAAATGGCTTTAGTTAAAAACATGAAATATCCGAAAATGGTGGGCCTTCTTCTTTGTGATCATCTTAGAATCTTTGTGTAAGTTGTAAATTTTTAAAAACTTTTTAATTAAACATTTTAAACACTTTAATTTTAGAAACTCAACACGCATTTCATTCAGACACATTGTCCTGTCTTCCTGTGGTGTGAAGTACAGTAAATCAGCAGGTGGTTGAGAAAATAGCGTACCGCCCACTGAGCTCAGTCAGAGAAGAGGTGGTGCCGTAAGGAGACCATTCTGCAGTTTGCAGTGTTTATGGCACTGAGTCTGTCTGTCTTTAAAACGTATTAATTGAATGTAAAGCATTTCTTTTAACTTGAATTCTTTTAATTATCATTAAACATAGCTTTCTCATCAGTTAGTTTTATATTTGAAACCATCATTAAACAAAGCAAGTGCTTATTGTACTTTCTAATGACATTACACATGGAAAGATTATACATTTTAATTGTTTTTAATTTTTTGTATAAATTTGAGAAAAGTTTCATCTACACAAATATCACAGACTATTTTCTAACTTTTCATTTTACTTCTTCTCCTTGGTCATTCATTATTAAAATTGTAACGAACAGCCAGCATACAGATGGTATAAGCACGGTGACAGTACAGCCCTTTACTCCCCCACGCATAACAGGGATGTTGGCCACCTGGTCTGGAGAACATCTTTTGTAGCTCAGCTGGCGAAGCCTATTGCATTTAAATTGGAATGTTTTTACAATTATAAGAAGAGGCGATACACAATGTGTGAAAATAACCCTTTTCCCTCCTTTAATTTAAAGAATTCCATTAAGAAATCCTAAATCACAAAACCATCACTAATAATAATTCATCCAGATACACACACTCACGACATGGCCAACAACAAGCTATGATAGTGGACTATTTTTTTTATATATTCAGCTATGTAAGAAGAAAAGTAATTCTCTGGCCGGGCTTTGAACTGCCTGGGTGCAGCGCACTACATGGCACCACCCTAAGGACAAAAACTTGTAATATTTTAACTGCTTAGTTACACGACTGTATATTAATATTATTATCAAGAGGTATTAAATCTTAAAAAAATAAAAACTTGTATTTCTTTTACAATAACATTAAGTGGTGTTCTTACCACATATTCTTAGAAAAGGATAAAACATTATAACTTTCTATGAAGTACAGTATAAGCTTTATAATATTTATGCATAATTAAAATATTTACAGTATAAAGAAGGTGGAAGGGTGTGTACTTTTGTCCTATCAAGCAATCTTGCTTTTTATAAAATATACCTACTTTTTAATTAATTTAATGTTTAAGATGCTGTAATACACAGTTTAAAATTGTTAAAAGTCTCAAGTATACAATTTAAATTCTGTAATTGGCAAAAGATTGTCCCTCAGCAGACTGAGGGATTCAAAACCGGTTGTTTTCTGCCAACAACCCAAATGCTGCACATGAAACGTTAAGCTCATTTCAGCCTAACCCAGCTCCACCTGGTGGTATTACAAGGTATTTTACCCTAATTAAGAAAATAACATGCACATGTACTTTGCAGCTTGTTGCTGAATGTCCACCGCGTTTTTAGTGCAGCATACCTCTCGCATTTTGAATGGCTGGAACCGTAAGTGATACTGCAAATGTGGAAAAGGGATTTGTGGTCTGACAAAATGGAAAGGTTTTGATCTACTGTAGATGCATAACATTATATCTGATGCAAACACAACCTACAGTACTACATCACTTACCATTAACCATTAACTTAGATAAGTTCAAATAATGATTATTTTCATAAAGACCGTTACATTTCTGCCTTGATTCACATTCACATTCAAATTTACATAATTATAGGCAATGCCTATATAATGCCTATATATAGTTGAAATAAATTCATTGTTTAGTTATATTCACTTATTGAGAACATACTGTATCTTATATAAACAAAGAATTATTTATTTCAGAGCATTCACATGTAATACCATTATTTCTGCGGATACTGCACACTTTAAGTAACTTAAAAAAGTAATGTCAGAAAGCTGAAATATGCGTGGTGACAATGAGAAAATCTATTAGTTAAAGCAACCTTATTTTATTTATTGTTATAAATGCAAATACAATTAACCCTTTGATGGAACATAAATTATGATGTCTGATATTATTAAAAAAACATGTTTCTGGGAGTGATCTCACAGTACGTTTTACCTTATGTCAAACATAAGTTGAATTTGAACGAAAGTGATGTGTAGAATATGTCCAAAAATTATGTGATAGAACTCTGCACTGCACTCTCAAAGACCTCTTGTCAGTACGTTTAGAAAATTAAGACCAAACCTGAGTGATAAAATCCTGGTTTTCTGATTTCCGTTTCTAAGAAGTTTGAATTATAAAATGAAGTGCAAACTTTTACATCCTCTATATGGAGTAAATAGAACAGGGGAGAAGCATCTTGGTCACTCATATTTTCTTTTATTAGGCAGGCTTGTAAGGTCTGATGACTTTTATGTTTTTGAAGATGGGAGGAAAAAAGTATTCTTGTTTGCACCATTTATAAATAATTGGTCGGAAAATCTCTTACTTTGCAAATTCAAGCATATAACTGTGAGGAACTGTTATAGGAGAGGGAAAAAGTCAATTTCTTGAAGCAAAACCAACAGTGCACAGAGGACTGTAGCAGTAGGCACATTGATTTGAAGCTTCTGGTGGTTAGCATTGGTTTTCTTTTTTTGTTTTTGTCATGTGAAATCTCTGGGTTTGCTTGAAGTCTTCCTTGAGGAAAATCACATATTTGAGTTCCATTAAAATTCATATTATATTTCTGTGACTTCATCTGTCATGTCTAATCGCATACTTGTCAGGCAAAGGTCGTAAACACACTGTGTATATTTTATTTTTAATGGTTGAACTCTTATATACTGCTAAAGGCATTATTTTTTGTGATGCATATGGAAAAAATAATATTAATTGGTTGACAAAAACAATAAAGGTAGATATATTTAGTAGTTAATCCCATAAATAGCATAGTCACATATTTGTTCACATTTTATACATAAGATATAAGATACAAGATATAGATATTGTATAAAAAAAACTTTGTATTCAACATACTGTATATATATATAATGCTGTGCAAAAAGATATATTTGACATAAACAGGAAATATAATATGAGAATAAAAAATGTATTAAAAGCCTCTCACACTGGTGTTTATTCTATAATAATACTAAGTGTTGTAATAAAGTGTATTCATTTACCAGTCAAATATACCGTAATTTATAGAAATTGCAATTCAGCCAGGTGTTCCAAGTTCTTAACATAATTTTCTGCTCTTTCCATATTCGAAGAGCTAAAAGCATAATTTCTGTACTACAAGATACACATCCATCAGGCAAGATTAACTGTTATCTTAAAACAATCTAATTTTCTAGTGGATTGCCTCTGCGTTTTGAGAGCACTGTGCATATATACAAACATTCAATTCTGTATTATCAAGGTCAGCATTGCAAGTGTTTACACCCAGTCCTGGTGTTTGATGATTTATTACAAGTATGTAAGATCTCTGTCAAGAGTATTTATTCACTTTTCATTCTCTCATTTAAAATAAAATGATAGTACACAGTATGCATCAATATACTTAGAACTAGGTAAACACATTATTCATAAGGCAAATTACAATGACATAACTATACTGTACATAATTAATATTGCAGGCCAAATTGGTGTAGATGCACATATTTTACAATACAAAATTTTATTTTAGTTTATATATTGTTATGATTATTGGAAGCGGCTACTGAGGTGTCTTAAGAATCTAGATACAACACCTGGCTATTGTCAACATTTGAAATTTTCAGGAGATT
This sequence comes from Lepisosteus oculatus, assembly GCF_040954835.1. Taxonomy (NCBI): domain Eukaryota; kingdom Metazoa; phylum Chordata; class Actinopteri; order Semionotiformes; family Lepisosteidae; genus Lepisosteus; species Lepisosteus oculatus. The sequence goes on from NC_090701.1 coordinate 32,463,030, forward strand.
CAAAGCAAGAAAAGAACTAAGGTGCTTAATTACAGTATGTGTGCTGGGTGTGAGACACATTGATCAAAGGAATTGTCTTGGTTAATGAAGTTTTGGATAAATGATTAAGGGTCATCAACAGTCAAGAAGAAGATTCCAAAACAGGGATGGAAGGAGAGAGAAAACAGTTAAAGAAGAAGGACATGAGAGGACAGACATGAAATCACAAGAGAAAGGGTAGAGTGACAACTAGGGGAGGGGCCTGCTCCAATCAGCCTTTAACACCAGATTCAAGGTATTTGAACCTTGTTAAGAGAGCTCACTATTCTGTTGTTTTAAGGAAACTCTGATTTCCTGTATAGAGAATCCCTAGGTTAAAACGATCTCTCCTGGATAGTGGATACATTTTTAGAATAGGGAGATAGGTCCCCTTTCATTTTGTAGAATCCTGGTTTATAAAGAGAGATTTAACTAAAGGTTGCATTCTGTTTGGTGCTGAAGACAGGTTTATCTCTATTTGTGGGCCTGATAGGCATTATATAAGATTAAAATATTTGGTAGAATTCTGTGGTCTCTCTGGTTGGTCAGGTTGTAGGCCTTTGAGATATCTTGTTTCTAAAAAGTATAGGTGTATGTTGTATGTTTATGTTGTTTATTTTGTGTCGTAACAATATCAATCTATTGTTTTACTCAGTGTGCCTAATTTATTATTCTTTTCACCAAAGCTGTGCTGGAGACCAAAGAACTCAGGTACCTGTAATTGTTCCAACCTAGGCAAAATCATTGCATTTTGGAGGTTATAATTATTTAATTTATGTATTGATTAATCCATTCAGTCATTTCTTGTATTTTCTATTTTTGTAAACCCTTATTTGTATCAATATATTTAATATTCTTGTGAATTTCATTGAGTATTGTTTTCCATTATATACTGTAGAAAATATTTTAACCTTGCTAGAACTAAAGTTCTTTATGAAGGATTCACCTTGTACTAGACTGAACTAGTATGAATACTCTTTGGTGCCACTGTGTCAGTACAATTTTTATGTTTCACAAAATTTTTAAAAATAACCTGCTTTAAATATGCTCACTAAAATGCATGTTTTCAATAGTCCCATTTTTATTGCAGTGCTGAAAGGTTGAGTACTTTTTTGCTGGAGCATGCACTTCTTGAATGTTTAAATATGTTAATGAGAAACAACCTTAAACTGTATAAGGTCTCTATAATCTGTTATTACCAACATTTCCAAAACAAAGAACTATCCTGATGAATCCTTGTTACACAGCTTAGTATTAGTATTAACAAATGCTAAAAATGTAATCATGGAAGAATTAAATTTTGATAATTGTGCAAGTGCAAGACTGGATTTCTCTTAGAAAACTGCAGAACAATATCTATTTTTTAGATTCAAATCCTGCAGCCGGCAGAGGAATCCTACTCCGTTGGGCTCCTGAGCAAGGCCCTTAACCCCAGCTGCTCCAGGGGCGCTGTACAATGGCTGACCCTGTGCTCTGACCCCAGGCTCTCTCCCTAGCTGTGTGTCTGTGTGTCTCATGGAGAGCAAGCTGGGGTATGCGAAAAGATAATTCCTAATGCAAGAAATTGTAAAGGGTTAATAAAGTAATGTTAAATTATGTCTATTGTTTCAAAAATCATACAGAATTATTAATAAAGAAACACATTTTGTTTAATTTTAATCAAATACTTATGCTACAATACATACTGTATCAGTACAGTACATGGAAATGTATCCAGGAACCACTTAGTTTTAAATAAATTAATAAAACCAAAATATGTGGATTAGCATACAATTAGATACACATGACATTTTTTGTCTGAAACATAGCTAGCCTTATGTCTTTGAACAGATTTTTCTTCCTTTGTAAAAACAAAGGCTTGTTGATTTGCATTTAGATGTAGATAAATAATACTTTATTAATCCCGTAGGGAAATTGATGATGTATCTTGCTTAGCTTCTTAAACTTGATACATAAATGCTTCAGCACATTGTTGTGTTTTTTTTAAACTAATTAAATTGATTGCTAATTCATTATCATTTTTTTAATTTGGAGGTTTGTGAATTAGTCCTTGAACATTAAAGGTGTCTGGATCTAGAGCTAGATTTGAACTTGAGATCTTCTCTTTTTAAAAAGCAAAATACATTTCCCTGGATGGAAAATGGTCCCTTAGACTCGAGGTGTTTGAAACCATATGGTTTTATTCACCAGTATTTTTCTTACTTCAAGCTTAAAATAAGGAAGTCAATTCTGAGCTCTGAATGGAGTTACAGAAGGAAGACATTTATGGTTCTGTACAGTAAACAACCACAGATGGAAAAGAATTCCCACAAGTGAACCAGGATAGATATAACCTGTTTACTATACTGGTTGTGCCAATGTAGAATATTCCACAGTCTATTCCAAAAGGGGGTGGATAAATAACAACAACAACATCTTTGACAAATGCAACTTTATCCAAATGAAAACAATGTAAGTCCAGTGACTAGTACTTGTGGCTATGTTTAAGTTACTGTATTTGAATTTGGGAACAGTTCCAGATTTAATGTATATTTTGGTTCTCATCTACAATTTGTGCTGGAATAAAAACTTTCAGGAAAAAATGGGTTGAAATTTGCATATTTGAATTGAGGGTACTGTATCTTTTGGTTCATATCCAAACAGTCTGTATCGACAATATTATGAATTTCAGTACATACAGTACAAGACAAAGGTGTTCACTCCAATTGTTTGATAGATGCAAAATAATTAATATCAAGTCCTTTTTCCCTTACAAATTAAAGAAACAAGTTTTATTTTTGCGAAGTAAACTATTCCCCCCATTATGTTATAATTCTTTTTCAATGTCTTCAAGAACAGGGCAGCTGAAGGACTGGGCATGAGTTACAGTATGGTCTAGTAAAAGGAAAGCAAAGGTTTTGCTCTTAGACACCAAGCAGACCAATGGAAGAATAAAAATGACAGATTTTTCCAAACTGTGAGAAAATGATGGACAGTAACCATCAGCAGGAAAAAAGCAGTCTTTCAAACTGATGGATACTGAGTATATTATTGATTAAAAAAATAATACAGTAGGTTTGCTTGTTTTATTATCATATTAAACTGTAATCCTGTCTTCAATAAACCAAACTTTAGTTCTAGAATTGGATTTTTGAGAATTTCTACCTTGATCTTGTAAAATCTTAGATAAGTACTATTTCAGTACTCTTGAACTGAGAAAGATAATAGTTTTCTCTATTCTAAAGCTTTTGCCATCTCTAGACTCAGAGATTGGAACTGATGAGGCTCTGTATTTTCCACTTTCATTCTGTATTTATTTGGTTTAAAAGGTAAAATCAAGACAACAGAAGAGAATCACCTAATTATACTCTGTTGTTTGTTAGCACTAAATCCAATCACTTCATTGAAATTTTACGTTTATTAAAACATGCTAGGAGATGGAATCTTACAATCAATCACTTTCCAGGTACTGTAACTATATTTCACAATGAATTATATAAAAGGAAACCTTAGGAAAATAAGCAAGCTTTTGCAAAATGATTGAAAGGGAGAAAGTATATTGAAAACAATAAATAAAACGAATTCTTCACTAAAAATGTCACTTGGATATTAATTATGAAACAAATTATCCATTCCAGTGAAAACAAATAACTAAGAAAATGGTTACCTATCAGTTATTTAAACTACTCATCTGCTGTTTTTTTGTGTGCTGTATCTGCTAAAGATAACATTTATGTAGGTAAAGTAAATGAATGAAGCCTTTGATGGATGAACAGCAATAATGGAGATGGGATAATTCTATCCACCAAAGCTAATTGCAGTCTTCAGAACATTAGGCCAACATTTACCACAAGGTAGTTCATTTATGGATCTTTGGCTTTTTTACCTGTAATTTTGAGGGTAGAAGAAGTGATTGATGAAGAAGATATGTACAGTTAAAAGTTGTACTGTAGGAGTATGGGAGAAGTTACTTAGCCATATTGTTGAAGCAGACACTGTACCATGTCTTCTTATAATAACCAAATGAAATACTCTGATAAAGTAATTACTTTATCGGCAAACATGCTGATTGTTAGGAACCTGTTCTTATTTTCTTGAATTTGAACAGCACAAGCTCAATTAGTTCACTGTACTCTTCAAGCTCAAGATATACAGTAAGTAGTAAAGCAAAATATGTAAGAAACGGTCATGCTACGGACATACAATCCTGTTTTTGATACCTTTAGCTTGACATGTTAATATTGCCATGCCTCATGAACATTCGCAAGCCAAAATCTTAAGTTGGAGGAAAAAGTGTAATATCTCATAACAGCACACATAAAGGAGTCCAGCATTGTGAATACAAGAATCTGTTTATTAATTCTAAAGAGGTATGTCTTAAGTCAATATCTATGGAATAAAAATCTCTCCATAAATAGTTATTGGAATAAAAAATAACATAACATCTCTTGGTTTAAATTCTATGCTTTTAAACATTTACTTGCCTTTTTGGTTATTCACATTGTCTTGAAGATGTGTCAACATAAACACCTTAGTATTTTCCATAAGGAGCTTTTGCTCAGCATTTCCCATTTTGGATGAATACTTTGTTCTTCCCACCTGCATTCAAAACCCTGCACTTGTCTACTGCCAAATGCTTGCCTATTGAATTATATATTAATCTTATTGGATTGGGCATTGATATAAATTATGAAGAGCAGTGGTGGTAGTGCAAATCCCTAGCCTATGGTACTTCACTAATTACTGTACATCAATCCAGTTTGAATTGAATATTTAACAACCAATGCACAGTCAAAACGTTCATGTTTCCTAAATCACCTGCAAACAGAAAATTAATCATTTTTGAAAAACTTTATCAAAAGCCATCTGAAAGTTTGACTAATTTAAATATACCCCATCTGTGTCACTTACAGATGATACTTGTTCAAAGAAACATATGTTGACATAAATACATGTTGAATATTTACTAGTACAGTATGTTATTTGTATATACAGTAGCTGAACCCTTAGTATAGTTTTTATAATCATGTCTACAACCTTACATGTAATAGAAGTCCAACATATGGGTTTATAATTACTGTACTTGATTCAGTCTTCACACCCTTCCTATATATCTGTACTACATTAATAATTCTCTCTGGGTACTACCCCTGTTTCATCACCCAAGTGCCTTAGTGATACTGTAAACCTGGGACAATATGTATTCTGGGCAGACAAGACAAAACTGGAACTTTTTGGTGTAATGCAAAGTGTTACACCTCATGCAGATTATCATTGTGCAGACTACAAAGCTGGTCAAGACCAATGGTAACACAGATGCAAACTTTCAGAAACTACAGAGAATAAATTCACCTTTAAGCGGGAGAAGGATCCAAAAGACAAGGCCAAAGCTACACTGGAGTAGCTTAAAAATAAGAAAATGAATTTCCTTGAACACCCCTGTTATAAATACTATTGAAGAACTGTGGAAAAACTTAAAAACTGCTGTCCATAAATGATCCCCCAACAAGTTGACAGAGCATACACAAGTTAGTAAGAATGGGATCAAATTGTGCCAAGCCAGAGTACAAAGTTAGAGGAACCCTCTTTAAATATTGATGGCTGTAATTGCTGCCAAAGGTGCTTATACAAAATATAGAATTCAGTAATCATCACATTTCATTTGCTGACATTTTGACATTTACTATAATTTATCTTACTCTTAGAAGTCTTTAGTACTGTATAAGCATTCAAGTATATAATAAAATATTAAGTTTATAAGAGTGTGTATTTACAATTCAGTAATTTCACAAAATGGGACACCATAGGAAGGATCTGAGAACTTTTGAAAAGGACTATATGCTACATATACACTGCATTAAATATTGTGCATTTGATAAAGACAAAAGTAGAAATAATAATTTAATTGGCATAATCTGTATTTTGAATACAGGAGAAATATTCTGTCCAATTTTAGGTGAAATCAGAGCTTATTATAAAGAACTTCTAGGCAGCATTTCTTGCATACACACAATTTTCATTGAGAATTCAAAAGCTTAATTCCTGGAACATTCCTCCCTGAAAGGAATGTGTGAAGGTTACAAAACCACACATTAATATGATTTTAAATCCTTTCTGCTTAATTGCCAGAGAACATTATGATACTGGCAATAAGGCACTGGTATAAGGATTGTTTATTGTTCTAGATCTGGAATATGACTAACAAAAATGATAGTGACTCTTTTCATCTGAACTTGAGGTAAAATTTTGGATTACGCTTTCCCCAGAGTAGAATCATGCGTAATTAGCTGGTGCCTCACGGTTATTTTTGGAAACTATTCCTCCATTGGCTGAACTCCCAGCCACCAGAGTAAACACAAATTTCACTAGGTGAAGCGTGTATATTCTTATTTACAGCATTTCATTCAAAGTACAGTATTCTTTTTGTTAAAGGTCCTTGGATGTGTTCCAAAACAGAAATTAAAAATATATCTACTATGTAAATGTTTCAGCCTTTAATTCTTCGCATTTTTTTCCAAAAACAATTTTCATTAAGTTAGCATTAATTTAAATCCTGTTTTCTTTGAGAAACATTAATTTACAGATTGAAACATAATCCTTCTTCTCAAGGAAGTCATTTTATTAATGTTGAATGACGTGTCTCTAGCTCTAGGTCACAGACAGAACAGTGCCCATAGGCCAAACTGAACCTACAGTATATGGGTATGGTTGTATATCCACAGTACACAGTCAAAATAGTTTTTCTACCTAAGCCAAACAAACCTGCTTCATACTAGACATTCCTGAAGTGTAATAGTTCATATTAATGTTTATTACGACTACAACAGTAATCTACAGTATCTGTACACTATCTGCCTAAATGTGGATTGATGGAAGCCTAAGTCTTTAGAAATGCTCAGGGCACAGATCCTACTGTAAGTAGTAAGTAGTAAGTACGTGATGTGTTATAATATAAATGTGTCCATTGTAAAGAATTTCTTAATTTTATCGCAGTCATTAATTTGTATTATTGGTTATCATTAGCTTTAATGTGAAAAAATGAAATTGACTATTTTAAGCTACAGTATACCATGGTTTCACTGAGATTCCAAATAATTTTAAAGAAGTAAATTAAGTAAATGCAATATTAGTTGGTCTATACAAACAGCTATATTAAAAAAAGGCATAATTGAACAATGAAATATGATGCAGATTGACAGAGGACATCAAACCTGTAAGAAAGTAGAAATAATGAATGAATTCAAATAGAAAATAATGTAAACCTTGAAATTATATAAGAGATGAATGACCTTACTGTATGCAGCTCGATGTAAAAAAGTGCTGTTTTGCATAATTTCTGATTGCATTCACAGTGCTTTATATGAAAACCATAAAAAACTTATTTACAGGACTAGCATAATGTTTTACTATTTTAGCAGAGAACTCACATTGTGCTTTAGCCTTGAGGAGAGCCTGAATGACATGCTAATGAGTATTAAAAGAAAACATTCTCTTCTAAGAGTAAAGCAAATTATGTGGGGAAATTTGTTCTCAAATTATAGTGACTATGTCTCAAGCAAATCCAACTACAAAGCATGACAGAAGACTAATGGCCTGCTTTTAATAGAAAGGTCATGATTAAATCACCAATTCACTTGCACAGCTGATTTTCAGCTGTTTGCCTGAAATTGAGAAATGGACATATCTGCCTCTCAATACAAACTTAAATGTACTTGATGAGCAAAATGCTTTTAAAATTAATCTTAATGAAAGGTTTTGATACTTTTACATAGTAACATTTTAATTAATCGGTGGATAAGAAAATAGAGATACTTATAGTGTCATCCCTTTTACAATTAAAAGCTCTTCAACCTAAAATAATAATTTAAATAAATGAATGTGTTAGTTGAAATACTGGACATGCACAAAATTATATTTAATATGAACAGAGACCCTATTTTCAAAAATAATATTGAGATTGGCTCAGTCAAAAATATCAAAATAAAGTAGAAGACACTAATTTCAGGATAAAAGTAAGCCAAAACATTTAACTTAATTACTTCTAGAAATCCGTCAACCTGTATACTACCATGGAATATGATTTATGAGCACTAGAAAGAATAAACAATAATGTGAAACTTAAAGTGTAGACTATCAATCAGAAAAAATACTTTGCAATGACAATATAGTTGCGGGATTCACAGTTCTACTGTATGATCTGCAGTACTGCTTTTCTTGGCATTAAAATACATTATATTAAACAGCAGAAAAAGTTTTGAATTCACATTATGCTATTAATTATGTTGTTTTTTTGTCTTGTACTAGTCTACAAAATTCCAAAGAAGTCACTTTCTTCACTCTGTATGTCTTATTTTACCATTAGAAATTGTACATCACTTCTTCATAGCATTTCTGCCATACTGTAACCATCATATGAAGGTATCTTATACATTAGTTAAAGCTAAATAAAACTTTTCAATCTAAGAAGATAACTGCATCCATTTCTATTAGCAATCACTTGATACTAAATTTGACATACTGAAGATTACTAGCTTGATATTTTTTCCACTCCCACTTTCCAAGCAATGTGCTTTTGACAGGAAACACTGTATTACAATTTCAATCAACTGAAGTGATTGTAAAAAATGATAGGGAATGCATGGATTTGATTAGTATTATTCTTTATTATGCACAGATAGAATCCAACTGAAACAACTAGATAAACTAATAAGATGATAATAACTCAATTTCTAGACATAATCTGACAGACCAAAAGGAACTTAAACTACTGTAGAAACTACTGAATACATATTTCTACAGTACATCTGAAATACACATGATTTCTCAATAGAAATTCTAAATGAAGCAAGCTATTGTAATATGTAGATTACAGAAGTTTAGTCATTTTTCTAAAATTATTTATCAATTTTGAAGACCAGAGAAGTCACAATTGTTGTGTTAAGGTTTTATGTCAATTTGTTCATGTCGAACATTGCTGTAATGTATATTTCCCATTATAATAAGCCATTATTATACAGAAACAATAATAATAGCAGAAAGAGGACATGCATTGTCCTGCTATAATTTTGTCACATCAGGATGAGCCTACAGGAAGCACAGCAAGTCCCAGGGATTGATCAGTGTAGCACTTGATTACTAGCAACCTGACTGCACAGGTCTGCACCAACTGGACTTTCCTACACAGACAATCACACTTGGACCTTTCCATTGTTAGGCCACTTGTACATCGTAACTGTACCTAATTGTTCTACAATTCTGACATTCAGTGTCATCTACTGGGGTGATCTACTCAAAAACCTTGACTCATTGCTAGGGCAGACTTGATTCCAGTGCTGGTGAGTCTATTATACTGTATCATGCCACCCTCTCCCATTACATCCCTGCTAACCTTTTCCATCTCCAGTAGCAGTAATTAGATAGGTGCCAGTATTTGGGGGCAGGTTTAACAAGGCTTTGATGACATCTAATCCCACAGCAGCTCAGCCTTATATAGTTCCCTCTCCAATTGTTCCCTAGAGAACAATGTAATGGAAATGAATGGCTTCAAGAAAAGAAATGAAATGCAGAAACTGCAAACACTATGCAACCATCCTCTTGACATAAATAATGTCATCCAACCAAAGCCACCTTTGCTGCACAGAGAAACAATGGAGAATAAATACTATTTTCCCCACAAACAGAGGGAAAAAAAGACCTTCTCCCAAAATACAAATTTCAAATTACTACAAACACTAAATATCTTCATTAACCAGAGGTATGTCCTTATGTAAATCCATGAATTGCCAGTGGTTTATATGGTTATTTTGATAGGTGGGTATCTAGCCATCTAGCCCCAGTTAGTTAGTAGTTAATTAATAAAAGGATGTCATCAAGCCGTTTCTTGAGAGAAGCCAAGGTATCAGCTTCAAAAACATATTTGGGTTTCTTGTTCCATATTCCCAAACAATTTGTGTAAAGAAGTGCCTCTTGTCTTTTTAAAAGCACTTTCACGTACAGTGGTAAGAAAAGTTTTGTGAACCCTTTGGAATTATCTGGATTTGTGCAGTAAAATGTGATCTCTGTCAAAATAATGGATAAATGTAACCCGATTAAGCAAATAATACTTCAACAATTGCACTTTTTCATGTCTACATTGAACACATTGTTTAAAAATTCACTGTCTATGTTGAATAAAGTATGTGAACCTTTAGATATAGCAACTGGTGGAACCTCTTCTAGCAGCAATGACCTCAACCAAATGTTTCCAGTAGCTGCTGATCAATTCTGCATATCAGAATTATGACCCATTCCTCTTTACAGAACTGTATTAAATTTATTGATATTTTTTAAATGTATTGCAAGCATTCAATTATAGATTTACTCCTGTGTTTAGAATCATTATCATGCTGCGTGCCCCAACTTCTATTAAGCTTCAGTTCATGGACAGATACCCTGACATTACCTTGTAGAATTTGCTGATACAATGGATACAGTGTTCCCAGATTGCAAGCCATCCAGGTCCTGAGGCAGCAACGCAGTCCCAAACAATTATGTTCTGTTCACCATGCTTTGTGGTTGTGATAACATCCTAATAGTGTGTTTAACCAAAGAAGGCTCCACAGCCGAAAGTGTTACTTTTCTTCTCTTTCAGCACGGAATAAAATCAAAGAAATAGAAGCCACTCTAATGCAACTGGAATCACAGCTAGTGATAAATATTACATTGATCAATATAAAACTATTCAATATTTTTTTAGACAAGAGAGGTGGAAAAGGTGGATTATGTGTACTATACAATAAAAAGAGCACAGAAACATAACCTAGATAGGAACCCATATGAATAAAAAATAATAAAATAATGTTAATAATAACATTTTTTAAATTGTATACAAAACATTCAACTGCCATAGCTCAAAGACTCTGCAGGTCATAAAAATGATAAATAAACCCCAAAGCAGTCTTACTGCACATTATGAAATTCGTAAGAATTCTGCAAATACAGAGGCTGATGTTTGATAATTAAAATAAATAATTATGACTCCCAAACTGTAAAGATGTGCCAAGAATATACTCCAGCGATTGGTATAAGTAGAGTCTTTAACACAGTATTGTTTTCATTCTCTGGCAAGGCTCTGGCGAAAGAAATCAGGCAAATTGGGTTGAACAAATATTTATTAAAACTAGCACACATTTATTTATTATATTATTAAATTATTATTAGCACACATGTATTTATTAAACACACAACAAAACATACAATATACACATTATCCTATTTACAAATAAGATGTCTTTGAGACCTATGTCCTGACCAACCAGAGAAAAGCAAAACTGGTACTCGGTATTCAAAAGTCCTACAGGCCAACAAGAGAGATATGCCTGCTTCCTAAATAAAACAACATATTAGAGCTAAACCTCTCTTCCAAAATATGGATGATCAAAAGTAAATGGGACCCTATCTCCCTATTCTATACCAATCATCCACTAACGAGGAGAGAATATTTTTAATCTGGAGATTCTTTATAAAGGAAATCAAAAAAGGAAATTTTAGTTTCCTAAAATGAGAAACAGCAAGCTGTCTTAAACAAGTTTCAAATACTAAGATAGAATATGGTTTTGAGCAAGGTCCTCTCTCCTGGCACACTTTCTTTCTCTCTCTGTCTCACTACTTTGTGTTTTCCTCTGTCTCTCTCTACTGTTTGGTCCTACCTTTCTTTTATCCTTATGTAACTGTGCAAAAATGAATATTGTACATTTTATAACAGTAATTTATCATCTGCATTAGATTAGTAGTCTCCTGTTGAAGATCAGGTGTTAGACTATTAGTACAGGTTTGTATTAAATTTATTTATCACTGAATATCTTAACACCATAAGAGGAAGTACCATTTTCTGTATGTTTTCAAATCAGAAGTTTATCAGAAAATGTAAACAAAAACAATAATTTATCTGCCTAATCTATTTATAAAACATGAGCTGTTTCAGAACATCTAATTTCCTTCAGTACAATTGGGATTTGTTTCTCCTAAATATTTCTAGTACCTGTAACACATTGCATCTTCTACACTCATATTATTTAATATAGAATTTTGTCAGCCTGAAGAATGATGTTAATTTCCCTTTTTATAAACATCTGACTGATATATTAATTTAATACATCAGCCATTTCTCTTCATTTTACTTCATCCTTTACCTTTTTTTTTGCTTTTGTTATAGAACTGAAAAAAATAGTTTCAGCCTCATTTGTGTTTGCTATTCATTATACTTAATATTCATCTTAATATGAATTAATATTGAGAAACCAACCATTAACCATGTGTACCACATGCATTTCTGCTGCTTATCTATTTAAGGTATGTGAAGTCTCCCATGAAAACCATTTCTTCCCTTACACATACAGTGCATTACTGATTTCATTATACCTTGCTGAATCATATCTCACTGTTCTGATTTGTTAAGAATTTGGGTATCATTCTTGACTTGATTTACAGATTATGTTTGTGCTTAGAATTACATTGCATCTGTCACAGAATGCCAAAAGGAAAAAGTCGAAAGGATTATGGGCTGAGATTCATTGATTTTGCTTGTAATGGCCAGTGATCTGTATGATGGTTTCCTACTCCCTAATCATAAGTCTTAAAATGTAGACAGAAGGACAGGAGATAACTAGAAAGGACCAAAGAACTGGTTACTCAGACTTAACACATTTACTGCACCTTAGGTTTTGGTATGTGGAGGTGTGTGGGGTTGCTCAGCTAGTTTTTGCCAGACCTTGGGAAGAAGTCAGGAATGGAAAGAAAGAAGTGATAGGGACCCATGACACTTGGAAATCTGCATGCTGACAGTTGTCAAACAACCCATATTGTGTACACCAATCAACTTGACAGACTTGCCCCCGACTGAGACAATACCAGGGACCAGGGACTGGAGAGCAGAGGAGGAAAGAACCATTTCTACCCCATCATATTTCTACCACCTCTCCCCAAATGTGGACTTGGAGACAAACAGGGTAGAGGAGGGAACACCAGGGACACATTGTTCTGGATGCCCAGGACTGGGTAGGATGGCTAGTATTTCACTGTTTCTTCCTAGGATACCGCTTGTGGTATTGAGTCAGTATCGAGCCAGTATCGAGGTAACGAGGCATGCTAAGATACTGAACAGAGGTTGTTCTGAAGAATAATGCTGCCTAACGTTTCCTCTGTGATGTTGGTTTCTAGTAACTGGGGTCCTTGGACTACTCTATGAGTAAGTCCTTTCATGTGTTCACTGCATTATGTGGGCTGTCAGAGAAACTGCTGTGTTATAGGGGTCCTTAAAAATTTCTTACATTTTGTATAGCGCTTTTCTGTACACTTCACTATGCTTTACAGATAATGGATCTCCCTTCCACCACCACCAATGTACTGTACCCTCCTGGATAATGCAACAGCAGCCAGAATGTGCACAATACACTCACCACACATTAGCTGTCAGTGGGCAGGAGAAAAGGGTGATGAAGCCAGTTCATAGATGGGGATTATTAGGAGGCCGTGATTGGTAAAGGCCAATGGGAAATTTGGCCAGGATGCTAGGGTGAACCCCTACTCTTTTCAAGAAACATCTTGGGTTGTTTAATGACCACAGAGATCTCCAGTCCTCAGTTTTACATCTCATCCTAGGACAGAGCCTTTTTACTACTACAGAGTATACTGTAGTATCCCCGTCATTATTAGGCATGAGGATCCACACAGACCGCAGGGGGAGTGCCCACTACTGGCTCCACTAACACCACTTCCAACTGCAACCTTAGCTTTCCAGGTACTGGCCAGGCTCACATCTGCTTAGCTCCAGTTGTTTGTAAATTGTGAGTTGCAGGGTGATATGGCTGCTTGCCATTTTATGTGAATGGAAGACCAGTTACTGTAAATAAATAGGATACGACAATGGTTCTCAAACTGTGGTATGCATAGGTGGCACGCCAGATGATCCTGGAAATCTGTTGTTTGCACAGAAAAACTGGGACTTAAAAATTGAATAAAATTATGTACAGTTTTTATCTGTAATATACTTAATAGGCTTCAGAAAGCTTGAGATGGGTTTTCATATTTTCTATTTTAATAAAATTAGTTTGTGTCACGAATACGCAGACTACATACTTAGCTTTGTTGCTAATACTTGAGTGTTCATTCTCCTCTTTCAGATACACAGCTTAGCGCCACATTCACCAACAGAACAACTGATCGAAAATGAATACCTCACAAAAATCAATTATGTTATGGCTGAAAGGAATAGATGCCAAGAGTACTGATGCCAGCTCCAATAGATTACGCATACCCATTGAGAACGAGGAGGCTCATACATCGGCCACTAGGGTTACCATATTTGAACAAACTTTCCTATTGTCTTGTCTGGGAAGGGAATCGGGATGGAGAGGTTTTTCAAAATATTCGACGTTTTATGTTCATTGGTAAAGTAACTGTGATGTTTAACTGTGTGAAATGCATAAGTCCCCTCTGCTGCAATAACAGTATGCTCTGTTATGCTGCAAGATTTTACAAAATAATTTGATAATTTGGTTAACATACTCTCTCCTTGAATTACCTTTCTGTGTTTGTCTGAGTCAACATGAACTTGCAAGTCAAGTACACCTTTATTTGCCATGGAGACAAACGTACCAGGCTTATACACCAAACATTCAGCTTCCAAGTCTTCTCTGCCATTTCGAAAACCCGGAAATTATTTTTTTAGTTCTGCTGTGAATTTACACTTTCACTTTTGCATTGTGCTTGAGGGTAGGAAAACAAAATAGGGAGCCTTTTGAGGGAATGCATCTTCACTGCACAGACTGAGCAAAGACACTGATATTGACGCCTGATCTATCTCTCTCATGACATAATCATACACATACAGTACAGGATGAAAACTGAACAACGACGTAAGTCGTGAAGCGAACTAGAGAAGTTGAGAAATTCTCTCTTTCTATCTTTATAACTTTTGTTAATTCTTTTTCCATGGTGAAAATAATGGGGTCGAAAACCCGGACATTTCTGGATATTTGGAATTTCCCCCCGACAGAGATATAAGGATCAAAAAAAGAGGGAAAATCTGGAATTATGTGTAACCCTATTAGCCACTGACACTAGCTCCTTTGCTGGACCTGACACAGACAGCACTGCTAGTGTTAGCAAGCGTCGGAAAACAGCTACAAGGCAGTACAATCCAAATTAACTAAGTGCTATTTTTATTATATGTGTGTGTGCCTGTGTGCGCGTGTGTGTGTGCTCATGTTGGTCATTGAGATTTTCTGTGGTTTCTATGAGAAGATGACTAGTAGGTGGTACTTGGATGCTTTGGTTTGATCAAGGGTGGTGCTTGGTCCAAAAGGTTTGAGAACCACTGGAATATGATATATAATCACTGTCTTGTCTGGTCTGTGGATGCTCTGGTGATTCCTGTGGTAGTAGAAAAAGGACTCTAGCACCCTTTATAATTGATAGGTGGTATACTGGTGCACAAAGTAGTTCCTATATTTTCAGGTCACCCCATTCCGTGAGTCTGACTTTTTGCCATTTTTCTGATAGTGATAAATTGCCTTATTATTGACTAATTTCAATAAAGAAGGATGTAAAGTGGTGCAGGGAAAAATAGTGCTTGTGTATACCAACCTTAGGCTGATTAGTATTTTATAGTTTTTTGTACAGTAAAAATAAATGGGAGAGGATATTCATAGGCTAGTTAAAGATAATCTTTCAACATACACTAAAAGCATTTTTTTATTTTAATGACTAGAACACTGCAAATCAAATACTGTAAACATTCCCAAATTGTGGAGACAAAACCTACATGGGTAATAAAGACAAAGTAGCAGAATTTCTTTATTAAACAGTATATGGATATATAGAAATACTAACAGTGATTAAAGTACAGCAAGAACCTGAGGTCACAAGTGGAAGTTAGGAAAGCATGTATAATAATTGAAAATAGAAGGCACTTGAGCTGTGGATATCTGAAATAAACTACACAGCCAGTTCATTAGAATTAGTTCTGTAGGCTCTTGGAATTGTCGGAACACAGATGGGTGCAATTCTGTGATCACTGTACTACGAGCATACAAAATAAGGCAGATGGGCCAAATGCCTCTTTTGGTTTGTAATTATTCTTATCTTTGTAGATATATGCAAATATATGTAAAATATTAAAAAAATGTATAAAATGTTATGGTATTCAGGAGAACAGTCAGCATTAATTTTAAAAATCCATCCATCAATCCATTAACAGAATGCCACTTATTCCTTGGTTGTGGTACAGGGCTCAAGGAGGGTTTATGAAGACATATGTCATTTAATTAACTTCAGGTTTTTTTAAAGACACCACAGCAATGGGTACCATTAGAGAATATGTTCTGATATATTTCCAGTTCCAGATGAAAAAGTTCCACATCAAAGATTAATTCTCAAATTGAAAGTGGTAGGAATTGGGGCTTATACTGTATATGCACATGGACTGGGGATTAATTATTGTGCAGAAAACAGCAAGTGATAAAGAAACAAACTTCCATGCTGCAGGAAAATTATGGAAATTAGTCAAAACTAATCTTTAATAGGCCTAGTGCTCTTTATAATTTTTTATCAGCAATTGTGATATGTTGAGTTATCAGTCTTGCCAATGATAAAAAGTGTTTTGCCAACACTGTAGGAATGCAAAAGACATGATTAAAGCCTGGAATAGACTTTAATTTAATACACAGGTACAGTATGATCATAACAGGATTGTGCATTAAGCCAATTCTGCATTAAAATACTAAATGGGTGACTGTAAAAGTTGTCAAGATTTAGTTAAATAGTTCAAAGGAACCATATCAGCTGGTTTTCTTATTTCAACTGGGCCCTTAATCACACGTGCTAATTGGTGTAATTGGCAACTTTAACAGATCTGCTAAATTTATTCAGTTTTGGTTCTCGTTGCAAAAATATAGTTGCACTAGTAAGAGTTCAATAAAAAGTTTTAATTTGTGATCTCAGAGGAATAGAATAGACATGAGCTTAACCTTCTTAGTTCTGAAAAGAGGTAATTGTAAGGGGTGTTGAATGAAATACTGAAAATTCCAAAATGAATGAAAAATGAATTGAAAAAGGTCCATTATCTAGTTAAGGCTCAGGAATAACACGAGGATCTGATTATCACAAGAGGTGCATTTAGGACTTTGGTGACACTTCTCATTACGCAAAGCATTTTTTGTCCATTGTATCCTTAGCTATATTACTGTTGAAGCTCTTTCTTTAGGACTGTTCAAGAAAGGGCTGGATGTGAATCTGGAATCAATCAAATCGTGGTAACCAAATGAGCAAAGTGACATACACTCCACTATGAACATACCAGTAAGACTTAAATACCATTTACTCAGTAAAGTATTTGAAGTATTTATTCTAGTACTTTTTATATACTGTAATTTCAAACTATTAGATCATCATTGTCTTGACTGGAAAAGCTTATGTGAAAATGTCTCTATAGCGTTTGGCTCTCTCTCACAAGTGCTGTTAAACTCCACAAATCAAAAGCATTTTAAAGATAATGCTTAAGGGATATTAACATAAAATTTGGATTATTTAAATAATAATTAAATACTAACTTTATTTACCACATAATGTATAAATATTGCATTATATTTATTTATGTGTATAAAGGGCTAATAGAATTCAGAAACAAATATTAAAGATACTATATAAAGACTGCCCTGTATACTGTCTGTGTGAGTGTATTGTATACAGTGAAACATCACAATACATATATACAGTACATACGGTAATTATTAATCAGATTGTAGATGTCTAAATATATAGTAATTATATTTTGCAAAAACAAATTTCTTTACTCGTGATTATTTGACTTTCTCAACACTGTTAGAAGATTTCCTTCCTCATTGCTGGCTTATTTCCAGTGCATGATCCCATGGGTCTTAAAAAGAGGGGATCTGGTAAATTACAACTCTACAGAGTCCTGTTTTTAATGGCTAATCCACAATCTGGAAAAAAACAGAAATCTGTTACTTTTGACATATTGCACCATATAAATGCTTTTTAACGGATGGAGTTCCTGGATATTATAAACTATATGACTCAGTGCCACTCGTCTTCAACTGTGCAATTTGCATTTGATGACAAAAACCACAAACCACAAGAGTAGTTGTCCTTTGGAAATGCCTGAAAACCACATTTTGAGTAAAGTCAGCGTTCAGTCCCTAATTATACCTTCTCTAAGCCAAATATGTCTCAGGAACAGCACTTTGTTTTGGATGGAAATTATGTGCATCTGTGTGCATGTAGAAAATGAAGGGGGTAGGGGTGGGCACTATGTGGGGAGTTGTATTCCAGAAGTGCACTGCTCTTTCACACTGCACATTTTGTAACTACTTACACGTATTTTCAAAAACTTAAAAATATCAGTTTTTATTTTTTATAACACAACTTTTATTTGCTGATATTAGCTCTAATATGCATAGATTTTTCAGTAAAGCAATTCTCTAAAATGAATGTTTTTAATTTTCATCAAAGGCTTAAAAAAGATTGCGATTATATAACATCTGACAAGATGATCAGATTAAGATGGTGGCTCCAAACATGTCAATAAATCCTAGAATAAAAAAAAAAACATGCAGTATCTGACAGTTTTCCTATCTTTCTATCTTATACAGAAATAATCGGGGATTACAGGCATTTTGAAAAAGCACTGCTAAATTATGCATTTTTTTGGTTTCCATTCTCAACTGCGGTGCTCCCTGTAGTGAGAAGCTGGGGAAAATCGGTAGAAAATGATAGTATCTATGAAAGAGTAAAATGTGTTTTGGCTACTGTAAATGTACCTGCATAAGATTCAACAGCCAGCAGCTCTTCTTAGTTCTTATAAGGGAAACTGCTCAGAAAATCTGCTTTAGCTTGGAGCGTCTACTCCAAAGAAATTAAGTAATCAGCTCTGCGAGGGACAGACCATACTTGGTAAAGGTTCACACTAGCCCAACATTGTCACATCCATCAGACATCCATCATGTCCATCTGCATAATTAATTTCAAATTTGTGACTATAGCACAAGAACTTCCAGAACATAATAACCTGCACATCAGCAAAATGACTGTAAAGCAACATAAGCATGAAAGTGTGGACTTTCAAGTGTGACTTGTTAAGTGCTGGGAGAAAAACAAGCATTTTCTATGGGCCAGTGAACATCTTATATCTGACATTTTAATTTTTGACAGACCTGAAGACAATGTGTGTGGAAACGCTATTGTGAGTGTTATAATGTATTGCTATTCAGAACAGCCAGTGGGGTGGTAGTATGATTATATGGAGAAGGATCTCCCCTTACACAAAAGCACCTTTGACATGAATTAATTAGAATTAATTAGAAATACACTGAATAAGTACATGAGCCATACATTTTCTACTGCTGTGTGCTAATCTGAAAGTGTTTTTCTTCTAGCAAGACAAGGCCTGACCAAATAGTAGTTCAGGTGGGTAGCTGCGTCAGCATGCGTAGGCTGCAAAAGAACAAGTAATAGGTTTATTCCATGCTGAAAAAAAGAAGAAAGAAGGTCACACCTCTCTGCACCCATTCTGACTTCACACCTCTTGATTGGCCTCTCACTCCTCCTCCCTCCCAACCTTTGTTCTCCCGCTACTTTACCTTTGCCTACTGCCCTGTCTCTCTCACACCTGAAAAAGGCTCCACGGCTGAAACGTTGCGTTCTCTTTCTTCTTTTTTTCCAGCATGGAATAAACCTATTACTTGTTCCTTTTCTGACCAAATAGTGACAGGCTTACAGATATGTGATTTAATTAAAAAATACCAAAGTGTTGCTATACCAAGCTTTTTCTCCTGACCCATCTCAAAAAATCCATTTGTTACCTAACTTCCCAAGACCATCAGCAAGAGACTATTACTGTCTGACTTTCACCAGTTAGCTGCAGACACACAGGAAGGAAAGATTGAGAAAAATCCCACAGCAGTATCTCCAGTCATCTGTTTGATCAGGACTGTATGAGATCTTAAAATGCTGATACTTATTTTGTAAAGAAAAGAATGGAATAATGCACTGAATAAACAGCATACTTTACTTATTCCTTTGCAGCCTACACATGCTGATGCAGCTACTTACTTGAACTCATTTTGTAATGTTTTATTTTGACATTTTTCATACTGAATTATTATTTTTTATTCATAATTTTGGTTAGATTTTCACTGGCTTTTACAATTAAATTTATAGTGTTTGATTAAATTATACACATTATACAGTAAGTGATAGACACTTGTACTCATTTGTACAGCAGCAAATTTTACTGAAGCAATCTTAGTGAAGTACTTTGCTCAAGGGTACAATAGCTGTGCCCTCCCAGGGATTTAATCCTACAATCTTCCCATTATGGGTCCACTACGCAAACCACTACTTCACACTAATGCCTATGATGCAAAGTATAATTTTAATGTATCTATTTAATTTAATGTACAACAGAAATGGAAACTTCCTATTACAAGAAGGGTTTGCTTTAGTATTTTTTAATTCATTTTATAAATCTTTCTGAAAGAGAAAAAAATATTTCTATTCCTGTTAGTTCCTAAGAGGACGGGTATTTATAGGCTTATCAGTTCATGCATAAAACACACAGTCCATTAACCTCTATCTGGAGCTTTTTTTAACCTGATAAGATTAATTTATATAATTCTAATGATCAAATATTAAACAAGCAGGGCATTTCAGTTCACTTCACCCACTGCTAATGTACTGAAGATAGTATCACAGAAAACTCATGGAAAACATATCACAGAGTGATATAATAATAATAATAATAATAATAATAATAATAATAATAATAATAATAATAATAATAATTGCTTATACTTATATAGCGCTTTTCTGGACAATCCACTCAAAGCGCTTTACAGGTAATGGGGACTCCCCTCCACCACCACCAATGTGCAGCACCCACCTGGTTATGGTTTTACAAAACTCGGTCAGACAGTCAAATTACTTTTTTCCCTAAATATTCTTAAATATACCACACAAAAAGTAAAAACAGAAGCAAAAGAAACAGAAGACTCTTTATTCAAGAATCTAGCACACAGTTTAGATTAGCATTATTTTTCTGAGGGATAGCTCAGATTTAGCTTTCCTGAATGTAACTATTTTTCATTCTCTCATCTATGTGTGATGTATTTGTCTGCAGTTAAGGACAAGACTTTTCACTTAAGACTTTCTGGTGAGAGTTAATAAAAACAGTTATTTCATTCACTATTAAATCCAACTTTAATGTCTTGCCTTTTCCTTTCTGCCATTAAAATACCCATAGCAGGTACCTTGGCACACACTTGTGAGCCTGCAGTCTTCTTAGTAATTTCAGGGGCTTGTGGCTGGCAGGAGAAAGTACAGAAATACATAACTTGACTCCCTCAATTGATAAACCAGTAATAAACCAGCTTCACCCACTATCAATTTTGAGACATTTAACAAAACTACAGTAGGTGTTCCATGCTGAAGTCCTGAAATTCTGTGAAAACATCAGATAAAATGTGTTTTGTCCATTCATCTTCTTTGTGTTTTGGATACCTTTAGATTCATCCAATTGAATAGTTTGCCAGCTGTTAATAAAGGTTAATAAACCTGGTGAGGTTGGACTGGCCTGAGGAAAAACACATTTGCCAGAACATCATATTAACCATAACATATATGCTCTAAACAAACACCTTTTTAATGTTTTGAAGATTCAAAGTAAAATCATAAATATAATAATAGTATCATAATAGTATTTAACCAATACAATGTATTTATTTTAGTAGGATGTTCATTAGAAATTAATCCAATGCAATACATACAGTATAAATACCATTTTATTTGTGAATCATAATAAAATGAACTACTAGTTCTATGAAAATGCCTCTCAGAAAATTGCACTGTGAACTAGATGATTGATTGTTGTGAAGTACAGAATTGCTTTTCTGATATAATGTAAACACAAAATTGAATTAATGTAATTAAAGAGCTACTAAAAAAGTCAGCATGAGGCGGCACCTTCAACTTATAATTTCAAACATTATATTTGATCTCGCAGTCATTTTATTCCAGAACAAATACTTCAGATGTAAAGCCTTTTGGAGTTATTTCTTGGTAGACCTAATAGTTTAAAGCACAGCCAAAAATATCTGTAAACCAGCCTTCAAATTGCAGCAATACATCTGGGACCATTTGGAGAAGTGGATGAACTAGATTCGAAATTTAAAAACCAGCGCTCATCTTAAAAATTGAGATTTATGTTGTTTGAACCTAAATGTGTAATTACTAGCAGTTTGCTATTTTGCCACATGCCTGAGTTTGGAGTCACTAGTGGGAATGCTGTTTTTTTCTTTAAACCACCAATTAATGGAAAGTTTAGTTTAAAAAACATCAAAGGAATGGTTGCAAATACTTGGAGGGCATAATGCCTATCTAAATTGTTTTAATGATAGCAACAATTAGATCTAAAAATCTCATCCAGCTGTGTGTTTTATTTTGAACAATTCCATTGGATTTTTATTTAGTCCTCTCCATTCAAGACTGAAGAAAATCCTTACACTTATATAGTGATTTTCTGGACACTTCATTCAAAGTGCTTTACAAGTAATGGGTACTCCCCTCCAAAACAACAAATGTGTAGTACCACCTGGATGATGTGATGGCAGCCAAAGTGCACCAGCATTCTCACTACACATCAGCTATCAGTGTGCAGGAGAACAGAGTAATGAAGCCAGTTCATACCGTACTAGGCCGTGATTGGTAATGGCCAGGAGGAGATGTAGTCAGGACACTACGTCTTTTCGAAAACATTATTTTAACTACATATCCTAAAAATGTTTACCTTTCTTATTCCATTTCCATATTGTCTACAAGAGAACATAGTGTCCACATCAATGCCAAAGTGTTTGATTGCATTTGATTTGCTAAATTAAAAAAAAACATTCCATACTTGTCATTGTTGAATGTTATCTGCCTGGTATTTGGCCAGTCCTGAATTTTCTCTTGCTGCTTCTCAAGTTCAACTTTACTAACCTTACCAAACTCTACAGTAGATTATTTCTATAAATTGGAATTGCTAACAGAAATCCCCATGAAACTCCACTACTTTCATTTCCTTATTTGAGCATTCATCCCTTTCTGCACTCTTTTCCACCCATAAACCAACTCTCAATCTGACTATATGCAACAACTTGAATGCCTACCACCTTAAAATTAAGAATTAATATTTTATGTAGAAAGACATTTGAAATCTAAATATATAATATCATATACGTTGTTTTTATCAATTACTGCTGTTGCCTGTTCAAAGATGACTAAAACTTTAGAACCTAGATCTGGCTATGAATAAATGCTGAATATCCACTACAATAATTTTACCATATAATTAATCTTCTGATAATTAAAATATCACCTTCATATCCTTACATCCAGCAGATGCATGCTTTATCGGCCCATAGTAATGTGGCTGGGATTTACCTCCCTGCTGCTTGGTGGTGCTACTCCTGCAATCTTTCATTGCAACTTTTAATGGATGTTAATCTCATCTTGAATGACTGTTTAATGAGTTCTATCAGCAGCCTATAAATCACATTCCTAATTTTAACTTTTTTTTAGTACAATTGGCAGAATACCATTACTGAAAAATGTGCTAAACATCTTTTAAAGCACTGTGGAGTATGTGTTGTTTTAAATGACAAATGTCTCTTTCATGTAGGCTTGTTGGAGGAGTGTGTGCACAGGTCTTCACTCTCACTTCTTTAGAGATTAACTGGTAGAGCACAAGTGTATAACAATCAATAACACACATCTTAAAAATGCTTTTCAACAATTCCAGCGCTAGACACATTAATATGTTAGCATATGTGCAAACAGGCAAATCCATTTGCAAATGGATGATTTAGTTAGCATCTTATGTTGAGCTATTGCATCTAAGTGCAAGAACATATTATGCACTTGAACAATGCAGAAAGCAAAATCTTAATATCCCAACAGTATTATGCTTAAAAGAAATTAATGCTATGGGCTTTGTATGCAAATAATTTACAATGCAATCACAAAAATACTTTAAAAAAAGCCTATTTATAGCTACTTTATGTAGTCAAGTACTGTATATCTTTACTGAAATTCTTAGTTTAAAACAAATTTAACATCCTTAAACTGATTTATGTACTGTAGGATAATGTTATAAAATGCAAAACAACCTCGTGGAAAATATCATAACCCCAACACTTCCAAAGAGAATTCAGCAATTTATAATATATGATAATACAGCTAAGCCTGATTAAGTATGTAAATTTATAAGAAAATTATCCTGACCTACTAAAAAACTACAGTAATTCTGTACCACAATACAGAGGAAATGTCAGAAACTGAGGAGGAAAATTTATTTTCTGCTTCAAGCACAATTCAAGTGGGATATTAAGCTGTAGTATATAGCTTAATACATTTCAAGTAATTTGTAATTAGTGTTTCTAATTTGGAAATATGTGTTTATACAATAAGGATAAATGTATGAAACACAGTAGTTGAGTGCATGCAACGTATTTTAAAGCACAGTGTCTTACATGTGTAATAAAGAATCAGAAGCCTATTTCCCAGTGTGTGTTTTCAGAAATTATTTCAAAATTGCTTCCCATTTTTGAGAGTGTACTATTCATGGTAGTTTTTTGTAGAAATTACAAAACTGTAAGTGAAATCATAATTTAAAAAAAACCTTTTCTAATTAAGCACTCTTCTCATACACAATAAAGTATTCAACGGCAGTCACTACAAGTACTTTTACTGTAGAATTGCAAATAGAAATACTGTAGAATAAAATTAAAACACATACTGTTACATTTAAGTAAAATAGATGAAGTTATAGGTTCGTGAAAATGAAGTTGAAGAATAGGTTTGTGAAACTAAAAACGATACAGTAAAAGGAAATAAAGAGAAAAGGCATACACATTGTGGAATAGACTTAATGTGTAAAACATTTACCATCACATCTACTGTAGTACTTACAGTATAATGCCATTATATGATAAAGAAAACAAACCTCCTATATACTGTAAACTGATATGAGAGAACAGGTATATCATTTTACAACAAATATTCCAAATCATACATCAGAAGCTGTTTTTGTAGAACAAGTAAAAATAAATAATAATAAAAAAAGTAAAAAATGATGCCCTCAAGTCAAGTCGGTAGTGAAGCATGATGCAAATACAGTAATTCTATGCAGTAGCAATTTACTTTCCCATAGGCTACTGCTTAGAGTGATTTATAAAACATGTTATGTAATAGAAAAGCTATTTTATAAAGTAATTTCTATGAGCACCTGCAACGTAAATGTTTTATATCTCTTCAAATCAATAAAGTCTG
Source organism: Lepisosteus oculatus (assembly GCF_040954835.1). Classification (NCBI taxonomy): domain Eukaryota; kingdom Metazoa; phylum Chordata; class Actinopteri; order Semionotiformes; family Lepisosteidae; genus Lepisosteus; species Lepisosteus oculatus. The sequence continues at coordinate 32,488,389 of NC_090701.1, forward strand.
CTCTTAGACTGCTGAAACACAAGCATGTTTTGATTATTTTTTAGTGATACCCACCCAATTGATTCTTGTTAACAGTTTTGAAGTTCTTATTGTCTCCATTGAATTCCAAAACCATAACCAATGGTTAGCATATTATATTTGATTTCATTGAAGAACCTGAAATGTTCTTGAAATGGTACAATAGATTTATTCCATGCTGAAAAGAGAAGAAAACACAACATTTCAGCCATGTTCCTTTGCAGCTTACGCGTGCTGATGCAGCTACCCACCTGAACCTGTTCTTGAAATGTTTCTTTTACTAAATGTTATCTTTTGGTAGCTTATAGCTTCTCTAAGGCTTTTGTTATGTTATTTCTTTTTTTGTTAATTTTGAATAAAAAATTCTGTAAAGTGTTATCACGCATTCAGTGAAATAAAAGTGCAGAATTAACGGGTAAACATATATATGCCTCTGTAATAGGTCAGGTAATTAAGAGAGTGTTCATTTAACTGATGTTTTTATCCAAAACAACATATAATTTTACAATTTTTACTGTGGGGTATTTTATTGAAGCAATAAAAGTGAAAAATGCAGCTCAAGGGTAAAAGTGGTATGCCACCTGTCATTTGAACCCACAACCTTCCAGTTCAATGTCTGAAGCCCTCCCACAGTGCTAAGCATTACACTGTGGTCCACATGGTGTTTAGAAGTCAAATTATTTGATGAATGATCAAACATTTATTGGAGATCAAATAAAAGGATAATGAGTATTTAATATCAGAATAAAATAACAGCATGCAATCTCCTTTCCTTTAAAAAACTAAAACAAAAAATAATGAGGAGAATCTCACAAGAAACTAGAGCATTACACCTTGAAGAAATCCTTGAATAAATGTTCTGACTCATTGCCACAATATACAAATAAATATGGTTAGCTTTATTTATTTCACCAAAGAAATAAAGCTTACCATGAATTAGAGGGAGTTTACCCTGGCCCTATCAGTTATTACATGAAAGCCATTTGATGCCTGGGGATATACAGTACTGATGTTTTAGCCTTGTCAGTGTTTTTCTGACTGAAGCCAGCATGAAGAATTTTGCTTTTGTATATCCCTAAATAACAGGTATTTCTGTATTTGCATCCACTTATTTTATAGAACTAAAATGTTTCTGTTTATTTATATTATGTTTTTTTTTTCAAATCCAGGCCACTTCTGTGTGACGTTAGCGTGTTCTCCCCATGTTAGTGTGTGTTTTCTCAAAGGCTTCCAGCCTCCTCCCACATTCCAAAGATACACTGGCTGGGTTATTTGGGGTCTATAAATGGGTGTTGTGTGCTTATAAATGCACCCTACAATAGATTGTTGTTCTATCCAGTGTGTAGTTCTGCCTTGCACTCTATCATATAGTAGGCTGTCATGACCCTTACCAGCTATAAGCAGATTTCAGATAGTAAATGGAGGGATATTTATTAATCCCTCTTAATGCCTTGGCTTGAGAAGGGGATGCAGTTACATCCAACCTGCCACTAGAGTCAAATATACAGTACAGCCTCTAATTAGTTGTAAATAGGTACACTAAGGATAATTTATGACAACTGATAAATGTTTTGCAATTTCGCAATCTCACATGGGTTAAATAAAGCCTTCTTTAATATATAAAGGGTATGCAGATGGATAATGGGGTTTGAAATTTTTCTGGAGTATTTTCTTATGTTTGCTTTTTCTGAAAAGGCTAACAATAAAGCCTCCTGGACTTAATTTCTCTAAACCACTGTGTGTTTTTGGAAGTGCAGACCCTTGAGACTGCCCTGCTTGAAGGGAGGGTCTGTCACAGTACCACTGCATGGTTCAGGGCATTTCACTTGACATTGCATAGCATGTTTCCAAGATGTGAAAGAATACCTCCTTATACCTGCAATTATATCAGTCTATGTATATCAGGTACTGTATGCTCACAACAGCAGTTTCACACGTTTTACAGAGTAGTGTTTTTTATGTTCTTCAAGTTATTTTTATAATACAGTATATTGTATGCATTGTGTTGTACAGTAGGCCCACTTCCTCTTCAGTCACTTCTGCTTACCTACATGTGGTCCAGAAGAAGTCAACTATACCGTACATGGAAAGACATATCACTGCTAACAATCTTGGCAGACCCTAATAAATCACATTAGAAAAAGTGTATTTATTGAAAACATGATGTACTGTAGCATACAGTACTTATTTTCCAGCCATTTTTGTTTCTTATATTTAGAATGTATTGGTAGAAATTTATATTTTAAAAACGTTTCATTGCCGAATTCAATAAAAAAGTTGAGGACTTGAAATTACAATGTGCTTTTAAGCAAACTTTGTTGAATAAATGTAAGTGAATGAAGGGTGGGATGAAGCTTGTCTCTTTAAATGGATTTAGTAAATTCAGTCCTTTCATCTTTATGAAAACTTTACTAGGAAACTTATTAACATGTCCTTGAAAATCAAATGTAATACAGTATATATACCATAGAATCTCCAAAAGATGGGCACTGAACACTATGGGACTGTTCAGAGAAAAAAAAATATCCTTTCTTAAAAACATCCTTTCCATTTTGATCAGCCAAGCTTCTTTTTAGAACATCACTTTGAAAAAAACAAAAGCTGGATTACAATTATTTAAAAAAAGAAATCCAAAATGATAATGTCCAATTCAAACAGTTTGCATTCACATGGCAGCTTGAACATTTCATATTGCATCTTGGCTCCATCTTTCCTAGAGAGACTTGCTTCTCTTTTCTGGTTTTGCTGCATAGCAGTTTTTTATAACATGTCCTCAGTATGAAGAGATTAGACATTAAAACCAATGTCCATTTAAAGTAAGAGTCAATTTATTCAGATTAATATTTATACTGAGATTCCCATTTATCAGAGGCTGTTATCCATACCCTAGCTGCAGCAATGAAAAAAACATCATGATCCATCTTCATGGCTATTTTCATAGTGCCATTTCCACTGTATCCAAAATACCAGCTCTCAACAATTTATTGATGGCAACCTGATTCTACGGGGCTACATTGATCAAGTCCTCAACCTCATTTATTGCTCTTGAGGCAGGCTCATCCTGATGTTGCAACACTCGTCCTCATGTTATTCAAGTAACAACAGCTTTCTAGCACTAGAGAATGTGTTATGTGTTATGCATTATGTGTTATGGATGCCTTCCTGGACATACCTGACAGCAGTTAACAGGCATGTGCTTGTCCAGGTTCTAAACAAAGGCGACAGAATCTCATGTGACACCGGTAACGTGACACTAAGATATGTCACAGATGTACAACTTGTATTTCTTTAGTAGTCAGTCATGCTAATAGCCTTCAACATTCACAGCAGACCCCCTATGACCTTTGTTAATGACAAAATATTATTAAACATGATGAGGTTACCTACTGTAAACTATTCAGAAGTCACAAGATTACCATCAGGAAAATTAATTATTGTAACTTAACATTTAATGCTTACTACCGGTTGTATATTTTCTTGTAATGTTTAGTTTTTGGACTCAAAAATATTTTTTCAATATATTATCTGGAGAATGGATATTATTCCACTTTTCACTTCGACACCCTGAGTTTAAAATGCTCTAGAAACATATCACATGATTCTAAAAGTAGCAAATTTTATAAAAATGGCAAACACCCAAAATCAATTCCCAGGTTATATTACCCCAAGACTGGATCAAATATAAATTGGATTTCATAGCTGTCTTGCTCCAGTTGCTATTATAAACCAATCTTGTTGCTAAATAACATCAATTAGCACTCCTATTGGACTGAAAGCTACATTATAAATAGGGAAATTTCAAGGTATATATACTAATAATCTGTTTATTTAACAAATCAACATGCAGCACCTGTGCAAAGCACATATCTCATCACAAAATATGAGAAAGCAAATCTCACCACCCAGTGCAAAGACAAATATATAAAATCAAGGGTAATAATCTAATTACCTACAGAAGGATTATGAAGTGCGATATGGGTAAATATGGATAAGCCGTGATGCTAATGACAGTCCCAAATCTGATTTGAAATCAAATAGCTGTTTGAAGTTACTATTTCTCATGAACACAAGAATTTACAAACTCAATGATTAATAAAGAGCACCAAATTCAAAAGGCTAATTAACACTTTTTAACATTTTAACTTTTTTAACATAGACCTATGTCAAGATAATAGGAAATTGAATTACATTTTGATACGCTGTCTACCAGAGATTACAACAAATAGGCAATCGCATTCATGTTTTAAAGTTATCTGTTATATATGATGCTTGAAAGAACCAAAAGAAAACATAGAGCCTCTGTGTGTGTTTCTCTTCTAGCAATGACAACCATTGAAGTAATCACACTGTTTATGTTAAAGGAAATATGAGAATCCTATGTTCGTATCACAAGAAAAATCAAATATAAATGTCGAAGAATTTTAACCACTTTTCAGCCCTGAGATTATTTTATATAGTAAAAAAAAACATTAACTTAATTATTTCAATAGTTTTAGACCCTATAGCAAAGCAGAACATCAACAAGTTCAAAAGTTCAGCTTTTATCATACAATTTGTCCAGCTTTGTTGTTCTTCTGAAATGTCAGAATGACCATCTGACCTAGTTCTCAGTTGAAACACATCTAGACATTAATCAAGACACTCTAGTAAAACTGATGGAGGAACACTTGAGCAATCAGAACATAATTTGCAGAGCAATTACAAAATGCCCCCTACTAATAAGAAAATAAAAAAAATCGATAACAATAATAACATTTATACAATAAGGTCAACATTTCATTGTTATGTTGTCTCATAAAAATACAATAAAGAAATGCAAGCTAATCTGAACTAAAGGCCATTCCTGAATACTTAGCACTACAAATATATGCTGCAATCATATACAGTACTGTATACAGTATATATTTAATCATGAAAGGTGTGCCTATCATGATCATGCCTATCATTTTAGCAGTCTAAAATGTACTGCTATGATACATAAATAAAGCTATATATATTTAGAAAAGAAGTATAGTAATAGGAATTTTATTTAGCATTGGTCAATCTGAGTAATCTAAACAGACATCTTGTAAAAAGAACAATAATAAATAATTCCATAATATAAGACTTAACAAACTATATACAAGGAATCTGAATTTGATTGCTCCAAATACTGTTACACAAATACTGTCTTACTTGAAAATCCCACATTCATCACCTTGAAAGAAGGAAGTATTTTGTTTATTTTATATTTCCTTTGCTTATTCCAAAACTTTGTAATAATAAAATTGAGTGTCAAAAAGTGTCAAAAATGTGTGCCCATTTTAGAAGATAAAACTCTATGGATTTTCCAATCATTCTTGCTTAATTTATGCTCTGTCACAATACCTGATTTTAACACAATAATGATCTAATACAAATCTGATTTTTAACATAAAAAACATAATTAAAACATTTTTTTTAACAAATGTACTGGATGGATGAAAAGATAGATGTCACTACATGTTTAAAACAAAAATATGTGTTAATTTTTATTGTTTTAAGAAACATCCTCAATTAAGATTATCAACAGAGGAAAGATTCAGTGAATTGTGCTGAACATTTCCTATGTTCTTCATTCAAGATTGCTGATTTGATCTGTATTAGCAGAGAAGCTTGATCTGTACAGAACATAATCAGAAGGTAGTTAATTGTAAAGGAAGTGGGGGCTCTCTTTAATCAAAAGGCCCATCAATTTTGATTAGATTGTTAAAAGGTAATTTGTAGGGGAGCCTTGATGTGAAGGTCACATTCATTTGTAAGTTAGAATGTTCTGAGAGACTATTTCTCTCAGATTAATTTTGTTAAATCAATAATGGGTTGTTAAAACAAGCTTTTAAATAGTCTCCCTCCATCTCAATGTAGAATAGTGTACAGAATTAGACTAGTTAATACAGGGAACAATTAAGTAAGACTGAGAAGAAAAGACACTGTTTTGACTTTGAATTATGCTGAAGATAGACACTTGAACACATTTATCAACACTGAATCATGCTGAAGAGAAACATTTCAAACATTTATTTAACAGGCCTGTATGCAATCTTTGTTAGCTTTCTTTGAGAAGATGTGTTGTTCACACATACAGACAACTTATGTACCAGATAAACATGAAAAAATATGACCCACTATACTTACAGATATTTAAATTGACAAAGATATTTAGATATTTCGCTTAAAACGTAGTATAATGTGCAGCATGGTAGTGCAGTGGTTAGCATTGCTGCCTTGCAATGCTCAGGTCTTGGGTTCAATCCCAGACCTGGGGTGCTATCTGTGTGGAGTTTGTATTCTCTCCCTGTGTTTGTGTGGGTTTCAACCTTGTGCTCCAGTTTCTACAGAAAACAAATACTGGTAAGTTAATTGACTTCTGGAAAAATTGCCCGTGATGCGAAGTGTTTCTGAGTGAGTGCATATGCTCTGCACTAGACTAGCGTCTTGTCCATGGTGGAACTTGACTTGTACCCTTTCTTGCTAAGACGGGCTTTGGAGATGGATGGATATAATAGGGCATAGTTTCCTGTGTAAAATTACATCTATCATGTAGTGAAGTACAACATACTGTACACATCTTTGTAGTAAAGGTATGGTGCTTATATGAACATGTAACTTATTAAAGGTCAAATGGGTAACCCAATGGAAAAAGTTAAATATGAATATTTTTAATGTTAGTTTGCTTTTGTGTTTTATGATTTGTCTTGCCTATGCAGAATAGAGTGTTCCAGGCATATGATTCGTGAATTAACACATTTCTAAAAGTCTTAACAACTTACTTCTGCAAAATTTCAACTTATGAAAAATACCATCAAACCTCATTGTTTTTTTTCAGCAACTAAGTTTAAGATATTTAATAAGAAAGCATCATAATTGTTTGGAGACAACATAAGGCACACTGCACTATATGCAAAACCTCATTATGAAGAGGAAACGTACTACTACATTTCCTCTTTCTTAAAATCCCATTCCCTTCCTACACAATATGCATTTCTGCTCTTCTATCAACCTTGACAAGTGAAATGACTTAATATCCTACCTCTCACAGCAGGACTATTTCTGTATTCCACTGATTTTTTTTTTCTGGCCTGATAGAAATACAGTTTTTCTTCTATACTAAACCTTTGCTTTATAGTTCTACATTGGAATCCTGTAAAAAGACTATATGTTTTAAATCTGAGGTTATCAGGCCAGTTGAATATTATATGAATATATTATTGTTATATATAATAATATGAAAGTAACGTTAAAAAAAAACATTCACAGACTATTAAGCGAACACAAGGAGGAGCCACAGTTTCAAAACCAGAATCAAGAAAAAAAAAGTGAAAAAAACCATGGACAGTCACAGAAACGAATTAAATGCCAACATTTTGATAGGTTACAGAAGTACGTCATAACAGTCAAATCTTTGTACTGTTGCTGTTGAAGCACGTACAGTTTGAATGCCTTGTTATGGGTTTCTAGTCCTACCTGTTTTGATTTTTTTTTACTTCTGTGAGAGTAGGTAGCATTGTATAAACAATTCCTTCCTGCTTGGTAAATATTTACAGTCCTATCTACAGTTTAGACTAGGCAGACTGGAGCCCTCTGGAAACCTTCAAGTTTTGGTATCTTGATAAAACATACTAAGTGAAAGTGCAAAAACTGTGATATAACATCATCCAAACAGATATTCTTTTGATTCAGCATGATCTGTCCTCAGTTAGTGACAGCTAAAGTCAATAATGTCAGATACATGAAAACTCCAGACAAAGAAGATATTAACTTCTGATACAATCAAGTGTGTTTCTAAAGCAAACAAAATATACCATTCATACAAGCTGAAAAAACAAAAACATCAATAAATGCCAGGGATTAATTCTCAAATTGGATGCCTGTTCTGGGAATAGTAGATGCACAGTGTTATTCAAAAGCATTGGAACAGTGATTTCTAAACTGGAATTTCTTACTAAGCTCAACTCCTAAGTGTTTACTTTAAAAAGATGTCAATTCAGACCTATCCTGAGCTTAGGAACATTTGGCTGACGAGCGCCTCTTGTTGGACAGTGTTTGTTGTTGGTAATTGGGCACCCATAAAAACTGTGAAAATCATATCAATCTGTCTCGCTTTGACAGTGTTTTGAGTCAAAGGTGAAATCAAAAACAGAGGACTTTTTTGTTAATGAAAAGCAGACAATTATAAAGCTGAAAGAAAAGAAAACCTCCATCAGACCCACAGTACAGAGATTTGTCATACCAAAATCAACAACTTGTAATACATAAAAGAAACAATAAGTATAATTACCTCAACTTACAGTGAGTCAGCAAAGAAAATCAACAGCATTTGATGACAGACTCATTAACAGAACTGTCAATGACAACTGTAAACAACTGTCAGTGAAAATGTCAGCACCCTCCAGAGTTCAGGGGTGAAAGTATCAAAACCCAGTTTGTAGAATAATGAAATTTTTCATTTTAAAGGCTATACCACAAAATGTAAACCTGTCATCAGCACTTAAAACAGAATGGTCAGATCAGAATTTTCTCGCCAGTACAAGATGAGCCTGAATTTTGCACGCCCCACTTTTCATTTTTTTATTAGTTAAAAAAGTTTCAAAAATCCAATAGATTTCGTTCCACTTCACAATTGTGTCCCACTTGTTGGTGATTCTTCACATAAAATAAAAAATTTATATCTTTATGTTTGAAGCCTGAAATGTGGCAAAAGGTTGAAAAGTTCAAGGGGGCCGAATACTTTCGCAAGGCACTGTATGTTCTCAGCAAAACAATTCATTTTCAGTTCAAAATAAATCATACATACTGTACATTGACTGTATTTCTGCCTACCGAGCTCTTTTTTCTGTTATACTGTATATAATGCAGTAACATTAACCACTGGGCTTCCCTATTCTCTTTTTTATTGCTTATTCTTACTTATACTTAGTCTTACTGCTGCAGAGTCAGCAGTAGGTGACTGAATGAAAGTGCACTGAAAAAGACGCTTCAGGACATGACAGCGTAAATTACCTGGCATTGATAGCAACCCTCCTAAATTTAAAGTGGATATTTGGCAGAAGTTAAATCCTCTTTTGTTTATAATCTATGAAAAAGTCATTTTTCATAGAGATGTTAATATCCCTATTGTATCCCTATTATTGAAAAAAACAAGGATCCCATACCAGAAGAGAACTAGTGTCCTGTCTCACTGTTTAAATCTGACGCCAAAATCTATAGCAAAGTATTTTCACACCAGCTAGAAGTTTAGAAGACCAAATTAGTTCAACATGACTAAATAGGTTTTATTAAATGGTATTGGGATCTAATAAAATTTATCATTTTCTCCATATAAATATATATGGGGTGTGTGACTACAGTCATTGTCTGCCCCCATGCGATTCTGTAACTAGATGACGTTTAGGAATTGGATTATGTATGGTTCACCCTGGATTATATGGTCTTGGGATCAGGTTTCATTACTTTATCTGTTTATTTACTGATGATTAAATTCATCATTATGCATCTTAAATGTTCTGTCCAGAGAGCTACATTTGTTGGAATTTCGGTTTTACACTGTTCTTTCCCATTCATTGTAAACTTTCACACTCCTGTATATTGATGGACACTTCAAGAAAGTTGAGTCTGACCATACAGTTTTCAAGATTTGCATTGTACTAAGGGTATGTCATAGACATTGTAGATTACATTTCTGCCCCATAAATATGCAATATAGCTAAGCATTTAGTAGAACAATATGGCGTACTCAGTTCTCGTTTCTACTTTGAAGTGAATACTGGATTCAGATTATAGCAAACATTATTTTTAATGGGGATTGTCTTGGCTCATTCCAAAACGTACAGACACGATACAAGCTTTTAGGTTCCTCTTCCTTTTTGTACTTATGTCTCAATTCTGTAACACATGTCTATGTCATCCCCTTGGCAGTGGGAATGATATGTTTTCATACTATGTTTGATCTCAGTAGCAAAACAAAGGTTTCCTCTATTTATATATTTTGCTCCAGCCTTCATATAAACTCATAGCAATGGTTGCTATCTGGAAGAGGATTTTCAATGTTGCAGATGAAGCTTCGTTGGACACTATTTGGCATAGTACCAATTGAGTATTTGTTGTGTTTTTCTAATAAGTATTAGAAACATAATAAGTGAGATACAAGCTACCACATTAGCAAGCTATTAAGATGTAATTAGAAATGCAGAAACACGGCTAAGTGAAAACAATGAAGATAAATGTAATTTTAATGGGTCCACATTGTTAAGAAGAGATAGGAAAGAAAGTGTAGCAGTCAAATAAGTATTCAGGCTCAGGAGTTAATATAAGAATGAATATGGCTCAGACCATTCAAAAACATCCTTACAGCATAGTGCTAGGAGTATGATATGGATCACTATATGAAGAAATGTATTTTAATTCATGTATTTTAATTCAAAACCACATAACAGTGAAAGAACCGTAAATGATAAAGTAAAATGTATCTGGATAATAATATGGAAGCTTCTAGATAATGAAAGAAAGTGGCTGATGTAATAAATGAGTATTTAAACAGCTGTTCACCAAGTCAACAAAGGCATTGACAAAGTCACCCCAGTGGACTTAATTTGAATTAAAGGTAAAACACAACACAACTGGATAAGATGATTGGATCAATTGGATTTCTATCAAATGTGCTAGATGGGCTGAAAGGCCTCTAACTTGTAACCTTCTTATGTTCTTAAATCCATCCTCCACAAAATTCTCATCATTGAATGATATGACCACATGACCATATGAGGTACCTTCCTAATCCTTTCTTCATTATTCAGTCCAGGGGTAACTGTGCACAATTTTTATATGTTTTGGGAGTGTTCATTTCTGGAAATAGCTGCCTTCTTTGTCTATTATTCTGTATAGTGATATTCCTTGTACTCCACTGGTACTTGATATTTGATGATGACTTTAATTTAGATGGTTTTGTCAGTGTCAGAAACAGATGTGATTGGCTGATCTGATTGCAGCTAAAAAGATGCTGGTGCCACATTTGAAGCCTTTGTATTACCTCCCCTAGAGTCATAATCTAGCATTCTGCAATAGAATGCCAGAACACTCTTAAACAAAGTTCATTGGAATATAGATATTATCGAGGGAGTATGGGCCAAATCAATTGAGTAGGCATATACAGTATCTTACTTCATTGTTAGGTTTATGTTAGTGTTGCAATTTTTTACTACAATGTTCTTTGTGCCTGATTTATTAGTGGTTACAATATAGTGCTAAATGGACAGATTCCAGAAAGATAATAGAAGAATATGATGTGTATTTGTCCATTTTTGTTTAATCTCTGTATTATTTTTTATTATTGATGACTTATTTCAATGTTTAGTGTAATAAATATAATAAATAGTACATACAGCATTAATGTAATAACTTCAACATAATACATTATAAGAATTGCTCTAAAACTGCATTTCATATATATATATGTATGAAGCAGAGCATCTTTAATGTTAGTTGTTAGTTTGAAAAGAAAATCCAGACTCCTTAGCTAAGATTTACATAATTTACAATAAACTCACAAATGTGACTGGAAGTTTTACATTTCCAGTGTAACATTTCCAGAAAAAGGCCAATGATGTCACTGAATCAGTACATAACTGTATGAGTCCAATCACAGTCTAGATAGACTGAAATTGTGAATGGTGAATTGTGAATGGGATTTACAGATTGAAAACAATATGCATAAAATAAATAATGAAAGTGCTGAAACAAAATAAATATTAAGACGTGGTAAGATTTTATAAGCCATACTATGCCAAAAAAAGCAACAGAACATGATGATGCTATGGACTTGTGATTGTGTCACTTTTAGCATTACTTATTTCCTTATTATTCTTATCTGGTTTAAAAACACAAACCCATGTAGACACCTGAACTATGAACTGATCTGTTGCCAGCCTTATTTCTTGTTTAAACTGTGTAGTTCAGTCTCTCAGAGTTGTGTGTGTTACTGGTGTCTGAATTTAAGGTCAAAATGCATAGGCTACAATTATGCCATCACAGCACACTGTCAACTGTCAACACACTGTCAGTATATCATTCTCAAGAGCATTTAAATCCCTTCCAAAATGAGATCAGCAATTTCCAGTATTCATATGGGCTGTGCAGTTTGTGCTTCTTAAATATATGCCTGTAATGGAGTTTTAAAGTTGTGACCTACAGGATAATATCCAGTATTTTTTCCTATAAACTCTGGTGGACTATATTAACTATTATATGTTACCTTTATGGGGGTATCGGGTTGAAAAACTCCGTGAAACACTTCTTTTGTACCCATAAGAATGGTACATCACTTGCATCACTTTAATGAATGACCAGATGTATAACTGGGTACACCAGGTTGTCATTGTAGACCATAATGTGTTCTAAAATGATTGATCTGATTATTTACAGGATTATATTTTTAAAAGATGTAGATTCATTTCAATTGTGAAAGTGACAAGCAATCAGTGTTTAGCACACTGATAGTGTCAGCACTGTCCCTAGAAGTTACTCCATGAATACCTTATATATTCTCCAATGTCTGACATACTGTACTGTACAGTGTAATATATTTTGTTACTTTATTTGACGGCACTGTATTTCTTGATTTATCTATACTACACAGGAGTTTTTATGTAATAAACAATTTAAAATACAGCATTTTAACGTGTTCACGCATTTCTGTGGATAAAAGGGAAGTTAATTATTAGAAAGGAACTTTGATATCATTCATTATTAGAAAGCCTCTTATTTTTGCTAAATGTTACAGTAACCTGGAACCTATCCTGGAACTCATTCCAGAGACCAATTAAACTAAGCAGCATGCTTTTGGAATGTGAGAGGAAAGTACAGCACCTGGCAAAAATCCACATGAACACAAAAAAGGACATGTAAACTCCTCAAAGGGCATGAATTTAATCTAGGGCTCAGGAATAATAAATTGGTGTTGCAGACCTCATATTAGTTTTATTAAATTCACTAATTTGCTTACAGTTCAGCCTTAACATTATAAATGCACTTTAAAAATATTTTGAAAGTTTAATAAAAAATTTAAAAACTCTTTTTAATACCTATACCTTTCTAAATTGGTGTTCAATAATGATTATTGTGCTGGAGGAGAGATATTTAAATCTTTAAGGTTTGTAATAATACATACTGAACAGTATAGTACATGCCATTTCAATGTTTGTTCCAAACATACCTACTGTATGCAGGTACAGTATGTATTTGAAACACACACAAATACATACAGTATTTACAAAGTACATGCACATAAATGTGTAGAAAGAGTGAAAAGTAGCACTAACTACTGCACCTACAGTATACTTGTAAAACTGAAATGCAAAAAGCATTAGAATTTGGTGAAACACATAATTAAAAAATAACTGTGGTAGAAAAATCAATCTTATGTGCAAACAAAATCCTGCATTATACACACGAGCCCCTGTTCTGCACGGGTTCACAGTCAGCAACTGATCAATGCCTGTGAAGCGCTCTATCTATTACATGACATTATTTTGCCTGAAGTTAATTTAAAACCTTTCAGAACAGGTTCTCTAGAAACTTTTTATGGCAAGTCCCCATACTACAAGACATTTTAACTAGGATAAAATAAGGATTTTACAAGAGAAAAGCCCTCAGGAGATGAAGATTTGACTAAAAATAAAACTAAGTCCTAAGAATGTAAACAAGTGCTATATATAGTGCTTATATATATATAAAAGCATGTTTTCTGGCAAATGAAGCCTCAAATTTATATATAATAATAATAAATGATTATTCTAATTACAGTAACTATTTCATTCTTAAAATATGTTTTGATTGTAAACATTAAAACATTTTGGCTTGTTGTAACTCTGTTTTCAACTATCTTCTTCCAGCCTGATTTTACAAATGAATTCATCCATCTTGTCATCTTACAGGACATCATATTCTTGATTGTTTTTTTTGTCTCTTGGGATCAAGTTAAAATAAAGTCTACCCCTTCTAAGCATATATATATAATTTAAAGGTGCAGTGAGTATTTTATGTTTCTTACTTAAAACAATATTGCTGCTCTAAAATCTGTCCAGAGAAGAGTGAAATTCCCAGGTTGAAAGGAATTTCCTACGGTAACAGATTGAAAGAACTTTTTAGTCTTGAACTGAGAAGACTATGAGTGAACCTTATTCAAGTACTTAAAATCTTCAAAGGCATTGACAAAGTCAACCCAGCATTTTTTCAGTGAAACACAAACCAGAGAACACAAGTGGAAACTACATGAATGTGCACTTGAAACCAAAAACAAGAGGAATTTGTTTAGGCAAAAGATTGTGAAAACAAGCTAACCACCTATGTTGTTGAAGTTAGTACCCTGAACTTCTATAATGATGTTAATACTGTATGTGTGATCAAGGGTTGTATATCTTACAGTGATGCCACATACTGTACTTTTGTCTTTTCTGTAATCCATTAATTTACATATTTTTGTCCAAAAGTTCTTAAAAAGTACAAGCCAATTTGTTGTAAACAGATTTATGTTGTTATATAAAAAATGAAATACAAGAAAAAAAAACATTTCCTCACTCCACAAACCCATTTTTCCCTATTCCCATCCTTCTAAGAAAATCACTACCTAAGGATCAATAAAATACAGTCAAACAACTACAAAACTGCATGGAATAAAGATTTACTACTTCAGCAGAAGGGATCTACTAGCCTGCACTGTCCCCACCACTGGCACCAGGGGATCTAGCAGGCAAAATTTGTATAAATGATTTTCCCAGTCTTTTCACCAAGACACCATTACAAAAATGTACATGTCTTCAGCTAACTGACAAAACAGGGATAAGAAGCAGCCTGTCAAAAGTTTAACTCAAACACCCAACATCAACAGTATGGCCTGCCATTATGTATAGTCTTCATTCATTATGATAAAAAAATCTGACACTGTATAATGTTTGTTTTAGAAGCTTTGAGGATTGAGAAAGTCCTTCACTGACATGATCAGGTACGTTAATAACTTTGTACTGGCCATGAGTTAGCCCAAGAACAATGAGGAAAAAAAAGGAAGAACTGAATTGTCAATTTGGAGAAGGTTTTAAAGCACTGATTTTAGGAGAGAAGGACCTCAACTAATGGATACTACTAATATCATCAATAAAATTATAACAGTTTCAGTGTCATTTTAAAGAGCCCGAAGAATTATAGTTTCATGTTCAAGAACCACACAAAATTAGTATCAAAGGGAGTCTGAAACTCCAAAAAACTGTCTGTCCTTAGATAATAAAGTGTCTTTCCCCATGTTGATTTGACAAAAATTGCATTTAACTAATTTAGGTCACCAATTAAGAATATAATGATTAGATGATATTACAAGTGAAAATCAGCTGCCTGATATAAAGGAAAGGTAATGACTTGAAATGCTTTGAGGTTATTTCATTGATGAGGTCTTTGTGTCAAAACAAGTCTACTGCTTATACTGTACAGTATGTACTACCTTTACAAATATATGGGCATAAAACATCACATCTGAATGGTCTTTAATTAATCTTGTCACATAAAAACATATTTGTAATCTAAGCTTTGTAGCTGTGGTCAATATTAATAAATTGTAGTACTACTGGACTAGGATTTCTTCTCACATTTCAGACAGCAGAGTATTGCACAAGATGCAGAGTATTTTGTGGACTAAGAAGGTGTTCTGTGCTCATTTTACAACATGTAAATTACATATCTTAAACTCATAGTGAGTAATATTTTGATGTATGAAATGATAATGCTTTTAAAGTATAAATACAAAATAAATGTGTTGTGCTTTACTTAAGGAAGCATAGAGATTTTTTGTTGTTTTTGACAACAAAACACCCGTCACTTCTCATTTACGAAGAAAAGTAAAATCCATCAATTTTGCACTTAATATTACGAAACTGGTTTACAAACCTGCCTTAAGCTTCACTGCTATTGCAGTCAAATGTGATTACACTCTGAAAAACACACTGGCCTGGATATTCTGTCGCTGCTGGAAAATCTGGAGTTGTGAACTGCATACTTACAAACCAGAAAGCCCTAGAGGGTTCCAATGAAACTAATAAAGCTTCTTTTAAGAAATTCTGTCCTGTGTACATTTTGTTTATTTATAAATTTTACTCCACCATATTCAAAACTATAGCTAAGATCATGTCACAAGTTCAAAGATATAATTAAAAAAATTAAAGATTGTGCCAATTGAGACACACACAGATAACGTTAAAAACTGGTCTTTTATTGTTGCCTTAAAATGCATTAAACTGTGTTTACTGCCTCCACAATGGCCCAGCTGCTGTAACACATCTCAGTTACAGAAGGGGCCTGTTTTCATCAATGGTTATTTCTGGGTGAGAGAAAGGGAAAGATTTAACAAGCCCCATGTCTTGCTGAAAAGTAGTGACTTGCTTGATTAATTGAGTCTAATTAAATTATATTTATTTGGGAAGAATGAAATTCCTTGACATTCCCATCTTATGTAAAAGTGAATCGCATTGTTCGTCGATTAGCTTATGACAATATACTTAAAAGAATTGTTTTACTTTTTAGATTCTTGCACTTTATGTACACTGCAACCTGAATATAAAACAGCTGTAGCTTCCTACAGTTACAAACATTTGTTTTTGCCATTTATGTCTTAACAGTCTACCAGCCTTTAAAGTTTAAATCAGCCATTATTAACTATTTATATTCCCTAGGTAATGGTTTATTAGGAACAACAGAAATATATTTTGCATCATGACTTACATGATCTGCTTTGATTTAGATTTTGTCTTGTTAGACATGTAAAATCTGCTTTAGATTAAACAAAGTAATGAATGGCTTTGTTTAAAACATAGCTAATTACTATATTATAGTAACTTTCTAATGCAATTTATTTTTATAAAATGATTACTAAGAAAAATTCCTTCTACAACTAACAGGTTTCTTTAAAAAACACATTGGAAGAATATATGTGAAAATGCAGGTTTGTAAAACCGTGATCTCTGAAATACAGTGTCCAACCTGCTCTCTGAATGTGGGTTACACATGTGCTTTTCACTGCTTAGCTCCCCAGGACTCTTATAATAGACTAACAAACAAAACTGTTCATAAATTAAACTACCTGCTATTAATCACTAAATGTATAAAATAGCATTAATAAATAACAATAACAATATTTTGATCTCTCTGATATGTTCTAATATGTACATTAATTTTTTAAAAATAATTTGGTTCTATTCAAGCTTTATTATACCCAGGAGATATTTGTTGACCCCAGATTCCAATACAACAATGCAAAATAAGCAAGGATTACTGACTTAATTCAGAACAACATTTTTTCAGAAGATTAATGTTGATTAATGTTGTATTATTTAATGAGATTTCCTAAATGTATTTGTGTTAGACTTTGAGCATAGAGATGTCTCCTAGATGGGAATAGTATACATTATCAGAGAAGGGGCTGAGCCAAGAATTCTATAATGCTGTTAGCCTTCTGTAGGTCATTATGTTTGTAGCGTATGTTTAGGTTGATCTGATTAATTCCAATGATTCTGTTGCAATTTTACAACTAGTGGATGATAAATGCACAATAATGGCCACCAATATTAATCTAATAAGGTATTTCACTCTCATGTAGAGAAAAACATAATGTCACCAATGGAATCAAATGAAGTCCATGTTCCTCTGAAACCACATCACAGAGAAAGAAGAATCCGGCTGATCCAAGCTTCAGTCAATCTTGGAAAGTACTTGGTTATAATGATCCCAAGACAGTAATCAGGCAATGGAATATAAGGACCACAGTCCAGTTGTATTGTTGAAGGGCAGGAAAAAAAAGTTTGTTCTTGCATCCTGGTGAAGAAGAATGTAAACAGAGACCAAAAAGACAAGATCATGATTACCTTACCTAGGCATGGAAGTTAACATCTGAAGAGGGTGTATGTTTTGAACTTTGAAAGCAGTGAAATGTGGTTGTGAGGGTCAATAATCAAATAGGCCTGATGTCATTCTGGATTAAACTGAAGGAGTTAGGAGTTAGGAGTTTTTTGGAACCAAGATCACTGGACGGCTAGTTTTGAAAATGAACTCTTATTGGCAAACCCAGTATAAAAAAGTTAAATAGGGATGTGCCTTAAGTGACAGCTTCTGATCTGCTTGAATCAAGTCCACAGACATGGTCTACCCCAAACGATATTACAGACACATTAGCAGCACTATGGCACCATGTCACAAAGCTGACCAAAAATTATGATGGTCTTGCCAGGACCCCAGTGCAGGGATTAACTTAGAATGGGTCCATAAAACCTCTCAGTCTGGAGGCTATTAAGTAATCAAGTTAAGTGATACTGAAGAGAGATGTTGTACATTGAAAATTAATTACTAATGTTAGTAGACAAAGTTGCTTTTTGATGAAAAGATGCATGGCATTCTTAGGTTACTTGTGAATTTAAACTATAGAAGGGTTTACCAAGAGCCGTTGTTGCAAAAAATAATATTTTGCATTAATCCTGCATCTTCACGTAAGGAAGGAAATGCGACACACTGTATAATGTTCAGTTGTAAATATTCTGTATTTATTGATCCAAGGAGGGTCCTGAGCAAACTTTAATTCCTGGTGAATCCACAGAAAATGGTACATGAAGTGCTACATGAACTGAGGGTCCCAAACAAAGCATAATTCCATACTCCTTGCTGAGAAGCCTCCAAATCCAATCAACGGTCTTCCTAGCTACCAACTAGAAGTCAAGAAGTAGACAAAGACCAGGTGGGGATTACTATTATACACAAGCAAAGGAGTTTGCTGAGGACATGAATACATCCTGCAACTCTCGGTGATATGGCAGAGAAGTTCCAGGAAAAAGAAAACAGGTGACAGCCGACCAAGACAGAAGTCAAACCCTCTAATTATATTACATTGAAAAGTTTCCATAGTTGAAAAGTTGAAAAGTAAAGGGTAAAAAAAGCAACAGGATACCAACACTTCATGGGGAAAACCTGTGTCACAATTATACACCACTTTATTCTTTTTAGTCATAGGTTCTTGCCACTGGCTGTGACTGCCACTGACCATCCAATGTCAGCAGAAATTCTTTTTACATGTTCCTAAGTTCTGTTGGTTTAATACGAGACTTGCAGCACAGTTAATTGCAGTGCTTTGCAAAAGCATTCAGACCCGTCCTACAGAATCACAAAATGACGCATGCACATAAACAATATTTTTTTACAAAACCTGAATTCTCAAACAGAAGAATTCTAAGAGTAAGATACAATACAGTACATATTGGCAAATACAAAAAAGGAAAACTTGATATATGTGGATTACATAAGTATTCAGACCCATGAGCTCAATATTTGTTGGAAGCAACTTGGGCAACAACTACAGATGCTGGTCATTTTAGTCTGTTCTAGCTTTGCACAGTAGCATGACACAACTTTGCCCATTCTCCTTGGCAGGATCTACTTAAGCTCTCTCAACTTGCTGTGGAATCACTTATGGAGAGCCTTCAAGTCTTTCCATTGATTCTACAAAGGGTGTAATTCAGGACTTTGGCTGGGTGACTCAAGGACCACTCAAGAATATTCACTTTCTTATTCTTAAATAACTTCAGTATATCTTTGGCTTTGTGCTGTGGATAGCTTTGAACTACAGAATGGTAACATTCTGTCTACCAGCTTTGCATATAACCAAGTCCACCATTAAACTGATGAATAATGTACTACAGTATATAGTATGTACTGTATTGTTAAAATATGTAAGTAACACCCTTATATGATAATTAAAAGTACTAATACATTGTACTTTTAGTTAAATAAAATGACACTTATCAACTAAAACAAACACACGTAATTACAAACGTATACTAATTAGCTAGAATAAACAACATGAATCACTCCTCTGCCTCCAGCGGATGTCTGCACGCCCCAGTATAATGAAAAGGGCCAGTGAGCCTGTAAAATCTTCTCCAGCCTGTCATTCCCCTCACTCCCAACACAACTAGGAATGGCTGTTACAAAAATAAGACAACAAGACCAAGTTAAGCTGCAGATGCTAGGCTATGGGATTGTGGGCTAGGGTCAGGGAGAGGGCTCATTTACCATCTTGATTCATCTTGCGATTCTAGTCTGTTGCACAGCTAATTTGAAAGGTGCACTTAACAACCTTCAGCTCGGTTTCATTCCGCTTTGCTCTTCTTCCATGCAAAACCATGTTGGGCAGACCTAATAGTGAATAAGTGAATTTGTGAATGTTATATTAGCAGATGTTGAGACCTTAATGTATTTACTTTTTTTGTTTTTGTTTGTATTGCCTTGAATATACAGTATAGAGAAGATTGTACTGAATATAACACATTTTAATACAATGTCATTTCACAGTGTCATGACATCAAGCTTAAAAGCAAAAACAAAAATGTGCAAACTATGCAAGGGTCTGAATAATATTGCAAGGCACTATATTACCACACAAACATGTTTTAACCTGACTTCTGAATTTTTCTCATGTGATTTTAAATGTCTTTTACTATATATATATATCAGAGAGCTCTTCTGGTTATTCATGAATATATTAACAGATGTGGAGCATATAAACAAAAAAAATACATCACACTTTTATACTGAACATCCTATTTACTTATGACTACCAAATAATCAATCCATCCACAAGAAGGAAGCATGGGTAATCCTGCCTTAGAACTGTTCATCTCTTAAATTAAATTTGTTTGCAAGATATTTACTGCAGTTTTCCTTTATTTCTAAAAACAAATTTTACTTGCATTTGCTGAATTGAAATTAATTACGAACATAATATTGAATTATGTTGAGAACTTCCACATTTCCCTTACCAGTTCAGCTACAATAATAGGCCTATTACCACTGAGAACCTTTTTTTTTAAAAAATAAAGAATCAAAGCTTAGTAAATCTGACCTCTAATCACTGGTTCGTATTACTGAAAGAAAATGAAGTCATGTCTGTTTTATACCACAACAACATTTATACTGAACACATTAACTTTTTTTTTCCCTGTAGAGCTGTTTACCAACCTATATCTTTGAATACATAATATTGGGAACATTCTGAACCATTCCAATACTTATTTGTTCTAGAAGGACTTAGAACCTGAGCTATTTCAATGAAAATACCCATTTAATCTGCATGGTTTCACAATTTCACTAATGGAGATTTTTAGTAAAGAGACTCAATATAATTCTACAGGTCACAAAAAAATCTAATTTAAAGATATACATAATTTAGATCTTTCCCCTCATAACCCAATGACATTGGATAATAATAAAGTAACAGTTTGTTATTCTTTGAATCAACTATACCATTTGCCTTTTTATATCATACACATCGTGAAGACGTCTTGCTGAAACAATTCAGTTCACTTAAGTTAGTTAAGATATAAACTTGCAAATGATACAAGCTAGAGTGTGCAAAACTAGCATCTTTTTGTCTAAACGTAAATCATGACCTACATGAGAGTTATACATATATTCCACAAATACATTTTAACAATTCCTTTGTTCAGTTATGCTTTAGAGTAAAAGACTAATGTAAACAATTTTTATTGTTACAACAAGATAAATGTGAAAATAAATCTCCAGAAAATAAAAAAAAATACCTTTCTAAACACCCACTTTAGGAACTGATGTATGCTCTAATAACAATTACTGATAACTAGAGGGTGTGTTTAATTGTGCAGAGTCTATTCTGCAGTAATGAGCTCAATGTGGAGGTCTGTGATAATTGTTATGAATTGTTATTTTATATTTTGCAGATGTTAACTTTTGCTTTCAAACTTTATTTGTTGCAGCTGTGAAGAATTTCATTCTTGTTGAAAGCAGCATTTTTCCCCCTTAAAGCTGGTTTGTTAAGATACAGTGCTAATCTGGAGGTAAAACAAAATAACAGCCTTGCCAATCACTTGATTAAAACCAGCATTTTGCCTGTGTTTCTGGATTTTCAACTTTACTCTCACAAGGTCTAAAGAAGTTTCACTTCTCTTGAAAAATATTGATAATTTTAATCCAACTTTGTTTTGTTTTTTTTCTCCCTGAAGAACATGGTGCAATACACAAATTAGATAGCCTTGTGATCCTCAGGTAAATGGATTAAAAGAAAGATAAGATAAGATAAGATAAGATAAGATAATTGTCCTATACAACCAAACACAATGTATTGTGTAAACAATGTATTGTTTTGCAGTTTTCAGCTTGAGACCCTTGTTAACGTTTTTTATCAATATTTCTTCAGACATTTATAATCAACATAAAAGTGAAGGAGGTTGGCTATATAGTATTCTCCAAACTCAGAGCTTAGACAGGCATGCTTTTCATCCGGTGGACCCACAGAGGACATTCTGTTGAGCCATTTAGTGCTGAGCTGAACGAAAGTACAGTAGCTGTTGCCACACCTCGCCAGGCACACTCGAGAGTTTGTTGCAGTAAAATCCTAGCTGATTCTTCCTCTATATGACCTAATTAGGGAATTCAATCAATCTTTCTTTGATAGCAACCTGATTTCTGCTTTCTTTGATAGCAACATAGCCATTTACTATTGTTTCATTACAAAAAACATTTACACTGTATGGAATTAATTAAAACACATTACAAAGTAAAATAAGATGAAAATACATAACTAACTAAAACAATTACCCTATGGAACATGATAATTAAATGCAAATTATCACATTTTAATGATAATGAAACATTAATGTATGGTAGCATGCACAGTTCCACAAAAAAAAAAAATAAACCCCTTGTTTTTTTCACTCAAATAAATGTATGTATATTAAAGATGATTAAAGTTATTAGAAATGGAAGGACATAGAAAAAAAGAATAAATGTAAAAGATTGCCATTTTGCCTAAACAATTCAAGTGTTCTCAAATATGCTTTTTGTTTGTTTTAAATTTATTTTAAATTCACTTTTAACAACTGATCTTTTTTTCTAATTATATTGGGATGATTGTGAATGTCATTTAGATGATAAAATGTCAGTAATGCTTTACTAAATAAAATCAAGAGTTCTCACTAGTATCCCCAGTGTGACCTGCGTTCATTGAGTCAGAACTCTTTACTTACAGACACCCACACACTAGAGAAACAGAAGTGTCTAAATCCATAAGCTATCTTAAAAGTGAAATTAATAATGCCTTGATGGATTGCTTAGGAAAGAAATGGAAATAAGTTTTCTAAAAGTACTGTAATTAAGTAGTTCAGGTGGGTAGCTGCGTCAGCATGCATAGGCTGCAAAGCAACAATAGGTTTATTCCATGCTGAAAAAAAGAAGAAAGAGAACACAACGTTTTGGCCGTGGAGCCTTCTTCAGGTGACACATTCAGCATGGAATAAACCTATTACTTGTTCCTGTAATTAAGCAGCAGAAAATGTAATTAAGTGAACTCTTAGCACTTAAGTGGCTATAATGAAGCTTGAAAACTGCACTAGACTTTCAAGGTGTGACTGTCATTTTCCCCATTTTATGCTTAATTCATATGTGGACAGTACAGTGGCATTGAGGTAACTGCTGCTAACTCACAACGCTTGAATCTTGAGTTGAGTGTCAAATTGGACATTCTTCCGTGTTGACTACGTTTGCTCTCACAGTGTTCACACGGGTTTTTTGTTGGTGCTCTTATTTCTTCCCACCTCACAGAATCATGCTGGCTAGGTTAATTGGTATCTCTAAATTGCCTTTGTTTATTTGAAAAGGGATGGAATAATTCATCATCCAGGGTGTGAACAACATATGCCAGTGAACAACACATTCTCCTAGAGTAGGCTTTACGGGAGGGATAAGAATGCTTCCAGATGATGGATTGATCATGCAAATATATTACATTTTAGGTGTCCAAATCTTATAAGATCTAATAAGATAAAGTAATGTAATGTAAAAAATATGTTGTTTTTTTTTAACTGGAGCAGTGGATGGGGGTGGAGATTGTAAATTAATTATTATAGGATAAGTATTTTCAGTGTGTGAAACATACCACAGTCTATTAAGTATAAAAGTAAAAAAATATCTCTTATCACAATAATAATTGTGTTCTGTGATAATTTACTTCAGTTGAAGTAAATGTAAGGTTCCAATGAAGGGATTCTTGTGAGAAAACATTACCATAGTCTCAGATATTAAGATTTTCAGCCACTAATTTATTCATGTCATTATCAGTACTGCAGAATAACCCCATTTAAAAGTTTAAACTGCAAACATCCTCCACATCTAATAGCACTGCTTAGAATTTTAGTCCCTTAAAAATATTCTCAATGTATTGGTCTTTATTTTGACCTTTTGGCAATTTACAAATGCCATATTGTGTGTATGTAAAAACCCATGAGTAAAGTTACATTTCAAGAAGAAGGACACATATCAAACTATTGTTTCCTTTCTTCTCGGATACATGCACTGCTTTCTATGTTTATACAGTAGATGACAGTGTCAAAAGTCAGAATCTTCAAAATAAGATCTACAAAAGTTTGGAATCATCATTTAAATCTCATTTTAATTATGTTTAGGATTGAACACAAGAATCTATGCTGTATTTAGCATTATTTTAATGTCATTTTGCCCCTTCCAACTCGGTATTTAAGTATTTTTACTAGCTTCAATTTAAGACATGAACCAGGTCTCTGCTGTGTTCTGCTGCAGAGATATAACAAAAAGTTGAAGGGGAGAAAATTCCAGACGGAAATGGACTCTGGGGCCAATATCACCAAAGGGTCAGGTTTTTACTGTCAAATACAGATTTTGTTTCACTCCTCTCCTTTCTTGATTCTCCTTATTATGTTAAAAGGAGGCAAAATCTTTCACTTGTCCTCATTAGGATGAGCAGCATGTAACGTGATTCACAAAGTTTTTCAGACATTTAATTCATTTTACTAAAAATAAATATAAAAAAATCATATATATAGTCATTGTATTTCAAAATCCATGCAACTCTTTAATAGTCAAATATGGTGCAAAAAAACTTGCATAAATCATTGGTGTCTGCACTTCACTTTTTTTTTCAACCATTCAAAAGAGCGAAATAAGTTATTTTGAAGTAGTTTCTACCAAGTTTAATCTGCTAAAACTACTATACAGACACAAAAAGTACCATCTCTTCCATAACCTATGGAGGAAACTGGCTTCCAAAACATACAGTAGCTATCCAGGTAGTGGACAGAGAGAACAAAATGGAGAGCTAACCATGCATCTCCCCTCATGTCTAATTACAGAGCAACTACATCTGTAACCCACCTAACGTCTACTAATATACCTGATTTACCAGTCTTAACCAAGAGTCTGCTCCTGTCATGATCTTCAAAATATTCTGGTAACCTAGAATAACCTATTTAAGGAGTAACGTGTAACCTATGTGAAGAGATCTCACCAGACCTAATCAAAACACTCTGTTGCAATCATTTGTAAAAACCTGCACTCACCATGCAAATGTCTGCACTAATTTCTCTTCCATGGCCTATGGACCTCCAGTTATAGAATGAACTTGACAGAAAAGTAAAACAAGAAAATATCTTGTGCAAGATTATTCTGAAAGAACAGGTAAAATCATACATTGTTAAACTGATGAAGCTGTGTGACAGAATAATTAGAGTATTTGTTGCAAAGAATATTAAAGAAAATCAACATACTTGTAGTTTATGACAGTGTTCTTTGAGATAAGAAGACCACAAATTACAGCACGTGTTACATTTGTTTTATTTTTGGAAGGTCAATCTCATTTAAAACAACAATGTACACTGTATATTACTGAAAGAAACTGTCAGGGTAATTCAATAACGTAATGTTGACTGTCAGTATGTGTTTACTTTATTGTGATACTCATGAATCAGTAGTTTCTTATACTAAATATATACTGTAATAATGTGAATATTAGATGTTTTATTAATATTATTCATACATTGTAGTAGTTCATTGTGTAATACTGTGATACTATAAGTATTTAGAGTATAGACAGCAGGTACACTTGCTTAGTTTTTGAAGCACAAAGTTTCAAAAGGCTTTGATAGTAATACGTACCCTGGACTTTTTTAATTGACCTAGTATTTTTGTTGCTCTTGCCCAAATACTGTAGCTTTAAGCAGCACTGTTCATTCAAGGATGCAGGATTTCACTTACTCTACTCATTATTTCATTAGAATTTCTTTTTCAGATACACATGTATTAATTCTAAAATTCTTAAAAATAAGAGACTATACTTTTAACACCACACATTCCCTTAAAACTGTTCTAGAAATTTACAGATAATTAAGACTGCAACAGATTTTAATATTTCCAATACCACTTAAGTATTGGACACAAATATCAGAGATACTCTACTTTTTTATAAAAATAAACTAATTTTTCATTATATAGTAAAATAGACTGTATGCTGTACAATATATATTTACTTCAATTTTTAGTTCATTTTTTAACTATTACTTTTAAACCTACAATTTGATCAAAGGAATACAGAAATAAAATAGGACAAATGTATAATCATATGGTTTACAATGCAGTGATTTGTGTTATAACTACAAACACATGAAACACATTTTTCTCAGGTTTCTATGCTCACTATACTTGAACCTGAGCCAACATAAACTTGAAGTGCCTGCAGATTTTAAGCCAGCTTCCCCCAAATTAGCTTGGTTTGGACCCAATCTGTTTTTAAAACCACTGCTAAGTTTAGAATGAAACACTAAGGATGGGCTTTGGGATAGACTACAGGCTTTTATATGAACATTTTGTTGCACAGCAATGCTAAATGTCACAGGTTCTTTTCACTATGTGATCTCAAAGACACCAGAAGGAGCAGAGGAAAATGTAAACACTACTTGTCTTGTTCTAAAGGAAGAAAACATGTTTCTCTAGAAAATTTAATCAGTAAAATATCTCAGTATTGACATTGCCTCCATCCTTTCACCTTTAAAGTCTGAAACAAGCCTGAACAGCTACACAGCAAGAAATCATTTTGTCAAAAAGGTGTAATTTTGAATAAGCAGTATCTCTTACATATACTGCAATAAGGAAGTGAACACATTGCTGGAATATACTCTCTTTAGTGGAAAAAAAACATAAAAACACAGAATGCACAAAAGCTTCATAATTACTTCAATCAAAAACACTCAACAGTGAATGTAATGTCACATACAATATAAATGTTCAGAAATAAAATACAATTAAATACAAATATTTGTTGAAAGCTTCTTATTTTTCACATGCCCTAGTTTTTTTTTAAAGTGTGTTGGCACTCAATAGAAACATTCTTGTAAAAAATGGTGTGAAATCCTTAGTTGTAATGAATACCTTTACATACATATCGACTTGATTCTACACCAAATATTTATAATGGTTATTGTGAAATGACTTCATGTTTCCGATGGTGTCAAACAAAACCTGAACCTTTTAATACAATAATTGTCTAAATTATTGTTCCCTTATTTTTTATCATGTGACTGCCAAAGTCCATTTTATTCTATACGTAGCATTATACAGTATATGGTTTAAAATGGCCAAAGGGAAAACCTTAAAAATAGAACAAAAGAATTTACAAATGAAGATTATTTCATCCGCCTTGTTGTTAGCTATTGTTCAGTTGCTATATGACAAGACATACTGTATATCAAGATTGGAGAATCCCATATTGTTGTAGACTGTCAAGTAAAAAAATGGGATGGGGGAATTCCTTTCAGCTATGAGAAAATATAAATCAAGTCTGTTCTTTAATAAAACAATTTTATCTCCAGCACTAATTTTTATTGTTAACAAAGTTATTAACTTAAGCAGTACATGTTTGGAAATTCAATTCTGTTTATGTAATGTAATGCTAAAAATCAATACGTGTTTGAAAGAACCAGAATACTCATTGAGGTATTAAAAATATCCATCCCCATAGAACAGTTATGGAATACTGCCAACTACTAAGAAACTGAAAAGCTAGGAACCCATTCATAGACAGACAGCAAAAATATTTATCATCAGTCTGGCTGTGTTAATACTGTTACCAATTTACCTCAGTGTAAAAGAAGTATTAAATTTCTTCTGCTACCACATACTTGCATGGCAAAAAATGAAAAACAGAAAAGGTCAAGAAAAGTCAAGAAAACATTTTAGTTGAATACAGACATGGTAAAACCTTAGAATGAAACTAAAGACTACATTATTGACATACAGTGTAAGTCATAAGACTTCAAGTTGTGAACTTTCTCAAAAGCCCACTATGAGTCAGCAGTCTTAAAATAAATACATCTTTAATAGTCTTGAAAGAATTTCTGACTGTAGCTCACAGAAATTATGATAGGTTGTGGAGAGTCTAAAAGTTTCACAACAGTATTTTTAAATATCAGTCGTAAATGTGTGTACAACTTTGCTAAGAAGTGAAAATCTTTGTTTGTTGCCATTATTTAGTCTTATCATACCTAGTGCTAAATAAACAGTAGTCAATTTAGGACCTAACTGGTACATTACAGGAAAGACAACATACTGTACACGTATTGGACAAGTACTCCAGACTATCTTAAATTCTTAAAAAAGCTAAATACTATAAAATATGTTTAACTCCTTAGCACTACAGTATTGCCCCAGTTAACAGGGGAAATGAGGCCTTCATCTTCTCTGTTTGTTCAGTAACCTTCTCAGGGTTGACCTGTTCAGATGCATGAGCCACTGCTGTTCTCGGCAGCTCTCAAACGTCTGCAGCAATGTTTAAATATTGTAAATATAATATAGTGGAGCCCTTTATAAAATATCATACCTTACTCCCTGCGTCTTGGATTTTATCTATTTAATCACAGCTACAGTAGTAGAAATCATGACATTAAAGGTATTAAATTGCAAAGGTAGGATACAGTATATACAGTATTTAACACCAAAGCCAAACCACATGTCCATAGTTCATGTTTCCTGTAATATTTTACTTTCTAGTTCATTATATCTATAATAATAACAACACAATATTATCACACTGGGGCCCAGATTAAATCATAACTTTGTCCAATCTGCCAACTGCAAATTCCAAAACCAGTCATGAATGGCAGGATTCCATTGAGTATAAGCAAAAAGCTTCTGGCAAACAAAAACCAGCAATCAAGTGCTGCATTTTGTAATTTGCAATTAGCAGGTACAGTAGGTGTAAGTATAGATTTAATGCGAATCAAGATCTGCTATTCTGAATGCAATGTATCTGGAACATGTTTAGCATTCATACAGTATGTAATGAAGATATAATTTTCATATTTAACATGGAATTAATAGAATCTGTTATAATAAAAAGTCTCTCTATGTAACATTAAAATGTTTTAATCTAAATTAGTGCTAAAGAATTTAAACTTTAGCTTTTTTCTTGTTGAAAGTCAGAAGCTATAATAAGGTGATGAATTCATACCCATTCAAACAAAAAAAAATAGGAAAGCCTAAATATATCATCCTAAGTAGTATCCTTGCTCTATTTTTTAATGCAAACAAGATCTACACTGTTTTATTTTCTTTCAGGAAAATCAGAGACATATGTGGCCAAAGCTTTTCCCAGCTTCTCTAAAATTCTGCCAAACATCATTACTTCAGAGGGAGTCTATATTTTAGGGACTTATGTCATTGTCTTGTTATTGGGTCATTAAATTGCTCTAGACTGTTTTTTCTTTCTGGATGCTGGAAAATAACATGAATATAAGCTTTTGATAAGCATTTGGAATTGTCCATTTAAGTTTGCATGATATTACTGTATAAATATTTAAATAATGTATATATTTAAAGCAGTTTATAAAGTAAGCAGTTAAAAATTATGTTGCCATTTTTATTTCACCAACTCAACTCACACATTTATCCTCCAGCTTTATTATATTGTGAACATATTTGATTACAAAGGAAAGTCAGTCTTCTTGCTTGGTGACAAATATTTTTAGCCTTCTGTCAAAACCTAAATAAAAGACTAAGAATATCAAGAGACACTGATAGCTAAATATAATACCAGATAGTATATAAGAAATATTATGAGTAGAAACAATAATACTGTAATGAATATTCAAACTAATACAAAACATATTTTTCTCTTATTCTAAAACATAAAGGGAAGTTAAAGGATAAAGTTAAGAATAAGAGATTATGGAGAACATGCACCTAATGATAAAAATGTTTCAAAACCAAACATTAAACACACACACACATTCAGTAACTAAGAAAGGAAAGGCTTAATTCCGATAAAACACATTCTTAGTCAGAAATAATCTGTCAGGACTAAGTAGGCATAAAACAAAACAAATCCACTTGTAGTTAAAACAATAAAGGACGTTACAAAAAGAACAAGGCAGTGTTTCTAATGTGAGAAATAAATGCTTCAGATATGTGTTAGGTACTTAAGCACATCTTATTCTAGTATAATTGAAAAGTATTATAGGAATTATTATTATTATTATCATTATTATTAGACTGGGGACAGTGATAATGAAGAAAATTGATAATTTATGGTAGACGTACAGTACAGTAATACCTTAGGGCCTCAACATTAGTGAGGCTTCAGTGCAGAGAACTGCTGCAAAAAGCCAAATTCACATACTGTATAACCAAGTGCACCTCTATACTGTCTCATAATTTCCTATAATATGTACAGTAGCATCTATAGTTAAAAGACTTAAGTAACCTTTTCTTATAAAATGATAAAATAATAATGCATTGGATTTAAGTTAAATAAACTATCATTAATCAAAAAACATCCCTCCTCTACATCTAGTGGATACCTTTCTTTTTCTGGCGCTAAGATTAGCGCACCCCATTATAGTGAAAAAAGCAATAAAACTGTCAGTCAGCCTCTAATGTCGTCTCCAACCTCAAATTCCCCATTCTGCCGACACAGACCTGGGAGCATCTGTTACAATACAAAGATAAGACCACATTCAAATGCTTGGAGGTGGGTTCCGACATGCTGGTACATACAGTAGGTAGGTATACAGTAGGTGTACTTGCACCCTTCTATAAAAAGGGTGCAAGTGTGTACATGTTTCTGTCTGTGTGCTTCTTGTGACAGACTGGCTTCCCACCTGGGGTGTATCTTGCCTTGTGTCCGTTGCTTGCTGGGTTAGGCTCCGGCTACCTCCTGCAATCCTGTACTGGATGAGTAAATTAGAAAATGAACAAATAGACGGGAAGCTGGAATACTTTATAGAATTCACATCACTGTCTTGACAACAAAAAAAAAGCTATTCTGCCCTAAAAAAGAAGAATAAAGGAACCTGCTGTCCAGTTTTGAACAAGAGAACCTATCTAAAAAGACCTAAAAGAAGTAATAAATACTCTAATGACAACCCAAAGTCAACCCAAATTATTAATTTAGGTTAATGCATTAAGAACTGGAAGCATAAGCAGAAATTAACAGGAATAGCATTTAGTTCTCGAATCAGCCACTTTGTTGAAGCACACTAACTGGGATGTTTCCATAAATTCCTGGATTAGATTCTTGGATTGATAATATATTAAAAGCAAATGACCAAAATGGGCCATACAGCTGCTTAGCATTTACTGTATAACCTTTGTTAATTTCATACAGTACATGGCAACCCATAACCTTGCATACTGACATATAACATACTCTTCTTTAAGGTTTTTTTGTGATGAGTAGTTTTTTAGTGATCAAATGGGAACGTCTTTCCCACAGTGTTTTATTGTATTTTACTTTGCATTTTATTTGGGTGAAGAGTTTTTTTTTTTAAATGACTTTTGTCAACTCACTATGGAAGGCAAGGGTCTCCAAACCTGTCTTGAAGGCTTGGCGTGTCTGCAGATTTTCTAGGTCTTTTCTAGCACTAGGACAATAAGAACTGAGAAAGGTGTTAAATTGCTTAGAGTAAAACAAAGACAATCATAGTTAGATCATTAAGAGATTAATTGAAATAAAAGCCTTAAGACACATCAGTTCTCCAAGAGCAGGAGCACAGCAGACTTGTGATCAAAGGTATGTTTGCATGCTGCTGACATACAGCAAGGGATTTCATGACAGGTTACAAAGAAAGAGATAAATATTGTCACTAATTTTTAAGAAGTCTTTGTATTTCTTAATGTAAATTTAAAAATAATGTTATCTTTTTATGTATATTTTTGTGTATAATCTGGTTAAATATACATGTTTTCAGATCAAGGCATTGGTCCCACAGGTACAGTGCATACTGTATAATCGTTCAGTTTAAAACGTTTCATGAATCTACCTCCAAGATATACAGTATATGGTGGTCAGTCAGTCATGGTGTGGGCTGTAATTTGGATCACTTAACTAACACAAGTAATGCTCTAAGAATTAACTGCAACTTCTGTGTTATATACAATATCAGAATTCTCAAAGGACGTCCTGCAGCTTCTCATTTCAGTGGTTACTGCAATTTTGTATTGAGACCGGGGCACCTTCTAAAGTGACCTGTGCAACACAAAGATGGGAAAAGATTCATGGTACTACCTTTGCCAAATTAAAATAAAATCATTGTCAACCAGCTCCAGTGAGGTTGTATAAGATCCCCAACCAATCCCAGCAAATCCATTCTAGTATATGGCCAACACTAATACTGCATTCCCTTGCACATTTCACCAGAAAAAAAACATTCTCTTTCTTATCTACAAAACGTGTAAGTTTTTCCTACCTGGGGTATGACAAAGAATGAAAACAAAAGTATTAAATCAATTCAAAACATTCTATCAATGGATAATAAAACAGCACACAGACTTAAACTCTGTTGTCTATTCACTCATCATTTACATTCCCAGTAAAAAGTTGCCTAGCCTATAACAACATTTATATAGTTTTTCAGTCATTATGTCACAAATTACAGCTTTTGTTTGCATTGTTTTTAATTTTCTTAATGTAAATTTCACCACACTGCTGCTATTTATGAATGATGATCTAATATTCCAGTTAAATACCTTTAAAAATAGTTAAATTTGGAAAGGGAGGTTGGTGTGATATAAATTAGAGTCATAATTACTTGATTTTTCATGGTTTCTTCTGCAGTACTGGCAACTTATCAGTGTGAAATCATCTGGCACATTTCAATAGAAAACCATGAGATAGTCAATAGTAGTATGTCCAGGGTATACCTGTATGTACGATTCTGCTAGGTTAGTGTGTTTCTAAATTAATGCATCAGGGTGACATAAGAGCTCCCCTCACTAGACAGCATATCTTGAAATTCAGCATGCTGAATGACACTGGCACCAACTCTGTAAAAGCAATGTGTCATGAAGTTGAAACAGTGGAGAAAAGAAGAGTTTACACAGTATCAAGAATGTATGTCATTTCAGACATTGTGATTAGTTCAAATTAGTCTAAAATGAGTCTAAAACCTGACACTGGCTGCACACATACCAGATTATTGACCACGTTCACAAGTATTGTGCCCTTTGTATCTTTATTGATTTCCGAGATTCTTCACTGAGTGTATGAGGAGCTAAATGTCAAAGGCAAGGAAGTTCCTGGAGTTTAAAAAATACCACAAACCTCTTGCAGCTTTCCTATAATAAGAACAGCAATAGCTAACCAGAAATAATACCCATAACTCCCTAAAATGGGAAGAGATGGTACATTAAGTAAATTTCAAAACTCCTATATAAAAACACTCTACCAAATCAATAACTTTATGTAAACAAATACCTAACCCTAAATAGATTGATTGCTCTGTATTTTGTATTGGGTCTTATAAATAAGCAACAGATAAACATTGTCTGACTAGATTTTCTTGGAAGGGAAAAACAAACACCACAAAGGCCCATACAGTATGTCAAAAAAAGTCTTATGGTAATGAAAAGGTGATGCTATTCCTTCATATAAATCAGCAGTGATAACATGGTAAAAAATATTGTTTTATGTGTCCATCATTTATTATAAGGTGTTTTATTTCCAAAGTTTTATTTTATATATTTCTTCTCAGTTGCTCAAATTTCAGTGTGAAACTAAACGTTATAATGAATATAAAAACAGCACCATGTTCTTTTATAATCTACTTATAATCTATAATATATTTCATTCTGCAGATTCTAAAACATTAGTGCTTTAAATCAGTTTTACTTCCTTCATATATTTCATAAGCAATATATTATCGATAAAGGTTTTATGTTTATTTTTGTGTGTAAACATAATGCATCTTTAAATGAGTACACACAATTTTTACTGTAAGACTAATTTATCCATTTATACAGCAATCTAGTAAAACTCCATTAATTCTTCCATTTTCTAAATGCTTTAGCCAATTCAGGGTTATGAGAGAGACAGGGTCTGTCCCATCAAGCAATGGGTGCAAGGTGAAATACAACCTGGATGGATACAACCTCCTCCATCGCAGGATACACACAGACACACACTGACACTAAGCACAATTTTCCCAGAAGCCAATTAACGTACCAGTATGTCTTTGGACTTTGGGAGGAAACCAGAGCACCCAGCAAACACAGGCGGAATATACTGTACAAACTCTATGCAGATGGCACCTGAAATCCAGAATTGAAGACGGTGATCCAGTGCTGAAGACAGCAATGCTAATCAGCCAAGTGAGTTAAAACCAAAGATTGAAGTACTACATACACTATCCTTTTGTAATTACAATTGGACCAAACTATCGAAAAAGGTGTTAGATACTAGTTATATAGTACAACGATGCAGTATGATGTTAAAGATTAGGATATTTGCACTAGATATTTTCTTTGAAAAAAATATTTCAAAGTAATGTTCAAAGTAACTTTCATTAATATCCTGACAAATGCCTTTCTCTCGTTAGAATTAGAATGCACCTGGAAGTATAACCTGCAGTATACAGTATGAATACATTTGTGATTTACATCAAACTATTTTACAGCTGGAGGAATCCAGGGCCTAGCTTTATACATTTAAATATAAAACAGACCCACATGAGATGGAGTTGTGATAGGGAGGAGCATTACTCTGCTTAAAACATAAATCAGACTGCTTTGAAGTATATAACAAAAGTCTATTTTATAAATAACTCTATTACAAATGTTGCTTAAAGACATTAGATTTTCCAATGGTACAAGTCAAGCAGAAAAGATTAACATTCTTGACTATGCAGGCAATAAATACTCATCTCTCCGCATGTGCATCATAATGAATAAATTATGCAAAGTAACAAAGTCCAGCAAACCATGACAACTTTGACTTGACAAGCAAACAAGCACAAAATGAGAAAATACCATATGTTACTTACAGTAAACAGATGCAGGACAAGCTGCAAATTAAATTTCTGTCACTCCTATCATACAATGGGAATTCCCTTGCTATGCTTTCTTTAAATACTTGTAAGAATGACACAGAGGTGAAAATAAACTACTTTTTGAGATGACTTACTTTTACAAAGAGCATTGCAAACTAAAATGTGTCTTGGTGAAGACAAAAGAGAAATGCAAGTAGCTAATATAATCACCAGGCTCTATATTCTCCACTTACTTTCCAATATGCATCCACTGGAAGATACATTGAAAACAAGAGCTTCACAAATTTGACGGCAATTTAACATAAATTAAAATAACATTATCTATACTTGTCCTGAAATGTTTACCCATTTGTTCTGAAATCCATCAAAATTAATTTCTCTTATAGTCAGATCACTCTTTTTTTGGGAGACCAGAACCAAGTTCATATATTCTAAATGTACAGTAATTGTTCAACTTCTAGTGAACTGCAGAACAATACAATTATAATTATAATGCTAATAGCTGTACCATTGTAATTACTATAATTGATTACAGATCCAGTAATAAACAGCCCTATTTATTTTTTACATAATTTCATAACTAAACAAGATATGTTGCTAAACAAGAAAAACAACTACCTGCTTGCAAAAGTACACTACTGATATGCTGCATAAATATAGCCATAGTTCTAAGTGAACCTCCAGGGATATTGAAAAAGCCTCAGTCATGTCTGACTATAGAAAATGGATAAAGAACTCTTCTTCATTCCACTCATTATTCAGAACCAATCAATTCACATCACCTCTGCACTAGCTCCTTAGTACAATTTGCTTAGTGAGGGAACAGCCTCATCATTATAGCCAGGCTGGTCATTACCTCAGTCAAGCAGGTTAATGTCAAATCATATTGATTACTCACACACTACACCACTCTATACTAGAGATATACTGTAAATTACTAGACAAAGTTAATTATATGTTTTTTTAGAAATTACTACAATTCCAAAAGATAATAAAAAATAATCCAAACTTACAAAATAGATGGTGATAATGATCGGTTTATTTCTAGAATATAGTAGCGTGCATCTGAACACAAGAAGAAAAGGTCATTCTGGTTTTATTAAAAGGAAAACTAAATTCACAGTAATACTACAATGGATGAGCCAGCAACCTTTACCGTGGCCTCCAAATTGTCCCCATGTATGATTGGCTTGCACTTGCCCTGTGATGGAATGATGTCCTATCCAGGGTGTACCCTGCATTGTACTTGTTGCTTTCTGGGTAGGCTATGGCTTCCCGTGACACCATATGTTATAAAGCAGTTTGGCAAAAGATATGACATGATATGACTACAATGGACATTTGCTGGAAATAAAATGAAATATAATTGTAGACCATCGCAAAACATGAAGGGTGTTTAACCAATCTGACCCATTCTGTAAGATTACTGACACCTTCATGAAATATGTTTAAACATTGCATACTAAAGGGCAATAGCAATGTGATTAGGAATTAGACCACAAAAAATCTACTTAAATGGAACAATGGAATTCATTAGAAAGTAATACAGTAAACTGAAATAAAATCCAAAAACAGAAGATTTAAACTAACGATTTAACTAATTACCCTAAAATTATATCTAACAATTTAGTCAGCAAATTCTTTTTACCTTAGAACTCAAATGTAAAATATACAGTAAATTTGTCTAAAGCTGATGCCTCATGTTCAAGAGAACAGACTATGGGGTTTAATCAGCACATACTAATTCATGAATGTGGTTCTTCATATACTCATATTTTTATGTAACTGAAAAAAGCTGTTTTTTTAGAAAAAAAACATCTTGTGTGAAAGAAGAAATATTGTTAATAAAAGCTGGAATGAAAATGACACTAAAATAAAAATGTACTGAGAAACCAATAACATTGTATAAAAAGAGCCATTAAAAAAAAATTCATTAAACAATGACTACATCAAGCCCCAATGATAAGATGTTGACTTAGTGTAAATCACAAAAACTGATGGAATTCGAAAATGCAAGATAGGACAGAAGAAATTATTCTGTCATACAGTATGTTAGAACACAGGATATACATTCCAATGTATTATTTTTCCAATATTAACGCACAATACTTTAATTTTTCTACACTTTCAGGATGCATAAGACATTTTATGTAATTCTATTTAAAATTAAATTGCTGTATGAGCACTTCATGTCTAAATGAGTACTGCACTGAAGGGTCATTGATCTAATCAGAGTTCAAATCTAACCTTAGGGAATGGCTTTCTATGCTCTGATAAGCTCCTATTCAAGCTGTGCCAGGGTTTAGGTTTAGCTTTGAAGAGCACCAAACCGGAGATCAATGATGTTCCAGAAATCTTGATGAGATTTAGATACTGATTCCTTAGAGAAAAGTGTATTGCACCATTGAACACAATCCCAAAGGTTTTGTTGTTAAGTCTATTAAAGTCCCTCTTCAATACCTCTGGGCATAACAAACATGGATCCCTCTTTTATATAGATACCTTCTGTATTATTGCTGTTGTTATTTACATGTCCTTTATTTACACAAAAGGATTATACGCTGAGTACTTGGAAAACAGTATGCAAATGTGTAATTATAATGGAACAGTCTTGGGAAGATGTCTTAACATTTGGTTATCCACTATTTTTAGTGATGCATGGTACAAGTATCTACCTGAGAACATAAACAGATGCTTTTCTGTCTTCCAATATCTGAAATTGAGCAGTTAGCCTATATACAG
The DNA here is from genome assembly GCF_040954835.1 of Lepisosteus oculatus. Lineage (NCBI taxonomy): Eukaryota > Metazoa > Chordata > Actinopteri > Semionotiformes > Lepisosteidae > Lepisosteus > Lepisosteus oculatus. The sequence continues at coordinate 32,526,341 of NC_090701.1, forward strand.
TGCCTTGCGAAAGTATTCGGCCCCCTTGAACTTTTCAACCTTTTGCCACATTTCAGGCTTCAAACATAAAGATATAATTTTTTTATTTTATGTGAAGAATCACCAACAAGTGGGACACAATTGTGAAGTGGAACGAAATCTATTGGATTTTTGAAACTTTTTTAACTAATAAAAAAATGAAAAGTGGGGCGTGCAAAATTATTCGGCCCCCTTGCGTTAATACTTTGTAGAGCCACCTTTTGCTGCGATTACAGCTGCAAGTCGCTTGGGGTATGTCTCTATCAGTTTTGCACATCGAGAGACTGAAATTCTTGCCCATTCTTCCTTGCAAAACAGCTCGAGCTCAGTGAGGTTGGATGGAGAGCGTTTGTGAACAGCAGTTTTCAGCTCTTTCCACAGATTCTCGATTGGATTCAGGTCTGGACTTTGACTTGGCCATTCAAACACCTGGATACGTTTATTTGTGAACCATTCCTTTGTAGATTTTGCTGTATGTTTGGGATCATTGTCTTGTTGGAAGATAAATCTCCGTCCCAGTTTCAGGTCTTTTGCAGACTCCAACAGGTTTTCATCCAGAATGGTCCTGTATTTGGCTGCATCCATCTTCCCCTCAATTTTAACCATCTTCCCTGTCCCTGCTGAAGAAAAGCAGGCCCAAACCATGATGCTGCCACCACCATGTTTGACAGTGGGGATGGTGTGTTGAGGGTGATGAGCTGTGTTGCTTTTACGCCAAACATATCGTTTTGCATTGTGGCCAAAAAGTTCGATTTTGGTTTCATCTGACCAGAGCACCTTCTTCCACATGTTTGGGGTGTCTCCCAGGTGGCTTGTGGCAAACTTTAGACGAGACTTTTTATGGATATCTTTGAGAAATGGCTTTCTTCTTGCCACTCTTCCATAAAGGCCAGATTTGTGCAGTGTAAGACTGATTGTTGTCCTATGGACAGACTCTCCCACCTCAGCTGTAGTTCTCTGCAGTTCATCCAGAGTGATCATGGGCCTCTTGGCTGCATCTCTGATCAGTCTTCTCCTTGTCTGAGCTGAAAGTTTAGAGGGACGGCCAGGTCTTGGTAGATTTGCAGTGGTCTGATACTCCTTCCATTTCAAGATGATCGCTTGCACAGTGCTCCTTGGGATGTTTGAAGCTTGGGAAATCTTTTTGTATCCAAATCCGGCTTTAAACTTCTCCACAACAGTATTACGGACCTGCCTGGTGTGTTCCTTGGTCTTCATGATGCTCTCTGCGCTTTCAACAGAACCTTGAGACTATCACAGAGCAGGTGCATTTATACAGAGACTTGATTACACACAGGTGGATTCTATTTATCACCATCAGTCATTTAGGACAACATTGGATCATTCAGAGATCCTCGCTGAACTTCTGGAGTGAGTTTGCTGCACTGAAAGTAAAGGGGCCGAATAATTTTGCACGCCCCACTTTTCATTTTTTTATTAGTTAAAAAAGTTTCAAAAATCCAATAGATTTCGTTCCACTTCACAATTGTGTCCCACTTGTTGGTGATTCTTCACATAAAATAAAAAAATTATATCTTTATGTTTGAAGCCTGAAATGTGGCAAAAGGTTGAAAAGTTCAAGGGGGCCGAATACTTTCGCAAGGCACTGTATGTCATCAAATGTTCTGACAATTGTGGTATAGAAATGATAAATTTATGGATATGGATATTGGATATTCTGGGGAGGCCACAAGCAGTATTACATGATAGAATGGCAGGTTATAGATTCATCTCAATTTGATTTTTGGTATTTGTGAAGATGAAGTCACAACCTACTATACAATTCAAATTAATAGCAAAAATATTTAATCAGTGACAAATAACTATCACCCCAATAAAAACCCTAAAACATACATCTATCCTTCAGATTCAAACTCATGAAATTATGCAATATATGTGAAGCTGTTGATCTAAGTACTTGGAAAAAATGTCCCAGTCCAATCCCAGTCTTTGGGATTCTTATGCAGATCCAACATGGTTTGGCCAAATGAGTGAGTTGACAACTTTAATGATATGCAGTGCCTTGCAAAAGTATTCAGATCCTTTAAGTTTTCAAATGTTTTTGGATTACAATGTTTAAAGACAAAATGACTTATTTGTGAGTAGATATCTTAAAGAAAGTCAAAAGCTGAAATATTCTGGTCACATAAGTATTCAGACCTCTGTGATGTGGTACAGTAGCTCTAAATCAAGGTGAATTCATTTTTTAGTCCAAGCACATTATTTGGTGTAGGCTTGTAATATTTTGGCCATCAAATCCAGATATGTTGTGATTTCAATTGGACCAAAATGTCTGAGATCAAAAGAAAAAATAATTTATATTAATTATACGTCAGAACTAAAATGCTAAAATGTTAAGACTTATGGTGTCGAGAAAGAAAATGTAAACCCCTCCAGGTTGGTCCATATTCTTGCATATGAATGTTTTCATAAAACAAAAATATAACTTGAGTAAAAAATAACAAAAAACTTAGATATATTTGAAATATTTAATTAAAATGATCCAAAGTACATATCCTTATATTCAGTAACTGCTGGCAATTCCATGAGAAGCAATGACTTCAACTAGACTTAGAATAGCTGCTTTTATGATTTTTACGCCCATTCTTCCTTGAATGACTGCTTCATGTCAGTGGCAATTGAGGGTTTCCTTGCATGTCTAGCTCACTTCAGGTCTTGCCATAATATTTTAATGGGGTTTAGGGCCAGACTTTGACTTAGCCAATCCATAATGTAAATCTCCTTCTTCAATTCTTCAGTTCCTGTTGTACTGCAGATATGTTTGTACAGTATGTTTAGGATCATTTTGGAACTCATCTACATTTGATGTGTGGATGATTTCTTCCAGAGTTTGTTTCAAGACCAAATTTATGTTCTTGTGAATGATGCAAGCTGGGCCCTGAGACAGGATGAGGTTCTTCTGTTGGAAGGCAGTGTTTGAGGTAAAAAACTTCTATTTTTAACTTAGCTGTCCAAAGATCATTCTGGAAGATCATTCTAAGGAATCTTCTGGATTGCCCAATTGTTCATTGGCAAACTTGGTGATTTCGTTCAAGCAAATCTGACATGTAAACCTTCCCTTTCAGTCTTTTCCCAGTGGCTGAAGCATGAATGCTGATATGTTCTGCCACAAGAGAGTCCTAAAGATTCTTAAACAATACTTTTTGTTTCTGTGTAACCTCCTGGTTTATGCTCTGGACTGCTTTTAGCAAGATGGTGCTTTTAGTAAGATGACCAGTCCTCGACAGAGTCAATGCGGTCTTGGAAATGTTCAATTTTTATACTGTCTGGCAGAGGAAGTATAGAGCTCCAAATGTTTAGAAATGTTTTTGTCCCACCAACTATTCTTTTTGTAAAAAAAAAAATCATATTTGGATCATGGCTTAATGTTCTCCAGTAACATGTGCTGTATACTGAAAACCAAACTCACAATGTTACTGAACTTTATGTACAACAGGGTTACCCAAACACCTTGGTAACTGTTTGTCCAATTATTTCAAATCCTGATTACTCCCTTAAATATGCTTAGTAATGGCTCACATAAACTGAATCTTAATAAATCTTCTTTTTTTCTACTTCATACACCACTGCATCTCATAAAACATTGATTGAGGTTAAATATCAACCCTTTAGGTTATTTAAGAAAAGACTGTGTTTGATTCAACAATGGTAGGAAATTATGACTCTCATTATTTTTGGGATTCTTAAACCTTTTTCTGGTGCCGTAAATCTTACAGTAGCATGGACACCTTCTCAAAATTAAGAAAGGTTACATGAAGAAGAGATATTTTAACCCATCTCTTGAGTAATAAAAATGCTATTGTGAATTAAACATGTTTTTGTTCTAAGGAATTTATTTTTTTGATAGCACTGAGCAACTGTGTTAGCATGAAATAGGAATTGAGTCATCTTATTTGCATACTTTGCACTAACTAGCTTAAAGGATTAAACACAAAAGGTCTGAGTTTCAACATAGCAAAACAACACCTCTGTCTGAATATAAAGCATTGTACCACAAAATATTTGGAGCTCTATCCCATTCATGAATAGAGTAAACACATAGTAGGAGAATAATACTATACTTTTATACAAGCTTCTCTAAATAATTGTTAGAGTGAAATATCATCCTATGAGCTGAACAGAGAAGACTATTAGAGGACCTGACATAAGTATTCAAAATTCTTAAAGACACAGACAAAGACAGCTCACGTTAGAAATAACAGTGAAACGTGGGGGTGCAAGTGGAAAATGTGGCAGTGCATTTTAAACCAAGAACAAGTTGCAATTCTTTACCCGAAGGGCTGTGAGAGTATGGAACAAGCTACCCAGCCATGTTGTTGCAGAAAACCTGGCTTCTTTCAACATTTTCAGTATACTGTACATTTAATCATCTACTTACAGTATATGCTTACTACTAAATGGTCACCTTTTGTTTGTAACCTTCCATATTTTTAAAAACATAATCAATTGTGTTTCTTCTCCCTTTCTTCCCTATGATACAAATGTCTTCTTCTGCATAATTTTAATCGACAAATACAGTATATGTGCTTACACAAAACTGAATTACATAGACACACCTGAAGATGGACAGACATTATCTTCGTGCATCGCTGAAAACTGACAAGTACCATAAAACCAAAATTTGACTTTTTTTTTAAAGAAAACCTCACTTGAGTCATGCATTTCATTTTTCCTCAGATACACCTTAAAAACAACAAATCCGTTTTAAAGTTGAAAAAAAAACATATAATTTTCTAAAACAAATGAAATAGCTTCCAACATTCTCTGTGGCTTCTCTTGACATACATTCTGAAAATATATTCTTTTGTTTTGCTTCAGTTATTTCTTTTCTTATGTTAAGAGTGACTGATTGACTGATGTACAGTATTTATTTGTTAATTTTATTATTGAAATTTAGTTCTGCCTGGTCCCATTATTAACTGCTACAAGTTCATGAAAGAAACTGTCTAGTACTGTACTAAAGTATGAATAATTAACAATGTATTGCCAAATATATAATTTCTGGTGTTTGTTGTACACAGACAATGTTCAGAGCAAAGTCGGTACAACTCAAATACATTAATTTATAAAATTACCTGTAAGATAGAAACTTAGTAAATTTAAAAATTTGGCAATGCACTATTAAGTTTTAATACATGAAAAACACAAGAAATGTGTAAAAAACATCTAGAACATGCGTCTTTACTGACATACCTGTACAAGTGAATTTGTAATAATGAAAGTGAAGGAAATACTCAGGACAAAAATTACATGCAATATCATCTACAGTATCCTTATGTTTGCTTTACATAGACTGATTAACAATCACATACACATTATTTAATCATATTTCATCAGTTGGAGGCTAACATTTGTAAGTTGTATGGAAGGATTTTGAACAATATAATAAGAAGTGCTGACATTCTTGTATTACTTTATTTAGTATTATTTTAGTTTTCTACAAAAAGCAGAAATGAGTAATTCACTTAAACCCATTACATCTTTATATCTTATAATACTTAGATACATACTTAGTGTACTGACCTTAGTAAGAAGTTATGACACTTAAGAGCATCATTTCTAAGACAAATCAGTAAATTAATGCATTTGAATATGCCAAAGACCTGCCTTTCTTGATATTAATCTCTTGATCATTTACTATATAAGTAGCCATAAAACAGGCTCAGATGTTTTCAACCAGTGGTCCAGGGACCCCTTGAGGTCCCCAGAAACTTAGTAAAACTATTTTAGTGATGTGTGAAATTAACAGACTCTGGATTTTTTCAACATTTATGGTTGTTATGCTCATCTACATTTTCATTTTTAATATTAACAATAGCTAAACTTATAACAAGAAAAGAATGCAATGTGATTTCTTAAGACACTGTCCTTATTTAGGGGACATTATTGGAAATGGGTCCCCTTGCACAAAAGCACCAAGTTAAATGCTTCCTTTCAATCCATGTTCTAATTAACAGTGGTCAGCACACCAGCTGGTCCCATTACCAACTTAAAAGCATTAGAGAGAAATAAGTTGTCATTCTTATAATAAATCATTCCAAGTAAATAAGCTTTGTCTATTCACTACCATTAATATACACTTTTATCTAAATAATCAATCAGAATTTCACCAACATACAGTACCACTATTGCTGTTGGTACTGCATCTGTAAGGGTCCTACTGTTGATTCATTCCATTAAGAGATGAATAATATTAATTTTCAAACACGAAAACAAACTATCAGTTTCAAAGGTATACTTTTCATAGAAGTTCACAACAGTTAAATAAAATGCACATAGCTTAGACCATTACCCACGCAGTATTATTCACAGCTCCAATTTAAATGGAAAACTTAAATCATTTCCACAAATACAGTACCTTTCCTATACCATTTTCCGGTGACATTTTTTTTTCTTTCTGGATTCTGCATTGCTCTAGAATTAACCTTAAAAAATATGGCTTAAAACCACTTTCATCAAAATTGCCAGGCATATAGTGTCACAGCGAGGCGAGCTATCTGTGGTACACTGTGCATATCAATACGACTGTATTATATCGTTAAATATATTTTCATAGAAAACAATATTGGTGCTAACAGGCTTTAAAAACATAATGACTTTTTGCTAAATTTCACTATTTGGAAACCTCACCATGGAGTGCAGCAACGGTCTGAAGCAGATTCCGAGCAGGCAGGTAAATAACTACACACCCCTTCACCCTTGTAGAGATGCATGCCACATGCCAGAATGGGTATTGCAGAAAGAACTTACCAGACCGTAGGCGCAGCTCAGGGCTGAACAGCACAGAATAATGCTCAAACTGTGTAGCAGTAGAGTAGATCCCATAACTAAACCAACTAAATCGAACCTCCAACAACCGCTGGAATAAAGTAACTTCATATGGTTTGATAGCCACTTAAAAATGTTTTCACTGACGTTTTCATCCACTTAAATCGGAGCCAGAGAACCGGTCATCTTTTTGCATCCATTCTGTTTCCCCATAACGTAGACGATCGTGGCTTGTACAATTATTAAAATAATCTCTAGGCTGCTTTTTTTTTTTCAAATCTGCAACACATTTAGTCTGCGCTGAGACTCTTTATTTCTCTGCATCTGTCTGTTTTGCAAAAATCACATCCATATGTCAAAACTGTTATTTATTTCCTTCTCGTTCTGCGGTGGGAAGTTCAAATGATTCTTTGTGGAGAAGAAACCAGTACTTTATTTTTAGATCTTTTAATTTTCCTTCTGCCGTACTTTCATTTCAAAGAATGTTACTTTTAAACTTGTTTTCTCTTAAAACAAGAGAGATCAAAATGCGGATCTGCTATTTAGTAAATTGAATACACGTTACAAAAATTATAGGGTTGAAAACTGCACGCTAATTACATGCTGTAGGGATCAGCGTCAAATTTGAAGAAAAAGAAATAAGACCATTTTTGCACATACAAGGTCAATATAAAAACAAAATACATATTACAGCTGGCATCTATAAAACATTTTAGATCTCGAAAAAAGATTGCTTTGCATTCTGATCAGCTGTTGAATCACGAATCACGTTAGCTCATAATCAAAACAGTCAATAATTAGTGTCCACTTGAAGATCCGGAACATAGTTCATGTATTCTTTGTACGATAAAAAGACTTTCTTCTTATATTCTGACAGAAAGTCTTCATAACACAAGTTAAAGCTTCTTCACATTAGCCACACTACTTCAAGAAACATAAACCTCTTTCATTCACAGTAAATGTTAGGTTCGGGGGCTCTCCAGTTGCAGATGATTTAAAAACAGGAAAAAAATCTTTCGCAGCAGTATTGCATATCCTCAAAAAAGTAGAAACTGACAAAGATGAAGTTTGCCACTTTCAAACCGAAGTTTAAAACTTAAATCCTTAACCATCAGTAGGAGGCGCTTCCATTTACTGAAGGTACGTGTGCAGTTTTTTTTTCGGTTTAAACCGTTTTGCAGAGCAGGCAAGGGGATATGCAGCTACTGTACATCTTGTTTAATCATACTAGTGTGCATGTGTTGTATTCGTAAGGAAACTCGTTTATCATAATTATCTGCTTGTACTGCAATTAGTTTAACATGTTTTCATTACTCTATGGAAAAAAAAGACAAAGCCCTTTTCCAAAGGAAACACGAAAGTTAAATTTCCACAGCTTTAAGTCAGAATCCTCCTGCAAATGGTTATAAACCCCCCAGCTCCGTTTGGTTCTCTGTGCCTTTCTCGAGTAGTAGGGACAGAAAGAGGCAGATATTAAAGGGAAGCATGACAGGACCCGATTGGTTCATAGTGTCTTCCATGTGATACAAGCACTGACTTCAAATGACATCTTTTCCCACCCCTTTGCCACTGACACATTCATACATTGTGTTACAGAGTTCTGAAAATCTTCATACAGGCTGGTTTTATCGGCTTTTTGCAGATTTTAAGGTTCGAAGGACACATTATTTCAGTGTTACAAAGTGAAAAAAATATGCAGAGACCATTTTTTGTGGTCAACCGAGCGAACGGGTTTATTTTTAGGTTGGGTTCGTGAAAGAGAAATTATACTTTGGCCATTCAAGGCTACAATGAAATATAAGGAAATATTAAAATAATGATAATTTAATTTAAAATAATAAGCATATTTGCTACACAGTTAAGTGTATTTAATGTCAGATATTCTCAGTCATTTATAATTTTAAGCCTGTATTTTTTTCCCAGGAGGATAATATACTGTAGTGACCCTTAAAAACAACCAATTTTTTTTTTCCATGGAAAAATCTATAGGTTATCTGTAGGTTATTTTATAAGGGAAATAAACTGTTGGACCATCAATGATACTGATACTGCTTGAATAAGTATTCATATATAAACACAGGCACATATTCAGTGTCTTGTATGTAGACCCTTGCAGAGTTTTCACATTTTAATGCTTTAAAGATTGCAATCCTGTCTGTTTGAAGGAGCAATTCATATTTATTACAGTAAACTGTATACACAAACTCTCCCACACATTGAAAGCAAAAAAGAAAGAAGCAAATAGATCATTTATATGAAAGAAAAAATTTAAAAATAATTTTTTTATTGATAATGAAAACAACATGATTACACAAATCAAAGTAGTTTGCACTTTCAAACCTCAATTAATGAAGCTGAACCTCAGTTAATTAAGGTGCAAAGAATTGCTTTAATGCTTAAAGTTAGTTAAGTGGCCTTTGTATGCAACAAAAGTCGTTCACATGATTCCAGAATAACTAAACCTATCTACAGTATGTAAGGTCCCTCCATCAGGTAGTGAATCTGAATATTATAATGCAAACATTGAACTATGGAGACCAGGGACATTTCAAAACAACTCAGAGAAAAAATGGTATATGAAGATACTGATTAAGAGAAGGGTAGAAAAAAGATTAAAAGACCTCAGCAGCCAAGGTGGAGTTGTTAGCCTTTGTGAGGAATCTAAAATCCTGCTTGGCGTTTACAATAAAGTACCTAAGTAAAGGATACCTCTAACATGATGCAAAACATTTGTGGTCAGACAGGACAAAAGGGAACTTTTTTATCTAAATGCATTGTGTTACATTTGATACAAACCCAACATAGAACACCAGTCAGTCAACACCATCCCTACTGTTAAGTATGGTGGTGGCATGTTTGTGATAAAGTTCTGCTTCTCATCAGCAGGGACTGGGAACATATATTGCAAATCTTAGAGGAAAACCTGGTCCAGACCTAAAAGTGGGGCATAAAAAAATTGCGTTTCAGCAAAACAATGATCCAACGCAGAAGGCTAAAACTACTGTACACTGGAATGGATTAAAAATAGTGAATGTTCTTAAGTAGCCCAAAAGTCCTGACTTGAATCGTGTCCTGAATATGGAATGACTTGAAAACTGCTGTCCATAAGAGATTCCCAAGCAACTTGAGAGACCTTGAGAAAATCTGCTAAAGTTACATTGAAAACCCACCGCGAAAACTCACCTGATCAACAAGTGAACTACGGGCGGAACTGTGGACAGCTGAATCTAAGTATTCAGAACTAGCGCTACGTCAGGAACGAACTGGTCTTGTGCAGAAACTCTGCTAGTAAGCCAAAACTAACTAGCCGGTCTTCAGAGAGCCCACTGTTAGAGCATCGCAGCAAGAATCTCTCCCACTTCCCTCCAGCCGCAACACCACTGCTTGGCACCAAGCCAGAGAGCGCCGACTGGACACAGCAACAAGCCTGCCGCTGTTTCTTTGTCTGCAGGAGATCTGAATCCACATAGATTAGATGAGTATTCAACATTCTGCATTACAGCTCGAGAATTCAATTGTTACCTCAATCAAAGTTGATATCAATTTAATTCCTTTGAGTGATGTACTTGCTTTTGAGTATCTAGTGTAGAAGTTGTAATCCAAGTTCATTTAGGAAATGGTCTAAATTAATTATATACTGAATGTACGTCCCTCTTGGTATTTGTAACTCTAATAGCCATCCAAGAATCATTTTGTGACTTACTGCTACAATTTATAATTGTCCCAGTAAAAGCACAAAACCCCTACATTTACTGGTGCCTTGTGAGAGAATGCCTACAGCTGAATAACATTAATTCCAAAAAATCATGACTCTTATCAAATCAACACATTTATTTTTTTCTCTTTAATTTTTGTTAAACAGTTTTTTGATTTTTACTGTAAATTATATTACACTTAGAAATCTTCAATGATACATGTAGGTTTTGAACTCAATATTATATTTAGAAAATGTGAATCTACTATTTTGTAATTTCACAACATTAGATATAAGAAGAGTCTGAAATCTTTCACAAGGCACTGTATTGATATACTGTAGGTATTTAAATCTTAAAAGAAAACTCTTACATTCAAAACTCTTTGTACAGGTGATAAAAAATAACGTTCCTGTTTCAGTACTTGAACACTGCAGGCCATCATACTCTAAAATTATATACCTGTACATGCATACATTCTCTATTTTGTTTGTATTTATACATATGGGTGAAAGGGTCTTAATTATCAATCACCTTTAGTGATTATAAGGTATACAAAACCTTAACAGCCAAGAACTGTTACCACTCTTCTCAATACATTTAAATGCAAAATAGGTAATGATATCAGAAAGCACAGACACACATTTGTGCTAAAACAAGCACTTTCACTGAAGTGTTTGCCTTTGAATGGGATTGGGGTATTACTGGAATGGACAGACGTCCCATCCAGGGTGTATCCCACCTTGCGCCAGTTGCTTGCTGGGATAGAAAATAAATGGATGGAATGTTGATAATGTGTTTTGAGTTTGGGAGTGATGCTGGAGAATGGAGTAAGGATCGTCTTGACCTGCAGGGTTCATGCTGAAGGCTCGGTATTCTGTGAGAAACTATGTAATTTACGAACCCTGTGCAGGTTTCCAGGCAAGGTCCAGAAGCTGAAGTATCCAAGGCAGGCGACAAGGTAGCGTGGTTGGTTATTCCAGGCAGGGTCAAGTCCAGGTAGTACACAAAAAGAGAGACAAACAAATCCGATAAGGGTGAGGCAAGAGCAAGATATCCAAAAACCAAAACCAAAGAGTCGATGTTCAGGGAGTCCAAATGAGGAAGAACAGGTACTAAGGAGGAAAGGGAGAGGTGAGCTGAGGAGGCGGAAAAGATCCTAATACCGAGCGATGTTACTGGGAGAACTGAGGGTTTAAATAGTGAAGGAAGGGGTGTGTAAGGGAAACTGGATAATGAGGGGTTAATTAAGACCAGCTGCAGCCATAACGTTCCCCCCCCTCTCCCTACGGGCGGATCCTGAAGTCCGAGATGGATGGTCTGGAAAGGCTTGATGAAAGCCCTGGAGAGGGGAACGGTTAAGGATGTGCCTGTCCGAAACCCAGGATCTCTCTTCAGGACCATAACCCTCCCAGTCTACGAGATATTGCAAGGTTCCACGAAACCTCAGAGAATCCAAGATTTTGTTCACTGTGTAAGCGAGGTGACCCCAGTCAAGGGGGGGGGGGGCAAAAGAAAGGTTTAAGAGCTGAAACATGAAAAGTTGGGTGGAACTTAGGAGTAGGGGAGAGAGCCAGGCAAAACCAAACAGGTGTGATCTGAGAGAGGATTCTAAAAGGTTCAATGTAGTGGGGTCCAAGTTTCCATGAGGCTTGTCGCAAGGGCAGGTTTTTGGTTGGTGGAGAACCAGACAAACTTTGGAATCTAGGAGCGGACTGGCGATGGCGGTTGGCTGCAGAGATCTGGCGTTGTGAGGACTTGAGAAAGGATTTCTTGGCAGTTTGCCAAATATATGTAGGTAATTTTCATGCACCAAGGGGACAGCTGTTGGGGGGCAGTAATCTGGGAGGAGGGTGGGTTGATATCCAAGGGAGAAATGGCAACATACCAGTGGGGGAAGAAGAAAGGAAGTTGATGCCATATTCCACCCAGGGAAGGAGAGAGGCCTAGTTGTTTTGTGAGGCTGAGGTGTAGCCCCTCAAGAAGGTGAGAAGGTTTTGATTGGTCTGTTCGTCCTGCCCATTAGCCTCAGGGTGATATAGATAGATAATACTTTATTAATCCCGTAGGGAAATTGATATGTTACAGCAGTCCAGCCCAAGACAAGCAAAACAGACATCAGAATAGTTATAAAACAAAAGACAAACAAGATAAATAAAAAATAAAATAAATACATAGGTGTGTGAAGTCAAGTGTGATATCCAGAAGTCAAAGAGACCGACGTCCCCAGCGACCTGCAAAAAGCCCTCCAAAAATTAGAGAAGAACTAGAGCCACCGGTCAGAAACAATATCCCTAGGATATTGAGAAATTATGTAATTTACTAACCCTGTGCGGGTCTCCAAGTAAGGTCAGGTAGCTGAGGTATCCAAGGCAGGTGAGGGTGAAGTCCAGGTAGTACACAAAAAGAGAGGCAAACAAATCCGATAAGGGTGAGACAAGAGCAAGTAATCCAAAATCCAAAACCAAAAAGTCGACGTTCAGGGAGTCCAGACGAGGAAGAACAGGTACTAAGGAGGAAAGGGCGAGGTGAGCTCAGAAGGCAGAAACGATACTGTACCAGTACCGAGCAATGTTACTGGGAGAACTGAGGGTTTAAATAGTGAAGGAAGGGGTGTGTAAGGGAAATTGGATAATGAGGGGTTAATTAAGACCAACTGCAGCCATAACATTGGCATTAAAGAGTAAAATTAAAAATCGTTTTGAACAAATATCTTATGACAATTTATTGAGGCATTTATTTGAGGTGAAAATAATAAAGATAACTCAAAGAATTGTATGATTCCAGAATTTTTATTCATTCATAAGTGAAATGATTTTTAAAGATTTGGATAATAATCATCCAGAACATTTGTAATATTACACATTTCTAATGTTATTGGGAATTTCTTATACAATTCCAGACTGATTTTTCTTTGTGGTCAATTTTTCTTTGTGGTATGTCTATATAACATTTTTAACAATGTTTTGCCCAATACTGTATATACTGTACACAGAAGACAAAATACTGAAAACAAGGTTGAGGGGTACAATGTAGCCCTCACACTACTTGTTTACTTCATATTGATAGTTTTTGGAAAGATCCCGTATGTTGTAAGAAGTACACGTGAAGGCACTGCAGTCATTTATGCAACAAAATTGCATCTGTGAGCGTTGTAGGACATCAGCCAGCCTTGAGGCTTTTAGAAACACATACTGTATATTATCCTTAACTTTATGCTTTTATTGTCCAGTTAAAAAATGTCCTGCAAAAAGAAAAGCAAGGAAACTGTTACAAGTTATATTCTTAAATGAAACTATCTTTTAAAGAAGCAAATCACCAGGGGTATTGTTTACTGTCACTGATTCAAATCGCACATTTAATTATCAAACATTTGAAGGTAACAGTCTCTGAAAGTGATTATCTCCTGTATAGTGTATCTGTTATTGGTTTTGTTTATAGATCTAATCCCTTTTGTAGACATCAAATAGAAATGCTGTACACATTTCAGTTGTTTGAGAGGGAGCTTGATAAAAGAAGTCAGGGTTATATGAAGATTGCATCTGACAGTCAAGGTTTGATTTCCCCTCACTACTTTAAATTCAAAGTTAACAATGCTGATGCAAATTTCTACTCAGTTAGAATAGGTTCTAGTACAGATGAAGAACAGGAAGCTACACTGATGATATCTACATACAGTATGTGTTTCTCTGTCTCCTGTCCAGGATGTGTTTTACAAAGCAAAATTACAGAAGCCCTAACTGAAATGAAGCCAGAAGAATACACAACTAGCCCCAATTCTTTTAGTAATAAAGTGTTTTTACCTGAAATGGTGAAGCACAGAAGGAGAGCCATAATCCTGATGGGATCTAAATGTGTTAAGTAGAAAATAATACAGTACCATTATGAAATAACAATATTTTCAAGATTTCTTTTTTGTATCCTAATTAGTTGACCAATGAATAATAAAGAACCCTCAAAACCAGCAGCCATATCACCCTGCAAATCTCAACTGGCAACCCACTGAAGTTAAGCAGTTGTGAACCTGGTCAGTACCTGGATAGGAGACCTCCTGGGAAAAACTAAGGTTGGTGCTGGAAGAGGTGTTAGTGGGGCCAACAGGGGGTGCTCACCCTGCAGTCCATGTGGGTCCTAATGCCCCAGTATAGTGAGGGGGACACTATACTGTAAACAGGCGCCGTCCTTCAGATGAGACGTAAAACCGAGGTCCTGACTCTCAGTGGTCATTAAAAATCCCAGGGCGTTTCTCGAAAAGAGTAGGGGTAACTAATGTAATAGGTAACTAACCCCGGTGTCCTGGCCACATTCCCCATTGGCCCTTACCAATCATGGCCTCCTAATAATCCCCCTCTATGAATTTGCTTCATTACTCTGCTCGCCTGCCCACTGATAGCTGATGTGTGGTGAGCGTTCTAGCGCACTATGGCTGCCGTCGCATCATCCAGGTGGATGCTGCACATTGGTGGTGGTGGAGGGGAGTCCCCATTACCTTTAAAGCGCTTTGAGTGGAGTGTCCAGAAAAGCGCTATATAAGCGTTAGCAATTATTATTATAATTAAAAGGATCACTAACCAAAACCCTCAATGTTTTGTGCTCTATTCGCACATGAACAATTAAAGTATTTAATCTTTCTTCAAGTACTGTAGGTCACAAAATCAATACAGGCACAGTGACATTACATATGTATTCTCTTAGGTCAAAGGTTAATTAAGTCTAAATGTGTATCTGCTTAATTAAAAAAACTATAAAGTATCCAAAATTTGCAGAATGTTACGATATTTTGTGATGATGTGGCAGTGTGTTAGTAAATTACTTAATACCTCCAATGTATAATAGTTAGATTTGACAATTAATACTGTGGATGAATACTTAAAATATGCCTAAACATATTTTTTTACTTGTATAAACATAATTATAAGTAGAGAACATTGGTAGTTATTTCTAGATAACTATCAATGCAGGCTTTGGGGAAAGCAGATGGGGGATTTGCCAGGTGTTGACACACACATTAACCTGACACCAGTGTATCATGTTAGTTTTTCACATTTTAAAAGGTCTGTCTTTGTTTTTCTGAAAACTTCATGTAATCTTTCTCGTTGTTCCCATCTGGTAGAAGACTGCATGATCTTCTCCCTTATCCTAGTTTTCTCGATCTCTGTTACTCTAAACTCATGGCTCATTACACTCATTTGATCTTCTCACTAACTTTTCATTCTCCACTTTCTTTGATCACCAGGCATTAGAGCATTTTTTATCCACTCTGTGCCACCCAGCTTCACATTGTAGTGTGCTTTCACGAGGCACCAGTTCTGTAGGGGTTTGGGCATTTACTGGGACAATTATTAATTGTAGCAGTAAGTCACAAAATTGATTCTTTTAATGGCCTTAGAATCCAACCATGCGGTATAACTCAAAGAACGCACCCACACAGGTACTAATACACTAAAATACATTTATTAATACATAGAATGTGCATGTAAACATAACAGATCTTATAGTGAGGGTTATCAGAATACAAAAGATATATATTCATTCAGTTACAAAGGTTTACACATTTCAAGAGGACATACGTTCAGTATATCATTCATTTATACCGTTTCGTAATTGAACTTGGTTACAACTTCTACATTAGATACTCAAAACAAATACATTACTCTTAGGAATTAAATTGATATCAACTGGTTGGGATAACAATTGAATTCTCAAGCTGTAATGCAGTGATGTTGAATACTCATCCAATCTATGGGGATTCAGATCTCCTGCGGGCACAAAGAAGCAGTTGCAGGCTTGTTGCTGTCAAATCCGCGCTGTCTGGCTCCGTGCCAGGCTTTGCTGTGCGGCTTGCGACAGTGCGCTGCTGATGCTCTCTGAAGACCGGCTAGTTAGTTTTGGCTGAAACTAGCAAGAGTTTGTGCACAGGAGAAAAAATGACTGTGGGTCCCAGCATGTCAGGAAGAGGACCGGTTCGTTCCTGATGAAGCGCTAGTTCTGAATAGTGATTCAGCTGTCCACAGTTCCGACCTGTTCACGAGGCTTGCTGCTGAAAGTTCTCGCACTCGGACACACTGGCCGTTCCATGGTTGTCCGGGCTGAGTCTCAGGATGGTCAGGACGCGTGCTGCAAGAATGTCCTGCCCTTGGGAGCCTTTCTGCTCCTGGGCCGTCCTGCCCTGGAATTGTCTCGCACCCCTGGAATTCTCCTTAGAGATTCTCCTACTCCAGGCTCTCTGTGTTGCCTGTTTTTACCTGGAGGAACTTCAGCTCGTTCATTGGCTGAAAGTTTTGTGGGCATCAGAGATCCACGTGGGTTATTCGGCCCTACCAGGCCCTGATTTGTTGATCAAGGTAAGATATGAGTCACTTTTCAGATGTCCACCTGGCACTCCCTAGATAGAGAGGCGCCAATGGATGACCATTGATCATGATAGCCAGGCTTAGCTAAGTGCATCCCCATTTGGGAGCTCTCCCTTATTAAAAGAAACCTTAAATCAGGCTGCACCACAGAGAAGAAGAGAGAGATGGGGAAAGCACAGCAACTCTTAATTCTGTTTTATTAACAAGCATTGCCGCTACAACATACTCTTCCACTTCTATCTTCGTTTTGTTCATTGTTTTTCTCACTCATTTCACACACTCTGTATATCTTCAAATGGTAAAGGCACAGGGGTAGTCAGAACTAAAATCTGTGCTATATAGCCTCCTCTTACCCTCCGCAGTCAGGAAAAGGTTACACTGTTACCTTGTCAAGAGATTCCCCATTCCTCCAGGTGCTGATGTCTCCTGTCAGGCCTTGTTCAAGAAGTCAATGCGGATCCTCAACAGCACACTTCATCCCCATTAAGCATGGCAAACAAACTACCATACAACCCATTTGCTCAGCACCTTTGATACTTCCCAATATGGCCTAAGCTGAATTTTTATTAAGCATGCCCAGCTCACTGAGTCCCACAGGCCTATTAGACAGCGCAATATGTTACTTATGAGAAATCCATACTGGAACTTTCCATTCTTCCATGCTGGAGCCTAGATGTAGTCTGAAACCCTTTTCCTCCTAGCTGTTCTTATACAGTCTGCCTTTTAATTAGCCCAGAGAAGTAACGAATACCACTTTGAGCCAATCCCAACAGCTCATTTCCTTTATGTGGAATTCTACTCCTTTTGAGTGCCAACTCTCACTACTTCACAGGAAGACTTAAATCAATCAATTTTTATTATTGTATAGCACTTTTCAATCCAGAGCGTTGTTGATGTACTTCACATACTGTACGTTATACATCTAAAAAAATATAGTAAACAGGAAACAAATGAGAACAATAATACAAAAATACAATGCATTTATCAGAAATTAAAAGAAGGAAATAGGTTTGAATTTAAGGGGATCAAAAAGGAGTTCTGATGTTTTAAATCATCAATAGAAGTGACATTTTTAATATGTCCAGGAAGAGAATTCCAAAGCTCAGTGACTATCGCTTGAGACTGTGACCAGAGTTAATGGGACTGAAAAGATCTGAACCGTAAACTTGTCAAAAGTTACACTTGGTAAGAAGTTCTTTTTTTGACAATTTAAAAGCTTGAGTGTTGTGGAAATGTTATCTGTGGAGGTGTGACAAATGTGTAATGTAGAATATGCTTAATAAGGCAGGGGCTGTCCGGAGACTTTGTAACCCCCTGTCACTGCCCATAGAGTAACCTTTGAAGAGTATGTTCAGACACTTTAGTGTTGATTTCTTCTGGGTGACACTGTGGAACAGGTCCAAAATGGTCCAAGGTCCAAAAATTGACTTGTATTATGTTAGTCTAATAAGACCTTTCACACTTAACAGTAAAAAACTGAGACAGAGCTGTGTCAAACATCCTTTTGCAACTATAAATGTTGTCAAAGAACTAAATTTTATAACAAATGAACCCTGGGAATTATGATACTAAAACATTGCAGTTTGTACCCTGGCTGCTCTCTCATTGCCCAGGAGAATGACAATACTCTATAATGTGTATGTGCATGTTTGTACCAAAACCTGTCTCTGGCAGCACATTATTGACTTCAGGAACAGCTGCTTTCCTGTGAATTTATGGGAGATTAAAAGTTAAAAGTAGATCTAGTAGAACTGCCTGACCATATCTGTTGTTCATGTGACCAAAAAAAGGCAGTTCTATCAGGACTGTTAGAATCATAAAAGCTCTTAGAGCATCTCCTAAATTAACAAATTAGTATCTGACTCCAACTGGTGCAGCTATTTAGACCGCTATGACTTCTATTTGCAAGTAAATCTAACATTTGAAGACCAAAATGTCTTTTTCACATGATTGTGGTACTTCAAAGTTTACTTCTTAAGGCTGCACTTCACTTCAAAGGCACTTCAGACTGGACTGTGTAGAACCCCAGAAAAAAATAAAAGCCTTCAGTGGAATTCTCTCTCAGAAGCTTATTGTTTACCCTTAATGAGTTGTTTTTAACACACCCACCTTTTGACAAAGTGCTCTGTAGGCTGTGCCTGGTGTAGCTGTATTTATTTGCAGAATGAGTTCCATATCCTAAAACATCGAAACTGTTCCAATAAGCATTATACCTGATGCCTCTACTACAGTAAGTAACTACAACTAAGAAATATTTTTATTGTTCCTAGACTAAATTGCATATTCAAGACAGTGCATTCAGAAATGTGCTTTATTTCCAATCTAGTCTAAATATGACCCTTTCATATTTTTTTGCTTTAAAGCCTAGTCATAGATACTTTGAATTAGCGATGAATATGTTATACTGTATACAGAACTGCTAGAAAGGTAGAAAGTTTTATTGGTATGATGGTGTTAAATGCTGAGCTAAAGTCAATGAACAGCATTCTTGTATAGGTGTTCCTTTTATCCAGGTGGGTTAGTGTGGTGTGTAAAGCTAAAGAGATTGCATCCTCTGTGGAGTGGTTTGTGCGTTAGGCAAACTGGTGAGGATCCAGTGTTTTTGGAATGCTGGCTTTAATGTGTGGAATAAGTAGTTTTTCAAAGCACTTCATTATGATGGGGATGAGTGCAATAGGGCGGTAGTTGTTCAGGGATGTGGGGGCTGATTTTTTCGGTACTGGCACGATGGTGGTCATCTTGAAGCAGCTAGGTACAGTGGCCTGGGCCAAGGACAGGTTGAAGATGTCGGTACAGACATCAGCTATCTGCCAGGCACATGTTCTAAGTACCAGGCCAGGGATATCATCAGGTCCAGCAGCTTTATGTGTGTTCACTCTACTTAGTGATTTCCACACATCTAGCTTGGATAGTGTGGGGGGTGGGGTGGCAGGGGAGTCAGTGGTCCAGGTGGTTGGATAGGGTTTTGAGCTTCGAAGCGTGCGTAGAAGGTGTTAAGCTTGTTTGGAAGAGAGGGGTCAATAGCGCTTACAGGGCTTGTTTTGCTCTTGTAGCTTGAGATTGTATTTATGTCTTGCCACATGTGTCGTGGGTTAGCGTTGGTGTTGTAGTGGTGTTCTATCTGGGATTTGTACTGTTTCTTGGCAGATTTTATGCCAGCTCTTCATTTTTTTCTAGCCCCTCTCAGTTCTTTACCATTTACCTCATTACCAGATTTGAAGGCTGCATCATGGGCTTTGAGCAGGGAGCGGATCTCAGTGTTCATCCAAGGTTTTGGATTCGGGAGTTTGAGTATCTTTTTAACGCTCACCACATCATCAGCACATTTGCTGATGTAGCTAGTGACTGCTGATGCATATATGTCGATATTAGTGTGGGATCCATGTGACGCTGCATCTTTGAACACACTCCAGTCTGTGCACTCAAAACAGTCCTGAAGCATTGATTCTGCCTCTTTGGTCCATGTTTTTACAGTTATAACTGGAGCCTTAGTGTGTTTGAGAAGTCGTCTGTAGGCTGGGAGTAGGAACAGGGAGATGTGGTCAGATTGTCCAAGAGGGGGGTGAGGTACTGCTTTGTAAGCACCGGGTACATTAGTATAAACAAGGTCAAGTGTGTTGTTTCCCCTGGTGAGGCAGTCAACGTGTTGGTTGTAGCTAGGCAGAACTGATTTCAGATTTCCCTGATGAAAATCACCTGCAATAATAAAAACACCATCAGGGTGTGCAGATTCTTGTTTACTAATAGCTTTGGATAGCGTTTTGACTGCTTTCTTAGCATTAGCGTTAGGAGGTATGTATAGAGCGGTAATAATTGCAGACATGAATTCCCTAGGTAGATAGAAGGGTCGGCATTTTACCATTAAATATTCTAAGTCGGCTGAGCAGTGGATCGTGATTTCTGTAGTATCTCTGCACCATGCTTGGTTGACAGAAATACACAGACCTCCTCCTTTATTTTTACCAGAGGCCGCTGTTCTGTCCGATCAGAGAGTTAAAAAATCATCCAGCTGAATGGTGGAGTCCGTCCGGTATGTTGTTGTGAAGCCACATTTCCGTAAACACAAGAGTGCAGCAGTCTTTTATTTCCTGGCGAGTAGTGAGCCTGAGTTTTATTTCGTCCAGTTTGTTGTCCAGGGACCGTACGTTAGCGAGGAACAGGCTGGGTATAGGTGGTCTGTTCCGCTGTTCTTTTAGTCTTATTTGCAGCCCGGCTCTCTTACCGCGTTTCTGTTTGCGCTCGCACCGCTTGCGCCGTCTCCTCTCCCGGCGGTCTGCGGTGTAGGGGATGGACGAGCTGATGTAATCCAGGTCGAGCGAACTAAAGGAGAAATCCCTGCAGTTGTTTCAGATGTCCAGTAATGTTTTCCGGTCGTAGGAGAAGTAAGCTTCAGTGTTTTGAGTAAATAACGTGACAAAAAACATAAGAATAATGAACAGAAAGCACCATTGTTTGAGAGCTAATGAAGCCGCTGCGTCCATGCGCGCCGCCATCTTGTGTTTGTAGATGTTGTGATCATGGGTAGGTGGGGAAGGGAGGCAGACCCAACAAATGGGGGCTAATAAATGAGCTGATTGTATGCAGTTGACTAGGTATAATGCTGCATTGTCCCTTGTCTTCCTTGTATTTCCTCTTTGTCTCCCTGGTCCAGCCTGTTCCACAACCCGCAGCATCAGCATTGACTGTGGGGCAATAAACAGGCATCAAAGTGCCATTCAATCTTTGCTGACTGGCAAATCAAGGCTTAGAGACTTTAATTAAAAGGGGAACACAAACGGAAGAAAAGGATCATCTCAAAGACACAATAAACTTTGACTGTTATATGCAGTTATATTAAAAGTCAATATATCCCCAACGCCGATGCCCTATACCCACCTTTGTCACTCATTGACACTTATTTATATGATTTCAGAATTAATACACATCCCTCTGTAAGATCCCACTGGAAGCTACAGAATTTCAAGCAAAATGGAACCATTAATGCCAAGGAGTTTTCAAAACAGTTTTGAAAGCACTGAATATGATCAAGTTTGTCATTTGGAAGTAGAAGATGTACTGTACCACCCAGATACTGCTTACAGTACAGATACTGCTTAGAGCAGGCTTCCATTCCAACTGAGCTGCCAGGCATAAGAGTAAACTGGCAGGGGTGCTAGCATGAGGCAAACTGCAACTTCAGAACTAGAGATCAGTGGCTGAGATTTCCATGAGTCAGAAATATCCTAGTTACTCCTTAGAGATGGCCTGTATAAAACATTGGCAAACCCATCACAAGTCCCTTATATAGTTGTTACAAAGCCTTTAGGTGATACTGCAAGCATATAGTTAAAAGGTGTTGTGGTCAGATTTTTTTTGTCTAAATACAAAACATTACAACTGTTGCAAACTCAATACAACACACTCAGCTCGATCTGTATTGTCAAGCATGGCAATGACTGCATTATTTTATGGGGATGCTTCTCACCAGGGGCTGGAGAACCTGTCAATATTGAGAGGAACATACAGTATTTGGAAGAATGTACAATGAAACTTTAAAAGAAAACAGGCATGAAAGTTTCAGCTGAATAATGACCCAAAGCACAATGCTAAGGTTATATTGGAGAAGGTTAAGAAGTTGAATGTCTTTGAGTTTCCTCAAAGAGAAAACCTGTTTCAGCATTTAACCAATCAACATGGCAGAGCTTGAGTAAGTTTACCAAGAAGAACATCCCAATGTGCAAAATTGGTAGGCAAAAAGACTTCCAGCTCTAATTGCTGCCAAATGTGCTTCCACCAAGAATTGACTCAGAGAGGTAAATAGTTGTACAATCAATAGATTTTAGTTTTTAATTTTAACTTATTCCACTCATAATGAAACACCCATGTTCAGTTCAAGCATTCATGAGTAAAAAGAAATTAGTTTCAGTTTGTTCGAATATGAATCCATCATTTGTAATTTAACAAAATAGGACATATATAAATAGGAAGATGTTACTACTTACGTAAGATACAGTATGTCCACAGCAAAATTAATCAGAATACACATGCATTTCATGCATTATTCATGTTTCTAAGGTAAACATTTACCTGCAAATAAAAAACCCTAAAATATCCTGGTTTTCAAACCTATAACCTACAGACTGAAGGAATGCCAGCTTTGCCTGGAGTACAACAAGGCCTTATTGAACAAGGAATGGATTCAGACCTAGTCATCAGTATAGCCATGATGAGCTTTGCTGTGCTTTGGGAAGCTCAGCCTGCCTGGATTCTTGTGGATGAGGGAATGGTAGCTCCAAGTGAACCACTGCAGCTCACCATCATTCTTCATATGCATGTGTTACCATCCTCATCCTAAATACTTCCATCTGTTCTCATCTCTCCACCTCATTAGGCTATGCATTTTACTGCTGTTGTCATTCTCCAGTATCTAAAAATGCTCGACCGTTCTCCCTGATCTGGTGTCTTCCTAGGAACAATCTCTGAAAGTGGCACCTAGGCAGAGTTTCCCACTGATCACTATTGTCTCATGTCTTTTTTGTAATTTTGGTATTTTTTCACATCCACAATGTTTTGTTCTATGTATACTGTATAATCTACAGTATAAATGATTAAATGACAAGTAATAAAGATGAATTTGATTTCCTTCAGCTATCTGGCCTTCTTAAACTATTTTCCTATGTCAGAGAATTCAGAACTAATGATTAATTGAGACATTTATCAGGGAAAACAAACATCCACACACAGCAATAGTCTTAATCAGAGCCAAAGGAAGCATCATCATGACAACTGAGGGATGTATTACATGGTGCTAATCTGCTTTAAGTTGATTTTGTGGCATGGGTTAAGTGGTGTGTACTGTAATATAACATAATTCAAATTATAAATGTCCTCAGGAGCACAGCAGATTAATTCAATCAATGTTCAGACATTTTACTGCTGGAGGCTTAAAAAAAAGCTCAATAAAAAGAGCTTAGGTAACAATTAAACAAGATTGTTCTGTTCTTCTGATTTGGGTTGTCTAAACCCATCTGTAAGAGTGCACTTCACTGAAACATCATGTTACTTTAATAATAACCTGTAATAAACTACACAAATAATTCTTAGGAGATAATCTTGAGGACAAATTCATAAACAATCAGAATTTTAGAGTCATTCCCATTAGGTAATGTGCCTTCAGAGCAAGAAAAGAGGTACACTGACATAATGTATAGAGCAAATCTCATTACAAATGTAAAAATTCAGAACTTTTTACCATTGCTTTCTGCTAAATAATATACAATAGAATTCAATATTCATCATCATGTATTGTACAGTATGTTTATCATCTCAACCTGATGCTAATATTTATCACATAGAGATGAAATACATACTACATTTATGTACCTGTTGAACTTGCAGATGGTACCTTAATCATACAAAAATACATGGCTTTGAACAAAAAAAATAGTTATTACTTATTTTTAGAAGTAGTAGTAGAATAATAAGAGTATTATACAATTCATAACATTGCCGTTGTAATCAAAATGAGGTTTCCATACAAACTCTAAAACAAAATTTACTCTACCATTCTGAAGAAAATATTTTCTATTTGTTTTCACTACAAATCAAGCATTTTTATTAAACCTTTATTTAAATCAATTTTTGATACAAATCAACAAGACTACTGTATTAGGTTAAGTGTAGTGTTGCATTTTGGAAAAAAATGGCTATTACTTATTTTGGAAAAAAAAAACAACTAAAGAAGATCTAAGGATTTTTAAAACCATGAAAGGGATTTAAACATTAAATACTACCTATTGTACTATTCAGCACAAGAAAAAGGTCTAGACACCACAACTCCATAATGAGGAGAACTGGACAAAGGTCACTGGACATAATTTACTTCTTCAAAGAAAGTTTTTTTTCAAATTCTCCTTAGACAGTGTTTGGTAACAGCATGCATTTTATTTCATATTAAGTTCAAATTAAGAAATCTCTAATCTCTTTGTAACAAACCAGCTTGCAAGCAAGCAAGATTTGTCATGTAGTGAAAAAAGATCTTATTTTCTTATCTTTAAGAAATTGTCTTTTTTATGTAGACAGAATTTACAGTGCAAGTGATTCTGTTCTTGTAAGACATGTTTTATAAATAATCACTCTTTAAAATCTTAGTCTTTTGTTGTTTATTCTTTTATCTTGTTCCTTTTGCTTTAATTTTATATCCATCTCCCTGAAATTATTTATACTTTTATTTTGACTTAAACTTATTTGGAAATTGTCACCTTTTAATTGTGTATTTATTTGTAATGTTTTTAATTTTTTGCTTCAGAAGTGGAATTGCCAAGTTAGAGATCAACTTCTTCCTCCCTTTATATTCTTCTACTGTTCCGCACAACTCAGATTCAGAAAACTATTGCAGCTGCTTGTTAATTTTCACAAGACAAATTTAAATCTTCAGCTTTATTTTCTTGTACAAATCTAGTGTCTCTATGGTTTTCTAAAACATTAACAGAGCTACTAAAATGTTCTATTTCAGACATCGATAGCATTTCCACGTTGAAGTCTGATAGTGTCAGATGTTAGGAGCTACACAAAGCTTGGAAAGAGACCTCTAAAGAAAATCCAGTCATTTTACTGATACATGTTGTGTTTCTGGCACACATCCATCCAGAATCCCTAACCCAGTGACCTAGAATTGTAGGCAGAGACATTGTTCCATAGGAGTTGCTATCCTCCAGATGAGCTGTCAGATTGAGAGGATCTTCTCTACATGGTCATTAAAAGTCCCTTGGTTCATTCCTTAAGTGTAAGTGTGTTAACTCCAATGCCCCAACTAAATTCAATACCGAGCTTCCTTTTAGTCTTCTAAGATTCTTACTTAAATCAATTGGTGAAGACATTTTTCATTTCTCCACCTGATCTGTTGTGTCATGGGACAGTGGCTGCTAAATACTAAATCCCTGTACTTCACTGTATTTTTCTATTTGGATCTTCATTATTTTATAGGATTATAAGAAGTAGGCCATTTGAATTCAGATTATTGGAACGATTTACTGTAGGACAGAAATTATTAAGAAATGTACTGTACCTTTTCTACAAATTGTTATGAGCAAAGCATTATATATATATATTAATTTGCTTGCTTTACTTTTTAGTTGATAATGACATCTGGTGAACACCTACAGTGTAATCATTGCTAACCCAAACTGGATCTGAGGCAAGGACTGTGTCATAAGAATAGGAGTGTTAATCCCATTCTAATGGCCCCAGCAACATATAACATTTCCACTGGTGAAGTCATTTTTTCAGATCTTATGCATTGTGGGACTGCTGGTGTGGAATGGTGGATAATCACCACCTGGGTGTCAGTGCTGGTTGAGGTGCATCCATTCCTATACGTAAAACACATTAGGATTCTTTGGGATGAAAAGGAACACATGAACATGAAAATGGTTATAAACTAGAGGAGGCCATTTGGTCCATCTAGCTTGTTGGATAATGAAGCTAGCAGCTATACGATCCAAGGATCACATCCAGCTTTTCTTTGAAAGACACCAAGGTATCAGCTTCAAAACCATGGCTACGTAGCTTGTTCCATACTCCTCATTGGGAAAACAAGTACTTCCTGTTATCAGTTTGAAATACACTACATAGTTTCCTCTTGTGTCCTATGGATACTAAATAAACTATATATTAATTTAATTAATAATGATATTTTTATATTATTTGGGGTATATTTTCATGAATCAAAAATCAACCATAGCTTTAAAAAGCTGAAAACATGTAAAAACATTATAAATAGATGTTAAAAATGTAAAACTAAAAATAGTTTAAATGTATTTCATAGTTTGACATTTCAGTATCTTGCAAATTCACAATTTAGTACTTGTTTTAGTACTAGTCTTGCCTTAGATTTGATGATGGCTGAGAGCACTATCCCTGGGTCAGAACTGTTGTGAGAACAAAATTAGGATTTCATCATCCCTTGATTTTATCAAATATTAATTTGTCACATTTTGCCTATAGGGGGCACCAAATGTGTTCTAATTTTGATTTCTATACAGTATGTAACAGTTTATTAATACATTACGTTATAGCATTAGATAATAGAAAGTAAAGAAAAGGTGACATAGATTAACTCAGGTACAGTAGAACACATTAGGCAGTATTGAGTTTTTATTGTTAACTTAAAAGGCATGCTTATGTGTAAACAAAATTGTTTTTTTCCCTTTAATTGATCCAATATGTTGGGTCAAAAGGTAATAAAGAGACTGGTTTTAACACTAAGATGCATCTGTCTAGTAATTTAAGTACCAGTCTTCAGAGGCTATAACATCTGACTATTACCTTTGGGAACATTCTTAGTTTCCTGAAAATACTTCTCCCTTTGAAATGTACCTCATATGACATATAAACTGTTCAGAAGCGATTTATTTCCATCTGACCTCTTTAAGAAAGTGCAGTAAGCATGAATCAAAATAATTGTGAACTCAGAACACTCACATGCAAGTGGTAAAGCAGTGTCCATACTATCTTCACCCTTTCAACAGCTGGTATTGGCAATCACCTCATATTTACAGACAGGCTGGAAATTAGTATTAGAAATGGAGAAAAAATAATCAACATACTGTAGTTGGTGCATTTGTTCCGGATTGTTCTGGATGAAACACCAAACTTTCAATAATGCCTGGGATTGTTAAATGTCCATTTTACTATAAATGCAGGTTTAGAGCACTGGAAATGATTATTAGAATTTATTTATAATGTGATATGATGAAATATAATGAAAATACATAGTAAAATGAGATTACATAAGTTTCAATTGTTTCTTTTATTGGGTACAATTATCTCTATTTTTTAAACCTAACTGTTCTCCCTTGTTTATTTAATATTTTATGTCTCTGCCATGTAAAGCTGCAGTACTTTAGGGGTGATTTTTATCAAATGCCACAATGTTCATCCTGTCCTTTACAGTACACATCAACCAATACTCAGATGAAAGCAAAACAAAAAAAGTGAAACCTTATTTTTTTGCTTTCAGGGTTTTAATTTTTTTTCAAAGCATGAAAAAAAAGACATCAGAACCTCCAACAAAGCCCATCGTCAAAACACAAATAATTGGTATTTATTGAATTTTGATAGCTAGCCAAATTCTCATCTTAAAAATAGGAAATAATTATTAATTCAAATTAACCACAATACTGTATATATACAGTTTATATTTTAAAACGTACTTACATTGAGAGTCAAACACAATGTAGAGTGGTAAAAAAATAATTGTATAGTGAGATAATGCTTGTATACATACAGTTTATAGATACTGTACTGTATTTCAGGCTATATAAATTACATCTGAAGTAAAAAGGCCATTATGATAGAGTATATAAAATACTAGATGAAAACAATTCTCCATTTGGGATTATGTGTGTGACTCAATATGACAAGTTTTATGGATAGTACAGTATTTTAAATGGCATTGCAAAATCATTTTTAAAAGTAAAGTAAAATCTGAAAAAAAGTTTAAAGTTATTATGGTACCTTGAATAATTCAAGTGAATGTATATGATGTTAACATACACAATCACAGAATAATTTAGTAATTTAGAAAAGATTAAAACTGAACTGCAACTTCACTTAAGACCATCAAACAGGTCATCATAAGGTCATTATTTTTTCATTATGATGAATGCTCAGGCATGACCTTTGTAAACACTTTCACCTCAGTCATGTTGTTTGACTTGTACTTTATCTGATAGGACTCATAACCTCAACAAAATGTGCTCTTTAAATCTTTCAGTTTCATTTAAAATACTCTTTTTATGGTATTATGCAAACAGGAAAACTATGACTGAATCTTAACCTGCTCAAAGACTAGGGCACTTATGACATCTGTTATCTGGACAGTATAAAGTGCTCTTTTAAAGCAGCATTTTTTTCCATCCTTTGACCTTTTACTCAGCATCACATGGTCTTTTTCACTGTGAAACTATAGCCAAAATAATAGAAATGGTTTCCAGTGAGCACATTCAAAACATGAAATTACCTATTTTTTATATAATATACTGTAGCTTTCCTTTGCACTACCATTTTCTCTTTAGTTTGGTTTGTGCTTCCTAAACACAATAAACTGGACAATTATAGTACATTTATTTTTGATCTTGTATATTAATTTACTGTACATTGAACTACTGAAACTTTTACATTTATTATTTTGTAAATTGACATAAAGATGATATTTTTGTTTACAACAAGGAATTATTTGCTAAAAAATGAAACAGATCACCTTTAATTTATCTCTTTGAAAATTGGGAAACGTTATCCAATGGATTATAAAATGTTTTTGGATACATGTTAATGCTGATGCTTTAAAGAAGAATCTGCAATGCATCATGTTGCTTATAATATTACCTGTAATTTAACCCATGTCGCAATCTATGAATGTGGGTAAGGGCATTAGGTTAACACCCTAGTCACCATGTGCATGATTAAGACAGTATGAACTCTATAATGAACTGCTGAGATAGGATGTCTGAGAATTAAATAACTCACTGTATCATTCTGAAAATATTAAAACTCTTAGAATGGTACTGTATAAACTATATGATTTCAAGTAAAAACAGCTTCAAGGAACTGGTGTGTGTTGTGTTCATCATGTCAAAACAGGTATTTATCTCACTTCAATTCACCTATCTAGATCCTGTGCCTAGCAAACAACAGGCACAAAGTGGGATATAACCTGAATGGGATACTAATCCATCGCAGGGCAGAAACAGACACAAACACACACAAACTCATAGAAGGACCAATTTTTCTTAAAGACAATTTACATAGTAGTATCTGTATGGATGGTGGGAGGAACATCAGAAACCTGGAGGAAACGGAGGACGTGAACATGGAAAGAACTTATGAACTCCATGCAGATAGCACCTCAGTTTAGAAATTGAATCTAGGGCCCCAGCACAGCAAGGCAGCAATACTAGCCACTGTGCCACCCTATTTATTACCTTTGTTAAAGGCAAAAAGGCTACGTATTCTAAATTCATCTTTGTCTTTGTCAGTGTATTTGTTTCTTTATATGTATAATTATTAGTATTATTATCTCTTGTTATAGAAGGTTCTAGGGAACACTGAGACCAATGTTTATACAGTATATTTTGATATTGCTTGAAAAATCATTTGATTCTGGTGTTCATTTGTATTATTTACTACACATTTTGCCTTGCTATATAAGATTCAAATAATAGCAGCACTGATTTCTCATATATTTATTCTCCAACCAAACTCAACTTTTTTAACTGGTTCCAAGGGTCATATATCAGCTGGAGGCTTCACTCTGTATTGTACTGATCCCTAGGCTTATTGCATTCAATATACACTGTATGCATTTCTTTCTTTCTTCCTACACTCTTTTGTTCTGTTACTCTCATTAGGCCTATATACCCAAAATCAACACTTCTTTGTTTCAACATGATAGGAGGCTGATTGCAAATCACAGTGGAACTTTTACATCCTGGTAGATTCAATCACACTGTGTTAACATGGCTAGGTTAGCTAGGTTAACACGGAATGGGAAACACAACACTCTGTTTAGCACATGGTGAATCACAGCCAAACCAATCAAATATGCCGCTGCAAAAAAAAAAAATCCACATTCCCTTGAGTCTTAATTTCACTAGAAAGACAGTAGACTAAGATGTATGAGGCAGACAGTATTGAAATACTCAAATAAATCCAGTATACATACTGTATATATAAGGATTAATAATCCTTGGCAAATGCAACAGTAGTACCTTGTCTAGTGAAAATACAATAATATAAGAGCAAGTAAAATAGGATAAAATAGATTAAATAGGATAATGTGAGTCTAAATGAATAAAGGACCAAAAGAAAATAGGGTATCTCTTATATTACTTAAGAAAGAAGAAGAAGCAGGCTGTGCTGGATTCACTTTTTGGTGCTAAGCAAGCTCAGCCATGAGTACAAGCTTTAAATTATTCAATTAAATTCTCAAAGATGAAGATATAAAAGAAGTCAGTTAGCGAATGTTTGTTAGAAAAGAAAGAGAAGAAAATTTAATTAAATTGCAGGAAATAACATTACTATTACAATGAATGCCCTTTTCCAGACAAAACCAACAAGACAAACAAATCCCAACTGTGGAATTTAAGAAATCAACTGCTCACAAACAAAAAACACACTTCACAGAGCGCATATACAGTACACAGAGCATACAAACTGTTGTTTTTAGATTTTCAATGATACCCCTCATAAAAGATTCATTTTCAAATACTGTAGGCATTCCGGCAATTTCATGCAATTGGATTGAGAACTGGTAAATAAAAAGAAAATACAGAGTACAGATAAGTAGTGAATGTACAAATTGAGTTGATGCAATTAGTTGAGTACTATAGTACATTTCAATAGCCCCGCCTCTATGCAAAACCAACACCCCTCCCCTGTTCTCTCTCTCCGCTGGCGTTTGTAATCGTTTTTATTTTTAAATAAATTTTAGCAAAGTCATGTATTTTAAAAATCTTAAGATTTCTATATTTATGTCTCTAGTGGTTTAATTAGTGACAAAGGCTAAAGTTTCTTGGAAAATGTATTTTATGTAAACCATGTTTGCTATTAATTCATTTAGGGCTAGAATATGTTCATTGTCTTCCAATGAAAGAAGGGTTCCTTTCGCCGTAGTCGGGTTAACATTAGAAGCTTGCCACACCCGGACTGTTACACCAACGCATTAGCATGTTAAAGCGATTTCATTGAGGAGCCTAGCTTTCTTAACTAGTAAGTACTGTACTTACTTGCTTTTGGAGGGGGGGAGGTGTCTTTCGCTGGAAATCTCGCCCTCTTCTACTTTGAAAATACCTGTGAAACTGGTTTAATTCATCACAGCCAGCACTCCCGCAGAGAGGGGGGTTGTACTTGCAGTGTATCGGTATACAGTAGATGGGAAAGCCAGAGCCGACCGCTATGCCGCCCACGTGTTATGCTCTTCGTTAATGTCTAACCCGGAACACATCATTATATCTCATTTTGTATTTCTTTTAAAAAAATCGTTTGCCCAGCCTAACAGTATTGTTGTTATTGATTTTATCCTGTAAAGCACTTTGAGGAGCCACCTTTAAAGGCGCCATATACAATAAAGTTCATTATTATTACTATTGTTAATTTGCTGGACAGAGAGGTGAACATCATTACGCAGAAGACAAAGATATCAATTTATGTTGCATTGTGCATTGTGCTGCTGTAATACAGTTTTAAATAATTAAAAGTCTAAACAGTATCAGCTTTATTTATGGGTTTTAAATAAAGGCGATTTAAACGCGATTTAAATCAATATAAATGTTTATATTGTAACGCATAGGTGACTATTCATTGTTATTAAAATGACTTAAATTCGATCATGTTGTGATATTTAGAAATATACATTTGTTTGGTGCGAGTGAAGTTTTATTTTATCTCTGAGCCAGGGAAAGGTTTTATTTTTTCAAAGAAATGTTTGTTAAAAAAAAAAAGTAATGGCTCCAGCGGGATTCGAACACCCAGTGTGTGAAATGGTAGTCAGGAACCTAACCCACAGCGTCACAGGTGAGGTCACATGAGGAGTGTTGAAAAAGCCCTACAAAACAACAAACATCGTACAGCGTGTACAATTCTTGTGTTGCGGTACATGAACATGATTATATCGTTATTAATTTCTTTAGATACGCGATTCCATATTATATTCCCTTTTAATCAAATTCTAAAAGTATGCTTGTTGACTCGGGTATCACGTTAGTTAAAGACTTTGATGCTTAAAATGTTTAGGGAGAAATGGAATACTGGTGTGTATGTTTTCTTTAAAGTACCGAGACCAGCCATATACTGTATGTTTATGTTCCAAAATTAATATCGTTTATGGCCTTCACACGCGTTACAGTATGCTCCTATTCTTTTTATGCTCAGCTACTAAGATTTCCCTTCAGTGGTAAAATTTCATATAAATATTAAATACTTAAACGGGCACAGTAAAGACATTAAATATACATATACATACTGTATACAGTACAGTTTGCATACAGTAATATGTTTATGTTCCTAATTCAATCTCTTTTATGAGCATGTGAAAGGCATGGTGAATCAGAGATTCTCAAAAATTACTGTACTTTGCATGATTGGAAACAAATGCATGATTGCGAAATGCTGTGGTGTTACTTTTACAAAGACGGTCAATGAAAAAAAGAATGTTGACCAGGGCAATACTTTGAGTTTACAGCTTGTCCAAGGTCATTCATTATTAATACTATTAGTAATATCTTCGTTAAAGACTTTGATGGCAACAGCTCAAACATGAGAGGTTGAGCTTTATTAGCTCCACCTTGCGGAAATTTCGGATATTATTATTTTACTTGTGGTACTATAGGAGAATTTACGGTAACTTGCAGTAGACTGCGTAAAGCGCACCGCAAAATAATGCGGTATCGCCCGCTTGTTTTGAATGGCTGCATCTGTACTGTACAGTACTAGGACCACAGACTTTCCTAATTTATATCCTTGATCTATATATTGGTATAGTTAGTAAACTAGTCATGTTTGCAATGACACCAAAATAGGGAAATTAGCAAACACCGTAGAAGTAGCAATTGAAATTCAACAATATTTCAATTAAATTCAAGACTGGATAAAAACATGAAGGATGATGTTTGATGTAGTCAAGTGTAGGGTTTACAAGCAGGTAATATATATTTAGTTATAAATGCAAAATATAAAACTCTTATCTAGGAGACAATATAAAGGCACTGATAAATTCAATGCAGTGGACTTGAGATTTGAGAAGTGGGGTACAAATCTCAGGAAAAAAAGATTAAATTAATTGTAAGGAGGCATTTCTTAACACAAAGGCTGTGGAAATTTGGAATCAACAACCCAGCTACAATGTTGAAGACAATGCATGGGGTTCCTATGTTCTTAAAGTACATGATTCAGAATACTTCATTAACCAACATTTCCAACACAGCTCATGACTACAGCTTTGTCCCATCCAAAGATGCATTTCAATACAGTAATCGATATAAATGCATATAACAGGTACATCTTTAGTGTATTAGATCATTTTTAATAAGAAAATAAATTTTAAGCAACTGTTCTTATTGAGCAATGAAAACAGGTTCTATGGTTTTTCTCTTTGAAAGTTAAACTTTTAATAAACTTTTGACTTTTTATTTCATGCGTAAAATGTGAGTTATTTTTGTGTCACACACATACAGAGCCAGGGGCACGAACTTGAGTCTTTTCAACTATTTCCAGCCCACTGCACATTACCTTGAACACCAAAGGCATTTCAGAGCAGAAGTAGAAGTCTGAATATCTTTTTTTTCTGTTGGTGGTGGAACTCAAGTGAAAGGAAAAGTGTTACTTTATTTTTAGTGTTTATAAATACTAACAACTTACTTGTTTTAACTGTTTTAGGATTTCCTGGGATCGAAAGTGTTGCAAATATAAGATGTTGTTAGTTTTTATTAAACCCTAAATGAGCCAGTGGGTGATTTACAGACACCAAAAGAAATGTTGAGTTTCTTTTCTTCTCTTTCTAGGATGGAATAAAGCTTTACTTGTTCCTTTGCAGCATACACATGCTGATGCAGCTACCTGCTTGAACTGATTTAGGGCTCTACTGAGAAGTTTAAGTGTCATGAAGAAAAAGTTGTGAGCTGGTTCATTTGTCCACAGTGAAGGGGGCTGCAAAGAAGAACCATCATGGATCATCATCACCTAAGATGACACCATAGCAAACATTGAAAACATTGAAAAGGACAGTGAGTTAGACATTCACCTTTTCTAGTGGGTCCCACTAGTTGTATTTGCTTGCAGCGTCTCAAAAGGTTGTTATTTGAATGTTGATAGCAACAGCACTTAATGCAAATTATGCTATGTTTGTTCAACTTACTGGTATTGGTATTTTCTTTCTCTCTGCATTTTAAGTACAGTATTTGTGTACTGTGTGTTCTTTACAACTTTGTCTAGATTTAACCACATTTCATGTTACTGTATGTTGTTGTTATGTTAATAACACTGCTTTTCAATTGGCTCCATGTACTGTAATTACTATTAACACATGCTATAACATTTTGAATCCTCTTATTATTACAAATGACATGTTTTATCACAGTGAGATGAATGATGTTCTGTTTTCAACAAATATAAATATTGGCAACTATCAACAGTCAACAAGATATTCATTATACATAGTCAACTTATTGATGTAACTGTAAGTACCATTATTTGATATTGCTGACCATGCAGATGTGTTATTGATCATTGATGAGATGCATATGGAGATATCTTCTGTTTTAGAGAGAGGTTCAAAGAAAACAATTTTAATACACATACAGGTATTGTATGCATACGGCACTCTGAAACATGTAGACAATAATTAACAGTCATATAATGAATGGAAGGCCAGAGAAAGCAAAAGACCTGAGCAAATGATTGCACTTTCAAGTGCCAAGAGCAGTAACTTCAAGTATATCAAAGTAATGTATCAATTGATTAGATTGATTTCATTTCACATTATGCTTCAATAAAATCGATAGATAGATTTTGGTACTTAAATTTACAGAAAAAAAACATGCAGACCAGATACTATAGAGCCTTCAGCATTTTGAATGTTTTTCCTCTGTCCTCAGTATGCACCAATTAACAAAGTCTAGTAGACTAAACCAGCTACAGTATCTTATCTTTGCCTACCTACTATCTCAAAACAGGATCTGTTTGAGATCAAACTCAGTCATGCAGAATCAAAGAAAGATATCAAAGAAAGGTAAAATGTGAAGAAAAAAAACAAATATGAAAATGTTCAAGGCAATAAATAAAAGGAATTATTCAAAATAATCAAACATCATTAAACAATTTATTTCATTTTGTACATGATGCCCACACCACTACCTCCCTCATTACCACTTGAGAATTAAAATTCTTAGCATGACACTTCTGTAGCGGCAATGCTTGTTAATAAGACAGAATTAAGCGTTGGTATGCTGTCCTAAATGAGGCCCCATCTCACCCTCCATCTCTGTGGTGCACACAGAGAAAGTATTCATGCAGGCTGATTTAAGATGTTTTCTTTTGATAAGGAACAGCTCCCAAACAGGGATGCACTAAGCTAACCCTGGCTTTCATGATCAATGGTCATCCATTGGTGCCTATCAGTCTAGGGAGTGCCGAATGGACATCTGGACTGCATTCTTAAGTGTCAAGAGTAAGTGACTTATATCTCACCTTGACCAACCAATCAGGGACTGGCAGGGCGTGGTAATACCACGTGGGTCTCCAATGCCCGCCAAACTCTCAACCAATCAGCACACATCTGGGTCTTGGTCAAAAAGGGAGTGCAAGCTCAGATCGGGGCTCTCCTTGGCCATTTTCACGCATCCTCAGAGACAATCACGTGACAACTGCTGTTGTCTGCAAAGGGACTTGGACTTTGTTCTAAGCGCGAGGCCTAGGATCCCGTATGTACTCAGAATTCTACCAATGTGAATGCTCCGCTTGATCAATGGCAGCCTACAGTTGGACCCTCGTCGACAACCTGAATAGCTTATTCAGAAGCAGCGCTGGACCGGGAACGAACCAGCTTCTTCCCAGGCAAAAGAGTGACTTGTGAGGACTCGCGGTCACACTCTGTGCATAGAGACTTTCTACTAGCCAGCCAGACTGCTGGTAGATCCCCTCGGAGCAACGACTGCCCTGCGTGCCGTAGTTAGATTCCTCCGTCCTACTCCGAGCTGCACCTTGACTGGTTGGCTGGTAGCCAGAGGACACCGGGACAACGCCCATTGGACAACCGCTGGAACAGAGGCTGCAACAGAGCCTGTCAGCTGGTTTGGTGTTCGTCCTGGGAAATTCCAAATCCATACACAGTGGATAAGTAAACCCCATGTTCTACATTGCGTTTCGGGAATTCAATTGTACCTCAACACAAGTTGTTATTAATTTAATTCATGAGTAATGTATTTACTTCCAAGTTTAGAGTAACAGTGGGTAATAACACTGATTAGCGATTTGGTAACCGAACGACATATATTGACATATATTCTCTGTTGTGTATCTCTTTGTGTTTGCATCTCTTTGAGATTATATACCTTGTATATTGATAACCCTCACAGTAAGGTCTGCTGCTCGTATCCAGGCAGACTAGTATATGTTTGGTGCACAGTTTATATTAATAAATGTATCTCGTGTATTGAACCCATGTGTGTGCGTTGTTAGTTGTTCTGACGATTGATTTTCTAAAAGCCCCCACGAACAACCTCGTGATTACTGCTACAATTAATAATTGTCTCAGTAAACCCATCAAACCACTACACTTCCAATTACAAAACAGGCATCTGTTAATACAGTTAGACCATACCCTTTGGACTAGAGTAAAATATATACCGTAGTATTTCAATTCTAAAGGAATGAAATTTCATTAAATATATTCAAGGAAGTAAATGAGTCAGACAAAATCCAACTCAATTACACATTTGTTTTAGATGTTGACCCTGTATCCCATTCAGGACCTCTCCAGCTTGTCTTCTTTTTATATTAAATAAAAGTTATTTTATGGGGGATGTCTGTAGATAAGAGAAGAAAATCAGAGATACAATACAGAAATCCAAATTGTTTTACTAAGTGTATTAATTGGTCATCAATTTAGTTATTATGATAACATCAAATTCAGCCTTATAAACCCTTACAAACCTTACAAAATGTGTATTAATAATTCTTATGGGTATACTACTACCAAAATATGGTAATAATGTATAGAAAGCCAGGCCAGCTTCCATGTTCTAGAACGTTTGATGGTAATGGGCATTAAGGAAGATCAGAAATTAATACAATAAAGTACGCTTATTTTTTTCTAATTTAGATTCTATCATGTAATGTAGATAGTAAAGATCATCAAGTCAAATGTTCTTTAATTTTATTCAGAACGTTTAGCATGAAATACTGTAATAGAAATGTAAACACTTAATATCCACGGATATGACTATCTATACCAAGCACTATTGTAAAACATACTGTACTGTATGCAATGAGGCACTCTATTTGAGTCTCTATGTCTTTGTTTTTTTTCTCAATACTATATTGGTTGTTTTTGTTTACTGCACCCTATTCCCCCCAGAATGGCTCCAATGAAATGAGTAAAATCAGTGCCACCACTTCCATTAGTTACTAAGGGTTAGTCTGAGAAGTTTTGGCGAGATTTTATTTTTATATTTATTAAGTATTTTTATAAAGTATTTTCAAATTGATCACCATTAACTATTTTTTTAATAGAAGCATAATTTAGACTCTACAATTTAGGGTGAAAGAAGTAATGTTTAAAAACTGCTAATAACTGCATTGTTCTCTCCTGCTGAAAGGTGATTTTATTCCCAGTTTTGTTTTTTGCCTATTTTTTGTCCATTCATGTTCCTCTCAGTTTTTCCTCATTTCACAGGTCAGCTTTGTGGAGTGATTGGGTTACTACTGTCTCATTGACAAGTTGCTATTGGCCTCACAACAGTATCGCTAACCAATTTCCTCCTTACCCAACACCTTAGTTCAGAGGCACAGCCTGATCTAAGTACTGTCTGGGTAGTACAAAACACATTTGACTATGTAATGATCAACTTTATCACGCTTAAAGTAATGTTCTTTGTTTTTTTATTTTAATACCCTTCTTCTGATATGTGCCTTTCTCCAAATCTAACTCTGGGTTGTTAGGAAAGCTCCTTGATTTTTGTGGTTGAACCTCTGGTTGAAATGTTCTACCTCACTAAGAGACCTTACAGGGAAATGTGTACTTATTCTGAAATCATGTGAACCACTATACCTTCACACAGCTAGAAGCTACTAATTAGGTGATTTTTCAAATTACCTACTGTATGTGCACCTGAACTAATTTAGCCATAGCAAAGCCATAGCAAACAAATTAAGCCATAGCAAAGGGAGTTTAGGTTTTGATTGTCTTAATTTTTTACACTATTTCAC
This sequence comes from Lepisosteus oculatus, assembly GCF_040954835.1. Classification (NCBI taxonomy): domain Eukaryota; kingdom Metazoa; phylum Chordata; class Actinopteri; order Semionotiformes; family Lepisosteidae; genus Lepisosteus; species Lepisosteus oculatus. The sequence continues at coordinate 32,565,153 of NC_090701.1, forward strand.
CCATAAAAAATTTTAATTATACAATGAACACTGACATTTTGATTTATAAATTGTGTATACATCATTTACTGTAAAATACAACAAAATGGAACACCACTTGAAGGGAGTAAATACTTCTGTAAGGAATATACTGTATATTGAACAGCTGCCTTTAAGTGTTCAAAGTTATTGAAATACTAAAGTCTCAGCCTGCTCAAGATCTGAGGCATTTTCACTACTTAGGAATTCTTTGACATCAGGCAAGTTTTTACAGCATTAAAAATATTAGACAGAAGTTTTTGGATGCTTAATTAACGTGCTCTGAGTTCAAGTGTATTATTCATTTGATTGCTTTAATAGAAGTTACTCATTTATTTAGTATGAGTGACTTTAAACTACTAAAATGATTACCTGTAGCAATGCTACCCTGTCTTGCCAAATAGGAATTATTCCCCAGGATTGGTGTGATTGGTATGATTAAATACACTCATTAATGTGGGTAGATGTGCCTTTTTTTACAGGAAGTTATTTTTTGTTCCATTTTAATCTGTATAATCATTGGAATTATCAAATCTCTGTGCATTTTTGTTCAGAATTAAATGCAGCACAACAGTGCCTATTCATTTATTAATGGCATCCCATATGTTCTTGTTCTTTAATGTTCTGTCAAGGGGCATAATCTCCCAGAAGCTGATATCAGTGTTTCTTATTCTTTGTTTTTACCATGTCTTTGAAACACTTCTTCTGTTATTCTCTGGTGCAATTGTCTTGGCTAAGATACGAGATGAAGACCTTCTTTGAGATCCTGAATTCTTACATTCAGACAGTATAACCAAACCAAGGTTAGCTGATGGTTGCTCAGAAGATGCACAGTAGACCAGTTTGATTGTATTTTTAAATCATATTGGTTGTGACTCTTTAAGGTCTGAACCGACACAAGGATTATGGGAAGTGCTATTTAGTAAGAAGAATGAGATGGTTCAGGACAATTCTTTAAATTATTTCACTCACAATAGACAGCAGAAAACTGTAAAAACCTGTAATTTTCCACATTTGGAATGCTTTATTAATCACACAATGCTTGAAATAATTCTTTGTGGAGGTCTAATGTTAAAAACCATCTAGCATTGTTTAAAAATTCAGAATCGAGTTACAAGCTGTAGTGGAAATGAATATACTGTTACTGTCTGTGCATTTGTGTTTTAGGAGATCTGTCATTGACAGCTTCCTTTCCCTTATTCATGTTTACTCCTTCTTTAAGTCTCATAGGGTCAATTGCAATGAATGAAAAATAGCATATTAACTGGGATGGTCCTGTGGGAATGTTAGTAAGCAGCTCCAAAGTTCTGAGATATGTATTGTATTCTCTCGAGGGAAGTGAACTAGGCATATCTTTAAGTAAACTTTAAGTAAATCTTTAAGTGATTCAATAAGTGTGTTCAGTAACATCTTGATGTCACTTTAGTATTTGTTCTGCTTTTTATTGTGAGGAGTGCAGAGACTTCACCCTGGTAGTTCTGAGAGGGCAGAGGGGATGTTGAACAACAAAGATGCAGTGTGTTATTTTATGTTGTTCATTGTAAGGGTATACTGTTGTAATCATAGCAGGCCCAGGGACGCCAAATATGTAATGTTGCCATAGCCAAAATGTAAATGTAGTGGCTCTCTGAAGGCACCAGTTCTGTAGGGTTTGGGCATTTACTGGGACAATTATTAATTGTAACAGTAAATCACAAAATTGATTATTTTGATGGCTTTAGAATCCAACAATGCGACATAACTCAAACAACGCACACACACAGGTACTAATACACGAGGATACATTTATTAATACATAGAATATGCATATAAACCTAACAGATCTTATCGAGAGGGTTATCAGAATACAAAAGATATATATATTCAGTCAGTTACAAAGTGTTACACACATCAAGAGGACATACATTCAGTATATCATTCATTTATACCGTTTCATAAATGAACTTGGTTATAACTTCTACATTAGATACTCAAAACAAGTACATAACTCTTAGGAATTAAACTGATATCAACTGGTTGGGATAACAGTTGAATTCTCGAGCTTTTATATATTTGAAGTTGAATACTCATCCAATCTCTGTGGATTCAGATCTCCTGCGGGCTCAAAGAAACAATTGCAGGCTGTTGCTGTCCAATCCGCGCTCTCTGGCTCGGAGCCAGGCTGTGCTGTGCGGCTTGCGATGGTGCGCTGCTGTTGCTCACTGACCGGCTCGTTAGTGTTGGCTTTAACTAGCAAAGTTTGTGCACAGGAGAAAAAATGACTGTGGGTCCCAGCAAGTCAGCAAGAGGACCGGTTCGTTCCTGATGAAGAGCTAGTTCTGAATAGTGATTCAGCTGTCCACAGTTCCGACCTGTTCACGAGGCCTGCTGCTGGTGCTAACCTCGGGTGGATCCTCTGGTTACTCTCTGGCAACCTCCGCTCTAGACTCTTAGAACAAAGGAAAGCTCTGGCACTCGGACACACTGGCCGTTCCGTGGTTGTCCGGGCTGAGTCTCAGGATGGTCAGGAGGCCTTCTGCTCCTGGGCCGTCCTGCCCTGGAATTCTCCTTTGAATTCCCTTTAGAATAGTCTCAGAATTCCCAATGAATCTTGCTGAATCTTACTGAATCTCTGTGTTGCCTGTTTTTACCTGGAAGAACTTCAGCTCGTTGATTGCCTAAAAGTTCCATGGGCATCAGAGTCCAACGTGGGTTACCCAGCGCTACCAGTCCCTGATTGGTTGATCAAGGTGAGATGTGAGTCACTTACTCCTGACACTTAGTAATGCAGTCCAGATGTCCATCTGGCACTCCCTAGACAGATAGGCGCCAATGGATGACCATTGATCATGATAGCCAGGCTTAGCTAAGTGCATCCCCCTTTGGGAGCTGTCCTTTATCAAAGGAACCTTAAATCAGCCTGCATGAATAGTTTCTCTGTGGCTGCACCACAGAGATGAACAGAGATGGGGCCTAATTTGGGAAAGCTCAGAAACACTTAATTCTGCCTTATTAATAAGCCTCGCTGCTAAACTGTATAAAAGAAAGATTCATTGAATCACAGTCGAGGCTCCAGTAGCTTACAGATGCAGCCATTCAAAGTGAGCGGTACAGACACTGCGGTACAGATACCGCAGGTATGATGACACGGGATACCGCGGTGCGTGATTGGTTGACCGACAGGGGCACTCATGGTCCGTTGGTCTGTCGTAGAAAGACTTACTGTAAACGTCTTTACTGTGCCCGTTGTAGATATTGAATTTTACCACTGAAGGGAAATCTTAGTAGCTGAGCATAAAAAGAATAGGAGCATACTGTAACGCGTGTGAAGGCCATAAACGATATTAATTTTGGAACGTAAACATACAGTATATAGCTGGTCTTGGTACTTTAAAGAAAAAAATACACACCGGTATTCCATTTCTCCCTAAACATTGTAAGCTTCGAAGTCTTTAACTAACGTGATACCGGAGTCAACAAGCATACTTTTAGAATTTGATTAAAAGGGAATATAATATGGAATCGCGTATCTCAAGAAATTAATAACGATATAATTATATTCATGTTGCAAAAGAACTGCAACGGACATAAAAACTCCCTTGCATGGTTTCATTACGACCAGAATCGGTCTTGAGATATTTTTAACTTGATTTACAGTATTTGAGAGGTATGTCTTAACACCGATACTACAGTGCTTAAGTACTGCTCACGTATATGTTTCTAGGTTTATATTATGCATTTCATACGGTCAAATTACTTTTGAGCAACTAATAAGAAGCGCAAAACGGTATGCGTTTTACTTTCGTTTTGTGCTGGGACCCGTGGATCGATTAGAGATATCAAGTACATACAAGTCATTTTTTAAATGTTGTAGTTCGTCTTGAAAAAATGTTACGAGTACATCATCTATCAACAATTAAACAGGTTCTGTTTCCATATTGCGGATTTTGGTTACGTAATATTATTTTCTAGATTTCACGTTGTGAATATATTCGTCCCACTGGCATCTGTGAATTCCGCTGTGCTTCCTGGGGGGAGATAGCATCAACAGATTCCTGCGCCGTGGTGAACTGAGAGGCCGGGATGGAGTGTCCTGAGGCGGTGTGTGCTCTGCGGGGGGCAGAGCTTCCACCAGGCATTGCAGCCTGCACGGCGGGGAGAGGCACTTTTCGGGAGACAGCTGCTCAACTGTTTGACTGCTGGAACTCTAGCCTCCCAATCCTCCCCAGTAATGCATCGTAATGCTCCCGCTGCTGCCGAAATGTCTCCATACAGGTGCTGCTTCTACAGGTTGGCACCCTGGCCAGTGGCCGAGAGCAGAGACCCACGGCCTGTGGCAAAATAACATAATTCATGTAAGAAATAAAGTCACATAGTAGTATTCATCAGTCGCGGAACAGAAGTCAAAATAAACTTTTCTTTTTTTCCGTCTTACCGCTTTCTTTTTTACTGCACTGGTGGTAGATCGTTTCGCCTGTGCGGTGTTTTCTTGAAGAACAGGCTACGAAGAAATAATTATAATTGAATTTAAAATTCAAAACGGCAATAATACCTTGTAATAAGCGCTGTAATCGCGTATTTCAGATGAAGTCTGCTGTATTTGCTTACCCTTCGCTCTTTGGAAGCTGGGGCGGCAGAAGCACCCCGTCTCTTCCCATAAAACGCCTTGGTCTCCATACTGTACTATGGTCGCTGTAGTGCAGGTTCGCAGTTTTTTTTTTGTGATGGGAGCTCACCCAATCCCTTGGTATCTTTTATGCGTCACACATACTGTATTTCAGCGCCATATATTTCATGGATATTATGGAATATAATGGATGGATATCTTAGTTATCTTTCTAGTTCACAGGTTTGCATGCATAATTTAATTTTGAAAGCCACTGAGACATCAGGTACTACTGTTGTATTTATGAAAAAGAAACAAAACAAAAAACAAACTAACAACTGTGCCATCCTACTCCTTAGTTAATACATTTTATTATTCATAAACAGTTAACATTGTTAGCAAAATATTTTGAATTATATTTAACCCTATTTTTTCTTTAGTTTTGTATTTAACTTATTATATGATAGTCAGACTTAATGTATATTTGAACAATGAAAATATATTTTTACAAGATTTTACATTAAGCACTTAAAATTAATATGGTTAATAATAGTAAACTGTAACATGCTGTAACAAGATCGGTTAAACTGCGAAGAAAATGCTTTCAGAGAAAATGTTTCAGGTGTGAAAAACAGAGATCAATGCAATTTCAACCAAACCTGTTCCCACACACCCCGCCCCCACTACCATTAGAATATACACAAACATTTTAGCATTTCATTCTGAGCAGAAGACCCTCACACCTGAAGAGTGCTGGCTGTGACGAATTAAACCGGTTTTACAGGTTTCAATCACAGACCATGTGACATGGGACTCAGTAAACTACAGTAACACCGTATTTGATAACGCTTTAAAAACGCTATAAAATAATGTGACTTGGCACAGAACAAGTTTACAGCACAGTACAAAGATAAATGCTGACCATGACTTTAGAAGCATAAATTGCCTTACACTCAATTTAAACACAAGCTGTCTTTAGCCCTCAAAGCTGGTTCATACAGAAATGTAGAGATCTAGGCTCAGAACACACAGCTTCATTAGCGAATACATATGCAGGACAACTAGAGAAGACGTTTTACAGAGGATGGATTTTTAGAAACATCCCATCAGACATCCCATCATATTCACAACGTGAAATCTAGAAAATAATATTACGTAACCAAAATCCGCAATATGGAAACAGAACCTGTGTAATTGTTGATAGATGATGTACTCCTAACATTTTTTCAAGACGAACTACAACATTAAAAAAATGACTTGTATGTACTTGATCTCTCTAATCAATCCAATGCGGGAGCATTACGATGCATTACTGGGGAGGATTGGGAGGCTAGAGTTCCAGCAGTCAAACAGTTGAGCAGCTGTCTCCCGAAAAGTGCCTCTCCCCGCCGTGCAGGCTGCAATGCCTGGTGGAAGCTCTGCCCCCCGCAGAGCACACACCGCCTCAGGACACTCCATCCCGGCCTCTCAGTTCACCACGGCGCAGGAATCTGTTGATGCTGTCCCCGCCGGCTATCTCCCCCCAGGAAGCACAGCGGAATTCACAGATGCCAGTGGGACGAATATATTCACAACGTGAAATCTAGAAAATAATATTACGTAACCAAAATCCGCAATATGGAAACAGAACCTGTTTAATTGTTGATAGATGATGTACTCGTAACATTTTTTCAAGACGAACTACAACATTTAAAAAATGACTTGTATGTACTTGATATCTCTAATCGATCCACGGGTCCCAGCACAAAACGAAAGTAAAACGCATACCGTTTCGGGCTTCTTATTAGTTGCTCAAAAGTAATTTGACCGTATGAAATGCATAATATAAACCTAGAAACATATACGTGAGCAGTACTTAAGCACTGTAGTATCGGTGTTAAGACATACCTCTCAAATACTGTAAATCAAGTTAAAAATATCTCAAGACCGATTCTGGTCGTAATGAAACCATGCAAGGGAGTTTTTATGTCCGTTGCAGTTCTTTTGCAACATGAATATAATTATATCGTTATTAATTTCTTGAGATACGCGATTCCATATTATATTCCCTTTTAATCAAATTCTAAAAGTATGCTTGTTGACTCCGGTATCGCGTTAGTTAAAGACTTCGAAGCTTACAATGTTTAGGGAGAAATGGAATACCGGTGTGTATTTTTTTCTTTAAAGTACCGAGACCAGCCATATACTGTATGTTTATGTTAAGATTTCCCTTCAGTGGTAAAATTAGATATGAATATTCAATACTTAAACGGGCACAGTTAAGACATTAAATATACATATACATATTGTATACAGTACAGTTTGCATACGGTAATATGTTTATGTTACGCGATTAAAAAATAAATAAATAAAACTGGAAGGTCCAGCACCACCATTATGTTTATATGGTTGTTTTTGTTGGTTGGTTGTTATTATGGTTATTAATAATACGATCTATAGTTGAAATCTGAGCCTAAATAAAAAGAAAAAGCAAGTGATTAGGTTTATGAGCAATCTAATTACTTATTCATTTAAAACGCTATATAAAATAAAGTTTATTATTAATTTGCTGGACAGAGCGGTGAACATTATTATGCATAAGACAAAGATAACGATCCTGATCAGTTTAGAAATCTGTGTACGCTGTAAGGTTTTTACTTCTTAAACTTTTAAAATACACGCTTTGAATAGAAAGAAATCCTCTTCCTGGTAGTGTGTATAGCACACCAGCACGTCTTTTTTCTCCAATCAGAGGGGTGTCAGATAGTGTCAGCCAATCACCATTCTGCGTTGGGTAGCAACGGGTGACTGTTCTCAGGCGGAAGATGTAAACAGCTTATTGTTCGTGTTAAATAATTTTTTTTAAATTCAATTAAACGGGCACAGTTAAGACATTAAATATACATATACATACTGTATACAGTACAGTTTGCATACGGTAATATGTTTATGTTACGCGATTAAAAAATAAATAAATAAAAATGAAAAGTCCAGCACCAGCTGGATTCGAACACACAACCTGCCAGTTGGTAGTCACGCACCTAGACCAGTAGGCTACAAGACAGCTCGCATGATCAGGTAGGTGAAACAACCCTTCACAGCCTTGCCGCAGTACACGGATATAATCATACCGTTATTAAATTCTTTAGATACGCGATTCCATATTATATACAGCCCTACACAGCCCTGCCGCAGTACACGGATATAATCATACCGTTATTAATTTCTTGAGATACGCGATTCCATATTATATTCCCTTTTAATCAAATTCTAAAAGTATGCTTGTTGACTCCGGTATCACGTTAGTTAAAGACTTCGAAGCTTACAATGTTTAGGGAGAAATGGAATACAGGTGTGTATTTTTCCTTGTGATATTTTAAGCTCTAGTTGAATGATAGGTGTCGCATTTTAAATAATTTTCGTAGCTAGAAATTATGAAACGCCCTGTTAAAAGCCAGGAAGTTTTTATGCCCGTTGAAGTAAAACAAAATGCCTGACAAAGTATGGCTTGGACAGATTCCAAGTGCTTGTACAAATGTGCTAAAGAAATTATACTTTGAGTATACAGCTTGTCCAAAGTCATCCATTATTAATACTATTAGTAATATCTTCAGTAAAGGCTTTGATGCATAAATATTTCTGATAAAGGTAGGTTGTGTACTTTTGTCCAACTGAGCAATCTTGCTTTCATAAAATATACCAACATTTTAATGACTGATGATTAACATGCTGTAATACACAGTTCAAAATTAAAGGCGTGATACCCCGTGATACCGTGACACGCCCACCGGGGCTGCATCTGTAATCTTTGGAAAATCAGGGTTATTATTAACATTGTAGAGACCTAGCTGCTCTGAAGATTCACAGACATACATTTAAAAACCTGATGAAGTACAACAAATGTTACATACTGTGAAACTGCACAAGGTTCATCTTTATAGTATATGTATATATCTTTACTGTATATGTTGCCTAAGCCTATCATACAAAACAAATTACCGAAATGTTCTTTTTAGTGTCTAAAATATCTCAGTATTTCTCTCTCATTTGCCAATAAAACTTAAAGCCATTATGATTAGCCTCACAATTAAATTCAACCCCAACAGAAGCTGTATTTGTCAGAAACCAGTAGGGCTGATTTGGACCCTGTGCAGAACTGGAGAGGTAGAGAGAGAGTGCGAGTTCTGTTACCGAAGTCCAAATTGTAAGGCAATATCATGGTCAAGAAGGAGGGCAGAGATCTGTAATCCAGAGAGCAGAGTCCAAAAACCAAATCCAATACGGAGGCACACCGAGGCTGGTGTGTAGTTGATGGGGAGGCTGAATCAGTAAACCAAGAGTCGGGAGAGATTTCCAAATTCAAATCATGAAGCAGGTCCTAGGTCGTTAGTAAGGCAAAATCCATCAACCGAAACGTTGCTAGACAAACAAGCGAAAGGAGTAGCTCTGGTGAGTGAAACTCAATAGTGAGCATGGAAAGGTGGAGCAGAAAGGTTTTAGTAGGGAGAAAGGGTAAAAAGAGGTTGGATAATTGATTAATCGCGGTGAACAGTGTATGATGGAATGCGGCAGCGAGTTTGTGGATGTGTGGTGACTCTTACAGTATTTGTCTCCTGGCACATTCAAATTGATAGAATTCTCATTATAACTGAGATAATAGCACAGGTACTGTAGTTATCTGGAGTATACTAAATAGCTAAACCTTGTTGCAGCTGGCCCATAAGGACTTAGAAAAAATTGGAAAACCAAGATTTCACTCTATCTTCCTGAGAAGTTGATTAATTTGTTACAGTTATAACCAATACATTTTCCATGCTCATCATAAATCATAAAACAGTCAGGAACAAATAAAATAGAAAGGAGATTTCAAAAAGTATACAAAATCCTAAGGAATATAGACAGGGTCAACTCAGAGGATTACCTTAGATTCAGTAGTAGACTTAAGACATTGTTATGACAGAAAACTGAAAAGCAAACACATATGACACAGATGAGTAAGCTTCTTTACACAAAGGTATGGGTTTTTAGAGTTGATTTTCCAGCCAGATGATTAAGGCCCAAACTCAAGACTCTTTAAAGAAGCATCTACTGTACTGTAGGTTAAATTGTAGTTTATTTTATTTACTAGAAGAAACTAGTAAATAACTAGATTCCTCTTACTTGAAACCCTTCTTTTAAAATTATATTATGCAAACAGCTTGCCCTTTTAGTGATTTGACCAATGCATTTATATTAAGGAGATATTAATTGCCAGTATTATATCACCAAAAAATCTAATCTAAGTTAATCAAATCTTAGTTATGAAATAAAGACATCCTTTGAGGGGCTCATTAAATTGAGCATAATTTAAATCTCAGTCTCCATTATTATAAGCATTTAGCCTGACCTATTTCATCATGTAACACAAACAGCAATTAGACTGCTTAACATGCAGAGAAAAGTTCCATATTACATATTTCTAGAAATAGATTTGCTGGTCTTAATAAGTGGCAGCGAGATAATTGAAAATAAAGGAATTATGTGCTCAGCTCATCTTAGTTTCCTTTTTGTTATGCATTTTGAAAAGCTGTTTTCTGATTGAGAGAAAAAATTGGAAAACTCTGTGGAATAATCATTAACCTCTCAGGACACTACTGGTTTGTATTGGGTAATAACGAGTGAGATATAAATAGTGTAATCTGATTCAATTTTGTTAATTGGGAGCTGCATTTGTTAGTGAAATGTGGTGTCTGATTTCAATCATGATAAAATAAGTTTTATTTTAAAAGAAGAGGCAGATAATGCATGAAGTTTGAATCAAAATATATATTTAGCAAATAGTAATTCTGGGTAAAGATCAGCAGGCATATGTGAGAACACATCCAGGTGTAAAAGTGTCTTTCCACACATAAACTGTAGTTTTCAAGTAATGGTATAACAACAGTAAATACTGTTAACAAGCAATGTACAGTATATTAACATAGGTCAAAAGAAGATTTGCAGTCAAAACATACTTTCATATACCACCCTGCATTTTAAAAAGTCAATTAGCTAGCCCCATCATATACCTTGATGAACATAAAAAATGTTTATATTTCTTCTTTATCCTTTACCAAGGCCTTCAGTGTTTTTCTTAAGTGTATTTATTTACAACTTTCTTCTTTCCGTTTCCTGCATTACGATACTGTACAACAAACCCCACTCCCAACAGAGAATAAAAGGCTTAGTTTGGCATGCTCCATTTACAAGCACGGGAACTCATAATTACTCATAGGTGTGCCTTGTTAAGCTTACAGTATGTATAGAATCAATTGGCCATCTTCTAGCCACTAGGTAATGTAGCTAGCTAGGTAATGTAGTTCTGATTTCTCTTCTGAATGTAAAGGACTACATTTCAATTCAGAATACTAGATGCAGACATCTTACAATTCTTGGATCAAAATACTGTATACCCTATATTGAATCTGTCTCCATATTTTGTCATATTAACAATGATTCCTTTTCACTTATATTGTGGTTTTCTGGACACTCCATTCAAAGCGCTTTACAGGTAATGGGAAGTCCCATCCACCACCACCACCAATGTGCAGAACCCAGCTGGATGATATGACATCAACCATACTGCATCAGTACACTCACCACACAGCTATCACTCGGTAGGAGAACAGAGTGATGAAGCCAATTCATAGATGGGGATTAATAGGAGGCCATGATTGGTAAAGACCAATGGGAAATTTGGCTAGAATACTGGGTGAACACCCCTACATGTTAAAATGTGTTTACACATAATAACACATACAGTACTGTACATTCAAATTTAAATCTATTTTAACTTATTACTCTAATATTTATCTTTTAATCTAATAAGTATATTTTGTTGTTGGAGGGGCTAATGCGACCAATAGAGCTAGTGCTCCTATAAGAGACTCCCTTAATGAACATGTACGAAGCAAATTTTGTGCAAGGCAAGGTGAAAGACTACCCACCAAAGACTATATCAGTATTTTTGAATCTTTAATCAATTGTACTTTCAAACATGTTTCTTTGAAATGCCTTGTGAGATGTTCTGCAGGAAACTTAGATGCCAGGGCCGCTACTACACTCTATAAAGTTTGTTTGTTTCTTGGACTTTGTCCATATTCTTGGCATTAAAATGAATATATTCAAACAGACACAAGATTCTGCCAAGGACGCTTGTCTCTAATCTACATTTGTAAGTTTGAAGGACTGGGTTTCAATTATCAGCAAAGGTACAGGGATTATCTGTTTCATGATTTGGAGGTTGCATATCTTCTATAGTGCCTTGGTAAGTATTCATACCCTTAGAAAATTTCCCATTTTTGAAACAAATGATGTAGACAAATTTTAAATGAATATTTTTCATTAAAACCTGAATGTTCAAACTCATCATTTTATGGTGAGCTTGAATGCCAGTTTGAGCATAAATGTAAAAAAGAACTGGAAAGAAATGTAAAATTGTAATATTTGATGTTTTATGCAAAAATATTCACCCAAATTGACTGGAATGAGAATGAAATGCCCTTTCGAGCTGATAGGTTAAGGAAGCTTCCCTTAGTGGTGGAGTTTGTGTACCTTGAATTATGGAAAGTGGGAGCAAAGCTCCAGTCCATCGTAAATATCAAGGATTTCAGTTTGTGAATGAAACACTTGTTCAATCTATATCCTTATCCTAACAAATGGCCATTAACTTTGTTTAATGACTAAAGAGACAGGATTGTGGGTACAATTTTGGAAATTAGGATTCCTCATTGGATTGCTGGGGTTTACTGGAGAAATTTAGCAAAGCTTTCTTGATTAGCAAAGCTTTCTCACTGGGAGGTTTCTATAGTTACACTAGCAGACATCCAACAGGGAGGAAACTGTGAGGATGTACTATACAGACTATAGCTCTAAGGTGACTGAGGAAAGCTTGAGAGAGTAACGCTGCTCTGTAAAGGTGAAAAGGATCCGATGCAGATGCAGGAGTAGTAGGGAGGTAAGTAAGCGTACTGAGCAAAACCAGGAGCTGAGTCGTAGTCCGAAGGCGAAGGTAGGTCGAGATCCGGTAAAGGCACTGGTGGCGAACAATCCAAAATGTGAGACAGAATCGTGGTCGAAAAAAGGGCTGCAGGGTCAAATCCGAAACAGGCAAAGATAGCAAACAATCCAAAGTGCGAGACGAGATCCGAAGTCAGAAGGCAAAAGGTGTAGACAGAATTCCAGGAAGGCAAAAGGGGGTAAGTAACGCTAGGCAGAGCAACAAGTAGTGAACTCAATACCGAGCAACGGGAAGTAGGTAAGAATAGTATAAATCACCCGGCGTGCCGCACGGTAGAGCAATTGCAGGTGTGTTAACTCGTGCGGCGGCGCTTGTTAATAGTAATCCGCTGCTGGTACTGATTAACTCGCTTACGCGTTGATCTCTGCTGGCTGGTGGTCGTGACAGAGAGTCTATCCCACAGATTGACTCTCAACTAATCTAAAAATAATCATAAAAAGCTTAAAACTGGTATTATATTTGGTTCTCCATATTCAACATGCTGCAGCCATGACCCTCGGGAATAAGGAGATTGAAAATAATTGGATCTAATAGCACTGCTTGGCTACTTCTAAAAACAGCTTCAGTAACATATGAAGCTATTAAATTTCTGCGGCTTGTTAAATAAACTTCTCTTTAGCTTCTTTAGATCTCTGAAGACATAAAAAACTCCATTGAACCCAGGGCCACAGAGTTTGCAAGCCAGCAATGCTAAATAATGAGCCACCATGCTGCTTTCTATATAAAAATCATTATACATATACTGTACAGTATCACCTTATTATTTTGTAAATGTATGCATTTGAGATTTTATGTAATTTTTTCATCTTTTCTATTCCAACTTCACGTCTTCTGAACAAAGAAGTTTAGACTATGTTACTATGTAAGTTAAAATATAAGTAATTTAATGTATACGGTATTACATGTTCCTATCATGTTATCCATGTTACATTGAATGATGTACATTTACAATGTATTATACTGTACATAAAAGTTCATTTTAACGGCATTTTGCTCTGTTGCTTTTACCTTTGCATACAGTATACTCTACAGCATCTCACACCTTCCACTGCTTTGCCTCTCAGTGTTATGTATGGTTGTTCACGCACACACAAAATATCTCTCTCACACATAAGCTCTCTCTCATTCATTGTTAATTTTTAAATTACAAGTGTTTCTAAATTGTTTTGAATAAGATTAAATTACATTTTAGTGCTCAGCTTAACGTAATTACCATAATTATTGTGTTTAAACACAATTGAATGAAACAGAATGAAAGTTCTGTTTATAAGCAGAAAACATGAATGTACAGTACTGTAGACAACATTTCGGCTGTGGAAAGCAACACCTCCTCCTCCACACTCTGGCCCTGTTTGCGTGGAACAGGCTGAAGAGTGACTCATCTGTGAAGAGGATCTGATGCCACTGTTGATGAGTCCATCACAGCCTCCTTCTGGCCCAAGCCAGTCAGGTGTGATGTCTAGGAGGTGTGAGCAGAGGGCCCCTGACAGGTCACCTTGCTCTAAGGCCAACAGCATCGAGCCCCATTGTCCTGTCACTGATGCCGGCAGTTTTAGCAGCAGTACTGGTGGCAGATCTGAAACGATGTCTCAGATAGACAAATATGATGTGTCGGTCCTACTCTGGTGTTGTCACTTGAGAGCGACTGGGTCTTGGATGGTTATCTGTTCTGATGGTCTGCTGAAACCTTGTCTGCAGTAGGAACACAGTAGAGCGGCTTACTCCATAGTGTCTGGCAACACTGGCACATGAAATGCTTACCTGGAGCATGCCAATGGCCCTCTCCCTTGCATCTGATGACATTCGAGGCATTATGCTGGAGATTAGGTCAATGGAATGTTTAGTGCCCGGATGACCCGCGAATCGAGAATCATGGCCCCATTGAGGAAGCACAGACCAGAGGGAGTTGGAACTGAACAATCTGTCCTGGGGTTATTGGGGGGGTACCGTGTGATCTCGAAGAGCACGTCTCACCTGGTCCTCGATGTCCCAATGTACAGCTGTGAGAATCTTGGTAGGTGGAATGATAGGTTCAGGGGAAATGTCAGCGTTGGGAGGATCATGTAGGCAGAAAAGGGCATCGGCCTTGATGTTCTTGGGACCTGGGGTGTAAGTGATGAAAAAATTGAATCTGGAGAAGAATATGGAGAAGAATGGCGAGAGTTGAGGGGTTTGGCTGATTGCAGATAAGCCAAGTTCTTATGGTCCGTGAGTATGGTGAATGGATGTCAAGCCCTCTCCAGCCAGTGTCTCCATTCTTCCCGGGTGAGCTTGATGGCTAGAAGCTCCCTGTTCCCGATGTCATAGTTCATCTCCTCCGGGAACAGTTTCCTATTGATGAGAAATGTTGGTAAAATGCATGGTACAAACCCATACCGTGGGCAACTACGCGTGCGCCAAAGCATTGTACCGTGGTACGTGATTGGCTGGCCAAAATGATCGACAGGGGCACTCGTGGTGCATTGGTCAGTAGTGGAAAGATTTAATCATTTAATCTCCTTACTGTGTATGTTTTAATCCACTTCGTATAGAATATTTATATGGAATTTTACAACTAAAGGGAAATTTTAGTAGCTGAGCATAAAAAGAAGTATATACACATATATACACTATATACACAATACTGCTAACAGCAGGAAAATTCCTATACTTTACTCAGTAGCGTCTTAAAAACAGCACCCATGGTGTTCAAACCTATTTTACACAGAAGACTGACACAGCTTCGCATTGTGAATCTGTTTTTCTAAGAAAACATGTCAGTGGGGGAAGATGGACTTGCCCTCATTCTACTTTGAAAATACCTGTGAAACCAGTTTGTTTACAAACAATGTAGACACAGAGAGAAAGAGATGCAATAACCGCAAAGCGCCAGGCGAATGCACAACATTAATGCAGGGCTTTCAGGCTCACGTGGATTTGCGCCCTACACCATGCGGTACCGCTGTGTACATACAGTATGACCATGTTGTGATATTTAGAAATATAAAAAATGCCAATATAAAGCCAATAATATTTGCTATTTTAGTTTTTCAAAGAGATGTTTATTTGTTAAAAGAAAACTGATGGCAATAGCTGGGTTTGAACACTCAACCTCACAGTTAAAAGTCAGTCTCTTAAGCTATCATGCTACCGAGGCAATCATATGACAAGCACATATCAATGGAAAGTCTTGTACTACTGTTTGTGTAACAGTACATGAATATAGTTATACTGTTATTAATTTATTTAAATACACAAATCCATATTATATTCCCTATTAATCCAATTCTAAATCTATGCTTTTGATTAATCCGATAACGTATTTGCAGAAAAGGTTTAAACAATCTATTTTCATAAAGTAAATAAACGTACAGTAATATATGATCAGAAGGAGCACGTAAAAACATTTCCGAAATAACCACATGTAACCACTTTGATGCTTAAAATGTTTAGGGAGAAATGGAATACTGGTGTGTATTTTTTCTTTAAACTACCAAGACCAGCAATATACAGTACAGTTTACATAATATGTTTATGTTCCTAAATTAACATCACTTATGAGCATGTGAAAGGCATGGTGAATCGGAGGTTCTCAAGACTTACTTTGTATGATTGGAAACGAATATGTGATCGGACCAACTAAATGCTTTGGTGTTAGTTTTTGTCAATTAAAAAATAAAGTATTTTCGTTTACAAAGAGAATTACAAAGGATGTGGACCAGGATAATACTTTGAGTTTACAGCTTGTCCAAGGTCATTCATTATTAATGAATGAAAGATATTAGTGATATCTTCGGTAAAGACTTATAATAAAATATTTCTGCATAATTAAAATATTTGTGTTAAAGGTGGTAGGCTGTGTACTTTTGTCCAACTGAACAATCTTGCTTTCATAAAATATACCAACTTTTTAATGTATAATGATTAACATGCTGTAATGTACAGTTTAAATTTAAAAGTCTAACAATCTTGCTTTTATAAAATATACCAACTTTTTAATGTATAATGATTAACATGCTGTAATGTACAGTTTAAATTTAAAAGTCTAAAGAGTATACAACTTAAATTCTTAATTGAATAAAGATTGTCCCTCAGCAGTTATCGGGATTTGAAACCGGGTGTTTTCTGGCAACAGCTCCACCTGCTGGTTTTACAAGGTGATTCCGGATACTATTAACATAATCTAATTCGAATCTAATTTGCATATGGCAGTCGCGGTATACTGGGAAAACCCACCGTGTTGTACCGCAGCATACCCCGCTTGTTTTCAATGACTGCATCTGTATGAACTCTATAACTGAATGGAAGGGCTATTTTTACAGGATTATAAACACCCTTGCATCAGTATTGATTGTACATTAACTTGGACCACCAATACAGAAGCAAAGTATTTAAAGGTACAACAAAGGTTGTATTTCATAAGAACATTGAGGAGTTTTAATGTAGAAAGCACAATGCAGACGCTTTTTGAGTGTCATTTTTGAGAGCATCAAAACCTTTCGTATTCAGAGCTGTGGACTTGCTGTGTCCTTGCACAACAAAAACAAGTTGAACAAGGTGATCAGGATTGGTGGCAAGATTACTGGTGCATCCTTGTACTCAATAACTATGTCTAAAGAAGCGGCATATTATTAACCTTACCTATAAAATCTTAGATGACCCCTCTCATCCAGTCTTTTAAAAAAATACAGAACTCTCTTACCCCCTGGAAGGAGATACCAGATCCCCTGTATAAAAACTAAGAGACTTTTTAATTCATTTATACCTAAAAGCATTCAATTGTTGAAAGATGAAGATTGTTTGCTAATAGGATCCTTATTATTGTTGTTTTAAACACTTTACTGGATTGAGACCTGACTAGCAATGTAATTAAATGTTGTTTTGTATCATGGTATTTGTTAGGAAGCGTCTTTCAGGCCCCTCTGCAGACAGCACAATCCAGAAGGGAGTGAACAAACACGGGGAGGAGACGAGGAACTGGGCTGCCAGATGAACAAGGGGCTGTGACAAAGGTGCTCGGGGGGGGGGGGCGCGGTCCAGGCAAACAGTCCAAAGGGAGTCCTAAGGAAAATCCAGTACAGGCAGAAGTCCAGAGCTGGGTGATCTAATCCGAGACAAACAAGACAAAGTTAAAAGCCAGAACGGGATCCGGCAAAGGGTCAGGGAGAAAAAGGTGAACTGGACCAGGAGCTCCAAGTCCCGGACTCGGCTGGTTCGGGACGCCGATGGA
The DNA here is from genome assembly GCF_040954835.1 of Lepisosteus oculatus. NCBI lineage: Eukaryota > Metazoa > Chordata > Actinopteri > Semionotiformes > Lepisosteidae > Lepisosteus > Lepisosteus oculatus. The sequence goes on from NC_090701.1 coordinate 32,582,982, forward strand.
AGGCCAATGCCCTCAAGCTGCAGACGTAGGGCAACTTGGTGGTAGGTGGGCCTCTGGGTGTTCATGTTCCAACGCAGAGCCCGGAACAGAGTGAGCGTCTGGCTTTTTTAGGGAGGCTGGAACAGGGAACAGGTGCACAAAATCAAATAGAATGAGAACGAGCCGGAGCGCTGAAATGGAAATCTAATAAGTAAATTGATTCTTAAAATGTAGAGAACTTTGCAAAAAATATATTGGTGCTTTTAGAAAATATATTTCAAGGATGTAATTGCTGTGCTACAGTACGTGCAGAATTTTAGAAAACAGTGCCTCAACAAAGTACACTGTTTAGGTTGCTTTAGAAGATAATGTACCAAAACAATATATGCTGTCTGGGTCGTTAGAATTAGCCGAAAGTAACTGATAAGCTTTGAATAACAAATCTAGTGGTGCTTCTTCTCTCGCTTTATGATGTAATCTGTTTTCTCTTAGGGAAAGGGAAAGTTTTAGAAGGGACAAAGCGCTGAGCTTTTTTACAGCACAACGTCTTATAAAAACCCTGTACTGCTTGTAACAAATTGAGTCTCTGGTTGCACTTTGCGAAGTGGCAGCAGGGCTCCCAATATTGCAATATTGAAATAAAGACCTTACTCAGGTGAGAACTCTCTCTTGTGGCTTCCTTGATAGTTATATTTCCATGACAATTTGGGGGCTCGTCCGGGATCACAAACCTGAACGCAAATGGCTGCTGAAACTCCATCCGGACCCGGACAATTTTAGCAAATTGGACGAACCTCGGAGGATAAACTGTTTATCCTTCCAGAGACGTGTCTGGAGAATTGGCAGCCGTCTGACGTCAGTTAGTGATCCTTAAAAATTAATAGTTTGAGAAGCGAGCCACAGGGGTGCTCTCACGCGGGTTTAATTAGTCTGGGACTCATATAAAGAACTTATCTTAACACAGACGTGTGGTTTTTGCTCTGCGGAGTAGTTAATGTGATAAGGTTCTAAGTTAGGCATCGATTGGTAAAAATGGGAAATGAAAATTCAAAGACAAAAATGGGACCGAGCAGTCCAGCAAAAGTACATGTACGACAAATTCAGAGAAACAATTATAGCCTGGGTTTCTTCTGAGTCCCAGCAGAAGAAACATTTTTATGTTCATGAACTGTGAAGCTAGGGTAAAAGGTGTAAGGGAACTTTCACATAATTTATATATTATAATTAGGGGCCCATAACTATGAAGGATCTTTGTAAGTGAATCAGAATGGACAGAGGAAAGTTGAATTAGGAAAAAGAAGTTTCCTGAAGAAGGGGAACTTAGAAGAGAAGGAGAAGAAAGGAAAGAAAGTGAATTGGAAAATTAATGTAATGGAAAGAGGAATCACAGAAATGATAGAAAGCTTCAAAAAAGACTAGTCTTGAAACTAAAGAACAGCCAACTGCAGCTAAAGTCATGGCCATGTGTACTAAAAAGAAAAAGTCTCCACCAAAATTAGAAAGCGGTCCGGAGCCAAAGCCTTTTCACTTGTTCGTGAAATGCCAATGTGCACTTTTCCAGGTCCAGAAGGAACTCCAGCATATGTACATTGACATTGGTCTCCTAGTGAATTATTTGCATTAGTTAAGTCTTTTCCTAAATTGCCTGATGATCGTAAATAATTTAGAAGAAAGGCAAGCCTTGTTCTTGATTGTCTTAAGCCTAATTACAGTGACATAACCTTGTTGCTAGATCATATTGTTCCTAAAGGTTTACAACGTCCTCTAAAAAGGTGGAGGCAGATTGGCGGATACGTGACCCAAATGATGAAGAAGTATCCATCTAAATTAAACCACACGGACATGGAGAGGAAAAGTTAGGCGGCCGCTTCTAAAAAGAGGTAAGGACTCCTCTTTTCTAAAAAGTCCCTTGTCCTCTCCATGTTGCTGTGGTGGGTTCAGGATTTTCCTGAAGCTGAAGCGAGTACAACAGAAAAATGAGTTAATGGCGTATGTGTTTTTAGATGCCTGTTTTGTGAAGGTGGGGTAGAAAAAGAGGGATTGCTGAAGGAATAGCATCTCGCCCTGCCCGTACGAAAAAATCCAGGTGTTGCATCCTGGTACACGACTGAAGGTGTAACTAGAACTGTACTCGCAGAAGAGCTGAAAATGGTAACTCGATTCAACTGTGTGTTTAAAGCCAAGATTTGGAACCTGGTCCGTGTGATAGTTCATCAGTTTGTCTCGACTGGGGGATTCCGCGGGGCGCGTGGGAAACGTGAAAATGGTTGGGTGTGAAGAAAAAAAAAGTTTGATTAATCCAAAGTGAAACTTATAAGAAATATTGACTATCAGACGGAATTTAGGCTGAACAGGAATGTAGAAAAGTGTATGAACATTTGGATAAACATAAACAATATTTAGAGGAATATTTGAGAATTCAACAGAATATCATAGATGAGACGCAAAAATCCCTGATAGAAAAGCTAAAAGCAATGGCTGAACGAAATGAAGTTATATATGCAGAAAAAGAAACAGCAAAAGAAGAAATAGACGCCTTAAGAGAGATCTCTCTTTGGCTCACCAGGCTAGGTCCCTGCTGAGTGATGCAAGAGTCTCGGGTTCGAGTCCCCGACGGTGGGGGGCTGACCTAATGCGGCAGGGGCGCCCGCCTGAACCCCCATTGCGTTACATTGGTTTTAGAGTGGGATAAGATAGAATCTGGGAGAAGGGTGGGAATTAGTGTGGAGATTTTTGAAAGAGCATTACCCACTGAAAACTGATTAGAGAAAAGTAACAGCTTGTCAGCAGAAGGAAGTGAGGATGTTTCAGATTTTACAGAAAGGTTTATAGCTTTATGGATAGTATACTCGGGGTTAGCTGATGAGAAGGAAGTGAATAAAGATACTTCCACAGTAATAAAACAAATTTACTTGAGTGGGTTAAAACCTGATGTTGCCAATAATATACAATTATGCTTTCCTGATATTACGGACAGCGGAGACAGATTTGATTTAATAACTCACGAAGCATGCATGCAGAAGTGCGAGCGCTGCAAATGGGAGGTAAAAAATACTCCCAAGGAGGAGAAAAGGGAGCCGCCAGTTTGTCGAAATTATTGGAGAAATTGTAAGAAAGAGGCTTGATTTCACAATTAAAGAACATGTCAGAAGCTGAAACGAGGGCCGTGCGTGAACTGACAGTTTTAATCTAGTAAACCCCTCTGTAGCCTTCCTAAATTTATCTCAGGATTTAAAGTTCAAATAAAAGTGAAATAATCTTACAGTGTGCAGTAACTGGGGGACACAAGAGCACAGTTGTCCTGTTTTTAGACTAAAACAACATAAAGATGTGATATAAAGTTTTCTAACAGGTAACAGGAGGCTACAGGAGAAGGGGTGCAAGGGTTCTGTTTAAAGCAAATATAAGCTTTCACAGTCTGCTTGGGAAAAGATGTACAGTTTCAACTACTGATATGGGTGGGGGACACCCCAGACCTATTTTAGGCCCAGACTGCAGCATTTTATAAGGAATTACTGCATGAAATAGCATTTATGTAAACTAACTCAATAGAGTTATGTCATATTGTGATTGTTTTACCTAATGAGGGAATCCATAAGGCTGGGCTACTCCAAGTATTGGATCTTGAGAGGAAAAAAAGGAGTATAAAACAGACTACATGATAAAGCCAGGGTGAATGCCTTCTCAGAATGAGCTTGTCTAGTGATGTATTGGTTTAAGGGGGGTAGTGCAGTCTAAAGACAAAATTGCCTTGACCCCTGCAGCAGAAACCGTTTTTGATGTTTTGAAACAAGCTTTCTTGCAGGCACTGGCTCTGGACTGGATTCCCTGAGACGGATCATCTGTATGTAATCTGTCTGTAAGTGAAAGAAATGGGTTGTTAGCCGTTTTGCTGGTGCAGGAGCATGGAGATAGGCATCGTCTGGTGGGTTATTATTATTCAGGACCCCCTGATGCGGTGGCCAAGGGGTCGTGTTTATGTGTTGGGCAGGTTACCTGCCTGGCTGTATAAACTGTGAATAATCTGGTGTAGAACTAGAAGACCGAATGAAAATATTTAATTGAAACTTGTAATTATGCTGAATGGAAAATTGTAGCAATTTATATAGACTGTATATATACATTTGGTGTATGCCACAATTTTGGATGGCAGTGAAGGAATAGGGATTTCCCCAACATGGCAGGGGCAGTTAAGAATGCTGGGTTTGTCTCTGAACTGTTAGAAGCTTTGCAGCTGCTGACTGAAGTAGCTGTGGTAAAGTGTAAATCACATAATAAAGAAATGTTTCCAGTAACTCGAGGGAACAACTTTGCAGATGTAGCTGTCAGGTGAGCAGTACTTGTAGAACAGGAGTCTGAGACCCCTGTGAAACCTCTGTTGGTGAAAAGGGGACAGCTACAGGATATTCAGGCTGAGGCCTCTAAAGCAGAGAAAAGGACATGGTTAGAAAAGAGTGTGGTGCTGCCAGCACACTGGACGCTCTGCATGCCCTCACAGCCTAATGCCCTTTGTCAAATGCACTCTGTCGGACACCTGGGTGTGAGTCAAATGGTGTGCCGGTTACCCAATCCTGGGTGGGGACCGTGTTTGAAGCAGTAGCCACTTATGTGGTATCTCAATGTGATGCTTATCATAGGAACTCAACTACAGTTCAGGTGCAGGTGCTACAGCTCAAAAGGCCTGCTCCTGAAAAAACTTTCATGCAGTAGCAAATGTTTACAATTTACAATTGTAAAGGGAAACCTTGGCTCTTATAGTCTGTTTTCCCAGTGGGTTGCTGTCACTGCCTCTGTGTCTACCAAACACTTGATGATGGAGATAAGCCCTCGGTGGGCACAGCCCTACGGCTTGTATTATGATCAAGGGACAGGCTGTGGCTGCATTATACAGGGTGAGATGGACTGAGATCACCCTCAGTCTGCTGGAACAGTGGAATGAAGGAACAGGACTCTAAAAGATCGACTAGACATCAGATTGAAGGAACGCCATGGGATGCAGGCTGGATCAAACAGAACTGTGTAATAGAGCCTGTTTGATATCATCACAGGCCAATCAACTAAACTTCCTGGAGGGTTGAATTTGGCTAATGGATTGTTGAATTTGCGAATTCTCTATTGTAGTATTGTAGGTTCTTAATTGAAGTGGTGTACGGGGCTGGTGAACAGGTGCTGGATGCTTGGAGACCTCCAGTAGAGGGAAGACACGACCTGATACCTGGCGAGTGGGTGTGGGTGAGGAAGATATACCCTGCCAGATGTTGCAACCCTGCTGGGAATGACCATATCAATTGCAACTGACTACCGACTCTGCCATCTGAGTGACAGGATGAGATCGCTGGATCTACGCATTGCGCTGACACCGAACCACTGCACCAGAGACTGAGTGAACATTAATTATTATATTTTGACTGTTTCTGTGTTTGTTGAGCTTCCTGAGGGGGGGCGACAGTGTACCTGTTAAGTGTAAGGAGTTTTACTTTGATAAATGGGGATATGGAATCAATACTTTATCAGTCAGCCACAAATAATAATCAGAGCTCATGTTGGGATTGTATTGCTATAAAAGATGCTCATGGGAGTAATCCCCTTTGATAGAGGTGATTATTTAGGTTTATTGGCATGGGTAAATAGCCCTGCTTTTAGTCTGAGTGTAACTCAGATGTATTAGAATGTAAATAACTGTATGCTCCTCGCTATAATCACAGTTTTAGGCCATTCTCTATTAGGGTGACAGACAGCTGTTTAGGTGAGCAAAGACTAAACAGTACTTGTATTCTAGACAATTATTAGCAAATTAATGACTTAGCAAAGCACATCTATGATGAAGAAAAATATATATCATAATTATAATCCAGATGATTGGGGCATTGATGCATGGCTACAGTCTGTGCTAGGAACCTGGAGAGGGTCTCTGGTTCAATACATATTTCTGTGTCTGGTATTATTCGTTATGATCATACTGTTAATATCCTGCTTGAAAAACATGTGGACTAAAGCTGCTGCTTCTGTGCTAATTGTACGCCCTGAAGAGATCATGAAGGTCAAAAAATGATTTCATGGGAAAGGTTCTCTTATCTAGTGGCAGAACCTGATGGGTAGAACAATATAGTTTTAACGGGGGTTACCCTTGGGAGTGATTCCCCTAGATGCACATTATTATTATGGTTTGTTTGTTCATAATAAGATGTTTTGCAGGAACGGACCAAAGAGAAATTTTACAACTTCAGCTAGAATTGTCCTGCAAAACAGCACAGCTGAGGCAGTGGAACAATGTGTAGATTTTTCTAAGAGTTATTACCGAGCTGTTGACCAATCTTGTAAAAAAAAAAACTAAGAAAAATGCTGGGCTCCAGCCCACAGGGATTTACCTGTGCTGTAAGAACTAATGTGTGAATAAGGAGACTGGATTCTGGTGAAAGACTTCAGGAAAAAGAAATGGTGTTCACTCAGGTGGAGGGGGTCGTACCAAGGCTGCTGACCACTGCGACTGCTGTGAAAGTCATGGAAAGGGTGCCCTGGATTCATGCTTCCCACTGCGAAAAGGTCACAAACGAACTGAGCAAAGCACAGGAGTCTCCACAGGGATAGATGGGGATCACATGCTTGGGACTGATGTGCAGAGCCTTTTTCCTTTTTATGTGGAAGCCTGTCACCACCCAGAAAGAAGAATAATCTAAACATGAAGCCTCTTTGTATACAAACTGGCTGAATGAAACTGATAATGAGGGGGATATGAGTAATTTGTGGTATAAACTTATAAATCATAGTGTAAAGTTAAAAATATATAATGCATCTTGTTATGTATGTGCTTTAATGCCTCATTCTACAGCCTCACTCATTTCTCTCCTGGTTAGAATCACTGTTTGAGCCAGGGGGAATGTTTTTCTTTAAGTTACTAACACCGATTATAGTAGCTGTGATTCTTGTTTTCCTGTTTTTGTGTTGCTGTACGACATATATTATTCCAATGCTTTGAAATATGGTAATGAATATGTTTGCGCATCAGTATGTTCTGATAAGAACGCAAGAATCCGAAGTATGGGAGCCTCCTGGGAGTCCATATGAAGAATCTAACTTTTAATCATTTTCAAGAATAAAAAGGAGGGAATTGAAATGGTAATCTAATAAGTTAATTGATTCTTAAAATGTAGAGAACTTTGCAAAAAATATATTGGAATATATATAATATATATAAATATAAATATAAATATAAATATAAATATATAAGACAATGTACCAAAACAATATATGCTGTCTGGGTCGTTAAAATTAGCCAAAAGTAACTGATAAGCTTTGAATAACAAATCTAGTGGTGCTTCTTCTCTCGCTCTATGATGTAATCTGTTTTCTCTTAGGGAAAGGGGAAGTTTTAGAAGGGACAAAGTGCTGAGCTTTTTTACAGCGCAACGTTTTATAAAAACCCTGTACTGCTTGTAACAAATTGAGTCTCTGGTTGCACTTTGCGAAGTTGCAGCAGGGCTCCCAATATTGCAATATTGAAATAAAGACCTTACTCAGGTGAGAACTCTCTCTTGTGGCTTCCTTGATAGTTATATTTCCATGACAGCGCCCTTACGGGGAGGGATTACAATCGTGACAGTATTGTATTGTTGCTGTACTGTATTCCTGTCTTATTGTATTACTGTTATATATAGTATCTTATATGAGCTTGTGATGTGAAAGACAAATTCCCTTAGAGGCAATAAAGGTCAATTCAATTCTATTTCTTTAATTAATTACTTTATTGTTGGGCTTAGTCCTGGAATAGACTATTGCACTACTGGAGAGGAATGCCCCTGAAGTTTCCAACCAGAATCTCTTCTTGGATCTTTTTCCAATAAAGTAGGTCCAATAAAGGTAGGACCCTTATTATTGTTGTTGTTGTTTTAGACCTTTTACCAGCTCATTGTCTGTTTTTCATCTTATGGTATAAGATTGAAATAAATGTATTCATAATAAATAAAATTAAATAATGAATAATAAAAATAAATTTGTTGAATTTGGTAATCTAAGTTGTGAATTTTGTGAGAAGGTGTGCTTTAAATGCAAAATTTCTGCACAGATTTTATGGATAAAACTTTCTTATTTCACAGAACTATTAGTAAATTGCCAAAGGGAAATATGCTGAGTCAACACTATGAAATCAAGCATGAAGTAAACATTCTTCTTAATCTACCTTGTAGACATTTCTGAGGCTACCAATAAACTAAATTTGAAAGTTCAAAAAAGAAACACATACTCTACATCACTGCTCACTACAATGCCATCAGAGCTTCCACAAAGAAAATTCAGCTTTGAAAGTATTGTTCTCTTATATCAACAAACTCTTAACTCAAAGGGGAGATACAATATTGATCAGCATTTCCTGGATCAAAAGAAAAAAATGTTTCTGATTTGTACTGCCTTTCTGAAGAGTTAATACATTATTTTCCAGATACTGCATTGGATAATCCTGTTGCAAAATCGAAATATAATCCGTTCAGTGCTGTTGTGGATTAATTTCCACACCTGTTGCAACAATATGCGACAGACCACAGTAGGAAGACAACTGTCACTCAAGTGTAAAAAGAACATCAAAGCCTCAAGTCTGAGGAGTACTGGGTAAAACTTACCCCATTTACCCAAAACGGAAAGAAGTTTTGAGAGAATTTGATTATTTGATCATTCACTTTTATTCCTCTTTTCTCTGAGAATCAGTTATTGTTTTTACTCACACAGTATTTAAAACAAAGAGAGCAATTGGCTGGAAGGAGAAAGTGACTTACCTTGTGCTTTTTGATCCTTTAGACTTAATTCTGAGCTTGCGAGAGAAAATAATATCCATCTCATTCCATCCTTTTAAATTAATTTTATTTATTATGATTAAACTTTTATTATTTTTTTGTTTAATTTCAGTTTTATCTTTAAAAGTAAATACCTGGAAGAGTCCTGTTTACTACAGTTTAGTCTGGTTTTGGTTTGATTTGAATTGGTTTGAATTTATAATTTATATTTTATGCTGTATTACATACAGTAGGGACAAGTAAAAGTGTGTACACACCCTAAGAAGGCTCCACAGCCGAAAAGTTGTCTCTTTTCTTTTCATCATGCAATAAACATTTACTTGTTCCTTTGCAGCCTATGCATGCTGACGCAGCTACTATACGTACTTGAACTACTGTATTACATTACTACAACTACATCATGTCAAAATGTTTTTGAAAACACTGGACTAGAAAGGCCAAACAAACCCATGTAATCATTTTTATGTTTCTTAAAATACTCAAAACAAATACTTGTTTGTTGCCAATTGTGTATGTTATTCCTGTGGAACATCTATCTTGCCTTTAGACATGAAGCTGTCTTTACATTGTAGTGATGAGGGTTTGAATTCTTGATGACTGTTAGAAATTAGTCAATCACAATACAGGAAATTTGCAGTCTCACACAATAATTCTTAATACACAATATACAATTAATTGATGCAACACCAAGACATGCATAGCAAACCAACAAATATATTATATTACTCTTGTGAATCAAACTGATTTGTTAAGAATAGTTGATCGTTCACTCAGGTATTACAGTACAATGATAACATCAGAGTTAAAATACAGTATATCAACTATCACATTTTTTATTGTCTAACTCGTAGGTCTCAATCTCATATACCTAATCACATTAATTGTCTCAAAGACTTATTATCATGAATTAAACTTCTGAAGATTTATAATGTAAATATAGACATTTTATATTCAAAGATCTGTTGGTCAAACATTTCTTTTTGGACTTCCCGTTGAAGATGTAGCTGGGCTGTATTGTATCCTAGGTCCATTTCATCATCTGCTGCCTTGTTCTGGAAGTATCTAGAGCAGAGAAAGAGACAGAGAGCTTTGCTTAGCTACTGCTGATGACGCCTCTGCAAGGAAGTTAGCATTTTGCTGCTGTTTAAAAACAGGCTGTGCACAGCTGTCTGGTTGAGCACGGCCAAAAGTGAGTTGGGTGGGATAAACTCAGCTCAAACAGGCCATAGCTTTTTATTTAATGTGCTTGGATATTCAGAATGTTTTCAAAGAGTGTCCAACTGTCTAAATTTTATTGATCAGGCACAAATAGCAATTGGTTTGTGACACAAAAGATTCCTCTGGTTGCAGAAAGAATATATTAGGTGCAATTATTTTCTTTATTGACTTGACTCTGTCTGCCTGGCGAGAAAGTTCTTATTTAGACTGCTTGCAGTAACATGGTTTTTAAAGTCAGATTGCCAGGTTAGATGGAGAGAGAAAAGATGAGTGATCCAGTGGGCAAGAAAGCAAAGAAATGAATTTTTCACTATTAATTAAAGCAGGAAATGGCAGCTGCTGATTGGTTATGATGCAATCTTGATCTTTATATCCATCCTCTAGATTCATTGGTTTGTTACCCATTTGGGTAATGGACGTGATTTCTGACCCATTGTCATGGGTACAAGACCAAGAAGAGGCGTGCTGCATGATATACTGTACTGTATCATTAGGGAGTTTCAAAATCAATAGCCTTACAATATCCTTGTCTGTGTCACCACAGACCCAGGATATGATGCTGATCAGATAGGACCTTTTAGCTGTTTTCCTAGTATTGTCTACAGAGGCCCAAGCTTCATAGGCAAGGCAATAGAAAAAATATTTGAAATCTTTAAAACACTTAATATTTAGTGTAATAATATGCCTGTTATAATTTAACTATTGCAAGTAGTTTTGTTTGATGTGTATTGTTTTTTATATGAAACTAAAGTAAAGCTACAGACGTTATTGTATAAAAAGTATTGTAGTTTTTTAACATTTTCATAGTTTAATTTATATAAAGCATATTTTAGCCATCACAGACTGCTGAAATATACTTAATGAGTTTTATTGAGTGCTGCAATTGAGCTTTTTTGGAATTTGTTTTCCTTGTGTGCATTTCTTAAAAGGCAAATGTTTTTTTACATGGGTATTTAAAACATTTTGACTAAAATATATCATAAAGTTGAAAAACTATTTCTTTATTACCTTCTACACTTTTTTCATAATAACATAATGGAGTCTAGGTAATGATTTTCTTGATCCATATACTGTATGAAGAACAGCCAAGTCACATCACCCTGGTATGTGCCTCTAGCTGGACTAAGACCAGTCACATGGAAAGTTCAGTGTGGTTTGACTCTTATTGAACTAATACTCACATGGGTTCACACCTGCACATTTGGAGCCACACCACAGAGTTTTGGAAATGCACTGTAAGTTGAGGTGTATATTTATATACAAATATATTTCCAACACACATAAAAATACAGCTTATATAGACAACATATACATATAAAATATAGACAACGGTGTATTTAAAATATATCTGTATATACTTTGATTATATTGGTTATAAAATTGAATATATTTTATGATTACTAATATTAGTATTAATATATGCATTCTCTGCTATTCTTTCAGTGACATTTTCTGCATGAGGCATCCTAATAATTGTATTTCAATCTGTGTCTTTCTGAAGGTCATGCAGAGGAAACCGACACCCTTTTTGCAGACAGCAATTCTTATAAATCACCTTCTGTTCACACATGCTACATACCAAGTGAACAGTAGTTTAAAACTAAAATAGACAGCTGGACAGGCTCAATGTTTATAAGCTTTCCTTTCTGGTGCTTGTGATCTAAATGTTTTGTGTTGGCCCATTGCAGCCAGATAGAGTCTTTGAAGTGGTTTACATTGCACAGATGGCATTAGCTCAGCTAAGCAACTGACTGAATGGGCTTGCTAAACACTACACTTATCAGACATTTTGCTTTAGAAATTTAATTTAATTTGCAGACTACTGTATATAATCCTATATTTCGTTTTTCAGTGTTTGGTAGAGTACTTCTTAAACATGTTACTGGTCTAAACAGAGTGAAACAAATAGTAACAAGAATGCTGATACAGCTATCCACTTGAACTAATTCTAGGTACAGTATATCATACGCTAAGATTTAAACATCTCAATCTTCTTAGCCCAGAATGGAAAACAGAAGTTAACTTTATTCATACTCATTAGTGACATTAAATATTACTGTTAAGCCTGATTTGCTCTCAATACTGAAAGGGCTCATCAGTAACTGATATGGAAAAGAACGTTTAACCCACATTAACACTTTGAATGAGTGAGAGCACAAAATGTCTTTTCCAATGTTTTATTTTGTTTTCCAAAATAATATCAGTAAGATCTCTAGATTCATTTGGATAATTGTAATGGTTTGTAATGTTTAGCAAAAGCCCATGTACAGCTGTAACTGTGTGTTTATGAATGTACATATTGTAAGGTTCTTCTTTCCTGCCATTTTATTAATTTAAACGGTTTTAATTAAAACATTTTATTCCTTTAATTAGCTAATCAACTTTAGTGTTCTCTTTCTCTTGCTCAGGAAGAGGTGTGGGCCACGGGTTCTTACTTTTATCTACTGTACCAGCCACTTAGAGTATGTAGCCAAATGATTATTAATGTGCCCGTTTATAAACACCCCTTTTTACATGCTGTAGCAGCTGTTTTAGTGGAATGCTTCATTTTTGGGTCATTTGTTTTTCTTAATTTAATTCTGCAGAAATCCATTAGAAAACGTAAGCAAAAGGGCACCCTTATCATCTTAAACATTTTTCAGTTTATTTTATGATCAGGAAATACTGTACCCTATCAATAATTACTTCTTAATTATTCATACAGTTATTCATACAGTTTTGAGATACTCATTTTGTGTCTGTATGTTTAACATTGATATTGAACTTTGTGTTCAAACTTTATTGTATGAGCTGCTGTATGCTTTTATTTAAACTAAGTTGTTGCAGTGAATACAGAATATTAATGCTGAAAAATTCATGTTTTTAAGTACATCAAATCCACCCTAAGCATAGTTTTATCTAATAGAAAAAATGTTAGTCATTTGTAAGATTGACTACTACTGTAGTTAAGCTGCAAACCTAAACAGAACTATTTCTGTTTTCTGTTACTAATGTACTTATATGCAGTACTTCCCTATAGGACTTGGTATTTAGTTTTGGACCTTGCCTTTCCATTTTATTTTTCTCTGATCTCTTAAAAAATCCAAAATGAGTAATGCAAGATGCTCCTTTACATGTGGGATTCTTTTTCATGTTTTGAAAGTTATTCTTTTAAGTGCTTGAAGAAACTCAAAGAACATTTAACTGTGTTTAAAATATATATGTATTTGTTACTCTTGCTATTTCTGAAATTATCTAGCATGTTCTACAGACTACAGCTATTTTACGTGAGCAGCACCACCCAGTTATTGCTATCTTTGCACTTCTCACAAGCTGTAACTAGCAGAATCCCCTGGTTCCTTATAAAGTCTGAACCAGTTGTCTGCCACAAAAGTGGAGTGCCATCCTCAGATAACCCCAGGGGAATTAAATACCACTGTTTACTTAGGACTGGTACATACTGTAGCTTGGCTGACATAGGTTACATTTGTTCATTCAGTATGGCATGGAAAGCAATTGAAATAATATTAGGGGTCACCTTTGCAGATGTCGTCATCCGGAGAACAAGGCTGGAGATAAACTTGGTAAAATCACAATCTCTAAAAATGTAGTAAAGCTGAGACCATAGTTACAACCATTTATTTTCATAACTTTCAGATTTATTTTTTTCATGTATTGGACAGGTCTAACTGATGCTTCCTTCTTGAAAGTAGCCAGCAATAAAAGCAGCTAATGCAAAACGAAATATTCAGTCCTAACTCAATATAAATGTCACCTTAGATTTATTTCCTGCCTGACATTTTTTTTCTTTCCTGACCGAACAATTGACCCAAGAGTTTCCCAGTTTCACATCAGAATGGCAGATTGAATTCAGCATTTGGATTGATCTGGTAGGATCAGTCAAGCTTGACAGCGTTTACCCTCTTTGACAGGTAAAACCAAATGTTTTAGCCTTTTGAGCTCCTTAAATTTGTTTGTGATTCATTTTAAATATCAGATATTATTAAAGCAGCTGTCACTTATACAGCTGAAATTGAAATATTTATCATCATATATTGTTTGTTATTTAATCTAACATTGAGGATTTTTCATTAGTTCTTATTGGCCACATAAATTAAAGGAGAGGTACAGTATGTACAGTAAGCAGAAAATGGGATTTACTACCTAACTGTAATGAGCAAGACATCAACAAAACCAATCTTATGTTAACTATTCCATATTTTCTGTAACTAACGTCAGCTAAGGGAAAATTAATTATTATAGGAGGTAAGAATATTTCAGCAAGAAGTAAGAAGTGAAATCTCAATTACAACTGTTTTTATGCACAGATACATTAAAACCATATAACAAAATTCTCACAAATTAAATTACACATTACTGAAAGAAAGTAAAATGGCCTGAGCTCTAGTTTAATCAATGAATAAATGAAGTGTGTGCCTTACTGGATGCATAATTCTGAGCATGGTTGAGTCCAGTTATTTTAAATAGCATCACAAATCCAATGTCCTTTTATAGCACTCCACTATTATCAGCAGAGGCATGAAGAAAGTGGGTGTGAGTGACACAAAGGGCACACAATAAAGCCCTTGGTCTGCTGGACTTCTTCATCCATTGAGTGCTCGAACCTCTAAACTCTCAGTTTCTCTCATCCAACTACACACCAGGAGCACCATGGCACCAAAGAAGAAAGAGAAGGAGGAACCTCCCAAGCCAGCCCCTAAGCCTCCTGAACCTGAGCTCCCAAAAGAACCAGAGTTTGAACCCCAAAGTGTGGCGGTATGTAGTGCAGCTGCTAATGATTTTTTTTATACTATTACCTACCATTGACACATCTACATTATTTGATTTATCAATATATTATTGGCATGCCTTTTTGATTATGTCTCACATAAGACTTCATTAAAAGGTCTATTGTCCTATAAAATAACCACTATAAAAAGAAGTTTGAAATACCGGTTGTTTTTTAAGCATTAAGTTTTATTAGAGCAATACAGTGGAATGTGTAAAACCAATATTTTCTTTCGAAACTCAATTCACAAGTTCAATATACACACAACTGTATTTATAGTATCTTACATATCTGTATTTAACTTGCTTTTTAAAATTCTCTCTATCTGTAGAGAGTATCTCATCTGTATCTCATACAGATGTAGCAAAGGCAAAACAAATCCATATAGTTGTCAGAACATTTCTAAGCATTAAATAAGTAACAAAAATGAGCTTCCTTAAGTGATTATGAAACAATCACTTAAGGTTTAGAACTTTAAAGCTCCCTCCCCCAATATCTACATTTCCCTCTACAAAAATCTACATACATTATATATAAATTGCATTTCAAATTTGCAGAAAGGTGTCTGTCTATAGAGGTTTCAAATATTTACTGTACTGGTTTTTGTTTCATATATTCATAGATTTAATCTCAGCTGCCTTTTTTTGTAATTTAAGAAGCAGTCACAATGAATTATGGGAATCAATATTTATTCGCAAAATATACACCCTAAATTATGTATCATTGAAAAGAGAGCAGAAAACAGAAAGTCTTTTTAAATACACAACTTCTAGCCAGAAGGGTGAAGTTCGCAATTAAAAGCAGTCAAACAATTGCACAGCAGACCTGTACTGTACATCTCTGTATGACTGTTCAGAGTTTCAGCAAAATCAGTTAGTTCATTCTGGCAAAATTATTATTTTCTATTCATGGTTTCTTTTTATGGTCAAGCTGAGAAAATACCAAGTGTTTGATCTTTAAAAGTGTCCACATCTGACACTATGAAATACATTCAAGAAAGGCTTGGCAGTTTTTCCATATTTTCTCCTCCTGCAAAAGTTTGAACAAATGGTTTTGGGAATAACCAGATAAATTACAATGGCATGAGGCATTTAACACTTGAAATATGATGCTTATGATTTTGGTGAAGACCACCCACAATTTACTTCATTTTTTTTCCTTTATGAAAACCTGTGGCTTTATATTTTAAGCCAACAACATAATTTGAATTAAATGCTCTCATCCTGTTCTAACTGAACAAAAGAAAATGGAGTGAAAAGAAATTTTAAAATCTCTTAAAAGCTCTTTTGTGAGATTTCTGGCCATATTTTGTTCCTATATACATCATTTGTTCTTATAACTAAATTTTATTACTATATTTACTATGTCATGTTTATGGTTTTGTTTTCAAATGTTTTTCTTTTTAGCATAAAAAATTCTATTGGACTTGTTGTATGCTTTTATTTCTTTTTAAATACATTTTTAATTAATGCATTCTAAATCATTTCATACCACCTCTAAAACTATGTACTGTGAAGTGACTTTGTAAAAAAAATGATTTTACAGAAGCTCTAATACTCAGATGGTACAGTATTAAAACATTCCACATAAACATTGGTACATCTTACAATCTGATTGAGACACTTTTTTTTTGGAAGATTCCTTTATTTTTTAACATGGACAGAATGCAAAGTGTCTTCTGGATAAAGCAGATAACTGAACCAATGCAAACATTGCTGGCACCTGGACCTTCTGGTTATTATTAATGTGCATCTTGTGAGCAGTGTAATAGTATTGTGAAATGTGGCTCTATGAAGTGTCCTCACACAAGCTACTGTAAATATTGATATAAAAGAAATTATTTCACATATGACATATGGTCAGATGTATATGGTCTCTTGTCCAAGAGGAAAATAATACAGTATATAGAAACAAAAAAGACAAAATACTGAATAGCTGAACATTATAGTTCTATTAGGTGCCATTACTTATCCACTAACCATTCACTTTACTGGTGGTCATCATGCAATTTGTCATCTCTAAAAGAGGTGGAGGCATCAATAATGTACTTTTAAAGAAGGAAGCTTATTATGTTTTTAATTTTAGTATTTTAGCATTTTATGGATTAGACATGGAATTAGATTTCTGGCTTTTTCAATACTGTATATACAATATAGTTGCCAAAAAATGCTTTTAATATTGTATTTAAAAAGTGCCTACAGTATTTCTAGTATGATACATGAAATCTACATTTTTCTAGTGTGTATTTTGTATTACTTGTACATTTACTGTAAGTCTCAGTGAGTTCATTGAAAAATATTAATGACAAGATAAATTTATTTTTTATTTTATTTTTTTATGAGTGTTACGACCCCAAGTGTCTAGGGGGAAAGGGGTGTTTCATTTAGGATAATTCTTTTGGAAGCAGGTGGGTTTTGGTGAGGGACTAGGAAGCGTGATAAGGGTAAGGAACTAGAGTGGTGCCAAAGAAAAGAAAATAACAAACAAAATGGAGCTGGCTAGGACAGTGAGGGAAAGCTAATCTGACTACAAAAGAAAAGTAGAAACACACGGTCTTAGGCGTCTTCAACACCCTAGCTAACCTGCACTGACTACCCAAAACCATACAAGACAAATGGCACTCACCCGTACTAAACCTTATATACAAAAGTTCACACAAAAACACAAATGAACCAGGAATAGAAATAAGGGAAAACAAGAGTAATCACCAGGAGCAGGGTACAAAAGAACACAAAAGTTGAACATGTAACACTGGGGCAAGGTAATGACAAAACAAAGATGAACACACAAACAAACAAAAGTACAAAGAAACTAACATAAACCAACAAAACAACAAAGCCGAAGCTATATGAAAATACACACACACACATAGCAAAACAAACCAACAAACAAAGCCAAAGCTATAACCAGAAGCGAAGCAAAGCAATAACCAAAACCAAACGGGACCGAAGTCAAACAAAAGGCCTTTTCTTCCTGAAAGCCTCCATGTTATATAGTGAATAAAATGAGTTCTGATTGGCTGAGGGCTGATTGATGATGACATCATATTGAAACAGTGGTGTGATGGTTGGCCAATGGGGAAGGGAGAACAATCAAGGGTCAGCAGTGTGGAACATAGAAAAAAACACACACAGAACACACACTGGGACGTAACAATGAGGAATCCTAATAATTAACAAATGTTTGTTTATATATACTGTAGGAAGTGTGGCAAATTGGTGCAGTGGTTAGCATTGCAGCCTTGCAGCACTAGGGCCTGGGTTACTTTCCTGGGGTACTATCTGCATGGAATTTGTATGTTTTCCACATGTTCATGTGGGTTTCTTCCGAATCCACCGGTTTCCTTCCACAGTCCATAGAGATAATGGTATGTAAATCTGCTTCTAGAAAAACTGTCCCTGGTAAGTGTGTGGGTAGTTTTGCCTGTTTGCCTTGCAATGGACTGGCATTCTATCCAGGGTGTATCCTGCCTTTCGCCCAGGATAGTCCAGGATAGGCTCCAGCTCCCCAGCAACTCTGTAATGGATAAAGCAGTTAGGAAATGGATGGATGGTTATATACTGTAAGACCTAAGCAAATGAGTATGTCATGACAAAGGCTTGTGAATGCTAAAAGTAGATATGTTCTAATTAAAAAAAATGTATTCGAGATTCACCCCATCTTAATTGTTTTATCAATAAAAGAAAATCAGAACTGCAAAATTAAAGCTTGTTAAAATACACTAAAGCTTATGAATTTGTATTATTGCATTCGAGCTTACATACAGTTATTATTCAATATTCTGTGACATTGTTGTACAGACATTTGAATTACCCACGTAAATAAAAATCAACAGGTGTATAGCACAAGAAGGTTATTCTACTGAATGTCAGGTGTAAATCACAGAACCATTTAACATCATTAGCAACACAAAGTACAAAGATTGTACTGAATGTGCAGTGTATAGAGCCTCAGGAATCTTAATATTTGCTGTAAATAAGAGCAACAACACTTGAAACTTCAAAAACTCTGTTTAAAGTTAAGAGATTTTAATGTGGTAGCATTCAAGATCACCTTTGCATACAGGTTCTCTGACACAAAAATGAATTTTGAGAATGGATTATTGTCACGATTATAGGCCCTCCTCCTTAAGGGTGCTCCAGCCCTTTCACTTCAGACTTAATTATGTGCATCTGACCCCTTTTCCCATCCCACCTTAAAAACCAGGCACTGACGTTCATTCTGTCTCTGCATCTGGTTTCCGCACAGTGCGAGTCCGGGACCTGAAAGCGCCTGGTCCCGTTAAGGTTTTAACCTCTGTTCCTGGTCCTTGTCCACCGGTTCCGACCCGGTTTGTGTTTTTAATTCCCTGTTTGGAGGGATCACCTGGCTATGGACTTTCCTGCGTTTTTGGATTCCCTCTATAGATTACTTTTGGATTGTTTGCCTCGGCCACACCTCCCCCGTGCACCAGCGCACTTTGGACACGCCCCCCCTGTTTTCAGCCCCGTATTCCTACATGACTTTTTCCTAGTGTTTCCCCACTTCTTCAGATTGTGTTGTCCGCATAGGGTCCAGAAAGAACTGTTCTTTACATTATTAAGTATGTTCCTAGACCCATACCACAAAAAAGTGGACTGAAAGAAAAATTGGTTATTATGTACTGTATGTACCTGAAAAGTTTTAATAGTTTTTCACACATTAAACCTGTAGGCACAAATTATTCATTGTAATAGGTTACAGGAATAACACCCGGTTTTCTTATCCACATCTTCTGATCACTGACGTAGGTTACTATGTAAACCATAATTCTAACCCTTTTGTAAGCATAACCCAAACATTTCTTCAGATGATCATGTGGAAACTGAGATGAAGAATTGTGTTCAGCATTTCTCTTTTCAGATTTGAGCTGAGTAATGTGATATTTTGATACACCATTTGGAAAGCTGAATACTTTTTCGGTGCTTTAATAGCAGAGCTGCAAAATTGTTTTTTTATATGTGAAAGAACTTTCTTTAGATTCTACCTTACTGAAAAGCAATATGTCACGTAATTTCTAATTTCAAATTTTAGCCTAATCTACTACATCCTGTTGTTCATATAAAGAAAAAATAACTCCAGCTGATAAGCAAAGATTATGGGACTAATTTAGTAAATGGTGGTAATGTATTTTGTACCTGGCAACCACTTAAAATGACATGTTGAGAACACCTCCAAGCAGCTGCACTGCTAGTCTATCATGCAGAACACTAACCTCATGCAGTCCACATTCAAGACCTCTATTTATTCTTTAATGTTAAGGACTGCTGTCCTTAGAAGAATAGTAAGACTAAGAAACACTGAAACAAGGTGACAAAATTATTGGTTTATGTGGAAAAGATAGAAGTGGTACTATGTTACAAAACAAGGAGAAGAGGACCATTGGATAACACAATGTGCATCATTGCCATTGTTTTGAATTTTATTTTTGCCTTTAGCTCATATATTATGGCTAATGCATTATGTATATTAAAGACAAAACCAATGGGTAATATTTATACTCTATATTGATTAAGTGAATCTTAGTTCTTAATCTTAATCTACTGTATAGTTCACAAACATAAAAATGAAGGGGAAGAGAGTGCGATAAATTATGAGAAGTTAATTAACACAGAATAAGCATTGAGGTGTACTGAATATTACAATGAAAATTGACACAGATTCCATTAATTAAGCTATGTTTTGCAAAACCTTTCTGAAATATAAACATTGATTATTTTAAGTTTGTTAAAAAGATTATAGGGAAACAAAACTTTAAACAGAAATAATTGGATTTATGAACACTGATCCAAGATATACTGTAAATATATCATTAACAATTATATTCCCTGCTTTGTGCTGTAGACGAATTATTATCTTTGGAATGCTGTTTAGGTTCATTAATTGTGAATCATGTTATTTTACATTAATGAACTGTTATTAATTCCTATCATAAACTATTCTTGGAGTGGTAACAGTGCTTAATTTAGTGAACAAACACAATATGATATGGAAAGCAAATTTACTAAGCAAACATGTATCATAAGTATATGGTACTTTTGGTTTTATATTGAGTTTTTGTTTTTTGCCATTTCATTTTTAAACATTTATTTTTTACATGTCAGTGATTTTCAGTACTTTTACTCTTAATGTATTCTAATTATACATTTTCTGTCCCTTCCCATTTTGTCTGTACCCACCCTTAAATTTCTCCTTAATGTAATGTGTCTAAGAAACATTTTCAACTTGTCAAAGCCTTGCTTTGTAGCATAGTAGTTCCCATTGGAAAGGATACACATTAAAATATTTTCATATTTGTTAAAATATATACCATATAGAATTGACCATATTTGTAAAACTTAGTGGGGCACTATGTCCATGTGCCTTTGTCAGAAATCTCACTTATTATGCTTGCAAAAAAACGTTTACATCATTTTCTTTACTGTGTGTTTCTTTGTTTTGAAATTATACAGCTTTTTTAAAAAATCAATTTTTTAAAAAAAGTGCATGGCCTATACACTGTTTAACAGAAGTTAATTTTAACAACCTTAATTTGTGCTTCTTTCAGATCGAATTTACACCTGAACAAATTGAAGGTAAGTTAATTTTTAAACTGAATATTTTCTATTACATTCTTTAATTTCTAAAAGTCTGGGAACATTCCTATTTTCAGAGAAGCTATTTTAAAATAACAGAAAATAATTTACAAGAAAATTTTCAAGGAAAAAAGTTTCAATAATGAAGGCAACTATTTAACTACACATTATGCTTAGTGTCTTCAGTGTGTTTTTTTTCTCTTGTGACATTTTTTCATAATGAAAGCAACCTTCTTCTTCACCTTTGTGACTTAACTCATGATACTGTATACTGTATATCACATTGTTAATCCTTGTGAAGTGATATATATATATATTGTTAAGGTAATTGCTATTGCTAAGGATTTCATATATACTGTATATTGTTAAGGAAGTATCATGATAATATTCTTTTCAGCAGAACAGACATGGAAGTTGTGTACTTTATTTGCAAATGTGATATTTTTAATAATCTTAACTGATAACAAACATCCTTAGAGTTTGCATAATATATTGCATGTACAGTGTATATGAATTGGACAAAATGGTTGTGGTCATTTATCACAGAGTTTGCAATGTTGTGCTGGGACTTGCTGATTTTATTTGACATCTGAATTATGTGGCATTACATAGCATAGAATGAAAAAAGCCAAAGTAATCTAAACGCTGTGGCTCATTTCAAAGAGTATGTGCTTCCCTTTTGTGCTGTTTGTGAAAGATTTTAAAGAAGATATTGACACAGTTAAATACTGTAAATGGCTGTTTCTATATATGATTAACAACTTGTAAACATGCCTAATGCCAACACCTGCAAATAGATTTTCTATAGCATATGATATTTAATGAGAGTTGAATGTTCTGAATGAGGAAGAAGTGAATGCTGTATACCAGAGATTGTCATAAGAAAATAGAAACACCTGCAGGTTTGCTTAATTTATGTAGAACTACAGATCTTGTCAAATTTTGCACTGGTAGGCCAATTAAGGAGCACATACTGTAGCTTTACATAGAGTATATTATGGCAAAACATAATATTCTACAGTACTGTATGTAAAATTTACTATTTAGCATTGATGACAGGAAAATTATATTATTTCCATGTAATATATCATATTTACCATATTTCTCCATGAAATGTGTGTTTCTAATATAGATTTTTGAGATTCAGAGAAAATCAGAATATTTAATTTATCAAATATACACAACAAACAACACTTACACAGCAGATGAACGTGAATACTGGAATTTCTTTAACTTTAAAAATGCTTTTCTCCAGAAAACAGGGCATTAAGGATCAATATTAAGGTGAATCTAATGGTATTGTATCAATTCTTCAGCATTTGATAAGATATTTACAGCTCTGTAAAGACACAAATACCTTACATTTTACAAATAAAAAGTCTAAGACAAACCCTGTAAGTACGAAATGTGTTTTACAACTTCAACAGTAATAAGAATCACATCAGAAGAATCAAGAATTGTAACAGGCCTTACAGCCTATGATGTATATTTATTACTAAAGTAGAAATGAATGCTAAAATTGTTATGCTCCTTAAAGGTGTAAAGGATACCAACTGTATCCAAGGGCCTTGGAAGTCTATTTTCAGTGATAATTGTTCTTTGAATAATAAAAAGGCAGTGCAAATACCAAATCTGTCTGACAGATATAACATAAAAGACCTTATATACTGTACAGTATAAGTACGCAGGTATAATGTTATCATTATTGGGAAAATAGCAAATGAATATGCTACTCATAAATTTGATTCACAGACAATTTGTGCTTTCATGTTAAATCATCCTGTAATTTTAATGATAATTCTGGCATCAATGTGCCACAACTTCAGAACAGAACTGGACCTGTCAGACAGATGCTATCATCAGGACACAAAACATACAAATTAGTGACAAAACAGTTAAAAGATGTCTGATATACTTTAAGACAGTATTGACTTGAACATCTGCATTGGGCATCAACATTATGGACAGTCTTGGTCACAGACAAAAGGGAGATGCCATTAACTGGGTTTAATTTGGGCATTGCTGATGGTAGATTCCTTGTGTACCAATTTCAGGGTAAACAGTTTGCAATTTGTTCAACAGCACTGCTTTGTTGCAGGAAGAATGATCAAGGGTACTATTAATGTTATGTTATAGGCAGAACTTATAATGTAGGGTATGCTTATTGTCTAATATTATTTGGATAACATCTTGTGACCAGTCTTTTTTCCACAGTTTGGTCAACAATACAGACACAGACAGCTTATTTTCCAAAAACATGTTCTCGCCCTTACAGACAATTACACAGTCATCTTTTTTTTCTGCACCATAGTGAGAAGAAGTTACAAGTAAATCCATGTGAGGCTTTTAATTTACTGTATCAATTATACATTAAAACAGTAAATTGCGAGAGTGCATTGATAAATGTTAGGGATCCATTTTAGCAAACTCATGTATTTTAAAAATCTTAAGATTTCTATATTTATGTCTTTATTTAGTGGTTTAATTAGTGACAAAGGTTAAACTTTCTTGGAAAAATGTATTTTATGTAAACCATGTAAACTATTAATTAATTTAGGGCTAGAATATGTTCATTGTCTTCCAATGAAAGAAGGGTTCCTTTCGCCGTAGTCGAGTTGACATTAGAAGCTTGCCACTCCCGGACTGTTACACCAACGCATTAATGTTAAAGCAATTTCATTGAGGAGCCTAGCTTTCTTAACTAGTAAGTACTGTACTTTTGGAGGGGGGAGGTGTCTTTCGCTGGAAATCTTGCCCCCTTCTACTTTGAAAATACCTGTGAAACCGTTTTAATTTGTCACAGCCAGCACTCCCGCAGAGAGGGGGGCTGTACTCGTTAATGTCTAAGCCGGAACACATCATTATATCTCATTTTGTATTTCTATAAAAAAAATCGTTTGCCTAGCCTAACACTATTGTTGTTATTGTTTTTATCCTGTAAAGCACTTTAAGGAGCACAGCTTTCTCACCACTTAGATTACTTTTTGATACCATCCTTACACAAAGCAGAAACTTTTTGTATTTTCCAATGACATACAAGTGGAAAGATTACAGATTTTAATTGTCTTTTTTCTGAACCAGGGAAAATCTGATCATGTTTCTCTATAACAATAATAAAAAAACTTCATTTTACATATCACCTTTAAAAGTGGCATCTCAAAGCAATACAGTAGATGTAAACCACAGATTACAAAGTAAATACCCAGACAAACGCAAACACGTTTTTAATAAAATACTTTTATTCATTCAGCAGAGAGAGAGTGTAAAACCTGGGCGTAATAGCTGTTCCTTTTTCTGATCACTCGCTCTATGGATACACGTCTCACCTGTCCTGTTCTTTGTTTTCCTAATTTGCTGATTATGCCTTCTGCAATCCACTCCTGCCCTCAAATCTAAAGAAGACTATTTTAAATTTCTTTGCGCTATCCATTTTGCAATTAACCCTTGTATGTGCTGTCCTTTATTTGATATCACATAAAGGTGATATGTAAAATAATGTTTTTTATTATTGTTATAGAGAAACATGATCAGATTTTCCCCGGTTCAGAAAAAAAGATCTAAAGTATACTAGTTTGTCACTAGTATACTTTTAATACAGTCTTTGCTGTGCTCTTGAGGATCCTTGTGATATTTCGAGCTCTGGTTGAATGATAAGTGTCGCAGTTTAAATAATTTTCGTAGTTGGAAGTTATGAAATGCTCTGTTAAAAGCAAGGGAGTTTTTATGTCCGTTACAGTAAAAGAAAATGCCTGACAACAGATTCCAAGTGCATTTTTGTAATTTACATTGTATTGTGCATTGTGCTGCTGTAATACAGTTTAAAATAATTCAAAGTCTAAACAGTATCAGCTTTATTTATGGGTTGCAGTTTAAAAAAAAGTCAAAAAACACACTCAAAATGCAATTTAGAGCTTTCTGGCAAGAGGAGACACCCAAATTAATAATGTAACATGCCACTGTTTGTGCATGAACAAGGTTATACTGCTATTTCCTTAGATACGTGATTAAAAAAATATTTTTTATTAAGTTTTTAATAAAATGCTTTTATTCACTCGTAATTTGACAATTTCAGGAAGACTAAGGAAGGACGAAGGGAATTGTCATCTATTGTTGAAGCTCTGTGAACTCGGTGACTTTGAGACCACTTGTTATCCCAGGTTGTTTGAATTGCCATGATTCAAATAGAGAAAAAAGAGCTGACTGACAAGATTTAAGATGTGGCTGTCAATGTTGGATTTAAAAAAAACGTTGCCTGACGTTAGTTACATTGCTTGAAAAATAATTTTATTTCGAGAGACGAGATAAATAATTCAAGTGTTTTTTTAACTTCCTGAAAAACAAATAATAACTTAACTATATGTACAAACGTTTTATGATATATCGCTGATATGAATGTCTGTGGAGTGTATCTTATTTGCCTGTCTGTGCTCTCTCTCTCTCTCTCTCGCAGTTCAATTCAAGGTGCTTTATTAGCATGACAGATGGGTACAATCAGTGTTGGGTATTTACTTTGCTTTGAGATGCCACTTTTAAAGGTGATATATAAAATCAAGGCTTTAACTTGCTTTAACTCCACAAGTCTGAGTTCTTGTGTCTGTCCTATCTGAACCTGAAAGTATTACAATATGTATCTTTATAGCAGGTGGGGTACAGCTTTTTAGTATAGATTACCCTTTTCTAAAATGTATTTAAAAAATAAAATCGATTACAATCTAATCTTTCCACGTTTGATCCCAAGATCCCAAGAAAAATAAATCTAAACAGGTAGAAAGCTATGCTGAAAGTTTAATAAGATACTTAGAAGATAAAGATATCAATTTATGTTGCATTTGTCTGATTGTGAATAAAAAACACATATATTTAAACACGTGTTTGCGATTTAAATCAAAACGTGATTTAAATCAATATAAATGTTTATATTGTAATGCATAGGTGACTATTCATTGTTATTAAAATGACTTAAATTCTATCATGTTGTGATATTTAAAAAAATAAAAGTCAATTAATTGTCCATAATATTGCTATTCCATTTTTTCAACGAAACGTAGCAGTACACGAATATAATCATATCATTATTAATTTCTTTAGATACGCGATTCCATATTGTATTAGCAGAAAAGCTTAAAACTACCACTTTTTTACATGCTATTTCATATGTTAGTTAAAGACTTCGATGCTTAAAATGTTTAGGGAGAAATGGAATACCGGTGTGTATTTTTTCTTTAAAGTACCGAGACCAGCCATATACTGTATGTTTATGTTTCAAAATTAATATCGTTTATGGCCTTCACACGCGTTACAGTATGCTCCTATTCTTTTTATGCTCAGGTACTAAGATTTCCTTTCAGTGGTAAAATTCCATATGAATATTCAATGCTAAAACGGGCACAGTAAAGACATTTACTGTAAATCTTTCTACGACCGACCAATGGATCACGAATGCCCCTGTCGGTCAACCAATCACATACCGTGGTATTTTACATCACGATGCGCGACGCCATAGCCAATTACCTCAGGTACGTGTCTGTACGGCGCACTTTGAATGGCTGCATCTGTATAATTAAATCATTAATTTTCTCAGATACATGTAAACTGTCATGAACTAAACTATAAAACATGTTTGGAATAATAGCTCTACTGTGAGAAATTAAAATGTGAATAAATAAACTTTATAGTCAAAGACCTATTGGGCACATGTACTGTATATTGATTAGTTTAAACTTACAGAAGTCTGTAGTCCGACTTGGTAGCTGCTTGCTCTGTGCTTTGCCTAGGGTTGCTGAAGGTAGCTCTGCAGGGAAGTTAGCTCCTTCTACAATATAGCTTTTTACTGAATAAACCTGGAATGTACCTGGATATTTAGGATGTTGACAGAAAGAGTCCATCTGTCTTATTTGGTTGATCAGGCAAAAGAACAAGACAAGATTGCTTCTCTTGCAGAAACAATATCTTGGGCAAATTTATGTTCTTTACTCACTCATTCTTATTGTGACGTTTGTCAGAAAAGTTTACAACCTGGCTCGGACTGCATGCAGACAGGGTAAAGTTAGATTGCCAGTTCAGCTGAACTGAACTCTTTCCACAGTTGATGATTGGTTAGGATTTTATCAGAAATACTTCTGGTAACTCCATCATTTGGGTGATGAATGGTGAAGTAAACTTTTACACATGGTCTTAGCAGAGGGAGACTGCATGGAGCCAAGCCACACCATGTATCATTTGAATTTACTGTAAAGCTTTATATTGTCCCAGTCTACCTTCCAGACCTGGAAGATCTTTATCAAATAGACTTCTTCTCAGCTACATTCCTCTGCTTTTACAAAGAGAAAAATTATTAGAAGTTTGGTAACAGTTAATTTTTAGTGTGATAGCCCCTGCCACAACACAAGGCTTCCGTGACTTTTACTGCATATTTAGCAAATATGATAAGAATGACACAGCCAATCCATACCAGTTTGGAATCTTAAAACTGTTGCAGGGTCCCGTATATTTACGATCACTGAATTTTGTAAGTTCGTAATAGTTAAACTATTTCTGAACTGTTTTGTAACCATAGGAATCAGATATTGAATGGGATTTAACTTATACATTATTGTTGTATGAGTTGAAGCGGATTTTACAATAAATAACTGTTTTGCTATCACTGACTGGCAGATCTTCCGAGAAGCTGCCAAAAATAATATCAATCTGTGTACGGACTATGTTACTGGCTACATAAGTAAATGTATTGAAGACGTGGTTCCCAGGATTACTGTTCTCACATATCCAAATCAGAAACCGTGGGTAAATGGTGAGATATGGCCAAACTAAAAGCTAGGACAGCTGCTTTCAATTCTGGCGATATGGATCAATACAAAAAATCCAGATACGACCTCAGGAAGCTATCAAAATAGCTAAATACATCTGCAGAGTTAAATTAGAGTCATATTATCATGGCTGCAATACACGGACCATGTGGAGTGGTATACGCACCATTACAGACTACAAAATGCAACCCAGCTATGTCGCACAACAGTCTGCCTCTCTTCCTGATGAGCTAAATTCATTCTATGCTCGGTTTGAGGTCAGCAACGCAGATCCAGTCAGGAAGATTCCAGAAATCCAAGACGGAAACCCACTGATCATAACCGGAGCGGATGTGTGTAAAGTTTTTAAAAAGACAAATCCACGCAAGACCCCTGGCTCTGATGCCATCCCCGGCCACGTTCTGAAGGCATGTACAGACCAGCTGGCAGATGTCTTCTCGGACATATTCAATCTCTCTCTAGCTCAGTCTATAGTTCCTTCTTGTTTTAAGAAAACCACCTTTGTCCCTGTTCCTAAGAAACCCAGAGTCAGCTGCCTGAATGACTACAGCCCTGTTGCACTCATATCAGTTATCATGAAGTGCTTGGAGAGGCTGGTCAAAGCATACATCACCTCCTCACTGCCTGACATCCTAGACCCACTGCAATTTGCGTATCGCCAGAACAGATCAACAGAAGATGCTATTACCACTGCCCTCCATACTGCCCTTTCACACCTGGATAAGAAAGGAACATATGTGAGAATGCTGTTTGTTGATTACAGCTCAGCATTCAATACCATAGTGCCTTCAAAGTTTGTCATCAAGCTCCAGGACCTGGGATTGAACACCTCCCTCTGCAATTGGATCCTGGATTACTTGACAGAACGTCTGCAGGTGGCGAGGGTGGACACCAACATATCCTCTACCCTGACTCTAAACACTGGAGCCCCCCAAGGCAGTGTGCTAAGCCCTGTCCTCTACTCCTTATTTACCCATGACTATGTCACCAGTGTAGCGGTGAGGCTTAAATATAAGGCAGAATTAAGTGTTCTGAGCCTTCCCAAATGAGGCCCCATTTCTCTGTTCATCTCTGTGGTGCAGCCACAGAGAAACCATTCATGCAAGATGTTTTCTTTTGATAAGGACAGCTCCCAAAGGGGAATGCACTTAGCTAAGCCTGGCTATCATGATCAATGGTCATCCATTGGCGCCTATCTGTCTAGGGAGTGCCAGTTGGACATCTGGATTGCATTACTAAGTGTCAGGAGTAAGTGACTCATATCTCACCTTGATCAACCAATCAGGGACTGGTAGGGCCGAGTAACCCACGTGGGACTCTGATGCCCATGGAACTTTCAGCCAATCAATGAGCTGAAGTTCCTCCAGGTAAAAACAGGCAACGCAGAGAGCCTGGGAGATTCAACAAGATTCAGACAAGATTCAGATTCAACAATTCTAAAGGGAATTCAAAGGAGAATTCCAGGGCAGGACGGCCCAGGAGCAGAAGGCTCCCAAGGGCAGGACATTCTCGCAGCGCGCCTCCTGACCATCCTGAGACTCAGCCCGGACAACCACGGAACGGCCAGTGTGTCCGAGTGCCAGAACTTTCCTTTGTTCTAAGAGTCTAGAGTGGAGGTTGCCAGAGAGTAACCAGCAGCAGGCCTCGTGAACAGGTCGGAACTGTGGAAAGCTGAATCACTATTCAGAACTAGCTCTTCATCAGGAACGAACTGGTCCTCTTCCTGACTTGCTGGAATCCACAGTCATCTTTTCTCCTGTGCACAAACTTTGCTAGTTAAAGCCAACAGTGAACATCAGCAGCGCACCGTCACAAGCCGCACAGCACACCCTGGCACGGAGCCAGAGAGCGCGGATTGGACAGCAACAGCCTGCAACTCTTTCTTTGTGCCCGCAGGAGATCTGAATCCCCAAAGATTGGATGAGTTTTCAACTTCAATGCATTACAGCTCGAGAATTCAATTGTTATCCCAACCAGTTGATATCAATTTAATTCCTAAGAGTTGTGTACTTGTTTGAGTATCTAATGTAGAAGTTGTAACCAAGTTCACTTTACGAAACGGTCTTAATGAATGATATACTGAATGTATGTCCTCTTGATATGTGTAACACTTTGTAACTGATTGAATATATATCTTTTGTATTCTGAGAACCCTCTCGATAAGATCTGTTAGTTTTACATGCATATTCTATGTATTAATAAATGTATCCTCGTGTATTAGTACCTGTGTGTGCGCGTTGTTTGAGTTATGTCGCATGGTTGGATTCTAAAGCCATCAAAAGAATCAACTTTGTGATTTACTGCTACAATTAATCATTGTCTCAGTAAATGCCCAAACCCTACAGAACTGGTGCCTTCAGAGAGCCACTATGATTACATATTTGGCGTCCCTGAACCGGTTTTCCCTACACCAGACATAACTCAAACTCCATCATTAAGTTTGCGGACGATACTACAGTCATTGGCCTGATCACAGATGGTGAGGAGTCTGCGTACAGGGAGGAGGTTGAAACCCTGACAGCATGGTGCCAGGAGAACAACCTCTCTCTTAACATCAGTAAGACAAAGGAGATGATTGTGGATTATAGGAAGCATCAGGGAGGAGACCACACACCTATTTACATCAATGGGATTGCAGTGGAGAGGGTCAGCAGTTTTAAGTTCCTGGGAGTTAACATCTCAGAGGACTTAACCAGGACCCACCACACCAACATCGTGGTCAAGACAGCATGGCAGCGCCTGTTCGTTCTCCGCAGGCTAAAGAAGTTCTGCATGCCGTCACATATCCAGGCCAACTTCTACAGGTGCACTATTGGGAGCATTCTGACTGGTTGCATCACTGCCTGTTATGGGAACTGCTCTGCAAGGGATCACAAAGTACTGCAGAGGGTGGTAAAGTCAGCGTATCTTATCACCAGCTGTGAGCTACCAAGCATCCAGTACCCGGTACCAAAGCATTCGGTCCAAGTCCAACAGACTACGGAACAGCTTCTACCTCCAGGCAATAAGACTGTTAAATAGCCAACGTGCAGCTCCATTAGCAAATCACCTGTAATGGCTACATGGACACACAGTTTTCACTGTATTCAGCAAAACTGCACTACATGTATATATTGCACACACCATGGACACATAACAGCTCAACTCATATTGAGTTTTATTCAATTTCAAAAATGTAACCTCAGTTTTGTGAATTTTGTATTATTATAAATATTGTGATTTTTGTGATTCTTGTGATTTTTGTGAGCTCGCAGAAAAAGACATTTCATTGCCAGCAACTACTGCTGCACGCCATATTGTTGTGCATTTGATAAATGAACTTTGACTTTGACTTTGAAATAAACTTTGACTTTGACTTTCCTTCAAAATATTTTTACTTTAAAATGACTGTTTAGCTGTAGAAAATGTAAAGGAGATACAAGGTAGTCATATTTACTTATCTCAGCTACTGTAAGTGTTTTGTGGAAATGAGGAACAGGATGAACAAACATACTGTACAATTCTATTACTTGCCTGTGAAAAATACAAATCCCTAAGATGCGACAAAGCATTTAAGTGATTTGGTATACAATTGTATAAAATAATTGTGCTGACAAAGCTTTAGACCTATAGGTAGCTCTTTAAAGCAAACTTCATATTACAGAAATCATTTTGTCAAGTAGTTTTTCAATTAAATATTCAGCATAATTAGTCAAGGTTGAATTGGTTGTATCAATTTTATCTCCTAAGCTTACAGATGCAATGTTTTATTCAAACTACTGTATCTACTTAAAAGCTAGAATGTGAATGCACAAAAAATATTTTAATTATATGCATATAACTATAGACAAGCACTTGATTTTTTTCATTAAGACTGTGGTTCCTTTTTAGGTCAGCATTCTACTGTTCTCGGCAAGACAAAAAAAAGCCTGTTACTATAAATATCCTGGTACTCATCTGGAAGTAGCTTAGAACCTGTGACCCACCACAGATGATGCCAAGACATACCTTAAACCATGCCAACAAATTCCTCCATATTACCCATGCATATAAATCTGTGAAAGAATCATGTGGTACATGGCAGCCATTATCAAAAATGGGCATGTTCACAATGAAGTTAATTATAGGCTTTGATCCTCAAGGATAACAATACACTGATCTTTCTATGTAGAATAATTTCTATTTATAAGTTGTCAGCTGTTGAACCATAAGTTGGTAGCACTGCTGACATTCTACAACTGGATAATAAGTAAAGAAAGCCATCTGTGCCAATGTAACTTTGTTTTTTATTTATTTTAGTTAACACAGACAGAGAAGGGTATTTCAGTAGAAACAAAATTATGGATGGTGAGCTATTGCCAGGCAGTGTAGTTTTTTGCTACTTTCTGTCTCCAGTCTTTCTGAATATGTCATAATCAGTGTCTAGGTACTGTATATGGCGTTTATAAAAAAATATTTAACTCCAAGTAAAATTCTATTAAAAAAATAAATGTTGACCTAGATGTTACCTTTTACATGTCATGTCTATAAACACCGGGATGTCTGATGAAATAAAATAAAACTGATTTCAGATGCCCAGATGAAAAATGGAAATCTCATTATAAATTTGACAGCTAAGAAAATGTATACCAATTTGAACATTTAGTAACTTCTCTACTGTATTTGTGAAAGTGAAATCCTCTATAATATTTTATTTACTGTAAATAAATTATAAAATCACAATTCAATTTTGTAGGCTTTGATTTTCAGTTCAAACTAAAGGTATTTTAAAACAACTACATGCCACAAGATGGCATATTTAATAATTCATTACTTGTAGGTTTTATAAGGTAATGATTTTCTATTTGCTATAATATAATATTTTAATATAACTAGTCTGAAACAGTGCTCCTTTAAAATATATTATATATAGTAATTTTTTTCACAGTATTTTGTGTTAAGATATAAGAATATTTACTAAATTGCTCAAAAATACTTTTTCTCCCCCATACTGCCATTAGACTTCAAGGAGGCTTTCTCCCTGTTCGACAGAACTCCGACTTGTGAAATGAAAATTACTTATGCTCAGTGTGGCGATCTAATGCGAGCACTTGGTCAGAACCCAACAAATGCTGAAGTCATGAAAGTTTTAGGGAAGCCAAAGCCTGAGGGTAAGTGAATCATTATTTTTCAGCTAAGTAAATTTGTTTTAAGTAATATTTAAAAGGGAGCTACAAATACACATTTTGAATACATACCCAATACCTTAGGAAAGCGAATATAATTCTAATTGTAACTGATGTGCTCTGTTGTTTTCACTAGCATTTTTAAAAGCTTGATTTTCTGTTTAGAGAAACTTCCCAGCATCATGCTAACAAGTATTTAGATTTTAAGATTCTCCAATAATATGTGTCAATTCTATACTGATTATAGTTTTTATCTGCTTAATGTTTAGAAAGTCAAATTAATACATACATATTTATATATATATCTAAGTAATATAATTGGAAAGGTAGAAAACACAAGGCCACAGGCTGAAGGGGCACTTTCTAATATGAATAAATCTAATTGTATTAATAGGTTAGTGGAGTGTTCACTTTTTCATTTTTTATGACTTGTTATATTAATTTCAAATATGTTTTAAATTACTGTTAGTTCATCTATACAAGTGAGTCCTCTAAACTGCTTCTAGTTAAACTAGAAAATCATAGGACTTTAAGTCACACTTGGTATCTAGGAAATTATTGATTCAGGGCCAGTCTCTTTTTGCAGTGATTGCTCATTTTGCTTTGGTATGTGAATGGATTCATGAAAGAGAGCTTGCTTGAGTCAAATTGCTTCATTATCCCAGAAAGGTCACAAAGTAATTGTTGTAAAGCCCATCATTTCAGACTTGTAACTTGGTAACACCCGTTGATTAGATTCTTTAAGTGTCAAAAGGATCGAACTGCACTCAATATCCAAATATATAGTATTTGTTAAGCTCACTTCTGCCCCTTCCCTGCATCACTCAGATTGAAAACATACCACAAAACGCAATGGCACACACACTCTGTTTGATTTTATCTCACTTGATATAACCCACACAAAACAATTAATCAAAACATATAATGGCACTGGATAATCTATAAAATTAAGTTAAAACAACACATAATAACTTCTTGGATTTTACTGTCTAACTTTGATATTTAATGAATCAATCACAAACATCTTCTTAACAGAGATGAATTCCAAGATGCTAGACTTTGAGACATTCTTGCCAATGCACCAACATATCAGCAAAGTCAAAGATCGAGGAACCTTTGAGGACTTTGTGGAAGGACTGAGGGTTTTCGATAAGGAGGGAAACGGGAGTGTCATGGGAGCTGAGCTTCGCCATGTGCTGGCTACACTTGGTAAGTACAGTATACTTTGTGCTGATGCTGTACATGAAGTCATTGTATATTTATATTTATTTATGTTAAATGACAGGAAGTACATTGGAACTGAGATTTTCAGTACATTTACTAATGCAAAATACAAATGCAGCAGTAAAAAACACAATACTAAAAGAGTATTAGAGAGGCATTTTGAATTTGCTGTACAGAATAAATAATGCCAGTGATTCTGTTGTGCTACTGTAAGTCATGGGATTAGCAAAAATGCTTGTGTGTGTTGTTGATTTTAAAATCGACACAAATGTTTAAATATGTTGAAGTGCAATGTATATATAAAACTCACAAAAAGACATTTCGCTGAAATAAGAGCAGTTGATCTTTGTTACTGAAACAGAGTGATCATTTTTCATACAATTGAAGGCTGTCTTGAGAGGATATGCTAGTAGAAAAAGAATAGGTTATCTAGCCATGGCTCCAGTCTGATGAAGAAAACAAGAAAATTCTTCATTTAACATAGTTACCCCACTCATCTAGGACCTTAACCGCCTTTCCCTATATTTCTGGAATCAATGCTTACCTAAAATGGAAAGAATTTCCAGGGCAAAACAATTTGTGAATCAGCAGAATGATGGTAGCACAGTGTCACACATACCTGTATTTGAAGGTTGTTTGGGAGACATTTCAGGCAGTTGAACATCACAATTATATTTTGAGGTGTATGCAACACTTGAATAAATCAATCAGTTTGGTGGGGTATTTCATTCAGTGATTACTAGAATTTTCCATTGTTTGACCTAATTGAAGACAGTTAGCAGAAGACAGTATAAACCAGTGAGCCTTTTCTAGCTTGACACAACCTCTAAAGAATAGGATAAAATATCACTTGACATTCTATTGATAAAATAATACAATTAATGTGGTAATAGTGTCACAATTTTGTGAATGCTTTGGGAAGTCACAGCAGATACTGATCTATCATGTTTCATAACAAATATATGTTTTTTCATGGGTAAAACAAATACTAGAAACAGCTACTGCTGTATTAATGTATTCAATTTCTTTTTGAAATTTCCTATTGTATAAACTTTATTTCACATTTGAAAATTTTATGAAATAATATAGGCTTCGTAGATTAAGTCTACATTGGTATAGCTTTAATGCACACTTCTGTAGACATTAACCAGTATTTTTAAACCTTTT
The DNA here is from genome assembly GCF_040954835.1 of Lepisosteus oculatus. Lineage (NCBI taxonomy): Eukaryota > Metazoa > Chordata > Actinopteri > Semionotiformes > Lepisosteidae > Lepisosteus > Lepisosteus oculatus. The sequence goes on from NC_090701.1 coordinate 32,618,664, forward strand.
TGAAACATTCTGTAGATTTGAGTATTTTGTAGCGCTTTTGGGTTTACGTGAGTATGCGCCCTCGCTGCTGCCGCCTCAGGTTGGTCCCCCACTGCTAAGGGCTCAAACGCAGGCATCCGGCTTCATTCAACAAGGAACCAGCCAGTTGAGCTTAAGAGAGTTCTCCACTTAACCTGGTGGCTGAGGTCCCTGCTATTCACCGCCAGGGCGGTGACTGGCAAGCCAGCTCACACAACCCATAATGTTGGACAATGTGTACAATATATTAAATTATGTTCAAGGCCTCAAAGGAGATTTTAAAAAAGGGGTTTTAAGACAGCATGTTTTGGTTAAGAAAATACTATGGAAAACACAGGTAAGTGCCCGTGGATATGTTACTGTAGCGATTTCTTGAATATATGTAAAGTGCAGATAACTGCAAACCAAACCCAAGTGAAACACAACCATCCTGTGAGATGCAGCACAACCATCATGTAAGATGATTTAATAATGGAGTGCAATAAAAAAGTAACTTTAAATTGAGTGCACAGCAGAAACAAACGCATTCATTAACTAATGTGTTGGTTCAGGTGAGAAAATGAGAGAAGATGAGGTTGAGCAACTCATGGCTGGACAAGAAGATGCCAATGGCTGCATAAACTATGAAGGTAATGTCATTTTGAGAGAAAGCTCCAGTTCAGTTTAGTTCAGTTTATTGTAATTTGCACAAGTGCAATGAAATGCGTATTTACATGTACAGTATGCTCCAATACAAAGAATACACAACATTAGTGAAACACCAGAAACATAAAAATAGAACATCAGCAGCAACCACAATAAGTTAAATAACATACAGACAGTATTAGAAAAAAAATGTAACATATCACTAAGTCATAAACATCACTAATGCTATAACATTTGTAATGTGTTTTAAGTTCATACTGTACATGCTAGCCTTTGGTGGTTTAACCTCTTTCTGTCCTAAAGTCCCTCTTACCATTTTATTTTTCTGAACAAATCCTTTAAATATTTTAAAAACACATACTGTATCACATAAAATTTTTAGTTGGAATGCAGAGTGTTCCAACTAAAAATATATGCTGTTCTGTACAATTTTTATTTTTTAGTTTTCTGTTATGAAGAATATATTTGAAAATGTATACAAATCAGCAACAGCAAAAAGCTTGGTGAAACAGCTGTGAAAACAGCTTATTTTTACACTTGTTAGAGTCTTATGTTCTGTGCTGCCTTTTCTGATTTTTAATTAAAGTGTGAAAAACTGCAGAAATACAGATGTATCCATCTAGAATACAAGAGGTGCTAGTGTGGTCACATCACTTCTGTATATTTTTGAATAATCTGAAGTAAGACTGCATTTCTCTGTAAAACTACCAGGCGATGACGTGAATCCTTAAAGTACTGCAGCGGTGTTGGTGTCAGTCTAATTGATACAGTATTAAATATTTATTAACCCATTAGTGCTTACAGTATGTGCAATTCTTTAAATATGATGATCACATTGCTGAGACAGGATGTTACCACTTTGCTACCACAACTCCAAATGAGATATAGAATGTCAAAATACTGAATAGAATTTTTTTTTATTACAAGCGGTACAACTATCAGTAATTGTATATAAATGGAAATAAGAAAACAAAAAAATCAAAAAAATCAGAAAATCCTTTATTTTAGATTTTAATTATAAAATACATTATATATATAGTGGCTTTAAAACCATATTTAAGAGCAAAAACACATAATGTTTTGAGTAATTAACAATGTTGCATACTTTAATATAGTAGTTGATACAATTGCAGACTTCAACAGAGTGAGCACTATTATTAGAAAATATATTTAAATTGTTAATTTCACAATTTCTTGTTATGTTTTTTTAATATAACAAAAAACACCACTTAAAACATTTTAATATCATTTTTATGATAGCTTGCAAAACAAGTGGTATAAATAATTGCATTTGGAAGGAGGCAGTCTGCAAGAATGGATGTAATGGTTGATGTATTGATATTACTTCAAAGGATTCCTTATCTTTCTAACTATTCTCTTACTCATTTTGACATTGCTCGATCTAACAGATACTATATGTAATAAATGGTAGCATTACATGTGTGGGAATTCAGGGAAAGTAGTTTTTCATCTATTTGGCTCATGTGCCAAATTAAAAACTACATGCTGTGTTTGGTGACAGATACTGTTCCTCTTCCATTTTGAAGACGCTGACTCTAGAATGTTTTATTTAATGGAAATGTAAAATTAATTAATGCCACACACTGAATCCAAATGTACTGTAATTATTTGTCTTTGTGTCCCTTGATGTCGGAGTTAGCAGTCATCATGTATGATAAGGCCTGGGTGGGACCATTTAATTTGCAAATGCATGAATGTTCCATTTGACATCCATCGTCAGACAGAGAAAATGACAGAAAAAACAGACAATGAGACAACTAGAAAAATCAGTAGAAATTACCTTTTGCATGATTTTGACAACAAAGTAGATGGAGAATCATCATATACTGTATCTTGTTTAATACAACATACCCTTTTTGTATTTCTCTTCTCAACAGCTTTCGTCAAACATATCATGGCAGGATAAAAGAGGTATCATAATTATTTATTTCTTTATTTTAATTAATTCTAAGTACCTTTTACGATATATTATTCAAACTAATTGTGATTCTTCCTTTCCCAGGGAATTAATATACCAATAATTTTCCACTGGAAATGACCTGGGAAGTTTCAAGCTTTTATTGTCTGTTATCTTGTAATGATGCCCTTGATAATAAATGAAATAAAAACAATAACAAGGCTGGAAAATAATGTATATCAGAACAATATTTACAAAAGAGAAAATAAGAAAAACTTTTTTTTACATAAACTGTGAATGATTCACATCACTGAGCTAGTTCATGGGGTTCGTTATTCTTTTGATATGTAGGTTATCAAGTACAAGGCAAAATGCACTGCTGAAATGAATAATACATTATTACCAACTCTGACATGCTAATTTGCAAACTAATGAACACACACAACATTTTAAAATGTTGAAATATTTGTATGAAACTTAATTCTATCACTTAATTATTTGTTTCCAGTTTTCCGTGATCTTTAACAAATAAAATAAGTTGCAGTAATAATGTAATTACAAGAAAATAAAGCAAATGTAATAATTGCATGATAAAACATGTCCTTTTTTATGTTGTTTGTTCAAACTAGAACAATTACCTGAATTCACATATATAATATATATAATAAGAAGAATATGAACATTAAAGAAGAAATGCACACAAGGTGTTTATTAACTTATCTGACATGACAAAGTATCATAAAAATAAAAGATGATGTACTGAGTAAAATGTTTAAAATGGACCTATAACTGAAAGCATGTGAGCATGGAGCTGGTGGTCACTGAATAGATTTTCAGTACTTGGAATGTGAGGTTTTGTCTCCTGCTGATACAAATAGATTATGCACTTCTGCCAAAACCACAGCTAACTCCCAGGTAGGGTTTTTTAAAACCCTATGCCATGCCACAGATGTAGCCAAATGCAGCTATTGAGTTTTCATTATGTATATTTAACAGAAAGCAAATAAAAGGAAACCAGAACCAAAATACATACGTTTACACAGCCAAATATACACATTAGGTTCTGAATAAAAGGATCTTGTATGTGCATAAGTGTTAGTTATTACACATTTTGATTTTATCATATGCTTCTTTTTTATAACTAAATACGGGTAATAAAAAAAACATTGACCCAATTAAAATGTGCTGATGTTGTATTTACTGTAACATTATTTGTTAGAATAATGAAAATATACATATAAACAGTATTGAAACATTATAGTTTATTTTCCAAATTAGCAAATTTAATATTAGGATTTGATCAATTAAGGGGCATCAGGGTCCTCTTTTAAAATACAGCAGAAGGACACTAAAGAGAATAACAAAAAAATACTATACTGTACAGTAAGTCCATGTATCTTTACATTGAAATGTAACATTTATAATTTTTTATTAACTTCATCTACAGTACATCTGCAATTGGCACATCATATTATTATGAAATAGTCTGTGTAATGATGTACATGAATTATATGAACCTGTTACATTCCTTTTATTGATCTAATGAAATTGAAACATCACACTGTACAATGCATAACATTCCCTCTGAAACCAAAACACCACTACAGAAATATAGTTTTTTGTAAGACAAAAACAATACAATTGGAATATGTTCCTATTTTATTGGTTTATTGATTGAAAACAGATTATTTATTTTAAGCCTCAAAGGTAGTCTTGTATGTATCACATATAGGCAATTGCTTTCATATATGGATGTAATCAGTGTCATGAATTATTTACTAATGTCAAATGCTTGAAGTTAACATACATATAGATTTTTATGTAGTATGTAATGCTACACGGGAGAATATCTATTCACCTTGGAGTAAAATGATTCTCAAAGTAGATTACTTTTAGTGTCCTAAATACCAAAACAGAAAAAGGGGAAAAAGTACTATCAAACATTTTATATCACTATTGCTCTGAGGATTTATGTTATTTCTATACCATATAAGTTGCAATTTTGTAACTTTATTGAAAATTGATTTACAAATAAATACACTTCACACTTAACACTTCAGCTTGAAATTCTGAATATTAAAAATTCAGAAAATGTTTTCTGTTTTTTTATCATTTTAAAAGACATAAAATTGTAGATTTTCTGAATACAGATCTGGATGCAGACTGAGTTTCAAATACACACAAGGACCTGATAAGGGGACAAAGACATCAAATTATTTTACAGTGAATACTATTGGTGTATAATCACTTGCACTATTAAAACAGTGCTTTGTATTGAATATTGAAGTGTAATCTAAACTGTTTTGACTTCTGTAGCTTCTTCACACTTTGCTCAAAGGCAGTTATTAAATCCTGTGCTAATCCAATAAGTAATATTTTGCTTCAATTGGGGATACAAAAAGGGAATATTCACCGTGACTTCATTATACCTCTTCGTGATTCACAATTTCCCAAGTGCAGCAGATCTTCCTACTTGGGCAATTTGGTATGGATGACCCACGTAGATAAAATGAATTCTTCCTTGAATTGGGAAAGTTGTTAATCTGCCACGACCAACCCTGATGTTAGAGGCCTTCCTTTCCTGGTTTAGTCCTCAGCCCTCGCAGTTCTACTTTCCTGTTGTAATAAAATGTAGAGCTAACTCTATAAAAATAGGCTGGTCCTGTTTGGTTTGGGACATATATCAAGCCTGTGATATTTTAATGCCCCTTGACACATCGTTTCGCTTTGAAAGTATCTTTTTGACTTTCTGTCTCTCTTTCAATATTACATCCTACAATCTTTTTTCTCCTATAGAGAATTTACCAGGCTACTCCATATTCAGAGTAGACAACTACTGTTGTCTGTTGTTCTCTTTTATAGTGAAATTTCTTTTTGGCTACTGCTTCATGAGGAATGTAAAATATTTTCCTCAGTTTCTGGAGTTATACTACACAGCCTCTAGAGGTCTAGGCCAAAACTTGAACTCCAGATCCCACTGCTCTCTTACACCAAGTTATCAGCTATTTTGGAACAATCACCAAGCCTCGTCACTTGGAAGTACTAAGGAATACAGTACCATGTAGTTTGTGGATCAGTAAAACTATATAATAATGCAACCTTCATAGAGTGCTTATAAAACTTATAAAACTTTAGTTTAAAATCTGAATCCAAAACTCCTGGAATCTTCAATCATATTTCAGACAGGTGTGTTTAATGTGATTTGGATTTTTTTCTGCGGAACTACTGTGGGGTGACATTTTAAAAATGTTTAAAGAAGAAATAATTATTTTTTTATAAATCTTAAAATGTACTGTATGTCTGGCATATTTTGTTCCAAACACTATGTTCACTTTAGCATTGGTGATGTAACCAGTTCTTCCACATCAAATGTGGCCAATTTCTGTTGGCCAAAGTTTGGTTCTGGCCAAATTTTTGAATGAATCAAGTCTTTTGCATTCATGTAGAATGGCTTTGAATGAGAAAGACCAACATTTATCCAAAAAGACCAATTTGGCAGGAGTAAAGGAGGGAAGCTGAATAGGCAGGCAAGGCTAATGAGCATTGGCCCCTCAGGGTAACTGGCAGACAGTTGAGGCTGAGGGGTGTACATAAATATGCATTTTTAACCTTAGTAAGGAGGTAGGTGGTTAGAAAAACAGCTACAAAAGACACTGGAACCAGAGCACTGAAAGTAAAAAAAAATGCCAGATACTACCATAAACATTTTGGTTAATTTGTTATTTTTACTAAAGAGCTGTGAAGTTCAAGATTGTTTTATTTTCTTACATCTATAAGGCTGCTGACCCAGAATGTGCAAACACCACAATGCACAAACATGATTACTGTGGATAGATATGGAGATGAACCCTGTTTGCCAGCTGCTGCCACAACTCTCTCCAGTGCAGGAAGATTAATTCATGCCATTGAGCAGATTCAAGAACAATGTCAAGAAACTACACCCAATAGCATGGTCTGTCAGGCTGTTGAAAGGGCTGTCAATATGGAGTTACCACAGTGCAACCCCATCCTGACTCTATCCTCTCCTAGCTACTCCAATAGCCAGGCGAATAAAATAAGTCCAGAACATTACTCAGAAGCATTAATTGACCTGTTTTAAAGTACAACCACTTTCTGTGCCTACTGTAGCTGTGCGTTGAGTGGCTTTGGAGGTTAGTGCTGGCTAGCTAGACTGGAAACTGTTATGTAACAATACACTGTGACTGACATACTGTACCACACTCTTTGCTGAAATTCAGCTAACAAAAATTCACCTCTTTGTCATTTGGGATACTTCACGTAAAGTAAAGTAAAACTTCACGTGAATATGTTGTATACCCTAGCTCAGTTCAGTTTATTTGTCATATTCACAAGTGCTATGAAATTCTTTTTTGCATGTACTGTATGCTCCAATCCAAAGACATTAAGGGAATCACCAAAAACAAACACAAAATAGCATCAGCAACAACAACAAGTTAAATAATAATTGCTTTTCTGGACACTCCACTCAAAGCGCTTTACCGGTAATGGGGACTCCCCTCCACCACCACCCATGTGCAGCATCCACCTAGATGATGCGACGGCAGTCATAGTGCGCCAGAACTCTCACCACACATTAGCTATCAGTGGGGAGGAGATCAGAGTAAAGTAGCCAATTCATAGAGGGGGATTATTAGGAGGCTGTGATTGATAAGTGCCAATGGGAAATTTGGCCAGGATGCTGGGGTTACACCCTTACTCTTTTCGAGAAACGCCCTGGGATTTTTTTAATGACCACAGAGAGTCAGGGCTTCGGTTTAACATCTCATCCGAAGGACTGCACCTGTTTACAGTATAGTGTCCCCGTCACAATACTGGGGCATTAGGACCCACATGGACCACCGGGTGAGTGCCCCCTGCTGGCCCCACTAACACTTCTTGCAGCAGCAACCTTAGTTTTTCCCAGGAGGTCTCCCATCCAGGTACTGTCCAGGCTCACACCTGCTTAGCTTCAGTGGGTTGCCAGTTGTGGGTTGCAGGGTGATATGGCTGCTGACCATGTTAATAAATTGTATACAACTTAAAAAAAAGGCAGTGAAGCTGTGTGAGAGAAAAAAAAAAACATCAGTGTGAGCCAGTGGTAGGGGTAGAGTTCAGTAATCTGACAGTTGTGCCTTCTTTGTAGCTACAGTTACATGTTTTAAGTCATTAGTAATGAAGGTACAAAGATACTTGAAGCTGCTAACCATTTCTACAGCCACCCCCACCCCCTCACCCCCACAGTTGAAGTGAATAGGGGTGTGGTCCCCACCTTGCTTTCTAAAATCGATGAACAACTCTTTGGTTTTGCTGATGTTGAGGGAGTGATTATTGTCAAGGCACCACTCCACCAGGTTCCTGACCTCATCCCTGCAGGCTGCCTCATCGTTACTGGTGATTCGGTCAATGATGGTAGTGTCATCAGCATACTTGTAGATGGAGTTAACTCCCCCCCTTTCTCATTCTGTCTTAATCTTCAGTCCTTTCATATTCCATGTTCCAGTTGTCCATCACTTCCCTTGGTTTCCTCTTTTACCATTCTTCCCATCCTTGGCCTTGTGCCATAGACACAGTAGGTAAAGGGGGAGGGAAGTGTGTTGACATTGTGGGCAGTTGGGCCACTTCTGTAGGGAAGGTCCCTTGATGGAGGTCAGTGGCAGAACCTAGCTACCTGGCCAACCCTACCACATTAGAGATGTACAAAATACAGTAACAGTGCCTTGCGAAAGTATTCGGCCCCCTTGAACTTTTCAACAGTATTACGGACCTGCCTGGTGTGTTCCTTGGTCTTCATGATGCTCTCTGCGCTTTCAACAGAACCTTGAGACTATCACAGAGCAGGTGCATTTATACAGAGACTTGATTACACACAGGTGGATTCTATTTATCACCATCAGTCATTTAGGACAACATTGGATCATTCAGAGATCCTCGCTGAACTTCTGGAGTGAGTTTGCTGCACTGAAAGTAAAGGGGCCGAATAATTTTGCACGCCCCACTTTTCATTTTTTTATTAGTTAAAAAAGTTTCAAAAATCCAATAGATTTCGTTCCACTTCACAATTGTGTCCCACTTGTTGGTGATTCTTCACATAAAATAAAAAATTTATATCTTTATGTTTGAAGCCTGAAATGTGGCAAAAGGTTGAAAAGTTCAAGGGGGCCGAATACTTTCGCAAGGCACTGTAAGTACTTAAGGGTACACATTCCCAGCTTTGGTTGTTACCATTCCTTCATCCACTAATGTTTGGTTTAACATGAAGCACTGGCTAAAAGAACAGAGGTGAAAATGTCAGATATTCATTACTATCCCCTTAGGCAGGATTTACTTCAAAATTGCTAGGCAAAAGTATAATATAGTGGCAGGTGTTAATCCGCTCTTACATTTATTTTATGATGTAATTATCTGTGGATACTGTACATAAATATTTACTAGGGAAAAACACCTGTTTCAACTGAAAAAGTAATGTTCACCTTTCAATTGATTTTTCATGCACATGTACCGTATTTGTGTCACTATTAATGTTGATATCAAACTAAATGGAGTGAATTAACTAATTATTCAGTAACTTTGTTATTTAATGTAACAGAGAGAAAAGATATGTAAAATGTATCTCTCACCTATCTGACAGAATAGCAGCCTAACTAGGACAGCAAGGATACTCGGAACCCTCCTTGCTATAATAAGAATTGAGCCAGAGAGTAGAGAGGGTGGCGGAAGAAATGTGCAATGCAAAGTCCCACATCCAAGACACATAAAAAGGTGAATGGAAGTGTGAAATTAGGATCTAATCTTCCACCTGTAATTTAGGTTGGGAACTCCATTAAGATCCTTGATATTAATTTAACATTAAATTATACACTGTAACTAGTATGAAGGTAATTGTGGTAATTCAAGCCTCCTTGGCACAAACTCTTGTCCTGACCCAGTATGTCACCAGTTTACACATAATACGCATTTGGGTGGTCTGTCACTTTTGATATGCAGAACCCCTTTAAGCTCCTAGCATGTCCTAAAAACTAGTCCATCACAGAGGTACAGTATTAGTGAGCCAAAAGGTCTTCAGTCCCTGTTCTCCTGTGGAAAACCTCCACAGTCATCTATTCCACCAGGAGAGTAAGACCAGACAAATTCCAATCAAAATTCATTTCTCTTCCTTGCAAAATAAAAACTTTATTTTAATGCCTTGGAACTCTTGGAATACTAGACTAGCTTCTGACATCCACGACCAGTTTTCCTTTCACTGAAGGGACACAGTCTCTGTCTCATCAGAAATCTACTGGAACATCATACCTGACTTAACCACTGGCACACAGTTTCTAACTATAAACATTAGTTTACTATTCTGTAGAGAGTACATAGATTTCAAGTTAATCCATGAATACATGCAAGCAAAACAAATGCTAAATTCTCTTATTTCTTTACTAAAGGAACTCACAACAAAATCCCTGTAAGACTTCATTATCTCTCTCACTTTTATCAAACCTAAACTGGTATTAGGAGTGCCAGATGCCTGCTGATGGTAACGCACAGGAGCTGAATAAACACTCCTGTGCTATCTAAATACTCCACAATTCGAATTTCACTCATACACACTCCCTCCCTAGACTATAGGATCTTAGACACAGCTCCGTGCCTTCTGCACCTGACTGCTGTTATACTAACCTCTGCTACACCTGAGGAATGTCAAATTATGCAGAGGGTAAATCAGATGTACCCTTTTCTGCCTGTGGAATTCTATTTCACTAGAGGCAAATCAGGTAATCAAGGCAGGTGTGTCCAGTCCCTTACAATACTCATTACATTTATTGTTTAGAGGTTTTTTTTAATTGCTCATTGTTTTGCTTGTGAAATTGACAAACCAATCAGGCAGAGCATACAGTATGTGTTTATTGAGAGAGACAGGGGCTGGACATGCAAACATTTGTTGTGTTTGATATTTATAACAAATCATTTATAAGAAGCTGTGCATATTTATTAGGCACTGTTTTATTTATAGCCCATTTCCTGAGGAATTTAAAATCACACAAGAAACAGAGCAGGAGCAGGAAAAGTGTAATATTCTAACATTTATTAAGGATGTTTTCATAACCCATCCATTTCTCGTTTGAAAATTTACATGCAATAATATTTGGAATTATTCAAGACATCACAAAAAACACTACATTGTTTAACAAAAAAGGTTTCAAGTAAAGTTGAAAAATATTGCATTGTGACCTCTCTCTGCCACAATACACTTTTCTACCTCTGTTTTATAGATCTTCCAGTGAAAGTTCAATTCTATGCAAAATAATTTATAGAAAATGTATTTTCCATCCTCTTTTACAATAGCCCATCAGGCTGAAGAAAAAAACTGTAAAGTCCTGAAAACAGTGAAAGATACAGCTGAATGTAAAAAAAATGAAACTCACTATTGCAGTTGTTGTATTTAGATATAAAACTGAAAATAAATGGAGGTGTTAATTTGAAAATGCAATGAATTTCACATACTGTACAAAGTATGGAAATGCAATTCTGCAGGCTATGGTAAGACTGTTATTGCATGACAATTCATAAGTTTTGTGGTGTGCTGTTTTCTTTCTGTCCCTCTGTTCAAGTGTCGTTCACATCCAATTTATTGCCCCTGACTATAATGATAATTAATGAGTATCAAGGCAATTTATTATTCATTCTGTAAAGATTACTGCTGCTATACTCATAGTATTAGGCTGGCAAACTTAAGAGGGGGAGCACCCAGAGAATTAGAAGACAGGGGTTTTCTTCTACAGTCTGTGAAAGTGGGCACATTGCTTTTTGTTTGTTTTTTCTTACCCTGGAACAAGCTAGTTTTGCTTCACAGAATTAAGTTGAGTAGGTTCAAAAGGAATATATTTTTTGTTGACTGCTTTGGGTTTATTGAAGTAAGCCTGTGTTAATGTTAAAGATTATCTCTTGCCTTCCTTCTAGTCTGCAAACTCCTACTTGCGTAATGCAATTGAGAGGTCCTAGCCGTCCATAATACAAGGTAGTGAAGTCAGAATAAACATTTTACTTTGTTATTATTTAAAACTTAAGCCACTACAGAAAGTATAAGAGGATGGGACTGTCAAAATATTGTTAAACAGCTCTGAATTCTTCTGTTATCTTGTTTTGAACACTAGTAATGAATTTATCATCCCTTCCAAAAATGCGTCCTATGATCTTCAAATGAGTGTACTTGCTTTCTGTGTTAAAAGTGTAAATGAAACTTTTAAACCTCTGTATTCTACACCTATTAGTGTGTGCTTCTCTGACCTCTCCTCACCTAAAATCTGTGTGTGGTTTAATGTATGCTTGCTCAACATTTATAGTGTGTTTTCAGATTTGGGTGTAACTGTTTTTAGCTGCATTTAACCGACTGCATTTAAAATCCATTGAACTGCTTTTCAAATGTCAGCAAAGTCTTTGTTTAAATTATTTAAAAAAAAACATAAAATGTTTTATTAAAACATCAGTCTTTGAATTCTTTTTCATCTGTTGTGTTAACTTGTAATGAACATCATACATCAGAGGTGGGATCTGAACCCACGCAGACATACTGTACATTCTTTGACTCTTGACACCTTAATCACTTGGCCACCTAAGTTGCAAAGCCATATTTATCTGACCTCCTAATCACAAATCAAATTGACACAAAGATGTCAGTAGGAAGGTTCAAAACTACTATGATTGTGGCTTCCAAGTCACTCACGTGTACATACAGATGCAGCTATTCAAAGTGCGCGGTACAGACACGTACCGGAGATAATTGGCTACGGCGTCGCGCATTGTGACGCACGATGACGCGCGGTACGTGATTGGTTGACCGACAGGGGCACTCGTGGTCCGTAGGTCTGTCGTAGAAAGATTTACAGTAAACGTCTTTACTGTGCTCGTTGTAGTATTGAATATTCATATGGAATTTTACCACTGAAGGGAAATCTTAGTAGCTGAGCATAAAAAGAATAGGAGCTTACTGTAACGCATGTGAAGGCCATAAACAATATTAAATTTGGAACATAAACATACAGTATATGGCTGGTCTTGGTACTTTAAAGAAAAAATACACACCAGTATTCCATTTCTCCCAAAACATTTTAAGCATCGAAGTCTTTAACTAAAGAGATACCGGAGTCAACAATCAACTTTTAGAATTTGATTAAAAGGGAATATAATATGGAATCGCGTATCTAAAGAAATTAATAACGATATAATTATATTCATGTACCGAAACACAAGAATAGTACACGCTGTACATTGTCTGTTGATAATGTTTCTGTAGTGCTTTTTCAGCACTCTACATGTGACCTTGCCGGTGGCGCTGTGGGTTAGGTTCCTAACTCCAATGTCACACAGTCTGTGATCGAATCCCACTGGAACCATGACTTTCTTTTTAACAAACATTTCTTTGAAAAAATGAAATGTTTCCCTTGGTCAGAGATAAAATGAAACCTCACTTGCACCAAACAAATTTATATTTCTAAATATCACAACATGATCGAATTTAAGTATTTTTATTAACAATGAATAGTCACCTATGCGTTACTAAATAAGCATTTATATTGATTTGAATCGCGTTTTGATTTAAATCGTAAACGTGTGTTTAAATACACTATATGTGTTTAAAGGCGATATATAAAAGCGCTGATTCTTATGGAATGTGTTCCGCCGGGGATTCAAAAAATTTATTATTTTTAATCGCGTATCTAAGGAAAATAGCAGTATGACTTTGTTCATGCACAAACAGTGACATGTTACATTATTAATTTGGGTGTCTCCTCTTGCCAGAAAGCTCTAAATTGCATTTTGAGTGCGGTTTTTGTCTTTTTCTAAAGTGCAACCCATAAATAAAGCTGATACAGTTTAGACTAATTTTAAACTGTATTAGAGCAGCACAATGGACAATGCAATGTAAACTGCAAAAATGCACTTGGAATCTGTCCAAGCCCTACTTTGTCAGGCATTTTCTTTTACTGCAACGGACATAAAAACTCCCTTGCTTTTAACAGAGTGTTTCATAATTTCTAACTACGAAAATTATTTAAACTGCGACACTTATCATTCATTCCATTCCATTCCATTATCAGTCTTCCATTTCTCCCTAAACATCTTAAGCATGAAAGTTTTATGAAACGGTACCCAAATATGCGATTGCTGTATAGAATGAATTTTAATTTAAAAAAAATATTTAACACAAAAATTAAGCTGGAAATCTCACCCCCTTCTACTTTGAAAATACCTGTGAAACCGGTTTAATTCGTCACAGCCAGCACTCCTGCAGAGAGGGGGGTTGTACTCGTTAATGTGTTAGCCAGAACACATCATTATATCTCATTTTGTATTTCTATAAAAAAAATCGTTTGCCCAGCCACTATTGTTATTATTGTTTTTATCCTGTAAAGCACTTTGAGGAGCACAGCTTTCTCACCACTTAGATTACTTTTTGATACCATCTTTACACAAAGCAGAAACTTCTTGTAACTTCTGATGACATACAAGTGGAAAGATTACAGATTTTAATTGTCTTTTTTCTGAACCAGGGAAAATCTGATCATGTTTAATGAACAATAATAAAAAACTTTATTTTACATATCACCTTTAAAAGTGGCATCTCTAAACAATACAGTAGATGTAAACCACAGATTACAAAGTAAATACCCAGACAAACGCAAACGCGTTTTTAATAAAATGCTTTCATTCATTCATCAGAGAGAGAGCGTAAAACCTGGGTGTAACAGCTGTTCCTTTTTCTGATCACTCGCTCTCTGGATAAACATCTCGCCTGTCCAGTTCTTTGTTTTCCTAATTTGCCGATTATGCCTGCTGCGATTCACTCCTGACCTCACACCTAATGAAGACTATTTTAAATTTCTTGGCGCGGTTCATTGTGCAATTAACCCTTGTTTGTGCTGTCCTTAAGGTGATATCACATAAAGGTGACTTGTAAAATACTGTTTTTTTATTATTGTTATAGAGAAACATGATCAGATTTTCCCCGGTTCAGAAAAAAAGTATACTAGTTAAGAAAAATAAATCTGAACGGGGAGAAAGCTATGCTGAAAGTTTAAGATACTTAGAAGACAAAGGTATTAATTTATTTTAGTTAAAATTTTATATATCACCTTTAAAAGTGGAATCTCAAAGCAAAGTAAATACCCAACACTGATTGTACCCATCTGTCATGTTAATAAAACACCTTGAATTGAATTGAATTGAGGGAGAGAGGGGGGGAGGGCGAGCGAGAGAACCAGGACAGACATGCAAATAAGATACACTCCACAGACATTCACAACAGCGACATATCATAAAAAGTTTGCACATATATTTAAGTTATTACTTGGTTTTCAAAGTGCAATGAAATACAGTATTGTTGTTGTTGCTGTTCTTGTTGTTTTTATCCTGTAAAGCGTTTTGAGAAGCCACCTTTAAAGGCGATATATAAAAGCGCTGATTCTTATGGAATGTGTTCCGCCGCGGATTCGCATTTTGAGTGCGGTTTTTGACTTTTTCTAAATTGCAACCCATAAATAAACTGTGACACTTTAAACTGCGACACTTATCATTCAACCAGAGCTCGAAATATCACAAGGACCCTCAAGAGCACAGCAAAGACTGTATTAATAGAATCGCGTATCTAAAAAAATTAATAAGATATAATTATATTCGTGTACTGTGACAGGGCTGTGTAGGGCTGTTTCACCTCTCTCTTCATGTGACTCTATTCAAAAGCCATTTAGCAGAGAGGGGATGAGAAGAGTGACAAACTAGTATAGCAATATGTATAGTAAAGCAGTCAAGCAATGTAAAGCATCTCCTTTTACTTTTAAGTCCCTTAAATACATTGAGCACAGCTTTCTCACCACTTATATTACTTTTTGATACCATCCTTACACAAAGCAGAAACTTCTTGTATTTTCCGATGACATACAGTACAAGTGGAAAGATTACAGATTTTAATAGTCTTTAATTTTGTTACATTATACGTTTTAGGAATGTTTTATCTATACAAACACCAAAAAACTATTCTCGATTGTATTTCTGAATGTTATGTTACGCCTACAGTAGTTCACTGCTTTAAATACATCGAATTAAGAAAGTTAGGTGTAGCATTTTAGATCTTTTTTTCTGAACCGGGGAAAATCTGATCATGTTTCTCTATAACAATAATAAAAGACATTATTTTACATATCACCTTTAAAAGTGGCATCTCAAAGCAATAAAGAACATGGAAAAACAGTTAAAAGGGACAAAAGTAAATACCAGACAAACGCAAAGGCGTTTTTAATAAAATGCTTTTATTCATTCAGCAGAGAGTGAGAGGGACATCCAGCAGAGAGAGACACACACACCGGTTTCCATTGACAAAAGTAATTGTTTTTTTATATTCCTCTTGTCTAACAGGAATGTTTTGTTTGTGGACAGACTGTTAGACTAGAGGAAAAGTGCGCCTCCTTCTACGAAGCATTTCGTTGATCCGATCACGAATTCTTTTCCAGTCGCACGAAGTAAGGGTTGAGAATCTCTGATTCACCATGCTACTAATGGTTTCCCGGAGGTTGCAAGGCAAGGCACTTTTGCCTCTGGACCCATCGAAATTTACAGACGTGGTCCACCACCAGTAAATTTCAAAAGTCACAAGATTTCGAAACACAAGGGCGGCGTAGTGGTCGGCTCTTGCTTTCCCGTCTATGCCGATGCACTGCAAGTACAACCCCCCCTCCATCTCTTGAGTGATGGGTAACAGTTGGATATCTGGGAGAATTATTGGTCCCACTGGCGTCTGTGAATTCCGCTCTGTAAACGGTGCTTACTGAGGGGAGATAGACGGTGGGGACAGCATCAACAAATTCCTGCGCTGTGGTGAGCGGAGAGGCCGGGATGGAGTGTCCTGAGGCGGTGTGTGCTCTGCGGGGGGCAGAGCTTCCGCCAGGCATTGCAACCTGCGCGGCGGGGAGAGGCACTTATCGGGAGACAGCTGCTCAACTGTTTGACTGCTGGAACATACTGTCTCCTTCCTCTGCATTTTCAGGAGTGTCTCTAGCTACCAATCCTCCCCAGTAATGCGTCGTACTGCTCCCGCTGCTGCCGAAAAGCCTCCACACAGGTGGTGCTTCTACAGGTTGGCACCCTGGCCAGTGGCCGAGAACAGAGACCCACGGCCTGTGGCAAAATAACATAATTCATGTAAGAAATAAAGTCACACAGTAGTATTCATCAGTTGCGGAACAGATGTCAAAATAAACTTTTCTTTTTTTCCGTCTCACCGCTTTCTTTTTAACTGTCCTGGTGGTAGATTTCGAAGATCGTTTCACCCGTGCGGTGTTTTCTTGAAGAACAGGCTATGAAGAAATAATTATAATTTAATTTAAAATTCAAAATGGCAATAATACCTTGTAATATGCGCTGTAATCGCGTATTTCAGATGAAGTCTGCTGTATTTGCTTACCCTTCGCTCTTTGGAAGCTGGGGCGGCAGAAGCACCCCATGTCTTCCCGTAAAAGGTCTTGGTCTCCATACCATACTGTGGTCTCTGTAGAGCAGGTTCGCAGTTTTTTTTTTGTGATGGGAGATCACCCAATCCCTTGGTGTATTTATGCTATATTCACATGTGCGGCTAGAGTGTGTTCAATGTCTTCCAATGAAAGGCGGGTTCCTTTTGCCGAAGTCGGGAGACATTAGAGGCTTGCCACACCCGGACTGTTAAACCAACGCATTAGCACGTCAAAGCCCATTGAGGAGCCGGGCCCAATAATTATTTTGTCCCTTGATTTACTGATCTGCATTAATTATGGAAATCGAGTTCCTGCTCTTTGCAGACAACCTGGTCCTGCTGTCGCCCACAGAACAGAGGCTGCGCCAGAACCTGGCACTGCTGGAGCAGCACTGTCAGACCTGGGCGCTGACAGTCAATCTGGACAAGACCAGAGTTATGGTTTTCCAGAAAAAAATCCAGACCTCAGGGAAACAGGTACAAATTCACACTTAACAACACATTAACACCTAACAACGGGAGCAGGGACGAATTAGGCCAGTACCCACTATTGTTAAACATGCAGAAAAGAATATTAAAGTATTGAAGTATTGGCTTTAGTATTAGCCATACAGAACATTAAAGTGCCTCTTTTCTATTCAGTGGGTGCCTGAGCCACTGTGTCCTATCTTCTGACAGTCGCCGTTGCGAATGTCTGTAGAGTGTATCTTATTTTTAGTACTATATTTTTGTATTATATTCCCTATTAATCAAACTCTAAGAGTATGTATCTGCTTGCCCCTCCTCCCGCCCCTCTCTGTGTACAGTAGAGCCTCCTGTCCAGCCAGCACATGTCCACAGACATTCACAACAGCGACATATCATAAAACGTTTGCACATATAGTTAAATTATTAGTTGTTTTTCAGGAAGTTAAAAAAAACACTTGAATTACTTATCCAGTCTCTCGAAATAAGGTTATTTTTCAAGCAATGCAACAAACGTCAGGCAATGTGTTTTTTTTAATCCAACATTGACAGCCACATCTTAAATCTTGGCAGTCAGCTCTTTTTTCTCTATTTGAATTGTGGCTTACACATTGCACGACTTTAAAAGCTAGAAAAAAATTCACATTAGCTGGCGAGCCTTGTTTTGTCAAAGGACAGCACAAAAAAACAGACAATACACAGGGAGGGAGAGGGCAAGCGAGAGAGAGTTTTTTACCCTCTGTCAAAAAACCCAAATAACCCGGGGCAGAGACTATGGGGGGATCATTGCGTGGTACAGATCGGAGCTCAGTCAATTCTTATGGAATGTGTTCCTTTCTTCTTTTTTTCAGCATGGAATAAACCTGTTACTTGATTCATATGGATGCCCGTTTCCGCCGGGGATTCAAAACATTTTTTATATTTTTTTTAATCAGGTATCTAAGGGAATAGCAGTATAACCCTGTTCATGCACAAACAGTGCGTGTTACATTATTAATTTGGGTGTCTCCTCTTGCCAGAAAGCTCTTAATTGCATTTTGAGCGCGGTTTTTGACTTTTTTTAAATTGCAACCCATAAATAAGGCTGATTGCAAAAATGCACTTGGAATCTGTCCAAGCCCTACTCTGTCAGGCATTTTCTTTTACTGTAACGGACACAAAAACTCCATTGCTTTAAACAGAGCGTTTCATAATTTCCAACACCGAAAATTATTTAAACTGCGACACTTTTCATCCAACCAGAGCTCGAAATATCACAAGGATCCCCAAGAGCACAGCAAAGACTGTATTAAAAGTATACTAGTGACAAACTAGTATACTTTAGATCTTTTTTTCTGAACTGGGGAAAATCTGATCATATTTCTCTATAACAATAATAAAAAACATTATTTTACATATCACCTTTATGTGATATCACCTTAAGGACAGCACATACAAGGGTTAATTGCACAATGAACCGCGCCAAGAAATTTAAAATAGTCTTCTTTAGGTGTGAGGGTAGGAGTGGATCGCAGCAGGCATAATCAGCAAACCAGGAAAACAAAGAACAGGACAGGTGAGACATGTATCCAGAAAGCGAGTGATCAGAAAAAGGAAATGGTGTTATGCCCAGAATTTCGACCCAATTGTTTTAAGTTGCTAATGCATCAGAGACATTTCCTGGCGTAATGTGTTTTAAATAAAATAGGAGTGTCTTTCCCTGGTATTAGCTCATCGGTATGGTGTAAGTTTTATCTGTACCATACCATACAGTATATAGGTACAGAACTGAAGCTGCACCATTGTATTGCTTTGGTAAGGAGACGGACAATGGCCAAAATCACGAAGACTCTCTCACTCCAAATAATGAAGATGAAAAGAAACGGGAAGTCAACAAGGGACATTGTACAGCATTTGGCTTCGATGGACATCTTTGTTTCTGAAAGCACAGTGAGACAACGTTATAAAGGGGAGAGGAGGCAAAGAGAATCTAAACCGAGGACGATTCAAAGGTAAATACATTTCTAAAAATACCTTTCTTGCATGTAAATACAACTACGCACATTATTTTTAAAACTAACTGTTGATCTCTTTTTTTTCAAGTCCTATTGTGCGAGCTATCGACAAACTGACTAATGAAAATGATGAGCTACCAGCGATGCAAGTCCAAAGACGGCTATGGGCAGACCTCGGTGCGACCGTTAGCCCGAAATCGATAAGAAGAGTACCGGATGGAGATACCGAAAAACCAACACATGCCCCATGATAAGGCTAAAAAACAAAGAGGAAAGACTCAAACAAGCGCACCAATGGATTGAACAGGGGGAGTCATTTCAGGATGTACTTTTCACCGACGAAAAAACAGTGTTTCTGGAACAGTTTTCAACAATGGCATTTTGCAAAAAGGGGAGATATGTGGACAAGCCAAAGCCCAAACATCCACTGAAGGTTCACGTCTGGGGGGGTATATCTAGAAGAGGCCCGGGACCACTTCTTATTTTCGAAGGAATTATGGACCGTGAATTCTTCGAGGAAGTCGTGGTCACACAGAATGCCGCCCCATATATCAGGGAGCAGTTTGGATCAAGGCTTTTTCAAGACAACGATCCGAAACACACAGCAACAAGGGTGAGGCTTGTAGCAGAAGGAGTGAACTGGGTGAAAATTCCAGCCGAATCCCCAGATCTAAATCTGATAGAGATGGTTTGGCATTCATTGAAAGACTACGTTCGGAAAACTGCTAAGCCCGTCACAAAGCAGGAACTGATCGATGCGATCTATAAATTCTGGGAGGAAAAACTGACCGAACAAAATTGTAACAATTTTATTAACAGGCTGTTTCGTGTTCTCCCTAGGATTGTTGACCGGGGCGGGGGACATTCGGGAATGTGAGTCTGAGAAAGACAGTCTCACGTTTGTGGACAGTCTGTCCACAAGCAAAACATTCCTGTTAGACAAGAGGAATGTAAAAAAAACAATTACTTTTTGTCAATGAAAACCTGTGTATGTCTCTCTTTCTGCTGGATATCTCCCTATCTCTCTGAATGAATAAAAGTATTTTATTAAAAACGCGTTTGCGTTTGTCTGGTATTTTACTTTGGTCCCTTTTAACTGTTTTTCCATCGAATGTATTGCTTTGAGATGCCATTTTTAAAGGTGATATGTAAAATAAAGTTTTTTATTATTGTAATAGAGAAACATGATCAGATCAGTGTAGATCTAAAGTGCTACACCTAACTTTCTTAATTCGATGTATTTAAAGCAGTGAACTACTGTAGGTGTAGCATAACATTCAGAAATACATTGTAACATTGTAAATATCTTAATATACATTCGTCCCGGGCAGAGGCCAAAGAGCACCCGGCTGGGGTGCGCGGGGAAGAGCAGGACAGGAGTGAAAGTGGTTAGGGCGGGGTTTAGGAAGGCGTACAGTCTGGGCAGGTATAGATTACACTTTTCTAAAACGTATTTGAAAAATAAAAACGATTACAATCTAATCCTTCAACGTTTGATCCCAAAATCCCAAGAAAATACATCTAAACGGGTAGAAAGCTATGCTGAAAGTTTATTAAGATACTTAGAAGACAAAGATACTGTATCAATTTATGTTGCATTAGTCTGATTATGATTAAAAAAAACACATATGATTAAACACGCGTTTGCGATTTAAATCAAAACACGATTTAAATCAATATAAATGTTTATATTGTAACACATACTGTCCAGCCTCCATTTCTCTATAAAAATTTACTCTATTACAAATTTACAATTTGTTGATAATAGAAATGTTAGGTTCTCTAAAGCTTTGTGATAGTTGACCCACCCAGGCAGCAAAAGATCAGCTGCACTGGTAAGATGCGACACCGAAGAAATGATTAATAACCTTTTAAATCTGAAGGGAGGTCTGAAGGGAGATCTGAAGGGATCCCCCCCCACACACACACAATAGAAGCAGGAAGCAGAAGCAGGGACCGTTGTCAGAAGGGAAGAAGGTGACTATTCATTGTTATCAAAAATGACTTAGAATCGATCATGTTGTGATATTTTAAAATATAAAAGTCAATTGATTGTCCATAATATTGCTATTCTATTTTTTCGAAGAAATGTTTGTTAAAAGGAAAGTCACAGCACCAGCTGGATTTGAACACACAACCCGTGAGTTGATAATCGGGCACGTAGAGCAGTGGGCTACAAGGGAAGTCACATGAAGAGAGTGGCGAAACAGCCCTACACAGCCCTGTAGAGAAAACCGGTTCAGGGACGCCAAATATGTAATCATAGTGGCTCTCTGAAGGCACCAGTTCTGTAGGGTTTGGGCATTTACTGAGACAATTATTAATTGTAGCAGTAAATCACAAAGTTGATTCTTTTGGTGGCTTTAGAATCCAACCATGCGACATAACTCAAACAACGCGCACACACAGGTACTAATACACGAGGATACATTTATTAATACATAGAATATGCATATAAACCTAACAGATCTTAGCGAGAGGGTTATCAGAATACAAACGTTATATATTCAATCAGTTACAAAGAGTTACACATCAAGAGGAAATACGTTCAGTATATCATTCATTAAGACCGTTTCGTAAAGTGAACTTGGTTACAACTTCTACATTAGATACTCAAACAAGTACATAACTCTTAGGAATTAAATTGATATCAACTGGTTGGGATAACAATTGAATTCTCGAGTTGTAATGCATTGAAGTTGAATACTCATCCAATCTCTGGGGATTCAGATCTCCTGCGGGCACAAAGAAACAGTTGCAGGCTGTTGCTGTCCAATCCGCGCTCTCTGGCTCCGTGCCAGGCTGTGCTGTGCGGCTTGCGACGGTGCGCTGCTGATGCTCACTGTTGGCTTTAACTAGCAAAGTTTGTGCACAGGAGAAAAGATGACTGTGGGTCCCAGCAAGTCAGGAAGAGGACCAGTTCGGTTATGATGAAGAGCTAGTTCTGAATAGTGATTCAGCTGTCCACAGTTCCGACCTGTTCACGAGGCCTGCTGCTGGTTACTCTCTGGCAACATCCACTCTAGACTCTTAGAACAAAGGAAAGTTCTGGCACTCGGACACACTGGCCGTTCCGTGGTTGTCCGGGCTGAGTCTCAGGATGGTCAGGAGGCGCGCTGCGAGAATGTCCTGCCCTTGGGAGCCTTCTGCTCCTGGGCCGTCCTGCCCTGGAATTCTCCTTTGAATTCCCTTTAGAACAGTCCACAGAATCCTCTCCAGAATCCCTTCTGAATCTTGTCTGAATCTCGTTGAATCTCTCAGGCTCTCTGTGTTGCCTGTTTTTACCTGGAGGAACTTCAGCTCATTGATTGGCTGAAAGTTCCATGGGCATCAGAGTCCCACGTGGGTTACTCGGCCCTACCAGTCCCTGATTGGTTGATCAAGGTGAGATATGAGTCACTTAGTCCTGACACTTAGGAATGCAATCCAGATGTCCAACTCGCACTCCCTAGACAGATAGGCACCAATGGATGACCATTGATCATGATAGCCAGGCTTAGCTAAGTGCATCCCCCTTTGGGAGCTGTCCTTGGACCTTAAATCACCTTGCATGAATGGTTTCTCTGTGGCTGCACCACAGAGATGAACAGAGAAATGAGGCCTAATTTGGGAAAGCTCAGAAACACTTAATTCTGCCTTATTATTAAGCCTCGCCGCTACAGCCCTGTCGCAGTACACAAATATAATCATATAGTTATTAATTTCTTTAGATACGCGATTCCATATTATATTAGCAGAAAAGCTTAAAACTACCACTTTTTCACACGCTATTTCACGTTAGTTAAATACTTTGATGCTTAAAATGTTTAGGGAGAAATGGAATACTGGTGTGTATTTTTCCTTTATAGTACCGATTCCTGGAATCTGACTGGCTGACACCCTTCTGAAGTGGTTCCATAATATCTGGTATACAGAAAAGAAAGCTTTGCTAAAAAAGCCTGGATTCTCATGTATCTGATACAAGTATCTTTTAATACAGTCTTTGCTGTGCTCTTGAGGATCCTTGTGATATTTTGAGCTCTAGTTGAATGATAAGTGTCGCATTTTAAATAATTTTCGTAGTTAGAAATTATGAAACACCCTGTTAAAAGCAAGGGAGTTTTTATGCCATTTGAAGTAAAAGAAAATGCCTAACAAAGTAGGGCTTGGACAGATTCCAAGTGCTTGTACAAATGTGCCAAAGAAATTATACTTTGAGTATACAGCTTGTCCAAAGTCATTCATTATTAATACTATTAGTAATATCTTCGGTAAAGGCTTTGATGCATAAATATTTCTGATAAAGGTAGGTTGTGTACTTTTGTCCAACTGAGCAATCTTGCTTTCATAAAATATACCAACATTTTAATGACTGATGATTAACATGCTGTAATACACAGTTCAAATTTAAAAGCTCAGATGCTGTACATGAGAGGTTAAGCCCCCCCTGGAGGTTTTACAAGGTGATGCCGGATACTTTCCGGCATGACGTCAAATGACGCGATTTACCCCGTGATACTGCGTGATACCGTGACACGCCCACCAGGGTATGCCGCGAAATACCCCACCCATTTTGAATGGCTGCATCTGTACAACAGACTCTGACAGTGCAAACAGTATTCCATTGACATTTGGTGGGTGGAATTTCCTCAATAGTATTTGAAAATCACTACTCCTTATCACTGATATTTGGACTTTAGGTATTAGCACTATTAACAGTATCTTTATATATACTGTAGATAGAACAAAGGTAATTAAAAAAATACCAAACAATATAATATATACAATATAATTATAATACAATATAATTAGATAAATAGTTTAGTTATAATATTGTTACTTACACTATGTGTTAGTAGTAACATTCACAGAATTAATGTCTTTATGATTAAATACATCATAGACAGAAGATAGAAAGAAAGACCTCTGTACTTAGAGAATGAACTAATAAATTGTCATTCCAATGTTTATTATTTTTGCCACATTTTTTTCTTAGATGTGTGGAGTACTGTCAATTTAAAGTTTTTGTCTTTAGCTAGTATTAGTTATGGATATGTACTGTCAAACTATTAACATCTATTATTTTGTCAAAATTGACACTTGATCTATTTTCATTTGCTGAGGTGTTCTGTAATACATATATTTACAGTGTTTTTCTTAATTTTGTTTTGAGTTTTGAATGTCCTGTAGCATTCTATGGTGGGGTTCCATCTTGAAATTTCTTATTTTGGGGGGGTTTGATGGTTCCTGCCTGAGGATAATAGATGATTACTGTGTAAATTGAATTATATACAGTCGTACAGAAAAAAGAGGGGAAATGTACTGTATTGTTACAGATCGGAAACGATACCCATATTTAAGAAACATCTTAGAAATTTAGAGACAATAATTAACATCCGGCTGGTGTCAACAATTACAGTTCCTGGGGAGCTTCAAAGCAAGAAAGGAACTGAGGTGTTTACTGAGTTCTGATTTACTTTGGTTAATTAAGTTCTGGGTAAATGATTAAGTGTCATCAACAGTCTAGGAACAAAAGATAAAAAATGTGGATGGGGGAGAGAGAAAGACAGAAGGGAGAAGAAAGAGAGATCAGAAAAGAAAGGAAAACAGAAGGCAGAACCTCCTTGTTCCGATCAGCCTTTAAGGACAAATTAGAGTTAAGTACTTGAACCTTATAAAGAAAGTTTGCCATTCTGTTATTTTTAGGAAAGTCTGATTTCCTATACAGAAAATCCTGAGGTTTAAAACAGAATCCCCTGGTTAGTTGATGTATTTATTAGAATAAGGAGATCGTTTTCTGTTTACTTTGTAACATCATGATTTATACAGAGTGAGATTGAACTATATTATATATTCATAATTATAACTATAATTCTGTGTAAACTTCTTGTTCACAGCTCCCTCGACCACACTCGGCAATCATCCCCACCAGGCACCTTCCCCTGCAACAGAACTTGCTGCATCACCTGCAAATACATACTGTACAGTATCTATTTGCAGGGCCCATCAGGTCAATTCTGAATTACCCAGACGACATCCTGTACCTCCAGCAACCTCATTTACTGTATGTCTTGCATAGAATGCCCAGCAATCTATGTTGGGGAAACTGGAAAGAGACTAGAAGACCACTTCAGACAACACGTTAGGGCTGTGAAGATTAAAGCTTTCTCCAAACCAATAGTTTCTTATTTCACCTCAGACGGCCATGATCACACTGATCTCTCTGTCTCTGTTCTCAAAGAAGGGTTTCTCAACTCCCACAGCAGAAAGACAACAGAAACGAAACTCATCCTAAAACTCCCTTCCCTCAATGAAAGACTTATTTTTGTGTAATCCGCTCTTTTCTCATGCATGTTTTGACTTCACACCTTTCTCTACTCCTCTCAACTTTGCATTTCCTGAGTGGCTTCACTGCCTCTCCCCTCTCCCTCCTCCTCCATTTTTCCAGCTTTTGTTCTCCTTTGCTATTTAATCTTTGCAGTCTACCCTGTCTTTCTCACACCTAAAGAAGGCTCCACAGCCAAAACGTTGTGTTTCCTTTCTTTTCTTTTCAGCATTAACCCGTTACCTGATCCTTTGCAGCCTATGCATGCTGATGCAGCTCCCTACTTGAAATACTATACTTATATGTTATATAGCTAGAATTCTATGACTATATTCACATTCTGTTTAGTTAAGAAGGCAGATGTATCTCTGTCTTCCTTTGTATGTGTTAGATACGATTTGAATGTAGAAATCTGGGGTTTTCAGGTCGGTCAGGATGTAGGCCTTTGAAATGCCTTGTTTGTATGTTTGTAAATAGTATAATATGTGTAGTATGTTGTATGTTAAGTATTGTTCAATGTGTGTATTGTCATTATTAATAAATAATTGTTTAACCCAGTGTATTGTACAGTACCTGACTTATTATTCTGTTTACCATAGCTGTGCCAGAGAACAAAGAATGGATATATGCTTGGCTATCAGTCTGGGAGTTATGATTGTTTTATTTATTGATTTATCCAAATGCTCATTTTCTGGTATTTCACTATTTTGTAACTTCTATTTTTATCAATATCTTTGACTGAATATTAATACTTTATTCAAAACCTAAATGGTTAAAACTAAAGATATCTAAGAGTAAGTTTCAGTTAAGGGCAGCAAAAACTAAAGAGAAGAAAAATAAAATATGTTGATTCCATTAGTACTCAGTCTGCAAACTCAATATTTCACCAGCTGCAGGTCTTTTGGGTTAAGTCTCCATCTTTGCACACCAGCTTGTTGCAAATTTTCACACTCTTCTTGGCAGATTTCTTTCTCAAGTTGTTTGAGGATATATAGACTTATAGACAACAGTTTTCAAGCCTTTCCACAGATTGTTTCAGGACTTTGACTGGACCAATTAAGGACATTGACTTCCTTATTCTTAAACCAGTGTACTGAAGCTTAGGCCTTTGGTGTGTCCATGTTTTAAAGTTTTACTATCCCAGCTAAATAGAAACAGCCCTATAATAAAATGCTGAACCTGCTGTACCATGCTTGACAGCAAGGATAAAACTCACTATATGATATGCTGTTGTTTGCACTAGACATAACATTTTTCATTTTTCATTGTTTTGAGCATCTGATGACAAAACAGATTTTGCAGAATAATTACAGTGTCACCTAAATGCTTTGCTGCAAATCCATTCTTCCTTTTTCTCTCATATCAGCATTGAACTCAGCTTTTTAAAGTTGCTGGCCTTACTTTTTTATGTTGGCAGAGATGTCAATGTTTTGCTGCTCTGTGTTGACAATAGTCTGTCTTTATCAATCCCTGTCTCATCTGTTAAACAAATTTTCAGTGGAACCTACCTTTGAAGGGGATGCTTGTCAAACACTTTTAATTTTTTGGTATTGAATTTAATTCCTCTTTGTTTGAGAACAGTAAATTATTTTAATACATTTTTAAACAAGTGAAAAAATAGACAGATACAGTATTTACAATAAATTTCAAACTTGTTTCCATGATAAAAATGTATTTTCTTTCTTGCTAGATTTTGTTGGGTTTCTGATCCTTCTCTCCCCTCTTATATCAGAATTGATATCAGAACTGGCAGCATGCAAATATTGGACAAGGTGTACAAGGTCGTAGGTCTGTGAAATTAATCATTTTACTGCTTTGTTTTGCAATAGGTTTCTGCTTCATTTAATACTATCTCTCCTGTATCTTAATGTACATTTGAAAAAAGTGTGAGCTCTACATATAGGACTCAAGATTTATTCTGATTTAAGTTATACATGTGCTCCCTTTAGACACTGTAGATTATGCTTTGGTCCTATAAGTACATACATAATTATAAGATGGCATTTAGTGGAACGATTCATGAACTACCAGAAGACATGGCATTCCTACATATTTTTATGGGCCAATCTCTTTTCCTGATTTCACATTGAAGTGTCAAAGGGATTTACATTATAGCAGATATAGCAGATATTCTCATTCCAAGACTTACTGTACAATTGAAAAATTAACTTAGAAGGCTTCTATTTTTGTTCTTACTGTAATGTAAGTCTCCATTCATAAAATAGTATCTACAGTGTCCCCTGGGGTACAAGTTTGCCTATGCACTCAATACATATGTTTTACCTCAGGGGAAAAATAAAATGATTGAAATTAAAGAGCTGGAATTAATATGGTTAGAAAATGTTGTTAGCTCTTTGCTAAGAAGATCTACAGTATATTCATTTTTTGACACCTCTTACAGTTGGGAATTCAGAGATGAAAATTGGGATTTTGTGGAGTGGAGTTTAATTTAATTCAGTTTGCTAGGCTCAGAAAAACAAAACAAAACTGTGCTCACAAAAATGTGAACATTGAAAAAGGTTTAATGAAACATGGAGAAGAACCACTGTATCTCGGCTAGAATAAGTTTTATCTCAGTTCTGTGGATTTGAGTTTGTATCGATTGTGGATGATTTATATCGTAAATGAGATAAACCAGATTAAACTTTTAAATAAAAGTAGTATTTTAACAACAGTTTAGTAGAATAATAGTTAAGACAGGTACATAAGCACCACCCAAAAGAACCAGAAAATCTCTCCATATTAGTACAGTATATAAGATACATCTCAGATTAAGTAATTTATAAAGAGTTTAAATTGACACCAACAATACCACCAGCAACATTTTAGAATTAACAGTGAGCACTAATTTAAACATTGAACTCCAAATATGCAACCTCTCATATTGTAGGGAAAAGCACAAAACAACATGTTTGATGTGAACAATATTACTTAAAAAGATCTATTATCTTAAAAAAAAAATAAGTAGGAATATCTGTGTGGATTTCAAGGATCATAGGTTAGCATTTTACAGATTGCTTTTTTATAGAGTGTTTTCAATAATGTATTTTTATAAAACTACCTAATAAGTCTTCCTTTCATGCTTCTGATGTGCTATTTTTTAAAGGGATGTGGGCTAGTGTGGGGATGCGGTGACATACTGGACAGACAGCTAATGACTATGGTCTGTTCCTATTTCAAGATATATTTATTTTTCACTAAATTTAAAACTCAGGGAGCATACACAAATAAACATAAAAGTAGCTGGTTTGTGAATTTTAACATAATGTAAATATATTTTAAAATTCTTCATATGCATGAATGCTCCAAATGCAGTTTTATTGATTTTTGTGGTAGAAAAACATGACAATGGTGCCAGCCAAAAATAATGTCAGTAAGCAGATAGTCCTTTATATTTGACTTTAATTGAATGAGGTGTATTATTTAAATAGATGTTTACGTTTCAACTTTCCACGGTACATGTTGATATATTTTCCCAGTTAACCACATATGAGCATGTGATCCCAAAATAAATATTTTTGAAGGATGAATTTGCAGGTTGGGTTGGTTGAATGAACCAGGGAGAAATCATAAGCTAATATAATTGCTAGAGTTTAATAATTAAGCGCAAATATCAGTGGTCATTCTCATTATTTGTATTCCTCTTGAAGAACTGAAATCTAAAGTAATAATCGAATGACCTATCTTGAGAACACAAAATAAAATGCTTAAATGTAATCAGAAGAAATTGTCTCTATTTTTGCTTTTGTTGCTATTTTAAACATTCTAAATACAAATTTGAAACTGTCTCGCTTACAGTATATAGCATAGAATCAACCCAGAAGTGAAAATGAAAACTCATAAAAGTATAACAGATGTGCACTAAAGACTAATAGCAACGTTGTATACAGTAAGTACAAAAAAGTAGATTTTTGTGAAACAGCCACAGGCCCCACAGAGAGATGTTTTTTTTTTGTAGTTTACATTGGTTTATTTTGTGAGATCCCAACATTTCAGAGACTTATGCCATTCTACATGACTCTGAATATTTTACTAAAATGATTCAGGGGTTCACCTACTATAACTTAAAATATGGCTTTGTTTTTTATTTGTTTTTTGTACTTTTGCAGGTCTTCTTGACAGTTTGTTACAGTATATCTCTTGATTTCCAATTCTCTCATAATTTATAGTTTTTATTAAAATTGCTAAGACAGTAACAGCTCTAAACACTAACAAAAATAGCTTGATAAAAAAACTCTGATTTCTAACTGGCATGTATCTTGTTTTAGAAAAAAGTGAATTCCAGCAGAGAGCAGGAAATGTCAAATTCTGTTGCAGTTAATGTGGGGCTTACGGTGGCTGCCCAATTATATACTTTTATTCAAGATTCACAGTATGCAAAGATGCTGTTTGCTCTCATGTTGGCTTATTTAACAAGTAATATCCCATACAATTTCTGTATAATACAGAATATACATGGATTGTATATAAAATCAACATTTTCATCATTGGGATTTCCTATTATATACTACCTCATCATAGCATTTACTTCCATCCTGTGTCAATTTTAGACAGTAGTTTGAAGTTATGATGATTACAATACATTAAAATTTAGTATTATATTTTGTTATTCCTAAGCACCCTCTATAAAGAATGTACATTCTAGCCTTGAAATTATTTTACATACCAGTCTTGTCATTTAGGGGCAGGATGTTGACCTGGGTTCAATTCCTGATCTGGAGTCAGTGATTCAATACGTTCTGGTTAAATACAGAATTTTATTTTTTGTAAGAGGTGTCAGAATGCATGTAGGCATATAGAGAACTGTTCTTTTTGCATTGTAATCCATTTCTATTTTGTCTTGTGAAAATGTAGGATGGATGATTTAAAATGCAACATTATTCCTGTCTGATGGAAAGAGGCTGTGCTTAATCCAATTAATTAACAATTTGAAATGGAAACTTTTGGGGATAAGAACAGTTGTATTCACCGAAGTATTTTGTATGCCCATACTTATATACACTCCAAAAGAGCTTTCAAAAATTGTCTGTCTTCTTTGAAATTTAAAATTTGAAAATTTCATTTGAAGAGGAACAATGTTCTCTCTGGGGTCTGGTTAATTTGGTGGTGAGAGCACATTTCCTGGTAAAGCCTCCACCATAGGGAAGAACTATGATATCTGAGATGCATGGAGTGTTCAATTTACACAGCAGATGCCTTCCCGAAAAAAAAAAACAAAACAGCATTATTCAAAATTCCTGAAAATTAAACGTAATTTCCCATAAGAATACATGTAAAAAGATTACATACATATTCCTTAATTTACACAAGAGATGCATTCCTGGAAAAAAACTGCATTATTCAAAATTGTGAAAATGAAAAATAATTCCCCATGAGAGTACATGTACAGTTCTGTAAAAAGAGGGTGGATACGTTATGGGATTGTTATGGGAATCATTCCAAACCAGAAAGTCAAACTTCCCCTGAAAAAAAAATTATGACACATTTATTTATGTAAGATGTTTAAATATTAAGTCATTTTTAACTATGTGTGTCTTATTGTTCAGCAATTTTATCTGAATGGAAGGGAAGAATGTTGTTAGTGGTGGGTGGTAAGCAGTGTGGAAAATAGGAGTCACATGCCCATAGATGGACTGCACAACTATATTTGGTTCTTTTATTCTTGGTGAGGCTTTTAAATAGAACTTTAAAAATATATTTTCCTATTTAGAGTTTTAACTGAGTCTTAATTGCAGACTGTATTATTTTATTGTTTTATTAATTTAATATTAAGGTTGACAGTTTTGACATTGTTTTTAAAATTTGCAAATTATTTTCACATAATCATATTGATTTTGTTCACACAGTAGCTTACTGTTTTAGTTTATGAATTTTATTCTAGCTTTTATACAATATAAACTTTGACAAGGTAGGTCTGCCTAAACTGAATTATTCTCCATTAACCCTAGATCAGGAATTAAAAAAAAACACCTGCATATGAATTCCACTAAATAATTTTAATAATTGCTTACACTTATATACTGCTTTACAGGTAATGGGGACTCTCCTCCACCACCACCAATGTGCATCATCCACCTGGATGATGCGAAGGCAGCCATAGTGCACCAGTACGCTCACCACACATCAGCTATCAGTGGGGAGGTGAGCAGAGTAATGAAGCCAATTCATAGATTCCCCATTCATGGAAAATTTGGCCAGGATGCTGGGGTTACACCCCTACTGTTTTCAAGAAATGCCCTGGGATTTTTAATGACCACAGAGAATCAGGACTTCTGTTTTTTATGTTTCTTCCAAAGGATGGCGCCTGTGTACAGTATAGTTTCCCTGTTACTGTACTGGGGCATTAGGACCCACATGGCCCTGCTAGCACCTCTTGCACCAGCAACTTTAGTTTTTCCCAGGAGGTCTCCCATCCAGGTACTGACCAGGCTCACACCTGCTTAGCTTCAGTGGGTTTCCAGTTGTGAGTTGCAGAGTAATATGATTGCTGACAACTGACTGACTAAAACACAGATGTCCTAGATCTCATACACTGAAAAAATAGTGTATCCCCCAGGAAAGAGAGCCAGCTTGCATTCAGACTCAGAATTAAGGTGGCTTATTTTTGTATTTTTTTAAGTAAGAGCAGTGATGGTAAAACAGTGTAAGCATGGATGTTAACTAAAGTCACAGGATCCACATATAACAGGAAACAAGTTTTTATTAGGCCAGGAATAGGGAAATATATTCCTACAACAAAGAACATTATCTATGTTACTTGGTCTTATGCCATCCTCTGTTTAACTAAGCTCAAACAGAAGATAAAGTAATACAAGACATAGACTCAACAATATACTGTTATAACACAGTGATAACCATACTATATAGGATGGCCACCTAAAGAACAACCACCAGAAAATAATACTTTGTAATTAAATTAAACAATATACATACAGTATATAAACAAAACAAATTTTTATTACTGTCCTGCTATAACACAGTACTACCACAAAAAATACTAATAGAGTAATAGAACTGTTGGTGGCATAAATGTAGTCCTTCTACATTTTTAATTGTGAATGAATTGAGATGATTGTCTTGCCTTCAAAAGCAGGACCATGAAAACTCAATTTTACTTTTCCTTAAGAAATGCTATACTGTAGAACAGACCTCTGACATGATTTCAGGGTGAGCAGGGGTCATTCTGTAAAAGAAATCCAAATGTGAAATCCTCTTTGTGAAAAATATGTGTTCTGCAAGCCACAAAGGGCAATATTAGAGAATATTTGGAGACTGATTTTTGCTTGCCTAAGGAAACTCTGGGCAAGATGTTCACTGGCTGGAAGAAAGACTGGAGGATTCCTCAGCTGCCTGTGTTGCCCAAGTGATGCTATTTATCCGGTCATGCATCTGAGTGCACACAGCATATACAGTATTTTCTCAAACAGTATGTCAGGTTGCCTGTTTATGACTATGGCCAATAGTGTTAAAGTGAGAACTTTTTTGAGTGTGCAAATAAAAAAATCTGTGTATTTTCTATTTGCTTTTTCTTGCTGTTGCCATACATCCCCTCCCTTTGTGATGTATTAAAATTTGATTTTTGCATGTTCAATGTTACAGTTACCACATTTTAAATACAATAGTAATAATAGTGAATTTTGATTTCTTAAATGGCATCCAAACTGTCATTATTATTATACAGAATTAAGGCTGTTTTTCCTTGACTTTAAACTTTATTAACATAAAACTCATTAAGTTTAATATTACTTAAAACATTGACAATAACAAATATTTTAATTTAAAATATATAAAAAGAAGATGCTTTCTATAGAAAATATAAGCTTTTTCCTTTAATAGCAGTCTCCCAGGTTACAAAAGAGGCACCTAATATGGATGTACAATGGAAACTCAGAATCCAATCATTCATGTGGAGAAACCTGTAACAGCCTAAAAGTAAAACAACAAAAGACAATGTAGATTTGGTAAAAAAACTCCACTTCAATTGAATAGAATTAAGTGCATATTTTTCAGACTTTTTACATGAAAATGTAACCTTGTCTGTGGAAAGTACATACCATAGGACCAGGAAATTTGTATTCCTCTAAAGGCCAAGACGTTCCTCTGAAAATAAACCACATTTTTGACCACAGTGGAAAGTGTACTATTCCTGTGTTGTTTTAATTTCTGATTTAGAACATGTGTACAAAAGGGTGTTGAATCGTAACCCTTTGATATGTAAAATGTGTTGCTTCATTTCAGATCCAAGTCATTTGGACCCTTAAACTTACCCTAGCCCAGGAAGAAGTTTTAACTCTGAAAGGCAAGAATTCCAAAAGAATGAATTCCTTCTGTGTTAAAATATAGAATGTCCCCTCCAAAGTATTTTGGCAGTGCCTTTTAGTATACTCTCTCTTTGCTTAATCAAAATGATTTTTGCTTTATAAAAGATTTGTGTGTTTTGTATTTTAATTTTAATTTCATTTTAATTTTTTAAGTAATTAAATTTCTATGTTGTCAGCTTTGGTAAATACTGCCAATATTAATTATAGGGCAGCTGAATTAAGATGATTTTGTCCCTGGAAGATGTGAGTCTATAATACAATATATGTGTTATTGCAAATCTCAATTATGTGTAATGAAAAACTTCATTTACTGTATTTCCCATTCTTGATTTTCATCTAAATCCCAGGTTCAACTGAAGATATTACTATAGGCAGTGCAATATCAAAAGGATGCATGCTCAGTTTTTAGATATTGTAAATATGTGATTATTAGATTCTGCAGTATGTTGGGGATCATATGGTTTCGGAGGGTTACCTGAACCTCCAGTCGATCATGTACTGTACATATTCTGAGAGAATAACACATACGGTATGACTAAACCTTAGACCCTGTTGTAAGCACTTTCGACCACAAGACCCAAACCACGTGTCCCCGGATTCAAAAACACCAAGAGCAGGCATAAAACGGGTCTAATGATCTAGTGATAGTCATCACACCAGCCCTTATACAACCATGTCCTCTGAAAACATGGCCAGATTGATGTGATAATTAAGACAATGCTTAACAACCCGAATTCAAGATAGCGGTGAGGTTGATCTGTGTGAATTCAAATCAGGACTGCTTCAGTTAATTGAAATAAGTGAGTTTATTAGAAATAACATTAATACCAACAAAGACTTATGGATAGAGAAAATAAAGAATTAGAAAAGTGCAAGTTGCAAAGATATAGAACGGTGTTAATAAACTTCAATCCTAATTTGAGGCAAAAGGCATAAAGTTACAATAAACTCTCATTGATAATTATTTTACACTATCAAGCATTGAACCCAAGCATGAGGTGAATGCAACCTACAGTATTGTTTAAGAGGTGTGCAAATGAGACAGCTTGGAGTGTTCCTATTGCTTAAATTCTGAATAGCTAGGTGGTAGGCATCACCAGATCCATGGAGATATGTTAGGCGAGTGGTGCTGTGACCCAGCTCAGGAGCTCATCCAGCATTGCTGTGGAGTACAAGTAGATGGGCTGCAGTGTATTGCTACTTTGCTACTTCTTCTCCTTTGTATGCTGGCTTCTTCGGGTCTTGACATCCAAATAGAGTTATATATTTTTATTATATATATATTTCTAAAATAATAAGTATACACATATTTGTCCTTAATTATTTTTTCTGAAATTGTGCTACAAAATTTACAAATATGTGTATAAAGGCTTGATATTTGTTATATTATTATTGCTGTTGTTGTTGTTTCCTGAACATACTGTACTTATATTTATTTTATTTATAACAAATGAAGATACTAGGATATGACCTTAAGTAAGTTTACAACACAAAGAACATTTGGACTATTGGCTCCTCGTAGCTAAATGATCTAAGGAGAAGACTTGGTTCTTAGAGCCAGTTCTTGAAAGAATCCAGGGTATTAAAGTACTGTAGCTTTAACAGCATGGTGGTAGCTTGTTACAGACTCCCACAGCTCTTTGTTTCAAAACTTTTCTCCTCTTCTCAGTCTTAAATACACTACCCTGCAGTTTTTCACTTGTGTACTCTGCCTAATATTTCACTGTTGAAAGGGTTAACACAAATATTTGGCTACATCAGGTGCAGTTGTCCTTTCTGAAGTGGAGAAAACTACTTCCTTGAAGGTAATGTTAGTAAAAAATGTAAGGAGTAGAAAACAGAGCACAAGCCATATAATTGCAGAATAGGAACAAGTAATAGGTTTATTCCATGCTGAAAACTCATTCAAGGCCCCTCAGGACAATTCCGGATCACCCAGACAGCATCTTGTACCTCCAAAAACCTTATTTACTGTATCTCTTGCAGTAAATGCCCAGCCATCTACATTGGAGAAACAGGAAGGAGACTCGGAGACCGCTTCAGAGAACACGTCAGGGCTGTGAAGATTAAAGATCTCTCCAAGCCCATTGTTTCTCATTTCACCTCTGACGGCCACGACCACACTAATCTCTCCGTCTGTGTTCTCAAAGACGGTTTTCCGAACTCATACATCAGAAAGACCACCGAAACTAAAATTATTCTGCAGTTAGGATCACACATTCTCCCTTCCCTTAACGACAGATTACTGTTCTTTTAAATTTTCTCCATTCATTGGAAGTTTCATTTCACACCTCTCTGCACCCATTCTGACTTCACACCTCTTGATTGGCCTCTCTTTCTGTCCCCTGCTCCCGCCTCTCACTCCTCCTCCCTCCCAACCTTTGTTCTCCCGCTACTTTACCTTTGCCTACTGCCCTGTCTCTCTCACACCTGAAGAAGGCTCCACGGCCGAAACGTTGTGTTCTCTTTCTTCTTTTTTTTCAGCATGGAATAAACCTATTACTTGTTCCTTTGCAGCCTACGCATGCTGACGCAGCTACCCACCTGAACTATAATTGCAGAATTGCATAGAACAGGGCAGAAACCATAGAATTGCAGGATCGGCTGTATATAACCTGTTAATGTAAGTTTGTGTTACTCAAGGCTAAAGAAATAAGCTAGTAATCACTCTGATCTCTAACCAATTGTTACACTTATCTCATACAGCCTGTGTGAGCTTTAGTGTATTTTAGAGTATGATACCCTTTGCTTCAGTTGCTAATCTACAGGGTAGCCTCAACTTTGTACATTGTACTGTCCATTGTGCTTTAATATGTCATCAAGAGAAAGGCAGTGTTTCATCAGGAAATAATTTGTTTTCCATTTTGATGCTCTTGTCCAACGTCACTGGTCACTGGGTTTATTTTGTCAAAGGATTTTGAATACTTGAATCTGGTTCTCATGAAGTCTTATCCTAGTTTATAGTGTAAGCCAGAAGCTGGCTTATCCATTTCAATTCTCACCATAAAAAACTGAGTTTATTATTAGGAATGTATTACCCTAAAGAAGAGTCTGTGATCCTCCTACACCTGGAGGTCCACTTATTTACTTTACACAACAGTAATTGGGCATGCATTCTGTAGATGAGTTGTTTATTTACTGAACCATTGTTCTTAACATTCAACTTAATGATTCTGGTGTAATACTGCAAACTATTTACTATGGGTATTTACAATTTAGCAGCATTGCAAATTCTTAAATAAGTGAACTTTCTAGAATTGTGGTGAATTGTGGGTCAGTTGGAGACAGGCACATGAAAAGAGTATAGCTCAATTTATGACTCACTCAGGAAGGTAGTGGTGAAAGAAATTTAATTTAATTTCACACTCAAATGTGGAACAAATTAATTGGCCTTCATGTTTCAAACAATAATCTTCAATTGCACCACTTTCCCAAGTCATCTCTGTCTGGTAGCCAGGCACTCCTCTTAAAGCTGTATCGAAAAAGGGAACTCCATGTAGTATTTTGATTTTCTCCAGCATCCTTGACAGTCCAAAACTAAAAGTTCCATTTTCCCTCTCTTCCCCTCTCCTCCTGCAACAAAACAGAGAACAAGAGGAGACCCAAACCTCCATCCCCGACTTAGATTTTTATGAGTGTTTTGCTGCAATCACCACAACTTCATTTAACTTTCCATTTTGGCTGTGGAGCCTTCTTCGGGTGTGAAGAAGGCTCTGTAGAGAAAACCGGTTCAGGGACGCCAAATATGTAATCATAGTGGCTCTCTGGAGGCACCAGTTCTGTAGTGTTTGGGCATTTACTGAGACAATTATTAATTGTAGCAGTAAATCACAAAGTTGATTCTTTTGATGGCTTTAGAATCCAACCATGCGACATAACTCAAACAACGCGCACACACAGGTACTAATACACGAGGATACATTTATTAATACATAAAATATGCATGTAAATCTAACAGATCTTATCGAGAGGGTTATCAGAATACAAAAGATATATATTCAATCAGTTACAAAGAGTTACATATATCAAGAGGACATACGTTCAGTATATCATTCATCAAGACCGTTTCGTAAAGTGAACTTGGTTACAACTTCTACATTAGATACTCAAACAAGTACATAACTCTTAGGAATTAAATTGATATCAACTGGTTGGGATAACAATTGAATTCTCGAGCTGTAATGCAGTGAAGTTGAATACTCATCCAATCTCTGGGGATTCAGATCTCCTGCGGGCACAAAGGAACAGTTGCAGGCTGTTGCTGTCCAATCCGCGCTCTCTGGCTGTGTGCCAGGCTGTGCTGTGCGGCTTGCGACGGTGCGCTGCTGATGCTCACTGTCCGGCTAGTTAGTGTTGGCTTTAACTAGCAAAGTTTGTGCACAGGAGAAAAGATGACTGTGGGTCCCAGCAAGTCAGGAAGAGGACCGGTTCGTTCCTGATGAAGAGCTAGTTCTGAATAGTAATTCAGCTGTCCACAGTTCCGACCTGTTCACGAGGCCTGCTGCTGGTTACTCTCTGGCAACCTCAACTCTAGACTCTTAGAACAAAGGAAAGTTCTGGCACTCGGACACACTGGCCGTTCCGTGGTTGTCCGGGCTGAGTCTCAGGATGGTCAGGAGGCGCGCTGCAAGAATGTCCTGCCCTTGGGAGCCTTCTGCTCCTGGGCCGTCCTGCCCTGGAATTCTCCCTTGAATTCCCTTTAGAATTGTTGGATCTGAATCTGAATCTGAATCTGAATCTGAATCTTGTCTGAATCTCACAGGCTCTCTGTGTTGCCTGTTTTTACCTGGAGGAACTTCAGCTCATTGATTGGCTGAAAGTTCCATGGGCATCAGAGTCCCACGTGGGTTACTCGGCCCTACCAGTCCCTGATTGGTTGATCAAGGTGAGATATGAGTCACTTAGTCCTGACACTTAGTAATGCAGTCCAGATGTCCAACTCGCACTCCCTAGACAGATAGGCACCAATGGATGACCATTGATCATGATAGCCAGGCTTAGCTAAGTGCATCCCCCTTTGGGAGCTGTCCTTGGACCTTAAATCACCTTGCATGAATGGTTTCTCTGTGGCTGCACCACAGAGATGAACAGAGAAATGAGGCCTAATTTGGGAAAGCTCAGAAACACTTAATTCTGCATTATTATTAAGCCTTGCCGCTACAGCTCCAAAGACAAAACGTTGTATTTCTGTTCTTCTGTTTTCATGGAATAAACCTTTATTTGTTCCTTTGGAGCTTATGCATGCTATCACGGCTACCTAATTTAACTACTTAATTTAACTTAACTTGCAAAGTGTCCCAAGTCCTTTATAATTCATGAAGTATGCCGGATTCATTTTTACCTGAACATGAGGCTTTAAAATTATTCATCAATATTAACACGATATAAAAAGTCAGCATCCCAATCCAGGTCTTTATGACAGCAGTATCAACTGGTTTTCATTCCAGTGAGACTCCCTTTTGCTTGAACTAATCATATGAATGATTGGACCTTCCCCTTTTTCCTCCTAAAAGTTTTATTTCCAGTTTTCACAAACTATATGAATTATTGAATTAAAAATTACTCAACATGTTATTTTCTTATACAAGTGTATTGTTTTGTTGTACTGCTTACCATTTAAGAGCTACAGTAGCTAAATAGCATTTCGTTATACCATATACTGTTCCTGTATATGAGTATAATTACATTAAACTTGAACTTGAACTTATAGGTGAGCATGAACATTTTGAAGTGTACATGAAACTTGACAGGAAGCCAGTGCCAGGACTCTGGGATAGGAGTAATGTGATCACCTGGTCAGGATTCTGGCTGCAAGAGTTTGGACATACTGTAGTTTGTTCAATTTGGATTTAGAAACCCTAGAGAGTAGAGAATTACAGTAATCGATTCGGGAATAGACAAATTTGCTGATCAGCTTTTCTGCCAAAGTTAGCTGCAACATAGGACATAGTCTAGTGATATTTGTGAGGGGGAAGAAAGATGTTCTGACAATATGTTGCACAGCTGGTCAAATGTCAAGCCTGAATCGAATATAACACTCAAGTTTTTCTATTTAGACTGAAGTTCATGTACAGTACCATCCACAGATAGAGTTACAGCATTGGCTTTACAAAGTTGATTGGTGGTGCCAATAAGCATGACTTCAGTCTTGTCACAGTTTAGATGAAGGAAATTTTGATTCATCCATATATTAATGTCGGAGATGCAATTAGATAGAATAGGGACAGCCACATCAGTGACAGGTTTGGTAAGGATGTAGATTTGAGTATTGTCAGCATAGAAATGGTACTGTAGTTGAGGCCATGTGATCTTAAAAGCTGACTGAATAGAAACATGTACAGATGCAGCCATTCAAAATGCGCGGGCGATACCGCATTATTTTCCGGTACGCTGTACGCAGTCTACCGCGAGTTACTGGTAAATACTGCAAGTTACCGGTAAATACCGCTAGCAAAATAATAGTATCCGGAATTTCCGCAAGGTGGAGCTTATAAAGCTCAACCTCTCATGTTTGAGCTGTTGCCATCAAAGTCTTTAACGAACATATTACTAATAGTATTAATAATGAATGACCTTGGACAAGCTGTAAGTGTAAACTCAAAGTATTGCCCTGGTCCACATTCTTTTTTTCATTGACCGTCTTTGTAAAAGTATACCACAGCATTTCGCAATTACACATTTATTTCCAATCATACAAAGTACAGTAATTTTTGAGAATCGATTCACTATGCCTTTCACATGCTCATAAAAGAGATTGATTTAGGAACATAAACATATTACTGTATGCAAACTGTACTGTATACAGTATGTATATGTATATTTAATATCTTAACTGTGCCCGTTTAAGTATTGAATATTTATATGTAATTTTACCACTGAAGGGAAATCCTAGTGCCTGAGCATAAAAAGAATAGGAGCATACTGCAGCACGTGTGAAGGCCATAAAGGATATTAATTCTGGAACATAAACATACAGTATATGGCTTCTAATAGCTTCTGATTCTGGTTCTCATTCTTCTTTATCTCAGCACTGCTTTCAACACTGTTAACCATGATATCTTACTTTCTCATCTTGAGACTGTTTGAAGCTTCTGACACTGCTCTCAAATGGTACAAGTCCTACCGCACTGATCACTGTCACTTTGTCTCTGAAACTGGACTTGTTAAATCTGGTGTTCCTCGGGCCTCCTACTTTTCAGTATTTACAGATGCAGCCATTCAAAGTGCGCGGTACAGACACGTACCGGAGGTAATTGGCTACGGCGTCACGCATTGTGACGCACGATGACGCGCGGTACGTGATTGGTTGACGAATCGTAGAAAGATTTACAGTAAACGTCTTTACTGTGCCCGTTTTAGTATTGAATATTCATATGGAATTTTACCACAGAAGGGAAATCTTAGTGGCTGAGCATAAAAAGAATAGGAGCATACTGCAATGCGTGTGAAGGCCATAAACGATATTAATTTTGGAACATAAATATACAGTATATGGCTGGTATCGGTACTTTAAAGAAAACATACACGAAACATGGTTTCATTATGACCAGAATCGGTCTTGAGATATTTTTAACTTGATTTACAGTATTTGAGAGGTATGTCTTGACATCGATACTACGTAAATACTGCTCACATATATGTTTCTAGGTTTATATTATGCATTTCATACGGTCAAATTACTTTTGAGCAACTGATAAGAAGCGCAAAACGGTATGCCCAGGGCGTTCTAGTTTTCGTTTTGTTTTAATGCAGTGCAGTGGATTGATTAGAGATATCAAGTACATA
Source organism: Lepisosteus oculatus (assembly GCF_040954835.1). Lineage (NCBI taxonomy): Eukaryota > Metazoa > Chordata > Actinopteri > Semionotiformes > Lepisosteidae > Lepisosteus > Lepisosteus oculatus. The sequence goes on from NC_090701.1 coordinate 32,660,599, forward strand.
CAAGTCATTTTTTAAATGTTGTAGTTCGTCTTGTAAAAATGTTACGAGTACATCATCTGTCAACAATTACACAGGTTCTGTTTCCATATTGCGGATTTTGGTTACGTAATATTATTTTCTAATTTCACGTTGTGAATATATGTTTTGGGCAAACAGAGCCGCAAAGAAGTACATTATGGGTTGTTGTTTTTTTTTTGCAGTTTTATCTAGAACAAGCGATGCTTAAACCTTTGTCTGATTCTTGTGAAACTATCCACACTACAGTTACCTAGGAGTTGACTTCAGTGATGTCACTGATGGGATGTTTCTAAAAATCCATCCTCTGTAAAACGTCTTCTCTAGTTGTCCCGCATATGTATTCGCTAATGAAGCTGTGTGTTCTGAGCCTGGTTCTCTACATTTCTGTATGAACTAGCTTAGAGGGCTAAAGACAGCTTGTGTTTAAATTGAGTGTAAGGTAATTTATGCTTCTAAAGTCATGGTCAGCATTTATTATTGTACTGTGCTGTAAACTTGTTCTGTGCCTAATTACATTATTTTATAGCTTTATCAAATCTGTACATTGTCTGTCGATAATGTTTCTGTAGTGCTTTTTCAGCCCTCAGCATGTGACCTCGCTGGTGGCGCTGTGGGTTAGTTTCCTGACTCCCATGTCACACGGTCTGTGATTGAATCCCATGGAACTATGACTTTATTTTTTAACAAACATTTCTTTGAAAAAATGAAACGTTTCCCTTGGTCAGAGATTAAATAAAACCTCACTCGCACCAAACAAATTTATATTTCTAAATATCACAGCATGATCGAATTTAAGTCTTTAATAACAATGAATAGTCACCTATGCGTTACAAAATAAACATTTATATTGATTTGAATCGCATTTTGATTTAAATCGTAAACACGTGTTTAAATATATGTGTTTAAAGGCGATATACTGTATAAAAGCGCTGATTCTTATGGAATGTGTTCCGCCGGGGATTCAAAACATTTATTTTTTTTAAATCGCGTATCTAAGGAAAATTGCAGTATAACTTTGTTCATTAACAAACAGTGGCATGTTACATTATAATTTGGGTGTCTCCTCCTGCCAGAAAGCTCTAAATTGCATTTTGAGTGCAGTTTTTGACTTTTTCTAAATTGCAACCCAGAAATAAAGCTGATACAGTTTAGACTTACTGTATTCTAAACTGTATTACAACAGCACATTGGACAATGCAACGTAAATTGCAAAAATGCACTTGGAATCTGTCCAAGCCCTACTACGAAAATTATTTAAACTGCGACACTTATCATTCATCTTTAAATAAACTTTATTTCATATAGTGTTTTAAGCGAATAGGTAATTAGATTGCTCATAAACCTAATCGCTTTTTCTACATAAACACAGCGTGATTGCTCTCTGAAAATGCTTTTCCTTTAAATTTGGGCTCAGATTTCAACTATAGATCGTATTATTATAAACTTTCTTGGAAAAATGTATTTTATGTAAACCATGTTTGCTATTAATTCATTTAGGGCTAAAATATGTTCATTGTCTTCCAATCTAGTCGAGTTGACATTGGAAGCTTGCCACGGCCGGACTGTTACACCAATGCATTAGCATGTTAAAGCGATTTCATTGAGAAGCCTAGCTACCAGTTAACACTGTACATCCTACTTTGAAAATACCTGTGAAACCGGTTTAATTCGTCACAGCCAGCACTCCGGCAGAGAGGGGGGTTGTACTCGTTAATGTCCGATGACATACAAGTGAAAAGATTACAAATTTCAATCGTCTTTTTTCTGAACCACGGAAAATCTGATCATGTTTCTCTATAACAATTGTAATCATTCATAGCCGTTCAGGGACGCCAAATATGTAATCATAGCCACTCAAGGACACCATAAATGTAAGAAAACCGGCTCAGGGACGCCAAATATGTAACGTTGCCATAGCCAAAATGTAATGTAGTGGCTCTCTGAAGGCACCAGTTCTGTAGGGTTTGGGAATTTACTGAGACAATTATTAATTGTAGCAGTAAATCACAAAGTTGATTATTTTGATGGCTTTAGAGTCCAACCATGCGACATAACTCAAACAACGCGCACACACAGGTACTAATACACGAGGATACATTTATTAATACATAGAATATGCATGTAAAACTAACAGATCTTATCGAGAGGGTTATCAGAATACAAAAGATATATATTCAGTCAATTACGAAGTGTTACACATCAAGAGGACATACGTTCAGTATATCATTCATTTAGACCGTTTCATAAATGAACATAATGTTATAACTTCTACATTAGATACTCAAAAGCAATCTAAACTTTATTGTTAAGCTTTAATGATTGATGTTGTACCAGTAACCTTTAGAAATACTATAGTACTTCACAAATGCTTTGTGTGTTTGGAAATCTTTTGAGTAAAAGCCTTATAAAAATAGGTTTAGTTTTTACAGGACATCACAAAGAAATAGGATGGTATAATTCTTATAATTGCTTAGTGATTGTATTTGGAAGATTATGGACTAAACAGACTTCAGGGATGCCAGTGGATCATTGTGCTATTTAGAATTATTCCAAAAATCAAGTGACCTCTTTGCTGTAGTATCTTTAGTATTATTTATTTAGTATTAATAAAGAATAGATTTATTAAAGTCATGCGATGTGTAAGGGGGATATGTAAAATAATGTAAAATAAAGTTTTTTATTATTGTTATAGAGAAACATGATCAGATTTTCCGTGGTTCAGAAAAAAGACGATTAAAATCTGTAATCTTTTCACTTGTATGTCATCGGACATTAACGAGTACAACCCCCCTCTCTGCCGGAGTGCTGGCTGTGACGAATTAAACCGGTTTCACAGGTATTTTCAAAGTAGGATGTACAGTGTTAACTGGTAGCTAGGCTTCTCAATGAAATCGCTTTAACATGCTAATGCATTGGTGTAACAGTCCGGCCGTGGCAAGCTTCCAATGTCAACTCGACTCGATTGGAAGACAATGAACGTATTTTAGCCCTAAAAGAATTAATAGCAAACATGGTTTACATAAAAGACATTTTTCCAAGAAAGTTTATAATAATACGATCTATAGTTGAAATCTGAGCCTAAATATAAAGGAAAAGCATTTTCAGAGAGCAATCACACTGTGTTTATGTAGAAAAAGCGATTAGGTTTATGAGCAATCTAATTACCTATTCGCTTAAAACACTATATAAAATAAAGTTTATTTAAAGATGAATGATAAGTGTCACAGTTTAAATAATTTTCGTAGTAGGTCTTGGACAGATTCCAAGTGCATTTTTGCAATTTACGTTGCATTGTCCAATGTGCTGTTGTAATACAGTTTAGAATACAGTAAGTCTAAACCGTATCAGCTTTATTTCTGGGTTGCAATTTAGAAAAAGTCAAAAACTGCACTCAAAATGCAATTTAGAGCTTTCTGGCAGGAGGAGACACCCAAATTATAATGTAACATGCCACTGTTTGTTAATGAACAAAGTTATACTGCAATTTTCCTTAGATACGCGATTTAAAAAAAATAAATGTTTTGAATCCCCGGCGGAACACATTCCATAAGAATCAGCGCTTTTATACAGTATATCGCCTTTAAACACATATATTTAAACACGTGTTTACGATTTAAATCAAAATGCGATTCAAATCAATATAAATGTTTATTTTGTAACGCATAGGTGACTATTCATTGTTATTAAAAAGACTTAAATTCGATCATGCTGTGATATTTAGAAATATAAATTTGTTTGGTGCGAGTGAGGTTTTATTTAATCTCTGACCAAGGGAAACGTTTCATTTTTTCAAAGAAATGTTTGTTAAAAAATAAAGTCATAGTTCCATGGGATTCAATCACAGACCGTGTGACATGGGAGTCAGGAAACTAACCCACAGTGCCACCAGCGCGGTCACATGCTGAGGGCTGAAAAAGCACTACAGAAACATTATCGACAGACAATGTACAGATTTGATAAAGCTATAAAATAATGTAATTAGGCACAGAACAAGTTTACAGCACAGTACAATAATAAATGCTGACCATGACTTTAGAAGCATAAATTACCTTACACTCAATTTAAACACAAGCTGTCTTTAGCCCTCTAATTTGGTTCATACAGAAATGTAGAGAACCAGGCTCAGAACACACAGCTTCATTAGCGAATACATATGCGGGACAACTAGAGAAGACGTTTTACAGAGGATGGATTTTTAGAAACATCCCATCAGTGAAATCATTGAAGTCAACTCCTAGGTAACTGTAGTGTGGATAGTTTCACAAGAATCAGACAAAGGTTTAAGCATCACTTGTTCTAGATAAAACTGCAAAAAAAAAACAACAACCCATAATGTACTTCTTTGCGGCTCTGTTTGCCCAAATCATATATTCACAACGTGAAATTAGAAAATAATACGTAACCAAAATCCGCAATATGGAAACAGAACCTGTGTAATTGTTGACAGATGATGTACTCGTAACATTTTTACAAGACGAACTACAACATTTAAAAAATGACTTGTATGTACTTGATATCTCTAATCAATCCACTGCACTGCATTAAAACAAAACGAAAACTAGAACATTTCGCGCTTCATATCAGTTGCTCAAAAGTAATTTGACCGTATGAAATGTGTAATATAAACCTAGAAACAAATACGTGAGCAGTATTTACGTAGTATCGGTGTCAAGACATACCTCTCAAATACTGTAAATCAAGTTAATATCTCAAAATATCTCAAGACCGATTCTGGTCATAATGAAACCATGTTTCGTGTATGTTTTCTTTAAAGTACCGATACCAGCCATATACTGTATATTTATGTTCCAAAATTTATATCGTTTATGGCCTTCACACGCATTGCAGTATGCTCCTATTCTTTTTATGCTCAGCCACTAAGATTTCCCTTCTGTGGTAAAATTCCATATGAATATTCAATACTAAAACGGGCACAGTAAAGACGTTTACTGTAAATCTTTCTACGATTCGTCAACCAATCACGTACCGCGCGTCATCGTGCGTCACAATGCGTGACGCCGTAGCCAATTACCTCCGGTACGTGTCTGTACCGCGCACTTTGAATGGCTGCATCTGTAAATACTGAAAAGTAGGAGGCCCGAGGAACACCAGATTTAACAAGTCCAGTTTCAGAGACAAAGTGACAGTGATCAGTGCGGTAGGACTTGTACCATTTGAGAGCAGTGTCAGAAGCTTCAAACAGTCTCAAGATGAGAAAGTAAGATATCATGGTTAACAGTGTTGAAAGCAGTGCTGAGATAAAGAAGAATGAGAACCAGAATCAGAAGCTATTAGAAGATCATTAGTGACTTTCACCAGGGCAGTTTCTGTGCTGTTAAGTTGTCGGAAACCAGATTGGAGGGGTTTGAAAAGGTTATTTGCAATGAGGTGGTTGTTTAACTGAATTGTAACATCTAGAATGTTCTAGAATTTTTGCAGTATAATTGTATAATAAGTTTCAGCAGTAAAACAACAGCCATCTTTCTAAAAAGGAAGGAAAACTTTATTTTTTAATCTGCTGATGTTGATTATGAGAATGTCATATTTTTAATGTGTCTTAGCTTGAAGCTGCAGGAAGTGTAATGCAAAATAAATCTGGAAAAAAAAGTTTTATTTTAAAGCACAAAAAATAAGGCTTGAGAGCAAGAAACAAGCAACAAGGTTTTGTAAATGGAAATTAAGCATACAAAGTGTCTTCTCTGGGAAAGTGAGATAACTTTGTAAATTTATATCATCTCCAGCTGAGCTTCCAAATTAAACTGCCTGAGTCTTTTATTGTCTCTTTTTGTGGAGCCATCTACTAGCAAATTGTGTTTATCACATTTGAATAATCATTTGACTAGCTTTTAAAAAGACAAATTTGAAACAAGAGAACTGTTTTGAGAAAGATTTGTTAAAGCACAAAAATAATTAATAGTGTTACAAATCAGGTTTTAAAATGTCATAATGGCATGACAGCTACAGTATATAAAATAGTCGAGCAAAATAGATACCAGCATTCTATGCAAGCACATAATAAAGATTAAAATTTTTACCTCCAAAAGTCATGAAATATCAACTGTTCCATTGCACATGAAACTTTATTTTATGGAACAGTTTGATAATAGAATAAGGAAACCAAAATATTTACATTCATATCCACAAAACACACACGTTATCACTTCCACACACATTCCTGCTAGTGTCAAAGCCATACCTACTATAGGCACAGAAAATCAAGACTTCTTTGGCCTCACAATCTACTGTAAATGCAAAAAAACCTAACATGCCAAATAAATAGAAACTGAGTCCTAACAAACAAAATGTATGTTCTCTATCTTCTCTAAATAGTTGCTCACAAATTTCCCAATTTTCCTATTCTACAAAATGGGTTCACTAAAATAGGAGTGATGTTTGAGCTTTTGGATTTCACAATAAAGGAAACTGGAATTTTCAAATAAATAAGGCAGCAAGCTCTCTTACTGTACATAATACAGCTCAGAGTCTACATTGGAAATAGGCATCTTCTCAAGACATAAGCTTTTGATGAACATGAAGATAATGGATTATAATAATGACAGTCCTTCCTGTTTTGTGCTCTGGTATGGTCTATGACCTCCCTAAATATGTTGCAGCCACTTATAAATATTTATATTTTAATATAACTGTTTAATGATCTAACTGTGACTTAATAATGGCTTTAATTAATTATTAGGACTAATTTGATCACTTGCCACCTTTATGCTGCTTACATTTCTCAATGCCCCAGTGTTTTTTAAAAAAACAAAATCAATTTTTCCAAACTTCAGGGAAAGGCAATGAGTCTGAAAAGTGCAAAAATTGTAAATGTGAGCTAAAACTCAGATCCCCACATTTACTGCAACAATAGCTGCAAAAATAATTTATGCTTAAAGTATTGTAAAACTGTTGGTTGGTCATTTCCTTAATCAAAGAATTATGATAATTCTATCTTCCATTGAAAAGGATTGCACCAATTCCTATAATCAGGATTCTAGATACAACTCCCACCAAAAAAGAAAAACCTTTATTTTTTATCTACTCTAAGTATTCATATTGTGTTTTCAGATAATGAGTAGTTAGTTTTCATGTGTCAGATGTATACAGATTAAAGAGAAAAAACCAAGATGCTATTATAAGTGGTTCGGCAGAATCAATTGTTAATGCATAATTCATTCCTCTGTCTGTGCAGGTTGGTTATAATGAAAGTGTCTGACAGATGACCCATTATTATTTGCACTTATTTTTCACTGTCGCCTTTCCAAAGAGGGCTCTTTCTTTTCAGTTCTGCTTTTGTACCCAAGAACAGTTCTTGGGTGGCAGAAATACTTTAGAAAGGATTTGTTGATTTTAGCATACATTCCAAGCAATTAAGCACTTTTCACATTGTGCAGACATTTTATTTTTTAACTCCTGGAAATTTGAACCATCCTGCATAGCCTTTTTGAACCCACAGAGCTTATATTCAGAGTGAAATTTTAATAAAATCATTGTGCTGAGGTTTCTTCAAAAGTTTGCCATAGTTTTTTTTTTTTACAGTAGCTGAAATTCATTAGAAATTTTCAAATAAGAGTTTTATACAGTAGGTACATTGTTTTTTGCTATCATTAATTTGCCTCAATGAATACATAATGACAAATGCTGTAAGTCTTTGGTTCACACAGTCTTTGTGTTTCTTGTTTTTAATATTTTATCATTTTCTCTGTGCTCAGTATAAATAAAATAGAGATAGTAAAATAGTTATGTTGATGCCACTCTTCCTAGGATTTTCCAGCAGAAACTGGTCTTAAGTTGAATATAGAGGATTTGGTTGTGCACTTCTGGGGTTTGACTACGATGATGTTTCACATCATGGTTCTTTTCACATACATTACAGAAGAAGAAATATGCTTTGTTCATAAGATGTTTGTAACCATAAATTTTCTAATGGTTTTTATCCAATGCAAGGTCGAAGTGTATTACGGCAAGCAAGAGGTGCAAGGCAGTATACACCCTGGTCAGGATGGCACACACAGATGCATAAAAAGGGTTACAAACCAGAGAACGTTTGGACTATCTATTTGGTTTTGGTAGCTAAGTGATGCCTCTACTCTCCTTGAGCTATGCCCCCACTGTATTTTGTTCTGAAAAATAAATGAATTAATTGCTCCTGCTGATAAATTCACTCCATAAACAAATATACCTAACCAACCTAAAAGTTCAATATACAGACTCTTTAATGTGCAGCATTAGTACTGACCAAAACCTTTTTCCTCTTTAAGAATTCTGGTAAAAGATGCTATATTCACATGTCTTTTTTACCATGCGTCATGCATTGTTTATGCATAATTCATTTCTTAAGCACTTGATCCAATTACCTATGCTTTCATTAAGAATAAAAAGAATTAGTGTACTGTACTTGGAGTTTTCCAGAGATCAAACCACTGTAACTCCCAATGCTGTCCAATTTTTCAAATATATTACTGCTCAGCAAATATTTGTAGTATTATTAATTGGCTCTATTCCTGCACCAAACATACTGACCTCTTTTTAGTTCTTAAACGATTGACTTTCTGTCACTTATTCTTTTCCCTATTTTTCCCTTCTTCTTTACCAGACTTATTTTAGCACCAATACCTTAGTCTGGTTAACACTTGAGGTTTAATTCTGATTGTTCTATATGTTGCAATCTGTTATTATTTTTCTATTTCATATGTATCACTCTTATTTTAACCCTCTTAGTGTTCTACAGAAGCTGGAACTTTATGGCAGCTGGAAATTAACAAGTAACAAGTAAACACTTTTATTTGAACAAGTAATAGGTTTATTCCATGCTGAAAAAAAAGAAGAAAGAAAACACAACGTTTTGGTCATGGAGCCTTCTTCAAGTGTCAGGCAACACTTTTATTTGCTTAATTTCTAAAGCTTCTTATTATAAAATAAAGTCTGTTCATTATCTGGTAAAACGCGAATCAATAAAGAAGTCTAACACAACATTTCACAATAATGCTAAGCAGCAGAAGTAGCATGAACCATACATAGCACACTTTTTTTACTCCACTATTTTGGGAGGATAAATTGAAAGCCTAAGATCAAGGGAGTCAGTGCCTATGCCGGCAAGCAACAGGTGCAAGGCAGGATACACCTTGGATGGGACACCAGTTCATCACAGAGCATAAACAAACAATTTCCCAATTCCCCCACTAAGGCATTGCTAACATACAGTACTGTCAAGATGTAGCACTGTGAAAAGCAATTCAGATTGAAATCAGATTGAAAAAGAGTACATCATCACATATTAGTCTTGAATTATGTGGGAAAATCATGAATGTGCAATGAATTATATTGACAGCCTTTCAATTATTAAACTAAGAATGTAGTAAATTAGTTTATATACTGTGTACATGTTCAGAGATGGTGTAGGTCCTGATGTTCACTAGGAATGTGCTCTGCCCAAGGTAGGCAACGGAAAACTAAGGAGAGTGAGGACAACAAATGGGGAATTGGTCAACCAAAGTGTATCGGGTGAGAAGAAATATAAAGGACTCAGTGAACAGTGAAGTATCCTTTAAGCCCAGAAAACAACTGTGAAATGGGAAGCCAGTGCAGAGTGAAATAAACGCAAGGGATACATGTAAGAAGCAGAGCAAAGAGAATGCAGGACAGGTGGTAGAGTTGGTGGTGATGTTCTCCGCCATGTAGGTTCTTCATTAGTCATCCTTTAGGTGCTTCAGTCCAACCCTCCCTCATAATAAAAGTCAGAGCAGAGGTATACTGAGTTATACTATATACCAGAATCTTGTTAATTGCCACAAATAAAGATTAATGTTTCCCATTCCCATTCCCACTGTCACATTTAAATGACTTAAATCTTCAAGTTTCATGAAGAAAATTATTCACATCCAAGAAAGGTGATGGCCAAAAGAGTAGCAGAAGCATGGCTTTTGTTTTCCGAGTGTTCATCTCTTACATCACGTGAAATGAGCTAATTAAGATAGCAGCCGACACTCCTCCTATTGAAAGAAACAGGATATTCTTAAATTTGTGACCAAAGTTTCTCTATACTGCATTCCAGGATGTCTAAACACAGGCCATTAGTTATTAAGACCTTATATGCATTGGTGTGCAGACAGGACCTTCTAACCATTCCAAGAAGGGGTGGCAAAAAAGGAAAAAAAAATCTTCAAGTAAAATTCAATAAATTATATAATAACTACAGATACTAAAATGCTATACATTAATTACTACAACTATCTCAACAAACATTAAACCAATATCACTTGTTTTCATGTCACATGTTACAGTCTGTCAGCAGGGAGCACCAACTCAATGTGTTGTTTCTGAATGGCGCTGGAAGAGCTGTAGCTCTGTGCACCTTCTGAGGCTTTCCAGAGGCATCTCACAATGTAACTGTGTCACAATGTAAAATCATCTAACCGGTTTTGATTTTTTAGTAAGTTGATCCACAGGATGTATTCATCAAAGTTATTCACATCAAAATCAGACTTGAGCTCATTTTATTGATTAGCCTACCGATTTGCTGTACATCCATCTTGCCAGTTTTCCCTCTCTTTAAACAGTGAAAATGGCATGTGGAGGTATAGATCCAGATGATATTATGGTGATATTATTGTTCATTGGGGTCAACCAATGCCAAGCCTTACTATTAGTAATTCCTCATAGTAATTAGTAATTAGTAATGCCAAAGCTTATGTAATGTTGCCATAGCCAAAATGTAAATGTAGTGGCTCTCTGAAGGCACCAGTCATGTAGGGTTTGGGCATTTACTGAGACAATTATTAATTGTAGCAGTAAATCACAAAGTTGATTCTTTTGATGGCTTTAGAATCCAACCATGTGGTATAACTCAAACAACGCACACACACAGGTACTAATACACGAGGATACATTTATTAATACATAGAATATGCATGTAAACCTAACAGATCTTATCGAGAGGGTTATCAGAATACAAAAGATATATATATTCAGTCAGTTACAAAGTGTTACACACATCAAGAGGACATACATTCAGTATATCATTCATTTATACCGTTTCGTAAATGAACTTGGTTATAACTTCTACATTAGATACTCAAAACAAGTACATAACTCTAGGAATTAAATTGATATCAACTGGTTGGGATAACAATTGAATTCTCGAGCTGTAATGCATTGAAGTTGAATACTCATCCAATCTTTGGGGATTCAGATCTCCTGCGGACTCAAAGAAACAGTTGCAGGCTGTTGCTGTCCAATCTGCACTCTTTGGCTTGGTGCCAGGCTGTGCTGTGCGGCTTGCGACGGTGCGCTGCAGATGCTCACTGACTGGCTAGTTAGTGTTGGCTTTAACTAGCAAAGTTTGTGCACAGGAGAAAAGATGACTGTGGGTCCCAGCAAGTCAGGAAGAGGACCAGTTCGTTCCTGATGAAGAGCTAGTTCTGAATAGTGATTCAGCTGTCCACAGTTCTGACCTGTTCACGAGGCTTGCTGCTGGTGCTAACCTCGGGTGGATCCTCTGGTTACTCTCTGGCAACCTTCGCTCTACACTCTTAGAACAAAGGAAAGTTCTGGCACTCGGACACACTGGCCGTTCCGTGGTTGTCCGGGCTGAGTCTCAGGATGGTCAGGAGGCGCGCTGCGAGAATGTCCTGCCCTTGGGAGCCTTCTGCTCCTGGGCCGTCCTGCCCTGGAATTCTCCTTTGAATTCCCTTTAGAACAGTCCACAGAATTCTCCACTGAATCTCACTGAATCTCCCAGGCTCTCTGTGTTGCCTGTTTTAACCTGGAGGAACTTCAGCTCGTTGATTGGCTGAAAGTTCCATGGGCATCAGAGTCCCACGTGGGTTACTCGGCCCTACCAGTCCCTGATTGGTTGATCAAGGTGAGATATGAGTCACTTACTCCTGACACTTCGTAACGCAGTCCAGATGTCCATCTGGCACTCCCTAGACAGATAGGCGCCAATGGATGACCATTGATCATGATAGCCAGGCTTAGCTAAGTGCATCCCCCTTTGGGAGCTGTCCTTATCAAAGGAACCTTAAATCAGCCTGCATGAATAGTTTCTCTGAAGCTGCACCACAGAGATGAACAGAGAAATGGGGCCTCATTTGGGAAGGCTCAGAACACTTAATTCTTTCTTATTAATAAGCCTCGCCACTACATTTCCCCCCTTTTTGAAGGTCATGAGGTCCTGAGGCATTGTTGCCTTCAAAACAAAACAGAGTTAAGTGATGTCCCTTGTCATTAGAACATTAACCTTAAATGTCCACATTACTCCTTGAGAATTCATACGGAACCAGCATTGGATACAAACATGATGAATAACATCTGGAGTATGTATAAACACGGTAGGAGACATTATCTCAGTCTAGGAATTACACATCAGGAAGTTCACTGTCAATATCTGATACCTCTGTAGTAGATATTTGGGGAGAAGTCACTTCCTTTCTTTTGACATGCTACTTTTGACTCATTCATGCTACTCGGAGTACATCTTGATGTGAGAGTACATCATTCAGAGTACACTGTCAGTCATGATCCAGCTTCCCGGCAGTAGTATTACAATAACAACAGTTCCTGTTCCCAGCCCCCCGATAAACCACAACATCTGTGTTGGGTATCTGCTAGGGTGGTTTGGAGGTTTGTTCCATTAAAGCAAACTAACTACTACTAACTTCAGGGCTTACTGTTTCTTGGATTTCTATCCAATTCAATAGTGTGGCACCTGAAGGCATCCATGACCTCAAGTTTGGTCTTATATTGTCTGGTTCTAGACAGTACAGTGTTAAGTTCAAGCTGTACTATGGCCTCCTCGGGAACTTACAGGAAAACTGTTTAGTTAGGTAGCTGCATTGCGGTAGCTGTACCATGCCTGTCACAAGTCATAGTGTCAGTTAAATGTGGTGTGCTGACCAGCCATTTACTTCCCACCTGCTCTTCATGGGGTTCATTAACCTCCTTCTGCTCGTTAGTAGCTTTACACCCTTCATTAGTGAATCGTTTAGACACAGCCAATGGATAGCTTTGGTAGCCATACCCATCTCAAGATTTGGAACCAAATTCAATCTTGGTTTGCCTTCTGGGTGAGCTATGAGCGATGGGGTTAATGTCACATACTCCTCTACTCTGAAGGGTGGAATCAAGTGGGTTGGGAATTGTGCCATGGTTAGACTGGCTACAGTGGCACTAAACCCCCTTAACAGGTCTTGTGTCAACATTCTGGCCTGTTGCACACAAGCATAAACCCACTGTATAACACCGACAATCATGTCCACTGGTTGGGGAATAAGGTTTAACCCTGTTGCATAGGAAGTTGCCTGTAGGGTTTCCCCTAAGCTTTCCAACTTTTGCTGCTGTTGATACAGTCTGTCACTACCCTCTGGCATCTCTGACACCTGCCTTCTTGGGGCAGTCAGGGGGAGAGTGCCAGTAGCACACAAACCTACCAGAAAAAGCAAACGTGCAACAGTGGCGGCAGCAATCAGTCCTCCCAAAAGTCTTTTCGGGTGGCTGATCCCAGTCATCTCCTTCTGAGTGACTGTTGCCTTTCTAAGCTGGCGCAGCGTGTACATGGTGTCTTTCTCAGTATGCCATGTGGCATCTTGGGCACCAACATCCTGGAAATCTGGGGAGATCTGACGCAGCTGCTGATGCTGCTCCTCCTTTTCCATGGCATCTGCTTTTTCAATTTGTTCATGCCTGTGCTCTAGGAACACTGCAGGGGGTGGTGCAGCGGTGGAGCATGCCTGACCCTCGGCTGAGTGGTCATCAGGAGCACCTGAGTGATCTGGGATTGTCACCTCATTCTCACTGTTCAGGTCCACCCTGCACACTTCCTGATTGAGGAATCCCTCTATCGGCATGTTTACATGTCCTTATCAAAGGAACCTTAAATCAGCCTGCATGAATAGTTTCTCTGTGGCTGCACCACAGAGATGAACAGAGAAATGGGGCCTCATTTGGGAAGGTTCAGAACAGTTAATTCTTTCTTTTAATAAGCCTCGCCGCTACACTTATATGATACTATTGACCTGAGTGGAAATGCTATCCAAATGGACAAAACCTTGCCTCCTTCCTCAAGAAGTTGGGATTGGTCACCAGCCTCTTGAGTGTAATCAGCCAGGGCCTGTTGGCTTTCATTTTCAACCCTGAAATTAGCAGCATGCGATGCTCAGTTACTCTTGAATTTTATCACTATAAAGGCCAGTTTTTCCTGACTGTCTGAACTCCAGGGTTATGGTATTTCTCTGCTGAGAAAAAAAAAATATTAGTGCTCTGTTTTAGGAATTCCTCATTTTAGAGTAGAAAATAATGAAAATGCCTACTTTATTTAAGTACAAATAATTGTTCTAACAGAGAAGAATGCTTAATATATAAATATACTGAATGTTATTAATAAATCTATTATAGTACTATAGCAATAGAAAATATTAATAATACTATAGGTTTCAATAAAATGTTAGTGCTATACAGTATATATTCCAAAACAATCTCAATAAAATGCGCTTCTAAATACCATGGCATTGGATATACCAGTGGTGTATCATGTACCACAAGACAAGTGTTTCCTCGAACTCTTCTATTAAATGGTGGCACTACCACAGAAGCAGTTTATATTTTTTAAGCTGACACAACATGAATGCACAGAAGTGATTTCTGTTCCCCCACTGCACCTGCTGTGCAACACAGACTAAATAGAAAAGGAAAGTTATAAGGGCAGGGATACCTACTGAATTCCTCTAATTGACCATTTACCAAGAGATGACCATTTATTGCTAAGGTCATTCATAAGATAGAGGTGCTGGAGCACTAAAATAAAACAAATGTAAACAGTCAAAGAAAAGTTGAAAATTTCTGAAAGAGTTTAAAGGCATGAATCAAAAGACAGTTTATCCTGCAAGTGCAGATTTCTGAAGGAAAAATACAGCATATGGTTAGATCAAAGAAAAAAATGGAATATGTCTACTTACCAGTGTCTTGTAATTGTGTTATGCAGTTATTTTGTACCAATATACAGTAATAAAAAGGTCATTCCAATATTTGGCACATTTTTAGATAGAATGATAGAAGTACCTAGCAATGACTGCAAGCCTATACACTTCTTCCCTCCTCCACAAGCTACTGTATGTATGAAGGTTCTAACAGAAATACAGTAAGGTAATTAGGCATTATTTTGCCTTTAAAATCCATCAAATTTTACTTTGAGTGTGTGTTGACACCCTCCTAGAGGAAACCATATGAACAGAGAATACATTAAAAAACAATGAAGAGCCAAGAAACCTATATTGAGATTGCAAGTCCTGTAACAAGTGAAGACCCTTCTCATTTAAACATCTGCTAGAATGTGAATCCTTTCATTTCTTCAAAAGTAGAGAAGAAAAAAAAACTTTATCTGCACAGAATTTAAGATCATGGAAATAATGAGAGTGGGAAAGTATTGTCTAAAGGGATTTACAAATGTATCTATCAAAAGACAAGTTACATTAATTGAGTTATTATAAGACTGAAATGCAATCTACAAGATCTAGTAAATTGTGTATATACCCTGGCATTTTGATCATGATTCCACTTTACTAATGCCTATATACTGTACTATTCTAGCGTTTGCTGGCACTTAATTCTGGATGGCAGATTGGAAAAAATGGTGTCTGTGGTAACTCAAACATCTTGTACATGTTTTCAGAGAAAATAGATGTTCTTGTGACAACACAATGTCTTAATCCCACTTTTAATTTTCTTCTCGCATTATGAGTCACAGATTTTTATCTTTCTTATTTAATTTCAACCACTTTTAAGAAAAAGGTGATGTACCATCTATTTATTTTCCTTTTCCTGCCTTGCTATTTGATGTATGTTTTCTGGTAAAGTGTTGTAAAAATAGATTTTTCTTTTCTGTATGAACTGTTTGTTATTTGTTATTAAATTAGCATACATAGTTTGTATTTTTAATATTCCTACATTAATAATATCATAGATTATAGTATTTTGATATGATCTATTATTTCAATATTATTAAAAAAGAAAACATTTTAATGTGTTTAAGGTTTGAGTTTTCCACCTCATTAATTTTAGTTTCAATTTCTTTAACAGGTGATATTTTTTTTATATTTCAGTTTGAGTAGGACTCCAGCTTATGATACTATTAATTTTCCATTCCCATATCAGCTTTCTTAAAATATTAATGCTGCTACAAATTCTCTTATTCATACCAACAAATCATCAAATTGTTTTTTTCTCCACTTTTTTGTGAGGATAAAAGACGTTAAATATATAGTATACTGTATGAAGGTAAAAAGAAGAAAAATATGTATTACACTCTAAATTAACGTGATTGCTTGTAACAAACTTCAACCCAGATGAATGGAACCTTTTAAAATAATAATAATTTGATAATATTAATAGTAATTTTTAAGGAGTACCGATCTCCTATTTAAATTAAAAAGTGGCAAAATTAGCATTTTCTTAATATAGGTAACCCATTATATGTGAGGCACATAATCAATAAGGAACAAGTAATAGGTTTATTCCATGCTGAAAAAAAGAAGCAAGAGAACACAACGTTTCGGCCGTGGAGCCTTCTTCCTTTTGGACCAAGAGTACCTGTGGGTAAGCAAACTATGCATGCAGGTCTGAGTGAAAAGACATCATTATGATAAGAGCAAGAAACTTTAACATATTGACAACATCCTAGAGTAGCCAAATGTATACTATGTAGAGTAAAAAAGTGAAAAAAAAATCATTTATTTGAATTGACCTGTTGGAACCAGAAGAGATCTTAGAGCTATGGTACATGGGAAGGATGCTAAAGCTGGCTCTATTTGGAGAGCTGAGGATGGATAAACCACACACTGCAACCTGTAGGCAAGGACATGGAAATGCCATTAACTGAACCATACTATCCTGAAACCTGGATTTTGATGAGACATTGATTTATTAAAGAATGTCAACATCAACAGGGCAGAAATTATTGCAGATCAGATCCTTGGCACAGGAAACCAGATTTTTTGACAAAGAAGAGGTTAGATGATTAAGTCTGAGAGCAAGTGCTCCTATATAACATTAGTATAAAACATATTTTCTATAGGAAAATTAAAAATAGAAGTTAATCAAAAAAACATTTCAAAGATTACCTGAGAACTGAAATATTTTAAATTAGGAGCATCTAAGGGATGAAAAAAATAAATAACTGTGAAAATCTAGACTCCACTAATGCTTAAAACTGAGTGTATCAGATATTTTTAGCAAAGATGAACATTTATACCAAAACAATCACCTACTGTTACATCAACCAGTTTCTTTTCCTCATCCTTATTTCTCTTGGCTCATGCATTGGACTTGCTAGGGGTCTCAGAACTCACCATCACTTGTAGAAATGTTTGATGTTCCAAAGTACAGTATGCTTGTAGAAAAGTTTGTTGCTCCAAAGTATGGGACAGGGCAGTGTGTATGGCAATGGAGATTGTGTCATCTGTGGATCTGTTGGGCCAGTAGGCAAATTAATACAGGTCCAGTGTGTCTGAAATGGTGTCCCATGACCTCTCGAAGTAGCCATTAAGGCATGTCAGTTGTAGCTGTATTGTAGCAGGTGGGGACTGTACAGTATATGGACAGGGATATAGGCCCCCATTTATTTTGTGGCATCCAGGGTGCAGAGAGAGAGATTTAACTGGAGGTTGCTTTACATTTTGTTAGAAGACAGCTCATCTCTTGTGTGGCCTCTATAGGCATATTAAGAGTTTCATGCTTAGTAGCAGTCTGGGGTTTTCTGGCTGACCAGAATGTTAGGCCTCTGAAATGCCTTGTTTGTAAAATACTGTACGTAAAGTAACTTGTGTATTGTATGTTGTGTGTAGTGTAATTTGTGTCCTGTCATTGTAATAAATATTTTTTTCCGAGTGTGCCTGGATCGTTACTCCTCTCACCAAAGCTGTGCCAGAGAATAAAGAATTAACATGCCTCTAGTTATACCAACCGCTCGTGTATATTGCTAGAAATCAAGTCAGGGGTTATGAATACTTATTTTACTTATGACTAAACTGCTAGGTCAAATCCTGATCTTCACCAGTTTCTTAACCCCCCATTTGTAACAATATGTTACTCTTGCCTCTTTAATATTTATCTGCCAGTTTCCCCCTACTGGTCTGCTGAACGTTGTCCACAAATTGTGTCTTAAATATAAAGTGAAACTTATAGGATCAGAAAGCAAGAATTATATAATACATTTTTTTTACATTCATGATACATGACTTTCTAATTATTTAAGATAATGTCATGTTAATGAAAACACACAGTACAGCATAAAGATTTTGTCACCCATCTACTTCATAGTATTCTGTGAGTGTCAAAATGAAATAATGCCACCATTTAAGAAAATTATTATTTGTAACATACGAACATTTTAGAATAGAATATTATAGATAATTTTAAAATGTTCTTTGTTCTGTTCATTCTTTAAACCAGTATATGGGGACACACTCATCACAGTTATCCTCTTTGAGTAACACCCAGGTTATATGACATGATTACAGTCCTAAACATAAGACACAAACATGGAAAGATAAAACTGTGTTTTGATACTTCATATATTGAGAGATAGATAACTGCATCTTTTTTTAAAGTCAGATATTTATTTTTTACAGATTATTGAAATGGAAAATTGATTTAGTATTTAAACAGTTCAGTGTTGGAGTAAGACTAAAAGAAGTATCACTGTTTTTCAAATTTATAGCTCATTAGCGTATACCATTTAAATCCCTACCTAACCAGGACATATTGTACACATTATTAAAGATGATAGTATAGATTACACATTTAGTAACTACTGATGGATGTAAAAAGCAAATAAGACATTAAATGTTTGTGTACATACAGTAAGTAGTAGTTGTAGTGATAGTAGTGGTATTGGAGAAATGTGATTCTTCTGCCATGTTCCATTATCACTTACAGACATAGCCACTCAGAACACATGGTATTTCTTCCAAATATGGTAAAAGTAGTGTGGTACATTATGTTATGTTAATTGACTGGCCAAAGAAAATCAACAGGTGGCACTATTAGTGAAACGATTGCTTGATTTTATCTGTCTCTCTACTGTCCATGTTTAAATCCAGTTAATATGGAATATCAATATGGAATTTTATGACTAAAGGGAAATTTTGGTAGCTGAAAAACAGAAGTACAAAATAATATATACTTAATGTAATGCAAATTTCATGAAACAATTTAACTTTAAATTCCAATTTTGAAAATATATATTTTAATATATATTTTCTTAAAAGCCATACAGTTTCATACATAATGTATATCTAATGTACATACAGTTTATGGTTGTGGTAGCTAAATACAAAAAAAAGTACACACAGCATTCCACTGTCTTCATATTTTATGAATCAAAGTCTTTAACTTGGTATCTTACAGTGGTTATTTTTTAAAAGTTTAGATTTTTTGTTCTAACTAAAAGTTTATATACTTTATAAAAAGCTATAACGATTTACCCTATGATAAGAAACATAATAAGAACGTGTTGTTATTGTTGTAAAAAGGTGTGATACTGATATACAGTAATACCACATGATATGGAACATTAGTATGGAATCATGTAACTAAAGAACATTTGGCAGTTAAAAACTTGTGGATATTTTAGAAACATTGTGACTTTGTTTTTTTTAACACAGGGTGCTATTTAACACAGTGAGATTACTCAGCCAGATACCTTTAGTAAATACGTTGACAAAAGTCTGGATTTTCAGATTTAAAAAAAACAAAGAAACATTTAAATCTAAATTAACCTGACTACTCAGAGCTGAAATTTGCATTGTCACAATAAAGATTTTTTCAATGCGAATGTAAACCTGCGTTCACAACAAGCCACAGTATAATAATAAAATCTTTTTCATATATGAAACTGAGTACTTTTGCTATTGTAAAACAGTCCCACTTTCTTTGTTTAATTAGTTTAATATTTCACATACTGTAATACGCAGTTTAAAATTAATTAAAGGTTAATGTTAAGCATTCACTGCGCAACCTGGCTGTTTTACAAAGTAATGTAATCTGGCAACTGAATATTTTTTAAAATGTGCAATGCTCTGCAGTACCCAGAGGTCTGTGCAGCGCAATGTACTGAATTATCCTGTACTGCATTATCTTGTGTGCATTCTGAATCTGGATTACAAAATTCTGCAAAATAACAGTAATGTTCTCTGTGTGTATTCAAAGTGGTTTAACTTGTCTTAAGAGTAAGTGCTCTAAAGTTCCGTATTGCAAGTAGGAAACTGCAACTACAGTGGTTAGGAATACCACTGTGAACCCAGTAATGATTTACTGTAGATTTGCAAAGTTCTGCATTAAAGTGATATGATAGTTTCAATTTACTGGGACAATTTGAAACTTATAAGAGTGCTTTTGTAGCTACTAGGAATCAATTGAACAAAATAAAAAGCATTACTAGCACATGGATTATTTTTTATTTTGATTCTGAAGATTGCTCATATGAACATTGACTTTTTACTCACTTCAAACAGCATGCTGGCTAGGTAGCCCAAGTAAGAGGTATTGAAAATCCTGCCAAAAGACGGGATTTGTCACAATTGTATCTAATCTCCTAGAACTGGCTTGGTGCCAAGCTGTTCTCTCAACATCGGAAGAGAAAGAATGCTTAGCTTGGTGCTCAAGATGGCTGGGAAGAAGATGATAGGAGAATTTTGTATGAGCCTCTGTTCTTTGTTTGAATGAGCGGTATAAAAAATAATAGTTCTCTGCATTTATATAGCACTTTTTGTGAAGGTTCTTACGAGTAAGCCAACATTATTTACCACTGAAAAGTAGAACCCCACTAGTTTTATTCTGATGCCCTTAAAAGATTAAGTGTATTTTCAAGACATACAGTACATACATTCATCCACATACTGTACCTTCTTATTCAGACATTAGTACAGTACTGTCAGCAACATAAAACATTTGCTCTTTTTTTGCATCGAGGCTGCATTGTACAATATTTACCCTGACACTTTGTTCGTCTTAATAAATTAATATGTTATGTCTCCACTGAAGGCGTTATTATTTACCATGTAAATATAAAATTGGAAGATTACATTCCAAATGTACTCCACCAGTAATAAATCAGTCTTTGGTCGCCCATTACAAATCAATGATAAATACATTTCACAGTAGCAACTGTAAAAAATGGCACAGGCACTCACAATAATCTACTTAATGGAATTTAAATAAAGTTTCAATGAAAAATTAATTATGAATCTGTTATAAAGGTTTGGTGGTACAGAATATAATACCAGATTTAAATTACAACAGTGTTGCCTGCAGGAACCTGGACACTTATTTGAATGGTGAGATCAAATAGGTGCATTTATATTTAATTGCCAAAAAACTATGAAAGAAAACTATAAATACTAGTCTGATCATATAGTATATTTCATTTTTAAATTAATCAGTCTATCTTGCATGTTCCCTTTCTATTTTCACATTTGATTATGTATTTCATTAAGCGGTCATTAGAAAATAAGTAGGAATTTTGGATAAAAAAATGACTTGCAATATCCAATTTTCTTCATTTAACATAACACTCTGGCAGCTTAAAAACTGTATAATTTTTTATAAACCTATCCCAGAGATATAATATATACAGTATGGACTTTTTTCTCTCTTTATTTAACACAGCCTTCTTGTTTTCATTGAGCTTAGCTAACAAGTCATTCACATACAGAAAAAAAAATATGTACAGGGTCTTAAGTAATAAAGAATGACATAAAGCCTTATTTCAGCTAATTCCTGTTGAACATTTACATTTGCTATATACTGTAACAGTAAAAGAAAAGTTTATTTTGGGCATCAAATTCACATTTGATTTGGAATTTATGTTTGCAGTCCTTTTATAAATGTTCCAGCTTTCATGTTTGAGTACAGGAACGTCTGATTTTCTAACCATAACAAATTATGAGGCCGAAGGATGCACTTCATACAATAGTGGCTTCACTCTGTCATTAAGGTTTAAACTGTGGAGACCTGTAAATACTACTATTATTGTGGATTGAGGGTCAGATCTATTTGTATTTGTTCCTGATTTTAATGATGTGAATAATTAATAATTGATTCAGCAAAATGATTACTTGATAATGAAGATTCAGCAGGTGTGTGTACAGTATATGGCAGCAAAGGAACAAGTAAAGGTTTATTCCATGTGGAAAAATGAAGAAAAAAAGCCATGTTTCAGCTGTAGAGACTCCTTCATCTGTAAATGGCATATTGCAGATGCCCCTTTGCTTTTCACATTCAGCACTCTTATTTGTTTTATTGATAATATTGACACTAATGGTTTAAATGCAATATGTAGACAACATGTAGTAATATCAAGTTCTGCTCCACTAACTAAACTAATGTAACTAACGTAGTTACGAACTAATGTACAGTAGCTACTAAAGTAGCTTTTCCTTTTCAATACGTAATGCATTTATTAATGCTGTACCACAAAATGTCAGGAAATATTTGTCTCAATTGAAGTATGTTTATTCTGTCGTTCTTTATTTCTTTGAACATAATAAAAATAACACGTGTGATAGCATTAGGAAAACAATATTGATCCACTACCCATAGTAATGCTTACAAATAAAATACAGTTTGACAGTAATCTTGGATCTAAATAATTCCTACAAATAGGATTTTCATCAAGGTTTAATTGCACACATTATAGAAAGAGTCTTCTTTCAAACAGAAGACAGTAGTGCTTGCTGATATTTCCGGCTGCACATCATTTTTCTCACAACCTTTAAATGTCATTTTTGACACTTTCATATTGTTCTTGCATTTCAACACTCTCCATGTCTCAATTAAGTGGAACATAATTGAGAGTGGCAATTAAATTTTCAATTTACATCTCTAAGCAAGGTTAATTGAAACCAGAAAAATGGAAAGTAAGAAAGAATAACCTGTTTGGTACAGTATGACTTTCATATTGTCACTGTAAGATAATTTTCTTTTGAAAGCTTATTTATAAAAAATTATGTTGTTAGGTAAGATATTTGATTAATAATAAATCTTGCTTTCTGTATAACATCAATTTTTCAAAAATAAATTCGGTATTTTATAAACTGGAATGACTAAAACTCTTTTTACCATTACCATTAAATCATTTATTTTCAGAATTCCAGAGTCTGTAGATACTAGACACAATAAACATCACCTCAGATTAATCAAGATGATATTGTGTAATTGTGGTAATTTAGAAATATAAATATGATACACTAACATTTATTTTATTACCATTGTATGATAAATGAAACTGTGAAATCTACCAACACCTCAATCCAGTTGAAATGGATTGCTTGTGTTTTCATGATCACACTCATAATCCTGTGTTTATACTGCTCTTTTTTATGTCAAAATTACCTCTTGCTGAGAGGCTGAAAATCTTTAAAGTCTAAAATTAAAATAAGATGACAAATATCTCGAATAATAACTTATTGACAAATTTCCTTGTTTACTGTAGAATGACTTGTTATACTGTTTGAACTGTACTAGACAGCACATTGCAAGAACTTTATTGCAAGAGCAATGTGTCACACTATATTTTTATAGTACATTTAAAAAAGGAAGATTAGTAATATTAAAGGCTTATCTTTGACATAAGATGATTAGATGAATAACTAATCTGTTTTGGAAATGTGTACTTACTGTTTATTAGTCACAACTACTGTTACTACTACTACACTGTACTCTAAAGAATAAATAACATAATAATTGTAAATTAAATGGGAACTTGAAATAAAGTGACTCTCTTTGAGTGCATATACAGTACCTGAGCAAGTGGTACTGTTAGCTAATACGGCTGAATATGATGAGTTATTTTTTAGTTCGATTCAAGAGATTAGATTAGACCGCTTCAATGTTTGGATGACAACAATGCTGGGTTCTTCCTGCACCCTGTTTTTTTATCAAATTGGGACTGGAAGGATTTGTTTATGTTTATTATGACTCGCCGTAGCTGATGGCTATAGAATACAAAACTACCACACTTGTTTCAGGCAGGTTTACTTCTGACACCGAGAGTGACAGGGAAAATTCATTTCTTTCCTGTGCTCAGATTCCTAAAAATGTATAAACACATTCCAAGGAAAAACTAACCAGCTACTTCAAACAATGGAAATGAACAGATTTTTTAGATCAATTACAAGGTTTTGATGTCGATAAATGCAAATATGGGATGCAAGACGAAAGCTGTGGACCTGGCACAGCGAACAGAAAATGCAGAGACTGTGGCTAAATTATAATACAAACTCATTGTTATTACTAATATAGTGAAAGTGTCACTCTTTGAGGTGCAAATGAGGTCAATGCATGATAATTTGATCTTCTCCAGGATCCCCCAAGGAACTCCTGATGATTTTGAGAGTCTTTGTCATTTTATGTCTGACATTTTAAAAATTCCTCATGATCAAACCAAATCTTTTATTTTTCATCAGATACATAGATTTGGCAAAGCTTGTGACAACTTTCCACACCCAACTGCGAGTAAATGTGAACACTTTTCACACAAAGAGATGGTGATCAGCTTGGAAAGAAGCTAAAAGGCATTTGCTTTGGAATTAACAAATAATACCCACAAGAGATCAACAAGTACAAAAAGATCTTTTTCACTCTACTTAAATGATGTAGACAGCTGCACCATACCGCAGTATGATTCGACATGTGGATTCATATTGCCCAAAGTATCTTCACCGACCAAAGAAGATTGTTAGGTGCCAATTGAATGTTAGATGTTAGTAAGATGGTTACTTAATTTCACCTGTTTCGAAACTACCCAAAAAACTGCATCTCACAGAAATCTGCTTCCTTCCCACCCAGACTTGATGATTTATTAGTACTTATATAAATTATGTTTAAATTAATGTTTATTGTTTTTAATTAGAACCCTGCAAGTGTTAAATGAAAATATAGTTAAAATTGACATGGAAAATATTTCCAAAAATAAGGACAGCAAGTGATAGAGGAAAATAATTAAATGCAGAAATTGTTTATGATGAAGGTAAAATACTGTCAACTCCACTTTGAGCTGCATAAATATATTTCTGTTCATAAATCAACACTGTTAATGATGTTCAGGAACATTATTATACTTTGTTTATTTTTTCAGTTACCAAAATCTCCCTTAACTTACATGATTTCAAATTAATATTCCACATTAAGTGGATTTAAGCATAACCTATCTATATTCTTTGACAACTGAAAAGCTAAATTTGGTATGCTGAATAATACTGTGGTATGCTGCATGGTGCTTGTGTGGAGTTTTGACACACACTCATTTTCAGCTGCATCTGTATACCATTTTTTTACTGAAATCATCTGTAGAACATAACATTTACACCATAAACATGCAGATATGTAGAAAATGCATATAAATACTAGCATAAAGGAAAAATATACTAATGTTTTGAGAATGTGATACAAATTGAATGCTAAATTAACAGAAGAAACAAATTTTCTACTTCTAGGACCTGTTTTACGCAGTTTGAATGGGGTGAAACATCAGCCAGAATACTGGCCCAACAACTGAAGAGGAAAATGGACAGAGCTTTATTACTTCCATAATTACAGAGGATGGAAACCTTATCACTAACCTAGATGTGATTAACTCAAATTGTTCAACTTGTTGACAGTTTTATTCTTAACCTTGTAGTTTAGAACATGTGTCTAATAATGCAGATACACAAACATTTCTGAATAAATTTAAGATCCCTATCCAGCCAATGAATAAAATAAATTAGATTCTCCTTTCTCGCTGGATGAATTATGTAAAGCTCTGGATAGCATGCCTAATAGGAAATTATCTGGAATGGATAGTTGTTCAGTAGAATTTTATAAACCTGTTTTGGCATCTCTTATCACCAACCTTACTTAGAACATGGTGTCACCTCTACAAATATCTCAAATTAATTGTACACGTTCTATGCTTCCCACCTCTCCAAGCCCAAAATGGTTTTCCAAACTGGATAGTGGTCTAAATAAATCTTACTGAGTATTAATGAGTGAATCAGGACACTGATTATAGACACAGGTGTCAATATACGAGAAGACATGCAAGAACAGAGACCAATGCAGGTCAGCTGGAGTAAGTCTGTGGTTTTACAATCTCCAAATGTCTGTCTGTATTTATGCTCCTACTATGCAGACCAGAAATAGGTGATTTTGGTCCAAGAATGTCGATAAAATGGTCATGAATAATTTTGTAAATAAGCAAAATTGCAAAATTTGATATCATGAATGTTGAAGTTTTACTATATATGAAACAGGCTAGATGAACAGAGAGCCTTCGCTCATTTCTAACCTTAAGAACCTTGTTATGTTCATTTGACTCAAACTCACTCCAGTACTTTGTCATGTGATAACTATCTAAACTCACCATGCATTACCAGGTTTTACCCACTAGTGCTTGATACCTGATACTGTGACTCAGTGTTCAGTGTACACAATGAAATATTTGCTTTGGGATTGGAGTCTTGTTGCTGAGGTCTTTCAAATATATGCAGAGGTCAAACAACATCTCTGCATTGGTGAAAATATTCTTGTGTCTAGCTAAAAGCAAAGTGATTTCAAGTTAAATTGTATTTCTGTGAAACATGTTTTCTGGCCTTAAGGCCAGCACTGAGTTTTTCATTTTTATGTTTGGTATATAAAAAGTACCTGGTTGGTACCAGGTGGATATTTATGATTAAAATTCACATGTTTTTTGTGTAACAGTGTTCAAGATTGCTGTGCTTGAAAGCAGAAAATGACAAAAACTATAATGCAGAACATTTTAAAACTAAATAAACTGTCTTTCAATAAACCCATCCATTCATTTGTATTGAATGTCTGTTTTCTGTTTCTAAAATATGAACCTTTATTATTTATGCATTTATTATAATTGTTACTTTCATGCTTTGCATTGATAATTGTATAATTTTGTCTGTGTAAGGTTTGCTTTTAATGTAGTTTGTTCATTACATGTTAAGAAAGGAGACAGATACCTGTCATGAGGACTCTTTGCTTAGCTACCCAAGAAGAATCTGTGACATTTTTGAACAACTGGACATGCATGGCATTTACAGGGGTTTGAATATATATTGTAACGCTTTGGGGTTCTGGCGGTCGCCCTTGCCAGTGCTGCTAACGGTCGGCCCCGCACTGTATGGGACGCAAACTCAGGCCTCCTGCATCACTCAACAGGAACTCAGCCTGGTGAGCTAAAGAGAGATCTCTCCACAGCCCAGCAGGCTGTGGTCCTGCTATTACAGGGAAGGGCGGTGACGTCACCACTCTGGTAAGCTGGCTCTTACACAGTGCCTTATGTGTTACACTCTCCCCCGCTTAACTCGTAATAAATCACAAAACAGCTAAAGAAATAAATGCCTTGGTCACTGACAGTGTTTCATAAGATCTTGTCCCTCATATTTTAAATTTAGAATAAACCATAAAATTAAAAAAAACATTGTTAAGAAAACGTACAGGAGCAAGAAAACAATTACCATTGTAAAAAGCAGGAACATAAATAGGTAATTACTGAATATGCTTTGACTGACAGGTTAATGTAAGTATTAAAAATTGCAAAAAAATATTATGCAATTCCAAGATGAGCATTCCCTAAGAAGGACAGTCCAGTAATTTTAAAAGTCATTAGATTTACCTTTGTGGTTTGTTTGACAATTAACTTATTTCACTCATAAGAGTGGTCAGTTATCAAGTTTTGATTGAAATATGCACTTAAATATAATAAAATATATTTTTAATTCAACAAAATGGAAAATCATTGGAAGGCAGGGAATAGTTTTACGAAGTACTGTATCTATATTTGACCTCTTTGTATACAAACTAGAAGTTTGGGACCATCTATAATGCCTGCAGTCTAAAGCAGATGTCTGTTTTTTTATGATGAGTCTCGTTCAGTCCTAGAAAGAGTGCTAAACATTGCTTAAAAAACATGTGCAATCAATACCTGCCTTCAAGTACTGTATATTCTTCCTAACTTCCTTTGTAATAAGCATGATTACAAAAATGTCTTTTTTCATTTTATGTATAAAATTCATGTTTCACTTAATGCCATGAACTAAACACTTTTTTTGTATAACCATACATTTGTGCTTCTAGATTGCCCATTTAAACATAATTAATAAGAATTGTTAAACAGTAGTTTTAACATTTTAAATCTATACATTCCATTCAAGGTCGCCAATAATGGAATTTAAATCAAAAGTTCTGGAGAAGGTGAAACCTTAATCTCAGCCATTTCTGGCAATCTATAAATAAGTATATTAGACTGCTCACTTGCACATGTAGTTTTTGCATTCCTCCCTATACCCCATCATCACCATTGAGTCGGGGTGGGGATTCTGATAGCTCTGTCCATTAACATAAGTTTTCCCAGTAATTCCTATATTGTTCTGTAATGATCTGTAGAGATTCTGCAAGTTGAATTGATGACAAACCTCAGCATAATGGAAGAGAGTGCCTCATGATGTACTACACATACAAGAGAAAGGATGAAGTAATATTTACAGAGACTGTATTGAAATTATAACCATAATTTTACAAATGGGAGGTTATTAAAATTGAGAAAATCAGAAAATGACCAAGAAGATAAATCAATAAATAAATGAAATAATCATAACCCACAACTTGTAAATCATTTCTTAAAAGAATATACCCAATCAGTTGGTATACATAGAGACACATGAATCATTTGTTCTCTTTCACGTCTTTGGTGAAAAGAGAAACAATTCAGGGACACTGGATTAAATATATATTAGCAGTGACAATATACACACACTAAACAACACACAACATAAACATACAACACACAAGTTATAGTACACTGTCTACAAACTTTGGAATAAGGCATCCCAGAGGCCTAATGTCCTTACCACCCAGAAAAATCCCAAACTGTTACCAAGTATTCATATTCCTATAAAATGCTGCCTTCTAAACTAAATAACAACAAACAGTTAAATCTTTCTCTCTGTAAATCAAGATGCTATAAAATGAATGGGAGCTTATCACCCTTTTCTAAAACTGCACACACTTACCAAGAGAGTTTTTTTTTTTAACCAAGGAATTCTTTACACAATAAAACAGAGCTCCTTAAAAATCACAGAACAGCAAGCTCTCTTGAACAAGGTTCCAATACAGTACTTCAATCCAGTCTAGTCTTTCCATGTAAGATACTGTTAGATATTGGGAGGATCCAACAACAACAGGCCATTAGCCAGTTTTAAGTCAGTCAAGGATGGAAACAACATTCAGAACAGCTTCTGCTGAGTCTCTGGTACCAGAGTTTGTCCCAACCAAAGAGAATACCTTGGAGGACTAGCAAGTGTATTTTAGCTCTGTAGATAGAGGTTGTTCTTAGAGTCAGATTGGGTTGATCAACAAGCTAACATTGTTCAGTGACCAACACGGTAGCCTGAGAAGAAAAGGGGATATAATGTACCGCTGTGCATCACATGCACTCAACAGCTATACTTTAAGCATTTAAAAAATCAGCACAGTTAGAGTGAACTTCACCAAGACTCTCAAGACCCTTGGTATTGCCATTAATGATAACTTCACTATCACTCTCTACACATCATCTGTACATGACCATGTATTAAACTCATCTTCTCATCAATATCATGATTGGACTACTATATTTTCTTTTTAGTAGGACTTTCTACATGCACCATCAGACCACCCCTGGTCATTTAGAAAGCTGCAGCTGATCCTAGTCTTCAACCTCCTGACATACACTGATGTTTCCCCCACTCCTTGTCTCTCTATATTGCCTGCTAGTCAAGGCCCTCATCAGATATTAAACCTCAAGTTCTAGTCTACAGGGCATCCAAGAGAACTGCACCAGTATTCTTCTAGACCGCTGCCAAGCCCTATGTTCCTGCTAGGACAGTGATTTCATCAGGTTGAATAGCAATGCCAAGGTTGAGGCATAGCAATTCCCTGACCCGAATGCTCTCCACTCTAGCACCCCAATGACAAACTGACAATCAGAGCCATTGTGTTCTGGAAGAAACTGAAAACGTTCCAGGATATATCTTACCCCAGAGGTTGTGGTACTCTCCTGATATTAAATATGCAGCTGAAAGTAAATACAGGAATAAACTATAACTAAATTTATTTTCACAATGGAACATGTATTATGGGGTCTTTAAGGTTCCATAGCAACTAATAATAAGTACAAAATCTAAAATTGGGAAAAAAATGACAGCAATTACACACTTCTGATTTTCTTTGATAAGGACCAGCTGGGTCCCAAGTCAAGTAATTTGTTCATCAGCAGGTATTGTTTAATCATCTGCAAATACAGTATGTCTGACAATGAGTTTTTGACCTTGACAAATTATTAATTAGTGATTAGTGTACTTTTTTATTATATAAATCTGACAGTTTAAGATTTTTGTATAAATAAAAAATAATAGTGAGACAGATTCCTATTAAAATGGACAGTATTTTCAAGACATCCACTGTTACTTTTCATATTTCCCTGATATTTCTTAATTTATCTCTTCACTAACTTTCAGAGATAAAGCTTTCTTTATTTTCAAGAATGTTACGTTTAATGGGAAAATGCTGGTAATAACTTCAGCCTTGTTTGCTCACCGCTTTTCAAAATATTTTATTATATTTTTGCTTTTACAGATATCTTACAAGTTTATTCAGAAGATGTGTTCCATTACTTTACCAATTTTTAGAATTTATTTTTATTTCTTTTCAAATTTAGAATCCCTAGTACGTAATTGTTTTACCCACCTAAGGCTACACATCCTGCAACTGCGCACAGGAAATAATGAAGAAATTCCTCCAATGCACTCTATTTCAAGCTGATCATCTTTTGACACATCATAGGCTCTACACTTCCATACAGGAGGTTCTGCAACAATTTGAAGAGACACATCTGTAACCAACAGCAGCTTAATCCTTTAAACTCTAAACTTTAAACTTTTTTGTGTAGATTACTGTGATGTAATGATGTTTCCTCCTTAGGGAAGCCATCATATTGGCACAAAGTCATGATTTGTTCTTGACCAAGATGACAGCTGAATATTTAAAAAGAGCTGCACAATTCTACTCAGGACTGAAAGAGTGTAGAGTATCCTGAATGGGAATGCGCTTTGTAAGGGAATATTCTTGTCACTACAGGGTCTTTGTGAAACCGGCCATTTTTCTAGTTGTCATCAAGAGGCATGTAAGAGTGCAGGCTAAAGGGAAAGATTTCATCTGAGACTACACTGTAGCAGGGATGGAACATCAAACTGGCTGCTGTTAAAGCAGAGACATCACTCCATAAATAGGGGTTCTGACCTGCTAGCCAGCCCAATGGGAATCAATGTGTTCTGAAGTATTGGTATAAGAGTCAGCCATACTGAGGTATGTCACAGGTTCTGGACAGACAGCTTGTATGTGTTATGACCGCCCACAATCAGAATGCAACCATATGTACTCTCGCAAACGACCCCACATTGTTCCCAGTCAGACTCCAGCTTTCTCCAATTCCAACAATCGCCGTCACATTAATTAATCAACCAACCAGATCTTTCTTTTATTACTGTACCGTCCACTTCCCGAATTACTTAAGCCCTCACCACCTTGGCCTCAATGCTCAGTATTGGTTTTCATCTAGCGGAGCTCCCGTTCTCTCTTTCAAGACTTCCTGATCCTTTGGCTTCCTGACCCACAAACCTGTTTTTGACCGCGGCTTTTGATCTACGATTCGGATAAGTACTCTCAGATATTCCTTCTACTCCTCTACCGCTTTTTGCTATCTGTGAGCTTACATGTTTTTTCTTTGTTTGCATAAGTTTTTGGGAGATTATCAGTCAGTCACCGCACAGGGTCCTAAATTTAATCTGGTTTGTGGCCTAACAGAATATTGAGCCATAATTTTAGGACCCTGTGCAGTGACCGACAGATAATCTCCCAAAAAACTCATGCAAACACAGGAAAAACATGTAAACTCACACAGAAAATGTTCCAACCAGAATTAAACCCAGGACCCTAAAACTGCGAGGTAGTAACATGCCACCTTCCGTGCCACCTACTAAAATAAATAAAAATATTATAACAAAATTATAAGATGCTGTACTGCATGTTAAAGACTCTTTTTTTAGAATCTGGAGCTGATAATAATCATAAAGCAAAATCCCAATTTCTTAGTTAGAACAACCACAGGGGTTTAAAAAAGCAGAAAAAATAAACTAAATTGATTCCCAGTTGTCCCCTGAAAGATCATGCATGTTCAACTTCATGCACGAGATTTGCTCTAGAATAAAGATCTGTAACATCATTGTACTTTACACCCTAGTGCAACTACAGAGAATCATTCAGAATGTAAAGATGAATCCTGATTTTTTTTAAGTATTTAATTTAATAACATTTGAAATATTAAACAAAACTAGCCATAAGTAAGAAACATATAAAATAACACAAAAAGCATAAAAAACACCTGACAAAATAAAAACAAAGACAACCCAACATCCACACAAAGAAAAAAACAGCTCAAACTTGCTTATGCCTTTTAAAAGCTTTCTTGCTGAGAAATTAATAGAGTTTAAATCTATGATAAAAGTAATCACAGAATGATTGGATGTGTAAAACAATCAGGAATATGTACAATGCTCAGTTGTTTTTAAAAATAAAATTAAAAGGGACTACAGAACCTATTGAATTGCTCCACTGTGCCTGTCCTACAGAAAAAAAACAGGGTACAATAACAGATTGTCTTTTTTTAATTTTTAGAAAACCATTCTGAACATCAGTGCTGATTATTTTTTCCTAGTTCAAGAATTCAAGAATTGCCTCTTAACAACTGAAGAGCTCTACAGTAGTTCAGGATCTGAGATATATTCTTCCTGCTTACACTTTTCATAACCACTATTTCCACCCAAAATGTATATACCTTGAGACAGCCTGAAACTGTGTGTGAGAGTGGCACCAGAAGACCTGCACCCACCTGTCATAATAATGAGAGACTGAAGGCTATATCTTGTTCAATTTTTTAACAAAATTTAAACAGTAGTTTAGTCAATGCATCACCTTTTATTGTATGATCTAGTATCTAACATTCTTAGGGCACTGGTGAATATTGCTCAAGCCCTCTACCCAATCTCATTAGAAAGTTTAATATTAAGTTCCTTAAACCAAGCATTTTTAATGTGATTAACGGACACTTCTATGTGCCAGAAAAAAATGAAACAAACTGTGATATTAAATGTCTGAGTTGAGAAGTTGTTGAACAAGATCATAGAACAGATTGGTGCTGGGGAGATTTTTTTAAAATTGAGACATATTCCTTAATGAACTCTCTGACCTGTAAATATGAAAAAAGTGTGATTATGAGTGGCCAAATTTGTCTTTTAAAAGGCTAAATGATACAAATTCTTCATCCAGATACAAATCTTTAGAAGTAACCAGCATTCCTTATTTTCCTTCCATTATGTAAACACTTCATCATTATTACATTAAATGTATTCTACATGACTACAATATTTGAAACCTAATTATATTTTCTGTCATAATTGATTATAATCATTACATAACTACTTTTTGGTCTAATTCACATTGTATGAATTTGCTCATTGCTAATTAATAAGCTGCTTGCATATATGAAATGTGGGCTGGCAAAAATTTCAATGTACATTACAGTCAAATTATCAGAAAATAACACATTCAGGCATACAGTGCATATTGCTGAACGTACAGTATGCACATTCTAGAACCTGGTCACACTGTTAAGGCAAGTGTTCCATGTGTTCCATGTCAGTTATGATAACCACATCTGAGCTTTGAAGAAAGCAGAAACAGGTAAGACTCTTTCAAGAGTCTTGCAACTAAATCTTTTAGACTTTATCTTTTTACAATTTTCTCACCATTAACAACCATGGGTTTAAAGGTATTCTCTGGGGCATAATAACAGTGTTATTGTGTGTTATTGAATTTCTTTCCCCCCCATCTTCACTATTGCCCTGAAAGGAGGCCTTCTGCTTTCAGTTGTGCTAGTAGTCCTGTCAGTTCTGTAGTATATTGGATATCCTGCTGACAGAGACACACTGCTTGCACATGGTTTTCTCTTACCATTAGAAGGCATTTCCAACACAGTGTTTAAGTACTAATAATGCAAAAGGGCAGATATATTGAATCCCAATAGGAATTGACCTGGATCCAATGGGAAAATGAATAATGCCAATCACATTCTCATTATTTCCTGTGTCTTTTTTCAGCTTCATTCTTCTCTTATTCAATTGATTACTTGACAGTCAAAAAACAAGGGGACCTTTGAATGCTGGAATTGAATTGACATATTCCTGTCATTATTGTGTCAGAGACAAGTGAAAAATAGACATCAGAAACAGTAGCAGAATCACCTCATTTGCTCATGCTTTCAATAAATTAAAATGAATTAAAATGTCCTTATAATTATAAATGATTCACTGCTCATTTCAGAATTCATGTTTTACGTTTTAAAATATCCTTGTCCCCTTTTAATAAAGGAATAAACACAAAGAACAATAGATTCTGCCAGAATGGTTGCAAGAAAAGTCATACTAGTCATACATGTTTCTCCTGAGCTTCAGTTACTGTACTGTATAAAACAGTTGGGTTTAAGCATTCCGCAGAAACAGGAAAAAAACAAAAACAATAATAAGATTTATATATGATGGAGATTTTTGGAGATTTTATGAAAGCAAGGAATTCCTATGTAATCAAAGTCATCAGGGGATAATATACAGATGTAGCCATTCAAAACGAGTGAGGCACGCTGCGGTAAACGCGGTGGGCATGTTGCATCACAGTGCATCATAATGCGTCATATGGTGTCATACCATATCATACTGCAGCTATGATAATAATATCCGGAATCCCCACCAGGTGGAGCTAATAAAGCTTAACTTCTCATGTACAGCACTTGAGCTGTCGCCAGAAAACGCCTGGTTTAATATCCCCGCCACTACTGAATGACTATTTTTTTCTAATTAAGAATTTAAGTGTATAAACTTTTAATAATTTTAAACTGTGTATTACAGCATGTTAATCATTAAACATGAAAAAGTCTGTATATTTTATAAAAGCACGATTGCTCAGTTTGACAAAAGTACTCAACCTACCACCTTTATCATAAATATTTTAATTATGCATGAATAACTTATGCATCAAAGTCTTTTATGGAAGATATTACTAATAATATGAATAATTAATGACCTTGGACAGGCTGTAAGCTCAAAGTATTACCGTGGTCCACTTTCTTTGTAACCATCTTTGATGGAAAATACTTTATTTTTTCATTGACAAAAAGAAACTTGATTCACCATGCCTTTCACATTCTCAAAAACTATATTAATTTAGGAACATAAACATATTATGTAAACTGTATATGGCTGGTATTGGTAGTTTAAAGAAAAAACCACCAGTATCCCACTTTCTTCCAAAACATTTTAAGCATGAAAGTCTTACATGTGGTTATTTTGGAAACGTTTTTACGTGCTTCTTCTGACTATATTAAATGTATAATGTTTCAAACTTTTCTGTGAATACACTCGTTATCGTAGTAAACAAAAGCATACTTTTCAGAATTTGATTAATAGGGAATATAATATGGAATCACGTATCTAAAGAAATTAATAACTATATAATTATATTCATGTACTGTAGCTCAAATGATCACAGTATTACACTGTCTTTGGAAATGTCTGGTCCAGTTTCACTTTTTTCCATTTAATTACATATTTTTCCATATTATATTCACTATTAATCAAATTCTAAAAGTACGCTTTTGTTTACTCTGAAATCAAGCGTATTCGCAGAAAAGCTTAAAACTATCACTTTTCTCACAAAGTACTGTATATAAACGTACAGTAACATGGTCAGCTCATAAAGACGTTTCTGAAATAACCACATGTAAGACTTTGATGTTTAAAATGTTTAGAGAGAAATGGAATACTGGTGTGTATTTTTTCTTTAAAATACCAATACCAGCAATATACAGTTTACATAATATGTTTATGATCCTAAATTAATGTAG
Source organism: Lepisosteus oculatus (assembly GCF_040954835.1). Lineage (NCBI taxonomy): Eukaryota > Metazoa > Chordata > Actinopteri > Semionotiformes > Lepisosteidae > Lepisosteus > Lepisosteus oculatus. The sequence goes on from NC_090701.1 coordinate 32,696,648, forward strand.
TTTGTGACCTTCAGATGCATTATTCTCCTATTCTTTTTATGCTCAGCTACTAAAATTTCCCTTTAGTAATAAGCTTCCATATAAATATTCAACACTAAGCAGATTAAAATGTGCACAGTAAAGAGAGTAAATGATTAAATCTTTTCACTACCGACCAATGCACCACGAGTGCCCGTGTCAATCATTTTGGCCAGTCAATCACATACTGCGGTACACTGCTGTGGTTTGTGGGTAGATCCGTGCGGTACGGATTTGTACCATGCATTTTGAATGGCTGCATCTGTACGTCTAATATATTCATACTATTGGCATTCTGAAAATTAGTATTATATCCACTAAATTACAATTATTGTCTTTTGTGAAACAAACTTTCATCATAAGAGTTTCATTACAGATTTCAGGCATTTTAAACACCAGAAGTAAAGTCAAATGAGGCAGCAAGCTTCTTCTTCTGGATAAAATTAATCTTTCTTTTAGAGATGCAAGTAGTCATAGCAAAATTCAATGTAAGTTTGAAATATGATTATTATGAAAACCCCCTGAGAATCAATCAGAGAGAACTAGCCAAATTGTGAAGAACCCATTGATAAGTACCCTTTAATGCAATAAATGTAGATGTGCTCCATGTGTTGTGTTACATTATAAAGCAGAACTAGGAATTTCATGTCAGGAAGAAAGGGTTATTTTCCACAAAATTAATGTCCAGCTGTTAAATATTGCTCAGGGTTCCAGTTCATCCTAAATAAAGACTCTACACTACACTACTCTAATTCTACACTATGAACTGCTTCCTAAGCTTCACATTTTAATAAATTATTTGACTGAAACTTGCTCATCATTTGCTAGTAAGGTTGACATTTTTTTTTTTAGAATTCTGTTGGAAGGTAGATGTAAATCACTTACAGTAACAGACAAAGAAAAACATATTAGAAATTAGGTATTCAGGATGCAGACTGATATTCAAATTAGTGGACAAAGTGATCCTGTGTGGCATCATAATCTACCTTTATCTTCCATGATCTATCAGTTTTTTAAATCTATCTGTCATGTTGTCCTTCTTATGATTGGCGTCTTCATTGTGGCATTATATAAAAAGATTTTTGTAAACCCATATATCATTTTCATGTCCTAGTCAATACATAACACTCCAGATAATTGAAATGATCTTATCAGTTAATTTAAGAAATTTAACAATATCTTTCTCTACAGATAAATAATGATACACATGAAGTTAACACAATATCTGACTATATTCACTCAGATTCTTTTGTTAACTGGCCACCACTATCAATTTTCATAGGTCAGCTTGTATCTGGTAGATAAATTCCTTTTGAAAGCCCTTTTTTGGGCTTTGCTTATTGGAATTATATTCTGGCAATGAAGGAAAGAAATGTATTTTCATGCATATAAAAAACTGTAAACCAGACAAAAATGTCAGTATAGATTTTAGAATGAGATAAAGTGGCATCCCAGGAAGTCATTGGAATGACAAAGAATATCCATTTTGTTCAGTTTCAAAATATGAAATGTGTTGCGCTTAATTACTGTATATATTCAGTGCAGATAGGGACAGTTTAACTCAATAGAACAAATTATTTTAATTATTACTCCAGTACAATTCAGCAGTAAAATAATAAGTAGCAACAGTCCAAATATCTGTTGAAACTTCAATGATCAAAATAATTCTGTTCTTAGAAGAAGTCTGGGGACTCATGATGAATAGTGCTATGGTTTAAAGGAGTAGAAGGAAAATCAGGAGTTTCCTGCTAATCCTTCTACAAATATTTCCTTCTACAAACAAGTTACCGCTAAGGTGGAAGATGCCCAGTGAATATAGGACTGGACCTGCTTTGCTAAACAACTCACTCAAGGGCCTTGTGTCTAAGAAATAAAAAAAAAGTTTTTGAGGGAATTACTGTAGTATAAAAATAGTTATACAAATTAAAAGTCATTTATACTGCTTCCATTGATTAAAATTTTACAGTGAACCTCAGATTTCAAAGATAAAATGTTCACATTAGGCTACAATTTTTTCCTGTTATTGTAGGTTTTGTATGGATAAGGCCTATTATTTCACTTAATTCTAAGTTTTATTAAATATTTCAAATAATCTTTGTGTGCCTAGACCATGCATCAACAGAAAACTATAGTTTCAGGCCACCTGATTTAATAAGGTGAGAATATACTGTACACCGTATATTAAAGGAGTGAAGGCTCAAAGCACTTAATAGTGTTCTATACAGATGCAGCCATTCAAAATGCACGGTACAAACCCACAGTACGGGCAACTACCCACAAGCCACCGCAGGGCACCGCGGTAAGTGATTGGCTGGCCAAAATGATGGACAGGGGAACTCATGGTACTCAGAAGTCGGTAGGAAAAGAGTTAATCATTTAATCTCTTTACTGTGCACATTTTAATCTGCTTAGTATTGAATATTTATATGCAATTTTACCACTAGAGGGAAATTTTAGTAGCTGAGCATAAAAAGAAGAGGAGCATAATGCATCTGAAGGTCATAAACAATATTAATTTAGGAACATAAACTATGCTGGGCACGGGGGTACCTTTAAAGGTGAGACGACGGCACCAAAATTTTTTGGCGCGCCCTCTCTTTAAACCCCTGGCCAAATATGAAGACAGTACGTACAGTTATAATTCAAACTGAATTAAAAACTACACATCCCAGTTACCATGGTGGTGCTTGTGATCATTGCGTTAAACCAACGAAACAGGGCGAAAAATCAGTCACATGACTTTGGGGCAGAGTTTCGAAAGCTTATCCTATCAGCAACAAAGCGAAATTTACACGATAGGCTACCTCAAACTGTCAATTACACGACTGTGTATGTCGCTTAAGCCACTCCTATTTGGTATTTTAGTTATGGAGGAGGGAAGACACCCCCCCACCTCTCTGGGTGCCTGACTTGTCTCCATCTTTAACCGTTCCGTGTCCAAATCGCAGTAGCTACGCATACGAAATAAAGTTAATCCCAGCTACAATACATATATATTTTTGTGGTAAGAGGGAGCAAAACATCAGTATTTACTGCTAGTAATTAGTGTACGATTTATAGTTGAAATCTGAGCCTAAATAAAAAGAGAAAGCATTTTCAGAGAGGAATTATGCTGTGTTTATGTAGAATAAGTGATTAGGTTTATGAGCAATCTAATTACTTATTCGTTTAAAATGCTATATAAAATAAAGTTTATTATTAATTTGCTGGACAGAGTGGTGAACATTATTATTACGAAACACAGGTGATTTTTCTTCCTCCTGATCAGTTTAGAAATCTGTGTACACTGTAAGGTTTTTACTTCTTAATTAAACTTTTAAAATACACATTTCGAATAGAAAGAAATCCTCTTCCTGGTATGTAGAGCAGATCAGCACATCTTTTTTCCCCAATCAGAGGGGTGTCAGATGGTGTCAGACAATCACCATTCTGAAGCCCTACCGTAATCTCTGGTATAGGGAGATCCCAGAATAATGTCCCATAGTTTAGATAGATGATAGATACTTTATTGATCCCGTGAGGAAATAAAGTAAATCATTTTCATTTTAGGAAATTATTAAACGCTCGGTTAAAAGAAGAGATTGTCTGTTATAGTGGACATAAAAACAAGAGTTTGCTGTGGCGTTATTGGAAACCCAAATTTAACAAAAAATCGCTGGCATTATATCCTAGAAGACACAGATCGGTGCCAGACCAGGAGAATGCCCGCAGCATAAAAGAAAATGCCTGATGAACTAGAGATTGGACAGTTTCCAAGTGCTTGTACAATCGATGGAAATGTTCAAATAAATGTGCAAAAGAAATAAACAAAATAATCATTTATTTCTTTATCATATTGGCTAGCTAATGTCCTTTCTTTTCTAGTTAGTGGTTGTGTTTCTGTGTTGGGTAGCAATGGGTGACTGTGCTCAGGCGGAAGATGTAAACAGCTTAATTTTCCTGTTAAATATTTTTTTAATTAAAATTCATTCTATACAGCAATTGCATATTTGGGTACCATTTCATAAAACCTTCATGCTTAAAATGTTAAGGGAGAAATGGAAGACTGGTGTGTATTTTTTCTTTAAACTACCAAGACCAGCCATACACAGTACAGTTTACATACAGTAATGTTTATTGTATTTCATTGCACTTTGACAGATGGTCTTTAAATCAATTGTTGTCAGAATATCCCCACCTCCAAACAAGAACAAAATTGCAATGATTTTATTAACTGGCTGTTTCAGTAACCTAAAGTATATATTTAAAGTAATAATTTAACAATATATGTAAATGTTTTAAGATATGTTTATGTTGTGAATGTCTGTAGATTGTATCTTATTTTTAGTTTTTGTTTCACCTTAATTTTATTAGGGAATCTTGATTAAAATACTTTTATTTTTTCACAATCTGGTAATGCCAGACCGAATTCACATTCGCTGCAGCCAAATAGCCTTTCAGATCAGATATCAAGGAACAAAACAATTATCGCGCCCGGCTCCTCAATGGAATCGCTTTAACATGCTAATGCATTGGTGTAACATTCTGTGAACTTGAACTTGAACTTTATTGCCATATGTAACCGGTACTGGTACAATGGAATTCTTACTTACAGAAAGTCTCTCGATTGTAAAACAAGTGTAAAAAACAAAACAAAGTGCAAACAGTGCATCAAGACAATATACAAACAAACAATAGACAATGTGCAAGTAAACATGTAGACAGTTTGAATGTAAACAATACAGACGTGTAAACAATGACTGGAGATGTGCAATAGATAAGAAATCATAAAGAGGTAGATGGTGATGGTGTAGGTGTGGTCCTAGGGGGATGGCTAAATGTGTTCGCCAGTCTCACTGCTTGTGGATAGAAGCTATTGAAGAATCTAGTGGTAAGTGTCCGTATGCTCTTATATCTCTTGCCTGAGGGCAGTGGGGTGAAGAGCTCATGCCTAGGGTGGTGACTGTCCTCTGTGATGGCCAAAATTGTACCACAGCAGCGGTCCTCATAGAGCTGTTTAATCTCGGCGAGACAGCAGCCAATGATCTTCTGGGCCATATTGACCATTCTCTGCAGTGCCTTTCTTTCTCGCAAAGAGGTGTTGCCATACCACACGGTGATCCCGTTGGTGAGGACGCTTTAGATGGGGCAGCGGTAGAAGTTCACCAACACATGTATTGGCATCCCCCATCGCTTGAGGCACCTCAAGAAATAAAGGCGCTGCTGAGCCTTCTTCATGATAGAGTCAGTGTTCACAGTCCAGGTTAGATCTTTAGAGATGTGAATTCCCAAAAACCTAAAGCTGGTGACTGTTTCCACTTCTGTTTCATCAATACTGAGTGGGATGTGAGTGTATGGCCTGTGTCTCTGAAAGTCCACTATTAGCTCTTTCGTTTTCTTTATGTTCAAGTCCAGGTTATTGCTATGACACCACCTAAGCAGCTGTACAACTTCATCCCTGTAAGTGGACTCGTCATCATCACTGATCAGTCCTATTATAGTGGTGTCATCTGCAAATTTAATGATGCGGTTGTTGCTGTGTCTTGCTGTGCAGTCATGAGTAAATAGGGAGTTCAACCTTGGAGCAGCCTTGTGGGGTTCCAGTGCTCAGGGTGAGTGGTGTTGATGTTTTATTGCCTATCCGCACCACCTGTGGTCTCTCGATAAGAAAATCCAGCAGCCAGTTGCAGACAGAGTTGCACAGACCTAATCCCCTGAGCTTTGTCACCAGTTGACTGGGTATGATGGAATTGAATGCTGAACTGTAGTCCACAAACAGCATTCTCACATATGAGTTCTTAGTGTCCAGGTGTTCCAAGGCTGTATGCAGAGCCAGGGATACAGCATCATCCACTGATCTGTTTTTCTGGTAGGCGAACTGCAAGGGGTCCAGGGACTCTGTGATGGAGGAGTTGATGTGTGACAACACCAGCTTCTCCAGGCATTTCATCACCACAGATATTAATGCTACTGGGCGGTAATCGTTCAGGCATGTCACTTTTGCCCTTTTGGGGGTTGGAACAATAGTGTTTTTTTTAAAGCAGGTGGGGACCATGGACTGTGACAGGGAGGAGTTAAAGATGTCCGTAAACATTGTGGTCAGTGTTTGACAAAAAAAAGTGTTTGTGGTCAGTGTCTACAGTACATTGTGAACAAACCGGTTTCACAGGTATTTTCAACCCCCAACCACTGTTGTTTCATAGGTTGTTATCCTGTAAAGCACTTTGAGGAGCCACCTTTAAAGGCGCTATATAAAATAAAGTTTATTATTATTATTATTATTATTATTACTATTGATCATATTTTTCCTCCCAGAACTTGTAAATTGTTGTTATTGTTGTTGTTATCCTGTAAAGCGCTTTGAGAAGCATACTGTCTAGCTTGTCAGGTGCATTCTCTTGTAAAATAATAAGTAGAGCTTTGGGCTTATTAGTGCTCCAACCCAATATAAATACATTTTGGCTCCAAATCCTCCACCACTTGTATGAATCACAGCCCTGGCAAATGATGCAAACTCTGCTGCAATGGTTGTGTGCAGGAATTTTTCAGTATGGCATCTCCATGTTCAAGTAAACACTGCTCTGTGTACAAATGCAAATGCATTTAAAAAAAGTTTTTTTTAAAAAAGCCACCTTTAAAGGCGCTATATAAAATAAAGTTTATTATTATTATTAATATTGATGATATTCTTCCTCCCAGGACTTGTAAAATTGTGGGTGGTTGCGCCGGGGGTGGCGGGTGCCCTCTAGCGGCGAGGTCAATGGTTGCAACCAGTCCAACCCCAGGATACATTCCTCGCGGACTGGGGCAAGGTAGAAGGGGTGTTTCACCCTCGCAGCCCCAAAGTGCACGGTGAGCGCCCTGGGGGTCCGGCTGCCTCGGTGCCCAGCAGGACACCAGGCCTCAGCAGGGTGATGGTTGAACCGGTGTCGACAAGGACCTGGCAGGGTCTGCCCTTGATGAGGCAGAAGAAATAAGAAATAAGCCCCGGCTGTGGCCAACCCTTCCCACAGTAGGCGGGGTGAAGCACTGTTTCTGGCTTTCCGGAGTGGGGATAGCGTCGCACAGCTCCCCACAGCGGTGGCAGATGACCAGCTGTCGTCATTCCCCCAGCATCGCCACACTGGCCGTCTCCTCTCCCCATCTGATTCCCTGTGCACCCCTCCATTGGTGCCCACCGGTCTCCTCGAATATGGCATCAGCCTGCTCAGCCAGAGCCAGGGCCTGCTCCAAGAGGACCAGCGCGGCCAGCATCACGTGGCGCTGCACCTCAGTCAGCACCAGGGCCCAGGGAAACGCCTGGAGCGCTACCTCCCGGGGGGCATCCGCCACGTCTGCGGTGACTGGACCCAGTGGCTCTCCCACTAGGCAGCAGCGTTGGGCCAACCTTGCCCGCAGCAGTCCCGGTGCCTCCCCTCTCCTGCCAAAAAGCCTCCGGAAGGCCGACGCCAATGCCGCGTAATTGTACCACTGGTCCCCAGGTACATCCAGCAACACCTGGCAGGCCTTCCCCTCCAGGACGGCGGCGAGGTGGCCCACCATCTCCACCTGAGACCAGCCGTTTGCCCAAGCTGCCATCTGGAACTGGGCCTCAAACATCTGCCCATTATAACGGCTCGGTCTCACCGGCACAGGCTGGAGCAGGGGTGGCGGGCTGGCGGGCTGGTCTGGCATCTCCTTCCTGCCACATGGCCTGAGGCGACCCGGGAAAGGGCCCCCCTTCCGCTGAGTAGGTCACCGTGGGGTAGCCCTGATAAGGGCTGTGGCCACTGGCGGTGCTGAAGGGTCGTCCCGGCCCCTGTCGGCTGCTGCTCGCCCCCAAAAGGCGCTTTAGGGGGTCACTCGGCTGCTGGGGGATCCGGCGCTTCTCTGAGTCCGACATCATCGGCCATTCACTGTCCATCTACCCGCTTCTGACACCAATGTAATGAATCTGGGTTCGTTGAGGAAGAACACAAATACTCAAACCTGTGGAGTTAAAAACTGCGCTTTATTTCTTCTACGTCACCATCCGCCAGCAGCACTCCCGCGCCCAGACGAGAGAGAAACACAAGACAAGCCCGCCAAGAACACGAGGCGAGAGAGAGAGACAGAGAGAGAGACAGAGACAGAGAGAGACACAAAGGGGTGCGGAACCAGGGAACTATTTACATGGAAAACGGGCGATCTCCCCAGACTGTACATCCGTTTCACTTTTACCTGGATACCTCTTGGGGGATATCCTCTATATCCTCTTGGGGAGAATATCCTCTTGGGGTAAAATTCCATATAAATATTCAATACTAAGTGGATTAAAATGTGCACAGTAAGAGACTAAATGATTGAATCTTTTCACTAACGACCAATACACCACATTATCTTCCGTGTTGCATTAACATTGGAATGTTTTTCATTACAAGTGTCAAAAGAAGCGATACACAACCTGTCTCCTCTATAACTCTTTAGTTTACAGAGAAATTCCGCCAGAGCCTCACAACATTGTCCAATAATACTCTTCTCACTTCAGTAGTATAAAGCGACACCTTTCGTCAAACTATTAACAGGTACCACGCCCCCCTTTTCCAGCCAATGGTCGTCCGCGGTGGTTGGCTGTCCCGCCCCCTTGCCAGCCAATGGCGTGTTGTTATTTGTGCATGTCCCGCCCCCTCAGGAGCCAATGGTGTGGGTCAGAACTCCCGCCTCCCCCCGGCCGGTCGGTCCGGAGCCTCAGGGTCCCAAAGCCCCAAGGCGGCGCATCCCTCGCTTTAGGTGTGTGAAAGTGTGTATTGGTTTGGAAGGGGACCATGTCTGCCGCGGGGTTGAGTGCGCTCTATTATAACCCTAGGAAATCGGGTAGTTACAAAGAGTGGACCGCGGCTCTGAGACCCTATTACAAACTGCAGGACTACGCAGGCAACGACATTAAGGGCTCCTTCTATGCCGAAGAGCTACAGAAGATAAACCCAGATGTTGATAACGTCTTCCACATCCAAATGATTTTAGCAGCCAGGAGTCGTGGCAAAAACAAACAGCTTTTGGTAAAGTGGCGCGGCTGGAGCGATAAATTCAATAGTTGGGTAAAGGCTTCCGAGGTCCGAGACATATAGAGGTGGTGAAAAATGAACTCCAATGGTTTCTATGTGACGCTGGCCAGTAATTCATCCTCAAAGATGTTTCCAAAGAACACTAACGCGTGCTTCACAGAGCATCTGGCAAAGGCAATTGACCTGGACGGAGGCTGGGAAGTGGGCTTGGTTGAGCTGCACTATCTGCATACACTAAACACTTTTGATGAAGACGAAGTTTTTCTGTTTGTCAGCGAGGAGCTCAAGACCATATGGAGCTTTACCTTACCGAGAGGGTACTGCAGCAACATCGAGCAGCTAATGCATGAAAGTTAACGGCTGTAAGTCTTAAATACAACCCCATTAGCCGGTCGGTAAGGATTGTTAGTGATAAACGGTTTGTTATGCAGGTGCGTAACCGCCTGGCGAGGATGTTGGGGTTCAATTTGGGTGTCGCGGGTGTAAAATCACTGCACCCCGTCGATATGACTGCCGGATTTAACACCATGTATATATACACCGATATCATAGAACACCAGTTAATAGGCGACGTCTACGCACCGCTTTTGCGTTGTGTGCCCTTCAGAGGCGTGGATGGTGAATTCGTCACAGTATTGTATGACAAACAGCATTACGTGCCGGTGAGCATCGACCATTTTAACAACATCACTATTAAAATAAAGACGGATCAAAACGAACAAGTGTCTTTGCATTTGGAAAGGTCATCGTCAAGCTGCATTTCAGACCTGTGAAAGCGACAAACATCTAAAAGGATGACGGTCATCAAGAGCTACGGGGATCCTTCTTTGTATACGCACTACTACAAACAACAGGCTGGTTATGGATTACCAGGATTTTCAGGGCTACCAGTTCAGTACGGCTCTGGTATCGGGGGTATTTTCAGAGCGCTATTTAGAAAAGCCGTGCCTTTTCTGAAACGCGGGTTTAAAATAGCTAAGCCGCACATGGCATCGGCAGCTAAAAACATCGCCAAAGACGTGGTCTGCAACTTTACAAGCGCGGTCATGTCTAAGGTGGCTGCACATAAGCAGGAAGGTTCGGGTCTAGCATTTATCCGCAGGGGTGTCAAGAGAAAAAGACAGACGTCATCAACTCACCATCGGGGGCCGCCGAAACCTGATAAAAGAACGGCTAAGCGCAGACAGGCAACTCGTAAAAGCTTCAGGTCATCCAAGAAGGGCGTGACACACCGCAATCAACGAGACATATTTTAAACATGGCTTTTGTTCACGGCAGGTCTGCACAATGCGCCAAGTCGGAGCTGGACATATTTCAATTAGCGCCTACCCAAACAAGCATCGAGAAAAGCTTTTACATAGAAGTTCCACCCCTCACGGCCCTAAAGGAAAAAGCACCTCTGGAGCTCTACGTCGCAGGCAATGGATAAGATTATTTATATTTAAACAACACCCTGCTCTATTTGACCTGTAAAATAACAGAAGCAGACGGTCAGGACATTGATGCGGCAGCCCGTGTGAGCCTGGTGAATTACCCCATCGCTGCCATCTTCAGCCAGGTTGACATCACCGTAGGAGACCGATAGATCAGCCAGAGCAACAACTGCTATCCTTAAAGAGCCTTTATAGAGTCTGTCCTGAACTACAGTGAAGAGATGCTGAAGACGCAGTATTCAACAGGGGTCTTTTACAAAGACACAGCCGGGGAACACGAGTCCACAATTTTGGATGGTCCCAATCAGGGGTTCCGAAAAAGAGCATCATACACGACGCAAAGCCGAAAACTGGAGTTCCTGGGTCACATTCACGCCGACCTGTTTTTTCAAGACAAACTGCTACTGAATGGCGTAAACCTGAAAATAACTCACGCGCAACAGAGATGCTTTCTGCTTAATGAACAACGCTGGAGAACACAAACTGAGCGTACTCTCTGCATCTTTGTTTGTGAAAAGAGTCAGAGTGTCACCCGGGGTCAGACTGGGACACGCCGAAGCACTCCTGACGGCCAACGCTAAATACCCCATAGACCGCGTACAGATGAAAGTCTTCAGCCTGCCTGCAGGGAGCCGTGTGTGTAACCAAGAAAACCTCTTTCTCGGACAGTTACACAAAGTGGTCATTTTGGGGTTTGTGGACAACGTGGCATTCAGTGGCAGTTTTACCCAAAACCCCTTCAATTTTAAACACTACAACGTTAACTTTCTGTCTCTCTACACGGATGGTGAACAAATCCCCACTAAACCGCTTCAACCAGACTTCCAGAATGGACATTGCGTCCGTGAATATTTTAATCTGGTGGAAACAGCCGGGAAGCGTCTGAAAGACAAACCACTTCTGGTGGACCGCGAGGAGTACGCGTGCGGTTACACATTTTTTGCTTTCAACCTCAGCCCCGACGATGAGTGCACAGGGCATTATTCACTTATCAAAACGGGTAATCTGAGAGCTGAAATACGCTTCGCGCTACCGCTACCCACTACAGTTAACATGGTTGTGTATGCGCTGTTCGACAAGTGATAGAGCTGGATATGAGACGTCAAGTCATTTACGACTTCAGCTAAAAAGCACGGGAGGCCACACAACCTGCACATAAAGATGAACACCAAACAGCTGGAAGACATTCTAACCCGAGACTGCAACACCCGAGACAGTTTTCTAGGCGTGTTCCCCAGTGATGCCCTACCACGCGAGAGACTGGCACGGCGCTCGTTGTGTTTAATAGTTAATACTCACCCACACGACCGCCCCGGTGAACACTGGCTGGCTATTTACTTACCCGATGACGAGGGCGCAGAATTTTTCGACTCGAAGCCTTGGATTTTCACCCGAAGCCTTTTTCTTTCCCAAGAACATTATTGATTTCTTAAACAGAAATGCTAATTCCATATTTTACAACAACAGACAATTGCAAGATTCTTTTGCAGTGACCTGCGGTCTACATTGTGTCTTTTTTCTATACCATAGATGTAAAGATTTATCTTTTAGAAACATTTTAGAACTTTATTCTACGAATGCAATCCAGAATGACCGCCTGGTGGAAATGTTTCTGAAAAACCGACGTCGTGTGAGACTGAGACCCCTGTACTCTTTCAAGCCCTTTGAAAATACGAATGTTCAATTATGCGGGTGTTTACGACAATTTAAAACATGTCATAAATGTTAATAGACCGTCTAAAATAAAAATGAAATCAAACCATTTCGACTTTAGCACCATTAGCGTTGTCTAGCAAGGTGCCCGGCACGTTGATTTCTGCCATAGCCTCCATGAACACATCCCAACCTTTTGGCTTCTTACCGACAGTAACTGCTTGCTGCTGCGTGAGAGCCCTGACAAGATCAATCATGTGAGAGCCCTCAACGGGTGCCCCCTTGTACACAAATTCCCCTTTTTCATTCCAGGCTATTAATGGTTGATTGCGGGCCATGATCTTTAACAATATCTCGGCATTTCTCCGGAACCGCTGAGACACGCTGTCCAAAATATACCCAAAGTCAGCGTCGCTCGATGACGGCGGTTGTGCTAACATGCGTGATAGTTCGGTGGGTGCATTTTCTGGTAGTACAACGGTTAAAGTCCCCTTTTTGGAAGTCTCCTGGCGTACTAATGTCAAATACCGTTGTAACACCTGGCTGTACAATTTCACTTTTTCATATTCGGCCAGATGCGAGTTCTGAAGAATGTCACGCATTTCATCATCCAGCCGACGGGTTGTTATTTTTCTTACATCGCTTTCGAACCCAGACCGCTCTCGGAGTCGATCGAGCTGTTTCTGAGGTACGAGGTACATTTTTTCAGCGTGCTCCATTATTGACGTTGTAGAAGCCCCGTAATCAGTGGTACTGCAATACTCAACAGGGTCCCGATAAAACCACCGGACTGGTTCATCAAGAGTCTCTTTAAGAGAAAGACCCTTTCGACTCAAAGTCTTTATAAGCTTACGCTTTCTCTTCAGGGTCCCAAACTGCTTAGCAGATAATGGTATGTTCCATTTCAAGGTATTCAAGGCGATTTCAGCTATGGCCTGTACAAGATCATTTGTAGCTCCGCAGAGAATAGCTTTCCGCTGCTTGGGGGCTGCTTTTACCAGAACATTTAAGAGAGTCAGGTTTCTCCGAACGCGTGAAGACATGAAGACACCCCGAACGTGTTTTTTCGACTGAGTCTGTGGTTGCGAGATCACCGACTTTTAGATTTTTTAAATACATAAGCCGTGGGTACATCTGGGGGGAAAAGACCTGTTCACAAGCGATAGTCATCTGGGGTGTTGGCATTTAAATCCACCAACAAGTAACTGAAAGGATTTTTAGTAGCGTCATCGAACGCTTCCAAAAAAAATTTGGTTTTACCGGGGTACATCTGCCGGGACAGGGTTGTAATCTGTAGTTTATCTCTAGGGTTTTTAAACAACACCATGTACTTTGTATTTAACGCGATGGTTGACAAAACACATTGACAAAACACATTTTGGACGATATACATGATGCTGAGGTTTCAGTGGTGTACGTATTTGGTAAAAGCTTTTTCTATCTCATTATTTTCACACGCAGACTCCATCAAATCATCAACTATAATCAAATTTACTCTACCCGGCTGCAGTAGCTGGTCATCAGAAAACGACGTCGGTAGTCAGCGTATAGAGGTTGCCAGCAGCTGTAACACCAGACTATGTTTTCGGGTTTACGAGTCATAACGGTATCACCGCTCTCCAAGAGCTGTTTTATAAAATAACTTTTTCCGCAATTCGAGGGTCTGGACAAAATGCATGAAAAACGGTTTTTTAACCTGACATCCATCGTGTTAATATCCGTAGGGCAACGATGTCAAATTTTCTTGCAGCACCCACTTGTCGTACACCACCTTCTGGGTTTCCTTTAAGGTCCGAGTCTCAATGCGCCAATCCTTTTTAACACGCACGATCATCGGCTGTTGAATAGAAATGTGTTTAAATTCCCGGCACTCTGCATAAGGGTTAACGCCATAGTCAAAGTCCCGCAGACTCTCAAAGTTAACTTTTTCACAATTGTTCAGATTGAACGTAATGCCTTTTACCTTTAAACATGTTTTCCCTCCAGACAGTTTGTACCCGTACGACTTGGGTGCTGTTGATACAAACTCGGTGATGTGTTGTCCAGCAGCGATTTCGCTGGTCAGCTCACCCAAGTAGTCACCCAGTTCCGGATTCCACTCACCCTCCCGGCTCACAAAGATAACGGAATCTGTGTCGTGGTACAGACAGCAGCCTTGCAAAGCATTTAGCAGATTGTATAACTCCAAGCGGGCACAGGGGGTTGTAAAGCTAGCGATGAAAATGTTAGTGTTTGAATGGCCTGTATAGTGGTGTTTCCACGTATCACAGACTGTGTTTTCATTGATAAACTCGCAGGCTGACACCTCATGATATGGCGTAAATAAGTACCTGAACAATTCATCGGGGTTTCTCACAATGGTGGTCTGTGGTAAATTGTCTCTTTGTCCATACTTCCCCCACAAACTGTTCAAGGCAATTTTTGAAAGCTGTCTTTTGGCCGAATTCTTTTTAATGTTGGCGGGATCCAGCCAGACACCCTCTTTTTCATAATATTTGCTGATATGTCTTTGTTGTTTCGCGACATCTGTACACCACTCTGGAAACCCCGAAGCTTACTGTTTCCCTTTCAGATGCAGTTTGATGTAGTCGGTAAAAAGATCATATGAGGCCTTTTCGAAATGCCAAATTTAGTAAATTTTACACACTCTATACCCCAGATCTAAGGCCATCTGTAATTCAGGGATGCACCAGACACCAGTCAAGGCGCGATCTTCATCACCGTGCTCACAGGGTGTGGTCTGTTTTGTTTCAGCACACGTACGACACAGTGTGAAAAACAGTTTTTTGTCAATTTTGGTTGGAAGAACTGGAAAGTACAAATGTCTGGGTGGGTAAACTTTCACCTTCGCTAAACCAAAATACCGTTTTAAATCTCCAAAATTGTTATATATTATTCGGGGGTGCCCCAGTGGGTATTTTTTTTGTTTTGTTCACAAAGTAATGAATTTTTTCACCGGGCTGCGCTGTGTAATGCAAACAAATCGCATTTGTTCTCCCCCCAAAAAGTGACTCGCGCGGTTGCAGAGGCTCTGGTAACTGCGCAGCTGTTAGAAATTTGCCCAAACCCCCATTTTTAACAAGCGTGTCTCTGAACTCGTGCTCCCACAAAACACGCACGTTAAAACCTCGCATTTTGAGAAAATTAATTTTAACCATCGTCTTTCTGTACAACCAGCCAAAAGTAGTGTTTGTCAGCGGATTAAAATCGTTTTCACAATAACAAACGCTACAACTGTGAAAAAAGCAACCATTGAAAGCCGTCGGCACTCCGTCAATTACAGCATAACCATCCAGGAAATATGGGCCAACCTTGAACTCACCCGCCGTGGTTAACGCGTGTTGGATTTTAACGGGCTCTGTGTTTTCGATGTACATAAGCCATTGAATGCTGGGTGTAGAAAATCGTTTTTGCTGGTGGTGGTAATTGTCATGGGGTAGCAACGCAATCGTCTCTTCCTGTAAAAACATAAGTCTGAACATGGCCATGCAGACACTAGCGATGGTCACAAACTGAAAGGGGTCGATGCAGACAACGCAGGCGGCCCCTGACTCAGTCACGCGTGTCTTTCTGGTCATATTCATGACCTTGTCCCGAAACCTGATATAGCCTTTCCTTAGAATTGCCACATCCAACTGGCAGTAACGTTTCAACTCTCTCTGTAAGTTAAACACAGTTCCCCTGCATTCTTCATACCAAACCAAAAACTCGGCTTTCTCGCTCGGCAGCATGTAGTTAACGCCGTAAAGTTCTGGCAGCGGCATCGGTCCGACATAATTTTGGTTTTCTGAAGTGTTCATCAAGTGTGGAAAATGACCCTTACACCTGGGGAACCCCATGGCGGCCGGCAGTTTGCTTAATTTCATAGGCAGAAAGTTTAAAGAATCGATAAATCTGATGTTCAGAGCTTTTACGGTCATACACATTATCTTACCACCCTGATTAATCAGTTCAACGTCCATCTTTTCAACTAACAACTGTCTGATCACTAGGTAATTGTCATATCCCTTGCCATTGTGCGATATGAACGTATAGTTTTTGAAACGTCTATCGCTAAATTTACACACAAAATCCTTTAGACAAGTTTCACCATAAAATTCCCAGCTTCGTTTATTGTCAATATGAAGGGCGTGGACGTAATTTGGTATGTGTGTCCTCGTTTCTTGCATGCATTCAAAGTCGAAAAAAATGTACTTGTTTGAAATTTTGGAGTTGTCCAAAGGCGGTATGTAGCACAAATGTGTGTCAGGGGTGTCGATCACGTTGTTACAACGCGAGCACAGTTTCTCTTTACATTTGTGACTTGCGAGGTTATAAACCCCACATTTCTTACAAAAGACCCTGCGCTCACACTTACTAACACCCGTCGCCGCATTCCACAAGTGTCTCGCCAAACACTGAGAGCTACGACAAAAGACCTTACAGGCTGGGCAATTCTGAATTTCTGCATCAATTTCGCAACACTGGGGATCTAAACAGGTTTTACAAGCTTTGACACAGGCGTGTGCGTTCTTGTGGCTAAACGGCGCATGGCAGTTAGTGCAAAAATACGCCGCCCCCACAAAAGCTTTAATATTTAAAACCCCATAAAAATGCTCTTCATGCAGTAGAACAAAAAGTATTTTAGAATTTGGTGGTGTGGGCCCCGTTGTAAAATATTTCCAATCACCCAGGTCGTGGTACAAAATTTTAATGACCACCTTTAAATGTTTTTCAAAAGCGGTAATGTCTGACTAATTTTCAGATTCTCTAGAAAACCCAACTCTTTGTGCATTCGTTTAGCGCCCTGTAACATTTCCCCATCGGTACAACCTTCATTCAACAAACCGTACACACACCCGGCGAAACACAGATTACCGCCCGTGTAATGTAAGTCGATAAGGTGCGCTTTTTTCTGAGCAATTACCCGGCTGTACAGAACGGATTTAAATCTTCCGCGGGCACCCCCCTGCATATTCCTAACTATCGTCACCACTAATCGGAGGCTGTCATCGGTGAGAACCTCTGTGTGGCTCTGTAAGAGGTCTGAGATGTGGCTTAAAAAATCGGCAGCATTTAATTCTCCGGGGTGTCTCCTGCGTGAGAACAAGGGTTTGTTAAAACCACCCGCAGTCAAACGCAGCTGTACAAAATCATTCCCCCCGATGTTTGGAGAAAGTTCATCCAATATTCTCTGGACTGCACCATGCACAGCGTCTGTAGCCTGTACATACGAGGTTATTCTGTCGTGATTAACAAAACGAAATTCTTCATGGTGCTCTGTTGCTCTAAAATTATTATAAGACCTGTTATAACTACGTATACGCTCCAGGAAAACTAAGGGGTCTCTATTCGCCCCTGCACCGCCACCAACCTGATTCAGATCGTTCAGTACAACCGGTTCTCGGTTACCGACATCCTGTTCTGCTACAACACCCTCGGGCCTTAAGTTATTTTCTACCACTGCATTCTCATTGCATGGTTCGGGCGGCCCTTGGGAAATCTGATGCCTCTCTCTGAATCTTTGACGACGCAACAAACATGCTTTTGCCAGTTTAATTCTTTTATTTATGTACAAAAGCTTGATGGTGGCAAGCGGTCGGTCTTTTAAACACTTTTTAGACCGCATGCTTAGTTATTTATCACCGGGGATTTGCACCAATGAAGCATGAAATATCATCATCATGGTCTGAAATCCTGAGCTTAGAGCGGCATCTTCTGTAGAAATTATATCTAAGAGGTTAGCGGTGAAAACCTGGATCTGTGTTGGAAACAAGGTCTGTACACCGGCTAAAACAGCTCTTAGATGCTCTAAAGCTCGTTTTTTGGACACCACATTAGTGATCGCCATTGATAGTGACTGTGTAATACCGCGCACTGAATCTAGCACATCACCCAACACCAAGTCTTTAGGAGCATTATGATTTCTCTCCACAGGCTTGACACGTCTGGCTTTGGTCACAGTCTTAACAGTCGCCTCCGATGCAGTCACCACCTTAGGGTCCCACGTTTCCGCCACATTTGTTTCGCCGCGCGTCGATACAGCTGCTGTGTGAAAAAATAAAAGACTTTTTATTACCACGCCAATGCTCCACATCTCAAAATCAGAAAACTACACGGTGATAAAAATAAAAGACTTTTCAACACAACAATCAATGAAATCTAAACTGTCAAAATCAGAAAACTATGATAACTATGATAAAAACGCCACACATGTGGCACATCCTTACACAAAGGGCTGCAGGTGAATGGAACAAGTTACCCGGACATGTTGTTACACCGGTTTCCTTAACGGCTGTGGTGGCGCTACTGGTTCAAGCGGCGTGGTTAACGGCCTATAGACCCTCGCACAGACCAGTCGCTTTTAACTTTAAAAGCTAAGCAGTTTTAAAATAAGGTTTTTTAACACTCCCAAACAGAAAACAACGCGAAGTAGGATCTTTCAGCGAATTAACATCTTAACAAAAGAAGTAACATTTGCCGTAAGTGGATCATAACACATCTTGACCACGCTTAAATTATATTAACCTTTGCTTGTTGATTTCAGATGTTTTGAGCTCGTTGACCCAGTTAACGTGTTGGCTCATCGCAGTTTATTTTTTGAAGGTCTGGGGTCTGCACGGAGTGGGAAAATACCATTAGTGAAAGAACTCAACACCGCAAATTATCAAAAAATAGAAAAACGGTGGGGATTTTTATTATAGACACGTTTAAATGGTCATGCTAAAAGAATGTTTTATATAATACCGACCTCTTCTCTCAGGCGATCTGATAATATGCCCCGCACCCTCTGGTATGACGTGAACATCTGCATGTGTCTCCACAAGGTTTTGCTGTGGTATTGAAAACATTTTTAAATGTGTAGCGACTTGTCCCTTCGCCCGCGTCTGTGGAATAGACACATACGAGTTTTGGTGTGGAGTATATACCCCGGTGTCTTTAAGACTCACATGGTCATAAAGCGTTATTCAAAACATTGTCATAATTACTCACAAGTGTTGGGCTGCGCGGTAAGTGGGCTTTTTACAGTTGTGGTTTTCGGGGCTAATGGAAATGAATGGATACACACAGTCACGACCACATTACGGAACAACTCCCTGGAAATTCCATTATAATAATTCAATATTGTCTAGTATACAAATATTATACAACGTTTTGTAACTATAGCAAACATGAGACATGCACCGTGACGTTGTAATTGTCTCACAAAAAAGCCAGATATACATACAGCTGAAATTCGTGGTGTCCTGGTCTTCGTCTATCAAGTCCAGCAGTGTTAAGTCTGTAAATAGAATATCTTCAGACTGTTGTAATTGATCGGCGTGATCCATTCTGACGAGTTAGGCGATAACGTGAGACTGTAAGAATTGGAATCCAGCCAAAACTTCGCCTGTTAAACCGCTGGTACTTATACACAAACCGATAAACTCTTATAAGAAACCCCCCACATAAAACCATTAATCTTAGGTATCGTTGGGGGTGCACGTACTGGACTGTAGAAATTATTTTAAGAAACATTTTAGAAAACATTTAGACCGTTATAATGTTAAAATCTATATTATTTAAAGACATACAATGGTGTCTAAATTTCATAGCTGTTAAAACGTGGCGAAAATGTGCCACGGTGTCTGTGTTTGATTCACCAACAGACCGCTAAGAATATTATCAAGCAAAATGTTTTTTATTTACGCTATAAGAAAATGTATCTGTTCTTTATAGGGACGTGTTCACAAACCAAGCTTGACGTTTTGAGGTTTTATTTTTTCGCGCTGCGATGTTAAGAACATTTTTGCGTGAAATACATGTGGTGCTTGTAAATTAGAAAACTTTACAAGAATTTAAAATATTTGTAAACTTTCCTTGGGCCCCCCCCCCTCCCCCACTCTGCATTCCAGAGCCTTTAACTAACCCCCACACACCGCCCGTCTCCAATAACATCACAAATTATCTCTACTGGGAAACAATTTTAGAACTTTAGGACCAATCCGTTAAAGTATGAAGAACAACACCAGTTGTTGCCTGTTAATACCTTAAAGACTTTTATGCTTGCGCTGTGTGGAAATTTATCTCAAACTTTTGAAAAGCTGTCGCGAATGTGTTATTAAAAATAAACTGTGTCTTATTACGTTATTTTAAAAACTTTAAGACCAACCCCACGTGTTTAAAATTTATTTTCTGGGGAAACACAACATTTGTGTTTGTGTTGTCTGTTAATACTTTAAAACTTATAAACTGATATGTGCATACTTTTCGCTCTCGATAAATCAGGGGGGTCATCACAACCAATGTTGTGATGCGTTTTTAAGCATCATTTACCCATTTTGAATGGCTGCATCTGTAATTCCAACCTTCAAAGAATCTTGGATATATTTTTTCAGAGCCCCTTATTCAGTATTGGAGAGTGAATATACAGCCTTTAGGAGGAATTGTTCTCGGCAAAAGCTCAATCACACAATCATATTGTCGGTGGGGTGGAAGAGCTAACACCTCTTGTTCATCAAAGGCTTCCCTTAGGTCTGTATATGGGGGGTTTTGTTGGAACTTTGTGTTGGGGCACATCCGTGAGTGCAATTTTCACTGGTAAATAACAGCAAGTATTTATACACTGGAGTCCCCAAGTTAGAATTTCCTTATGAAAACAGGAAATGTGGGGGTGAATGATAGGGATTGGGGGGTTTGTGCACCCGGTGGCATGGATGATGCAGTTGCTCCAGTATTACTTCCAGTTTTACTAGCTGCCGGTATAGCAAACAGGTGCGCCGAGATCTGCTGGACGGAAGCCTGTAACTGGATTAAAGCTTGCCAGTGTTGATTCAATACTGAGCGAATTTCCTCTTGCTCCACTGGGTCCATGCTATATAAACCCTTATGCAGGAACTGGAAAATAAACCTGAATAAAGATCTTTCTGCGATCTGAAAACGTAGTCAAAAAGGGAAGCCAGTAATCGAAAAAATCAAGAGAGTGTGATGGCCAAATCAAAACACTAATTTGATAGCCATAGTTAAGAAGAGAATGCCAAAAATCCAAAACCGAGAGGGGTACTTGCCAAAACCGAGTCGTAATCCAGAAGCTGTAGTTCAAAGGAGAAAGCAAGGAGTCCGAAATCTAGGACTGTAATCCAAAAGTCATAAATCCAAAAAGAAAAGCAGTTCAAAGCCAAAAAAAGTATAACTGATGAAAAAGTGCAAACCAGTAGTGAAGCTCACATGGATTAGGGAAGATTTAATAGAACTTAATAGAACACTATAATGGAGACAGTATTGGTAGTAAGATACCTAATAGTAAATTAGCTATATTAAATGAAAATCATTCACAACAGAATTTAAAGTACACCAAAATGATTGTTTAAAATCCAAAGCTAGTTAATAGAAATAAAGCAGTAGTAATATTTTTTTATGGACACAGGCTGCTTCTCCCTTTCTCTTTACCTAGATTTAGAATGCACAGAAGGTCCCAGCTAGCTAACCTAGTGCATATTGAGGCCTATAGGGAGATACTGTAGCATCACTTTAAGTTAAATATGCTTTGCATGTAAGAGAACTTTAAAATGAATTCTAAAATTATCTGGAAGCAGTGCAGAACAGCCAAAACAGGAACAATATTGTGTTATATATTGTGTTTTTGTTAAGTAAGAGTTATAGTGACCGTATATTACACTATCAATAACCTTCACACAAATTGACTGGCAGCACCACTGCAGTCAAAACATAAAGGTGTATACTACTTTCTCAGCATATTTCTCAGATGAGAAACGAGTACTTGATCTTTGCAATTTCTTCTTTTGTCTATGCAATATTTTTAAAATTCTATGTTACAATGATATTTTAGAAATTACAACATGTGCTGCTGGTAACAACCTAATGCCAAAACATCACAAGTCGATATATAGTAAACTGAAAAAGTATAAATATAACCCATGATGTATAATTGTGTTACATCAACCTAACAATAAAAGTATACTACGGTTATGGATGACTTGACCTAGAGACATACAAATAAAATAAAATCAAGGACAGAGCCAGATAGTCTAATACAGTTTTAGATGACTTAATAAAATGTCATTGTCCACTGAATGAAATGCAGTACTGAGGTCCAGCAATACCAGAATAGAAATAACTTTTGATCATCAATATGACATTATTTGCTTTGACTAAGGAGGTTTCTCTGTTATAATTTCAATGGAATCTTGACTGAAGAATTCCAAAGAGATCACTGTTAAGTCAGGAACACATGGACTTGTTTTCATACAATGTTTCAAGAAACTGAAGACTTAAAACGAGTCTAAAAGTTCTTTGTAATATTTACAATATTAATACACACCCCATTCACTTTAGAGACCTCGTGTTGTGTTTGTGTTATCAATTGATGTTTCCACAACAGGTTTCACAATACTGACCAAACTGACAATTCCTTGCAACATTTTCAGAATGTTTTATGTTTTCATATTATAATTTAAAAAACCATGTCTCAGTTCTAGAAACAGGCAACTGTTGCATTTTTATTTAAGTAAACAGTGTTGTAGTCTTAGAGTTAGTTGTCCATCAGCTTCCTACTGATGTGATATCATAGCTTCAAGATCATACTGTACCATTACTTACTCTCATTGATATTATCATTTCTCTCTGCTTGTGCTGCAGTTGAGTATCCATTGGAAAACATCAGAGAAATAGTGGTGCCTTCATCAGGCTCGGCTGTCATTTTCTCTATTGTGTGTTTCTCTAATGGTGTGTAATGTGGGTTGTTCATACCATGAAAGGGATTCAATCACCATCTTGAAATTGCACTTCATACAGGGTGAAAAAATCTACTGAGCTAAAACTCCAGTCATGTAACATAGCATTTATAATGCTTTTCAAGCTCCAGAAGGTTACTTCACTACAATAGGCTGATAGCAAATAAGCCTTATTTCACTTTCACACTCTAAAATTCTTCTTCAAAATCCACAGCAACATCAGAAACTGACATGAATCAATCTCAGTCACGGCTCCAGTGTCACTTGTGAGGTTCATTCCTGAAAATTTGTTCGAATGCCTCTCAGTTTTTTCCAGTCCCTGACAGTCATATACAGTACCATATTCAGATAGGCAATCCACAGAGCCAAACGAATAGTCATTTGACCTGGTTTTTAATGACAAAAATTACATCTCCATAATAAACTCATATTGAATAAGCCATGTTATTGCCAATGACATGCTGGATTTAGGAGAATTGGAGTACATCAAGTATAACAGACAATGGTAGAATATCAGGTGGGTAGCTGCGTCAGCATGCGTAGGCTGCAAAGGAACAAGTAATAGGTTTATTCCATGTAGAAAAGAGAAGAGAGAAAACACAACATTGCGGCTGTGAAGCCTTCTTTGGGTGTGAGAAAGACAGGGCAGACATCAAAGATTAAATAGCACAGAAGAACATAAGCTGGGAGAGGGGAGGAGGCAGGAGTGGCAGAGAGGGACAGAGGCCACTCAGGAAGTGCAAAGTGGAGAGGGGTAAAGACTCAAAGACGGTTTTCCAAACTCATACATCAGAAAGACCACCGAAACCAAAATTATTCTGCAGCTAGGATCACACATTCTCCCTTCTCTTAACGACAGACTACTGTTCTTTTAAATTTTCTCCATTCATTGGAAGTTTCATTTCACACCTCTCTGCACCCATTCTGACTTCACACCTCTTGATTTGCCTCTCTTTCTGTTCCCTGCTCCCGCCTCTCACTCCTCCTCCCTCCCAACCTTTGTTCTCCCGCTACTTTACCTTTGCCTACTGCCCTGTCTCTCTCACACCTGAAGAAGGCTCCACGGCCTAAACGTTGTGTTCTCTTTCTTCTTTTTTTCATAATGGTAGAATATTGTTGTTTTTTATTTATTATATTTTGTGTGGGAAGAGTTGATGGTCATGGGTAGAAAACATTTTCATTTAGTTTGTGTTATAACAAAATGTAAAGGGCCTTTCACAATATTCTAAGGATAATTTTATAGTTATTAAGTGAAGTCAGTTTCAAAACAAGTTAGGGACATGGCAAAGGTAATATACCAAATGTTACAGTATATTGACTAGGCACAATGAGAATTCAAACCGTCCAGGTCTGTTATGCTTTACAGTATTAATCCACACAGATCTCTAATGTATTTTAGTGGTCTGTCAAGTGCTTAGTTACCTATGTAACACAATACAGTCAAAATAAGCTTTTATAAACTGCTCAAACACAGAATCTTGTTGATTTCCCAAAAACGTAAATGTGCTCACTTCACCATCAAACACTTACAAACTGTTTTTCTCCCTAAGAAAAACAGTTATGCCCGTTATGGCTTCCAGCATGCAGGGGCAGCAACATCCTGTTGCTGTTTCGGTAACATTAATTTTTTTACAGGACAGGGTTAAAACCAGACATACAGTAGCTAAAATGTCATCTTTGCCAGATTTTAGAGAATTACTTGTTTTAAACTGAAGTAGAACAGGGCCAATGAGATGTACCCTTCGTTTGTTTGTGGAATTCCATTTCACAGGAAGCAAATCAGTCTATCCAGAAAGGTGTGTCAAATTACTCTCTAGAAGAAAGTAACTGCAGTCAAGCCCTACACCATCACAGCCATGAACAGAATTTCTTCCCCTTATATTTTAAACGTCCTGATAGAGAGCTGCACTCTCTGTTGGTGGTCACTTGTTTGTCCCTTCAAAAAGACTATGCAATACCATTTTTACTGCTATTCAAATACAGTAGGAGTTGTCTTCCCTATGAATTTGCAAACTATGAATCTATATCTGTTTTCAACTTTATCCTTAATGTTTATTTGATTTGACAGATTCTTTCTGAGAAAAAAGATAAATATAAATATAATTTTCCTGCGTTTATATTGTACAGTGCATTCAAATGCAGGGCAAATCTCTTAAAAGCAAATATTTCCTTGCTCTGCAGCTGCTCCCCTTCTTAAGTTCCTCTCTTCATCCTATTGTACTGAGGATACATATGGGGAGGACAGAAAAAATCCAATATATAAGATAGCACACCATGGCACCTGCCAAATTAGGTACTGTATTTGAGAGGACAAAGGGTTCAAACACAATGGAGATCCTTGTCTGAACCACTCTAGATAGAAAGCTTTGGTGAATTAGTTGTTCTGCTCTCCCTCTGGTCAGTCATCTTCTTAGGTGATTTCTAAAAATCAGGAAGCAAAGGCTTACTGAGTCAGTCTGATCTGCTGTCTGGAGACAGAGGCAGATCCTCTGCATGCAATTTCACCATAGGGAGAAGAAAGCATCTGCAACTGTGAAACTGTGTGTTTTAGAGAAATGTCTCAGAGACTGTGGAAGAACTTTGAATGGGTTTTGAAAGAGTCCTGCAGGGACACATCGTAGAAGCCATCAAACAGCTTTGTGTGTATGGTGACAGACTGAAGAAGTTAGTAACTCAAAGTGGAGTTTTATTTGCCAGCGCTGGAAATAAACTGCACTGGTTTATACTTTTGAGCTGTGTTTCTGCTTATACCTTACAGCTGTGTTTGTTTTTCTGAAACCTGCTTAAAAAGATAAAAGATCTCTTGCTACAATAACAAAGGAACCCCAGCTGTCGCCAAACTCAATAGTAGTCCCACATGTCACCATATAATTTTCATACTTATCTCTATGTTTATATTAATTACAATGCTGCTTTGGATTAGGAGATTAGTGGGGTGTACAAAAATTGCAAAATTGAAAATAATGTACATTGTTTCTTACTCTAAAAACAATATCCATCCATCCGTTTGATAACTAAAACATGGTTACAGGGGAGTCAGAACCCATCCCAGCAAACAATGGGCACAAGGCAGCATACAGTACACCCTGGATGGGATGCCAGACCACTGGAGGGCACACACAAATACACACCCTCACACCGTGGCCAGTTTTCCAGAAGCCAATTATCCTTCTGTACCAGTATGTATTTGGACTATGGGAGGAAACTGGAGCACCTTGAGAAAACCCAAGTGATCACTGAGAGAACATACAAACTCCACACAGATAGCATCACAGAAATTGAACCAAGGGCCCCACCACTGAAAGGCAGCAACGGTAACCACTGCACCATCATGCCGCTCTGCAATACAATATCCCGCAGCCCTAATAATGAATTAATAGAGTTTATGATATACCCATATTTCCACTGGAATCATTATATTTTGTTTTTCATTTAACTTTTGCAAAACATGGGAAGCACTAGTTGTTGGATCCGTTAAACAAAATCAGGAGTTAATGATTGGCATTTGTTGTTTGGTACTTTAAATTCTTTAAGAAACTAAAATGATAATTTTTCACTTCTTTGTCAAGGCATACAGGATCTGTATTTTTGGAAGATTTTGGATTGCAATTCTAAGGAATTGATTTTTAGCCTTTGGAAGTATATGAAAGATGTTCATTGATTTGTTTTTTTTATTCTCTGGTGGAAGGGTCAAGATTCTCATTAAGACATAACACCTCCTTCAGCTGTGCAGTCTTTCATTTCATTTTCATTTATCTTCTGTCCTTTTGCAAGATCTGTGCCACCTATTGTTAAATCTTTGATTATGTTACAATTGTTCACGAAACATAGGAGGCACTCTTCAAAAAGTAATGTTGTTTAACTGTAATAAGAAAATGTGAGAAAACAATCTCCAAATCTAAATTTCTGATACATGCAAAAGATATAACTTTTCCAGAATGAATCTGTTTACATTTACAATATTTTTTATCTGGAAAGTGAGATTTTGAATAAAAAGAAATTTAAAAGCCAATGTTATATTATAATATAAACCTATTCATTTATATCATTATTTGTATTGTTTTGAATAAAAAGGCTTCACTGTTATTTAAGAGAGTTCTTCTAGATTATATCCTCCTTACAACCTACTATTTTCATCAAGTAGAATTAATTTTCTGTATGTTGAAGAGGAATGCAATGGAACAATAGGAACTTGGAGAATATGCAGCATGTAACATACTGTACAAGTACAAACACCTTTTTGTTATTTTTATGGTATCAATTCAATTCAAATTCCTCACTTAGAAAGAATTCACTATTTTAATAACTTTTTTATTTTGTTTTGTGTTTTGCTACTTTTTGTTTTATTTGGCAACTGGAAATTTCAAAAATGCTTAGTGAGATCCTGACATATTGACACCACGACATGAATCATTTTAAACAATAGAATAATTTTGTTTGACCTTAGTAAATCTCTGTAACAATGTCAACCAGATACATACCTGTAGATCTTGTTTAGCACTATTTGTTAACAACTGAACCCAAATTGATATAAATTCTTAATGAATGTTAAATTGCTGACACACTGATATTACCTGTGCTTCCTCTAAGTTCTATTATTCTTGATGTACAGTACTTCAGATTTTAAATACTAATGTCTTCTATCTTCAACTTCCATGGGAAACTTACAAAAAGAACATTTTAAAATATTATGCATAAAATGAATGAATGGTTAGCACACAAAAAATTGCTTAAAAATAAAAGGTCATCATGCAAATGGATGCTATGTTTCTACACGTTGCTCTAATGGTTGAAAACTGTTTGAGTTTAAACCTGAAACTTGTCAACTCCATTGAACAAGCACATATTTACAAAAGACCTTACATCATTAGATCAAGAAATTGAATAGAGAACTGCAGTGTGTCCACTATAAAGAAACCTTTTCAGACATACTGCATATAATGGACAATAGTTTTGTAGTAGAAATTGCCTCATACTGACACCAAGAGGCCTGAATTTGTTATTACACTATACATAGATTTGTGATTGCTCAAGCAAGTGGTACTGTATTTAGTATTAAAGATTTATTTCAAAACATCCAGACAAAGGATGCCCTAAGTTTGAAATGTAGTTACACTTAATATCTTTGTGATATCTACTGTGAATGTCATAACGTCATCATATCAAATGTAAGAGCTGAGAAATACAGCTGCTGTCTAACAGTGTCTGAAGAAGGTGTTGAAAAGATGTTCAGAAACTGAAAAGTTCAAATTTCTTTGCATTGTTCATTCTACGAGGGTGAAAGGTGGAGAATGAACAGATTCGAAGAGTCTGGTGAAAGCCGAGGAGCACCAATAACGAAAGAGGTTGTAAGGAGTGAAACAAATTCTAAAACATGAAGGCATTGTTTTACAAAATTGATTCTGGCTATTATATTGAGTAAAATTATTCCTCTTAATGGTCACTTTATCTTACATGTACATCACATTATTTTTATCACCATATGTCAGTAGTTTGTTGTTTGTTTTATATTGAAAATCTCTTCATACATACATTCTTTATAACCCACACAGTTGTTGTCTTTATAAAATGTCAATATTCAAATGATTTTCAGGGAATATAGCTTGGCTTAGGGCTGTCTGATACTTAGATTTTTGTTGTTGACAAAAAACTATATTATGGTATTTGTTTTAATTGTGGTATTTAAAATTCACGTTCTAAAGTTAATGATTTCATTTTAGCCTTAAACTGTGTTAAAAGGGAGGAGGCTTACTAAAATTACTTTTTTTGCAACTTTTAATACTTTATCTTAATTTTAAAAGATTCATAGCATGTTTAGCATTGCTATGCACTTAAATAGTTTGGTTTAACTGATTAAAAATATTTAAAAGGCTGATGCTTTATTAAAATTTTATGAGTATAAATATTCTAAAAATCATAATACTGTATATCAAGTCTAAAATTACAACTTTAGAATGTGAAGGAAGTTTAGTTCATTTAAAATAATACTGAATATCATTACACTGTCTGCACTTTCTGTGTGGAATTTGAGTCTCCATATGTTTGCATGGGTTTTTGATGGGTATTATGGCTTCCTCACACATTACAAAGACACGCTGTCTATATTATTTGGCATTCTCAAAGTATGCCTGCATGGTACAGTATGCGTCCTGAAATGGAATGGCATTCCATCCAGAGATTAATGCCATGTTGTGCCCTGTATTTCTGGGATACATTCCAGGTAGCCTTGCCTCATAAGAGGAATAAACATAATTCTGAAATTGGTTGAACAGATGGATTACACAGCCTTTGCAAAACTGTTTTTAAAATAATATATGCAAAGTGTTTCAGAGATTCTAACCATATTTCTAACACTTTTCTGCAGTAAATTTTTCAATGTAAAAGAAATTGTTTTATTTAAAATTTTAATGTTTGACCTTGACTGCAATGCAATATATTACATCTTTTAATTATCTGAATATTTTGGTAAGAAAATACAGCTTTGTTATAATAGGCATCTGCACTAGAATTACGTTTTCCTATGGATATAAAGTACATTCAGCATGCATACATTCTCTCTTTTCTACAGGAAATAATTTGATCTATATAAAGACAGGTATAACTAGATTGTCTATATAAGTAGGAGGGATGCTACAAACCCAAATGGTAATACTAAAACGTTACAGCTTTTTCTAAGCTGCAACATTATTGTATCTTAGTGTCTTAGAATTCAACATACAAAAAGTTTTTTTTTAGAAAAATTATTTTTCTTCCATACAAGGCCAGATAGCAAGAAGTAATGCTATCAATGAATAAAAGTATTTCTCTAGAAAACTAAGGGCTAAAGCAACATACTAAAAACATAAACGTTTCTGCTCTAATGGTTCTTATTTTAATCTACATTGTCCATTCTCTAGGACCGCTTCTGACCTCTGGCTGGCAATACATCTAATGATGTCTAACTGTCCGCTATTAATAGTTGGCCTTGTGAAAACTTGGTGTATTAAAGAGAAAGATACGTTTTTTAAAGAGTATTACAATACTTCATCCACAAATTCTACATTTTATCTTTGTACAGTTATTATTTCAAGAGACTAACCTATAATACATATAAAATTATTATATTGACCTATTTATTTCAGTCTTTACTTTTTTTAAGAAAT
The DNA here is from genome assembly GCF_040954835.1 of Lepisosteus oculatus. Classification (NCBI taxonomy): domain Eukaryota; kingdom Metazoa; phylum Chordata; class Actinopteri; order Semionotiformes; family Lepisosteidae; genus Lepisosteus; species Lepisosteus oculatus. Next base: position 32,726,608 of record NC_090701.1, read on the forward strand.
AACCTTTGTACCCATGAAAGCATGATAATCACCAAATAAATTATTTTGTTGGCAAACTGAAACTGTTCACCTCTGAGCCGGTCCTACACTTCTGTCATATTTTATTTCTTTTCCATGCTTATCTTTTCTCTTTCTGTGTAATATTTTTTGAAGAGAAAATAATGCAAATGTAGATATTTTCATTGAACATAGGGCATTTACTCCCTTTCTTAGAGGAAGGTTTTATGGCAGGACCATCTGTCTTGTTAGATAGCGCCTTTGATTTAATAATAACTTGCCAAGTGATAGCAGGTCAGTTAGTGAGCGATCAGCTATTCTGAAACATCAAACATTCTCATGTGAATTTTATTAATGGTGAGATGTCTGGAAAGAAATTACATCTGGAATATAATTTGACATTGAATGACAGTGAGCAACAGGGATGAAAACATGTTTTATGATCTGTTTATATGGAGCATATCAAAAATAATTGAGTTAAACCTGAGTACTCAGTAAAGAGCCTAAAATATGTTTTATTAATTCTTCAAGGTCACGGGTCCACTGGGGTGTTTCAAATGAACATTAAGCACACAATTGAATAAGGCAATTTACAGGTCAGAAAAAAAATCTGACTTTTTATCTTAGTCCTATTTATTGCTCTACCAACTACGAAGGACTTTTAAATTCATTTCTGTTTATTATGATTAAAACCCCACATTTTTTCAAGTGTCTTTAGTTTCAGTTATAATTTGAATGACAGTCATCAAAAACTTAATAAAGTTATTTTATTAAGGCTAGTGGGTAAACCTTTTAGGCTCATATCATTCAGGTTCAGGGTTCAAGTCCCTTTTGCAGACAAGACTGTTGTACCCTTAAATGAGTAAACTTTTATACCACTTATATACTGTAGCTAGGTAATCCTTGCAATCAGGGGTAATTCCTGTGATACTGTTAATCATAATTACAGTACATTCAGGGGGACTCACATGCTCTCTAGTTTGCTTGACTTGTTTTTTCATAAAAAACAGAATAAGCACTGGGTAAATGAGCCTTTCTTTTACCAGCAGCTTTGGAATGGACAATTGAACCCTTAAGATTTCCAGGTAATGAACCAGATAGTTTTGTTTCAGACACTAATGTCTCTTTTTCTATTATTGGTAAACCAATAATAGGTCCAGGTTGGTCCACCTGTTAGTTCATCTGTCTCCCTTTCAATCAGGGACTCGTCCTTCCAATCAATCCTCCAGTTGGGCACCACATTTAGGTCCCAAAACCCAGCTGAATCAGTGCTCTGCCAGTGATCTACCAAGAGTTGTGCAATTCCCTTGTTTGCTTTAGAAACCTGTCTTTGTGTGAAAATCAGCACTGAAGTCAGTGGTGTGCCTCTCCAGTCAGCCATTTTTTTTTCTCCTGCCTTCCCAGTGGGTCTGCCTGCATCAACCTGAGTCTTGTGCTTAAATCTCTGCCAGTCATTCTGACCGCGTCAGTGCACTACAGCCAACTGAAGCATAACAGAAGTTATTTTTTTTATGATGTAAATATTGTATGTTCCAGGATTTTTAATATCCCATTTGAATCCCTTCATCATTTTTATATTTATAATGTAATATTAAGATTTCAACAAAATCAGTTATTGCAGAAGATATTGTAATATAACATTGTTACGACCCCAAGTGTCTAGGTTTAAAGGGGTGTAACATTTAGGATAATTCTTTTGGAAACAGGGGGGTTTTGGTGAGGGACTATGAAGCGTGATAACAAGGGTAAGGAACTAGAGTGGTGCCAAAGGAAAGAAAATAACAAACAAAAAGGAGCTGTCTAGGACAGTGAGGGAAAGCTAATCTGACTAAAAAACAAAACCGGAAACACACGGTCTTCGGTGTCTTCAACACCCTAGCTAACCTGCACTGACTACCCAAAACCATACAAGACAAAAGGCACTCACCCGTACTAAACTAGTGTACTAATACAAAATCAACTAAGTGTGTAAGTGTACCCAACAACCTAAACTAACCTTATATACAAAAGTTCACACAAAAACACAAGTGAACCAGGAATACAAATAAGGGAAAACAAGGGTAATCAACAGGAGCAGGGTACAAAAGAACACAAAAGTTTAACATGTAACACTGGGGCAAGGTAATGGCAAAACAAGTATGAACACACAAACAACAAGTACAAAGAAACTAACAAAAAAAACAATAAAACAACAAAGCCGAAGCTATGCGAAAATACACACACACAAAGCACAACAAACAAACAAACGAAGCCGAAGCAATAACCAGAAGCGAAGCGATAACCAAAACCAAACAGGACCGAAGTCAAACGAAAGGCATTTTCTTGCTGAAAACCTCCATGTTATATGCTGAATAAGACGTGTTCTAATTGGCTGAGAGCTAATTGATGATGACGTCATACTGAAACAGTGGTGTGCTGGTTGGCCAATGGGGAAGGGAGAAGAACCAAGGGTCAGCAGTGTGGACATAACAGAAAAAATACACACACAGAACACACACTGGGATGTAACAAACATATATAACAATTTAAGTATAGAGTGGAAATTATTTAATTTCACCTACCCTATAGCTTCAATTTGTTTCTGTCAGAGCCAAACTGGGGGGAAAAAAACTACCCATGGTACTTACTGTATAACTTAATTATAGGCCTATTTCAAAGTTTATTTCTTGTTCCAGATTCTTGAAAATGTTATTGCACAACAAGACCCATCTTCTTAAATAACTGTCTTCTGTTAAACTATCCAAACCTCTTCAGACTGCTTTACAATGCTTTTGATGCTATAAAACATAATATTCATTTGTAATCAGAATGTACGTGGAATTTCTGGTACTGACCTCAGCTGGATTAGCACTCATCTCAAGAGACATCTCTATGGGTGAACTCAGCTCTGTTACTTCACTGGTTTCCTTTAGTGTCCTACAGGGCTCCATACCATCTGTTTAGTGAATATTTTGACTTTGCCAAATTTGTCAATGTCATGGAATTAATACCCACTTTTAAGATGATGAATCTCAGATTTACTTGCACTAATTACTTTTGTAATGGGAAATTAAAATATTGTGCAGGCTTCAGCCATTGTAATTGAATATTGCGCAGGCTGGGTCATTAGTACACTTTAATAAATTATTATTCAATTGTAAAGTCTAAATATTTAGATTATGTTTAAGACAGTACAAAGGTGTTTTTTTTTTCATTTTCAGAGCTTGTTATGTTCTGGTAATGCACACTGCAGAAAAAACTTTTTGCATTTGTCTACTTGTCAGGTGTCAAATGAGAAAATTTCCAGGAAAACTTAATAGCTACAGCTCAGACTAGGTCTAGTTATAGGAAACTATCATGTTTTGAGATCCCTTCACTGGCTCCCTTTTGAATTTTTTTCAATTCTTTCATGAAGGAAATTATTAGTTTTATATTTTGGCATGTTTCTATTTTCATAAATAATAAATCGTCAAGGACTTGCCATTAAAGGTCACTGTCTCTAGAAAATGTACCTGTTAAAATGTTCCTCATCTGGTTCTCTGGTGTGGGTCTCTTTTTAGTTCTTCTAGCAAGACTATAAACTGTGGATCATAGAGCCATCATAGAGCCATCACCTATTATAACTCTAGACTTGAAAATAAATGCTTTTCCCTACAGTAGTTCTTAAATTTAAATGATGAATATTGTCTACTTTACACTTGTCTTGATTTTTTAGTTTATATTTTCTCCTCTGCATTTTTGTACAGCTTTTATTTAATTATTTTTTGCTATGCACTTAATGAAATAAATTGTATTATTAACAATACAAATATTGTTGTTGTTTCACTTCATATATTTGAAGCTTAACATAAGCTAGTGATGCTTGCTGGGAAAGGCTCCCCCATGACCCTTAATAAAGTGGTTAGAAAATGGATGTATGGATAAGGCAGTGTTGCACTTTTACATTTTGAACACCAGATAGTGCACCGGAGGAACAATAGTTATTTTTTTTTAATTGGTGATGGATAATTGGTAAAGAATATCAAAAAAATATGAGGGTTGGGTTACTGCACACACTTACATTCAAACTTTTATTGATAAATTTGGTATTTGTTAAAACGACCTTTGGCATCAATTACAACCAGAAGTGTATTTGGGTAAGTCTCTAACTGCTTTGAATATTTTTCTGATTAATTGTTTGCCCATTGCTCTTGGCAGATTGCCTCAGGCTCTCCTAGGTTTATTGAGGATCACTTATGGATAGTGGGTTTAAGGTTTTTCCTTAAATTCTCAATATGATTTATGTCAGGACTTTGACTGGGCCACTTAAAGACATTCACTTTCTCAAGCCACTCCAGAGTTGTGCTTCAGATCAGAGCCCTGATTAATTTTTGTCCCAGTTTTAGGTCTTAAGCAGATTTTCCTTCATCAGTGTTCCCATCAGTAACAAGCTTCCCAGCCCCTGCTGATGAGAACCAAAGTTACAACATAATGTTGTCATCACCGTGTTTGAAAGTAGGAATGATATTGACTGAGAGATACTGGATTTGTGTCAAGAGTAACACTTTGAATTTAAACAGAAAGAGTTCACATTTTGTCTTGTCTGGCCACAAAACCTTTTGCTACATGGTTGCAGTTTCACATAAAGTAGGTGCTATATTGTTAATTCCATGCATGGATTTTGGATATTTTGTTTTGAGTTCCATACAAGACACCTTGTGTCTGGGATATTGTTGACTCATGGACATTTTCTTCCATCTCAGACACTTAATTCTATAACTCTCTTCAAAGTTGCCTTTGGCCTCTCAGTAGATTTCCTAACCAGTTGTCTCCTTGCCAGGCTGCTCATTTTGCAGGAACAGCATAATCTAAACACTGGCAGAATATATCTTACACCTCTTATTTATCTACTATTGCAGAGCATACTCAAATAATTTTGTGGCTCATTAAGATCATTTTGTGCATCTTAATTAGGGTTTCAATCCTTATGCAATCACAATTTTATTTTTTTCTTTCATTTTATCTATTTAATTTTTCTTTTTGTTTTTATTGAGTTGAATAGATTGTGTATACACAGTACCAAATATTAATGGATACTTCATACTTTTTCAAGGCACTCCAGAATAATTATAAAGTAAAAAGCTGTATTGATTTCTAAACAGTAGGTGGCAGAAGAGTATTACATAAAATTCAGTTAGAATTACCCAACATATGCAACACGATTGAAACCAATGAACATTTAAAGACAAGAATGATTTTAAAGTAAGATATTCTGTCCATATACATACGGAGAGAAAGAATCTTTGACACATTGAAGTTTCATTAAAAACATTATACAATTTCTGCTGTAAAAGCACAAGTTGAGCTTCATTCTATGCTGGAAAGCAAAAAAAAAAGCTATTTCAGCTGTGGAACCTTCTTCATTATGTGAACAAATGAGAGAGGCTGCAGGAATATAAACCAAGAGGGTTGTAAGAATGACAAAAAAGACAATGGGAACAGGAGGTGAGAAAGGGAACCCAAAAAATTGGACATCTAGGAGATATATTACAAAGAAAAGGCCAAAGTATGTGATTTAGAAAGAAATTACTTGACCATTCAGAGATGAAAAAAAAATCCCTGGGATTTTTAATGACCACAGAGAGTCAGGACCTCAGTTTTATTCATCCGAAGGACAGCACCTGTTTACAGTATAGTGTCCCCGTCACTATACTGGGGCATTAGGACCCACATGGACCGCAGGGTGAGCACCCCCTGCTGGCCCCACTAACACCTCTTCCAGCAGCAACCTTCGTTTTTCCCAGGAGGTCTCCCATCCAGGTACTGACCAGACTCACACCTGCTTAGGTTCAGTGGGTTGCCAGTTGTGAGTTGCAGGGTGATATGGCTCCAGGTAATCTACCTGTTTAAAAATCACTGTAGATGAAAAGGGAGGGGAGGTGAGTGTTAATAGCATACTGTATACTGCATGCCTCTAAGTGGAGGATATAAGCAGCAGCTAGCTGCAGAGTGGGCAGCAAGAGTGTTCATGCTTCTGAAGGATGCAGACTCATTAGACTTTGTTTGTTGAATATTAAGTGCAGGATGAGGACTACACTTTTTACCCCATACTTTCATATTTCACTATTTTAGACCTCTGCATTAATAAGGAGGAATGCTACTTGAGGCCAAAGCAGTTCTGTTCATTCCTTCAGCCATCAATTACTTATTTATATCTATTTAATGAATAGATATGAATACATCTTAGTGGATATACAGTATGTGGAAATGAATGTTTTGGACTACTATACACAAAACCTTGTTATCAATGCAAAGCTTTCAGCATTGGCATTGCCATTATCAATATCTAAGTAAACAGTTAATGATCACTACTGTTTGGATTTCTTAACTTTTGTAGGTATTCTTTATTTTACATCTTCCAGTAGTAATGTCTCTGAAATGACTTCTTTAATCCACATATACTGGAGTTTTACATTAACTTTCTTCTTGGTTTCACATTAGCCCTCCAGGCCCATGATGTCAGTTTCCAAAACAAGAAAAGTATTTTCAAATATTAATATACAAATATTAACATAAATATTACATCATATAATCTTTTTGAGGGTATGCTGGCACCTTGGAGAATCTCAACACATTCATGTTCATGTATTCATATACACTATAAAGCATTAAAAAAGGCATTCAAAGACTAGAATGCAAATAAGCAATGTTTAAATAACTGTATACTAGGTTTCTAAATTTAATTAACAATTGAAATGGGTTATGTTCCACCAATTGTCTTTAATATACTTGAGTATGAAATTCCAGAGAACTTGAACAACATTTCTGAATGTTGCTGAACAACAACTTTGTGAAGGCATTAGTCCAGCTACAATATGTTTAATAAGTATTAAAATGAAAAGCTGCGGTTTAAAATTGCCTACATACTGCATTTTTGTGTAAATAAAATATATTATGGATATATTTTTAAACTGCAAAGTAACATGAAATAGGTTTATTCTATGCTGAAAAGAGAAGAAAGAAAACAATGTTTCGGCCATGGAGCCTTCTTCAGGTGTGAGAGAGACAGGGCAGTAAGCAAAGGTAAGGTAGCAGGAGGACAAAAGCTGGGAGAGAGGAGGAGCGAGAGGTGGGAGCAGGGGACAGAAAGAGAGGCCAATCAAGAAGTGTGAAGTCAGAATAGGTGAAATGAAGTGTGAAAAGAAACCTACAATGATTAGAGAGAATTTAGAAGAAAAGTAGTCTGTCTTTGAGAGAAGAGGGAAGGTGTGATCCTAGCTGCAGGATAAGTTTAGTTTCTGTAGTCTTTCTGATCTATGAGTTAGGAAAACCATCTTTGAGAACACAGACGGGGAGATTATTTTTAAACTGCTGTCGATACTTTTGCCTTATGGAGTTCTTAAACAGAAGTTTTGGAAGAGGTCAAATTGTGATCTTTTATTTCTGCTGAGCAAACCTTGCGTGTATAATTTTTTTTCTGCCTCTCACTCCAACCAATCTTCACCTTTGTGGCAGCCTCTCTGGTTCATTCCTCACAATTGAGGGAGAGTTTAGCCAGGGCTGTCATTTCTTCAGCCAGGCATGTTAATGCAAAAATCTAAAATATAAGTATGCATCCCCTTTAGATTTGCAATGTATTGTGTTAAATAGTTTATTTGTCAGGTACTGCATGGACAATTATGATTTTGCTGCACATAAATACCACAACAAAACCTTATACATTAATTAGATTTATCCTATAATATAGTATTTTTAAAAAGGAAAATGTACATAATTTTCCATACAGTATGTACATTTGTGTTTTGCATAGTTTGCATATTTAAAATCAGTACTTTTACTCAATAATTGTGTTTTATTACAGTATGTTGTTTTGTGCTTAGAAAAGGGCACACTTTTTAAATTAATCAAATACTTTTTTGCCAAATATGCATTCACTTCCTAGTTGGTTTATATTTGGACTGCTCTGGGAACAATTCCATAAAGCTATTCGCTTAAAAATAACATTAATTGATCTATTCACACACACATTTTCAATAATCGCTAATTCATTTCAGGGTCATGGTGGCCTATTGCCAATTCCAGGAAGCATTGGGCATAAGGGAGGATACATCTTGAACTAGACAGCAGTCCATCGCAGGGCACAAAAAAACAAATATGAAAACAAAAAAAAACAGACACAAATATGTACACACTCTGTTAGCATTCAACCAACTAAATAAATTAATAAATTAATATGAATATAAATACCTACAGTTTCATCTATAGTTATAATTATTCACGTAACCCATAAAGATCATGTCTTCTAAAAACAAATCTGATTAGATCATTATTAGTATGGTTTTGATTGTGTGGCAGAACCTAAAGTGAGCCTACAAGAAAGACCTCTAAAATCACAGAGACATAGCAGTTCTACAAGGAAAACAAAACAAAATTCCTCTCAATAAAAGATTTGCTGCTATAATTGGGTGTTTCAAGTTACTGACTCAAGGGGTACACTTACGTTTTCACACAAAGATATTAAATACTGGTGTTTTTTTTTAATAAATAACATCTTTCATGTGTTATTTATCACATGAGATTAGTTTCTATGATGGATTTGGTGAGGACTACATTAGGTGAAGATCAAACATGTCTAAATATGTTAAACCATAAAATCTTAAGGGAATGTTCTTACTTTTTCCTCACACTGTACTGTATTCTAATAAAAGTCAAATAAGCAAAAAGGTTTATATAGTATGCATGACTTACCTTTGAAACTACTTTGTTGTATTGAAAGAAACATGTTTAATGTAGTGGAGGGATAGATCCATTCAGTATTGTACTTAGTTCAATCTTTTACTATGAAACAAGGGCAGTTTCTATTTAATGGCATGTATTTAACAAAAGTTCAGGTGGTGGTCAAATTCTAATGTCACACTTCTGCTCCCTTATGTACAGTATAAGTGCTTTCTGGCTGCACACTGCACTGTATGTATCATTTCTAGTACCCCTCTCTCCACATCAAGGTCACCTTTGCAGCATTTTCTTCCTGACTCATCCCTTATAAGAGGGAATATGGCAGCGCCAATCAGGATAAGAGTAGAGAAACATTTCAAAGACAATTAAAATTACTTTGAGCATGGTGAAGTTGGTCAGAAGTGGAAGACACCAAGGCACTGTCAAGCAAGAGGAAACTCATGCAGGATGCCATTTTAAGGCCAGAAACAACTTTAAAGATAGCTATAGATTTCAGTGTCATTATTGTAAAATCTCTTTACATAATACCCACTCATGTTTTTTTTTTTAAATACACAAACCCTCTCTCAGTCTTCTCAATGTTTATTTTATTGTTGCAGATTGCAGTTCTTTACCATAAACATACTTTGTGTTCATTTTCCAATACTTTAGTTTTTTCCATTATTTAATATTATGACCGAAGCCAACACACAGGCAATTCAAAGTAAAAAAAAACTTCAGTCCTGATTAGTTTCAATGTATTTATTAACATTTCTCAAACAAAGGTGTGATGCCCCAAACTTCTTAGCTTGCCAACATTAAGGTAAATATTGACTTACAATTCAATGGACAAGTAGGATTTTTTTTTCAGCTGCTATTTGTTTGAAATTATATGACATTTGATCTTTGAAATGTACAGTAAAACAAGATAGTGAAAGTATCTTGTATCCGCCTCATGGACTGGCCGGGCAGCTTTACTTTTCACTTTGTAGTCCTCAAAAATGCCTGTTCTTTTTCTCTATTCACTCTTCATTATTATTCTTCTTAATCTTTTTTTACAAAAAAGATATGATTACTTGCAGTTTAGTAATTCCCAAACATTTTTTGGAGTTAAGCAAAGGACTTGTTAAATTAAGGACAACCCCCTCCATCTGTCTTTAAAATCTGCCTTTAAACCTTTAAAGACTCCCATCTCCAGTGTTTTAGCAAATGAAGAAAACATTTGAATAAAAGACAACTTAATATTTCTTATGGTATTGTGTTACCTTTATTGATTGCGCTGATGCAATTGATTACTACAGTATGCATATAATGAGTGTGTCTGTTTGGAAAACCATAATCTGCAGGAAGAAAGTTCAATGTCCTTGATAATGTAATGTATCTGATACATACAAGTTCCTAATAACAATTAGCAAATCAAGCAGACTTCATAGAGATGTATTTATTCATGAATGAGAACTTGAAACTGTTTGATTCTAAATTCTGTAATTCTGATATCTGTATCAGCATTCAAAGGGGGGTAGTTGGAATTCATTAAACAAAGGGTGTGCAAGTTCATCAAGGAGGGAATATGCTTTAAACAAGACTTGTAACTGATTAACTTGGGGAAGGATTGAAAGATCAGTACAAATTACTTTCTGACATACAGTAGTTTGATAGTCCTAGTTTGGTTTTACCTCAGATTCAGATTCCCAAACCAGCAGATCAGGGCAAGCTAAAGCAGATTAATTAAAACATGATCAACAATTAACTATCTACCTTAAAATGTTTTATATCTTAAAATGCTGGAGGTCCTGGTGTGGCGGGAGAAGGAGGGAGATATTCCTGCTGCAGCGCGTTGGCAGTGCCTCTCTGAGGACCTGGCTAGTTAGTCCTGGCTGAAGTAGTACAGTGACTGTGGGTCCGAGCAAGTCACACTCTTTAGACAGAAAGAAGACTGGTTTGTTCCCGATGTAGCACTTTTCCTAAATACCAAGATTCAGCTGTCAATATTTCAGACCGTAGTTCACTCGTTGATCAGGCGAGCACTTACAGTGGGTTACCGGCAGTTCACAAGGTTTGCTGCTGGGCAAACCTCGGGCAGATCCTTTGGTTACACATGGTCAACCTCCTGTCTCGACTCTTAGAACAAGGTAAAGTCCTGACACTCAGACACCTTGGCTGTCATGTGATTGTCCGAGCTGAGTCTGAGAACGTCCTGGAGGGGGCCCTCTGGGCCATGTGCTGCCTCTTTTATCTGGTAGAACTATGGTTGTTCATTGGTTAAACGTTTTGTGGACATTCAAGACCCATGTGGGGTTACCCTGCCCTACCAGTTACTGATTGGCTGATCAAGGTGGAGGATGAGTAACAATGATTTCTGAACTTAGGGTTGTAAACAACTTGGGATGAGACTCTCCCTTGGAATCTCCCAGACAGAATAGCACCACAGATGACCATTCATTAAGGTGGCTGGAGAGCTGTTCTTTATCAGAAAACTCTATCATACAGAAAAACACCTTAAATCTGAACCACTTGGAATGGCCTCTCTGTGTCCAGCACCACAGAGCTGAGGGAGAGAGACTGGTGGTGGGGACAGCAAACCTAAATCCTGTATTATTAATACTGTAAGTATTGCTGCTACAACAGCAAATAATACACTTTAAGCCCCCACCACCACTATTTACAAACCCGCTCCCTAAGAAAATCAAAATGAAAAAACTAATTCTTGAAACAACACCTTCCCAACATCCATAATATTTGTAATTGAAAATAAACTTCCTATTTTAAACTATATATAGCCAGCGGCTATATTACCCTTCATCTCACCAGTGGCAATCCACTGCTGCTAAGCAGGTATGAGCCTGGTCAGTTCCTGGATGTGAGACCTCCTGGAAAAGCTACTGGAAGAGGTGTTAGTAGGACCACCAGGGAATGCTTACCATGCGGCCTGTGTAGGTCCTAATGTCCCAGTATAGTATACTGTGAGAAATACATCATCATTTGGATGATAGGTAAAACCAAGGTTTTTGTTTCGCAAAAAGAGTAGGGGGATTAACCTTGGTGTCTTGTAAGTTTCCCCCAGGACTTTAGCAATTTAAGGCCTCCTAATAATCCCCATCTATAAACTGTGTTCATTACTCTGCTCACATCCTCTCTGACATACAGATGCAGCCATTCAAAATGAGTGAGGTACACTGCAGTAAACGCGGTGGGTGTGTTACATCAAAACGCGTCATAACATGTCATATTGCGTCATACCGCATGCAAATTAGATTATGTTAATAGTATCCTGAATCACCTTGTAAAACAGGCAGGTGGAGCTAATAAAGCTTAACCTCTCATGTACAGTATTTGAGCTGTCACCAGAAAACACTCGATTTAGAATCCCAATCACTGCTGAGGGACAATCTTTATTCAATTAAGAATTTAAGTTGTACTGTATACTCTTTAGACTTTTAATTTTAAACATGACAATCATTAAACATTAAAACGTTGGTATATTTTATAAAAGCAAGATTGCTCAGTTGGACAAAAGTACACAACCTACCATCTCTATCATAACATTTTAATTATGGAGAAATATTTTATGCATCAAAGTCTTTACTGAAGATATTACTAATAGTATTAATAATGAATGGACAAGCTGTAAACTCAAAGTATTACTGTGGTCCACTTTCTTTGTAACCGTCTTTGTAAACGAAAGACTATTTTTTCATTGACAAAAAGTAACACCACAGCATTTTGTTAATCCGATCACATATATTCGTTTCCAATCATACAAAATAAGTTTTGAGAATCTCCATTACACTATGCCTTTCACATGCTCATAAACTATATTAATTGAAGAACATAAACATATTAAGTAAACTGTATATGGATGGTATAGTTATTTTAAAGAAAAAATACACACCAGTGTTCCACTTTCTTCCTAAACATTTTAAGCATCAAAGTCTTACATGTGGTTATTTTGGAAATGTTTTTACGTGCTCCTTCTGACTATATTAAGTTTATATACTTTGTGAAAACTGATAGTGTTTTCACAAAGTATATAAACTAGCTGGATTTGAACGCCAGACCTCAGGCTTATAAATCAGTCACTTAAGCCATCACGCCACAGACGCAATCATGTGGAAAGCAGTGAAACAGCCATACACCTATCAATAGAAAGACTTATACTACTATTTGTGCTACAGTGTATGAATACAATTATATTATTATTAATTTCTTTAGATACGCGATTCCATATTATATTCCCTATTAATCAAATTCTAAAGGTATGCTTTGGTTTACATCAATAATGAGCTAATTCACAGAAAAGGTTAAAACTATCACTTTTCACAAAGTATATACTTTAAACTTAATGTGGTCATAAGGAGCACATCAAAACGTTTCCAAAATAACCACATGTAAGACTTTGATGCTTAAAATGTTTAGAGAAAGTGGAATACTGGGGTGTATTTTTTCTTTAAACTACCAAGACCAGCCATATACAGTTTACATAATACAGTATGTTTATGTTCCTAAATTAATATCGTTTATGACCATCAGATGCATTACGCTCCTCTTCTTTTTATGCTCAGCTACTAAAATTTCCCTTTAGTTGTAAAATTCCATATAAACATTCAATACTAAGCGGATTAAAATGTGCACAGTAAAGAGATTAAATGATTAAATCTTTTCACTAATGACCAATGCACCATGAGTGCCCCTGTCGGTCATTTTGGCCAGCCAATCACGTACTGTGGTATGCTGCGGAGGCTTGTGGGTAGTTGCATGCTGTGCTGTGGGTTTGTACTGTGCATTTTGAATGGCTGCATCCGTATGATGTTTAGTGAGTGTACTAGTACTCTTTGAATGGTTGTGGAGGGGAGTCTCCATTACTTCTAAAGCACTTTGAGGTGAGACTCCACAAAAGTGCAATATAAGTGTAAGAATTCTTCTTCTTCTTTTTCTTCTTCTTCTTCCTATATAACTCTTTCAGTCATTTATGATACATGAACTCTAAACTGATCCTGCTATTCACCAAATAAGAAAAGATAAGCACCGGAGAGATGTGGGAGCAGAGTGATGAAGAAAGTTGTAGTTGAAGACAAAGAACTTACACTAGTCTCAGGCAGAGACATGGAACCACAAATACCACTGTGGTGCTCCTCACACATTGCAGTTTACTGAAACCAGATACCTAGAAGAATCAGAACTGCACTATCTTTGGCCAGATGTTACTTCCTTAAATGCTCATTTTCTCAGATTATACCTGTAAATTGTATCATTTCTTCCATCTTCCTGAAGCTTGCTCATAATTGAGTAGATCCCATGAGTCATCCCAGTATTGCAATACTTTCTTTACCTTTTGTTATACAGTTTCAAATATTGTATTATGTGGAATTATTGCTCGGTAGCTGAATCATTTCAACTTTATTCATAGGACATACTGTATCTAACTCCTCAGCAAAAAAATGTAATGCAAATTACTGATCCTTTAAAGTGTACTCTGTGTTCCCAGGGAGCCACAGGGGCTTTCTTTCATGCTGTATGGGTATGCACAGGTGTTTTAGAGTATGGGGAAAAGTTTTGTACAACATTATCGACAATGTTAGAGCAGAGGATTTCTTTGGTATCACCTGTCAATGTCAACTCCTCTGTTAACTAAACAGCATTTCAAGAAATGTGTTAATTGATAGATAGAGATAGATAGATACTTTATTGATCCCATGAGGGAAATTGCAGTGCAACAGCAACTTAACACAGACAACAAAGCCACAGTTTAACGAATGATACAATAATAATATTAGTACAATACATACAATTCAATCAGTACAGTGAGGGGTGCACTAAAAGAATTACTCACAGTCCGGACACACAAAGAACAAACTAGAACAGAACAGTACACAGACAAATCGTATCACACATTTGAATATAAATATAGATGTAAATATAGATATAGATATAAATATAAATATAAATGTATTGCACAGGTCCCTGGCATATATTGCACAAAAAACGGTTGTAAACGGGAAAAGAAAAGAAAGAGAACAGATGTAGCAGTAGATGTGTAGATGCGTTCAGTCCAGAACCAAGTCACTGTCAATGTTGCCTCTCCCCAGACGCAAGGTGGATGCGTCGTACAGTCTAATGGCAGAAGGCAAGAATGACCTTGTAGCGGCGAGGCTTAATAATAAGGCAGAATTAAGTGTTCTGAGCCTTATCAAATGAGGCCCCATTTCTCTGTTCATCTCTGTGGTGCAGCCACAGAGAAACCATTCATGCAAGATGTTTTCTTTTGATAAGGACAGCTCCCAAAGGGTGATGCACTTAGCTAAGCCTGGCTATCATGATCAATGGTCATCCATTGGCGCCTATCTGTCTAGGGAGTGCCAGTTGGACATCTGGACTGCATTACTAAGTGTCAGGACTAAGTGACTCATATCTCACCTTGATCAACCAATCAGGGACTGGTAGGGCCGAGTAACCCACGTGGGACTCTGATGCCCATGGAACTTTCAGCCAATCAATGAGCTGAAGTTCCTCCAGGTAAAAACAGGCAACACAGAGAGCCTGAGAGATTCAGATTCAGATTCAGATTCAGATTCAACGAGATTCAGTAAGATTCTGGAGAGGATTCTGTGGACTGTTCTAAAGGGAATTCAAAGGAGAATTCCAGGGCAGGACGGCCCAGGAGCAGAAGGCTCCCAAGGGCAGGACATTCTCGCAGCGCGCCTCCTGACTATCCTGAGACTCAGCCCGGACAACCACGGAACAGCCAGTGTGTCCGAGTGCCAGAACTTTCCTTTGTTCTAAGAGTCTAGAGTGGAGGTTGCCAGAGAGTAACCAGCAGCAGGCCTTGTGAACAGGTCGGAACTGTGGACAGCTGAATCACTATTCAGAACTAGCTCTTCATCAGGAACGAACTGGTCCTCTTCCTGACTTGCTGGGACCCACAGTCATCTTTTCTCCTGTGCACAAACTTTGCTAGTTAAAGCCAACAATGAGCATCAGCAGCGCACCGTCGCAAGCCGCACAGCACAGCCTGGCACGGAGCCAGAGAGCGCGGATTGGACAGCAACAAGCCTGCAACTGTTTCTTTGTGCCCGCAGGAGATCTGAATCCCCAGAAATTGGATGAGTATTCAACTTCACTGCATTACAGCTCGAGAATTCAATTGTTATCCATTGATATCAATTTAATTCCTAAGAGTTATGTACTTGTTTCGAGTATCTAATGTAGAAGTTATAACCAAGTTCATTTACGAAACGGTATAAATGAATGATATACTGAACGTATGTCCTCTTGATATGTGTAACACTTTGTAACTGACCGAATATACCTTTTGTATTCTGATAACCCTCTCGATAAGTACTGTTAGGTTTATATGCATATTCTATGTATTAATAAATGTATCCTCGTGTATTAGTACCTGTGTGTGCGCGTTGTTTGAGTTATGTCGCATGGTTGGACTCTAAAGCCATCAAAAGAATCAACTTTGTGATTTACTGCTACAATTAATAATTGTCTCAGTAAATGCCCAAACCCTACAGAACTGGTGCCTTCAGAGAGCCACTATGATTACATATTTGGCGTCCCTGAACCGGTTTTCCCTACAACCTCCTGTAGCACCGTGGATTAATCAGTCTATTGCTGAACGTGCTCTTCATCTCTGCAAGCCTGTCATAGAGGGGATGGGAAATGTTGTCCATGATGGCCTCCAGTTTGGACACCATTCTCCTCTCAGCCACTACCTCCAAGGGGTCCAGGTCAGACCCAATGACAGAGCTTGCTCTCCTGATGAGCTTGTTCAGCCTTTTAGAATCCACTGCTCTAATCCCAGGGCTCCAGCATACCACTGCGTAGAAAATGGCGCTCGCTACCACCGACTGATAGAACATATGAAGCATCTTACCACATACATTGAAGGACCTGAGCCTCCTCAAGAAGTAAAGTCGGCTCTGTTCCTTCTTATAGATGGCCTCGATGTTCTTAGACCATTCCAGTCTATCGTCGATGTGCACTCCCAGGTACTTGTACGAGTCCACCATCTCAACACCACTCCCATGGATGTAGACAGGAGTAGGTTTGACCTTTTTCCTCCTGAAATCTACCACCAGGGTCTTTGTCTTTGTTACATTCAGTTCCAAGTGGTTCACCCCACACCATTCCACAAAGCTACTGACCAGTCCTCTGTACTCCTCCTCCTGCTCACCCTTGATACATCCCACAATTGCAGAGTCATCTGAGAACTTCTGCAGGTGGCATGACTTTGAGTTGTACTTAAAGTCCGAAGTATAGAGGGTGAAGAGGAATGGAGAAAGAACTGTCCCTTGAGGTGCCCCTGTGTTTCATGGAGTGTGGTGTGCCTGTCAGGTAATAATTGGCTGGTATTACTGCCTTCAAAAGAATGATTGCACTTTGCTTTCTTCCATGGCGTCAACGGAACCTTTATTGATGTACAAATGAAATGATGTACTGCTGAAGCTTTTGGTTCCAAGAAAGAAATATAAAAATATAGAAAGAAAATATATTTTTGATCATTTTTCAAGGACAAATTGCCTTCAGTTACCTTAATTTCCATTCTTGAACAGTTTCATTGTTTCAGATCACACATATTTAATGGGATTGAGTTCTGAAAATGAAATGGCCAATTGAGGACATTTAATTTGTGTGCAGCTAAACACTTGTAAATACGGATATATTCTTGTTAAGTTGAAATGTCAATTTTTGGTCAAGCATCAAAATGTCAAAATGTCCTGGTATGTGTTTGAATTCACGAGCATGTCCAAAAAGAACTACAGTATTATCACTGAATCTGACCATAAAATATGGTTCTACAGATGCAGCCATTCAAAATGCGCGGTACAAACCCGTGGTATGGTAAACTACCCACAAGCCACCGCGGGGCAGCGTAGGGCACCGCGGTAAGTGATAGGCTGGCCAAAATGACCGACAGGGGCACCCGTGGTGCATTGGTTGGTAGTGAAAAGATTTAATCATTTAATGTCTTTACTGTGCACATTTTAATCCGCTTAGTTTTGAATATTTATATGGAATTTTACCACTAAAGGGAAATTTTAGTAGCTGAGCATAAAAAGAAGAGGAGCATAATGCATCTGAAGGTCATAAACGATATTAATTTAGGAACATAAACATTACTGTATGTACTTAAACTGTACTGTTTATGGCTGGTCTTGGTAATTTAAAGAAAAAATACACACCAGTCTTCCATTTCTCCCTTAACATTTTAAGCATGAAAGTTTTATGAAACGGTACCCAAATATGCGATTGCTGTATAGAATGAATTTTAATTTTTTAAAATTATTTAACACAAAAATTAAGCTGTTTACATCTTCCGCCTGAGAACAGTCACCCGTTGCTACCCAACACAGAAACACAGCCACTAACTAGCAAAGAGAGGACATTAGCTAGCCAATATGATAAAGAAATAAATGATTATTTTGTTTATTTCTTTTGCACATTTATTTGAACATTTCCATCGATTGTACAAGCACTTGGAAACTGTCCAATCCCTAGTTCATCAGGCATTTCCTTTTACGCTGCGGGCATTCTCCCAGTCTGGCGCCGGTCTGTGTCTTCTAGGATATAATGCCAGCGAACTCTTGTTTTTATGTCCACTATAACAGACAATCTCCTTTGCTTTTAACCGAGCGTCTAACCCCTCTGATTGGAGAAAAAAGACGTGCTGGTTTGCTATACATACTGTACCAGGAAGATGATTTCTTTCTATTCGAAACGTGTATTTTAAAAGTTTAAGAAGTAAAAACCTTACAGCGTACACAGATTTCTAAACTGATCAGGATCGTTATCTTTGTCTTATCCATAATAATGTTCACCGCTCTGTCCAGCAAATTAATAATAAACTTTATTTTATATAGCATTTTAAACGAATAAGTTATTAGATTGCTCATAAACCTAATCACTTTTTCTACATAAACACAGCGTAATTGCTCTCTGAAAATGCTTTTTCTTTTTATTTAGGCTCAGATTTCAACTATAGATCGTATTATTATACACTTTCTTGGAAAAATGTATTTTATGTAAACCATGTTTGCTATTAATTCATTTAGGGCTAGAATATGTTCATTGTCTTACAATCGAGTCGAGTTGACATTACAAGCTTTCCACAATTAAAAGAAGCAATTAAACACAGCGTAATTGCTCTCTGAAAATGCTTTTTCTTTTTATTTAGGCTCAGATTTCAACTATAATACTTTAAATAATTTTCGTAGTTAAAAATTATGAAACGCTCTGTTAAAAGCAAGGGAGTTTTTATGTCCGTTACAGTAAAAGAAAATGCCTGACAGAGTAGAGCTTGGACAGATTCCAAGTGCATTTTTGCAATTTACGTTGCATTGTCCATTGTGCTGCTGTAATACAGTTTAAAATAATTCAAAGTCTAAACAGTATCAGCTTTATTTATGGGTTGCAATTTAAAAAAAGTCAAAAACCGCACTCAAAATGTAATTTAGAGCTTTCTGGCAAGAGGAGACACCCAAATTTATAATGTAACATGCCACTGTTTGTGCATGAACAAGGTTGTACTGCTATTTCCTCAGATACGCAATAAAAAAAAAAATTTGAATCCCCGGCGGAACACATTCCATAAGAATCAGCGCTTTTATATATCGCCTTTAAAGGTGGCTTCTCAAAACGCTTTACAGGATAAAAACAGCAATAACAGCAAAAACAACAATATTGTATTTCATTGCACTTTGAAAACCAAGTAATAACTTAATTATATGTGCAAATGTTTTATGATATGTCGCTGTTGTGGATGTCTGTGGAGTGTATCTTATTTGCCTGTCTGTCCTGGCTCTCTCGCTCGCCCTCCCCCCCTCTCTCCCTCAATTCAATTCAATTCAAGGTGCTTTATTAGCATGACAGATGGGTACAATCAGTGTTGGGTATTTACTTTGGTTTGAGATGCCACTTTTAAAGGTGATATATAAAATCAAGGCTTTAACTTGCTTTAACTCCGCAAGTCTGAGTTCTCGTGTCTGTCCTAACCGAACCCGAAAGTATTACAATATGTATCTTTATAGCAGGTGGTGTACAGCTTTTTAGTATAGATTACACTTTTCTAAAATGTATTTAAAAAATAAAAACAATTACAATCTAATCTCTCCACGTCTGATCCCAAGATCCCAAGAAAAATAAATCTAAACAGGGAGAAAGCTATGCTGAAAGTTTATTAAAATACTTAGAAGACAAAGACATCAATTTATGTTGCATTTGTCTGATTGTGAATCAAAAAACACATATATTTAAACCTGCGTTTGCGATTTAAATCAAAACACGATTGTAACTCCTAGGAGACTATTCATTGTAATTAAAATGACTTGAATTCGATCATGTTGTGATATTTAGAAATATAAATTTGTTTGGTGCGAGTGAGGTTTTATTTTAACTCTGAGTCAGGGAAACGTTTCATTTTTTCAAAGAAATGTTTGTTAAAACAAAAGTCATGGCTCCAGCGGGATTCGATCACAGACCATGTGATGTGGGAGTCAGAAACCTAACCCACTGCGCCACCAGCAAGGTCATGCAGAGTGCTGAAAAAGCATTACAGAAACATTATCAACAGACAATGTACAGCGTGTACTATTCTTGTATTGCGGTACATGAATCTAATTATATCATTATTCATTTCTTTAGATACGCTATTCCATATTACATTCCCTTTTAATCAAATTCTAAAAGTATGCTTGTTGACTCCGGTATCACGTTAGTTAAAGATTTCGATGCTTAAAATGTTTAGGGAGAAATGGAATACTGGTGTGTATGTTTTCTTTAAAGTACCGAGACCAGCCATATACTGTATGTTTAAGTTCCAAAATTAATATCGTTTATGGCCTTCACACACGTTACAGTATGCTCCTATTCTTTTTATGCTTGGGTACTAAGATTTCCCTTCAGTGGTAAAATTCCATATAAATATTCAATACTTAAACGGGCACAGTTAAGACATTAAATATACATATACATACTGTATACAGTCCAGGTTGCATACGGTAATATGTTTTTGTTCCTAAATCAATCTCTTTTATGAGCATGTGAAAGGCATGGTGAATCGATTCTCAAAAATTACTGTACTTTGCATGACTGGAAACAAATGCGTGATTGCGAAATGCTGTGGTGTTACTTTTACAAAGACGGTCAATGAAAAAAAGAATGTGGACCAGGGCAATACTTTGAGTTTACAGCTTGTCCAAGGTCATTCATTATTAATACTATTAGTAATATCTTCATTAAAGACTTTGATGGCGATAGCTCAAACATGAGAGGTTGAGCTTTATTAGCTCCACCTTGCGGAAATTCCGGATACTATTATTTTACTTGCGGTATTTTAGCAGAATTTACGGTAACTCACAGTAGACTGCGTAAAGCGCACCGCAAAATAATGCGGTATCGCCCACGCATTTTGAATTGCTGCATCTGTAGTTGCTACAGAAATGCAGTAAAACCAGCCATAAATAATACATTCATACATATGATATGGTAGTTTGTGACAGTTTTTTACCTTGAAAACAAAAGCTTACAGTATGTTGGAGATCTCCAGTTGTTGCATTTGTATTTATACTGGCCACTCACAGTCCATGGTGGCAATGTATACTTGTATGTTTTTCTTGCCAGGCTTATCACTATCAGGAGCCTTCATTTTCTTGATAATGAAAACTACCATGGAAAGTAATAGATTCAGCCTTTTTGGCTTTTTTTATAGCCAATCCTCAACTTGTAGAGATCAGTGACTATTTGCCCACAGACTTAAGAGAGCTACTGTATCTAACCTAAACGATGATGATGCATTCTACTACTCAGTTTCTTCTGTCTAGTACCTCATTTTATAAGGGTATAAGCAAACCTAAGGATCCTAAAATTATGGATACTTTCATTGAAATTCTAAAGAGATTAATGTTATTTAGATTTGTTTTTGTTGATATGTACTAGAAGGGATGTAGAGAAAGAGATGTAGTCTTTTGCGATTTCTGGAACTCAGTTATCAGTTATATACTGTACTATATAACTTGCAAGTATGATTGCACTAATTAATATATTCAGATATATTACAATATATAATATATTACTACAGATTTGGGTTCTATAAATACTCCATGTCACATTCTACAACTATGGCAAATAATTAATACAATTTTAAATCACGCTAGCTTACTTTTTGACTTTAGCTCTGTGCACTCATTTACAAGAACCATATTGTTTTTTATTCAAAAGGATGTGGATTCATTCAGGATGTGGTACTCTCTAAATCAATATACTAGATGATGTGCAAAATATTTTAAGCTGTTCTTTTCTAAAATTTGGCCCATCATTCTGGAAAATTTTATTTATAACAGTGGTGTTAATTGCATTCACAACTTTAATTTGCACATATCCATTCTCAGATGCAAAAGTGTTAGATTATATATATTGGGAAAGCATAAGGTTTTCCACAGTATCTGGTTCATCACATTTCTACTGATTCTTAAATTAAACCTGTAATACCATTACCAATAACAAGTGTATTTAAAAACAAATGTGTGTACCCAGGAGAACCATCTACAGTATGTACTGTAGCAATTTGGTCATACAGTACATTTGAGAAAAAGAAGAGGTGTGATTCAAATCGTCAGGGGGTAGCTCACCTCGCTGTTGAAACACCCCCTTTAATGATAAAAGTACCAGGGAGCTACTTCAAGGGCAAAGATAAGGTGGGGTGGCAGATACAAAAAGAAAGCAAGCAAGTAAGCAAGTATAAATATTTTTATACATTGGAAGGCGTATGTGACAGATTAAGGTATGACCCCCTCCCTAATTTTTAGTAAAATCTTTATAAGTGGCAAATTAATTCTTAGGGATTTCATTGTCATTTACAAGAAAATAAATTAGCTCTTTTTGGGAAGAAGATACTGAACTCTATGCACTTAGCCCTAAAGTTGAACCTAGAGAGATGTAAAGCCAGCATTTTTACAGATGTGTCTACACATGAACATTTTCTGTCTTTAAAAATAATCATTATAGATTGTATAGTTATAATTGTAATATTTAGCACTTAGTTGCCTTAAGGAAAGAATATTTGCCTTTCCTCTGTAAAGTTAAAAAGTCAGGAGTTTCTGCAGGGCATATAGTCAGTGCTGTGATCTTTCTACTGCTGTTGTCTTTGTCTCCTTCCTTTGCCAGATGTAACATGCATGACAGGTTAGAGTGGGGTGCTGTGGAAGAAGGAAGAAATCTGTATATAAATGGAGAAAGAATGAAATTTTATCTATTCTGTATTACATGTACATATTACTCAGTCAAAAGGGTACTAAGTACTGTATATGACATTCACAATTTAGGGATTAAATAATAAAATATATGCTCAGTTTTACCATGGCGTTAAAGTCTGTTATTCTTTAACTGCACTGTTTCCCAATTAATAAATAATTTATAATGTTTACTTTTACTAAAGTTGCTTTACTTTCAAAGCACCCCATATTCTTTATTTCTTTACATGAAAAGTGATTGATGTAAAAATTAGAAATGTAAATTTACTAAGATATTACATACTGTATATAGATGTAAAAAAACAACACAAACAATGGTATTTTGGCAGGAATGTACAGTATAATTAAATTGTATAGGTATATAGTAAAATCTGGGAGTAATTTGCATTCCTCCCAGTAATGCACAGTTTCTAGCAAAAACTGTGGTGTCCCATTTAAAGAAATTACAAAATGATGTATCCACATTATTTAAATTAAGATTTTATATTATATATATATATATTATTATTATATTAAAGCTGGAACTATACCAGTTCCAGGTGGAAGCACCTCTGGTAAGTATTATAGTCACAGTTCTTTTTGGGTACAATGACAATTGTTGGCCATTCTTCCTGGAAGGTTTCCTAAAGCTTTCAAGTTGATTTGGGGATTGTTTATAGACTACAGTGTTCAAGACTTTCCACAGTATATCAGTGAATTTCAAGACTTTAACTGGACTACTTAAGGACGTTTATTTTCTTATTTTTAAGCCACTCTCGTATAGTATAGTTTTTGTCTTATGCTTTGGTTCATCGACCTGTTGAAAATTTTTGTTCCAGGTTTAGTGTGAAGATTTTCCAGGTTTTCCTTGAAGATTGGTCAATGCTTTACCTCATCTATGGTCTCATCTTTCTTGAAAAATGTCATGGTCCCTGCTGATTTGATTCAGAATAATATAATGCCAATAGGAAATTTGGAAATTTGGAGTGCACACGGGGATAACACCCCTACTCTTTTCAAGAAATGCCCTGGGATTTTTAATGACCACAGAGACTCAGGACCTTGGTTTTATGTCTCATCCAAAGGACAGTGCCCTTTTACAGTACAGTATATGGTCCCTGTCACTATACTGGGGCGTTAGGATCCACACAGATGGACTCACCGCAAGGTGAGCATCTTTTACTGGCCTCTCTAATACCTCTTCCGGCAGCAACCTTCATTTTTCATTTGGAGGTCTCCCATCTGCTTAGCTTCGATGCATTATCAGTTGTGAGTTGCCGGGTGATATAATGTTGGCTTTTGTCAGATACAGTATATCACTTTGCATTTTGACCAAAAAGTTCCAAACCTTTTCGCCACATGTGTGCAGTATAACCCAGAGGTTTTATTACAAATGGCATGTAAGTTATGTTCATTTGTTTTCTGTTCCATACAGTACAAGTCCTCTTTGTTGAGCGACTGGGATATTGTTGGTCCATTGTGTAGGGAAAACCGGTTCAGGGACGCCAAATATGTAATCATAGTGGCTCTCTGAAGGCACCAGTTCTGTAGGGTTTGGGCATTTACTGAGACAATTATTAATTGTAGCAGTAAATCACAAAGTTGATTCTTTTGATGGCTTTAGAATCCAACCATGGGACATAACTCAAACAACGCGCACACACAGGTACTAATACATGAGGATACATTTATTAATACATGGAATATGCATATAAACTTAACAGATCTTATCGAGAGGGTTATCAGAATACAAAAGGTATATTTGGTCACTGACAAAGTGTTACACATATCAAGAGGACATACGTTCAGTATATCATTCATTAAGACCGTTTCGTAAAGTGAACTTGGTTACAACTTCTACATTAGATACTCAAACAAGTACATAACTCTTAGGAATTAAATTGATATCAACTGGTTGGGATAACAATTGAATTCTCGAGCTGTAATGCATTGAAGTAGAATACTCATCCAATCTTTGGGGATTCAGATCTCCTGCGGGCACAAAGAAACAGTTGCAGGCTGTTGCTGTCCAATCCGCGCTCTCTGGCTCCGTGCCAGGCTGTGCTGTGCGGCTTGAGACGGTGCGCTGCAGATGCTCATTGTTGGCATTAACTAGCAAAGTTTGTGCACAGGAGAAAAGATGACTGTGGGTCCCAGCAAGTCAGGAAGAGGACCGGTTCGTTCCTGATGAAGAGCTAGTTCTGAATAGTAATTCAGCTGTCCACAGTTTCGACCTGTTCACGAGGCCTGCTGCTGGTTACTCTCTGGCAACCTCCACTCTAGACTCTTAGAACAAAGGAAAGTTCTGGCACTCGGACACACTGGCCGTTCCGTGGTTGTCCGGGCTGAGTCTCAGGATGGTCAGGAGGCGCGCTGCGAGAATGTCCTGCCCTTGGGAGCCTTCTGCTCCTGGGCCATCCTGCCCTGGAATTCTCCTTTGAATTCCCTTTAGAATTGTTGAATCTGAATCTGAATCTGAATCTTGTTGAATCTGAATCTCCCAGGCTCTCTGTGTTGCCTGTTTTTACCTGGAGGAACTTCAGCTCATTGATTGGCTGAAAGTTCCATGGGCATCAGAGTCCCACGTGGGTTACTCGGCCCTACCAGTCCCTGATTGGTTGATCAAGGTGAGATATGAGTCACTTACTCCTGACACTTAGTAATGCAGTCCAGATGTCCAACCGGCACTCCCTAAACAGATAGGCGCCAATGGATGACCATTGATCATGATAGCCAGGCTTAGCTAAGTGCATCACCCTTTGGGAGCTGTCCTTATCAAAAGAAAACATCTTGCATGAATGGTTTCTCTGTGGCTGCACCACAGAGATGAACAGAGAAATGGGGCCTCATTTGGGAAGCTCAGAAACACTTAATTCTGCCTTAGTATTAAGCCTCGCCGCTACATATCCCCCCTTTTTGAAGGCCACGAGGTCCCGAGGCATTGTTGCCTTCAAAACAAAACAGAGTTAAGTGATGTCCCTTGCCATTAGAACATTAATCTTAAATGTCCAGGATGAATAACATCTGGAGTATGTATAAACACGGTAGGAGACATTATCTCAGTCTAGGAATTACACATGAGGAAGTTCACTGTCAATATCTGATACCTCTGTAGTAGATATTTGGGGAGAAGTCACTTCCTTTCTTTTGACATGCTACCTTTGACTCATTCATGCTACCCAGAGTACATCTTGATGTGAGAGTACAGCATTCAGAGTACACTGTCAGTCATGATCCAGCTACCTGGCAGTAGTGTTACAATAACAACAGTTCCTGTTCCCAGCCCCCCCGATAAACCACAACACCTGTGTTGGGTATCTGCTAGGGTGGTTTGGAGGTTTGTTCCATTAAAGCAAACTAACTACCTGTACCTCTTCAGGGCTTACTGTTTCTTGGATTTCTATCCAATTCAATAGTGTGGCACCTGAAGGCATCCATGACCTCAAGTTTGGTCTTCAGACAGTACAGTGTTAAGTTCAAGAGCACTGTGGCCTCCTCGGGAACTTGCAGGAAACTGTTTGATTAGGAAGCTGCATTGCGGTAGCTATATCATGCCTGTCACAAGTCACAGTGTCTGTTAAATGTGGTGTGCTGACGAGCCATTTACTTCCCACCTGCTCTTCATGGGGTTCATTAACCTCCCTCTGCTCGTTAATAGCTTTACACCCTTCATTGGTGAATCGTTTAGACACAGCCAATGGATAGCTTTGGTAGCCATACCCATCTCAAGATTTGGAACCGAATTCAATCTTGGATTGCCTTCTGGGTGAGCTATGAGCGATGGGGTTAATGTCACATTCTCCTCTACTGAGAAGAGTGGAATCAAGTGGGTTGGGATTTGTGCCGTGGTTAGACTGGCTACAGTGGCACTAAACTCCCTTAACAGGTCTTGTGTCAACATTCTGGCCTGTTGCACACAAGCATAAACCCATTGATAACACCAACAATCATGTCCACTGTTTGGGGAATAAGGTTTAACCCTGTTGCATAGGAAGTTGCCTGTAGGGTTTTCCCTAAGCTTTCCAACTTTTGCTGCTGTTGATACAGTCTGTCACTACCCTCTGGCATCTCTGACACCTGCCTTCTTGGGGCAGTCATGGTGAGAGTGCCAGTAGCACACAAACCTACCAGAAATAGCAAATGCACAACAGTGGTGGCAGCAATCAGTCCTCCCAAAAGTCTTTTCGGGTGGCTGATCCCAGTCATCTCCTTCTGAGTGACTGTTGCCTTTCTAAGCTGGCGCAGCGTGTACATGGTGTCTTTCTCAGTATGCCCTGTGGCATCTTGGGCACCAACATCCTGGAAATCTGGGGAGATCTGACGCAGCTGCTGATGCTGCTCCTCCTTTTCCAGGGCATTTGCTTTTTCGATTTGTTCATGCCTGTGCTCTAGGAACCCTGCAGGGGGTGGTGCAGTGGTGGAGCATGCCTGACCCTCGGCTGAGTGGTCATCTGGAGCACCTGAGTGATCTGGGATTGTTACCCTATTCTCACTGTTCAGGTCCACCCTGCACACTTCCTGATTGAGGAATCCTTCTATCGGCATGTTTACAATCGTTCGCTGGGGGTAGGTGTAGGACACCTGCTCGCTCCCCCCTTCCCTCGCTAGGGGTTCAGGGAGCTGCCCCAGCACTGGGATAGCTAGTTCACTGTCTTTGAACTCACTATCACTCACCAGGCCCATGTCAGTGCAGGCGGGGATTCTGACACCTCTCTTTGCGATGTCCTGCACTGGCAGGCGGGTGACTTTACCATCCAGCTCCAGTCTGGCTGAACCACTGTTGGTCAGACTCAGACTGACAAACTGAGCTGGTGGCTGTAAGAAAACCGGCTCGGCTTTCATTCCCTGTCCCTTCTGGGGGACTGGGTGTGTAGGCAACCCTGCCGTTGAGGCAGGAACAATCAGGTCAGTCTCACTCACTACCTGGTAGTTGTGAGAAATAATGTTACCTGACTGCAGGTTCCCTGGGTCACAGCAGAGGGAATCAGCATCTGGGATCAGGTGTGTCCACAGCGCAGTAGTCTCAGCGTCCAGCTGGACCTCCTGTCTAACCTGTGAATGTTGCACCAGGGGCACCTGGCGGTGGCCCAGCGACAGCTGCTTAAGCAGATCCTCACTAATAGAGGACCTCTCAGGGCTAAGGGTGAGGGCTTCATCACCAACCTGCTCTCCTGCCATCTGGATCCCTTCCACCACTGCAGGGTGATGGTCCTGACCCCTCTTGGGTGCCAGGGTGCACAGGGAAAGCTCCTTTTCATCGCCAGGTGGGGAGATCTGCTCCTCTTTAGGGATGTAAAAGGTGTGTGCTTTACCTGGTGGATCAGGCGGCTGCTTGGAGCACCGCTCCTGTGGCATGGAGGCTGTTGGGACCTCAGCCGGAACACGACTTCCCTGTATATCCGGGGAACAAGGAAATATTTTTATTTCTTGTCCAGAGGGAACAGAAGGAATCTCCGCATAAGCTTCTGTGTTCGGTGGGCACTGTGTGAGCACAGTCTGCCTCTTGGCCCCCCTTTCCTTCTGTACAGAAGGCTTAGGAGCCTTGACCTGTTTCCACACCTTGCCTTTCTGGTGATCCACCAAAGGTTCCTCTCTGAGTCGCATGCCCTTTTCTTTTTCTACCCGTTTGAGCTTGCCGTGTGACATCAAACACCTTTCAACCTCAGTGTCAATCAGTTTCTCACTGGGTAAGACATCTCCCATGGCAGCCTTGAGGTAAAAGCTTCTTGCTTTTCCTCTGCGTTTTACTGCCTGCTCTGTGACTTCAGGGGTGGAGTCAGCACTCACTTGGGAGTGGCTGAATTAATCCAGGCAGGAACCCTTCCGCTCAATCAGATAGACTGAGGGAGGGAGAGGGGGCGGGTCTTTGCCTCCTCCAGTGGAGAGTATCGGCTCATTCACGCTTCCGGCAGCCTTGGGGAGCGGTTGTCCCTGTCCTAATAAAGCTTGTTCAAGCCTGGCCAGGCGGGCGGCTACTGAAACCTTTTGTTCAGTTTTTTCTAGCCCTTTCCCTCCCCTGGTGTTCTCATGGCACTTAGGACGCTGGGTGCGGTCCAGTGTGCCTGCTTTGGAACGGGGCTTAGCCAGCTCAGGAGCCTGTGCTCCTTCGAGCAGGGGGGAATTAACCCTGCTGGCTCTGACGGCAAACACAGTCGCTTTAACAGCTTTTCGCTCAGAGCGACTTTTGACATCATACTCCCAGGCTTTCTGCACGAATCTCTTAATATCAGTCATTTTCATGGTCTGTGCATCTGTATGCATTAAGATCATCTTTCTGACTGATGGGTGGAGATTCGCAATGAATAAACCCTTGAAATGTGTGTTCTCTTCGCAACCCTCATCATTTCGCCCTGCAAAATAAGTTCGTCTAAGTCTCTCGTAATATTCGCGAGGTGACTCTGCTCTCTCGTGCTTAATGTTAAGAGCGGCGGCTATCGCAGCAGTCGGGTCAATAAACGCACTGTATTCTTCGATAAGTGCTCGACATAGCTGCTCAAAGTCATTACAGACGTCTTTCATCTGCCTAGCCATCCACTCATGTACAGCTCTGCTGGTAGTTTTTCTAACCAGAAACACTTTCTCCTGTCCTGTGGAGTTTGGCAGGTACTGCAGGTTATACCTGAGGTCTTGAATATAACTCTCGATATTATTCTCTGACACTGCGGGGTCAAATGTCCTTCGCTAGCTCTCTCAGAGAATGGAGATTTATTCTACTAGCTTCTCCGCTGACGGAGATATGGAAGAGATCGTGGTCAGACCTGTCGCTGCTAGAGAGAGTGCGTAATAGCGACTCGAATTCAGACCTTTTAGCAACCATCGTTAAACTTAAAGAGTATTACTTTTAACTACGAAATCACTGTTTTACCACAGAAAACCAGAAGATCAAGTATGCAATCAACCCGGTAGATCGCAAAAGATCACAAAACAATCAAGCACTGCTTAAAGAGCAAGGGGAACTTTTTCTTTCGGCTTTCAGCACACTGTATTGTCGTGTATGAAACCCGCGGCGTTTTATATTGAATTATTCCGCTTGGTTGACTCATTTCAGTCTTGCCACGCCCGTGCCAGGGACGCCAAATAATGTAGGGAAAACCGGTTCAGGGACGCCAAATATGTAATCATAGTGGCTCTCTGAAGGCACCAGTTCTGTAGGGTTTGGGCATTTACTGAGACAATTATTAATTGTAGCAGTAAATCACAAAGTTGATTCTTTTGATGGCTTTAGAATCCAACCATGCGACATAACTCAAACAACGCGCACACACAGGTACTAATACATGAGGATACATTTATTAATACATGGAATATGCATATAAACTTAACAGATCTTATCGAGAGGGTTATCAGAATACAAAAGGTATATTCGGTCAGTTACAAAGTGTTACACATATCAAGAGGACATACGTTCAGTATATCATTCATTTATACCGTTTCGTAAATGAACTTGGTTATAACTTCTACATTAGATACTCGAAACAAGTACATAACTCTTAGGAATTAAATTGATATCAATGGATAACAATTGAATTCTCGAGCTGTAATGCAGTGAAGTTGAATACTCATCCAATTTCTGGGGATTCAGATCTCCTGCGGGCACAAAGAAACAGTTGCAGGCTTGTTGCTGTCCAATCCGCGCTCTCTGGCTCCGTGCCAGGCTGTGCTGTGCGGCTTGCGACGGTGCGCTGCAGATGCTCATTGTTGGCATTAACTAGCAAAGTTTGTGCACAGGAGAAAAGATGACTGTGGGTCCCAGCAAGTCAGGAAGAGGACCAGTTCGTTCCTGATGAAGAGCTAGTTCTGAATAGTAATTCAGCTGTCCACAGTTCCGACCTGTTCACGAGGCCTGCTGCTGGTTACTCTCTGGCAACCTCCACTCTAGACTCTTAGAACAAAGGAAAGTTCTGGCACTCGGACACACTGGCCGTTCCGTGGTTGTCCGGGCTGAGTCTCAGGATGGTCAGGAGGCGCGCTGCGAGAATGTCCTGCCCTTGGGAGCCTTCTGCTCCTGGGCCGTCGTGCCCTGGAATTCTCCTTTGAATTCCCTTTAGAATTGTTGAATCTGAATCTGAATCTGAATCTTGTTGAATCTGAATCTCCCAGGCTCTCTGTGTTGCCTGTTTTTACCTGGAGGAACTTCAGCTCATTGATTGGCTGAAAGTTCCATGGGCATCAGAGTCCCACGTGGGTTACTCGGCCCTACCAGTCCCTGATTGGTTGATCAAGGTGAGATATGAGTCACTTACTCCTGACACTTAGTAATGCAGTCCAGATGTCCAACTGGCACGCCTTAAACAGATAGGCGCCAATGGATGACCATTGATCATGATAGCCAGGCTTAGCTAAGTGCATCCCCCTTTGGGAGCTGTCCTTATCAAAAGAAAACATCTTGCATGAATGGTTTCTCTGTGGCTGCACCACAGAGATGAACAGAGAAATGGGGCCTCATTTGGGAAGCTCAGAAACACTTAATTCTGCCTTAGTATTAAGCCTCGTCGCTACAATTGTCATTTTCTGCCATCACAGCCACTGAATTCTTTAACACTACCCAGTGTTATACTGTACCTAGCTTAGATATACCTAAGCTAGGCTGCTTACATTTGCAGTAACAACCCAATGTAAGCTGTATTTGATTAGTACAATACACCATCCAGTTTGTACTGATCAACTTTACCATGGTCAAAGGGTCATTCAGTAAAATAAAAAGCTTTATTCTCTGAAACAATTAATTGAACACACCTACTGTATGAGAGCTAGTTAGTAAGCCTATACAGTCATCTCTCAACAGTACGTTTACTGTTTTTATACATATAGCTAATATCTTGAATTACCATAAGGGGTTTTTAGAGGTTATAAGGTAAAATTTGACTATACATGAACTTGACTTCACATGCTACTCAAAATCACTAACTTCGGCTTAAGTCAACTGTTTTCTGAAATCATGTTAATCGCTATTATTGTACAGAAAGACCATTCAACTAATTGCATGACTAATTAAAGTAACTTTAAGGTTTGCCACTGGAAACAGTTGAAATATTTATGGAATCATGACTTTTTTCTTTTTTAATTTAATTTTTTGTTTTCATTTGGAATGTGTACAGTAGTTTGTGTATTTAAAAATATTGAGATCTGAAAGTGCCATGGCAACATCATACAGGTAAAGAAATTTGACTGAGATCGCTAAGGCTGTCAGAAAAAAAACAGGGATTGATCTTTCAGGTTTGTTTTGTTCAATGTACCTCGAAGCTACAAAAGTATTTTTTTGGGGGGGTTTTGACATGACTCATGACACAAGACAAAGGTTTCAGCTGAAAGCAAATTAAACAAAAACATCTGTATTTCATTGTCAAAAGATGAACAGAAAAAGACAAACTTTGGGAAATCCCTAGATTTCCTTGTTCTGTGATATTTACAGTAACATGGGATTACATATTGGGATGAACCATTTGTCAATGTTCACTGTACGAAGGATTTACAGTAACATTTATTTTCAGAAAAAGCATTTGCCACCACAATCTACCCATCAGTCATACAATATAAACTAATTTCATTTGTCAATCTTTTTAATTTCACAAAAATATTATAGTATTTGTTACAATTTCCATTGTAATCATTGGTATTTTAGGCACATTCATGTGGCTTTTTTCAAAAGAAATTTGAGTCTATAATTAAAAAAAAATCACTAATTATATCTCTTCACTACATTGCTGTAATGTGCTGATGCACTTGGGTTTTTTCACATTCATTGTCTGTCCCACAAAAATAAAAAAATATCCCATATATTGTATTAATTATGAATTCATTATTGTTAGTTGTTGTTGCGCAGAAAGCAAACTACAGTGTGATCAACTTAATTTTAATTTCCTTTTAAGTCGTAAAGATGTCCAATTGTGACTGTCACATATTAACAAAAGTATTTGCTATCCTGTATACAGTATATACAGTATACTGTAATTTGTCTTTTCCATAAGCTTTTCTCTTAGAATCTAGTTCGATTAGAGAATTTCAGATAGGTCTGTCATACTAAATTTAAGTTTGTATATTCCTCCTGTGTTTGCATGGGTTTCCTCTGGATACTGTGGCTTCCTCAAATAGTAACTATATGACACTATACCAAAGATTACTTATGTCCACTATTTTTCAGTTTCTACAGATCCTGGCTAGTTGTTGTTGTTGCACAGAAAGCAAACTACAATGTGATTAACTTTTACTATACCCAAAAAACAGGTTGTTTTGGAGGAAATGTTTTGCAGCTCTTTGAGTACTCTGGGTAACAGCTGCAATGAAAAGAAAGAACATAAAAAATAATGTAATGGGGGTTGCTAAGAATCATGGTTTCAGTCCTGTTGCAGTATAAATGAAGGAAACTGAGCCATCCAGGATTTTATGTCAGAGATGCAATTCAAAGGTACAGAAACAGACACCTCCATGTCAGGTTTAGTATGGATGTAGATTTGAGCTTCATCAATATAGAAATAATAATTCAGACCATGGGATCTTAATGGCTGACAAAGTGAAAACATGTAAATGATGAATAATAGGGAGCCCAGTATCCAGCCATGGAGAACACCAGACTTAAGAAACCCAACTTCGGAGCAGAAACTCACAATGGGAAAAAGCATTGGAGATTAGTAAGGGCTGAACCATTATAGAGCAGTGTCAGAAACACAGTCTGAAGACAAGAAAGTAAGATGTCATGGCTAACAATGTCAAAAGCAGCACTAATGTCTAGGAGAATAAGGACAGAGAACTGGAATGAGAGGTTATAAGAAGATTGCTAAACCATCTTCTTTCCGTGGTGTGTAATTGTCAAAAACCAGACTGTGCAGCTCATTCTTTTTGTTGACATTCCAATTAACTTTGGAAGCATACTTCATTAAAAAAGCAATGCTACAAAGTTAAACTCAATGAAAGCTGTTCAAATGTTCATTTCTTGTACTGTTATATATATTTAACACTGATGTTTTCTATTACGTACTGTAGGTTTTTATGGATTTTCTTATTTTCAAAACTTAATGCATTCTCAGAATTTTCTTATTTTCTCCCAGATCATAAAACCTAACCTTTGTGATTTAAAAAAAAGTGCCAAATTTAAAATGACTGTCAAAGCCCAATTTAATCATGAAAATCAGTTTTCAAGAATTAATTGGTACTGTATCGTACGAATTTGGAGAATAATACAGAACAGAAAGAAGAATAAGCAAAAGCCATTAAACTTTAATTTATCTTGCTGAATTCCTCTGTTAGATATCTTGTTTCTATCACATCACAAGCAGTGATGACTAATCCTTTCTGTTTCCATAGCTATATGCTCAATAACATGAAGCAATAATCTTTAAAACCCAGACTTAATGAAGTTCAAACAACAGAAAGCTGTTCTTCTTATAAGTGACAGTTAGCTTTTAAAAACATTTCCAGAACTGTAATACAAATTCAAATATCATGTGGGCATGTGTAAGGGTCTCCCAGGTGATAGCAAATTAGGCTAACACAGGTCTGCATGTACACTCTGCATAGACAAAATAAAGGATTTCTGTTCTGTGTACTTTTTTCTACTTGTTTTCTATTTGAAACATTTTATGTAAATAAAATTAAATCCGGTACAGTTCAGAGGCTTATTATTACAGTATATTAACTGTAATTATATTTTGAAAGTCATTATTACTTAAACAGCGTTTTTTAGACTCTTCAGTTTTTATGAATACAATAAATGTACCTCTTTTCAACCTGCATACTGTAGGTCACTATAGAAATACCTGTAACCGAGGTTGAGGTTCATGCCAATCAATTGTTTTTAATATATTTTATATACATTTTTAAATTAAATAAACATTTTTCAGATTGCAAGTTCCATAGCATCTGCTGGAGAGTGCTGTGGCTAAGATGATACTTTTCCTAAATTTAATATCCTATTTTAAAGGCAGCACAGTGTTTAGTATTGATGCTTTACAGCATTGGGGCCCTGGATTGAATTCCTAGGGTACTATCTGCATGGAGTTTGTATGTTCTCACCATGTTTGTGTGGGTTTCTTCCAGATGCTCCAATTTCCTCCTACAGTCAAAACACATTCTGGGAAAGGCTTCTGGGAAAATTGGGTCTGGTTTGAATGTGTGAATGTTTGTGTATACATCCTATCCAGGGTATACTGTATCTTGCCTCATGCCCAATGATTGCTGGGATTAGCTCTGGCTCCTGAATTCCCCTGTACTGGATACAGTGGTTAGAAAATGGATGGATATTTTTAGAGAAAACCATGCAGGGAATCCTGGGGATCTGAAATCTTTAAAACTGTTTTGGATCTTTCATTAATAAACACAAATTGCCAGGAGATGTAACCTTCTTGGACACAGCAACCTGAATGCAGAAAATGAGCTTTATGTTTAACCCAATTTAAAAAAGGACACATTAGGACTAACAGTTTGGAGAAAACAGTAACTATACTGTTGGTTTTCCTGTGGTTACCTTCATATCTAGTGGGAATATGAAGATCCACACTTTCATTTCTTATTGCATGTTTGTTTCAGCGATTACACAAGATAATTAACAAACGATTCTTCATCTACAAAGAACTCATATTTTTACAATAAAAGAATAGACTTGCAAAGTTAATACATGCAGTTCTATCTCATTACTAAACTGAAAATTTTAGTAGGCTAATTACAATGGTAACTGTGATACCATTCTGATAATTCATAGGACATAATTGTTGTGGGTTGTATAAATAATTACAACTATATCATAGGTGCCCAGTGTTTTAAAAAACAAAGTTAGGTATCTAAAATTCATATAGAGATAAAGACAAGATGTTTGTCCCCCACCTTGTAAAGTTGCTGCAAATGAAAGGAACTGATACATATATTATAGTCTACATTGTATACTAGTCTCATATTCCCACACGCACTGTGTTTAACAAACGCTCACGCTGCAACTAATGTCCCTATCACCGTTCTTTCCCGTCACTATTACTGTTCCCCCTTTCCTTACTTCCCTACTCACTATTTCAGTTTCTTCTTGAACTCCCTAGTGTGCGTTATAATCCTCTTGTTGTCTAGTCGTTATCAGACCTTCTTGCTTGTCCCCTCGGTTACGATTTAGTCTTGTGATTGTTACTCTGCTGCTGTCTGACCATTATCAGGCCTTTTTGCTTGTTTCCTGGTTTACATTTTAGTCTTGTGATTTGGATTGGAACTCTCAGTGTTCTCTCTCTTTCCACTGAGTCCTGCACAGGATCCATACTCCCTTTCCCGCCTCCTGTTACAATGCTGTATTCAGAGAATTGCAGCTAAATCACTGTTGGGGATTTCTTCCTATTTCAGCAGAACATCCTTGGACTGTATGCAAAGCTTGAAACTGCCTGTGAGTCAAGGTAGGTTTAGCAAGAAGTAATTTCAATATTTTCACTTCTGTAGTCATTAATTAGCACATTGATTTTCTGGCTGATACAATGCAAATGTAGCATTGGGTGATGAAAGTTATCTGTTTTCTGACCATACTAGGATCAGAGTCAGTTGTTAGAGAAAATGTTTTTCTGTTATCAATTTCAATCAATCTCCCCTTGTTACTGTGCTATAGCTTTTAGCACTGACTGGAGCTCCTTTCAAAATAACTTTGTCACAATAAGAATCTCATAAGAATCACTAAACAAAGTATAACATACACCCCACAGCATTTTAATGACAGCATTTGTTGTTAGTCAATTCACCTAGTGTAATAGTAGACATAGGTGCATCTTTTATTCTGGAAATGATTGACTTACTGGACAAACCATAGAACAAAACAATCTAAAGCTTTTTATATGTATCCCACCTGTCAATGGCTCACACCATTATGGTCACTTCACTGTTAATGCTGCCTTGTCTGCCTGATCATTGAATCATCTTGAATGAAAATGTCTTTGGACATGAAGTGTGGCTTCACAACATAGAACACAAACAGCTGGACTTTATCATTTGCCAGTAGCCATATCACTCTGCAACCCACTGAAGCTAAGCATTTGTGAGCCTGGTCAGTACCTGAATGGGAGACCTGGAAATAACCAAAGTTGCTGCTGGAAGAGGAGGTAGAGGGCCAAGTAGGGGGTGCTCACCCTGCGGTCCATGTGGGTCCTAATGTCCCAGTATAGTGACAGACACACTGTACTATAAAAAGGTGCTGTCCTTTGGATGAGACATAAAACTGAGGTCCTGACTCTCTGTTGTCATTAAAAATCCCAGGGTGCTTCTTGAAAAGAGTAAGAGTGTTACCCTGGTGTCCTGGCCACATTTCCAATTAGTAGGAGGCCACAATCATGGCCTCCTGACAATCTCCATTTATGAATTGGCTTCATTACTCTGTTCTCCTCCCCACTAATAGCTGGTGTGTGGTGAGCGTACTGTACTTATGGCTGCTTTTGCATTATCCAGGTGGTGCTACACATTGGTAGTGGTGGAGGGGTGTCCCCATTACCTGTAAAACACTTTATAAGTGAAGGAATTATTACTATTATGTGTGATAATGGCAATTAAAACGGTAAGAATAGTTTATAAGAGCAAAATAAGTAAATGTTCATTTTGTTAAATGTACACTTTAATGTAAATGTAATGTTGCTTAACGTTGCCCACTTTAACTAAGGCTTACATCCCTGTTACCAAGACAATAAAATACTGCAAACAAGATTTGCTGCTACCTCTTAATTTATAAATGTACAATTAGACAAATGTCATCCCCCTATATTTAAAAGGTCAATTAGAATTTAATTTCAACTCGGCTGGCGTGTTTCAAAAACCTTAATTAGCAATAAACCAGACTGACCTTATACTGAAAAGGATGTTGCAAATAAGCAACACTGGTAGCTGCAAAATCTCATCTGGCCATGCTTGTGGATATAGTCCGTCAATGCATTCAAACACCTCAATAATAGATGCTTAATGTTTTTTCTAAACCACTTAATTACATATCTACTCAAAAATGTTTACGCGTATTTAAATATTTAAATTTTTCTTTCCACCATTTGTTCCTGGGAACTATGTAATACAATGGACACAATGGGAAAATGAAATTCAATGAAATAATAAACACCCTATTCCATGGAAGTGAAAAAATGTTTCTTTACCATCAAGATATTATTTGCAAAATTAGCTCAATTTTTTTTTCTACAGAATGCACAAGTATAAAATCTGATGTTACCCTGAGATTAATTTCTTATATTTAATAAAGTAGAAATAACATAGATGCAAAACAAGCCATTTTAGTGCTGTATATTTTTGCTGCCTTTATTGATTTAGAGTTTTTTTCTTTCCTTTGGGGCAATAATATATGATTAACCAGATTCTAAGGGCACACATGTGTGAGGGTCTTACTCACTGGAGACACAGATATAGTTTTTTTGTAAAATCTTAAATATTAAATGTACTGTAATATACTCCTGTTTTAATTGCTGCTGTGTTTCATTTGGTTCCATGCAAGAGGCTACCTTTCAGGCTTTCTACTTTATTGTTTTTTCTTGACAGCACAATAAATTTAGAGAGTCAAGTTAGCAAATTTAGATTAAGGGGCCATCTATTCTGATACACAATAGTGTAATAGTCAAAATTATGTGACACCATGGGCAATCTTACTGTAATACAATTCAGAAACTCAGATTTGCAGTACAATATAAATTCTTTTGAAAATAAAAAAAATGCCTAAGGTAATACTGGAAAATAGAAATAAAAAATGTGACATATTTAGCAACTAAAGGTTATTAACAATTAAAGTTAATTTTACTCTGAAAAGTAGAAAAATATATTATTTTGGATGTTAAGCCTTCTTCAGTCTTGAGGGAAAGAGAAGAAAGTAGCATACAGTATAAGGCAGAGGAGAACAGGGACAGAGCAGATATACAGTTTTTAGACAAATAGTAAGTTAGTGCCAAATGAATGAAGATCTGGGAGAGAGGTGTGAAAGCTGAAATCTGTAAATATATTGAGCGGTACTAAAGATAAATTGTGGTATTATTTATATTTATTAATTTGGTCATGCTTTTATCCAAAGCAACCTACAATTGTATTTGATAAAGAAGATGAAAAGGGTGCCTACAGATGCAGCCATTCAAAATGGGTGAGGTATTTCGCGGCATACCGCGACACGCCCACCGGGGTATCACGCGGTTCACGTGTGTCACGTGACTAACTATCCGGCGTCGCCTTGTAAAACCGCCAGGGGGAGCTTAACCTCTCATGTACAGCATTTGAGCCTTTAATTTTGAACTGTGTATTATAGCATGTTAATCATCAGTCATTAAAATGTTGGTATATTTTATGAAAGCAAGATTGCTCAGTTGGACAAAAGTACACAACCTACCTTTATCAGAAATATTTATGCATCAAAGCCTTTACTGAAGATATTACTAATAGTATTAATAATGGATTACTTTGGACAAGCTGTATACTCAAAGTATAATTTCTTTAGCACATTTGTACAAGCACTTGGAATCTGTCCAAGCCATACTTTGTCAGGCATTTTGTTTTACTTTAACGGGCATAAAAACTTCCTTGCTTTTAACAGGGCGTTTCATAATTTCTAACTACGAAAATGATTTAAAATGCGACACCTATCATGAAAAGAAAAAAATACACACCAGTATTCCATTTCTCCCTAAACATTGTAAGCTTCGAAGTCTTTAACTAACGTGATACCGGAGTCAACAAGCATACTTTTAGAATTTGATTAAAAGGGAATATAATATGGAATCGTGTATCTCAAGAATTTAATAACGGTATGATTATATCCGTGTACTGCGGCAGGGCTGTGTAGGGCTGTTTCGCCTGCCTGTTCATGCGAGCTGTCTTGTAGCCTACTGGTCTAGGTGCGTGACTACCAACTGGCACGTTGTGTGTTTGAATCCAGCTGGTGCTGGACACTTCAGTTTTATTTATTTATTTTTTAATCGCGTAACATAAACATATTACCGTATGCAAACTGTACTGTATACAATATGTATATGTATATTTAATGTCCTAACTGTGCCCGTTTAAGTATTGAATATTCATATCTAATTTTACCACTGAAGGGAAATCTTAACATAAACATACAGTATATGGCTGGTCTCGGTACTTTAAAGAAAAAAATACACACCAGTATTCCATTTCTCCCTAAACACTGTAAGCTTCGAAGTCTTTAACTAACGTGATACTGGAGTCAACAAGCATACTTTTAGAATTTGATTAAAAGGGAATATAATATGGAATCGCGTATCTCAAGAAATTAATAACGATATAATTATATTCATGTTGCAAAAAAACTGCAACGGACATAAAAACTCCCTTCCATGGTTTCATTACGACCAGAATCGGTCTTGAGATATTTTTAACTTGATTTACAGTATTTGAGAGGTATGTCTTAACACCGATACTACAGTGCTTAAGTACTGCTCACGTATATGTTTCTAGGTTTATATTATGCATTTCATACGGTCAAATTACTTTTGAGCAACTAATAAGAAGCGCAAAACGGTATGCGTTTTACTTTCGTTTTGTGCTGGGACCCGTGGATTGATTAGAGATATCAAGTACATACAAGTCATTTTTTAAATGTTGTAGTTCGTCTTGAAAAAATGTTACGAGTACATCATCTATCAACAATTACACAGGTTCTGTTTCCATATTGCGGATTTTGGTTACGTAATATTATTTTCTAGATTTCACATTGTGAATATGATGGGATGTCTGATGGGATGTTTCTAAAAATCCATCCTCTGTAAAACGTCTTCTCTAGTTGTCCTGCATATGTATTCGCTAATGAAGCTGTGTGTTCTGAGCCTGGATCTCTACATTTCTGTATGAACCAGCTTAGAGGGCTAAAGACAGCTTGTGTTTAAATTGAGTGTAAGGCAATTTATGCTTCTAAAGTCAGGGTCAGCATTTATTTTTGTACTGTGCTGTAAACTTGTTCTGTGCCAAGTCACATTATTTTATAGCGTTTTTATAGCGTTATCAAATACGGTGTTACTGTAGTTTACTGAGTCCCATGTCACATGGTCTGTGATTGAAACCTGTAAAACCGGTTTAATTCGTCACAGCCAGCACTCTTCAGGTGTGAGGGTCTTCTGCTCAGAATGAAACGCTAAAATCTTTGTGTATATTCTAATGATAGTGGGGGCAGGGTGTGTAGGAACAGGTTTGGTTGAAATTGCATTGGAGATCTATGTTCTTCACACCTGAAACATTTTCTCTGTTACTCTGTCGCTATGTTACGTGATTAAAAAATAAATAAATAAAACTGGAAGGTCCAGCACCACCATTATGTTTATATGGTTGTTTTTGTTGGTTGGTTGTTATTATGGTTATTAATGATACGATCTATAGTTGAAATCTGAGCCTAAATAAAAAGAAAAAGCAAGTGATTAGGTTTATGAGCAATCTAATTACTTATTCGTTTAAAACGCTATATAAAATAAAGTTTATTATTAATTTGCTGGACAGAGCGGTGAACATTATTATGCATAAGACAAAGATAACGATCCTGATCAGTTTAGAAATCTGTGTACGCTGTAAGGTTTTTACTTCTTAAACTTTTAAAATACACGTTGTGAATAGAAAGAAATCCTCTTCCTGGTACAGTATGTATAGCAAACCAGCACGTCTTTTTTCTCCAATCAGAGGGGTGTCAGATAGTGTCAGCCAATCACCATTCTGTGTTGGGTAGCAACGGGTGACTGTTCTCAGGCGGAAGATGTAAACAGCTTAATGTTCGTGTTAAATAATTTTTTTAAATTCAATTAAACGGGCACAGTTAAGACATTAAATATACTTATACATACTGTATACAGTACAGTTTGCATACGGTTATATGTTTATGTTACGCGATTAAAAAATAAATAAATAAAAATGAAAAGTCCAGCATCAGCTGGATTCGAACACACAACCTGCCAGCTGGTAGTCACGCACCTAGACCAGTAGGCTACAAGACAGCTTGCATGAACAGGCAGGCGAAACAGCCCTACACAGCCCTGCCGCAGTACACGGATATAATCATACCGTTATTAAATTCTTGAGATACGCGATTCCATATTATATTCCCTTTTAATCAAATTCTAAAAGAATGCTTGTTGACTCCGGTATCACGTTAGTTAAAGACTTCGAAGCTTACAATGTTTAGGGAGAAATGGAATACTGGTGTATATTTTTTTCTTTAAAGTACCAAGACCAGCTATATACTGTATGTTTACGTTCCAAAATTAATATCGTTTATGGCCTTCACACGCGTTACAGTATGCTCCTATTCTTTTTATGCTCAGCTACTAAGATTTCCCTTCAGTGGTAAAATTCAATATCTACAACGGGCACAGTAAAGACGTTTACAGTAAGTCTTTCTACGACAGACCAACGGATCACGAGTGCCCCTGTCAGTCAACCAATCACGCACAGCGGTACCCCGTGTCATCTTACCTGCGGTACGTGTCTGTACCGCTCACTTTGAATGGCTTCATCTGTATAACAGTAGCATAAAACAACATAACCATTAAAGTTGAGTTCTAGCATTTTGCACAGTATTAAGTTCTAGTGATCCTTGACCCTTACAATGAGTAAGCAAGTATAATTCATTCTAGTGGCCAGTGGAGAGAACAGTCAGGTCAGCTTTAGGATTGCCAACTTGCCTGTTGAAGCAGGTCTTAGTGCCCTAGTGGCAACTTGGTTGCCTGAAGGTATGCAGGTTCTCTTGGTTCATTTGAAATGACAAATTGGAGGTTTTTATACACTCGATGCAAAATATACAGTATTTTATTTAGACATATTTATATAGGACTCTGTAGTGGATAAAGCAGCTAGAAAATGGATGGATGGATATGTACTATATACAGTATATGTACTGTATACAGTATGTTGAGAAAGAGATTGTCATAATAACAACTGCAGCAATACTGCAACAATACCATGATCTGATGTAATGAGCTCTGATCTTACTGAGCATTGATATTGAGCTCAGTACATCAGATAATAATAACTGCAAAATAAACTTTCTGTTGTTTTGGATATAATGCTCATTTATTTACTCTCTCTGCCTTAAGTTCTTGATTTATTTTGCTTGCTGCTTCCTCTTCTCTGTAATTGAGTTTCCTACATTGGCAACAGGGAATTGTGAGTTCAAGGTATTGCAAAATGACTTGCAATCTAGTTAAAGAAGAAAAAGTGCGAAGCTAAAACATCGAGGCAGCTGTTTTGCTTTGGAAGACTGCTCTGAATAGCTGTTTAGGAAAAAAAAGACTGTGCTGAACAGCTGAGAAACTGACTGTCATGAGAGACAGAACATGGAGCAGATCCAAAAGGCTCTAATGAAACACCAAAAGCTACAGTAGGTGTCCAAAATTCGTGATGCTGCTCAACATTTTAAAATGTGCTTGATGACTAAGCATTGTACATAAACAATTCCCATATATTTTAGCTCTGAAGCTTTGTAAAGTGCCTCTACACACACTTCAGTAGATGGAATCCATCAGGGCTTACAATTTGCTATAATAGATCTAATTTCAGATACATGTTCTTTAACAGTGTGTAGGTATTCAGTTCAGGCAATTACATAAAATGCTAATGAATCTGAGTCATTTCAAGCATTTTGTAAAATGTACTGTAGAAATATTTAATCCCATGAAAAAAGGATTATTTACTATTCAGTAAGACAATCTAATTTTCTTAAATTAGCTAACTAGATTCTTATCAGAAAATTTGTTTTATTTTTTTTCATTTTTCAAATCAAAGTCTGGGATAAATGCCTTTTTCTGTTGCAAACAACACAGCAATACAAGAGCTCTATTTTAAGGTTAGTTGTAACTGACTGTGAATAAGTCTTTTAGGTAAATACATAAATATAATCTGATTGGGCAGCATGGAAGCACAGTGGTTAACACTGCTGCCTTATAGCACTGGGGCTCTCGGTTCAATTCAAGGACTGCTATTTGCGTGGTGTATGTTTGTTCTCCCTGTCCTCATGTGGGTCTATTCTGGATCCTCTGGGTTTCGACCTGTAGTCCTAAGACATACCAATAGGTTAACTGGCTTCTGGGAAACCTGACCCTGTTGTGAGTGTGTCTGTACTTGTGTGTGTGCCTTGTGATGGACTGGCATCCTATTCAGAGTGTATCCTGTCTTGTGCCTGGTGCTTTCAACATTATGCTTTGGCTTCCTTGAGACCTCATATTAGATAAAGTGATTAGAAAAAGGATGGATAGATGATTTGTAATGAAATAAATATCAAACCAAGAAATACTTAAATATTCTCATTCATGCAGATTCATGCTCACTGCACAACAAAGATGTCCTAATAGACTCTTTTGTTTTAATATTAGTTTCACAAAAAATGAAGGTTCGTAATTTACACATTGTGTAATTCTTTGACAGAAAGTCAATGAATAAAACCCCAAATTATTTTATTTGTAATCATTTAGTCATTGCAATGCTTATCTGGTACCCTGTTATATTGTTC
This sequence comes from Lepisosteus oculatus, assembly GCF_040954835.1. NCBI lineage: Eukaryota > Metazoa > Chordata > Actinopteri > Semionotiformes > Lepisosteidae > Lepisosteus > Lepisosteus oculatus. Next base: position 32,770,945 of record NC_090701.1, read on the forward strand.
AAGCTTTTACCACTGCCCCAGTTTTAGATTGCAGTATGGAGTTGCAGTTAGGGGCTTTAAAACTATAACAGGAAGGCCATGGGTCCAAAACCCAGGAGAAGCACTGATTTTGTGTCCTTGATCAAACTACTGTACTTCACTCAGGTTGCACCACTTAAATTACAGTAAATTGCATTAGGGATAAGCCTCAGCCAAATAAATCAATGATAACAATATACCTGTAACAGTGGATTATTTTCAGTAAATTAAAAATGTTTTTATCATAATATAATCATTTATGTTTCTTAAGGAGTGTAACATATACATTTCAAGTTTATTAAAATATTGACTCCAGATTTGCCATGAGCTAACGTAAAATCGATATACTGTATGCAAGTATACGTTCTTATTAAAAATAAATACATGTATTATATTATATATCTTATAACATCTTGTTGTATTTTTGTAAGGCAGCACTGTTTTTTTAAGTGTCTCACTTTTAAAGTAAACATTTATCAGCAAAGATACAATATATACATTACCACATTATCAAGTAAGACACCCAAAGAAGGCTCCACAGCCGAAACATTGTTTTTCCTTTATTCTCTTTACAGCATGGAATAAACCTTTACTTGTTCCTTTGCAGCTTACACATGCTGACGCAGCTACCTATTTGACATATTTATGCATAGGTGTGCTAGAGTGGACAAGATGAGAATTTGCCCCCACCCCACCCCCCTTCTGAATATCTGTTTAAAATCACCAATTTATTTTAAAAAGGAACCCATACACAAGTAACTTGTAAATGTAATGTGTTACTTATTAAATACTATTTTATCCAGCACTGACTGGATTTCTACCAGAAATCTAAATTTTATTTGCGACAATGGTTTGCACACCTTCCTTTCTATCTAAGGGATATTAATTCCTGACTGAATTTTTCTATAGTATACATCTCAAAACTTACTTAGTCCTTGACATCTACACATTGCCATGGGATAGTTCTGTACTATACCTTCTCAAACAGTGAAGTATTGGGGCAAGCTGGATTTTTGGTCCCGAGTGGAATGCAATCTGGCATCACATTTTCTCTTATAAAAAGTTCAGCACACCAGCTAACCTATTTTATAACATCACTTAGAATGTATGCAACACCATTTTGGTGGTTCCAGATAAAGGTAGTTCCGTAACATCTCTCAAAAATGCAGATCGTTTGATCATGTTGATTTTTTTTTCTCTTTCTTGTCCCACCTGTCAGCCTCATCCTCTTCTCTCATATGAACAAAGTTGGAGGCCAGTAGGACAGATTGGTTGTCAAACCATTTGACCTGATCGATTTTTCCATCCTACCTGGTAGCAGGGAGTAGTGATAGGGCTGAATGGGAAATGGCACCACTGAATTTTGTGTTTTCTGTTAATGTCAGCATAGGTGTCTTTCCAAAATTCCAAATATGATGGATTTTCAAAGACTTGAAACTTAAAAATAAACAGAGTTTAATGGCAGGAAATTTATTCCAGTTGTCAGATCATGTATGGCACTCTCCATTTTATATGGAATTTCATCCCTATCTGCTCAGTACGAATACTATCCACAGTATACTGTACCTTGCTCTCACTTTTTATTTGTTAATGAAAATTTCACTAATACTAATAATATAATCAAACACTATATCAGCAACGATGCTGTGAAACGTTTCTTCTGCACTCTTTTGCTAACTTTATTCCATGTAGGGTTCATAAATGAGAAAAATAACTTACCATACATTAATAATAAAAATATAGAATACTTTTCACATTATTTCACATTAGTCGTGTTTGACTTTTACGGTCTCTACAACTCTGCACATATCATTGTCTCAGATATGGTACTATCTGCAGTCTCTTCACCAGTATTCAAATTTTCAGTTTCTCAAAGATGTCTATCAGACAGACATTCCAGACATGTAAAGCAGTGTACTCTGTATGTGAATATATGAATTTATAAATATTAACTTTTCATAATTAATTGAAAGTTTTAGGAATGTTGAGATACTGTACATCGAAGTCATAGATTATTGTGCCTCTCTTGAGATCCAATGTCCATTGTAATGGACAACCTTTTTTAAAAAAATTGTATTGCATTATATTATGTGTACAGGGAGGAGGTTGAAACCCTGGCAGCATGATGCCAGGAGAACAACCTTTCTCTGAACATCAGTAAGACTAAGGAGATGATTGTGGATTATAGGAAACACCAGGGAGGAGATCACATGCCTATGTAAATCAATGGGACTGCAGTGGAGAGGGTCAGCAGTTTTAAGTTCCTGGGAGTTAACATTACAGAGGACTTAACCTGGACCCACCACACCAACATCGTGGTCAAAAAAGCATGGCAGCACCTATTCTTTCTCCGCAGGCTAAAGACGTTTGGCATGCCGTCACATATCCAGGCCAGCTTCTACAGGTGCACTATTGAGAGTATCCTAACTGGTTGCATCACTGCCTAGTACAGGAACTGCTCCGCCTGGGATTGCAAAGCACTGCGGAGGGTTGCAGTGCGAAGTCAGCGCAGCTCATTACCGGCTGTGAGGTACTGTACCAAACATCCAAGATATCTACTCAGCTAGATGTCTTAAGAAGTCCAGGTCCATTCTCAAGGACCCCAGTCATCCCAGTCAAACTGTTTTCTCTCCTACTGTCCGGTAAATGGTACTGAAGCATTCAGTCAAACTCCAAGAGATTACAGAACAGCTTCTACCTCTAGGCAATAAGACTGCTAAACAGCCAACCTGCAATTCCTTCAGCAAATCATCCGTAATGGCTACATGGTCATACAGTTTTAATTGTATTCGGCATACTGCACTACTTGGACATAATGTATTGCATACACCCTGGACACATAGCAGCTCTATTTATACTGAATTTTGTGTGAGTTTATTTAATTCAATTTCTATTGCACTATTATCTATTATTATGGAATGGTATTTTGTAACTTTAATTTAAATATCCCCCCGTGAGCTCATAGAAAAGACATTTCATTGCCAGCAACTACTGCTGCACGTTGTATTGTTGTGCATTTGATAAATAAACTTTGATTGATGATGAATGTGAAATGTTACTCTCAAAACTTCACAGACATGTGATTGCTTGATGCAGATTGGTGTGTTAGACCAATATATCAACCAATTAGAAGTCAGTAATGGAATGTGCTGTAATATGAGAAAAATACTCTTAGCATGATGTCCATTATAATTAACTCTAGGTCTGAATGGCAGCTAGTAAAATGTTGTTACAGTATGTTTTTACATCACTGATCAATGGATGTAACAAAAATTCTCTAGTAGTTGAACATTTATCTACAGCTATGTCTGAGAATTTATTTTTTTTCTTAAATAGGAGCACATTAATACTGTGGGGGATAGGTCAATGACAAAATCTTTACTCCGTACTATAATTATTATAATGTTCAGAATGTAAATTTGGACAAAGTCATTGTCAAAGACAGAGGAAAAATTAAAATGTATAGCTAAGGAAGTATCACAGTATGTTTTACTTCATTATACACATGGAGACATAGCATTTTCAGATAACACAAAAAAACGCACAAAATCTTGAAATCAGTCCATTAAAATTTTCATTTGGGAAGCGATCAAACATATATTTTTTTTTATTTACTGGTATCTGAATTTATTAATAGTAACTGCTGGCCTAATGTTACTCTGTTACTCTTTTTCAAAATATTTTAATTCCAATGAAATGTAAATGAATAACAATTCACCAGTTAGTCATGTGTTAACAATATGAATATTTCTAAAATGGGGACACAGAAGGTGAAACATTAGCCAAATACATGGAATTGTGAAAAGTAAAGCAACAAAATAGTTAAATTAAATGTTTGTAACTGTTTATATCTCATTAAAATAATTTATACATACACTTAAACAATGTGTTAAAATTTTCTCTTTTGGCTCATACATCAATTAACAATAAATGTTATTTTAAAACTCTGTCTAATAATTTGTCATGTTCATTTTTCAGGTAATAAAATAATAATTTACATCTATTTATAATATTACATGTAATTTGTAATTCTGTATATTCCTGAAATGGACTCCAAAAGGGGACAAAAGGGTTTTAAGTTTAATTAGAATAACACATTGTGCCCTAAATTGATTTATGTGTTTTTATTTTATTACATTTACCTGACTCTAGCTAGTTCAGGCTTTTCATTAAAATATCTTAAAGTTAGCTTAATAGGTTTCTCTCCAGAAGATATGCTCAACAGTCACTTCTTGAAACTATTTTACCTAAGATTTATAAGACTAAAAAAGTTATTAAATGGTTTACTCTATAATCTTGTATTGAATTGTGAAAGGTACAATGCATTCCTTGAAAAATTATTGTGAATAATGCTCTGGACTAAAAAGGCCCAAAAAGTCTAGAATTTTTTTTGTGAACGCAATGCCACGTCATCACTATTTTTCAGTATAAAGAATAGTTTAAAGAAAATCATGAATTAGTCTGCCTTTCTTTTTCTAGGTTTTGTAGTTGTTAAAATACAGTATATATATATACAGTATACACAGTGTTAACAAAGTACATCCCACCATTTTCAGTCTTTAACTGGTGAGGGCTAAGACAATTTATGTATTTTGCTTTATATTACTCAAATACCTATTTTCTTTAAAAAATAAAGTTGAAGGATTTTATATGTAGTGCACATGGTTCATATGCTCAGCACTATCAACATGAACTTTCATATTTTGCATTAGAAAACTGGTATTTTCAAAACTTCAATGGCAGTTTTTGGTTTAAATGTATGCCTGCATCAGATGCCAGAGAGAAACCTTCCACGGAATGTTTTAAGATTTTAAATAATGTTGAATTTTTTTTATATTACTATCATTATTGGAATCCTACAGAATTATAAAACCTGGCTGATTGTTTTGTCTTAAATGATATACTGTACTAGCAAAACCTACTGTATTTTGAAGTTTTACTGAACTGGAAATGGTTTAGGTAACAGAGTTTCTCAAATTCTACTTGTCAGAATACCAACCAATATCCAAATTCTTTTCAGTATTTGTAAAACTGTGAATGACCCCGACATTCAATAATATGTTTTAGATGTTTTACTAACTCAAGGACAGATTTTCTATGGCCAAAAATAAAAACTAGCACTGACAATAAAAAAATAAAATGTATCTTAAAGAAACTCTGATATTTTTATCATTGTTTCTTCATGCTTACTTTCCATGAAACAACCCTACAGCAGGAGTCATTCACAATATATTGTATGCACAGAATTATCACAGCATGCTAAAATCCAAAGACATACTGTATGATACACATATACTGTATGAATCAAATTCAATTCCCTTGGATAGGGAACTGAACTTGATTTCAAAAACTTACAAAGGCAACATTTCTAAGTGTAAAAGACTCCATAACCATAACACTTACTGCAGCTTTCACATGTTGATAGGTACAGTATACGTCAGCATTAACATGGTAGTTGAAATAACCCTAGGCCGGCAGGGTTTCTCAGATTGTGATTTACTAAATCTATAACATATTGTTTGGGGTTTTAATCATACAAAACTCACACCAGTTCACAAAACATAAAAGCTAACCTGCGCTCTTAATAATAAAATAGAGATAATCAAAACAGAATGCAAAAATATTCTAAAGGCCACTCCTGATTCACAGGGTCACACAGCTGTTGTTTGCTTTATACTGTGGAAGCTGATCCTTGTTGGTGAGGTGGGAATGGACATTGCCCTAGCCACTCGCACCCTCAAAGCATGGTTATCTTGCCAGCGGTGCCACCTTTTTCTTGCAGCAGAACGCACCTGAAAGAAAAAAAAATATCTGTATTTTCCCCCGTGTTAAAATTAGCGGGAGAGAAAGTTATTGTATCATCCTGTGTTAGTGTACTAATTTTTTATGGATGTGATAGAACAATCATTTATAACTTGGAACAGTAAATCGTGAGGGTACTTTTATAGCTACTAGGAATCAGACAAAATAAAAAAGCAATAATGGCACACAGATTGAACAGACTGAACATACAGACTAAACCAACAAGAGCAGCTGTATATACTGTATATGAATTAGTCTGCCTTAATTAAAAAGGCTAATCAATTTCTCAGGAAATCCAAATGTAGTAAAAACATCAGTGTATCTACTATACCATTTGATATGGTCAGCCTTTTAAGTTAATTTTTTATATAATTAGTCAAATTCATATTCCCTACAAGTAGGAGTTATTGTTGTGAAATATAGTATAAGTCTAGAAAAAAAAAAACTCTGCCCAGGTGGTACTAGGTAGAGATTTGAAAATGTGAAAATCCTTCTGAGTAAGGGAGGTGGACTGGGCTCATCACAGCTGTGATCCAATCTCCTTCTGCTGTCTCAGCAACAGGCTGCAAAGGAACAAGTAATAGGTTTATTCCATGCTGAAAAAAAGAAGAAAGAGAACACAACGTTTCGGCCGTGGAGCCTTCTTCACTCTTTCTTCTTTTTTTCAGCATGGAATAAACCTATTACTTGTTCCTTTGCAGGCTATGCATGTTGACGCAGCTACCCACCCCAGCAACAGGCTGTCCTCTTGGCATTGGCAATGGTGCTGAAGACAGCTCCCAGAGAAGGTTAGTGTTGCATGCAGCTCAGCTGTATAACAGTTTATGCAGAAGGTCTGACTCAGTTACAATCGAGTGAGATAGCATGGGGTAGAAACTGTTCATTTCAAGGTGTACTGCAACTACTACTGTATATATACTCTGCTAGTCAGGCTTGTTGACAAAAGTTCAACCATATCAATTTCATTCTATAAGCAAAATTATACTTGGTTCTTGAGTTGTTTTTTTTTCTTGTTGCAGAGACATTTTTTGCTTACACACATTCTGACTCTTTCTTGACCTGGTGTCTCGAACTAAAGATTCGTTTTCTTACTTGTACAAAGGTGGTTGCAGTCATAGAGATCATTCTTTTGTCATGTAGCATTCGAGAGAGCAGATCAGTGAGAGTGAACTACAGTATGTAGTATCTTTTGAACCCAGTAATCATAGTCAGTGATTGCTTGGAATTTCAATAAGTAAATTGTCCTCCACCCATCAAGTTCCTCTTGGGTTGGTAATCCTTGGATGATTGGCAGGTGACCTTCAACTAGTGTTCAACTCAAATAAGCCCCCCCGCACTTTGATGGGCTCCCGACTAGAACTTAAGCTACAGTTGTGCTTGGCATTAATCATATTTATGCCAGTTTATCAGTCTTTTAAGTAATACATTTTAGTAATACATCTATCAGTTTTCTAACAGTGGGGATGCTTGAGTCTATCCTGGTAAGAAACAGGCAAAATGCAGGATACAGCCTGGATGGCATTTAAAACCCCTAAACTAATTGGTTAGTGAAAATCATGACACTTATTTCTTCAATTATAAAAGTTTCAGATCTAGCAACCCTGTTGAGTAATTAACACAATGCATCATACAGTAGGATCTGTAATTATGTGACATGCTTATCTCAGGAATAACACACTGGAGATAATGTTTCATATTATCATAAACATAAAACATAAAAATAGAACATCAAAAATGATTAACACAATGTTTTTTTTCAGTAATTGTAAAGCAAAAATGTATTACAATATGAGCCACACTTAGTTTTACAGTATGTAGCATTGCCAGAAGTGATTATTAATAATTTAATTACAGTGCTGCATGAGATGTTTTCTTTGATCTGTTACACAAAAATAGAATATTGTTTCATTTTTGTTAATGCTGAAAATAACTCACTCTCTCTTCTTTACATGTAATACCTAAAATAAATTATTTATGCTTGGATCTCAGTTTATGGTACTCAAATGTGTTTATTGTCTGTAAAATACACTAAGAAACATAAAGAAATGTATTATCTGAACTCCTACTTTACAAATGGCAAAGTGTACTGTACAAAGGGTTGTAGTCTTCATTACTCTGATTTTAGAAAATAAATTGCTGTTGGGTTTAATTACATCTGTTTGATGTTGAAATATTACCTGGAAAAGATGTTCCTAAATATAGACTACAGTTAAATAACTACGATTTTTTAGAACTTAAGATATTTAATCAATATTTTAATTTAATACGTAACAATAATATGTATAAGTTAAAAATGGGAGACTTGATTTAAACCTTAAAAATGTGTGGCTCTCAATGACATTAACCTAATGGACTTTAAATAATAAATCTTGTAAATGAATGCCAAATGTAGAATATGATCTTGACAAGTCTGTTATACATTAGTTACTATTCTGAGGTGAAACAATATATGACAGACTTGTGTATGCGATGATAAAACATGAAGCATATTGGTATAAGTATTATTTCTGCAAACTGAATTCAGAATCCAGAAGTCAAAAGGTGTTTCATGTTGTAGTCTTTTAATGCAATGTATAATGTATTAAATGATAATACTTTGTAGGTGAATTTCGTATCTTTTCCCAGATGATCTGCATTCTATGGAAAGCAAGTTGTAGGTTGGCTAATTATGTTGCTTAAAATAAAAATGAGGAGGGGATGATGTTTATGTTTTGTAACTTACATTTCAGGATTCCTTGAAATTACAGTATATCGTTATAACCAGTAAAATGTTTTTTGTGCTGTAGGTTTCAGGTTCTAATTATCACATTTGATTCCTTGCAGTGAGGTAATGTTAGAAAAACATTTGGCAGTTGGATGGTGTCCAGCTGTTGTCAGCCTGTATATTGGCTATGTCCTTTGCATATGATTATTGTTTTGAGTAATCAAGTAGAGAAACTAAAAGTGTGAGATAAAATTGGTGTTTTTGTTACAGCATCTAGTTATTCATTGTTTAAATGTGGAGCTCTTCTGTATTATTGATTCATATGTGCAAATTCAACAAACTAATAATGGAAGTATCTAAGCACTGATTAAAAGCTGTGTTAGTCTGCTGTATACAAGAAATAAAAATAAATAAACTTTTTTATATTAAGTGTGACGGATATTAACAAGGTAAGGCTTGCTTGATTTTTACACATTTGAGGTAAAACTCTACAAACCATGTGTGGCACATTGTTTTTATCGTCACATCATCTTTGCTCCACCAGACCACTCCCTTAACATCCTTGCCCAGGAATGCCTCACTATAACAAACCCGACATATTGTAGCATTCTGACATACAGTAGAAGCAGCTGGATTTGCTGTTTCCTCACTCTTATCTCATTCTCTGAGAAAACCTATCTGTCTGCAGATGTTAAGACACAGTGCATCTTCAAGTCTCAATCTTGGTCATGAAGACCCCTTTCTGAGGAAAATATACTGTATACTGCTATTTTGCCAATCAATGCTATGCTCCATTAGGCTGCTAATGTTTTCCATCAGGCCTAGTTTAGGAAGCTATACCTGCTTCTCAGCTTCTTCTGCATAAGCTGTATCTATCTCCTAGTTCAACACAGCATACAGGCCAATCCATGGCAAATAACTTTAGTTTTTCTCTCTATCCTGACTTCTCCTTTCTCTCATGTGGAATCACATTGGATTCAGACCAGCTATACCTCATTCTGCAGCTTTTACCACTTAGCAGATATTCATTATGGCACTATACCACTCCCTTGAATCAGACATTTGTGCCAAGATGGTGGCTTCCTCAGACTGCTACAGTACATCTAAGTACCTCACACGAAGATGTTGAAATTAAATAACAAAAATCAGAATTGAAGCATATGGATCTTGTAATATTTATAAATGAAAAGAAAATGTATGCAATAAAATCCACAACACAACATGGGTTTGTGCGATTTTGGAAAAATAAGTTCTTCCAGCTAATGAGTGAAGCCTATATTAACACATGGGTGTGAAGAGGCTGTAACCTGAATAAATTCTGTCAAAAATTGAGAGCACTCAGAAATGTGTATGACTGAAACAACACAATACATAAACATTGGAAAATGTATAAATTTGTGAGGAAACAAGCAAAAGCATGCAACACAGTTGTAAGAGTTTAAAATAACATGAGCAAACACATCAAGGAAATTACAAGTGCATCATGGTCAGTCATTAAATAATAAACATGGTCACCTAACACTTAAAAATAATTATCTGTATGTTCTTTTCTACAAACAAACATGCACAAAGAGAGTGATATTTTAGGATTTTGCTTTCATTTGACTACAAGCATTTCTGATGAAAATAGAAAATATACTGTCCTCTCACTTCTTTCAGATAGGAAATGTGATTGCAAATGCCTTAAGCATTCAGTCACACAATTTAGTCACCTTTTTACTTCTGTCCATTCAGAGGTAATTAACTCCCATAAGAATCTGTGAATTCCACTAATAAAGTTGATATAAAGGGGGCTTAGGATACCATCCGATTTTGTACCTAATAGTCATCTTCATCTGGTTACACTTTTTTCTTACTAAGCTGCTTTTTTTAAAACTATTTCTCTGTTTGATGCAACTCTCCCCATCATACCAACTCCATTTTATGTAAATGTGTCTTTGATAGCAAAAGCTCTGATGTGCAATCGGGTTCAGCGGCTAATTGTGAAATGGTAAAAAAGTTATTAATTTAAACCTGCAAACAATACTTTCATTTCTTTCTATCTTGCCTTAAATGAAACATTTACAGCTCTAACAATTGCCTACTCAGATTGGCCTTCCTTTGAAGGGTAGTGAATCATCTTTTTATGTAATTCATTATACAGATACATGAATCACTGCACTTTTCTCTTTCAGACTCCCTGTTTAACCCCCTCCCTGGTTGCAGCTGCTAATCCTTCCTACCGTTTTTTTTGCAGGTTCATAAGACTTATGTCAACTAGTGCAGACAGTTGTTTCCAACTTTAAGGTTTATACAAATCATAATTTCTTTAAGATTGACACTTTTGAGGTATAATCGAATTGAAGCACAGCTGATAATGCTATTCTATCTCAAAGCAGAACGACACAGACATACATGCCCTCTTACAAGGGATAATAGCTCAGAAGCTAGTTAACCTACTTTATTAAGTATGTTTTTGGACTGTGGGAAGAAACCTGAGCACCTTGAGGAAATCCAAACAAACATGGGGAGAACATACAAACTCCACACAGATAGTGCCCTAGGAGTACAACCCAGGACTCCAGCACTACAAGGCAGTAATTTTAACCAATGTGGCACTGTACCACCGCAAAATATATTGTAATGCCATCCAGGGTGCTGTATCTTTCAGGGGTGGAGCCCTCATTTAGAAATGACACATTGCCTTACTTAACCACGGTTGAGCTCAGTCGGATTAATCATGAGATACAGTTGTGAGTGAGCTTTAAGAGTAGGCGAATTACTGCCCTCAGCAGAGACCAAGTAAGACCTAAGTCTTGTGTAAGCTGTAGATCAAGATGGGTGGCTGAGTGATATCAGGTCTCCTGTTTGCAGAAGCTTGGCAGTGAGAGAGCCAGGCCGAAGCAGGTCAGCAGCAAATGTGAAACGCTGTTGCTATCGGCAATACAGTAGCAATGAGCATGTCTGCATTTGAAGATAAAGAGAAAGCGGACTAGTGGCTGCAGCTGTACCCCTATATGGAGGTGAAAGATGAGCGACAGTATCAGAGGAGACAGTGGAAACAGCAGAGAGACAAACCCCAATGAGGGAAACAAAGAGTGAATGGCAATTCCAGAGGGTTCATGTTAGCCTTCAAAATGGAACCTTAAAGAATTGGGAGATTTAAAGGGACAGCAGTCTGCTATAATTTGAGAGCAGCACTGTCAGGGAGTCCGTTGTACAGTATGAGTGTATTTGTGAGTTAGAATGTGAGTGCAAGTGTGATTGGAGTTTTGGAGGTAGTAGGCTCCTCCAAGACAAGTATTGTATACCAAGGAGTATTGTATAGTAGGGCTGCAGACCTCTGGTGATTAGCATACAGTGGTGATGAGGTGAGGGTGCCAACAGTGCTGCACAGTATGAGAGGCACAGTGGTGACTGGTTACTGAGAAGAAGCACTATCAGCTGCATGAACTGACTGGGGTCTGGCATTGGAAAGGTGCACTGACAGCTACGTATGTGAAGAAGCAGTGGTGGTTGGAGAAGTGAGAAGATGTGCCCACAGCCATGTTGTGAGTGAGGTGTCAGAGAGGTTGTGTGGGTGTGTTATTTTAATTAGGGAAAGTGTGATGAGTCTCGACATGGAGTGGGGTGTGGAAGTGACTCGATGTTGTTAACGTAGGAAATGTCAGCGTGAGTATGAGGCACTGGAAGCTGTATGTTTGAGACAGCCTGGTGGCATTGGGAGATGTTCCAGCAGCTGGAAGCGGATCCTTGAAATCCAAGGGCTAGGCTGAGTAGAGGAGCCTATTGTCCTGACAAAATGTGTAACAGTAAAGAAGAACATCCAACAGTGAGGAAGAGAGAAGCTCTGATGTAAGAGCAACGGTGTAGGAGACTGCAGGTGTCATGGCTAGAAGTAGAGAGGCTCCTTGCAAAACATTGTCATTGAAGGGTGAAGCTTATCAAGCCTGGGAAATCATGTGTGAAGGGCTCAACGATGCGAGGGACCTAGAGGCTTCTTCCTGGAGGGCGAGACCAGAAGGTGAAACTCATCGAGCCTGGAAAACCATGAGTGAAGGGACGTTAGTTGTGAAATGGTAACAGTCTCAGAGGAGACTGTGAAGAAGAGTGGAGTGAAAGGGATGTAGACTTTAGGCCCGATATCCTGTGAGCATCACCTCTGGTCTGACAAGGGGCTTATAGTCAATACCTTACTCGGAGGAAAGTTCATATAAAGAAAGAGTGAATGCATGCAGAGGGGAGGGCATGTATAGCAAGAGCAAGTACGCGCAAAATAGAAACAGTATATAATGCACACAAAAAGTTCCCCAATAGGCTAAAAAGGAGCATTTCCGAAGAGGTGAACACACCTGTTCCATGCCCACAGTGTTGGCCATTACCCCTGTGGCATCACAGTATCCTTATATATATATATGTAATATGTTGTTGAAGTAGTCAATTGCTTTAACAATTTCTATCAATTCTTATGATAATTTTAAAAATATTTCAAGCCAGATAATATGTACAGTATATGAATAGCTAAAGTTATGAGTAGATAGACATTTTTGAATGTAATCTGTATCTTAACATAATGCACTAAAATGACATAACAATTATGTCCCCTTCAATGAAACTTTTTTTTATTAAGTAAAGCTAAATTTGGCATGTTCCCTTTACCCATGACTTACATTCATTTGTGCATGATTGTAACTCTTCATAATTTACAGTATATATTAAAATAATTTATAATATTTAATATAATTAAATAGTATATATTAAAGTATGTATTATTTTTCATATTCTGGTTTCCAATTGGTAATCATATTTTCATTATTGGAAAGCTTTCATTTACATTAGATTCTTGAGTTTTTTTTCCCTTAGTTTTCCAGCTAGGTTAAAATGCACTGCAACATCTATTATGACTATAAGTTTAAACTGTTATAAAAGTATAAAACTCTGATAAACTCTGTGTCTAATGTGCCACTGGTCTATCAGTTAAGCTAATTGCTCATTATGCTTGAAATTATGTGCAATGTGGACTCACCTCTCCATTAAGAAAACAGTAAAATACTGAGACAAAAAAGCCCTGGAAAACATCAAGAATGACACATTTGAATATATTTACTAAGTTCACATTTTCCTGCTAATTCCACATTGGTACCTTTACAAAATAAAAAAATGCTAACTTAATTTTTAAAAAACATTAAAATATAATGGTCTGGTTTGTTTTAACACATTCCTAGTACAGTATTCCTGAAAACTTACACATACTGTAACTCATTGGATTTATAGAATACCATTTACTAATTCATGTGAATGTTGTTAATAATTGTATTCATCTGTATTAAACATATGAAGTAAAACAGAAGCACACCTAATTCACTTTCAGTTTTTTACTAATGTATTATAAAACAGGAAATTGGTATTATTAATAAAAACAAATGTAAATTGCAATTTTATTTGGAATAATGTATTTAAACATTATAGAAAAAGCAAAAGTAGTTAGTAGTTTTTTGTAGTACATCATAATGGATCATGTTTATGAGATTTTTCTTGATCTGGGGATTGCCACCAAAAAAAAAAAACAATTGGTCTTACCTGAAATGATTGAAGAAAAGAATTAAAATAAATAAAAACTATTTGGGAGATGTCATCTTCCCCAGGATTCACAAAGAACAGCATGTAAGTGATTCCCAGCAGAGGTAATAAAACTAATGTGGCTTTTACTGCTTTTCTGTGAAAGAAAGATACATTGATACAGGTCATGCAAAATATAAAATGATTTATTCTTATAAAGACAAACACACAGATCAAATACTGAAATAATATGGATAAGATGCTGGAAAATATAACCAGAATTTTATATTACCCAGATGAGGTTTACTTTGCAGGCAGGTGTCACACGTGAACTTTAGAGACATATTTTTCTCCAATATAAATCTACATAGATAATAGATGAAAAAAATAAAAAGGTAAATAAAAAAGTAACAAAAGTGTTATATTAGGTAAGTCTGACTTTGTGCACAGACATCCAAACACATAAATCTAGAATCTTGAAAAAGTATGAATATAGATTCATTAAGTACATATATTAAACACGGTGGGCAGGAATCATAAATCCATCTTAAAACAATCCCTCTGAACCTCCATCCATCCATCTTCCAACCACTTCTTCCAATCCAGGGTTGTGGGGGACCCTGAGCCTAGGCCAGCAAGCAATGGGTGCAAGGCAAGGTACACCCTCAAAGCCACAGACAGACACAAACACAGACGCTAACACCAGAGCCAATTTTCTCTGAAGCCAGTTTCTCTGTACATAGCAGTATGTTTTGGGACTGTGGGAGGAAACCAAAGTACCTGGATGCAACCCATATGAATATGGGGACAACTTAGTCTGAAGGTGGGAGTGATATTAGCTGTGATTAATTTTTTGGCATCAAAGGAAAAAATCTTAGTGAATGGGGGATGCATCTACAATGTTAGATTATGTATGTTAACATGGAGTGCATACAATCTGCCATTATAATCTGATTAAAATCCTGTTTATTTACTCCTTTCCAATTTGTTCAATTACAAATGATGTTTGCATTATGTGAAAATGAATACTTTAATCAAACTTGATTTCTCAAACTGAACACATTTATTGTTGAAATAAGCTCAGTGCTAGAAATAAATGCAATGATAAAACACTAAAATAATTGATATAACTAAAGTTATTGATAAGTATTCACCCCCCTTTGCTAGGGTAAATGTAAATTAGTTCAGTGCATAAAATTAATTTGGTATGTCGCACATTTAGTTGAAAGTATGTTTGAATCCTCACTTCAATCTAACAGAAAACATGCGGCAAGACTTGAGACTTGCTTTTGACAGAGACAACATGACAGAATTTGAGCACATTTGCAAAGAAAAACGGGTAAGACTTGCACAATTAGTGTGCAAAGTAAGTAGAGACTTATGCAAAAACACTCACAGCTGCTTTCATTACAGGCTTCCATCAAGAACTGACTCAGGGGTGTAAATACCTAGAGTATGCAATCAGTATATTAGTTTTGGATTTTCATTAGCAGTTTTTAAGTTTATTAATCTTATTTCTCCCATATATTGTATGTGTTCAGTTTCAGCATTACATGTAGATTCAAAGTATTCATTTTAAAAAAAGTGTATATCTCTCCATCCATTTTAAAACCACTTTATCTGATACAGATTTACAGGGATCTCCAGAGGGAGCCAGAGCCTATCCTGGCAAGCAACAGGTGCAGGACAGGATACACCCTGCTGGGTGTCCATCACGGAACACACACTGACAGAGGCAAATACACTCACAGCAGGGAAAATTTTTCCAGAAGCCAATTAGCCTAATAGCATGTGTTTGGACAGGGGGAGGAAACCAGAGCACTTGGAGGAAACCCATGTGAAAATAAAGAAAATGCAGTATACAAACTCCACACAGATACTGTAGTACCCCAGGTCCAGAATTTAACCTAGGGTCCTAGTGCTACAAGTCAGCAAATCTAACCACCATGCCGCCATGCTGCTCCAAATGTGTACTGTACTGTACATTAAATTGGCAATTGAACAAAATGGGATACTAGTGGAAGGTAGATACTTTTGAAAGGTACTGTTCACCTTCATGCAATTTTCAAATTCTTTCACTACTGTAGTTTGGTTTGTTCTTCTTTAATTGAAACATTAGTTTTTCCACATACAGTATACAGTATATATATATATTGTTTAAACAGTAAGAGCATATGCTGAGTAAATAATACTATTCGTACATCTATTTTCAGTAAACATCCTGTCTTGGTGAGGATCATGGTCAGCTTGAAACTGTTGTGGACTCACAGGTGTAGAGTCTAGATTCTGTATAGATCCACACACCATTTACTGTAACTTCATGAATTATCTTCACTATTCATAATGCCAGTTTCTGAAATGTAATGTTATTAATTTTGCGAGTATGTCCTAAGCATCAAAAGGAAAGTACTACTAATTAATACAAGGTCACCGAATTATGACAACATCTTTTTTTTTCCTAGCAGGTGTGCTTGCATTTTATTGACTGAATGACATAGGCAAATTAACTATGGTTCTTTTGCTTTAAGATCTTGTAACCGATGCTGTTTTGTGGAATACTGTCCCATTCCTCTCTTAGAGCCTGTTCAGAGGTCTCTGAGCTTTAGGTGTTACATATTATAGCATTTTTTTCCCAAAACTTTCAATGGTCTGGCAAGTAGGGCATTCATATCACATCTGTCATATTCTGTTACATTCTGTTAAAAATGTAGCATTACAAGTAGAATTCTGTAATTTCTGGACACACTTGAACCTTGAAAAGTATCATTATGATTTTGTAATAAATGTGATTACACAACACATTTTTCACTTAGTATAATATTTGCATTGCAAATTAATATGTTATTTTTAGTATTATTATTGTTTGGTGTTTTGGGTATTGTATTAGTCAAGGACTAATTAAAACAGATCGAACCTCTGAACAATTAAAAACTAAACTGTGTCTATGTCACTTCAGACAAAAATAGCCTTAAAGCTTAACTCAACCAATAATGTTAAGAGAAAATCTGAAAAATATATCAGGCTGATTTTAAGATTCAGATACCATTTAAAATAACAAATACACACCATAATGGAAAATTAGTGATAAAACTAACAGAACATACAATATATTGTTTTTCTGTGGTTCTAAAGAAAGACAACAGTCAAAAAATATCAGTCATGTGTAATTTAGGGCCTTTAGTCCCTCACATACCGTGGTTTATAAAACATACAGTTTATTAAATTATCAAACTGACAAAATCAATTCTACTGTAATATACAGTATAAATTATAATTACATTAAAATCTGAAGGTTTGTCAGACACACCAGAGGATTAGAATTCTACATTTAAGAAACTTACACTGAAAGAAACTTACAATGGACACAAAACAGAGCAGAAAAGAATATGACGCAAAGAGTTAACAACAATACTGGGATACATTTCTGAGTGCTTCTGCTTTTGAGTTTATAGCAATAAATGTAACCAAAATTATCTGTGAAACTGATCCAACGAATTTGTTGTGAAGTGTGTGTCAGGGAACATGAATATTTATGAACCTAAAGGAATTGTTATTTATGCGGACTGTGCAAAAGTATAATTAAACAATGAAAGCAAGGTTACCAGCTTTTTAACACTGATCCCCTCTCTTCATCTCAAGAAAAGCTCAAAATATAAATTATTCTAGGTTTCTAAATGACAACCAACCATTAAGTTTTCCAATATTTTGGATACTTATCTTAAGTATTTACCCAAATTTGAAATCTATTAATGTGTTTGCAGTATGTTAACATGCCCTGTTTGCATACCAAATGTGCCATACAATTTGTCTTAAAAGTTATGCAAAGAAATGTGCTTGCAGTAGTATCATCTGGACTAGGTTAGTAAGAGATTTGGGTGTTTAATTATAAATGCCAGGGCTCTGGATTCCTACTTATTTATTCTGTGACTCAGCATAAATATTTTCATGAGTTTGTGTTTATAAATTGTTTACATAATTTGGAAGAACTGCAGGCTTTCATTTAAAGAAAAAACTTTTTTATTTACTATTTAAGCAATTTGGAATCTAAACAGATTTCAGACAAAACATAACAAATAAGTACCACTTTATTATGACAATGTTATTATTCAGTAGTCCAGGATGAACTCTTGAACATTATTTGCATGGTTTCTAATATTATATTACTTACCTATATTGTATTGTTTCAGATGTGGTAGACGCTCTCAGCTTTGTCATAAGGATCCTCACAATGTTAAAGAGGAAAACAAAATTTATCTAGAACAGAAAAAGAAGATAAGCTTGAAAGTTAAACATTAAAGTTAAACAATAGTGTTAGCTGTAAAATATTGTAGATTGATGTAATTGAATGAAGAGAGTGATTGTCATATTGTCAACTTTGTTCTTACTTTTTCCAATTCATACTCAGTGCTCTGTGTTAACTACATGACAGATTCTTTTACACAAGTAAAAACACAAAACTTCTGCAATTAATACATCTCAACGGTAAGGTAAAACAAAATTATTCTGTTCATTATTATTTTATTATTATACTGTATACGTTTTGAAAACCGTATCATTTCTACTTCTCAGAGAAATGGCTAAAACAATACACGTTTAACTTGGGAATGCTTACTGACGTGTTGTACTTCATGTACAGTCTATAAAAAAACAGGACACATGCTCTTTTAGATTATTTTTTTCCAAATAAGAGTGTGGTGATATTCTACTGTTGTTAAAGTCAATGCTACTTTGCATGTGACAATAGTATTGTAAATACAGTACAAAGCAATATACAGTATTAATATTGTAGGCAACATTGTTTACAAAATAACTATTGTGTTTAAATGCAATATGTTTTCTTGTTTGAACAAGATACTTTTCTCCTATAAACGCAATAATTTTCTTGTATAAACAAGATACTTTTCACATATAAACAAGATACTATCTTGTACAGTATAAACAAGTTAATTCTTTTTTTTCTGTGCCACTAATAAGCTTCCATACATTATGGGTGTTGTTTTTAAATGCTAGGGGACTTCACCATTGACAGCTGAATTAGATTGATAGTTCTATTAAGTTGAGTGATTGTTGCATTCAGATGGAAAAAAAAAACATACAGTATTTTCAATGAGGATATTATTTTTGTGGTTTTATTTATGGCTGTGGAGAGCACTGATATTCCATGTCATGCATATGCCCGATTATGTTATTATATTATCACAATTATGATATTCTTTGGTACAGATTTTCTAGTTGGGTCCTCCTCATGGTTACTTGCTCTTCAAGGTTGTGCCTGTGAACTAACATTTTAAAACTTTATTTATTGGCTCTAGTACAGGATCTGTGGGACCTGCAATGTAGGAAATTGTAGATATTGTAGCTTAACCTCTGTGCAAGTAGCGGCAATGCTTGTTAATAAGACAGAATTAAGCGTTGGTATGCTTTCCTAAAGGAGGCCCCATCTCACCCTCCATCTCTGTGGTGCAGCCACAGAGAAAGTATTCATGCAAGATTTAAGATGTTTTCTTTTGATAAGGAACAAGCTCCCAGACGGGGATGCACTTAGCTAAGCCTGGCTATCATGATCAATGGTCATCCATTGGCACCTATCAGTCTAGGGAGTGCTGAATGGACATCTGGACTGCATTCCTAAGTGTCAAGAGTAAGTGACTTATATCTCACCTTGACCAACCAATCAGGGACTGGCAGGGCGTGGTAATACCACGTGGGTCTCCAATGCCCGCCAAACTCTCAACCAATCAACACACATCTGGGTCTTGGTCAAAAAGGGAGCGCAAGCTCAGATCGGGGCTCTCCTTGGCCATTTTCGCGGATCCTCAGAGACAATCACGTGACAACTGCTGTTGTCTGCAAAGGGACTTGGACTTTCTTCTAAGCGCGAGGCCGAGGATCCCGTACGTACTCAGAATTCTACCAATGTGAATGCTCCGCTTGATCAATGGCAGCCTACAGTTGGACCCTCGTCGACAACCTGAATAGCTTATTCAGAAGCAGCGCTGGACCGGGAACGAACCAGTTTCTTCCCAGGCAAAAGAGTGACTTGTGAGGACTCGCGGTCACACTCTGTGCATAGAGACTTTCTACTAGCCAGCCGGACTGCTGGTAGATCCCCTCGGAGCAATGACTGCCCTGCTCGCCACAGTCAGATTCCGCCCGTCCTACTCCGAGCTGCACCTTGACTGGTTGGCCGGTAGCCAGAGGATGCCGGGACAACGCCCATTGGACAACCGCTGGGACAGAGGCTGCAACAGAGCCTGTCAGCTGGTTTGGTGTTCGTGCCGGGAAATTCCAAATCCATACACAGTGGATAAGTAAACCCCATGTTCTACATTGCGTCTCGAGAATTCAATTGTACCTCAACACAAGTTGTTATCAATTTAATTCATGAGTAATGTATTTACTTCCGAGTTTAGAGTAACAATGGGTAATAATACTGATTCGCGATTTGGTAACCGAACGTTATATATATATTGACATATATTCTCTGTTGTGTATCTCTTTGTGTTTGCATCTCTTCGAGATTATATACCTTGTATATTGATAACCCTCACAGTAAGGTCTGCCGCTCGTATCCAGGCAGACTAGTATATGTTTGGTGCACAGTTTATATTAATAAATGTATCTCGTGTATTGAACCCGTGTGTGTGCGTTGTTAGTTGTTCTGACGATTGATTTTCTAAAAGCCCCAACGAACAACCTCGTGATTACTGCTACAATTAATAATTGTCTCAGTAAACCCATCAAACCACTACAGCATAGTACATACCTCTATCAAGGCCACATCAAGATCCACATGCACTGGGAAAACACTGTATCACACAAAATACCTTACAACAAGGTTTAATTTATGAGATGTGAATAATCTGACTATTTTCCTACTGACTACGCTATCCATTGCAAATACAGTACATGGAAGATAAAATATAAATAATATAATTAATTATACAATGCCTTACAAAATATTTGTACCCTTACTTTGGTGACTGATTTAGTAAAATTACCTGTAAGGATACAATAAACTATAGTAAATGTCAACAAATACTAAAGATAAATAAATTAAATGTGATTAACAGTATTATTTTCCCTAGATATAATTTTTTGCATTCAGACAAAAATGTTTTTACTGTATTTAGTCTCACCAAACAATGTTTGCCATTATCAGTCTAGTGATTTGGCACAGCCAGTATCAGTTACTGTAAATGCTTTGTTGCAAACTCCATGCAGGATTTAAGTTTTTTACTATTGACTTTACTCTTGGAATTTTTCTCCTGTCTTTACCATGGAATCCCTTACCAGTTTTCCTTCTTGTTTCCTTCCACTTACTGTATTAATGGTCAACGTCACCGTGAATATCCATACAGATATTCAGTATTTTTGAAACGTGTTATATCCTTCTCCTGAACTGTTCCATTTTATAACATTATCCCTGGATTGTTTTGAAATTTACTCATGGATCAATGAGGATCCATGATCTTAATCTTTTAATGTTTGCTTGAAATTGCTTGAGGGAGCTAACAGAGACAGGTCTGTGTATTCAGTATATGAACCACAATTATTGCACAAAGAGGTCATTCAACTAATTGTGTGAAATGATGTGCACCTGAACTATTTAAAGTTTGGTATAGTAGAGAGGGTGAAGACTTATGTCACCAACTAATTTTAGATTTAGAGTTTTCTTTGCAGTTACTGTACTTTTCTTCACTTATAAAATTGATCAGTTTGAACCTTCCAGTTTTGATTATAAAATTCAGTTTTAAAATATATATTGAGATTATTTGTAATTCAACAAAATGTAAAATCATTGGAAGGGCTTGCATACTTTTGAAAGGTACTGAATGTATGGGAACCCTGCCTTTACTGTGCCTTGGGAGATTGGTAACAACTGCTTTATCATAACAAATTAGGCAGCTAGATGGACAGAATACTTCAATGCATAGATACATTGTTTTTTGAGACAAATAGTTAAACAAAGCAATTCGTTTCAAAATAAATGTGCTTCCAAATACCTCGGTATGACCTAAATCCTAATGCATTAATGATTATACTTGTCAATTGCAGCAAAAGGTCTTATACAGTAATTAAAGATAAAATAATATAGCATCTTAAGGCATCTTTCATTTTATGACATCATTACTACTTTAGTTCCATGTATATCTCAAAGAAAAAAGACTGTAATTATGTTGTTCCACTTATCTTATCAAGACCCCTAACAATTCAGATTTGAAGAAGCCATATAATCTGTGTCACCATTAAACACTCATGCAGGTTTAGTTAATCATCTGAGGTGCAAGTGTGTTTATTTTATACTTTTCCCAATGTACATTTTAGACAATATAATTGTGCAGTACAAATGATAGTACTACAGCATTAATACATAACTTTCATACAACATATGTAATATATCCTAGAAAATAAATATGAAAATAAATTAAATAAATAACAGTTGCATTAACTAATTTCTCTTCTTTGATTTGCAGAATTAGCTTTAGAAATATTTCAGAAAAATCATTTAAAATGTGTATATCTTTAAGGGGAAAGGGTTAAGTAAAATGTACTTTAATCAGTAACTACTTAATAATTTACAGTACTTGATGAGTATACTATAAGTAATATTTATATTGCCTTTCAACTTGCTTTTTTGTAAATACCTGTTTTAGGAAGCCTTTCTCAGCTTTTAAATTACATATTTCACAGAGTTCAATTACCTAGTTGACCTAGCCTTGCATATACTATATCTGGCATTTTCACACAAAACATTCATGTATAACTTGACAGGGGATTATTAAAACATATTTTACTATGGGGCAAAGTGTCTTCTGGAAATTATATTTGAAACTGTAAAAAGCAGCCGATACAGGGCACTTGTTGTAATATTTATCAAACAGTATATAAGAATTCACTTTTACTTACCAAAAGTACAAGAATGACTGGTCCCTGATAGATGTAGTCAATATATTTCCCAGGTTCTTTACCAAACCAGCATCTGTGAATATTTTCAAATAACAAAAGTGTTTCTGAATTTCTACAATGTATGTTAATTCCTCTTTTCATCTCACATACTGTAGATACTGTTGTTTTAGAGAAAAAAAAAACATTAATAATTTACAGAATGTTAGAAATAACAAGCTCAAGTGACAGATGTACAAGTAATGAGCAGCATTTATTTTTTAAATAAAAAATTGCTTTTATGTGGTGACCTAATTCTCTAAGAAACCTCAAGTGTTGTCCTTGTAGAAATTGTTAAAGAAATCACACTTCAGGTTTCCATTGACTATTTTGTTTATTAAAATAACATGAAATGGTGAATTTCAATGTAAAAACATTATTTCTATATTTATTTATATGGTGTATTAGGGACATATGGTGGATCACACAGAGAGATTAAATGTTTCCTGTAATTTTACTACTGAATACTCTTTTCCATATACTGTAAGTTCTGTTATCTTTTAAAATAATTTGTTATTATTACTGTTTTGAAACAATGTCACCTACTGATAATTCAGCAACATTTTTTGTAAAATATTTGTCAAATATGCAGCTGATAACAATACATTGTTCTTATTCTTTGATTTACTGAGCATCAAATTGACTTATCACTTTATATATAATCATATATATTTCTAGGAACATAAAATACACAAATGGATTCAAAATGGATTAAAAGCTTTGGAATTATTTTAATTAATCATTCATGGCAGATCATGAGTGACTTTGAATGACTCTGTCAATCAATTTTCTTTAACTCATTTATCCAGTGTAGGATTGCAGGGGAGCGCAAAGTGGGGGCTACCCTGGATAGGATGCCAGTCCATCACAAGACACATAAAGACACAAATACACACACAATCACACCAGGGACTAGCTTTCCCCGCAGCCAATTAACCTACCAATATGTCTTTGATCTGCAGGAGGAAACCAGAGTACACAGAGGAAACCCACACAAACATGGAGAGAACATGCAAATCCCACATAGATAGCACCCCACGGCCTGAATCCAGAGATCCAGCTTTGTGAAGCAGCAATGCTAACCACTGTGCCACCATGCCACCCTTGACAGTTCCACCTGCACTAAATTATCTCATTAGTAAGAGAGCTGTTTGGACACAAGTAATGACGTAATTTTGTGATGCATACTATGGAATCAATGATGCACAACTTGTCTTGCTCTTTTTACTGACTACATACAATATGATACTAGCCTCTGACTGTCACAGCAGACTCTATGTTGATCATTAATTATCCTATGTCTTATTTCTTAAATAAAACGTCAGTATATCTACTACAGAAAAAGTCATTTTAGTAATAAAAATCTATCAAGGAAATGTGAGTATGTTAATTTGTTGCAGTTATGAAAAGTCAGTTTTTTAAGTTTAGTATATTATAATGTTGAACATATGAAATATCTTTCTGTTTTGCTATACAAAAGCAGAACACGGAAAATATGTTTAGCCCTTTAAGCACATTGTTGGGATTTCAAATGGAATGAATTCTTATAGTGATTTAATTTTGTCACAAATGACTTTTAACAAAGGCATTTCATGTATATGAATGAAGAAGAATGAAGGCAAAAGAAACCATCTTGCTTCCTGTCACGAGTATTTAAATAAAATTCAGTATTATTTCTACATTTTCTTATGTTCAGCTTCAAATAAACAATGGTCTACTTCCTTAGCATACTGTAAATACAAAGAATGTGTTTTATGTACAAGACTAATATTACTGTATGTATGTGTTGTGTTGTGATCAAACATTTATACAGTATATAACCTTACATACTGGACCAAAGTTGACTTACATTTCCTACTTTTAAAAGAACATTACTAAACATCAGTTTGATTTAGATCCTGTATATTGATTATGTGAAGAGTATCCCAGGAGGCACAAATGTCCCTCAGGTAATAATGTTTTTTTTTAAATAATAAAGAAAGATTAAAGGAATCTTTAAGTCAGAAAACATACTTTTTATTATAGTCATCTGTAAAGAATCAAAAGTGTGTTTCAAAGATATCTGAGGTGTAGTACAACTGCTTGCACAAAGTGGCTACTGTACAGGATGTCACCCAGTTGATGGTTTCACCATAGCGGTAGATAAATAAACAAGTTGGCTCCTAGCAAGTCTTCTTTAGCTCAGCTGGCAAGACCCGGGTTCGAGCCAATGCAGTAAGGCATGAACTAGGGTGGGAGCACCGAGGGCACAAGCCCTAGAACCAGAATCTGTTACAATAACAAATGTGAGATATGAAGTAGCAATTCTGAGATATAAAGTCGCAATCGCAAGATACAAAGTCGCAATTCTGAGACATAAAGTCGAAATTGCGAGATATAAAGTTGGAATTCTGAGATACAAAGTTGGAATTCTGAGATACAAAGTCGCAATTGCGAGATACCATAACGTGTTTTGTTTTTTTTACTCCCTGGCGGAAATGGGCTTCCATAGACTTGTGGCATACAGTTTGAAATAAAGATAAACTTCAATAATTTTACATTTTCTCATGTTTATAGATACAAGACATTAGGGAATTCTTAGTACTTAATACTTGGAATTTGAATATTCACATTTTATTGTTTCAATGGTAATAAAAAGTGAATGATTGTAGTTCTCAGGCTTTAAGAAAGAGTGAATAGGAGCCGTGTTTACTATGCTGTGGGAGGAGGGAGATAAAAGACAGGTAGGTAGAAGCAGAAGGAAAATAAAGACAGAGACAGAACAGAAAGAGAAAGAAGAAATGTGACAGGCAAGAGAACCTTGTTTGGATCAACCTTAATAAAAGACCAGATTGTAGCAAAGTATTTGAACCTTGTTTAAGGGAGTTCTGTTATATTGGGTATCTGATTTCCTAAAATAACTGAGAATCCCCAGGCTAAAGACATTCTCTCCAGGTTAGTGATACTAGAGGGAGATAGATTCTCATTCACTTTGGAGCATCCAGATTAAAAAAAGGGAAATACCTGTATAGCTCTGGGTCATATTCTGTTTTATTTAGGATGCAGGACTCTTTTGTTGGCTTGTTTAGGCATACTTTATCTGATTTCTGAATATTGCATTTGTGGTTTGGGTTTATGGGTCCATCAGGATGTAGGCTCTGAGATACCTTGTTTCATAAAAAAGTTAGTTACGTTTTTGTAATAGTCATTGTTAATTAATATTTATCTATCCTAGTTAGCTGCTAATTTGTCACTGTTTGCCAGAGCTGTGCCACTGGACAAAGGTCAGGTGCCTCGAAATTTTATCAACCACTGAGGTATATTCTTGGCACATGTTTGGGAATTGGGGGTTATAACTGTTATTTAATTAGTGTTTATTCCATATTTTTGTATTATCCAAAATTTAATGTGAAATTACAAAACAAAATAGTTCTTCAAATGAGAAACTTGTAAACATTTAACAAAACACTGTATTGAGTCTGTATTAAAAGAAGGGAGCTAAACTTGTTTAGTGTTTCCACAACACTTCCATGCTGTAAACAACAATATTCTAATACTGCTAGCTACTGCTATTGCTACTTTCTGTTCTTGTTAATGTATCACTTGCAATCCAAAATTTGACTTTCATCCTTGCACAGTCTTCACAAAGGTTGCAGTTATGACAGTTATTAACAACAGTTAATATTTTTGTTCACACATTCAAACCCAAAAAACAATTTAAGTACACAAAATTACCTTAACAAGTCACAAGAAGTAGAGTAACCTTGTGTGTAATAATAGTGGTTCTCATAATTTCATAATAAAAGTGAATTAGTACATTTCAAGCAAAGACTAGGGAGCTTTCAAAACAACCAAGGAATAAAGTCATTAAAAGGCAAAGTCATCCATAGGTTACAAATATCTAGAGGACTCTGAATATCCCTGTGAGCATTATCTATTTAGTTATCAAGAAAAGGAAGGTTAATTTTATCACCCAGACACTTCCAAGATCAGTCTATTGTTTCAAAGTGAGCAGCCAAGCTAGCAGAAAACTGATGAGGCAATACACTATGATGCCAGTAACAATTCTGAAAGAGCTACAGAGCTCAATGGCTGAAATGAGAAAAAATGTGCTTCAGTCAATAATATCCCAGTCATCCCTAAAAGCTGCAGTTTGTAACAAAACACTTGAGTGGTGTTGAGGCAAAAGATGAGGCCAAACTGGTCTAAATGCCAATCATTACATTTGGCGCAGAAACAGCACAGCATTACTCCCAGTAAACACCACCCCAAAAGTCAAGTGAGGTGGCAGGAGCAACATGGAATGGACTGAGGATTCTAAAGCTAGTTTAGATATGTGTAGCTACCGTATGTGATTTTTTAATAATCTTACAAAAATATTTGAACATACTTACTGTTCATTTTCATTATAGAGCTTGCCTATAGCCCAAGCCACTATTATTGGACATGGAATACCTGTAAAGGACATATGACAGAAAACATGCAGTTATTTTCTGAATGCCAGATATGTTATAAATTAACATTATGTAGAAAACATGAATCAAGTACAATAAGTATCAAGTGAAGATTTTTGTGTCTCTAACTTGGTGCAACTGAGTGATTGTAAATTTGTAATATTTTGTAAAATCTTAAAATATCAGTGTATTTTATAGTAAAGCAATGTAGCACATTTGTGTTTTAACAATAGTAAGTCACTGGTACATATATCACAAGAAAGTGACCATATATGTCTGATCTGATCTTTTTTTGTTTAATAATATCAAGTTCCTTAATAAAATGTACTGAATTTGAGAGATGTTTTGAAAAAAAACTTAAATATAGGAAATAGGAGGAATGTCAATCTGATATCCATAGAAAATTGCTTCTGAAAACCTGGAACAATAATTCTTTAAATGCAAATGCAACCTATACTGAAGTAATTCCAGTCGTTTTCCATATTAATATGACTGTCCTGAAGAATTTAAGTAATATTTGTTTTCATGTATCCAGTAATATTAGAGCTTGCACATCTCTGAAGGTCTCTCTGATGTCTGATAATTATATGCAGTAGAATTAAAAGTGTTTATCTTCCTGAAAGACGTTTGTCAGTTAAATAAAATCCTATTATTTATGCTGTAAAGTGATTATAATGACTTTATATTTAAAGTTCATTCTTAATATTTGGTTGAATAGTCCTTATAATAACAGCATACTCTTTCTGGTCTAGCTTTCAGGAGAGTTGGAAATATGCTTTACATGATTATTGAGCTTTTCTTTATTTTTTAAAGGAAAATACTATATTAGAATTTCATTTTCAATCTTCAAACTTCAAATTGAGACCCTTCTTCTCCAGGACTTCTGAAACCATGCTGAGCCTCTGCAAACATTGTATAATTCAATCTTTGAGAATTCTTGAGTCACTGTAGTGCCCTCCCAGGTTGGGATATTTTAAAGTGTTATTCCCAAGTTTAATAAAATCTACTGTACCTTGGATCTCTGGTTCTGTTGCATATTGTTTTGGGCACAGGATACTTTGATTATTGTGAAGAAATAGACTCATGTATCATGTATGGGAGTCTACTGTCTAAAATGCCTGGGGCTCCAGCATGTATGCGGGATCCTAGAGGGTCGTTTATTGTACTATGTTTGTACAGTTTTCAGAACAACGATACCAGTGAAGTGGAAGTAAGCTGAAAGGCTCGAATCTTCCAGTGTTATAGTTAAGAAGATCCTACTTCTTTGCAACATCCAGGATGATGCTTTGCTCAACTGCCATTCTATGCTCCAGGCATTGCTCCTCAACCCACAGTGGGTAACTGTGGCTGGCCCCACTTGCACAGCCCCTTCAGTGTGACAGCTGCCACACCAGATGTTGCTGGATGAGCACCACTCTCAGGAGAACTCCTCCAGATGCCCTACCTACTTCTTGCTGCAGATGCCTGACAAATGAAGCAGTCACCATCCTTCCCCTGTTGCACAATCTACAGCCTCCCAACACCTTGGCAGTACAGAAATACTCCTGGGTATTGTCTTGTACATGGGTATCATGCTGATCAGAAATCACAGTCTACACTCAGACTTTGAATTGAGCATTTCAGTGCAAGCAAATGTTTAACTTCAATTAGTTATTTTGTCTAGTGTTCTCCCAGTGTGTCTTTTGCACACTAATCCCTACCAGGCTTGAACAGGCTTGCCCTTATTCAGAAGGGCAACAATCTAGTATGCAAAGGTGACCTATTTTTGGTCCAACGTCCAGGGACTACAGCCCAGCAGTGAAATTTTATCTAGGTGTTCCAGACAGGGCTGTTTGGCAGTTCCATCTGGCAATGGTGAAGGAGCATTATCCAACAAACCACATTCTACATTAAGAATTTGTAAAGACAACTTCTGTAACAACAAACTATAAACCACTATGCATTGTTTATTGTTGGCATAGTCCAAGCAGATGTCTTGAGCATTACAGTAAGTACATTCTCAGAATAAACTCGTTACTGTAGTACTTTTAGTGAAGCAAAAATTGCATTCCTTGTAGGTTGTGACAACAACAACAACTTTGTAATGACTATTGTAGTAAACAAATTAACTACTTCATAAATAAGCTAATACACACAGAAATGATCATACCCTTGAGAATTTACTGCAATTATTACATGGACTTTATAGGAGCAGAACTAATAGCATTATGCATTTGCACATTTGATCTTCAGGAAGGTCATAGTAAATAACAAGGACAAAAAACCATTGAAAGCATCCAGTGAATGGAGTGAATAGTCTTTTCCACACAGACAGTTCTTCCCTTCTAAAACAAATACTTCTATAAAACCAACCAACTAGTTCAGTTAAATTGAATATACTGTAATTCAGTCATGAACAGTCCATTTTTCTAATCAGCATATTAACTATTGTAGGAATACTGGAATATTTAAATGGAGAATTAGCAGTTGCTGGAAAAATTGAAAGTTTAATCTTTAACAAGTAGGATTCTTTATATACTGTAGTTTTTCTTCTGATAAATGTGTATTTGTAACTAAAAAATGTAAGACGGTAAAACAAACTAAATAGTAAAGCCTTTACCGATTGTGATTTTTTTCTTTCATGATTAAAATGTTTAATGATACATACTTAAATGTAAACAACTAAAAATTATATTTTATCCTTCACATAGGATATTGTAAATATAATTCAGAAAATTATTTTTATTTCTCAGCATATGAAACATAAGACCATAACAAAAGTATGAAAACAAAAGAAAACTATTCAGCTTGTGAAGTGTAATAAACTAATGTACTGTAACACATCTTATTTATTTTAATATTTTATGACAATTAGAATCATAATTTAGTATAAAAAAGTAATATTCATAGTACTCTCTAATGATCTTAAATATTTTTCACAACAACATCATGAAACAGATAAAAATCCACTTACACCAACCAATGAAAAGGAAGACCCATTTTCTCAGCTTGTCTGTGGAATAGGTCATTACTATAGCTGTGTGGAGGTAACATCCTTCAACAAACATCCAAAAGAAATTGGTCACTACAAAGTAATTATATATTGTCGTAATAAGGCGACACCAGGGCTGAAAAATAAAACAAAAAAAGTGTTACACTACAACGTTTGATATAAATCAAATTGACCAAAATTAATATCACAATATTATATTAATTTTATAATTATATTTATAATTGTTTTGAAAGTATTACACTTTTTTGTTATAAATGTTTAATCAGTAAATGAAAAGCGACTTATTTTGTTTTTCTTGTATTGATACAATAGCTATAGCTTTTCCATCTAAAATAATATCTCTCACAAGCAATCACATAATTCTTGGTTGTCATGAAAATGATATCTCATTTTTGTTGTAGATGGTATTGTAACAGATCTCCTCCAGACAAGAGAGATTATTGTTGAAGTGGTCTAGCTCCTGCTCCTCATGGAGAGCATAATTTAGTACACAGACAGTCAACCAAACAGGATATATTTGGAAGGGAGGAGTTACTAGTGAAAACCTACACAGGCAAGTGAAGAACAAACAACTCCACTTATAGGAGGCGCCGTCCTTCGGATGAGACGTAAAAACCGAGGTCCTGACTTTCTGTGGACATTTAAAATCCCAGGGCGTTTCTCGAAAAGAGTAGGGTTGTAACCCTAGCATCCTGGCCAAATTTCCTATTGGCCTTTATCATGGCCTCCTAATAATAATCCCCATCTATTAATTGGCTTCATTACTCTGCTCTCCTCCTCACTGATAGCTGGTGTGTGGTGAGCGTTCTGGCGCACTATGGCTGCAGTCGCATCATCCAGGTGGATGCTGCACATTGGTAGTGGTGGAGGGAGTCTCCATTACCTGTAAAGCGCTTTGAGTGGAGTGTCCAGAAAAGCACTATATAAGCGTAAACAATTATTATTATTATTATTATTATTATTATTATTATTATTATTATTATTATTATTATTATTATTATTATTATTAATAATAATAATATTAATATTGATAACCCATAACCTGGCTTAAAATGCTTTAAACGTGTTGCACTACAGTATAACAATATTAAACAAAGACAGGTCCATATACTGTACTGTACATATATATATTATACTGTACATTAGTGAGATTCCACTCTGTATATTGACTACAGATATTTTCCAGCTCCCAGTCTGTCAAGTTTCCTGTTCGAGGTGTTGACAAAGAGAATACAAAAATTGTCCATGTTTGTAGTACATTTTTATTATTTTTGTGTGTGTTTTACCCAATACCTATCAAGAATCAGTGTTTTCAAAATTATTGTAAAATTATAAAACTGAATAATAAATTATGTGATTGGACAATTTATGATGAATCATTTAAATGTTGTCAGCCAAAACAAGGTGTTAAGTAATGCAGTTAGGTGAAACATGTTTTTTTTTATTGTTTTAACCCTTTACCTTTATCCTTGTATCTGATGGGTATGGGTGGAGATTTGTAGCACATGAATTATGTATGAGTATGAAGTATGAGTGTATTAACAGTGATTAAAGTATTTTATGATATTAAACTACAGATGATAATTATTTGGTTTGAATTATTTTTGCTAATATTTAAAATAATGCATGTTTATTATCCTGATGAAGGCACTTTTTTGGCGAAACTGGTTCACATTTTGGAATAGCTTTACTGAAATCGGTTAATAAAGAATTTTATAAAGCATGCTTTAAAATTTCAACACATTAATTGTTTATCTATTTCATTATATAAAGTGTTGAAAGTAGTATTTTCAGTGTGTTCTCTGAAGCTTTAGGCAAACTAAAGCAGTGCTTCTTAGCTCTAGACACAATGAATAGCTCAGAAAGTTAATAAAGAATATAATGCATAATGGGTGCTTAAAAAGAGAAGAACATTAACAAAGGTCACTCTAACAATATTCCTATTCCAGCAATAAATCTGCTGAACCGTGTTACAGTATATTTCACTGCTGGCAGTGAAAGATGACATGAGATCTGCCTTCTGGTGGAAACTGGATGCCAAATCTCCTGCCAGCAGAGACAAACATTTCATGAAAGAAGTCCACCTCGCACCATCTTACACATATTTGCACCCTTACAATAAAAAATCATATGAGGCAAAGTAAGAAGAAAAAACACCTCAGCCGAGGAGCTTTCTTCAGGTTGATAGGAAAAATGGAAAGAACATTAATACAAATCAAAGTAATGGGACAGAGAAGACTAATGTGAGAAAGTGTATAGCTTGGTGAAAATGAGTTTAAGAAATGTAAAGCACAGATTTTAGAGCAAGCCTGGAAAGCAGGATTTTGTAAATTGAGAAACAGAGAAAGAGATTACATTTCGCAGCTAGTGTCTATATCAGAAGAAATCAAAAGCTACAATTATCCTTAAAAGTGTCAATTTACTGTACTCTTGATATAAATGAAGCTGACCAGAAATTGTTTGAGAGATGTACTGTATTTAATTATTAATGTAGTTTAATAATTTGCAGATATGATGGAAGAAACCTAGAAAAAGAATAAGTCTGATACAGGACATGTCTGGGAAAGCAAGAAGCAGCACTGTCAGTGATCAGGTCCATCACATTCTGAAATTACATCAGTACAAATGGCATCAGTACAAATGGCATCTGCTCCTGGAGATAAAAGCATTTTCAGAAACCTTATAACAAACCTGTATCATGCTGTGTCATTTATTGACTTGTTCTAATGTGATTGTAGAGCTTAACTCTTTGTCCCTCAGCTCAGCCAAGCTGTTTAAACATTCAGTGTATTGTTATTATTAAAGAAAATAAGATTTTTTTTACCAATTTTTTTGCTCAATTGAGAGTCATCTGGTAAAGTCTGTTGTTATTTTATTCAATTTAAAATCCCTCAATGAGTGACAAGTGATGGATTAAACTATGGAACATGCATAAGCAAATATTCATAAATGTCCAGAATGTGCATATTCTAAGAAGTTAATACCTGTAGTTTTGCTCTTGTGCATTGACGTATATATTTTCATAAGTAGTTCAGGTGGGTAGCTGCATCAGCATGTGTAGGCTGCAAAGGAACAAGTAATAGGTTTATTCCATGCTGAAAAAAAGAAGAAAGAGAACACAACGTTTTGGCCGTGTTGCCTTCTTCACACCTGAAGAAGGCTCCACGGCCTAAATGTTGTGTTTTCTTTCTTCTTTTTTTCAGCATGGAATAAACCTATTACTTGTATATTTTCATAAGACATATGATAAAATATGAAATGTCATATATATCTCCTGAAAACAATCACGGCAACATGAAAGCTGATCACATTTTTTGTAAAGGCACATCTAGTTTCTTCAGAGCTGAATTATACTGGATGGAACTGCTGTCTTCTGTAGCAGGTCTAAGATGTGATGAAACACACAAGATTTCGGAAATGCATTAATTGATATTTTATTAAATGTACCTCATTAAACTGTATTGAATATATACTACTGTATATAAAAAACATTTTTAAAATTGTACTTTTTCATTGCCTATAGTAAATTGCATGGTGTGTATTATGTTAGCTATAAGAAATATGTAGCTGCAAGGCAAACCAGAGTTCAGCAATCACATTCAGGCCTGTTCAGCACGGTCCCTAAGGATTCCTGAGCGCTGTCTACAGAAAGCCAGTGAAAATATATGACTGTATATTTCTTGTGATAGTAGAGAAAGATTATGCTATGTGTGAGTAATGTTTGAATATAAATAATGGTGTTTTTTGTCCAGGCAAGTAACAATTTAAAAAATTAAGTTTTGGGCAGCTAATTTTAACATGCAAAAAATGATACTAGGTGAATAAGAAATCCCTGTTATCTACTGTATGACTTGTAAATGCTTTATTCAGTACATAAAGTTGCAATAATATTTACCTTCTCCACACAAGTGTTACACGTTAGTTAACATTAATCATAGACACTGCATATTGCAGTCATACTGAGTTTAGTTATTGAAAGAAAAGTAGAAGTTCTTGTTCTGTTACCTCATTGCTCTCATGTATATTATGGTCAATCAACTGAAGCAGAAACCACATAACATTCCTCAGGATGAAAGTTGTGATCAAGTTCCAATGGATTATATTACGAAGACATCTAATGCTCCTAAAATAAAAAAAAATATGTTTAAGGTTAAATTTAAGCCTCTAAATCTGTCCCCTGTCCCCTGTGTTCATAGAATGTTTTTTCAACATGTATTCTTCAGCTAGTGTCTTCTTACTGCATAAGAACATTTTCATTTAATGTAAGTTTTTTTGTTTTGAAACAAATGCATACCACTCCAAAAATATGTTTCCTGCAAAATCCATATGAATCACACAAAACTCTTATAAAGGAGAATCTCACACTTTCCTCCATGGTATTCCTGTTGTATGTGAACACTTACAGTATGTATGAAATGAGTGTATATTTAGCAAATGTTTTGAGTGAACACCTCAAAGAAAACAAAACAGTTACTTTAAAAGAAGAAGTAAATTGCATTACTGTGGACTGGAGTAGTCTTCATAATATCCATCTGGCCTTGACTGAAATTTAATACACATTACAATTTAATCTCATTAGCCTAATGTTTTGAATGTTTTATAATAATCAGAAGTAATGTATAGATTGGGACCTAATCATTTTCATATCAAAGTTTGGGTTTCTTGGGTTTCTAGAGATATAAAACAAAAAGTGACTTATAAAGTGTGTCCAGGCGTTGAGGTCTGTATTAATTCCAATACTCATTTTTGGTCCTGCACTTCCACCAGAGTGAGTGTTTCTTATGGCTTGTTGATGCTTACAATGATGTTTTTTTATATTTTAAAATGTTAATTTCTAGGATGGAGTAAATTTCTTTTGAGAATTAAAAAAGAAATGTTACATTGTTAAGAATATTCTGGCACTGATGCCTGTTCTCCTGTAAAGATTTGTGACCCTTTGCATAATCAGTTCCTTATCTGATACCCCTGGGTAGGACACAGGTTGTGTAGCAGGTGGCATCAAGTCCTTTGTTCTGTGTGTGTTTAAGGAAAATATTGTCTGTGAGTTGCTTGACTCTGGGTAATGCCAGGCTATGTCAGATCAGAAGCTCAAAGGCAAAAAGCTTTGCCTCCTTGTGTTATTCTAGGTAATATACGTTAATAGAGAACATATGTTTTTGGCTGAATGTGATATTGCTAGAACTCTGCCTATTGTTCATAAGTGCTACAATATTAAGATGCTTTAGTAAGCTGTATATTAAGTACTAATCTGCATATTGAATAATATTTCTTATCATGCCTAAGTAAACTAATGTTATTCAGTCATGTCCTTACCTTAAGCACAAAAAAAGCATGAATGCCACAATGAGAGCCCCAACTGATATACAGTGCCCTAGGTAGTTGATAATCAGGGCAATCTTGTAGTGCATAGGGTACTTCCTCTGAAAAAGAAAAAAAAGAAACTCATTACATCAAATACAGTACATTTAATTTTAGTATATATAAAAACACTTTAGAAACACAACCCTGTGATCAAACATTAAATGGGAAAACTATAATATGTGTCAACTATATAAATACATTTTTGACCACAGAGGTATGTAGAATTAGTTATTTGCAAAAGTTGTGTTAAATAACCCTAAAGTAGTAGTGTGCTATTCACTGTCAGTTTGGTCAGAAGCAGATGGCAGAAATAAGAACATTCTTACATTTGATTTGTAAAGCAACACCAGAACATCATCATTATTAGATTGTACTTTATTCTGATATTAAGTACTAAACTTGTATCACAGATCCTCAGTTAGGAGGATACGGCCAAAATAATCTAGAAAAGCTTGAATGACCTACAGTATATCATATAGAGACACACATTTTCTTAGACTAAGGTATTATGCTGACTTACAAATTATACAGTAGCAATATATGTTGAACATACTGTAGGTCTCAAATTATGTTCAGCATAAAACCCTGCAGTGAAATTAACATCTATAACAATAATCCACATCCTCTCTCTTAAATTTGACAGTGATAGGACCCATGGCATTGCAGTATGTTACTACTACCAAAACAAAATGTCTTCCTTGACACAGTTCTGGCTTCTGCTACTTACAGTTATTCTGTGACTATCAAATGATACCCAGGGTTGTGATTCATCAGAAAACACAGGCCTTTACTAATAAATTGGAGTTTTGTATTGTTGTATTGCCTGGTGGTATCTCAGTTTATAACAATAAAAAACAACTCTATGCCAACCTTGTGAAGACAGAGAATATAAACAGAGAGTTTAGTTAGCTCTTACAACAACATCATCTGAAGGCTGGTCATCTCCCCACAAAGTGAGCAACATACCCATTAACTTTGTTGATAAAAGCTCTTGCTATGTTTTACTCTAAATAAGAATATATCTGTCTGATGTGGGGATAATCCAAGAACCTAGACCCTGTACTAAGTGACAGTGGTCATAGAATAACAGGAAGCCTGAAACTAAATTTCACCTGAAACTAACCCTAGATTAGCTGCCTGAAATTGCTGAACCTTTTTCAGGAGAAAGGTATTGTAACAAACCAAAAGCAAAAGGATATTACAGATGATGGGCTCAAGATATCGAAGGTCACACAGAAAAAAAGAGTTTGTTTTGATCAATGTTACTCCTTTAAATAAAACTCCAAGAGAGATAAGATTTCTGTTATGGAATGAAAGATTGACAGATGCATTGAAATAGGACTGAAAATGCAGGAGGGCTTTCTCTCAAGGAAAACTAAAGACCTATTAATGTGAAAAAGGCTGAACTATTTGTGAACACTCAAGCTGATCAAACACCAACAAAATGAAATGGAGCTATACAGTACAAAATCCAAATATAACAAAGTGCAGTGAAACACTGGACCATGTGACCATTCTGACATTGCAGAGTCTAATCATTTGCTGACATCTGAATTATTGTGGACACGAAGGTGGACATTGTTGCGTCAACAGAAAGAATCATGGTTATAGATGGGTCTGAAAAAAAACATTTGTTATTTTACAAGGACATCTGAAGAAGCAGGACAGAACTGAAAACTACTGTATGTGCTGTGACTAGCTCCTCAGGTTTTGTGTTGGGACTGCTTTTTCCTGGCTGCCTGATCTCTTGCCTTTGTTGCCTGTTTAAATTAGTGACCAACTATGCTGTTTATTCCGAATAGCTGCTAAATCTT
The DNA here is from genome assembly GCF_040954835.1 of Lepisosteus oculatus. Classification (NCBI taxonomy): domain Eukaryota; kingdom Metazoa; phylum Chordata; class Actinopteri; order Semionotiformes; family Lepisosteidae; genus Lepisosteus; species Lepisosteus oculatus. The sequence goes on from NC_090701.1 coordinate 32,808,553, forward strand.
TTTTTTTGCTGCAAGCCTATTCTTGAAACAATTAGCCGTGGTTCATTGGGTCTGCTGTTTCCTTCCTCACCTTCTCACTTGATACGCCTGTTAAAATTCTCCCTGTCTTTGTTTTCTGAATTTCTACCATGCACTCTGGAAAATTTGATTTTTTTGGTCACCTTGCAAGCCAGTATTTATGGCCTACAGTGAGTCAAACCGAGGTGTTCTTGATACTGGAGTGACCTAGCCAGATTTGTCTGTGCTGTTCAGGAATCTTGTGAATCTGGACCTCTATTGCCATATTGTACTCTCTTGTTAATGTTTCAGAGGTATTTATTTTCCCAAATGTTGTAAAGCTTGGCATTTTCTTTTCTGATTATTACATAGATCTTCTGATTGTACATTTACTTCCAATACATAGTCTAAAAGAAAAGAAAAAAGTATTACAATTAGTGCAAAACCAACATACCCAATCACCTAATCAATACCATCCCTATTTTCAGGAATGGGTGGAGAGCTTATTAGAACTATACAAATTATATACAGAGCAAAGTACAGAGGAATACTAGAGAAACAAAAACATATTTCAGCTTGTTAGAGACTTAAACCTGGGTTGTAAATTCACCTACTGTCTGAGCAGGACAAGGACTTTGGGCTTGGACAAGGATCCAAAGCACAAAGAAGGGACACTTTGATTGAACATTGCTTTGGTTTATGCATAAATAGGATAATGTCCTTGAGTGTCCCAAATTCTGACTTGACTTCTATTGTCTTCTATTCTGTTCCACAAGATATTGAGTTCACATGTCTGTATACTTAACACAATCAGTGCATTTGTTTTATCTCCTTAGTTTCTTTAATTACATTTATTAAAACTTATCTTACTATTTTAAGTTTCAGTTTGAACATTCAGGTTTCAAATAAATTATAATATTTTAAAAATGTATATAAATTATTTAATAAAATGGTACATGGTACGAAATGGTACAAATATTAAGATTGGAAAATCTTAATATTTCTTGCAAGGTACTGTACATGGGTGCAATTGCATTGAACTGAAATCAAAACTAAAGGAAATGGATGGAATCTGAATTGAACTGAAAAGGGGTGGTATTGAATTAGAATTGAATTAGTTGCTTTGAGCCATCATTTTTTTCTGGTTCTGCAAGTCAATCCAGATCTATTTCTATCATGGCCACACAGAGCTAGAATTACAATAGTAAGACAACAAGAAAACAATGTAAAGATGTAGTTAGTGATAGTTTTTTTTTCTTCTAACCAAGATAACATCCATAGTTTTTTTTCTTCTAACCAAGATAACATGCATAGAATCAATGCCTAGCTGTAGCTACACAGGAAGGGTGTCAGGACATCTGATTGTCTTCTGTTTTTCAGAAGTACTTATATTTGCAAATGTTGTAAAACTTACCATTTTATCCAGATAAAATTGTTTTGTATCAAAATTTGTTATACTGCACAATATATGCAGTTTATTAATATATACAATATACACTACTGTATGTCATACATGTAAACACACTATATCAACACTGCTAGTATTGCTAATGCATTCTGTAGGGAGATCATTCCTGATACTAGGTTTTTAATATTTTCACTTCGATAGTGAGTTGCAATTCATGATGAAAAAGTATAATTCTTTGATCTGTATACTGTACTGTATATAAAGTATATGTTGACTAAAGTACTGTAGTGCTATAATAACTTTCATTTTTCACCCTATCTGTAAAGATTAGTAGGTAAAGAAAAAATAAAATGTGAATTTAACACAAAACGCAATTTTTCTTGTTATGTGTCCATAAAAGCGAAAGTTGCTAAAACACTACATAACACTCAATACAAAATTTATAGCACCAAATGTTTCAATTTTTTCCTGCATGAATGAGAGCACGTTATTGTGTTATTGTGCAACTTCAGTACTGCTGCATTCTGTATGCATTTATTTCAAGAGTTTCATCTCTGTGATCTGTGGCTTGGAACAATAGTATTATAGAACTAATCATGGATTTTGCTGCAGACTGTTAAAGAGGGTGGTGTTTTAAGTGATGTTCTGTTTAAAATAGTGTTGCAAGGTTACATCAGGTTTACACACTAATTGCAAACTGTGATGATGTTGTCTCTTGAGATGATTTAAGAAGGTTGGGTAGATATAAAGATTAGCTACTGTAAGTGATAAAACTTGAAGATTTCAGGCCTGAGTCTCATATTTATTAGACTACAGACCTAAAGCATTCATCATGAAGATCAATTTGACTTTCATCCCCAAATGACACATTGTCACAGATGATAAATCATGTGTTTCATCAAAGAATACAAAAGAATAAAAAAGATTAAGCAAGCCCAATGGAGTCTGTCACAGGGCATAATCAGTAGTGTAATGGCCTAAGACTTTAAACACATTTACAGTATACCTGGGAACAAGTGATACTGTAGGTTTATTCCATGTTGAAAAAAGAAGAAAGGAGACACAAGGTCTAAATGTTCCTTTGCAGCCTACGCATGCTGACGAGCTACCCACCTGAATATTTATACTGTGCCTAGAAAAATAATCATGAGCACATTCTCTTGGGCATGTTTGTATAATAGCAGCTAGCTTTCCCTGCTAAAATGAGCATAATGAATAATTCTGTCAATAACAGTATCATGAATATTCAGTCAATATACATTAACAACTTACACTTTAAAATATAGTACATTAATATATATATATAATGGACAGTAGATCATAGTATCTCATAGGCAATTAAACGTTTCCTAATACGATATTTCCAAACAGGGCCTGAGTAAAATATCTACAATTTTATTTATTTCCACATTGTATTTATTTTACAATTGTCTCAGCACAGAAAAAAAACAACTTATCTTTATATTGAACTGACATTTTGGAAATGTCTAACAAGAGCTTGAATAGGTTCAAATCAATGGTAAATTGGGCAAAACAAAAGATGTGTCAATGGAGGGATCTAAAATAAACAAATGCAGGGCATTGAGCCATATGCCCTCAGAGACAATAAATTGTTAAGTGGACAAAAAGGAAAAAGTCCAAATAAATTCTTTCACTTCTGCTTTCTTATGTATAAAACCTTTCTGCCTTGCAACAGCCTCACTGGTTTTTCGTTATAAATGAGAGAGGCTTAAAGGGGAACTATAGTCCCAATTTCTCAAAGTGGTTATAAAATCTCAGTAACAAAATAAATTAATTGATAGTAAGATAAATTATACAATCTCAAATTAAATGTAAAATTGTGAACTTTGTGAAAGTATTGTACGGTTGCCATGTTGTCACAAACAGACGGGAAACCGCTGGTCTCGCCACAGGTGAGAGCAAGAGTTTGCATGAATCATGATGTGAACTAACCACTGTTTATATTCATTGTAAACTATTGAAATCACATTTTGAAATGTGTTGTATCAGAAGTACACCATGTTGCTGTGTAAAGACAGCTTTTAATGCAGAATGTAAAGAAATGATTTTGTTCTAGGGATTTATTTAAATACACCAAGAGGAAGCAAGAAAGTGGAGTTAACTGTGGGAAAAACAGATGTTTCAGGAAATTAAATTCAATTTCTGCATCTGGCCATTATTTTAAAATGTGTACTGTCATACACTTGATAATAGGTTTATACAGTGATAATATGGTGGAGTAAAAAGAGGTCATGAATATTTCAAAAATAAAAAATGCCTACCTTTTCTTCCAAGATTGCTTCACAGTTGGAGTAGTTGCTCTTAAAAGCCCATGTCCCATTTTCTAAACATTCCCTGTATGCATTTCCTGCAAAAGAAAAAATATATACTTATTTTGGTATGATGTGCTTTGTCTGCTAAATGAACTACATTTGAAAAGAACATTTTATATGTTTTTTTTAAATGTGTTTTTTCAAAGTAGCTCGATCAAATGTGTGCAATTTCAAAAAGATTTAATAAATTGCTAACTTCCATGGAAGCATTTTTTGTTACTGTTCATTCTTCACAATAAATGTAATTTGTGGAGTATTAAATTCTGAATAATGGCCATTTTTGTATATTTCACTTGCATGTTCAAACCTCCTTTTTGTGTTCAATTTACAAATTTCACAAGTATAGCAATTCTACAAAATAAAAACTATCAATATACAGTAAATATAGGAGAATAGTAGGCCTAATATATATATATACTGTATATATATATCCATCTCCTTTATATTACACTAATTATATGACCCAAATGTGAACTTAATGTTCAGTACTGGCACTGTTTTCATGCAGATTAATTCTCAACCCATATGCAGCTTGGACTGTGATAGATTTATCTATAGTCACCACTTCAAAAAAGTCTAAAACAACTGTTGAACAAAGACTGTGGTTTTTAAATCCTTGATGCCTATTCTTTATAATCCTGATACCATCAGAGATGCAAATCTAGTTTAACTCTCTTTATAACAATATGTATCAGAAGTAATATATTTTTGGATGGTTCCAGTTTTGTTGCCCTTTTTTGGAATGGTCAATGCACTTTCAATTTTCCAAATGCTAGGTACAACTTCATGTGTGTAATAATTTCAGAAAGGTGAAGATAAAAGTGCTTTCTTATATTTTGTAGTAGTGTGGGGTTTTTTTTAGGACGGTAGACCTCTGAAATGCCTTGTCTGTACTATTCATTCTGTAAATATAGTAACTTGCATGTTGTATGTTTTGTTGTGTGTAGTGTAGTGTTCATATTGTTCTTGTTATAAACATTTGTTTAGCCATCTGTGCCTGAATTATTACACTTTTCAGCAAAGCTGTGCCAGAAAACAAAGAATTCACGTGCCTCTATTTATACCAACCGCTCTGGTATACTCTGGATAAATTTTTACAAGTTGGGTGTTATGAATATTTATTTTACTTATTGACTAAACCTCTCGGTCAGTTTGTACATATTAACCGTTTTCGTAATCCCCCAATGTAACAATATGCTGTAGTTCTGAGTTTGAATTATGTTCCAGCATTGCATCCAAAATAATATTGTATCATGACTCTAAAAATGTATTAAAATCCTTTGCAAAACTCACAGTAAATTAATAAATGAAATAAAAAATATAATATATTTTCATATAACGTAATATAAGCAAGAGATGTAGATTATATATTTTAAATCCCATGGTAGTTTCGACAAACATGTCAAACCATTAAGTATGTTTTAACTCCATTCAGTTCTCTCCCAAACATTTAAAATATTCAGTGCAACAGCCAGTATATAATTCTAAATTACAGAAGAGTGCAGATAATGAGTGGGCAATGACAGTTCTGCAATTATGTATCAAGAGAGCTTTGTTCTGTGCATCACTTCTAAATGTACATCTTTCAATGCTTTGAAGGATGTTTTCAACATTTAAAGAATGAAGAATTTCACAAAAAACTTTAAAATTTAGAAATTTACTTGGCCACTTATATTATTTTAAAAGGTTAAAACATAACCTTTTAAGTATAGTGGTGGTGTTTAATAATAACAACAGATAGACTATATTACTGAAATAGATTATTGAATTGCACACACCTATCTTAAGGCTCCAAAGTCTTATCATTTTTTCATTCTTTTTTACATGTCAGCATGGAATGAACTTCTATTTGTTCCTTTGGAGCTCACACTTTGACACTGTTCTCTATTCTAAACAGAAGGTACAGTAGATGAAAGGGAATGCAGTTGCAACAAATCTGCCACTGTAGGCCACTAAAAGGCCTCTACTTTTTGTAAATAGACACAGCAGGTTATAAAATAAGATAGATAGAGGAGTTTATTTGCCATATGTACATGTTCGATGGTATTCTTATTCGCGCTGTGCCTCAAGACATGCACAGTATGACAGACAACACAGTACAACAGATAACACCATACAATGTATATTTCACAGTATATTGCAGAACTGTAAATAATAATGACAGTATGTACAGAGCAATAAATATGTGGTAGCCAAAGCGCAGAGTGCAGTGGTGTATTGAATTCGGAGGCATTGCATAGTTAACTGTTGAGGATACACACTTCCGTAAGGTAGAAGCTGTTCTTAGGTCTAGTAGTCAGTGCTTTAATGGTGCAGTACCACTTGCCAAGGGCAGTTTAGAGAACAGCTTGTGACTGGGATGGTTGGGATTCTAAATAATGGATTGGGCTTTATTACGACAGTGGATGATGCAAATTTATTACGGGTTTATTACGACAGTGGATGGTGCAAATTTCATTGATTGATGGTAAGACACATCCTATAATACTACTGTATGTGCCATTGCCACAACCCTTTGTACAGCGTCTTTGTCATTTTGGTAGTATTGCCTTACCATGCAATGATGCCACTAGTGGGGACACTTTGTGTGGTGCCGAGTTCAAAGGTCATGGGTTGTTGCTTCCCCTTACCACATTTCTTTATGCACCACAAAAGTGGAATTGTTGTTGTGCCTTTTCAAAACTGGCTACAGTGTTGTGAGACCAGGTCAAGTTGGGGGAAATTTGTCTGAGGAATCTGAAGCAGCTGACAATTCCCCCTCCTGTGCCATTGATGTTGACTGGGGTATGACTACCTTTGTGTCTCCTAAAGTCCACAATGAGTTCTTTGGTCTTGTTCACATTCAGAGTCAGATTGTTGTCAAGGCATCATCTTGTAAGATGCTCTACCTTATTCCTACTGTATATGTAGTCATTGTTGCTGCTGATCAGCCTATAACTCTGGTGTCATCAGTGAACTTACTGTAACAATGTGGTTACTGCTGTAAATGGTTGTAGTCATAGGTCTTGCATTCTTGTCCCTGTGCATGAGAAGCAAAGTCATATACATGTGTTTCCACTGAAGTCAATCCAATCTAAAGTCCAAGAGTGTTTCTTGATAGTGGGTGATGGCTGCACATGTACTGTATGTTTTACATAAAAAACAAGACATAACACAAAAATAAACAACATAAACAAGAGAGCTACATACAAGATGTGACCAAGGAATGGCGCCATCTTGCCAACAATTATCACATTATTGGTTGTAGAAATGCATATTCACACATGAGAGTAATTAGTTTTGTTTAATACAAACAAAGTTTATTTAGTATAAGTATTTAGTATTTAGTATAGGTTTGAATAGTGCTATTAATGGTTGTTTTTTGTGGAGCATTCTTTGTTTCAAGACACTGCAATAAAATCATCTTTAAGCCTTTTAATGTCCATTGTGGGACTTTTATGACTGCAGTTCTCTGGGATGTTTTAGCCAAGGGGGGTTTGACACAAACCTGGACATATAGTATATTATTGTGTATTTTATTTGTAAGAAGGCTGTTACTCTCTAGAGGGGTGATACACAGAGATGTCACAATTCATATTATTTGAATGGACTCCCTTTTCTTGAGATGCAGTAGATAAGTTTGTTTTTATTACTAAAGTAGTACTTTCTGAAAATCTATAGAAGAACTGGGACCTGCTGTCACAATTCCCGTGGAGCTGGGGCATTGAAAGATTGGTCATGTTACCATGGACACAAGGTCTGAATTATATATCTCATTACGACACTAAAACCAAAACCATTTTACAAGTTTACAGTTTTGTTTTGTTTTGTTTTTTGTTGGGGTTATCTCTCCTTGTTTACAAACACTGCTACAAACTCTTTGTTTGTACTACCATTTCCACAGACTTTTCCTGGACATGTTTTGTTGCATGGTGGTGTAGCGGCGAGGCTTAATAATAAGGCAGAATTAAGTGTTTCTGAGCTTTCCCAAATTAGGCCTCATTTCTCTGTTCATCTCTGTGGTGCAGCCACAGAGAAACCATTCATGCAAGGTGATTTAAGGTCCAAGGACAGCTCCCAAAGGGGGATGCACTTAGCTAAGCCTGGCTATCATGATCAATGGTCACCCATTGGCGCCTATCTGTCTAGGGAGTACGAGTTGGACATCTGGATTGCATTCCTAAGTGTCAGGACTAAGTGACTCATATCTCACCTTGATCAACCAATCAGGGACCGGTAGGGCCGAGTAACCCACGTGGGACTCTGATGCCCATGGAACTTTCAGCCAATCAATGAGCTGAAGTTCCTCCAGGTAAAAACAGGCAACACAGAGAGCCTGGGAGATTCGACAAGATTGAGATTCAGATTCAGATTCAGATTCAGATCCAGATCCAACAATTCTAAAGGGAATTCAAAGGAGAATTCCAGGGCAGGACGGCCCAGGAGCAGAAGGCTCCCAAGGGCAGGACATTCTCGCAGCGCGCCTCCTGACCATCCTGAGACTCAGCCCGGACAACCACGGAACGGCCAGTGTGTCCGAGTGCCAGAACTTTCCTTTGTTCTAAGAGTCTAGAGTGGAGGTTGTCAGAGAGTAACCAGCAGCAGGCCTCGTGAACAGGTCGGAACTGTGGACAGCTGAATTACTATTCAGAACTAGCTCTTCAACAGGAATGAACCGGTCCTCTTCCTGACTTGCTGGGACCCACAGTCATCTTTTCTCCTGTGCACAAACTTTGCTAGTCGCAAGCCGCACAGCACAGCCTGGCACCGAGCCAGAGAGCGCGGATTGGACAGCAACAGCCTGCAACTGTTTCTTTGTGCCCGCAGATGATCTGAATCCCCAAAGATTGGATGAGTATTCAACTTCAATGCATTACAGCTCGAGAATTCAATTGTTATCCCAACCAGTTGATATCAATTTAATTCCTAAGAGTTACAGTGCCTTGCGAAAGTATTCGGCCCCCTTGAACTTTTCAACCTTTTGCCACATTTCAGGCTTCAAACATAAAGATATAAATTTTTTATTTTATGTGAAGCATCACCAACAAGTGGGACACAATTGTGAAGTGGAACGAAATCTATTGGAATTTTGAAACTTTTTTAACTAATAAAAAAATGAAAAGTGGGGCGTGCAAAATTATTCGGCCCCTTTACTTTCAGTGCAGCAAACTCACTCCAGAAGTTCAGCGAGGATCTCTGAATGATCCAATGTTGTCCTAAATGACTGATGGTGATAAATAGAATCCACCTGTGTGTAATCAAGTCTCTGTATAAATGCACCTGCTCTGTGATAGTCTCAAGGTTCTGTTGAAAGCGCAGAGAGCATCATGAAGACCAAGGAACACACCAGGCAGGTCCGTAATACTGTTGTGGAGAAGTTTAAAGCCGGATTTGGATACAAAAAGATTTCCCAAGCTTCAAACATCCCAAGGAGCACAGTGCAAGCGATCATCTTGAAATGGAAGGAGTATCAGACCACTGCAAATCTACCAAGACCTGGCCGTCCCTCTAAACTTTCAGCTCAGACAAGGAGAAGACTGATCAGAGATGCAGTCAAGAGGCCCATGATCACTCTGGATGAACTGCAGAGAACTACAGCTGAGGTGGGAGAGTCTGTCCATAGGACAACAATCAGTCTTACACTGCACAAATCTGGCCTTTATGGAAGAGTGGCAAGAAGAAAGCCATTTCTCAAAGATATCCATAAAAAGTCTCGTCTAAAGTTTGCCACAAGCCACCTGGGAGACACCCCAAACATGTGGAAGAAGGTGCTCTGGTCAGATGAAACCAAAATCGAACTTTTTGGCCACAATGCAAAACGATATGTTTGGCGTAAAAGCAACACAGCTCATCACCCTCAACACACCATCCCCACTGTCAAACATGGTGGTGGCAGCATCATGGTTTGGGCCTGCTTTTCTTCAGCAGGGACAGGGAAGATGGTTAAAATTGAGGGGAAGATGGATGCAGCCAAATACAGGACCATTCTGGATGAAAACCTGTTGGAGTCTGCAAAAGACCTGAAACTGGGACGGAGATTTATCTTCCAACAAGACAATGATCCCAAACATACAGCAAAATCTACAAAGGAATGGTTCACAAATAAACGTATCCAGGTGTTTGAATGGCCAAGTCAAAGTCCAGACCTGAATCCAATCGAGAATCTGTGGAAAGAGCTGAAAACTGCTGTTCACAAACGCTCTCCATCCAACCTCACTGAGCTCGAGCTGTTTTGCAAGGAAGAATGGGCAAGAATTTCAGTCTCTCGATGTGCAAAACTGATAGAGACATACCCCAAGCGACTTGCAGCTGTAATCGCAGCAAAAGGTGGCTCTACAAAGTATTAACGCAAGGGGGCCGAATAATTTTGCACGCCCCACTTTTCATTTTTTTATTAGTTAAAAAAGTTTCAAAAATCCAATAGATTTCGTTCCACTTCACAATTGTGTCCCACTTGTTGGTGATTCTTCACATAAAATAAAAAATTTATATCTTTATGTTTGAGGCCTGAAATGTGGCAAAAGGTTGAAAAGTTCAAGGGGGCCGAATACTTTCGCAAGGCACTGTATGTACTTGTTTGAGTATCTAATGTAGAAGTTGTAACCAAGTTCACTTTACGAAACGGTCTTAATGAATGATATACTGAACGTATGTCCTCTTGATATGTGTAACACTTCGTAACTGACTGAATATATACCTTTTGTATTCTGATAACCCTCTCGATAAGATCTGTTAGGTTTATATGCATATTCTATGTATTAATAAATGTATCCTCGTGTATTAGTACCTGTGTGTGCGCGTTGTTTGAGTTATGTCGCATGGTTGGATTCTAAAGCCATCAAAAGAATCAACTTTGTGATTTACTGCTACAATTAATAATTGTCTCACTAAATGCCCAAACCCTACAGAACTGGTGCCTTCAGAGAGCCACTTTTCCCTACATTATTTGGCGTCCCTGAACCGGTTTTCTCTACAGTGGCGTTACATCCCAATATTCATGTTCTCTGTATGACTAAGAATCAAAAACTTTCAAAAGTAACACTTAGTACAAGGAAATAATGCCTGTAGAACCCACTAATCCATTACAATAGATATTACTGCAAAACACCAGAATGTCTACTGTTCATGGTTTTCTGAATTTCATGTACATTACCTACATTTTCTCTAGTACACTGTATATGTGTATGGATCTCTACCACATAATCTTACTTACTGTATATAAAGGTGAAACAAATCCTCTGTATAATGAAATTAATTTGCTATATATTTCACTCTCATTTGAGGCTTTGAAAGTGCTGGCACCCACACATGAGTTAGTTCCTTTTGTGTTTGAAAATCAAAAGATTCCAATTGAGGCGGGGGAGGACTGAAACATAACCAAACTAGATGCATGTACAGTATAGAGCCCAGCTCCAATAAAATTACTTTTTGTTGTGTAAATCAAATATGTTTTGTATTCTAACTTGTAAGCTTCTACTAGACTTTTTTTTTCATGTATAAGGTGGTATCTACATTAGTGACAAGTTATTAAATTTCTGTTTTTCAGATACTGTAAAACAAAAAATGGAGGGCTGCACATTGACCCAGTGGTTAGCATTTCTGCCAATGTTGGGACTCTGGGTTCAATTCCACTGTCTACATGGAGATTATATGTTCTCCCTGTATTTGTGTGAGTTTCCTCTTCAGTCCAGAGACATACAGGTAGATTAATTGGCTTTTGGAAAAAATGGTCCTGGTGTGAATGTATGCATCTCTGTGTTTGTGTCTACAGTATGTCCCCCCTAAAATTGATTGGTGTCCCATTCAGGGTGTATCCTGTCTTCTGCCTGTTTCTTGATAGATAGATAATACTTTATTAATCCCGTAGGGAAACTGATGTGTTACAGCAGTCCAGCCCAAGACAAGCAAAACAGACATCAGAATAGTTATAAAACAAAAGACAACAAAATAAATAAAAATAAATAAATACATAGGTGTGTCCAAAATGTGCTGATCATAGTCACTGTAAAAACAATAAAATATGTGCAAAATGTGCATAGGTTTATACAGACTGATTGTCCAAAAAGTACAATGGAGCAAACATGCTGTCCATAGACGAGCAAATGAAGGGCTAACAGTCCTAGCCTAGGGCAGCGTAATACACCCTGACAGCCGCTGGGAGGAAAGACCTGCGGAAACGTTCCCTTGAACACCGTAGCTGGAGCAGTCTGTTGCTAAAAGTGCTCCGCTGCCCAGTAACAGTCCCATGAAGCGGATGAGAGGTGTTGTTCATGATGGCTGTGAGCTTGGTCAGCATTCTCCTCTCAGCCACCACCTCCATGGGGTCAAGGCTCATCCCCAACACAGTACCAGCCTTCTTGATAAATTTATTGAGCATATTTGCATCTCTTGTCATTATGCTGCTGCCCCAGCACACAACAGCGTAGAAGATGGCCGCCGCCACCACTGATTCATAAAAAATGTGTGAGTCCTAAGAAGGACCTGAGTCTCCTAAGAAAATAGAGTTGGCTCTGACCTTTCTTGTACAGGGCGTCAGTGTTACCAGACCACTCCAGCTTATCATCCAGGTGTACCCCTAAGTACTTGTAGGAATGTACGCCCTCTATGTCCTCACCCTGGATGGAAACAGGGTTCAGCGGAGACTTATTCCTTCGAAAGTCGAAGATCATTTCTTTGGTCTTGCTGGTGTAAAACTGGAGATGGTTAAGTTGACACCACTCCACAAAATTGGTAATCAACCTCCTATATTCCTCCTCCCTCCCCTCTCTAATACACCCCACAATTGCAGAGTCATCCGAAAACTTCTGCAGATGACATGTCTCAGAGTTGTACCTGAAGTCAGAGGTGTAAAAGGTGAACAGGAATGGAGCAAGGACAGTCCCCTGTGGAGCCCCAATACTGCTTACAACCTGTTCGGACACACAGCTCTGTAGCCGTACATACCGTGGCCTTCATGTCAGATAGTCTATAATCCAGGACAGCAGGGGAGTGTCCACTTGCGCCGCCCTTAGCTTATCTCTCAGTAAAGGTGGATGGATGGTGTTAAAGACACTGGAAAAGTCAAAGAACATAATTCTCACAATGCTCCCCGTCTTCTCCAGGTGAGAGTTAGCTCTGTGTAGCAGATAGATGACTGCATCCTCCACTCCCAAGTGTGACTGGTAGGCAAACTGCAGGGGGTCCAGTGCTGTACTCACCAGGGTTCTAAGGTGGTCCAGTACAAGCCTTTCCAGAGTTTTCATTAGGTGTAATGTAAGTGCCACTGGTCTGTAGTCATACAAGACTTTAGGGTGTCCCTTTTTGGGTACTGGCACCAGGCAAGATGTCTTCCAGAGCATCAGAACCTTTTCTAATCTCAGGTTGAGGTTGAAGATGTACTGTAGCACTGAACCCAGTTGGTCCACACAGATCTTTAGCACCCTGGAGCTGACACCATCAGGACCCGCTGCCTTCCCTGCATGTAGTCTCCTCAACTCCCTTCTGCCTGGTCAGCTGTGATGGATAGGCTGAGGAGGGCAGGGGAAGATGGAGTAGGAGTAGGAGGGATCACATGATGGGGTGACTGAGGACATGAAGAGGGTGTCTGGTGTGAAGGCCTATGAGGTGAATGGACAGTGGACCCTGTATCGAATCTGTTAAAGAAAAGATTCAGCTCATTGGCCCTCTCCAGGCCTCCCTCACTCTGTTGGCCGCCTGACAACTTGTATCCAGAGATCTTCTTCATGCCATTCCACACTTCTCTCACATTGCTTTCCCTCAGCCTGTCCTCCATTTCCTCCCATAAGCCACCTTGCTCTCCCTAACTCTCACCTTCAGCTCTTTCTGTGCTCACTTCAGCTCCTCCTTGTCACTTGCCTGGAAAGCCCTCTTTTTCCTATTAAGGATGGCCTTCAGATCACTGGTGACCCAGTGTTTATTATTGGAGAAGCAGCGCACTTTCCTGGTGGGCACTGCACTGTCAACACAGAAGTTTATGCAGTCAGTGATGCAGTGGGTAAGACCATCAATGTCCTCTCCATAAGGCTCACAGAGTATCTCCCAGTCCATTGTTTCAAAACAGTCCATCAGTGCATCATTAGCCTCAGCTGACCATCTCTTCACTGTCCTGGTGGTTACTGGTTGCTGTAGTACAAGAGGCTTGTACAGAGATAGGAGGTGAACAAGGTTGTGGTTAGATCTGCCAAGGGGGGGGGAGTGATGTGGAGCTGTAGGCATTCTTGACATTAGCATACAGCAAGTCCAAAGTCTTGTTATCACTAGTAGGGCATTTAACAAACTGACTAAAAGTAGGCAGGGTAGAGGAGAGCGAAACATGATTAAAATCACACCATCTGAAAACCCTCTATTGTAGCGTTAGCGTCGGGAACCAGTACATTCAACCAAGTCTCTGTGAAGCACATAATAGAGGACTCACGATATTCCGACTGGCTCCTTGTTAGCGCCGCTTGGCAAGAGATCGTACATTCCCCATTATGATGGAGGGTAAAGAAGGTTTATACCTCCTTTTTTTAGCCCGATATGTTGCTCCGGATCTACAGCCTCTACTCCGTTGAATTAGTTCTCTGGGGATCTCCAATCGCTCACCCGAGAACACTGCCGGCTTCCGTAACATGAAGAGCTGGTCTATGGTGTAAACAAAAGAGCCCGGTTTGCTCGTAGTAGACGCCGATTTAAAAAGTTGCTCAGAGACCTGAGTCTCCTAAGAAAATAGAGTTGGCTCTATTTGACTCCGAGAGTAAAAAAAAACACAGAAACAAAAACGAAAGTAAACGATATCCCAAACTAAAACTAATGTAACTACCGGTAGTAACAACAAAAAGGACACACAAATCCCAAACTAACTGGAGCTGCTGCAACAGGCTGCCGCACTCATGGCGCCATATTGAATATCAAATAGCGCCTTGATGGGATAGGCTCTGGCCCCCTTTGACCCCAGATTGGATTAAGTGGTTAATAATTATACCAGTCTCTTTCTTTAACTGCAAGAAACCCTTTACTATTGGTGCTGTTATTATGTAGTCTACGAGAGATTTTGTTTGTATGGAGGCCTGTAAGTGGTGTAGCTGCTCGGCCATGTTAATGACTTTGTTAAGACGTTTACTTAGTAGCTCAAAAAGGAGCACAGGCTTTTGTTATGGGTTTTTGGTTTTGGTGTTTTGAATTCCCTGCAATGAAAAAAAAGGCACTAGGGTTTTATCTAATTTCAATTAAAAATACTTTATTCATCCCCAGGGAGGCAATTTAAGAACTTCACAGCTGTTGTGTTTGGTGTGTTTGTTAATCTGGACCTGTCTGTTTTTTAAAGATCCCATTATTGCACACCCAATGGCTTGACACATGCGTACGCACAGTATGCTTCTCTTCTCAATCCTCTATGGGCTGCTGAGAAGGATGTGACTATTTAAAAAGAATGGTCAGTAAATTGTTTATTGAGAAATCATGTTTCATGGAAGTGAAAGAGACTTTTCAGTTTCGGGCATGATGACAAGAAAGCTACAGTATGAATTCACAGCATCTAACGCAGACAAAGAAGGCTAACAGGAAGAGGATTTCTAGAGATTTATCAACCAAAGGGAAATGGCAACCAGACTAATAGTCTGTATAGACATGCACAATATTGTAGAATTTTGAACACACATGTGTCAAAGGCCTTTTTGGGGAAGATAATTTGTGGATAAGAGATGTAAGATACATAATAGCAATTTATGAAAAAAGGAATTTCAGTCAGGTACTGTATACCTTAATTGTAAATAACTTGACTTTAAACAAATCCTTGCAATGACAGATGAAATAGATAAGAGGAAAACAATTTTTCAACATGCAGCTTTCTATTTGAAACACTTTCAAACAGTCCAGTGTGAACTTAAAGTATGTTGGGTATTTCCCTATAAAATGTTTTTTGGGGAATCTGGAGGTTTTGTTCATTGGGTGCTTTACATATGAGCTCAAAATAAGGAGTAAAAGGGCAAAGATCTGGACTGACGTTTGGAGCCAAATTCTTGAACTTTTGAAAATGGAAAGGAGAAAGTGTAGACAATACTATTAAGGTCATGTGAAATGTAAGCTGTGTTGATCAGAAACCGATAAGTTAGAGCCATTTGAGATGCCTGGGAAAGTTCAGGATACACCGAAAATTAGGGAATGATTCCAATTAATTTTAGAGTTATAGAAGTAGCTGAAGACTTTTCCTTAGCAAAAGATCAGATTTGACAAGCCTCTTGCTGGAGGAGCAATCATCAAGGAGATGAAGAAGAAATGGAAACGTGTTCAGCAGAATGCAATAGGGGGCTTTAAATATGGCATTAAAAATCTTTGGTCTGCTTCTGGATCACAAATATGTCAGTTAAGATTAAAAGGACAATGCACATGAGGAAGGGGAAGGCTTACTGTGTTTTTTTATTGCAGTTTGGAAGTGACATCAGAGTAGCTGAGGTGAAAGCAAAATAGGTTTCTGTCATTCCTCTTTAACCTCTGTTAAATACTCCTTTAATTACATTTACAGCAATAAAATATCAATAAAATCATTTGAACAGTGACAGTTCTACAGTGAACAGTTCTACAGGCCTTCCATTATTGATTACTGTATGGATTTCAGGGACAGCATGTACAGTATAAGTAGAATTGCTGATAATGTATTACTGTATATTAATTCCCCAGGGTCTCTCAATGGTTTTCAAATACTACCCACAGGGCAGATGTTTATGTATACAGTAAGTGTGCCCATGAAAATGTTTCAAATCCAAAGTATGTTTGTGTACTCTGCAATGTATTGAATAATGTACAGTATTAAAATTAAACTTGTTGAAAAGTTATTTGACCATAGCAGGGCAAGTTTTGTAGTCCTCAGATTATCTCCCTGGTACTGTACATTGAAAATTGTTTTTTAAGGTTAAAAGGTACAACTCTTACTTACTATTTACTTACTAGTTACTTTCCTATTGTCTTTCATTTTCTTGCGTCTGTGGCACAGTCATCATCTGAATGTCACTTGAGGGCATGCTAAGGCAAAGAATTCAGCTCTGTCCTTGCCTCCCTGACAGTTGGGTGGGCATAATAACATCGCTTCCGGCAGCTGCTCCCCTTAATAGAGGCAGCTACAGTATTAGATGCTCATGGGTACGGATGTGGATGTTCAGGGTTTGTCTCAGAACTTCATCCAGCATCATAGCTCAGGCACGAACTCTTAACTTATCTTTTTCTACAAATTTTCCAACTGTTTTTCAAGGAAATTAAATGTCTCAGAGAGGACCCCTCATTGGCCTTCTATCTCCAGTATGAGAATCATGGTTCACCCCAAGTCCACCTTTAACACCATCCTGACAAGTGCCCTGTTGAAGGTCATATTTACATTAGGCTGTTTGTGTGATCGAGAACTTTTAAAGCACATAGTGATCACAGGTTCAAACAGTGTCAAGACTAATAAGTGACAATGTTAATGTTCCAAAAAAACAACATACTGTATGTAGGTGAGTCTACCATAAAATAAGACATGGATTCTAGAGCGCCACTATCCAAAACAGAGGCTAATCTCTATATACTGTATTTACTATACTGTATAGACTTATACAGTATATAAACATAGCTATGCACAAATTAATAATTAAAACTGTGACATCTTGGTCATTTTCATTACTACATTTTTAAGTTTCTGCACCCTATTTCTACAGATGTACAACTGTGAGTGTGGAATTCAGAAATTTGGGTAGGAAAGTGTAATAGTGAAAGGAAATATTGTAGCTATAATTCAAATATTTGAAAAAAATTAAGGATGACTGCAATAAATTAACTGCTTATATAGATGTTTATGACTGCCATCTGAAAGCAGGATTGCATAGAGTATTGGGTAAGCTTTTGTAACCATTGATTGTTCCAAGTCCCTACAATTGTCCCAGTTAAACCAATCCAGACAGATGTATAAATGAGGACCGGCATTGCTTAAGGTAATCCATGCAATGGACTGACATTTCATCCAGGAAGTGATATAAAAACAATCTCAAAAGTTATAAAACATAAGAAATAGTAACTGATTACTGAATATGTAATTCAGTCTTCTGAATACAGTAGAAGAAAATAAACTGCAGAAAAATAAATTATTTAGTTTAACACAGTTTACCACAAATTTGTAAACAAATATGCCTCTTTTATGTCTGAATGAATTTTCACATACATTTCTACTGCATAAATGTGTACTCATTTTGTTTTGTCTTTTAAGAAATACTTAAACCATACATCCAGCCATTTTCTAATCGCTTCTTTTTAATTCAGGGTCACAAGGGAGTTGGGGCCTGCCCTGGCAAGTAATGGGTATAAGACTGAGTACTCCCTGGTTGAGATGCCAGTCCATCTCAGGTCACACACAGATCACCACACTCTCACCAGAGCCAATTTTTCCATAAAATAATAAAACTGTAAAATTAACCTACCAGTATGTTTTTGGACTGTAGGAGGAAACCAGAACACCCAGAGGAGACCCACGTGTCACGGACGTCCAAAGGGACTAACCGTGGAGAGCAGGAGAGTGGAAAAAGACCCATAAACGTAGTGACGGAATGGGAAAAAGGCCCGGGCTCGTTAGTGCAAAGAGTTCAGGAGTGCCGTATAGAAACCTATGCCCTCAGGTAGTGGACGTGGGGCAACCTGGTGCTAGGCGGGTCTCAGGACATCTGAATGTCAATGCTGAGCGAGGACAGAGTGCAAGACCCAGAGATATATAGCCCAAGGGAAAGAGAGGGACCGGAAGAGCAGCAGGCAGGAAACTAGGGACAGGACAGAGTAGGAGCGCCCTCTGGATTCAGAGGGCGTGACACCACGTGAACACAAAAAACATGCAAACACTGAGTGAATATGCAAAATCCACACAGATAGCACCCCAGGTCCAGAATTGTACCCAGGGCCCCGTAACACTGTGATGTAAAAATGTTAATCATTCTGTCACCATGCCCCCTATAGTTAAACCAACAAAATGTATGTGTTTTCCTGATACAACTTTTGTATTTAACTATGTTTGCCAGTTAAAATACATGAATGAAATGAATGAACATCATGTAGTATATCACTATGCTGCTACAAATGCTAGCTATCTTCCATGTCTAGGAAAAGCAAAATAACACCTTTAATAAAGATTAAATCTGTGTTAGATATACGATAACAGTGATGTATAC
This sequence comes from Lepisosteus oculatus, assembly GCF_040954835.1. Classification (NCBI taxonomy): domain Eukaryota; kingdom Metazoa; phylum Chordata; class Actinopteri; order Semionotiformes; family Lepisosteidae; genus Lepisosteus; species Lepisosteus oculatus. The sequence continues at coordinate 32,827,431 of NC_090701.1, forward strand.
AAAGGATAATACACACAATCTTATCTGTTCTTAAGTTAGTGCAAATGCCATCGTCTTGTAACCTACTAAGGAGCTGTTTTTCTATGCTAGGATTTCTGCCAGCACAAATTTTCATTTCAGGAAGTTCTTTTGACATTTCTACCAAGCGTTCAGAACATTTTCTAGATTGCTTGTAATTTGCAAATGTTGAACCTTTATAATTTTGTAAAAATATTTTTTCTTAAAGAAAACACTTTTTACACTTTTATAAAGAAAAATACAAAACTAGGCTATTCAAATACAGAAACAAATTTGTTTTTTTTTCTTCAACATGCTGATGTTTATCTCTACAAACTTTTGACATAGTTTTGATCTTACATAAAAGGTGAAACTTCAATTGTGAAAGTGAGCACTTTCACTAAATTGAAATGACAACATATTTGACCATTTCCAAAGATTAGTGAACTAGAACCCTAAGTATTGTACATTATCCAAGTAGAGCACTGACAAACTTTAATTGTACACACTTCTTTAAATGCCATTCAAACAGTTCAACAGTGTGATCATTAGCAATTCTTATAGCTATTATAATTCTTAATTGGATTTAAAATTCATGTATAAAAAAATGGTATTTTTTATGGTTACAAAAGCTTGTAATCAATTAATAATATACTGAATATCAATAAAATGTTCGATCAATTAACTGTAATTCCATATACAGTATGCATTACAGTCTAAAGACTGTAGAACTAGAAGGTTATAATTCAGAGAAGGATATTAAACCCTTCAAGCAGTCAGCATTAAAATGAAATTTGGTCCACAGAAGTGATGTTTATTTCATTCATTTATGCGTAACAGTTGTATTAATCATATATTTTAATCAATGTTTTCTGCAGTAAAAACATAAAAAATATGTGGCATATGTTTCCCAGAACAAAATCAGTATATGTAAGCTTACTCAATGCATTATGTTGTAAATGTGGTAGGCGGCAGCACAAACACAATAGAGATTCAAATACCAGATGTGACTCTGCTGTTGATCCCCTGAGCAAGGTACTTCACTGAAATTGTTCCAGTAAAATGTTAAATGGGTCGCTTTGGCCAAAGGCATCAACTAAATTAATAAAAATATGGAAAGATGAATTGTCAGAATTGTCAGGGACTAGGGGGAAGAGGACTGGAAAGATTTACAATCTATACAACTATTTCAATAGAACAAAAGAGTAAAAATTCTCTTTTTCCTATTTACAAATGTTGATCTACAACTATACTTTCAATGGCTTCTTTTCAGCACACCACAATCAGTATTGTGGCTGTAAAGGTATTTTTGCTACTGTTGTTTTTACCCACTGGTAGAGCTTTGATTTTAACAGGAAACTGTTGTCTCACAGTTCTCCAGCATAACTGTTGGTTTAACATGAAATGTGAAATACATTTCTTTGTTTATAAACAGTTTGAAGCAATTGGTTTCAGTAAGATTGGAAGGGGCAGGAAACCTGATGCTGAACTGTGAAAGATCAAACCAGATTTTGATTAATGAAGTGTCCTTCATTCATGCTACTGTACATTTTTATAATACCTTCATTGGTACTAATAATCTGTCTCTACTCCAATTATCTACAGTAATCAATATACTGTATATATACTGTATATCACCATTTGTTTTACCTTAATAGCTTAGAGATTTATACAGTATATATTTTTTTCTGTTTATGTTTAAATTACCACTTTTTAGGGTTGTATATAGGGTGTATATAAGGCTTTCCCTTAGCTGAAAATATTTAAAAGAAGTCATTAGGTGAATGAAGGAAAGGTACCATTTTCAATGAGATGATCAGTGTGACTGATTTATTTCCATCTCCATAAATGAAATGTAAATGATTTGCTTGCAATTATAAAGTCGGAAGTACTGTACTGTATGTCAGATACTATATGTGAGAGAAGGAAAGGAGTTCTTAAGTCAATAATGTCTAAATTCACTATATAATCTCCATAAGTCTTCTAAAGTGACAAGTACTGTATGCATGAAAATAATTAAGGACATTTTGGATTAGAGAGGTCTCCTTCCTGTATTTTTCTCTGGAGAGTGCTTAGTTTAATTAGAGGTTTAGTTCTGTCAAAGGTAGTGAACCATTTTATTTTGGGGAAGACTGGCATTATGGAAAACAAATACAGTATCTAAGCCTTCAAAGAACATCTATTGTAAATTCTGCAACATTAAAGACAGAAAGGGGCCCTTTCATCCCAAAAACACCCCTTTGAAGTTGAATCACATTTTCACCTCCTAATTTGTGAACTACAGTATGTATTTGTTATTTGCTTCAAAAAGAACTTTTGAAATATGGCCGTCTATTCTCTATTACTTCCATTGTATATAGTATGTGTTTGACCACTCATTTGGTTCTAGTCTTCAACTTGATAGACCCCTAAAATAGGTATATTAGGACTCTGGAGTTCCTTTCCTAATTTTATTTGTACTCACATGAACCACCATTACAGGGGCCTAACCCACACTGCCTAGGAGCTTGTAGGCTATAAGGTAGCTCTCAGACAGCAGCATATCGCTGTGGATTCAGAGGTTCTGCTATACATAAAAAAAATCTGCTTTGCAAGATAGAATGCCTAATGACTACCACTACCCTGTTTCTAGATTTCATTGGGAATGGGATTTTACAACTTTGAATACATACAGTATCTATCATCCAACTAGTAGTTTTTGTTTTAAATAATTGTCTTAACAGTATCTGGCTTTTCATTATCTGGGGTTTTGTTTACTGTGCTCCTGATGTGTCTGTGGGTGGACAGTTGCTCTTGTATTCTAGTTTTTAGATTCCATGTCCTGGAGTGGTTAAAATCTATTAATTGATATATAGTAATATAAAGTGATAATGGTCATACAAAAGGGACCTTATTTGTGACACTGACAAATTGGGCTCAGCTTCATTGGTATTTGGTGCATTTGATGTGCACAAATTAAAACTGTTGTAACAGTCTTGCTGTAAATGCTACTAATGTCACAGATGTCACATTTTATATTTATGAATACTATGATTGAAGTGGTTTGTTATTTTGTTGCTGGCTGTGGTGTAATAATGATTTACTGTGTCCTTCTCTTAGAACTCGCCTACATTTCTTTTTGAACAGAATGGTTCTGATGTGTAAAATCAAGCTAAAATACCAACAGCAACTACAGTAACAAATACAAATAGAAATCCTGATAATACACTTGTTTTACATTACTGTACATACAGTATGTATAGTTATTAAACAGAGAATACAACAAGATAAGGGGTGAATTCTCAAATTGGGACCATATAATTAATTAAGTTAATTCAAACTCAGCATTTACCGATTTGCATGCTACCTTCATGTAATACTCTCCACATACAGTATCCAAAGTAAATTTCATTTATCAGGTTTCTTGAATTTTATCTAAATCTATTTATTTCATGTGTTGTTTCTTTGGTGTTTGACTATCCTCCTATTTCTGTACAATCTTTAAACTTGACTTCTTAACTAAATGTACTGGAACCTAGATCATCAATATAAATTAGGAAAATAATTACCTGGTTCATTTTGTCACACGTTTTAAGAACGGGCACTACAATAGCAATTTTCTAGTTTACAGTTTCTACCCTTGTTTTTGAATGGCTGTTTGAAGGGCTGTGTCAGTAGCCTATAAATAACATCTCCTTTTTTTAAATGCACTTGGTAGTATGCCATCAGACCCAGGAGGTTTGTTCATCTTAAGTGCTTTGCGTAACTGAAAAAGTTTTGCATCTTCTACACTAATGTTATTTTATAGATAACTTTATCATTCCATTGCCTGTGGCATATTGTTGACTGATATTTTTAGCCTTCATTGCCATATTGTTCTGATACCTACTTTAACCTGGGTTTGAATGCATTTTCATTAACTTTCTCAATTTATTATATTATCCATCCAGCCATTTTCTAACCATTTTATCTAATTCAAGGTTACAGGCAAGGCAGAGCCTACCCCTGCAAGCAACAGACACAAAGCAGGATTCACCATGGATCAGATGGCAGTCCATATCAGGGCAGACACAGACACATGCACACACTCATACCAGGGCCAATTTCCCCAGAAACTTGTCTTGTCTTACAGTATATCCTTTTCCTCTTTGGCCTTTTCTTCAACTTTCTCCTTATTTTTTTTTTTTCTGATGGGTTTGTTCAACTATTTGGGCCACTGCTGTGTAGTCTTTGATGTGTTTACTCAAGGGATAATTCTTAAGCAAAATATTGACAGTCATTCACCACCAATTTCATCTATCCTGTCTCATTCCTTCAAAATATGCTTTCATAAAATTGTTAACCTTTGTCTTGTACTCAGCCTGTGCAGTTTTTAAGTATAATTCAATACACATGCTTTATAATTATCATATTTCCCAAATGGTTCTCTCATCTCCATTTGCCTCTGTCAATTGTTTTAAAAAACTCTAGACAAGTATTGCCTCTAATAGGTATTTTAAAAACTCAGTAAGAAAGCAGTCATAATCCAGTCTACTATTTATTTTGTTTCTGCTGCTGACATTCCTAAATTTGACCCATATAGATTCAGAAACTATTCCTGTAGACATTCTTGTAGAATATCCCACTTTTCTTTCAAAACTACCACTTTGGAACTGGTCAAATAAAATCTCAACACCCCAAATGTCACAGACAGCTTTTAGAATAGGCTAAAATATATTTGTATCTTTATGCCCTACCTTTTATGAATGTGTAATTTTGACATTTCAGTTTGAAATTAAGTAATTTTATGAATATATATCTGAATAATTGGTTTGGTTATGTTCTGTATGATGAAAGACTCTGATATGACATTATAGGCTCAGATGTTGCAGAACACAGGACTAATTCATGGTTGCTTTAATTGAATATTGAATAATTAAACATATTTATATATACAGTAGTACCTTCTTTGAGTTACTTTTAATAATAATAATGATTGGCTTGTGAAAAACTGTTAAGCGAAACTGTCACAGTCACAGGTAAATCAAACATCAAAGGCGTGAAAACACCTTGTGTAGATAATCAAAAAGTAACTGAAGCAGAAAATGAAGTCACTGAAGCACCAGCCTGCAAATTGCTGCCATTAACAGCAGACAGCAAGGCCTTTTTGCTTTTGAGTAAATCATTTCCATAATTAAGTAGGGTGGTCTTCATGTTATCATTGAGAACTTCATATTTCACACTAAAAGCTTGTGAGTAATATTGCAGCAATGTTTTTTTTACAGAGATAAGTGCTTGAAGTATTTATCATTGATCTACAGAGTTACATTAAAAGAAAAATAGATGGTTGTAACCCCAGTAAGTCACTTTGTATAAAAGGAACACAGCAAATTAAATATGCATCAAGATCTCTGAGTCAATAACAGTATGTTTCCTCCCAAAGCTGAAGGGACTGCCATCACCCATTGAGTGGATAGTATCCCAGCAATGGCAGGTGAAGACCCATTTCATGGTGAGATAGCCTAAATGACAGGCATTGAATAAGAAATTAAAAAGCCTTTCAAACAAACTGAACAGCTGAATTAAATCAGATGTCTTCTCTGGAGTCCTACATGTACTATGCAAAGGTGAACAAGTACAAATTTCCAACCATTAACATAACACATGGCAGAGAACATGATGTACTAAAGTAGATTTAAAAGGTTGTGTTATGCAACTTATCTATGACAAAGGTTAATTATAGAGACAGAGTTCCATCTGAATTAGATGGACACCAGTAGGCTCTAGACAATGATTTACAAAGAAAATCTAGAACAAAAGGGAAAAAAGGAAACAAAGAGAATCATAAGAAATCCCTGAATTTATTAAGAATATATATACTGTTTTAAATCCAAGAAAATGTTCTCCTTTGTTTACCACCCCTTTTAGACAGAAATTTAATGCTATGTATCATAAAATAACCAGTTTATCTTTTTCCATGTTGGAATTTGTGTACCTATTACAGGGCTGAGATCTGTTTATTTTGTGATTTTCTAGATGGCACTGCCCTGTTACTCACAGTCCATAGTATTTGTAGTCTGTTTGTAGTAATAGTAAATGTTATGTGATTATGAACTTAAGGTGACATTGCTAACACTTATACTTTGATGGTAAGTCATGCGGGGGTTAGAATGTTCTGATTTCACACAAGCATTTAGCAAAGAAAACACTGACAGATTGCATTGGTCTGAGCAAAGACAAACTTATTTATGAAGTATTATAAGCATAGAAGCAGCAGATCTACTACAGGTATTGGAACCAAATTCTCTAAACTACCTGATTATCTGTATGATAAAAGACACTTAGTGAAAATCAAAATGCAATTAGAATGGGCTAACTTAACTTAAAAAAATACAAAGGACTAACTAACTTGATCAAGTTTTCTGAGTGAGTAACAGCTGAAATTGATACAAGCAGAGCATTTAAAAATGTTCTGCTGTCCTGTTTTTTTACCTTCCCATGACCTCTCCCTTTTCCTACTTTACTAGCCTCACTCTTTCCTCTTCCGCTCCTGTAAAAAAACATGTGGAGGTCTAGCATGTGTCTAGCGCAGTGGTTCCCGATCTTGGTCCTGGTGACCCACATGCGTGTTAGTTTTTGTTTCAGCCAAGTCCCCAGTTACATAATTAAACCCTTCATTGATTTAATAATACTAAGAATACATTTAATTATTTGATCTGAGATCTTAAACATGTTGGAGCTTTAACCATTGTATTTTCTAAGTGAAATAAAATAACATGTTGATGAATGCAAACAAAATTCAAATATTGAAGCAACTTCTTAAATTAAGATTCTTAGATTAGATTAAGGCTTCAGTTTTAAGGTGATTCTGATTTAAGGTGAATGAAAATGAAATGGTTATATAGTGAAATCCAGCAGATGTGAGGGTCACCAGGGATTGGGAAGCACAAGCCAGATGCTGAAGACTTTCAGTCATCTCCCTGCAGGAACTAGCATGCCTCTCTGTAGGCAATAAACAAGTGTGAGCCTGATTCACCTTCTCCAGCCTCACTTTCCACACTCCCTCCATTAATTAACAGTGGAGCTCATTAAAATAATAAATATGAGAAGAAACATACTATTATGAAATGCCTTTAAAAGTCTTAATCTCAAATCACTTTGGAAAACATATAGAATGTGATCTTTGGAGCAGCTGAATCATGCAAAATATTGTACCTTAGTAAATAAGTTTCAGAGATACCACCATCTCTAAAGAAAAAGAAAAGTAATACAGAAACATTTAAATGGTAATTTATGGGTGTCATGGAACCTATACGTGGAATAGGAGGATCCTTATGCGTGACCGGAATCCCACAGGACACAGAGTAGCAAAGGGACAATCCAAAAGACAAAATCCAAAGGCTGGGTCGATAAGGGAGGCAGAGGGTCCGGTACCGAGAGATATTCAAAACAATTCAAAGGCAAAATCCAGAAGGCGAGGTCAAGAGGTGGAAGCAGAAGATTCGTAACGGGAGATCAGTCGAAAGGCTTGGAAACACACACTGTAGAATACCAAGATAGGCTACTCAATAGTGAGCATGGGAAGGTGTGCGAAGGGGGTTTAAATACTGAAAGGAAAGGGGTGAGATTGGATGATTGGTTAGGGAGTGAGAATTTGAGGAATCTGATGCATGTGAGAATGTGCTGGGTTCAATCAGGGATGAGATTGGGAAGCAGAGGTTCCGGGAATGTAACGTCGTTTGCGAGGGAGAGTGTGGGGCATGACAATGGGGGGAGAGACCAGATACAAATCTAAACAGATGGTAAATAGGTTGGAAAAAACATGTAAAAAAATAAACAAAAGGGCCAAGTAATACATAAATGCTATCAGTATTAGAAACAAAATGTATGAGAGAGAATCAGTTGGGACCCCAATGCTACTAGGCAACATTACTAACCACTGCACCACAGCTAAATATGAAAGTGACAAGATTGAACTTAGGTGTAATGTCTTACTAGACTGTAATGCAGATATACATCTACAAAATATAGAGCGGGTGTTTTTTCTCAATATGCCTTTTGAAGAATTCATTCTGAGCCCTCTAAAACTTTCTGTCCTGCTAAAATGAACCTTCTCTTTTCTCTTTAGACACCAGACTCTTAACTTGTTCTGGAACACATGGGACTGACCCCAGATTCCCCAAGTAAAATTTCTAATGATACTGATATTTACAAACTGAGACAAATATAACCTTCTAATGATGAATTCTCTCCACTGAGAAATCAAAAATAGCTATAAAGGTGTGAGAGGAGTGATGATCTTTTTCACTGCATGGTTTGTCAAACTGCATATAACAAGTGTGCTGTCACAATGTGAGGAATTTATAAGATTTGAACGTGGTATTTTGTTGAGGAAAATTATATTATTGGTTTATAATGAATAAAAGAGCGACACTAAAAGGAATGGAATACGCAGGGCAGAAAGATCCTTTAAAATTAAAGAATAGGAATTTAGACATAATTGTCTCTGCTCCTTCAGATGAGATTTAGGAACATCCAGCATTATAATGTACTAAATTAGAGAATTGTCCTTTCTCTCACTTTATGCTCTTGTTAGGTTATGACCGAAATCATGTTTTTCTCAAAGTACAGTATCTATCTGGTTGACTGGGTTCACCGTAGCTGAAAAGATGTTAGTACAGTATAGCTAAAATCTCTCTTGTTTCTACCTTGGCATTATTGTGTTCTGGTTGTTCAGGGCACTATTTATCTGGATCTTCATGATGCTAGAAGGGGAGTAGATGATTGGCAATGACGTCATAAGGTGCAGTTACTTAATTGCAATCACTGTGCTGTGCTACTGTAGCTTTTCCCAATTACTGTACAGATAATTAAATTTATGAATTCCATAGATGGAAGTTTACAGGGGGTACCACTAATGGTAATGGGTGCTGGGTTTACAAATACTAAAATGAATTAGGACTGTTTTGTAGAATATCATATCAAGTTCATAATGCAATGTGGAATTAAATGCAGTATAAATATTAATTGTATTGTTGTTTTTATTGTTTTTTGCTCATTGCAGTGTTGTCTTGTTGGCATAAGAGGTTATCAGGGCCTTCATCTTTCCTTTTCTCATGTAAAGGTTCTTATTGTCATTCAAGCTTGCACGAATTGTCCTACAGTACTGAACTTTCTAAATTACAGTAAATATGTACAGTAGTTTTGCATTATACAATGAAAAAACATACACCTATAATGGCGGGGGGGGGGGGGGGGTCTAAAATATATATGTGTTTATGTATATTTAATCTGCACATGTTTGTATTTCCTTTTGAACAGAGATTGTCAATATTAACATTCATGGTGTATCCTATCAGATCCTACCAGATCCCATCAGTGTATCACTTCTTGCTAAACTTAATGCTGGTTATGCCTTTCTTTCCCTTTCCTTATGCCCACGTCTAGGTCATATGAAAGTCTTTGCCCACTTTGTAAGAAATGCAAGTCAACACCTATTCTGCTGTCAAGGTCATTGAAGAAATGGTGGTCTGTTGTTGCTTTTAACATGTCAGAAACACTTAGGGAGACATTTTATCTTCATTTGTCTACTGAAAGGTGGACATTTTTTGTATTTCGTCTTGCCAAGTAAAAGATTAGTTTATGCCATTCATTCATTTTTAAAGTGCAAGTTTCACTCAGATTCACCAGTTTTTTTCAATCAACCCACCTTGATATAAGCACATTATATCAACAATTCATATAAGGATCCATCTCATGTTTAATTTTAAGTAATTATCAATTGTGCTAAGAGAGATTTTCAATCACGTGATATCAAAAAAGCATATGAAATGATATTTTATTCAATAACTCAACAGTGAAATGGTTCAGTACAAGTGTACTCTGCATTAATAAAACTACCCTCCTGAATTAATGAAATGAATATTTTTTTAGGCTGTAACAGATCTGCAGCTGTGATCATGTGTACTCTGATACATATCTATTACATATGAATGTTAATAGTAATAGCATTGCTGGATTTTTTCCTTCATACCAATGTACATTAGATAATTCAGTCTTTAAAACATATCTAGAAATAATATTTATAATGACAACAAAATTAAATTTGAAATATTTGATGAAAAGAAAAAAAACTGCAATATTAACTTTTTCCAAATTTCCCCCTGGCCTTTACCAGACACGGCCTCCTAATAATTCCCATCTTCTGTATGAATTGGCTTCATCACTCTGTAGTGGCGAGGCTTATTAATAAGGCAGAATTAAGTGTTTCTGAGCTTTCCCAAATTAGGCCTCATTTCTCTGTTCATCTCTGTGGTGCAGCCACAGAGAAACCATGCAGGCTGATTTAGGGTTCCTTTGATAAAAGACAGCTCCCAAAGGGGGATGCACTTAGCTAAGCCTGGCTATCATGATCAATGGTCATCCATTGGCGCCTATCTGTCTAGGGAGTGCCGGTTGGACATCTGGACTGCATTACTAAGTGTCAGGAGTAAGTGACTCATATCTCACCTTGATCAACCAATCAGGGACTGGTAGGGCCGAGTAACCCACGTGGGACTCTGATGCCCATGGAACTTTCAGCCAATCAATGAGCTGAAGTTCCTCCAGGTAAAAACAGGCAACACAGAGATCCTGAGAGATTCAGATTGAGATTCAGTGAGATTCAACAAGATTCAGTAAGATTCTGGAGAGGATTTTGTGGACTGTTCTAAAGGGAATTCAAAGGAGAATTCCAGGGCAGGACGGCCCAGGAGCAGAAGGCTCCCAAGGGCAGGACATTCTCGCAGCGCGCCTCCTGACCATCCTGAGACTCAGCCCGGACAACCACGGAACGGCCAGTGTGTCAGAGTGCCAGAACTTTCCTTTGTTCTAAGAGTCTAGAGTGGAGGTTGCCAGAGAGTAACCAGCAGCAGGCCTCGTGAACAGGTCAGAACTGTGGACAGCTGAATTACTATTCAGAACTAGCTCTTCATCAAGAACGAACCGGTCCTCTTCCTGACTTGCTGGGACCCACAGTCATCTTTTCTCCTGTGCACAAACTTTGCTAGTTAAAGCCAACAGTGAGCATCAGCAGCGCACCGTCGCAAGCCGCACAGCACAGCCTGGCACGGAGCCAGAGAGCGCGGATTGGACAGCAACAAGCCTGCAACTGTTTCTTTGTGCCCGCAGGAGATCTGAATCCCCAAAGATTGGATGAGTATTCAACTTCACTGCATTACAGCTTGAGAATTCAATTGTTATCCAAACCAGTTGATATCAATTTAATTCCTAAGAGTTATGTACTTGTTTGAGTATCTAATGTAGAAGTTGTAACCAAGTTCACTTTACGAAACGGTCTTAATGAATGATATACTGAACGTATGTCCTCTTGATGTGTAACTCTTTGTAACTGACCGAATATACCTTTTGTATTCTGATAACCCTCTCGATAAGATCTGTTAGGTTTATATGCATATTCTATGTATTAATAAATGTATCCTCGTGTATTAGTACCTGTGTGTGAGCGTTGTTTGAGTTATGTCACATGGTTGGATTCTAAAGCCACCAAAAGAATCAACTTTGTGATTTACTGCTACAATTAATAATTGTCTCAGTAAATGCCCAAACCCTACAGAACTGGTGCCTTCAGAGAGCCACTATGATTACATATTTGGCGTCCCTGAACCGGTTTTCCCTACAACTCTGTTCTCCTTCCCATTAGCAGCTGATGTGTAATGAATGTACTGATGCTCTTTGGCTGCCGTGCCGTCCGGGGGGTGTGGGTGGCTACAAATTGGAATGGAGTCCCCATTACCTGTAGAGCGCTTAGAGTGGAGTGTCCAGAACAGTTCTACAGCATATATAGTAATTGTATGGGATTATTATTAATTATTAAAATTGAAATAAGGTCAGTATAAATATTAACGATAATTTGCTTTAAAAAAGTTGGTACTTATTGATGGCCTGCAGTTCATGACCTTTTCTCAGTGTGTGTAGAAACACTTTTGGCTGATTGATTAAACTTTTTTTTCTTCATGTTGAAGTCTACCTGTAACTTATGTTTTACACACAATTTCTGACCTACAATTTGGTATAATGTGGTATAATTCATACTTGATTTTTTGGCATCAGCGTTCCCCTTTAAATTTGATGGAGGTCGTCTGATGATATGGGCTAGTTTTTTTTTCTTTCTCAGGGACTAACTTTTGTAAGGATCAATGGGAGTTTTAACTGATAAAGGTAGTTTGGGTCTCATTGTTTTCCAGTGATACAAACATTTGTTTGCTGAAGAATGAGCTAAAACATCACTAGAACGATGACAGGGATTAATTAAAAACAAAAAGAAGGGAAGCTCTTAAGTAGGCAAAGGATGGACAGTCATTAGTTAAGTTGATTGAACATTGTTACTCAATATTGTTTTATTACTGTGAATCTTTAATACTGTAAATATACTTTAATCCTGTATATCTTTGTTTTTTTCTTTCAGTTTTATATATACAGTATATATGGATACCTACTCTAGGTTATGTTATAGCAATTTTCCATATTGAGGAGACTATCATACTCCAATTGCTCTGATTATTTCAGAATATTTGACACATTTCATACTTAAAACTGATTATGTTAAAAGACTTATTGTTCAAAGAATATTATAACAGTTATTTTGATATATGTACAGTATGTGCAGATCTCTTAATTTTGTTAAAGCATTGCTTTTACAGTATAGTGTAGTTATAAGAATCGAGGGACATAAAAATAATATCAAGAACGATCACTTAAGCCATTTCAAATGTGTATGAAGGGGTGTAAAGAAAAAAAAATTCTATGTGCTTTTCAAGACAAAAGATTTTTAAGACTGAAAAAATCAAAGCAATGTGTATCTATCTACATCTAACACAATTTCAATGTGTAAAATTATTTTTTATAAAGGAATTTGTAGTTATCATCGTTTTTTCCCTTAAAATATTAAAGCAAGTGGGAAAGAAAGCAGCCAGGACAGCAGGTTGAAAGCTTATAGGGGTTTATTGCCTTTAATCTTTAACAGGTGCATGTTAATCACAGGGGGAGAGTGTATTTGCGCCAACACCCCGTGTGGTAAAGTCAGTAAGACATGTATCTCCACCCTTAATATAGGTGGAGAGGCGGGGTGAAGGTGATCATGCATGGGAGATAGGGGGTAGGTCAAAGATATAGTGACAGCAATCCATCAGTGGGGACAGGATGCTATACTTTCACATTGTAAACTATTGTATTTTTTTAATTATTGTGTTTTGAAAAGCTAAAATGAATAAACATATTCATAAGAAGCATTCTGTTTTATATGGTTTTCTAAAATTTAGCTAATAAGTTAGTGTATCTAGATTATTCCATACATATTTTTTAAGTGTATAACTGTTTCATGGGTTTTAGAGAAAACATGCAAGCTCGGAATTGTGACTAAAATATTTTCAAGATGTTTCTTCAGTAGAAATATGATTACCAACACAATACAATTTGTATGAACTTTAACATACCATATATTGACATTTTTAAGTGAGCTCATTCTTGTAGTGCTCACAGACATAATATAGGAATAAACAGCTACAGTGCCTTTTTTCATTGCTCATTTGTAAAATAAAATCTAATAGCTATGGATAACATAAAATGTGGAAATAAGGACGAAACTAATGTATAGCGAAAATACAGACAAACTTCCCTCAGGGTCTTACATATAGCACTGGGTAAAATGTTGAATTGCCATCTGTCAATAGAAACAGGCTTCAACAGCTAATATCTGATTCTGTGCCTTTGTCATGAGATTTCTAGGAGCTATTCTTTTCACCACATATGTAAAACTCTACAATAATATTATAAACCATGAGGTGATGTGGCACTTTTAGATGTGATGTCTGAATGCCAGTGCCATTTGTAGCACATTTAACATTGGATTAATCATTGTTTTTAAATATCACATTGTATTAGGCAACACACACACAAAATGCTATTTTAAATAATTTATTTTGCATTATATAACCTCTTTTACATTTGGTTCCATAATTATTTATAATACTGCACAAAACTGCTACAAGACCATTTTTTTGGGGGGGTGAGTCAAAAAACACTATTGTGAGAGAATTTGGGACAATATTGTAGAGTTAATGTACTTTGGAACTAGAGCAGGGAGTGGCAATCTTTCAGAAAAGGCATGCGAAGAATTAGCTCATTCACTTACTTTTTATGGATTTGTGTGCCATTGATACTTTTGTGGTGTCATTAATTGGCGTACTAAGTGTACATTTTAATGAATAAAAAAATATTAAAATATTATAATACGGGTAAGCTGGTGTAGTCAAAACAGTCTCTATCTCAATGTTAGTAAAACCAAATAAGTAATCTTTGCTTGGCACAACAATGTCCTCCACTTTGAAATAGAAGACCAATGTACAACAGATAGTGAAAACAGCCATCAGAGACTCATTTTTGTCAAGCAGCTCCAGAAAGTTGAGAGTGTGTTCACTTTTTCTGTGACAGTCTGGTTTGGGAACTTAGTCAACAACAGACAAGCATAGTTTTTATTGTTCAATTAACTTAATTTCTTCATGGTATATTGGACTTTAATTGTACAAATTATTTTGCGTTCCCTTACCAAGCAGTACCAAGAATTTATAGTGATTGTAAAGGTTGTATGTGTAGCTAGAGTTAAGTTCTGTTTTGCATTTTTTGTTAGGAAAAGTTAATTTATTTTTCCAACTGGCAGTAAGATGTTGGCTACTTGTGAACTGGCAGCTCTGAGTCTCACACTATATATTATTTCATGTATTGTAAATAATGAGATATCTGAGTTACATTATGGGTTCTATTATTGGTCTGTTCAAGTTGTTTCCTATTTTAATTTAAGCACCTGTATGTTTTGAATGTGTATTTTGCCATTCTAGATTACATACTGTAGGTCTTGGATTGTGTATCAAATACTAATGTTAAGTAATAGATCACATGTACAGTATTATTGAAGTTATTGAGTGTCAACCCATTATTTTTAATGTTTGGAAATATTGATTATATTTCTGGAAGTCACTAAATTCTACATTAAGCTTTTAACTAGAGGTAAAATATTGTTCTTTTTATGTCTTTGCAAATAAGAGTAATATTTCTTAAATTGGTCTCTGCTTGTCTTATATTGCATGTGAATCTGGTGTTGTTTTCCAACCTATTTATGTCACCTTGGATAAGAACATCTGTTAAGGAATCTGTCATGTTTATAAAGTATGACGAATTCCTTGGTAGAGATAAAATGATAAGACACTGATGATATCTTAATCTATAATTATCCTATGGAGTAAATGGGTTGGGCAAATAAACCAAAAAAACTGTGGCAAGAGTAGTATAATAAATTATTACCAGAGAATACATTATTGCAACTCAATAGAGAACTTGTTGGAAGTCCAGGTTCAATTGTTTCCTAACCGTCACTCAGTTTGCTACTGATATCAAGTCCACATAAGTTTTTTCTCTACTTATCAAAGGGAACTAGTGCATAAAATTGCCCCCTAGCATAGGCCCTATGTCATCAGGAACAAACCAAACACAACCCCAGTTTTATGGACAGATGTATTAATATTTGAACTCTGCAGGGGACAGATTATTAGAATGAAGTATCTTGCTGTGATGGTTACAAAGGGCTTGTGAAGTGCAATTGCAATGCACAAAAACACTATATAACAAAAAATAGATGTTACATTAGTAAAGAGAAAACATAACTTCATGCATTAGTGTAATACATTTAGGAAACTATGCTGTAAACAAAATGTTTTTCAACATGATAATGAACTCAAATCCAAATGAGTACAACAGATGTTGAAACTGAAACAATGACCTTCCCAGAACCATGACCTTAACCTTTGTGAGAAAGGGTAAAAAACACCATTCCAAAACAGAAACTAAAATATCATCTGTAAAATGATTAAAATGAAGAGAAAAAAGTAATAGACACTGACACTGAGTAATAGTCTCAGGAGTATGTGCTGCTGACTGAAAACAAAAAGTGTTGCTATTTTAATGGAAAAAGCCAGCAATAAAATAACAGCAAAGTATGCCTTCTGTTGTGCCCTGCAAGAATATCAATGCTCAATAGTTTTTGCAAATATTTTATAATATTTGGCTGTAAAATGTAAAATTCCAGGTTTTCTCACAATTTTAACCTACAGTTATACAAAACTTAAAGACACTCCCAAATTAATCTAATAAAGTTTGTGAGCTGTACTTAAAGGAATATGATTAGAAATAATTAATTGTTTGTGTAGAGCTATTCATATCATTATGTGTTCTGACTTAAGCTTTATGAGAATTCTTTTTCAAGCAAAGTTACGATTATGTGTGCGTCAAATACCAGAAAAAGACCACTTCAGCTCTATTAATCAATATTATCCACGATCTCAGTGGAAATAAAGGAAAGGGAAACTTCTGTAAAAAAAATCTAGATTACATACATGTAAGTCTGTATTAACTCGTGTGTTCAGTTTTTTCTATCTCATAAAACATTATATGTTTGAAAAAAAAACAGACTACTAAAACACTGCTTGAATCATGTGATTCTAACATATTCACTCAGAAAAAGTAGTTAAATTAATCTTTGTAACACATAGCCTGAAAACCTACATCAGTTATTAATTAGCATTTGTGCAGGAATTTTAATTGAATAAAAATGAAATATCCATAGATAGAGCATTATTCCCTGGAAACCGTAAAAATAAGAAATTTGTGCTATTGATTATAACCCAAAAGTGTTACATGTAATGTAACTAGTGCTTTTAAAATAGAAGCAATTAAATTATTTTTAAAATGCACTCAAGCACAAAGAAATGGAAGTTGCAACACATTTTCACACTATTTCACATCTTATGAAAGCCTAGGCCACTAATATATTTTCATACCTAAAAGGAGCTAAATGCAATTTAATACAATAATCTTTCATTTTTTTTAGATAATAATCTCACCAAACCCCCCACTTATCCATTCATTACAAAAAAACTTTTACAAACATTTCTAAACATCTTTAAACTTTCAGCAACCTACTGTATAAGCCACACAGTGTAAACAATGGTTGTCCCCATTCAATGATCTGGATCATTTTCTATCATTCTATGAGAAATAAAATATATTAATATTTATTTAACAGTAATTCTAAATACAGTAATGCGAGTGAACCTGTGATTGCTGCAAATAATTCTTTGGAAGTTCCACTAGATGTAATTTGATATTTAAAATTGAGCTCACAGTATACTGGTGTGGTTTTAAGAAGTTCAAACTTTCTGCACTTAAAAGCTAGCTGAGAAGCCTTCTTATTTATTGCAATTTATAACAAGGAAATACATCATCTAATGCTGTTTCCTTTTGTAATGATCTGCCTCCTTAAATAGCCACAGCTGCTTAGCTACATTCATGTCATCTTATGCTCAGGGAATCTTTTGCAAGATGAATACTGTATACTGTACTGTAGAGTACACCATAAAATTATCAAAAAAGAATGTGATTGTAATCTTTTAGGAAATAATTCTATTGGGTTCTATTATTGAGCTAACTTGAATAAATTGAAGTAATGGGCAACATTCTGGAAACTCTGTCGAATATGTTCAAAGCCTCTAATTTGCTGAAGTACTTTATGTGAAATTTTTCTTGCCATTTTTAACTCGATGTACAACAAATATGCAAATTAACCTCACACTAAAAACTTCCTGTTGTCCCAGTCACTACCTGAAATTACTCTTTAGTATCATTAAGAATTATTTTTGGGTTATCTTCCTTTAATGATATACAGTATATGTGATTCCAGTAATGTCAGACAATCTGTTTTTCTTAGAGTTAGAAAAAAGCAGGATTTTGTTTTGAGTAGCAACATCTGAATAAGGGTAAAATATTGAGAATACATCATAAAAAGCCTTCCTTAAAATAAATCGTATTATTCCAAAAAATAGAAAATTAAATGATGTTGTTTAATATGCAGCAAAAACTTTACAACTTGATTTTAAAGTTGGTGAAAAATATGGTGCTACAGTACCCAACATGTTGCTCAAGCTGTTCAAGTAAAAAAATATACATTTTTTCTTTTTCAGTGTTCTTTTTCAGTGTCTTTTTCTTTTTCAAGGGTGAAGTCAGCACCCCACATTCCATGTTTCACAAGCTTCAATCATAAGTTATTTTTGCTCCTTTTTATTTTATTATCAGTTCAGGGATATACTGTAGGTTGATTCATGTTATAACTGTCATGATTGATTCACTACATTATAATTTTAAATTTAGTTGAATTATGGAAAATTAGATTGGTCTGCTGACAGTTATTTTGGAAGACTTTAGTCTTTAGTAGTAAAAAAAAAACTGTTACTACTGTATATGAGAAGTTTATTTGGTTTTCAAGCACATTTGTAGAAGTGTATTCTCATGTGCATCACATCATGCCACATTTTCATTCTTGGCAACAATTGGGAATAAAGATTTTCAGAATAAGTTATCTTCTTACTCTAAAACAATTTATATTTCTGGTAGATCTTGCTAAAGTACCACAAAGTATTTTAGGGTGATCTAAAGTAATTTACTAAGAAATCCATTGGTGTCAGAAGAAAGAAAATACCGTATCCCAGATATGACCACTCAGTACAATACATAGAACTTTCTGAGATATTGTGTACACAAAAATCTCAAGATTAAAATATTTTGGTGAGCCAAAAAACCTGAAGATTCTGACAAAATGTAATTTCCCAAACAAGGTTCAACTATCATAAATATGACCCATTATATGTTGTGTGGGTGTTGATTTCCAATTCATTTTTTCAATGTGGCAATTTTGGTGGGTGAAGACATTTTCCACAGACTCTACTGCAAGTTTTGCAAATCCAGTCCTGCCTTTTGGTTTTCTATTGTAGTCCAATTTTAAATTTATGGATTGCACTTTAAAGGCATTTGTTATGCACTTCAATGTAAATTGTTTTCATATCTAAAAAGTGCAGAATTCTAGTTATTTCTTTAACTTTAACTTCAGTTCTCCATACTATTTAAGGGTTAAAAACAATTTAAAATCCTTTTTATGACACAATTTATATCAATTAAGGCTTCAATTAGGTAGCTGGGGGCTGAATAGGATTAGAAATAGCATATGTTTCCAGGGACTGGGTTTGAAAGGCTGTGCTCTAATTAAATGTTTGAGTTATCCTGAAAATGTAGAAAATATGGTATGTGCATTTTGGCATGCTTTAATTTCCTCATCAAAGCCTCTGGAAATTTAAAGGATATGGACCTAAAGATATATGCACAAAATTTTGTCAAACATTGGTATCTTTAAGTGATTTTCTTTTTCTGTGGAGGAGCTGAAAAATAAAGATTTCAGTAAAACTTTCATGCCAAGTAAGTGCACTTGCATACAGTTATGTTACCACAAGAAAATTCTAAAACTTCTGAAATGCCTGTGATTACAGTATCTACAGCCTTACAAATTACAGAAATTTTACAATTGTGAAAAACGTTTGTGAACCCTTTGGTAAACACTACTTTACAGCTAGTTACTAAATATAAGAGTTCACATACAGTACTTTTTCCATCAATAACCTTGATTGTTTAAACCATTTGTTCAATAAAGATATGACATTGTAAAATGCTGTGTGTGCTGTTTGTTTATTATTATGGCTTACAGTAGATGAAGATCAGATCACAATTTAGGAGCCATTCATGCAGAATATAATATAAGTCAATACATTATATAATTCATATAATTCCAAAGGGTTCACAAACTTTTTCTCACAACTGCATATATAGCTAGAGCATCTATTTAAAATCTGTGTTTGGGGCTGTGGCTAAGGATATGTGCCTGTGGCTAGAAGGTTGCTGGTTCAAATCCTATAGCTGGCAGAGGAATCCTACTCTGTTGGGCCCCTGAGCAAGGCCCTTAACCCCAACTGCTTCAGGGATGCTGTACAATGGCTGACCCTGTGCTCTGACCCCAAGTGTCTCTCTCCCTGTCTGTGTCTCATGGAGAGCAAGCTGGGGTATGTGAAAAGATTAATTCCTAATGCAAGAAATTGTATAGAGCTGATAAAATGATGTTATGTTTTGAAAGGGAATGTTTATAATAAGAAATTACAGGTTTCAAATGGAAATAATAAAGACACAAACAAGCTGAACAATAAACTAGGGATGTTCATACAAGTTTGTAAGTTTGTAGGTACTTTGGAACATTGAAGCACAAATAAATGGGCAACCAGATAGTTTTGATTATTAACCTTTCTGCACCAACTGTACTACTGAAATCGGAGGGATTGTGATAGAGAAAAATTAAAATGGAGAAGGAAATTGACTTACTGTAGCATTAAAATGTTTGTGATAACTTGAAGATTGATGGCTGCTGATCACAAGTACTGCCAGATACAATAAAGGAAGAAAAATGATTTTCAGCACCATCAGAACATGCATATTCATGAGGTCATTTCTAAAAAACCTGTTAAAATGTTAAGGTCCAGTAGATAAGGAGACAGAAAAAAAGTTAGATTTTTCATGGAGATTAACATGTTGTTATACTTAGTTCCATGAAGTCACTCTATTCTATGTGCAAAATCTTATTTGTGAGAATTGAACTAGAGAGGGAACAAGCACACAATTCAATGCCATTTAGCAATAAAGTTTGAGGTAAGTGTACATTGGTTTAAAATATCTTGGATGAACATACAGAAAGATGATAATAAGAACAAGAAGCCATTCAGCCCACCTGGCCAATTTAGTAGTTAGGAGCTTATTGATCCAAGGATAAATCAGCTGTTTCTGAAAGGGCAACCAAAGTATCCACTTTCACCATGTGGTTGGGTAGCTTGTTCTTATATGCACATAATCCACTGGGTAAAGAAGTACCTACTAGTCTACTAGTACTAGTTTATAAAGGCACTTCCACTTAGTTTTGACTTATGTCCTCTGGTTTCTGCTTCTCTATGTATCTCAAAGAAGTCCATTGCATTGACTTTGCTATATCATATATCTAAATTAAGTCATGGGTAAATGCACAGAATGCACAGAAATTTGAATATTATAGCACTTTCGGGTTCACGTGGGTATGCGCCCTCACCACTGCTGCCTCAGTTCGGTCCCCCACCACTGGGGACTCAAACCTGGGCCTCCAGCCTCAATCAACAGGTAACCAGCCAGCTGAGCTAAAGGGAAATCTCCCCTCAGCATATTGGCTGAGGTCCCTGCTATTCACAGGGAAGGGCAGTGAAGTCACCGTGCTGGCAAGCTGGGTTGCACAACCTGTAATGTCGGCCATATGCGTTACAATATATTGGGTTCAGGCGGGCACCCTTGCCTTCTGCCTTCACAGGTCGGCCCCACACCGTGGGGGACATGAAGCCGGGCCTCCGACGTCACTCAACAGGGACCCAGCTTGTTGAGCTAAAGAGAGATCTTTCTATAGCCCAGTGGCTGCAGTCCTGCTATTACAGGGAAGGGTGGCGACGTCACCGCTCTGGTAAGCCGGCTCTTACACAGTGCGGCAAGGGCACCCACCTGAACCCCCGTTGCGTTACATTGGTGTCAGAAGCGGGGTGGGATAGCCCTTTGCCGGGGACGGCGAGTTAAGCGGGGGAGAGTATAACGCATATGGCCGACAGGTACTGTGTAAGGGCCGGCTTACCAGAGCAGGTGACGTCACCGCCCTTCCCAGTAATAGCAGGACCACAGCCCCTGGGCTGTGGAGAGATCTCTCTTTAGCTCACCGGGCTGGGTCCCTGTTGAGTGACACGGGAGTCCCGGGTTCGAGCCCCCGAAGGTACAGGGATGACCTAATGCAGCAAGGGCGCCCACCTGAACCCTGTTGCGTTACAATATACAAAAGTGCAGGCAATTATCTGGAGTTGCAGTCTGCAGCAGCTGTTACCCTCAGAGTTTAATTAGAATTTTCTTCTGTGTGAACAACGTCACAGATCTTGTGACCTTACATTTTCTTACTATCTAATCACTGTATAATGACTACCTGGCTATATAAAATGAGGTTTCCAAATCCCCCCCAGCCGTCACTTTGAGTAGATGCATTTTAAGAAATTAAAACGAGGACAGCTGTATATAACAGCACTCATTACACCTGTACCCCTTTTTACAAATGTAATTTGTTTACAGAAACCCATTTGTACTGTATAGCAAAAATTTGTAAAAAGAAAAAACATTTTCCAAAACAAAATCTGTTTCGGACCCCAAAAATGTCACCTCTACTTTGCCTTTTTTTAAAAAAATGACAAAAGAAACACAAAAAATAACATTTATACTATGGTTTGTGTATTTTAATAATAAAAACACTGCTGACCTCGTTAGACATCATTAACCATACCTAAGTACAGTAATGTACAGTAGCAAATGTATTTTCTTTTGGTGTAAACACACACTCACAGTTTTCACTTTTTTCAACCTTTAAGGTCCTTGATAAAGTCTAAACGGAAGGGAAAGTTACCACCAACACTATAGAAATAGTACATAACAGACACAGTAGAATTAGAAGGGAGAAACGACAGCCACAACGGCAGCAGGTATGAACCTTTATGACCTAGAAAGAGCAGAAATGAAAGCATAGATAGCAGATACTGTATGTGAAATGGGATTTGCAGGAACAGGGCATAGTGATACAGCAAATTTGCAGAGACTGTGGGAATGAGGAAGAATACTTGGGCCAACAAAACTTAGAGTCTTCTAGATGGGGATTTGCCGATATCTGTTTTGGGTAAAACAGTTCTTGAACTGGATTGCTCATTAGGGGGACAAAAAATGGGGTACATTCTCCTCACCTTTCAGAAAAAAAAACTCTTGAGAGCTGACTCTTGTTTTTTTAATAACTGTGATCAATTAAACATACTGTATCTCCTTTTGCTATACAGTAATCAATACTTCATATCTGTACAATCCCAGTTTGAACCCCATTAAAACCAAGAGCCTTAATCTCAAGCTAGCAGTTATGATCATTATGGCATGCTAAACCCAATTTCAGAGAAGATGAACATGGTGGAGGGGAAATCAAAGAAGGCAACAGGACAAGTGTAAACTGTCACCAAATATCATAGACATATACCAGACACTTTCTCATATTTCTGAAAAATAACAATAGGTTTATTCCATGCTGAAAAGAGAAGAAAGAAAACACAACGTTTCGGCTGTGGAGCATTCTTCGGGTGTGTACGTAACCACACCCGAAGAAGGCTCCACAGCCAAATGTTGTGTTTTTTCTTCTCTTTTCAGCATGGAATAAACCTATTACTTGTTCCTTTGCAGCCTACGCATGCTGACGAAGCTACTCACCTGAACTACTTTTCTAAAAGTATTCTGTTATGAAATTGCAGACTTGAGGAAGCTGATTTTTCACAAATTCTGTTACAGATAAATGTATATGCATCAGTAAAGCAAGCATTTCACCACAAAATTAAATATACATATGGGAGATATCATCATAACTCTATGGCTCTATGGTTTGCTGTAATCTGTTAACCCATAACAAGTTTAATAAATTAATTGTGCTTGAAGATCTAAAACTTTAATTAGATAGGGGTGGAGAGGTGGCTCTGTGGTTAAGGATCTGCCCTTGTGGCTAGAAGGTTGCTAGTTCAAATCCTGCAGTTGGCAGAAGAATCCTACTCTGTTCAGCCCATGAGCCCCTTAACCCCAGCTGCTCCAGGGGTGCTATACAAATGCTGACACCATGCTCTCTCCCTGTCTGTGCATCTCATAGAGAGCAAGCTGGGGTATGTGAAATGAAAAATTCCTAATGTAAGAAATCATAAAGGGCTAATATAGTGATGTTATATTAAAAAAATAAATAAAACTGTCTATTGTATTGTGCATAATCACACTTGATGGCGAAAACTAAATATGAATTTTTTATGGCCATGTCTGTAAACAATTTCTAATTGTCCTGCTGTTAGAGTTTTATTGAAGAAATAAGTTATTTATCTGACAGAATGAGTTTTTGTAAGTGGTTTAAATGTCAAACAAATTAACTAATAAAATAACACAGTATCCTCTGTTTTATCTCCTGTGTCTGTTCTTAAATTTGATCAGCCTATTACAACATTCTTTAAAAGTAGAGACCTATTTTATTCACCTATTTTACAGTAGTTAAATGCAAATATTGTATGTTAGGAATTGATCAAAGATGGAGTATTTTTTAAAAGGATACATTTTTAGTAGCTAGTTTTCACTGTGCTTTGACTGGAATTGTTAGAGACATCCACATCAATTTAGGAACCCTGAATGCATTTTCAAGTCCTGGTAGTAACTGAAGTAAAATGCTACTGTTTCATTTGCAGAACAGATAATAATCTTATAACACTAATCAACTGTTTGAACTGAGTTTCTCAATTGGATTTTTGCATGATTTCGAAGTGTCAACATACCATATTCATCACCATTACATGTAGAGAGCTAAAAAATCAACTCAATAATTTCAATGTTGTTAATAACGTGATACAATAGAGGGGTTTTCAATCCCAAACACACTATGTTACTAATAGGGGAATCACTGGATATAAACATTTCTGTCGCACTTGATTGCACATTTAGGTGCTTTAGGTACCTGTATTTTATGCACATTGTCAAAAATATAAATTGAAAAATATTCTATTTTCTAAGTAATTAGCTGTAACAAAAATAATCTCAACAAATTTAAAAACATTGATTTTGTGCTGTTTTTGTTCAGATCCAATTAGCACTACCAAACTATTTTGCCGTGCAAATTGTTAACAGTAAAATGAAGATATTGTGCGTAGAGTTCAGTGCCGATGTGGTATTGTCAACCCCAGAATACAGTGAAAATGGGTATTAAGACAAATGTGAGGGTAAAACACAAATAGGTACTGCATATTTGTAAGCGTTGGTGTTTTGGCAGAAAGCTTGAAAGATCAAATTTTGACAGTCAGATTTGTAATTCAATATTTTAATGTCAGAAGATATTCTGGTTTAAGAAAAGTATAAGAATGTGGCTCACTACATTTGTTCTTGAAGTACTAAACATTACAGCTTGGCTGAAAAAATAATGATCCATAATGTCCAAATCTAAAATTAGGTAGGTTTTCTTTCTTTTAAATGTATCTAATTTATTAATGACTTCCAACTATATACCAGTTACGAGTAAACATAATATATATATATATATTTAGACTTTGAAGCTTTGAAGCTTCACTCAAAAAAAGTTTTCTCTTTCTTAGGTTAAACAATAATGCATTTACAGTGCATAATACAAATAAGATGAACATGCTTTAAAGATCCCCTTTCAATCAATAGATATATGCTAATATATGCTAATAAATATTGATTTGAATTAGTGCAGTTATTCATGTTTTTAAGTCAAGTTGTCTTTCCAGCAAAAAACAGAATAAAGAGAAGAGAACAAAATAGACTCATACTAGTCCCTTTGTAAAATCTACCTAACTGTGGCAAAACAATTGCAGACAATGACAGTACAGTATATTAAATGATTAGATGTGTAAGACAGCAATACAACGAAGAAGCTGATTTTCTGAATGCCGGCTGATTTTTTAATGAATAATGACATAGTAAAATGTGTGTGTTTAATTTGTCACATGAGGTTAGATTTATCTACTGTTAGGACTTGGTGAGGACTAGATGCATGTCAGATATGTCTTTATGTACAAAACCATAGAATCTTAAAAGGGTGTACTTTCTTTTGCACATCACTGTACAGGTACTGTATATGAAGTTTTAAACAATAGTTTAGGAAGAGGTCAAACCCTTATCTTTCTACTTCAAGTAAATATCATGTCACTTCCTAGTATGCTTGCATATTTAATTTTCCTTCCTTCATCCTTTAAACAATTCCTCGGCTCATACATTATAAAGGGTTCCTCACAATCACATTGCTCTTCTCTTCAGCCAGGCTTGTTATGCCAAGTAATGATACCAATTCAAATCATGCATCTGCTATGCTTTAAATTAAGGTTTGGATGAAATACTGAAAAGTAAATAACCGTAAAAATGTTTTGTTTTATGGCATCCCGTTTTTACATGTTAAAATGCACAGAAATGATCTTGTAAATCAATATGGGAAAAGGAAGATTGCTTTCAAAATGCTAATAAGGACATAAGCATTCAATTTACTGAGGATTTTAATCAAGGAAGTGCATTATGAGATGTATCATTGTTTGACATATCCCTTTCTTAGTTACTTCACAAATTCTTTTAAAGTCCTGTGTACATCTTGTGAAAATGGGATTGAATTTGGATAAGATCTGGCTCCCCCCTTGCCCGTGGTGAAAAAGCAGTTAGAAAATAGATGGAAATGGGATTGCTGCAGCCTATTAACTTAAGTGTGCACTATTAACACAAAACCTTGCTAATACACCTTGCTGATATGGAAATTGCATTTGCAATCAATGTATTGGAATGTAAAATATGTAGTATTTTGGCATTTGGTATTTTAAGATTTGATATGAATATAAATGTTAATTTTGATATGAATATAAAGTGTTTGATATGAATAGAAAATGGCAAGCAAAAACTTCATAGTTTTTAGAGTCATATTAGGTGTCATTTAAGTCAGTTCTAAGCTTTTTTTACATGCTTTTTTTGCTTTTGAATACAGTTTTTAAACCCACTATAGATTTTTAACAATCAAAATCTATAATAAAATTACTTGATTTCTACATTTATTACTATTTATACACTATTACTATATTGTATACTTTATGTAATAAAAAAGTCAGTTACTGTACAGTATGATTAGTAATAATGGGTTAATAAACATTTATTTTTTATTAGTAAACTTTGTGTGACAGCCACATGGTCCACTAAGGTTTCACTGCACCCCCTTGTAGTTTTACAGAGAAGTGAAGTCCTGCATCAGATTATTTGAAAAAATAAAAGTGGTGTTATGCATTATTAAACATATTTACTGTTCAAGCCACTAGTAATGTGTTGTACTTGAAAATTTGTGCTACACAGGAGTTTGTAGAGAGATCACTATAACTGTCTCAATACCATAGGAAGTGTAGGACAGAATAATAATAAAAATAATAATGAAAAAAGTGTGGAAAATGAAAAACATCAGCAAATATACAAGACACAAGTCTGATATCCTTGGGGATAGTATTCCAGAACTTTGGGACATAGCAAGAAAATGAAGGCTGACAGGACGGGAGGAAAAAGATAAGAAGTCAGACAAGTACTGAGGTCCAAGCGATGCAGCCTTAAAGGTGACCATGAGGATTTTGAAGTCAACACAAAACCTGATAAAAATCCAGTCCGAGGACTCCAAGACAGGACTAATGTGATCATTTGCACATGACCTGGTCAGGATTCTGGCTGCTGAATTCTGGACATACTGAAGTTTGTTTAGAGTGGAGAAGGGCATTGCAGTAATCTATTCTAAAGAAGACAAAAGTGTTGATCAGCTTTTCTGCTGTAGTCAGAGACAATATAGGATGTATTCTTGCGATATTTTTGAAATGGAAGAATGATGTTTTTACACGTGGGTCAGAATTTAAGCCTGAATCAAATATCACCCACAAGTTCTTCAATTTTTACTGACATTCAACTACAGTGCCATGTCCAGATTGGGTTATTACAGTACATTGGCTTTACACAGTTGATGAGAGGTGACAAGAAGAATGATTTCAGTCTTATTACAATATAAATGAAGGGAATTTTGAGTCAGATATACAATCAGAGTGCAGAGACAGACACCTCAGTGTCAGGTTTAGTATGGATCTAGGTTTGAGTATAATCAGCTTTAAAATTATAATTCAGACCATGTGACTTTAATAGCTGACCAAGTGGGAAGATGTAAATAGTAGGTGAACAGTAGGGGGCCCAGTATCAAGCCATGAGGAGCAGCAGACTTAACAAACTCAATTTCAGAACTGAAACTCCAAAGGCAGTGTCCGTGATCAGTTAGGTAAGAGTTGAACCATTTAAGAGCAGACAGCCCAAACACAGTCTCAAGATGGGAAAGCAAGATGTCAAATTCTTGTTAGTGTCAAAAGGAGCACTGAGGTCTACAAGAATAGATGAGGTCTATTCTATAAGAATAGATACAGAACAGGAATCAGAAGCCATAAGAAATTATTAGTGACATTAACCAGGACTGTGTTATTTAACTATCTGGATGGTTCGAAGAGGTTATTTGCAGTAAGATGATTACTTAATTAAATTAAAATAGCACAATCTAAAATTGAAGACAACATACTAGGGAGAGATCAACCCACTTTACCATTCAATACTTTTTTGTGGAATGTTGCAGCAAATGATGCTGAAAAATATCCATTCCTGCAATACCATATTAGTAAAGGACAAGAAAACGCCTCTATCTTAATTATTACTTCCTAAATTAATGGTTTTGTTTAATTTGTGTATGTATTCACAATACTCTTGGCTTTATGATCTGCATTCTTGTCATCGTCAAATTTTAAAACTGCAACTACAATTGTTAATGAATATGATAAAGTTATAACATTCACATTAATAATTTATACCAGTTTTGAATTTTGATTGGACTTGCTAGGGAAAAGTATTTACTTGGAAACCATCAAGAAATGAAATGCTAATCAGATGTCATTACTCTACAATCTCATTTCTTTGCATGAAAGAGCTGATGAGGAATTTGTGCAGGCATCCTGCAGGCACATTATTCTGATGTCTTTCGTAACTTCCCACTTTGGTAGCCTGCTCGCCTGGCTTTTAGAATCTCTTGTATATGCTTCCCTGATCATTACTCACAATTTCCACTTGGAGCTGTTTAATCAGCAGTATTCTCTGTGTGGCATTCATCACATGGTAACAACAAATTAATTACAGTACATATGTAGACATCATTTGCTTCAACAGAATTTGAGATGCCTAGGAGAAATACTTTAACTCTTTCTCCACCAGATACACACATTGCCTAGGAGAATTCAGTACAGAAGTCTGATCTTGTAAGTTAATAATCTTGAACTAAAGTCCAGATGCTTCACTTAAAAACTTTGGAGTGCTTTTTGACTGTGCTTGTAAGAGTACATTAATAAATAATGTAATCTTAAGTTAAGCAAATATACATAAGAGTACCATTAAGAGTACTTTCCCTTTTTCATTTTCACAATATTGTTTGAATCAGATCTTTTTTCAATGTTAAATGTTACAAAATTGTCCATGAATTTGTTTTGTTTTTCTAGGATTGAGTACATCATTATGTTTTGTTGGCCAGCTTCTCAAGAAAATTCATTGAAATACATCACTTTGTATAAAACAATAATGTATCCACCTAAGAATAAGTTAAGTTTCTCACTTCTGAGTAATCATTATACAGGGGTACTTTTTTATAGTAAAATACAGAATTGATTTCAGGATTTTGCATTTATAACTTTCAAAGCATTATATTAGCTTATCCAACTGTATGTGAGGGTTATTTTTGTCGCCCTCCTTTTGTGCCTTACATTCAGCAGATGCTAGTCTGCTGTTTATGCTTTTATGCCACAAAACAGATTGAATAGTATGGCTGAATGAGCTTGTTCTGTCTGTGCACCTACAGTAAGCCATTTAAGTCTTTATCTCCTAACGATGTTCTCGGATTAGCCCCTTGCTTTGTTAACTGTGTGTCTCTCAGCTTCAACCATGGCTTTGAACTTGGACTGGACTTTGACCTATCTCTGGGACATCACTTTGTGCATTACTATAGTGTCTCCTTGGTTACAACCCTTGCTTGGCTTGGATTTCAACCCAGGACGGTGTTTGCTTGAACCTCCCTTTGGGTACCTAGCTAGCCACAGCTCCATGGTTGTCTGTGTGCTTGGGTACTTGGCTTGGTCTTAACTGTAATGAACCCTGAACACATCTATAGGGGGTAGTGGTCCTTTTGCACAAAAATGATTGTTCTGAGATTGTGCAGGGAATATGGAATGAGGCACCAAGCCTATGGGAGAAGGCAGACAGGCAGGCTCACAATCAAGCACGCAGAGCTAGCAGATGAGAGAGAAAGACTACGTTTTGCAGTTTGGGTTTTGGGTGGACTTCACCTTTGGATCTTGACCATTCGGAGTAGCTGGTTTTCTACAAATTTGATAATTCGTGATTAATTAGATAAGCCTGATTTTCTAAACAATAAACTACTGGAGCCTCAACTATGATCCAAAGGATCTTACTTTATATACCCCTTAATTAAACGACATGAAATAGCACATTATACCTGCTATACTCCTGTTCCTCAATATCCCTGCTGCCCTCTAAGTACAATCAGTGTGGAATACCTTCATGATAAATAGCTCAATAAATACTCAAGTGACACCCAGATGTGACTAGGCACACTTTTTTGTGTGATGTCCTGTTTAATTACATGTATTTGTATAGATTTAAATTCACTTCCATTCCCAGAATATTTATCTCAGTATATATCACAGAACTCTCTATGACTGATAGTTCTGGCCAAATTTCCCAGTGGCCCTTACCAATCTTGGCCTCCTAATAATTACCATCTATGAATTAGCTTCATTACTCTGCTCTCCTCCCCACTGATAGCTGATGTGTGGTGAGCGTTCTGGCGGACTATGGCTGCCGTCGTATCATCCAGGTGGATGCTGTACATTGGTGGTGGTGGAGGTGAGTCCCCATTACCTGTAAAGTGCTTTGAGTGGAGTATCCAGAAATTTTGGGCATGACACCAGGGTTACACCCCTACTCTTTACGAGAAACGCCCTGGGATTTTTAATGACCACAGAGAGTCAGGACCTTGGTTTTACATCTCATCCGAAGGACGGCGCCTGTTTACAGTATAGTGTCCCCGTCACTATACTGGGGCATTAGGACCCACATAGACCACAGGGTGAGCGCCCCCTGCTGGCCCCACTAACACCACTTCCAGCAGCAACCTTAGTTTTTCCCTGGAGGTCTCCTATCCAGGTACTGACCAGGCTCACACCTGCTTAGCTTCAGTGGGCTGCCAGTTGTGAGTTGCAGGGTGAACTGTAAGCAATTATGATAATTATTATGATTATTATTATTATTATTATTATTATTATTTTGTAATTCTGACCTATTGTAGTTTTTATCTTTTTTTAAAATACCGTTTTCTTTATGTGTTTGTAGCATCTTAAGAACATTTTTAAGAGCTTATCTGTCATTTGTTCGCTGAAACTAATTGCAATATGATAACAATATCTCTTCTGGGTTTATTAACGGTCATTCATTCTAACTATTGGTAACTGAGTTTTAGAAATAGGTATTCACGCCCTCTTTCATAATGAATTGACTTGAATTAAATAATCAGAAAACTCACTTTGGTGTGAAACTTGTCAGGTTTTATTATACACAGACTTGCTACAGATCTTTGCCTCACACATTCCATGTTCCACGTTCATCACCTGCTTGGCAAAACACATCCCATAATGCTTCTTAATTTTTCTTTGGCTAATTAACTCCAGGCTTGGTAAGTATCAGTCTAGATACAATACAGCTCTCTCTCTCTTTCCTAGTGTTAATCCCGCATCAGCAGGGTCCCCTTGTCGGCACACCAGTCTCCATTTGGTGGTTTGAACCAAATCTTTGAGCTGACGTTGCCATTAACTGCGACCGAGAATACTCCAACCGGCGCGTCGCTCTGCCTGCCATCGGAGTGGGAAAGGGGGCTAGTTACAATACAGCTAATAAATGTTCCTGTGTACAGTAAACCCCAATGGCCATCTGACCACCAATTTGTCCACAGAATTCAAACTGTCATTTTCTGTGAAACTGCTGCACCAATTAACTTGAAACTTGTCAGGTTGCATTACGCAAAAACCTGTTTCACCTCCTTCATACTTTTGTTTCACAAGTTTGAGAAATGCTTTTTTTTACCTGTCACCTGTCTCGTAAAACAACCTATGCCACTAATTGTTCTTAATGAAAAGCTATTAAACCAATAATCTGTTTCAATCCATTAAAAAATACATGTCCTGTGTAGAAGAGCCCATCTTAAATCTTTAAACCAACAGTGAAGGGGCATATAAAGTAACATAATTTAAATTTATTTGGCTGATGTTTTATCATTCATTTCTTGTGTGCCCATTCTACTGAAGCAATCTACAGTAAGTGAAATACCTCGCACAATGGTTTGACAGAAATGCCCCCCAGGGGATTTGGGCCCACAATTTTCAACTTTATAAGCCTAGAGACCTAATCACTACTCCTATTTGCTGCCTTAAATAAAGTAGTAAGCATAATCCATCCATTTTCTAACCACTTTAACCAATAAGGTGGGGTAGACAGACACTATCTCAGCAAGCAACAGGCGCAAGGCAGGATACAATCTGGAAAGGATGCCAGTCCATTGCAGGGAACACACTCAGACAAAGACATACACTCTAAAACCGGGGCTAATTTTCCAAAAAAGCCAATTAACCTTCTAGTATGTCTTTGGACGGTGGAAAGAAATCGGAGCACCCTTGCAGAAACCCACACAAACAGGAAGAGAATTTACAATCTCCACACAGACAGTTCACCAGGAATTTAACACAGGACCCCAGTGCTGCAAGGGATCAATGCTAACCACTTTGCCACCATGCCACCTTAGTGAGCTCAATACAGCACAAAACATTATCTGACATTATTAAAGTGGAATACATTAGTCTTGTCACTGATCTCAAGGTTAAGCCAAGTCTGACTTATGTCAACAACCTTCTGGGACACAGCATGACCCTTGATACAATTGTTGCAAGAACATACAATCTGATTCTGTTTCAGTACTACATCTGTCTATTTTCCTCCTTGCAGTGGTATTTGGATTATCTCCTTAAATTAATATATTCTCGCTTAGAAATATGGCTCACCTGCATTCACATTTCATCTGCATAAGACTCTTGTCAATGCAAGAGATGTCAAGTGTTGACCATTTCCATATTTGTAAATACTAATATTTACAAATATGTGATTAATTTATAGTACTATTACAAAGCAAGCATATGAAATCATCCTAGATTTGAATGTTGTATGACAAAGGTTCTTTCAAAAAAGCTTCCCATGTAAATGGCAATAGGCATGTTTGGCTCCTAATACAAATGTACAGAATGTTTTCTGTTAAAATAATCTACTATTACCCTGGAGAAGATTGTAAAAAAGAACAGGACTTACACTTAAAGAATAATGCATAGGGTGACTCATGCTTTTACTTAAGAAATGAAATATCAGGACAAAGGCATCCAGATAATTCAACTTGAAAAAATCTGTTACGTCTTTAAAAAGTGAAATACATTCAATAAAAGAAAAACCAAAAGTATTTAGAGACCAGTCAATGTTAAAGCAAAAACTGAAACATTCAAACACATTTCAGAAGTCATGGGGATCACTTAAAAGTAAAGTCTTTTTAATACAGTATATGAAACATGTTGATATTTATATATTCAATTTATTATTTTGATGATTTTTAAAATTAATTTAGTAATGTGAGTAGGGAGACAGTGGACCGTGAAACATTCTTGTCACACTTAATAGTATTTTAAATAACCTAATTATTTTTGATGTTCCAAATGCTATAGTGGTCCCTTCCAATTCTGTTAATGATAAATAGTAGCATGTTTAGAGTAATATGAAATGTTTGTGCAACAGACATGTTCATAGTAACTTACTGAACAGTGAAACATTTTCATTCCAAAAATCAAGCAATCATACAGACATAAATGTATAATATGCATCTGCTACATTCAATGTAACAGTAGCTGGAACTAGTAACAAATGTTCTAATGTGTAGCTAACAGGGTTGCTAATGATGTTGTGTATAAGAGGGTATTAAAGATGCTTATAAAAAATAGTGTCCCTATTTTTAACCCCCCCGAATCCGGATTCCAGTATGTCTGGGATAGCTAGATGAAAGGACTATACAATGTTTGCAGAACTGAAGTGATATCTGTCAGATCCATCTGGGAAACAGGTGACTGGAACATATCAGGCTGGAACTTTCCATTTCAAGAACTTCGAAAATGTCACCATATGTGACCAAGTTATATAACAAGTAGAGAAGAAATATAACACGAAAGAGAAGAGAGAATACATGAAAGCAAGCAAGGTACAACCTACAGTACAGCATACCTTGACCACTGTCTAACTTAAAAACTGTTTAAAAAAACTCATTAAAGAAACCTTGTTTACTTTCTCAGTATTATCTGAAAAGTGAGATTTTATTACCTTCTGTATTTAAGCTGGTCTGAAGACCAGTTATTTTAAAACAATTAACTATTATGTAATGGCCTCTTTAATGGCCTCCTTCTTTACCAACTTTATTGCAACAGTACTGTAAAACACTAACTATTTTGTGGCCACAATGAATGCAGTGTCTATTCAAATTGTCAGTTATAATGAAATATATTACGATTATTTGTATGGGAAGAATTTTAGCCAGACAAAATACTAATTTTACAAGTGCTTGTATTGAGTTTTAGAAAACTCAATTCTTTATTAATTTATCTTTAATACATTACATTATTAATTTTATTATTATTATAACTTTTTCTTCCTCTCACCGGATATTTTTTGAGGTATTTTTTAAATCTAGACCTCAACAAGAGATCGAAGCGATTTACTCTAGCACCTTACGAAGGATGTGTGCAGTGCCCATTAGTGCGATCTTGCCTGATGATGGATGGCCTGGGAGCAACAAAAGGTTATGATCAAATCCCTTTTTGAGTGTCCCTAGTGCTCCAACTATGACTGGCACAACTCTCGTCTTCACATTCCACATCCTGCTGATTTCAATTTCCAAGTCCTTGTATTTACTCAGTTTCTCATTTTCTTTCTTCATGATATTCGAGTTGTCTGAAATGGCTATATTGATCAGCAGGCATGTTTTCTCTTTCTTGTCATGCAACGCAATGCTAGTATTGCTAGTATTTTCCGATCTGTGACTATAGGCATGTCCCACATGATGGTGATATTGGTGGTCTTGACAACATTTTCGGGTACGTAGTACTTGTATGACGCTTGTATCCCCAGATGCTTGCAGACTGTCCAGTGGATATACAGTAGCTGACCACCTTGTTGTGTTTGATGATATACGCAGACGGTGCAAACACTGTATCCTGCAACAATATGGCTAACATGTTCTTCTGCATTGTTTCATATTCTGCATTTGTTATCAACTGTTTTAAGATGTTCTTCTGGTGGTATCTGGTGTTGAGTGCCTGGTCCTGAGCTGCAATAATCAGACCTCTTTATCAACTGCAGGTCTGTCAAGATCTCGGTAGAATTGTCCATGTAATGGATTGCTGTTGAGCAGTTCTATTTTCTTTTTTTCAATGCTGAGCTTGAGTTGATTCTTGACGTTCTGAGGAGCGGCCTTTTGCTTCAAGTACTTCTCCTTGATAAGTTTAGCTTCTTTTTGGAGAGAGTATTTTGATTTGCTGGCATCATGCTCCTTCACTAGCCTGGTGAACTTATCTGTGCCTAGCTTGATGTAGTCCCTTAGGCTGACGATGGCTGAGTTGTAGGCAGATTCTAGTTCAACTAGTCCGCGCCAACCGTGTTGTCTCTTGATGTAAGCTTTTTCAACATCAATGTTTGGATGATGGATGCCTCCGATTATAAGGAGCTTTCTTGTCTTCTGATCCATCTTCTTAATGTCTGTCCTCAACCAGTTATTATTATAATTATTATTATCATCATCCCATAATATATATATATTATCAACATTATTATTAACACATACTAAGGGCCAATTCATGAGGAATTACAGGAGCCAAAAGGTTGGGAGAAATTAGAATCATTTATTGGGATGCGAAGACTTGGCTTAACTCGCTTGGCTGAGGGCCAACCTCCCGGCCGTTGGACGGGGAGGATAGGACCCCCGTATGACCAATTGGGCAGCTGCAAAGGTGGAGAGGGGGTGGATAAGGGTTGAAGGAAACGAACAAGGAAGAAGAGATGGTGACGTTTGGTATATATGGAGCGGTTGCTTACGTCAGAATAAGTGGGAATTGCAGCAGCTGCGTCGAATGAGCTTGGCTGCCTTCATTCCTCCTCAACTTTCATTAAAAACTTCATTACATGATAAATAGTTATCTGGTAAGGCTATCTGACCCATATTCTCCTGTGATTTTAAAGACACACAGGGATTCAAACACCAAATATTACATGAGTTTACTTTGACAGTTCAAAAGCCTCAACGCATATCTCTTTGTTTAAAAGAAAATTAAGTTACTGGGTATTTTTTTTTGTTAATGAAGTCATAACCATAAGCACAGAAATAAATACTTTAATTACATGGAATTGTTTTTTTTAAGTAGAATTCCAATGAAAACTGTGATCTTTTATATCCTTTGGGGCTATTCATAAAAAAAAAACTTAGTGCTGAAATGGTCATCTTTCACACCATAGTATGTGTAAAGTTGTAAATTGATACAAGCATTTGCAATATAGTGATTAATACAAAAAATATTTCAAACAAATTGTACCCTTCCTTTAATCATGATTGTGATGAGTCATTTCATGCCCTTTAACAACAACAAAGCTAAAAGAATGTCTTAAAGAGTTTGGACACAAAATGCTAGACAGGGCATATTAATATACTGTACAAAGCATTCACTTTAATACTTTTTTCATGTAAAATAATTGTGACAACCTTTTAAAATCTAGGACTGAATATTATATAATTCAATATAAACCAACAATTCAGTCAGTGGCCACCATATTAGCAAATCAATCTTATTTAAATTATATAAACTTTTGATAATTATGTTCCTTCACTGAAACTGTTCAAGTAAAGTATAATCTGTAACCCATCAATAGTCTTGCAAATCGAAAAGTCAAAAATTATCCAAATGATTTCTCATCTGTTTCTGTTTTGTTAGCTGATTGCATTATTGAATTTGTGTGTGCCATATCAAATTTTCTGTGAAGAAGAGTGAAGAAGAGATTAGAAGTGCAATGTGCTATGCAAAAATAATACACAAATACCTTTAAATTTGAAGAACACTAAAAGGTTTTATACAATACATATGTTAATGACCATTTCATTTTCTTTCAACTATAAAATTAAAGTGGTGTAAGCTGTACAATGTTTGGATTATAACAGTTTTACAAACTAGTCAAACGTATAGTTAAATTAATCTATATGGTATCATTGCTATCCTAGAGTTTCTAAACTCTACTTATTAAACTAAAATACTGCCTAACATCCTTCTTGTATAATAAAAATAAACAAGACTTGACTCATTTGTCTGTTACTATCCCAAATGTCTTAGAATATTACTGGAGAAAACTACTGTGACATTTTTCTCATTCCTTTTCTGATCTTGTAATTCTACTTTTTGCACAGATATTTGGAGCAGAAAATACAAATTATTCATTGCATGGATTTATCAGAGGGACTGTCATAAAGTGGAAAAAAGAAGACTCCAGGAACAACACATAGCTGAAATCCATTGAGATATACAGTAAATCACTTTACATCTTCTAAAATCAATCCTGGTTTGAGTAGCATTTCCACACATGACTGACACAGTTGTGTTAGAAAAAATGCAGCTATAATTGTGTACTCATTGAAATATACTGTAGTACTGGTGTCATCTGGATTAATCTAGAACCCTCTTGCTCTGAATGAAGAAGAAATAAACTAAAATGTATTCTTTTAAAATTGTTTCACAAAGGAATAAATACAAAACCAAGCTAAATATTAAGATAAATACCAATCTGACGTATTATAGCTTTGGTATTATATGTTATAATGTCATCCAGGGTTTGGGAACATTGGGCTTTTGAGTAGTGACCACAGCTGAAGGCAATCTCTATTCTGATAAGACACAGCTATGGGAGGGTTAATAAGACCAAAATGGATATGTCCTTACTAGTAGTCAATCCTGGGCTAGTCTCAGTACTGAAAGGTAGTAAAACTGAGATGCTTCCATTTAAGGAATAAATACAAAATAGTACTGCACAGTAGTGAGCACAAGACCCGGCACAGCGGGGTTAGGCAGGAGAGCTAGCCGAACCAGAGCATATGTGGTGCAGTCATATAAATGCAGCCATCTCGCTACTCATACTGAGGGACAGAAGAGAGGATTGTGAAATAGACAAAAAACACGTACTGTCTGTCTGTATGGTAGCAGCAGGTTTGAGATGCTGCTGTTGTGCGTATTGAGAGAATAGGAGAATGTGTTGTGAATGACCTGGGAGCATCTTTGTAAATACAATAGTTGTTTTATATCAGCAGACTGCAAACTACAGTATATGTTGCAAATGGGCTAATCTTTCCTGAAAAGCAGGCAGCTGTGCTGTAAGTATTTGAGTAATAACCGGTTTTAAGATGGACTTAAAACAGAATGCTGGAGGGTGTATGCAAGAGCTGAAAAAGATATTCAACAAATGATGCAGTTCAAAACCGCCGTGAGGGGACAGATGAGAGTGACAATTCCGGAAGGAACTGGAAGCATATTAAATGTGTGCACCATTGTGTGACTACCTCCCTGAGGTAACTGGTGAGAGATGCAGCCTGATCAAAAGTGGAGAGGGAACAGGACTGTCTGTGTGAGGGTGAAAGATCTTCCCCCAAAAGGTGGAGTGAGTAAGTTCAAAAGGGGAATTTAAAGGTTAAAGTGAACAACCTGTTCTAGAGTGAGAAAGAACAGGACTGTCTGAGTAGAGAAATGTCTGCAGGGAGAGTGGTTTTTGAATTATATAAGATCTGTGAGTGTTAAATGTGAGTCTGTGTAAGAACAGATTACAGGGTGTAGCAGAGAGGCCATCACTCTGTGTGGAGGACAGAGTGATGGAAAGGGCACTCTCTCTCTACTGGTCTTTAGTTGAGTTCAAAGAAAGTAGATGTCCTATGCAAGATGTGAAAGGGTGTTACTGGTACTCAAAGCATGAAATGGCGGCAGAGATGAGGGCACCACTGATTTAGTCAAGAGTTGTGAGTGAAACAGCTAGGGCTCATGAGTGATGAGCTCATGACTCATGATGCATGAGTTATTGTTAAAATTGGTGGTGCATGTGGAAAAATCAACAGCTGGAGGTGTACACCAAATCTGAGGACGACTTGCAGAAAGTGAGCAAACCACCAGTCACGGAGCTGAAGACTCCAGGAGTGGGAGTCCAAGAGAGACCATATGTTCTCAGGTGTGAGGTCGAAGAGCATGAAAGGGCCATATCTCAGAGCAAGAAGCAGGATAGGCTCCAGGAGATAGAGGAGATACAGAGAGAGAATGGGCCCAAGAGAGAGAAAGTCCTGCAAACCAGGAAAGCAATTTAAGAGAAAAATAGCACAAAAAGGAAGAAAACAGAAACACAGAGAAACCTGGAAACAACAATGGAAGAAAAAAGAACATAAATAGGACAACGAGTTGAAACAGGAACAAGAGTAAGGAAAAAAGCAAGAAACAGGATACAAAAATCAGGAAAACAGGAAAGTAATATTCCAGAGTTCAAATAAGAGGTCACAAGATTGTGGACTGAAGTGAATGGGAGCACTGAGTATACAGTATAGAGCTGAGGAAATGAGGAGTGGAGTCTTAGATACACTCGTCACTCTGCAATTGGTTAAGGCTTCACGAAGCTGTCTGTGTGGGATGTGTCTCTTGTGAAGTCCCGCTCTCAATCAGTGCTTCAGGTGGCAAGGTAGTGGAACCATAATGGGAAACCGTTTTAATTAAGGCACAACATTGAGATGCAGGGAAGATTCACGATGAGTAGCAGCACTGGTTGTTGCCGTGTCGACCCACTGGTAAGGTAAAAAAGGTAGTAGAGTCAGTCCTGCCAAACGGGAATGACCAAGTTGAGGATCTACCACTGTGACTCTCAGAAATGGACAACCAGGTGAGAGTGAGAACCAGGGATGCAAGATTTGCTGAATCTAAGAGTCTGCAAGCCAAGGACTCAGACCTTGAGTGACATGACCTTGGATGAGGTCACAGAAAGTACTAAGGGGTGGGCTGGGGAGAATGTTTGAGTGTTTTAGGAGAATCAGTGCAAGAGATAATGTCACGGAGGGAGTTATGTTAGAAGTACGAGGCTCTAAGCCTGAGGCTAAGAGAATGTTGAGAGTAGACTAGCTCAAACTGATTGAGTATTAGAAATAAGTGAGTTTACGTCTCAAGTCCTAGTTGCACCATCGAGGGGGCTGAACAACTACACCATTCTCTGAGTGTGAGAGGGAAACCTGAAGTAAAATTGTAGCAAAATGTTTCCTCAACAGACTGTGAGTGCCTGTTCCATGCCCAAAGTGGTGCCCAGATTCCTGGAGCGTCAAAATGTATCATAGTAATTTGGCATTTTATCTCATTATGTAATGTTTCTAAACAGACATCTCAATATGTTATAAGGAAGAATTTTGAAATGTTTATGCTGATCTCAACTCATAAAGGCACATGCTCCAAACATGGGCTGAACTCTAAATAAATAATTGATAAATTAATATAAATAATATGAGTTTGATTTTGGTTCATTTAGCTAGCTGTGACTGGGATATCCCAGCAAGCATGTACTGTCTGTGTGAAAACAAAAAACTGCTTTCTGGATTTTGTGTTCATAAAACAGTGACTCCTGCATAGATATCACTGCAAGTTCAATGGTGGGATATCTATCCTCCAATCAGCACTAAACCTTCCTTACGTCATTTTGGTATGTGGTTATTACAGATCCAGCCCATCAAAAAATGCAGAGTACGATGGGTTAAAACGCGGGGTGCGTCATAACGCATCATAACGCGTCATACAACGTTATATCACAGTTATGATAATAGTATCCAGAAACACCTTGTAAAACCGCCAGATGGAGCTAATAAAGCTTAACGTCTCATGTACAGCATTTGAGCTGTCATCAGAAAACGCCTGGTTTTGGATCCCGGTCACTGCTGAGGAACAATCTTTTTCCAATTAAGAATTTAAGTTGTATACTCTGCATCAAAGTCTTTACAGAAGATATTACTAATAGTATTAATAATGAATGACCTTGGACAGGCTGTAAGCTCAAAGTATTATCGTGGTTCACTTTCTTTGTAACCATTTGCATCAGTTTAACTGTTGTGACACGAGAAGACTTTATTTTTTCATTGACAAAAAGTAACACCACTCTCTTGTTTAAATGGATTGTTTTGTTGGTGCACAGACTGTTAAACCAGGGGAAAAGAGTGTTTCTTTCTTCTAAGCATTTCGTTGACCCGATCAGGTATTTGTTTCCAATCATACAAAGTAAGTTTTGAGAATTTCTCATTCACCATGCCTATAATGGTTTCCCGGAGATTGTTCATAAACTATATTAATTTAGGAACATAAAAATATTAACATATTAACAATAATTATATAATTATTTGAGCTTCATGAATATAATTGTATCGTTATTAATTTCTTTAGATATGCGATTCCATATTATATTCCCTATAATCAAATTCTAAAAAGTATGCGTTTTTTACTGAGATAACAAGCGTAAGTATTCACAGGAAAGGTTAAAACATTATAACATTTTACAAAGTATATAAACTTAATATAGTAAGAAAGAGCACGAAAAAACTTTTCCAAAATAACCACAGTATGTAACCGAATGAAAGACTTTGATATTTAAAATATTTAGGAAGAAAGTGGGATACTGGTGTGTATTTTTTATTTAAACTAATAATACCAGCCATATACGGTTTAAATAATGTGTTTATGTTCCTAAATTAATATCGTTTATGACCGTCAGACGTGATATGTTCCTCTTCTTTTTAAGCTCAGCTACTAAAATTTCCCTTTAGTTGTATAAATCTATATTAATATTCAATACTAAGCAGATTAAAACATGTACAGTAGAGAGATTAAATGATTAAAATGATTAAACATTCACTAATGACTAATGCACCACGAGTGCCCGTCGGTCGTTTTGGCAAGCCAAATTACATACTGCTGTACACCGTGGTGACCTGTGGGTAATTTTGCGTGGTACGGGGTTGTATCGTGCATTTTGAATGTCTGCATCTGTACATGCTGAAAGATGATTTGCTCAGTGTTGGGACTATGTACCCATCCTTATTCTACAGGTATAGTGCATTAAGTTTGTGTAAACAAGCAAATATGTCCAGCAATTATTTTTTCAAAGATCTGTGTTGTTGATCCTTTAAAAAAATAACTAAATAAGTTAGATGATGCCTTATTTTGTACTTCTATGGCAGATTTAAGATTTTTTTAACTGTCATGATGGGTAAAATAAATCTGAAATGTTCACAAATATTTTGTCCATAACACCCCAATGTCCACTGCATTAAAATGAAACTGTATAACAATACAAGCAGATTGAAAATTACAGTTATGTAGTAAGACAGTAAGACTGAAGCAAAACTACTAGAGTGTTAATTATCCATTGTTTAGAAAATCCTCTCCATAGTTCTTCACACAAATCTTTTATTTTTTGGCAGCTTGAAGTGTTGCACATGTATTTGTACACACTCAAAAAAACACAATGGTGCTCAAATTTATAGGGAAACCATAAATCTTTTTCTTCATCTTTAAATTTTTAATTATAAAACTGGTAACTCAACTTGCTAATTGCACTTATTCACTGTATATAGAGTACACACCAGCAGAATGTTTACATTCCATAGTAATGAATCCACATTACCTGTATAGTGTGACAGTCCTTATTTCATTTTGAAATGGCACTAACAAACCTTGTTTGTTCACTTTTACGCATTCTGAATACCTCAAAGGCTAAAGCTGTCACATTCCATAAACCTCTACAATAAATAAAAGTCCAACAGCTAAGTAAAGGAAAATGCTGCTGACTTTGACCTCTAAACCCGTGTATGACAAACATTCTAAAATTGCATTAAAAAAAATATTATTATTTATAATATAATAATAATAATTGCTTACACTTACAGTGGTGTGAAAAAGGGTTTTCCCCCTTCCTGATTTCTTATTTTATTGCATGTTTGTCACACTGAAATGTTTCAGATCATCAAACAAATTGAAATATTAGACAAAGATAACACAAGTAAACAAAAAATGCAGTGTTTAAATGAAGGTTTTTATTATTAAGGGAAAAAAAATCCAAACCTACATGGCCATGTGTGAAAACGTGATTGCCCCCCCTGTTAAAACATAAATCAACTGTGGTTTATCACATCTTTGGAAAGCTGAGTTCAATTTCTCTAGCCACACCCAGGCCTGATTACTGCCACACCTGTTATCAATCAAGAAATCACTTAAATGGGACCTGCCTGACAAAGTGAAGTAGACCAAAAGATCCTCAAAAGCTAGACATCATGCTGCGATCCAAAGAAATTCAGGAACAAATGAGAAACAGAGTAATTGAGATTTATCAGTCTGGAAAAGGTAATAAAGCCATTTCTAAAGGTTTGGGACTCCAGCGAACCACAGTGAGAGCCATTATCCACAAATGGCGAAAACATGGAACAGTGGTGAACCTTCCCAGGAGTGGCCGGCCGACCAAAATTACCCCAAGAGCCCAGCGACCATTCATCCAAGAGGTCAGAAAAAACCCCACAACAACATCCAAAGAATTGCAGGCTTCACTTGCCTCAGTTAAGGTCAGTGTTCATGACTCCACCATAAGAAAGAGACTGGGCAAAAATGGCCTGCATAGCAGAGTTCCAGGACGAAAACCACTGCTGAGCAAAAAGAACATAAAGGCTCGTTTCAGTTTTGCCAGAAAACATCTTGATGATCCCCAAGACTTTTGGGAAAATAGTCTGTGGACTGATGAGACAAAAGTTTAACTTTTTGAAAGGTGTGTGTCCCATTAAATCTGGCGTAAAAGTAACACAGCATTTCAGAAAAGGAACATCATACCAATAGTAAAATATGGTGGTGGTAGTGTGATGGTCTGGGACTGTTTTGCTGCTTCAGGACCTGGAAGACTTGCTGTGGTAAATGGAACCATGAATTCTGCTGTCTACCAAAAAATCCTGAAGGAGAATGTCCGGCCATCTGTTCGTGACCTCAAGCTGAAGCGCACTTGGGTTCTGCAGCAGGACAATGATCCAAAACACACCAGCAAGTCCGCCTCTGAATGGCTTAAGTCCTGACTTGAATCCGATTGAGATGTTGTGGCATGACCTTAAAAAAGCGGTTAAGTCTCGAAAACCCTCCAATGTGGCTGAATTACAACAATTCTGCAAAGATGAGTG
This sequence comes from Lepisosteus oculatus, assembly GCF_040954835.1. Classification (NCBI taxonomy): domain Eukaryota; kingdom Metazoa; phylum Chordata; class Actinopteri; order Semionotiformes; family Lepisosteidae; genus Lepisosteus; species Lepisosteus oculatus. Next base: position 32,871,418 of record NC_090701.1, read on the forward strand.
GGCCAAAATTCCTCCACAGCTCTGTAAAAGACTCATTGCGAGTTATCGCAAATGCTTGATTGCAGTTGTTGCTGCTAAGGGTGGCCCAACAAGTTATTAGGTTTAGAGGGCAATCACTTTTTCACACAGGGCCATGTAGGTTTGGATTTTTTTTCCCTTAATAATAAAAACCTTCATTTAAAAACTGCATTTTGTGTTTACTTGTGTTATCTTTGTCTAATATTTCAATTTGTTTTATGATCTGAAACATTTCAGTGTGACAAACATGCAAAAAAAATAAGAAATCAGGAAGGGGGCAAACACTTTTTCACACCACTGTATATAGCGCTTTTCTGGACACTCCACTCAAAGCGCTTTACAGGTAATGGGGACTCCCCTCCACCACCACCAATGTGCAGCATCCACCTGGATGATGCAACAGCAGCCATAGTGCACCAGAATATTCACCACACATCAGCTATCAGTGGGGAGGAGATTAGAGTAATGAAGCCAATTCATAGATGGGGATTATTAGGAGGCCATGATTGGTAATGGGAAATTTGGCCAGGACGCCGGGGTTACACCCCTACTCCTTTCGAGAAACGCCCTGGGATTTTTAATGACCGCAGAGAGTCAGGACCTCGGTTTTATGTCTCATCCGAAGGACGGCGCTTATTTACAGTATAGTGTCCCCATCATTAGGCATTAAGACCCACATGGACCGCGGGGTGAGCGCCCCCTGCTGGCCCCACTAACACCTCTTCCAGCAGCAACCTTCGTTTTTCCCAGTTTTTCTCCCATCCAGGTAGTGACTAGACTCACACCTGCTTAGCTTCAGTGGGTTGCCAGTTGTGAGTTGCAGGGTGATATGGTTGCTGGCTAAGCTGGCTATAAGCATCACTCTTTATAGTATTCACTATATGTCTTGTCATGTCATTTGCCAAACTGCTTTATACTATACAGTGTCATGGGAAGCTGGAGCCTACCCTGCTAGCAATGAGCACAAGGCAGGGTACATCTTGGATTGGGTGCCAGCCCATCACAGGGCAAGTGCAAACCAATCATACATGGGGATAGTCTGGAGGCCCAGACACCAGGATAATGACCTACTCTTATCGAGAAATGCCTGAGGATCTGTAAGATGGCACCCATTACAGTATAGTGTCCCTGCCACTATACCAGGATATTAGGACCCACACAGACCGCAGGGTGGGCTCCCCACACTAGTCCCACTATGGTTGCTGCTGCCACTTCCAGTACTGGTACATCCAGGTACTGACCAGCCTCAACCCTACTTTACTTCAGTGGGTAGCCCGTTGAGTGCTGCAGGGTGATATGGCTGCTGGCATTACCAATACTGTATAACATGCCTTAGTTTAAATTTTAGAAATTAAGTAATATAAACAGGAGTTCGTATTGCTATATTTCATGATATCTATTAAAAAAATAAATATATGACATATTAACCTATAAAACATTTTTTTTGGCAAAGACTATTGTCATTTAATGATAGATGTTGCCATGTACCATAGAATGATCATTAAGTTATTTTGTTAGCCAATCTTATAGTCAATGTAAAACTGGCAACTTTGACTGTATTTTAGAAGAGTTGAAAGAACTGAAAACATTAGCCAATTCTGTATCAAACTTTTTCCAGATTTTGCTATAGCATCCCTCAGTTGCTGCAGATAACATACTGTGCTCTTTTTACACCCACCCCCTTTTCCTCTTTTCCTCCCACTGATATCCATAGATCATCTCCTATCTCACAGCCATTCACAAGTGTCTTATCAGCTTAAACCCAACCTCTCAACACATTACCTCCTTTTCACTCTTCATCTTATTCTGCCTTCAAAGACGTATTTCTCCCTCATCCTATGCTGAACCTTTGTGTCACTTCTGCACCCTCCCTCACTTACTCTCAACACATTTATTACCTGCACACCTGAAGAAGGCTCCACGGCCGAAACGTTGTGTTCTCTTTCTTCTTTTTTTCAGCATGGAATAAACCTATTACTTGTTCCTTGGCAGCCTATGCATGCTGACGCAGCTACCCACCTGAACTACTACCATTTATTACCTGACCCATTCCTTCTTGTGTAACACTCACAGAATCTACCTCATCCTGTCCAACTGTTCTGTTGGTCTGTTGGTAAGGGAACATTATCTGATATAGAAAAGGTACTAAATATAGTGTTTTTTTCATCTGTAAATACTGTGCAGAGTGTTTTTGTTGGGAAGGGGTTTGGTTCATTTACAGTATGTTTGATTATTTTTTTCGTGGGTGTAAGGATTTGTATACAGAGGTTACAAAGTTTTTTTTACTGTTTTGTTTTTCCTTATTTATTATGTTTCCAATTTTGGTTTATTTCTTCTATTCATTAAAGCATGGTTAATAGTCTTATCCACATTATCCACTGCCACACAATTCCTTGTCCAGGCCTAGTACTTTCAGACCTAGCCTATTGCAACTCCTTCTTGTTTGGAGTCCCTGTACACCAGATCAAGCAAAATTCTGTCTTAACTTGTCTTTTCTATTCTTTGCATTTCCCAGATTCATCCAATTCGAAACTATTCTTGCCTACCATTTCTGAATTATCCCACATGTATAGAGTCATAGATGTCATTCACCTCTGGAGACTTAATAATTAATAGATTATATTTGATGAGTATTTGAGAACTCAAGAACATAAACACTAAGTTTTAAAAATTGTTTACTGTATATTCACATTTTAGATAGAGACACAGAGTGAGACTCACAAATTAAGTTTATATCTATATTAAAACATAACACATAATAGTGGCAAAATATTCCACACTATCATTTCATGAATTTAGCTTCTCTTTGGGAATCACCAATCACAAAAGGATGAACCCATTTTACTGGATGTAAGGTGATGAAATTCAAGTTATATGCAGAAGATGATTGGTTACAAATAGCACTGGGTTAGACATTAGATTAAATTCTATGAAGGAAGTGATCAATGATTTAATAACCACACAGAAACATTCGATATTTGTTGTCTTAAATTTGATCTAACTATTTTGGTAATCTATTTATATTTACCTTTAGTCATTTTACGGTATCATTTGTTCTTTTGTGTATAACATATACAGTATGTGAATTATCAAGAGAAACTATCAAGTTAAAAGATTCATTTAAGAGGTGGTGTTCAAATATAACAAACATTGATCTACATAAAATGTTTTTTTATTTATGTAATTGACTTAGTTTTAAAATAAATGTATTCACTCTGTAAAGGAACACAAAGTGTTCAAGTGGCTTTAGAAAATAGGACCATTCCATAGATTAATGAGTTGGCATCCCAGATCATCCTTTTTAAATGTTTTCATCCCTTTACCTAAAACCTGCCAATATTCAATTTCACACAAGAAAAGACAAGAACTATATGTAGCCTACTAATAAGGGGATTTATACTATATTGTATGTACACTGGAAAATAAGAGGAAATTAAGTGGCTCATTTTGTCATATAAATTGTATTTTTAAGGGACTAAGCATTTCTGTTTTGTAGACAGCTATTCCTCTCATTACATGCTTTCATTACAGACTGTCAATTGTTACTTATTAGGTCAGGTTTTGTCATGAAATTAAAAGAAAATACACAACAGGATATTCTGGTATGTTATTAAAAGTCAAGCCAAACTTATTTTATCCTAATTACAAATTGGAGAGGTTATCATATCAATAACAAAATCATTTACTGGTGCCAGTTTGACATGCATGCAAACAATAAAGATTAATATTTCAACCTCCTAAAGTCAGGTATTATTGAGAATTATTTGTCACATAGAATAATAATCTGGCCTAAACAGACAAGATAAACAGAACAGATAAAGGAGTACCTCAATACTCTATCCTAGAACCTATTTTGTTTTTCAATATTTACTCCAAGTAGGCAGAAAATAATGCAAAAAAGTGTGTGTGTGTGTGTGTCCACTTTCATTTTTATGCTGAAATCATTCAGATTTACATCTCTATTTTGTCCAATCCTTTCAAGTCTGTCAAACGGTGTGCGCAAAACTCAGATCACGTGGAACTCAAATTTCCTTAATTAAGTATGATTAAAACTGAGCAGGTACTGTACACATAAATCCCATGGATCTAATTTATTACATTTAGCACAACTTGGAAACAGTAGCCAACAATTATACGTTATTATAGGAAATCTGGGGATCTTTATTTGCTCTTGAGCTCTGATTTGATGCACAAATAAAAGAAATTTCTAAAGTCTCTTACTTTCTCCTCAGAAACACTGTCCACATTCAGTCTTTTCTTAATATTGCTGCTTCAGAACCCCTAGTTCATGCCTTCATCACATCTCAGCTGGATTACTGTAATAGTCTTTACAGTTGTCTCCCTCCCCACTGCATGGCTCCATGACCACATCAGCTCAGTCCTAATCTGTCTTCCAGCACATTCAGTTCAAAAGTTTACTTGTAGCTTTTAATACTCTTCACACCAAATCCCTGCAATAGTTAGCATCTCTCATGACTTCATATGTACCAAGCAGGGTTTTATGATCAATAATGGGGCACACCTTTTACTCATACATTCTTAGAAGTAAAAGCATCTTGGGAATGTGCTTTTAGCTGTCTTGCTTCACAGTTCTAGAATTCAATCTCTGCCAATTTAAGAAATATAAACTCTATAACAGGCTTTAAATGTAGACAAAAAATTATCCACGACTGCAGACAACTATTCTCCCATCTTTTTTTCAATGGTTTATTCATTTTAATAGCTGTAAGCAAATGGTTATTATGAAGACAAGTGGTTTCATATGATATACTACTATTAAACCACATCTAAACTTCCACCCATCTATTTTCTAACTGCTCAAGCCAATAAAAGGTCACAGGGGAGCTGGAACATATCCCGGTTAGCAACAGGAGCAGGGCAGGATACACCTGGATGGGGTACTAGTCCATCACGTGGCCCACCAGGGCCCAAGCCAATTAACCTACCAGCATTTCTTTGGAAATCCAAAGGAAACTCTTATGAACATGGGTAGAACATACAAACTCCATGCAAATAGCTGCCAAAAATTAAACCCAGGGCCCCAGCGCTGCAAGGCAGCAAAGCTAACCACTGCACTATCATGCAACCCACATCTAAACATACAATCCTCAAAAGTACCATACCCTCTTTTATTTACTGTATGATCTTTAAAGTATTTTAAAAAATGTAACCATGCATCTTTAGTACATAAGTAAATATGCTCTCTCTGGAATGGAATGCCTGTAGTTACTTAGCCATAGAGACTCTGCACTCACTCATAGAGTATCTGTTAAACCTTTATAATGGGCACAGAATGGCATCGTTGGCCAATGTTTTATAAGAATAAAAGCCTGGTAAGAGATAAAACACACATTCCCAAGTTTTAAATAAAAAATGTGAAAGACACCAACATAAAAGGAAGTTGGAGTGTTAAGAATTTATAAGCCCCTTATGGAAATGCTTTTTGCATCCATTAATATTTATGCAGTAAATGATGACACAAAGCAGTTTACCACAGGTGAAATGCATTTTATAAAGATTTATGTGGCAATTTCAGATTATAGCCTTAAGTAAATTGTTGTCATAGCTTAAAAATAGGTCACCACCTGAAAAACAAATCACTGCATTTGTTTTCTAATTCTACGTTTTGTGAACAGTACCTTTTCTGAATGAAATGAGCACCACTGAAAAAAATGGAGCTGCTAATTACCCATACAATTTTGTTTATAAAATGATGTAGAGTAAATGGAAAATTTAACTTCATAAACCTTAACTAAGGCACATGTAATTGGTTTATTCCATGCTGAATAGAGAAGAAAGAAAACACAATGTTTCGGCCGTGGTGCCTTCTTCACCTGATTGTTCATTGTGATTGTTAGAGGTAAAAATAATTCAAGATCTCCAATGTTGTTTATAAACTGTACTGTACATAAACATTTGGGTATAAATAGTGACTATACAAAAGCAACGTTAGCTGTATAATTGTTTTTTTAAGTCAAGCTACAGGAGTTGCCTTTTCTATAGCAATTTGTAATTTAGATTTTTTTAAGAACTAAGTGCCATATTTAGTTTTAGTATTTTTAAGAATAAAAATGAAACCAACTAATATTAATCACCAGCAATAGTATAGCTATTTCATTACAAATATCTTTGTAAGCCTTTAGGTAGAAAATGGTTGCAGATATTCAAAAAGTTTCAAAATTTTCACTTAAGCATTTAGAGGTGAATGTGAACTTAAGTCTCGCGAAAAAAAATATCTAAGTATTAGACGAGAAGTACTAAAGTGTGTTGATGTAGACATGACTGATTACTTATATTGTAAATCTTCCCAAACCTGAGCTCCAGATGACACAGGAGTAAAATAAACAAATTTTAACCAGTCGTGCTAAAATTGATGATTGACATAGCTTGAAAGATTTTACTCCATCAGATTTTTCCTTCATCAGGACTGTGACAGAATTGTTAAAAATAATGAAATAATCCATCCAGCATAAGAGGGGTTTGCTTAGTGATAAGCCTTTTAGCCTTAAAGCAAAATAAATGTGCTTGTCTTAATGCCTTAATAAGAAGGCAACAGAAAATTCAAGTAAATTGTGGACATAATATATCTATTATCCTCATCTAACATGAAATACTGCTTTGAAAACAGCCAGAGGATTGAGGCTTTGCAGTAGAATGGAATGCTTCCACCATGCAATGTGACATTTCATTGTCCATAGCTTAGCAAATTCTGCTGCAAAAGAATTAGTTTCATCAGACACAAAAAATGAAAAAGCTGTCAGAAAGAGGTTCTCATTATTCCTTTTCACACATAAGTGGAAGTGTGAAAAGAAATAAATATGCTTTATGCATTATGTTTTTTTTTATTTCAGGCAGGGGTAAACCCAATTGAAATTGTTGAAAAACAAGACAGATGCCCACAACCACATTAGCCTGTAAAGTTCAGTTTAATACTACATTAAAAACAAGAAAAAAATATTTAAAAAGACACTGATATTTCAATTATATTTCTGCATTAAAATATCTTAACTGACAGTTTGTGAAGGCTATGTTCCCCTATATAAAACGTATACATTTTTGTTAATCATACTTAGGCACATTTGAATATGAAATTAAAATCTTAAATTGTACCATGAAACATTCTGGATTGAAAATACAAATGGACTGATTTATTTAATTTGATGTGAAAATTCTTCTAGTACATTGTCAATCATTTAACATCTAAATCACTCAGTAAAACAAACATTTAAAATGTAAGACATTGGGGTTTACAGATGCAGCCATTCAAAGTGCGCGGTACAGACAGGTACCAGAGGTAATTGGCTACGGCGTCGCGCATTGAGACGCAAGATGACGCGCGGTACCGCGGTACGTGATTGGTTGACCGACAGGGGCACTCGTGGTCCGTTGGTCTGTCGTAGAAAGATTTACAGTAAATGTCTTTACTGTGCCCGTTGTAGTATTGAATATTCATATGGAATTTTACCACTGAAGGGAAATCTTAGTAGCTGAGCATAAAAAGAATAGGAGCATACTGTAACGCGTGTGAAGGCCATAAACTATATTAATTTTGGAACATAAACATACAGTATATGGCTGTTCTTGGTACTTTAAAGAAAAAATACACACCAGTATTCCATTTCTCCCTAAACATTTTAAGCATCGAAGTCTTTAACTAAAGAGATACCAGAGTCAACAAGCATACTTTTAGAATTTGATTAAAAGGGAATATAATGTGGAATCTCGTATCTAAAGAAATTAATAACGATATAATTATATTCATATACTGCAACACAAAAATAGTACATGCTGTACATTGTCTGTCGATAATGTTTCTGTAGTGCTTTTCAGCACTCTGCATGTAACCTTGCCAGTGTTGCTGTGGGTTAGGTTCCTGACTCCCATGTCACATCATGTGTGATCAAATCCCACTGGAACTATGACAGTTTCTATGAAAAAATGAAATGTTTCCCTTGGTCAGAGATTAAATAAAACCTCACTCGCACCAAGCAAATTTATATTTCTAAATATCACAACATGATCGAATTTAAGTCTTTTTAATAACAATGAATAGTCACATATGCGTTACAAAATAAACATTTATATTGTTTTGAATCGCGTTTTGATTTGAATCGTAAACGTGTGTTTAAATATATGTGTTTAAAGGCAATATATAAAAGCGCTGATTCTTATGGAATGTGTTCCGCCGGGGATTCAAAAAAATTTTTTTTTTAATCGCGTATCTAAGGAAAATAGCAGTATAACTTTGTTCATGCATATCATTATATCTCATTTTGTATTTCTATAAAAAAAATCGTTTGCCCAGCCACTATTGTTGTTATTGTTTTTATCCTGTAAAGCGCCTTGAGGAGCACAGCTTTCTCACCACTTAGATTACTTTTTGATACCATCCTTACACAAAGCAGAAACTTCTTGTATTTTCCGATGACATACAAGTGGAAAGATTACAGATTTTAATCGTCTTTTTTCTGAACCAGGGAAAATCTGATCATGTTTCTCTATAACAATAATAAAAAAACTTTATTTTACATATCACCTTTAAAAGTGGCATCTTAAAACAATACAGTAGCTGTAAACCACAGATTACAAAGTAAATACCCAGACAAACGCAAACGCGTTTTTAATAAAATGCTTTCATTCATTCAGCAGAGAGAGAGCGTAAAACCTGGGTGTAACAGCTGTTCCTTTTTCTGATCACTCGCTCTCTGGATAAACGTCTCGCCTGTCCTGTTCTTTGTTTTCTTAATTTGCCGATTGTGTATCTAAGGAAATCTCAGTATAACTTTGTTCATGCACAAACAATGGCATGTTACATTATTAATTTGGGTGTCTCCTCTTGCCAGAAAGCTTTAAATTGCATTTTGAGTGCGGTTTTTGACTTTTTCTAAATTGCAACCCATAAATAAACTGCGACACTTTAAACTGCGACACTTATCATTCAACCAGAGCTCGAAATATCACAAGGACCCTCAAGAGCACAGCAAAGACTGTATTAAAAGAATCGCATATCTAAAGAAATTAATAAGATATAATTATATTCGTGTACTGCGACAGGGCTGTGTAGGGCTGTTTCACCTCTCTCTTCATGTGACTCTATTCATAAGCCATTTAGCAGAGGGGATGAGAAGAGTGACAAACTAGTATAGCAATATGTATAGTATAGCAGTCAAGCAATATGAAGCATCTCCTTTTACTTTTAAGTCCCTTAAATACATTGAACACAGCTTTCTCACCACTTTTACTTTTTTCTCACGATTATTTTTTGATACCATCCTTACACAAAGCAGAAACTTCTTGTATTTTCCGATGACATACAGTAGAAGTGGAAAGATTACAGATTTTAATCGTCTTTAATGTTGTTACGTTATACGTTTTAGGAACGTTTCATCTATACAAACACCACAAAACTATTCTCGATTGTATTTCTGAATGTTATGTTACATCTACAGTAGTTCACTGCTTTAAATACATTGAATTAAGAAAGTTAGGTGTAGCACTTTAGATCTTTTTTTTCTGAACCGGGGAAAATCTGATCATGTTTCTCTATAACAATAATAAAAGACATTATTTTACATATCACCTTTAAAAGTGGCATCTCAAAGCAATAAAGAAGATGGAAAAACAGTTAATAGGGACCAAAGTAAATACCAGACAAACGCAAAGGCGTTTTTAATAAAATGATTTTATTCATTCAGCAGAGAGTGAGAGGGACATCCAGCAGATAGAGACACACACCGGTTTCCATTGACAAAAGTCTGCATTTTCAGGAGTGTCTCTAGCCTCCCAATCCTCCCCAGTAATGCGTCGTACTGTTCCCGCTGCTGCCGAAAAGTCTCCACACAGGTGGTGCTTCTACAGGTTGGCACCCTGGCCAGTGGCCGAGAGCAGAGACCCACGGCCTGTGGCAAAATAACATAATTAATGTAAGAAATAAAGTCACACAGTAGTATTCATCAGTCGCGGAACAGACGTCAAAATAAAATTTTCTTTTTTTCCGTCTTACCGCTTTCTTTTTTACTGTCCTGGTGGTAGATTTCGAAGATCGTTTCACCCGTGCAGTGTTTTCTTGAAGAACAGGCTACGAAGAAATAATTATAATTGAATTTAAAATTCAAAACGGCAATAATACCTTGTAATATGCGATGTAATCGCGTATTTCAGATGAAGTCTGCTGTATTTGCTTACCCCTCGCTCTTTGGAAGTTGGGGCGGCAGAAGCACCCCGTCTCTTCCCGTCAAAGGTCTTGGTCTCCATACTGTACTGTGGTCGCTGTAGTGCAGGTTCGCAGTTTTTTTTGGTGATGGGAGCTCACCCAATCCCTTGGTGTATTTATGCTATATTCACATGTACGGCTAGAGTGTGTTCATTGTCTTCCAATGAAAGGCGGGTGCCTTTTGCCGAAGTCGGGAGACATTAGAGGTTTGCCACACCCGGACTGTTAAACCAATGCATTAACACGTCAAAGTCCATTGAGGAGCGGGCGCAATAATTGTTTTGTCCCTTGATTTACTGATCTGCATTAATTATGGAAATCGAGTTCCTGCTCTTTGCAGACGACCTGGTCTTGCTGTCGCCCACATAACAGAGGCTATGGCAGAACCTGGCACTGCTGGAGCAGCACTGTCAGACCTGGGCACTGACAGTCTATCTGGACAAGACCAGAGTTATGGTTTTCCAGAAAAAAAGCCAGACCTCAGGGAAACAGGTACAAATTCACACTTAACAACACATTAACACCTAACAACGGGAGCAGGGACGAATTAGGCCAGTACCCACTATTGTCAAACATACAGAAAAGAATATTTAAGTATTGAGGTATTGGCTTTAGTATTAGCCATACAGAACATTAAAGTGCCCCTTTTCCATTCAGCGGGTGCCTGAGCCGCTGTGTCCTATCTTCTGACAGTCGCCGTTGTGAATGTCTGTAGAGTGTATCTTATTTTTAGTACTATATTTTTGTATTATATTCCCTATTAATCAAACTCTAAGAGTATGTATCGGCTTGTCCCTTCTCTGTGTACAGTGGAGACTCCTGTCCAGCCAGCACATGTCCACAGACATTCACAACAGCGACATATCATAAAACGTTTGCACATATAGTTAAATTATTAGTTTTTTTCAGGAAGTTAAAAAAAAACTTGAATTACTTATCCAGTCTCTCGAAATAAAGTTATTTTTCAAGCAATGCAACAAACGTCGGGCAATGTGTTTTTTTTTAATCCAACATTGACAGCCACATCTTAAATCTTGTCAGTCAGCTCTTTTTTCTCTATTTGAATTGTGACTTACACATCGCACGACTTTAAAAGCTAGAAAAACAGGTTTCGATTAACATTAGCTGGCGAGCCTTGTTTTGTCAAAGGACAGCACAAAAAAACAGACAATACACAGGGAGAGAGAGAGTTTTTTACCCTCTGTCAAAAAAACCAAATAACCCGGGGCAGAGACTCTGGGGGGATCATTGTGTGGTACAGAGCGGAGCTCAGTCAATTCTTATGGAATGTGTTTTCTTTCTTCTTTTTTTTCAGCATGGAATAAACCTGTTACTTGATTCATATGGCTGCCCGGTTCCGCCGGGGATTCAAAACATTTTTTATATTTTTTTTAATCGGGTATCTAAGGGAATAGCAGTATAACCCTGTTCATGCGCAGTGGCATGTTACATTATTAATTTGGGTGTCTCCTCTTGCCAGAAAGCTCTAAATTGCATTTTGAGTGTGGTTTTTGACTTTTTTTAAATTGCAACCCATAAATAAGGCCGATAGCAAAAATGCACTTGGAATCTGTCCAAGCCCTACTCTGTCAGGCATTTTCTTTTACTGTAACGGACACAAAAACTCCCTTGCTTTTAACAGAGCGTTTCATATTTTCCAGCACCGAAAATTATTTAAACTGCGACACTTATCATCCAACCAGAGCTCGAAATATCACAAGGATCCCCAAGAGCACAGTAAAGACTGTATTAAAAGTATACTAGTGACAAACTAGTATACTTTAGATCTTTTTTTTCTGAATCGGGGAAAATCTGATCATGTTTCTCTATAACAATAATAAAAAACATTATTTTACATATCACCTTTATGTGATATCACCTTAAGGACAGCACATACAAGGGTTAATTGCACAATGAACCGCGCCAATTAATTTAAAATAGTCTTTTTTAGGTGTGAGGGTAGGAGTGGATCGCAGCAGGCATAATCAGCAAACCAGGAAAACAAAGAATAGGACAGGTGAGACGTGTATTCAGAAAGCGAGTGATCAGAAAAAGGAAATGGTGTTACGCCCAGGTTTTGATTAAAAAAAACACATATAATTAAACACGCGTTTGCGATTTAATTAAAAACACGATTTAAATCAATATAAATATATTGTAATGCATACTGTCCAGCCTCCATTTCTCTATAAAATTTACTCTATTACAAATTTACAATTTGTTGATAATAGAAATGTTAGGTTTTCTAAAATTTTGTGATAGTTGACCCACCCAGGCAGCAAAAGATCAGCTGCACTGGTAAGATGCAACACCGAAGATATGATTAATAACCTTTTAAATCTGAAGGGAGATCTGAAGGGGTCCCCCCCCCCCCCACACACACTCACACACACAATAGAAGCAGGAAGCATATGCAGGGACTATTCATTGCTATCAAAAATGACTTAGAATCGATCATGTTGTGATATTTTGAAATATAAAAGTCAATTGATTGTCCATAATATTGCTATTCTATTTTTTCGGAGAAATGTTTGTTAAAAGAAAAGTCCAGCAGCAGCTGGATTGGAACACACAACCCATGAGTTGGGAAGCGGGCATGTAGACCAGTGGGCTACAAGGGAAGTCGCATGAAGAGAGAGGCGAAACAGCCCTACGCAGCCCTGTCGCAGTACACAAATATAATCATATCATTATTAATTTCTTTAGATACGCGATTCCATATTATATTCCCTTTTAATCAAATTCTAAAAGTATGCTTGTTGACTCCGGTATCACGTTAGTTAAAGACTTCGATGCTTAAAATGTTTAGGGAGAAATGGAATACTGGTGTGTATGTTTTCTTTAAAGTACCGAGACCAGCCATATACTGTATGTTTAAGTTCCAAAATTAATATCGTTTATGGCCTTCACACGTGTTGCAGTATGCTCCTATTCTTTTTATGCTCAGGCACTAAGATTTCCCTTCAGTGGTAAAATTCCATATAAATATTCAATACTTAAACAGGCACAGTTAAGACATTAAATATACATATACATACTGTATACAGTATGCATATGGTAATATGTTTATGTTCCTAAATCAATCTCTTTTATGAGCATGTGAAAGGCATGGTGAATCGATTCTCAAAAATGACTGTACTTTGCATGATTGGAAACAAATGCGTGATTGCGAAATGCTGTGGTGTTACAAAGACGGTCAATGAAAAAAAGAATGTGGATCAGGGCAATACTTAGAGTTTACACTTACAGCTTGTCCAAGGTCATTCATTATTAATACTATTTGTAATATCTTCATTAAAGACTTTGATGGCGACAGCTCAAACATGAGAGGTTGAGCTTTATTAGCTCCACCTTGCGGAAATTCCGGATACTATTATTTTGCTTGCGGTATTATAGGAGAATTTACGGTAACTAGCGTTATTTACCGGTAACTCGCGGTAGACTGCGTACAGCGCACCGGAAAATAATGCGGTATCGCCCGCGCATTTTGAATGGCTGCATCTGTACCTCCTGGAGTCATTTTTTTCCCCATATGATAGAGTTAAGTGTGTTTGAGGCAGTGCTTAGAGTCCTGTTCACACAACTGCAAATGTAAGTTGCTTTGAATAAAAATGTCAGCCAAATTAAAAAAAACAGTAAGTGTGCTAAATTATAAAAACAAATAACTGACTTGTATCTTTGTCATGACAACCATATACTGTATATCTAAGTTACATGGCAGAGGAGTGATAGAATCTCACTACTGCGTTCTTTGTCACTACAAAAACACTATGTAAAACTTCAGGTGCTATCCTGAACATGTTATGTTAACTATTACATTTTACTTAAGACAAATGTTATGATATGGACAGACTCTGATCATTACTATTTTTATCTCAGAATTACATACAAATTCTATTCATGTACAATTTTGTTTTTTTTTAATTTGAAATTAGATGTCCCCAGATTTAGTACTCCATAAGTGAAAACAAAATAATGTTATGTATATAGACACAAACACTGCTATTTTAATTTAACAGTTAATCAAGATAGATCTATGCATAAAACAGATTTGTGTACTACAGATTAAATTGTGTACTACAAAAGGTAGCTTTCCAGCTTTATGGAGCCCATGGTTGTAGCTGTTACACTGAATATCCATTGACATTCAGCGGTGGTGTCAAACTGTCCAACTGTATTATTTAGTTGCTAAAAAAATTTCTGAGGTGACATTTCAAGAATGCTCAACTGCTTGAGCTTTCTTTTTTGCTTTCTTTTTTTACTTTTCAGCAAGGAATTAATCCTTACCCTTTTCCTTATATAAAAGAGTACCTCTACAGTGCATATATAAGCTTGATATAACAAGTATGATTTTCAATAAATAATTAATTTTTAATTTGTACAAAAATGAAAGTAACATTCTGAAGTCTTGTAAAGTAAAACATTTTTTTCAGATTTCAAACATAGTGCTTCCCTATAATAAAACTGTCACACAGTGAGAGTATATTGAAAGGAAAGCTATACTTTCTTTGAATGTTAAGTTTTATCCTGCAATGTACCTCATCATAACCAGTTATACACTAATTATGTTTTTATAAATGTATATTTGAAGGCATTTTAAAAATCATTAAATTCATAGAAAATTAATAGAAAACAACTTTTTTTTCTGTCATTTTATTAACTGAAAAGTAGTGCTGGTGGGGCAAATACATAGGGCCAATATTTGGTGCTTAATGCAAAGAGGTGGTACTGTATGTATCTTAGGCTGACTACTGTTTCATTTTTTTAACTTGGGAGTGAAGGATATAAGCCTATAATTAAGGGTACATAAACTGTAAGAGGAGGCCATTCGGCTGATGTAGCCCATTTGGTACTTAGTATCTTATTGATATGTCCTCTTCCAAACATTTCTTTAAAGAAGCCAGAGTTTTGACTTCAACAACAAACAGTAGCTGGGTACTGTAGTTTACATATTGCCACAATCTTTTCTGTAAATATGTGCTTTGTGTTCTCAGTGTAATGTCCATTCATGGCAGATAAACCAATGTAAATGTACTTTTTTCATAACAAACTTACAAGACCAAAGCAGAGATGTCAAAAAAAAACAACTGTCTCAGTAGATGTAACATAATAGATGCATCTTTTCCCACAGCAAGACTACTGTATATGTCAGCACTTTACAGTATATGAGAGGTGGTTCCTTAGAAACAAAAATAATAATATATAGACATGGTGCACAGTATCTGACATTATAAGACACAGCTTTAGAAGCTGATATGTTTTCTGACATTTATTTAGTATCTCAATGCTAAAGAGATATTATCATAGTAACAGATGTCTAAACATGCACGTGTGCATTTCACAATCTCCCAGCTCATTAAATCATTAAATATACAAATTAATTATATACAAATGAAGTGCTATAACACATGTTTAAAAAACAAAGCTTAAAAATATTTGCGTAAAACCTTATTTAGCAAAAACTCTGGAGAAAATAGAGAGCATTTAATCTTAGGCTGAGTATTCGGTACTTTTCTCTTTTTTGCTGAGTATACCATATGTCTGTGGGTAATGTCACACCTAGAATTATCAGGACAGATGGTAAAACATGAAAAGAAAATTTCCGAGTAAAATATACTGAAGGTAGGAAAGAATATCTGATGGACAAAATCCTTTAATTAAAACTTGCTAATATGTTATCTCAGTTACTGCATCTGAAAAAACCTGAACTTTGCAGTTTTCTTATAAAAGTCCAGTAACATTCACATTGGCCTCAAACTATATGCTACACTCAAGTACTAAGGTTAATGAGATTTGAAGGCATTAATTGCAATCCATGGTTATGGGAATATGTTACCATCACAAATTTAGGACATCATCACTTTTCACACTTGTAACACTTGCATTCTGTGCATTCTAGATAATGAACTCATTTAGCAGGAAATAAATATGGTTTCTACAGAGTTCACAGCTGACTGATATACTGTACCATATGACAACCACAACACAAGACTTTAAAACTGTCTCAGATTAGTGTGGATTATGGTGGACATATATATTTATTGTAAATCATTACAAAAAAAAACGATCACAGTTCTGATTAATCTCTTAACATCACCTTAGCCTATTTAGATTTCAGGTTAGTAATGTACAGATGCCACATCGTTCCTATTTTGTTTTGCAAAATAGTTATTTGCATCACCTCAGAAGTTGAGCTATTCTCAATTGCAGTGATGCTGGATGTTATAATGAACATTAGCATTTGTTCCCCTGTTGTCTTTCTTCTGTAGAATTTTTAATTATTCCAAGTTAGAAAGTTTTTTTCTTTCTTTTGTCTTGCTTCAGACAGAATAGCATTTTGAATTAGGAATTTAAAGAGAAGTCAAGGATTGTCTGATTCATGCCTGGAAGAAAGTGTAACGCAAGTTGTTTTTCCTACCTTTCTAAAGGTTTTTGAACTTTCCATACGAACAGTTACACTGCTACTTAATCTCTCACTGTTGAACGCAATTGCCTTGCTGTTGCAACAAAAACTTAATGTAAAATGTAAAAAGGTGTTTTTCAAACAAACGTTGCAGTGCATTTTAAAAACATCAAAATTAAAACAAACTATGAAGTCGTGTTACCTCACTAATATGCAATAAGATTTTCTTGTATTTTTAAAAAAAGGGATTGGTACAGTATAGATTCAGCTGTATCCTCTCTCCTTTTACAGGTTTTGGTCCAAGTACTGGAAAATGGACAGCTCCTCGTGCTTTTTTTTCTGTCTAAAGCTGCTGTAAACATGTGAAGACAAATTTGACAATATCGCATTCAAAGTGTATGGTACACTTGAACTTCAAGTTGAAGTATTTTCCAAAGCCGAATGGCAATACCTGACTTCATTTGATAACAAAATTAATCACAACGATGTTACTTCTACCAGCTAACATCTACTGTTGTCTGAAATTGTTCAGTTATCGAACATAAGTTCAACCTTTTAAGGAATTTAAACTTCTTTTAAAAATAGCAAAACACGAACTTCGCAAGTTACACGTCAACATTAAAAATATAAATGACAATATAATATATATATATTATTATAACCATTCTCATTACCATAATTTAAGACATAAGCGCATAACAAGCAGCTGCCTTACCGAAATAGGACTAAATAAACAAATACGGTAATTTGAAACGTAATAAAGACTTACTCGTCGTGTTGTATTTGACCCCATTAATATACTCTGGACATGGTCTTTCTACGATTCGACCCGTACTACTCTTTGGCCAGCAAGTTCCAATTTCATCGGTCGTCGCATTGCAATAGAGACCTTGAGAAATAAAGAAAAACATAAATGTTGCGTCAGTCCTTATAATTAACAAAGCTAGGGGGAAAAAAAAAACCTTAAAAAAAGGTTTCACCCCCCCCCTACCATCAAAATCCGGTAAGGAAAAAGACGCGTTTTCAAAGAAAGTATCCTGAAAGGCATCAATAAGGCTGCAGTTAGGATCGAATTCACCAATAAACATTTGGAATATTGAAGCATCCATAGTTAAAAGTGGAGTGTAAAATTTAAAATGATATGAAAAAAAAATCTCTTTTTATAAACCCAGGATGTTTTCGTATAGTTTCTGTCCGCTGAGAAAATCCTTTAGTGTCTCTTTTGTCACTATAGATATACACTGCTAAGTGCTTCAGCTGTAAGCACTACAAAGGTTTCATCCAATAGAAACACGCAATGGTCACCATCATTACTTTCATTTATTCACTCCAGGAATTTGATGTAATTTCACATGAACCCGTTCTGTTCTACTAGGCATTATTATCATTAATAGTAGCTGCTTCACAAATTGTCAGAACAAGAGCGATTTAAGATCCTGTTCAGGTTGTGGGAGTCTTGTGAAAACGCCATGATTTTATATTCCCCGTCTCTCAAATGATATGACAGCTGTGGTGAAATTTGGTTAAACTCGTAAAACTGGGTATCACAGTCTTTAAATTACGTGTCATTGTCTTTAATGTGTAACAAACAAAGTTTGCACATTGTAATCCAAATTATAAAGAAAATATAAATAACTGCTCATCAGAAAACGCTACTTTCTGTATGTAACTACAGTATACTGTATATTCTGTGAGAGCGTTCGAACTACTTATTGTTTATAAGGTAATTCAATAGTACTGCATTGTACAGACTAAAAATGCAACGCGTACTTTACTTTTGAAAATAAAAAAAAAGATCTTCTTTATGAGTTGTTAAGATGATGTACAGTATACACAAATGGGGGACACAGCCGGACATCTAAGTCAGACGATTTTCTTTGGTACTACCCGGGGGAAAAGGGGAAGTTTTCAACCCTAGTCCCTGCTGTGTTAATTCGGTACTATTGTATAATATAACAGCTCATACAACTCTTATGTTGCATTTTCTGACCTTAGGTTCTCCTTTTAGTATTCTCCAAATTGTAATACTTTCTTCAAATAATAATAACACTACACCTTTTAATACTACTGCTATAAATTTTGGGCTCCAGTTTGGTTTCAGGGGAGATAGGGGAGTGATAGGGGAGACCTATCACTGCAGCAGCCTACAGTAGGTTGCCTGTGATAGGTACAGTGTGGGGATTACTGAGGGTGCCTGGATCCAGTGCAGACTGACTCCTGTGTGCTTGCATTCACAGTGGGTCACAGTGGCAGTCAGCAACCAGTTGGATCAAGTGGGCTGTGGAAGTAGATGAGATGGATTGGATGTTTGACCAGAAACGGTGAGGAAAGGAGAGAGCAGAGAAAGCGGGGTTAGGAAGAGAGAGAAGGGAAGGCAAAGGGAGGACAAGCCACAGAGTGTCTGGAAGGCTTGCTGACATCAGAAAAACTGAAGGAAAAACACAAATGGCATAGGAGAAAAGGGTCACTTGTTTTCAATGGAGGGTTGATAAGGCAAGAAAGTGACTCTGATTCTGGATGGACATGAGAAAAGTAAGGTCCCAGCAATGCATGCAGGGAAAAATTGCAAAGTTAGAATTAGACATCCACCTGTACTTCTGTTCAATAAAACCAAGAAACCACTGAAAAACTAAAAAGAAATATGTGTACAGTATATTATGATGAACTCTTAATCATCATGTTATATGTGATATGAATCACAGTGAGCCATTAATAAATACTTTAACTAATATAATCTAACACTTCAAAAAAGTAATCATTCAGAACATGTTAAGTACAAAGTTTATCAGAACAATTTCACATTTACAATTTCTTGCCATAAGAATATAAGAACAATACACATAACACAGTATGTGAAAATCATGCTTACCAGATTATTGGTTGTTCATTTATCTGAGAATGTAATCTGATTTTGGATTCTTATTCCTAAGGATCATTCCCTAAAAGAGCTGAGGAATACATTTATGAATAATCCTTAGGAATTTAACTTGACCTAAGCAACTATATTGAGAAGTTCTCATTGTTTTCAATTCTAAATGTATTGCTTCTTAATTTCCAGTTCTATGTTAAAAGTTGAATTACTGAAACGTACTGTAGGTAGGTGGGCCAGCAGTTTGCCTACACATTCTCAATCCTTCTTGTCCAAGCATAAGTATTTTAGCTACAGGAAGAGCTGTGGAAAACAAAAACTGTAATTGGCTATTCCAAATCAAATGACTATAGTGAGAATTATCTGAAATTTTAATTTCAAAAGAGATTTAGTTCCTTTGAGTGTATAGGGTCACACAATGTCACAGCAGTTAGCATTGTTGCCTCACAGCACTGGGACCCTGGGTTCAATTCCTGGGATGCTATCTGTGTGGTCTTTTAATGTTCTCTTTGTATTCACGTGAGTTTCTGTTAGGTTCTCTCCTTTCTCCCACGGTCTGAAAATATACTAGTAGGTTAATTGATTTCTGGAAAATTTGGCCCTGGTGTGAGTGTGTGCATTTTTGTGTCTGTGTGCCCTGTAATGGACCGGCATGCAATCCTGGGTGTATCCTGCAATGTCTCCATTGCTTGCTGGTATAGGCTCCATGTTTAGAATAAGGATGGATGAATCGAAGGATGTATACTGTATATTGGCATTTCTTTAAAACACATTAACTTGGTTACCATTCTCTGAACTCTTTCCAGTACATCGAGACCCTTTTTGTAACACAGTATCCAAAGCTGATATAATAAGTGTGGTTATAAATGAATTGTAAGATCAACCAACAACCTTACATCTCTTTCATTTAAACACATTTGTCTTCACCTGAATTGACTAATGTAACACTCTACTTGCTGGGGTTTCAAAATCCACATTTAATAAACTCCAATATGTCCAAAATTTGGCAGCCAGAATTCTGACCAGGTCTAGTGCAAGTGATCACATCACTCCTATCCTGGAGTCCTTGCACTGGCTTCCTGTCAGGTATCATCTCAACTTCCTCATTCTCACCTCATGCATAAGGCTTTGTCTGAGCTACTATAGTCCTACTCCCCACCTTGCAACCTTTGCTCTTCTAATTCTGGTATCCTATCTGTTCCCCAAACCTGTCTACACTCCATGGGTGAATGGAACTCTCTCCCTAAGTATATCAGAGAGTCACCTTTCCAAAACTCGTTCAAATCTAGACTCAGAACCTTCTTCTTTAGAAGGGCCTTTCCGTAACTGTTTTTTACTTACCCCTTTGCTCCTACTGTATTCAGTACCTCCATCTACTGTCTGCTCTCATTGTGTATTTTCATTGTGCATATCTTGTGTATTGTTGTTGTCTTTCTGTAAAGTGTTATGAGAAGCCACCCTTAAAGGCGCTATATAAAATCACATTTATTATAATAGTCCAGACATCAGAGGTTCAAACCAAGCACATAAGCAAACTCTCATTGGAGTTCTCCAAGTGCCCATGCACAAATCAGCCACGGTTTGCTTTGCTTTATACAAAACAGCAACACCTGGGATTTTTTAGGTGCCTATAGGCTAGTGCTATTATATAAAGATTAATGGAAAACCCTGTATTTAATTGCTCTAAGGCACTGAGGAGGCTTTAACATATGGAATGGAGAGTGCTCAAAAATACTGTGTAGAGCACATATACAGTTTATTTTTAACCAAGATTTATTAATTTGTAGGAAATCAACTTTGTTTGCTATTCAGTTAACATTAGATTGGTTGTTTTCCAGAGCGTTTTTATGTGGTAGTGAACTTGTATTTGTGTTTGTATTAAGATAAATATAAAGTGAGTATTTTGAAAAGAGGTCTTAATGTAAATAATAATAATATTTTAAGTTATTATTTTAATTATTTTATTTCTCAAGATGGGGTATTTTCAGAAGGAGTGGTGAACAAATGAGCAATCAATCTTCGAGAGAAGGTCTTTAGCCATAGAGACCGCATTATGTGAAGAAATCCATAAAGAAGCAATTCTGGTACTTTCCAAAATAAAAGTGTGGAATATTGTATTTATAAGCAAATTTGTTTTCTGTCTGAATTAGACTGATTACAACACATATCTACAAACATAAAATGACGGAAGTTCAGAAAACAAGTTAAGGCAACCTTCAATTGCTGGTAAAATTCTTTGTTTTAAATTAGTTATATAAATATTAACTGTCGTACACCAGTTAGCAGGTTATTCTGCTGAGGTTCACTGTAAGCTAGTGTCCATCCATGGCTCCAGGTGGAGTAAGGTGAGACTGAGAGCACGTGACTTCACTCTCCCTAGACTGGCAGATCCACAGAATAATGGCAAGTTAAATTAACCCATCAAATTTAAACTAACTAAAGAAAATACAGTGGAGTTAATGAAAGATGTAAATAAAAAATAAATATAATGTAAATATATAAATATAAAATAAATAAATATAAAAATATAATGTAAACCCTTTATTATGTGTTTAATTTATTGGTTAAACATTTGAAGGTGTATTATAGCCAGTTGTCTACCAATGTATTCATCTCCAAGACTGTTCATGCACTGCTAATAACATTCAGAATGCTAATAACTTAAGAACATTTGATTTTTGTATCCTACTTAGTTGAGTGGTGCTGGATTAGAGAAAATCTACATAAATGTAATTTTAATCATAAGTCTTTAACCCATCCTTTTGTATTATGTATTATGTATTAAAGAGGTCCCTAGTTTGTGTTACACTCAATAAATATTTTAATGCAATCTGAAATAAATGTACATTTATTATGTTTTTTTCATCCAAATGCTTGCAAAAGAAGGATTTAAGGATTCTAAGAAAAGCAATATAAATCTTTTAAGAGCAATACATGTGTGGTTGTGGATTAATCTTAATTTATATTTTTTTAAGTTTTAAAATTATGTTTTATTGTTTTCAGCTTTGTTAAATCCTCAGCCAGGTGATATTTCAGCTGATGAATGAAAAACTAGCTGGGGCACAAAGACATAGTCATCTTCTGAGAAACACTAGTCAGAAAACACCCTGCTGACTGAAACCAAAGATGTTTTTCTTCTAACTCTGCCTGAGCCATGCAATATCGACTTAAATATTGAAGTCTGCTGAACACAGCTCTCTAAAAAGAAAACGAAAATGAAAGATAAGTAGGAAGATCTACTTTGTTTCAGGTTTAAGGGAAGGATTCTGGACAGGATAACTCTTATTGTTCTTTTAAATTAACAGAGGAATTATTAAGAAAGGCACAAAAGGCAGCTGATTTAATCTTCAGGTTAATTACTGCTTAAGAAAAGTTTAAAAAAAAGATGGTAGTATAATAACTAGGTTTTCCAGGCTGCACAAGGGACACTGAAATTATATGTTATGTTTGCTTCTTAAAAAACTTATTTAATTGATGTAAAAGCTAAAGTAATATTTTTTTCATTTGCTGTTCTCTTACAGTCTTTTAGAGAAATCAATTGACTTAATAGAAGCAGTCAAAAGTCTTTGTATATAGTCCAAATTCTTATTGCTTTTTTCAAGAGAATACACTGGGAAATCAAAAAATACTAAATGAAAACAAGTAGGAACTAGGTATTTATATTTTGATATCATTGAAAGTTCCTCCTTTTACAGAATAGGTTTTCTCTTTGACCTTAAACTTATTTTTATTGATTATTTGTTTCTGTATGGGTATAGTATCTGTAGAATACCAATTCAAAAACAATATTATATATGTCAGTTTGTGGTCTTCTTGTCTCCTTGTCTCCTCTCAGTCGCTTTAAATGCTATAGTGCGGCAGACAAAAAATCACATCTGAAGTTTCTGCTCCAGTGTTTTAATAACTAGAACCACCAATTTTTATCTCTGATGTCCATGCATATTAGCATCACTCCCTCTGTTAATGCTACTCTTGATTCAGCTAGAAAAGTAGTTTAACTTGCCAGAATTAAAGCAAATAAGTATGATTTACATAATCTACTTTGTTTAAGTGTGAACACACTCATGGTTTGGGTGTTATTTAACAGAACTTCAGAAGGAGATCGAATTTTAATCTTGCATATTGGCAATACTTAATATAAGTACTCTTGCGGTGGACAGGTGTCCCATCCATGAGTATGTCCCACTTTGCACCCAGTGCTTCCAGTGATAGGCTGTGGACTACAGTGCCCCTGAATTCATATATAATGCATTTATTTTCAAAAGGTTGTGTGAAATACAATATAAATAAATCTTGGCACCTTCATTTCAGTAGTTCAGTTAAATACTAATAATGACACAACAAGCTGCCAAATATAAAGGGATAGTGTACATAATACTTCAGCAAACATGATTAAGGTAAGGTCTTCGCAACGCTGAGTGCAAGAGACATTTGTTTCTGATGAGACAGAAATGCTCAGTTTGAGAAAAGATGCGTGCAGAGTTGTGGGCACCCAATGCGTTTTTATACACCATCACATCATGTCACTTTCAATAGCCACTTATCCAATTCAGGGTCACTGTGACCCAGAGCCTATTCCTGGAAACACTGGGCGCAAGGTGGGACACACCCTGGATGGGACATACTGTTAGTCATCCATGTTGTAAACAAGAACAATGTTTTTTTGTTTTTTCTTTACTATCCTAATTTAACTTGTGGTCATTAATGCTTTCATGTACTGTACATAGATTGGTCCTAACATTTTAATAGTACCATTCCACTCAAATATTAAAGTCTTATGAGTGTAAGACTAGTTTGATTTAGTTTAACTCATAAATGGTGTTCCTAAATTTAGCATTGCTACCTTGCAGCGCTGGGGCCCTGGCTTTAGTTCTGGACCTGGGATGCTATTTGTGTATAGTGTGTATATGTTTGAGTATGTTCATATGGGTTCTTGCCAGGTGATCCAGTTTTTTCTCATAGTCCAACTAAATAAAATGAGTTTAATTGGCTTTTGGGAAATTTGGCCCTGGTTCGAAGGTGTGTCTATTGTCAGGGTGTGTTCTTTCCGGACCCTGTGCAGATGGTACAATCCAAGGTAGAGTGAGGAAACACTGGGAAAAAGGCATGCAGGATACGGGAATTAAAACGGGGGGGCGTGTCTATGAAGTGCTGGTGGTGTGGCCGAGACAAACAATCCAGTGTTGAGTCAAAAGGGAAATCCAAAACAAAGCAAAAGTCCAAGGCCAGGCTATCCATCCGAGACAAACGATTAAAAAACCAGGACCAGGTCAGGACCGGCAGGGGAAACGGGAACGGGAACAGAAACTAAACCCTTAAAGGGGCCAGGCACATCCAGGTCCCGGGCTCTGCATCCGGGACCTGGATTTGCCTGGCCCCGTTAAGAGTTTAGTTTCTGTTCCTGTTCCCGTTTTTTTACTACCTGTAAACGGGCTTCCATAGAAAATGGACATTCAATAATTTGGAAAGAAAAAAATTCTGTTTTCCAAATTCTGCATTTTTTGTTGAACCAACACTTTCACTCCTGCAAGAATTGCATATTTTTCATATAAACCCAACTGTACTGTATGTTTCAGCCTACATGAGCTGGGCTGTCAAACAGGAGCTGAAAGCAAGACAGATATACTGTATCAGCATGTGACGATACATATCCATAGCAAAAAGTCAAAGCACTATTGTCATTACCATCATTATGTTGAAATAGTTATTAAAAGACTCCTCTATATTTCTGTCATAATGTTAGCTGGATATTTAGAAAGCTTAAGTAATATACACCACAGATGCATGAGATAATGATTAAATCCGTGCCAAATTTTCATTAGGTCTGGTCAAGCTCGAAAAGACTGATATGAAGTTGAAAGAAGTTTAAAAAGGAGGTCAAATTGAAATAACATACTTAAGCTTAGGATTGCTAGACCTTAACTTAGTTACTCCTGTGCCTCTCTTACCTCATCATCCCCTCACACTTGGCAGTTTTGCAACTCGGCAATCCAACCACATTTGGCTCCTCCAAGTCAAGGCTCCAAGGGATAGAAGTTGCTTTCGAGCAACTTCTTCTCGAGCTTCTTGCTTCTTGCTTCGTTGCTTCTTCTCGAGCAAGCTGCTCTTTAACCTCAATCTCTCCACAGAAAATAACTAGCTCCCAGCACCAATGTCTTGCATCTGGTCAATTTTTTCCTGATGTCATCACTCCTCCCCTGTTTTCTGCAATCCCTGCTCACTATGCTTTCATCCTCTCTCCCTATTTCTCTTCTTTTCTGGATGAGTGTCCAGCCCACCACACCTACAGCCTATCTTCAATATTTTCATCATTTTCCCTTCCCCAGTTCTCACTTTTGCTGTTCCTGTAGGAGTCACCCTGGTTTTGGATGCCCTCTACTCCCTGAGTGTGTGATTGCAAGGCATTAGTCTGCACTAGGCTCAGGTTCCTCATTCTCAACTGTCACCACTCCCAGTGCCCATATTGCAGTCCACGTTGAAACATCTATGTGGCTCCCTTACAATCCCTTGTGCTAGTATCCAGCTGGGGTGATGACAACCCTTTACTCTTCCCCCTCCACCACCGGTTGGCCTCTAAAGCACACCTGACTCCTGTTTGTCCTCTGGACCACTGCTCTTTTTCTTTGGGACAAACACTAAGAACATTACATTAGCTGTTATTTTTTCTTCTTTTTCCATGGGGTTATATGTAAAATCCTTCACATGTTTTAGCAAACGTCAGCAAGTTATTACCACTGGTCCCTAATCTATTCAATGTCAGTGCAGATTATCTCAGGCTACTATTTCTAGTGCAGTGCATCATTTTCCACAGCCAACCACTGAAGTCCAATGTAAACGAATTTAAGGTTTGTTGGCTCTTCTGCCACCTGTACACTCAATTACATTCCATCACCTGTACCATATAAAATTCTCATTCACTTCACACCAGGTTGCACACTCTCTGATTGGTGTTCCTCCAAAGCTTTGCTCTGAACCAATTCGATCAATAGCTTCATCACTGAAGAAATTAGCATCAGTGATGTGCAGTTATTTTAATCCCTTTTGGAGGTTTTGACAGCCTTGACCTTAAGTTGAACACTGTGATTTCCTCAGCCAGGCATGGAAATATAAATATTGCTTTATATTTGTGGTCTTGTTAAGTTATTAAGTATTTGACAGAACTACTGAAATAAGAGTTTGTATAAAATGCCATGGCTCAGCACAACAATGTAAAGAATACAGCCAGATCAACAACAGAAAAGATAAACATTTAAATGATTTAACCTTTAGTGCCAATCAGAGCAATCATCTGACACAAATTGTGATTGATGAAACAATGAAAGTGGTTTGTTTGATAATGGGTTGATTTGAATATATTCAAAGTTGTCTGCATTGAGAAATGGAGAAATATTTTGATGAACAGCTATGATCAATCCAGTATAATAAGATTGTATTTAATTTTTAATTAAAATGTACAAGGATTTTTTCTTAAATTTAATGAAGATGTATTGTGCCTTTATCATTATTTTTTGTAGTATGTTAAGAGTACAAATTAATTAAAATATGTTTTGAAGAGTCTATTCTTATTTCAAAGGAAAAGTTTTCATCATGAAATAAAAATAAAAACAGTTTTAAAGTCTACTCTGTTTATAGACTATATAAATATAGCCACAGATTATAGCCAGGTATTTGGGATTTTTATTTCATCCTGCTGTGCTTGCCTGACTTGAATTCTTGGAGATTAAAGCTTTCTATATAAAGAGAACCTTTGTTTTAGGAGCTGCTAAATCTCTCTGTCATAGAATGTTTTGCCATTTTTTTCCCTAATGACCACAGCTTTCTTTTAATCTCACTCAGGGCCCAGGGGTGTCCATTAAATCTAGTATCAAGAACTATGTGCTAAATTGGTGTGTGTTTTTTGTTAAAAAAAGAAAAGACAAAACTACTAGTTCTTTTACACTAAGGATATTTATTTATTTATTTATATATATCACTATTGTGATTTTTATGTAGCCAAGCTACTTATTTTTATAACTGTTTATAGTGTTTTATTTTTTGAAAGACACAGAAACACAACACAATATCAGTAGCTTGTGAGTAACCAGAAATATCATTTAACAAACTTAATTCATGTTTATACACATGACCAGCTGAAGCAAAGAATGTCTGTTGCTGTACCTAGTACTGTGGTCACTGCATTTCTCTTTTGGTTCATACCCTAATATTGATTAAAATATATTTTAATGGTATTTAAACTTTATACTTTCCTTAAAATAATTAATTAGATCTAAATAGTACTCTTCCACACAAAGTCCTTTACGTAGTGGAGAAGACAAGGTTCATCCACTAATGAAGTACATCACCCACCAGAGAATGTGCAACAGCCCGTCTACACAGTGGGTAGAAAGTGAGATTGGGTAGAAAGTGAGAAATTGCTTCAAGGATATTTAGATATGGAAGGAAAAAGTGGAATTTATATAGGAGACCCAGGATACCTAAAGCTCAGTGACCCCAGTCACCATACTGGATTAATTTTGGTGCATATTTTGTTGCAGCAGCAAGAGTGCCATATACAGTAGTGATACCTCAATAACTCAGTGACAGCTTAGTTGTCAATGCTGGTTCCTTACCCTGATGCTATCCATGTGCAGCCTTGCTGAGTTTCTGAAATTTGACAAGATCAGGCAAGAAAGTGGTAATGCTGCTATATTTTTAGTTATGGTTTCTACATCCTTAGGCACCATCATACCAGTGATCTATCAAAGTGCTGAAAAATAACCTTTGCTGGGCCATGACTCTGAGAATCAACAGGGTGATATATTTTTTTCTTTTTCATCTGTAGAATTCAAAAGCATGGTGGTGATTATCATACATTTTAGCCAGTAAGGATTCACACTTGTTAAACTTTGCAATTACAAATACAACTTTAAATGTACAGTACTATACAGTACTTGTGAAACCCGAATATAATCATGGAAATTATTTTTTTTTTACTGTGATATGCTTGTTTCATTGTAACCAGTATTTAGTGAAATAACAAAAAGGTTTATAAATACTAATTCAATGTTTTTTAAGACACAATAGTGTATGAAGTAAGAAAAAATGAATAATTAAGAAATAGTGTATGTGAAATAATAAGCAAACACCTGTTTTACCTACAGTAACATAATTAAGGGATTGGAATCAGGTGGATTAATATCATGGAAAGAGTTTTACATAATAAATATAATTATGTAATACTTTAAATGACTTATTAAAAGATACAATTTCATCTCATTTATCTATTAATTTCATTGGGATTTCATGCAATATTTCCTTCATCTCAACTCATAACAGAAGTTTAGAGGTAGATAATTTTTATTTCTCTGTTTCTCTCTGTCATTTATCTTGTTACTCCCCTCCTCCTTCTTCTTCCCCTGTTTTTTTATGCTGTTTTTTCACGAAATCATACCCTAATTGTCATGACGGTGTCCTTCGGCTAGAGGTTGCCCTGGGAAACTGTCACATTCTCATGAGGGATCACAGTTTTCCAGGGTTTGCTGCTCTGACCGGATCACCTTTTCGTGATCCATGTTAATTAGCTTATTACTCAATTCCCACTTTTCTATTTGAAGTTGAGGCACTTTACATTTTTTAATCTCTCACCCCAGGTTTTCACTAGCACGTATCTCCATCGGCCTTCACTCTGTAACCCATTTGGTCCCCTTTTTTAGTAGGCTCGCTATTTGGTTTCTACCCTACCTGATGCTGTCTTTTTTAAAGTTTTTTACCTCAAGCCTGCACTCCAGTCTGCGCAACAATGTCAGCGGCCTCCAGCCAGCCTTCACTCTGCCCAGCAGTCTCAGTGGCCTCAAGTCTGCCCTTCAAAACCATCAGGCTTATTTCCCAGGAGGCTCACCATTCAGTTCCTCCCATACCCAAGACTCCCTGCTTCCTACTGGCGGACTGTTTTTTGGGGGCTATTTGGTTTCAAGACTGTGCTTTGCACTGCGCAGAAGCCTCAGCTCTCAGTGTTGCCCAGTGCAGCAGCCTTAGCTCCTAGCCTGCTCTCTGCATCATCTGACATAGCACTCTCAGATTCTAGCCAGAACTCCATTCCACATTTATTCTTTTCATTGGCTACCACGTTGACGTTTGCCGACCAGCCCCCCTGGCACTTATGAGGACTACCCTTCTAAGCCCATTTGGTTCACTTTTCAGGGGTCTCACTATTTTATTTCTTCCATACCCGAGACTCCATTTTTCCAACCACCAGGCTGTGTTTAGCAGCTGCTTTTCACCAGGGTTGCAGTTAGCTCGGCTTCTCCTGGGATCGTACCTCCAAATTACTGACCAGCCTGGCTTGATTAAGCCCTGCTGGCCAGTAATTTATTATTTAAGTTTCACTTTTCACTCTCCGGTCTCTTGCGCTTCTGTTCTGATAAATCACCAGCCACGTCAGTATACTAAAATATGACTTTTTAAAGCTTTTAATTTATTAATAGCTCTTTTATAATTGAAAACAAATATGTAAAAAAAGAAAATAAAATGACTGTACCTGTAACATTGGAGAAGGATGATAGAGCTTCACAGTACTTTTTCAGAAGTATGAATAAAGAGAGATGTTCTGAGACCTCACAGTGAATGACAGGCTATAGAAAGGAAGACAAAGTATTTGTTAGTATAGGTCATAATATATATCTGAAACCCTAAGTATATCTTTTAAGATACATGTATAGTAGATGCTCTGTGGGTTGTACAGTATATTGTCATACTCTTCTGAAGTGTGAGTTATGTGCTGCTTCTATAGCTTCATAATTCCTGGCAGCTCAGTAATCAACCACATATTAGCCATCAACCACACACATACAGTACAAGGCCAGATGATTCAGGATGAATCTCCTAAGGCATTACTTGAGTACAGAGCTCAAATGATAAAGTCAGGGTGTATTCTCAAAATACATTTCAGGTGTAAATTAGTTTTTAAAAAGTATAACTGTATTAGGTACTGTGTATTAATTATTTTTGATTAATAATATTTATGTACTAATCTTACATCAGTTACATCTAATCTTGTATTTCTGAAAATGTATGTAACTAATAAAATCTATGAAGTTATTTGTTTTTATTTCAAGCTGGAAGCCTTTGCACACAACTTATAATACCTTAAAATATTAATAGTATAAATAGTATTTTTCTTTCCTTCTTTGAAAGCTCAGTGTTCTACCAAATCAATGCAGAAAATAACTGGTGATATACAGTAAATACAAAGCAGATTAGCACCAAAGGAGACAGAAATGAAACTAATGATTCAGAAGCTTGATTGATCATGCACCCAGTCACTGTTGCTTTTTTCTGCTTAAAATTAGCCTAATTGTTTTATATATGTACTGTAGTTACTGATACAGCAGTTTCACACTATTTTTACACCATTTTCCATTGAACGCTATTTGCAATGTTTTTCATAGTTCCGTCACCTGTCCTGAACTACAGGGCAGATAAATGCTCACCCTACTACTGGTTTAAAGTTTAAGGTTATTGCCAGATTAGAAACAGAAATTCTGAACAGACTGCCTATGAGCAGATGAGATCACAATTTGTGCCTTGTATTTCACTGATCTTCAATCAAGTACAGCTAAAGTCAAACCACATGATCATTCCACATGTTTGACAATAGGCACAAAGAATTATTTTGTGCATGCTTCCCTGAAACATAGTTTACCATTATGGGAAAAAATAAAGTTATAAAAATGTTGTTTTGCAAAGTTCAAATGACTTGTCTTAAGGCATTTTCTGTGGTATTTAATGAAGTTCGCTTTCATGAAATTGTTCATTTCAAATAACTTCTCTGCATGTTATTAAAAGGATTAAATCCACAATATTCCAGATTATTCTGCAGATTCTTCCACTTATTTAGGATACTATATACAGTACTTTTTTATTTTAAATTCCTTTGGCCTTGTGGATATCTAAAAAGGAGTATTATTTTTAGCTTTTCACTGCTTAATAATGAGATATACTGTACTTTTCAGATATTTACTTTATCAAGTAGTCTATGCCCTTTGGTATGCTAAGGTGCTGTAGCAATACATTGCCTCCATTTCTACTAATATATACTGAAAATCAAAAGAAACCTACAATTTCTAATTGTAATAAATTTTGTCATTGAGTAAATGTTTGTTTGTTTTTTTGTAGTGGAAGTAAAGGCATTTTATTAAACATTGGTGTGTAAAGTAGTCTTTTACTAACATGTGTCATCGACAGGTTGATTTACAGGGTTTATAGTTTGAGAATAACAAAAAATAGGACCAGTGCAAAATATAGATAACACATGAGATTTGGGATTTTGATCCATTCTGCTGTTAAAAACTGTGGGGTCAGGCAAATAGAGGCTGGAAGTAAACCAATTTAAAAAAAAATACCCAAGTGGTAGGTATAAATGGAGACACATAAGTCCTTTATTCTCTGGCACAGCTCTTGGGAAAAGCAATAGAATCAGAGTCATACCATGATAGAATAATACTTATTAACAATGAACAAAAGCACATATTAAATGACGTAATCAGAGGCCTCTGATTGACTCATCAGGAGACCCACAATACTAAAACCGTAACTGGTAATCCTATACTAGTACCTTGATAGGCCAACAAGAGAGATCAAAACTGTGTCCTAAATGAAGAATAGGACCCAGGTCTAAATCACCCTTCCTACAACAAAAATGCCCCAAAGCGAATTAGATTCTATTATATTCTAAAGATACATCACCCAATTAGGAGAGAATGTGTCTTGCCTGAGGATTCCACAATAAAGAATAACCAGAACTTCTTAAAAATAAGTTATCTACAACAAGGTTCAAATTACTTAGCCAGAATCTGGTTTCCAAGACAGATCATAATGTCCTCTCGCATTAAAAATATTTTTTTATCTTCATCTCTCTGTCATTCTTTTTGTTCCTTCCCTCCTTTTTCTTCCCCTGTATTGTTGTGGTGTGTTTTTGTGTGGTGAATTATTATTTTGATCAAACAGAGTAATTCACCAGAATGCTCCCTTTGACTATCTGTGTCTTGGCTAGGTTAACACTTCAGATTAAACTATTTAAAAAAAAATATTGTGACCCTTCTTCCAGTTGTAACAATTTTTATCACACTTGCACAAGTACAATTGTATACCTCTTCATGAGTCCCTAAGTTCTAGATGTGTGTAGTTTCATCACATCATCTAAGATTATCCTGCAAAAATTTAAATGGGGCCCACACAAGTAGCACATCCATTGCATGACCGCAAAATTCTTATCTCTCAAGAAAGTCATTGTTACACAGACAACATGTACCCATGTGTTAATATGTTTTTTCCTGTTGGAAAGTTGTCATATCCAGACGAACCCACAGGAAGGGCAGCAAGTGAGGTCCTAGGAATTGATCAGTGCAGTGCAATGAAGAAAGGTAGCAGCTGATCACTAAAAGTCACGTTCTATCATTGAATGCCCTATCATTGACAGACTGTTTGAGTTTAATATCTTGAAAGGTTAGTAGTTGTGAGCAACAGTGCCTTCCAGCAATTTTATGAGGCTTGACACTGAGCTGGTCAATCCACCTCATTGCCTGTACTCAATGTGCTTATCAATGAAGTGATATAGTTCTAATAGTGCAAAACGCATTAAGCAAGTCACTTCAGTATCACAGTTTTTAACCAAATGATCAATTAATCAAAATGACTCTAAAACATTTGATCAATATTTGAAAACTGTATAAATTTAAAAAACATATATAGAGTGATATGTTTCTCTTGATACACAGTACATAATTTTTTCATTCAACTGTTTCTATTTTTGCACATTCCATGAACAACACATAAAACAAAATGTGAATTTCCAGACTATACTCATATAAGGTCAAATCTAATCTGAAAATTTTAAGTTTCTACACTACTTATAACAAATGTTTCTCCTGTTCATTTAAGTTATTTTAAAGGCACTTAATGATACATACACCAGAACACCATGACTAATAGATGTACTGTAGTTTAATGAAAAGCAATAAACGTAAGTGAAAGACAAGAGCATTATACAGACAAATCCAATAAACAGAATTTCTAAATATGTGCCTATGGGGATGCCCTTCATATAATAGTGCTACTGTATGACCATTCCAAGTCCTGAGAATCACAGGATCGTGTGATTTTAATTCCACCTCTTATATGCCGAATTCAACAGCTTGTTGACTTAATTGCTAAGGTGTCTTTCATACTTAATTCCAAAATTCTTCATTCTTAATTCCCCCATTTTTAAGCTTTAATTTTTGTATCTTGTTACCACAAAACATTGGTAATTAAGATCTCATGTAGTCGGTCTGTTGAACACAAAAATTGTTTATAATCCACTTCATGAGATCTAAATTACCACTGTTACAATGGCTTTAACTAAACAGAAACTTAGATTACCTCTTAAATATGAGAAGCTGTGGCTGTCCAAGACTGATATTGAAATAGTGACCCATTAAAGCCCTTCAATCTATTAAGTTATTGTAAAATATGTAATAACTTGAACTTGAACTTTATTGCCATATGTAGCCGGTACATGTACTGGTACAATGGAATTCCTACTTAAAGAAAGTCTCTTGATTGTTAAAACAAGTGTAAAAACATAAAGTGCAGACAATGCATCAAGACAATATAC
Organism: Lepisosteus oculatus; assembly: GCF_040954835.1. Taxonomy (NCBI): domain Eukaryota; kingdom Metazoa; phylum Chordata; class Actinopteri; order Semionotiformes; family Lepisosteidae; genus Lepisosteus; species Lepisosteus oculatus. Next base: position 32,905,553 of record NC_090701.1, read on the forward strand.
AAATAAACAAGTAAACTAATACATTCTTAGTTCTGGTTTAGTCTTTTATGAAGTACATATCTCAAAGTCATTTTTCTGAAGGTAAAAACTTCTACCTTTCCCTGTCTCTTTTTGTATACAAAGCAGGTGGTTAACTCTGATCTTCCCTACTTACTACAACTCCCTTTTCTGTTCACACCTCTTGATTATTCTGATTACTGTTTCATCACCTTCCCTCAATCTCTCACATTGTCTTCCTTCTCCACTGACTCCCACTGTAAAATTTTTCTTTCTCTAAACTTAATAAAAGTTCTGCAACTTCCAATTTTTCAGTGCTTAGTTCACTCGATGTGCATATTTCTTTGAAGTCAGAACTGCTTAGTCCCTGATCATTTTTTTTATCTTCCCCTCAAAACACATCTGTTTAGACAGCACCTGTGATTTCTTTCACACTGCTGTGAACCTCTGCTCAGTGGCATTCCTTCTAAACCAAAATCAATGGTTCCATACCTCCACACTGTACCTACAGCTGTTGTTTACTGCTCAGTGGGTATTGTTTTCACTCTGCTCTACATTGCACTGGCACTGCACTTCTAATATGTGCCTGCCTCGCTCTTTTAACTTGCTGATGATTTGTATATTCTCTTACTTTTTTAAATGTATTTCTTTTTTTTTACTTTATGTATTGTTGTGTGTTTGGTATGTAACCATGTGCAAACAATAAATCATATTTTTTTACTCTTTTGGGCTAAAGAAACACACTGCAGAAAGCAACCTTTGAAGAACTGTATGATCATACCTTACAAATACTGTACATCCTAGCAGCTTCCTCCAGCAATCGGTTTACAATATCCCTTCACATCTTTTTAATATATTACATTGATAAAAAGTTACTTTTATGTAGATCCACACTTTGCCAGAAGAGTTGTTTTAAACTCCTGTGACTTAAAATAGTCACATTACATAAATGTGTTTATAGAATTATTGTGAAAAAATAGCAACAAAACACTTTGTAAGAGCCTTAAAAATGGATAATGATGGCAACAAATTTGCTCTGAGAAAAAAATAAATTCTGAAGAGTACTTTTATTTTGCTTTATTGTGTATCTGAATAGTTAACTTACAGTACCATTAGCATTATATTAATTTTTATCTGCTCTCTGAAAATGAGTGATAAGAGATAAAATGTGACTAAAGGCAAAGACCATTTGTTTTAACAATTTTGTTTGTTTACTTATACTCAATTAAAATTTGAATTCAGTGTTTGTTTATGAAGGTAGATGGCACTTAATGTTTTTATGAGATTGTGCCTCTAAGTACAAAATCCAAATATTTTTTATTTAATGCATTATTTAAGCTATTTTCATGTACTGTTGTCTTTGCACTATTCTTTTGCAATAATAAGAATATTTGTCAATATTTAAGGCTAGTAGTACAAGACTTTAGGTCTTCATTTGAGCAGTAACAAAAGCCTAACTATATAATTCATGTACTGAAAATTGAAAAAGACAAGCTTTCTGACTTAGATATCTTGCAGTTCAGATGTGACTCTCAGAACTTTATTGTTTAAGAGCATTAAAAGTTGTGGAAGTCTTTGAATAGTTAGATCTCTCTTTATGGCTGTGTAATCTCTTTTAAAATTTGTAACATTATGTTAGAACGATTACAGATTGTGTTAAATTAATTACTTTTGCCCTAACCTAATTACCATTTCAAGTATATACATTCTTACTGTTACTGTTTATATGTATTTACATGCAGTATTAAATACTGCATTATGTATTTACTGCATATACATTCATCATTTATATGCAATGATTAGATGCTGTATGTAATATTGACATCATTAAATAAAAAATAGAAAATTAATGAAAACTTATACTTACATAAAGCACAAAAAGACTGAAAATAATCTTTCTTAAATCCATGTTGTCAGCCAGGCAACTCTTAGCCTATTTGATATCTCCATAATCCATTTATTAACAATCATAACTCCAGTCAATTGAACATTTCATGGACAATAGAAAATAGTACAAACTATTATGTTCAGTGACTTAGATAATAGAGACTTTAAATTTAATCACTTTAATATATTTTATAGATGTTAGTGACTCCCAATCATCTGTTTTCTTTATCTAAAGAGAATGAGTAGAAAAAACACAGTATCAAGGCCAAAAATATTAGATTTAAAAGTCTTCAATATGAATTTTAGTTCCATGATATGGCCGGCAAATAGACAGAGATTAAAATGTCCTCCTGTTCTTTCAATGTAACTCTTCTAAAGTCCAGGATATTTCTTCTTTAAACCAGTTTGAGAATCTAGAGTGCCCTCTGTCTCCTGAAGTTTTGACTGGAGTAGCTGGGTTTGAACTACTCTGTCCCAGAGAACTTGTGAAGTGTATGTTAGTTGTAATGTGATACACTTTGAAACACATGGAACACTGAAGTATTTGATAGTAGGGAAGGGCTAAAGTGACACAGAGCCCAGTGACTTGTAGTACTCCATTCATGGCACAGGTTTTGCATTCCTACACATCACTTGACTTAACTGAGATTAGCTGCTGTGGGAAACAATATCAATACAGATTGCCTGCCCTCATTTTAAGCATTTATTTGAATGAATGTATCAGTGGATTTATTTTTATATAAAGTGCTTATTTAACAGATTTTAACTTCATCCTCTTTCACCTAGGACTGTTCAGCAGTCCAAAGACATACAGTACTGCTAGGTTAATTGGTGTTTGCCCTGTATTAGGATGCATCCTGCCTTGTGCCCATTACTTATTGAGTCACATATATGGTATATACGGCTTATTGAGTCATATATGGTTTCAATATAATACCATATAAGTGCAATATTCAAAACTGGGGAGGTGCCTTGTTCCCAGAACAAATATAAGTTGAACAAAGTGATTGGGACTGGCGGGAAGATTATCAATGCATCCTTGGAGTCAATAATGTCTAATGGGGCAATATTTTATTAATTTACACATAAAACCTTGGATGACCCCTCTCATCCACTGTTTTTATAATATACTTTCCTACCCTCTGGGAAGAGGTACCAGCTCCCCTGTTTAAAGACTAAGAGAGCTTTTACTTCCTTTATAAAAAAAGGAAGCATTCAGTAGTTGAACATTTAATTGTTTTGGCATGTAGGGATCTTGAAGTAGATCCAAGATTAACTTAATTTCTTCTTCTTCTTCTTCTTCTTCTTCTTCTTCTTCTTCTTCTTATTATTATTATTATTATTATTATTATTGTTGTTGTTATTATTATTATTATTGTCGTTGTTGTTATTATGTTATTGTTATACAGTATGTCATATTGTTGTATGTTATATGTTTATGAATTCCTAATGTAGAAGATAAATTCCCTTAGTGGCAATATTGCTTAATTCGGAATTAATTCAATGTAATATAATACAATACAGAACAGCATGTCTGTGCAATACAGTGTAGTAACCCAATGATTTACTTTTTTACTTAGTTTTTCCAACTGTTATGTATGGTTGGGATAGATGGGGGTTCCATTCCCTGGGCCATAACTCATCTTAGTTTAAGGATTTTGAAATGAATGTTTTAATTCCAAAAACATAACATATTAGTCTTATAGGATATATTGTATAGTCCTATTACAAGGCAGTCACCCTGCAAGCTGGCGAGTTGCCAACTTTATAAGGTTAATTCAGTTCAAAACCCAATTTATATATTTGAAAATATTTCTTAAAGAATTTTGCAATTATTAATAATTGCACTTTGTTTCATGAATATGTTGACATGCTGTGGTCCCTGCTTCGCTGGTGGAGAATCACAGTCCTTACTCAGTAGCACTAACATGCAGTATACTGTATGTCCATTGTGTGTATCTGAAAAGAGTGTTTATGGATGTACTGTATGAAAACTGTGTTTTAGTTTATCACATAATCATGAATTTATATTTGAGCATCTTCACATATAATGCACCTAGAGGTTATAACTACTGTAGGTGTCTTGGAACTAACCTCACAATATTCTGAGAGTAAATATAGTGCAGTCCTTGTTGTTGCTAGAAAGAAATAGAGTTGATAAGACATGTTCATGGACAACTGCCTGCATACTGCAAGTTTGTTTACAAATTGTTATTAAAATAGTACATACCGACTTCTGTAAAATTAATAACTAATGATTGCTGCATGTTATAGTGCCACTGTGGTGTAAGTCACAGTTGCAGTGGTAGGAGTCAATGCACTGCTCTGCCCTGATTGCCTTGGAGACAGCTTAGGCAGAGCACCTGGTTGCAGTAAGAACTCTCACAACATCATGAGCTCTGGGGTATTTAAATCCTGCTCCACTGAGATCCAGTATTGATGTTCATCACGTCAAAATGGAGTCACCTTCAGTGTCTGAGCAGAGCTTTACCTGATTTCCATTTTTCTTGGGCTCTGTCAATGGCTGTGCTGTGTAGGGTTACTTACCGTGTATTCGAGTTCAGGAACCTCCTGTGGACCTCAGCAAAAGACTCCCTCAGCCTTCATCTTCATCTTATGTACCCAGTCCATCCTGACGGTGCACCCTGGCCTGTTCACTGGAGGAGACTGCCTAATTGAGTGTGTGTTCTGTTCAGTCCTGTTTGACTGCTCCGACTGGGAGGATTCTGCCCGGCCTCAATGCCGTACCCCTTAGACTTACTGTACACTGTTTTTTCAGATGTAAATAAACTCAAGGCTGATTTCCTGGGCCCATTCCCTGTACATTGTTCCCAGATGTATTCTCTGCTCTTTGGTTACTTCCTGAAATACAAATGACTTCCCCAGAGCTATCAGTAAGGAAATGATAGTTTCCAACCAGAGTCTCTTGTTCTTTCTTCTCCATCAAATAGAAACTGCCCTTTTATTATTGATAGCCCTTGCTCTTCGGTATAAGTGCATATATGCTGTGTCAGTAATCAGTACTCAATTCTTCTGGCTTTCTAAACCCAGTTTGAATTTGAATAAGCCATATATTTTTCTCAGTTTAATATCTGAAATGTTCCCAATACAAATGATGATGCACAATAGTATGAAACACTTCTGTGAGCTGGACAGCTGCTAATCTCTTTTGGTTATTAGTAGCACAAGTGACAATGACTTTTGTTTTCTGAATTTCAGAAATTGTTACATAGTGTTTCACACATACATGCTAATCTGGCTTTCAACCATGCTGACCTGGAGGTTCTGCTTTAGATTAATTACTGTATATAATTTGACTCCTAGCTATAACATGAAAGGACAAAGACAAAATACAAACATTGACAATAATTTTGGATTTTTGGTATTTATTTATTTTAAAGAGTCTATGTAAAACAGAACAAACACAACATGTGGTTTTTAATTCAAGTGTGCCAAATACATGCAGTTTACCTGGAAATGAAATATAAAAATCAACATTTTCCAAGGTCCCACACAAATAAAGTTAAAATGGCAAACTGCAATATTTACAATTTAAATATTTTGATCTAAATATAGTGCAGACTTCAACTTGCAACTTACAGTACAAGACAAAGTCAATCAAATCCCTTCTCAAAGCTTTAATTTTCATCTGACCTTTTTGTTGTATTTATTTTCTTTTAAATATGATATGTTATTAAAGCCTTGGTATATATATTTTTTAATTAAATTCAAACATAAAATTATCTGTTTTCTAGTTCTAGTTTACACACAATTACTAAAAATTCTATATACTGTCTGTAATTAAAAATGAATTTATATTATTGTTTACAGTTTTGTGACATATCGCATTTGAAGTTGTGGTAGCAACTTGGAAATAACATTCTATCTCAACAATGTAATTGTTGTATTTAATGAAATCGTCCCTATTATGCATACATATGATTATGTTTTAAAGTAAATGGTTAATAATAAAAACACCGTACTGACTTGTATGACAACCACTTTAAGAATTCAACTGTCAGTTTTGCAGTCCTGCATCAGATTATTTTGAAAAAAAAACAGTGACACACTTGAGTCCATGACACTGTGGTATATACAAAGCTATACCTACTGACATATCGTGCATTCTAACTGCTCTAGCTGCTCTAGCTGCATCTGTATGATAAAATTGCATTTTAATATTGTTTTTTTTTTTTACTTTATCCTTTATAGAACGCCATCAATTGACAAATTATACTAAATAATTCATACAACAACAATACATTTGGCATCTGAATCAGAGGTTAGTGAGACAATACAGAATATGTCTGGTTTGAAAACAGTGGAAGATTTAGTGCAATTTAGTGATTGCTTTTCACATAATAGGATATACAGTATAAGACCTTATTCAGATTAAGTAAAACATTTCATTGATAAAAAGTACCCCGACACTCATATACTGCGGCTAATAATGGCCCACATAGCTTACATCAATTAAATATTTATACATCACATATTTGAATCTATTTACAATAGGAACTCTTATTTTCCAATTTTATTCCATTTACTGTATTGAAACACAGCTAAAAACAAACTAGATAAAAATGAAATTATCTTATACGTTTTTGCTTTGGCATCTGATCATCATCTGTGTAAAGCTTTTAAAAAACCTTAAAGTATACTGTGATAAGTTTTAGGTACTGTAGTACAGTAGCACATCAGACACCCAGGTGATCAGCCCTGGTGTGTCCTGCATTAGGAAAAAACCAAGTAAACAAATGGTATCACATAGCTTGGCAAAGGGTTCTTCCTGCAATCGAACTGTTGACTAACTACCGGATCTGTGAAGTTATTTGATCATGTTTAGTTGTGACCTACATGTCTTAAGTGTCCCAAAGATGTTTGATTTAGCTTAGAACTGGCAACACAGCAAGGAAGTGCACAATGACAACCATATTAATGGCATTTGCATTTGTTGCAAGGAGCATTCCAGCACAATTCCAAAGGCAGATTCTGCCCCTTTTACTGAGCAATGTCATTAGGTCCAGTTTAAATGGATCTGGAGCATGGACCTCCAACTAAATCTCCTACTTAAAGATAACATGGAGATTGGTGGTACAGTGGTGTGGTAGTTAGCATTGCTGCCTTGCAGGACTAAAGCCCTAGATTCAATTCCAGACCCGGGTTGCTCTCTGTGTGGAGTTTGTGTTTTCCATGTAATTGCTTGGGTTGCCCCTGGGTGTTCTGGTTTCCTCCAATAGTTTAAAACATACCGGTAGTTTAATTGGCTTCTTGGATATTTGGCCCTAGTGTACTGTAAATGTGTACATGTCTGTATGTCAGCCCAGTGATGGTCTGGCATCCTGTCCCATGCATATCCTGCCTTGCACCCTTTGCTTGCCCAGATAGACTCCAGCTCCCCTACATCCCTGGATTGGATGAAACGGTTAGAAAAAGGATGGATAAGAACAAGATTGGAAAGTTACTATTTAGTTAGTATTTATTTCTGAAGGCAGGTCAAAAGCAATGCAATGTCACTGTAAAAATATAAATAAGGGATAAAATGCAAATGTGATTTCCTACAATGTTTCAGTATCTGCATTCCCCCTGCTAAAATTCAGATAAATTCTTTCACTGTTTTGCAGAAAAAATATAGCTCACTTTGGACTTTATAATACAGATACGGAGTCTTACAAACCTCTTCACTTCTTTCTAACGATGTTCCATTTGTTGACTAATACAATGATGTATTAACATTTTTTAAAGCAGATATTTGAATATAAATGTAATTGTTTAGGCTAAACATTTTATGGATGGAAGAACTTAAATGTCAGCAGAAACTGCAAGGAATTATCTAAAACTAAAATATGTTGATTGCATAAGTATTCTTCCCTTTGCCATGGAAAACCCAAATTAATTTATGTGCCAAATGCTACATTAACAATGATCCTTGCCTATGTGAAACAAACTGATTTACATGAATACATGGGGATCAATACATTTACAAGACATAGTATTCATTTAATTAAATAACTGTCATTGTAAATGCCAGCAGTTTACCTGGAAATTAAAATGTAATTCCACTCATTATGCTAATTAGTAATATTCACACATTTTAAGTCCATAATTGTTGTAATTATTGCAGAGTTGTATTAACAATTCAAAAATATTGAAAAAACGGGCACTAAAAAGATATTCAATAAAAAAGAAGTTTTAATGTGGTTTTGGAGATGCCAAAGAAAAATATCATAGCACAACATACATTTGTCAAATTTGTTAATAACAAAGCAATCAGTCTTTGTTATCAATTACTGTTACTGATCAACCGATCTGTAGTAATAATAATAATAATAATTGCTTACACTTATATAGCGCTTTTCTGGACACTCCACTCAAAGCGCTTTACAGGTAATGGGGACTCCCCTCCACCACCACCACCAATGTGCAGCATCCACCTGGATGATGTGACAGCAGCCATAGTGCGCCAGAACACTCACCACACATCAGCTATCAGTGGGGAGAAGAGCAGAGTAATGTAGCCAATTCATAGAGGGGGATTATTAGGAGGCCATGAGTGGTAAGGGCCAATTAGAAATTTGGCCAGGACAACAGGGTTTTAATGACCACAGAGAGTCAGGACCTCGGTTTTACGTCGCATCTGAAGGACGGTGCCTGTTTACTATACTGGGGCATTAGGACCCACATGGACCGCAGGGTGAGCACTCTCTGCTGGCTCCACTAACACCTCTTCCAGCAGCAATCTTAGTTTTTCCCAGGAGGTCTCTCGTCCAGGTACTGACCAGGCTCACATCTGCTTAGCTTCAGTGGATTGGCAGTTGTGAGTTGCAGGGTGATATGGCTGCTGTAGTGATCTGTTCCTTCCTACTAACACCTTATTAATTGTCCGTTTGCCATTTACAGGTTATAATAATTGCATAAAAGGAATTTACAGTTGACAAATCTGAAGTGGATACCTTGGTAACACTTAAGCACCAAGCAAATATTTTGAAAGAAACTATTGTGTAGTCTTTCAATTACATTTTTTCCACTGGGAATTTAGCCAATGAATTGTTTAATAATTGAAGAAGTTAGACTGCCCAACTTTAATAATACACCATTCATTTATAATTACTGCAGACATGCTTGATGGGTCATGTCTTTTTTATTTAGTATTTATACACATTAAGAGAAAATAAATATTAGGATAATTCAAAAATACGTTTTTACCAGAAAACATTTTCTATATGGTCAACAATGTAGACATTAAAATGCTTCTAATAAGAAAAAAAAATTAAAAAGTAAAGAAAATTAACACTAGAATTGTATTCTACACTTTATGTACAATAGTAATTCACCATGCATTTATTGATCACTATATGTGTGAAATTATAAAAAAATGGGTAAATAGCTATACCAGTTGATCTGTTATCTCATTATCAAAGGGCCAAACCTCTTGTGAAACAGGTATTTAATACACATGTTGCAAACTCTCAATTCCACTGTTTTTTCCCCATTGGGGAACAAATGAATAATTAAACATTTTGTGGGGTGAACAATAGATAATTCAACAGACGTATTCATATTTTTGTTTATATGTTATTCACTCATTATTCTATTCTTATTCCAACATAGCTTGTTTTAAATAAATAGTTTATGTTTGAATTCTTATTATTTAACCTTCTCTGTATGCTGATTTCCTTTTTAAACTTACTGTAATAATGATGTTTATCTAGACATTTTAAAAGAAAGAAAAAAGGAAAATATTAACTGCTTCCATTTTCATACTTTATGGTCCTTCAAGATTAAAGACTGCCGTTTTGACATTTGCTTCATATCCAATTATAAACTACTCATAACAGTTCATAATTCAAAATCATATATTTTAATGTTTGCCTATAGTACACTTCTTTATACAAGTGGTTTCCCTTAAAGAAAAGTTTAAATGAAACTGGATAATTTGGAAGCACTGACATCTTTGAACTTGTACAGGCTTCATGCTTGACTGCAGAAGTTTAATTTTTAGTAAAGGCTGACAGCTCTGTTCCCATTGGCGGTGACAAAAAAATTAATAATGTTTCTGCCTCAATGCACAGGCTTATTTACAAAAGCTGGGTTTTATAGAGATTATCTAAGATGAAACTGAAACATGAAAAATGTGTCTTCAGAGCTCCAGAAGAAAAGTGCTTTGGGCACAAAATTGATATTGATGATGCACCTATAATCCTGCACAACAGGATTCAACTGGATTAAAATCTTAACTAGGAATGATATTAATTTATCTCATGATCCTACTAAATGCTACAATTGTGCTGCCCCAATAGATTTCCTCTTGTGCAAAATGTCCCTTGGCTATGGAATGAGGAGAAAGATATGGATTTTATACCCTCAAAGAAGTTGCTGCAATCTTCAGACTTTTCTGCCCCTTTGATTTACAGAAGCCCTTCATTTTTTGGTTGTGCAGCTTCATCATACGAAAGTAGTTCACTAATGGCCTCAGGATAGATTTAGAGATAGGCATGCACATTTGTAACCAATGAATACACCATATGGTGTAATGCAGGATACCATCATGCTAATTCAGATCCATTTAGTTGTCTATCTGTATCTGTCAAAATGGGTACTTATTGCAACTTTTGACATAAATGAAGACATATATGGTGCCTTGCAAAAGGATGATCAATGATGATCTGTTTACTTGAATTCCAGATGATGTACAGATGCAGCCATTCAAAGTGCGCCGTACACACACGTACCGGCGTCGCGCATTGTGACGCACGATGACACGTGGTACCGCGGTACGTGATTGGTTGACCGACAGGGGCACTCGTGGTCCGTTGGTCTGTCGTAGAAAGATTTACAGTAAACGTCTTTACTGTGCCAGTTGTAGTATTGAATGTTTATATGGAATTTTACCACTGAAGGGAAATCTTAGTACCTGAGCATAAAAAGAATACTGCATACTGCAATGCGTGTGAAGGCCATATACGATATTAATTTTGGAACTTAAACATACAGTATATGGCTGGTCTCTGTACTTTAAAGAAAACATACACACCAGTATTCCATTTCTCCCTAAACATTTTAAGCATCAAAGTCTTTAACTAGCGTGATACTGGAGTCAACAAGACTGTTAAACCAACGCATTAGCACATCAAAGCCCATTGAGGAGCCGGGCGCAATAACTGTTTTGTCCCTTGATTTACTGATCTGACTTTCTTTATATTTAGGCTCAGATTTCAACTATAGATTGTATTATTATAAACTTTCTTGGAAAAATGTCTTTTATGTAAACCATGTTTGCTATTAATTCATTTAGGGCTAGAATATGTTCATTGTCTTCCAATCGAGTCGAGTTGACATTAGAAGCTTGCCACGCCCAGACTGTTACACCAATGCATTAGCATGTTAAAGCGATTTCATTGAGGAGCCTAGCTTTCTTAACTAGTAAGTACTTTGAAAATACCTGTGAAACCGGTTTAATTAGTCACAGCCAGCACTCCTGCAGAGAGGGGGGTTGTACTCGTTAATGTCTTAACACAAAGCAGAAACTTCTTGTATTTTCCGATGACATACAAGTGGAAAGATTACAGATTTTAATCGTCTTTTTTTCTGAACCAGGGAAAATCTGATCATGTTTCTCTATAACAATAATAAAAAACTTATGTAAACCACAGATTACAAAGTAAATACCCAGACAAACGCAAACGCGTTTTTAATAAAATGCTTTTATTCGTTCATAATCCCACAATCTCAGGAAGACTAATGGGGGTCTGGCTTTTTTTTTGGAAAACCATAACTCTGGTCTTGTCCAGATTGACTGTCAGCGCTCAGGTCTGACAGTGCTGCTCCAGCAGCGCCAGGTTCTGCGGCAGCCTCTGTTCTGTGGGCGACAGCAGGACCAGGTCGTCCGCAAAGAGCAGGAACTCAATTTCTGTAATTAATGCAGATCAGTAAATCAAGGGACAGAACAGTTATTGCGCCCGGCTCCTCAATGGGCTTTGACGTGCTAATGCGTTGGTTTAACAGTCCGGTTGTGGCAATGTTTTTTATTATTGTTATAGAGAAACATGATCAGATTTTCCCCGGTCCAGAAAAGAAGATCTAAAGTACTGTACTGTATACTAGTTTGTCACTCTTCTCATCCCCTCTTTGCTAAATGGCTTTTGAATAGAGTCACATGAAGACAGAGGTGAAACAGCCCTACACATCCCTGTCGCAGTACACAAATATAATTATATCTTATTAATTTATTTAGATACGCGATTCTTTTAATACAGTCTTTGCTGTGCTCTAGAGGATCCTTGTGATATTTCGAGCTCTGGTTGAATGATAAGTGTCGCAGTTTAAATAATTGTCATAGTTAGAAATTATGGAACGCTCTGTTAAAAGCAAGGGAGTTTTTATGTCTGTTGCAGTTTTTTGGCAACATGAATATAATTATATCGTTATTAATTTCTTTAGATACGCGATTCCATATTATATTCCCTTTCAATCAAATTCTAAAAGTATGCTTGTTGACTCCAGTATCACGTTAGTTAAAGACTTCAATGCTTAAAATGTTTAGGGAGAAATGGAATACTGGTGTGTATGTTTTTTTTAAAGTACCGAGACCAGCCATATACTGTATGTTTAAGTTCCAAAATTAATATCGTTTATGGCCTTCACACGCGTTGCAGTATGCTTCTATTCTTTTTATCCTTAGGCACTAAGATTTCCCTTCAGTGGTAAAATTCCATATCAATATTTAATACTTAAACAGGCACAGTTAAGACATTAAATATACATATACATATACTGTATACAGTCCAGGTTGCATACGGTAATATGTTTTTGTTCCTAAATCAATCTCTTTTATGAGCATGTGAAAGGCATGGTGAATCGATTCTCAAAAATTACTGTACTTTGCATGATTGGAAACAAATGCGTGATTGCGAAATGCTGTGGTGTTACTTTTACAAAGACGGTCAATGAAAAAAAGAATGTGGACCAGGGCAATACTTTGAGTTTACACTTACAGCTTGTCCAAGGTCATTCATTATTAATACTATTAGTAATATCTTCGTTAGAGACTTTGATGGCGACAGCTCAAACATGAGAGGTTGAGCTTTATTAGCTTCACCTTGCGGAAATTCCGGATACTATTATTTTGCTTGCGGTATTATAGGAGAATTTACGGTAACTAGCGGTATTTACCCGTAACTCGGGGTAGACTGCGTACAGCGCACCGGAAAATAATGCGGTATCGCCCGCGCATTTTGAATGGCTGCATCTGTACATATCCATGTTAAGCTGCCATACCGGGTTCTTGCTCAGCACTTCATAAATGATATGGCTAGATTGGCCTAAGGAAGTTCCTAAACAACTGTCAAAGCTTCGTTATAGGAGAATAATATGGCATCCTATGCTCTTGTTAAGAATGAGTGGCCAGGAGGAACAGCAGTCAAATGCTTGAAGCCATATTTTATTCTGAAGCAGGAACTTAGTATACCGTATATAACGAGAATGTGTGTTTTGGGGAAGCAGTATTATTGCTACTCCACAAAGCTGTGACAGAGTCATTCAGAAACTTCATGAGGCTTCTGGGCATGTCACAAACACTTTTGGGCGTTATTGCTGCCAATGCATGCTTTCTATCATTGGCCATTCACAGTGTGTTGAAGACCAGTGGGAATCACATCTATTTAATTATGCAAACACCAAAGTACTTTGTAGTTTTGGACTTGTATTTCATAGTCTTACATTGACTGTGGATATTATTAAATTTCTGACATACAAAATATGGATTTTGTATGTCAGAAATTTAATAATATCTTTCTGACTTTGCTGAAATCCATCCATCCAATTTTAATAACTGCTTAGCTCAATGTAGTGTCATGGCAGGCCAGAACCTAAAATAAGCTCTGAGTTGCAAGGCTGCAACTTCTCCTCAACCTTTCTCCTAGTGGGAGGGAATGTAAGGCCACACTAGGTGTGGAATGTAAAGGGGCAGTGATTCCCGTTGAGAAGCTGGTGTCGTTAAGGGCCTTCAGCTGTCTACAGTTGGTGATTTGGTGAGTAACAGGTGTGGGCAACTTTAAAGTGGCATTATGTATAAGAATCACTTGCCTGCCTCCCTGCACAGAATGATAAGGAACCTGGCAGGACAAAGAGGGGAAGAAAGAGAGTGTTAGTCCCATAGCAGTGTGCTGTGAGGCTTGATTGTTAGTTTTTGTTAGTTGTGTGAGCCGGCAGGTTCTGGTCTGTGTGAGAGTCTGCTTGATATGTGTTGTAATCAGATGGTTATTCAGTAAGGCTAGTGGATGCATGTATGTGTAAGCAGCTGGTTATTCAGTAAGCCTGGCAGCCGAGGGTGTGTTGTAAACAACCGCTTATTTAGGAAGGCTGGTGGTTGTGAGTTTAATGGTGTAATATAATTATAATAATAATTGCTTACATTTCTATAGCACTTTTCTGGACACTCCACTCAAAGCTCTTTACAGGTAATGGGGACTCCCCTCCACCACCGTCAATGTGAAGCCCCACGTGGATGATGGCAGCCATAGTGTCACACATCAGCTATCGGTGGGAAAGAGATAATTGAATATGGAAGTCTAGCAAATGAAACAGGCTGTAGTTTTACCTGGGAAGAACCAGTGATTGAGAACTAGGAACCCAGGTGGATCCTACTGCTAGACTTTAAAAAACTGTCTGTTCGGGAGGTGTGCTGTAAGAGCCACAGGCTGCTAAGCTGTCTGTCAAACCCCAATGAATGCAAGCTACACTTTGTGTTGTGAGTTAAAAAGTCTAAGTGTGAGCTTAATAATTGGATGTATGTTATTTTGTGCATGAAGGTGCAATTTTTGAGGGGAATGTAGTATTTAAAGAGACAGTCAGTTTGAGGAGTGAAAGGAAACAGAGCTGTCTTAGTGAAGTCCACTGAGTTGTAGTTTGTGAATAAAAGTGTGATAATGAGTGAAGTCCAGAGAGCAGGAGTGCAGCCAGGAAGAAACTCACTCTACACAATGCACAATGATGTATGGGTCAGACAGGCTGCTGGCCTCTTACAGTTTTACAGAGCTCAGGTGAGCAGGTACTGGAAACTGAGTGTTGTGCTGGCAGCTGCTTGTTAACACAGTGTAGCGGCGAGGCTTAATAATAAGGCAGAATTAAGTGTTCTGAGCCTTCCCAAATGAGGCCCCATTTCTCTGTTCATCTCTGTGGTGCAGCCACAGAGAAACTATTCATGCAAGATGTTTTCTTTTAATAAGGACAGCTCCCAAAGGGGGATGCACTTAGCTAAGCCTGGCTATCATGATCAATGGTCATCCATTGGCGCCTATCTGTCTAGGGAGTGCCAGTTGGACATCTGGACAGCATTACTAAGTGTCAGGAGTAAGTGACTCATATCTCACCTTGATCAACCAATCAGGGACTGGTAGGGCCGAGTAACCCACGTGGGACTCTGATGCCCATGGAACTTTCAGCCAATCAATGAGCTGAAGTTCCTCCAGGTAAAAACAGGCAACACAGAGATTCAGATTCAGATTCAACAAGATTCAGTAAGATTCTAAAGGGAATTCAAAGGAGAATTCCAGGGCAGGACGGCCCAGGAGCAGAAGGCTCCCAAGGGCAGGACATTCTCGCAGCGCGCCTCCTGACCATCCTGAGACTCAGCCCGGACAACCACGGAACGGCCAGTGTGTCCGAGTGCCAGAACTTTCCTTTGTTCTAAGAGTCTAGAGTGGAGGTTGCCAGAGAGTAACCAGCAGCAGGCCTTGTGAACAGGTCGGAACTGTGGACAGCTGAATCACTATTCAGAACTAGCTCTTCATCAGGAACGAACCGGTCCTCTTCCTGATTTGCTGGGCCCCACAGTCATCTTTTCTCCTGTGCACAAACTTTGCTAGTTAAAGCCAACAGTGAGCATCAGCAGCGCACCGTCGCAAGCCGCACAGCACAGCCTGGCACGGAGCCAGAGAGCGCGGATTGGACGGCAACAGCCTGCAACTGTTTCTTTGTGCCCGCAGGAGATCTGAATCCCCAAAGATTGGATGAGTTTTCGAGAATTCAATTGTTATACCAACCAGTTGATATCAATTTAATTCCTAAGGGTTATGTACTTGTTTGAGTATCTAATGTAGAAGTTATAACCAAGTTCATTTACGAAACGGTCTTAATGAATGATATACTGAACGTATGTCCTCTTGATATGTGTAACACTTTGTAACTGACTGAATATATACCTTTTGTATTCTGATAACCCTCTCGATAAGATCTGTTAGGTTTATATGCATATTCTATGTATTAATAAATGTATCCTCGTGTATTAGTACCTGTGTGTGTGCGTTGTTTGAGTTATGTCGCATGGTTGGACTCTAAAGCCATAAAAAGAATCAACTTTGTGATTTACTGCTACAATTAATAATTGCCTCAGTAAATGCCCAAACCCTACAGAACTGGTGCCTTCAGAGAGCCACTATGATTACATATTTGGCGTCCCTGAGCCGGTTTTCTTACAACAGCCTGGTGGCAGAAGGTAGAAGCACCACCAGCTGACAGGAAGTCAAAGAGCAGACTGGCGGAGCACAGGTGCTATTAACCGACATAATGTTTTAAAGCAGACTGGCGGATGCCAGGGAGCACCTACAGCTGCTATAAACTGTCTGTTTATGTTTTTTGTCCAACATACTGTCAATACCACTGACAGGAAGTTGCTGGAAACTAGGAACACTGGCAGCTCCTTTATTTGTGTGTTTTCAGATTGCATGAGAGGCAGATTGGCAGAACCCAGGTGAAGGCCAGTGCTGCTAATGTTTGGAGGTGGACTGGTAGATTCTGAGAGGAACCAGTCCTGCTCAAGTGAGTAGTAATGTTAGATGTGTCCATAAGATGCGTTCTGGTGGTACAGGGTGAAAGCTGTAGCGACTGTATGCTGACACAAAGTCAAAGGGCAGCCTGGCAGAACACCAGGTGAGCTGATAGCTGCTAAGGCAGTAATTCTGCACTTACTGTAGGTGCCGAGTGATTGAAGTATTTCAACTGAGTAAATACTCTTGAGTTACTTGGAGTAAATACACCTCTGAGCAGGGAGTTCAGAGTAGCTGGGAGCTCCAATATAAATATACCAAGAAGCCAAGAGCTCCAAAATAGTAGTTTGGTTGTTGCTGTGTCAGACCGCCAGTAAGATAATGAAGGCAGTAGAGCAGTTGCTGCCAAAACGAAAATGATCGAGAACTGGGGTTTTCCTCTGCTTCTACCCATAAGGGACAGCTTGTGAGACAAATATCCATATGCTGATGCACTGAGTCAGCAAATGAAGTGTCAGGGGAGAGGGTAGTGTCAAGCCTATCCCATGAGAGTTATGAGTTATCTGGCAAATAATTGCCTAGACAACATGTCTTTTGACTGTGGGATGAAACTGCAGTACTTGAGGGTAAAAAAAAACCTCTGTGACCATGGGAACATGCACACTCTACACTGAATGTAATCCAAACCAAGAACAGATCTGGGACTTAAGAATATGAAACAGAAGGTCCACAGAATCTATCAGCCATTACATTTGGCTTTTGAGATGAGGTTTAAATATTTATACTTTCCAAATGTTCTGTCAATGACAAAAAAAAACATTTTTGTGAAAATCCTTTAAATGATAGACCTACAGATTTTGGATGTAATTGATAGCAGAACAACATTGATCTATTATCATGCTGAAATGAATCTTTTAGCTAATTCAGTCTGAGTGTCAGTACAGGCTGTTTATTGCTATGATGAAATTTGATCAATCCAGAGCTTTTTCTCTTTTCAAGAAAACTTACTTTGAAATGTCTCTCATTTTGTGTGAAAAATCAAATACTTAAATACTACAATAGTTGAAATACTTAAAGTAACCCAATAAATATGGGAACTGCTATAATTGTTTTTAAATCAATGCTGAAAAATAAGTTAAGTGGAAAAGGGGAGTCTAGATAACTACAAAGTCTTTGTTGGCTAATTTATTCTGCAATTGAAAACATTTAAATGCAGTTTCCCTGCCAGGTTTGTGATGATTCAGGTCTACTTTCCTTTGTAGTCAATCCAAAAAAGCTTAAATAAAAATACATATGGTACATGTAAAATACAAAAATCTTAAATATGTACAGTAAAAATACTTTAAATTGATTATTTTATCCATAAACATAAGAAAATGTCATCTATCCTTATATACTGTAGAATTACAGTTACAATCATGTATGGGATTACATGAAAACTAAATGACAGATTTCAACCAAATGAACCATGTAAAATTATGCTTATCTCTGGGAAATAAGTTTTACCCTTGTTTAGATAACCTCTTTAGTATAATTAATAACAGAAATACATACATTACACTCTCTGTACCAGTCTGGTATGTTTATTGTGTTTTAGAATTAATAACAGGTTAGATAAAAACAAAATATTTTATTTAGTACACAGATGTGACTAACTAACTAATTGTTACACTGTTCTTTAAACACTTGCCTTTGGCATGCATGGTACAAAAGATACATTTAGAGTAAACTCATGATATAGGCCTAATAGTTACCATACATAACCTTGGATTCTTAGAATTTCATTATGATTACACATGATGGCTTCTGTGCTGCAAAAATATATATAGTTGTGTACATAAAATGGGTTGATTAACTTTCAGTCTGATTCCTTCCTTTAGGCATATTTTTTCTGATTTCATTCCAGTTTTAACTGATGACTTACTGTATTGCTTAGCGCATGCTTTTCTCCAGACAAAAATATCTTAGATACCTCTACCTTGAAGTATTTACTGTAACTTATTTTCAAAATACAGCAATACTGCCCATGATGATATATATATATATATGCCATGCTGTTATAGATTACAAGTCTTCCAAATTCTTCACTGTAAATTACAGTAATTATATCGCTGGAACAAACAGAAATCGTCAGTGTATACAGTATATCTAGTGTAAAACTCGTGAGAAATAGAAAAGCAGCAGATTTACCACTTTGTAGTCTAGGGGGTCACCATTAATCGAGAGGAACTGGTACCTTGCCATCCAAAAGAGTTGCTCACATGAGATTTTGGAAAATTGTTCATTTAAAAATTCCTTTACAAATTAACTATGGTATAGGAACCCAGTGTCATTATATTTTTAATTATAAAAAACATATTAAACAGACCTGGGATGCACAGTCCATGTACTGTGCACAATACTGTATATATATAGTACTGTACATTAGTGAGACAAGGAAACCTGGGAGACAGTATCTTAACCAACATTTTAGAAGAAAAATTACTATAGTAACATTAATATCAGGAATCCAGGGTTAGATCTGTCCCAAAGCAAAAGATACACTATTTTCATCAACACCTGAACCGTCTTTATTTACATTAATGACGAGTATATTAAAGACAAGTGTGTTACATATACTGTATTAAAGACAAGAGTTAACTGTAGTGTGATAGTTGCAGTCAGAGAAAAAATCAGTTGAAAGATGTTTTCATCACTTCACAAGGATTTGCAAACTTTCCTGTAAGAAGCACTCTACGTAAAACAAGTGAACTGAAAAAAGCATTGCAGAAACAGCAAGTGTGCTTTTTCTGCTAAACCAGTGACGAAAGTTAATGAGGTAACAAATGCTTCTTTGCTTGATGCTGATTTGTAAATGAAAAAACAAGGCAATGACAGTATAATTGTGAAAAATTAAATTGTGTAATTTAATTACATGCAAGTGGTTTTCCATTCACTGCACTCAAGTGACAGTACTTAGTTGGTTGTGTTCAAATGGTGTTTGAAGACTTCACCATTAAAGAAGAATTTTCAATATGTGTGCCTTGATAGCCCAAACCAGAAGTAACATACTGTATTTTAGAAAGATAAGATTTAGAAGACATTATTTTTATTTGCAGTGCAGACCATGCTATCTCTGGGTTCTTAAAGTCCCACTAACTAATTCACTAAAACAAAACTGGTGATGCATGAATGGGGTTTAATAATCATATTCACAACATTATTAAAATGATTATATTTATGTTACAACACTGTCAGTTTAAATCACTATTAGAAGAGCTGTCATCCCCATATTGGGACACAAAGACTCAACAAAGGAAGTGTTCTGAGTCCATTTCTTTTACTTTTCTCCTAAAGCAGAATTAGAATCATATGAATGTTCCTCTCAAATAACAAACTTTGAGTGGATGTTTGAAGTGGCATTTCTAAGATGTGACAGAAAATGTGAACACCCTGAGGTGTGAATTGCAAAGGAAAGCAAACAATATTACAAACATTATCAGTGGAGTGAAAGCTGTCAAATCAAAATGAAACATTTGGGAACAGCAAATATAACACTGTCCATCTGTGCTCTAAATACTGTTAGAAAATAAAGATGCTATGGCTCTCCTATAATATATATTAACAAGTACAGTGACCATTTGAATTGGTTTGGCCTAGAATTAAAATACTTTTTTCAGCATCTGGGGCTCTGTGTGCTGTAATCTTCAAACAACATTTTTGGAAGTGAATGTTAATGTCATTTCTGAATAATTTATCTGACTGTTTAACTGGCCATCTTCTACACTGTTGTGTGCTGGGGCAGCAGCATCATGACAAAAGATGCAAATAGGCTCAATAAACTTATCAAGAAGGCTGGCTCTGTGTTGGGGATGAGCCTTGACCCCATGGAGGTGGTGGGAGAGAGGAGAATGCTGACCAAGCTCACAGCCATCATGAACAGCACCTCTCATCTGCTTCATGGGACTGTTACTGGGCAGCGGAGCACTTTTAGCAACAGACTGCTCCAGCTACGGTGTTCAAGGGAACGTTTCCGCAGGTCTTTCCTCCCGGCGGCTGTCAGGGTGTATAACGCTGTCCTAGGCTAGGATTGTTAGCCCTTCATTTGCTCGTCTATGGACAGCATGTTTGCTCCATTGTACTTTTTGGACAATCAGTCTGTATAAACCTATGCACATTTTGTACATATTTTATTGTTTTTACAGTGACTATGATCATCACATTTTGCACACACCTATGTATTTATTTATTTTTATTTATTTTGTTGTCTTTTGTTTTATAACTATTCTGATGTCTGTTTTTGCTTGTCTTGGGCTGGACTGCTGTAACACATCAATTTCCCTACGGGATTAATAAAGTATTATCTATCTATCTAACCTGGGTTATGTTTTAAAAAAAGAGATTACCAATCTGCAAGATAACATTCAGTTTAAATTAAAAATAATTATTTAAAGTATTTTAGATACAGCCTTAGATATATAGATGCTGTAAGATCCACACACCAGCAATGAAAGTAGCTTCCTTGTTTGGTTTGACATATCTTTGTGAGTCTTCCTTTTCTGACATGAACTTTATTAAATTAAATGATGAATTTGATAAATGAGCATCCTGATGAGTCCATCACAGTAACCCCCTCAGGAAACCAAATTACACAGTTCTGGGTGACACCATGCAGTGTCAATTATTATACTGAAATAAAGATAACTTTGTTTTTTATTTTAAATATATATTTCATTTTCATTATACTTACATTACAATTACATTAACACTCAAGAAAGATAAAATAGAAAGTAAATCAGACCCCTGATTTTAAATTGATCTCATCAGGTCTCAGAAACCAGACATGCCCCTGCTCAGTACTAGTGATGGGAGAGCTTGAAGGAAAAGTGTATCTTGTGTATCCACATGTTTTCATTCCAACTTATGTCTTAACAAGCTTCATTGGCTCATTGTAGTCTTAATTTTACCAATTTAACATTTTTTGTTTTCCATTTCTTCATGTACTGATTCTTTGAAGAAATTTTGAAAAACCTACAGTCACACTGGACCTCCAGAACCAGGATTGCCCACCACTCCTGTACAGTAGGTGGAGCTGGTAAACCTGATGACACTTTTCGTTCTGGACTAGAATTTCTAAAGCATTGTTCCAGTATGGTGAGCAAAGACACTGTGATGTGGGAGGTGCCGTCCTCGGGATGAAATGTTAAACCAATGTCTTAAATTTTTGGTTATTAAAGGTCCTTTAGCACTTGTCATAGAACACTGTCTTTACGTGGCATGCACAATGTGCTCAATGTGGTCAACATCTCAGCTACATTACCCTATTCACAGCTGGCAGACAACAGAAACTCAGCAGGTGTGAGCCTGGCCAGTACCTGGGTGGGACACCTCCGGGGAAAGCTAATTTCGCTGCTGAAAGAGGTGTTAGTGGTCCTGACTCTGTTGTCATTAAAAATCCCAGGTAATTTCTCAAACCAATAAGGGTTGTTTCCCCAGCGTCCTGGCCAAATTTCCCCATTTCCTTTTCCAGTCATGGTTTCCTAATAATCCCCATTTATGAATTGGCTTCATCACTCTATTCTTCTCCCCACAAATATCACTGTGTGGTGAGCACAGTATTATTATTATTAAAATAAACTGAAAAATTAAAGGCAAGTACTTACAAGTTACAGGATGTGGAAGTGGTATGATTTGATCAATCTGGTAAAGCAAGGAAATTACTCAACAGTCTTGCAGCAACAGAGCATAAAGTACTGTATAGTCAACCACTGCTAAATTCAAAATTATTTTTTTTTCGAAGAAGCCAGTGTAAGGATTGGAAATATGTTACATATACTCCTACATTTTAGTTTTGGCTAAAATCCAACCAGTTGCATTTATTGTTTTTGTTAAAAATATGTTTGGATATGCTAGCAAGCATTGCATTACACTAAACAAGCCTGTAAAAAAGCCAACAACATGCATTAGATGCATCACAAATGGTTCTCCTCCAATATGCAGAGGAATTTAGGATAGTATTTGTAACGAACAGTTCTTTCCGGACCCTATGCGGACGACACAGTCCGACGGAGTGGGGAAACACTGGGGAAACGTCATGCAGGAGAACGGGGCTGAAGACAGGGGGGCGTGTCCAAGGTGCGCTGGTGCACGGGGGAGGTGTGGCCGAGGCGAACAATCCAAAAGAGTAATCCATAGAGTATCCAAAAACACACGAGAAAGTCCAAAACCAGGAGATCCATCAAAACACGAAGTTAAAACCACGAAGGCCGGGTTGGAACCGACGGACGGGGAACAGGAACGGGAACCGAGATTAAAACCTTAACGGGACCAGGCGCTTCCAGGTCCAGGACTCGCACGATATGGAAATCAGGTGCAGAGCCCGGATGAGCGTCAGCGCCTGGCTTTTAAGGTGGGCTGGGAATAGGGAACAGGTGCAGAGGATAAAGTCTTAGTGAAAGGGCTGGAGCACCCTTAAGGAGGGGGGACTATAATCGTGACAGTATTAGCTGCATGCATTTAAAAAAGTATCAATTAAAACAAGAGGAGATTCATAAGTGATATTTTATAGAAATAGCAATATTTGATAGAATTGCTTACATAAACTTCAGATTTGTTGTTGGTAACAGATACATGTACCTATTGGTGTGTTAGTACCATATGTAGAGGTATTTAAATTTTTTTCAATTGTTTATATACTTATCAAAACAATATTACATACACTGAGAAACAGTAAAGTGCCATTGAATATCATTCCTCCTTCCAGTGGCCTACATAATTTTATACCACAACTTGTCAATAGAAAGGTACTATTTCTTGCAAACATATTTTTTGGGTATGGCTAATTCCTTTTCCAGAAGTTATACACTCTCTTTAGCTTGCCAGATTCTGCCTTCTTCAAGTTTCCTATATTTGCAGTACCTATGATTGTTAATGGAATACCCTGAAGAACAGAGCTGCCAGAACAGTTTATCATTGAATGGATTACTAAGTGCAACCCACATAATGTCATTATAGCTTGCATCTACTGACATTTACTAAAACCATGACCTTATTCAAAATTTGCTTGGAAAACTGCTAAATATTTTTGGTATCTTGATCACCAACTCTCCTGTTAAGAGTTTTATTTGATCTAGCAAATGTTCCTTGTGAGTCCCCATATGAACTCTCTGCACTTTCATTCATACATTGAGTCCCCATATTGAGTGTTTGCTCTTGATTGGATTTTCTGAATATTAATGCAAGTCTTAGCTACAATGATAATTCATCGACAGCTTTCTGATCCATAGCCACATAAGCACTGAATGACATTTTTTAAATACTGCACATACTTCTACTACAGCCAATTCTGGAGGATTAGGTAGATAGTTGTGTCAGCATGGATAGGTTGCAAAGGAACAAGTAAAGGTTTATTCCATGTGAAGGTTTATTCACCTGAAGAAGACTCCACAGCCAAAATGTGTTTCATTTCTTCTCTTTTCAACATGGAATAGACCTTTACTTGTAGAGATGGTTACTTTAACAATGCCAAATCATCCACTTTAAAAATACACCTTGTCCCAGAGAACTGCTTATAAGATTTTGTTTTACAATGTATAAATTCAAACATAATTATACTTGTCTGAATAAATGTTTGTAACCTTGATGAATCATCTAACTACAGGCGGATCAATAGGCCATTTGAATTGAAAGGATAAGCTATAACAACATTGTAAACTGCATCACATTTGTATATTTGTCACCAAATACTGTATGATTTATTTATACTGTTTTTTTTTCATCATTTGGTGAATCCCCAAAATCTTTCAGATAATTTCTGAATAATTTTAATTCTGGAGTCTTAATTAATGTGATTGACATATTCTACAATGGCTAGTCAGCATAATTTGTTTGGCCTACCAGCCAATTATTTGCAAGTTTAAATTAGACACATTTGAGCTAATTGAATAATTGGTATCTATAAATAAAAGTGAAATTCAATATGAAGGAGAAAAGCAGATAGGGTAGGCCTTTAGGATTTTAAGGAATGTCTTGGTTTTCTGTATGTAACAGTTGGATTCTTGTTGATTTTATGTTGTTTTGTATCTTTTGAAATACTCCATCAGCTACTAGACTTTCTTATGGTGGTAATAATTTAGTGCAAAGAATACTATGAATTCCATCCATCCATTTTCACTCTGCTTTTCCTGGTGAGGGTCACAGTTGCCGCAAGCCAAGCAGATTAGCCCAGACTTCCCTGTCCCCAGCAACAGATTCTAGCTCCTACTGGGGGATCCCCAGGTGCTCCCAAGACAGCTTCCAGTGTGTCATGGGTCTGCCACGGAGACTCCACCAAATGGGACATGCCCAGAACAGCTCTAGCGGAAGCCGACAGGGGGCATCCTTATGAGATGGCCAAACCACGTCAACTGGCTCCTATTGATCTCTGGGGCAAGTGACTCTACTCTAAGGCTCTCCAATTGTCGAGCTCCTCACCTTGTCATGGAGAGCCAGCCCAGCGGCCCCGAGGAGAAATGTCATTTCTGCCACTTGTATCCGCGATCTTGTTCTTTCGGTCATTACCCACAGCTTATGACCATAGGTGAGGACAGGGATGTAGATCGACCGGTAAACTGAGAGCTTTATCTTCAAACTCAGTTTCCACTTCACCACCACAGACCGGTACAGTGCCCAAAACAGCTGACACTTCCCCAATCCGCTTGTTGATCTCACGCTCTCGAGATAGCTAAACTTCTCCACTAAGTGCAGCTGTTCTCCTCTCACCTGGAGAGAGTAATACATTCTTTTCCAGGAGAGAACCATGACCTCAGACCTCAGATGATGACAAAAGGACAGCATCATTCGCAAATAGCAGAGATGTCACCCTTAGTCCACCAACTGGACACCCTCACATCTTCAGCTGCGCCTTGATATCCTGTCCATGAACACCACAAACAGGAGTGTTGATAAGTCCAACGCCCATGAATTTCCATGAATTGTTTTCACTTTTCCAATTGCAATTTTTTATTATTGACCAATTCTAACATCACATTGGCATTACTTAAAGTGGTAGCAGTTATACAACTTATTATAAAAAGTTCAGTAAATAATATATAGTCCACGCTGCAATTGTATACAATTTTAGAATATGTAAGAACATTACAATAATACAGAAAAAAAATATTTCCTGATCAACTGCTTTACATAGAATAATAATTTGTTTCTTAATGAATGTGATTCCAAACAGTTATTTAAAATGTCAAGAACTTATTCAACATCATGAATGGCAAAAATAATCTGTTTTTTACATTTTTAAATTGACCATAGCATAATGTACAGAACCATAATGTCTTTTGTTTTAATTATGTATTAGACTATGTACTGTATTAATCTACAAAAACATTACTTATTGAATATTTATTGTTTATTTATATGTATAGTTATTGTTTATTTATTGTATATTTAAATATATATTATTCTTTGTATAAATAAAAATAAACATTTTAATAATTTGAATGTAAAGTATTAATTATGCAATTTTATTATTTTATTGATTGAAAGGTTCACTTTATTTTTGTGAATTCTGTATATAAACTAAATCTATTTTGAATATTTTTTTTAATACAGTGGTAAAGGCCAGTGGTAAATTTGGCCAGGATACCCCTACTATTTTCAAACCTGTGATTTATAATGACCACAGAGAGTCAGGACCTTAGTTTTATGTCTCATCCAAAGGATGGCATCTTTTTACAGTATACTGTCCCCTTCACTATACTGGGGCATTAACACCCACACAGACCACAGGGTGAGAGATCCCTTACTGTCCCCACTAACGCCACTTACATTTATTTTGTATGCTATACACTATTTTTTTGAACATTTAAATATACACTTTGGAAAACTGTTATGTTAAAATGTCCAACCTTAATCTTCTTAGCAGGATTCTGGCCAAAATACCCTGATGTGTACAATATAGGACCCCAACTATATTAACAAAAGTTTCAGTAATGTAAATACAAAAGAATCCCAATGCATAAAATATTTTTTTGTGTGTTTTGCCCTCAGAAGTTGGCTTTTGAAAATCAGCCAATCATGTGGGCAATGCTGAAGTCTAGTTTTTGATACTTTGTAACTTGAAGGTATCAGTTTGTGTTAGAGATGTCTTTGCCTTTGGATTCACCATTGCCTCCTGAACCACTTTCCTTACAGTCTGTGGTGGCACAATACCCTTGCATCCTATTCCTGGCAATATAACAGTAGCCTGCAGAATGTTTTTTGGCTTTTTTGTTGTTGGATATTATTTTAAGAATGAATTAGTTGTGTGAATAAATGTGACTCCTGTGTTTTATGGAATTCTATGACTTATATATGACAAATTTGACTTTGCTCTGAACAATGCCATTGTGATTACAGTATATTTTTAGAACTGCTTTAGGCTAGATACATTCTCCAATTTCTAACTCATTCTGTTATATCATGTTTTTCTTCCAATTTCATTGGGTGTATGAATAAATCTGTAGAGGATGTTAATATGTTTTATGAGAATTTTATCGCTGAGACAGGTCTATTTTAAATGAAACATTAGTTTCTTCTATATGTTTGATAAAACTTTCTGGAGAGCAGTACGTGTATGTACAGTAGGGTTACCATTTTGTAGATTACAGTATATGAATGCTTTCTGAAGAATGTTTTATTAAAAGCATAGAACGGTTGTTTACAGAGTGTGAGTGGACTTGTCTGCTTGGAAGTAAAAATACTAGTAAACTGTATTGTAAAAATCTAAAGAGAACTCTGGTTAAAATTACACATTAAAAATCAAGAATAAATCATGCTAAATTGCTAGAATTATAAAGTCCAACATATCTCCAAATGCATACATGAGTCTGAGTTCTAATTTCACAGATCTTAATCATGAAAAAAACTTGAGCATGTACAGGTACAGTATGTTTTGTTGAGCAAATAGGAAAAAGCAAGTCTAAAATCATACACAGCTCATGAATTGGAGAAGTAAAAAGATTATATGATTACATGTTAAACGCAGTTCACAGTTCATGAATTTGAGTTTTAAGGGTTTCCTTATCCTCAATAATGTAGCAGGGAATTCTAAAAATGTTGCAGTGTTTTTTCAGCCTCCCCACAGAACATTCATTTTGTAACCACTAGGTCAGGGATTGATGGCAATGTTCAAGGTGCATTACAATTAGCACTACAACACCTCCATTTCATGACCATTCAGAAGGCCCTCACCCACCCCCAACACCATTACTCTTTCAATTTTTAAAATAATGTATTTTTTAAGGTATGTTTTATAAAGTAATGTAGGATAAAGTAAAGTTTGTTTAATATTTGTTTTTATGCTTTTTAGCT
Source organism: Lepisosteus oculatus (assembly GCF_040954835.1). Lineage (NCBI taxonomy): Eukaryota > Metazoa > Chordata > Actinopteri > Semionotiformes > Lepisosteidae > Lepisosteus > Lepisosteus oculatus. The sequence goes on from NC_090701.1 coordinate 32,933,524, forward strand.
TTGTGATTCACTGGTATTTTCAGAAACATGAGACCCATGAATGACACAGGCCATCTGCGTTAGAGGGAAGTATTATGTATGGCTCTCAATTAGTCTATACTAAGGGGTATGAGATATAAAATTGACATTGTGATGTTATGAACCTGTTTTGGAGCATGCAATTCCCATACAATTGCATACAATGCCTTGAAAAAAGTTATCAGACCCTTGTTAAAGCTTGCAATCATTAATCAGTGATAATTAATGACATACTGTAATGACATATAATAATCATAATAAATAATGGCATAATTTGTGCTCAATACACAAAGTATAGTCAGCACTTTGAAGTAGCAATGAAAATTTGTTATAGTGGGGAGCTGTGCCAAGGTCATTGGCTGCAAATGAACAACGGTAATCCCACATTGAAAAACAGAAAGGGGAAAGACAATGTTTTTGTAACAATGCATTCAGAAGAACCCTATGCAGTAACGAATGAATTCAATTGGGCAAGGCGAGGTTGGTGTTGGTGAGGCAGGCTTAGTGTCGAAATCCAGATAGAGAAGGCTTTTTGTCAAATCCAAAAGGGGCTAGACGAGGTCGACATCGCTGTCAGCATACAAAAGGCTGAGACAAAAAAAAATATCCTTTGAAAGGGTTTAGAAATGATTGACAAATGAGGAGAACAGCAGGTTGTTTAATTCCAAGCAATGAAGTGCAGTTTGAGGAAGGCATAAATAGCAGGTGCGATGAAAGGCGAGAGGCGTGATAGGATGATTATTTAGTGCGCCATTGTTTACGAGAATTGGATTGGGCTGGTGTCTGATTATCTGAGGTCAAGGGAATGTGCCAGTGTTTAGGAAGGTTAGGTGTTTGATTATGTGAGAGTGTGACAGTTTTGGCTGTTGAGCCTTCTTCATGTGTGATATCTGTTACTTACACAACCTTCTCCATGATTTCGGAATAAATGCAACTATCGCTGTATGGGCCCTACACCATATAATGAAGCTCAAGCAAAGATTCAACTATAAAGACCAAGGAGCTTTCAAAACACCTCATGGATAAAGTTGTATAAAGGAACAATCAAGAGAACATTTTAAAGACTCATCTCTTTGAGCGTGAAAAAATGATCATTAAGAATAAGAAAGCACCCAAACACTAGATCGTGTGTTCCAGTTCAGGATGTCCCTCCAAACGGATCTCCAAACTGAGAAAATGTCCATGGTTAAACAATATTTCAGTCTCTGCACAAAGGGGGCTTGTATGGAATTCAAATTTCACAACACATTTGCAACACATCATTTAGATGACACCACAAACATGTGACAGAAGATTTTTGGACCAAACATGATGTTAAATAGTGAGAGGCCATGGGTAGAAAGATGGGAAGGTGTATAATACAGCGATGAGGAAAAAGGATTCAGTCTGTATGTTGGCTTCAGCAGGAGTGAAAGAGAGTGTGAGATCAAGAGAGTGTACCCAGTAGCAGTGAGCTGAGCTGGCTTATAGGCTTGAGGGACTCAGTGACCTAGGGGCTATTGAGATAATGCAGCTTATGCTGTACAGAAGGACATCATAAGTGTTGGACAGGCAGGCTGTGTGGGTGAGAGAAAGGAGTCTAGATAGCATGGGCGGAGTCCTAATCCTCCCTGGCTATACCATCAGCAGACAGGTATGATAGGTATGGGGTCTCCATGAAAGAGAGAACAATACAGCTTTTGCTTTGTCTGGGACACAAAATGATTATTGAAGAAAGAGAGTCTATCCTGGCCAAACAGGATCAGCTGGTATGGTTAGAGACAAAACTGGTTGTTTGCAAGGATCACATACTTGTGGAGGACAGTGAATGAAGAATAGAGCTAATTGAGTTAAAGTGATTATATTATTTATTCAATTGTTGAATGGAGATTAGTGAGCATAATAACAAATCTGAGTGAGTGAAACCCCAAGAGAAACAGAAAATTGTTTTGACAACGTGAAATCTAGGTGCCTAAGAGCGTTTCTCTCAGCGAGGTTAAAAGACTGGCTACTAATAATGCAGAAAATTAAGCCGACAGGGTGGTGATTTAGAGTGGAGAAAATGCAAGTGTTGCACTTATCAAACTTGGACTTTTTTTTATAAATCTCAGACACAAACGCAACATGGTGCATAATTTAATAGATTCAAGACTAATATGATCATAGACAAAGCACGGTACTAGAAAATATTAAAGAAAGACCAACTTCACAGGTCAGCAGGGATTATGGTTAATTTTTAAGTGATCCAAAGAACCAGACCAAATCTACAATGGAATAGCTTTTAGAACAAGAAAATTAAGTTCATGTGTGAGCCAATAAATTTCTTGTTTGGAATCGTTTTGAGAATCTATTTTATATCTTACTCTTAGAAGACATTTTGAGCATTCAGGTTTAGAATAAAGTATAAAGTTTTAAAATGTGGATATATTTTGTAATTTAACAAAATAGGACACCAGGAGGATGGTCTGAATACTTTTACAAGGCAGTGTATGTTCTGGTCTTTAGCTCATACATTTATTTTTCTTTCATGAGACCTTTTAACCTTTTTACTCAATGTAATAAAATATTAACTTTCCCTGCCTTTCATAATGAAGAATCATTTAAATTTCATTTTTTTTAAATGTACCTGCTATAAATAAAACACTTCAAGATTCAAGGGTGATTGCCTATCAAAAGAAGGGTCAAATATCTTTAACAGAACACCCACTGTGGTGGTTAAAATAATTGCATCACCCTCATTTTTACACATTTGACAGTGGGTAGGTGCATCTCCAAAAGAAGAGTGTATTACCAGCTTTCTATCAAGGGCATTGGAAATGCTGAAGATGATATTGAAAGCCAAAAGAGCAGGTTGAATCCAGTTATGCAAAATAATTTTGAAGAGTCTAAAAGTGCACCTTGCAGGATGACCCTGCTCTTGGGAAATTGGAGGCTTAATGAATCACTCAAAAACTCCAGAGAGCACCTAAATTCTGTTACAATGAAAACAACATGAAACTCACTTTCAAATCCCTCAGGTATGTGTTAGAGTCATCATAGAAATTGCACTCTTTGAAACTCATAAAATGACGTGTCAGGTTTGCTCTGCTCTTCAGAATCCACATGTACTGTTTAGCATGTCCTTTGCCCTTTGAATGAAGGCAAAATCCCCTATGTTACAATACAGCTACTAATGTAAAAATAGAAAAATAAACATTTGATCATGTAAATCTAACTTAATGTTTTTGTTTCAATGTTCAGTTTTTGTTTATTGCTAAAGTTGATGACAGAAACTAAATCTAAGTTGATGTAATAGTTTTCAGGGACAACATCAAATCAGAACTTCAGCTTCCTTAGGTTGCTAGCCCTGTAATACAACTTTACAGAATGCATTTATTATCATAAAGCTAAGGATTAAGAATGAAAGGATTAACAAGTTTAGTGTATTTGCAATAGCTACATCTGCAGAAAGCTACACATGAAAGGAATCTGGGTGTTTATGTACATTCTTTTATGCCTTCATCAAGACAATGTTGGGGAGCAGAAGCAAACAGAATAATAGTATGTGTAACATAACTGTGGAATTTAAGTTAATGATAATGTTACTTTATTAGCTCTATACAATTTCTTGCATTAGGAATTCATCTTTTTGCAGACCCCACCTTGCTCTCCATGAGGCACAGACAGGGAGAGAAGCTTGGGGTCAGCCATTGTATAGTGCCCCTGGAGCAGTTGGGGTTAAGGGCCTTGCTCCAGGGGCCCAACAGAGTAGGATTCCTCTGCCAGCTGCAGGATTTGAACCAACAACCTTCTAGTCACAGGCACAGATCCTTAACCACAGAGCCACCACTCCGCAGGGTCTATGAGGAATCTACAGTATGTTGAACAATATAAATACTTACAGTCCTAAGAAAAATAAAACATTATTCTGGTCTCAGAGAATTGTCATATAAAATCAAGGGAGGCAAATCTTTTTAGTCTAGACACAGAAGATTGAGAAGACATTTGATTAAATTATATAAGATCCTAAGGTTTATACTGTACTGTAGATGGAGTTCATTCAGTATATTCTTTTTTATACTCAACAATGAAACGAGACATTTCACAATGTCACAACTGGAAATTTAGGACACAGAATTGGAAATGCTTATTTACACAGAGTCTTAGGTCACCCAATCAGGTGTGTGAGGCCCAGACATAGGGCATTGATTAGAAATGGCAAGACAAAATTTTAATTTTACAAAAGTATTAAATGAGTAACACAGAGTACTGAGTAACAGCCTGAAAGTGAGAGAAAGACATTCAGTTTTTTTGCTGTTTCTGTTGACAGTTTTGGCAATGGTAATGTTGATTTACTTATCAGTAAATATGTATATATTTTAAAAGTGTTAAGCAATAGAGTGCAACACACTCTGCTACTACAACTGGTTGAAAACATAACTTCAGTTTTTTAAGCTTTACACTTAAATAATGCAGTGAATTGGTTAGTTATATTAAAGTCACTAATGTATGTTTTGCTAAGAATTCAATAATTATTATTTTACTGCTCGTTGATTTTAACCTATTTAATGAGGAATTGCAGATAGTTTTGTGTGTATCTTAAATGGGTCTGTTAAACTTTTGCTGTTTAGAAGACCAGCACTTTACGATTTCAGCTAAAAGAGAGTATGCTGCAAATAGAAACAGGGAGGGGCACAAAAGTTGAAGTTGATTTTTTCAGGAAAGTAACTTGGATGTGGAGCTGAGCTTGCAGAAGAAACTGTCCTTGGAATTGGGTTGGAGATTTATGACAATTAGGGTGGATGAAAAGAAAGGTTTCTGAGTTGAAAGGAGAACAGCAAGGTGTAGATGAGCAGGAGTTCAGATGTTTAACTGAACCCATTTTGAGAGCAAGAGCGAAGAATTAAATGAAGGAACACAGAAGTGTCTTTTGTTTTCAAACTCTTATTTATTTGTTTATTTTTTGTTATTGTAAATTAAAATTCTTCTCCTATTTTTTTTCTAAAGCTGCTTAAATCAATTCCAAGGTTATTCAAATTAATATTTAATAACATAAACTATATTGGTACATTTTTAGTAAACAAATTGAATTCAAACCGATTTACTTGCTAATATAACCTGATAAAAATGTGGAGAAGAAATTATGAAAACAAAGTAAAGTGGGCCTACATGACATCAGAAGACCAAAATTTAATACTATATTAAATATTATAATTAATACAGTATTAATAATTAATACTATATTAAATGAACAACATTACCACAAATGTAATAAATGAGGACTTTCACAACCTGGTCACTAAATAAATCACTTCTAAACTAAAGAGAAGAGAGAAAACACAATGTTTTGGCTGTGAAGACTTCTCACACCTGCTCTTTTCAGCATGGAATAAACCTATCACTTGTCCCTTTGCAGACTACGCATGCTGACGCAGCTACCCACCTGAACCGCTTCTAAAGGAATACTCTTATCACTAACTTTTTCAGGTCCTGATGATTAATTTTGGATTTGGATTTGTTTGAATTAATAAAAGAGGCTTGCTATTCTTATCCAAACCTAGAAATCACAAAAAACATTTTTTAAATGATATACTCACCGAATCTGGAAACAAAGGTCTTATAATTTTGTAGCTGAGTCTTATAACCACACATTAGGAATGAGGAAGGGTACATAGACTACACAGTATTAGGGAAGCTTTCTGAGGTTAGAACCTCATCAATTGATAGTGTAGGAATGGATAAAAAACAAGTTTTATAGTAGACATATGTAACTGTGTGAAGTACTATATCTGGATTTGCAAGGGAGCAATGCTGGAAAGTTAAATTGTTAAATCTTTAAATTTTCTTTATCTCTTTTATCAAGTACAGGGTATTTGGTGGATAATTTACATAAAATCTATGGTATTCAGTGTTTAATGGATTCAATACAATCCAATTAGTTTTAAAGGTTTATGTTTTATTGATCTGAAATATATTTTGAATACAGAATAATGCTGTTCCATATGGGCATGCATTAACTTATACAGTGTCTCCCCTATTTAGCTAACATATTCATAACAAATCAAACAGACAGTATAAATTCAATTTTAACAAGTATAACATGTTTTGTAAATATTTTGCTAACACGGTATACATTACATAACATATTAAATATGGTTAACATTAAAATAAGAATACTTTCCCTAAATGCTGATCTCATAAAACACACATTTCAGATTTACTCACCACCTTCACACTTATTCAGCCTCCAAGAACTAGTAAGGTAAGTAGTTCATTACTTAATGAAAAATTACGCTGAAATGGAAACCATCCTTTTTCTCTTCTTCCAACTGAGAGACCTGATTCTTTAAAATTTTAATTTTCTAAGGCCGGTGAAAGGCCATCAAGTGGCCATGAAAGTTTAAACACCTGCTAAATTTTTCATGAAATAAACACATGGAAATCTACCTTGATTGTAGACAGTTACAAGATGTTTTTTTTTTACTTTAGTATTAATGATGCACTTTGAATTCTTAAATTTTATTTTTTTCCTGTCTATTGTTATGTGTATACTACTATTATATCTACTTTTATATTTTTTCTTAGAAGTGTAAATGCATGCAGCTTTGATAACATTACATTTTGTCCTCTAACAACATTTAATATTCAGTTTCATTATGGAGACTTTATATACTATATGTGCTATTTTTCTTCATTATTTAACTTTGTGCTCTGTGCTTTTGAAACTCCAGGTTGTACAGTAGATCAATATTGGTTCAATTAGCCTATTACCAAATGGGCTAGTTGCACTGAATGGCCCCTCTTATTTCTTATATTCTGTGTTCTTGACTGTAAGCAGTACCATAACTCAAATTAGGGATTTCTAGAATTATACCAAGTAACACATTCACATCTCACACACTGGTCAAAATATAAGGAATCCCCCAGACAAGCAAAAAGTCTGTCACAAACGTAGGCAAAGCATGGCTGGCTTGACAAACATGAGACACATTTGCACTATATTCCCGGTCCAGAACAATCCTGACATATAATTTATTTAGCAAAAATGACAGAACAAGAGGAATAAAACACTTCAATATCACACACCTGGAGAAGATTCAACAACTTCATGAGTTTTTTCTTTCTACTTTTTCCTTTGCTGCCAATGCACACTGTCACTGCTCCCCATTCAAACCCTTCCTAATGATATCTCTTTTAGGCTTTCTTCCTTCTAATTCCCAGCACATTTGTTTTACCACTCATACACTCAGCAATACATGACAGCTAGTTGTCAGAACTTTTTTGGCACTCAACAATCCTATAGCAGACAGTATCCTCCAAAATTAAACCTCTACTTTCATCCAATGATTATGCTTCATGAAGCTTGGATATGGCTGTTGAGGTTTGTTAGCTTCCATTCCAGAGTTCATGCCAATGGGAAAGAAAAATGAAAAGTATGAAATCCAACAATTTATATCCAACTCTAAATCTATACGAATTTTATGTTATTATCAAGTACAGGAAGCACATGCTTACACAAATAGTTGTGGGAGTATAGAACAAGATACCCAGTCATGTTGTTGAAGCCAATCACTTGGTTTCTTTTAAGAAACAGTTGGATGAGATCCTTAGGTCAATCAACCATTAAATATCAAATTTGCTAGATGGGCAGAATAGAGTAATCTCTTTTGCAACCATTCGCATGAGCTGTTTAAATCTTTTTAATCTATTTCTTTTTGGTGATGGTTTCTCTAAATTCCCCTGGAGCCGGAGGTGGGATGCTATAGCATTATTACTTAAATTTTCCATAGTAAAAAAGGTTTTAAAAGCCAGTTTCCTACCTTGCAATACATGGTAACTATTTTCGAAATAATGATCATCATACTAGCTTAAGTGAGAATGTCAGATTCTTTAAACAACCTGACTCATAGTTGTACATAGTAATCAATATGCAACAGCTGGTTTGTATCTCTTGACTGACTTGGGTTGCTACAAAAATGCATTTATTTTTCACAATACTATATATCTGCAAATTTAAATTATTTTCTACTGGGCAGTAACTAATTGAAGCAGCATAGGAAAACAGTCAAGGTTTATATTATACTTAGTACTTAATGATGTGCTCTCCTTTTTTTATTTAGTTTCTCATAATAATTTGAATATATTTATCTATGGAAATACTGTTTTGTTTACTCCTTCAAGCAATGGTATTTTTAATAGAAGGTAAGCTTTTTTGATGGTTCAAAAACTACATTTTCAAATGTAACATTATCTCCTGCAACTTAATGATGTGGAAATTTACTGTTATAATATTCATCATCAAATAACTTTATGAACTAATTTCCAAAGAGGTGCCTGCCAGAGATTCTTCCATTAATAAAATAAACCTTTATTTTAGATACTGTATTTCAAAGATGTTGTACAATAAAGCAGACAAAATAAGCAGATATACATACATGAAATCAGTAAATTAAACAGAACAATACAATAGAGTATAAAACTGAGTTTTAAGACAGTATTTGAGAGTAATGACTGACTTTTTAGATCTGATATCTGCAGGGAGACAAGAAAAAAGTTATATATAGTAGATTTGCTTTTCTGCATTAGATCATGAGAGATGTGTACTAAGAAGCACAATTTAACAATTGATATTTTAAAAGAAGTGCTCACACTGCTGTGAATCTTCAAATTCAAGGCTTTGGTCAAAAAAGCCCTCAACATTTTTGACCTGAGAATAAATATTACAGCTCCAGTAAATCAAACTAAGGTATATTTGACACATTTAAAGAGTTGAGGAGACCAATCGACATAACACCTCTCTTATTCCTGCAATAGTCTTCAAGGTCAGATATGAAAATATTTTATTACATCTTTTTTTTAACATTCTCAATGCAGTGGGACAAAGCAAATGGTGCTTGGCTGTCAGGTTTCACACTATCATGTGCAGTATATTGGTGTCATTAGCATAGAAATGAAATCTGATATAAAACATAACAAACGTTCCAACTGAGAAAAGTTAATTTAGCTCTTTGGTAGTAAGTTAATTGATCGATGAATCTCATTGAACCATTTCTTCAATGAAGCCAAAGTATTGACTTCAGCCACATTGCCGTGTAGCTTGTTCTATATACCCACAAACCTTTGGGAAAAGGAGTGCATCCTATTCTTACTTTTAAATGTTCTTTCACATGGTTTCCACTTCTGTTGTCTGGTTAGAGTTTCATTGTTTATTTTAATCAAGTCACTTTCTAGTTACCCACTTTTGATTTAGTCTAATCGTCTAAATTGTGACAATAATTAGTCTTACTTCTAGTCAGGTAAAACAGAACTGGTTTAAGTCACATTGTAGACAGTTTAATTTATTTATATAATAAAATGTAAAGTTATACAAATGTATTTCTAAGAAATTATTCAAAACATCTGATAAGATTCTATCAAAAAGCATAGGTCTTTGTTGCACAATTTGAAGTATATTGATCCCCAGATAGGTCAAATATTAAATACAATAAATAATTGTGCAATAAAAGATTAATACTAATCTTGTACACAGGCATCATATGAATCTTTCCAAATAAGACAATCTATTTTGGCAGTGCTAATAATAATTATGTATTTTTAAGTTTTAAGTTTGAACTTTTTTGTAAAGTTACCTTTTCAAAGTTATATCATTATACATTTAATTTGTAGAGGCTCCTTTCAATACTGAATGTGCAGTAACTATAGGGGAATTACTGAATGAGTTATTTAAAATATTTAATTCGGACAGGACAAGAAATATACATGTACATTCTTTAACTTACTGGTGTGATATTAATAATTCGCCAATGATGCCATAATATTTCAGTCAAAAAACTACCATACTAAGAATAGTCTAAGGCCACATACCAATATGCACACTTGTGGTCTTGTGCCATTCATATGCACGTTCCCGCTCAAGTCTGCAGGTGCTTAAGGTGTCCCATTTCTAAATTTGTGTTTCACAACGATCCTCACGAGCACCCCCAAATGTGCTCTTAATGCATCCTTCTCTGATGTCTGCACCCAAATAGACTTCTCTGAAGGGAAACACCCCCGATTCCTTGAGGAATGGTGATGTTTCATGTTCTAGCCTATCAAAATGAAGAGCAGTTGCCATTGTGAGTAAAATATTCAAGCTTTAGTAAAATTTAACTTTTTTTAAACTCCTTATACTTTATGTAAAAACAAAACGTCATTATGCTACTTTAGATTCATACTGTACGTATTGAAGGTACGAAGTTTTGACATAAAGTCTTTATTACTTTGTACACATAATATTTAATCGTATTTCTTTGTATACACTTTGTACACAGAATATTTAATCATACACATATTTAATAACAAAGATTTAAGGTATTGCCAATGAGAATGAAATTGTTATGTTCCTCATACTGTCATTTTTATACTGGAGAGCCGATATGAAATATATTTAGTACTTCAAAGCTTTGAATAAACAGAAAGTCAGTTTAATTCACCCATTTTGAGTCGATGCTGCTCAACATGAATGAGCACGATATGTCACTACTTTTGTGCAGGGATAGACGAGATGAAATTGAATTTCGTCAAACTGTGAGCAGAGAATGAAAAAGTACTTACAATGCAGTAAGTAAAAAATACAGTACAGTACAGCTGCTGGAAAAGAAGCATTAACAACAGAAAGCATTATGACCCTGAGCTGTGTGACCAGCAAGTGATGTCACGTGAGGGTGACCCATTACCCTATTTATAACTATGACCCTCGAATACTTGCATACTTTCTGTCCACACTTGCTCACAGAAGTGCAGACTTAGGCCTAAGTGTGACAATTGGGACACAGCCTAAGTGCTAATCATAATTCCTTACATTTATAGAGCACTTTTCTGGACACTCCGCTCAAAGCACTTTACAGGTAATGGGGACTCCACTCCACCACCACCAATATGCAGCACCTACAGTACCTGAATAATGCAATGGCAGCCACAGTTTGCCAGTACGCTCACCACTCATCAGCTATCAGTGGGGAGGAGAACAGAGTGATGAAGCCAATTCATAGATGGGGATTATTGGGAGGCTCTGATTGGTCCACGCCAACAAGAAATTTGGCAAGAACTCTGGGGATACACCCCTACTCTTTCTGAAAAACGACTTGGGATTTTTAATGACCACAGAGACTCAGGACCTCATTTTACATCTCATCCAAAAAACAGCACCTTTTTACAGTATAGTGTCCCCATCACTATACTAGCACATTAGGAGAGTCCCACACAGACCGCAGGGTTGCTGCTGGCCACACTAACACCTCTTATAGCAGCAACCTTAGTTTTTCGCAGGAGGTACACACCTGCATAGCTTCAGTAGGTTGCCAGTTGTGAGTTCCAGGGTGATATGGCTTCTGGCAAATTATGTTGTGCTGGTATCATGATAATACAGTGACAGGCCCGTGTTTAAAAAAAAAAATGGATGTCTTAATGCAAGAGTGTCTGGATGTCACAACACTTATGGTGACTCAAATTTGTTGCAGTTTTTCAAATCATAATTTAGACATTATTATATTTATCTTCAGTAATGTTTTGTGATAGCTTTTCCTGGTGTACTCGTCCTGCTGTATATAAAGTATTACCAGACTGCAGATCTTATACTTCCAAATGAAAGCATGGAGAACCACATGCATTTCTGGCAGCTTTTCTTTTTCTAAGTGAGGTGCTCTATATTTAATCTAATTAGTACAGCATATACATCTCATTTTTTATCCGGGTACAATCAATTTACAAAAAAAAAAAATTTATGACATGACATGTACAGTACAAAAGACCAGCAGGAAATGAGGGACAGTAAGAAAACAAAAGAGAAGAGAAAGTGGTACACCTCAATGCTTGCGATTCTTGCACAGTAATACAGTAGCTCTGAGGCACAGCACAGTCCCAGAATTATACCTGTTACAGCCAGTCTGTGGTTTGCCAGACAGAAGGTAAATGTGCAAACAGTGAACCTCATGTGACGAAATTCATGAGTTTTAGTCCAAGTTTGACTAAAACATGAGCCTTAGTAAAATGGGTCATTTCGTCTTGTTGTAATCCACTCAAACAAAAATACAAAGCAATTTAGTCTTCGTCATCATGGATTCTTTTTGGGAGCATTTTGACCTAATTAACTAAAATGAAAAACAGCTCATTGAAGAACATCAGTTACAGTGAATTAACACTGGCCTTTTCTAATTTTCAGTTTGATTATTCCTTTGGATATTACAGGTCATCATCTACTATAATTTTAATAGTTTCTATAACATTGCATGTAAGAGAAGTTAGACTAAAGGTTTATAATAGGTTGGGCTGGTCTTGTCAACCTTCTTATGGATGGGCACTGCTTAAGATACTCTCCAGTCCATAGGTATCATCCATTGACTTGAACAACTGTTGAAAAATATGTGTCAATGGCTTTTTAATAAAAGAACACATCTATTTTTTTCATTACTAAAAGCTAATTTTCTTGTTGTCAGGCAGAAAAAATCTATTTATTGTTTTAGTCTCCCTTCCTATATCCCTTCAGTTTCTCTCCTGGCCTTTCTACTGCCCTTTTAACCTGTGCAGGAATTAATTAATTGTACTACTGTAATTATCTTTAACTGGATCCTGTTTTCCCCTCTTATATTTTCCTAAATAATCTGTTGACCTATTTTGGCATACTGTTCAGGTTTTTGATTTGATACCTCTTGGAATAAATTAGTTCTGTGGTTCAAGAAGAATCTCTTTAAGCTAGTCGCTATCCATTTCCCACTAATATCGTAGCTATCCTATCTCATTATACTTCTTTTAAACTCAAATTGCTTCTCTATCTGCATTCTTTCTGCTATTTGCAGACTTTTGATTTGGACTCAAATCAAATAGTTTCAAAATATCCTACAAACATTCTGTGTTTATGATCAAAGTTTCTTAATGATGGATTACAATGAAAAATCTGACCCGATAGTAGAAATGAATTCGACCAAGAAAAAAGTCCCTTCTTAATCCCATAAATTATTAATATCATCTTGTTTCACATTGTAGGAGGCCCTCTTGAGTTTCTTTTGTTTCTTGGCAGCAAGTTAATTATTTTCTTGGTACAACAACAACCTTCTCTTCTTTCTGTTTTCAGACTTCTTCAATCTGATTAATATGTCACGTAGTCGATTTGCTTCAAAACTCTTTTATTTTTATTTAATACTCTGTTTTTATAATCTGAATATACATTGTTCTGTATTAAGTAATCTATGATTTATTGTATCAATTTTGTACTCTATAGTTCACATTCATAAATTAATACTAAAGCCTGTAAGGGTAGCAATATTGGTCAAATGTAGAGTTATGCAGAGTTATGTAGAGTTAGATACCGCATTTAAGAGAAACAATAGAATGATGTGTAAAATTAAATTTAGCAGAAATCACAGATACAAATTGCTGAAAAGTTCTAAATACCTCATTAATGGTTAGATATTGCTTTAATATGTTACAGATTATTAAATATATATACAAGTAATAGGTTTATTCCATGCTGAAAAAAAGAAGAAAGAGAACACAACGTTTCGGCCGTGGAGCCTTCTTCAGGTGTGAGAGAGACAGGGCAGTAGGCAAAGGTAAAGTAGCGGTAGAACAAAGGTTGAGAGGGAGGAGGAGTGAGAGGCGGGAGCAGGGGACATAAAGAGAGGCCAATCAAGAGGTGTGAAGTCAGAATGGGTGCAGAGAGGTGTGAAATGAAATTTCCAATGAATTGAGAAAATTTAAAAGAACAGTAGTCTGTCGTTAAGGGAAGGGAGAATGTGTGATCCTAGCTGCAGAATAATTTTAGTTTCGGTGGTCTTTCCGATGTATGAAAACCGTCTTTGAGAACACAGACGGACAGATTAGAGTGGTCGTGGCTGTCAGAGGTGAAATGAGAAACAATGGGCTTGGAGAGATCTTTAATCTTCACAGCCCTGACGTGTTCTCTGAAGCGGTCTCCAAGTCTCCTTCCTGTTTCTCCAATGTAGATGGCTGGGTATTTACTGCAAGAGATACAGTAAATAAGGTTGCTGGAGGTACAAGATGCTGTCTGGGTGATCCGGAATTGTCCTGAGGGGCCTTGAATGAGTGTGGTGGTGGCTGTGTACTTGCAAGTGATAGAGCGAGCTCTGTTGCAAGGGAAAGTGCCTGGTATATATATATGCCTGGCAAAATATATATATATGACTCATTTTGCGAATTTAAGAGATTTGTCTGGCATATTTAAAATACAAGTTCAGAAGCTTGGTCAAATTCTAATAACTAAATCTAAAGTTCTTAACATTTAGGAAAAAACACAGACATAGATTCTAACATGAAACAGAATGGGTTAGTCCAACTGCAGTTTCACAGTATTGTGTGGAATGTGCATAAAACATGAAACAAATGAGAAGTGTGTATGATGCAGGTTTTAAACGCAAGTCAGATAATAACCGTCAGTAAGACACACTATCAGCAGAGGTTAGCTTGAGACTGGAATTCTGTGGTGGGCAGCAACCTGGAAGACTAGCTTGATAAGGAAGTAAGATACCTCTTGCTGAAACCTTATAGCAGGAATGGAAGAGGATGTATTTCAAGCAGAACTGCTTAAAAAAAGAAATATCAGCTACTGCATGTTTCCTAGATGCAAGCTTTAGGTAATGGAAGAGGTGAAGACTGAAACCACACATGTTGCATACCAACCAAAGCAGGAGGTAAAGGAGATGGAGGAAGACCCATTGCCATACTTGCCAGGTGATGGGTTTAGAGAACCCAGTGATGGTGAGGGCTGTGAAAGAGGTGGCCTAGATCCAGTGTAGACTGACACTGTCTGCTCATACCAAAGGGGCAGAGTGGGCATCAGCGACTGCCTAGTGGAGGACAGTTAAAAGAAGGATTGGGGGAAGGGGAGAGATAAAACAACAAATACATTATATACTGAGGTCACAGGTGCAGTGTGTTGGACGTTCGACCAGAAAAGGGCATAAAAATGGAAGGAGGGAGAGCAGAGCAAAGAAGAAAGAGAGAAGGGAAGAATCAGCTGCAGTTGCCAGATCTCTAGGGAGGCCAGAAGAACTGACAGAAAAGAGAACTGACATGGCAGGAGTAGAATTAATTGTTTTCCATAGAGAACTTGAATTTGAAGAGCTGCCCATTTGAGAAGAGGCAAGAAAACAACTCTTTGGTTGTAAGTTCTGGGTGTGACAAAGGATAGATCTTAGCAAAGTAGTGTCAATCAAATCAGTCTGAAATTAAACTAAACCACAGATTGTTAGAAAAGTTAAGTGCAGCATCATATACGGCCATGGAACACTTATAATAATAATGATTATAATAATTGCTTACACTTATATAGCGCTTTTTCTGGACACTCCACTCAAAGTGCTTTACAGGTAATGAGGACTCTCCTCCACCACCACCAATGTGCAGAATCCACCTGGATGATGTGACAGCAGCCACAGTTCGCCAGAACGCTCACCACACATCAGCTATCAGTGGGGAGGAGAACAGAGTAATGAAGCCAATTCATTTATGGGGATTATGATTGGTAAGGGCTAATGGGAAATTTGGCCAGGATGCCAGGATTACACACCTACACTTTTTGAGAAACACCCTGGGATTTTTAAAGACCACAGAGAATCAGGATCTCAGTTTTATGTCTCATCCCACGGACGGCGCCGGTTTGCAGTATAGTGTCCCCATCACTATACTGGGGCATTAGAACCCACATGGACAGCGGGGTGAGTGCCCCCTGCTGGCCCCACTAACACCTCTTCCAGCAGCAACCTTAGTTTTTCTCAGGAGTCTCTCCTCCAAGTACTGACCAGGCTCCCACCTGCTTAGCTTCAGCAACAGTAAGAGTAAAATGGCTGTTCCTTCTTTTTTACTGATTTCTACTTTTTGCCATTTTTAGTATTTTGTTGACCTTTAAACAATAATAAAACTGTGAATATGAACAAGCTAGCTTTTTTAATGGAAAACCTTGACTTGGTTCATAAAACATACATTAACATGGTTACAACTATCGTGTAAAGAAGGGTTCAGTTAATACTGTTCTTCTGTTCCATTTCAATGTTGTGACCATGGTTTTAGGAGTTACATGAACATGGTTACATTAAACATAGAATAATTTTTAAAAGTCTTAGATTTACTGGGATATTTTTAATGGCTTTAATAGTATGAGTGGTTTGATTCATACTAAATACAGTCTGTATAATTGAAGTGAAGTTTGAACAGCAGTCTTCTTGCAAAATGAACAGTACACTGGCCATCTCAGGTGGTGGTTTTGCTCTTCTTGGCAAGTGTGTATTTGTATATTTGTTTACATTATAAGTGATTCAAATACTAAATTATTTGTACTGTTGTTACTCAAAGCTCATGTAATGGTAGTTAAGCGTGGTGCTAGGAGGAAACACAGTGTTTGCAGTGTGCTATGAAGATAAAACATCTCCAGTATATTTTTCTAAAGTTTATCCCCTAGTTGTAACTACAGTAGATTTGTTGTAATGTAATCAACATTTTTTCCCTACATGGATTTGTTCATTTTATATCATTTATTGAAAGAAATTCATTAAAAAAGGTTTCAGGTTTTTGCATATTTCTGCTTTCACTCTTAATTTAAGAAACCTGTTATAATATGCTGTTATTTTATATACTGTACATGTGAATAAAACCAGACATACAGTAACACTTATTCTATGTCCCATTATTATCTATTTTAAAACTACATAATAAAGGTTCCACCAACATATTAAAAATAAGGTGTTTAAATAAAATAATATAATAAATAAAATCTAAAAAGGATTGTATTGAGCATGATATCCAGAAAATAAGAACAGAACTGCAAATATACTTCATCAAGCCTGAGAAGGATCCATAGCTAAAACATTGTCTTTTCAATTTTTTTGTTCTAAGTTCTCAGGCTGGGCTATACAGTACAATCTTAATGGATGAAATATTCATATTTAAATGCACAAATATTTTGCATAATTGTATTTATGAAAAAAAATATTTTCTTTTTTGCAAGCAGAATATCAAATGTCCTTTAATTATCCTTAGTTTTCACTGTAATTATCAAAACATTAACGCTCAATACCTTCTACACTTCAAATCATTTGTTATATAAACCTACTTTTAACCTGTAAATGTTATGAATGCCTTTTTTTTGCTATGATCATGAAGAATCTTTATAAATATGCAGAAACGGTGCTATTACATCACATCATCTCTGTTCAGTTCAATGTGCTTTTAAGGAAAAATAACATTTTATACAGAATGATAAAAAATGATAAAAGAGAAAAATGCAATGAGGATATTTTGGATTCTTTTCATATATGTCATACACAATTAAATTAATGAACTGCAAACAATAACATTGTCCAGTGTTACTGACACGTCTCTGATTTTTAGTCTATATTAATTTGACACCCTTTCACTTGATGTTCACTGGCAGTCATAGCATTAGACATTTAATTTCTCAATATGTGTTGAATTTGTCCAGCACAGATCTTCAAATCAGTTGATAATATTATATGTAGATATATCGATTTTTATTATATACAGAGTTTTAACAAAAACAAGTCAATGCTGTGGATATTATAAGAGTGCAACTGTGGGTAGAAAATTATGTGTTCATTTTAGAAAGTAGTTCTACAACCTTTGTATTACAAATGAGTTAATTATGCTTTAATTTATGTCTGGTCCAATACAATTATACTATACCTGTAATATTTTGAAACACAAGTTTTTATGACATACTGAACCAAATTACAAATGGTCAGTTCTTTTAAGACTCAGCTCTCTGGCTACAACGTCTGTACCCTCTCAATATAGAATGAGGCACATGGACATTTAACACCTTTGCCAGATGAGCCATTCACAGTTTAACATATTGCATATTTAGTCTTTGGAAATGATGCACTTCTCTAAACACCTATAATGAAAACAGTAAACATAGAGAATGTTTTCTTTTAGAAAATAAGTTTAAGAATTAATTTAAACTGTCATGCTTCAAACATTGAGTGTTATCTCTTTTTTGTCTTTGTAAAGGCAGAGTCATAATGTTTTTCCTGTGTATTCACATTATTTCAGAGAAACAGGGAGATCTATATTTTTATTTCCTTTTGCAATACTACAGACATATTTTGAAAGTAACAGGATCAAGCAATTACCTCTTCCAACATTGTGGGCTCAGCATATTTTACAGAAGCTGAGATCTCTCCATAAGTCACAATACAAAATTTTCAATACTTCCAGAAATAATGTGTTCAAAATGCAGTAACATTTTCATGGAAAAAAATGTTGCTTATTAATTTATTTTAACATTAATCTGTAGGCAATTGGATGTTGAAAGGAAGACTTCTTAAAATCTCAGTGACAAAGGACATACAGTACAGTATCTGGTGCAGAGCTACTGTTCATTACGTGCATTTAAATTTCAGCTCCACATGATTGAAGAAGAAATAATTAAGGATGTAAAACAGAAAGTGTAAAAGCCGAGCACATGTTAAAAATTAAGATATTTTACACAAGCAGAATGTGAATAAAGATTTATGTTTGTAAAAAAAAAACTAAAACCACACTTAACCATAACCTTGCCGTTCAGAACTCTGTACCTTGAACCTGTAAATGATTTAATCAAATTCCACTTCCTCAGGGAATAAATATTCATGTTATAGGTTCTCATATTTCTCTAAGAAGCATGTATCACCTACCACACAATGCTCATCAAGCAAGGCACACAGACAGACTCTGCAGAAAGTACTTGGCAGCTCATCTTCCCTTCACATAAAGGCTTTGCAAAGATGAGAAAACATAGACCGTAAACTCAGACAGATCCAAAGCATACTTTATTTATAAAGTAGCTAGAATTACTTCCACTTCAGCTCAGCTGTGAAATTCAAGTGGCTTTATCAAGACCTCTAAGGATTATACAATTTAGTAATAAGAGTTTCTGTAATCAGCCGTTAAATTGCTGGGCTTCAACCCCTTTCAGAAAACACAAAAATGTCAACTCCATTCTATAAGAGGGTGTTTCAAGGTATCAGTGCATTAACTGATACAAATTAAGAATTCTTTTTTAGTATTTAGTATTTTGGAAAGCAAACAAAAATCTGGATGTTTTGCTTTTTACCAAAGAATGGGTTTTGAATACCAGTTTTCAACACCGATGCCACCTTTTGATCACTAAACACTTGTAAAAGAAGGTAACAATCAGGTAAAGGTGGCATGTTACAGTATGTGCTTTGTTCTATTGTTTGCATGGCTGACAAATTGCGACTGTTTAAGAATATCTTTCCATCTTGTGAGAATCAAGGTATCTGGTGGGTCTATGAACAATGAACAATTTAGTTATTCATCATTCTTTTAAAAAAGACTGGAGAAATCTGAACAATCGCACAGTTTGCTGTGTGACAATTTTAAAAACATCAAATTCAATTAAATCGGGTAATTGTGTTAAAAGGTCTTAATCAAATGACAGTCTTGCTAACTGTTAATCAGACAATTTGTACTACAAAGCAAAACAAAATTCTAGTTCAAATACCATACTGCACAAAATAAGTGCATTCTATAAAACACTATGTTACTGTTTGTTTTTGTGTATCCATAGGTTTGTTATCTGTACTAAATGTTTTGTATTCATCTGAAATACACATTTATATGCATGTGTATCATATATTAAATCTGTAGCTTTTGTAGCTGCAGAGAAGTTCAGAATATAGTTCATTTTCACTGAACATGCTATGATGGATAATAATTACTATGATAGTAATATGAGTAGTATTTCCATTTTTTTAAATGGAATTATGATGAACCAAATAAAGTTATGTTCAAAATGGTGGATTATTTAAATGAATATATATATATTGTTATTCTATTATAATATTTCTACTATACTTATTTCTAATACTGTGTCTGTTTTGAATCTGATCTTCAGTGTACTACTTCAGTTCTGTCTAGGGTTTCAAGGGCTACAGGGTTCCCCTAATCAGGAAATCTTTTTTTATATCCAAAATGGTGTAATGTCTCATGCCAGGTTGAACAAGGGAGCTCTAGGACTATACGGTGGACATTTTAGTTCAGGACTGTATAGAAGAACTAAATAAAGCAAAAAAAAAAAGCAAACATAGGAAAGGGTTTAGAACCATAGGCAACAGAAATATTGGTAAAGATGCAGGAATTGGCAAATACATGCTGTACTAAAGAAGATGGAAGATGTTTTTTATCCTAGATTTAAAGGCAGTGAGATATTAAACTTCTATTGTACATGTGGTGGTAAATTATTTTGTAATATAGGGTACCTATAGCTACAGTAAATGCTCATGCCCATTCAGCTCATCTAGCCAATTTGGCAGTTAATTTAGTTAACTTGTCTAAGGGCCTCCTCCAGCCATTTAAAACCTAGAAGATTTTTTTAATTGCACTTCCATATAGTTTCCACTTGTGTCCCAAAATTGATGTTTCATGTTTCAGTATATGTACAGTATATGTCTCTGACTTTCAATGTGAAAAAAGAAAGCACTTCTTAAACTATAATTAGAGACACATGAAACTAAAAACAAAAGTTATGCATAAGCTCTGTTCAGAAGAACCTGATTTACCGAGCATTGTTGTGATCTTGTGGAGCAACAAGTACAAATTGCTCATATTAAGCAGGGCACAGGAAGTACATGAGAAAAGATTCAGAGAATCCAAAACGCTGATATTAAGCCCTTTCTCCTGCTTAAACTATGCACAGTGACACTAAAAATATACATGGCAATAACTCTCCAGAGTCACACCATAGGATGATAACACCTCAGAAATAAAGATACCCGAAACACTCTGGTACTTTTCAGCAATGTGCTCTAAGCTCATAAATGGATGAGTGTATATGTATCAGGACAGATAGAAGCATATTCAAATCTAATTGCTATACTTTATTTTCATCCTTGCAGAAATTAGATATATTTTAGGTAGAAATGAACTAAATACTTCAGGAATGACAAAAATTGTGTTCATATGAATAAATGGCAGGTGTCTGGACCTCAATTACATTACTAACAGCACAGTTCCCTAAATGAACTGAGTTAACTACACAAAAGACCAAATTCAATTCTGCAGTGATGCAACATGCACATATGAATTATTTCAGCAGTTATTGTTATACATTTATTTAGATGAACCTCCATATCAGTGTTAAGGAGTTATGCCACAGCTCATATGCAGCTCTGATAACATTACAAATGTTACATTAAACTTTAAAAAAGTATAAATTAAGTACTGTTTAACCTCTTCCAATCAAACACTGACAGTGTAACTTAACTATTCCTATGTTGGTGACAAAAAATTCACTTGTTAATGTACAGATGGAACTAGGGTAGATTTCTATTTCTGCACATGGAATCTACTACCTGATTTCTCATGTAAATATATTACAGAGAACAGCTCCCATGTTTACAAATCTGAAATACTTTAATATCTGTGCTTTGCCAGATTTGATTATTAATATTTAATTTGCATTTTTAGGGTGTGAAAAACATACTGTAATACATAACAAAATTGAATCTCTAAATGCTGACTTCAATTTAAATTTACATATAAGCATATGCAAGTGGTATTAAATATAAGCCCTTGTAAGCAGTTCTGCACAAGAATAAAGATAAAAAGATTCATTATACAGAATATACTGTATATATATATATAGTTAATACAGTTATATAGTTAACTGTATGTTTCAGCCAAGACTTCATCAACATAACATAATGGTGTAATTTCCCAAAAAAACCTTTTATGCCACAAATCACAACTACAAACTATGTATGGCCTTTAAATGGACTTCCATGTGTATTGTTGGCAAATGTCTTTGAATAGTTCTTACTGCAAAAAGACACCATAACCAAGATGCTTTTTCTTGCATTAGATACAATCATAGCAATGTGCTTCCACTTTACATAATTAGTTCAAAGTACCTACAGATCTTCCTGTATTTTCTGAAGATTTTATTTAAACCCATAGAGAATTGTGTTTAAAATGTCTGATCCAGGGGTAGGGTGATGTATTGTTTATGACTTAAATCAGACCAAATGAACACCAAGATTATTCTGGATAAACATCTTAAATCATATATATTTATAAATATACTGAGAGGCATTAAAAATGCAACAATGTGTGAGTACTTGTGAGTACATGTTGCATTTTTCATATCTTTCAGTATATACATGACTGGAAAACAAAAGAAGCTTATTATTAACAACAGCAATAAAGTCAAAAAGTTATTTCTCTTTTTTTGAGAAGGTATTTTGACATGATGTTGAACACATATCCATTCATCAATTTTCTAACTGCTGTATGCAATATAGGTTCACGCGGGAGCTGGAGCCTATCCCAGTAACTGACACGTGTAAGGCAGGATACACCTTGGATGGGAAGCCAGTCCATTACAAGGCAAACACAGATACTGACACACACACACTCACACCAACGTCAATTTTCCCAGAAGTTGTTTAACCTACCAGCGTGTCCTTAGACTGTGGGTAGAAAATCGTACACTTGAAGGAAATTCACACAAAATCAGAGAGCACATACAAACTGCAAGTAGATTAAGATATATAATAGATATGATTTTGGTAAATTAATAAACACGTTATCTACTTTGTTGATAAACAGGAGGTCTGTTGTGAAATTCCTAGCTCATTCCACAAACGTTCAAAAGGGCTAACGAGTAGGCCACCCGTGACATAACTGTCACATTCTCATCTCTCAAGAATGATTGAGTTACATGGGCAGAATGAGGATGTGTGCTGTCCTTCTGCAGTGTTATCACATCAGGATTTTTTTTTTGTGACAATGAGAGTGCAAAGATTTAAAGTATTTTCAAAACAAATTATATGAAAAAGCATATGAGAACTGATGAATGTCAGATCCCAGGACCTGTAAGAATACTTACAGTATTCAGAAGACAAGAGCTCGCCGGCTAGAGCACCAGACCATGCAAAAAAATTCTGCTAATCCCCCCAGGTTTGAAGAAGGCAAAAATAATTGATACTGCTTTATTAATCTCCTGAATTGGACACACTACATACTCTCTCAAACACATGCATATAATATATATTCACCTCTGCTGTTGAAAGATAAGAATTTCCTACCAGTAGGAAATAATATTAACTGCTGTGCTGATTACTGTGCTGCTTTTTTGTATTTCTGTCTCCAAATTGCAATGACAATTTTAAATAATACTGTGAAATATTTCTTTCAAGAAATTTAAATGAAGCTTTGAAAAAAACTGTTCAAAAAGTAATTCTCCTGTTAATTTAATGGAACCCAATGAAACTAGTTTGGATAAAAAAAAATACTTTTTCAAATTATTAAAGAAAAGAAGTACTGTACATGTTTATTCCATCTCAGATGTTCTTGTCTATACCGTACTTCACTTTTAGGTGGTACTATTTAATTAAAGTTTCACATATTCACATTTTAGAGCAGAGGAAATGCAACCTTTCTAAATTACTATCAATCTTCCCATCAAATATTCTAAATGCTCCCATCTGTTTTGTACAATTGTACTGACCTCTACACAAAATGTGCAATTGCTGCACAGATTACAGTGGCTGCAAATTAGTAGTTTATTTATAGTAACCTTTTTTGTGATGGAAACTATGACCCCTAGGGACAATCTCTCAGTGATACTGCATTTCAGTTAAGTCTTTGTAAAATAATTTTAATACAGACATTGGAGTGAATATGTTTACTAAGTAGAGATGCACAATGAAAAACAGTCCATTTATACTGTATACATCATGGCACATACATGATGCTATCTAGTTTTAAAATAATGAATAATGAGAACATAGGTTTGTTAATTTTGGATAGCAAAATACTAAGCTCAAGCTGCTTGCATGACAGCAATTACTGTGTACTATACAGTATTTGTACTTAAGGTTCTGTAATACATATAATTAATACAGGTGATAGTATTCTATCATTGTTTGCATTTTGCACCATCTTTCTATGTCCATAATAATGGCATTGTATATATATAGTATGATAATAAGTCAATATTTATAACATTTACTAAAAAATACTAAATCTAATTTAAACTGTGATGTAATACTGTGTCAACTTCAATGAAAGGGAAAGTTAATGTATGTAATGCCAGTACTGAAACTTCATTTTGAACAAATTAATATTAATTGAATAAGAATATGACAGGCACCAATCCAAATAAGGCCTTACTTACAATAACTTGAAGGAGGGTGAAATTAATCTTTTTGTTGCAGATTCTCATAATGTAAACAAAAAACTGTTCAAAAGTTATTCCTACAATTTGATCTTAATTTATGCTATAAAAATTTACACCAAAGGATATTTAATTGATTTTCTTTTCTAGCTGTCCTTCTGCCAGGGATGTAAATAATTAAAAAGGGAATGTGCTTTATTGCACTAATTTATGAGTTGTGAACAATTGAGTTTTATTGTAATTACCCAGTAATGCTGTAATACACCAATAAAGTGATCTTAATACATTTTATATAGCACTTTCAAATGAGTTTAAAATCATTATGTATCATGCATTTTACTTTTTAGAAAATAGAGATTTTATATTTCAAGAGAAAAATCCAAATGACTGTACAAGCAAAAGATAATACTATCAACAGTATATTTTGTAGTTGAACAGATTATCTGCTAAATGAAAAAGCTAAGACATTTCAACAACAAAAATGCATTCAGTGTTAAAGATCAATGCTGAAGATATTGGGATAACAAATGATTTGCTAATCCCCTTCTGATCTCTGTGACCTTAGAGAGAGTTTTAAAACATAAATTGAGAAAATGCTGCACTTAAGAAAATGCAACAAACTTCAATGAAACAATTACTGAGTTACTGAGTATCAGTGATATACAGTACAGTACCAAGGATTGAGTGACAAATCCATGGATATTCTGCACTAGGGCAAGGTTTCTGTTTGCTTGTGTTTCCGCTTGATTAGATCAAATAATAAAGATCCGCATTTTTTTTCAATGGAACAATTAAAATGTGTATCTCAATACCTCACATCTTTTAGCTTAGAATGTTCACTAATTTAAGAGTGTGGGTAATTACAGAAAATTTTAGGAATAAGCAACAGCCTTAAGCAGCAAATCAAAAATAAGTTTCCTTCAGCTTACTATGACTGTAGTTTATGTAAATTATAGATGTTACTTTTTCAAATTATTTTTATATTTAATTATTTTCAAATGATATTTATTATCTAGAAACATCACCCCGTGCCAAAACATTTCCAATGGTTAAAATTTTTAAAAGAGTTTTACTATTAAAAGGCAATACATCATTAAAAACCCAGAGGGATGTGAATGGGATAATCCAGTCAAAAGCTACAAGTGTTTACATCTTTTTTAATATGGTAATTTATACGATATGAAGGTCTGGACTTGATTTAAGTTCTTCCGAGGGATCTTAACTGTCATTTTTTATAGCAAGAAGAATATAATTTTAATTGTTAAAAATAATATAATTTTATATTTTAAAAATTTGCTGAATAATTTTATCAGAATTATAGCAGTGAAAATAATTAAAACTGATTCTATTATATTGGAATGTTAAGACTTTCATCAGTATCTGTATTAGTCATCAGTATCTGTGTTAGTCATCTCTATTTTAACAGAACTGCTATATACTGTATATTGACGACATCACTTATTCCTCTTTGACATTGGGTTTGGCTTCTGATGCCTATGATTAAAGTTTCTATTTTGTAGTGGAACATATGCATGCTCAGTCTCTGACTAAGTGATCTAGCTGTTTAGCTGTAGCTTTGCTTTAACTATAAATTAAAAAATGATGTTGTCATAATAAAAGACTCCTATTTTAAAAAAAATATATATATATTTTAGATTTGATAATATGTATGGTCAGACTTTAAATCTACAGAAAAGAAAACATTGGGGGCTTTAATTGTGACAGTAATTTTTAGATTCACATATTGTGCTCAGGTTGTGATGAACTAGGGACATATTTTAAAAAATATTTCAGGTAATTGTTGTTTTGCTTCACTTCCTATAAGGTTTAAACTTATTTTTAGTCCCCTAACTGAATCCCTGTGGAATTTGCTAAGTTCACATTGATTTTAGTTTTAAATATTAATATTGTCATTAATCACGTTTGACAGTTCAAAGTTAAATTGAATAAATGTATATTTTCTTGCATCTGCAACAATCAACAGTTACATATCTGAGTGTGGTGAATATGCACTACAGCCTGTGGATTAAACTTTCCACATTATACATTTAAAAATGTGTAAAGAAAATATACATTTATTTAAAAAAGTATTTTAAAGTCCTAATTTTTGGTGAGACAAACTGTACTCCAGAACTGAGTATACAGTATGTTTGCCTCCCGGCCTCTTTTCTCTAGTACACAATGCTGAGATACTAACCATGTGAGATTGCCATAGTAATTTCTGTAAGTTTGTACTTACAGAATGTTTTTCTAAGTAAGTTGTAAGTTAAAAAATTGTCAGTTTTTAAGTGTTAACCATGTATATGGTTAAATTGATTAATTTCTTTCTAAATAACTTAGAATAATTATTTCTAAAAATGTCTTTCTAAATCTCTCAATTTCAAATACCAGGCCTTCTATTGAACAGTCTCTTTCAACTCCTATGCCTGTTCTCACATACTGTACTTTTCATTTTGTTCTCCTTACCATCTCTTTGACTCATGTTCCTTTTGTCTCCCTCATTCTCCCATATACCTGTAAGTACAGTACTCCGTGTCCAAAACTTGTTTTTTTATTTTTTTATTCTACTTTTAAACTTTGAATTACCTTTACTGGTTAATCGGCTTGCACACTGATGGAGACCAGTCAAACCTTGTTTAAAGCATTCTCACAAATTTACCTTCTTTGATGTCACTTCATTGGAAGTAAACTGTTTAAAAAAAGTTAAATTTGCTGCAAAAGCATGACTGTTTTTTTTTTCTATGTAGATCTAGAAAAACACATGATAATGGAATTGTATGTGGTTCCTCCACTATCTTCAGTCATTGTACATTATCATTCACCTGAAATGGTCTGCAGGGCATGGGAAAAAAAGGTTACTAGACATTTAGTTTTGGATCTAATTAGGTTTTCTTTGTTCCCTTTGTGTGAACATTATAGAGACATTCTGGCTGTTTAACATTAATATAAAAAGCTTTCAGTGTAACTCACCCTCTTCCCCTGGAAACTTGTTCTTGTGTGTTGCAAGCTTCATTGCAGCTGTTACAGCATGATCCTCTGAGCTATTTTCAGCAACATTCTTAGAAAGCAAATTTCTGATAAGTTCCCCCTGTTCATTTTTGTTTGTGTATACTTTATGATCTTGTTAGAATTGTGACATTCAAATTAAGAAAAAAAATGTACTTGAGAGGCTTGAATTAAGCTTTTATATCTACCTTAAGAAGGATAACGTTTCTGTAGAATTACATAAGATTGCACATTACACCATCTCCTAAAGCTGGCATTATAAGACTCACAAAGGTGAGCACCCCACTTGAACTACCCCATCTCAAGATGAAAGCATATTTAGTAAAGCTTGAAAAATATACTTATAAATAATGCCTTGCAAAAGTATTCAGAGGCTTTAAGATTTTTCACTGCTTTAAAGGTTTAAGATATGACTCTCTGAAGAAGAAATTAATATTTGTTTTTAATATAGACAACATACATCACCTATTCAAATCAAAAATGCAGATCATCATTAAATATTGAAACCATTTTCTGTGATAAACCTAAATTAATTTAGGGGCAGAGAAGTGTCTCAGTCAGAGAGTGAAACCTGGGAGACCGAGCTGACGGCACACACCTGGCCTGGTCTCGGCCAGATAAGGGTATGCATCTTGAATCACCAGCTCCTGGGCCCTCTGACTGTTGGGCTTTCCTGCCTCACCAGGGCGGGTGAGACTCTCCTCTCAGTAAGCCTCTGGACCAAAGCACAGCTGTTTGATTGCTTTTTCTTTCCTTGTCAGTGCATCAGCCTATGGGCTTGCCAGCCTGCACCACTGGCTACTTGGAAGGCTGCCTCCCACATCTGTGCATTCCTTCTGGGAGTTTTTCCAGCCTGGAGCCAGGGATTCCAGATTCTAGTTGGCAGGCAAAGATGAGCAGTCTAATTTCAGACTGGTGTCTTGCCCTGTCAGCCTCTCTCTTTGGTAACCAGGGATGCAGACAGCCAGCCTGTCCCAGACCGTTGTGCTTTACTTGTTTTTCTTCTTGCTGACCAAATTGTGCCTTCTCTGCTCTGCCAGACAGTTCTGTTTTTCTGTTTTCTGTTTTCCATTATTGTCCTGCCTGGGCTGATTTAGCCCCACTGGCCAGTAATCAATTATTCTATTATCACCTTTCTGTTTTAACTTTCCCTTTCTCCCAGAGCATACTTGTCCTCAATCAGTTGGGTCTCATCAGGTGTCCTGCCACTCTCTAGTCTCTTGCACCTGGGTTCTGATGCATCTCCACCCTTACAACTGTAATTGGCCATGGCATTACAGTCATACAGACAAGACAAAATAGGAAAATTTTGGTCTAAACGCAGTTTTGCATCTGTTGCAAACTCAAAGAAGTGCATTACTCTATCAGTGCCATCCCTAATGTCTGGCATGATGGTGGCATTTTATACTTCTCCTTCTCATCAGTAGGGATTGTAAAACTCATATTTTTTCATTTTTGTCTTCAGTTTTTTTTTACACTTCTGAACCTTAGAAGTTCTCAAGTTTTGAAATAAAATAAAAGTTCTAAGAAGCATACTAATCTTTTTTTTGCAATTTCAAACAATGGGGGCCCAAAGAAAGCATTAGCATAGATTAACAAGGCATTATACTGTATGTATATCATTAAATGCCCATAGGGACTGTGACAGGCTTACCTCTGTACAAATGGCTTATGAGGCCAGAGCTCTTGGAAATCACAATGGACAGCAAAGATATTTATGCTAAGAGAATTTAACAATCATCTTCACAATATCCACCACAAACACCTACAAACTGTTAAGATTCTCGGATAAACTCTTGCAGTAGACCTTAACTGAATAAGTATTCAGTCATTGTAAAAATGCATCCATTCATTTTCTTGCTACTTTATACAGTACATATCAGGGTCACAGGGGAGCCAGTTCCTATTCTGACAAGCAACTGGCATGATGCATGGTACACTCTGGATGGCATGCTAGTCCATCACAGGGCACACACAGACAACAAGACAGACATACACACTCAAACCAGGGTCAATTTTCACAAAATCAAATTAACTTAATAGTATGTCTTTGGGGGGAAACCTGAGCACCCAGAGGAAAGTCATGTGAACATGGAGAGAACATACAAATTGCACACAGATAGCACCCAAGATCCAAAATTGAAGCCAGTGCCCCTGTTCTGAAAGGCAGAAACTTTACCCATTGCACTACAGTGCCAGTCCTATTAAAAATTCAGATGTATACTACAAAATCTGACAAAATGTCTTAACCTCACAACCTCAATTAAAAAAATTGCAAATTAAACTGAAATTACTTTCCTGCAAATTTCATATATGTGTGTTAAAAAGAGATACAATAATCACCTTTCACTTCACAGTGCAGAAATAAAATGCTTAAATAAAATAAAAGCAACACAATATTGAGCTCTCCGCCTTTGGGGTCCCTGGAAAGAGAGTGCATTTCCCAGGAAGCCACATTCCACCTTCAGAGACCATTCAGACTGACTTGGGCAGGATATCCCAACTCCCTTTGACCAGTAAGTGGATGCTGAAAAGATTATATAAACCCTGTTATGCCACTGGTACTGTGCTCTGTCATTGAGCTGCTTTTGGGAATATAGGGGAATACTCTAAGTACTGACTTGCATCTCCAAACATAATTCTCTGCCAGAATCTGCTTGAAGACTTCCAGATCAGTCCCAAACCTGATCCACCTGATTACTGGCACCAGCACCGGACTAGTGGTTCCTATTCCTCAACCTGCTTACCTCACAGCAGCACAGTCTCCCAGTCAGTTCTAGCACTGAAGACTATGTTTGCTCTTCTGCCCATATCCCTTCACCATCTCCGATGGTCTCGGAGAACAACCATGTCCTCTTTTTCTGCCAGCCCCCGGAGATCACTGAACTCTTGCATTTAGATCTCTAGCCTGTCAGTAAGACATGGCTGTCAGTTTCAACTAGTCCAGCCATAAATGTACAATATTTTTCACGCAACAGCCTTACACAAACATTCATTATATTAACTAGCACACTATATGGCCTTTATTTTTGCTAATGAAGGTAAACAATACATAAAATAATGAGAGTCAGGCAATACAGACACACTGTATTGAAAATCCACAAAGATATGTCGTGTGCTGATTAACATTTGTTTTATCTTTAATTATCTAAATTGTGATGATATCTTGTATTAGTGGAGAACGAAAAATATTTGCCAGTTTTTCCATTGAATCGCAGCAAATGTATTTCTCAACTCTTTTATGTCTAATCTCTTTTTCTTTCTTTGCCTGCTACAGACAGGTCCTAATAAATTTATTCTGAAATCAAAAGAAATAAGTCTGTGGGAAACAATAAATGACATCAAAAGTCAATGAACAATTGAAGTAGTAGTTTTGGCTTTGACATTGAATTGTTGACATCCTATGGCACACTGAAAATATAAGTGTTTATCACAAATAAGCAAAACATTTACAATACTCATCCATATTACTTTGGTGCTTTGGCCTGCTGACCTGTAAATATTATAAACCTAGCCTGCAAATGTTTGCTTACACTTTCTTAGCTTTTACTCAAACTATAATTTGGTATAGGCAAAACCTGAAATTCTGATAACAGCTACAACATTATTTATAACTTTATAATTTAAAATGATCCACATGATATATTCTTTTTGTTACCAAATTAGTTGCCTGAAATACTTGGCTTCTTTGCTAACAAGAAGGTAATTGAAACAGGCAGACTTATACAGATGCTTTCAGAGCTGCCAGTTGCTTTTGACAGGGCTATTACATTACATCTAACTGTTAATCATGTCTTAATGATGCATGACATAAATGTCAACACTTCTGAAGAAATCATTTCAAGATTTTGTTTTGCATTCTGGTGGGTGTGGGGGCTTTTGAGAAAATACCACCAAAATACAAGAATACAAAAAGCAAACAATGTCAACCATCAGTTTGCACTCCTGAAACTCCCACACATTCTCATACAGACCAAGACAGTAGTAATTAATTCCATTTTAATTCCCAATCTGATGTACCAGTGCCAAACATGGACCCTGAAAAAAGCCTAGAGTATAAACTTAGCACCTGTAAAATGAGATGTCTGAGCAGAGCTGCCAACAAGATCAAAATGAAAGAATTAGAGAAATAGTAGGAGCTACACCAGTCAACCACTATACTGTACAACAGCAGATCAGGTGATTTAGTTGCTCACATGGACATCAACCAACTGCCATACAGAACATACAGTATATCAGTACACTGTCAGAGTAACAAGGTGAGAGGTTGCCAGGCGTTGGATAGTACACTAATCCTTTAGAGGGCAGACACACAGACACAACCACAGATGTGCACACACTCACATCAGGGCCAAATTTTCCAGAATTCAATCATCAGTTTATTTTTGGACTGTGGGTGGAAACCAGATCATCTGGAGGAAACCAATACAAACACAAGGATGCCATAAAAACTCCATGCAGATAGCACCCCAGGTCCAGAATTGAACCCAGGGACCCAGAGCTTCAAGGCAGCCAAGCTAACCATTGCGCCCCCACTGCTGCTTGCATTCATTCCATCCTTGAGATAATTAGCAATCAACTAATCATCCCTCAATGTGTCCAGTAAAATAATAGAGGCCTAATTGACTTCTAGTGGTAGGTCAGCTACAATCTGAGTCCTCTATTACCCAGCCTATCACAGTATTTCATTTGTTTTAATCTTTTAGATAATTCCAGTGAATTTTAAATGGACAGCTGTATGATTCTATAGATAAAGTAATTCTTCTTGAATTAAAGAAATGTCTAAAATTCAAATAAAATGCACATAATGAAAGTAAGAAAGAGTAAAGTGCACATGACATTAACCATAATTCATATGAATCATTTTATTTACTATTAAGTTAAAAATGTAATTATTTGACAGCATGTGTCATTATCTTAAATTTGTGCCCATATAAGTATAAGATGTAAAAATAAAAGAACAGTTTTGTTCTCTAGATTCTCTCCACATATTCACTTGACTGATATGAACCTGGGTTAAACCAAATCTGTATGCTTTACAGTTTATTTGAAAAAATACTTTGGTTAAATTTTGCTCTGATTGATTTTTGTGTGGTTGCCAAGAACATTTCAGGCCTTTTTTTAAAAAAAACCCAAAACAGCTAAGTGTTATGGACATTTTTTCTTGTTTGCAGATTGCTTTTTTGATACTGATCTTTTTTTTTTCTGAATTGGCAGCAGTGCTGCTAAATCTGCCTGTGGTGTTGCTATAACATTTTGATGCCACAAAGGAGTTAATATTAAATAATAATAACAATAATAATTTATATTGTTATTCCAAAATAAAATACTTCTTTTAACTAATATGAATGTTTTTTTTATGTCTGGTGGTGAACATCACATAGGGAACTCTTTTCATAGGAGCAGAAATTATGTCAGAAAGTATTGACAGGGGCATCCCTGTCTGATCTCATTAGCAACAATATCCATCATGCAACACATTCGAGTGTGAAACTTACTAGTGTAGCAGAGACTGTCTGGCTTCCTTTCTGCTCTGCCTCCCATGGTCTTCTCTTGACACAATCCTCACCAGGGACCACAAGTGCAACATTTTGATTCCTGGTCTTCTCCCTTTAGTTTTTTCTTTGGTAAAACCTTAAAAAAGAAATATATGATTTTTTGATGAACCCTAAATCACTTCTTTAACTAATCACATTGGTCACCAATCACCAAAATCTTGAAGTGACTTGAATTCTGGGTATGGCTGAAGCTTTAAGTTACAGCTGATGGAGTTTAAAAAGATCCTAAACAAAAGTACAGAAATTCATAATTTTACCATAATGCAATGCAATCAGTAGTTTATTCACATTAATTTTAAGGCGTGTTATTGATAATAGAGGTTGTAAAATGTTAGTATTTCAGTCAATTTAATAGCCAGGCCTGAAATCATCTTGAGTACAATCAATGTATTAGTTAAATAATAGCACAATACAACTAGTCAGGAATTATCCATCAAGGTCATGCAGCTTCTTTAGTCATCCATGAACAAATTGGCAGCAGAGAAATAATCAAGCAATAGCTCCAGTGACATTTATTAGACCTTAACTAGCACACACAACCAGAAGACTGTGACCCTGTACTGGACATGCAGATTAGACAATGAATGGATGGACATACACAAGACACAAAACACAGAAATTAGTATTTACAACAGAAGGCAATTACTTTTTGTCCAAACGTCTCCCCAATGTGCTCAGAAGTGAACATAAATATAGAATTACTGCTTTCCTAAAATGTTTAATCCTCCACATGAGCCTACCTTTTTAATGGATTCCAAAAAAAATGACATTTTGTAGTACAAAACTTAAACAGTTCTATAAATATTAAAATACAGCTTATCTCCTTAAATTTAGGTTCATTAAGGAGTAATTCTCTATTTTGCAATGAATTATTACTACCTGGCTTCAACACAATCTAATCCACAACAAAAAATATGTCAAACATATACAGTATATTAATATTGGCACTAATGCATCTTAAGAAAGCCTTAAGTCTTAAGGAGACAAATACAAAACAGCAGCACATCTATTTTCACATATGTTTCACCCATTATGAACCTGCATGTGTAAAGGTGTTATTCTCATCTATGTAATGAACATAGGTTTGCTATTTCTTTTCACTCTGCAACTGCACAATGGTTCAATGAAAGAGGCAATGTACTCTTTGATTGTAACTAACAAGACTTACACAATGAAATCTCTGGAACTTTCAAGGTCAATCAATTCATCATCAAAATGTCAACAGTGGTTTGCACTAGCAGAAAACACCTCTGATAGGAACCTAACTAAACAACATCTTCTTCTCAAATTTTAAGAGATTGTGGGATTCCATCATGGGCCACTCAAAAACCCAATTACATTCATTACACGTCTTAGAGCTCTTGGTATCCATTGAAAGTTAATTACATTTCCCATACCTGTTAGAGAAGGCTGCTAGAGCAATAGGATCCTATGCTGGACTCTAGAGTGGAGAATAAACTGAGCAGAATCGCTAGGCAACAAACGAAAACCAAGAGGCAGGTGAGTAAGTCGGTACACGGGGAGGCGAACAGGAGGCAACTATCCAAATCACTAGGCAAAAATCCAATCCGGGAAGCAGGCTAGACGATCGAAACACGGAGGCGCAAACGGGGAAGCAGCAATCCAAATCACAAGATGAAATCGTTAACGAAAGACAGACTAGGAGTTCGAAAACCTGAGACAAGCAAGAGAAAACCGCGCACTAGGGAGCTCTAGGAGAATCCACAATAGTGAGCGAGGAAGTGAGGAAAAGGGAGAACTAAAATAGAGACGGAAGAGAAGGTGATTGGCGTTACTTGCGGCGTGAGCTTGTCTTAGCGGGTGTGTGCGTGGGAATGCAAGAAGGGAGAGCAGCACGAGTGGAATGCGTAACAGTACCCCCCCCCCACAGGGTCGGCTCCTGACGACCGGATAACCGGCGCGGGATGGGTGTGATGGAAATCTCGAATAAGGTTTCGGTCCAGGAAATCCACTTCAGAAACCCAGGAACGTTCCTCTGGGCCATAACCCTCCCAGTCAATCAAAAACTGGCGGATCCCTCTACGCCATCGGGTGTCCAAAATCTTATTCACCGTATAGGTGGGAACTCCATCCATCAGTCGGGGAGGAGGTGGGCGAGGTTGCCGAGCAGAGAGTGGGGATCTGTGGTAGGGCTTCAAGAGGGAAACATGGAAGGTGGGGTGAATCCTGAGGGTGGGGGGGAGGGCGAGGCGGTAAGAAACAGGGGTAACACGGGATAGAATTCTGAAGGGGCCAATGAAGCGAGGACCCAGGTTGCGGGAAGGTTGCTGGAGTGGAATATTCTTGGATGACAACCAGACGAATTGGCCTCGACGTAGACGAGGAGAGGGACGTCGCCGTCTATCAGCAGAAAGTTTCTGTCTCCTAAAGGTCTTGAGCAGAGCAGTCTTGGCCTTTTTCCAGAGTTCCGGGAGGGAAGAAAAATATGCCCGAACAGCGGGGACATCAGAGTCGGGAATAGTGTCGGGGAAGAGCGATGGTTGATAGCCCAGTGAACAGAGGAACGGAGACATATTCGTGGAGGAGGTATAGAGAGAATTGTGGGCATATTCAGCCCAGGGGAGGAGGGAAGCCCAGTTATCGTGGGCAGCAGAGACATAGGACCTGAGGTAAGTCAGCAGGTCCTGGTTAATCCTCTCCGCCTGACCATTGGCTTCGGGGTGGTAACCAGAAGTGAGGGAGGAGGATGCCCCTAAGGTCTGGCAGAAAGCCTTCCAAAATTTAGATATAAACTGCGGCCCCCTGTCCGAAACAATATCCTTGGGAATGCCATGGAGGCGGAAAACATGTTGGACAAAAAGGTCTGCCATTTCCCGCGCTGATGGGAGGGCTGGAAGAGGAATAAAATGTGCAGCTTTAGAGAAACGGTCGATGACCACCATGATAGTTGTTTTACCGTGGCTGTTCGGGAGATCCGTCAGGAAGTCGACCGAGAGATGAGACCAAGGCCTTGAAGGAATAGGAAGACGTTGTAATAGACCCGCCTTCTTCTGTCGAGGGGTCTTGCTCCTAGCACAGGTGGGGCAGGCTCGTACGTATTCTGTTACGTCAGACCTTAGGGAAGGCCATCAGAAGTCCCTGGAAATGAATTCGATGGTATGACGAGTGCCAGAGTGAGCAGCGAAGCGGGAGTCATGGCCCCATTGAAGAACTGCGGAGCGCACTGCATCAGGAACAAAGAGACGGTCTGGGGGGCACTGGGGAGTGACTGTGAGGTTCCGGAGAGCCCGTCTCACTTTGCCTTCAATGTCCCATCGTACAGCTGCGAGAAACCTGTCAGGCGACACAATGGACGCTGGCGGGTCTTCGGAGTCCAAGGGGTCGTGAATGCGGGACAGGGCATCAGCTTTGACATTCTTGGAGCCAGGAGTGTAGGTAATGAAAAAACGAAACCTAGAGAAGAACAGGGACCACCTAGCCTGGCGGGGGTTGAGGCGTTTAGCAGATTGCAAGTAGGCCAAGTTCTTGTGGTCAGTGAGGATAGTAAAGGGATGGATGGCCCCTTCCAGCCAGTGTCTCCACTCCTCCAAGGCAAGCTTGATGGCCAAAAGTTCCCTGTTCCCAACATCGTAATTCATCTCGGCAGGGGATAGGCGTCTTGAAAAAAAAGCGCACGGATGGAGCGTGCCCTTAGGACCATGGCGTTGAGATAAAATGGCGCCGACCCCAAGAGCGGAGGCATCGACCTCGAGCACAAAAGGAAGAGAGGGATCGGGGTGACGGAGAACTGGGGCTGAGGAAAATTTCTGCTTGAGACGACGAAAGGCCCTATCAGCCTCTGGGGTCCACCTTCCCTGTCCAGGGCCTTAACGAGTAAGGGAGGTGATGGGTGCTACAACCGAACTAAAGTTTCGGATGAAACGGTGATAAAAGTTGGCAAAGCCTAGGAAACACTGCACTTGTTTCAGGTTCTTGGGTGTGGGCCAGTCCAAGACAGCCGAGACCTTAGCAGGGTCCATCTCGACGCCCAGAGAGGAAATTATGTATCCTAGAAAGTGGATCCTGAATGCATGGAAAGTACACTTCTCCAACTTGGCATAAAGACGGTTGTTGATGAGTCGGGTGAGTACTTCGCGGACATGAAGGACATGATCATCCATGTTGGGAGAAAAAATTAAAATATCATCGAGGTAAACCAAAACATACTTCTGAATGATGTCCCTAAAAATGTCATTCATAAAACTCTGGAATACAGCAGGAGGATTAGCCAGGCCGAAGGGCATGACCTGATATTCATAATGACCCAGAGTAGTAATGAAGGCAGTCTTCCACTCGTCACCTTCACGGATGCGAATGAGGTTGTAGGCACCCCGTAGGTCAAGTTTGGTGAAGACAGAGGCTCCCTGAAGAGATTCCAATGCAGAGTTAATGAGTGGAAGGGGATACCGGTTCTTGATGGTGATCTCATTAAGACCTCTATAATCGATGCAGGGCCACAGGGATCCGTCCCTCTTCTCGACGAAAAAGAAACCTGCACAGGCTGGAGAAGTAGACGGGCGAATGAAACCAGATTCCAAGGAATCACGGATGTAGGACTCCAGGGCGTCAGATTCATTAATCGACAAAGGGTAGATACGTCCTCTCGGAGGGAGGGTTCCAGGCAGTAGATCAATGGCACAATCAGAGGAACGGTGTGGCGGCAAGGAGAGTGCTCTTTGCTTGCTGAAGGCGAGGTGCAGGTCCGCATATACAGAAGGGATTCCGCTGGTGTCCTCCGGGGAGAGGTGCACAGAGGAGCATCTGAGAGGCAACTGCAGACAGCGATGATGACAATTGGGTCCCCAGGCGAGTAGTTCACTGTTGGACCAGTGAAAATGGGGGTTGTGCATCTTCAGCCAGGGGTATCCGAGAACCAGGGGGTGGGAGGGAGAGTGGAGGAGTAGGAACTGGATGCTCTCAGTGTGGAGGGCACCAATGCAGAGAGTGAGGGGAATAGTTTGCCATTCCACAAGAGTGAGAGGGGATCCGTCCAGGGTGAGAAGGCGAATAGGGGGAGAAACAGGGATGCGAGGAATATTCCAAGTGGTGGCGAGTCCGGAGTCTAGGAAGTTTTCTTCTGCGCCTGAATCAACAAAAGCCAGAAGAGATTCTTTGAAACCATCCCCAGAAACCAGAGCAGGCAAAAAGAGGCCAGAAGGGGCAGCAGGGGAAAGAATACCGACCTTGAGAGAGGGCAGGGAAGTGCGGGGGGGGCAGAGAGGGCATGAAGCTCGGAGATGGTCAGCAGCGCCGCAATAAAGGCAACAACCCTGGGAGAAACGGCGGCGTCGCTCCTCAGAAGACAGCCTGGAGAAGGTGGTCGGGCGGGGGGTGGCAGGAGGGGGAGGGAGCCAGGAACGTTGTTCTTGGAGCCTGATTTTCAGCCAGACGGGAGATGAGGTGCTGCAAGGAGGGAAAGTCCAATGGAAGATATGTGAGGTGGTCCTGTAAAGCAGAAGACAAGCCCTGGCAGAACTGGTGAATAAGAGCCTCTTCATTCCAGGGAACTTGGGAGGCCAGGAGGGGGAATTCCGTGGCATATTCTTGAAAAGAACGGGAACCCTGGGTGAGAGAGGTGAGACAGGAGATGGCTATGTGGTGGGAGTGGAGCTGACCAAAAATGGACTGCATGGCAGCAGCGAACTGGTTGACAGTCACGGGGAGATTCCGAGCAAGGAGGGAAGTAGCCCAGTCCAGGGCGCGACCGGAGAGGTAGGAGACCAAGAAGGCAATCTTCTCTCTGTCAGTGGGAAAACAGTCTGGTCGAAGGTGGAAGGCCATCCAGCACTGGGTTAAAAAGTTCTGGAGTTTTGCTGGGTCACCCTCAAATTTCTCCGGGGTGGGAGGGGGCAAGGGGCAAGCAGCAGCAGCAGCCAGGGGTGGGACAGGCCGGGTGGTGTGGTCCACTAGGCGTTGAACTGCAGAGGTGAGTTGTAGGTGAGCGTGGGACTGCTGTTGCAAAAAGGTGACAGTGGAGTTCTGGTCCGCTGGATCCATGTTGGCTCACTATTCTGTTAGAGAAGGCTGCTAGAGCAATAGGATCCTATGCTGGACTCTAGAGTGGAGAATAAACTGAGCAGAATCGCTAGGCAACAAACGAAAACCAGGAGGCAGGTGAGTAAGTCGGTACACGGGGAGTCGAACAGGAGGCAACTATCCAAATCACTAGGCAAAAATCCAATCCGGGAAGCAGGCTAGACGATCGAAACACGGAGGCGCAAACGGGGAAGCAGCAATCCAAATCACAAGACTCCCACCACAAAGACAGACTAGGAGTTCGAAAACCTGAGACAAGCAAGAGAAAACCGCGCACTAGGGAGCTCCAGGAGAATACGCAATAGTGAGCGAGGAGTGAGGAAAAGGGAGAACTAAAATAGAGACGGAAGAGAAGGTGATTGGCGTTACTTGCGGCGTGAGCTTGTCTTAGCGGGTGTGTGCGTGGGAATGCAAGAAGGGAGAGCAGCACGAGTGGAATGCGTAACAATACCACAGCCCCCTTAATAATGGTGTATTTTGTTGTTGTTGATGAATCTCAACTCTGCATCTTATTTTGAGTTAACAGCAACATAATGGAATGTATTGCAATCTTTTGAAGTCTTGCTCTTGCTGTTGATGGTAATCAAGTTGAAAAGCATCAACAACAAATTCTGACCCCATTTGTAGTGCCAAACAAATCAATAAATCACATTACAAACAGATTTTACAAGGTGCTGGTCTTAGAGTTCAGTCTTTAAACAAAGAAAGCTGCTCTTAAGGAAGACTTCCAAAACATTTTGTTTTCTGGACCTAATACAGTAGGGCCTTTCAAGTTTTATTTTATTTTTAAATTCTGAATACAATCCATAGGACTGTAGGTCACTCAGATTCTACTAATCACAACAACACAACAATTTTGTAATAATCCCTTAAACTGTGTGCATACACAAAACACTACAGGTAATACTTAATATGTAATTTCAAAGATGAAAGGATTTTTTGTTGTTACCAACAAAACAAGTATTTCTACATACAGTATTATAATGTGGCAGTCATTTCAGGCAAGATAGAAGTCTTTGTGTGAACCACATTTCCCAGAAAGCTGAGGTTAATGAACAGCTGCTCTCCCAGATCACAGGACCAGATCCTAAAAGATGATTGGTCATATAACAATTTAAAAACTAGGAAGCAGAGTATTATAGGGTTTGTCTTATCTGTCATCTAGGGACAGGGGGCAGAACCTACACAAACCTTTACAACCTGAGGTTGACTGCATGGTCAACCTTAATCACAGATCAATTGGGTTGGGAGTAATTTTGGAAAAGTTTAATTTATTAAGAATCTCAGAGAGACTGAGCTTTGAGAGAGGTTTGAAAGAGGCTTGATGCTTTGAGAAGCCAGTAAGCATCTTAGCTGACTTGTTGTAAAATGTGGGACTTTTGTTAGAAGGAGCTCAAAGAAGAGCTTATGCATTTGTGTTGCATTTTCCCACACCATAATTATAATAATATATACTGTAATATATAATATATAAACTGCACTGTTTTATACATTATGAGTGCATTTGTCATTATCTGGGCCTGCCTATAGATCACATGTTATGGCATTCCAACTCTGAGGTGTTTTGCAGTATACTCGAATCACATAAACGTGCAAATTAGATTAAGAAACTGATAATATACTTAAATGTACAATCCAGACAGTTTCTGACTAGTATAGCAGTTTCAGACTAGCATCAACAGTGGACATCCATCATGGGGGTGTAGATCATCATTATCCCGTGGAAGACCTTTATCAAAAAGACAAACTCACCTCCCTTACCTTCCCACATGCAAAGACCACTAGGTTATCCTGTAGCTAAGATCACAAAGAGGAGGCCTCTTAAGCTACATTCCTGTGTATTTAGAGAAAGGGACCAGGCTCATTGGTCAAGGCACAAAAATTATTAGAATTATTTAATAACACACAATTCTAAGTGAAATAATAGTATTTGTCGCTACACTAATAAAATGGAGATTTATACAAAAGTTACAAAAGGGGGAAGGTCAAATCCTCATCTCATCCACTTCCATATACCTATGTAAAATGTCGTGATTATAGTGCGTTCACATATTTTGCATTCCTTCCTCCACCGCTTGACACTTAATGCAGCTTCCTGGCTCATCCCTCATAACATTTGTGTGGGTTCTCGCAGCCTCGGCCTTTCAGTCAACTTGTTTATCAATAGGTCAGGAAAGTTAAGCCAATAGATCAATCCAATTCAAATTAAGTCTGAAAACTGGTTAATTTAGGGTTTGACTGCACTACTGAGAAAATAATAATAATTGATTTCTTCATCTTTTTAAAGATTATTCTGCATTTTAACACCTTTGTATTTTTATAAATGTCTTGAGAAACAATTGATTAATAAACACATCAAAATAATGTACTGTATGTGAAAAAATGTATTTTTGCAATTACTCTACAGATATTCATAAGGGTGTAAATGTTAAATAAATAATCATAAAAGTAATTTCTACAGCATTATTTTAAACACCGCATTACATAATTTTTTGGAAATGGTAAAACTAATTTTAAATGATTAATGCAACACAATGGAATGATTATTCAATGATGACTCATGATTGTGAGCTTATGCTAGTACCAGGTAGCATGTTGCAGTGGTAAGTATTGCTGCTGTGCAATGCTGGAGCCCTGGGTTCAGTTCTTGAAGTTCCACATTAGTGGATTATGTCTGCCTAATGCTCTGGTTTTGTCCCACTGGTATGACATACTGGTAGGTTATTTGGCTTTTGGGAAAATCAGCCCTGGTGTGTGTGTGTGTGTGTGTGTGTGTGTGTGTGTGTGTGTGTGTGTGTTGTGAGTGTGTCCTGTATCCTGCCTTGTGCCTGATGCTTGCCAAGAGAGGCTCTGGCTCCCCTGCTACCTTGAATTGAAAGAAGTAGTTAAAAATGGATGGAAGTACAGCATGGATGGATACTAGTGAAAGATTCTTAAAATGTTAAATTCACTACAGTAAATGAAAGTTGCATATAGCCTACAAACCTCTAAACTTCCAAATCATCAGAGCAGATGCACCAGTTCAATGTAATTTCCCTTGTTCACTGAATCTTCACCTTCTGAGTGCCTTCAAAATGAATTTTGTGCCTTTCTCAGTAGATAATGATGTTAATAAACCTGTAAAGCACATCCCTATTTTCTCATAATTGTTCATTGTGTAATTCTCTTTGCGTCCATCTTTGCTCATTAAGATACAAGTCAATGTGACTCTCAAATATTTTCAGATTAAGCCAGCATCATAAGTGCTTTAGTGACTGCTCATGCTTCCAAAGGCCAAAAACAAATTATTGAAAGCACTGAAAAAGAAAAGGACATTTTTTATGTTGTACAGCCACTTATTTATACAGTGCAGTTCATTCTATGATATTTATATACATATACAGTATATGCATTTAAATAATATTTAAATCACTGGAGTTTCATATACTGTATTTTTTCTACTTGAAAATAAGAGGCATGGCCAACAAAATAATTTGTTTTGGACATCATCTCAGCTATATATGACATCTGACATCTGTTGAAAATATTGGATAAAACTAGGATGGGATTGGTGCTCATAAACACAAGTATCACAGACTTAAATACAGTCTGTGTTTTCTTTTTTAATTTTGGACTAGATTACCTTTTCAGGTAGAAGATTTGATATTGTTATGCTGGTAAAATGTTCCTTGAATGAATCTTTTTGTTTCTTCATTATCTGTTACCAACTTTGTAAAGTTTTCACTTCATAAAAATATTTTAAGGTATTTAAAAATATTAGTGAATTGCTCAAGATTCAATATAATTACTCCAAAGGAGTATGTATTTGATGTACAGTATACTGCCTGAAAATACAAGGTAGATTATTCTAATATACTAGACTAGCTCTTCTGCAGAGTATTTTGAATTGGAATAAGTACAGTACATATACTGTTTTATTATGTTTTGGGAGGTGCATTAAATAACGTTTTTACTCACATACATCTCAATGAAATCATCACAGTGTAGCGGCGAGGCTTATTAATAAGAAAGAATTAAGTGTTCTGAGCCTTCCCAAATGAGGCCCCATTTCTCTGTTCATCTCTGTGGTGCAGCCACAGAGAAACTATTCATGCAGGCTGATTTAAGGTTTCTTTTGATAAGGTTTCCTAGGACAGCTCCCAAAGGGGGATGCACTTAGCTAAGCCTGGCTATCATGATCAATGGTCATCCATTGGCGCCTATCTGTCTAGGGAGTGCCAGATAGACATCTGGACTGCATTCCTACGTGTCAGGAGTAAGTGACTCATATCTCACCTTGATCAACCAATCAGGGACTGGTAGGGCCGAGTAACCCACGTGGGACTCTGATGCCCATGGAACTTTCAGCCAATCAATGAGCTGAAGTTCCTCCAGGTAAAAACAGGCAACACAGAGAGCCTGTGAGATTCAGATTCAGATTCAAGATTCAGTAAGATTCTGGAGAGGATTCTGTGGACTGTTTTAAAGGGAATTCAAAGGAGAATTCCAGGGCAGGACGGCCCAGGAGCAGAAGGCTCCCAAGGGCAGGACATTCTCGCAGCGCGCCTCCTGACCATCCTGAGACTCAGCCCTGACAACCAGTGTGTCCGAGTGCCAGAACTTTCCTTTGTTCTAAGAGTCTAGAGCGGAGGTTGCCAGAGAGTAACCAGAGGATCCACCCGAGGTTAGCACCAGCAGCAGGCCTCGTGAACAGGTCGGAACTGTGGACAGCTGAATCACTATTCAGAACTAGCTCTTCATCAGGAACGAACTGGTCCTCTTCCTGACTTGCTGGGACCCACAGTCATCTTTTCTCCTGTGCACAAACTTTGCTAATTAAAGCCAACACTAACTAGCCGGTCAGTGAACATCAGCAGCGCACCGTCGCAAGCCACACAGCACAGCCTGGCACACAGCCAGAGAGCACGGATTGGACAGCAACAGCCTGCAACTGTTTCTTTGTGCCCGCAGGAGATCTGAATCCCCAGCGATTGGATGAGTATTCAACTTCACTGCATTACTGCTCGAGAATTCAATTGTTATCCCAACCAGTTGATATCAATTTAATTCCTAAGAGTTATGTACTTGTTTTCAGTATCTAATGTAGAAGTTATAACCAAGTTCATTTATGAAACGGTCTTAATGAATGATATACTGAACGTATGTCCTCTTGATATGTGTAACACTTTGTAACTGACTGAATATATACCTTTTGTATTCTGATAACCCTCTCGATAAGATCTGTTAGTTTTACATGCATATTCTATGTATTAATAAATGTATCCTCGTGTATTAGTACCTGTGTGTGTGCGTTGTTTGAGTTATGTCGCATGGTTGGATTCTAAAGCCATCAAAAGAATCAATTTTGTGATTTACTGCTACAATTAATAATTGTCCCAGTAAATGCCCAAACCCTACAGAACTGGTGCCTTCAGAGAGCACACTACATTACATTTTGGCGTCCATGGCTCCACGGCCTAAACGTTGCATTTTCTTTCTTCTTTTTTTCAGCTTGGAATAAACCTATTACTTGTTCCTTAGCAGCCTACACA
Organism: Lepisosteus oculatus; assembly: GCF_040954835.1. NCBI lineage: Eukaryota > Metazoa > Chordata > Actinopteri > Semionotiformes > Lepisosteidae > Lepisosteus > Lepisosteus oculatus. Next base: position 32,977,818 of record NC_090701.1, read on the forward strand.
TGCTGACGCAGCTACCCACCTGAATGTAAATACTTCATACGTTTCTAACTTTGTTTTTCTTCCAGTTCCATATGTTATGAAGCATAAAATTAAGTTATAGTCTTGGTTATATTGAAAGACTGTTTGTAGCCAAAATAAAGATTACAAGGTCAATAACATCTGAATATAAAAATGAGGAAATGTGAATGAAATGATGTAACTTCAGAAATGTGAAAGAGCTCATATCTACTTAGTAGTAGTAGTAGTAATCTTACATGACTACTGAAAACTCAGATCAAATCAGAAAATGTTTAAAATATTAGCACTAACCATTCATTTTCCCTATCCAAGTTAATATCCTGTATCATTTTGTTTGCTTCATTGTGTGCCAGATCTTATTTTTAATGATTAAGAAATAAAAAAGCACAGGGAAGGAGTACTCTGCTTGCTCAGGGAAAGGCCTGTCTCTTTCTTTAGCATCTCAGAATCCTACCCACATTATTATTCACCAGAACACTTTTGCTTGCATGCCAAATATGGTACAGGTACTCCACAAATTTTGTACATTAGGGTCATGTTCTTTGAAATAAATTATAATACTTCATATTCTATAATAAAGAATTACACTATTACAATATTATTACAGTATACTGTAAAATATGGTAATTATATACTTGCACTCTTGGATAGTTTCACTTTTCACTATAATCACTAGAATGCTCATAAAGCATGACTAAAAGGGTTACACTAAAACCACACAGTGGACATTATTCCTATGCAAATGTCAGAGAAGATACAGTACACACACAATGAAATGTGGAACAAGGCTGAGGCCACACACAACTTTTTATGTTAAGGGATTACCCATATCCATGGATTGGCATCTCAGTACCTGACTGAATTAGTATCGTCTAACTCCCCACATCGCAACCTACGTTCATCTGACTGGTCTCCTCTCTGTCCCTCAAGCTTGTCTGCATACTACTGTATGGTGACAGAGCCTTCTTGCTCTGCCCCGGAGCTCTGGAATTCTATCCCTAAGTATCCCTATCCCTAAGGATATGAGAGAGTCACCTTTCCAGAGCACTTTCAAATCAAGATTCATAAACTTCTTCTTTAGAAGGGCTTTTATTTTATTGGTTCTATGTCTGCCTCTTTGCTTTCCTCCTGTATTCCACACATTTTAAATGTTTTTTTTTCTTATTGTAAAGCACTTTGAGAAGCTGCTTTTAATGGTATTGTACAAAATAAAGTTTATTTATTAAATACTTAGAGTATTGCATTCTTAGCAATTCAAGGTTTTTTTTTCCAATATTTATTTTTTCCCTTAAAATGTCACATCATATTTAATCATTTTCTTCTGTGGTTTGTTTTTTCACACCATACAAAAATGCCAAAGCAACAAGTAAAGGTACTGTATATTCCATGCTGAAAAGAGAAGAAAAGAAATACAATGTTCTTTGGGTGTGAGAAAGGGGGAAAAGTCAGTAGCTAATAAAACATAGAAGAACAAAAGCCAGGAGTGGAGGGGGGGGCGGCAGCAGGAGAGATGCAGACCAGGCACTCAGGTGATGTGAAGTCAAGAGAGGTGAAGAGAGGTGTGAAGTCAAAACCTGAAAAAGAATAGAGAGGATTAGAAGGAAACAAGTCTGTTGTTGAGAGAAGAGGGAAGGTGTGATCCTAGGTTCACAATTATTTGGTTTTGGATGTCTTTCTACAATAGGAGTTGAGAAACCCTTCTTTGAGGATGCAGATGGAGAGATCAGTGTGATCATGGCTGTTGGAGGTGAAATGAGAAACTGTAGGCTTGAAGAGATCTTTGATTCTCACAGCCCTGACATGTTCTCTGAAGCGGTCTCCCAGTCTCCTTCCTGTTTCCCCAGTGTAGATAGCTGGGTATTTTCTGCAAGAGATATAGTAAATAAGGTTGCTGGAGGTACAAGATGTCATCTGAGAATTGTCCAGAGGGGCCTTGAATGAGCGTAGTATTGGATATATATTTATATGTGATGCAGCGAGTTCTGTTGTGGGGGGAAGTGCCTGGTGTGGATGGTTGCTGAGGGGGGTAAAGGGAGCTGTGAACAAGAAGTTTACGCATATTAGGTAGTCGGCAATGAGATGATGAGCTGTGCGGCAGTCAGAAAAAAGGGTGCCAGTGGAGGGATCATCCTGTAAGATGGGGAAATTGTCGTTAATGGTTCTGGGGATAGAATAGGTGTTAAGATGGTAGGGAAGTACCAATGGAATGCGGTTGTGAGGCCGGATTCGTGATTGAGTTGATGATCAGAGGGCTGTTTTTGGCTTGCGTGAGGGCCCTGTCAATAAAGTGAGTGGGGTATTCTCTAAAAAGAGTGCATTTTGAGGGCTTGGTTTTGGAAATGCATGTTTCTTTGCACTACAAAGTCATTGGAGCCTGAGGAAATGTGAAAAAGGAGAGAATTTTTATTATATGTAGGATGAAATGAGCTGCATAGGAGATTGCTGTGTGAATCCGTGCGTTTGTAATAGAACCAGAGAGTCATGGATGGTTGATGGATAGGTTTATGTCTAGAAATGGAAGAGTAGTGGAAGATATATTAGCTGTATATCTGAGGGATGAGTGGAAGTTGGTGAAGTGATGCAGAAAATTCTCTAGCTGTTCATTAGAGCATGGGGCAGCCCCGACGCAGTCATCAATGTATCGCCTGAAGAGGTCAGGGACAAATCCACCATAGGAAGCAAAGAAGCATTCTTCTACCCAGCCGACAAAAATATTAGTATAGCTGGGTCCCATCCTGGTGTCCATGGCGCCTCCACTAGCCGACTGATAAAAATGCTTATTGAATGAGAAAGCATTCAATGCAAGGACCAATTCCACAAAATGTACAAGAGTGTGGGTGGGATCATCAAGCACTGTGCATTTGTCCAGCGTGTGCTTGAGGGCTGTAAGACCATCATTGTGGGGAATGACAGTGTACAAGGATGTGATATTCATGGTAAAAATGTAACATTCTGGGCCCTGAAACTGGAAATCGTTAAAAAGTTGGAGGGCATGGTTGATGTCCTAGATATAAGAAGGAAGCCCTTCAACCAGTGGTTGCACAAGACTGGCGAGAAAGGCTGAGATGTGAGTTGTGGGACAGTTGCATGCTCAGACAATGGGCCCTCCAGGGGTATCGGGTTTGTGAATTTTGGTTAGGAGATAAAATTGAGATACCTGGGGATATTAAACAATGAGACGGTTTGCCTCCTGGGGGAGCTCCCTGCTGCTGATAAGAAGAGAGATGGTGGATACCACTTCCTTCTGGTAGTCAGTAGTAGTGTTCCGGTGGAGAGGAAGGTAGGCAGAAGTGTTGGATAGTTGTTTGGAGGCTTCATTAATATATAGGTCTTTTTGACACATTACAACAGTGCATCCTTTGTCCGCTAGTTGGATGACAATATCATCTCTATTGCGGAGAGTTTGGAGCGCCTGAATTTCACCTTGGGTGAGGTTAGACCTGTCTTTCCTGGGTGTGGATAGGGTCTTGGGAGCTTGATTGTTGCATTGTTAATAAAGTTATCTATTGATGGAAAACAGCCAAAAGGAATTTAAAAAATTCGACTTTGACTACTGTCTCCAAAGACTAACATTTCCCTTTGTATGTAATATTCATGTTAAGCTGATGTTATTTGAAATGAAAAGAAAAGACAAACATGGCACCTGTGATTTAAACACTTATAATATTTTTTAAAGTAATAACATACATTTAATTGTTAATACATTTAATAACTAATTAAATAGAATAATAACAAATAACTTTGTATAAAATCTAGAGATTCTTTACTATTTTTTTCAATGACAAAAATATGACCAGGAGAAATAAAATAATGTTGCAAGTGCATCACCATATTCTGTGGAGCATTGGATTATTATTGTTTATGGCTTAAAACTGTTTTTGGTACTAAATTTGTTAAATACTTGTAGGCATTAAGTATTTGCCCCTAAATGAATGTGAAGTGTTGGGAATTTGGAAGTGTTGGGAATTTGAAACTGAGGAAATAGCATGATGTCTTGGCACCCACTCAATGTACTTCCTTCCAATCTCAGTCATATTTTTCCTAGAAAATATGTTGATCATTGTTCTGTCTGTGAAGGTCACATCGGCAACACTGAACATGCAGAAATGCCTCCATTTGGTCAATAAGCTATGATTGATGACTGAAAACAATTATTTTTTAGCTGCTGCTAAGACTGTAAACTCAGGCAAAGAGAAGCTGGTTTGGTCTTAAAATACATTTTGATGACCTTTAAAAGGACAAAGGAAAATAAATGGCTTCATACATTTATGACTTTTAAATTTATAATGATGTGGCACTTCCCTACTCATCCTGGGCAAAATCTCTGAGCCTTTCAATAATAGATAACTTGTAGCTTGCCTTTATCTTGTCCTTATAATCTTAAGTATTCATCTCTAAATTTATAATCTAAATATATAATTTAGAATTTGTGGTACTTTTCCAACTGTCACAGAAGCCACGGAAATGTTATTGTCTTTTAAATGATACTTTTGCCTCTTGATCAAGGTCAAATTATTGTTGTAAAGCTCAATCTATTCTGAAAATTAAGACCTTTATTAATATTTGAATGAAGAGACTGATTTTTTAAATAAAAAACATTGCAAGGTCTTAGATAATCATCCAGAGCTGATATATTCATAGTTGTGAATGTGAAAGGATAAAATCAATTTTGGGGGGATTTTTTTATGAAGTTATCAGTTCTTTTCAGTATTTTTACTGAAAAGAAAAGATTTGTGATTGTTGTTCAAGAGTGTGAATGTTTTTTGGATAATTTTTCCACTTAATTTCCTACCTACCCACCTAATTTTGAATCACTTTCACATAAAAGCACATTTTGCACAAATGTGCCCCAGCCTTCCAGTGCAACAGTTTTCTTGCATTTCAACAGATAAATATACTATATTACAGTGTTTCAATTCATTAACAGGTAAATATATTTGCAAGATCTTTCACATATACAAATACAGAAAAAACTTAAATCAAAGCTATAAATAATATAATGTTTACAGACAATCTCTAAATCAATAGACCAGCTCTAAAAATACAGCTGGGCTTCTCACATTTACGTCTGGATCCCCTAGAGTGACAGTTGCTTTTTGGTTTAATACTTTGGCATAACATTGGACAGCTATTGAAAACATTTTTGAAGTTCATAAATCAGGACATATAATTGAATGTTTGAGTGTGGATTGCTTTAGATTTACATTCTTTTTCAAATATTAACTCTGTGACTAGATTTTTAGGCTTATTTCAACAGATTTGAGATCATACCATGCTTAAAAATTGTTTTGGCCTAGGGGAAGCTATGGCATTTGAAATCTCATTATACAGTTTCCTAAATGTGCCTATCATTCTAACTCTGAGAACGTCTGTAATGGATGGCTGAATAAACCTCAAGGGATGCAGTAGTGCGAGGCAGGTGATGAACCTGACACAGGAAGATACGAGAGCTGAGCTAGGGAGAGCTGATTGCAGGCAGCAGTAGTGTGTGCTGAAGGCTGCAGAGATGCAGGCAGACAAGCGAAAAGCAAAGTGCGCAACTATCAGATACACAGCTATGCAACCAGGTAGCCACGCAGAGGTCACAGATCTGCAGGGACACTGCTGAGGTGGAAACAACCAAAAGCACTGGGGAAAGATCTGAAGGGGGAATTCATAACAGCTCGTAACACTGGAGAGGGTTCACAAAGTCATGGAATCCGAGTCAATCACAGGAGATGCAATAAACATAAGAAGAATCCCAAAACTTTCCTAGGGAACTAGCGAAGAGTCAAGTCAGGAGAAAATTCCAAAGATGATTAGAAACAAGGAAACATGAAAGAAAAAGTGCCAAGTCACAGACGCATTACTGAGTATAGGAATGCCACAGAAGATGGAATAAATAGCCTGGTGGAAACAAGGTATGTGTTGTGAATTATGTGGCAGTGGTACAGACAACCTACAGTACCTGATCATGTTGCCACATGAAAGGGTTGATTTGAAGATTGATTGATTCTGCATTTGATCATCAAATGTGTTTCTATGAGAGCTAGAAACAGCCCTTAACTTTTACCTGGTAACCCTTACCTTTACCACTTACTTTCGGCGTGAACATTACAGCTTTTAGTTCTATTACTTAAACCTAGGAAAAGCTAGATATGGTATTTAGGATCAATGGCCATGCAGCACTAGTTCTACGTTTACCTCCTAAGCTATGAAAAACAATTAAACAATTATTTTTCGTAAAAGTTATATAAAGATATCTTCATTTTTGAAGTTCAAAGTCAAAGCCTCAGTATGACATGTGGCGGCATTTAACACCCTTTTATTAACCTTCAAAGGAAACATGTTGTTTTGCCTATGGTAAAATTGGTATTTGTCTTACCTATTTTGTTTTTCCCTGTAGCAGTGATCCCTAACTTTGAAAAGCCTATTCTATCCTTTCTTTTCTAAACAAGTCAAAAAAGAATATTTGTAATTTTCCTACATACTATATTTTACCCCACAATTTCCAAGTTTATTCTAGATTAAAAAAAAATTAAATATAAAAAAATTGAAACAGTTTTGCTGGATATGTATTCACTACCCTAGCCATAGAAATCCTAAATTAGTTCAGGTTTAACATATTGCCTGTAGGTCTTTCAATATTTTCTCTACTCCTTTTTGTAAAGAAAGATCTACACAGTTATTTACAGTTATATACACAATACCTGTATATAGTAATCAGCTTCTTTCAGAGCTTCTTTAAGAGCTCCATACATCACTTTTAACGTCTAGTTGAAGGCCAACATATGTTAGGAATGCTTGATTTTCAATCAATATATTACCTTACCCAAGAAATTATAGAATATCACATTAATGCCACCAAATGTTCACAGGTGTCCATGGTAATAAAGGACTACACAAACAATAACATATAACAATAACAGAGTTTGCAGCTCTTGTGGATAGCTGATCTGTTGCTTCTTGTGCCTAAATTGTCTGTTCTTTTGGTACTGCTTTATTTGTTTTATCTGCTAAACATTGCTAATGAAAACTTCATTTGAGATACCTGAATGGACAAATTAGACAGATGTCCTTTTGTCTTCAGAAATGCACCTGGGACCTGGGCATGTGCATCTGCAATAATCTCTCTTGTGAGGTCACTAACAATGGCGTACATAGAATAATTTAATTTTACTTCTTTCAACAATTCAACATCTCTCAGCGACAGACTCATTTACTTCTAAATCTTTTCTATTCATTTGCAGATTCTGGTTTTTCACACCTCTCCTGTTCTGAGTTTGGACTCTAATCCTCATCTGCTTCATGCGTTTTTCCCCTCTGCTTCCCACCCCGTCTTAATTACTCTGTCTTTTGTTCTCCTATGCTTATCTATCTGCTACTTTCCTTCTCTATACCACTCCTAAATAAGGCTTCACAGTCAAAACGCTTCACCTTCTTCACCTTTCAGCATGAGATGAGCCTTTACCTGTTCCTTTGCAGTTAACGCGTGCTGACACAGCCCCCTACTCACACTTCTTAGAAGAAAATCGGTTACGATACTACTTTACTATTTCCAGGATATAAATTGATAATGATGGCCAATGTTATGCAACATATTGTAGAGGTTATCAATTCCCCACAGGACGTATGGAATAGAGGTACTGTGGGGCTGGAATGGCCGACCCCTGAACTGGAAATTGCTGTACTGTATGTTCTGGAGAAGAGATGCTGAAAATCTGATAAGGTTAATGGGAATGTTTTGTTTGTAGCTGTGTAAAAATGTTTTGGGAGAGTTATTTATTCATCGGATACAAACTTTGTACAACTCGCCTAGAGCCTCCAGAATCTCACTTCACATTTCACATTGCATAGCACCACTAGACAAGAATGTCCACTATCTTCCTCATTGCTACAGTATATTTACTGAACCACTCGCTGCTGCTGTCTGACAAAACTGTAACAAAACTATGATAAAATCCACCAATACAATCCATAACATAAATTTGTATGCAGATGACATTTTTCTATCTGTAAAATCCAGAAGCTTCACTTCTTAAATTTTTAAAATGCTAAAAACATTCTTGGATTATTCTGTTAATTGAACCAAAGATGCTGTAGTTCAAAAACTTCCCACTAATCTGTCAGAGTAATTCAGTCTCATTCCACTTCCAAACCTTTGAAGATTATTGAGATTGATGAAATAATCTCCCTCTTTCTCTCATTTGCAGAATAACTACAGTCAAATGAATATTCTATCTAAAGAAAACTATTTCCTATGACCCTGTCCAACCAACATCCAACTGCTTCAAAACCCCATCCTTAGTCCTTAATGATTTTACTGGTAAAACATAAAACAACTAGAATTAAATTGGCTACATTACAAAAAAGCAAAGACCTTGGCAGAACTGCAGCACGAAATTCCCAATATTATTATCTGGCTAATCTACTAGATTACATTTTAAAATGGATATATTCAAATCCACAACAAAATACTGTACATGGATGGAAATGGCACAATTAGAATCTGGAGAACTCTCTGTCAGTGACTTACAATTTCTACCCAATACAAATAACAGATGAACATTTACAGATGAGTAAATGTTTAAAAAGCATGGTCATTTCAACAAATCTGAAAATTAAGAATTACTGATCAAACAATGGTCCTGAACAAATTCTCACCAATTTGGCATAACCCAGGTTCCCATATTAATAAGAAACCATTCTTATGAAAATGAAATTAGAATAAATCACTCACGTATAGCATAGTTTGAAAACAATGCATTCATTGACCAATTTAGAAACATAATATCTGAAATAGGTGGCATGATGGTGCAGTGATTAGCATTGTTGCCTCGCAGTGCTGAGTCCTTGGGTTCAATTCCTGTGATCTGAGTGGAGTTTGTATGTTCTCCCCGTGTTCGTGTGGGTTTCGTCTGGATGGTCCAGTTTCCTCCTGTAGTCCAAAGACATCTTGGGAGGTTACTTGGATTCTGGGAAAATTGGAACTGGTGTGATTTGCGGTTGTGTGTGCCTTGCCGTGGACTGTCGTCCCATCCAGGTTGTATCCTACCTTGCATCAGTTGGGATAGGCTCCAGCTCCTCTTTCTTTCAATATCTTCCAATTAAAAATTCAATCCAAACGAAGATCAGTCTTTTAAACAGCAACCTTCAACTAGAACTCTTTCTTAACTAAATGATATCAAAAATATAATCTACTATATCTCTTCTAATATCACAGAATATGATAAAAAATATCTTTCCATCCTTATGGGGGCGGAGCAGCAGCACTGTTGCTAAGGATCAGCGCCTGTGACTGGAAGGTTGCTGGCTCAAATCCCGCGGCTGGCAGAGGAATTCTGCTCTGTTGGGCCCCCGAGCAAGGCCCTTAACCCCAACTGCTCTAGGGGTGCTGTACCATAACTGACCCTGAACTCTGATCCTAGGCTCCCTATCTGTGTGTCTGTGTGTCTAATGGAGAGCAAGTTGGGTTATGTGAAAAGACAAATTCCTAATGCAAGAAATTGTATAGGGCTAATAAAGTGATCTTATCTTATCTTACTGATACCTGTTTCTGGGAACATATCTGTAATAACTTCATCATGACCAACAATCCTAAAATACAGCTCATTTAACATAAGATAATTTGCAGAGTACATACAAAAGTAAATACCAAATGTAGAGAATGGGATTGACTGGCATGTATACTTGTGTAAACTGCTACCATACTCTCAAAGATTACCTTCATTCCACTTGACTTTCCAAGCCTTTCCTGAGTCACTTTCAGTTACTTTCCAAAAAAACTGTTTTGCTATTTTTACTCTCAAGTATTAGGATTTGATATTTATCTTGTTAAAAATTGTTAAACCAAAATAGCAGTCTGCTAATAAATATCACAACTCCTAAAACTCTAAATTAAACAAATACCTATATGTACTGGTGATATTTTGTACCTGTTTACCATTTTTGTTGTTGGTGAAGTACTGTTTATTATATAATCTATTTTCAACTATCCAAACTTAGTTTTTAGTAGTTGACTAGTGTTTGACTAGTGTTTGCATATTTACACAAATTTGGAAGTCCACTTTTTGTGGGTCAGAAGATGAAAAATGCATTCTTCTTTATAATGCTAAATAGGGCCCTGATTGTATAAATAGAACAGGAGTAGTGATCTTTTTATTGTAATTTTTAAGGTTTGAAAAAACATATTTTGCTATTGGAATTGATTAAAAAATCTACTGGGGCTGGCTTTTTGTTAGTATCTCACTTGCTAAGATCCAATCTTGTATATATAAAAACATATACAGTAGGAGATAAACCTTAAAAAGAAAATGAAATAAAAAGGTGACTTTGACCCCTTGTGTTCTTCTCAAGCACCTGACCCCTTCATGCTTGATACACAAACATTATTAGATTATGGGATTTTGTTTGACTTTTCATTGCTGTTTAGCTCCCTGGTGTGTTGCAATTTCACAGCTGAAGGCTTCTCATGAGACATTCATAACAACTTTGCCTTTGAAGAAATTAAATGAAGGAATTTAACACATTTACTTTTTCATTTCAGAGTCTTATTTTCTCCTCATTTTTATTATCTTCCAGTCAGTCACCTACAGCCCGTGAAGGCTCTCATATTACTGGTTTGGAAGAAATAGAGTGCCTAAAAGATTTTTTGTTGTTGTGTGGAACTGAATAAATAACAGTACCAGGAATACTTAAAAAGTACACTCTACAAATCTACCAAATTATAACTTGTAGCATATATAGTCTAATTTCTGACCCCAGTGATCAACCAAGGTTTGGCATCCAAAATGCATCAGAATGACCACTTGTAAGCAGTGAATTGAGTTGCACTCTTCACAAGGGTTATTAAGTGGCACCTCCTTCATCACTGTGTTGGTGACTAGCAATGGCATCTTAGAGAAGCTTTTTAGTATAGCTGGTTTCCCTCTGTTGATTCACCGAGATCAAACCAGTATACTTATCAAAGTCATCATTTTCTTGTTTTCTTCCTTGTGAACCATTTTGGTCACAGAGCTACTGTACTTTCTGCATCAGTCAGTTTTTGCTTCACATACCTATGTACTGAACACACTCATCATAACCCATGTCCTACCAAGATGCAAAGTTAGAGAATTTGCCATAATGCCCCTATATTCCACAGCCACTGGACATATTCAATCTGTCTGTCCTCACTGTATATCATTTGCTGCACGATTTATGTGTCAGAGATTTTCCCCATCATAAGGTTCATTTGCAGTGGCCCTGTTATTAGTACTATATCAGGAGAACAAAGGAACAAAGGATTTTTTTAAATTAAATTTGGTGCTTCTACAATGTTTGCCATTTCTATTTTGGTATTACTGTATACACAGCTTTGGTCATTTTATTAACTCTACCAGAATCTAGATCATTGACATAAGCTAGGAAGTGATCCTAATACAGATCCCTGTGGATCTCACCTAATTACATCACCTCAAAAAATCTTTTTCATTCTTTGAACAAAATGTCTGAGTGCTTCTTTATTTCTCCAAAGAAATAATTTTAGCCCACCTCATGACTGTAGCTAGGCATTTTTGCAAATCTATGGTCTTTTGCAAAGTACTGTTTTGTTTGCGTAAACATAAATTGTGCACTTTAACACCTTGGCTTATCATTCCAAGTTATAACTAATAACATTGCAAGCTCATAGGCACCAAGATAGTAATTGGTTTTTTTTATTGTATACCTGTGTAGGGGTTTTGTGCATGTACTGGGATGATTATTATTTGTAGCAGTAAATCACAAAATGATTCTTCAATGGCTATTAGAAAATCGACCTTGCGGAACAACTCAGCAACACACACACACGGATACTAATACACGAGAATGCATTTATAAATACATAAGGCTAGCAGAATACAAAAGGTATATATTCAATCACGAAGAGTTACAAATACCAAGAGACACATACATTCAGCATACCATTCATTTATACCGATTGTTAATGAGCTTTGAGTACAACTTCTACACTAGATACTCAAAAGCAAGTACATTCATAGGAATTAAATTGACATCAATTGGGGTTGAGGTAACAATTGAATTCTCAAGATGCAATGTAGAACGTTGATAATTCATCCAGTTTATGAGGATTCAGATCTCCCGCTGACACAAAGGAACAGCAACAGGCTGTTTCTGCCTGCAATCGGCATCCTCTGGCTCGGTGCCAGGCAGTCCTGGTGCGGCTGGAGGTGTGGGGGAAGGAGGGAGAGATTCCTGCTGCGGCGTGCTGGCAGTGACTCTCTGAAGACCTGGCTAGTTAGTCCTGGCTGAACTTACAGAGTTTGTGCACATGAAAAGTGACTGCCGGTCCGAGCAAGTCACACTCTTTAGACAGAAAGAAGACCGGTTCGTTCCCAATGTAGCGCTAGTCCTGAACACTACGATTCAGCTGTCGACAGTTCAGACAGTAGTTGACTCGTTGATCAGGTGAGCATTCATGGTGGGTTACCGGCAGTTCTTGAGACTTGCTGCTGGGCTAACCTCGGGCAGATCCTTTGGTTGCGCGCGGGTGACCTCCGGTCTTGACTCTTAGAAGAAAGTAAAGTCCTGGCAGTCGTACACACTGGCCATTACGTGATTGTCTGAAATGAGTCTGAGAATGTCCTGGAGGAGACCCTTCTGGGCCCTGTGCTGCCTGTTTTATCTGGAGGAACTACGGTCGTTCATTGGTTAAATGTTCCGCATGCATTCGAGACCTACGATTACCCTGCCCTACCAGTTCCTGATTGGCTGATCGAGGTGGAGGATGAATAACCATGCTCTCTGACATTAGGGTTGTAAACAACCTGGGATGCGACTCTCCCAAGGAATCTCCCAGACAGTATGGCACCAGAGATTTATTAGGGTGGCTGAAGAATCTCAGCCCTGGGAGTTTTTCCTTATCAGGAAACTCTATCAGACAGAAAAACACCTTAAATCTGAACCACATAGAATGTGTCCAGCACCACAGAGTTGAGGGAGAGAGAGACTGGCAGGGGGACAGCAAACTTAATTCCTGTATTATTAATAAGCATTGCCTCCACACTTGGTTCATATGCAGCTTTAAAGGATCTGTGCTGTTTATGAACCCTTACGAATCCTGGTCACACTTTACAAATGTCAGCCCAGGTTTGAGCCAATCCTTGCAATCTACTGCCAGATCTCTACAGCAACCAAATCTAGAGCAATTACTGGAATGAAGAACCAACCTAAGAAACAATCATATTAAAATGCTTAAATACATTTTAATACATAAAATTGGTTTTATGTGATGTGTACTCAATGCATATACAGTATTTCAAATATTTCCAGAAGCTTGAGATTTCCTTTTCATTTTTTGAGTTTGAAACTATTCCATAATATATGGTGATAGTGGTATCATATTTAAATCTTTCATTTTTTCCTAGATTAGCCCATGCTGAGCACATTCTTAGGCAAGAGAAATTACTAAAACACCGTAGGTGGTAAATTCCGACATGATTAGATATTTTTGTATGTTTCCAAAGCAATTCCTAGTGTATTGGCTACCAGTAGCTATTCACTGGAAAAAAATACAAGATGCTAGACACAGAAGCAACAGTAAATTATACAGAAACACTTCTTCCTAAAATTAAACATTCAAAATTATTTCCACTACTTAACTCAAAAGACGAAAACAAAATCAAACTAAGATAATATGAACATCTAAAGTATTTTAAAAAATCAAAATGACAGAAATTAGTGCCTCGCATAAAAATCAATTTTTCAACTACTTCACCCAGTACAGGATTGTGGGGGTGCCAGAATGAGCAGCAAGCAACAGGCTCAAGGTAGTATACATCCAGGATGTGACACCAACCCATAGCAGATCACACACAGACACAAACATGCTTGCACTCACATCAGGGCCAATTTCCTGGGAGTCAATTAACCTACTGTACCATTATGTCTTTGGTCTGTGGGAGGAAACTGGAGCATCCAGAGGAAACCCACGTGAACATGAGGAGAACAGACAAACTCCAAACTTAATAATACTTTATATTTAATTATTCATTAGTTTTGAGGAAAAAAAAGAATTTCATTCTTTATTAGCAGAGTATTTTATGAGTATTTTGTTAGATCTCAGCAGTAAAATGTTGAATTTATTGTCTCAGTGCATTTCCTGCATAATGTGGCAGAAGCACACTTCCATACTACTCTAGTGTTAAGGCCTATTTTTTCACTTAGAATTAAATATTATTAAAGATTTCTAATAATCTTTGTTTGCCTATTTCTAATTGCACAGGAATGAAGCTAAAGAGAGAGATGTGTTTGTCCTGGGGAACAATCTTCCCCAGGAGAAGGATGATTTAAATTCCCTTTACAAACATGTGATTGCAAGCAGTCAGCACTTAGAGTTAAAAGACACCAGGCTGAGAGAGTGAGTCAGTGAAGTGCAGAAGTCTGTCCAAGATATTATTCCTGAAACAGAGGAAATCTTGTGTTCACAAACCTACTGTTATTTTCACCTGATCAACGGAATTAGACAGCTGGACTGTTTTTGTCAACATACAGAATATCCAAATATTCTGAACAAAAGATATGACATGGAACAAACTGAGTCTCCCTTTTGTCTAACTTGCTGTACCTCAAGAAGATAAACTGTGCACAGACTGTGTACTCTTTTTAAAGACCGAAGTCAGTACAACTCTACTTTGGCCGAGCCACCTGAGCTCAGTGCAAGGAAAAGCTTTCTATCTCCCCTGTCTGCCATGGACAGACCCAGCCCAACTCTTTACGAGCGTGAAGTTTAAACTCATCAAGAATGTTTGGTCATCAGAATTGTTAGTATTACTTCATTAATCATATAATTCTCTAGAAATATTATAGCAAATGCAAGTTTGATGTTTAGTTTACAAAAGTAAATGTATATTTACTTGTTTCTGAAAATATAAATGGGATTTAGTTATATGAGAGTGATATAACCTATGAGCTAGACTTTAAAACGTTACAATCGATAACTCTGATCCCAGAGTGAATTATCAGCATTTGTTTTCTCAGCGGATCATTTCCCTGATATATATTGTATTATGTTTGTTGACTGTTATGCATGTTTTGGTTATATCAATTAATTGTATAACTGTATATTTCAAATGCATGTGTGAGACTGTAAATGACTATGTTTGATTGGTTTCTAAAAGTTATCAAGTACTCTCACAATTTACTGTTACAATTCCTGATTTTTACAGCAAATTAAAATTCCCAACTCCTGCACTACTTATCATGGATTTCAATTTCTTTTGGGTTTTTGCTGATGGTTTTGCCTTAACTCTTCCTTACAGAATTTGGCATCTGTCTTTTTTTGGTTAGTTCAAATTACTGAAGTGCTCATTCAAGTATTATGTTATCACAGTATAAGGAAAACATCTTCAGATCCTGCTTTTGTAAATGTAACTGTACCATTGTGCGAACTGTACATTGTACAGCTATCCATTCAACATTTCATGTAAAAACAGCTGATGTATTTACAGTACATAACCATAAATACAGTTATCTTTTTTAATACTCTCAATTATACCAATGAAAATATCTGTAGTATAAAATTCTAAATGTGAGGAGTCAAACCTGTTTAGGTTCTTCCTTCTTATCCCAGTTGGAGTTCATGTTCTTTTCTGTATCTCTGGTGATTGACATATTTTTAGTGAATTATGTCTATTGAAGACAATGAAATAGTTATTCTTATATATTTGTTCCAGGTTAAAAAAAGTTTAATTAAGACTGCTCTTGGGCTTTAAGACAAGTAAATGTGAAAGAAGTCACAGATGATCAACGGATGTTCCAAATTATTTTCTCGGGGTAATTAACTTAATAGTAAATCCTCAGTACTGCCATTTAAAAAAATAAACATTGAAAAGTTACAGGGCCATTTCTACTAAGGTCATTAATTTTTATATTTTGGGTTTAGAAAGAATCGTCTTTTCAAACCACAAACCTCCAATTTACATTACAAAATCGATGACATTTTCAGGAATACACAACACCATATTGTCATTATTGTCTGTGATTCAGAACAAGGCAACAAAACTTCCAGTGATGTGAACAAGCCTTATTATATTGTAAAAAAGCAGGCTTGTGAATATATCTCTTTTAATCCAATAGAAACATTGCAATTTGATTTGAGACAGTTTTGCCGACAAATACTACTTACATATTAGCTTGTACAGATTTAGCTATTCAGAATGTGTGCCGGATACTGCAGCACTTTGCAGTGCACATGCCTGAGCACAATTTAACACCCCATTATTTAAAAAATCTGTTTTTGGACTGCACTATTTTGTACAGCCTCCAAGTGGCACGTGGTGCTTAACATGGCATATGGAAGCATTTGGGCTGATGCCAGAAAACACCTAGTTTTGAAATCCCAGTCAATATTGAGCCCCTTGAAACAATCCTTTTCCAATTATAGAATGTAAGTTTATACTGTTTAGACTTTTATTAATTTTAAACTCAGTATTACAGTATGTTAAATATTAAATTAATTAAAACATGTTCTACCTCATAAATATGTAATGCATCAAAGTGTCTAATTTGGTAACTTATGGTGGGTATTTTGGAAAAGCTTTAACAAGCTTGTTCTAACATTATATAGTTTACATACTGCACTTCATAAAAAGCTATAATATTTTATCCTTTTTTGGAATATGTTTTAAGAATATTGTACTCAAAGGAACAAGGTTTATACCATGCTGAAAATTGTTGAAATCATGCTACAGACATCTCTGTTATTGTAGTGATACATTATTTTTTTTCTTTCAGACAGAGTGTATTTTGGTGTATTTAGATGACAAAGGCAGAATTGTCTAGGTCTAAAGTGTATAGTATTCTGAAACCCACTTATTGAGGTATATTTGTGCAAATTATTAAGAAATATGTATATTGTCTAAGTCTGGGCCTGGTTATTATTATTATGAATTATATCAGTTATAAACTAAAGGACATTCTGCAGTGAACACTTGGTAATTCCTGGTTTTAGGAGTTGAAATGATTCATTTTAAATATTTTGTCTTGACCTTTATCATCCCCTTTTTGTTAAAATAACTTTCTCCGGAATAAAGAAAATATGCAGTTTCTATTTCTTGATCTATGATCTCTATTTCTGCTCCATACTAGCTTTCCTGCAGCTCTACTACCTCTACAGCTATATCTCTGCAAGATATATACTGTACATTTTAGTGATATTTGATCTTCATCCTAAGAGTCATAATGACTCATGTATTTCACATTATTCCACAACTACCTTTCAGTCCTTCTTTTTCAAAGAAGGTGAAAATCAGGCTCTTCTTAATAATAACATCATTATAAAACCTCCTTTGGGTGCTGTGCAGGATTGCTATAATAAGCAGGTTCAGGACAGGAAACACATACAGTACATGCACAGCTGTGAGGTTCAAAGTAGTACTTTTTATTTACAATGTAGGAATACACAACCAAAAATACATCTAACAAAAACCTACAGTAGCTCCTTTTTGAGTTCCTGATTAGGCTTCTTCAATTACCTAACATATTGGGGAGCTAATGTTTTTACATTGTTTTTATATGAACAACAACTTCAGTCTCTCTCCGACTCTTCAGGAAAATGCTGAAGAAAAGTTTCTCCCCGAGACTCTTTACCAAAATATAGTCCTCCAGGTTTAGAAATCTCCAACAAGGCTCTTTTGAAACTCCTCTAAATTAACTGAAAATTCACTGATTCAAAGTTCCAAAGTCTGTTGTCAGTCCTTCTCCCTCTGGTGAGGCTGTGTAATTGGAGGATCTGCTCTCTGGCATCCAGATAGCAGGTTCATTGACTGACTCAGAAAGCCTCTGCTTTCTGCATTTTAAACACTCACCTGACCAACTGTCTTCCCACAACCTTTTAGGTTATTGAGGGCAGCAGCTCATTCCATTATTTCAGTATGTATGCTATCAATCCCTGGGGCCTTTCCTTTCTTCATCTTCTAGATTACTAACTTTACCTCTTCCAAATTTGGATCATCCACTACAGTCTGTACATCCTCTGTATCCTCTGTTCTTCTCGAGCGCTGATAGGGATCTTGTCACTATTCTTCAAAATACTTCTTCCATTCTCCTAAAGCCTTTTCTTCATCTGTTACCAAGTTTCCTTTTTTTGTCTTTGATTATGTCAATCCAGTTGTTTTTTGACCTGTCATTTTCCATATATTTTCAATATATTTCCTTTTCTCTCTCCTAATTAGCCTTTTGGTTTCTTTACAAGTCTCTTCATATTCTTTGTAAGTTTCTGGGCCATTTTTGTTTATAAGCCATTTCTTTCTTATAGTTTTCCTCTTCTTAATAATTTCTTCGCATTCTTCAATGAATCAGTGTCTTCTTCCTTTCTCACTCCATTGTTTATGTTAAGATGTCCTTAATTACTTTCCATAGTTTTTCAACATCTGCTTCCTCTTTCTCTTTTCAAATGCTAAGCCTCTTGTTCAAAGCAATTGTGAACTGTTCTTTCCTGACTTTATCCTTCATCAAATTTAAATCTGTTTGAAAGTTACCTTCTTTTTTGCTCTTCCTGGGACATGATATCCTCTGACGAATCTTGACAAATAATAGGAAGTGATCCAATCCAATTTCTGCTCCCCTTAAACTTCTAACATTTTCCACTATACCTCTGTGTCTTGCATTGACTAAGACATGATCAATTTGGTTATGTGTTGCCTGGTCTGGGGAGCTCCAAGTAATCTTATGGATATTCCTGTATGGGAAATATGTACTTACTATCCTAAGGTTTTTTGCTGATGCAAAATTGATTAACCTCATTCCATTTTCATTTGACGTGTCATGCAGACTACAGTATGTAACCCTAGTCTGGCCTCCAGACTAGTTACCTGCCTATCTTTGCATTAGCATCTCCCAAAAAATGTTTTGTGTCATACAATTGTATTCCCTCATATATCATTTCCAGTTTCTCATAAAAGAACCCCCTTCATTTCTTCATCCTTGTCTTCTGTGGGTGGATGAGAGGAGACTATAATCTTATCAGGCATAATCTCTCGTCTATGGTGTTACGATCCCTGCCTCTCGGCAACTAAAGAGGCAGAAGAAGGCGTAGCCTTAGTTCATCAGTCCACCTATCACTGTACGCTTTCACCACCACATCTCCGTCTCATCTGGTATTTAAGCATTAGTCTTTCCCTACCTCCTCGCTCAGTATTGGTTTCCCTTTTGAGCTACTTAGTTGCGCTACGCCTTCAACCTCCTCGTACTGTTCTGGTTCCGACTTTGGTTTTTCCCCTTTTACTAGGTCTATTGGATTACGGCTCGACTTCGGTTGCTTTCTCCTAGTTTGGTTCTCTGGCTTCCCCTGGACTCTCGGCTCTCTCCTTCGTCTACGGTTTTGGATTACGGTCTGGCTTTGGCTACTCTCTCTCGGTTTGGATCACTGGCTTCCCCTGGACTCTCGGCTCTCTCCTTCAGCTACGGTATTTGGATCACGACTCGTCTCTGTCGGCTCCCGCAAGTGGGTTCACTACTTGGTTTCGGTTTCACTGTCCGAATCCGTAACATATGGCCTTAAAATTTAAACTGTTACCTATTATCTAGTTAGAAAGAGCAATGCCTACACAAAACTGATGTTTTCCATTTTTGTCCCCACTGAAGAAGAATGTGAAATATCTTTTCTTTGTGTGATCTTCTACTGGGCACCTCATCTCTTGCAAGGCCACCATGTCTAGCTTGTATCTTTTTAATTCCTGATCCAGGATTCTGACTGTACCTGGTGCATAAAGTGATCTTACATTCCATGTACCACATCATATTCTGTTCTTCCAAAATCTATTATCTTTGTCTTTCGAGGCTAATCGTTGGCGTGTCCTTACAGATAGTGTTTTAGGATATAGGGTTGTTAACCCTATGATCAACCTCCAACCTGGAGGACCAGGGTACTATTCTTCGTCTGGCCCATCACTAAAGACATGTCTGGCTTGGGTGTCCCTACCAGGAGCTTCAGCTCCCACTGGCGTAGCTCTTTAGATCCTTTGAGCACGCAAGCCTCCTCCACCACGACAAGGTGTTGATACCTTTGAGGAGGTCCCAAACATTAGTTAATGGAAATTATGAACAAAGATCCACCATTGTTGTAAAAAAAAAATATTTTAAATGTTTTGACAGGTCTTCCGCACCAAAATGGCAGAATGAATTAAGGGAATCTAGGAAAAGTGGCATACCACTATTCAGAACGAATTTCACAAACACAGTCTATATTTTAAATTATATATAATACATGTTGAAAAGTTATTTTTATTTATGTATTATATGTCATTTATTTGTTGAGGTGGACCTCTAAAATGTGTAAGAATACCTGAAATTAAGTTAAAGAAAGTGTTTCAAAAAGTAAAATATATTTATAAAAATATAAGGTTAGTGTCCATTCTATATTTGACAGGAAAACATATTTTTTAGTAGTTGGCTGTAGAGCAACCTTACTATTCATTGTAATAGAACACATTCATTGTTTGGAATGATTTGGCCTATTTTGGAATATACAAGTAAATTATTAAATGTGTATAAAACTTTAACTATGATTATCTGTGTTATGATTATCTGAGTGATTATCTGTGAACTAAAAATAATGCATTGATTTTTACTTATTAACTTTATAACATAATCTTAAACATTGACTATCAATACCACTATACTGCATATTTTTCTTTATCTATTTTCTTAAATAAAATACCCATATCTAGGGGGGCACTTCTTTGTTATGGAGATATTTATTTGCTTTAGCAATAAGAACAAAGTACTGTCAGATGAGATTTGTATCATTTCATGAAGAAAAAACTAAAAGCTTTCATATAAAATTAGGATAACCCATGTCATCTACAAATGTTCAGTTGATAATCAGGCAACTGAAAAGCATAATACACTCTGGAAATTGAGTATGGTACAGTATGCTATTGTCATAAAAAAACTCCAAAGAAGTAAACCTGCAAATAGGTGACGCAGGTTTAAGTGTCTCATCTCACAAAACAGCCTCTCTAAGTGAGGGATATGTAAAGGGCTGAAATTTGCTTTAATTGAAGAAATCATATAATAATTCCCTAAATAACACCTAAAACTTTTAATGTGTAGGGAACATTATTCAATCACAATACAATTTGTTAAATAAAAATTTATGAGGCCTGGACTGCTCTGTGCTGAGATTACTCATTTTTTCTAAAAAAAAAAAACTGGTCATGCACAATCAGAAAAAAAGGTAGAGGTAGAGGGTGAATGGACTGTCTCATGGCAAGTGGAGGACAATATAAGGTGTTACTTTAAAAAAAAGATTAAAGTCCTTCTCACTTTTAAAACCTGGAAAGTTTTATTATTGGTTATGCTTATATCATTTTTTTTAGTTACTCTTGAGTTTTTAATAGTCATGAAAAAATAAAAGCATAATATTTCATTACCCATGACTATTCATTTATTAATACTTGTATTATATCTTCTACAAAGCATATATGAGTAATTATTATATCATGGACATTCACATACAGTAAATATAACCCTGAATAGAATTGAGGTATGGTTAATGTTTAACAACTGCCCCTTTGCCTCCTGCTTGAACTACTGTAACTGTAAGGTATTTTTATATGAGGAGGTTAAGAAAATAGAGAATTACAGGAAATAGACTTAGTGGTTAGTCATTAATCAAAAGAAATAATCATAACTGACAAATTCTACAAATTACGCCAAGAATATAACCGGAGCAGTTGGTAAAATTAGAAGCACTAATCCTTGTACTCTTGCTCTTCCTTGTTCTCTGGAACTTCTTTGGTGAAACAGTAATGAGAAGGCACAGGGATAAATGCATATTTGTTAATAATGACAAAAATGCAAACTAAGTAACAAAATGCAAAAGATACAATTTTTTTAAAAAAACAAGGTATCTCAGAGACCCATGTCCTCACTAACCCCCCTAAAAAACAGACTGCTACCAAGTATTCAAAAATCTATTTAAAACCAATACAGGCCAACAAAACAAATCAAACATTGTATCTACATCAAAGAGAATATAACCTAGAGTTAAATCTCTCTACCTATAAATCTGGATGCTACAATGTGAATTCATGTTTTAAAAAAAAATCCAATAACCAGGAGAGACCATTTTTAACCTAGGGTTTTTTTTAAGGAAATCAGAATTTCCTACAACAACAAAATGACAAGCTCTCTTAACAAGGTTAGAATATTTAACTTGATTCTGGTTTTTAGTGGTTTATTTGAACAAGGACCCCAGGCTTGCCCCTCCCTTTTCTCTCTATCTTCTTGTGTCTTCCTGTCCTTCCTCTCTTCTGTCCCCTACTCTGTATCCATCTTCTCCCTCTCTGTACTCTCATTTCTGACTGTCTTTGTATCCTGTTCTCCTGGACTGTTGATGACTCTTAATGGTTTAAGAACGTAATTTACCTAGATAAGCCAGATGATTCCTATGATCAATGTGTCTATGTGTCAATGTGTGATATAGTTATCAATATATAATACAAACTTATAGTAAAAAAAACATTTTAGTTAATTCCCTAAATACTAACCTCTAGTCTTCCAAGTCTCATTCTACAACCAATGAATTAACAGATTTCCTTGACCCTCTTGATTTGCCATTGCTGGATAATGTGATTAGGGACAATCTAAATTATTATTTTACACAGAAATAATTGATGCAATAAAATAATCAAAGGATCATGCTTGACCAAATGGTCAGGACGCTGTTCTGGAGCCTATGTCGTTGAGTCTCTCCTGGACTCGCTGGTAGGTGAGCTTCCGTGAGTCAGTCTTCCAATGCTGAGCCCTGAGCTTCGAAGACACTGGGTTTAAATAATAATTGGGAAATGAGGGACAGGTGTACGTGATAATGAAACTAAACTACAAAAGGGTCAGAGCACCCTCTAGAGGAGGGCTGACGATCACGACAAAAATAGCATTATTCTGTCCACTCCACTCAATTGCTTTTTTCATTAATTTTCTTAAAACTCAGAAAGAAGTCACTGGGAATCTAAAAAGAATAAATGATCAATGTGTAGAACAAAATATTAAAATATGCATCCATTGCATCCATCCATTTTCAATAGCTACTATAAGTACCATACCATTTTATAGCGAGCCAGAGTCTAATCCAGCAGGCAATGGGTGCAAGGCAGGATACAACATAAAGGGAATACCAGTATATCATTGGGCACACACACACACATTCAATCACACATGGATACAGGAAGCAATTTAGAAAAAAATGCCCTCGACAGCATGTCTTTTGACTATGACAGCAAACAGGAGCACTTGGAGAAAATTCATGCAGCAACCATTAGAGCATTATCAATAAATAAAGCACCCCAGGCTTAAATCAAATCCAGGACCACCTACATGTGAGGTGGCAAAATAATGCCCTAAGCTAAAAAACATTAACACCATCAATTATACTTTGTATACTGATCTCATCAGGTTTTAGAATCCAAGCAGGGTTGAGCCAGGTCAGTACTAGGATGAGAAACTTATAATGTAAACTAAATTACTAATCCTCCTGATTCCAAAGCAGAAATGTATTTTTCATAATGTGATAATAAAAATAATAGTAATTTTACTAGTGCATTGTACCATCTATGCCCTATTTGTAGGGAAGTGCCAATTATTCAACTTATAATTAACTATTATTAAAGATGTCTTTTTTTAATATTCTAATAATAATTTGATTCTAGAGCCATATGCACATCTGGACACGATCTTAAAGTCTCAGCCATGGTCAAATACCCAAAGGAAAATCCAGCAATGAGTGATCAGCAGGATGGGTACCAGAACCATACCTGAAAGCATCTCAACTAGTTACCAACTTGTGATGTCATACCTTGAAATATGAACCCTCCTCATTTTTTGCATGTTAACTCACTGGCTTCCCAATCTCTCTCTATATAAACTTGCAAATTGACTACTCAAAACATGTGACTGCAAGCAGTCCAAGTCAGGATTTCAACTTTACTCTAGGCTGACAGAATGAGTCAGCAAAGTACAAAATTCTGTCCAAGGCATTCTTTCTGAAAAGAAGAAATCTTGTGTTCGTGAACCCATGGTTATTTTTGCCTGTCAAGTAGACAGTTGGAGATTTTCTTTTTGTCAACATCCAGAATGTGCAGGTATATTCTGAACAAAGCTATAGCAGGGATGAATGAAGTTCCCCTCTGTCTACCTTGCTGGCATGTAAGACAAACTGTTCACAGACTCTTTTCAAAGACCGAAGTACCCAACATGCTAGCTTTGGCAGAGCTGTCCAGCAACACAGGCTACATAGCTTCCAGAACAAGATAGTTTCCTCTCTCTTCTCTGTCTTTGCCAGGACCCTCCAAGCACAGAGCAGTGGTCAAATTTGATCCACCAAGCTCTGTCGTACCGGAGGGCAGTTTAATCCATTGCATGTGACAAACAGATTTTCTAAGTATAAATGTCTTAATTTCTCTTAATCACATTATAATTATTCAAAGCTCAACTATTGTTCCAAACATGTTTGATGTTTAGTTTAAAACTGGGAATGTATATTTACTTATGTCTGAGGATATAAACATGATTTAATAATATGCAACTGATAGAACTTACAAGATAGACTGTGAAAAATTATAGTAGATGTGTTTTAACTCTTAAGTTTTATCTCTGATCTTTGTAATCTCTGAGTGAATGTTCAGTTTTTATATCACAGTAGATCATTTCACCCATATATACAAACAACAAACATAACAGCTGTAAGAGAGAGAGAGGCTTATTAAAATTACAGGAATTAAGATTGCTGCTCCCTTGCCAGTCTCTCTCTCCCTCATCTCAGTGGTGCTGGATACAGAGAGGCCATTCCACTTGGTTCACATTTAAGGTGTTTTTCTAGCTGATACAGTTTTCTGATAAGGAACAGCTCTATGGCTTACAACCATAATGTCAGAGAGCATGGTTACTCATCCTCCACCTCAATCAGCCAATCAGGAACTGGTAGGGCAGGGTAACCCCACGTGCCCGCAGAACATTCAACTAATGAACGACCATAGTTCCTCCAGCTAAAACAGGCAGCACAGGGCCCAGAAGGGGCTCCTCCAGGACATTCTCAGACTCAGCTTGGACAATCACTTGACGGCCAGTGTGTATGAGTGCCAGGACTTTACTTTGTTCTAAGAGTCGAGACCGGAGGTCGCCCGTGTGTAACCAAAGGATCCGCCCAAGGTTAGCCCAGCAGCAAGCCTCATGAACTGCCGGTACCCACCGTGAACGCTTGCCTGATCAATAAGTGAACTACGGTCGGAACTGTCAACAGCTGAATATCAGTATTCAGGACTAGCGCTACATCGGGAAAGAACTGGTCTTCTTCCTATCTAAAGAGTGTGATTTGCTTGGACCAGCAGTCATTTTCCATGTGCTGAATCTCTGCTAGTTCAGACAGGACTAACTAGCCGGTCTTCAGAGAGCCCACTGCCAGCGTGTCGCAGCAGGAATCTTTCCCTCCTTCTCCCACACCTCACGCCAAACCAGGACTGCCTGGCATCAGGCCAGAGGATGCAGATTGGAGGCAGCAACAGCCTGTAGCTTTTCCCTTGTGTCCGCGGGAGATCTGAATCCACACAGATTGGATGAGTATTCAACATTCTACATTACATCTCGAGAATTCAATTGTTACCTCAACCCCAGTTGATATCAATTTAATTCCTATAAGTGATGTACTTGCCTTTGAGTATCTAGTGTAGAAGTTGTAAGCAAAGTAAATTTAGGAAACGGTATAAATGAATGGTATACTGAATGTGTGTCCCTCTTGGTTCTTAACTCTTCGTGATTGAATATATACTTTTTGTATTCTGCTAACCCTCACTATAAGATCTGTTATGTTTATATGCACATTTTATGTATTAATAAATGTATTGTTGTGTATTAGTATCTGTGTGTGTGCGTTGCTTAGTTATCCCGCAAGGTCGGTTTTCTTATAGCCATCAAAGAATCATTTTGTGACTTACTGCTACAATTAATAATTGTCCCAGTAAATACACAAAGTCCCTACACAACATATAAACTGTTATGTTTGTTGTTTGTTTTGCATGTTTTGGCTTTATATCAATTGTACAGTATATTGTACATTTATAATCTGTGTGTGAGACTGTAAATTATTATGTATGGTTGGTTCCTGAAAGTTGTCAAATACTCTCACAATTTACTGTTACAATTTATGATTGTTACAGTAAATTTAATTGAAATGCAAGCAATAAATTAATATTTTTTCTCTATTTTCTATGTCACTAGCCATTTGAATACAGGATATGAAGAAAGGAATTCCAGTGTTTCTCCTCCATATCTCATGGTTAATGAACAGAATAAGAAATCTTTAGAAACCAAGAGGGATTTTCAAGTCAAGTCAAGTCAGAACATATTTTTATGGGAAATAATGAATATTTTTAAAAGAAATGCACATTTTTATGTCCTGTAGAGTGCATTACAATACCCAGCTAACTTTTAAAACAGATAATATTATAAAAAATATTCCCAAATTGCAAAAAAGCATTTGGGAACTTTGACTATCAGTTGTAATGCAAGCTTTGTGAAGAAATATTACAAAATGACAAGGGATAAAATAATTTAATTTGTACTAAAAAACTGAACATTACAAATCTAAT
Organism: Lepisosteus oculatus; assembly: GCF_040954835.1. Taxonomy (NCBI): domain Eukaryota; kingdom Metazoa; phylum Chordata; class Actinopteri; order Semionotiformes; family Lepisosteidae; genus Lepisosteus; species Lepisosteus oculatus. The sequence goes on from NC_090701.1 coordinate 33,004,439, forward strand.
AATATTAATATCCATGATGCTAATAATTACATGTTTTACAAAATCTAGCTTATTAAACCTTGTAGGCAAAATGTATTTGTATCTGTGTTTTTTAAAGATAATGTTTCAATGTTTCATACACCCTGCCTTGATGTTTAATAATATTTATTATTTAACAAATGGTCTAGTGTTACACAAATGTTTAATAAGTTTAACTTCCCACATTAGGAACATTTTAACTGTTTTATTTAAATCACCCACTTTCATCTTTCTTCAAGAGAGAGCAAAAAGTAATTTGTAATCACCTTTGCTCAGTTTAATGAATTCCAGATTAATTAACAGCTTTATACTTAGAATCTGACAGTATACTGTACATGGTTTCATGCTGAGAGGATTGTCTTTTGACAAGTTGGAGAGTAATTAAAACAATACAGTATGTCCTGATATTTCTAAGAATAACTTACTTACAATAATAACTTACAATATACAGAAATCTTTCCACCAGTCTCATTATTCAGTTAATGGTGTGACTTATGAAATAAGTTTAAGATTACACAAGCAGTTATCCTCATTAGTTTTCTTAGCTCCGAAGGAAAAACAGCTTTCTATTATTTTTGCTGTTTAGTTTTAACATAGTCAGAGAACACATTGTTCCTTCTTAGCCTTAGGGGTTATTGTGCATTTCTTCTTAACATGAAAAGCCTTTTGTAAATATACATTGTAAAAATATTCTGCAAGTCATAGTGATACATTATACAAAATCATAACTTAACTTAGAATGTAATATCCCTTACATTTTGGTTTTGTTAATTATGCTGTTATATAAAACTCTTATTCTTATAAATAGAGCAAATATAGTGCCTTGCGAAAGTATTCGGCCCCCTTGAACTTTTCAACCTTTTGCCACATTTCAGGCTTCAAACATAAAGATATAAATTTTTTATTTTATGTGAAGAATCACCAACAAGTGGGACACAATTGTGAAGTGGAACGAAATCTATTGGATTTTTGAAACTTTTTTAACTAATAAAAAAATGAAAAGTGGGGCGTGCAAAATTATTCGGCCCCCTTGCGTTAATACTTTGTAGAGCCACCTTTTGCTGCGATTACAGCTGCAAGTCGCTTGGGGTATGTCTCTATCAGTTTTGCACATCGAGAGACTGAAATTCTTGCCCATTCTTCCTTGCAAAACAGCTCGAGCTCAGTGAGGTTGGATGGAGAGCGTTTGTGAACAGCAGTTTTCAGCTCTTTCCACAGATTCTCGATTGGATTCAGGTCTGGACTTTGACTTGGCCATTCAAACACCTGGATACGTTTATTTGTGAACCATTCCTTTGTAGATTTTGCTGTATGTTTGGGATCATTGTCTTGTTGGAAGATAAATCTCCGTCCCAGTTTCAGGTCTTTTGCAGACTCCAACAGGTTTTCATCCAGAATGGTCCTGTATTTGGCTGCATCCATCTTCCCCTCAATTTTAACCATCTTCCCTGTCCCTGCTGAAGAAAAGCAGGCCCAAACCATGATGCTGCCACCACCATGTTTGACAGTGGGGATGGTGTGTTGAGGGTGATGAGCTGTGTTGCTTTTACGCCAAACATATCGTTTTGCATTGTGGCCAAAAAGTTCGATTTTGGTTTCATCTGACCAGAGCACCTTCTTCCACATGTTTGGGGTGTCTCCCAGGTGGCTTGTGGCAAACTTTAGACGAGACTTTTTATGGATATCTTTGAGAAATGGCTTTCTTCTTGCCACTCTTCCATAAAGGCCAGATTTGTGCAGTGTAAGACTGATTGTTGTCCTATGGACAGACTCTCCCACCTCAGCTGTAGTTCTCTGCAGTTCATCCAGAGTGATCATGGGCCTCTTGGCTGCATCTCTGATCAGTCTTCTCCTTGTCTGAGCTGAAAGTTTAGAGGGACAGCCAGGTCTTGGTAGATTTGCAGTGGTCTGATACTCCTTCCATTTCAAGATGATCGCTTGCACAGTGCTCCTTGGGATGTTTGAAGCTTGGGAAATCTTTTTGTATCCAAATCCGGCTTTAAACTTCTCCACAACAGTATTACGGACCTGCCTGGTGTGTTCCTTGGTCTTCATGATGCTCTCTGCGCTTTCAACAGAACCTTGAGACTATCACAGAGCAGGTGCATTTATACAGAGACTTGATTACACACAGGTGGATTCTATTTATCACCATCAGTCATTTAGGACAACATTGGATCATTCAGAGATCCTCGCTGAACTTCTGGAGTGAGTTTGCTGCACTGAAAGTAAAGGGGCCGAATAATTTTGCACGCCCCACTTTTCATTTTTTTATTAGTTAAAAAAGTTTCAAAAATCCAATAGATTTCGTTCCACTTCACAATTGTGTCCCACTTGTTGGTGATTCTTCACATAAAATAAAAAATGTATATCTTTATGTTTGAAGCCTGAAATGTGGCAAAAGGTTGAAAAGTTCAAGGGGGCCGAATACTTTCGCAAGGCACTGTACATTATACTGTACATAACATACATGTGCTGTACATTATTAGAACAATGTTTAATGAAAAGTAAACAACAGAGGTAATATGTGATATTTACATTTTTTTAAATAAGAAAATGAAATCTCACCCAATCCAAATGTCCTACATGGATTAAGACACAAGCTATATCAAATTCTCTGTTACGTAAATTTTAAGTATTTTGAAGTAGGCACCAAGTAAGATCAGTGATACATACTGTTCAATCCTGGAGATAAACATTTGTAATAAACTGCTCAATGGTTAATAGAATGAAAATAAATGTTATTTAGAGCAAGTCAGCATATGGATGAAATCCACAAAAACCTGTGGCTCTCCAAAATCCAGTAGTATTAGCAATCTAGATCTGCAAAAGTATTGTTAAAAAACAATTTTCTAAATTAATTTTAATGTTTTTGAAACAAATCTTGTGCTATATTAGTCACCTATCAGTTTTTGCATACATTTATTTCACGTGTAGCTTCTAAAAACATATTATTTACATACTGTAGTTTGAAGTACTGTACTGTGTCAAGGACGTGTTTCCTTGTATTTAACTGTATTTAACTGACTTTTAATTCCCACAATTAATTATATTCAGCCACAATATAAATATCATGGAATGTAACATGTTGCCAGGTTCAATGGACACTGTTTACAATGCAAATCTATTTTAAATTATATTATTCACTACACATTTTACAAATCCTGTGTGTTTTAGAATGAAATCTAATTCTTTATATACAGTACAATAGCTTTTATATGTTTTGCTTTTGTTGACTACCATTGACTATTCTTTCAAATTCCTATATATAATTTCACCCCATTCATACAATTGGCTGCATCAAGGTTTTCGTTGTTATTGTTAATCTATGGTGTCTTTATTAATCATGTTAAAAGATCAGTTAAGGCCGTTAGCAGTCTTCTTCATTTTTTTATTCTTGGTCCTCATAAATCTACCATTGGCCCTAGGCAATAACAGTGTGCTGCAGGGTTAAGTCTTCATTAGATCCATTGTTGTTAATTATATATACTGTATATGCTTCCTCTCAAATTATACACTAACATGGTCTTCAAATTCACTGTTATACAGATGACACTCAGATTTTTATTTAAAACCTATTCTACATCTGATCTTCCACCTTTGACACTTATCTCTTATCTGGTTTGACATCATGCTCCAGTTGATATCAAATTCCCTGAAGCTAAATAGTAAATAGTGACAAGATTGCTGCATTAGGCAAGTTTGTTAATGTCTGATGCTGGGTGCTTGATTTACACATTTATAACATAAAGTTTTGATGTCTTTACTTTATAGGCTCCTGAAGACTCTTCTCAGTAATTAGCAAAATCCCTACAACTCTGCAACTAGACTTCTAACTCCCACCAGACCTTGGCAGCATATTACTCCTACACTTAAATCTCTATGTTGGCTGACTATAAAGACACATATTCAATATAAGATCTTGTTACTTATTTTAAGCCCTTATATAATCTGGCTCCATCCTAATTCTCTGAGCTGCTTCATATTTACACTGTCTCCAGTAGGCTCCGTTCATTTGAGCCAGATCCTTTGCTCACTGTACCTGGGACTAAATCTAAATGGTGGCCTTGCTGTTTTGTTACTGCTCCTTTGTTATGGACTCTTTGAGAGACAAAATTCTTCAAATCTAAACTTAAAATTCACCTTTTTACTAGGTCCTATATCTGATTGCTCTTAAATTTATCTTATATGTTCTTTTTAATGTTTTTCTTTTTTTATTTACTGCTGTATTTTCTCTCTTTTTCACTAGGTACAGTGACAAGGAACTGTATATGCTGCTTATTATCATCATTATTATTCAGTATTTTCTCACTCTTGGAAAAATAATTTGAACCATATCCTTTCAAAACAGTAAAACACTGTGCAGAGAAAACATAGACCTATTTCAGGTGTGTTTAAATTCCTTGGTTACAGATTATGTTAACCTGATTTTCACATATCCTTGTAAAAAAACTTGTGACTAACAAAATATTTCATTTGTAAAACAAAATGCTGAAAACAAAATAATTGAGGGAAACATTAATAAAAATGCTTTATTTGTATAAATATGAGACTACATTCTAATCCAGAAGGAAATTTGGAAAAAGTTTCATGACAAAGTGAAAGGTCAACAATAAATTTGGAATAACAGATACAGTGTAAGAAGAAGCCTCACTGGGGAAGACTAGGTACTATCAAGAGTAAAATATAGCTCCTGTACCTGAGTCATAAGCTCAACTTCTATAAAACTATTTACAAATAGGATGAATTCCATAAAAAGTCAGCAAAACTGTCTTTACTTCTGTTTAAAAAACATAAAACTAAAGATAGAGTGATTCAGCATTTCTGTCGTCTGAAAAAATCTAAACTGGATGAAACCTGTTATTAAAATAGGCAATACAGTAGTTATGCTCAAGGTTTCCTCACCTACGCTATATTGCTTTATAACTAGAGCACAAATCAATGCAGTTTTAATTAATTGCTATGTTTAAATGAGAAGCCTTGACAAAAATAGTGTTAAAATGTGACCCATCATCTAATACAAAACAGGGCCTAGGCAAACAGTGTAGCTTGGTATTGTTGTAACAGAAGAAATAAGGTTCTTGATCCCGAGATGAAGTAAAACAGATGAGTTTATTGCATGCAAGGAACAATAAAGCCGAAGTCTTGTTTCCCGCAAGAAACAACAAAACCGAAGTATTGTTCACCGTACTGTTACAAACTTTTGGGTTATATAGTGTCTTCTTCTCCGTTTCTGACGTCACTCGGTCTGATGGTAAAGAGGGGGGTTCATGGTATTTGGCCAGTTTACGATGTTCTGGACAAATGGTCAGTTTAAGATTACACCCAGGGGGGTTCCTAGCTTGCATCTGCAATCCTTATCAGTTAACCCCCTTTCCTGCCATAAACCCCAGCTTGTGACTTAGAAGTCTAAACCTCATACAGAAAGGATTAAATTCAAACCCCCGTCTTCACATCTTTCTTCAGTATTAAGTATCATTCAAGACCCAACGCAGACACTGACACAAAAAAAAACATATTTAGAGGTGTGAACAACCTGTAGCGGCAATGCTTGTTAATAAGACAGAATTAAGTGTTGCTGTGCTTTCCCAAATGAGGCCCCATCTCCCTCTTCATCTCTGTAGTGCAGCCACAGAGAAGCTATTCATGCAGGGTGATTTAAAGATGTTTTCTTTTGATAAGGGACAGCTCCCAAATGGGGATGCACTTAGCTAAGCCTGGCTATCATGATCAATGGTCATCCATTGGCGCCTATCTGTCTAGGGAGTGCCAGATGGACATCTGGACTGCATTCCTAGGTGTCAGGAGTAAGTGACTCATATCTCACCTTGATCAACCAATCAGGGACTGGTAGGGCCGAGTAACCCATGTGAGACTCTGATGCCCATGGAACTTTCAGCCAATGAATGAGCTGAAGTTCCTCCAGGTAAAAACAGGCAACACAGAGAGAGCATGTGGTGGACTTTTCTGAAAAAGAGAATTAAAAAGGAGGATTCCAGGGCAGGACGGCCCAGGAGCAGAAAGGCTCCCAAGGGCAGGACATTCTTGCAGAGCGCCTCCTGACCATCCTGAGACTCAGCCCAGACAACCACGGAATGGCCAGTGTGTCCGAGTGCCAGAACTTTCCTTTGTTCTAAGAGTCTAGAGCGGAGGTTGCCAGAGAGTAACCAGAGGATCCACCCGAGGTTAGCATCAGCAGCAAGCCTCGTGAACAGATCGGAACTGTGGACAACTGAATCACTATTTAGAACTAGCGCTTCATCAGGAACGAACCGGTCTTCTTCCTGACCTGCTGGGACCCACAGTCATCTTTTCTCCTGTGCACAAACTTTGCTAGTTAAAGCCAACACTAACTAGCCGGTCAATGAGCATCAGCAGCGCACCATCGCAAGCCGCACAGCACAGCCTGGCACGGAGCCAGAGAGCCCGCAGGAGATCTGAATCCCCAGAGATTGGATGAGTATTCAACTTCAATGCATTACAGCTTGAGAATTCAATTGTTATCCCAACCAGTTGATATCAATTTAACTCCTAAGAGTTATGTACTTGTTTTCAGTATCTAATGTAGAAGTTGTAACCAAGTTAACTTTATGAAATGGTCTAAATGAATGATATACTGAACGTATGTCCTCTTGATATATGTAACTCTTCGTAACTGACTGAATATATACCTTTTGTATTCTGATAACCCTCTCGATAAGATCTGTTAGGTTTATATGCATATTCTATGTATTAATAAATGTTTCCTCGTGTATTAGTACCTGTGTGTGTGCGTTGTTTGAGTTATGTCGCATGGTTGGATTCTAAAGCCATTAAAAGAATCATTTTGTGATTTACTGCTACAATTAAAAATTGTCCCAGTAAATGCCCAAACCCTACAGAACTGGTGCCTTCAGAGAGCACACTACAAATCTAACAAACTTTAACTGGTTTGTGGGTGATCATAGTAAATAAATGACTCAGAAATATGTGTTCCATAATTACCTATACTTTTTATGTAAAAAAAATCAAACCTAGAAGTGGAAAAACATTACAACACAGCAGTCAGTGCTATGATTGTATTTTAAATGGAAATTGGATATTTTTGCTAGTTTTAGCTAGAAATTTGATACTGTAGTTCAAATTACTGTATAATCAAAAGAATAGCAAAATAAATCATTTCAAATCATTTTATAAATCATGATATAAAATGTCTGTGCAAATATATTTGTGAAATACAGCCATAAGACTAACAATTGGTACTCCGTTCTAATTGTTAACCAGTGAGTTAATACACTCTAATTGTCATCATTACTGTGGAAAGTGAACTAGTACATACAGTAAATGTTTATTTAACTACATTCAAAGGCTTTTATTAAAAGAGGTCTGTGAATTGTTATCTAAGTGTAACCTTTTGCATTCAATTGAACTTATCAGTATTGCCTCTACACTAGGAAATGGTAGTAAAGATGTTCCTCTTACCTCTAATTAAACTGTGACCTTAGAAGAAAATGCAGCCATAGGTTGTATAAAATGCTGTCAAGAAACTGCAAGTTTTAGGCAGTGTGTGAAAAGTATGTATTCTAAGGCCCATGCCTGCTGACAAGTAGGAACCCTACTCCACTTCTACTGCATTTCCTGTTATGTAGATCTTTATTACAATTTGTTTTGTGTCTTTATTTCCATGTGGCCAGCTCTATCGTTACATTAGCTGGTTAATCCACTTTTTCTGTTGTTCTTGCTTCTTATGTAAATCATACTCCTAGTGTAATTTCCTTAATGTTAGATATAGGTTAAGAAATATATTATTGTATTGTATTGCTGATTCTAAGTGAAAACCACAGTAGTCTTCTAAATAGAATTTTTGAAGTCCATATTACAAAGGATTACAAAGGATGTTGTGTGCTTTACTAAAAGGATCTACTGTTATAAATAGCATCACAACCTCAGGGCATTTGTCATGATTATACGTTTCCCCTAACTCAATATTCTTGTCAAAATATTGTGAAATATAAACTAACTGAATGATGCATCAGAGTTATATAAATGTCACAAATTAAAACTGTGTTTTTATTCTGTAAATAATACTGTGGCAGCCATACCATTAAATGGTCTTGGAGGATGCTAAAGCAAATTTAGACAGATAAACACAACCAATTCTAAATATTATTTTGTTTTTTTATTTTCAAATTGCCAAAGGTACTTTAAAATATTCTGTTTTGTTTACATTAATAAAATGCCTCTCCTTAGCCATAGATTCACATTATATGTACAGTATGTATGTGGCTGATGATTTTATTTTTTTTGGCGTCACAAAAATATTTTGTCTGATATAACTGTCCTGTATTGATAAGACTCAGCTTCTCATTTGCTGACTACACTAACAAGGAAGCAATATATAAGAGGGTCTGGCAGTGTACAGTAAGAAAAGCATATGAACAACTGGCAATGCATGACCACCATTGGAAAAATAGGTCATCTTTGCCATCGACTGAATTCTGTTAGACTTGACATGCTGGTCTAGACCCCATCCCTGTGACTGTCAGCACTGATTAGCTGTTGTAATTTTCTTCTGGCTTTTCCTTTATTTTTGCATGCTCACTAAACTGTAATAAGTGTAGCCTAAAAGGAACTGCAGTCACTAAAAGGAACAGATTTGTTTGGAATGTGCATGTGTATGTACTGTGTATGTATGCTGTGAGTCACTACCATGGAATAGAGAGAACAGTAACTTGTACTTCTTTATACTACATAAATGAAAATCTGATCAGAAAAGGTCTACATTTCACTACAACACATGTAAAAGATATGACAACTAATTTAAATGTTTTTGACATAATTGGATTTTATATACATTTTTTTATGTATATATCTATACGTCCTAATGATTTACTTGTGTGATAGTTAAGTAATTGTGTTTGTTTGTTTGTATGTGTGTAAAAAAAGGGTTTGAGGATGTTTGGTGTGAGAAACTGAATTTCCACTGAAGCATTATTTTGAAATCCTTGACAAAGATTTTTTTTCTGAAACCCACTTCATCACAATATGTACAGTAGTTTAGGTTTTGAAGTCTTTGTCAAAACTATTATGTTTATTTTATGTGTATCACTTCCTGCCTGGCATCACTTCCTACAGACTGAATACACCTTTGTTTCCTCTTAGGCAACATCAGATTTGTGCCAGTTTTCCATATACAAGGTGGAATTTTTCATGCCCTTATAATCAATTAGACAAAAGCTCCTGACAACTTGTGGACTAATGAGTAATTAGTGAAGGAACTGTTCAAATGAGTTCTATACGGAATGCATAGAACAGTAGAAAATAAGACAGGCATTCCACAGCTTCAATGGCTATTGCTAACTGTGATAGTATCAGTATTCCAGGGCACACAGGACTCCTTCTGCTGTAACTGATCAAAGCCCAATTTCTTTTGATAGGCTATGCATGTAGGTGTTTGTAACTACAGTACATCGGATTAACAATTAACAATAGAGTGCCAATTTATAGTGAGAGGTTGTGAGTGATCATAGTGGTTTAATACCAATCTAAATAATGTAACTGTTATATACAGTACATGCAGTGCAGATGATATTTTAGAGTGTAATTGTGCATCATACTAGGCATGAAAGTTACAGAAACAACTGCATATCATCCACAGACAGATTGCCTTGTAGATGAAGGTTTAATCAGAATTTGTTCACGGTGCTGAGGATACTATTCAGAGATGGGGCAGGGATTGGAATTTGTTTATCAACAGAAATGCACTCCAGGGATCCAATGACTTTTCTCCATTTGAGCTCCTATATGGAAGACCCTTCCACACTCCTTTGCACATGGCTAAATGATACTTGAGAGGAGCAGCCTGCAGACATTGCATTTACTGACATTGCAACATTTCTGATAGAGATGACAAGGAATCTGTATGGTTCACACCCAGCTGAAGCGAACACATTGGAAGAAGTACGTAAGACACAGAACGTATGACGTAATAAAAACAATCCTGCAAATAAGTTTAAAATCTAGTCATGAATAACTGTTGTTGTGGCAAATTTCTGGAGGAATGGCAAAGACTATTAAAATATATCTTAGCTACAAATGACTGAGCCTGTAATTTATGAGATATCTATTCCAGGCAAAATCTGGGCAATGCAAATGTATCATGCAAAGAAACTGAAAGAATTGTAATAAAGACTGAAGCTCCAAACCTCTTTACTCCCCTAGTAGGTGACTGAGGAGCAAGAGGAGAACAGATACTATAGACAGCATTTGAAGTAGAGATATTTAGATGACACAGGTTGGACACTACCTCTAAATTAGAAAGGTGCTAAATTAAATACAGTCATTTTCTAGGCACTATGTACTGCACAGCTGAGTATTGAAAACAAGCTCAGTCCAATAATTTAACCTTTAACCTAGTCTGTTGAGCAATACAGTTGTGTTGCTAAGGAAAAGATGGAATATGAGAACATAAAACATAATACTGTTTATCAATGAAAAGTAGCTATTTGGTCCATCTACAGTAGCTTGTTTGGTATTTAGCAGCTAAGTGTCCATCCAAGGCTCTCATCCATGTTTCTTGAAATAAGGCAAAATATTAGGGATATTAGGTGTGTTAGTTGCTACAATCAGGGCTAAAATGACTAGATGGGGTAGTTGTCTTCCTTTCTTATTTTTCCTTATGTTTTGGAGTCTCGTGTTGTTAAAGTGACTTCCCATTGTTGTTAAAGCTATTGTTTCTCTACCATGCCCCTGTTCTTTTTACTATTTGACTAAAATATATTTTTTATATATATTTTCACTCAATATCCTATTTTTTTTTGCATACTTCAACACCCATCTCTCTACTTGTTACTGCAGGAGAGAAAAGAGTGCTAACTGCTCACGGGTCTGGTTGTTAGCTCATTTATTCTTTTTCAGGAGTGACTGATTATCCATTTTTGTTCTTTCATTCACATGTGTTTTCCTCAATTGACTCCTAATTTACTTTCTGGCATAACATCTCATCCTTATTTACTATAGTAATTGATTCCTACCTATAACTTTACCTCTAAATTGACGTTGTTTTCACAGTGGTCTGTGCTGCACAGACATTGTACTTCTAACACAACAATTTGGATGATGTTCATTGGTGAAACAGTAATTTTGTCCTACAATGACCATTGCTGGAGTCTTGTTTTAGGGACTGAAATTTCTGCTTAAAGATACAAATAATAATTATTGGTTATCTATTATGGAACACATATAATGAATAAGTGGTATTTTGGTCCTATCCTGAGATTTCTAGATATCTTGTTTTAAGCAGATTTTCAGTATGTGCCAATAGAATACAGTACATCCCAATTGTGGGATGTATCAAGGGTAAGCAGGAGGAGGAGTACAGAGGACTGGTCAGCAGCTTTGTGGAGTGGTGTGGGGTAAACCACTTGGAACTGAATGTAACAAAGACAAAGGAACTGGTGGTAGATTTCAGGAGGAAAAAGGTCAAACCTACTCCTGTCTACATCCATGGGAGTGGCGTGGAGATGGTGGTCTCGTACAAATACTTGGGAGTGCACATCGACGATAGACTGGAATGGTCTAAGAACATCGAGGTCATCTATAAGAAGGGACAGAGCCAACTTTACTTCTCGTGGAGGCTCAGGTCCTTCAATGTATGTAGTAAGATACTTCATATGTTCTATCAGTTGGTGGTAGCGAGCGCCATTTTCTATGCAGTGGTATGCTGGGGCCCTGGGATTAGAGCAATGGATTCTAAAAGGCTGAACAAGCTCATCAGGAGAGCAAGCTCTGTCATTGGGTCTGACCTGGACCCCTTGGAGGTAGTGGCTGAGAGGAGAATGGTGTCCAAACTAGAGGCCATCATGGACAACATCTCCCATCCCCTCTATGACAGGCTTGCAGAAATGAAGAGCACGTTCAGCAATAGATTGATTCATCCACGGTGCGACAGGGAGCGCTACAGGAGGTCATTCTTGCCTTCTGCCATAAGACTCTACAACGCATCCACCTTGCGTCTAGGCAGAGGCAACATTGACAGTGACCTGTTTCTGGACTGAACGGATCTACACATCTACTTCTTCATCTGTTCTCTTTCTTTTCTTTTCCCGTTTACAACCGTTTTTTTTATATCTATATCTATATTTACATCTATATTTATATTCACATGTGTAATATGATTTTTCTGTGTACTGTTCTGTTCTAGTTTGTTCTTTGTGTGTCCGGACTGTGAATAACTCTATAGTGCACCCCTCACTGTATTGATTGTACTGATTGTATTGTATGTATTATACTATTATTATTATTGTATCATTCATTACACTGTGGCTGTGTTGTCTGTGTTAAGCTGCTGTTGCACTGCAATTTCCCTCACGGGATCAATAAAGTATCTATCTATCTAGAATAAGGAGAACCTTAACCTCACACTCTCTTAAGATTTTCTTGCATAAAAATAACATTACTAGAACTCACAGTATATCATATAACCTTTAAATGACATGTTCTGCCCTACTGGCCTAACCTAAACTTAACCCAAACCAACAACACAAGTCTCTCTTCATCCAATCTCAACATTTAGTATAATTCAAATACACCATTGATTCAAAGGGTAAGATTATGAATTATGAATATTATGAAATAAACAGTCATGCTACCGACCATATTAAAGTGACATTTCAGCTCTTCTGCAGTCAAATTTTCAACAATCATCTCAGTTGTACAATCAAGTGAAACCAAAGCTTACAGCAATCAGATTTTGAATAATCAACTCAGTAGTGCAATCAAGTGAAATTAAGTTTTAAAGCTCTAAGGAAATGAGGCAGATTGAGGTTGAGGTAGGGTTAGGATTACTTTTCTACTGAAGTTAGAGATGTATAATGTTAATAGTAGTGTGTTAATCTTGACCTCATATGACATGAGTGGGTTTTTGGTCCTAGCTAAGCCTTATTGAAGTACTGTTTAAGGGATGTATCCAGTATGAGGCAGTTGAGTATAGACAAATGTAGCAAAGTAAACAACCTAGGACTGTAGTAACAAGTTTGAACTACCAGAGGGTAGCATTGCCACAGTCCCAAGGATACATTCCTTGTTTTCCCAAGAGTGAAAAGAGTCAGAGGTTTTCTGAAAAGACCCTCACAGTCACACTGGGCAGTAAGTTCTAAACGATCTTGGGGTGAGAGTTTGGTAAAGACTTGTTTGGTCTAGTAGCAGCCTCAGTCATTTCCGTGTTGGCTCATTGGTAAGAAGGAAGACGGGTAAGAGTGAGACCAGCCACACCGAACTGACCAGAGAATTTTCCACTGCTGCAGGGGTGAGAACAAGCAGTTAAAAAAGCAGTATATGTAAACCACTCGGGTGGCTAGGAAGTAAAATCCTTGTGTTTCCCTGGGCTGTTTAATCTCCTTATCCTCGTTTTTTTATAAGAAGATTCCCTTGCTGTGCTACCTATAAGGGAGGAATCTGTTACAAGGAGAAAAATTACACTGATTTAAAGGTCTGCTTGGAACTAACTTAATCTTTAGTTAATCATTTTTAATGTAACATTAACAATAACATTAATAGTACACAAATTTGTTTTTTGTAAGTCTACCTCTAACTCCACCAACAGCACAATCTTCCTCTTCATATAATCTCAATACTTTGGTATAATTTAAATACAAAACTGTCTCACAGTATAAGTTGATTAATTTGCAGTGAAGCCAACATTTAAAAAAACATAGTGAAGTCAATTTTCATCTGCTATACAATCAGAGTTTGAATAATCAGCTCAATTGTACAAATAAGTGAAATTAAATGGTTTGTGTCCTTTGAATGTGGGGCTCTTTTAGGGCTGAGCTAATTTTAGTATTAAACTAAAGTAAGTGATCCATCTAAAGGATCTTTGATGATGCCTATTTGGAGGTGCTGTGAATTTTGCTAAGGAAGACTCCTAATATGTAGGGTTTTATATTATTCGAACCTCTAGTTTCTTTCTCTTATACACAACCTTATATACATACAGTACATATATTTCACTTGTATGCAACAACTGATTGAACAACATGACTTTAAAAATCCTTATCTTTTATAATGCTGCATAATATAATGCATACCATATTTTCATATGATACTGGCCTACTGACTTTATGTATTGCAATAATAAACCTATTGTGATGCAACCAAAATATGGAAACAATTGATACTGTATGTGGAAGAACAACATATGTGTACTTTGAACTGTGCAATAAAGAAACAACCTCAAGATCACATTCTGTCTAATTTTCAGTTCTATGGATACCTCAAAATGGTCTCTACAGTTGCCTATCAGGTTCGTACAGCTTTGACACAACTTTTTATCTGATTTGTTCTACCATTCTGACCATCATTAAAGATTAACTTGATGTAGTTACAGCCCACATTGCATGTTTGTTTCCATCCCATATTTCCATCCCATTTCTCTCCATGTGCTGTGTAGAGACTGTGCTTTAGGATCAAAAGAACAAGAACATGAGAAAGCTTACAAACAAGAGGCCATCTAGTGTCTCTCGCCTGTTTTATATGAAATAGTTAATTAATCCAAAGATCTCATTAAGCTATTTCTTGAACAAAAGCCAACGTATCAGCTTTAACAAAATAACTGTTACATACTCCCACAATACTGTATGTCAGATGTCTAATACAATTTCTAGAGCAGAACAGGAAATTAGGAAAAGTATTTCTGAAAAAATAATTTCCTTTCTTAAAGAAAAGAATAATATGCTGATGGATCCCAACCATCCCGGCCACAAACTGTTCTCCCCCTACCCTCTGGCAGATGGTACAGCACTGTTAAAGCGAGGACCACTAGAATCAAGAACAGCCTATATCGAGAGGCGATTTAACCTAGTCTTTGCCCTGGGGCTATGGGTCTACTAGTGGCCCTTTTCCAAATCTGTAAAATCAGTATGAGGCAACACACCACAATTCAGCTCCCTCCTTGCTGACATGGACAAATTACACAGGTCATAACAAGCATGAAAACCAAAGGTGTAGGCACTCCCAACATGGACTTATGAGACAAACAATCAGCGGATCCAATGGCTAAATGCATATTGAGTAAAACCATGAACTTCACCAAAACTGCATATCCAGGTCTACATAAAGCTACAGCCTATCAAGTGATTATTTCTCATTAACAATGCATGGGGAAAAAACACTGCACTACTGGTCCAACATAGGTGACAAATAAAGAAAAATAAAATGTCTTACCTTTAGAAATCTTTTCTTCTACTTTTCTTGGCTGAAAAGTCTTTAATAAATGTCCTTGAAATCTAAGCTTCTTAAAATGTCGCTCACGATTGACATCAGAGTACGGTGGCTCAGAAAAGAAAGGAGAAAAGATGAAGCACAATGTCAACATGGGGAAAACAGACTGAAGTTTTCTTCGCCTTATATGTTTGAGGATTTCAGATGCAGATGGGCTCAGCCCCTCTTTATGAATAAATTCTCTAAAATGAAAGGCATTTTCCATGAAGTCTCCCTCTAAGTCCATGTGATATTTCTTTTGAAGGGTTAATGCAGATGAGCAGAGATCTTGCTCGGAAATAAAAAACCCAAAGCTTTCCTGAACATCCTGGTATGTGCGGTATCTTCTGTCTAGCTCTGACACTAGCCTATCGATCACTACTGTGAATACCTAGTATGGCCTGCCAACTGACTTTCTGGTTCTAAAGATTAATCGGGCTGTCTTTTTCGTTTCAAACTCATCACTGAAGAGGCCTGCCACATAGTCTCTCAGTGAACACACTAGGTCCACAGCTTTGTACAGGTCAAGTTCAACTGTCTGAATCACAACCCTCTGGAATCACAAAAGTATAGTATTCCATGTTTTACAATTATCATTAGTAATACTCTTTAGCACCTGCTGGATGTTACTACAGTTCTGGCAGAGGGCTCTGGTTGCATTAGAGTGCAACAAGCATTTCAATTCATTTTTTCTCATTATGCTGAAGCCCTGCGATGACTCTCTGCCAGCGTAAAGTAGACTTTAAAAAAATTTTAAAAAGTGACTGGACAAACTTAAAAAAACCTCTTCTGTCTCTTGGCAACAGTTAATGCTGCCATCGGGGTGTTCAGCATTTGGTGGCTCCGATGGGGCGATGCTAATGCTGTCCTCTGCTGCCCACTTCACAAGGGCAGATGCAGCAGAAATAGTGGACAAATACATCATTGTATTTGTTACTTCATCTCTGGTCTCATCTCCCAGCTCTTTTTGCTCATCAGATGCCACAGTATTAGTCACTAACGAAGATATTAGTGGTTGGTCTAAGGCTAACGGTACGTCATGGCTAGCAATAGCTGGTGGGCTAACTGATGTGGCTAATAAAAGACGGACGCCTTACCCTTTTCTTGGTTAGATGCTAGTAGAGTTAAAAAATCAGTTATTTTGGGGATCTTTTTTAATCAACGCCTGCTCTCGTATATTTTTTTTTCCGCTTTCTGTTTTTGTGCCCCACTCTCATACCTCCTGAACTCTAACATTGCTAAATACCTCTAACGTAACATTCCATAAACAGTCAAAAGTGCATCTGATACAGCAGCCAATCAGCGTTAAGGTGAAAAAAAATTTGGTGGGAAAATTAAAAAAAAAACTTTTTAAACCCTTGCCAATGAGAGGCCCCTGATCATTCAGGGCCCCTGGGGTGAAGCCCAGGTAAGCCCATGCATTAAAACGCCTGTGCCTATATCCCACTGCAGTGTGCATCCTAAACAGCTAATTGCAGGGCCTCAGACTCAATACACATCTGCACTTTGCACTTTTGCATTCTACCTTTCTTTTCTCGGTCTCAGAACATGCAAAACAAATAAAGGAAAACCTAAAGACCATGATAGAAACTATTTGAAACCTTTATGTTTAATTTGATAAAGATGGTAGCAATTGAAAGAGAGATTAAAGAGAAGTTTAGTGATTAGCTTAAACACTCAGAAGTGCGTAAGAATTGAGCAATATAGAGTTAAAAACATTAAGCATAGTAAACAGTGGAATCAAACTTAAAAGGATCTATAAGGTTCACAATGTGTTTACTTTTATCTCTTCAGATTTAATATGTTACATTCAATTAGCAGAGCTCTTTATTCTGTTCAAGCAGAATGAACATAACAGTGCAGTTAAAAACAATCTAATGGAGAGGAACAGAAACAGAGGAAGGAACAAAATGTGAAATATTTATAAATAGTGGCTTAACATTTAAATACAAAGTGCAAATAATCACAAACAATATAAAAGTTAAAGAGCACTCTGCATTTTAAATGAAGCATTTTTCTAAGCAGATTATGAAACATATTTTAACTCATCGAGAGAGAATAAATACTTCAGTTAACATGAACTACTTCTTTAGCTAGAGCTTAGCATCCACCCAAAATTCTAAACACTTGCAGCTGGGGGCTGATAAAAAACACAGAAGTAACCCTGTTACAAGAGGTCGCCAAACAGCAGACTAAATTAAATTAAATAGTTTTGGCTTAAGTTTAATTAAGTTGCTGAGTGCAGGATAATTTGTTAAGTGAATGAAATATGTGCATATGCATTGTAGTGGTACAGTGGGTAGCATTGCTGCTAACCTTTGGGACCCTGAGTTCAATTTCTGGGGTACTATCTGCATGGAGTTTGTATGTTCTCCTTGTGTGTTCAAGTGGTTTTCCTCCGGGTGCTCCTGTTTTAACTCACCAAAGACATACTGGTAGGTTAATTTGCTTCTTGGAGAATTGGCCCTAGTGTGAGTGTGTGTGCGCTTCGGGACAGTTTAACCCAGTATTGGATAAATCCATTAAAAAATGGATGGATGTGTATTGTCACATGATTTGTTTAGTATAAAAGGATGTCTTATGGTGAGAGTTTAGGTGTATAAGTTAGGGAGCAGCGTTTTTTGAGAGAGGGCAGTTAAAATGTGAGAAGTAGTAATTGGGAAGTAAGTCATGTACTGTTTAATTGTGGTTTGTAGTAGTTCTTAGAATAGCCAAGGTGTAGTGGTAGCCTCTTTCTTTAAAGTTACTTTTTTATTTTATGGAAATCTTTTAATTTTATTATTAAGGAGTCTTTTGCTTTTATTATGTTATTCTTTTTCTAGAAAACAATATTTTTTAAATAAGCCAGGAAGACTCTTGGACCTTCAATTTTAATGGAGATCAGAATATTCTACTTACACAAGTCTCATGAGTGATGCTGTCAAAAGTAGGATCTTACATGCTGAACATTTCCTGTTGTATACAAAATCACTTTAAAAATTTAATTTACATTTCAACCCCAGTTATCTCTAAATACTAATAACTGAGTAATCTGTTTTAAATATGATACCTGGAGTAACAGCTCATGTCTCTTTTTTCATTACCTCCTGAATATGAAATGACAAAAAATGGTAAGAAGTAAGAAGTGTGTGCTTAGGAGTTTTCACATTCAAGTGTGATGCTTACACATGTTCATCAGTTTTTACTGCCTTGCAACAATACTTAGTGAAAGAGAGAAGAAATGTGCTCTGGTAAAGCTGTGGGTAGAAATAGTAAAATGTGATTTCCCTAAAGTCAAGTATTAGTGGTGCTAACCATTGTAGATGCATACAGTATAGGCATTATCTTAGGGGTAACTTTCCTAAAAACAACTATGGCTACTAACACCATGGAAGCCCTTTAAACTTAATTACAGCTTAAGGCTCTCACTATGTGATGCATGCTGTTTCTGCATTAAGATGGACAGCAACCTATAGAAATTAGTAAAGTGTGATTGTTTTGTCACATTTGGTAAAGAACGGTAGATAGTAGCTACCATAAGAATTTTACTGAGGTCTGTGAAAGGAGTATCATTGTTTTGAATGTTGCAACAGCGATATAGAAAGCCTTTAATGCCAGCTTTAGAGGTCAGCTTGTTGATGACTACAATAGTCTCTCCACGTAGCATTTGAAGGCATTTCTTTTATTTTGTCAATAATGATCCCCAGATGGAATGGGTCACTCTATTCATTCTGCTTCAATCTGTGATCAAAATCATGTATGGCTCCTCTGTGCCCAGTGGAGCTCCTATGTGATGATGTGACACAATGCATACTGTATGTAACTGTTTTCACTAGTAAGCACAATCAAAATTTGGCAGGATCTTTACAGATTAAAAGGTGAATCACCTGCCAGTCTGTGCCATGGTGACTGATAATTCTAAATAATTCTAAATAAAGAATAAATAATGAATAAGTTCTTTATACATGTCATATGGCATAATGTATGTGCCAAAAAACGTTTTGTCATATGACATTTGGCCATGAAACTGAACACACATACAGTATATGATATATTAAACAGACATTATTAATGTGAGACACTTCTCTTCATAAAGAAAATTAGCTTGCTGATATTTTTCATTTTAAAATACTATAAGAATGACAAAGTGTATTTTAATTCTTATACATCTGTACTTATTTTATTTTTAAGCTTTACAGTACATTACATTTTATGTACAGTAGGTGGTACTTTTGAATGTCATATTACTACATTTTAGGTTGGAGGTATAGACTCTCATTTTGGCATCTAAGTAGATCTAAGTCTACAGCCTACTCCAAGAAAACATTTCTATTTTGTTTTATATACCCTCAGAAACTCATGTGGCCTTCAGTGGAAAGGATTGGTGCTTTTAAATTTTGTTTTGGTTCACTTTTGTTTCACCATTGCCAATGGAAAAAAAAAAGTTTACAATGCAAATTTTACAATTTAAAGCAAAAGTATTGCCTTTTGTCATTGTAGTCAATGTAAAACGTCAGACCCAAAAAACTAAAATTACATCACACAATTTGTTATCTTATATCATTTCCTGTTTGAAAGTTTTTAGAAAGGTAGATGCTTATAAACTAAGAATGTAAGATTTGCATACTAATTTTGTGACCAATTGAATGTTTATTAACCTTCCTTAAAAATAATTAACTAAACTATTTGCAGCTTTCATTTCCTGTTAGAAAGTTTTTAGAAAGGTAGATGCTTATAAACTAAGAATGTAAAAAGATTTGCGTACTAATTTTGTGACCAATTGAATGTTTACTTACGTTCCTTAAAAATAATTAACTAAACTATTTGCAGCTTACACTTCAAAGACAAATTGTATAGCAGATCTAAAATCAGCATTATACTAGCTGCAATATAAGACCTGATATTGTATTCTGAAACAAAATTAATTTCTCTTTCATTTTATTGTTTTCACAGAGTAAAAGGAAATGAAAAACATAAAAAGAATAGTGATAATGAAAAGTGTTTTGTTTTCCTTTTACAGACCATATACAGAGTATGCTCCAATTGTATTCATACCCTCCTGCTGAAATATGAATGAGTTATGGATTGGATAATGTGTTATATTGTAATAACATAATTGAACAAAGCAAATTCACATTTATTCACACCTCTAAATAACACTTTAAATAAAGTCCAATAGAGACAGATCTACCATAAAAGTCTGATCTTTGGAATTCCAAAGGAAAGCTTTGAAAATATAAAGAGGCATCTAAAGTTTTCCTGTTTACTTTTGACATACCTTGGTTACAATTGCAAGATTGCAAGTAAATGGTCATTGACCTCCAGGAGCTGGGGAATGATTGTCAGGAAGACACAAAACTGTTGTGTACACTGTAGAATAAATTTAATGCTACTAGTATATTGTTATAGTGACATGATGGTTTGAATTTAATGAACCAATTACAAAATGAAAGAAATCCAATACAAAAAGCAATTTAAACCAAGGTCAAAGTTTACAATATACAGTTTGTTATTACAACAAAAAAACATTAATACATTAATAACAACAAGAACAATAGCATATTAATTTTAATTTGCTTTGATACAAATAACTAATCATTCACTCAGGGATTACAAAGTTATTAAGGATATGAGGGCTAGAAACATAACATTTATAACATAACATTTGTTGTGGTCAGCATCGTCACGTATACTGTAACTATTCATGTCAACTAATTTACTGTCCTGTGCTCAACTTTGTCAAACTTGTTTAGAATAATAATTTAATTCTCAAGATTTCTAATGTGAACATTGAATTTAACTCTGAATTTACTTTATTTTAATTATGAACTAAATTAATTTGAATTTAAAACACACTGGACAGCTCAAGGGGTGAGCAGTTTATGATACAATATCATAATTTCTGATTCATACTATGAATGTTGCATAGGTGTTTCTGTGCTTCAGGAAATAATATAAATTATGATCTCAGTGTTTATGTAACTTCTTCTATAGTCTCATTCACTGGGGAGAAACAATATTTTGCTACAAAATAGCAATTCCAGTATTTACTTGAGTTTAAACCAAACAATATTGGAATTTACTTGATTGAAGTAAATACAGTCTTATTGTCATGATTGTAGTCCCTCCCCCCTTAAGGGCACTCTGGCTCTTTTACTTCGGACTTGATTTTGTGCACCTGCCCCCTGTTCCAGCCTCCTTCCAGCTCACCTTAAAAGCCAGACGCTGACGTTAATCCGTGCTCTGCATTGGTTTCCGCATCATG
This sequence comes from Lepisosteus oculatus, assembly GCF_040954835.1. Taxonomy (NCBI): domain Eukaryota; kingdom Metazoa; phylum Chordata; class Actinopteri; order Semionotiformes; family Lepisosteidae; genus Lepisosteus; species Lepisosteus oculatus. The sequence goes on from NC_090701.1 coordinate 33,025,938, forward strand.
CAAGCCCGGGACCTGGATGCGTCTGGCTCCATTATGCTTTTAGTTTCTGTTTCTTCTTCCCGTTCCCATGCCCCCTGCTGGTTCCGACCCGGTTCCCATTTTTAAATCGTCTGTCTCGGATGGATCGCCTGGCTTTGGACTTTTGCCCTGTTTTTTGGATTTCCCGTTCGTCTCATCCCTGGATTGTTTGTCTCAACCACACTTCCCCCGACCACCAGCACTCCATGGATACGCCCCCTGTCTTCTTTCCCGTATCCTCATTCAACCCCAGATCGTGTTGTCTGCATAGGGCCCAGAAAGAACTGTACGTTACACTTATAGCATATAGATATTTCCAAACCAGGAAACTATTTCTCCAATAGTAGTTAAGAAAGAACAAGTAATTATAACTGGCAGAGGAATAATTTATGACTGATAACAGAAAACAAAATGTGTTTATACACAGTGCAGTGGATATGTGGAGCAAGTTTCCCAACCTGGTGGGTGAAAGATGAGACTGACTAAAATTTTAGAATCACTTAACTACTAAATGCTCAAGATGGGGTGTTATTCTCAAGTGCTTTAATTTAGACAGAGATAATCAACATTACTTACTGTGAAACATACAACACTTTTTGTTACAAAACCATGTTTGTCATAGGAACAATACAACCAAACGTTACTTCTGTATATAATCTGAAGTCCTAAAATGGGAAATATGCATTAAGGATACATATCCTTTGAAGGAATATTACAATAGATCCTCCATTCAATATAGTATTGATTTCAGTCTCTGCATAGTTTACACTGGAATACATTAATCAAAAAAATTGTTAACTGAGATGCAAAAGGTTTATTATTTTTCAAAGAGTGTGATCAATTTGTTCTCCATTTTCCCATTCAAATTATAATACATGTGACTGACAAGGAAAACAGGAAATACACTGATTTAATTTTCATCTTTTTCAAAGCTACTGCAAAAACTCCAAATTAAAAAGAAATGGCAGTTGACTACATTATGCTTGACAATTGGGTGGCAAAATTTAATCATGCTTCAGGTTCTAATCTATAAACCTATCAAATCAGTAGCAAAACAAAAATAATGCAGTTAATGTCTTTGTGCTAATTACTTGCCAGTCAGCAAATCTATCTATATTATATTACTGGATGTAGAATGCATTGCATTTTCTGTTGCCAAGGTACATTGGGTATCATGTACTACTTTCTTATAACTGCTTTTAATAAAATGTAAATTAATTAAATTAAAATGTAAAACACAACACATGCTATTGGTTTCAATTCTCACTTTTTGCATTTTAATTCCTCTCATTACACAGTATATACTAACAATCATTATTAATGTCAATTACTGCATATGACTGGGGTGGCACAGTGATTAACATTGGTGCCTCACAGCACTGGGACCTTGGGTTCATTTCTAGACCCAGGGTGCTATCTGCATGTTCATGGTGGTTTTCAACAGGTGCTCCTCTTTCCTCCCACAGTCTAAAGACACACTGGTAGGTTAATTGGCTTCCAGGTTCTGGGAAAATTGGCCCTAGATTTGTGTGCAAATGTGTACATTTGTTTTTCTGCCCTGCATCCCATTTAGGGTGTTTTCAGCCTTGCATCTGTTGCTTGCTAAAATAGGCTCTGAAACCATTGTGACCTTAAATTGGATATTGTGGTTAGAAAATGGATAGATGGATTATATTACTGTAACTTTAATGTCCAAATCTTCTCTAATGCTAATTGGATATCTACTATAATATTAGTAAAAACATTTAAGTCTTCAATTTTGATTGAAATATTTTTTAAACATTTAACAGAAAACATCTTATCATATATCATTATATATTTTGGAATAAAATATTAATATAGTTGATACATTTTTTATATATATAAAATTATATATACTGTTTGTATAGTAGTTTAATCTTAAGTACTTAAATAAAAGGTATGTTAGTACAGGAAAACTGTTAAAATGATTTAATTCACAATTACCTTTATAGTTGACACAGATATCACAGAAAATGTGATGGATCATACCATATTAAAAAGCAATGTTTCAGTCAAATCAAGTAAAAAATAAATAAATATGAAGAACAAAACGGTGGGATACGATGAAAAGCTGTGCTATGTACCTGGAAGCGCCTCTATTGGTTTTTAATCCACAGACCCCTTGCTGTTTTCTAACAGCAGACTTCTGCAGCAAAGATTATTCCATATTGTTTGACAAATACAGATGCAGCCATTCAAAGTGAGCAGTACAGACAAGTACCGCAGGTAATTGGCTGCGGTGTCGCGCATCATGACGCAAGATGTTACGTTCCGTATATCATTCATTAAGACCGTTTCGTAAATGAACTTGGTTACAACTTCTACATTAGATACTCAAAACAAGTACATAACTCTTAGGAATTAAATTGATATCAACTGGTTGGGATAACAATTGAATTCTCGAGCAGTAATGCATTGAAGTTGAATACTCATCCAATCTCTGGGGATTCAGATCTCCTGTGGACTCAAAGAAACAGTTGCAGGCTGTTGCTGTCCAATCCGCGCTCTCTGGCTGCGTGCCAGGCTGTGCTGTGCGGCTTGCAACGGTGCGCTGCTGATGCTCACTGACCGGCTAGTTAGTGTTGGCTTTAACTAGCAAAGTTTGTGCACAGGAGAAAAGATGACTGTGGGTCCCAGCAAGTCAGGAAGAAGACCGGTTCGTTCCTGATGAAGCGCTAGTTCTGAATAGTGATTCAGCTGTCCACAGTTCCGACCTGTTCAGGCCTGCTGCTGGTGCTAACCTCGGGTGGATCCTCTGGTTACTCTCTGTCCACCTCCGCTCTAGATTCTTAGAACAAAGGAAAGTTCTGGCACTCGGACACACTGGCCGTTCCGTGGTTGTCCAGGCTGAGTCTCAGGATGGTCAGGAGGCGCGCTGCGTGAATGTCCTGCCCTTGGGAGCTTCTGCTCCTGGGCCGTCCTGCCCTGGAATTCTCCTTTGAATAGTCCACAGAATTCTCTCCAGAATCTCACTGAATCTTACTGAATCCCTTCTGAATCTTACAGGCTCTCTGTGTTGCCTGTTTTTACCTGGAGGAACTTCAGCTCGTTGATTGGCTGAAAGTTCCATGGGCATCAGAGTCCCACGTGGGTTACTCGGCCCTACCAGTCCCTGATTGGTTGATCAAGGTGAGATATGAGTCACTTACTCCTGACACTTAGGAATGCAGTCCAGATGTCCATCTGGCACTCCCTAGACAGATAGGCGCCAATGGATGACCATTGATCATGATAGCCAGGCTTAGCTAAGTGCATCCCCCTTTGGGAGCTGTCCTAGGAAACCTTATCAAAGGAACCTTAAATCAGCCTGCATGAATAGTTTCTCTGTGGCTGCACCATAGAGATGAACAGAGATGGGACCATTTGGGAAAGCTCACAACACTTAACTCCTTCTTATTAATAAGCATTGCCGCTACACCATAAACTATATTAATTTTGGAACATAAACATACAGTACTGTATATGGCTGGTCTTGGTACTTTAAAGTAAAAAATACACACCAGTATTCCATTTCTCCCTAAACATTTTAAGCATCGAAGTCTTTAACTAAAGAGATACCGGAGTTAACAAGCATACTTTTAGAATTTGATTAATAGGGAATATAATATAGAATCGCGTATCTAAAGAATTTAATAATGATATGATTATATTCGTGTACTGCGACAGGGCTGTGTAGGGCTGTTTCGCCTCCCTGTTCATGTGACTTCCCCTGTAGCCTACTGGTCTTCGTGCCTGACTAACAACTCAGAGGTTGTGTGTTTGAATCCAGCTGGTGCTGGACTTTTCTTTTAACAAACATTTCTTCGAAAAAATAGAATAGCAATATTATGGACAATCAATTGACTTTTATATTTCAAAATATCACAACATGATCGATTTTAAGTCATTTTTGATAACAATGAATAGTCACCTTCTTCCCTTCTGACAATGGTTCCTGCTTCTATTGTGTGTGTGTGTGCATTAGAGTAAATTTTTATAGAGAAATGGAGGCTGGACAGTATGCTTTACAATATAAACATTTATATTGATTTAAAATGTGTTCTGATTTAAATTGCAAATGCGTGTTTAATTATGTGTTTTTTAATCATAATCAGGCTAATGCATTTCTACATTTCTATATGAACCAGCTTAGAGGATCATACAGAAAGACAGCTTGTGTTTAAATTGAGTGTAAGGTAATTTATGCTTCTAAAGTCATGGTCAGCATTTATTATTGTACTGTGCTGTAAACTTGTTCTGTGCCTAGTCACATTATTTTATAGTGTTTTTATTGCATTATCAAATCCGGTGGCGCTGTGTGTTAGTTTCCTGACTCCCATGTCACATGGTCTGTGATTGAATCCCATGGAACTATGACTTCATTTTTTAACAAACATTTCTTTAAAAAAATTAAACGTTTCCCTTGGTCAGAGATTAAATAAAACCTCACTCGCAGCAAACAAATTTATATTTCTAAATATCACAACATGATCAAATTTAAGTATTTTTAATAACAATGAATAGTCACCTATGCATTACAAAATAAACATTTATATTGATTTGAATCGCGTTTTGATTTAAATCGTAAACGCGTGTTTAAATATATGTATTTAAAGGCGATAAACTGTATAAAAGCGCTGATTCTTATGGAGTTTGTTCTGCTGGGGAATCAAAAAATGTATTTTAAATAAGCTGATAAAGCTTAGACTAACTGTATTCTAGACTGTATTACAACAGAACATTGGACAATGCAACGTAAATTGCAAAAATGCACTTGGAATCTGTCCAAGCCCTCCTACAAAAATTATTTAAAATGGACACTGATCATTCATCTCTAAATAAACTTTATTTTATATAGCGTTTTAAGCGAATAGGTAATTAGATTGCTCATAAACCTAATCGCTTTTTCTACATAAACACAGCGTGATTGCTCTCTGAAAATGCTTTTCCTTTATATTTAGGCTCAGATTTCAACTATAGATCGTATTATTATAAACTTTCTTGGAAAAATGTATTTTATGTAAACCATGTTTGCTATTAATTCATTTAGGGCTAAAATACGTTCACTGTCTTCCAATCGAGTCGAATTGACATTGGAAGCTTGCCACACCCGGACTGTTAAACCAACGCATTAGCACGTCAAAGCCCATTGAGGGTATTGAGCCAGTATTGGCTTTAGTATTAGCCATACAGAACATTAAAGTGCCCCTTTTCCATTCAGCGGGTGCCTGAGCCGCTGTGTCCTATCTTCTGACAGTCGCTGTTGTGAATGTCTGTAGAGTGTATCTTATTTTTAGTACTATATTTTTGTATTATATTCCCTATTAATCAAACTCTAAGAGTATGTATCGGCTTGTCCCCTCCTCCCGCCCCTCTGTGTACAGTAGAGCCTCCTGTCCAGCCAGCACATGTCCACAGACATTCACAACAGCGAAATATCGTAAAACCTTTGCACATATAGTTAAATTATTAGTTTTTTTCAGGAAGTTAAAAAAAAAACTTGAATTACTTATCCAGTCTCTCGAAGTTATTTTTCAAGCAATGCAACAAACGTCGGGCAATGTGTTTTTTTTAATCCAACATTGACAGCCACATCTTAAATCTTCTAAGTCAGCTCTTTTTTCTCTATTTGAATTGTGGCTTACACATCGCACGACTTTAAAAGCTAGAAAAACAGGTTTCGATTAACATTAGCTGGCGAGCCTTGTTTTGTCAAAGGACAGCACAAAAAAACAGACAATACACAGGGAGAGAGAGAGTTTTTTACCCTCTGTCAAAAAAACCAAATAACCCGGGGCAGAGACTCTGGGGGGATCATTGCGTGGTACAGAGCGTAGCTCAGTCAATTCTTATGGAATGTGTTTTCTTTCTTCTTTTTTTCAGCATGGAATAAACCTGTTACTTGATTCATATGGATGCCCGGTTCCGCCGGGGATTCAAAACATTTTTTATATTTTTTTTAATCGGGTATCTAAGGGAATAGCAGTATAACCCTGTTCATGCACAGTGACATGTTACATTATTCATTGGGTGTCTCCTCTTGCCAGAAAGCTCTAAATTGCATTTTGAGCGTGGTTTTTGACTTTTTTTAAATTGCAACCCATAAATAAGGCCGATAGCAAAAATGCACTTGGAATCTGTCCAAGCCCTACTCTGTCTGGCATTTTCTTTTACTGTAACGGACACAAAAACTCCCTTGCTTTTAACAGAGCGTTTCATATTTTCCAACAAAAAGATCTAAAGTGTTACACATAACTTTCTTAATTCGATGTATTTAAAGCAGTGAACTACTGTAGGTGTAACATAACATTCAGAAATACAATCGAGAATAGTTTTGTGGTGTTTGTTTAGATGAAACGTTCCTAAAACGTATAACGTAACAAAATTAAAGACGATTAAAATCTGTAATCTTTCCCACAAGTCATCGGAAAGTTCCTGCTTTGTATAAGGATGGTATCAAAAAGCAATCTTAAGTGGTAAGAAAGCTGTGCTCAATGTATTTAAGGGACTTAAAAGTAAAAGGAGATCCTTCATATTGCTTGACTAATTTTAAAAACTAAGTTATAAATGCAGACGCTCCCTCGGTGCCGCGCCGGGTGTAAATATCAAAATATGCATACCCAACACTGCTTGTACCCATCTGTCATGCAAATAAAACATCTTGAATTGAATTGAGGGAGAGAGGGAGGAGGGGGAGAGAGATAACCAGGACTCAAGGCAAATAAGATACACTCCACAGGCATTCACAACAGCAACATATGAAACGTTTGCACGTATAGTTAAGTTATTACTTGGTTTTCAAAGTGCAATGAAATACAATATTGCTGTTGTTGCTGTTCTTGTTGTTTTTATCCTGGAAAGAGTTTTGAGAAGCCACCTTTAAAGGCGTTATATACTGTAAAAGTGCTGATTCTTATGGAATGTGTTCCGCCGGGGATTCAAATTTTTTTTTTTAATCGCGTATCTAAGGAAATCTCAGTTTAATTTTGTTCATGAACAAACAGTGGCATGTTACATTATTATAAGTTTTTTTTGTTAACAAGGCTCGCCAGCTAATGTGAATCGAAACCTATCTTTCTAGCTTTTAAAGTCGTGCGATGTGTAAAGCACAATTCAACTAGAGAAAAAAAGACCTGACTGACAAGATTTAAGATGTGGCTGTCAATGTTGGATTAAAAAAAACACATTGCCCGACGTTTGTTGCATTGCTTGAAAAATAACTTTATTTCGAGAGACTGGATAAGTAATTCAAGTGTTTTTTTTAACTTCCTGAAAAACAACTAATAATTTAACTATATGTGCAAACGTTTTATGATATGTCGCTGTTGTGAACGTCTGTGGACATGTGCTGGCTGGACAGGAGTCTCCACTGTACACGGAGAAGGGACAAGCAGATACATACTCTTAGAGTTTGATTAATAGGGAATATAATACAAAAATATAGTACTAAAAATAAGATACACTCTACAGACATTCACAACGGCGACTGTCAGAAGATAGGACACAGCGGCTCAGGCACCCGCTGAATGGAAAAGGGGCACTTTAATGTTCTGTATGGCTAATACTAAAACCAATACTGGCTCAATACCCTCAATGGGCTTCGACGTGCTAATGCGTTGGTTTAACAGTCCGGGTGTGGCAAGCTTCCAATGTCAACTCGACTCGATTGGAAGACAGTGAACGTATTTTAGCCCTAAATGAATTAATAGCAAACATGGTTTACATAAAATACATTTTTCCAAGAAAGTTTATAATAATACGATCTATAGTTGAAATCTGAGCCTAAATATAAAGGAAAAGCATTTTCAGAGAGCAATCACGCTGTGTTTATGTAGAAAAAGCGATTAGGTTTATGAGCAATCTAATTACCTATTCGCTTAAAACGCTATATTAAATAACGTTTATTTAGAGATGAATGATCAGTGTCCATTTTAAATAATTTTTGTAGGAGGAATTTTTGGACAGATTCCAAGTGCATTTTTGCAATTTACGTTGCATTGTCCAATGTTCTGTTGTAATACAGTCTAGAATACAGTTAGTCTAAGCTTTATCAGCTTATTTAAAATAAATTTTTTGAATCCCCGGCGGAACACACTCCATAAGAATCAGCGCTTTTATACAGTATATCGCCTTTAAACACATATATTTAAACACGCGTTTACGATTTAAATCAAAACGCGATTCAAATCAATATAAATGTTTATTTTGTAATGCATAGGTGACTATTCATTGTTATTAAAAAGACTTAAATTTGATCATGTTGTGATATTTAGAAATATAAATTTGTTTGCTGCAAGTGAGGTTTTATTTAATCTCTGACCAAGGGAAACGTTTAATTTTTTCAAAGAAATGTCTGTTAAAAAATGAAGTCATAGTTCCATGGGATTCAATCACAGACCATGTGACATGGGAGTCAGGAAACTAACACACAGCGCCACCGGATTTGATAATGCAATAAAAACACTATAAAATAATGTGACTAGGCACAGAACAAGTTTACAGCACAGTACAATAATAAATGCTGACCATGACTTTAGAAGCATAAATTACCTTACACTCAATTTAAACACAAGCTGTCTTTCTGTATGAACCTCTAAGCTGGTTCATACAGAAATGTAGAAATGCATTAGCCTGATTATGATTAAAAAACACATAATTAAACACGCATTTGCGATTTAAATCAGAACACGATTTAAATCAATATAAATGTTTATATTGTAACGCATACTGTCCAGCCTCCATTTCTCTATAAAAATTTACTGTATTGCACACACACACACAATAGAAGCAGGAACCGTTGTCAGAAGGGAAGAAGGTGACTATTCATTGTTATCAAAAATGACTTAAAATCGATCATGTTGTGATATTTTGAAATATAAAAGTCAATTGATTGTCCATAATATTGCTATTCTATTTTTTCGAAGAAATGTTTGTTAAAAGAAAAGCCCAGCACTAGCTGGATTTGAACACACAACCTGTGAGTTGTTAGTCAAGCACGTAGACCAGTAGGCTACAGGGGAAGTCACATAAACAAGGAGTCGAAAAAGCCCTACACAGCCCTGTCAAAGTACACGAATATAATCATATCGTTATTAAATTCTTTAGATACGCGATTCCATATTATATTAGCAGAAAAGCTTAAAACTACCACTTTTTCACACGCTATTTTACATGCTAGTTAAATACTTCGATGCTTAAAATCGTTAGGGAGAAATGGAATACCGGTGTGTATTTTTCCTTAAAAGTACTGATTCCTGGAATCTGACTGGCTGACACCCTTCAGAAATGGTTCCATAAAATCTGGTATACGGAAAAGAAAGTATTGATACATACAAGTATCTTTTAATACAGTCTTTGCTGTGCTCTTGAGGATCCTTGTGATATTTTGAGCTCTAGTTGGATGATAAGTGTCACATTTTAAATCATTTTCGTAGTTAGAAATTATGAAATGCCCTGTTAAAAGCAAGGAAGTTTTTATGCCCGTTGACGTAAAACAAAATGCCTGACAAAGGATGGCTTGAACAGATTCCAAGTGCTTGTACAAATGTGCTAAAGAAATTATACTTTGAGTATACAGCTTGTCCAAAGTCATCCATTATTAATACTATTAGTAATATCTTCGGTAAAGGCTTTTATGCATAAATATTTCTGATAAAGATAGGTTGTGTACTTTTGTCCAACTGAGCAATCTTGCTTTCATAAAATATACCAACATTTTAATGACTGATGATTAACATGCTGTAATACACAGTTCAAAATTAAAAGCTCAAATGCTGTACATGAGAGGTTAAGCTCCCCCTGGCGGTTTTACAAGGTGACGCTGGATAGTTTCCGGCAGAGCGTCAAATGACGCGCGATTTACCACGTGATACTGCGTGACACCGCGTGATACCGCGACACGCCCACCGGGGTATGCCACGAAATACCCCACCCATTTTGAAAGGCTGCATCTGTACAAGCAAAGACAGTTTCACCAGTGTAGAAATACTTGTAGCTAGTTGTTGTAGTGTGTCACTACATTCCTCTGGCCTTTTTATTTACAATGAGATCTACCTCCTGTTTTTTGTTATCTGTTATTATAATACTTTTTTGGAGACAAGGAAACATTGGTTTTAGATCAAAGTAATCGGCTGGCACACCCTAGACAGAATGCAACAGAGTTTCTTTCATTGAGTTGAGAATGGAGCAGATTTTGGTGTAATTCTAGGGTGACACTGGAGTGATACAAAAAATAAAGGATCTTATTATTATGATATCTTTACACTTCAGCTGGATAACTGGTGAGACAACAAGCAGTTTTAGATTGAATAGTATACTTTAAACTTTGAGACAAGAAAAACTTCCAGGACGTGTGGTTAAAGCTGATTCTGTGAGATCTTCAAAGAATGGAAAGGAAAATATTATTTTAATAAAAAAGATGGGCCTCATTGCCTCCTTTTAGTTTGCATATTATTATGTACTCCATTCATCCATCTGTTTTCTAACCATTTTATCTAGTACAGGGTCACGGGGGAGCTGAAGTATTATGTACTCTTTTAAATGAAATGTTTTATCTAATGCAGCTTGCCAATTGTGACGGGCGAAGAGATCTGTTAATCTTGGGTCAGACCGTTGTTAATGATGTATTGTAACGGGAGCCAGGTCGGTCTCTCGTGTGGAATTCAGTTAGAACCTATGCGTGACAGTTTTTCTGGAAAAGACAGGAGACGGACTTCGGGAGAAGACACACAAGGTTTATTTGTGGGGACAGTGAGCGATGACAGTTCGTGATCCAGTTAACAGGGGAACAACCAAAGGCAACCGAGTCCCGGCAAATCCAGGTGGGTATTCAGGGAACAGTCTGTAATCCAAAACCAGGTAATCCATCTGAGACAAGGACATGATAAAATTCCCAGAAGGGGGATAACAAGACAAAGAACACAGAGACGGGACTGAAATCACAGGGTCCCGGGCTCAGAGGTCAGGACATCTGGGGATAAGGCCTATGCCCTCAGGCTCCTCCGTGGCCTGGTGGTAGGCAGGCCTTCAGACTCGGTCTTCCAGAACTGAGCCCTGAACACCCAAGGCTCAAGGTTTATATAGACAAATAAAGAGAACACACACCAGGAAATAATTAAATCTAGAACCAGCTGATTAGAGCGCCCTGTAGAGGAGGGATGTCAACCGTAACATTTATAAACACTGCACATATTCCTCCATTAACAGAAAAACCTTCCCATGTTGCCACAGAGCATCTACACTGAATATATATGTAAATAACATGGAGAGTGGAAAATACATTAAATATAAAAAATCCAAATACCTTCTGTTTGCTTTTCTTAACGTATCTCTACACTGTCTAGATGTGCCTGTTTTATTAGTATAAATGCTCAAATCTTTTTTCTTCAATAGCTTCATCAAATTCAGTACTTTTCCTTTTATATACAGTATTTACAGTTTATGTTTCTGCTACTGTATGTGTATTTAACATTTCACTGATCAATATAAAAGTATTCTGCCAGGTACTGCATTTGTGTTTTTTAATTTACTTTGCAGCTTCTTAGTGTACATTGTTTGCTAATCCTATTTTGGAATCAATTGTGAATTTAACTAATTTACAAATTATATCAAACTCTAAATCACTGATATAAAATAGAAATAGCAGTCTTAGTACAAATCCTATAAAATACTTGTACCACCTCTGTTTGAATATTGACCCCTAATTCATATTTATCTATTTTTTAGTTATTAACCTGTTCCTGCAATTGATAAATTCATAGTTAATAAGGAACTTTATTATGAGCATTCTGTAAATATTAGTACAGTGCCCTCCAATTGTATTGGACAGTAACGTATTGGACAGTAACGTCAAATTATTTTTACTGCTTTAGTCAAGAAATTTGTATATGTGATTATAAAATTAAGATGACTAAACATGTGGTACAGTATACATTTTATGTATGTGTAATTCCAAGAATAATTGAAAAAATAACAATTTATGTTCAATCTAGTGCTGCCAAATAATCAGATGTATGGGGACTTACTGTACAGTACAGTGTATTTAGTATTTGGTTGCATATTTTTTTAATGAAAATAATTACATGAAGTCTGATACCCATTAAGCTCACCAGATTCTCTTTGTAATCATTTAAGATCCACTTTCAAACTTTTGCTGCAGTCACATTGGGTTTATGAATATTCTTGGAGTGTTCTAACAATTCTTTACTTCTGTGTGTAAAATGCATGGTAAATTGTTTGTAAATCTGGAGATTGATTTTTCCAATCCAGGACCTTATCTTGATGAAGTCCTTGGGTAACTGAGCTGTATGTTTTGGAATAGTGTGATGCAGCATAGTGATGTGCTGGCTATGGAAATATTTGCATAAGCAGAAAATATATATTTTTGTAAATTTCAGAATTAATTTTGCTTCTGGCATCAGTAGTTACATCCTCAGTATGTTTACATCTCATCATAGTATCAAGCTCTGATACTAATACCTTCAATGATGCACTTTTGAGTTTGTGGATGACTTCAATGACAGTTTTTAGTGTTCCCTTGTTGGCTCCGATAATTCTCCAGTCATCAACAGCAAATATTAATTGGCTGTCCCATTATTGTTCCAACTTGTTGATTTTAGTATGTCCAATTTGATCAATTTTAGCAACAGAAAAGGAGAACAACAAATTGTAAGCACAGGTGAAAAGGGATGTTAAAAGATCCACAGAGATAGAAAGGAATATTGCAATAAGAATTAAGATAAAAATAATTAATTAAATTAATTAATATATAGGTCTTGTCTGAGCAATTATTTCAAAAAACAACAAATTAATGGATGCACACATACTGTAGTAAATGTTATGGCCTATATAGAATTTGAGAAGGCTTTTAATGAAAATGCCAGTTTGTTGAATCCTTATATATCCTAAATAATTTCTGTATTTTCTGTTAAAGAGCACTATACAGATGCAGCCATTCAAAATGAGCGGTAAAAACCCGCGGTACAGTAACCAACCCGCGGGGCACCGTAGGGCACCACAGGGCAAGTGATTGGCTGGCCAAAATGACCGACAGGGGCACATGTGGTGCATTGGTTGGTAGTGCAAAGATTTATTCATTTAATGTCTTTACTGTGCACATTTTAATCCGCTTAGTTTTGAATATTTACATGGATTTTACCACTAAAGGGAAATTTTAGTAGCTGAGCATAAAAAGAAGAGGAGCATAACGCATCTGAAGGTCATAAACGATATTAATTTAGGAACATAAACATTACTGTATGTATTTCAGGTGGGTAGCTGCGTCAGCATGCGTAGGCTGCAAAGGAACAGGTAATAGGTTTATTCCATGCTGAAAAAAAGAAGAAAGAGAACACAACGTTTCGGCCGTGGAGCCTTCTTCAGGTGTGAGAGAGACAGGGCAGTAGGCAAAGGTAAAGTAGCGGGAGAACAAAGGTTGGGGGGAGGAGGAGTGAGAGGCGGGAGCAGGGGACAGAAAGAGAGGCCAATCAAAAGGTGTGAAGGCAGAATGGGTGCAGAGAGGTGTGAAATGAAACTTCCAATGAATGGAGAAAATTTAAAAGAACAGTAATCTGTCGTTAAGGGAAGGGAGAATGTGTGATCCTAACTGCAGAATAATTTTAGTTTCGGTGGTCTTTCTGATGTATGAGTTCGGAAAACCGTCTTTGAGAACACAGACGGAGAGATTAGTGTGGTCGTGGCCGTCAGAGGTGAAATGAGAAACAATGGGCTTGGAGAGATCTTTAATCTTCACAGCCCTGACGTGTTCTCTGAAGCGGTCTCCGAGTCTCCTTCCTGTTTCTCCAATGTAGATGGCTGGGCATTTACTGCAAGAGATACAGTAAATAAGGTTGCTGGAGGTACAAGATGTTGTCTGGGTGATCCGGAATTGTCCTGAGGGGCCTTGAATGAGTGTGGTGGTGGCTGTGTACTTGCAGGTGATACAGCGAGCTCTGTTGCAAGGGAAAGTGCCTGGTGTGGATGGTTGTTGAGGGCGGTCAAGGGAGCTGTGAACAAGGAGGTTACGCAGATTAGGTGGTCGGCGATATGAGATGATAGGGCGATCAGAAAAGAGGGCCCCAATGGAGGGATCATCCTGTAGGATGGAAAAATTCTGGTTAATGGTCCTGGGGATAGGAAGTGTGTTAGGGTGGTAAGGAAGCACCAAGGGAATGCGGTTGTTACGGCGGGAGTTCCTAATCGGGTTGATGGTCCGGGGGGTGTTTTTGGCTCAGGCAAGGGCCCTGTCAATCACACTGCTGGGATATCCTCTGTTGATAAAAAATGAGTACATTTCGAGGGCTTGGTTAATGGTCCTATCCCCAGGACCATTAACCAGAATTTTTCCATCCTACAGGATGATCCCTCCATTGGGGCCCTCTTTTCTGATCGCCCTATCATCTCATATCGCCGACCACCTAATCTGCGTAACCTCCTTGTTCACAGCTCCCTTGACCGCCCTCAACAACCATCCACACCAGGCACTTTCCCTTGCAACAGAGCTCGCTGTATCACCTGCAAGTACACAGCCACCACCACACTCATTCAAGGCCCCTCAGGACAATTCCGGATCACCCAGACAACATCTTGTACCTCCAGCAACCTTATTTACTGTATCTCTTGCAGTAAATGCCCAGCCATCTACATTGGAGAAACAGGAAGGAGACTCGGAGACCGCTTCAGAGAACACGTCAGGGCTGTGAAGATTAAAGATCTCTCCAAGCCCATTGTTTCTCATTTCACCTCTGACGGCCACGACCACACTAATCTCTCCGTCTGTGTTCTCAAAGACGGTTTTCCGAACTCATACATCAGAAAGACCACCGAAACTAAAATTATTCTGCAGTTAGGATCACACATTCTCCCTTCCCTTAACGACAGATTACTGTTCTTTTAAATTTTCTCCATTCATTGGAAGTTTCATTTCACACCTCTCTGCACCCATTCTGCCTTCACACCTTTTGATTGGCCTCTCTTTCTGTCCCCTGCTCCCGCCTCTCACTCCTCCTCCCCCCAACCTTTGTTCTCCCGCTACTTTACCTTTGCCTACTGCCCTGTCTCTCTCACACCTGAAGAAGGCTCCACGGCCGAAACGTTGTGTTCTCTTTCTTCTTTTTTTCAGCATGGAATAAACCTATTACCTGTTCCTTTACTGTATGTATGTAAACTGTACTGTGTATGGCTGGTCTTGGTAGTTTAAAGAAAAAATACACACCAGTCTTCCATTTCTCCCTAAACATTTTAAGCATGAAAGTTTTATGAAACGGTACCCAAATATGCGATTGCTGTATAGAATGAATTTTAATTTAAAAAAATATTTAACACGAACATTAAGCTGTTTACATCTTCCGCCTGAGAACAGTCACCCGTTGCTACCCAACGCAGAAACACAGCCACTAACTAGCAAAGAGAGGACATTAGCTACCCAATATGGTAAAGAAATAAATGATTATTTTGTTTATTTCTTTTGCACATTTATTTGAACATTTCCATCGATTGTACAAGCACTTGGAAACTGTCCAATCCCTAGTTCATCAGGCATTTTACCGGTCTGGCGCCGGTCTGTGTCTTCCAGGATATAATGCCAGCGAACTCTTGTTTTTATGTCCACTATAACAGACAATCTCCTTTGCTTTTAACCGAGCGTTTAATAATTTCCTTAAATGAAAATGATTTACTTTATTTCCCTCATGGGATCAATAAAAGTATCTATCATCTGTCTAAACTATGGGAAAGAATTCTGGGGTCTCCCCATACCAGAGATTATGGTAGGGCTTCAGAATGGTGATTGGCTGACACCATCTGACACCCCTCTGATTGGAGAAAAAAGACGTGCTGGTTTGCTATACATACTGTACCAGGAAGAGGATTTCTTTCTGTTCGAAACGTGTATTTTAAAAGTTTAAGAAGTAAAAACCTTACAGCGTACACAGATTTCTAAACTGATCAGGATCGTTATCTTTGTCTTATGCATAATAATGTTCACCGCTCTGTCCAGCAAATTAATAATAAACTTTATTTTATATAGCGTTTTAAACGAATAAGTAATTAGATTGCTCATAAACCTAATCACTTGCTTTTTCTTTTTATTTAGGCTCAGATTTCAACTATAGATCGTATTATTAATAACCATAATAACAACCAACCAACAAAAACAACCATATAACAACCATATAAACATAATACCAACCAAAAACAAAATGAATGAATATCGTGCTCCTAAATGAATATCGTTTATGACCATCAAAAGCTTTATGCTCCTTTTCTTTTTTCCAGTGGATTGAACAGGGAGAGGCATTTCATGATGTACTTTTCACTGATGAAACAACAGTGGCTCTGGAACAGTTTTCAACCATGTTGTTTTATAAAAAGGGGAGATATGTACACGTTACTGAAGCTAAAAGTTTAGCCTTTGTCACTAATGTAACCACTAAATAAAGACATATAGAAATCCCTACATTACAGACTGTATATGGCTGGTATTGGTAGTTTAAAGAAAAAATACACACCAGTATTCCACTTTCTCCCTAAACATTTTAAGCATCAGAGTCTTACATGTGGTTATTTTGGAAACATTTGTACGTGCTCCTTCTGACCATGTTACTGTTTACTGTTACTGACCATATTAAGTTTAAGTGCCTGTGGGCACTTTTCCTGTCCGTGGGGGGTGGACCGTCTTTCATTAGAAGGTTAGTCTGTTCTACTCTGAGAATGTAGAGGGGGTGGAAAGTGCCCGCGGTCATTTAATTAGTATTAAAATTCGCACTGATTCCCTTGCGAAGATACGGACATAGGAATATTCGTGCGTGGTCAAAAAATGGCATAAAAACGACAAAGTGAAGGCTGTGAAAACATTCACAATGTACTTTATAAACAAAGCAAATATACCCCCCCCCCCTCTCAATTCAATTCAAGCTGCTTTATTAGCATGACAGATGAGTACAATCAGTGTTGGGTATTTACTTTGCTTTGAGATGCCACTTTTAAAGGTGATATATAAAATCAAGGCTTTAACTTGCTTTAACTCCGCAAGTCTGAGTTCTTGTGTCTGTCCTATCCGAACCCGAAAGTATTACAATATGTATCTTTATAGCAGGTGGTGTACAGCTTTTTAGTAAAGATTACACTTTTCTAAAATGTATTTAAAAAATAAAAATGATTACAATCTAATCTTTCCACGTTTGATCCCAAAATAAATCTAAACGGGGAGAAAGCTATGCTGAAAGTTTATTAAGATACTTAGAAGACAAAGATATCAATTTATGTTGCATTTGTCTGATTGTGAATCAAAAAACACATATATTTAAACACACGTTTGTGATTTAAATCAATATAAATGTTTATATTGTAACGCATAGGTGACTATTCATTGTTATTAAAATGACTTAAATTCGATCATGTTGTGATATTTAGAAATATAAATTTGTTTGGTGCGAGTGAGGTTTTATTTAATCTCTGACTCAGTGATGGCCTGGCATGGTGAGGTGCGCTGGCAGCTATGTGGTGTTACGCAGTGGTGGCCTGACACGGTGAGGTGCCCTGGCAGCTCTGTGACGCAGTGGTGGCCTGGCACGGTAAGGTGCGCTGGCAGCTGTGTGATGCAGTGGTGGTCGGGTATGTAGAGGTGCACTGGCAGCTGTGTGTTGTGACGCAGTGGTGGCCTGGCACGGTGAGGTGCGCTGACAGCTGTGTGACGCAGTGGTGACCTGGCACGGTGAGGTGCGCTGGCAGCTGTGTAATGCAGTGGTGGTCGGGTATGTAGAGGTGCACTGGCAGCTGTGTGTTGTGACGCAGTGGTGGCCTGGCACGGTGAGGTGCGCTGGCATATAATGAATATATTCATGTGCATCCAACACACAGTTCAACGCTAGCAACTACACAAAATCTAAAATATGAGCTCTACTTGCCACTTACAATACCAACAGTACCAGCTAACTTTAGTAGTGACATTTTCATGGATCTTTTTAACAATAAAATTTACAACATCAGACTTCAGACACAATTGTACCAGACCAAAAAAGTCTGGTACAAACATTTTCAGCATGGTGAAACATGGTGAACATTTCCACCACTGCGTCACACCACCCAGCTGCCAGCGCACCTCACCGTGCCAGGCCACCACTGCATCACCCAGCTGCCAGCGCACCTCACCTTGCCAGGCCACCACTGCATCACACAGCTGCCAGCGCACCTCACCATGCCAGGCCACCACAGCATCACAACACACAGCTGCCAGTGCACCTCTACATACCCGACCACCACTGCATCACACAGCTGCCTGCACACCTCACCGTGCCAGGCCACCACAGCGTCACACCACACAGCTGCCAGTGCACCTCTACATACCCGACCACCACTGCATCACACAGCTGCCAGCGCACCTCACTGTGCCAGGCCACCACTGCATCATACAGCTGCCAGGGCACCTCACCGTGTCAGGCCACCACTGCGTCACACATATTTCAGCGCCATATATTTCATGGATATTATGGAATATAATGGATGGATATCTTAGTTATCTTTCTAGTTCACAGGTTTGCATGCATAATTTAATTTTGAAAGCCACTGAGACATCAGGTACTACTGTTGTATTTATGAAAAAGAAACAAAACAAAAAACATACTAACAACTGTGCCATCCTACTCCTTAGTTAATACATTTTATTATTCATAAACAGTTAACATTGTTAGCAAAATATTTTGAATTATATTTAACCCTATTTTTTCTTTAGTTTTGTATTTAACTTATTATACGATAGTCAGACTTAATGTATATTAATGTATATTTGAACAATGAAAATATATTTTTACAAGATTTTACATTAAGCACTTAAAATTAATATGGTTAATAATAGTAAACTGTAACATGCTGTAACAAGATAGGTTAAACTGCAAAGAAAATGCTTTCAGAGAAAATGTTTCAGGTGTGAAGAACATAGATCTCCAATGCAATTTCAACCAAACCTGTTCCCACACACCCTGCCCCCACTACCATTAGAATATACACAAACATTTTAGCGTTTCATTCTGAGCAGAAGACCCTCACACCTGAAGAGTGCTGGCTGTGACGAATTAAACCGGTTTTACAGGTTTTAATCACAGATCATGTGACATGGGAGTCAGTAAACTAACACACAGGGCCACCGGATTTGATAACGCTATAAAAACGCTATAAAATAATGTGACTTGGCATCGAACAAGTTTACAGCACAGTACAAAAATAAATGCTGACCATGACTTTAGAAGCATAAATTGCCTTACACTCAATTTAAACACAAGCTGTCTTTAGCCCTCTAAGCTGGTTCATACAGAAATGTAGAGATCCAGGCTCAGAACACACAGCTTCATTAGCGAATACATATGCAGGACAACTAGAGAAGACGTTTTACAGAGGATGGATTTTTAGAAACATCCCATCAGTGATATCACTGAAGTCAACTCCTAGGTACTGTAACTGTCGTGTGGATAGTTTCACAAGAATCAGACAAAGGTTTAAGCATCGCTTGTTCTAGATAAAACTGCAAAAAAAAAAACAACCAATAATGTACTTCTTTGCGGCTCTGTTTGCCCAAATCATATATTCACAACGTGAAATCTAGAAAATAATATTATGTAACCAAAATCCGCAATATGGAAACAGAACCTGTGTAATTGTTGATAGATGATGTACTCGTAACATTTTTTCATGACGAACTACAACATTTAAAAAATGACTTGTATGTACTTGATATCTCTAATCAATCCACGGGTCCCAGCACAAAATGAAACTAAAACGCATACCGTTTCGCGCTTCTTATTAGTTGCTCAAAAGGAATTTGACCGTATGAAATGCATAATATAAACCTAGAAACATATACGTGAGCAGTACTTAAGCACTGTAGTATCGGTGTTAAGACATACCTCTCAAATACTGTAAATCAAGTTAAAAATATCTCAAGACCGATTCTGGTCATAATGAAACCATGTTTCGTGTATGTTTTCTTTTTTATCTTGAAATAACTCATTTCTAAATACCTTTTTCACTGTTAACATCTTGCAGCAACTCTGCAACAAAATATACACTCTGACAGTTCATCCTGCTACCAACATTAAATAAAACAAATCTTAAGATTTCTATATTTATGTCTTTATTTAGTGGTTTCATTAGTGACAAAGGCTAAACTTTCTTGGAAAAATGTATTTTATGTGTTGCGGAAAAAACTGACTTGCTTTAACAAAATATGTTTACAAATCCTTTCACCTGGCATTTTCGTAGTTAGAAATTATGGAACGCTCTGTTAAAAGCATCTTGAGATACGCGATTCCATATTATATTCCCTTTTAATCAAATTCTAAAAGTATGCTTGTTGACTCCGGTATCACGTTAGTTAAAGACTTCGAAGCTTACAATGTTTAGGGAGAAATGGAATACTGGTGTGTATTTTTTTCTTTAAAGTGCCGATTCCTGGAACACCCCTCTGAAGTGGTTCCATAAAATCTGGTATACGGAAAAGAAAGCGTTGATAAATACAAGTGTCTTTTAATACACTCTTTGCTGTGCTCTTGAGGATCCTTGTGATATTTTAAGCTCTAGTTGAATGATAGGTGTCGCATTTTAAATCATTTTCGTAGTTAGAAATTATGAAACGCCCTGTTAAAAGCAAGGAAGTGTTTATGCCCGTTGAAGTAAAACAAAATGCCTGACAAAGTATGGCTTGGACAGATTCCAAGTGCTTGTACAAATGTGCTAAAGAAATTATACTATGAGTATACAGCTTGTCCAAAGTCATCCATTATTAACACTATTAGTAATATCTTCAGTAAAGGCTTTGATGCATAAATATTTCTGATAAAGGTAGGTTGTATACTTTTGTCCAACTGAGCAATCTTGCTTTCATAAAATATACCAACATTTTAATGACTGATGATTAACATGCTGTAATACACAGTTCAAAATTAAAGGCTCAAATGCTGTACATGAGAGGTTAAGCTCCCCCTGGCGGTTTTACAAGGCGACGCCGGATAGTTAGTCACGTGACATACGTGAACTGCGTGATACCCCGGTGGGCGTGTCGCGGTATGCCGTGAAATACCTCACCCATTTTGAATGGCTGCATCTGTATATACGCATAGTAATAGTCAAGGATATGTTTAATATATTTAGTAAATTGTTTTATTTTTCACTATTATATAGTATATTGTTAGGCATATAACTTTACATTCATATGAGTAAACAATTTTAGTCCAGGTTGTATGTTTTTACACTTTTTAGACCATGTTATAAGGAGGAGCCAAATGCAAGTAGAAGGGGGCAGAAAGAAGCAGATGATGAAGCAGCAAGTTGTGAAAGTTTTAGTTAAAACTAATATTCTTGATAGTGTTAAAAATAACTATTTTAAACTCCATCTTTTAAAGACTCTTGAAGTTTTTTATGCAAATAACCACCATTTTGCAGATAGTGCAGAAAGAGTACAAATCAACAATGTGTATGTGATACAAATAACTTAAATAAACATTTTATTCCTTATTCCCAGAGCTCAACCTTGACCTTCCCCATGGTCCTCTCTTAGTCAAAGGAACACCCGGACAACACATAATCATAATTATGAACTCACACATAATCTGATTATATCTTTGCTTTGAAGCTAGAGCAACGAGCACAAGGCAGGGTACACCCTGGATGGGATCCCAGTCCATCGAAGGGCAAGTGCAAGCCAATCATACATGGAGACAATTTGGAGGCCACAGTAAGAATTTGGCTCAGACACCGAGATAACTCCCAACTCTTATCGAGAAATGCCCGGGAATCTTTATTGACCACTGAGAGTCAGGACCTCTGTTTAACATCTCATCCGAAAAACTGCATACACTTAACTGGGGCATAAGGACCCACACAGACCGCAGGGTGGGCACCCCACGCTGGTCTCTCATCCAGGTACTGACCAGGCTCAACCCTGCTTAGCTTCAGTTGGTAGCCAATTGAGAGGTGCAGGGTGATATAGCTGCTGGCATATTGTATTTTTGACAGGACTAGTATATTACAAAACTTAAAAGCTTTTACTTCAGTCTTCTTTGAAAAAACAGTGAAGTCTCAGACAGAGATGTCCTCTAAGCTCATTATATTTGTTTAGTGAATTCATGCAAATGGCTGACATTTACATTAAGCTTGTTTAACAGGTTTTTGCTTGTTTTGAAAACCATAAAAACAAACATTAATCTCCCACTCAAGTATATACAACTTGAACTTGAACTTGAACTTTATTGCCATATGTAACCGGTACTGGTACAATGGAATTCTTACTTACAGAAAGTCTCTCGATTGTAAAACAAGTGTAAAAAACAATACAAAGTGCAAACAGTGCATCAAGACAATGTACAAACAAACAATAGACAATGTGCAAGTAAACATGTAGACAGTTTGAATGTAAACAATACAGACGTGTAAACAATGACTGGAGATGTGCAATAGATAAGAAATCATAAAGAGGTAGATGGTGATGGTGTAGGTGTGGTCCAAGGGGGATGGCTAAATGTGTTCGCCAGTCTCACTGCTTGTGGATAGAAGCTATTGAAGAATCTAGTGGTACGTGTCCGTATGCTCTTATATTTCTTGCCTGAGGGCACTGGGGTGAAGAGCTCATGCCCGGGGTGGTGACTGTCCTCTGTGATGGCCAGAATTCTACCACAGCAGCGGTCCTCATAGAGCTGTTTAATCTCGGTGAGACGGCAGCCAATGATCTTCTGGGCCATATTGACCATTCTCTGCAGTGCCTTTCTTTCTCGCGAAGAGGTGTTGCCATACCACACAGTGATCCCGTTGGTGAGGATGCTCTCGATGGTGCAGCGGTAGAAGTTCACCAACACATGTATTGGCATCCCCCATCGCTTGAGGGACCTCAAAAAATAAAGGCGCTGCTGAGCCTTCTTCATGATAGAGTCCGTGTTCACAGTCCAGGTTAGATCTTTAGAGATGTGAATTCCCAAAAACCTAAAGCTGGTGACTGTTTCCACTTCCGTTCCATCAATACTGAGTGGGCTGTGAGTGTATGGCCTGTGTCTCCGAAAGTCCACTATTATCTCTTTCGTTTTCTTTATGTTCAAGTCCAGGTTATTGCTATGACACCAACTAAGCAGCTGTACAACCTCATCCATGTAAGTGGACTCGTCATCATCACTGATCAGTCCTATTATAGTGGTGTCATCGGCAAACTTAATGATGTGGTTGTTGCTGTGTCTTGCTGTGCAGTCTTGGACTCAGACAGCAGCCTTGTGGGGTTCCAGTGCTCAGGGTGAGTGGTGTTGATGTTTTATTGCCTATCCGCACCACCTGTGGTCTCTCGATAAGAAAGTCCAGCAGCCAGTTGCAGACAGAGTTGCACAGACCTAATCCCCTGAGCTTTGTCACCAGTTGACTGGGTATGATGGAATTGAATGCTGAACTGTAGTCCACAAACAGCATTCTCACATATGAGTTCTTAGTGTCCAGGTGTTCCAAGGCTGTATGCAGAGCCAGGGAGACAGCATCATCCACTGATCTGTTGTTCTGTTAGGCGAACTGCAAGGGGTCCAGGGACTCTGTGATGGAGGAGTTGATGTGTGACAACACCAGCTTCTCCAGGCATTTCATCACCACAGATGTTAATGCTTCTGGGCGGTAATCATTCCGGCATGTCACTTTTGTCTTTTTGGGGGTTGGAACAATAGTGGTTTTTTTTAAAGCAGGTGGGGACCATGGACTGTGACAGGGAGGAGTTAAAGATGTCCGTAAACACTGTGGTCAGCTGGGCTGCACATGTCCTTAGGACTCGAGATGGTATCCCATCAGGCCCTGCAGCCTTACGGATTTTCACCCTGCTCAGAGTCTTCTGCACGTCCTGAGTCCTGCTACAGTACTATGAATAAAATTATCATTTAAAACCAAGTTGTTTCTTTCTTATTTAAAAGTTAAGCGTGGCTTTCATAAACCATTAAAAAGAACTCTAATCTCTAATCTCTCCGTCTGTGTTCTCAAGGACGGTTTTCCGAACCCATACATCAGAAAGACTACGGAAACCAAACTTATCCTGCAGCTAGGATCACACATTCCCTCATCTCTCAACGACAGACTACTCTTCTTTTAAATTTTCTCCATTCATTGGAAGTTTCATTTCACACCTCTCTACACCTATTCTGACTTCACACCTCCTGATTGGCCTCTCTTTCTGTCCCCTGCTCACGCCTCTCACTCCTCCTCCCTCCCAGCCTTTGTTTTCCCGCTACATTACCTTTGCCAACTGCCTTGTCTCTCTCACACCTGAAGAAGGCTTCATGGCCGAAACGTTGTGGTTTTTCTCTCTTCTTTTTTTCAGCATAGAATAAACCTTTTTCTTGTTCCTTTGCAGCCTACGCATGCTGACGCAGCTACCCACCTAAACTATTAAAAATAACTATCCACTATAATGGAATGCTGAATGAACGTGAAGAGTGTAGCAGTCTGGGTTGGAAGAAGGATCTTTATACAGAGGAAAATACGCTCAGAACTAAGGAGAGATGATGACAGGCAGCAGTACTGTAAGAGCAAGCAAGTGAAGCTGGTACTGTATGTATTCACAGCCACACAGCAGTCACAGAGCTGCAGGCATGCCATTGAGATGAAAACAGGTAGAAGCACAGGGGAAAAACCAAATGGGGTGGTCAGGCAGGTGAGAGGTCCAAACCTTTAACAAGGTTGGGGATTCTGGGTCAAACACAGGAAGATGTTAATTAAGCCAGAGGGAGATCCAGTACATAATATTGAGGTAATCAGTAGTGAGTCAAGCCAGAGAGAATTCAAATAATGCAAGCACAGAGTAAAGAAACAACCTGCACACAAAGCAAGGCCTAAGACCAAGCTCTGGAATGGGAATACATTTCTGTTGTGAACAAGATAAGTGCCATTTATTAACAGGCCAGTGGGACTGACAATGTGGCAGACTGCATTGCCACTGGAATAGGCAGATTGAATGATTAATTGGTGACTGACTACCAGCCATGGTGTTATTGTAGCTGGAAACAGCATTTACCCAAGTGCGAGCATTACATCTACATGTTAGAAACTATGTTGAGCTACTGTATACCCTTGCTCTGGTAATTAGATATCATTGACTGTTAATATGTACCACCTGTATACTTGTATTTTCTTGATAGGTGTTAGTTGAAACTAGGTAAGTACTGGGCTGTAAGTGCTGCGCTGTAAACTGCACAATACTTGCTCATTTTATGCACAATTTCAGCAGCAGGCTACAAAAAAAGTATACTGGAAAATTAAACAAATTCCCACCAGATACATTTAAAATACAGGAAAATTGGCTGCTAAAAGTGTTTATGACTATTTTGGGCTCTTTTAGGTAACTTTTTGAACACGGTAAGGTTTCTGACATATTGTATTTTCTAGAAGTGCCGGGGCTAGGGTTAGAGCTAGGTTTTGAACAGCACCTAGACATTTTGTGATGCATTTGCTGAGTTTTAAGATGCATTTGAAATGTAGGAAAACTGTTGTCTTGGTATTTCCTCAAAAAAAGAATTTGGGCCATTTTGCAATTTCTGCTGACCTGCATGCCTGTCAATCAACAAAGGTAAAAAATCAAAAGATTGAGAACACACTTTCTTTATGATATACTCTCTCATTGTCTAATTTTAAACCAAAAAAATGATAGGTGTATCCAGACTTGGATATATTCAAAATTCATAATATTAAAGAGTACATCCATTACAGAAAGACATTGACCTTGACTTCCATTTGGGGGACGGGTATGGCTAGAGTTTTAACTTTGATGTCCACTGCTGGCACCTTTATGTCTGGCAGATGGACATAGTTACATGTGGAGATATTTATAAAAGTCACAGGGTATGGTCAATCATCCAAGAAGATGACCAGCCATCCAGGGACTTGCAGGGTGTGGATACCCACTCCAGCTGGTAGCTTCTTGACCAGTCTCCAACTGTATTTTCCCCAGTTAAAAAGCAGTGTATTACCTCTAGCTTTGCCACCTTCCTCTTTCCACCGAACCGACTTGGCTAACTGACCATGGAACCACATGCCTGCCACACTGGTTGTCTGAACTTTGGGACTTAAATATTTTCCCAAAGAGCTGAGTTACAGAGTAGGCCTGTACATAAAAGACAGAATTCTATCTGAGGTCTAGCCTGCAGCAGGATCTTGCGACCAGCCAGCTACCACTGTGTGCCCGCTTGATCACCGGAGCAATACAGTTAAACTTTTCGTCAACACACCGTCGTTACACCGGGAGCAGAGTTTTTCCCTTTTTTGTGTGATTTGCCCTAACTGCGCAGTCACCACCCTATGCACAGACTTTGTCCCCAGTTAAGCTCAGTGCTGACATGGACAATCTATTTGAGGGAATCGACTGTCAGCACTAGGCTACAGCAAGATCCTTCTCTCTCATTCCATGCTCTGCTGGCACTGAGCCAGCAGAGCATGGATTGGACAGCAATGCAATGAATCCAGTCAGCTGTTCCCCATCCTTCTGTGTGAGAGTTACGAATCCATTGTTGTAGATTAGTATAATTCAATATTTACCATCTTGAGAATACAATTGCAATATTAACACATTTATTTCAATTTAATTCATTTAAGTACAGTAGTTGTACTTATTTAAGAGTGCCTGAATGTTGATTCTTCTAATGAGACTGATTACAAAGTAAGTGTAACCAACAGTATACTTACAATGGTATCCTTTTTTATGTATCTTTTCAGTATTCACTTGATATTTTAAATGCTATTTTGTACCAATTATTAATTGATTTTATGTATCAATATATACAGGTATATACAGATTTAGAGTACCACAGTATAAACAGTATATTAATGCAGTGTCCAAAATGTACATTAGAGCAACATGCAGTCCATAGATGAGGAGATGAAGGGCTAGCAGTCCTTTACCGTTAAAACTCAATATTGTGCCAGTAAATTCACAAAACCCCTACACAAACTTAAAGCACTGAATATGAAATTGGGTTCACAATGTGATTTATAAAAGAAAAATAATGAATGACTGAATAGTGTAGATTTATGTAGGATGTTCATAACCAAAGCTACTGTATTTGTCTATCAAAAGAAATTCTGAAAAAAAGAATCCTTCACAAATGCAATTTTACACAAAAGTTCAGGAGGAGGTCAAAACCTTATCTTGTCCACTACCACCTACTGATGCTTAAATGTCCTGATTCTAACTGACCTAGCTTTGCATTTTATTTTAACATCCTTTCTTTTACTCCATCTTCACTCTTGTAGTAGTTCCCTGGCAAGGGGGGTTTCTGACACCCTTGTTTACAACCGCCAGGCGGTTGGTTTACTGAGCCAGGCAAGTTAATTAAACTAGCCATTTCAAGTTGCTGTCCATATCAATACATACATGACTTACCAATTGAATGTGTTAACTGACAGTTCTTAAAATTAGATCTAGATTATATTTCGCCTTTGAGAGTGAAAAGCTTACCTCCATTCTGGTTTGTTTTTTAGTTTCAGTCATTTTTGAAACTCGCTGAATGTCATACTTTTGCAGAACTCATGGACATCTTAAACATTTTCCTGGTAATATTTATCATTGCTACAACACTGAAGTGTGCTTAAAACAGAAGCATTTGTCTGTCTCCACACTAGTTCTTTAATGCAAAATGATTTATTGATTTTCACTGTTTATAATTAATAATAATTATAATTGCTTACACTTATATAGCACTTTTCTGGACACTCCACTCAAAGCGCTTTACGGGTAATGGGGACCCCCCTCCACCACCACCAATGTGCAGCATCCACCTGGATGATGCAATGGCAGTCATAGTGCGCCAGAACACTCATTACACATCAGCTATCAGTGGGGAGGAGAGCAGAGTAATGATGGGGATTACTAGGAGGCCATGATTGGTAAGGGCCAATGGGAAATTTGGCCAGGATGCCGGGGTTACACCCCTACTCTTTTCGAGAAACGCCAATACTTGTATGTTGAAATTGTGTTCATCTATATTTTAGAACAGAATCGGGCATAATTTTCCCAGGAAATACCCATATTCTGCATAGCTTTCCCCCTGCCTAAGATGGCTGGAATGACGGCAGCATGTAAAATGTCAGTGGTTCGTCCTTACTAGAACACAGTACAGGTTCACACCCTGTTCCAGACAATATAAGTAACTTAATGCTTAAGGAAGATACTGTACTTAAAAGACCAGAAAAGATTGAAGTAACATACAGGATGAAGTAAATGATATTTTTATACAGTATCTAGGGGAATAACTTGCTGTTAAACTTTAGAGCAATTAGAGAGGAAAAGTGAAGTGGCATGGACATCAAAGATAAAGCTCATCTGACCTTTGAGGAAGGAAATTAAAGAAACATCCTATGAGGAAGTGTGGACTGGAAGCAAAAAGTGAACTGAATAACATGAATAACCAGAAGAAAACAACTGTGACTGAAGATCAAGAACTGGGAGATAGATGGAAGTTTGTTTGTGGTCCACCTTTAACTCAACCAGTTTGATGACAACACCTCAGTAACATCACAATATGTTTTGCAAACAAGGATGTCCAAAGAACTAGGTCCAGAAATAAACCCAGGACCCCAGTACTGTGAGACAGCAATGGTAACCACTGTACCACCTTAAAAATTATTAATCCATCAAAAACATTAAGTATTTGGGTACCATGCATTGGTATTGCCTTTAAAGAGTTTTTTTTTTTTTAATTTAGAAACTCCATTCAGAAATTCAGAAAGTGTATCAGATGAGAATAATATGATCTGAGCGTAGCAAGTAGTGAATCAAAAGAACATACTGCAAAGTAACTTAGTGCACAGTTTGTAAACACATGGATGGGTGGCTTCCTCTATACTCCCCTATCCCTTTGGGAAAGGAGCATCTACTGCTCTATGTTTTAAATGCATTTCCACATAGTTTTCACTTGTCTCTCTGGTTCATGTTTCACTGTTCATTTGGAAACAATCCACTGGGTTAATTTTTTCAATTACTTTAAGAATTTTGAATACTTGTATCTGATACCCATGTAGTCTTCTTTGTTCAAAACTAAAAAGGTTACGTTCCTTCAGGATATTCCTCAAAGTCCCTGAATGTATCTGGTTGCTTCTCCCTGGATGGATTTCACAACATACTGAGACATACTGACAATTACAATGAGAAAATGTCCATCAGTTACAGTAAAAATAACCTGGTCACTCCAAAAAGGGATCTTGTATGGAACTGAAAAGAAAACACCTCAGAGCTTGCACAGGGCTTCCAACAGTGCAACTTAGTGATACTGCATAGAGGTGGCAAAAGAATTTGTGATCAGACAATACAAAATTTAAACATTTTTGTCTTTAATGCAGGCCATTTCATCTGATACAAAGTGTGTAGTGACAATATTATGTTGTAGTTTTGCTGCTCATCATCAGGGCGTAGAACAAAGTAATGGTAAATCTGTAGGAAGAACCTGCTTCAGACTGGAAAAAAAAACACCTTTCAGCAGGACAATGATCCAAAACACAAGCCCAAAGCTACAAATAAGAAAGTGAATGTCCTTGAATAGCAAAATCCAGACTTGCATACTGACAATTTGTGGAAAGTTGTGATACTGTACCTACTGTCAAAAATTATCCCTGGCAACCTTAGAGAGTTTGAGCAAATCTGCCATCAGGAATGTGCAAAAGTTGTACTAAGCTAGTGCACAAAGTAGGCAGAGACTTACACAAAATACTTGTTCCACCAAATAAAGAGGTTATGGGCGTGAATAATTATGCAATCAAAATATTTGTTTCTCTTTTTCTTTTTTTACATTTACTGTAGCCTATCTTTGAACATTCAGGTTTTTGGTTATGTTTAAAAAATGTGAATGCATAATTTTATATTTTTACAAAATGTGACAAATTTGTTAAAATATTACAAACAGGAGTGTTATGAAAATGACAAAGCACATTCATCAGTAATAATAATCAATTTAATTAAATAATCAATTAATTAATCATAGCCCCAAATTTAAAATGATTTTGCCAAGAATATACCTGATAAGTTGCTATAATTAGAGGCACATGAATTCTTTGTTCTCTGGAACAGCTTTGGTGAAAAGAGCAATAATTCAGGAACAGTGAGTTAAACAAATATTTATTCACAGTGACAATACACACACTACATTACACACAAAATAAACATACAACATACAAGTTACTGTACACTATGTGCAAATTTACTAACAAGGCATATTAGAGGCCTATGTCTTGACCACTCGGAAAAACCCCAGACTTCAGTATTCATCTTTTCCATAATGCCTATACTGTATATGCCTAGACACAATGCCTATAAAAGCACAGAAAAGAAAACATTTCTTTCTAAACTACATCCAATGTAAATATGACTAGATTATGATCTACAGTTAGATCTCTTTATGTAAACCCAAATGCTACAAAATGAGTGTCAACCTATCTCCCTATTCTAAAAATGTACTTAGTAACCAGCAGAGGCCGTTTTTAACTGAGGGATTCTTTATACAGGAAATCAGAGTTCCTAACAACAACAGAATGGCAAGCTCTTTTAATTGGGTTCAAATACCTAATGCAATCTGATCTTTAAAGATGACTTGGATAAGGACCTCTCTGGCACATACTTTATTTTCTGTCCTCCTTTCTCCTCTCTCCTCTCTTGTTTCTGTCTCTTGTTACAAACCCCTCTTTTGGACCTGCAAATTTGATGTTGTTTCCTAGTCTGTTGATGAAACTCTTAATCATTTACCAAGAACTTAATTAACTAAGGTGAACAAAGGTAAACTTTATTATTGATTTTATCTTGACTGAATCTCATATCCCTACATCTCAGCAAACATCTCCTTGCTTTGAAGACCCTGTGAACTGGAAAAGTTGAAACTACCCAGGTGTCACCCACTGTATGTAGATTCTTAGACACTTCAATAGTCATAATAGCTGTAACAATATTACAAATGAAAATGAAAATAAAATATGAGAATGAGTGGTTATAATTATCAGTATTGAATTAAACATTAATTATCAGTTTTAAGCAAAACTTCTGACCATGATGATGTACTAATCCCTTCGGATAGTGTTACATATCACATAAAACAGTGTTCAGTGACTGAATTAATGTAAATGCAATGCAATGCAATGAAACAAATGATTGTATAAACACAGAAATTATGTCTACTTATTTTTATATATGTCATGTACAGGATTTATTTTGTAATATACTTTCTATCACTATGTTGTACTGTACAGTTGTCATTAATGCTTTTAGTAGTAATGAAGTATCTAATAGAATGAGGGAATTAATATAGTTGAATTACATGAATGTGAAAAATACAGGATTAAGATTAAGACATCTGTATGATTTGACACCTGACACTATTGATAATTTCTGTCTCAGAGAACTATCCATATTAGTTTCCCCTTTTATCATATGGCTTCATACAGTATTTAGATGCATAGTGGTTGAGGAGCTAATTATTTACGTATTTCATAGCCTTGATGACTTGATGCTTCTGTGTAGTCTCAGCAGTCTTTATAACATCAGGTCTGAACAAAAATATTTATAGTTAATATTATTAATGCAAAAATCCCGAATAAATATACCTTTATACATGCCTTTCTATAACACAATGGTAATTTATTTATTTATTTTTGAATGGGATTAGATATTTGGTAATTAACTAAAGAAATTAAGTAACATATGCTTGTTTTGCACATACACTACAATTTTAATTGACTAGAACATTTGCACTTATAACCGCTACAATATGACTTAATAGAGAACATTTTCATTTTAGAGATACATTGGAAACAGTTCCAATCATAATTATATTGACCTTAGAACAGAATAAAATCAGTGACTCTTTTTAAATTAATGCATTGTTGAACAAAATACAAGACAAAAACATTCCTGTGGAAACTGAAATAGATTGTGCATTTGATTTGGTCATAATGCCAGTTAATAGCATAGAAAATATTTTGCATGTCCATCATTAAGGGCCTTTAGTCCCAATACAGAGCAGATCAAATAGAGAAGTGAGATATTGTTTCACCATTTGAATTAAGTAGGGAATTTTGGTCCCTACAGGTCAGATTGTACAGGCACATCATATCATTTCACTAGTACACTAGGGTTAAAATACATTGTCTAATGAACATTGCCATGGAAACTTTAATGGCAAAGTAGTCAGGACCTCAGTTTAATGGCATGTCCAATCAATGACTACTGTAGTGCCTGTGATCACCATACTGAGGCCTTGGTTTTGTGGCCCAGATTAAATAGTGCCACATACTAACCCGAACCAACCACTAACCCTAATTTTAAACCTAAGAAGATAAAATAAATTTAGAACATAAATACAGGTGTCAAATGAAAGGAGGCCATCCGGCCTATCTAGCCCATTTGATAGTTATTAATTAATTGATCCAAGGATCTCATCCAGGTGTTTCATGAAAGAAGCCAGGGTCTCAGCTTCAGCAACATAACATGGAAGTTTGTTCAAGACTCTTATAAGACTCTTTGTGTAAGAAAGTGCCTTCTGCTATCACTTTCAAGTGCACTTCTGCAGTTCTAGTCTTCACTTGTGTCCTTTGCTTCATGTTTCACTGAAGTCTCCTGGGTTGATTTTGTCAAAGTTTTTAATTGTTTTAAATCCATTAATCAGTTCCCTTCATAGACATCTCTATTCAGGACCAATAAAGTTAAATTCCATCAGTCTGCTAGAGTAAGATATTCCCTTAATTTCCAGAATCTAGCAGGTGGTTCTTTTCTGGCCTGATTCCAGATCAGCAATTTCTTTATAATGTGGTGACTAAATGAGTACACAATATTCTGAAAGAGATCTTATTTGTGTAATGTACAATTTTTACATAACATTCCTTGATTTAAATTCTACATTATACTGTAACTGTGTACCCTAAAATGTTGTTTGAAGTTTTATGTCTTATCAACATTGACTCGAAAATATATTATGTCAGCATAAACACCTTAGACTTTTTCATAAGTAAACTTTTCCCTTCCCTTCTTTTATAGTTTATGATTTTGCTATGTGCTTGTACCATAGTATTCTGCACTTGTTAACATTAAATATTATCTTTCAGGTTTTTGTAAAATCTGGAATTTTATCTAAAACATTTTCTATTTGCTGCTTATAGAGTATAAGATCATTCTCCTCTTTTGGTACACGGACATTATCTGTCTGCAAACTCCTGCCTGAGGCACATTATTGATTTCTTCTTTAGTGAACACTTGAATGAAATATATCTTTGTTACATCAATCATTTTCAAAAAGTGTCCCGTATTATCCCTAATACATTTTACTCTTTTACTTTTATTTTGCTGTTATATTCCTAAAGTTGCGCTACTACAGTACTGTAGGTATCCTCTCCCGAGGCACCAGTAAATGTAGGGGTTTGTGCATAACTGGGACAATTGTTAATTGTAGCAGTAAGTCACAAAATGATTCTTCTGATGGTATTAGAATCCAACCTTGCGGGATAACTCAAACAACGCACACACACTGGTACTAATACTTTAATTAATACTTAATGGTTTATTAATACATAAAATGTGCATATAAACATAACAGATCTTATTGTGAGGGTTAGCAGAATACTAGATGTATATATTAAATCAAGAAGAGCTACAAATACCAAGAGGGACATACGTTCAGTATATCATTCATTTAGACCGTTTCGCAAATTAACTTGTTAACAAGTTCTACATTAGATACTCAAAAGCAAGTACATCACTCATAGAAATTAAATTGATATCAACTCAGGTTTAGGCAACAATTGAATTCTCGAACGGTAATGCAGAAAGGTGAATACTCATCCAATCTCTGTGGGGATTCAGATATCCTGCAGACACAAGGAAGCAGTGGCAGGCTTGTTGCTGTCCAATTGGCTCTGTGCCAGACAGTGCTGTAGCTGCGCGACGTGGTGGGAGAGATTCCTGTGGCTGATGCTCTCTGAAGACCGGCTAGCTAGTGTTGGCTGAACTAGCAAAGTTTGTGCACAGGATAAAAGTGACCATGGGTCCCAGTAGGTCAGGAAGATTACCGGTTCGTTCCTGATGAAGCACTAGTTCTGAATACTGATTCAGCTGTCCTCAGTTCCAACCTGTTCACGAGGCTTGCTGCTGATGCTAACCTCGGGTGGATCCTTTGGTTACGCGCTGGCAACCTCCGTCCTCAACTCTTAGAACAAAGGAAAGTCCTCCACTCTGACATATTGGCCGTTACGTGGTGGTCCGGACTGAGTGTGAGGATTTTCAGGAGGAGCCCTGATGCTGAAAGTCCAGCAGGGGCGCTGCGAGAATGTCCTGGGCTTGGGAACTGTTCTACAGGAACTCTGTGTTGCCTGTTTTGCCTGGAAGAACTGCAGGTCGTTCATTGGTTGAAAGTTTCATGGGCATCAGAGACCCACCTGGGGTTAACCTGCCCTACCAGTTCCTGATTGGCTGATGATGAGTAACCATTAACTTTGACCTTAGGGTTGTAAACCAACTTTGAATAATACTTTCCCTTGGAATCTCCCAGACTTTGAGGCGCCAGGTGACCATTTATTAAAGTGCTGGAGAATATCAGCATTGGGAGTTGCTATCAGGACACTCTATCAGGTAGAAAAACACCTTAATTGTGAACCAAATGGAATAGCCTCTCTGTATCAAACACCACTGAGATGAAAGAGAGGGGGACTGGCAAGGGAACAGAAAGCTTAATTTCTGTATTTTAATAAGCCTCGCCGCTACAGTACTGTGGAATGTTTTGCCATATATTTTAGTCTCCTTTGCAGTATTCCTTTTCTTCTATCCCCTGACCGTTCTAACCTGTTTTTTTTGTTTAGCCAGTAATAATTCGCTGTTCTCCTTTCTTGCTCATTAAACATTTTATAGAAAGCTTTTGTTTCCTTTATATTTGTACTGATTAGTTTGTTGAACCAATTGTTATACCTTTTTTTTAGATTTTACTCTGCAAAACATTGCTTTCCTGAAATTATAATAAAAATGTTTTGGACTCAAGTTTCCACAAATAATTCAAAGCACACTTTATTAGCTTTCCATTCCCTAATGATTCTCAATTCTGAAAATCAATAAGTCTTTAAATAAATGAGAGTCTATCTCCTTATCTTAAAAAATTCACCCAACAAGCAGGAAAGGCCATTTTTAAACCAAGGGATTCTTTACTCACTAAATCCAAGTTCCCTTAAAACACAGAATAGCAACCTCTCTTTAGCAAGGTTTAAATACTTGGCTCTAAATTTCAGATGATCTTGAATCAGGAACTCTCATCTGGCACAAGCTTCAAATTCTCCTCCTGTCTCCTCTCTTTCTTGTGATCTGACCTTCTTTTCTCGTATTTCCTTCTCTCCCCTGCCCTGCCTTGATCTGATCTTATATGGTGTCTTTCTGGACTGTTGATTGACATTTAATCATTTACCTAGAATGTAATTAACTAAGGTAAACCAAGGTAAACTTTATGATTGCTTTGGTCAGAGGATATGGACCACTTACTGGACGTATCAGCAAACATCTACTTTGCTTTGAAGACACTGCCAGGTGTTATACTTTAGCTAGATTCTTTGAGACACTTACTGGACACCTATATTGCTTTGTATTAAATGATCTGCTAAATAAATTATTATTAATAATTAATAATAATATTAACAATATGGATAAACAAATGAATTAACATATTTATAATCAGTGGAAGAATGACCAGGGACTTACTGTATTCACAACAGAGTAAGGTATTGCCAATACAAGGTTAAATAATAATAATAATAATAATAATAATAATAATAATAATAATAATAATAATAATAATAATAATAATAATAATAACACAAAGGGGCAGAAAGAACTGGAAAGTTTGGAGTTCTTTACTGTGTTATTCTCTGAAACAGGTAAATATATGAAGAGGTACACTATTTAGCATTTAGTGCACATACATATAGGTATATTAAATATTTTACTGTTGCCATGGTCAACTTGTAGTGATCTACGAATAAGCAATTGTAAAAAATAATAAAAAGTACAAACATTGTACTTGTGCTGAATGTAAACGTTTTCTTTCCATTTAGTATATAAACTCAGCATCTTGGTTCAGATGGCAACTTTTGTAAGAAGCAGCTTTTCCCAGTGTCATTTTATAATTGTATTAGGCATTCAACAGAATCACATCAATTAGTATAAAAAATAATGTCTCTGTACTCTTTTAAAGGCTTTCTTTTTTGACAGAAATTATTGCTAAGATTTTTATTTTTATATAATTAAGATTGGGCTTCCTATCATGTGACTAACTGTATACATTAATAGAAAAAAATGCTAAACCACAATCTTTACTGATCGATAGGACTGCTGAAATCTATACTTAATGTTTTTATCAATATATACAGTATTACCAGGGCCCTTTGGAATTGTAGCAATTGCAGTTTATTGTTTTAGGATGTACAATACCAACATTACTTCCAGGAGACCAATGAGCTCTCAAACTGTAATGCTGTCCTTACCACTGAAAGGGTTAAAGACCAAGTAAGGACACCTTAAAATGAGAGTTGAAAGTGCAGCTGTGGTAAATTTATTTTTCATAGCTGGGTCACCTGGAATTAATTGTTTGTGTTGTGTTTTTTTTATTTCTGAGGCATAATATATTTTCTATCATTATTATAGGAGAGTAATCTGAGGAAATTGTATTTGTTGGATAATAGTATCTGTACAAGGGTGACATTTCTTACAGTGCTATTTATTCCACAAAGGTTCGGGTTATACCTTTTGTTTGCTAACCTGGTTAAATTATAAAGAAGACTGGTGTTATTTTCCAGGCTGTCCATTTACTCTTCTCTTGCCAGCTTGCAATTTATTTATGACAATTGTGGATACTTTGGCCCAGCCTTTCTGAGCCTCTTACAAAACAAAGAAATGAAACTTATCTCTACAAATGAGGTTCATCTATCGGAAACTTTTTTTTCTTATAAAGACCTTACTCAGGTCAAAGTCACTCCCTAAACAGATGGTAACAAAGGGGAACCATTCTCACTGTACCACTATCAGTATATCAAAATACAAGAATTATTTATTTTGCTGGGTGGATACTAAATAAATAGTCCCACTTCTATAAGACAAGTTGTTTTTTTTAATCTAAGTCTTGTCAATGCTCATATTACCTGGTTGATTTCCTTGTTTTTGCCTGGCCAATGATTATCCTTCTCATGGTACAGTTTCTGTTCTTCTTTACCTTCTTATTTCCATCTTCTTTATTCTGCATTTAAAGAATGTATGAGTCTTATTTTTACTGTCTACACTGTATTGTTGCCAAAAGTACAGCGATGTCCAAAAATGGTAAAATTTTATCCAATTTTATCTAATATATTTTATGAATTTTTTTATAAAATATTTGTTAACATCAAACACCTATTGTTGGTATTCTCTCCTTCACAATGTACAGTTTAATTATTTTGTCTTATGTTTAAAGTGATAAATTTAATTAAAAGTGCATAGTAATAGCAGTAATTATGTCAAAACTGTTCATTTCATTTCATTTGAGGTGGCCTTAGGGGAAAAAAAACTCATTGTTACAATGCCATTTAATAGCTGCCATGCCCACTGCTAGAAATTCTGTCTGAAAACATAATTAGTCCCATTGCATATGAAATCTTCAGCCTTTACATTAGGCACTAATATATGCAAATGAAAGCATTGTTTTGTTCATTTCATTAAAGCACTTCAGTGTGAAATATTATCACTGACAAAAGATGCACTCATTGTATATTTACATTTTAAAAACCACAATTTTATACGGGTTTTCTAAATACCTCCTTCAGTTGTTTTTTTTAAATTGTTTTAATATATCAGAGACTCCTTTACAAGAATGCAGATGTTTCAACAAGCTCTTTGCTCTTTTATTTTAATCAATTTATTTTTAATAAACAAAAACAAGTTTTGAAATTCAGCAGTTAAAAATTTACCTTTGAAGCTGTTATTTTCATAGATTTATTGTGAAACTATGGGTCAGTTGATAAAGATGTGGTTTTCTCTTAAACGCCATGCCAAATGTTATGTGCAGGTTTAAAGACAGGTAAGTACTTGTACAGAAACATCTCTTGCTGTTTAAACTGTTCATTGTAAATTAGAAATCAGTGATTTTTTTCTAAAAGGATGTACAGTATGTAAAATAAAATCCCATTGGAAACATCTACTGGGTACAAGATAGCCCTCCAATGCCATGTTAATGGGTCAAAAAAGTAACAAAGATTTTTGTTTTCATTTCCAGAAAGGGATATAAAAGGAAAACAATATGGGAAACATCTGTATACAAAGTTCACAGCTCTTTGTAGTAAATTAAATTATATGAATCTCTAAAAGAAAATAATGACATGGAAGGTCTGTGCCTATATTACAACAAATATGGAGCCCTGAGCACTCACATTTATTACTAGTTCACTGCATGTTTTAATATACTGTACATACCTGTATGTGGTTTTTGAATTTTTCTTTTTATTTCCCTGTCTTACTTTACTGTCTTTACCGTGTCTTAAACAGCATTGGTACAGTATATTGGGGTAGGGATTCATAGAGTACCTGGGCCCTAGAGCAGACTGATCACAACCAGTGGGCTGATGGAACATTGAGAAGTGGGCATCTTTCAGGCATGCACTCCCTCTCTACACCATGCCTAGTAAGGGAGTTAAATAGAAGCAGATTTCATGACTTTTCTGGCTTATGAAGCTTGGTTATTAACACCCTTGAGAGTTAACCCTGGATATGAGTAAAACAATTCATATACAATTACATATTTGATATGCAAAAGTCTGTGCTGAGTAGGTTAATATTTTATTAAGATTTGCACAAATAACCATGTTAAGTAACATCAATAACAGCTAATTTCACATTATTGCTTATTACTTTAATTTTTCACTCAACATGTTTTTTTCACCTACCAGAGTCCAGTGTTTTCACGGAAGACAGTAAAGCTGAAACTGTTTTAACTGAAGAAGAGAATGTGACCCAAATAACAAGATATATACAGTACTGTATTACTAGAGATCTTTATATAATCCAATAGTAGTTTTCATATTGTTTCACATTACCTTGTAGTAAAAAGCAGGCTTGTAAATTAAAGCTTTATAGTTTTATTCAGGTAATTTGAAAATGAAAAAAGTCCCAAAATATATTAATTTCTCAAATATCGATACTGCAGGTCAGTGTATTCTGAATCTGCTATCACCGTGTAAGATGCCAATTTACTTGGTTTAAATTACAGAAACATGACACTGAGAACTCTTGCATAGAACCTTCTCATTTTTAAAAGGATAAATCCACATTAAATATTCACCCCGTTTATGCATGTTGTTCTGTGTTACTAAAATAGCAGTGCTACTATTGCTGCAGGTTAAAACTATTAGACTTTTTATTAAGCAAACACTGCGGCCCTCGAAACCAAGATAAGGGAAAGTCTTTTACTGTAATATTTTGGTGAAAGATGCGGATTTCAATAAAACATTAATGTCTCCATTGTTTTTTACTGCAACTGCAACTTATTAAACAGTGGAGAGGTGGTTGTCAAAAATCACGGAAGTGTTCATTCCTACTCAACAACAAAACAACATAATGTAAAGGAAACATTAGTCAATACTGAAATCACATGCACTGTATTTTGCTTGTGCAAATTGCAATATTTTCATTTGATTCTCAGTACCACGAAAATACATTTTATATTGTGACAGACTGAGGCCAGGGTACAGTAATGGGATCTCTAAAACTGGCTCACCAAGGAAAAAAAGACACAAATGCAGCTGTCAGGTACTGTACCAGTGGTCTTTTTACAAGACAGTGAATCAGTATGCCATATGAGAAAAATGCAACATCCTCACTGTTCAGATACTTGATAGTGTTACGACCCCAAGTGTCTAGGAGAAAAGGGGTGTAACATTTAGGATAATTCTTTTGGAAGCAGGGGGGGTTTTGGTGAGGGACTAGGAAGCGTGATAAGGGTAAGGAACTAGAGTGGTGCCACAAAAATGGAGCTGGCTAGGACAGTGAGGGAAAGCTAATCTGACTACAAAAGAAACCCCGAAACACCTTCTTCGGCATCTTCAACACCCTAGCTAACCTGCACTGACTACCCAAAACCATACAAGACAAACGGCACTCACCCGTACTAAACTAGTGTACTAATACAAAATCAACTAAGTCTGTAAGTGTACCCAACAACCTAAACTAACCTTATATACAAAAGTTCACACAAAAACACAAGTGAACCAGGAAGACAAATAAGGGAAAACAAGAGTAATAAATAGGAGCAGGGTACAAAAAGAACACAAAAGTTGAACATGTAACACTGGGGCAAGGTAATGACAAAACAAGGATGAACACACAAGAAAACGAAAGTACAAAGAAACTAAAGTAAATCCAACAAAACAACAAAGCCGAAGCTATACGAAAATACACACACACAAAGCAAAACAAACCAACAAATGAAGCCGAAGCAATAACCAGGAGCGGAGCGAAGCGAAGCGATAACCAAAACCGAACGGGACCTAAGTCAAACGAAAGGCCTCTTCTTTCTGAAAGCCTCCATGTTATATAGTGAATAAGATGTGTTCTGATTGGCTGAGGTTAATTAATGATGACATCATACTGAAACAGTGGAGTGATGGTGGGCCAATGGGGAAGGGAGAACAATCAAGGGTCAGCAGTGTGGAACATAGAAAAAAACACACACAGAACACACACTGGGACGTAACAATAGTGAGCCAATCAAGTGGCTTTGTCATGCCAGTGACAACTTGAAGAAACTTGTAGCAGATTTTGCCATCTACTGTAGCTGTTTGGGGGGTGCTAGGAACCTTTTCCCCCACAGCAGGTCCTTTGTGTCTCCCTGAGCCACCAGCACATCCAGACCTGCACAAAACATTAATATTACATATTTTCCTTTTTTATTCCTCTAACATTTACAATGCATCACTATTTGACCATAGAAAGAAAGCACCCACAAGGGATACACAATCAAAACAAATAAGATGTATAGTCCCCAGTAACCCCAAGCAAGTTAATAAATGCCTGGGTCTTCCTTTACTGCTTTCAAAGTCCTCCTTTGATGCCCGAGTCCTTTCCTGTCTCCAGTAGTGCAATCTGTGCCTTTTGTCATGTTTTGGGTGCGGGAAAAACTAACAACTAGGCTCTTAATAAATTAACGGTACGTTATGTAGATTGCTAGGTGTAACAATGCATTGTCTGGCAAAATAGCAAGATAGTTTGTGTGGATATTAGTTGCATAAAAATGTGGTTTGTCTATGTTCTGCCAAACAACAGTATTTTAAAAACTTTTTAAAAATACTGAATTAAACTTTTTAATTTTTCCAAAAGGTTTGAATCTTTTTTTGTTTCAGTAAAGTGTTAACTCTGACTATGCACTTCAAAGTTATTAATATTTTTTAAAAAAAATAAAGAATAAAATATGGCAGCTGTAATAAGGTGAATGAATGCACTTGAATGTAATCAAATGAACAAATATTGTACTTGTACAATTGTGCCAATTTTTGCCTGGTTAGGACGAATGAAATAGGATAGATATGAAATCAGTAATACAGTCTAATCCATTTTTATGAGATTGTTCTTGAAGCTTTGAACATATTTATCCCAAAAGTGGGTAAATAAAAGGTATCCCAAAATGGTTCAACAAATTGATTAGGACAAATATAAGGAAAAAGAAAGCACTTTATAAAGTGATAAAAATCAACATTATCAATAGAAAACAAATTACACAAATTGCAACTACAGATAAAAAGGGATATAAGAAAGTCCAAGAAAGAAATTGAAAGATACAGTATTTTGCAATGGAGGCTGAAGAATATACTGTAATAATTCCTTTCAGTACTTCAACAGCAAAATAACCATCAAAGACTAAATAAATATTTTCATGGAATATTTGCATCCTAGCAATGCAATTAAAATGGCTAATTTACTAGAAGACAGTTTCAGTGAAGTTTTTATTATGTAAGATGTCAATATGCCAATATAAGGATCAAGATCTGTACTAAATAGTATGTGTATAGAAGAGACAGATGTGTTTTAGGTACCACAAGCACTCAAGATTAATAAATCCCTGGGGCCCAATGGTATTTTACTAAATGTGTTCAAGTAAATTAGTAATTTAGAAGCAATTGATGCATCTCTTTCAACAGTCACTCAAGACAAGGTTAGTACCCATACATTTGCTTACGTAATGCTCATCCATAAGATGGGCTGAAAAATTAAACCAAATAATTATAGACCAATATATTTAACTTCTATTACATGTCATGTTACAGAAACAATTAGGAATGAGAGGATCATGGAAATAACATTTTAGGGAATAGTTAGCATGGATTTAGAAAAGAATAGGTCATGCCTAACCAGCTTTAGAGTTATTTAAACAAGAAACAAAAGTAATGGGTAAACGTGTTTACCTTGATTGAGAATTTGTTACTAGAAAATAGAAAATACAGATATGGCATACATGCTCACACTGTGGTGTTATAATTATTGGAGACTACAGGGATCTGTACTAGGTCTGCTGTTCTTAATTTATGTCAATGACCTTAATTCTGGTATAGTTATTAAACCTAGAAAGGTTATAGAAGATACCAAAGTAGGAGGATTACCAAACACTTTAGAAGCAGGGAATTACAGTATATTCAAATAGATTACAGACAAGTGCAAAATCAATGGACATTACACATTATATTTCACAAATATCTGAAGAGGTTATTGAATACATGATTGTTTTTTTTCTATGCATGCGTAGGAATGTGACTGGTAGGAAGGATGAAAACTTGCACCACTGACTGAATCAAACTTTACCCTAAATTTGAATTTGACTCGAGCACTGTACACATCAATACCAGACATAGAGGAGATGATCTGAAAAAAAAAAGTTCTGTTTGGAGGAGAACCTAAAAAGTTGTATTCAAATTTTGTTTTCTGCAAGTTCTAGTTTAGCAGCAAATCATATACTTGAGAAGCTGTGAGATGGTGTGCAAGTTGGAGATGGCTTTGAAAGTAGAAAAAAATGTCTCCTTGGAAATTACTTGTTCCATAGTTGCAGTGTAATGCTTACATCATGCCTCCTTGTATTTAAGATTAATGTGCTCCAATGAACATTGTTTTCTGTTCCATTGAAACTTAACAGCAAGAACAACGTTTATCCAGTTTTCTACAGCAGAGAGAAAAAATTCACCAAAACAGCCCAAGAAACATCAGACATGACAGACAATTAGAGCTGACTTTCATCAGCATACATATGGAATTTATTATCAAGCATTACCCCAAGAGGCAAAATGAAAATCAGGATAATACAGTAAATGGGCCCAGAAAAGAACCCTGTGGTACTCCTGAACTTAACCTGAGAAAATGTGATGACTACTTTGTGACAGAGATGTCATCACTGCAGCCTGTGGAGATAGGATCTGACCTATTTTAAAGCATGAAATAGAAGCTTGAACAGATAAATGCACAAAACATTGTAATCACCTAAGTCTAAGGCTGATAATACAATAAATCCAGCAGGGATCAAATACCCTTTTCATAATTAATTCTAAGATAATTTAGGACATGAACTCTTGGTGTCTCTGTGTCAAGCAAATGTTTGAAATAT
Source organism: Lepisosteus oculatus (assembly GCF_040954835.1). NCBI lineage: Eukaryota > Metazoa > Chordata > Actinopteri > Semionotiformes > Lepisosteidae > Lepisosteus > Lepisosteus oculatus. Next base: position 33,069,566 of record NC_090701.1, read on the forward strand.
GACTGAAAGGCAAAGGCCAGGTAGGATGTTTCAAAGTACCATACTGAGAGCACACCCTGGAGAATGAAAAAAAAAAAGATTGGAAAAGTATGATGTGCATATCAAAGTGTAATGCCTGCTTACAGTTGCACACATAATGATTAGACAGGATTTGTATTTTTCTGTTTTTTAATGTACTGTAGGAATTTATAAAGTAAAACGAGAAAGTGGCACTGAAATTCAGAGAATGTTGCACCAGAACTTGTTACTACGTTGTGACTTCCTACATTTTCATACTGACTTTTAATTAGTCAAAGAAATGCAAAAACAAACGCATAAAGAGAAATATTTGGCTTTTGTTTACATTCGTTAATTCTGGAAAATAAACAACTTCTACACTAGATACTCAAAAGCAAGTACAGATGCAGCCATTCAAAATGGGTGAGGTATTTCGCGGCATACCCCGGTGGGCGTGTCACAGTATCACGCGGTATCACGCGTGTCACGTGTGTCACGTGACTAACTATCCGGCGTCGCCTTGTAAAACCGCCAGGGGGAGCTTAACCTCTCATGTACAGCATTTGAGCATTTAATTTTGAACTGTGTATTACAGCATGTTAATCATCAGTCATTAAAATGTTGGTATATATTATGAAAGCAAGATTGCTCAGTTGGACAGAAGTACACAACCTACCTTTATCAGAAATATTTATGCATCAAAGCCTTTACTGAAGATATTACTTATAGTATTAATAATGGATGACTTTGGACAAGCTGTATACTCAAAGTATAATTTCTTTAGCACATTTGTACAAGCACTTGGAATCTGTCCAAGCCATACTTTGTCAGGCATTTTGTTTTACTTCAACGGGGCATAAAAACTTCCTTGCTTTTAACAGGGCGTTTCATAATTTCTAGCTACGAAAATGATTTAAAATGCGACACCTATCATTCAACTAGAGCTTAAAATATCACAAGGAAAAATACACACCGGTATTCCATTTCTCCCTAAACATTGTAAGCTTCGAAGTCTTTAACTAACGTGATACCGGAGTCAACAAGCATACTTTTAGAATTTGATTAAAAGGGAATATAATATGGAATCGCGTATCTAAAGAATTTAATAACGGTATGATTATATCCGTGTACTGCGGCAGGACTGTGTAATGCTGTTTCGCCTACCTGATCATGCGAGCTGTCTTGTAGCCTACTGGTCTAGGTGCGTGACTACCAACTGGCAGGTTGTGTGTTCGAATCCAGCTGGTGCTGGACTTTTATTTTAACAAACATTTCTTCGAAAAAATAGGTAAGCGATATTATGGACAATCAATTGACTTTTATATTTCAAAATATCGCAACATGATCGATATTTGTGATATTTTGAATATATCTTCCCTTCTGACAGCGGTTCCTGCTTCTATTGTGTGTGTGTGTGCAACAGTAAATTTTTATAGAGAAATGGAGGCTGGACAGTATGCATTACAATATAAACATTTATATTGATTTAAATCGTGTTCTGATTTAAATCGCAAACGCATGTTTAATTATGTGTTTTTTAATCATGATCAGGCTAATGCATTTCTACATTTTCTGTATGAACCAGCTTAGAGGTTCATACAGAAAGACAGCTTGTGTTTCAATTGAGTGTAAGGTAATTTATGCTTCTAAAGTCATGGTCAGTATTGTTGTACTGTGCTGTACTGTGTCACATTATTTTATAGCGTTTTTATTGCGTTATTAAATCCGGTGGCGCTGTGTTAGTTTCCTGACTCACATTATTAAAACTGCGACACTGATCATTCATCTCTAAATAAACTTTATTTTATATAGCGTTTTAAGCGAATAGGTAATTAGATTGCTCATAAACCTAATCACTTTTTCTACATAAACACAGCATGATTGCTCTCTGAAAATGCTTTTCCTTTATTTTTAAAGTAGGCTCAGATTTCAACTATAGATCGTATTATTATAAACTTTCTTGGAAAAATGTATTTTATGTAAACCATGTTTGCTATTAATTCATTTAGGGCTAAAATACGTTCATTGTCTTCTAATCGAGTCGAGTTGACATTGGAAGCCTGCCACACCCGGACTGTTAAACCAACGCATTAGCACGTCAAAGCCCATTGAGCCAGTATTGGCTTTAGTATCCCCCCCTTCTCCCCTCAATTCAATTCAATTCAAGGTGTTTTATTTGCATGACAGATGGGTACAAGCAGTGTTGGGTACTGTATGTATATTGTAACGCTTACGGCAGACAGGCACTGTGTAGGAGCCGACGCACAAGAGCAGCCCCTCCAATTTTTATATTTATAACTTAGTTTTTAAAATTAGTCAAGCAATACGAAGCATCTCCTTTTACTTAGTGCCTGAGCATACTGCAACGTGTGTGAAGCCCATAAACGATATTAATTTTGGAACTTAAACATACAGTATATGGCTGGTCTCGGTACTTTAAAGAAAACATACACACCAGTATTCCATTTCTCCCTAAACATTTTAAGCATCGAAGTCTTTAACTAACGCGATACCGGAGTCAACAAGCATACTTTTAGAATTTGATTAAAAGGGAATATAATATGGAATCGCGTATCTCCAGAATTTAAAGACCAGACAATCGCAAACTCGTTTTCAATAAAATTATTTTATTCATTCAGCAGTTTGTGAGAGGGACATCCAGCAGGGAGAGACACACACACCGGTTTTCAATTCCTCTTGTCTAACAGGAATGTTTTGTTTGTGGACAGACTGTTAGACAAGAGGAAAAGACCGCCTCCTCCTACGAAGCATTTCGTTGATCCGATCACGAATTCTTTTCCAGTCGTACGCAGCAAGGGTTGAGAATCTCCGATTCACCATCGTACTAATGGTTTCCCGGAGATTGGGTTAAAAAAAAACAAAAAACATACTAACAACTGTGCCATCCTACTCCTTAGTTAATACATTTTATTATTCATAAACAGTTAACATTGTTAGCAAAATATTTTGAATTATATTTAACCCTATTTTTTCTTTAGTTTTGTATTTAACTTATTATATGATAGTCAGACTTAATGTATATTTGAACAATGAAAATATATTTTTACAAGATTTTACATTAAGCACTTAAAATTAATATGGTTAATAATAGTAAACTGTAACATGCTGTAACAAGATCGGTTACAAGAAGAAAATGCTTTCAGAGAAAATGTTTCAACCAAACCTGTTCCCACACACCCCGCCCCCACTACCATTAGAATATACACAAACATTTTAGCGTTTCATTCTGAGCAGAAGACCCTCACACCTGAAGAGTGCTGGCTGTGACGAATTAAACCGGTTTTACAGGTTTCAATCACAGACCATGTGACATGGGACTCAGTAAACTACAGTAACACCGTATTTGATAACGCTTTAAAAACGCTATAAAATAATGTGACTTGGCACAGAACAAGTTTACAACACAGTACAAAGATAAATGCTGACCATGACTTTAGAAGCATAAATTGCCTTACACTCAATTTAAACACAAGCTGTCTTTAGCCCTCTAAGCTGGTTCATACAGAAATGTAGAGATCTAGGCTCAGAACACACAGCTTCATTAGCGAATACATATGCAGGACAACTAGAGAAGACGTTTTACAGAGGGTGGATTTTTAGAAACATCCCATCAGACATCCCATCATATTCACAACGTGAAATCTATAAAATAATATTACGTAACCAAAATCCGCAATATGGAAACAGAACCTGTGTAATTGTTGATAGATGATGTACTCGTAACATTTTTTCAAGACGAACTACAACATTTAAAAAATGACTTGTATGTACTTGATATCTCTTATCAATCCACGGGTCCCAGCACAAAACGAAAGTAAAACGCATACCGTTTCTCGCTTCTTATTGCTCAAAAGTAATTTGACCGTATGAAATGCATAATATAAACCTAGAAACATATACGTGAGCAGTACTTAAGCACTGTAGTATCGGTGTTAAGACATACCTCTCAAATACTGTAAATCAAGTTAAAAATATCTCAAGACCGATTCTGGTCGTAATGAAACCATGCAAGGGAGTTTTTATGTCCGTTGCAGTTCTTTTGCAACATGAATATAATTATATCGTTATTAATTTCTTGAGATACGCGATTCCATATTATATTCCCTTTTAATCAAATTCTAAAAGTATGCTTGTTGACTCCGGTATCACGTTAGTTAAAGACTTCGAAGCTTACAATGTTTAGGGAGAAATGGAATACCGGTGTGTATTTTTTTCTTTAAAGTACCGAGACCAGCCATATACTGTATGTTTATGTTAAGATTTCCCTTCAGTGGTAAAATTAGATATGAATATTCAATACTTAAACGGGCACAGTTAAGACATTAAATATACATATACATATTGTATACAGTACAGTTTGCATACGGTAATATGTTTATGTTACGCGATTAAAAAATAAATAAATAAAACTGGAAGGTCCAGCACCACCATTATGTTTATATGGTTGTTTTTGTTGGTTGGTTGTTATTATGGTTATTAATAATACGATCTATAGTTGAAATCTGAGCCTAAATAAAAAGAAAAAGCAAGTGATTAGGTTTATGAGCAATCTAATTACTTATTCGTTTAAAACGCTATATAAAATAAAGTTTATTATTAATTTGCTGGACAGAGCGGTGAACATTATTATGCATAAGACAAAGATAACGATCCTGATCAGTTTAGAAATCTGTGTACGCTGTAAGGTTTTTACTTCTTAAACTTTTAAAATACACGTTTTGAATAGAAAGAAATCCTCTTCCTGGTAGTGTGTATAGCACGCCAGCACGTCTTTTTTCTCCAATCAGAGGGGTGTCAGATGGTGTCAGCCAATCACCATTCTGCGTTGGGTAGCAACGGGTGACTGTTCTCAGGCGGAAGATGTAAACAGCTTAATGTTCGTGTTAAATAATTTTTTTTTAATTCAATTAAATGGGCACAGTTAAGACATCAAATATACATATACATACTGTATACAGTACAGTTTGCATACGGTAATATGTTTATGTTACGCGATTAAAAAATAAATAAATAAAAATGAAAAGTCCAACACCAGCTGGATTCGAACACACAACCAGCCAGTTGGTAGTCACGCACCTAGACCAGTAGGCTACAAGACAGCTCGCATGATCAGGTAGGCGAAACAGCCCTACACAGTTCTGCCGCAGTACACGGATATAATCATACCGTTATTAAATTCTTTAGATATTCCATATTATATTCCCTTTTAATCAAATTCTAAAAGTATGCTTGTTGACTCCGGTATCACGTTAGTTAAAGACTTCGAAGCTTACAATGTTTAGGGAGAAATGGAATAATGGTGTGTATTTTTTTCTTTAAAGTACCAAGACCAGCCATATACTGTATGTTTACGTTCCAAAATTAATATCGTTTATGGCCTTCACACGCGTTACAGTATGCTCCTATTCTTTTTATGCTCAGCTACTAAGATTTCCCTTCAGTGGTAAAATTCAATATCTACAACGGGCACAGTAAAGACGTTTACAGTACAGTAAGTCTTTCTACGACAGACCAACGGACCACGAGTGCCCCTGTCGGTCAACCAATCATGCACCGCGGTATCGCGTGTCATCTTACCTGCGGTATCTGTACTGCGGTGTCTGTACCGCGCACTTTGAATGGCTGCATCTGTACATCACTCATATAAATTAAATTGACAACAACTGGGATTGAGGTAACAATTGAATTCTCAAGCTGCAATGTAGAATGTTGAATACTCATCCAATTTATGTGGATTCAGATCTCCTGCGGATACAAAGGAAGAATGATAGGCTGCTGCTGCTTCCAATCTGCATCTTCTGGCTCGGGGCCAGCCAGTCCTGGTGCGGCGAGGCTTGGGAGAAGGAGGGAGAGATTCCTGCTGCAGCGCGCTGGCAGTGCCTCTCTGAGAACCTGGCTAGTTAGTCCTGGCTTAACTAGCAGAGTCTGTGCACATGAAAAGTGACTGTGGGTCAGAGCAAGTCAGTCTTTAGACGGGAAGAAGACCGGTTCGCTCCCGATGCAGCACTAGTCCTGAATACTAAGATTCAGCTGTCGACAGTTCCGACAGTAGTTCACTTGTTGATCAGGCGAGCACTCACGGTGGGTTACCGGCGGTTCACTAGGCTTGCTGCTTGGTTTACTTCGAGCGGATCCTTTAGTTACGTGAGGGGAACCTCCGGTCTCGACTAGAACAAGGTAAAGACATGGCATTCAGATACAATGGTCATAACATGATTGTCCGAGCTGAGAACGTCCTGGAGGGGCACCCTCTGGGCCTTGTGCTGCCTCTTTTATCTGGAGGAACTATGGTTATTCATTGGTTTAAAGTTTCACGGGCATTCCAGACTCACTTGGGGTTACCCCACTCTACCACTTCCGGATTGGCTGATCAAGGTGGAGGATGAATAATAGTGCTCTCTGAACTTAAGGTTGTAAACAACTTGAGATGAGACTCTCCCTTGGAATCTCCCAGACAGAAAGGCACCAGAGGTGACCATTCATTAAGGTGGCTGGAGAGTCTCAGCCCTGGGAGCTGTTCCTTATCAGGAAACTGTATCAGACAGAAAAACACCTTAAATCTGAACCACATGGACATGCCTTTCTGTGTCCATCACCACAGAGATTATACTTAATTCATGTACTATTAATAAGCATTGACGTGATTCTTTTGTAAATAATAAAGATGTAAAAAATACTATGTACAGTATATATTATTTATTTGATGTAAATATTACAGAAGGGTCTTTGTTTCTTAAAACTACGACTGGAACAGTCACCAGGAAGCAAACCTAGCTCACACGTGACAATTCTACCACTGAACGAAATCATCAATCAGTTTAAAGGAATTGTTTGAACACGCTTTTCATTTTACATTTCAACAATCATGAAAGAAAATGTACTGTACTTAAAAAGACACGTCAAAAAATTTCCAAAATAATCACATGCAGGTGTTTATGAAAAAAAATGGAATACCCTACCAAATCCAAGTAAATAAATATATTTATATTAATACATTGATATCATTAATGACGTTCAGAAACTTATTTTGATTTTCAGGTACCAACATTTCCCTTTAATTACACAATTCCATATTAATATTCCAGAGTAAGTGGATTTAAAAAAGGACTGTAGTTTTGTGTTAGGAAGCTATTGTTTTCATTAATACCTAACACACCAGAAGTGTCACCTATCAATTATCTTTGGCCAGTGAATCACACAGCCGAACTACACTGCGGTATAGCAAAGTAAAGCATAGCCCCTATAACATGTCAATGGGTTCTGCTGTTTTGTTCCGAATGGCTCCATCTGTAGTTCATTGTAGTGATATTAATTGTTTAATAATTGAAGATTAATATAATTGATGTTATGGTTTCTGTTTCCATAGAGAGTGAAGAACAGAGATAGAAAGAGTCTAGTGTGGAATAAGATACTGAAAGGGGATATTTAGGATTTCAAATCAATAACACTTTAGCAGAGTGTAGGAGGTATCTAAAAAACTCACTCCCATGTTTGTGTTGTGTGTAATTCTTATCTCTGTTATTCTATTATTTAAGGGTGAGTTGCACATTAATCTAAGAGAAAAATAGCTGATTAACTGGCATGGACTGTTTTTATACTTTTTCTAGAAAGCAAACCCACTCGTTTAGAATTTATGTCCTTCAGAAAGTTATTGTAAACAGCTGGGGTGACATAAACAGATTTTTTTAATGGTATAGATCTTCAAGAATGTGATATGCTATGACCCAACCCCTCTTTTAAAAAAAGATTTTAATACCACATTTAAACAGTCAGATATTTGTGTCCTGCTAATAAAAGATGCTGTAAATTCTAAATGTAAAAATGGTGATCTAGCATGGTTGAGAATGGTAAATTCTAAATGTAAAAATGGTTCATCTGTGGCTAAAAAGAGAATACAGTATATAAATGTCTTGTGTGATGTGAGATAAGTACAAAACAATTATATAAAACAAATTACTAGAACACAATTTTGGTAATAAAAATATAATGGCTTTTTACATTTGAATCATAATTCTACTTTTTTATTCTATTATGACTTTGGAATGCTATTATTTTATTTTCCATATATAGGCCCATGTATTCCCTTTTCAAAAGGATCCAATATGAATTATCTATCATCAATGTACAGTACAGGTAACTCAGCTTGTGACAAATATGTTCCATTCACAAAAGACAGATGCTATGTTTGGTTTAATCATGAAATATAAGGAAGGATACCTTCTGCATGTTTTTGAAGAGCTTTCTGAGATTTGGACATGTATTAAATATACATTTGTCTATACCTTGTCCTACATAGAAAATTGTAGAGAGACCAACAAATAAAAAGTTTATCAATTTAAAACAGCTCAAGCCAATTGTTCTGAGAATGTTTTAAAATAGTCCGTTCAGAACAACTGTCTGAGAGGAAAAGAAACACTTGTTTGACACTGTTCCAGAGCTTGAGTGGAGACTGTTTTCATTTTTTTTTTAGTACATTAATCGGGAAACATAATTTCCAAATCATTCATAAGCATACATGATCATACATTCAAGGATGTAACATGTAAAATACTACAACACATAAGGTATACAGTATCATGTACATTTTAATAAAGTTTGTTTATGAATACACTAGGGAAAAAGACAGTTGACTGTTTTTAAATGTATTTCAAATGTATTATTTATGTTTTATATTTCTACAGGAACTCTGTTTAGGTTTTAGTTTATTTTGCTAACTACATTTTGCTTTGGAATAAATACATTTTGCTTAGGAAACATCATAATTGTCATTCCTGATAAAAAGAAAAGAAGAACTTACTCTGTAAAGTGGGATTTTTCTGAGGAGTTGTAGCAATAAACTTAAGAAGTTACACAAAAATAGGACCAACCAGTTAAATCCATCAACGAAGCATCAACTGACTCAAGTCAGCTCCACCTGTTTCATTCTAGAAGGATAGTTTCAACAGGGCACCTCAACAATGCAATTTCACTTGGCAATCTTCCAAAGTGCTGCTCCAACAGCTGTTAACATTTTTCTAAAAATTATTAATAATAATAATAATAATAATAATAATAATAATAATAATAATTGTTATTAGTAGAAGTATTATTACATTTACACTCTGATCTGGCATTACCAATAAACTCAGGTAGGTGTAAAAACAAGCAAGCACTGGAAGGATAAGAAATACTGCTACATTCATTCAAAATGTGCATTGTGGAGCTATCTGCTATACAGTACCTTTTTCACACTGTATTTCCCACACAGAACCTAAAAGCTCTGTTTTTATAAAGGATAACACTTTGCAGACTGCTTCGCTGCATACATTTGCATGTCCTCCTTTACTTCCTCCAGTCTCCTCAACATTCCTTTGTTATAGCTAGAGTTTTCCCCAGAACCTTAGGGCAGTAATAGTCCAAATGGAAGCCACTCAGAGCAGCATCATTTAGATAACCTCATCTATCAAGACAAATAATTTAGAGATCTCCGGAAAGCCTACAGCAATTTGAATTGTAACATCTGCCAGTCTGCTTAACAACCTTCAAGTAAAGATGTGTAAAATGGAATTACTGTACTAAAATACCCATTGATCAATCACCTAAATAGTAATTCTAAACTTTTAGAATATTACTGTTTCTAAACTTTCAGATTACTACTCTTTTTGAACAAAATTTCTTCTTTCTGTGTTTTTGAAAATAAATCCATGTACATTTTTATATAAAGCGTGTTGAGATATTTTTTTTATATTTTATGTGTGTAATAGTTAGGACTCAGAAAGATTTTTTTTTTATTTGGATATCGAAACAGTTTTTTTTTCATTGTACATAGAGTTACTCAGTGATTTCAAGGGTGATGTACAAGAGGTAGTGGGTGCACCCACTAACATGAATGCAAAGGTTTTGTGCAATTACGCATAAGTGCCAAAATCATATCCTACAGCATATTACTACCAGTGTATTGTATAATAACATTACCACTCTGCCTGTGAAGTGGCTTTTAGTCAATTAAATCAATTTTGAAAGGCGGATGTGTTTGGAATGAAATAATTATTTTTAACTTGGACGTATCCAAGTATACTTTTTTTTTGTTTGAAGCACTGCTTAGAAACAAAACTAAACATGGTTTACACACTCTAACAAACTAAGTCATGCATAAACATTGTCACATATCCTTGACATAATACTTTGTTTTCCAGCTCACGGTATAAAAATGCTTTCTAACTTAACCCAGGTTTAATGGTTTTGATAATATAAGATCTCTTTTACTGGCCAATTTCTTGTATTTCCAAATGGAGTAGGATTCCTCTGCTGGCCCCGGGATATGAACTGGCAACCTTCCAGCCACAGGCGCAGATCCTCAGCCACAGAGCCACTGCACTGCCCACCACACCACTTTATAACCTATAGCCTATATACAGTAGTAAAATATGAATCAAACTGAAACATTTTAAATTTGAATTTAACTGAACTATAAATAATGTGGGTACGGCATGGTACACTGGTAAGTATTGCTGCCTTGCAGTGCTGGGGCCCTAGGGCCCTAAGATACTGGTATGTTAATTGATTTCTGGGAAAAGTGGCCTTGGTGTTTGTGTTTGTATGTGGCCAGCGAGTGACTGGTGTTCCATCCAGGGCATACACTTCCTTGTGCCTGTTAATTAACAGGTTAGGGTCTGCCACCCCCGCAACCCTGTAGTGGTTAAAGGGGTTAAGAAATTGGATGGCTGTTAAATAATTTGGGTCACATTTTCCAAAACAATAAAAGTCCATTCCCATTATTAATTCTAGTAGTTAATAAATCATCTGTCTTCATCAGAAAATATGACGTTTTTCTTTAGCAGATTGCAGTTAAATGAAAGAAACAGTAAACCCAAAAACTAACAACAAGAGTAAGTCAATTACTGAAAAACAGGAAATTGCAGTAATTAACTTTCCTAAAAAAGAGGGAAAACCTTTGAGGAAGTGACCTCTAAGTCATCAAGCTGGATGGCCGGTTACCTGCAAGACGATTGGAGCGTTCCAGAACCCGCTTGCCTTTTTCCTCTCAAACCCCCTCCCCCCGACCCATTGTCTTCCAGTCCAGGAACCTATGGAAATTGGTCATTCCCATCTCACCCATCAGGAACGGGAGAAGCGTCTACACGAGGGCCGTCGTCTGTACTGTGGACACTCTGGACACCTTCGTCTAAACTGCCCATCCTGCCCACCACAGCGCCTGCTATTTGGCCCCAAATGGCAGGTGAGTCGAGGACAGTGTTCCATAGCTCCTACTAATGCCTTGTCAATCCCAGCTCTCCTGTCCTGGAGCAACAATAAGCGAACTCGTCTCATTTTTATTGATTCAGGAGCCACCAGAAACGTTTTAGCCTTCTCTGTGGCACGTTCTTGGAACATCTCCTTGCTGCCCATGTACACCCCTCTGCAAGTGCAGGCCTTGAACGGATCCCTTCTTTCTTCGGGCTTCATAAATTGGCAGACCTCACCCCTGTGCTTAAAAATCGGTGCTTTACATTCTGAACATATACAATTCTACCTTCTTGAATCTCCCACCGTAGTCGGGTTGACATTAGAAGCTTGCCACGCCTGGACTGTTACACCAACGTATTAGCATGTTAAAGTGATTTCATTGAGGAGCCTAGCTTTCTTAACTAGTAAGTACTGTAATTACTGGGTGGATTTGGAGGGAGGGAGGTGTCTTTCGCTGGAAATCTCGCCCCCTTCTACTTTGAAAATACCTGTGAAACCGGTTTAATTCATCACAGCCAGCACTCCTGCAGAGAGGGGGCTTGTACTTGCAGTGCATGATTAAATGATTAAATCTTTTCACTACCGACCAATGCACCACGAGTGCCCCTGTCGGTCATTTTGGCCAGCCAATCACTAACCGTGGTGCCCTGCGGTGGCTTTCCCGTACCGCGGTTTTGTACCGTGCATTTTAAATGGCTGCATCTGTAGATGGGCTTTAATTTTCTCCAACTTCAACTTCACTATTACTATACCCCAGGTACCAAGAATATCAAAGTGGATGCCCTTTCACACCTTTGTGAACCCCTAATGTCGATCATCCCCTGGAACACATCAGTCCACCGTACAAGATCCTTGCTGCTGTATGAAGGCATATCGCGGAGTGCCCTCGGGATAAACTTTTTGTAATCAACTCTGTAAGATCCTTGATCCTACAGTGGGGACATGATTCCCGTTTTTCGGGTCATCCAAGAATTAAATGTACACACTAATTGATTTCAAGAGATTTTTTTGGCCTACCATAAAAGGTGTCAGGGATTATGTCCGGTTCGGGCATGCATTGTTTGTGCCCGAATCAAGATTCCTCGTTCCAAGACCCCCAGGTGATCTGCAACCTTTAGCCACTCTGGCTCATCCCTGGTCTCACCTCTTCGTTTAATTTATTACAGACCTTCCTGTTAGCCAAAGTTGCAATACTATCTTAGTTATTGTTGAGAGGTTTTCCAAGTCTGCCCATTTCATTCCTCTCCCTTCGCTTCCCTCTGCTCAGGAACTCGCTGACCTATTCATTCAACATGTTTTCCTACTACATGGAATCCCAAAAATGTTATAGTTTCGGATGGAGGTCCCTGATTTATATCTAGGTTTTGGAAAGGCTTCTGCAAATCACTCAGGGGCTCTGTCTCCTTGACATCCACCTATCATCCCCAAGCAAATGGGCAGACCGAAAGGATGAATTGGGAACTTTTGACTTTTGTAAGGGCATATATCTCCTCCTCACAGAACAACCGGGTTTCCCTGCTACCCTGGGAGAATATGCACATAATTCCCTTTCCACCTCTCCTACTGGCTTGTCTCCATTCCAATGTTCCTTGAGCTAACAACCATCTCTATTTCCTCATTCCCTCCCAGATATTCAGGTGCTGTTGGTTCAGGAATATTTAGTCAAGATACACAAAGTCTGGAAGACAGCAAAATCAGCTCTCCAGTATACCAAGAGTCACCAGAAGCAGACGGCGGATAAACATTGGCAAGTGGTACCCGGGCTCAGACGAGGACAATGGGTTTGGTTGTCTACCTGCAACCTCCCTCTGTGGTACTCTTTTCAATAAACTGGCTCCTCGCTTTATTGGTACGTTTCATGTACTAGCCCAGATCACCACACTTACTTATCGCTTAGCTCTCCCTCCTTCTTTAAAGATCCACCCAACTTTCCATGTTTACCTCCTTAAACCTTGTCACAGATCTCCCCCTTTCAAAACCACACCCTAGAACCCCACTCCCCCGCATTATTGATGGTCTCCCAGCATTTAATGTGAATAAAATTCTGGATTCCTGTTGGTCCAGTTGAACTTTACAATATCTTGTTGATTAGGAGGGTTTCGGACCCGAGGAGAGGTCTTGAGTCGCAGAAAAGGATATTTTAGACCCTCAACTAATCAAAGATTTCCATCTTGATTTTCCCAACTGTCCATCAAGGGTGTCAGGAGCTGCCCCTGGGGAGGGGAGTAATGTTACATCAGGCCCCCAGAGAATTCACCACCCTTAATCAACTCCTTCACATTCTAGTGGAGTCTCCAATTAACTAATCAGATGAACCTTCTTCCACCTGCCTACTTAAACCAACCTGATACACAACTCCTTGCTCAGTATTGGGTTTTTACCTAGCTAAAGCTTCATTGTTTCCTGCTCCCTGTTTTGCATGAGTTCTAGGTTTTTGGCTCTGACCCCTGGCTTTGTCTCTGACTTTGTCTTCTGGATCTCGACTTATTATTGTTATTGTGGATTTACTATCAGTATAAATGTAAATAACACTAAATTTTACAACCAGCTACAGGTATGTATTCGTTGCAGTTTCTACGTCCCTGCTGCAATTTAATAAGCAAACATCTAACACAGCTGATCATTTCTTATCATATTCATATCATATAATTTACCAACATGCATTGCTTTTGCAAGTCAGCATTCCTCAGAGATACTGTATAATGAAAATTAATTTATTTATATTTGTACATCATGGCTCTTATCTCTTAGGTTGGAGATTGAATGTGATTTTTTGTTTTCTTTCCACATACAAATTGCCTGCAAGGTTTATGTTGTTTTTACTTGTCTTTCCCAGCCCTAGCCTGCATAAAACTGCAAGTGCCAACACACATTGCTGAGAACAAGAAAATAATTTTCAGTACATATCATTGTTAATGCCCCTGGAAGTACAATTGTTTTATGTTTTCTAACTTCTGAATGGCTTGCCCACTCAGTTACCAACTTGCTTTTTATAAATCTGAAAAAACAAACCAGAAAAAAGTCCTTGACATTTCAGCTCATTTCACCAGTACCTGGATAAAACATTATTTCTGTATTTCATCATTTTTATGAGTAATCTTTCTTTCAAAATCTAGAACTACATACAAAGGCTGGATAACTTGAGTTATATTCCATGCTCACACCACAATAGAAAGTAACCTTGCCGAGGCCTGTGCATTTCATGGCTTCTGTGGGTGATTACATTTAATTGTTGAATGTATGATGGATTAATTTGTGTTAATACATTCCTTCCTTTGAAAGTACAAACACAAAAGCAGTCAGTTTAGATATGAAATATTAATTTTAAATGTAAGTGTACATTACATCCAGAAAATACTGTGCTTTAAAAACACTTTAAAAAAACAGCACTTGAAATTTACCTTAGTCATCTTTATCTACTTCCTACTCATTAAGTGACTACTGCCTTCTGAAATTATCATAAATATAAGTATATACTAAACACCAAAAGAATCTGTAACTGCAACAATTTCACAAAGTTAAGAGGGAAGTACTGAAATCTTTTTTCAAGACATTTGGTTTCTAAATAAAAACTCAACACACCTTCTTGTGCTGCTTGTGTGACTCTTTTCTTGTGATGGCCTGCTTACCAGACTTGAGTCCAATTGAATATTTGTGGGAAGAGCTGGAACAATGTGGAATCTAGGATTCAGAAAATAGTCAATTACCACAAGCTTGTTTTAGGATCTACAAGAGTAACTGAATATAATTCTAAAGGACAACATCTGAAAACATGGGTAAAGCATGCATCAGAAAAATACAGCTTGTTTAACTCAGCAGTGGCCATACTCTTTTTACCTGGGATTTTGACAGTTTCATTGTTGATGATAATGATCAATTAGCTGTTTGTTAAAATAAGAATGAACCTTACTAAAATATATTTTCATCTTTTTAATAACGTTGGGAATCTGATGCTATTATAATTGATCCATTTGTTTTACGCTTACCATAGTGGCAAAACGTTTTCATTTCGTGGGTTATACTGACCTCTGGTGGACTTTAAATTAATTACTAACTGCACTATTTGCGACAATACTTGAAAACATAAAATGCTTGGTTGTTTAAATAAAGTTGGCAAAGCTAATTAAATATTTATCTCTTGTATTTGTGTGTTTTCATCGCTTAATAACGTTAAACATATATCTGTTTCACGCACACATCCTTTTAGGCAAAAACCATTTACGTTTGTTCAGTTTTTAACTTGGTACTTTAACCACTCCTACAGGAGCTACAGTATAATCGATTATAGTACATCATAATTCATAAATCGTAAAATAATAAAATGCAATAGTTTATTTAGAGAAATTATAATACAGTCTCATTTCAAAACTCCATGCAGCTTTGGGTACAGACCGACAGCTATTAGACGTCAGGTACCAGCGTTTATCTATGTTTTGTATTAAATTGGTATATGAAAAGGCTGCATTGTAGATGTATAAGATTCACAAACCAATAAATTATTAGGTTAAGATAAAAAAATAGGCTTTACAACAGGACTGACATTATTTCAAATCCCATTAAGCTGTACGTTACAATATTTTAAAAACATGCTCATAATGACAAACAATAACAAAAAATCTTCATTGGTTTGTAGTCTTTTCTAAAGAGTAGCGTGACTTGACTAAAGCAAGACACAACGGAAGCTGCGCAAGTCCATTTCCACACAATCACAGATCCATAGCAACCAGCTCCGAAGCTTTTTAAACATGAGTGATGGGTGAATCACGCAATCAAACAGCCCGGATTTGTGATCTGTGTGATTCAGGTCTGCGACTCTCCAATTGGAATTACAGAGGCAGTACTTCCTTAACTGTCTCCTTTGTTTTTGAAAGAAAGTGTGGAATATAACATCGTATTCTTATTTTATAAAGATAAGTAGTGTGCAATTTCTTTTGAAATCCCGAGCAGGGATATATATATATAGTTTTCCAAGAAAAATGACAAACCCAGTGGAAGAGGTTGCTGCATCATTAGTAAGGGAATATCTCAGTCGGAAGGTAAATTACTAACTGGCTAAATACTATATTTTAAGAAAGCTAATCATTCATGTTGTATAATTCGAAAATTGCATTTTAATACGGTTTACAGTACATCGTGTTCCATTCCCCCCCTGTTGTTTCATTTATGTATTGTAGATTTTTAAATGTAAATTGTGGAAGACAAATAAGTCGGCGTTACAGTAGTATTTTTGGCCAAATTTCGAAAACGTTTTCTTTCAGCTCTACTTAACTGGCTTTTGTTTTGTTGTTTTTTTTGTACCCATAGACGACACATAAAAAGGTGTTGCCTACCTTTAACCTCCATGCAAAAGCACATGGTACTGCAGCTGTATCGATAGCTGATCTTACTAACGTATTCCGCTTTTTTGTTGATTCCCATACATACTTTTGAAATATTTGATTTATAGAACGACACATTTGTACCACGGATATCTTACTCCACTGCATGTATTTTAAAGACTAAAGTTCAAGATAAATGTATCACAACAACATAAACGCATACACAAAAATAAAATATGAAATCCCTTTTATTGACTTCTGTATGATCGTGGTGGCCGTAAGATTTTAAATCTTCCAAATCATGCGAGTCTTATTTTCTTCCCTGCATCAGTTTCAGTTTACACGAAATTTCCAGTGAAGGCTACACTGGCTCCAGGTATAACAGTAAATGCGTTAAGACCAGTAGGTGGCACTCTTTCCAATGAACATCAGAAATTCTAAGTTATTAATATGACAAGTTGAAATGGGCTGTTGTCCTTCAGATAAAATTAAGGGAGCTTTTTGATTACAAAGCCCAGGACACAATTTCTGAGATATGAACTGCACAAATCATGTTTTCCTGGCTAAATTCCAATTCATTTTTAATTTTGGCCACTTATTTCTTCTCTCAGTTTAATTTAAGTAGCCTATTTCTTCACTTGTTCACTTTAGCTACTGCTGATACTGAATAACTGCCACGTGTCACCTACAGTAGGTGTGTAGTGTAGTCTCAGTGGTGGGTTACTACATATAAAAGATTAAATAAACTATGCAAATAATTGAAAATGTCTCTAGTTGATCCTACTGTTCATTATGTTACAGTCCATTTAAAAAATCTTCTCCTTTGGTTCCTTAGACCTTAGAATTTCTTCTCAGAAGACAAAAATGCAGTGTTTGGCTTTTTTGAAAAACATTCATTAAAAGCTGTTTTTTGGATGTTGAACTTTGATGTAATTACTTAAGTGAAGTTCCAGATATTTCATAGGGACTGCTTTTTTGACAGTCTCATTGGTTGAAACATGTATACATTTAGATATGGACTGTCATCAAATAATAAGATGTATGCAATCACGGTTATTTCAAAACATATCCCTTTGTTTGCTATCTATTATCTATGTAGGGATTAAAGCAGACAATTGCTAGCATGGATCAAGAACTTCCAAGGACTGATTTAAGCATTAACAACAGAAGTGATCTTCGAAGAATCTTGCATTTGGAGTCTCTTTATAAAAAGAATAAGGTAATTGCAACAGTTGAGAAATGGTTCTGGAACTCTCAGACTGTGCATTAGGATCTTATTTCAAATGCAGCATTACATTTTCTATTTTTTGCACTTTGTTGGCTAATGTGACTCCACACATGCAATCCTTATTGTTCTCTTCCTTTTTGAATTTCAGGCCCAGGAAACCCCTTTAAAAGCAATGCTAGAGATTATTGTAAAGCACCACATGGAAAAATGTGGAGAGACGAGGAGTAAGACTAATAGTAGCAGTGAGCAAGATCATTGTGCATTTTTATTTCAGCCAATTGTAGTGCCTAAGGCTAAGTCTACCATTGTGCCAGCTGTTAGTATGCATGATATCTCTGAAGAGGAGAAAGGAGGAAGTACAGCTGTATCTGACCAAAGTAAAACTGATGTTTACAGGTATGACAGAAAATTTCTTTATTAAACATTTCATTAATCAAATATGTTGGATTTTAAACTAATGTCTGAGGAATCCTCACAGTACAAGTAGCCTTCACCAGTTCTGAAATAACACAAGACAAATATAATACCCTTTAGACACTTACTTTAAAATAAAAACATAAAGAGTTATTAATAAGGCTAAGTTCTTTATCTGTTTCAGTATTGGATTCTGATAATATATATATACGGTACATAGAGGCAACTTTTTTAGTATTTAATATGGTTTGAACAATGGAATTTTCAATTTACACTGCAACTTACAACTCTTTGCCTTTTTTTCCTTTGCAAAGCTTCTTGTAAGGACTGATTTGGAAATGTTGGTAATGGAAAATTAGATTGAAATCTTCCAATGTAAAATTATAATATTGTGTACTTGCAGATATTTGTACTGATTTTACCAAATCACCTTTTTATTTTTGAAATTTCCAGATAAACCTGATAATTAGGAATGTACATTATCATTAAATGTGATTTTGATGGGTATTGAATATTTTTTCATTAAAAAGTTTTTAATAAGAACTGCCTCAGCAGTTTCTCCCTTTATTTTTATTATGCAAAGGGATAATTGACGTTCATACAGTATTTCACCAGATGACATATGATATGATTTCCATTGATGTCACTTGTACATCTCTTTTAGTAAATTGCTGTCTCTTCATGGAGAGATATGCCTTTGATAAAAGGGACAATTTAAAAAACAACTGAAAGTAATGAAATGCACGTTTTAAGTATCATTTATACTTGTATTCTTTTTTTTAACCAGCACCTAATGTTTTTTCTACAGAATGTGGAGGAAAGAGGTGAAGACCTGTATAGATTATTTTCACTGATCATTTAACATCTAGATGGCCACATTAGAAATGAAATAACATTTTCTGGCAGCCTTTAGAATTTTTATATTTATTTTGTATGTTTTGTAAAAATTAGACATGTGAATCACAACATTTCTATTGTGCCAAAATGTGCGAGTGAATACAGAGTCATATGGTCACTGTAGTTACAAAGAAATGGGATGCTTCTAACATTATTTTTTAGAACTTCGTAATTTTTAACCTCTGTTGCTTTTTTTCTATTTTTAGAGCTTGTAAGGATGCACTTCTCCCATCTAATAAATGGCCTTCACCTCAGAAGTCTCAGTTTGACTCTAAAAAAACAGTGAAGCATTTGATAAGCACCAGCTTAGTTTCAGAAAGTGAGAAAGACAATCACATTAAACCTTCCTTTTCAGAAATTGACAATGATAGTTTTAAAGCTGATTTGTATTTAGAAAAAAAGAACATTTTTTCAGAGATTCAAAAACATAGAAGCAGTCGCTTTGTGCGTGGAATGATGGCTGGTCCTATTGCTAGTTCACAACAGGTTAGTGACTTTTTATGCACAGATTTTGCAAAGGTGAATTACATTTTTGTATTATTGTTTTTCACTTAATTTCACATTTTATTACTGATGTGTGTTGATCATTCCCATCACATACTTTTGAATTATTTGCAGGGGCACTTAAAATACATTTGGCGGATATGCCCAATGGCCTCTGTGGAATACCATTTTCAAGTGCGATTTATTTCCAGATTAAGTCTTTTTAATGTGGATTACAGAGAGGAGATTATACATGATTAATCTAGAATATGTATTGACATGCAATCAATATCATTTTCTTGTGAACTGTATACAGTATATCTACCAAACATGTATTTGGTTTAAAAATATAAATGATAAATATTAATACATTGATCTCTACTCCTATATACAGTTTGTATGTTAAGGTATGCAATTGGTGTTCTTTACATACAATAAAAAGATTTTAGCTCAGACCAGACATGTTGCCTGTTAACATTTTCTGTTTACTTTATGGACACTGATGGGCACTAATCTAACTTTATTTTAGATAAAAAACTCTAGGAGTATGGCTAATACTATTTTTAATTATCCTTAGGAATGAAAAATAACCAATAGGGAGCATTTATGTAACATCAAACTGTGACTATATGTGTGATCTTTTTATTTTCCTTCACCAGGAATGTAACAGAAAACGTCAACCAAGAAGACCATCTGGATCAAGTTTTATTCTTCAGTCAAAAGATGAAGATAAGAAAGAAAATTCTGTTCTGTCTCTAAAGGATGGTACTCCAATAAGTACACAATCTAGTAAAACTGCATCCATTGAAGATGCTTTTACAGATGTGCTTTCTCAAAGAGAAAGAAAACAATCTTGTGATACACAAGAAGAGAAAAGGGTTTCTAAACTTCAGACTGGGCTGAGAAAATGTAATGATTCCCTCAAAACTGACAACATGGAACTGAAGAATAAAGAGGAAAATGAACTGTCTAAGGATCTTCTATATAAGTAAGTAATATATGTTTTTTTTGTAACTTAAAAAAAATAACAAATAGAGAAGATACAATGTTTGTAATAATCCCAGGACAATTCAGTTCTTCAGCACAGAAAGATAAAGAAAAGTCTGGCTGTCTGTAATGTAACAACT
Source organism: Lepisosteus oculatus (assembly GCF_040954835.1). Taxonomy (NCBI): domain Eukaryota; kingdom Metazoa; phylum Chordata; class Actinopteri; order Semionotiformes; family Lepisosteidae; genus Lepisosteus; species Lepisosteus oculatus. Next base: position 33,090,277 of record NC_090701.1, read on the forward strand.
TTGTACAGAATGTATGGTACACTCCTGTCTTGGAGAGCTGCAAGAATCTTAAGTATTCATTACAGTTTAATTTCTTTGTAAAATTGAGCAACCAAGCAGATACATTGTTTATCTGTTGTCCAAGATATTTTATAATTGGAAGATTGACACACACTGACACACTTCAGTTATTTATAGAACATTTTAAATCATGGGAAGAAGCATGTTTAGTCACAAAACAGTAGGACCATTAAAAAACATACTGTAGCTCTGGTGTCCAAAGAAAATAAACAGGTCACTATAATACTGTACAGCACTCCAAGAACTAGGTTTCCTACTGTGTGACAGGATTTTTCTTTCGGAAATGCAGTGCAGAGCATTTTAAAGATTAATTAAACACTACTCCAGCATATATTGGACTTATTCTGGAAGTTCAAGAGATTTTGTGAAACTGATGCACTTTTTTCTTCAGTACCAAAGGCAATGGATATTTATTAAACTTATGAACTAGTTCAGTATTTTCTTACTTTTTGTATTAGCGTTTTTATTAATACAAAATGTTAAATACTTGAGCTATGCAATATTTGCTTTATTCTTGTTGAGTTTTATCAGTTGTTATTAGAACACATTGCTAAGTACACATTTTTATCTAAGAATGTTTAATAAAGGAAAGGGGTGTACAGTCCTGCACATTCTTAGATGCATGGGGGTGGAAGTACTGGGGAGGCATATTAAAAAGCAGATAAGATTAAACTGATCCAAGGATTGTTTTGAAGTACAGTAAGTGTATTATTATGGACACTAATGTTTATTCAGTGAAACAATTCATTAATATTTGCACTGAGGTGTGGCACTAAAATTATTCTGAATGTAAAAAATCTTCTGTTGCAATAAACCCAGTGTACAAAGTAGAGAATATTCTAATTCAGATTTATACCAGCACATGATGATGGGATGCAAAAGGGGGAAAAAACAGAAAAATCTTAGGGCAATTAGGTCTATAATTTAGTAGAGGCCTATCAAATGAAAAAATAAAATTCACTTTATATCAAACTTATTGAAAACTAATATGAGAACAAAAAGAACGTGTTTGTTGGAGCAAGCTACACCCACTAAGTATGCAACCAAAATGCAAAGCTAATGATGACTGATCAGAGATTTCAACAACTACTGGAGGTATCCCTACTCACCATTGCTACATTACTGTTATTGTTTGCAATCATGCTCTTCCAAAATGCCATCTTTGGAGAGAGTCATGAATGCAAAGACAAACTCTCCACTTTACAATCTACTTCAAAGCAGCTTGGAGCTGAATATGATTGAGGAAATCTAATATAAGCAGTGAACTGCAACCCACAGATCAATATTGCAAGTATTGATCATGTGTAGTGATGAATCTTTGGATGCATTTTGTAAAAGGCATGATTCAATTCCAATGCAACAGTCATCATTTTACAAATAAAATAAGATTAAGTTAAAAAAACCAACAACATTAAAAAGGCTATTAGATGCAGGTTAAAAATATTAGAAAGGCAAAGAATGTGATTTAATGTAATCTTGATGCAGGCTGAAAGTTCAGTATTAAATAATATTACCTTATTAGAACTGTGGAAGATTCAGAATGTTAGGCTTACCGGAGTCAGCTAGAATAAATCTTCTGGGCCTGAAAGTATTCTACCAGTTTTACTCAAATACGATATGGTAATTAAGTAACATTATAGTCTGTCATTTTTTACAAACAAGGTTATGCAGACAATAATTACAGCTTGCCATACTGCCATACTGTACATCTGTAGGGCAGTAGGATTCAAAGTTACTGCTAATGTAGATTTGAATAGGTCTTGCTTAACGAATATGTACTGTATGTATTTGAACAAGTAACAGCAGTAATTGATATGAACAAAGTGTTTGATATTATACTATGGAGGGAGTCTGATATAAGCAGGCTTAAATTTAAAGCAGAAAATCATGTTGTGATACCATCTTGCAAGAATGAGAAAACACCTGTTGCCTTAAATTAATTTAATTTAACCCCCCCCCCCCCATAGGTAACAATATGGTATATTTTGATTTTTCAAAGGTTTTTGACGGATTTTCCTATAAAACATTAATTGCAAGCTTTTAAGCATTCATGTAAATGCATGTACTGTATATAATGTTTCTGACTTACAATGAGAATTAGTGCAGCATTATTTAAAATGAAGTTATTCAGATTTAATATTCTCATAGACTACATGTTGTAATGCGGGGAAGAGTAGCCCAGCAAAATTTGTCATCACCCTAGTATCATATTTAGTACATATTAAATTAAAAAAATATGAATTAAGCATCATTAAACAAAACACCCCCCAAAATAAATAAAATACATTAACGCATACTAAATAAAAGACTACTTAATAAATAGTTTATTGGTACTTTACTTATCAAACTACAGGGCTAAGTTTGCTTGTCCAGGACCAAATTTTGCATACAACTGTATATCCTTTATTATGTTCTTATACTATGAGTGGTTATCGTGCAACTGATCAGAAGATGCCGCAGTTACATTAGACCTTTATAATTATAGGCAGTAGTACTACTGTTGCATGGTAAGCGTTTAAGAGTGCTTTGGCTTCTGAGAAGAAAATATTGTATGACAAATGGATAAAATGCTCAGAAATACAAAAGTTTTATGTTTATACATTCTATGTAAATACTGTATTTGCACATTAATATTTACATCAACCATAAATACTTAATGGAATTCAAATGTATAGTCGTTCCAGATGAAAAGCCAACTCTTTTCTTACAATTTAAAGAATTTTTACTCATTATACAAGCAGTGCTTGTGACTGTGGTTTCTCAACCCACCTTTAAGAATGCACCATTTCAGCACAATGGTAAGCAGACTTTTCGTGCACTCTGCAATTTGTTTCATAATTTAGATATGCTAGTTTCCAAATTTCTTTAAGATATTCTTGGTTTTACACAGAATATGACTTTAGCCGAAGTGCAAACTCCACAAAATGATTATTTCAGACAAAAAAAACTTTGGGGGGCTTAAACTACACCTGCCAAGTCTGTTTAATCTTTGATGATTGAAAAACAACATAGGCAAACTGAATGCTAATGTGAAGTTCTTGCGTTAATTTCACAGTGCCTGGATAGTTGCATGTGGTAGGATGTGGCTTGACTACAGTCTGTTGGACAACAAAGTTAGGTGATAGGTTTTCATTACACTGGCCAGATAGAGACAAGGACATAACAGGTAAACATCATGTAGAAGGGGTATGTTGTAATGGTAAACTGCATTTGGTTGGTCATACTGTAGTTGCTGCCAAATTATTGTTGTCAGAGATTGTGTGTTATTTACATGTTTAATCTCATTGGACTGCTTAGTGACTCTGAGTTGCTTTTATCTCCTTTGAGAGTTTCACAGCTTTTTATAACAATAAAAAAAATACTTTTTGTTTACATTCACCCTAAAGCTAATTTAGAAAAGTATCTAAAATCGTTTATGATGTTACTCTGAAATTGGACTGTACAGCCCCAAATGTTCCTAAGGTTCCCAAGTTGAATTTTAATAGTTGCACTTCAAAACTTTGTACTTTTAAGACCTGTTTCAATTCAAGCTTTATTGTCCCCTAGGGGAAATTTGTTTTATGGCACAGTCAAACACAACACAACACAACACAACACAACACAATAACAATACACATTATCAAAAGGGAAGAGAATACAGCAGTGTTACAGCAGAAAGAAACAAGAAACAAGAGACAAGGTAGTTACCTTACATTGTTTAAGAGTGTAATTGCAGTGGGGATGAAAGATTTCCTGAGTCTCTTGGTTTTACACCTGGGGGCAGAGAGGCGTCTCCCAGATGGGAGAAGTGTGAATTCACAATGGAGGGGGTGAGACACACACTCCCTGATGCTTTTGAGTTTCTTAGTTACCCTCTGTTTGTAAAGGATGCTTAAATTGATTTGATTATTCCCGATTATTTTGCCACTTATATTTACTAATTTAATTTACTACTATTTACCCAGCCTATTACAATTACCAGCACTTATGTTGCCAAACCAACAAGTGGAGCAGTGTGTTAAGACACTTTCAATTAATGTTTTGTAGAAAAGTGTAAGAATAGTTCTATCCACCTTAAAGTACCTGAGTCTCTGTTGGCCTTTTTTATAAATCGTGTCACAACATTTGTGCCATTTTAGGTTCTTGTCAGCGACCAGTCCCAACTACTTACAGTCATTGACAATTTCAACAGGCTGACCATCAATTATAGTGGGTTGAGGGGGTGTGGTATTTTTCCTAAAATCAATAACCAGTTCCTTTGTTTTTGAAACATTTAACTTTAGGGAGAACTTGTTGCACCAGTTTGTAAAATCATTTAGAATGGGCCCATGATGGTATTCAGTGTTCTTTAATAAACTGACAGATAAATAGTGATCTATGCTATGAGAAAATTTTAAATATCTACTAATACCTTGCAAAGTCTCCGCACAGTTAGTCTAATCACAATACAGTGCTTTTCAGGCCAGTTTATTAGTAATTTTTCAAATGGGAACAAACTGGACATAAGATCAGTAGAAGTCTGGGACTAAAAAAGTACTAAACAGCTACATGGTTTGACTATAAACAAGTGTATGTCTTTAAGGGGACATCAGAGAATATTCATTAATTTGTTGCTGTAATATCTGATTATATTACTTTCTATGTAGATTTATTACTACATCCAAATACTTAAAGGATTTTTTTCAATAAGACGTGGGTAACCAAGAAATCCTAATAAAGAAACCTGATTTTTCTCAGGGGGATGCACAGCTCAAGAGGGCAATTCAGAAAGAGGTGAAAAGAGAGATCAGGAAAGCTAAAGGTTAGTACAGGGAAAAAGAAAAGAGTGTACTGTTATGACTATGATGAGGGCAGGTAATTAAATCTGTGTCTATTATTTCTTAGAAGGGCAATACTAATATTTTACCAGTGTTAAATGACATAAGGTGGATGGACATAACATAATTTTACAAATGGGGGGGCAGTTACACAAATTGTGAAAATTTGACCAAGCAGTTAAGTCAATATCTAAAATAATTATTCATAACCCCCAACTTGTAAGTGATTTCTCCAGAATATACCCAAGTGGTTGGTATAATTAGAGGAGTGTGGATTCTTTAGTCTCTTGCACAGCTTTGGTGAAAAGATTAATAATCCAGGCACACTTAGTTAAACAAATATTTATTACAATTACGAGACACAAACTACACTACACACAACAAAACAATACAATACACAAGTTATTCTATGTATAATATTTACAAAGAAGGCATATCAGGCCTACATTTCTAATCACCTAGAAAAAAACTAAGTATAAAAGTAAGTAAAAGTAAAATTTCTACTAAGTATAAAACTCTTAAATAATGCCTACAGAGGCCAAAGAAGAGATATGCTGCCTTCTAAATAAATGTGATACCACCTGCAGTTAAATCTTTCTCTCTGCACCCAGATGCCACACAATAAATGGGAGCCTATCTCCCTTTTCTAAAAATGCAACCTAAGCAGGAAAGACGTTTTTGACCAAGGTATCTGTTACCCAGGAAACCCAATTTCCCTCAAGACAAAGCATAGTAAGCTTTCTCTAGCAAGGTTCAAATACTTAGCTCCAGTTGGGTTTTGTTTGGATGATCATGATGTGGTGCATGTTTCAAGTTCAACTCCTCTTGACTACTCTCTCTTCTCTCTATTTGTGTCTTCTTGTTCTCTTCTTCTTGTTATTAATGTGATCTTATATTGTATGTTTCTGTACTGCTCATTAACCCACAACTTGCCTAGGTATATCAAGGTAAACTTTACAATAGTTTTTTTGCTGAAGGGACCCCCCAGACCTCAGCCAAGATCCTCTCAGCTTTAAAGCTAGAAGCGTTTACTCTTCCAAGTGTCACAAACTTTATCTAAAATCTAAGAGACACTTCTCAGTTACAATTTAATTTACTGTTACAGCTTTAGGTAACTTGCAATTTTGCTTGTTAGTTTGGATAAATAACTACTACAAACTGTAATGTTTGGGGGGAATAGTGAACATACTGTAAGAAACAAAAAATATTGAGGTTCCCATTTGGAAGTCACCTCTTTGCCCCAACATGTAATCTAGGACATTGCTTTTCCCCTCTGCAATATCACTTTTAAATGAGCCTTGTCTGGTCCTGGTTTATATGTCTTTATTGATTATTTAAGTTAAGAATTCCATAAAATGTATAATTTATTGTATTTATCATTAATATTATTCTCATTATCACAAATAATTGATTGTAAAGCATACATTACAATTTTGTTGGTAGGAACTATACTGTACATAGAAGTTGTACAGTATGTATATATTATATACACATTTTATTTTGTTAAAAATAATTTGATAATGGATATTTCAGACAATTCAAATACAACAAACTTTGCATTTCATGTTTTTGAAACTGAAGAGCATCAGAAAATCATTTTACTCTTTTGGAATTATATTTAAATTACATGTTGATACATATCTCTGATACTTATAATTTGAAAAGCAGAAAGTGTATATAATTTGAACAATGCACTGCATCTGTTTGTTTTCTTAAGAAACATTGTGTATCCTGTACCCATTGTTCCTATAATAGATGTACAGATATTGTGGAACAATGACATGCTTTGAAGAAATGACAACTGCATGAGAATAAGATGATTTTGACACGAAACGTGTTCATTACCGTTGTTAAATATTTCCTTCTTTTGTATCAGGAAAACCTTTTTGTTTGATATGTTTTATATTGGTTGATATTTGTTTGTATTTAAGCAGAAAAATTTAGAATTATATGCTGAAGTAAATATTTATGCCTGATATTTTTGGTGAGCAGACATTTTGCTGTAAGTAAATCAAATTATTTAAAAAGGGACTGATCTATTGTTGAAGTCATGTCCTGAATTTTATGTGTTATACGCTTTGAATGTTAGGGTAACGTATCCTACTACAGTACATTACACCCAGTGGTCTCCTTCATGTTTTGTCTTTGGTTGTGAAGAGTAGTCCATACTAAGACTCTATATGCTTGGCATCTGTAGTATTAAGAAAGAGTTTGCTGCCAGTGCAGAATCTGGAATATGATGTGGACCTGGTAGTGAGCCCAGAAACCTCACTTGAATTCACGTTCACTGTCAAAAACAAATTGTTTTATACAGTGCCATTTAAGGTGGCTACTCAAAGAATGACAGAATGACAACAAGAATAAAAAATACACAAGTTATGCACAATGAGAATATACAATGAGAGGAGACACTAGATGGGGGTACTTTTAATACAGTAGGACCAGAGGAGTAAAGAACAGAACTCATTAAGTAAAGGCTCTTCTAAAGAAGAAGGTTTTGAGTCTAGATTTGAAGGATAGAGTTCCAGAGCTTTGGGTCTTAACAGGAGAAGGCCATAAGACCCATAGAGTGTAGATGGGCTTGGGGGACAGATAAGAGAACAGAATTAGAAGAGTGAAGGTTGTGAGGTGGGGAGTAGGGCGATAGTAGCTCAGGCAGGTACTGAGGTGCCAAGCCATGCAAAGCCTTATAGTTGAGCATGAGGATTGTGCAAAACCTGACAGGAATGCCAGTGCCGGACTCCAGGATAGAAGTAATGTGATCACTTGCACTAGACCTGGTCAGGATTCTGGCTGCTGAATTTTGAACATACTGGAGTTTGTTCAATGTGCGTTCAGAAATCACAGCAAGTAGAGTGTTACAGGAGTCAATACAAATTGTAGAAGTCAAGATGTGCTTAAATTGGCAAATATAATCTGATGTTTTGTTAAAGTTGTCAGATTAGATTTCTTTCTGCTTTCATTTTTTGCATTATGGAGCTGATCATAATTTAAACAAAAACCAGCACTGAATGTATATTTGTAGTCTAAGATGGTTGGACAAAACATTTTTGTTACCAGGATGAAGTTACTTAAGATTCTGCTTTGTATATTCTAAAGAAGTGCTATCATTTATATAAATTGGAGTTCTGTTATGTTTAAGAGCAGATATGGGTGAAACTGAGCCTAAAATTGTTAAGCTTCACTTTGAATTTAGCTGTTGCAGCATCTGCCACAGAGAAATGTGAGACAAATCTAGCTGTTGAGTTAGTCTTCCTGCCTCTCTTCAAAAATACCCACTACTCTGCATCTCAACGTGGTCTTGTTTTTGTATTGTAACTGCTCCCAGTTTTATGTCGGCAGTGTGGAGAATGGCAGGCTGTAGACGACATTACAGGCTTGCAGACCTTTTCATTACAATTGGGCTTGCTAATGATTGAACAGGTCATAGCTGAGTTTTCATTGTTCAGTGTAATTTTTATAAATATTTAATATTCTTAGAGCCAATGCATTTGTACTCAGATAAGGGAGAGTAATATATGTCTTTTTAACCACACATTCTATATACTATAGTACATTATGCGATGGTATAGGATTGGAATTGATTATATGTAAAACTTGCTAATCATGCAAATGTCAAGACCCAACTGCATAAAATGTCCGCATAAAAGTGCTCATTTTCTTTTTCCATGGCACTATAGAAGCCCAATAGTACAGTAACTGTGTGTGTCCTGAAAAAAAAACAACAACATAGCATTACTTTTCAGAACATCTAAGCTCCTAACTACAGTTCTTCCACTGCTTCTTGAAGTAACCTTATCTGACTGAGATGATACTTCTGTGTTCCCGACCATTATTAGTATGAAAATGTAAAAATAATTCAATCATTTCTAATATCATAATATATAAAGCTTTATAAAGTGAATCTGTGCAGGTCTAATTATTAGCTCTTCACTAGTTTAATTCTTCACTAAACTTAACTAGTTTAATTAATCTATAATTTATTTGAAACATGATTCTCTGAACGAGTTTCTTCCATTGTAGTTCTGTATGTGCTATTATATTATGATTAAAAATACTTAAAATGCTTTACTCTTCTTTGAGAATTTTAAGTGTGTGAATTTGACTTAGATGATTATAAATTTGTAAAGTAATACGCTGGATATCAGCTAGAGGCAGTGCAGCTCATAATGTCTTTATTTATCATCTGTACTTCAATCTGTTCTTTTTTATATGGAAAAGAATTATGGTTCAGGTGTGAAAATAACACCATGATCACAGCACTAGAACTTAGTCTGATGGTAAAATGGCCCTACGCCTTTATCCATACTGTCTACATAGACAGAAAATTTTGTCACAGAAGTCTCCAAAGTATTATCCGTAGTCTAAATAGCAAGGGTCAATGTCTTAATGTTCAAGACATTACTTTATGATTTCTGTTTGTTGTGTTTTGGTAAATTCAAAGTTTAAAGCAGAAAGTTGCACGTGAAAAGCATTATTATTTATTTTTAACTGGCACCTTTTTGTTCTTTTGTAGTCTGGGAAAAATCTAAAGGGACTAGGTGGAAGACATCCTCTAGAAAAAAAAAACAATCAGTGGCTCAAACGTTGTTCAGGAACAATTATTCCTGTATCTGATAGCTTTAACAGAAGTTGAAATGTTGAACATACAGTTTCTCATAAGAAAATTTAAATTCTCCTGAGGTCAAGTAGAAAACAACCTGTGAACTCACTTTGGTGAAATTTATGAACATTATTATTTTTTTTATATCATAAAACTGATCTTGGTTGGCATTAGAGTACCAAATAATTGGAAGTAATGTTATTCTTTAAATATGGTCTATAGTTGTATGCAAAAGTTTGGGTACCCCTGGCCAAATTACATGTTTTGTTGATTTTCTAAATGAAAAGAAGTTTACATAGCCTCTGCAATTAACAAACATATTTCTACAAATTTTAATGCAGAGTTACTATTTGTTTGCTGAATTTAACAGATTGTGGGGAAAAAAAAGTAAATGTGGCATTTGCAAAAATTTGGGCTCCCTATCAGTCAGTGCTTAGTAACACCCACTTTGGCAGAAATCACAGCCTGCAAATGTTTCTTGTAGCCAGCCAACAGTCTTTCTGTGCTTGCTTTAGGAATTTGTTTTCACTCTTCCTTGCAGAACGCTTCTAGTCTATTACAGATTGTCAATAATATTCAAGTCTGGGGACTGTGAAGGCTATTCCAAAACCTTAATCTTTCCTTTCTTGAAGTAGTTCATGGTTGATTTTGAGGGATGTTTTGGAACATTGTCTGTCGTAATATCCAAACTCTTTTCAGCTTCAGCTTCTTCAGTGACTGTGGGACTTAAGCTTCCAGGACTTGTTGATACTTAGTAGAATCCATTCTTCCCTCTACCTGCACAATATTTCCTGTGCCCCTGGCTGCCACACAACCCCAAAGTATAATAGATCTACCCCCATGCTTTACAGTTGGCAAAGTGTTCTTTTCTTTCTTTCTTTTTTTCTCCAAACGTACCTTTGGGGATTGTAGCCAAATAGTTCAATTTTTACTTCATTAGATCAGAGCACTTGGTTCCAAAATGCCTTTGGCTTATCCAAGTGTTGTGTTGCATAATGCAGACGTTGACTTTTGTGATGAGATCGCAACTAAGGTTTCCTTCTGATGATTCTTCTATGCAGATCATGTTTGTGCAAGCAACGCTGCACAGTGGACCAGTGCACCACTACTCCCGTGTCAGCTTAACCTTCCTGCAGGTCCTTTGCAGTGATATGGGGGTTTTGTTTTGCATTCCTGAACAGTCTATGAGCAGTTCAATCAGAGATTTGTCTTGGTCTTCCAGATCTTGTCTTGACTTAAACAGTTCTCCTTAACTTCCATTTCTTAATGACATTTCAGACAGTGGAAATTGCAAGCAGGAGGTGTTTAGATACCTTTTTATAGCCTTCCCCTGTTTTGTAAGACTCAATTATCTTTATTTTCTGATCCTCAGTCAGGTGCTTACAGGAGCCCATGTTTGTTGAGTATAAGGATAACACCCTGAGAGGTTTGAAGAGTCAGATAATTTATTTAAGGTCTGGAATTTTCATCACCTGACTTAGATTAAGGCCTAACGAGTCAATTCAATTCTGAGACCTTACAAAAAAATAACACAAGTGGATCAACCAAACTTTTACACATGCCACATTTACTGTTTTTTTCAATCTGTGAAATTCAGCAAATAGTGTGCATTAAAATTTGTAGAAATATGTCAACTTTAAGTTTGTTTGCTGCAGAGGTTTTGTTAACCTCTTTTCACTTAGAAAATCAAAAGAACATATAATTTGTCCACGGATGCCCAAACGTTTGCATACAACTATATATGTAAATATGTTCTCTGTAAGTAGTAATATTTTGAGGTTTGGAAGGTCCTAGGTGTTCAAAAACTTTTAGTTTTGTGGATAAACAAGCACCCAAATGACATCTGATAGGTTGTCATAATATATTTTTTATTCATATTTAAAAATCATAATCTTGCATTTGAACACGAGTAGGATTTTTATGACCAATTTCAAACAATAAACTATTAAACAAAACAGATATTTTTTAAAGAGTTCTAAAGGTGATTTAAGGTAAGTTTTATTCCTTTATCAATCATTGTTAAATGGCAGCTTTATACTCGATTTCATGTATTTGTAAATTACTGTGAGGATCTTTGATACAGTAGATTACTGTTAACTCAGCTTCCAACATTTTCTGGAAGTCATGGAAATCCGTTAAAAATCTATCAGACAGTATAACAAATAAAAAAAATATTTTATTTCTCATTAAACACATTATAAATATAATGTACAGTGTCTTGCAAAAGTTTTCAGCCTCTTCTTGAATGGTGTTCCATTTTGTAAAATTACAACGTTATGCAGATGAACATGTTGATATGCGGAAATGCTATCATATCAAGTTAAGCCCACGGGGAGGACTGTAAACAAGGTTCCAAGTCTTGATCAACAAATTACTGAGCAGGCAGGTTGCCAATAATCACTACTAGTTAAATTCTGTTGTATTTATGGACTGTTTTTGTCTTTAACAATGTGCTGTCCCTAAAAGCCAGAGGACAAGTGACACTGTAATGACTAAGTTAAGCTTCCAGAATACCCTTGTCACTGTTATTTTCTATTATAAGTTTACAAGTGGGTGGACATAGGTTTCTATGTTTTTCTTAATTTTCACCAGGCTTGACATTCTTCACTTTAAATAACCTCATTATCTGTGACCATATAACACTCTTACTAGTAAGGTCATTTAGTGCTTATGCAACAGTCAAATCAACTCAAGTTAATTAGTCATGAACAATGAATTGCATTGATTCAGATTGATTAAATTATTAAAAATGTTTAATCAATATTCAGTACCCATATAGAGTGTAAGCAGGTGTTTTCTTTTATTAATCTGTATTTTATAGAAGAAACATGCTGAGAATGAATTCAGAGTAATACCAATTTGAAATTCTAACCAGATCTGACTCCTGTCGATTATAAACTTGTTTTTCCTCAGCCATATGAAAACAAATGTAATTTGAAAATAATAACACATTTAGAAATGGCAAGGATCATTTGAATAATGACAAATTAGCTGTTGCAGGACAGTAGTGACATGACTGAAAATTGTCTTCCATTTTTACTATATAATTCTTCCTGTTCGTACACTAGCATCTCTAAACATTCAACAGCTTGCCATTCAGTAACTGTCCCCTAAATCATTTATTTTCGATTTTAGTTTTTATGTTCAACATCTTTTCGTTAACTGACCAGCACATGACTACAAAATAGTTTTAGATTTAATAGAAAGATACAGCTATCTAGACTGTGTGAGATGTCAGTCTGTACAGTAAACTGTGGTAAGAACCACTGTGTCACATACTGAAATGTGGTATCGCATTTTTATTTTTTTAAATAATCTGATGCAGAACTGCAGTACTTTCTAAAACTGACAGGTGGTGAAATGAATCCTCAAAGTACTGCAGTTGTGTGTGATTGTTCGACAGACCAGTACAGTTTTGAATGTTTATTCAACCCATTAGTGCTTACCTGCACTAATCATACTATATACTGTACAAACTATTGAAAAAAAAACATTAAATACAATGATTACTTTGTTGAGACATGATGTTGTTACCTCGCTTTAACAACTGTAAATGAGATGTCACAATACTGTATAACAGTAACAAAATTATAATTTTTTATTGCAAACCGTATATAGAATTATGTGAGAATAGTACTTAGAAGACAAATAAAAATAATAATTTTATTTTACATTTTAATTATACAAATATAATACATGTACCACTCTAAACATTTTTACATTTAAGTTATCGCTTGTAAACATTGGTATAAATAATTGCATCTACTGTATATGAAAGCAGTCTGCAGAATGGCAGTAACAGTTGATGTACTGTATGTATATTGTGGATATTACTTCATGGATTTCTTTAACTCGGTAACTTTCCCCTTACTCATTTTGATATTGCTTTGCTTTGTCTAACTGATACTTTACTGCATGTAATAAATGATGATGTTACATGTGTGGGGCATTGGGAAATGTAGTTTATTTGTGTAATTTATTTGCCTCACAAATATATTTGACTCCTGAGCCAAATTAAAAACTACAAATCTTGTTGGTATGTTGTACTTGTTGAGGAATACACTTCCTATTGACATATATGACATATAAACTCTTCATGGACAGTCATCTGTGTGGTAGTTTTATTGACAGTTTAATTTCCCATTACACTTCAAGGTAGCTTTAGAAACACAATTGAACAGCAAAGATTTAATATTATTGATGTTATGAAACCAAATGAAAAGATGTTTGCATCTCCCTTTAATCCCCCTCATCCCCTTCCACCCTCTAAGTAGTCTCCTAATAATTTCTACACCCTCTTTTCTTGTCTGGCAAGACATTTGCAGTGGGATGTTCATTGTCTCATGCTGGGTCATGATATAATGATATAAGTTAGTGTGCTCCATTCAAAAAGTAAACCACTCCCCAGGCGTGTGCTCTTCTGCATGCGGACCACAATTACTAAATGTCTGCTGGGCACCTGATTTTTTTTTCTAAGAAAATCAAAAACTAAGAAATAATGTGTCCCTGTCCAACTTAATGCATGACTGAAAAATTAATAAAACGTTTTAGGTAGTTAAAAAACACTTTTTATGCCTGAAAAACAGGTACCTAATTACAATTACAATTAGAAGAATGAAAAAAAAACCTAGGTACAATAATAAATGACAGAAAAACAAAGAAAAGAAAAGAAAAAGAACAGTTTTATTAAAACCAGGAAATGCAGGTTTTAAAATGTTTTTAAACAACTTAAAAATCTACAGACACGGAGTCTCATACGACCTTCTACATAAATGTAGGATACCCCATCACAAAAGACTAAAATTAGAAAAGCTTGTAGGGTGGGCTGTAATAACACAGAAAGTCTTTTAGTTGTCAAGGAGATCCTTGCAAACTAAAGAACTTTATAAGAGAATTATTTGAAATTAGTATTTACCTTATAGGGAGCAAATAGAGGAAGAACAAAACAAGAGCGGTATGCTTGTAAAGTTTAGTTCTGGTTATAATTCTGGTTATAACATCTGAATTTGAACATACAAAGGCCTCTGGATATTATGAGCCATAAAACAGTGCATTGCTGTAATCCAATCAAGAACAATCGATGGCAAGAATTGTTAATCAACTTCTGACTGAGGAAATTACAGGATAAAATTACACAGATGAAAAATGGAGACCATTTCATTATTTTTTACATGATTTTCAGTGGTTAAGAAAACACCAAAATTGTTCACATGGTTGGTTGGCCTAATCTGCAAACCATTAATGATTATATTATAGTAATTTATGTTACACAGTGTGTGTTGAGACTCCTGTAGCATCACACTATTGAGCTGTATCCAAACATGTTGGCTTTCAAACATAAATATCTTGTATTTTTTTGTAATATTATAAATGCTCTTTGCAAACTTTACTTCATTTTATTTTTCAGGAAGATCTCAACGCCCAGTGCCAACGTAGAAGATATGCCATTGTATGCCATGAAATTAGGTAATTTATGTATTTATAAAGTAAGATTTTTTTCATCTTTCCGTGACTGTGATTTCATTGCAGAGGTATATCAAATCAAAACTACAGAATTAACAAATGATAGCAGAGAAAAATTAGGAAATTACTGTAAAAAGACAATAGATATGCACTGAGGGTTTCCTGTTAGTTGAGCTCATATATTAATATTAATATTGATTAATATGATAATATTCTTAATTATATGTAATTTGGTTTATACAATTTTTAAAAACACATATTAATAGAATGACATAAAACATGGTGCATGTTGTATTAATACTTTCCATGTTAGATTGCAAAGTTTTTGTCTGCTGATTTCAGAGCTGAACTTTTTACAGCTGTAGAAAATGCATTTTACATTAGACATTTACATGAATAGCTATAAAATAATTGGTGCCTGTCTTTAGTTCAATGACTCTGGATTTGAACCTTTGATATGTCAAGAAAATGATCCAAGACTATACAGATGTACAATTAAATTGCCCACCACTGCTCTTCAGCTTTGTTATAGTCCAATTTGAAGAGGAGAAAAAAACTATAATTTTACTCCTTTCTGGATGGTGCAAATATACTACAATTTTTAAAGCCAGCACAGGAATAGGCTAATGACAAATGGGTAGAACACCATTAACCTCAGAGCTTCTCAATCATACACTATACCAATGATTGCCAACCTTGGTCATGTAGTACCCAAGTCTGCTGGTTTTCATTCCAAATGAACATTAAGGCTTGTGCTAATGCCTTCAATTGATGCGTTTGCTTGTTTAGACTTTTGTTAAATTCAAGTCGCTCTAATGCGCTAAATTAAATTAAAGTGCATTGGTCCAACAATTTCAACATGTAAAACACTAAAATAATAAAAAATAAACCTCCTGTAGGACTGGAAGAACTGAAATTAAATTAATTAGACTGCGATTAAGAACTTGGCAGGAACACTAATCAGTAGTATAAGCCAGGAATAAGGTTGAGATCCACAACACAGTTGTAGTGTGCTCTCTGAAGGCACCAGTTCTGTAGGGTTTGGGCATTTACTGGGACAATTATTAATTGTAGCAGTAAATCACAAAACTGATTATTTTGATGGCTTTAGAATCCAACCTTGCGATATAACTCAAACAACGCACACACACAGGTACTAATACACGAGGATACATTTATTAATACATAGAATACGCATATAAACCTAACCGATCTTATCGAGAGGGTTATCAGAATACAAAAGGTATATATTCAGTCAGTTACGAAGTGTTACACATATATCAAGAGGACATACGTTCAGTATATCATTCATTTAGACCGTTTTATAAATGAACTTAGTTATAACTTCTACATTAGATACTCAAAACAAGTACATAACTCTTAGGAATTAAATTGATATCAACTGGTTGGGATAACAATTGAATTCTCGAGCTGTAATGCATTGAAATTGAATACTCATCCAATCTCTGGGGATTCAGATCTCCTGCGGGCACAAAAACAGTTGCAGGCTGTTGCTGTCCAATCCACGCTCTCTGGCTCGGTGCTGGGCTGTGCTGTGCGTCTTGCGACGGTGCGCTGCTGATGCTCACTGACTGGCTAGTTAGTGTTGGATTTAACTAGCAAAGTTTATGCACAGGAGAAAAGATGACTGTGGGTCCCAGCAGGTCAGGAAGAAGACCAGTTCATTCCTGGTGAAGCGCTAGTTCTGAATAGTAATTCAGCTGTCCACAGTTCCAACCTGTTCACGAGGCCTGCTGCTGGTGCTAACCTCGGGTGGATCCTCTGGTTACTCTCTGGCAACCTCCGCTCTAGACTCTTAGAACAAGGAAAGTTCTGGCACTCGGACACACTGGCCGTTCCGTGGTTGTCCGGGCTGAGTCTCAGGATGGTCAGGAGGCTGCGAGAATGTCCTGCCCTTGGGAGCCTTCTGCTCCTGGGCCGTCCTGCCCTGGAATTCTCCTTTGAATTCCCTTTAGAATTATCCACAGAATAGTACAGAATTCTACACTGAATCCTCCTAGGCCCTCTGTGTTGCCAGTTATTATCCTGGAGGAACTTCAGCTCGTTGATTGGCTGAAAGTTCCATGGGCATCAGAGTCCCACGTGGGTTACTCGGCCCTACCAGTCCCTGATTGGTTGATCAAGGTGAGATATGAGTCACTCACTCCTGACACTTAGGAATGCAGTCCAGATGTCCATCTGGCACTCCCTAGACAGATAGGCGCCAATGGATGACCATTGATCATGATAGCTAGGCTTAGCTACGTGCATCCCCCTTTGGGAGCTGTCCCTTATCAAAAGAAAACATCTTTAAATCAGCCTGCATGAATAGTTTCTCTGTGGCTGCACCACAGAGATGAACAGAGAGATGAGGCCTCATTTGGGAAAGCACAGCAACACTTAATTCTGTCTTATTAACAAGCATTGCCGCTACACAGTACTGTTACTGACATTCAGTCAGTATTTAAGCAGGATAAGATTACATCAATGATTAAGTGGGGTCATATGCAGTGTTCTGAAGTAATTCAAGAATTGTTCTAGACTGCTAAAATATTTGTGGTATATTGTGATGTTATGTGAGACATTATAGTCTGTAGTGGTTCCTGATTTCATATCCATTAGGGTAATTAAATATTTTTAAAATATTAACATATAGGATAAAAATGTGGTACAGGTTATATTAATACTTTCTGTGTTAGATAGCAAAGTTTTTGTCTGCTGATTTTAGGGTACGGCTTCCACTTTTTGCAGCTGTAGAAAATGCATTTGAAGTTACAGGTAGTTATGAAGTTTAATGAAGTTAAACATTTGTCAATGTTTCGGTTTTGTGCCATTATGATCATCAACATGTTTGATTGGCCCCATAGAACCTTGTGATGAATGGTCACAGAAGTCATAACAAAAATTAAAAACAAGTGTCCAATAATTACATAGATGAGGAAATCTAGTTTTCAAAAAACAGCTTTGCAGGGAAGTCAACAGTTTTGAAAAAAAATTTAAGAAAAACTCAATCTGTTGAACACCACACAGACTAGAAAATGTTGGATTTACAATCAGAACTAAACAAAGCCTGAAACGCCATGAATGCCAGATTAAATATGCTAAACTCTGACCATGGCCTTCTTTGGTAAGCAGGTTAGAATCAATTTGAAATAGAGGCTATGTCTGGACCTTTGTAGTCTACATACAAAGTAAGTAGCCTTATTAATACTAATGCATCTGAAACACAAATGTTCACTTCCTGTGGTTCTCTACTTCTGTCCAATTGCAGGGCTCCTGTTTGATGATGTAATTGATCACAGGAACACATCTTTGCATAATGAGTGCAAAGCACATACACCCACTTCCTCCAAACCCCACCTTCAAAGTTTGGAGCAAACTCAGTGACTTAACCACCATTGGTCTCAGTGAAACTGAACATAGGCTTACAAATGGCTACAAACGTATGAAGGGCTTTGTAATTGTGTAATCAAACAAAAAAATCAACAATGTGGTGTGGTTCAAAAAAATTAATGCAAAACCATCATGCTTGATTTGTATGTATCTAATAGCTACTTTCTGAAGAAAAATAAGAAGTTTTAGAAGTTAATTTTTGCTATATCAAGCAAATAGCATTTTGCATATTAGTTGCTTATTTTTGGTCATGCAACATTACCATTGTATAGCTAAGTTCAGGGCAATATTAACAGTAAAAAACTAGCAGGTAATCAGAACATTTTGCTTAATTATTACCAGACTAGTGATGAGGTAACAATGTAATTAATTTCCATTTAAATACTGTATGTTGTTAATTGCGTTATCCAATGTTAGCTGAATATCCTCTATGTTTTGTGATTATATTTGGTCTGTATGATTTTTGAATAGTCTACATCAGTGGTTCTCAAACTTTTTGGACCAAGTACCACCCCTAATCTAACCAAAGCATCCAAGTACCACCTAAAAGTCATGATCTCATAGGAACCCCAGAAATTCTCATTGACCAACATGAGCACGTGTGCACACACACTCACACATACATATAATAAATATTATAATAATAAACTTTATTTGATATAGGGCCTTTAAAGGTGGCAACTCAAAGTGTTTTACAGAAAAAAAACAACAACAACTAATAAAAAAGCACCATTTCAGTGAGAGGGGTGAGCCTGTTTAGTTGAGCAAAGCAGATGTGAATTAATTTTTCGAGCCTTGATACAATTCACAACTGAGTCTAACAGATATTAAATCGTCAGGCATTTTCTTGACGGCAAAGGTCTCGCGGTGGATGTTGTAATGGGTACATTAATTTCTGGAGCAACCTCTCTAATTCGTGCAACTACACCGTTATGTCGGCTTGTCATTGCGCTAGCACCGTCTGTACAAACTCAGACGCATTTTATCCAGTCGAGGCCATTCTCTTCGATAAATTCATTCAGAAGCTGAAATATGTGCTCTCCTTTAGTTCCTGTTGGTAGCGGTTTACAGAACAGAAAGTCTTCATGGGACATGCCCTCAAACCCGTATCTAACGTAAACGAGCAAATTGGCCAAATCGACTACAGACTCATCTAATTGCAGTGAAAAACATCTGCTCATCTTAACGAGCTCTATCAGTGTACTTTTGATATAATCCTTCATTTCAATAATTCTATGAATGACTGTGTCTTTCAGGGGGAGGGGGGCAGCACGTCGAGCTGTTTAGCAGCTTTTTCTCTACACATAATACGTGTCAGCTCTTTTGCCAACGGTAAATAAGGTTCTTCAAAAATAGTGTAGCTTACCTGCTTTAGCAATCCGCAAGCTTGCATTTTTCCGCATTTCCGTTTTTATTTCCGTATTTAAAGTTTTTATTTCATGCGCATGGGAGCGAAACACAGAGATGCTCTGTGTATTTTTCTCAAATTAGAACAGTTCTTAAATATTTTTCTGTTATCACGCTTTCGTGTGCTCACATGATTACCTGCCTTCGTAGCACGTATTTCTATGCATTCCTGTGTTTAGAACGTTGGCATAGTTCCAAAATCCCACACATTCTCCTTTCTCCGTATTTGCTGGAGATACAGTAGCTTTTTTTAAATACAATTGGTCACTTGCATCCGTAGCACGCATTCCTATAGAGTGGTATAGAATGACAGAGTATCTCTTGTGTCCACTGAAGTATTAGCGCGCACTGTATCGTAGTACGTAGGCTGCGTATTCGACACGTATTAAAATACAAAATATGAAAACCCGTCCCGATTTTTCAGTGCACACGACACAGTTCCAGGGTCATTTGGCGTACCACTTGGCGGCACTCCACGTACCGCTGCCGGTACGTGTACCACAGTTTGAGAACCACTGGTCTACATAGTTTTGCCTAATTTCACAACACAGAAATGTGGCTCACAGTTACTGTGCTATATTGCATTCAGTCACTGCCCTGCATGTTTTCAGCTTTTGTGGCAAGAAATGTAAGAATGAAAGCAATGGGAATAGTTGACTTAATGCAATGTCTGTTTATATAAATATTTTTTTTTTATTTAGATAATTTATTACTATTTTTTTTACTAAGTAGTTTAAATAAATGATAATGATATATTGAAAGTGTTATTGGTTTCCACGCTTGTAGTTTTTGTTAATGACATAAAACACCAGAGAAAGCAGTTATTTGGTTCATGTTGTATCCAGGGCACATTTGTCATGTTCTTTGTCCATTGTTATTTTATTGTATTGTCTATTTTTAACTTAGAAGAAAACCAGGCAATCCATTTTTTAACAAAATAACATTAGGGAATTTGATTGTTTTTTAATTTGATTATTGACATTTTATATTGTGTTTAATCATTTTTCAGATGATATCAATGATGAAGAGGACCTTCGAGGGATTATCAGTGTGCCTGTAATTTCAAATGCAGCTCAGCTCCGTGTAAATTCAAATCCAATAGATATAAATCTTGCAAGTGTACGCCTTCAGTTTTTGTCTTTTCTCTTTACTTTATTTTCTTTTTTGTTAATGGACCATTGCTGGAAATTGAAGTGTTTTTATTCTTGAATGTAAAGCTCTGAACAATTATGTTAACCACTGCCTGAGGCAGTGGTGAGGAAGTGGACTGGGAGGTTGTGGGTTCAAATCCCACGTGGGATACAACTGTAAAGCCAGTGATTCATTGCACTTCACTAAGATTTCTCCAATACCATATTTTCTTCACTTTATCACTGTGATGAAGAATTTGTTCTCAATTTTTTTTTAATGGTAAAGCATTTAAAATTAAAGCATTTAAGCTTAGATTTATAGAAATCAGCTCAATTTGTAAACATTTTTTTACACAGTTACTGTATTGCATTTTTTTTATTTCAGGACCTCAAGGGACTTCTGTTTGGTTCCAGTTTGAATTGTTTCAATGAAGAGTGGAAGGCTCAAAGTTTTACATTTTCTGAGATTCCCCAGCTGAAATACGGCATTGTGCAGAAAAAGGTAATTCAGTGTGATTTATGTGGATATAATTGGTTTTCATTGTATTACTTTTATTTAGTTACAGGTTTACTTGACCTGAATGTGTTGTTTTCATGTTTATAATTTGTCTCCAATCCAGATACAGTACATTACAATAGGTTCAACCTACTGAGTTGATAAAAATGTACATATTTACAAGAATACTATATAGTATTTTAGAATAATACATAATATTAAGTAAGTTTGAACTGCCATTTTTTGTTTATCTTTACAAGGAGCACTACAGTTCCTAATTTATATCAGTGATCTGCACAAACAGAATTCAAAAAGTGAGAATATATAGGATGGACCAAACACCTGGCAAATAACACTTAATATAGAGACATACCGGACATTATAAACAGCAAAAACATAAACTGTAAGTCAAAATGGAAAATGGAGACTTTATGAAAAAATCTTTATTTTGTAAATATTATTTGCATCAGCCTTCAAGATAATGAGGGAAAGCAATTAAAAAGTTAAACAGTCAGTAGTGAAACATGAACCAGATTGCATAATTAGAAACTATGTAAAAGTGCATTTAAAACTAAGAACAAAAGGCCCTTTTTTACACTAAGAATTGTGGGACTACAGAACAAGGTACCCAGCTGTGTAGTTGAAGCCCATGCTTTAGCTGTGTCCCAATGTGCACATTGCGATCTTGCGCCGTTCGCATGTGCATTTTTGCTCATGTCTGCAAGGTCTAAGGGTGTCCCATTTCTACATTTGTGTTCCACAAGGGTGTTCATGGGTGCTCCCAATGCGCCCCTATTGCACCCTTCTCTGAAGTTCGCATTGGAAGGGAATTACCCCCAACTCTTTGCGGAATGGTGACGTTTCATGTTCTAGCCATTCAAGCAGGAGAGAAATTGCCACAGAGAATACAATATTATATTGTTAGTTAAATGTTTTACAGTTTTAAAACTCATTTTATGCAAAAATAAATTTGCATTAGGCTACTTTAGATTCATACTGTATGTATTCTAGGTATGAAGTTTTGACATAAAGCTTTTATTTTGTCATCCGATTTCAACAGATGAATATTCGTTTACCCGTGGTTTATTTTGTACTTTGAATACTTAATAGTCCACATATTTAATAGTACAAAGCTTTGAGGTTTACCTTACATAATTTACTTTGAATGTGAATTAATGCATTATGTCATGTTTGTCTTGCTGTCATTTTTGTACTAGTGATATGAAATGTATTTAGTAATACAAAGCTTTGAATAAACAGTGGTATTGCCAAGTTTTCCTTAGTTTACTTTGCCTGTTTTGTGTCAAGGCTGCAAAACATAAATGAAAACGATATGTCATTACTTTTGTGCAGGGATAGATGAGATAAAATTCAATTTTGTCAAACTGCGAATGGAGGCACTTAGCATGAGGGTTTTTCCATTGCCCTTCTTATAATGCTGCACCTTCAATTACTTGTGCGCTTTAAGTCCACATTTGTGTTACTTCACAAAAGTGTGGACTTGGAGGAAGGGCTTAGGGTGACAGTAAGGACACGGCCCTTGTCTTCTTTTAAGAAATGGCCAGATGTGATCCTTGGATCGGTTACCTTTGGCTACTACCAAAAGGATTAGATGGGCTGAATATTTTCTTAAGGTTTATATTTCTAATTTCAGTGTTTTCTGATACACAGTAGTGTATAAGGTAAAAAAAAATAATTAAGCTTCAATGGCACGGCAACATTCCCAGTCATGCAGATTTGAAGTATAGTGTTTCAGCTGTTTCTTTAGCTGGATTTAGCAGCTCTAGTCAAGTTTTCTACTACTTTCCTAGTCTTCTTGGATTTCTGACGGAATAACTTCCTAATCAATCTAGCAGTCGCCAATACAACTTCCACTTGAGAATTACACCTACATTCTAGCCTTTAGAGCAAGACCAGGACTCCTAACCTTTCAAACGAATCCACTAGTGAGAGATAGTTGTGCTCCTCTCCTCCTGCTCCCCTTCCATAACCTTGAGCAAAACCATTCCTGGAGAGTGCTCCCTCGATGGTGTCTAGAAATGACCAATACCTCAAAATCAAACTTTTCTAGCCTTCCCAACTGAAGCATTGCCATAACCCCATACTATCACTGGGCAATACCCAAGAGAGAGACTGTTGTTAACTGGGTGAGTCTCACCATGAGCTTCTTTCAACCAATTTAAAGAGATTACCACTAACAGGTTCAGGACATGTTGCGACCATATACAAATTAATGTTCCTGCACCATTCTCTTTAAAACCCTAAACCCTAAATGTGATTTAGATCACATCATGATATAAAAACCCTTCTGACATGCTAAAAGTAATAAAACCCTAAAATGTGATGGCTGCTCTGTTACAGTTATAAAGTTAAACTGTCATAATCTATGGCAAGATATAAGCAGCTATGCTAATAATTATCAGAAAATATTTGACATATTTTGGGTATAACAAATGAGAGCATGCCATTTGGCTTATTTTGTATGTGGTTGTTTAGTACTGTATCTAAGCAGTCCTAAAATGTCATCCAGGCACTTTTATAAAAATATCCAGACTTTGTACCTGAACCACCTATCTGATAAACTAAATGTTTAGACACCAGCAAATCTTTATGTAAAAATGTTTTTCCTTTTCCCCATTTCTAAATCAGTTAAAAAAATGTGCATGGGTCATGTCTGTTCAATAAAGTGTCAAAGCACCTGTTGCAGAAAAAAAGTCCCTTTCCTATTAATAAAATTGAGAATATGTTTTGGTTATAAGTGAAAAAAATATTTTGATGCTTACAGTAGTATATACTGTATATGGATCAATTTTGTTCTCAATCTCCTTTGTTCTGTGCTGAAGAAATGTTGTTCCTTAAACCTGTACAATCTCATGAGAACCGGAATCATTCTTGCGTTCTTCTTTGAAGTCTTTCTAAGACTATAACATCCTCTTTGACGTCTAGTGACTAAAACTGGAGACAGTATTCTAAATTAGCTGTTAGTGAAGGATTGTAAACCCTGAGCATAACTTCCCTTGATTTAAATCCCACACTTTCTGCATACCCAGATATTGTATTAGCTTTTTTATTGCTTCCCTGTATTGTCATGATAAGGACATAGCAAAATCCACAAACACCCAGATCCCTTTTCATGCATAGCTTCCTGCAACTCAGAAATGTTCTGACATCTTGCTTGATCACTTTACTCTTGTCAACATTAATTGTGATTTGCCTGTTGTCTACTCAATCTATGATTTTGCCTGACTCTTTTATAAGTCCCCTGCAGCTACTTCTGTTTACCACTCACATATTTTGTATAATCTGGAAGTATGACTAATTTTCTAAGTATTCTAGAATCTGAATTATTGATATTCATTATTATGAGTAATGGGTCCTAGCAAATCCCTGCTGTACACCATTGCCAATTATCAGCCTAATTGTGCCACATAAAAGAATTTCTTGATTTGAAGCGGTTCTCAATCCACGTGGACGTATTACCAAAAATTGATATAGCTTTTAATAGGATAATTTCCCCATTACCTGTAAAGTGCTTTGAGTGGAGTGTCCAGAAATGCGCTATATAAGTGTAATTATTATTATTATTATTATTATTATCTTTGACATTAATAGAAGTAAAACGAATTGGCTAATAGTTTAATGCCTAAATTTGCATTTATATAGTCTTTACAGCTTCCATCCTAAGTTATAGTTGAAATTTCACACTTAAAGTTCAGTTAATGACACCATCAGGCCCTTAATGATTAATTAGTTTTTAGCTGTCCTACTCTGTGTAATACCTCACTATCAGTTATGTTGAATTTCTTAAATAATGGAGCATTAGCAAAGTAGCTATTAATAGCTAAATAGGGTATTTTATTTTTAATGCTTTGTTTTCAGCAGAAAAATATAGCAAGTTATTTAAGTTGCACTGATTCATATAAATGTATCCTGTTGTACCGTACATATGTCACTTTGGTTGCTTCAAAAACTTGTTTTTTACATGCATTCACATCACTTTAAAAAAACGCTTATCTGATTCAGGCAGAATAGACCCTGGATGTTACACCAATTATTCTTTACCACCCATCCATTTTCTAAACCTCTTCATCCAGTATAGGGTTGGGGGGGGTGGGACAGAGCCTAACCCAGCAATCAATAGGTGCTAGGCAGTATACATCCTGGACAGGACACCAGTCTATCATAGAGCAAACACTTGCACCAGGTCCAGTTTTACAGAAGCCCATTTCTGCTAGTATGTCTTTGAACTGTGAGAGGAAACTGGAGGATTCAGAGGAAACCCACATACCCTGGGAGAACCTATCCCCGCAAACAGTATCCCAGGAATGGAACCCAGGGCCCCAGCACTGCAAGGCAGCAATGCTAACCATTGTGCCATCATGCTATATACTGTGGAAATAACTAAACATTGACAGTTTTAAACGGAGACAAATAAGCCTGCATATGAGGTGTGAGGTTATTGTAGATCCTGTACATGCAGCCAACTCACTATGTTATTTCACCTGATCTGTGCCCAACAGCGCCAGCTGCTGTCTGCATCCACACGGGCTTTATGTGATTTCGCTTCACTGCAGTCTTACTGTGACTTCTCTGTAACTACTCGACTCAACTTTCCTCTCAGAATACTGTGACTCTGAGGGAAGTATAATTGAATTTATATACAATATTAAAACAAATGACAATGCAAACTAAAATATGAATCTAAACTAGAGAATCAAACTTTATAATCAAATTGACAAATAGGAATAATATGAATTGAAACAAATAAAATAATAATTTAATAAAAAATACAAATAAACTACTGATTAATACATTATGTGCATGCTGAGATTTTATGCCTATGAAATATTGGTTCATTTAATTCTAATTTGAAGACAGATTTTTTAAAAATATGTAAATGATAGCAGTTATAAAGTTATCAATTGAAACCAAAGTTACCAATAAGTAAGTAAAAACATTTTCCAGTTCTAGAATTATTATTAGTTTGAATAGTAGTAAAGCTGGTGCCATCAATAGAACATCAGTTAGTAATATTTTCTCTACTCTTTCATTATTAGTGATTGCTTCATTAAGAACTCCAAGAAATTAAAACATAACAATTATTGTTTTTATGTTACAAAAACATTTTGGAATGTTTTGTAATTTTCTATGCTTCACAGAGGAAAAACAAAATCTGACTTTTCAAACATTTTGTGTTGGCTTTATAACCTATCTGTGATTTCACTAGGTTTCAAAACACAACACTCTCAAAATGTAAATGAATAACCGTATTAAGGC
Source organism: Lepisosteus oculatus (assembly GCF_040954835.1). Classification (NCBI taxonomy): domain Eukaryota; kingdom Metazoa; phylum Chordata; class Actinopteri; order Semionotiformes; family Lepisosteidae; genus Lepisosteus; species Lepisosteus oculatus. Next base: position 33,116,902 of record NC_090701.1, read on the forward strand.
AAGAATCCAAACAGTTTAAAAAGCTTTTCTTTTTCTCTGCTGGGGGTTGGTATTCTAACCCCAAAAAGTGGATTAAATGCCTTGGCATCGCTTTTTATGTAGATCTAGAGCAGACAACTCCATCATAGAGTGATGTTTTAAATAAGTCTTAAAAACAATATTTTCAACCACAGTGATGCTTAATATCAGTAATGTGATATTTTTCATCAGGTTTGTTAATGTACTGCATTACATAAAATATTTTTGTTAACTATTGTAGAATTCACATAAAGTGAAATTCACTTTACAAGTAGAAAGGTGCAAACATTTTTTCACTTTAATATCTGAATTGTAAACAATCAAAATTTAAATCTGAAGCCTGGATTAAAAAAAAATCAATTCTAATGACCACAAGAAAATTTAGGATGATTACGCTCCATTGAATTACCTAGATCAATAGCTGTTGTGCATTTATGCCTTTCTGGACAAGTCTATTATTGCATATTATCAGGAAAGGATATATTGTATTTCTGTCTATTCAATTATTCAACAATGTCTTCTGTATTTAAGCACAATTTTATGTAAGTTGTTTATAATAAGATTATATTTATATATGATAATTCTAATAATAATAATGCTACATAAAGATGATAACAATTTCAATGATCATTTATCATTGAAAACAATGTTTTAATTAAAATGTATGTTTTTAATCTGAAGTGTTTTTTTATTATACAGTATTTGTATTGTATTGGCACCATGTTTTTTATAATCAAATTGCTAATACTGCTTTGATTTTGCTGAATATAAAATTGTAATATGTGACTGGAAAGGATTTTAAATATTAAGGGAATAAAGTATTCTTAAAACTGCAAAACAAAGTGACAAGAATGTCTCGCTTTTTCTAAGGGTGGCCCTTGTGGAGTACTGGCATCTGTCCAGGCCTGTGTCTTGCAAAAGCTTCTGTTTGAGGACACAAGCACTAGCTCTGGAACCAAGTGAGTCCCTGCTTTACCAAAACATTACTGAACCTTCTCACACCCTGATCAACACAATAGTAAGAAGCCTTTCTAAGTCTTGTATTGTAGGACTCTGACACTTATACTAAAAGAATTGTCTATTGATTTATTCTCGTTCATTGAGCCAGGGTTCTAGGGGTATTGGAAGGCAGACATTGTCAATTCACAATGACATGGAAAGACTAGCTTTTTATCAGACCTGGTCCATTTTGATCAAATGGAATTCAGAATGAATTTATTTATTTATTTAATCTTTAAATAAGGCCAAATTTGCTTTGCTCTTTGTGTTATGTGATGGAAAAAGACTGAAGTCACAGGGAATTTAAATAAGCTTTTTGTTACTTTGTATTGTGTGGGGTCTTTTAAAGTGAAACATTAGATATTTGCTAAAGATATTTGATTTGATAAATCAAGTAGACTATTAAATTGCTATTTGAAACTATATTTAACTTTTTTTTTCAACTTTGAAAAATTGTTGCATGGTAAAGTTTCAAAATCAAGAGTTTTGGTAATAGTTGTTCATGGTATTCAAGTTTCTGTAAATAACCGATTCCACCTTTTATAACAAGGATGGAATTTGGTTCATGTGCAGTATATTTTTTTGTTTTATTTAGTATAAGTTTCAGTCTGTGAATTTAAATATAAATGTAAAATTCTGTATTCTGTAATACTCTTTGAAGCACGCCGCAACTTAACAATCATGAGGAAAATTCTAATTTCTTTAGATATTTCTTGTGTTGTGATATAGACACATGACTGTTACTTATTAAAATAAATGTTATTTATTTCCGTATCTTTGATTTAAAATATGTACGATATCATTATAGGTAATGCTGGCTTTACGTGTTATGATATCCTACTATTAATCACAAAGCTAGAAGAGCAAACTACAACCGAAAGCAAATTATGAAATAAAATCAAATTGTCACTGAAATAACATTTTAATTGTTTTATCGGAATAAAGGATATGTTTATAACCCATTTTCTAGTATAATTTGTACTTTTCAGAATGTTAGAGCATTTGTTTGTCACCTGATGGTTGTTACTATGTGTTTATAAAGGTAAAATGAATACTGATTTAATGTGCCTTGATTTCAGTCTGTTAAGACGTGAAATGTTTTACTTCAGAGAGGCTTTGTACTTTCTATAGGTACTGTAAATGGGCACATATGATGTGATTAGCTGTTGACCTTTTAACCTTGAATGTCTAGCCTATTGAAAATCAGGAATGAAAAAGGAACCAATATATCCTGCCTCTCAATTGAACAGCTACTCATTGTGTCACTAAACTGGAGACTGAACTAAGGCACTTCAGATCAATTCACCATCAGTCCTCTTTAGTGATAAATTATAATGTGGTGTAGACTGATTTGCAGATTTACACTTACAGAAATTGCAGATTACACAACAGAAATAGAAATCATCTATTTAGAGACAGAAATTATCGGCCACGGTCTCACAGAGATTAAACAGCTCTACAAGGACCGCTGCCGTGGTAGAATTCTAGCCCTCACAGAGGATAGTCACCACCTCGGGCATGAGCTCTTCACCCTACTGCCTTCAGGCAAGAGATACAAGAGCATACAGACACTTACCACTAGATTCTTTAATAGCTTCTGCCCACAAGCAGTGTGATTGGCAAACACATTTGGCCATGCTCCTCAGACCACACCCACACCATCTACCTCATTCTAATTTCTTATTTATTGCATTGTTTACATTCAAACTGTTTACTTGTTTACTTGTACATTGTCTACTTTTTATTTCTATAGTGTCTTGATGCACTGTCTGCACTTTTTTTTTAACAATTGAGAGACTTTCTGTAAGTAAGAATTCCATTGTACTAGTACATGTACCGTTTACATATGGCAATAAAGTTCAAGTTCAAGAAATACAGTGACTTAAATCACATGTGTGGGTGTGATTGCTAGATTGCTTATTTATCAAGCCAGCGATCAGTACTGTATAGCATACATGCCATAAGTAACTAGAATGATCATTATGAGTGATCTGTGTAATTCTAAACTCTGAAGATACTAAGTAAATGCTGGTTACAGCAGGGAGAGTTTTACCTGACTCAGAGTAAAGCTTACAATGTGTGCCACTGATCATGTTAACATGTTTTACAATCAAAGAAGCAAAGATAAATGTTCACTACTTTTACCTCACTTGGGAGAGTTGAATTTGGATTTGTTCAATATAAGGACTGTGCCACTGCTTTGGTCAGAAAGCAGAAGGGGTTTGTAAAGATCATTGAGGATCAAATTGCCCACCTAATAGTATAGTTTCATTGCATTATTAATCAAGAAAAGTATAGAAATGTGATGACTATAATGGCACGGATAGTGAATTTTAATGTTTTTTTTTTCTCTCTTGATGCAAAGGCAGCTTCAAGATCTGCTTGAGGGGGTGGACAGTGCATACAAGGGCATTGAATTTTACATTAGTGTTCATTGGATAGGCTGTGGGAACTATGTTTGTTTTCAAAGAACATCAAAACTACCCCAAATTGCATAGCACATGGGTTGTACATCCAATGTTCCTGACTGATTTCACTGCACCTCTAAATGAATTCACCAATTTTTGGATCTTGAAAGGCATTTTGTGCAAAAATCACGGTTTGTTTCTTAGGAGACCTCCTTAAATTAAAGAGCTATTGAAACATTAGTGTCAATGTTGGCAAGACTGGAATGTACAGTACATGCAAGAATTCACATCACAATTTATCTGTCAATTTTCAACATTTCCAACTGTTTGGCATGGATTCTCTAATCAAATTCTCAAATGAAACCAGACCATCCACGTTGATACTAGCAACATGGATTTGACAGCGTTGAAGAGTGTTTAAGATTTTGAAATGTAATTCACTGAATTACAATGTTCAGACTTACAATCTTTAAAGTTTAGGCATCTATGACACTCATTTGAGGCTACCAAGAGTGATCACAGGGTCTGTATTATTACTTTTTGGGCATTGCAATTTGATGGTTTGAAGTAAAGGTAATTGGCTTTTTAAGTGCTTTCAGCATTTGGATCTACACACCTCTGTAAACAGAGGTATTATATTTCACAAATGAAGTAATTCCTTTGTCCTTCTTGGATTTAGTAATCTATTGAGCATTCATAGACATGTGCAGCTTAAAGTACAAAATACAAACCCAAGACTGGAGAACTAGAGAAGGAAGGGCAAAGATCCCACTGAACAATAATGATCTGCATGTTAATATTAAGCAGCTAAAATGTAGATAGGATTATTATTGAGAATAAAGTATCAATGTCATGCAGATCTGTTAATAGAAGTGAACCAGTTATATTCTAAATAACTATTGGCAAGCCATTTCTGAAAGATTGCAGTGATTAGTTGACAATAAATTATATTCCAGTGATAATATTACTGTATTGCTGTTTCAGAGATAATCTGAATTACTGTTTTTCACTTAAATGAAATTATAGTTGTTTCTGGAGCTTTGAAGTAACTTTATGAAAATTAGTAAGGCAAATCATACTTTGTGGTTATTAGTAGGATTTGTTGCAGGTAATCTACTGAAAAGGGAACTTTTATAGTATTTATGTAATTTTGTTGTAGTTTGACTTGCATTGTTTAATTGTGGTCAGTACAGTAAACACAAGTCAATAAAAGGGACTAAAAATTAGGAAAACCATAATTATTATCAAACAAAATAGTGGTTAAATTTAAAACCACAAGTGTAACTGATTTTAATCTATGACATCTAAAATGACATTAAATATATAAAATGCTATGTTTTCCTGATTGTATAAATAATTCAAATAAAATCTTTTGACATATAGACATATTATGCATTAAATGTCGGTAATTAATTTGAATGCAAAAAGGAATACTATGCTAATACAAACTGTTTTCTGATCAGAAAATTGCAGCCTTCAAAATCTACGAGAACCAAGTGTCTTATTTTAGCTGTTGCTGAAATTTTATGGCGAGCTGGAGAAAAAAAGAGGGCTACTATTGCAATGTAAGTTATATTTTTAATATTAATACTACATCTTTTAAAAAGACTTCCTGCATTTTTAATACAATTCTGCTTTTTGTATCGAAACACTGAATTTATGTTGAGTAAAAAGTATGCATAATATAAATTAATATTCCTACAAGATGTCTAAACACAATCTATTGGTTAAATATCAGTTAGCCTATCTGACTTCATATTTGCTATAAGTTCTTATGTATTTTGTTTTCTCATACATACGGTTACTCATGGTTATTTCATTCTTGTATGTTCTATTTTGTTCTCTTTTTTGTTTTATTTGTTGCTACAGATCTTCAGGCAGAAAACATTTTGTACCTGCTGGAAGATATAAAGCAGATGGAATTTTAGAAACGGTGCTTATTTTGGTTTTAATCTTAAAAAAAAAATATGTTTTGATATCAAGAAAAATACGAATAGATCTTAAATTTACTGAAAAACAGTGTTGTGCAAGTAACATATGTAATGCATTTGTAATCTGACTAAAATAAAGTCATTTTCCAAGCTTCACAAGAAGAAGTATAAGTTGTGTGGAACAGCTCAGTATTGCAATAAACAAAAAAGTCCTGGGTCATGTACACAATAAAATCATCTAAGAATCTACCTATGTGTATCTGCATTGTAGATATGAGAAGAGTCTAAAATCAGAATCATGTGTTTCAAAACCAGGCTATACAGGTTGGAATTGTTTTTTTTTATTTCAACACTTAATATGTCGTGTATAGTTTTATTTTATCATGATATAATGATAATCTAAATAAGATGATAAATTGACTTATATGCTTTTCAGATAACACTGAATACTGTGACTAGTCTGGAAGACCTGAAATTGTTTCTGAATGAGAGTATACATCAGGTATTGTACACTACAAAAAAAATGAATATCTTTTTCTAACATGAAAATGATTGTGTTGGAAATGTCTATATACGGATGTAAAAGTGCTCTCTCTTATTGTGTTTAAAGGACATCTCATCTACCATAATGTCTCACATGTTGCACAAATCGCATATGTCCATGAAAAGCAGCTCTTTACACTTATTAATTTTATTTATTACTACTATAAATAGTGATGATAATATTAGTAGTAACCATAGGTTTATTAGTGTCATAATATTCTTGGGTTGATATCAAGTTTGTTTATTTTTCTTGTGATAGTACTCTGCAAGTACTATCAAGTAAAGGTCAAATGGATTTCCTTCCTGAGTGCTAAAACCAGCATTTTCAAAAATAAGCACAATCAGGGGAAATAGTGGATAGAATACTTCCCTCCCAAGACAAATGAGTGATGACCCATGAGCAACCTACAATCGCTTATGTTGGAGAGGGAAACCTAAGCTTTCTGTTTTGTAGATGGACAAGAACTGAGTTCAGTTACAGTAGCAAATGTTTATAAATGTGCTTGTTTTCTCAATAAGTGGCATGTTATGGAGTTCATTCACTTTAACTAAAAAGTAATATTTTTGCTTTGGAATGGACTATGGGGGAGTGCAAGAGGTTAAATTAAATGGTTAAATATAATTTTACACAGTGTCAAAATGGAATGTTATGAGCTAGCAGTCATGCCTGCCATACAGTCTGTGTGCCTGTATGTTACACTGTTATAGCTCTTAACTTGTGTTGTGTTGTAGTTACTTTTTTATTAATTGGTTGTTTTAAATAATATTTAATACAATCTTTTTTTTCTCTTTTTTCAGTTTGAGCTGGGTCCTTCTGGATGTATTTTACTAACCATTTCAGCAATTCTTTCCAGATCCATAGAACTGTAAGTAATTTAAGCTTTATACAATGCTTAACAAGCTTAAGTGTTTAGATATCATGATTAGTGTCATAATAAATCACAATAAGGTGAAGTTTTGTCAGTTACATTATCCTAAAGTGGAACACATACCGATACGAATATGTATTGCACATTCCGAATGCAGTACCACAATATTACTTCTCAAACCTGTTGCAGAATGTATAAGAGTAATTGCTGAAATCTGATGGCATAGGCCTTACCAAACACCCACAAACACCATAAAATGGGATAAACCTTCAAAGACCAAATACCAATGAAAATGACCAGAAGTAATGAGATATCAAAGAACAGGACAAGGACTCAAAGTGTGAAACAGACTTCTTCATGAGCATGTACTATACAGTGGAGTGAAAAGGTAAGTACACTCCATTAAAGGGTCTTTTTAACATTTTTGGACAAAAGGATATTTGATCATCATTTCAACAAAACTGTTAGATAAAGGTGATCGAATTTTTCAAAATAACATTGAAAAATCAAATTTTGCACTCATTTGTACTACTTAAATCAATAGAAATCCAATTTCCTTGTGGGGAAAACGTTAGTACACCCCTACCTTTATCATTGGATCAAATGCCTAAAATTAGAATCAAGTGCACCAAAACAGGTGCAAATGAATAGAACATCATTAGAGAGTAACATGGAGGGCACTGCCTTCTATAAACATCAGAAACGTGTGATCTGGTTTGGTTTTAGCAATTGAGGTATATGGCTACATCATGTCAAGATCAAAAGTTCTCTCTGAGGCCCTCAGAAGAAAGATTGTTGATGCTTATGAGTCTGGGAAAGGGTTTTAAAGCCATTTCCAATTTTTAGTCGATCACTCCACTGTCTGAAAGATCATCTACAAATGGAGAAAATTGCAAACCACTGGCAATCTATCCAGGCCAGGTCGTCTCACCAAATTCAGACCAAGAGCTGACCAGAAGATGCTGCAGGAAGTCTCCAAGAACCCCAGGATAACATCAAGGGATTTATAGGCAAGTCTTGCCTCAGTCAATGTCAAAGTGCATGAGTCAACCATCCGAAAGAGACTGCACAACTTTGCCCTGCATACGAGGTCAGGAAGGATGAAGCCTATGCTCTCAAAAAAGAATATAGATTCACGACTGAAGTTTGCCAGACAACACCTAGGTGAAGATCAGGACTATTGGAACAATGTGCTCTGGACGTATGAGACAAGGATAGAGCTGTTTGACCAGAGAGTACCTGAGGAGAATGTGATGCCATATGTCAAAAACCAGAAGCTGAACCATAAGTGCACATTACAACAATGACCCAAAACACTCAAGCAAATCCACAAAAGAATGTCTCAGAAAGAAATGGAGGGTTATGGAATGGCCAAGTCAATGGGGTGTACTTTTTTTGTCCACAGCAGACAATTGCATTTCTGACTTTCTGACAATTAGTTTTGTTGAATAAATTATTGCAAAGAATAATTTTCATTGTTATTTGTTAAATTAGATCACCTTTATCTATCAATATTGTTGAAATTAAGATCAAATATCCATACATGCAAATATGTACCTTTTCATTGGGTGTACTTACCTTACTTTACTTTTTCACAGCACTCTATACAGTATATGTACATTTTCCTGAGTTGGGAAACCTTTGCAGTGTGTGTCTGCTCTGCAGCACAGACCCAACACTGGGATGATTCACCCTTTCATCAAACTGGGATGATGTGCTTAGTGGATTATCGCAGGGACTAGGACTACTTCTCTACTTAATTTAAGTCAATGACCATGATTCTGGTATAGTTAGTATTACGGCTGGGCGATATGGCCAAAAATTTTCATACCAGTCGATATAGATAATTATCACAATAAATGTCAAATCATTATTTCTTTCAAGTTTAAAGGCAGATGTTTTCTCCTGAGTGAAAGTTGAAGAAACCAGACAGTTAATTGGTAAATTAAACAGCTCTCTATTTTAGGAACACAACAAACACTTGCCAAATAGCAGAAACATTAAACAAATCTGAGGTAGAGAGTATTCAAGTCTTTTTTATGTCAAAATATGCATGAGTAAAATTTACAAAATAAATATCTTAATAAAAAAAATAAATACTGGTGTGTGATAAAACACACATAGAAGATGGTTCAGACAGACTGCAAGTTTAAAGTGCTCTGTTTTATGTTTGATCGTAAAAAGCCAAAATATCTCCAAATTACCGAAGTTGAATGACCTTTTCTGTCGATGATGTCATCATCCTTCGAGCTGGTCGTTGGCAGCATAACATTTGCTTCAGTGTCGCTTATTTCTCCACTCTAACTACAATCCTGTCAGCCACCACCGTGTGGGTAAAGAACACCATGTTAGCTGCCCGGTCTGCAGCACTTTATGCGCAAAGCATAAACATATATATCGAACATTTATGTAGTTGTAGTTTGCTAATCCAGAGACTGCAAGATTATGTTGTGTTAAAAATTTTTACTTCCATATTCCCTCTAAATGTTCCCTCAGAGAGAAAAACAGGGACATGATTTCTCAAATCTCTGAAACACAGACATGTATGAGTGCCTTTTTATAGCTTAGATGTAGCCCTGAACATTATCATTCTAGAATGTTTGACTGCAGATCGCAATTCAACAACTCAGATGTCTCTTTTGCAGACAAAACCCATCTTTACCAGTTTTTGTCAGTTAAATCTGACGTTTGTTAAAGTGAAGTCTGTTGAAACGTGGGTGTACTGTAACTAAAAGCTTAATTGATTTATCTTAAGCCTAGGCTTTAGACACACTTCATACATTCCCAAATACTTAACAAAGGATATAGAACATTTTAGTATTAAAGCAGGTTTTCTGTTATGTACTGTAGCATCTTGTCAAGTTTAATGAGCCCATGGAGTCAGTCTTTGTAGTCTGGTTCATTAAGTGCAAAATACCATAGATTATGGTCAGTTGTACTAATACAAACTTACTTTGCGTTCAATGTCATTTAAAAAAAACTGTCAAGACACAAAATTACAATAATATACCAATTTACTGATATTCTAGGCACATATACAATATGAGTGTGTAGTGTATAACAATAATAGACAATAGTTTAGTGTACAATTTATAATTGTTATTGCATGTATGTCATTGTTTCATAAGGGAACATGTACTCTTGTGTATTATAACAAAAAACTGTTATTTTCCCCCATGTCTTTAAAAAGAATAAATCGGTATCTGTTCTAAAGTGTTTATCATCTTAATATACTCTGTAAAGATTGGTATAACTTAGCTGATTTATGCATCTAAATGTTTAATACCATTTAAATTTTAAAAGGATGTCAAAATGTTTTATAATAACAATCTTAATTTCAGTACACATTATAAGGGATTTTTGTCATGATAAAGATTATATGTTTAATTTCAGTTTTATACTCTATAGAATATATATATACTCTATAGTATATATACTCTATAGAGCATTAGAATCACACATATTCAATTTCATTGTGAAGCATGGAATTAATATAGTATATATGTAATTTGTTTCTAATGCTCTTCTGCAAAGACTTTGGAATATATTACTTTTGCTGTAACTTAAATGGAGGAAAGATTACCAGTAGTGAGAAATGCTGGGCAGTGTCAAAGTTTTCCATTTACCCTGGGAGCAAGATTAGTTTTCGTTAATTATCTATCAACCCAGCAGTTGTTTCCGATGTGAAATCCAGGCATATCTTTCAGAATTCCAAAAATACTGGATAATGTGTGGTTTCTATTGTTTCATGCCTGCTTGTGTAGTTCCAATTTCCAGTTATTGTGTTTGTAGCATGTTCCAACATGATGTAATAGCAGGGCCGACACTTATGGGATTGTTAAAAAGTGGAATCTCATGTGTGCCGAGAACTTCCACCAATTTTGATTGATGTGCCATTTCTAGTGAGTTAAATATTCAACAGATGATCATTTTATCATAATTTTATCATATTGTTACAAATGTGGGGTTAAAAAACTTGCGAAAATCAGGATTTGACCGAGGGGTTTAGTCAATAAGTGAAATAATTATTCAGAACCCCCAATTGTAAGTGATTTCTCTAGAATACATGTGAACAGATGGTATAATAAGAAGCATGTGAATTAGTTTTTCTCTGGCATATCTTTGGTAAGAGGAGTAATAATCCAGGCACAACTGGTTAAAAAAAATACTTATTACAATGACACCAGACAAATACTACACTACACACAACAAAACATACAAAACACAAGGCCTAACATTCTGGTCACCCAGAAAATCCCAGACTGCTACTAAGCATTAAACTCTTGATGCCTACAGAGGCCACATAAGAGGTAGGCTACCTTCTAACTAAATACAATCTAACCTGCAGTTAAATCTCTCTCTCTGCACCCCAGATGCCACAAAATATATGCAAGCCTATATCCCTATCCATTAAAATGCACCCTAAGCAGAAAAGACAAGAAAAGAGAATGTCATGCTCTCTTTAGCATGGTTCTAATACTTAGCTCCAGTCAGGTTTGGTTTGGATGATATAAGTGCTCTTATATTGTGTGTTTCTGTACTGATCCTTGACAATCATTAATCTACAACTTGCCTAGGTATACTTAGGTAAACTTTACAATTGAAAACTGAAGGGGCTCCTCAGACCTTAGAAAACATCTGTAAAGCTAGAAGTGTTTGCTCTTCCAAGTGTCACAAACTTTATCTAAAATCTAAGAGACACTTCTCAGTCACCTAAAGCTGTAACACTCTTTTGTTTAATTGTAATAAAGGTGTTAACGTTATTATCTGTATCTAGTAATTTCTCTTCAGCTTCCATTTATTTCAGTGTGTTTTTGCCAGTCTGAAGAGCTGCACATTTCCATTATTTCAATTAACACAGTTCTTTGAGAAGAATGTATTGAAAATGTGTTTTAAAAAAAACTTTTCCGGCTTACCTATTTAATACATTGGCTTTTGGTAGATGAAAAAAAAAATCTATATGATCTTTTCCATTACTGCAATGCTTTATATCAAAGTGCTTCTAACACTTTCATTAAATGGTTACATTTATCTTAAGGATATTTTTGCTTATATTTTAAGACTAGCCAGATCTTTCAAGTATATCTCACAAGTTGTATGCCTTCATTTACCATTGAACCCTAAAATACATTTAAAGATGGTATTGCTGGTTTAAGGACAAGTAAACAATGTTGCATATTACACAAATTAACAACTATCCTCAGACTATTGGTGGACACTTAAAATCTATGAAAGGCTATATACAGTATGTGCTCCTTAAACTGTACTACAAACATTACAGTTGAAGTACAGCTTTTGAGAAGACAATCATCAAGAAATGTTAAAACTACAATCATTCATAATTATTTTTTTAACTTAGTGAACTAATTTAAAAAGATCTCTAACATATCTTTTATTACTGAAAATAATTATTTTCTATTGCTTGAGAGCCACTGTTTTTGTCACCAAGAGAGAACTTGTAGGCCTAGAAAGCCTATAGAAAATCTTCTGCCAAGATTTACAGTAAATATAACATAATTTAATATTGACGACTGTCACTCATTAAAACAGTAGTTACATATGTACCAATAATATTTGTCCATCAAAGTGTACATCAAGCAAACTGAGTTCAGATTTATCAGTACTTCATTAATGTAGTTTTAATCAGTTTGAAATGTCAGTCTGCTAATCATAAGAAGGAACATCAGGAAAAGTACTGATGTACAGTACAGCAAAATAGGTTTTTAAATTATTTATTGCCACATAACAATAGTTGGTGGAATTTGCTTTCAGTACAGCAAGAGAACACTGATGAAGCTGACAAATATGTAATTGGGAGAATATTAAGGTCCATTGTACATTTTACAGGGAGCCAGTTCAATGTACACAGGACAGGAAATATATCCTGAAGAAGGGTACTTTTACTTAGTATGCGACCTGCATAATTCTGGACATATTACTGAACAACAGGTGCACCCAAGATTAAAAAACGACTGTTTCCATGATCATTTTAAATTTTATTTTTATCACCATTATCAAAATCCAAAACTACCATAATCTGAACATATCTTTTTCTGTCAAAAAAGTCTAAAAATAAAAAATAAAACACAAACATATCATTATTTCACTGCTTATACACTGCAGTGGTATGGACCTTTTGTACTAATATTTTGAATAATTAATGTATATTTCTACACTAAATGCAGCACAAATATAATATATTCCGTGGTCTTATGCAATCAGGTTTTGGTTGGTGATTTAAAAAAAACTGGTTTACATATTTTTCAATTTAAAGATATAGATATGTTAAAAACACCCACCAAATGTGGACAAGTGCTGAAATTCACCAGTAGCTGGCAAGGTGCCCAACTGCAGTGAGTAGATCCCATAGGTACCTTTAATTTAATGTAATTTGGACAACTACACAGGGAGAAAATGGTGTACAAGAAAGAAACTTGCAAATATGTGTTACATAATTGATTAGTATGCTTACTTGGTCAAGCTCTTCAAGTAAGAATACATAGGATCATTACTCCTGTGACAATGATTATCACCAATGTCTGCAACAAGTCCTTCATCTTAAAAGTCTTTGCTGTTTTTTTGTTTGTTTTAGAGTGAGAAAAGATTTTGATGTGCCTACAAACTCAGTGATTGGAGCCCATGGATACTGCACTCAGGTTAGTATTTTAAAATTTAATCAGGCTCAGAAAACAAAATCATCTTACAATCAAGAGTTATACACATTTACAAAAATATACTGTTACCTAACAATATGATGAGATGTGCAGTGCAATTGAAATTAGTAGTAAGATGAGTTCTTGATATTAAAGGAGAAGTCCATCAGTTATCTGTTTTAGTTGTTTTCTTCATCTTCATTGGCACAGTTTTCTTACAATTCAACTGATAGAATATCCTTTTTTGTTTAATAGCAACTAATGTTGTATATCCCTTCAGTCTTGCACAGTGCCTTCAGTTAAGTACTAGGTGGTAGAATAAAGCTTTACACTTGTTTTATCTGTATACAGAAAGAAAAAAGCATCCTTGGAAATCCATTATTCTATTCTTCAACATCAAGGATTTGTCTTCTGGAAAATTATAAAGGCTATACAGCTACTCCTGTGTCATGAACAGGGTGGCACACTTTCTGCTTCTGTGATGTAACCAGAACTTTTTGTCAGGGTGATTTACTTACCAGGATTTTTAAACAAAGTGTATATCCTCTGTCCAGGAAGCCTAGTCATGTTGGAATGGTGCCTCCACCCAGAGATTGTTGCTATTGTCTTTGTGTTTGTGTGACCAGAGGTCAACATAGTAATAGCAAAATCCATTTATTGTCTGCTCTGGTTTGGACCATCTCTGGGCATCAGTGAACTAAAATGTTGCTGGCATTCAAACCACTTGCTTGCCAATTCACTCACCCCCTAGAGGGATTTAATCCTGTCACTGGTGAGCCAGCCATGCCTTCTCCCATTTTATTTCAGCTTGCGCAGTCAGGCATAAGACATTCTCTGGCACTCCAGATTGGTTCCCATGACATTTTGTCTACTGGCCTTCAACAGGATGAAGAGGATGAAGAGCTGCTACCAGATAGTTTAGGTCTTCAGTTGTCACTAAACATAAAAGCCTTGACCTCTCTAAACAGTGCCTGCCTACTTGGATTGTAGTCAGCCTACTGTGTCACCAAGTTACTAGCATCCTTTTGGGTCGCTGGCACTTTCACTAAGGGTACCACTAAGGTATCCTCTTATTTGTCATGTCTTTATAGTCTGACTGATATTTACCCTCTTCAGATTGAGGATCAAATGATGCAGCCCCAGCCATCTAGGTTCCAGACCAGAGTGATAGGAATAGCTGTAAACATTTCTACTGGATAATGAACACAATTATGATGTAACTGCTCTGGTAGACAACCTTTTTTGTGGTCCCATTTTACAAAAGAAAGGGGATGCTAGGTTTATTATTTATAACCTTGGATATCTTAAATAGAAATATTACTCCTAGAGGTTTAGAGGTCGATGTGCTCTTGTGCAGCACACAATGGAATGGTGAGATGGTCCCTCCACTCCCCTGGCTTCTTTTTAATAAACAACTGGATGAGTTCTTGGGATCTGTTAGCTTCAATTAAATAGGTTAGATGGATGTCCTCTGCTATTTTGTCATCTTTCTTAAGTTCTTATGTTGGGCATTGGGATATAGTGATGGGCACTGAGTATGCATCTTGAGCGTCTTTGTATTACTGATATACTTACCTTCAACATCCAGGTTAAGATGTAACATAACCCATTTGTTATGTTATGCTATTTTTTGCACCTTTTGCATATTTATTGATGCTGAATTTTAAGGACTGCTTATATTTATGTTTTTTTCTTTAACATAAATGTATCAGGAACTTGTAAATCTTATTCTGACTGGAAGAGCAGTATCAAATGTGTTTAATGATGAAATTGAACTGGATTCCGGGAATGGAAACATTACCCTGTTGAAGGGAATCAAAGGACGGAGTGACATTGGATTACTTTCCTTATTTGAACATTACAATGTTTGCAAGGTATGTGAGTATTTTATCATAATTATATCTTTTATATGTGTTTAGCTTTCTGACCTTTTATGATGAGGATTAAATCAGTCAAGATTTTGGGACCTTCTTAAAAGCCTTTTTGAAATATAACTTGTAACTAAACTCAAGAATCTGCATAAAATATTAATTTATTTCAAACTGTTGTCACCTTCTTCAAACTCTGCTGTTCATCCCTCACGGGGTATGGTTTTGTTTACAATGTAATAGTGATCTTGAACATACATTCCAAACTTAACCTTAAATCACTTGTAACTTTAACTAAAATCACTTGTTACTTTAAATTATTATAATTGTTTTTTTTTTGGAATGGTTAGAAATTGATGCACTGTTGTGACTTTTGCCTTGCTCCATCTTTGTTGGAAAGATTAAGAATACGCTTTGCAAGAGACTATAAAGGGCATAAGTAAAATCTTGAAATTGATCAGGCAACTTTGAAAGTTGTGAGGAATAATGCTCAATGTACCAGCAAGTTTTACAGCTAAGATGGGAAGATATTTTGGAATACATTTGACAGAAATATTGTGCAAAAACATACTGTAACTAATGATGCATTTTCCTTTGAGAAAGATTGTGGTGATTTGTGATCTATAAAGTTTCCATAATGTTATCATTCTGTTTGTTCAGTATTCTTTAAATACATTTAAATTGCATGATTCATATTTTGTGTTTGAAAATAAATTTTATGTTTGAATTTTATGGTTTATGTATAAAAATAAATATAATGTTTCCAATTAGTAATTAAAAAGAGATCAGCATACTGTATTTCTATTATGCATAGAGGTTGTCTCATCATTTTATATGGATGTGTAGTATATTTGAGAAAGTTATTTTGGCTTTACATTTGTATTTCTAATCATTATGTACATCATCGGTGATGAGTGAGCTAGGTGACCATACATGCCAAGGCCATGACACTAACTCTGCCATAGTTCAGAATTTGCTCAAAGATGACTCTAGAGAATTTGGAAAAGATTAGAAAAAATAACAAATAGCTGCTTCTGGAACAGGATCACTTGTCCTTATAGATGATGACGGTAACTCAAAAAATACAACTGATATTGTATTGAACTGATATGATGAACTAAAGGGGTTCATCAAGAGAAAGTAAGTGGAATATCTTAGACTTGACAAGTGAGTCTCAAGATTTTAATCCAGTGCACTTTATATTCTTTAGAAAAATGATTTTATCACACCCAAAGAATATTTGAGAAATATAAAATTATCTGCAGCAAATGCTTGAGAAAGCATCTCAAATGATTACACAAAAAGGTTAGTGAGCTCAATGGGTCACAGATTTCATGCAGTTAATGCTTCAAAGAAATACTGTGTGCCACCAAATCCTGACAAACCTGAAAAATGTATTTAATTTGAATTTGCCACACTATTACAATCAAACTTTGTGTTCAACCAATTGATATCAAAACCATTAGTATTGTCACATGAATGACTGAACTTACCCAAAAATAAAACATTATTTATGTTAATATCATGATTACCAATACATAGTCTTTAATTGTAAAGCAAAAATAACAGTTGTGACTTTACCATCCCACTACTTTTTGAGGGCACTGTTATGCACAGAGTTAAAAATCATATTTGTCAACTTTCATTCCAGGAAATAAAAAGAGTCACATTTATTTGTAGCTGTAAGTATCAATTTAATAAAATCCAACAAAAAGAGTAACATTCTTTGGAAGTGCATTTTAAATTTGCAGAACTACTGTATTCAGAGGCCACCTAAAGTCCCCCGAGTATGAAAGGAGTTAACACTCATTCAGTTAGTAATCTAGTAGTAGCATGCATCTTCATTATTGAGGTCAAAGAATTTTCCGAATACTGCAGGCTGGTAGTCATTGACCTCCACAAAAAGCTGCACTATTGTGTTCATTTTTAAGCAATTTAAGCCTACTGGGATCTATGCCCGGAAGGATGCAAATATATCTTGTCACCAAAAGCTATGAGAAGTGGTTCAGGAGGTAACAATAAAGTCAGTGGCAACAACTGAAGATATCTAATACAAACTGGCATCTTCAGGATACAAGTTGAAAAATACCATTCCATGCCATCTCCGGGAATATGATACTGTATTTATGGCTGGGTTGCAAGAAAAAAAGTCTCTTCTGAGGGTGAACTACAGACGGGTGCAGCTTGGAAATGCCAAACTACAGCTGAATGACAATGTGACCCATGGGAAAATGAAACTAAAATTGAATATGCTCAATCGATATTATGTTTAACATAAAAAAGTTGATGGCCTGCGACCAACTGCTATTCTGTCCAGGTGTAGGTGATTTGGGGTTTTAATTTACTATAAATTAAAATTGTGATTGTACTTGAGATTGCGAGAGTACTTGACACCTTTTTGGAAACAAACATAATACTTTACTGTCTCGCACAACAGATTATAAATATACAATTTATTGATATAAAACTAAAACATGCATAGCAAACAACAAACTTAATTGAATATATTTATTGAGTGATCTGCTGTGACATTACAGGCTGATTCACTCAGAGTTATAAAAATCATAGTTAATAATGTCAGACTATAATGTCTAACACTGTAATGTTATGGTCTAGCTCAAAGGTTCTATCCATCTCATATAATTTATTAACATATATATTCTCAAATACAAATGAATATGCATTTACTGTCATTATCTAAACCTCGAATGTGTTTGGAATAATAGTTCAACTGTTGAGAATTTTAATGTGCCATGATGTTTTTAAAGAGTTAAACTTCCTACTGGTAAGATGGAGCTTGGCGGATTTGTCCATGGTCCGTTGTTGGCAAGCTATTCTGTGCTGAGAGGGTCCTGGTGCAGACAAGAGGAGAGGGAAAAATAGCTTTATCTTGTTTGCTGGGCAGCTCTGTCAAAATTGACATCTTGCTGAACTTTGGTCTTTAAAAATAGTCTGTACACAGTTTAGAAGATGGATGGGAAAAAAAAAGCCTGAAGATCATGTTTGAAAAACATTAATTCCTTCTGTGAAATATGGCAGGCCCATCTTAAAATGAAGGAATCATGAACCAACATGTTACTTGTACCAACCAAGATCTTCCAGCATTCAAAATATTGTATTTGGCCAAAAATGGACATCACGGCATGACAATAATCTAGATCTAGAGCATATGTATACACTACTGTATATAACATATCTAAATGACAAAGAAGTGTTAACTGCATAGAAAAATATTCTTAAATGGTCATCTCAATCTCTAGAACTCAATTCAACTGAACATTCACAATGAAGAATGTTGTTTACAAATGGAAAAGGTCTCAAAGACCTAGAGCAATTCTGCCAGGAGGAAAAATTTCCCTTGAGAAATGCCATAACCAAATAGCAAATAAAGAAAGCAACTTGTTAGTGTTATCTATGACAGATGAGTATTTACTAATTACAGGGTTGTAAATAAATGTGACCCTCATCATTTCTGGACTTAAATTATTTAAATTAAATTATTTATGACAAATAAGACTTTGGTCAATGTTATTAGAATTACAATATATTACATATTTATTAATCCATAACTCTTAATATTATACAGTATGATGTTTTGATTTTGTTTCTATATCATCAGGGGTATCAGTAAATCTGGAAGGTACCACATCTAACTTCTTAAACCTTAAAGCACCTCCAGCATTTGTTTGACATTAAGTTTTTTAGCTTTATCTGTAGGAGGGAAAGTTGTGAACGTCTGCAATGCAGTATAATAAGTCTGGATAAAGCATTGAATAATGAATTTGACACACTATGCAGTGCATGCATGTTGCACTTATATGAAATAAAGGTTATGTTGCTGGAAAGAAAAGTAAAAGGTTTTTACTGGAAAGGGCATTGTTTTTATCATACACCACAGCATAGTTTCACCTCTCTGAAGTTGTTTTGATATAAGACATTCCTGTCAATTCTTTTTTTAGAGTACTTAAATTAATTAATTAGAAACACTCATGTTCATAAAAAATAACTGTACATTATCATTATGAATTCCATTGCTTTTGTCTCCCAAAGCATAGTTAGAATAAAGTGATTACAGACCTTTGTACATTTTGAACACACAGCAGAAAAAACTACAAATGAACTGTGCAGAGTTCAAGTGGACTTTACATCGCAGCCAGACTTACATACAGTATTAGAAAGATAATTTTTAAATCACATCAAAGGTAGCACTGTCATTATTATGTGGTGACACAATTTCCACAGTCTGTTTTCTCTTTTATTCCATGAGTTTAATACTAAATTGTTAATATGCAATGTTTTATATTAATGTAACAACATGTACAAGTAACTTTATAATTTCTCTTCATGCTACAGTATTATTTTTTTATTGGTAGGTTGGCACCTATATGAAGACTCCCAGGTATCCAATATGGGTGATATGCAGTGAAAGTCACTTCAGTGTGCTTTTCTCTACACGCAAGGAGTTAATGAGTGATTGGAGGATGGAGAGGAGATTTGACCTTTACTACTATGACAGCCTAGCAAATCAACAGGAGGAAATACGCCTAACTGTTGGTGTGTGAGAATTGATTTTATTCCAATTTGAGCAAGTAAATTAGGTTTTGAGTTTAAAAAATGACTATTGTCTGCTGAGATCCATAAAAACAAAACATGTTTCAATTTAATGCTTCTCAGTATATTTATTGTATATCTGGAGGTTATTTTAA
Source organism: Lepisosteus oculatus (assembly GCF_040954835.1). NCBI lineage: Eukaryota > Metazoa > Chordata > Actinopteri > Semionotiformes > Lepisosteidae > Lepisosteus > Lepisosteus oculatus. The sequence goes on from NC_090701.1 coordinate 33,136,897, forward strand.
TTTTTCATTTATAATTTTACATTCTAAAAATATACTTTTTGCTAAATTCACCATTTACCAACTGTATAGTCATGTGTTTTCTATGACGTTTTCTCAACAGCTCAGAATAAGTGAACTTGTTTGAGTTGAATCAGTTGTTTTCTATATTTTGTTAAAAACCAAAACTGCAGATTGTAAAAATGGCATGATAAATCTCAGTATTACAGTATATGCAAACAGTCTTACTTTTACTATAAAATGACACTTATACCACTAATTGCACTTTTGATTTTAACCAATATATATAGACATTTTAACTTTAAGATTACGGGAAAATAATTAAAAAAATAATGTATCAAGCTTATTATCTGCCATGCCAAAATATTACTATTGACCAAACATGATAACTATTTGTAAGAATAACTTGTTGATAATAATAAGTTGCTAGAGTTCACTTTTTATGTTAGTGGTTGATTGCTGATGCAGTAATGACAAAGGTATGTACTTTATTAATCCCATGTGGGAAATTCAAGTGCTACAGCAACCAGGCACAATCAACACAGTAAAGTACAAATGTAGTAATATGATACAGTAAATACATTTAAAAAAAAACGAATAAAGAATTACAAACAAAACAGAAACGGCACACACGCACAAATAAAGTATGAATGTACAGAACACAAGAAAGATGTAATACATATATTACAGTATAGAAATTGCACACTCCCAAACATATTGCACAAAGTAGGTAACTATTGCAACTATTGCATAGTTGTAAAAAATAATTTGCCCATTCCACTTCCACGTATTGCACTTCTATAAGCTAGATGTAGACAGAACACCAGTAAAACAGAGGAATCAGGTTTCAGGTGTACAAGTATGGTGTCACAACAGGACAGTGTTGCCCCTGGCCAGACATACCGTGGTCTTATGGCAGTAGGCACAAACCATTTTCTGTAATGCTCCCTGTCACACCGTGCACCCTGTTGCTGAATGTTGCTCTTCATTCCAACAAGCATGTCATAGAGGGTGGGAGACATTGTCCATGATGGATATTAATTTGGACACCATTCTCCTCTCAACCATCACCTCCAGATAAGACCCAATGACAGAACTTGCCTTCTTGATGAGCTTGTTCAGCCGATTAGCATCCCCCCACTCTAATCCCAGAGCGCCAGGACACCACTGCATCTGATCACAGAAACCACAGAAATTTACAGAAAGACCACTTTCAGATTTCTGAAAGTACAGCAAGTCTGAAACCACCTTTGGAGGGACATCAGATTAGCAGTATATCAAACCAAACATCCACATTCAATGTCCAAACAATCCTTATAAGACATATTATCCTTAGAAGACATGAGAACACTACTTATAATATAAAAATGTCAATTGTGCATGCGTGCTTGTGGTTTATATGATGTAAAGCAATAACACAAGTAGATGTATTAAATTTGAATGACTATACTTACTATATGTTTTACTAATATTTTGGAGAATGTTTATATGACTGTAAATAATTTGTAATGCAGTGTACGATCCAAGTGCTAAAATGGATTGTGAGATCTGAGTTTGTTGTACTTTCCCTTTAAATGTACCATGTGTGAGATGTTTTATTGTGCACTTTATTTTTTGCTTTTTTAGGTTTTCATGGTAAACATTAAATGGGATGGTATGAGCCGGTATCTTATTAGGGGAACATCAGTTTCATATTGTTGCTTTAACAAAAATAGATATACCAAATGGTGCAAAACACATTCATTGTGACTCCTAAACACTGCACTCTGAATAATTACATAGCAAATAGCTTAGCATAGGTGCTATGCAATATAATAGTTTTGTTGCTACAAGACCACCAGTGCATTGCAACTATCCTGGTATCAATGCTTTAATAAAATATCATATATACTGTAGCTTAATGACATTGCTAATTTCTTATTGGCCCTAGTGAAACACCTCTTCCAAAAGCCTGTAACGTCTGGCCTAAATGATAGACCATATCACAATAATATCAGTTAAGAAGAATCCAAACTTTCTATTACGCATTTGTTTGGAAGAAGTACAGTAATTGGTGACTCAGATCCATTTACTAATCAGCCATTATGATCCACATTACAAGTACTTCCTTGGATGATAAATAGGGTAGTACAGTCACACAACGATAAAGCACACTTTCCATGCTACTGTAAAATTCCTGTTTGATCTTCACTGAATAGAGACATACCATACAACTTTCTGTTATCTTTTAAGCTTATTCACATTATTTAAATATTTAATTATTGGTTGTTTGAAATAATATTTCTTTTTGAATATTAGACACATCTCAAAACTATGCTCCTGATGTGGAAAATGACCTGATTCCGCCTCTTGAACACTGCATCAGGACAAAGTGAGTTGTAAAAAATACTTTTATACATTACCCAGAAGTATTCAACATAGACTTTTCTGTTAAATAATGCTGTAATTAATATTGTTTTAAACTACTGTATGTGGACAGCATAGAGCTGCAGTGTTTAGCATCGCTGCCTCGCAGTGCTAGGGCCCTGGGTTCAGTTTGTGACCTGGAGCGTGACATGCATGGAATTCGTATGTTCTCCCGTGGCCGTGTAGGTTTCTTCTGGATGGATAGATGGTTCATTAACGTTTCAGTAGTTTGTCCAAATTCTAATGTAAGGCAGAGTAGAAGATAATTTAATTAAAACACATAGTTCTCCGTTTCCAAATGCCTTCCTGAAAAATGCTCTCTAAATTAAAAAGTAATTTCCCATAAGAATACATGCATAAAAAAACAACAACAGATGTATTCATGTAAGATGTTCACATAGTTGTGTAAAAAAACTAAATGCTTGTTGATGTTTAACAATTTATTGAAAAATATGCAGGAAAGACTTAATTGAATATTGATTGGTATAAAGTGTGGAAAATGCAAGGATTTTATATAATATAAACATAAGGAACAGACTAAGATAATACTTTTTACAGATTTATTTAGTTAGCATGAGAATATGGGGCATGAACAATGCCTGGAAGCATGCTGATACAAAGATTGATACAAATCACAGTTTCCTGTGCCTCATCAAAGCAATTCTACTCATCCCTGCACTCAACTGGTGTTTGGAGGGTATTGGTATTGCCTCAAACATTCCATTAAATTTCTTGTTGTTGTCTGTGCTTAAGCATGTTAAACAGACAACTTATTTGTCTTAAATGAAAATATACTGTATATTCGTGAAACATTAATCCAAAAACATGCAAATTATATGTTTGGTTTAATTATGAGTATGTAAATCAAGAACTGCCTGTATGCTTTATTGGATAACTTTCTGGGTTGAGGAGAGCAACAACCATTTTTGTAAGAACCTGCAAAAGCAGCAAAAGAGAACCCATAATGCTGATGCAGAATTTTTAAGTTATAAAGACTAAATATGCAGGTAAACAAGTATACAGCTGCAATTTGTAAAGAAAAAAAAGGATATGAAAGGCAAATGGAAGCCTTAGCAGTATTTCCAAGTAAACCAGTGAGAGTGGAGAGTTCAGGAAATGATGCTCTGTGGAGTGTTGTTTTGGGTGAGTTAAAAAAGAGGAGTCAGCGTCTGTTCTGCATCATTTAGATCCCCCAAAAAGCAGCAAAGCAAATTGCAAAATGGAGTTGAGGAATCCAGAAAGGATTCACTTTCACAAAGCCCAGGGTCTGCAAATATTTCTTCCTTAAGCAGGTATCTGGAATATGGGGAAGGTGAACCAGAGTGACAAGTGTGAAGTAGGGGTAGGAGGGAGTTAGAGGCTGATATTACATGATCTTGGAAATTAGCAGGGAAGTGAGGGAGGGGTGGCACCATGCCTGAAGAAGCAAAACTGCACTGCAGACACCAGAGGCAGCGAAGCTTGTGAAAAGAGGAGCCTTATCCAGACAGAACTGCATGTTTGGGCTAGCATTGACTTTCTCTCCTGGGCAGCATTAGGGACGTAATGGAATGTAGAAGATACTGCTGAGGCCTTAGGATAGGTAGAACAGGTGACGGAGAAAAAGAAGATAAGAAATGAAAAGTTAAAAGATGGACTCAGTTAGAAATGTGGAAGACATAAAGGAGAGAAAGGATGGGTTGAGATGCTAGGACAGTGGGGATCCATAGGGTCGTGGCTGCAGTGGAGTAAGCTTTGACCATCTCCTCATCTTTCATTTAAAATTTCATTTAGTGATGTAACTGATTATCTTTTTCTCTTGTTCTAGATGGAAAGGTGCCATGGTTGACTGGAATGAAACTGAACCTATACTTTGATTTCATTGTGCTATAGACATGAAATTCTTCTACGGAAAAAAAATATATGACCTAATTTATAACCATAAAGTATCAGTGAAGCTGAAAAACACAACTTGTAAAGCACCCATACAAATATTTAAGATAAAGACATGGATTCTGTTTTATTGCCTCAACCCTGTATACCTGTGCCTTTAATTTTGATTTGGAAAACAATATGAAATATGTAAAGAATGTACCTTAGGATTTATTTGAATATATGAAGTTGAGTAACTAATGAGGCTCACACCAGACTGTAATCATGTAGTTTATTCCATTTATACATTTGTTTTATTGTGTATTTAGGATTCATGTCTTGCATGTGAATGTATGGCTTCTTGTGCTTTAACTCAACGATTAATGATAAGAATAGAAATACATGTTTTGCCTTCGAAAAACTGCATTTCAGTTTAAATTTTATTTATACAAATATTTTCATAAATAAAATGTTTAAGAAAGCTTTCTTTAGCTTGGTATTTACTTTTTTTGTTGGATAGAGACAAGTATTTACGTATGTTTAGCGGGAAGTAGTTCACTGTTTCTTTAAGTCAATCACATGAAAGTTTGTTAATTTCATTGACTCATGCCCTGCTAAAGTGATAATGTTGTAAGATGCTTAATTTGCTTAAAATCTTTATTATTTTTATACAATGCATGTACTGTAGAGTTTACCTGTATGCACAGTTAATAAAATGAGAATCTGGCGCTACAGTGCTTAAACCGTTTTTTCCATACTGGTTAGGTCACACTAAAAAAGTTATTGACTGGTTCCTCATACAGATGGAAAAGCTAGTAAATTCTGGAAATGGTGAGAAAACAAAGGAAATACAGGAGACTTTAATTAGGGAGTCAATATTGAAGAATGCATGAAGCCCCTGAAACTGAAAATGATGATTATCTATATTGATATCAATAACAGTATATTAATAGAAATAAACCAGGTATCAAATAGGAGGAGGCCATTACGAACATCCAGATTATTCACTTCCTTTTAACTCAGTGATCTTTTGAGTGGATTATTAACTCATTTAGTTTTTATCAGCTGGTTGATCTGAGGATCGAACCTACAGTAGCCATTACTCAGGAGTCAATTTATACACTGTAGCTTCTTTCAAACATCAGCTTCAGGAACATAGCTGAGTAGCCAGATCCTACTCCTACATCCCTTTGTGTGAAGAAGTGTCCTGTTGTGTTTAAAATGCACATGTCTATAATTTTCACTTTTGTCTGCTGGCTAATTTTTTATTGTTATTTCTAAAGACGTCTATTAGGTTGATGTTGTGATCAATGATATCATGATACATGATTGAGGTTCCTTGTTGTCTTATCTGTCCAAGGCTTAAGAGGTTCAGACATTTTAGTTTGTCAGTGTTGGACAGACACTTAGTTCTTGTTCTTTTCTGGACTGATTCCAAAGCAGCAATGTGGTAGTCCCTGGTCTTTCCTTAGAGTTTGGCTTTAATTTTTAAAGAACTGTTCAAAGAAAAAAACTGTTCAACTAAAAAAGTAGGCTGTTTTTTTTAAGTTTACAGTGTTCACTTATTAACACATCTAATTTAATCTCATTCTCCTGGCAATTTCAAATTGGTGTATTATTTCAATAGATACTTCAAGTATCAATTTTTAATAAACTTAAGTAGAACTCCATTTCATGGCAAAATAGAACCTTTCCCTGCTTATCTGTATACAACATAAACATACTGAAAACATATTGGCCTTGAAATAAAAAAACAGGCTTTGCTATGGCTTCAAAACTGAAACATGATTTAAAGTAGTTTTAATACTACTAATAGTGATAATACCAATAAGATAGTCAAATAAATGTATGTTTAAGTACAGTGACTTATATTAATTAAAAGACCAAGACAAATGTCTATCAATGAGCCTTGGAAGAAAATAAGCACAGTAGTCTCAATGTAAACTCTCTACTAGAAGTATTTCCCTTCTCGTGCAGATAAGTGTGGTGGAGAGGAAGTTCTATAAATGTATTTGCTAAAATAAACAAGTCACAGTATGGTGCAGTAATTAAGATCAGTAAGTGGAAGAAAGATAAGGAGCAAATTACTTCATTTTGATTATGTATGTATCCTGGTTCAGACAGAAACACAAACACAACACAATGATTTGTAAACAAACCAATAACACAATTTACTGTAGCTCCATAAATTACAAGATGTTCTTCTGGTTATGAGGAAATGGAAAAATATTGATAAAAGTACCAAATATTAAATTTTCAAATATTGAATATCATTTGAAAAGTTCAATACAAAGTGCATTGATGCTCATTTCAATATCAAACATTAATGAATATGAGTAATGAGATAATATGCAAAATTAACTTGCCTGTAAAATGAAAACGGTTAAAACAGATAAATAGATCATTGTTTAGAAGCTTTACAAAAACTCTCAATTTGGATTCGTTTTTTTCAGTACTTATTCTAGTAATAGTACAGCCATTTGCATGGTAACCACGTCCCCTAAATGTCAGAATAAAATGTGTTACGCTCCTGATTGGATTTTTGTTCCTTGCCAGCAGGGAGTCTTGGAAACGGTCTTCATTGAATAAACACTTACTCACATCAATGAAATTGCTGCAATAATAAATATTCAGCTTTTACAAATACATTTCTACATTTTCAATGAAGAATGTCTAAAACGTTTGTCCATAAAATGTTGCATTTGTGCTTCATACTAATACAGTACTATCAAAATTTAAAAGCCACATTTTTTATCTTTATGCTATATTTGGGCAGCTGCATTGTTAAAATATAATACAATATTAGTGCAACTGAAATATTGCTTTGTCAGTGCAGACATTTAATCAAGAGCAGCATTTGTGCTGCATTTAGAGACATAGTTGGCCAAATCTGTTCACTTTAAAAGCTGCTGTAAAACCAGATTAATTCCTGTCAATTTCACAAAGCAGTAAAATATTATTATTTTCTTTAAAAATAAGCATCAATTCTTATTTTTACAACACTGATATTAACACCAAAAGTGTAGAATATATTGATAAGTGAAATCCAAACACAATTCCTTTGCTGATTGAGTTTTAACAGACCTTACTACACAATAATACTTGATAACAAGGAATCCTAAAGAAGATCATAAAGAATCCTAAGATATAAATGAAAGAGGATAATTGTGGTGTTTCACTCTTAAATATGAGTGACTTAAATAGTTTATTTTAACATTTCTATCTTTCTAACATTTATTTATTAGAAAGTTTAAAGACAAGAAATGGGAATACATTGTAATATAATTTATTTAAAAAACATTACTTTTTGACCTAAGGTTATGATCATACTTTCTGTTGCAATTTTTGTAAGAAGAAATTAATATGCAACTCCTATAATTTTTCCTTAATAATCTTACTTATCCTAATGTAAGTAGTTTTAGATCTATAATCTACTGTATATAAAAAGCCTAAACAAGACTTGATTCTAGAAGCAAATCTACAAGCTATCTTTAACACCTGTTTTTTTCTTCGTTTTACAACTACACATTCAAAAATCAGGAATAATACATTCCAGGATGTGTTTTGTGTGAGAATATAAAAACATCTTGGGTGTACCTTGCAACTCAAAAGGCAACCAAGGATTGCCAATATATGACACTATCAATCAATTTAATATCATTTTAGAAATGTATATTTTTCAATCATGAGTTATCACACATACACCTATTGATAAATTATTTGTCTTATCACATTACTGGCTGCCACAGCACACAAGTAGAAATGGATGAATAGCAATTTGTTTTTAGTTGCTATGCACTGTTGAGGTGGAATTTCCTTCACAGGGGAGATCTGTGACTTGGACTCTTTCCCTAAATTCAAATCAGGACTTCAGGCTTTTATTTAATTCATTGATAGCAACTCAAAAGTATATGGGAGAATGGGAGCTGATACCTAAAATGATTTAAAAAATATACGGCACAGGTAGATTGTGAATGATGTTCAGATGTTTTCAGTTGAATTATTAACATAATAAATTCATATTATGGTTTTTAAAGTGGTAGGTGAAGAGGATGGGGTTGACAGCAGTATGTTTCATATTGACATTGCTTTGAATGGAATATTGACCAAACTCTAAATTGATCATTATATAGTCATTGATACAGGTACACTGGCAATCTTAAAAAAAACTTTACCTAATATTTTTTAAGAAAACAAATTCCCTATTAAGATTTCATTTATTTTCTTATTATTGGTCAAGATAACAGACTTTTAATATTTTTCAGGGATGCGGGATATCCTGGCACAAGGCAAGGTGTACCCTGGACAGGATGCCAGTCCATCGAAGGGCAGTCACACAAACATTCAAATACTTACACTGCGGGCCAGTTTTCCCGGAGGCCAATTAACCTATCAGTATGTTTCTGAACATGAAGATAGCACGCCAGATAGTTCTGTAATTGAACCCATTTCCCCAGTAGTGCAAGGCAGCTATGCTAACCACTGCACCACTGTACTTCTAACATTTACTTTTGGTAAACAAAAATGTTTATATTGTATTCAAATAATAACAGCTTCTGATGAGATCAAACACTGTATACAAACACTAACAGATGTGCATAAAGGGCACCCTTTCAAAACTCCTTCTCCAATCACCAGCCCATGCAGGATTTATAGATCTTACCGGGTTGTAAAAGTGAAGATTAGGATGCCTTTTGACAAAAGCAGAAGTCAAACTCCTGCCAGTAGTGACAGCACCTTTTTTTATTTAACAGGACTCCCTTTGCTAACCCCACACAGTAAATTAACTCCACATAAATGATACCAACATAGACAAGGAAACAATTAGGCCAGTGGAGGGAATATGGAGTGCCACAATGCACTGCCTTTTTAGCAGCAAACAAGCCCCTGTAAATAGATCTGTGTCTGCATTTCATCCAGTCCATATTCCAGATGGTAGCCAATCCTAAGGGTTTACGTGAAGCCTGCAATAAAAACTGAGGAGGCCGATCCCTTTTGTTTCCTGAGATCCAACAGTTTATGCATTGGGTGCCAAGGCAAATTTGTCCCTAGTGAATGCCATTGTAGAATGGAGATGTAAGTAAAAAAAGAAAGAAGAGATACGAAGCTTGGATTCCAAGTCTTAGAACAAGCAAAGACTGTCATCATTAAAAATATCTCCTTGAATGTGATGCCACTGTCACTAAATTATGGACAAGAAAAAGAAAGACAATATGTTTGTGATTAAAGAGAAAATGAGAATGTATTTGTCATGTTTTATAATTTTGTTCTACTAGAAGTCAAATCATAAGTAGTTGCGTGATTATGGAACCAACAGTAAATGTACACTTGATGTGGGAGTTATCAGCATTAAAAGAAGTAGTAAATAAAGTCAAACCAAAGGTATAAAAATAAACTTGATACTTTCACAAACCAAAAGCTTTTTTGCTTTTAATAGCGTAAAATGTACACAAGTATAAGTATAAGTTGCTTTTATTTTCATATTTTGATAAAGCAATTTATCATGATAGACTAATGTTGGAGAAGGAGGACTCATAGAGTTAAAGATATTAAAGAAATGAATCCCATTATTTTTTATTGTACAGACAAAGGCTTGAAGAAAATTAGGAAAACATGTCTATCTATTGACGTCAGCATCCACCTGATTAAAAATGTTATTAAAGTTGTTTACAGTACTGGCATATCAAGATATATAAGTATCAAGATATTGAAAGCTGATGATCAGAGGCACAGTCAATAGCAGGCTAGCTCTCTCCATTGCATAATTTAATGTTAGGAATTCAGACTTAGTCAAATTAATGTTCTAGATCACAAAAATAATTCAAAATATCAGATATTCAAGCATTGGGTTGAATGATGACAGCCCACAGATATTGCAAAATGGGAAGATGCATCATTGCTTAAGGTTTAGTGTATAGAACATGATCACTCAAGTTTATCACAAAGCTTTCTTAACATCTAATGACAGAACAGGTAGGTACATGGTCTGGAATGTATAATGTGGACAAGCTGGTGAACTCTATCAGACATCAGATAACCACTAAAAATCCCAAGTAATTATGGGAAACTGCTTTGATCATACAGTCTGAAATGACCTTAGTATGTATGGCTTAGCATTCAAGCTAATTGTGTGATACAATGATACATTAATACAGTACATATAGTATTGATACATTATAAAGACAGTATAATACAGATAAAGACAGTATGTACATCCTTCCAAAAAGAGGCTTCTTAAATGACTTTATGAAATGCCAGGATATTAATACTTTTTAATGTCCTTTAGTTCTGACATGGATGTACTTTAGGTGTCTTCACTGTAGCTATCTCTACGGGTGTAACATTCTCTGATCAAATTGAATGTCTGCACTAGAGAAATTAGATTAAAATATAGCTAAGTGTATATATTCAAGATATGACAGCAATATAAATTGTAAATATTCATTGATGCAGATCAGAGCTATTATAAGGCTGGGTCAATCACTATTGAACTAATAGTTTTGCACCTAGCTATGTAGTAATTCTGGACAATCTTAATTTTCTTGTAATTAAAATGTCTATGCATTAGATTCAGAAAAGGTGAATTGTCGACCTTGCTCTAGAAAAGTCAACTAGGTTTCCAATTCAGTGATTCAGAAAATGCAGTAAAATATTTTTACTTAAGCTGTTGACTGTGTCTTAGAGAATATGAGGTTGATCTACTGATCACTGATTTTTGTAGCATTGTAATTCCAGCTGGGGGCACATGACTTAGCTTGTGAGCTTAGGAGCAGACCATCTGCAGTCATATCGGTAATTCTACCAGTGCCACTTGCAAGCAACACATTTAAGTGTTTATGGATAACTGGGAAATCCTGGGAGGAAGTAGGGTCTATACAAGGAAGATGAATTGGAGAGGGCATGGCTTAAATAAATAAACTAGTTAAGGTGTATTTAAAGTAAGTTACTGGGGGTTAGGAAGCTACAAAACATCCCAATTCAGATGTTTTTAGGAAAACCCAGGTAAATACCACAAAAACAAAATCTTAAATATTTAAACATCAATACTAGAATCATAAGAAAGCTCAATAAAATGCAAGAACTTGATAGTGCTACATCAAAAGAGAATAATAATAATAATAATAATAATAATTGCTTACACTTATATAGCGCTTTTCTGGACACTCCACTCAAAGCGCTTTACAGGTAATGGGGACTCCCCTTAACCACCACCAATGTGCAGCATCCACCTGGATGATGCGACAGCAGCCATAGTGCGCCAGAACGCTCACCACACATCAGCTATCAGTGGGGAGGAGAGCAGAGTAATGAAGCCAATTCATAGATGGGGATTGTTAGGAGGCCATGACTGATAAGGGCCAATGGGAAATTTTGGCCAGGACGCTGGGGTTACACCCCTACTCTTTTTGAGAAACACCCTGGGATTTTTAATGACCACAGAGAGTCAGGACCTCGGTTTTACGTCTCATCCGAAGACACTATACTGTAAACGTCCCCGTCACTATACTGTGGCATTAGGACCCATATAGACCGCAGGGTGAGCGCCCCCTGCTGGCCCCACTAACACCACTTCCAGCAGCAACCTTAGTTTTTCCCCGGATGTCTCCCATCCAGGTACTGACCAGGCTTACACCTGCTTAGCTTCAGTGGACTGCCAGTTGTAAGTTGCAGGGTGCTGGAATTATGATATTATAGTCTAGGGGAAGATGGCATTGTAGCGGCGAGGCTTATTAATAAGAAAGAATTAAGTGAGCTGAACCTTCCCAAATGAGGCCCCATTTCTCTGTTCATCTCTGTGGTGCAGCCACAGAGAAACTATTCATGCAAGCTGATTTAGGGTTCCTTTGATAAGGACAGCTCCCAAAGGGGGATGCACTTAGCTAAGCCTGGCTATCATGATCAATGGTCATCCATTGGCGCCTATCTGTCTAGGGAGTGCCAGTTGGACATCTGGACTGCATTACTAAGTGTCAGGAGTAAGTGACTCATATCTCACCTTGATCAACCAATCAGGGACTGGTAGGGCCGAGTAACCCACGTGGGACTCTGATGCCCATGGAACTTTTAGGCAATCAACGAGCTGAAGTTCCTCCAGGTAAAAACAGGCAACACAGAGAGCCTGTGAGATTCAGTGAGATTCAGTAAGATTCTGGAGAGGATTCTGTGGACTGTTCTAAAGGGAATTCAAAGGAGAATTCCAGGGCAGGACGGCCCAGGAGCAGAAGGCTCCCAAGGGCAGGACATTCTCGCAGCGCGCCTCCTGACCATCCTGAGACTCAGCCCGGACAACCACGGAACGGCCAGTGTGTCCGAGTGCCAGAACTTTCCTTTGTTATAAGAGTCTCGAGTGGAGGTTGCCAGAGAGTAACCAGCATCAGGCCTCGTGAACAGGTCGGAACTGTGGACAGCTGAATCACTATTCAGAACTAGCTCTTCATCAGGAACGAACTGGTCCTCTTCCTGACTTGCTGGGACCCACAGTCATCTTTTCTCCTGTGCACAAACTTTGCTAACTAGCCGGTCAGTGAGCATCTGCAGCACACCGTCGCAAGCCGCACAGCACAGCCTGGCACGGAGCCAGAAAGCCTGGATTGGACAAGCAACAGCCTGCAACTGTTTCTTTGTGCCCGCAGGAGATCTGAATCCCCAGAAATTGGATGAGTATTCAACTTCAATGCATTACAGCTCGAGAATTCAATTGTTATCCCAACCAGTTGATATCAATTTAATTCCTAAGAGTTATGTACTTGTTTTGAGTATCTAATGTAGAAGTTATAACCAAGTTCATTTATGAAACGATCTTAATGAATGATATACTGACCGTATGTCCTCTTGATATGTGTAACTCTTTGTAACTGACTGAATATATACCTTTTGTATTCTGATAACCCTCTCGATAAGATATGTTAGGTTTATATGCATATTCTATGTATTAATAAATGTATCCTCGTGTACTAGTACCTGTGTGTGTGCATTGTTTGAGTTATGTCGCATGGTTGGATTCTAAAGCCATCAAAAGAATCAAGTTTGTGATTTACTGCTACAATTAATAATTGTCTCAGTAAATGCCCAAACCCTACAGAACTGGTGTCTTCAGAAAGCCACTGTGATTACATATTTAAGTCCCTGAGCCGGTTTTCTTACAGCATGAATGAATATAAATAGCTGCACATTTTGAGGCAGGAGACAAAGACTCCTAAAAAACTTCAAGCAAGAAAGCTGAAGAAAGAAAATACATGTGTATATAACATATTTGGGTTAAACTGCAGAAAAGAAATTCTAAGAACAAAACAACTGTTATATGCCAAAGACAAGCTAATACAGACATGGATGCAAGCAGTTTACTGTATAATATACTGTATTAGTTAGGAATGTACAGTATGTAGCAAAGATGGAATCATATTACTGAGTGATTTCAGTTTTCTTCATATGCATTTAATATTGTTATGGAAATACAGCAGCTCAAACTAATATGGTTAAAATGTCAATGAATACTTTGTAAAAGCACCAACCAGGGAAGATACTCTTATCAACCTAATCACTTAAAACAATCATAGTATGCTAAAATGTCTACAGTTTGATATTATAGTTAGTTGCTACTAACTAGTTGCTATAGCTAGTTGCTAGAAAAAATACAAAAGAATTACCATGAGAGAGAACAGAATATTGTAGCACAATTAAAAACAATACAAAGCATTTCACTCAGTACTATAACATTAAAACAATGATGATTGAGTAGTGTTTTAGATAGATAATATTTTATTAATCCCGTAGGGAAATATAGTAGTAAGTAAAGTTAATAATTGTATATGTAATATGTTACATTTAAATTCACAGAGATATCCAATGTTATATAACAAGCTCCAGCAATATTGTGTAAATTAAGCACAACTGATCTTGACCCTACAGTAAATCACTAGAATTTTCCCAGTCATTTAAAAGAATTGAAGTCTGTTTTCATAGACTCCAAAATGTGATATTTTAACTCTCACTTGAATGGGAGCAGTGTCCACAGATTGGAGAACTATAAATGTCTTCAGTTCATAATGAGTAGGGTAAATGATCCAGGAAACAATAGAGCAATAAGACTAATGTTAATGCTAAAGTGAAATGCAAATGATAGAGTTGCAGTACATAACAATACTAGATAGGACTATTGCCATAATCTAGTAGTCAATAGAATGGGCTTATAAATGGAATGTCTTATTTAACTATCTTGCTAAAATGCTCAAACAAACGACATCAGAGAATATTGGTTTTCAAATTTAAAACCACACAAATCCAAACTTGTTAATGCACACAATCAAAAACAGGTTAGAAAACAGGAAATAGTACATCATTTTTATAGAGCACAAACAGTAATTGGTCTGAAATAAGCAGTGGTGTGCTGGGACCCATTTTAGGCCCACTGCTCTATGTGATCTATAACAACTACTTTGTATTACAGTTAACAAGTACATTTTGTAGTGTACATGATAGAAAAATAATTGGGGAGTGGCAAACAAAATCAAATCAGCAAGGGAGTTACAAAGAGAGTTTTGTCTTGAGACTTCTGGCAAATAATTAATATGCATCTTTGCATTAAAAAGCAAAGTGATCCATATTGAAAGTAGGAACATACACGATACATGTACTGTAGCATGGTTGATTCTGAGTAGCAGTAATCTTTGCAGAAGATGTGTACAGTACATGTAAATTCCCATATGTCCACATCAAGACAATATGGAGACTCGATAAAAAAGCAAACAGGGAGGTCTGGTGCATAGAAAAAAGACTGAATTTTAAAGTCACAAATAATATAATTATGATTATTTGGTAGTAAGGATTCATTTGAATGAAAATAGTAAAAATGTATAAAGTCTTTTACAGTCATTGGACTGCGTACTACCTTTGCCATGTTTGTGGACTATGTATAAAAACGTATTGTTATAAGGATTCTAAAACTATGCATTTTACAATTGAATAATTTGAGTTTTCTACTAGGAAAGACGTATTTTAGTAAAATTTCTATGAATATAGTCAAATGTATGATAAAAGCTTCACATCAAATATATATGTACTGTACTATAATTTCAGGATTTTTAAATTCATGTAAGTGTATTTATCCTGAATGAAAATGTGTGAACATATGGGATTAAGTGAATTAATCAACATGCCTTGTTTTTGTACACTTGTTTATAATACTGTATATTGCTTATGTGATACTTTTAAAACCCCATTTGTTTGACCATTATTAGTACATAAGAACAAGAAAACTCTGATCAGATGCAGTCTCATTAAATAACTCCTTAAGTTGTTTGTTTTGTATTTAGATTTCACTTTTCTCTTCTGAGCAGAATTTTTCTCCATAGAAAAAAGGTTCACTTTGTGATGCAAATGATTAGACAAAATAACAACTGCAGTTCTTTTGCTTCCCCAATTGTTCAGGAGTTGCCACGACAATCAAAGAGAATGAAGGAGAAACTTTCTTACAACATATCAAAACCTTATGCTGTATTTTCCCTTTTTACCAATTTACTCCTTTAACTGCAATAAAATTGAAACAATATTAAATATTTAATGTTCTGTGATATTCAACACACAATTTTAAGGAATTTACCACCAATGATATGTCTTAGCAACAACTTGTATAAAACATTTTCTAGAAAAAGCTATTTCGATGAATAAAGACTTCCTATGAAAAAGAGGTGGAACAACTGTGAAAGCTCTTGAGGTCTCACTAATTCTGCATGCTTTTGATTTTCTTTGCAACACCCCCTCCTCCCACTATGAACTGAACTCTATAAATTCTCCAGAACGTCTCTGTGTCTGTAGATACCACATCAGACCAGCAAAGCCTCAGTCAAGATGAGAGAATTCAAGAGCAAGGCATTTTGGAAGGGAGTGCTGGCTGAACTAATAGGCATTACTCTCTTTATTTCTCTTAGTATATCAGCTGCTGTAGGGCAACCTAAAGCTTCCAGTCCTGACCAAGAGGTAAAAGTGTCACTAGCCTTTGGGTTAGCTATAGCCACTTTAGCTCAAAGTTTGGGCCACATAAGTGGAGCCCACTTGAATCCTGCAGTGACTTTTGGCATGCTGGCAAGTTGCCAGATCAGTGTCTTCAAGGCTGTTATGTACATCATTGCACAACTACTGGGGGCATCGATGGCAAGTGGAATTGTGTACGGAGTCAGGCCGAATGGAACTGATGTACTGGGAGTGAATTCAGTGAGTGTTTTTTCTTGCTTCTAGAAAAAAGTTTAAAAACTTTCTTTAAAGAGTGTATGCAACTGTTGCTAATTCACTATAATTTAATTAGACAAAGTAGGTAAATATTCATATTTTATTCTCTTTTACCTATTTTGTGCACAGATGTTTGAGTGTGTGTTTTATGCAAATGCATTGGATAATCATAACACCACCTGATTTCATCCATGTGTTTTATGCACAGAGAAATAGAACCTGAATGTGAATTAAGGTAATGAGAAGGACAGCACAAGTAAAACCACACAGTGACATAATTTATGTTCAGAATACTATTTTTTTTTTCTGGAAACATGTGGCATGTGCCTCATGGTCTTCTTTACAAATTATTTTATAATTTAAATTAGATACTAAACATGTGCTAAATGTATTGTTTATAGTTCATTGCTATGACACAGAATAACTGATTTAATAATACATACAAATAATATTACATGTATAATATAAAAGAACAAGGAGACAGATTACATATTTTACCTGGACGATTTGGTGACCTTAGTGTGATATAATAAAAAAGTTGAGAAGCTCTTAGCTAAAGAATAAAAAATGTAACACCGTATAGTACATATTCCAACAAAAACAATCAGGATAATGAGCAGTGGTTTAGTAGTTTATGATGACCTCTAGTGGTCTGTTCACTAGTTTGTGTTTCTTAATTAAATTACATCACTCACTAAATTCATTTAAAACTGTAAGACACATCAGCATTTTCGGATAACATATCCCATATAGATTTGATATCCCAGATCTTTCTTGAGTTAATCTCTAATTGTAATTAATGGAAGGTAAATAATGGACGTTTTTGCATGACTTTTTTAAATTGTCTTGAGCTCAACTGTTGAAATAAAGTGGATATTGAAGTTTAACACATGGAAAAATATTAAAAGAAATTTTAGTAGTTCAACTGCTACTAACCAGAATACCATTGGATTCAAAGGTTCATCAAGGAAGTTACATATTTTACATCAGAGTTCTTTTTCAATGAAGCATTTATAACTGCTTTTACCAGTAAAATAAAATTTGGGAGGAGAATCAAGTTTAAAAAATGATGTACTGAGATAAATAAAAAAATGTATAGTTACATAAAGTCCCTAGTGAGAAACAGAAATATTCTGACTTAGATTTATTGTAAGTAGTGCACTTTCAGTCTCTTATTGTACTTATTGACCATTACTGTATCAGTTCTAAAATAAAACTGTCCAAAAGTGTCATTTAGTGGGGTATCAATACTTTGATTATTCCATCTTTAAAAAAATCCTGTAATCAGTGTATGATTAATATTCTTATTTAGACACTTCAAACAAATGCAGGAGTGTGGAGAAAGCAACTCAGCTATAGTATGTTGTTGAAACCACACATCTTAAAAAAAAACCTGCATAAGATACTCAGATCAATTAGTTATCAGCAACCAGATAGACTAGATGGCCTTCTCTTCCTTGTCACCTTTGTTACCTTCTTATGATACCTAATAATATGTGATTTGTTGATATAATGTTCACAGGTAGTTTAAAAGTAAACAATCTTTTATCCAGAGATGACAAGAATCATTATTTTTTTCTCAACCTTTAAAATGTGTATCTGTCTTTCTTTTACAGCTAAACAATGTAACCTCCAGTCAAGGTGTTGGAATAGAGCTTCTTGTCACCTTTCAACTGGTCCTGTGTGTTATAGCAACAACAGATAAGAGACGGCATGATGTCACTGGCTCAGCACCCCTTGCCATTGGTCTCTCTGTGGCCTTTGGGCACCTTGCTGCTGTACGTCATTAAAACATGAATTCTTAGTATTCACTTCTGTAAGTCACTTAGAAATTGACTGAAATATAATGTACACCATAGAGTGGAAAAAATCACTGGTGATGACTAGCCAGTTCCAATTTAATTTAACAGCTGACTTGATCTACAGTATGCAAATGTATGTAAGCAGTTGGTGCAAAATGGATTGAGTCAGAGGCAGAGATTGAAATTAAAAGCCCCGGTAGAGTTAGATACAATACCCTTTTAGTGTTGCAGTCTGAGCAATTGCAAACACTTTCTAAATTTGCTCTGCTGCCAGCAGTAATGTTTTTCAAATGATGAATTTACAGAATAAATTTAAACTTCACCCACTTTCCTCAGTAAATGCTTGCTATTTTAGATCTAGAATTCTGTGAAACACTTTTTCTTTTAGATTTTTTAAAAATAGTTTTGAAGCAAAAAAACAATTCTGAAAGTGACCTTTGGTACGTTTCTGCTAGTATTTGAACATTTCAGGAAAAAAAAAACATGGCTTAATTATAAAAAAATAGATCCTATAATAACCACTTTACTTTATTTTTGTGTCAGTGAGTGTTTTCTCCTGCACAGCTGGTAAGATATCACGTATTAATTTGTCATTTGGATAATTAGAAAATACCATTGCAATCCCATGCAAATCTGTGGTTTTCTCCCCAGATCAGTTATACTGGATGTGGAATGAACCCAGCTCGATCCTTTGGCCCTGCTCTGATTACGTCTAACTTCAAAGACCACTGGGTAGGTGGAATGTGAAATTTAAAAACAAATAATGGAACCTTAAATTAGCACTTACATTACAGACTTCGACATATTTGTCTTACTTAAGATTTAAAAAAAAGTTAACATGAAAATGTGTTGGAGAGAAAGCAGCACTAAAATATGCGTCTACCCACAGAATGTGTGGGTATTGATCTTGATGCTTTCCATTGAGTTTTCAACCTCGGTATTTTCAAGAACACCTTGTTTTCTGAACAAGCCCCCAAACCCAGCTTTAGCTTTTCTGCAGCTTGGTAAACAAGGACCAACTAAGCTATACAGTATGTATCAAAATGTTACACTTACAACATTGTGTTTTCAGTGTAGAACAGACATTGTGATATTAATTCTGGTGGGTAGCTGCGTCAGCATGCGTAGGCTGCAAAGGAACAAGTAATAGGTTTATTCCATGCTGAAAAAAAGAAGAAAGAGAACACAACGTTTCGGCCGTGGAGCCTTCTTCAGGTGTGAGCTCACACCTGAAGAAGGCTCCACGGCCGAAACGTTGTGTTCTCTTTCTTCTTTTTTTCAGCATGGAATAAACCTATTACTTGTTCCATTGTGATATTAAGGCTCTCTTAAGTAGTGACCGCAGTCAAATTAAAATTCTCAAGTGGTTGTAAATGCTTATTGAACTTTCGACTGCTACAGTAGGTTCTATGGAACAGAGGAAATAGTAGAGACTTGAACTGTTGCTGCTGACACTGTGAAAGCCTTGTTATCTAGGCATTACATTGTGGCTGTTTGACTGTATATGAAAGGTTTTTAGGTAGAAACATGGAGGAGAGTACCACTGAGGAGGATGTGGCTGGAGTGAAGAGATAAGGAACATGGGGAGGAACTTTTTTTTCTCTTTAAAAACAATAAAATAAAAAATGATATAAATGTTATCTGCTTCTACATCTCAGGTCTACTGGGTTGGACCCATGTGTGGAGGTGTGGCTGCTGCTCTTGTCTATGACTTTCTTCTGTTTCCCAAATCTGATGAGCTGCCTGATCGCATGAGGGTGCTGGTGAATGGCCAGGATGGGGAATACAATGTCACTGCACCCGATGAGAATACTAGAGTAGAAATGTCACTTAAATGATGACATTTGTGCATTATGTGTTACAACAGAACTTTGAATACCTACTGTAAAACACAATGATCCTTTGTCAAGATTTTATTTAGGAAAATAGTTCCTTCTTTTTAAAAGATATGTGTAAATTAAGACTGCAGTATTCTATACAGTGCTTTACCAAGTCAATGATTATAGTAGAAAAGACTTAAAAATGTGCTTTGATAATTTGAGTTTTTGAGCACTGATCAAGTGTTTTTCTTTGGTTTTTATACCAATGCAAACGATTTTTTTTCATGAAAAATTTTTTTGTATACTGTTATTGTAATGTCATTCAAATATATATTTTAAAAGTGCACTATGATTTATTTGTCTTTTGTGATCAAATGCATTTTAGTTGTATTTAGATCTATATTTTAAGGTTAAAAATAGTCCAGTTGTATCCTTCATATAGTCTCCATACTGGTCAGAATAAGTTCCTTCAGAATATGTAACACAATCAAGCTCTGTATGTGTAGGATATTTACAAGGATATTATACAAATTTGATAGAATCAAAAAGCACAATCTATGTACTCATTCTGTTTTTGATGAGCAGGTTGCTTACAGTACATCATGTTACATAGAAATATTTTTACCGACCACTGTTTCAAATAGCTTGGGTGATTTAAAATGGTCTAAATGTTTGAACTGATGCATCTAATCTTTTTAATAAAATGATGTCCAATTGCTCTTTCTAATTCCTTGCCATTCCTGTTTAGTTTTGTTTTGCTGTTCAAAACTGTTGTAGTTCTAGTTTGTTAAACGTAATACATTGAAATAAAATTATATTGACTGAATGGGATGAATGAGCTTGGTATCACTTTGCAATATGGCATTCATTTTGAAGATCAGTTATACTGTACACAGAAATGTAGAAATGCATAGTAGGTTAAAAATAAAGTAAATTTTGTTACTTAAACACTCCATCCTGTGAACAAGTGTCATTTTATTAATCTTGTGAGGATTAATACTTACTGTACTGTGTACATATTCAAAAATCCAGATATTTAGAATATGGACAGTTTCAAAACATTCCAAATAATAAGAGACTAAACAAACAGCTCAGTATGAAATTAGTCATACTAGTTTCATGAAGTACAATTCAGAGTTATTAATATCTATGGTTCAGCTTAATAAATCCATCATCACACCACACATGAGATGATTAGAAATGCAGAAAATATCTTGATATCTTGATATATTAATACATATATTTTATATAGTACCTTTCACTGCATTTTATCATCTAAAATGACACTGCAGGATATTATCCATTCATAAACAATTAAGAAGTAAAGTACAGTAAATCATAATCTTGTCCTTACTTTATCAACTATTACCATGTTAAATTACCTTTCATTGAACTGTCAGCATTGAATACAAACTGAGAGAGAACATTGTAAGAAAAAGACGAGTCTTTTATGCTCATTGCATTAAAAAATGTATTGCTGGCACAATCAGGCATAGCTTGTGGTAAAAGTGCAAAGGTCTAATGTGTAGTGTCCTTTTAAATTAGCAAAAAAACACAGTCCATTGTAATTAACAGATTTTTTTTTTGTTTGGTGCAGAACCTGGTGTTTCTTCATTAATTCGCACTCAAAAGAGAAAAAAGAAGAAATTTGTAGTAGTGAAGACAGAGCCTTGCTACTACTGTAGTTATGTAGCAACAAAATGGACCATGGGAGTTTGCTAGCTTTCCACAACCCTTTCTGTATAGAAGTCTCACCTGTTCATAATTTTAAATGTATTTGTTTTAGCAATATTTTCTAAACATTAAACAATACATCCACCTATCCATTTTCAAACAGCTTTATCCAGATCAGGGCCATGAGGGAACCAGAGCATATCCTGATATCCATGTGCAAGAAGGGATTGCAGTTAAACATTACAATTGTTCCGAAAATTATTCAGTTGTGATAATAAAAGTGAAACATTGTACCATTATTACTTCACAAACATTTACAGGTAGATCTTAAAAATACCCAAGATTACTCTTGTTTAAGCACTATAACATTCTGAAAAATAAATACTTTATTTCTAAATTTAACATCAGCTACCATCAGAAGATGTTGCTTGCCACAAAATTTAACGATAGCAATAACAACTAGGGACTCTTACAACATCAGGTCTTCCACAGCTTGATGTCCTTTTGCATGCTTACATTTCAGGGCCCTTTGCTAATAACAAGAAGACATGGAAAACTGAGAACACTTTCGGGATCTTGTAAACTTGTAATTGTGATTTGCAAATAGATGCACAAATAGATAAATATTTTGTTTAATTTTCTTAATTATATTTTAAAAGCCAAAATGAAAAAAAAAACACATATTAAAACAATACAACTGCACTTTTAAAATACAATGTTAGCTCTGAAAACAATTAAACTGTGAATAACATATTATACATTATGTATTGAAGTCAATATACTTTTTATGGTTGCTGTAAAACAATTTTGATTGCCCTGTTATAGAGGTACAACTTTTGAAAGTGATAGCACGTAAATAAAAGCTATGATGAAGGTGCCATCTAAAATTGTCTTACTCTGGCATCGTATTGCTCTTATTCTTAGATCTATATTAGAACTTCACATTTTGAATGAGAATGGTTAAAACTACAGTATGTGTTGTGGATGTAGTGCAGCTGTTTTAGGTGTTCTCTTTTTGCTGTCCCCTTCAACTGTACAAATAATTGTTAAAACATTAGATAGTATTTCCTCTGCAGTTTTGTCACTTGGAGGTGTAACAATCTATTCTTTTTTTGTCATCCTGTCCGTAATCACTTTTGACACATTCGATTGACTATTACCTGTATTTCTGGAGTCTGAAAGTTAAACATATGGCAATTTCCATGTAGAATTATCCTACAGAACACAACTGTTTTTGTAAATGTATTTTAATTTAATTTCAATATAAATGCATCAAAGGAGAAAAATGTATGGTTTCAGTGGATGGATGTGAAATAAAGGAATGGTTGTTCACAGATTTTCACATGCAACCATCTGGGGGTTGCTTTGAGCTTTGTACATTACAGAGAATGACGTATGATATTTTTAAAGAAAATGTGGTCAAAGTAAAAAAGCCATTATCTGCTTTGTCACTTACTCACCCCACTGATAAGAGAAGGGTGTGATGGTTTTCTTGTACTTTGTGTGGAAGCTCAAAGATTTTTTATAGGGGGCAAAATATTATGTGAAGCTTATATGACTTAATTACCATTGAATAATTATTATACTGTAAATTATCAATCTCACATAATCATAATTTTAAAAAGAAGTGGGCATACATTAAACAAGACACCTGTTTCTGTAGTAGAATGTGTTTGTTAACTTATGTTTTCTCATGGAATTGGTATTGAGTCAACACATCTATAGAGTGTGACACCATTTGTCTCGGAGACAAATTGCCTTATATCAGCTCTGTGGAGGCATCAGTGCTTTTGGATACTTATGCCAAACCTGGTCCAAACATGTCTACTGGCATTGCTTGCCAAGGCACTGTGTGGATATTCTTCTGGTGGAGACAGTAAATAATGACATGTGCACATAACGCTCAAGGGCAATGTCAATTTAAAAAGAAATTACCACTGTCAGGGTGAGAAAGGGACATATTTGACATCCAGTGAATTTTTCATGATGGTATGCATCCACATGTGACAGATCCTAATGAATGTGAGGACTGATTCTTCCATACTAAAGCTGAACCATATTGATTGTAATAAATCATTGCAGGAGCCTGATAGCATTCTAAGATAAACATTAATTTTCACAATGTTTAGTGAGATGTGTAACCTCTATCATTTCCATTTTTATATCTGTTATGTGTTGAGAAAAAAAAACATAGTGCCTTACCAAAAAGTTATCCAGCTAATAGGTCATATTACAGCTAAGGTAAGCTAATAATATTAAAATAGTATTGTGGAAATAGACAAAAGAATTCTAAGCATTGTTCTGCATTGCACATATAACTCTCTGTTTTTCATATACTAAAACCAATAAACTATACTGTATACAGCACTTTTTTACTATGCTCTTTCACACAAATTAAAATAAAGACAATGAAAAGTATTTTGGATCACAGTACCAACATATTTAAATACTGTATGTATAGGCTTTGGTTCCTTCACAACTCTGAATTGGATAAAGTGGTTATTCAAATATGTTTTAATTACAATCTACAACGTTGTTTCCAATAACATTTTCTCAACTAATGGCTAAAATCGTTCAAGTACAAGTAGGTACAGTAGTTGCATCAGCATGTTTTGGCTGCAAAGCAACAGGTACTGTAAAGGTTTATTCCATGCTGAAAAGAAAAAAGACACAGTATTTCAGCCATACCTGAAGAAGATTTCACAGTTGAAATGTTGTGTCTCTTTTCTTTTCAGCATGGAATAAACTTTTACCTGTTCCTAATGGCTAAATTATTATTACTATTATTATTATTATTATTATTATTATTATTATTATTATTATTAATTGCTTACACTTATGTAGTGCTTTTCTGGACACTCCACTTTACAGGTAATGGGGACTTTACAGTGCCTTACAGGTAATGGGGACTCTCCTCCAATGGGGACCACCAATGTGCAACATCCACCTGAATGATTCGCAGGCAGACATAGTGCGCCAATGCACTCACCACACATCAGCTATTAGTGGGGAGGAGAACAGAGTCACGAAGCCAATTCATAGATGGAGATTATTAGGAGGCCATGATTGGTAAGGGCCAATGGGAAATGTTGTTATTTTAAGTTAATTTTGGGTTACACCCCTACTCTTTTTGAGAAACACCCTGGGATTTTAAATAACCACAGAGAGTCAGGACCTTGCTTTTACATCTCATCCAAAGGACGGCCCCTATACTGGGGTATCAGGACCGCAGGATGAGCGTCCCCTGCTGGCCCCACAAACACCACTTCGAGCAGCAACCTTAGTTTTTCCCAGGAGGTCTCTCATTCAGGTACTGACCAGGCTCACACCTGCTTATCTTCAGTGGGTTGCCCGTTGTGAGCTGCTGGGTGATATGGCTGCTGGCAAATAAGAAACACAAAATGCACCCTCCTTTAAACAGGGTTACCTACTTGCTGGTGCCTGATATCCAAAATTTTCATTCAATTTTGGGATTACCAAGCCATTGTATTAGTAAAAATGTATAGCAAAGAAAATCATGTTTCAGCCATATGTATATATGTTGTCTCTGTTATATCTACAGTATAAACATTATTTGTATATATTTTAATTTTTTCAATAAACATCAGATGTCACACATTATACTATTTTAATTTGAAAGATGGACATGTTGTTGTTAGGACATGGTCCTGACCCGGGAAATGTCGTGGCTGTGAGACAGGCTGAGATATCCAACTGCAAGGTCCATGTGAAAGCAAGCAGACAGGCAGGGCAGAGGATGTGCTGTACACCCAGTCAGCAGCTGTAATAATGAAGGGGAGTAATTGAGGCTTGTGGTAAAGGCCCAGGCAAAGAGGCATGTCAAAAGACGAGGCAGATTCAGGCGGAATACTGGTTAGCACAGAAAGGAGAGATCATGCGGGAATTTCTCCTGGCAAAAAAAAAAACAAATTACAGAGCACCAGAAAAAGAACAGGGCAGGGCTAAAGTATCCGGTGCTGATGAGTTAATAACCCATTAAGTGGGGGCAGGTGGTGCAGAGAGCCTTTCTGATCATATTCTCACTGCATCGGGAGGTGTTTGAGGCCACACGCAAAATGGCTGGTTGACATTTTGTCTGGGGGCTGTGAGTTTGGGTTTGCCAGGTTGTTACAGATGCATTGTCCTATTCCTAAATGTACTGAACTAATTTTTGAGTTTGTATATTTTCACATTTCACATAATGTAAACAAAAAAATGAAATTCTTATGTTCTTATGTTCATACTTATGTTCAAATAAGTTTAATTTTAATATTGAAAAAATATAGTTTATAACAAATACCAGTCTTTCGTTCCTTCAAAACGTAAGAACATATTACTAGTTTTTGTACTAGAATTTACAAAACTACGGCAAAGTGTTACATTACTTTTCATCTACTAAAAGGTTTTCCTTTTTAAGCCAGCTGTGACAATACATTACGTTAATCTGCCTAATGAATGGATTTAAGGTATACACACAAAATATTTTCAGAAGTATTGCAAATTGCATAAACATTATTTGTTTATGCAAACAAATTTTCTTTTTGCAAAAAAACACTTTTCTTTGTTACTTTAATGCATTATCATGTGATATATTTTACTGCATTGATTAAATGATTTATACATTTAAAATACTATACTCAAGAGACATTTTCACGTTTGTTCATAAGCACAAATATGTCAAAGAGTCAATGTCTTGCTCACTTCTCTCTGACAACTATGTGACTCAGCAACACAAGTGTTCAGTTATCTGTTTTCACACCGTCTTGCATCATTTTTTTAATGAATCAACCACCAACTGGACCTTTCAAATTATTAGTCATACAGTACATTTACTGAAATCATACCATTCTTTTGATTCATTTATATCACATGAAGTAGGCCTATTTCTCATGACTTGTTCCTGTGTAAAAACTGTGTTATTTTTCAAACTGCAGGATGAGATCATTAAAAAAATGCCCATAGAAACATGAAGAGTTTTACTAAATTTTCTTTCAGATATTCCAAATAAATAATCCAAATGTAATATTTACTAAACCAGCCGTCTAAATTCCACAGGCCTATTAACTGATAGATTTGTAAAATGTCAAATACCATCAACGTAACATCACTGTGCTCTGTACTGTAGTACTACTTGTATGCTCAGATATCTGTTAGAGTGACCAGACATCCAAAAGCTGACAGGACAGTCCCAAATTCGGATAGTTTGTCCCACCATATTAAGATTGGTCATATCTCCAGCATTTAAAATCAAAGTATGAACACAAAAAATTGACTTATATACGCCTTTATATAACTGAATGTTGATTACTAGTATTCCCCTATCCTTCTCATAGTTATATTGAATAACAACAACTAATCCCACAAGCCAAATGTGATCTGTGCATACAGAAAACTTAATTTGTCAAATATATACTGGTGCAAATTCAAAAATCATTGTACTGTAGCTGCAGTTTGTAGACTACCTTTTTAACTGAATGGTATATTAATAATAATAATAATAATAATAATTGCTTACACTTATATAGCGCTTTTCTGGACACTCCACTCAAAGCACTTTACAGGTAATGGGGACTCCCCTCCACCACCACCAATGTGCAGCATCCACCTGGATGATGCGACGGCAGCCATAGTGCGCCAGAACGCTCACCACACATCAGCTATCAGTGGGGAGGAGAGCAGAGTAATGTAGCCAATTCATAGAAGGGGATTATTAGGAGGCCATGATTGGTAAGGGCCAATTGGAAATTTGGCCAGGATGCCGGGGTTACACCCCTACTCTTTTCGAGAAGCACCCTGGGATTTTTAATGACCACAGAGAGTCAGGACCTCGGTTTTACGTCTCATCCGAAGGACGGCGCCTGTTTACAGTATAGTGTCCCCATCACTATACTGGGGCATTAGGACCCACATGGACCACAGGGTGAGCACCCCCTGCTGGCCCCACTAACACCTCTTCCAGCAGCAACCTTAGTTTTTCCCAGGAGGTCTCCCATCCAGGTACTGGCCAGGCTCACACCTGCTTAGCTTCAGTGGGTTGCCAGTTGTGAGTTGCAGGGTGATATGGCTGCTTTTATAAGTGACCGATTAAGTGACCGATTTGTCATGAGGTAAAAATATAATTTTGGAAAATTTATTTTTGAAAATGCACATTCATTACCACCACAGAATATGCTCAGCCATTCCTACAGGTCTCCAGATTGCGGAACAAAATTGCTCCCTACCGTGTTTCCAGATTTGAAAATGTTACAGTATGTGGTCGTACAAGATGAGCTGGAATTGTCATAGATGTGCTTGTTTCTACCTCCATTTAAAACTGTTTGTGTGATTTAAAAAGTTAGATGATTCCAGATGTACAGTAAGTGCATCAGGACCATTCTTGTCCATCACTTCAGATGCCTCAAATAATCGCTGTAAAGGGCCACTGAATGCACCAGGAAAATTCTTTATACAGGAGAAGGGTGGTTCTAAGGGTGGTGCTAAGCATGGAGATGGTGCTGTGAGACAGAGAGGCTGAAGGAACAAGTATGCAGAGCATGATGTTGTGGGATCTGGAAAAAGCACACACTCAAGTGCGATCCTTACAATCACACTACAAAACTTTTTCTGCTTGCATTACAATACTGGACACCTGATCTTTGTCTAAAGAAAATAAGTTGTTGGACGTTATAATGACATTAAAAACATGTCCATAATCAATGAGATTACTACAAGGCTACAGGAAAACAGGTCTCGCTTGCAGAGACTTTATGCCAACACAGCTGAAAACGATAGAATCATTTTCTAAAAGAATAGTGCAATCATCAAAGTAAACCTTGAGCTCAACTTGTTGAAGACAAGCTTAAACTAGACATACTGTACATGTACTGTAGATCAAAACTTTTGATCCATTTGTAATCTATGGGGTAAATGGGTTTATGGTTTATTTTTGATTTTGTAGATGAAGGTCACTTTGTTCTTTACATACAAGTTCAGACATGCTGACTACAGTTGTAGTCAGCTATCAAGAGACTCAATGATTGCTAGCCTTCTGTCAAGAGATGCTTTCTAAGTTTAGGGCAAGAGATTACTGTGGTTTTGCAGTGTTTTCATATGTATTCTGGCTCTTGCTATGGTGTCCCCATATGTAAATTTACAAAATGATTCATACATATTTTTTTAAAACTTAATATTTTACTCAGAAGCTGAATGCTCAAACGGAAAACTTACAGTATAAGGGTAAAATAAGTTACAGTAAATAAAAACTAAAGAGAAAAAACTTAAGTGCG
The DNA here is from genome assembly GCF_040954835.1 of Lepisosteus oculatus. Classification (NCBI taxonomy): domain Eukaryota; kingdom Metazoa; phylum Chordata; class Actinopteri; order Semionotiformes; family Lepisosteidae; genus Lepisosteus; species Lepisosteus oculatus. The sequence goes on from NC_090701.1 coordinate 33,165,937, forward strand.
TTGACTGCATTAGTATTCAGACATGTGAACTCAATATTTGAAGGAAGTAACTACAGTGTATGTCAGTAAATACAGACATGAGTTTTTAAAATTTCTAGCAACTTTACACACCAGCTCAGTGCGTTTTTTCAATAATTATCTTGGCACTTTATCTCTCTCATGTTGCTTGGGAATTATTAATGGGTAGTATTTTTCAAATCAACTTTTGATAGAATTCACTTTCTTATTCACCACTCCTGAAGTCCAATGTCAGTCCACATCGTGGGAGGCAGGCAATGGCAAACTGGTAAACGAGGCTCTTGTGAAGTTGTGGATGGCTAATCATCTACTCGGTGGATGGAAATCAATTACAGAATACAGGAATCACAGAGATGAAACGGACAATTCAAGAAAAATAGGAGTTTACCGATGATACACTATCATTCACTGAGAGAGAAAATAATTTCCCAAAACAATTGATAAAAAAGTGTACTTGGAGTAACTTGAAGTGATCATGCCAAGATCAGGTTGATTTTACATTGCAAATATTTTTATTGAAGATTTACAACGAAAACAATACACCAGGACAAACAACTGAACAAGTCTCCAAATTAGAAATCCCCTAAAGTACTAACACTAGATCCCTTTCCCAATCACAACCTAAACCATGGGGTCTAGAGAATTCGGAAAAAAGTAATCAAAGTACAGGTGATCAGCTTTAAAAGAAAGCAAACCCAAAACAAAGATGAAGCAGTGAAAGAGATAAAACCAAAAGAAAGACACAAACTAAAAATTAATACAGATAAGAGTGTATAATAAAAAACAAAAAAGAGAGGCAACAACAAAATGCTGGAATGACAATAATGTATGATTAATATCTTGTAAAAATGGGACATATAATAAATTTAAATGATAAAGAAACTTTATGTTCAGAAATTAATTAACTAGGCATTGGCAGTTTTGGCTGTTTCTCTTCTGTCTTATAGAAATGTCCTTTCTCATGAGAAATTTGGTTTCCTGCGTTAGATGTCTAATTAACAGAAAAATTGTCTCTGGTTGATCAAATTTCAGTAAAACAGATGAGTTAAATGAACTATGTTGAATTAAACCCTTTCAAAATATTCATAAACTATTATATCATTTAGGTTTCTTACATGTGCAAATATAACCACATTGATGTAAGCTCTCAGGTATTATAACTACAAAACTGTATTGCCTCTATGCTAACATTTAACCATCATACTGTATGTTGGTGAACCAGTGGGTGGCACTGTTCCCTCTGGATGAGGGAATGTAATATGTAATATGTAATGTAGAGTGCTTTGGGATCTACAGTACTTCTACTACTGCAACCACTACTACCGCTATAGTAATACTTTTGCCAGTAAGATTGCAATCTGTAAGATTGCAGAGGCATTAGAGGTATGTTTCCTGAAATTCCACAGTGGGAAATGCTGTTTTGAAGATGTTGATATACCTGGAAGCGTAGAGAAGATTAGAAAAATAACACTGGAATGGGCAAAGTGAACAGTGAAATATACTGTTAAAGAAAGTGTGTTCACACTTAGCAATTTACATGCAAACTGAGCTTAAAGCAATTATATTGTTGATGTTGGTTTACTTGTGTTTTCTTTTCTGTGAATTAGTGTTTTCTGAAAAAAAAGGTACAATAATGCTGTTTTATATGTATTTTATTCATCACTCATGGCTACTTTAAGCCTTAAGGAAATCTTTTGCTAATATATTTGAGCAGAATATAACATATTCTATTTCAGTCAGTAATACATTTGATGAAGCAAACTCATTGTAAGGATTTCTGCAAATACAGAATACAAAACCTTTAGATTGCCCCTCTTTAACAAATCATCACAAAAGATCTAATGATTAGATTTTTACTTAAGCAAATCAAGTAGGCTTCTTTCTTGTAACTGGTCAGTTTCTACAACTCTAGGTTATCTTCTAGGGGTTTTACAAGGAAAGGGCTGGTTAGTATTTAGGCATTAGAGGTTACATTCACTGCAGACGATGCGGAATTAAAATGCTGGGAACAGTCGTTAAAAATGTACATTTACGTTTTAATTATTTTACAACTTAACTCACGGTGTGAGCTCCACATACATTTAATTTAGCTTAAAATACGGTCAACGATCTCAATGTCACCTAGTAATAAATAATTGCGCGTCCAACATTTTTTTTCCTTTCTCAACAACGTTACAGTCAACGTTATTTTAACATTTTCCCTTCACCCGATAAGCCTTACTCAAAACCTAAGTTTAAATGGACGGGCGGGGGGCAGCTGATTATGTATTTTTTAATCTTTTTATTTTCTCAAGTCACGTCCCTTACAAAGCATAAAGGATTTGTGCTCGAGTCTGTGAGAGAGATAGGAGTTATAGAATTGATCTGGAGAGGTTAGAAAGCCCCTTCAGTTGAATATGAATATAATTTCTGCCTGCTGGATTTTGGGCACTATATCGCTGGCTTCTTGTGTAAGTAATTATTTTTATTATTTGCCTTGAGTGAAACAAATATTTAGAGTATCATTCTTATTTTTAATTTTTCTATATTGATTTATGTGGGGTGTATGAATATAAAGCAGGGTGTATTACTGTTGATGTACCAACAGGTGAGAATCTCTCTTACTAGCGAATGAAGTTTCAAGTAAGATATAAAGAAGAAACAGATGAGCAGGTAACACAAATCAAATTTCAAATATAAACCGTCATTAATAGACTTAATTAGTTTTTCTTTATTAATTTAACTAAAAGAAAACATAAACGGGGATCTACCTAATTTCTCCCATGTATTTTAATAATGCGACAAAGCTATACAGTAAACACGATATAATCTAATATACCGAATATAATCGAACAACAGACTGCCTATACCGGAAAAATTTAATCTGCTGCTTCTTTTCACTGGTACTTTAATACTTGCCAAAAATGAAATAAAAAACATGTTTATAATAAGGAATGGGTATCAAATACTTTTGAATTTAGTTTTCTACTTACACAACAACAATCATATCAATAGTAGTATAACATGTTACATACAGTAGTTTACTACTACATTGACGATTGCCAGTTTTAACTAGATCCCACACTTCCTCAAGTTGCAGACAGCATGACCATATACTGTTTAATCTTGCTGTAGCCACAGCCACCATTTGTTGTAAAGAATATAGTTATGATCGTTTCCAGTTTATAGATCAGAGCTCCTCTATAAGAACAGCAGATGTGCTGAATTAATCTCTAGTGTGTAAACAATATGAGTAATCAAGATTTGGTCAGCTATTGGTCATCTTGACTGACCATCGGCTGAAGGTGGTCAGATTACATTCAGATATTATTTGTGATCCCGATAGAAAAGAAGCTTAATGACTTTTTTACATGGTTTTACATTGGGGCATAAACTAGTCATACCAAAATGGATTTTGGAGATTGATTTTTCTCTGTATAGTCCATTTCCATTACAACAAAGGTGATTCAGTTTATAGACTTGACTCATCTTCTTAAAATCTCTTGTGCCATGACATAGGAATACTTTAACCCAAACTAAAGCTATAGGCTTCTAAGTATCAAAATAGTGACACTGTCAAAATATTTCATTTCTTTATGACCATATCATTCAGTATTCTGTTAGGGTAATATTGAACAATACTGGGGAATAGACATTGAGTCCTAAGATTTTAGATGTACTATAATGGGGATTTAAAGTTCATTACAAAAACGTTTTTCTCATAACAAACCTTTGCTTTCAGTTCCTGAAAAAGTACTATATAAATGTGAGGGAGTATTATTACTATTTACATTAATTATAATGTAGCTTAGGTTTCCCAGTTTTCTGATTATGTATGCAACCTTTGCTTTTGCTGTAGTTGGCCCCAGATGAAAAGAGACAGTTTGCTAGAATTCTCAGAAATCTCACAATTACATTTCAAGAAAACAAACTCTCTCACTTTGATTTGGACTTGAGTTAGGGCTCAAGTCCCTAACTCTTCTTAAAATTTGTATTGCTCAAATGACAGAATTCTGTTAAGAACTGATGTCTTTATTGTTAAAAAACACAAGTTTAGTTTTGTTTCTTGATTATTCTACTGTACATTGTGATATTGCAGACATTATTATTCTCCTGTATCCTAGCAGCCACAATAAATCAAGATTGACAAGCAAGTTGTACAGTAACATTTAATAGAAACTGAATGAAACAGAATATAAATTCCAAATTAACATATAACTAATATTTTATATTGCTAATATTAATACTGTAATGGTACTGTAACATTAGATTTGCTGTCGAGTGTCAGTGTATCCTTCCTATTATTTAGATTACATATGCTTTCTTGCCAGAGATAATAAAAGAGAAGTCTCTCTTGATATTCAGACCAGCATGTAAAATAGTTACAAACATTTTCAGTACTGCTCCAGTTTCATCCCACAGTCAAAATATATGCCGGTAGGTTAACTGGGTTCTGTAAAATTGGCCCTGATATGAGTGTGTGCATGTTTGTGTCCTTGTGTGCCCTGCGATGGACTGTTATCCCATCAAGAATGTTTCTGGTCTTTCACCAAGTGCTTCCTGGGATAGGATGTTGGCCACCGTGACCCTGGATTGGATAAGCGGTTATTGAAAGAGATGTGATTTTCAGCACTCTGGACAGCTCATTTAGCCATTGCAAAACATAGATTAAAATGACACTGCTTAGCCTATCACACAGCTCAGATATATACTTTGTTAGAATTTTAGAATATATATTTTGTGACCTATATAGGTATTTCGTAATACATTACTTTGATTAGGCCTAAAAATGCCATCATAACCCTTTCATTAACACTACCAAACACAATAAAACAACATGCAGAAAAACTGCACACCAATATATAGAAATATACCACAACCTCTGTTACTCAGCTCTAAGATCCTTAATAGTGTCTCTTCTATTTGATTTAAAAAAAAACTCCTTGGTCTTTGTGAATCTGTCTTACTATTTGTTTTGGCTTGGATTTCAATATCTACTGTATCTGAAAGATTTGGAATCTCTCAATAATACAATTTAATAAGATACAATATTATTTGTATCTTATAGATTTGGAAGCATTAGCTCAGAAGAAAAGTTCAACTGTTTTGATTAGACAGAATCAAAGGACAATTACAATACTTTTGAGACCTTTCAAACTATTAATTTCCATTTCAACTGATATAGGATTGCTATTGTAGAGGGGTTGTGTACTTGTGCAATTAAGAAACTTCTTTAAAATAATATTTTTTGCATACTTTAAGGGTGGGATGGTGGCACAGTGATTAGGATTGCTGCCTGGGAGTGCCGAGTCACTGGATTCAATTTCGGACCTACAGCACTGTTTGTATGTTCTACCTTTGTTCACTTGACTTTTTGCTGGCTTCCTCCTACAGTCCAAAAATATACTAATAGGTTCATTTGTTTTTGTTTTTTGGAATATTGTCCCTGGTGTGAGTGTGTGTCTGTGTCTGTCTATGCCCTGTGATGGACTATCCACTGTGTATCCTGTCTTGCACCCTTTGCTTGCTGGGATAGGCTCTGGCTCCCCTGCAACCCTGAATTGGATGAAGCAGTTAGAAAATTGATAAAGTTATATACTTTTTTAGCGTTATTAAACAATTTATCAGATCAGAGTAGATTGTTATAAATGTGAAAGTGTCATCAAGGAAGATGAGATGGCAATAATATGTGGATACTTTCCCGAGATCCCTTCAAGTATTGTAATAGCTTGCATTGAATGAAATAGAGATTTGCTGTAGAGTGAAGACACTGCTATGAAAATAATAAAAAAAAAATTAAAGGTGCAGTATACCTGTCTGCACAAATCTGAGTTACAATTTAAGAGGTACAATATATGAAGAAACCTATTATGAAATATAGAATCCTGGCCTAAACTGGGTGAGAACTGCAAATGTCTACTGACAAGAAGTGTCAGCATTACTAAGCTTTCTACCTGTAACTGAGATGGCTAGGATTTTACAAAAGTTGAAAGGCTCCTAGTAAGAGCACATGACGACCCAATAACTGTTGCTCATGTTGTAAAAAAAACTCTTGGAAAAAGCTAAAGAACAGGCCCATATTGAGAATGTGAATCATTTCAGAGTCATTTGACATCATACCGGAAAGTATCCGGAATCACCTTGTAAAACCGCCAGGAGGAGCCAATAAAGCTTAACCTCTCATGTATAGCATTTGAACTTTTAAATTTAAACTGTGTATTACAGCATGTTAATCATCAGTCATTAAAAAGTTGGTATATTTTATGAAAGCAAGATTGCTCAGTTGGGCAAAAGTACACAAACTATCTTTATCATAAATATTTTAATTATGCAGAAATATTTTATGCATCAAAGCCTTTACCGAAGATATTACTCATATTATTAATAATGAATGACCTTGGACAAGCTGTAAACTAAAAGTATTACGCTGGTCCACATTATTTGTAACCGCCATTTTAAATGAAAATACTTTATTTTTTCATCAACAGAAAGTAACAACACAGCATTTCGTTGATCTAACTAACAAGGACGGGACATTAGCTAACCTATATGATAAAGGAATAAATTACTTTTTTTGTTTATTTCTTTAACACATTTATTTGAACATTTCCATCGATTGTACAAGCACTGAAAAAAATGTCCAATCCCTAGTTCGTCGGGCATTTTCTTTTAATATAATAGACATAAAAACTCCCTTGCTTTTAACAAAGCATTTCATCATTTCTAACAACGAAAATTATTTAAACTGCGACACTTATCATTCAACCAGAGCTCAAAATATCACAAGGATCCTCAAGAGCACAACAAAGACTGTTTTAAAAGATACTTGTACCAGATACATGAGAATCCAAGCCTTTTTATCCACGTCTTTAAAATTTATCACACAGTAACAAGTCAAATTTCAGGGGTGTCCGTATACCATAGATTATGGTACCGCTTCAGAAGGGTTGCAGGACCGGAATTATCTGTTTTATAATCGAGAATATGTAAGCACCTATATAAATAAATTAATAATGATATTAATTTAAGGATCTAAATTTCTAAATCTATGTATCTATATAGCTGGTAGTATAACTGTATTTCACTTTCTTTGTAAACACATTTTGTTAACACCCGAATCGCAGGTGGATTCTGTTTTTTGGTCTGTAGCTCAAATCCTGCTTAACTAAAAATTAGACACGAGAAGAGTATTATTGGACAATGTTGTGAGGCTCTGGCAGAATTTCTCTGTAAACTGAAAAGTTATAGAAGAGACAGGTTGTGTATCGCTTCTTTTGACACTTGTAAAAAAAAACATTCCAATGTTAATGCGACACGGAAGATAATGTGGTGTATTGGCCATTAGTGAAAAGATTCAGTCATATAATCTCTTTACTGTGCACATTTTAATCCGCTTAGTATTGAATATTTATATGGAATTTTACCACTAAAGGGAAATTTTAGTAGCTAAGCATAAAACGCAGAGGAGCATAACCAAGGTCATAAAGGTCATAAACGATATTAATTTAGGAACTTAAACATATTTACATAAACGGGAGCGGGGCGGCCTAAAGGGGGGAAGGCCGCTCTTGTAATGAATTTGGGTTCGTTGAGGATGAACATAAAGACTCAAACCTGTGGAGTTAAAAACTGTGCTTTATTTCTTCTACTTCACCACCCGCCAGCAGCACTCCTGTGCCCAGACGAGAGAGAAGCACAAGACAAGCCCGCCAAGAGCGCGGGCCCGAGAGAGACAGAGAGAGAGAGAGAGAGAGAGAGAGAGAGAGAGAGAGAGAGAGAGAGAGAGACACCAAGGGGTGCGGAACCTGGGAACTATTTACCTGGAAAACGGGCGATCTCCCCAGACTGTACGCCCATTTCACTGTTACCTGGATACCTATTGGGGGATATCCTCTCTATCCTCTTGGGGGGAATATCGTCTTGGGGGATATTCTAACAACAAGTGATTATAAGATGATCTGTCAAAGTGCAATGAAATACAATATGCTGGACAGTATGCTTCTCAAAGTGCTTTACAGGATAACAACAATAAAAACAACAATTTTACAAGTCCTAGGAGAAAGAATATCATCAATATTATTAATAATAATAAACTTAATTTTAAATAGCGCCTTTAAATGTGGCTTTTTTTTTTAAAAAACTTTTTTTTAATGAATTTGCATTTGCACACAGAGCAGTGTTTACTTGAACATGGAGATGCCATACTGAAAAGTTCCTGCACACAACCATTGTAGCGGAATTTGCATCATTTGGCAGGGCTATGATTCATACAAGTGGTGGTGGATTTGGAGACAAAATGTATTAACATTGGGTTGCTGTAAGTGGAGCACTTATAAGCCCAAAGCTCTACTTATTATTTTACAAAAGAACGCACCTGACAAGCTGGACAGTATGCTTCTCAAAGCGCTTTACAGGATAACAACAACAACAACAACAATTTACAAGTTCTGGGAGGAAACATATTATCAATAATAATAATAATAATAATAATAAACTTTATTTTATATATCGCCTTTAAAGGTGGCTCCTCAAAGCACTTTACAGGATAACAACTGATGAAACAACAGTGGTTGGTGGTTGAAAATACCTGTGAATCCGGTTTGTTTACAATGTACTGTAGACACAGAATGTTACACCAATGCATTAGCATGTTAAAGCGATTCTATTGAGGAGCCGGGCGCGATAATTGTTTTGTTCTTTGATATCTGATCTGCAAGGGCATTTGGCTACAGCGAATGTGAATTCTGTATGGCATTACCAGATTGTGAAAAAATAAAAGTATTTTAATCAAGATTCCCTTATAAAATTAAAGTGAAAAAAAACAAAAACTAAAAATAAGATACAATCTACAGACATTCACAACATAAACATATCTTAAAACATTTACATATATTGTTAAATTATTACTTTAAATATATACTTTAGGTTACTGAAACAGCCAGTTAATAAAATCATTGCAATTTTGTTCTTGTTTGGAGGTGGGGATATTCAACAATTGATTTAAAGACAATCTGTCAAAGTGCAATGAAATACAATACTTATGCTGGGTGAACGTTCCGAGGTAAAATTCTTCCACGACAGGGGTACCTTTAAAGCGCAGACGACGGTACCAAAAATGTTGGCGCGCCCTCTCTTTAAAGCCCTGGCCAAATACGAAGACAGTACGTACGGTTATAATTCAAACTGAACTAAAAACTACTCCTATTTGGCATTTTAGTTATGGAGGCGGAAAGATGCCCCCCCTCCCCCCATCTCTGGGTGCCTGAGTTGTCGCCATCTTTAACCAATCCGTGTCCGAGTCGCAGCAGGTAGAGACACATTCGAAAAGTTCATCCCAACTACATTATTTTTAATATTTTTGTGGTAAGAGGGAACAAAACATCAGTATTTACTGCTAGTAATTAGTGTACGATCTATAGTTGAAATCTGAGCTTAAATAAAAAGAAAAAGCATTTTCAGAGAGCAATTACGCTGTGTTTATGTAGAATAAGTGATTAGGTTTATGAGCAATCTAATTACTTATTCGTTTAAAACACTATATAAAATAAAGTTTATTATTAATTTGCTGGATAGAGTGGTGAACATTATTATACAGAAGACAAAGATAACGATTTACGTTAAAATACATTTAATTAAACACGGGTTTGTAATTTAAAAGGGAATGGGGGTGACGGGAACTCTTAATCTAAATAAAAACAAAATAAATAAAACAGGTTTCGATAGTTTATAACCACTTTTTATGCACGAAACACGGGTGATTTTTCTTTCTCCTGATCAGTTTAGAAATCTGTGTACCCTGTAAGGTTTTTACTTCGTAATTAAACTTTTAAAATACACATTTCGAAGAGAAAGAAATCCTCTTCCTGGTACATTATGTAGAGCAGATCAGCACGTCTTTTTTCCCCAATCAGAGGGGTGTCAGATGGTGTCAGCCAATCAACATTCTGAAGCCCTACCGTCATCTCTGGTATAGGGAGACCCCAGAATTCTGTCCCATAGTTTAGATAGGTGATAGATACTTTTATTGATCCCGTGAGGGAAATAAAGTAAATCATTTTCATTTTAGGAAATTATTAAACGCTCGGTTAAAAGCAAAGGAGATTGTCTGTTATAGTGGACATAAAAACATGAGTTTGCTGCAGCGTTATTGGAAACCCAAATTTAACAAAAAATCGCTGTCATTATATCCTAGAACAGTGGTTCTCAAACTGTGGTACGCGTACCGGCAGTGGTACGTGGAGTGCCGCCAAGTGGTACGCCAAATGACCCTGGAACTGTGTCGTGTGCGCTGAAAAATCGGGACGGGTTTTCATATTTTGTATTTTAATACGTGTCGATTACGCAGCCTACGTACTACGATACAGTGCGCGCTAATACTTCAGATACTCTGTAATTCTATACCACTCTATAGGAATGCGTGCTATGGATGCAAGTGACCAATTGTATTTAAAAAAAGCTACTGTATCTCCAGCAAATAGGGAGAAAGGAGAATGTGCGTGATTTTGGAACTATGCCAACGTTCTAAACACAGGAATGCATAGAAATACGTGCTATGAAGGCAGGTAATCTTGTGAGCACAGGATAGCGTGATAACAGAAAAATATTAAAGAACTGTTCTAATTTGAGAAAAATTACCGAGCGTCTCTGTGTTTCGCCCCCATGCGCATGAAATAAAAACTTTAAATAAATACGGAAATAAAAACGGAAACGTGGAAAAATGCAAGCTTGCGTATTGCTAAAGCAGGTAAGCTACACTATTTTTGAAGAACCTTATTTACCGTTGGCAAAAGAGCTGACACGTATTTTGTGTAGAGAAAAAGCTGCTAAACAGCTCGACCTGCTGACCCCCTCCCCCTGAAAGACACAGTCATTCATAGAATTATTGAAATGAAGGATTATATCAAAAGTACACTGATAGAGCGCGTTAAGGTGAGCAGATGTTTTCCACTGCAATTAGATGAGTCTGTAGTCGATTTGGCCAATTTGCTCGTTTACATTAGATACGAGGTTGAGGGCATGTCCCATGAAGACTTTCTGTTCTGTAAACCGCTACCAACAGGAACTACAGGAGAGCACATATTTCAGCTTCTGAATGAATTTATCGAAGAGAATGGCCTCGACTGGATAAAATGCGTCTGAGTTTGTACAGACGGTGCTAGAGCAATGACAAGCCGACATAACGGTGTAGTTGCACGAATTAGAGAGGTTGCTCCAGAAATTAACATACGCATTACAACATCCACCGCGAGACCTTTGCCGTCAAAAAAATGCCTGACGATTTAATATCTGCTAGACTCTGTTGTGAATTGTATCAAGGCTCGAAAAATTAATTCACATCTGCTTTGCTCAACTAAACAGGCTCACCTCTCTCACTGAAATGGTGCTTTTTTATTAGTTGTTGTTAATGTTTTTTTTTTCTGTAAAACACTTTGAGAAGCCACCTTTAAAGGCGCTATATCAAATAACGTTTATTATTATAATATTTATTATATGTATGTGTGAGTGTGTGTGCACGCGCGCTCATGTTGGTCGTTGAGAATTTCTGGGGTTCCTATGAGATGATGACTTGTAGGTGGTACTTGGATGCTTTGGTTGGATTAGGGGTGGTACTGGGTCCAAAAAGTTTGAGAACCACTGTCCTAGAAGACACAGACCGGCACCAGACCGGGAGAATGCCCACAGCATAAAAGAAAATGCCTGATGAACTAGGGATTGGACAGTTTCCAAGTGCTTGTACAATCGATGGAAATGTTCAAATAAATGTGCAAAAGAAATAAACAAAATAATCATTTATTTCTTTATCATATTGGCTAGCTAATGTCCTCTCTTTGCTAGTTAGTGGCTGTGTTTCTGCGTTGGGTAGCAACGGGTGACTATGTTCTTAGGCGGAAGATGTAAACAGCTTAATTTTCGTGTTAAATAATTTTTTTAAATTAAAATTCATTCTATACAGCAATCGCATATTTGAGTACCGTTTCATGCTTAAAATGTTTAGGGAGAAATGGAAGACTGGTGTGTATTTTTTCTTTAAACTACCAAGACCAGCCATACACAGTACAGTTTACATACAGTAATGTTTATGTTCATAAATTAATATCGATCATGACCTTCGGATGCGTTATGCTCCTCTTCTTTTTTATGCTCAGCTACTAAAATTTCCCTTAAGTGGTAAAATTTCATATCAATATTCAATACTAAGCGGATTAAAATGTGCACAGTAAAGAGATTAAATGATTAAATCTTTTCACTACCGACCAATGCACCACGAGTGCCCCTGTCAGTTATTTTGGCCAGCCAATCACTTATCGCGGTGCCCTGCGGTGGCTTGTGGGTAGTTGCCCGTACCGCGGGTTTGTACCATGCATTTTGAATGGCTTTAAGTGAGATTTCTGGCTTGTAAAGATTTATGCTTTGGGTGCAACTTCCATATATTTCTCTGAGGCTTTCCTCTACCGCTTACCTTCTCAATGGGAATTACGCTCCTTTTGAGACCTTTACAATGTTCACAACCTACCTTCTATCTCCAGGGAGTACTGTATTACACTGTAATCTCCCCCATGATCCTTGCTCACTCCAGAGGATCTTTCTTAGCTCACCTTATATTCAGAACTTGCAGCTGAGAACAGTAAATGTAGAGTTCTGTGAACAATAAACAACAGTGATGCATCTACAGATGCAGTCATCTAGAATGTATAGTATATCAAAGCTTATGTCAGATGAAAGCACACTGATACAGTATACCACAGTCCTGTCCTGGGTACTGCTAACAGCCCTTCGTAGCTCAAAAAAGGCCACTGGGTGACACTTTTGTTGTGCTAGATGTTACTAAAATGGAAGCTTCATTTAATGTTTTTTTTTCTTGAAAAGACAATAAATTTCACTGTATATATAATAACCATTATATATTAAATGTAATTTTATACATATACAGTATTTTTTTCTGAAAAGGGATTAACATGCCATGAATAGAGCCTGGATCAAACCTGGTTTTAATGTACCTGGTTTCACAATAAGTCTCAGGAAACATGGAATTTTATAGAATGACTATCAACTAATCAAACCAACTGAAATTGTTAATATTACAATTTGCCACTATATTGTTGTGGTATGCACCGCTCAAAAAAACTAATTTAATTTTCATGATTGCTTGCGAAACAGTGGTATAAATAATGGCATCTTGATGAAGGTGGTCTGCAAGAACAATGTTAATACTATAGTTGGTATTCCGTATGGATAGCTGTGGATATTATTTCACAGACTTCTCAATGCTGCGCTTGCTAAGGGAGACACTGTTCCATTTTAAATAGACCCCTTAAAATAATACAAATATTTAGAAATATAAAATTAATAAATGTCTCTCACAAAATCCAAAAGATTTGTAAATATTTGTCTTTTATATTGTCTTGCCCTGGGGGGAGCCTGCGGGACAACATAACTGAAAGTCAGATTAGCATGTCTCTGTGAAACACTACATAATAATTTCTGAAATTTCTGAAAACTTATATCCTTGTCACAAGCTTCTGCCAAAAAACAAATGAGATGTACCACAATAATTTAGTGGCTGCCCAGTCTCATCCTGCAAAAAAGGTAGTGTCCAACAGTCTTGTCCTCATGTACAGGTTATTATTCTCCTCATCCAGGTATGATAAGCCAAACTATAAATGAACTCATGTTGTAATATCTATACTGTGCATGCTGTAATTCTTGTCAAAGAGATGCATGATACAGGAGCACAGTTGATTAGAAAACCTACTGTACACAGAAGTGATTCACTGTAATTAATGACTAGAAAGTCAATATGCATTTGAAAAAATATTTTTGTCACAGATTAGGCAAATTTTAATTTGGAGCCTCTCACCTCCTGTTTTTAGGGTGGATTCTTCTGGTTGGGTATAGGCAGATTTTAGCACTCTCTGAGCAAGATTAAGGACTTTTCTTCTGTTAGCTTGTCTTATGATTAAGTACTGTGCAGTACGTGTTCTACAATATGTGTTCTTTACGTATTTGAAACATTAAAGACATTTGCAAACAACAAAAAGAGGGCTTTAGTTGTACTGCAACAGTCACTTTTTGTTTTCTATGTGGAGGTCAGAAGGTGATGAAATAGGGAGGTTTTTATATTTAAAAACCTATATTTCAGGTAAAAATGTAGAACAAAATGTACACACCTACAGTACAATGTTTAAACTTGTTTTGTATTCCTCATGACATAGAATTTAACATTTTGTTCAGAAATTGTATGTATTGTTTGAGTGCAGTATCTTTCAAGCACTTGTTTAATCTTTCAGCTAAAAAAATAAGTACTTTTAATATTTAATGGAAACCGATAGATGGAGGTTCTAGGTGATTCCTCCATTCAAGGGTTTCTTTTGATTTCCCCTTGAGGGATTTGTTCCCAGTCGTGAGGGAACGCCTCTCATGCGACTCAGCGAGTCAAGGGGCTATCTCCTTTCTGTCCCCTGAGGGCATAGCCTAGTCGTGAGGCTGCACCTCTCAAAGCAACTCTCAAGGAGTCAGGGAAGTCTTCCTCTTCCACTTCTATCCCCTGAGGGCCAAGGTCCCAGTCATGAGGCAGTGACTCTCAAGTGACTCTCACCAAGTCAGGGGAGTCTTTCTCTTCCTTCTCTACCCCTGAGGGCCCAGATCCCAGTCATGAGGCAGCACCTCTGAAGCGACTCTCCACGAGTCAGGGGTGTTTATGTTTTCGTGCCCCAGAGGCTCTCGAGTCAGCCAGTCCAAACGGACCACTTGGGGTCCCCGTGCGGTCCGGGTGCTACTTTTTTTCTACTTTACTAACCCTGCTTCTCCCCTTGAAATATTTATTTCCTGATAATTTTACTTTTTTTTCAGTCAGACATAAATTTGACTCCATAATTGACATAACAAAATGTTACAAAATTTAGATGCAGTTTCAGGCTAAACTGGATGAGATTATTGAGTTTAGTTGTTGCTCAACAGATGGCCTTCACACATTTGTAACAGTTTCACAACTGCATAAATACGGTATCTTTAAACATCACTGAATTGTAAATTGTAAAAAATATATATTTTTAATGATTCAGGTGGGTAGCTGCGTTAGCATGCGAAGGCTGCAAAGGAACAAGTAAATTTCCGTGCTGAAAAGAGAAGAAAGCAAACAGCTTTCGGCCGTGGAGCCTTCTTCTGAAGAAGGTCCCACGGCCGAAACGTTGTTTTTTCTTCTTTTGATTAGTGTTTTTGCTTAACATGATACTCCCTGCCAATGACGAATGATATATTGCCAATATATCACTATTATTGAAAAAAAGACGAATCCCCACTGTCTGAGTGAACCTTCACATCTAATTTGCTCTGAAGCCATGCTGTACACTAATGTGTTATCACACTGTCTGGAGGTATATATGAACAAACAAGTCTGTCACAGTCAGGAGGGCTGTATTAGATGACATATATCCTCTGAGAATCTTCACCATCTCTTCCACAGTATACATGTTCTTGTAGACATTGTTTCCGTGGTTCATTCTTTCAATATCTAGGGTTGGTTCTGTAGTATATAACTTTGGGCTGAAGTTTCATTAATGTGGTTATAATTTCACCACATGCTGATCCTTAAAGCAGTGTTGCTAACACCAAACTAAGAACACTTGTCTGCTATCCCAAAGGGCACTTGTACAGTAAGTGATGCACACATGCACCACTATACAGTATTGTTACAATGGGGGGTTACGAAAAAGGTGAAAATCAGGATTTGACCGAGCAGTTTAGTCAATAAATGAAATAAATATTCAGAACCCCCTTGTAAGTGCTTTTTCCAGAATATACCTGAGGTGTTGGTATAATTAGAGGCACATGATTTCTTTATTCTCTGGCACAGCTTTGTTGAGAGGAGTAATAATCCAGGCACATGTGGTCAAACAAATATTTAATACAATGAGGACACAAACTACACTACACACAACAAAACATACAACACACCCAGGAAACCCCAGACTGCTACTAAGCATTAAACTATTAAAGCCTACAGAGGACACATATGACATAAGTTGACCCCTAACTAAATACAATATAACCTGCAGTTAAATCTCTCTCACTGCACCATGGATGCCACACAAAATAAACGGGAACGCTTTGTCCCTATCCATAAAAATGCACCCTAAGCAGAAAAGACTTTTCTAACTTTTACCCTTTACCCAAGAAACCCAAGAAAGTTTCCTAAAAAAACATAGAATAGTATTCTCTCTGTAGCATACTGTACTTAGCTCCCGTCAGGTTTGGTTTGGATGATCATGAAGTAGGGAGCCTGGCGCAGTCCTAATTCCTCCGTACTCCTCTCTCTTCTCCTTGTTCCCTGCTTCTTCTTTTTTCCTCTTCTCTCTGTCCTCTTAATGTTCTCTTATGTTGTGTGTTTCTGTATCGCCCCTTGACAATAATTAACCAACAACTTACCTAGGTATACTAAGGCAGTGGTTCTCAAACTGTGGTACGTGTACCGGCAGTGGTACGTGGAGTGCCGCCAAGTGGTACGCCAAATGACCCTGGAACTGTGTCGTGTGCGCTGAAAAATCGGGTGGGGTTTTCATATTTTGTATTTTAATACGTGTCGAATACGCAGCCTATGTACTACAATACAGTGGGCGCTAATACCTCAGTGGACACAAGAGATACTCTGTAATTCTATACCACTCTATAGGAATGCGTGCTACGAACGAAGTGACCAATTGTATTTAAAAAAAGCTACTGTATCTCCAGCAAATACGGAGAAAGGAGAATGTGTGTGATTTTGGAACAATGCCAACGTTGTAAACACAGGAATGCATAGAAATACGTGCTACGAACTGAGGTAATCTTGTGAGCACAGGAAAGCGTGATAACAGAAAAATATTTAAGAACTGTTCTAATTTGAGAAAAATACACCGAGCGTCTCTGTGTTTCGCTCCCATGCACATGAAATAAAAACGTTAAATAAATACGGAAATAAAAACGGAAACGTGGAAAAATGCAAGTTGCGGATTGCTAAAGCAGGTAAGCTACACTATTTTTGAAGAACCTTATTTACCATTGGCAAAAGAGCTGACACGTATTATGTGTAGAGAAAAAGCTGCTAAACAGCTCGACCTGCTGACCCCCTCCCCCTGAAAGACACAGTCATTCATAGAATTATTGAAATGAAGGATTGTATCAAAAGTACACTGATAGAGCGCGTTAAGATGAGCAGATGTTTTTCACTGCAATTAGATGAGTCTGTAGTCGATTTGGCCAATTTGCTTGTTTACGTTAGACCTTTAAAGGCGCTATATCAAATAAAGTTTATTATTATAATATTTATTATATATATGTGTGAGTGTGTGCACGCACGCTCATGTTGGTCATTGAGAATTTCTGGGGTTCCTATGAGATGATGACTTGTAGGTGGTACTTGGATGCTTTGGTTGGATTAGGGGTGGTACTTGGTCCAAAAAGTTTGAGAACCACTGTACTAAGGTAAACTTCACAATTGTTTCTGCTCAAGGGACCCCCAGACCTCAACAAACATCCTCTCTCCTTTGAAGCTAAAACTGTGTACTCTTCCAAATGTCACAAAATTTATCTAAAATATAAGAGATAATTCTCAGTCACCTAAAGCTGTAGTTGCATGTTTTCTTGTTTTTGGAAGCTGTAGCTCATGTTGTCCATCACTTTATTACTTCTACCCTTTTCTCTCTTTATAATACTCAAAATTGTTTTTTGTTTTATGCAGATAGTACATTTATTTGTGTCCTGCCTCATCTGTTAACTGTTCCTGATTATTTTGGTGCTCTATTAGGAGATGTCTGTAGCTGTGCCAACCACTTCATATATTCTTGTATGAAGATTTCCTTTTCTTTGCATGTCATTACAGTCAACAATTTTATTAAAATTTTCAAACAGATAGATTCTGACTTGAACAGATGGACTAATTTTCTAGCAGCTTGGAGTGCTGTTGTTGATGAAGTCAAAGTCTTATTGCAAGGTCCTTCTTTCTCATCTATCTCATTTTAATTTGGGGATATTGAGGCTGGTAATATGGAGAGGGGTACCACTAATATCATGTGAACATATTCTTTTTTTTTGTTTTATTTATTAAAAAGTTGTCCTTGATGTGTAAAATTAGTCAAGTGTTCATAAAAGGAAAAAATAAAATTGTATTTATAGGGTTTTTAAAAATATGAGAAGGTGTTTTAAAATGTTAATACATGTATTTATAAAGCGATATTCCTATCATGATACTCTATTTTTAAAAGACCAATAGTGGAGAGTAGTGATATTCCAATATACATCTACAAAATGCCCTTTATTCTTGATTTTTTTATTATTTGTAAATTAATTTTAACTTTAATTAAAATACTACAGGATATATTACATGTTTTTAGGACTGTAGTTGTATCACAATTGTAAAGATACAGTATATGCTAAGTTTGAAGTATTACACAAAGATCTTCTATGTCCACATTAATTGAAATTGCAGAAATGCTACTATAATAATAATACTAATTAATAATTGCTTACACTTATTTAGCACTTTTCTGGACACTTCACTCAAAGAGCTTTGCTGGTAATGGGGACTCCCCTCCAACACCACCAATGTGCAGCATTCACCTGGATGATCCGACAGACTGTTCAGCCTGTTATTTCAAACTGACATGTTCAAGAACATTATTGACATACTTTCATATTCACAGACACGCTTGTATTTTTATTCTGTGTTAACAGTTTTGTATATTCTGTATACAGTTTTTATTTTTTATAGTAATAAAAAATATTCTTCAACTTTCCCTTCAGAATGGGAATAGCGAAGAATGATATATATCAACTAATGTTCAGTAACGTACACAATTAATGTATCATCAATGCTTGGCTACAGGAGCTTGCATTCTCTTTAGGGGTTAAATCTAATATTATATACAATAAAACTAGTAAATATAACATTAAATGGAGATATATCATTTTATATGTATGTATATGATTAGACAAAATTGATTTTAATTCTATATATTCTGTATTAAGATTTTGTGATGATAACCTTTCGTTGTCCATGGGGAATTGCTTATCATTAGGATGTTTTATAATTGTTTCATCTCCAGTAGTACATGCAAAGAGTACATGACTCATATCCCTATTACATTAAAACATAAATTGAAAAAAATGTGTGAATAGAATAAAAAGAATTAAATTTTCCTTTCCAATTTATTCATTATGTATCAAATGAAAAAGACTATGCAGTGCTACAACCCTATCTTTGTAAATTTGACTCCATTGACTTATTTTAAAACTAATAGCTTTCACATTTGATTTTGGTGACTTTGCAAAATGCTAAGTGGTGTTGAGAAGAAACTTATTGTACTGCAGTACAGTACTTATTTTCATTTAATTGTTGCATATTGATTTTCTTGAAGTCAATGAAATACACTTTCATTATAGCACAGGTGATTGTTTTAATTAAAATGCAGATGCAAACCCTTTACGCTTAATTTATCAATGGTTTGATAATCTGCTGTAGCTGTCATCTTCAGTAATATTCCAATGTATAGTACTTATTTCTGAGTTAAGCTTTGAAATGAAAAAGTTCCCAATGAAACATGTACATCTATTGTTTGTTAACAATTGTTTGTATTTTTTATTTTACTTCATACTCTCAATTTTGGAATTGGCAAGTGCTTCTTTATTCTTTGTCTCACAGAATTGACACATGTATAGCACAGGTCAAGTGAGAATAGGTAGAAATGTTCTTTCAATCTGGTCACACATCACATCCATTTGACAGTTCAAAGTCTGTACATGCCTTAGCACCAATTGGAGGTGTTATATGTCTATAGGGCAGCAGGTGCTCCAAAAAGCTTTACTGTTTTCCATGACCCCTTTCTGACTATACCAACTCTATCACTGGCAGCTCTCTGGCAATTGTGCACTGTTGTCTGAGCATCACAGTCTGCATGTGCAGAATTTCCCAATCCAGGGGCTCTCAGACCACACAACTGCTATTTCATTACTGATATTTTACCGGTATTTCATTCCACCTTAAGTTGCTTGATTTGTATTTTTTTAACTCCAAAGTTTGAGCTTTAATTTTATGTATGAAATGGAGTAGTTAAAAAACACCTCCAACATATTAAAGAGGAGAGAACAGTCAAAAGGTTTAGGTTAATCCTGATAAATTAAGGGATCAATTGTGTAATCAAGAGCTTGGTTGGATTAAAACCCAGTATGTGTGTGGTCCTCCATGACCAGGATTGGGAACTCCTTAAAAAGTGGATCTATTTGCCTACCTATCTATGATATGACACCTGCCTACCACTAGCTTCAGACACATATACAAACTTAACTGTTTTGTTTTATGCAGTGTTTAAAGAATATACATGCACATACTGTAGGATAACAGAAAATGTTATTCACAATCTCCTATTTTCTAACCATTCAATGCAATACAGGGTCACGGGAGAGCTGGGGCTTATCACAGCAAGTTAATTAGTAATCAGTTCTATTTAATTTATATTCCTGCATTGTTCGCATATTGTGGCAGTATGGGTAAGGGAGACCTGCAACTTCCATCAAGCTTCCATTAGAGGCCATTGATGGCCACTATTATCTGTAGTCTATAAATAAAGTCTAAAAATAAACAGTGTTTATTTATTCTATATTATTGGTGAGGGGTGTTTGAGATCATTCTGCTAGGGAGCTAATTAATGGTATTTTTGTTGTATAAAGGGCAGGCATGGTACAGTACTATGTTGTTAGTACTGTAGGTGTGTGTATCCAGGGAAATTTCTTACAATGAAGACTTCTTCATTATATTAGAGAAGTGCTGGTGAAATTTTAATGTTACTAGACCCTTGAGACACCTTACTTAGGTTGCAGACTTTCACACAAATTGCAGCAATTAAGTCAAAAAAGTGATAATAAGAAAAATTGGGTGCAATACCACTTGCAACTCACTGCTGTCCGGGTTCCATGCAAATTACACTGTAAAGTCATCAAAGCTATTAAGCACAAACACACAGTCCACACATCTGAACAAAGATATTATTCACACTTAAGCGAATGATGCATTATAACAGTCCATCCATCAGATAAAACGGTGAGGCCTTAACAGGTATTCACGCATTCCATCACCATTGGTATTTGTGTTGTGATTGGAAGAAGAGATACATCAACGTAATCAGTTGCAGTGAATTTTATTGAATTATGAATCATTTCACCACTCCTTATATGCAGTATGAGGGAGACATTCAAAAACTTCATTCGCCACACAATTCGAAATCATAGAGTTAGAATTCTAAGTCATACCCTCAATTAAGTCCTATTTTGTTGAATTACAAATGTATTCACTTTTTTTAAGCAAATATTTTAATCAAATCTTGATGCACAAAACTCTTAAGTTAAATGTCAGCAAAAACAACAAAAATAAACTAAAATGTTTATTGTATTCAATTAATCCCGCTGATTTTAAAAGAGATGGTAAAGTAGCCCATACATTGGGTAGAACATCTACTTACCATTTCAGAAATACTGTAACTGCTTTGCTTTTATTGTAAAAATGAAATATACTGAATTAACACTTATATTATGCATTTATGAATCAAAACAGCCTAAAAAGCTGAAACATTTTAGTGACCCCCTAGATAGGTGCCATCTACTTTCACTATGAAAACTATATTGTATTCAGCTATAAGCCATATGTTTTGCGAATTATTAACTTTTAAACAACAGTGCAAAAGAATACAGTATGTACTATTCTTTTAGGTCCTATATGATTTACATAAAAAATAAACTCCACACACTCCACTGAAAGCACTTCACAGACAATGGGGACTCCCCCCCACCACTACCAATGTGCAGCACCCACCTGGATGATGCAATGGCAGATAAAGTGCGCCCCATCTATCAGTTGCCTCATTACTCTGGTATCTTCACCACACATTGGTTACCAGTGGGGAGGAGAACAAAGAAATTAGGCCAATTGATAGATGAGAATTATTAGGATGACATGATTGGTAAAGACCAATCAGGAGGAAATCTGACCAGGACACTGGGGTTAACACTCCTACTGTTTTTTAAGAAACACCCAGGTTTTTTCTACCTCTTTTCTACAATATAGTGTCCCCATCATTATACTGGGCATTATCACCCACATACTGTAGACCACAGGGTGAGCACTCCCTACTGGTCCCACTAACACCTCTTCCAACAGCAATCTTATCTTTCCCAGGAGGTCTCAGGGTGATATATCTGTAGGTACTGATATTCATCCCACTTTATCTGATTTAGGAATACATAATTTTGATAAACGGTATTCATCCAAATAAATCTGATGTGTAATTATAAACGTTTAACATACAGCCTCTTTACTAATTGTTTGAATATTTTGCAGGTTTGGTCAGGGTTACATCCTGAATGTGAATTAATTTTCCAACTTGAAAAAGATGAAAAACAATGTCTAAAAGAAATTGCAGAGATTGAAAATCATATTATAACAGGTATGTTGGTAATTTTATTTATTATTAATTAAAACACTTTTTCTTTTATTTACCTCTTTTGAGCACACCATTTTATGAATACATTTTGACATACAGTCCAGGTATATCATCTGATAATAAA
This sequence comes from Lepisosteus oculatus, assembly GCF_040954835.1. Lineage (NCBI taxonomy): Eukaryota > Metazoa > Chordata > Actinopteri > Semionotiformes > Lepisosteidae > Lepisosteus > Lepisosteus oculatus. The sequence goes on from NC_090701.1 coordinate 33,188,524, forward strand.
GATACGTAAAAGTACAGTTGGACATTCTTAATTTTAAGACCTAAACTAAATCAATGTCGCAAACCTATACATGTAGATGGAACAAATCAATGTTGCACATTCCAATAGGATAACGTTCTGCTGGTATAGAATTGGAACTTTCCTCCCATGTACCTGTATGTATCCATATTCTTATCTCTGTAAAGACTCACAATCGGTTCAGTAGACAAGGAAGAGAGCCGCTTTTCACAGGGGAAAATAAAAGGAAGGAGGTAGGGTGCCTCACTGCCTTCCACAGTGGTATCAGACAAGGTTTCAACACTAGGTCATCTCTTTCATACCCACTTCTGAATTTTTTTCCTATACAGTAAGATTTGATGTTTAAATTGAGATCACAAGCTGGTCTCTACTGTTTTGGTAAGTGTAAGCCATACCCTTTAAACTAAATTTGTACAGTACTCTTTCAATATGACACTTTTACTTGAATAGTTGCCATTTTTGTATGTGTGAATTATAGTCTATGGTACATTTCAAGAATTGCAAGTCACCTCAAACTGTCATTCACATGCTCTCCTCTCCAGCACTCTCTTTTCCCTCCCATGCAGTCCACTGAGAAGGACCTACTTTCTTCCTTTGAAAGCAGATTATGAGAACAGGAAGGAAGCCTTGCTCTCTCTGTTTTATGCAGTTACTTGAGCAGTCACTGTTTCTGCACAGGTCAGGTGGTAACATGTAGGAAATCATCCCATAGGCTTCTAGAGACTCTAGGGAACTTACTCTCCTGCTACTACAATGCTACAATACACGTACTTGTACTGTATGTTAAACTCTAGCAAAACATGAATATCTCAATGACTGTTTTCTTATCTGGCACTTGTTTTTCCCAAAAGGCTGTGAGCAGATTTGGGATGCAGTGGTATGCTGGCCTAGAACTACTATTGGCGAGACTGTCAATATTTCTTGTCCTACTGTTTTTTCCCTCTTTATGAAAAATCCAGGTAATCAGTCTTCTTCAAAATTCAATGCAAGTCCTAGTTTTATCAATTAAGCACTTTGCTCTAAATAATATATATATACATGTTAAATGTGTCCTTAATACAGCCCTAAATCTAATCTGTATGTCTAACAGTACTGGTAACCTTTAACTAAACTTCAAAACAAGCAGTATCTAAATCAAATAGATACTATTTGATTTCAAATAATAATTAAATCTAACCTGAGCTTCAACCTTAAATAAAAAAAATTATACCACCTTTAAACAATTCCCTTAACCAAAATATGTTGTGCAATCCAAGCCTAGCTCTAATAAAAATTAAAAAAAACATTCTTAAATCTGTAACCTTTCCCCTAAACCCACTTTAGTAATTAAAACTACTGTGATGAAGGGCTGTTGTGTGTCTTCATTGCACATTGCATGACTTCTAGGGTCTTTCATATTTTCTCATTCATTATTGATTGTATGTTTCATCCTTCTCATTCTCTAAGATATGTATGCAAAGGGCATTATATCATTGTATTTATATTTTATTATTACTTTTGTAAATTTGTTTTTCTGTATTGATTGGTTGTATACAATATGTCTAATTTATTGTGGATTCACAGTGTTGTTCTTTTTTTCCTGTTTCACCAGTTAGTGTCTGGTTACACAAAATGTAATCTAATCCTCATGGTTAAATGGACATCTAATTGTCCATCAAGAGTTCCCAGTGTGGATCTTTGAGTATTTAACCTAGTATGGTGTAGCAATTAGTCTTGTTTTGGTTGTGAGTATCTGTGTGCTTTTACAGTTGCTTTATTTGCATTATTAAGCAAAAACACATATCTAAAAACCTAATATCACCATGGCCTTTTTAGGCTTAATCCATTTTTCCTTCTGTTTGATGTTACTTTGATGTACAAGTTTGATGTTACTTGTATTATAGGTACAATAAGCAGGAACTGTACCAGCGTTGGGTGGTCCAGCCCCTACCCACCATATTACATTGCCTGTAGTGTAGATGATGAACTACCATCTGAGGAAGTGAGTATTGTTTGCAAAAAAAGTTTAATTAAGTTTAATGAAGTATTTTTTATTAGCACATGACACATCAGAATAAAATAAAGGTATAATTTTAATAGAGATGTAAAAGATACATTTGTATTATATTATAGAAACCTTATACTGCAATCTCAACGAACAGAATCCTGTTTTTGGAATTTGATTATTGCTAACATGATGTAAATGTTTCAACTTCCTCTTATGAATTGTGGTGGTTTATACAGTATTCCTGGAAAGTGGAAGCCTAACATCTTATGCATAACATCTGATGTTTTGTAGTTTGATGTAAGAATTTCACGTCAGGTACAGTTATAATTTTTTGCAGATTAGAAACAATAAGAAGTATGTGCCATATGACAGTATACTGTCGCTCACAGTTATTAGCTAGGATCTAACAGATGAGGATCTGACAGTTATGCCATGGATACAATACCTTACTTGCCAGACCTGAGTTCTGGTGAATATTTGTGAAATGAGCTGGGATGAAATGTGGGCTGTTAAGGGCTCAGAGACCACTGAATATACATATGTGTCACGGATATTGGAAAGGCCATACCGTGGAATGACCAGGAGAGCAGTAGAGTGTCACGAAGCATTCTTTCAGGACTCTATGCAGACTACACAATCCTGGGGTAGTGAAGAAAACACAGGGAAAAAGGCATGCAAGGGGGCTGGAAAGAAAACAGGGGACATGGCCATGGTGTGCTGGTGTTCGGGGAGGTGTGGCCAAGGCAAACAGTCCAAGGGTGTCCGAGTCAAATCCAAGAGTGAAGCAAATGTCCGAGACCAGGTAATCCATCCTGACAGACAAGAGTTAAAAGCCGGAGCGGAATCCGGTGGAGAGTCGGGGGAATTAAAAGGGGGTAACGGGACCAGACGCTCCCTAATCCTGGACTCAGTAGGTCAGGACGCCGTGATGAAGCCTATGCCGTCGAGTCGCTCCTGGACTCGCGGGTAGGCGGGCTTCCGGGCGCCCATCTTCCAAAGCTGAGCCCCGATAGGCAGGAACGTCTGGCTTATATAGCACGGGGGGCTGGAACCAGAGGTAAGTGCGGGAGATGAGTATAAAACAAGGAAGGGCTGGAGCGTCTTTAAGAGGAGGGGTTTACAATCGTGACATAGAGACCCTATGCGTAGTGGCAAAAGGGCTCAGGAGGTCAGACGATGTCAGGAAGAAACCTATTGCCTCAGGCCGCGGTGGAGACGATCTAGGCGGGTCTCAAGACATCCGAACCCTCAATGTTGAGGCAGGAACAAAGAGTGACCCGGAAATATGTAGCCTCACACAAAGACACACCGGAAGGACAAGTAAAGCACAGGGAAACTAGGAACAGGACAGAGAAGGAGCACCCTCTAGATGTAGAGGGCTTGACATAATGCTTATCCAAAATTTACAAGACGAATGGGACAGAAACCACAACAAATTAGGGAAGATGCCTGCACAACTGTTGCAAAAATTATTTTTCTATTTTCCTGATAATAATTTAAATGAATATGTTGCTGTTATAATTAATATATTTTGATGTTAAGTATGTAAGGTAACAATTTGATTGTAGTCTCTTTGACATCTATTGATTCTAGTGTCTTGTTTTAAATGGAAATTTATTCTGTAGTGCATTGAACTTTATCAAGGGATTATTGGTTACTGCCAATCCAACACCTTTCAGCCTTCACTTAGAAGGCATGCCATATACAGTATAGTGATAGTAGTGGGTGCAATGGCATGAAGCAGGCATTCAGAATTACAATTTCAGTAACTGAGTGCAGTGAAGTGGAAAAGTGATTCTTCAAGAAAAGCTGTTCCTGTGCTACTTTAATCAAAATAGAAAAATATTTTCTTATTAACATGCAGTTAATAAGAAAGCAGTATTAATATTTTTATTGTTGATTTTTGTGTCCTTTTGTTTGTTTAATAGAATAAGTTATACATAGTGTATATACTGGTGTGTTTACAGTATATACAGTACAATATATACTAATATACAGTATATGGTATATACTGTATATAAACTCGTGGATTCTTAAATATACCAGTTCAAAATGTCAACTGAAGGAATGGATTAAAAAGAAACCTTCCCAAAATATGGATGCTTTCCTCCCACACAGATTTATAAATTATTCAATGCAACATCCAAAGCAAATCTACTCTCCTTTGGGGGACATACACCTGGAAACATAATCTACCTCAGTATTTCTAAGACAATCATTAAAATGATGTGATACATAGTTATTTAAATCTCAACCCCGAGATAATTGAAATGTTTCACCATAGATTAAACCATACTTTGGGGAACACTATTCAATGGAAGGGTCAATCTAGCCTAATTTATTAATATCAATGAAAGTATTCATAATAGCCAAAAAGTAGGTGAATAACAAGTAAATGTGCTAAAAATAGTAGAATGCAGTTAGCAAAGATTATAATATGATGTTGCATGTTTTTAATATTGATGTGAATAGAGATAGACATAATGTAAATGTCGGATGTCGGAAAGGGCATGTCGTGGAATGGCAGGAGAGCAAAAAAGACCCAATGTGTAGCAGCAAAACAGGGGTTAGTTTGGGCTCAGCAGGTCAGACGATGTCGGGAAGCACAGGAAAACTAGGAACAGGACAGAGTAGGAGCGCCCTCTAGCTGTAAAGGGCGTGACAGTAAATCAGGAGCTGTCTCAAATGCCTCAAATGGGTGCCTGTGTGCACATTCTGAATAATATGAATGTTACAGTTGTACCATTGTAATAATGGTCTTAGACATTGGATGAATTGATTAATTATACATCAATTTAGTTTTTTGTATATTAGATTATAACTATTCAAATTAATGGCATTACCTTTTGTACAATATGGGTAAATACAAATAGTACTGTAGTGTGCTCTCTGAAGGCACCAGTTCTGTAGGGTTTGGGCATTTACTGGGACAATTATTAATTGTAGCAGTAAATCACAAAATTGATACTTTTGATGGCTTTAGAATCCAACCATGCGATATAACTCAAACAACGCACACACACAGGTACTAATACACGAGGATACATTTATTAATAAATAGAATATGCATATAAACCTAACAGATCTTATCGAAAGGGTTATCAGAATACAAAAGATATATATTCAATCAGTTACAAAGAGTTGTATATATCAAGAGGACATACTGTACGCTCAGTATATCATCCATTTAGACCATTTCGTAATTGAACTTGGTTACAACTTCTACATTAGATACTCAAAACAAGCACATAACTCTTAGGAATTAAATTGATATCAACTGGTTGGGATAACAATTGAATTCTCGAGCTGTAATGCATTGAAGTTGAATACTCATCCAATCTCTGGGGATTCAGATCTCCTGCGGGCACAAAGAAACAGTTGCAGGTTGTTGCTGTCCAATCCGTGCTCTCTGGCTCGGTGCCAGGCTGTACTGTGCGGCTTGCGACGGTGCGCTGCAGATGCTCACTGACCGGCTAGTTAGTGTGGCTTTAACTAGCAAAGTTTGTGCACAGGAGAAAAGATGACTGTGGGTCCCAGGAAGTCAGGAAGAGGACCGGTTCGTTCCTGGTGAAGAGCTAGTTCTGAATAGTGATTCAGCTGTCCACAGTTCTGACCTGTTCACGAGGCCTGCCGCTGGTGCTAATCTCAGGTGGATCCTCTGGTTACTCTCTGGCATCCTCCGCTCTAGACTCTTAGAACAGAGGAAAGTTCTGGCACTCTGACACACTGGCCGTTCCGTGGTTGTCCGGGCTAAGTCTCAATATGGTCAGGAGGTGCGCTGCGAGAATGTCCTGCCCTTGGGAGCCTTCTGCTCCTGGGCCGTCCTGCCCTGGAATTCTCCTTTGAATTCCTTTTAGAAAGGTCCACTGAATTCTCCAGAATTCTCTCTGGGCCCTCTGTGTTGCCTGTTTTTACCTGGAGGAACTTCAGCTCGTTGATTGGCTGAAAGTTCCATGGGCATCAGAGTCCCATGTGGGTTACTCGGCCCTACCAGTCCCTGATTGGTTGATCAAGGTGAGATATGAGTCACTCACTCCTGACACTTAGGAATGCAGTCCAGATGTCCATCTGGCACTCCCTAGACAGATAGGGGCCAATGGATGACCATTGATCATGATAGCCAGGCTTAGCTAAGTGCATCCCCATTTGGGAGCTGTCCCTTATCAAAAGAAAAAATCTTTAAATCAGCCTGCATGAATAGTTCCTCTGTGGCTGCACCACAGAGATGAACAGAGAGATGGGGCCTCATTTGGGAAAGCCCAAGAACACTTAATTCTGTCTTATTAATAAGCATTACCGCTACAGTACAGTATTTGCAAAAATACTGTGTACAAGATGCACAATACTTTACATCAGAGGTAGGCACTCCTGTTTCTGTAGGATTTCATTCCAACTCAGGTCTTAAAATCTAAATCAGCCCAGTTTTGTCTTTATGGGAATAATCTAGCAACTTCTGCCAGCTTTTCAGGTGCTAGTGTTTTAAAGAGACCTGTAAAATCCGCAGACACACAGGCCCTTTAGGAGTAGCATTGTCCACCTTTGCTTAAAATTTACAATAGCATGGGCCTTTCTGATTAAAAAGGACACAAATAATAACAACCTGTTCAATGTGTTGCTCACCACAGAGTAATCTTAAAAAATGAGAGTAATAAACTAACATATTAAAATCTAATTAATATAAATGCAAAAACAAACTTCGTAACATTTTTTTTAATACGTATACTGCATATACAGTAAATGAAATGGAAAGCATCTGTATAACTTCATCATTTAAGTGTGTGTATTACACTATATAACCTTATTTCTCAAAAGCAGGTTAGTTCTCAATTTACTGAATGTACCTACAAGTGATAGCAATATAGAATTCACTGTTAATATTCATTTTTAATAGTCTGTGGTGACTGTTTTATATTGGCTAATGCTAAATTCCCAGAATTAAAAGCTGGCAAAAAATGAACTTTTCTTGGTAAGGAAGTGATTTTCTATTAAAGGAAATGTCTGGAAAGACTGATGTACACAGCTAAAAAGTTAATATTTTCCTATTGTTTTCATATGAGAAACATCAACTATAATATAAATATGATAGATCTCAAAATTCCTTCTGAGGTCTTGTTTGACTTGCACCACAGAGCTTTTCTGTTACTACCTTTTAAGTCTCCTAAGCAGTGAATACAACTCCCAGGTTTGAGAATAAAACATTAAAAATTGTGTATTACAGGCCTCCCTCTAAATAAGGTAGCTCATAACACAACAACAAAGCAGAGTGGAAGTCTTATATTCAGCCAAACTCCCTCATGTACTGTACACACACCAAGTAAATTCTTCAAAAACCCCATAACCCCATTATAGAGCACACCATTTATAGACCAAACAAACATACAGTAATTTCACCCTTGTAAGAATATGTTTGCTAACCCTACATCAGTAACATAATAACTCTGCTCTACATGAACTAGAGAAGAAACACATAGTAAAAACTAAAACAGCTGTCAGTGATGTAAACTTTTTTCTTTCTTTTGAGCTGCTTTTCCTCCTTACGATGATGTAGCGTCTTTCAAGGTAAAACAATAGAAAGCATTTCTAGAAGAACTATCAGTTGTTAGCTTCATGCATTTTTATCTTTTCTAGATCAATAAGAGTTAAAGATTCTGGTCCTATTCTTTTTCACTTATAATTTGATGCTCTCCAAATTACTATGGAAGTTATAGATTTCATTAGTACTATTCTAATATTTTTTGTTTTATTGTCTCTATGACAACCCAGCAAGCAACGAGCACAAGGCATGGTCATCCTGGAAGGGGCACCAGTCCATCACAGGTTAAGCCAATGGGCACAATGTGGAGGCCACAGTAAAGGCCAAGGGGGAATATTTGGCCCGGACACCGGGATAACTCCTTACTCTTTTAGAGAAATCCCTGGAGATCTTTAACGACCACTGAGAGTCAGGACCTCAGTTTAACAAGTCATCCGAAAGACAGTGCCCACTACAGTATAGTGTCCTCACCACTATACCAGGGCATTAGGATCCACAAAGACCACCACAGGGTGGGCACCCCCCCGCTGGTCCCACTAACACCACTTCCAGCAGCAACCAGCAAGCAAACTGTAGCTTTCCAAGAGGTCCCTCATCCAGGTACTGACCAGGCTCAACCCTACTTAGCTTCAGGGGGTAGCTAGTTAAAAGCTGCAGAGTAATATGGCTGCTGGCCAGTTTAGGAATGTATTTAATTTAAATAAATAGTTTATGTATTCTTAATTTATAACCAATAAAGCTGTTTTTTGTCGATTCATGGATTGTTTATAATTTTATGAATCTGTAATGTAACTGCTGTTTTTATTTTAAATGGTTGTAACATTAATCAGGGGTGGCATGATGGCGCAGTGGTGAGCATTCCTACCTGGGTTCAATTGAGTGTGTCTGTATTTGTCTGTATGTGTGCTGTGATGGACTGGCAATGGACTGGTTTTACTACCATTGCTTGCTAGGATAGGCTCTTGCTGCCCTGCAATCCTGTACTGGATAAAGTGGTTAAAAAGTTGATGGATGAAATGTTAATCAGACCATTTCTACTTTTATAATTCATTAATGTATTTTTCTCAGTTGTCATGAAACATCTATGAACAAGTTAGAAATCCTTTTTTCTGTTCAGCAATAAGGTTCTTGTTAGAACATTAAACATTATACATCAAGTGTAAACATTAAACATTATACTTGTTATTCACAGTAGTATGTTTTTATGTTGTGTGATCTTTCTCTGTCTTGCAGGAATCTTATTTTGCTACAGTGAAGGTGATTTATACAGTTGGATATGGAGCTTCTGTTATCTCTCTCACAGTTGCTGTTGTAATCTTACTCCTATTCAGGTACTGTACATCACTCAAATCATGTGATAAATCATGTTTTTTATTCAAAATATCAATGGATGGTGTTTACAGTTTATCCATTATTTCTGTTAATTCATAACATAAGGTAACTTATATCCAATGATAATATCTTCCTAATTTGCTAAAAGGACAAAAAGTCATTTTTCCTGATAAAACTTCAGTGTCATTGACAATGGCAGTCATGCTATTGGTAAACCTAGAAAGTATCATTGAAACAACTATGAATGGAAATACCACTATTTAACACTTGTTTAATTTGAACACATAAACATCAAACTCCTCATCAAAAAAACAATTGCAATCACTTCTGAGCATAACCAATTAACATTTTATCATTCATATTTCTGTTTGGTTTAAATAATTTCTCAGAGTATATTTATATAACAAGAAAGGATATTAAGCAATGTCAACATAGCAGCAAAACATTTCCTGTCTCCTCTGTAATGAACAACTATAACTGTAAAGCAAGTTCTTACTTAAACCATGCAACCCCTTTTTAGACAAATAAATTGTCAAACAAATTTAAACAAATTAATTAAACAATCACCGCTTGGTGGGTCAATTGCAACACACCTTTGGATTTAATTGCATAATAAGTTGGTGACTAGTTGATATGGGAATATATAGGTTGAATTACAGTAAGTACACTGCTTTCAGTTCATTGCAATTGAACCTGTAAGCCTATTTACAAGGAAGGGAGGCCTCTAGTGGCAAGACTGGCTGTTATTATAGTTCCTTTAATGTCCTGCTTGCCACAGTAATATTTTTGGTTTTATTATGCATTTGATTATGTTGGGTTTCTGTCACTAATGCAATCGATCTACAGCATATCAATTTCAATGCTGTAACACTCTTCATCTTCAAAAAACAACCTTAGACACTCTGAAACCTGGATTTTTTATGGTATGACAAGTTGTGATAATATTTTTGTAAACTGATTAATGGTTTGTGTCAGCATAATATGATTACATGGCAATCTACAAAAAAAGAAGGGACAGTGTTATTCAGCATGGATAAATACTGTCCATTCTAAAGTTTAATTTGCAAACATTTTAATAATTTGGGGAAAAGAATCCAATGTACTCATAAAGACAAACCATAAAAATAAAACACCTCACCATCTGCCAATAATTTTTGGAGTTTTGAGTAAAGGTTTTATGCAAGGCTGCTATCACATTCCCATGTAACAGATTATTTTCAGGTTGATTGTTGATCCTGTATATACTGTATAAGTACAGTGTAATATATCAGAAACTCAAACATAGCTGCATGGGCGTGTTGTTATTAATTTATCTGCTCTAATTCAAAGGGCAGACTGTTTCAAGACCACAATGGCACAAGTTAAATTTAATTTGAGTCAATAACTGCCATTTGAGATGATGATGCATTAAGAACTATCATTCCTTTAAAAAACTGGAATATTTTTTTTTTCCTAAGAAGCATCTGAAAGATTCATTTAAATTTGATTTTGTTTTTAACATTCTAACATTATGCTGGAGTTTTATCTTGAATTTATACTACAAATAATCAGTATGGAGACTATGGAGAATAATGTTATCTAATTGATGTCAAAAGTATTATCACTCTTGTATTAGATTTAATTATACTGTTTTATTTTCCACAAATGAATTATATTATTCAATTTCTATATAATATAAAACATAAATGGAAGAATAAACTCTTTTTTTAAATACAAAACATAGATATGTTTACATACATAGGGAAAATATGTTTAGGTATCAGGTTTAAAAAATATTATAAAATTTTTAAATACTACCATTCTTTAAGTAAGGATTTTAACAGACAGAACCTGTTCTTCTGAGTTGACTATTTCCAGGGACAGTCACCCAGGAATCCCAGTTTCTGCTCTCTTGTTGACTTTCTTTTTGGAATCAATAGTTCAAGACTATTTTGTCCTTCCCTATTTCTCTTAACAATACTTAAAATTATGTATGGTGATTGTAGCAGTCTCTGCTCATTACCAGCATTGAGCGCCATGGCAACCATCCACCTGTTGGTCCCAGGCTAGGTTCCGAGCTGGAAGAATTGTAAATGTGGTATTTAGGTGACTTCCAACACTTTTTTTTTCTCTGGTCCTGGGGTTTAGCTTCATGGAGAGACCCAAGTTCTCAAATCCTAATCAATGACACTGACTATACCTCCAGGACCAGACATCCAACTTTTAGTGAGTCCAGCTTCACTGAGTCACATGGGAGGTTGGGCATCTCTCTTTCTAACCATAAACAGTAAACCATGCCACTATAAATCATAACCCATTTTATATCCACATAACTATTGTGGATATAAATACCTATTTATGGAATTCCTTCAGTAACCTCACTAAGGCAGACTTCGTTTTCCTAGACAACTTATAACCAATGCTCCTTCACTATGGCTTCCCTTATAACCTTAGCGATTCCTTAGCAATAGAAACTAGCAGAGTAATGCACTAAAGATTTCTTGCCACTGCCTTCATTATAAAAGAATAGTCTCCCTTGCATGGTCAATTAAAATGGAAATTAAAATGGAGATGAATGGTGCTGCTATCCTAACACTGTGCTATCCTGAGATACTATTCTTCAAGCATTTTTCCAATCAAGAACTGCCTTCATCTAGAAACCCTTTTCCAGTACATTGGGACCCCACTTCTCTGCCGGATCCACTTTAGAACTGGTTATTTACTTTGTAATATCCAGGTGAACTCTCTGCGCCCTCTTCTTCACAGACTGTGATCAGCAACCTTAAATTATCAAGCCTGCATGCCTGTTCACTTATTTCTCCACTTCTTCTTTGCTCATCTTTCTGGGTTCCCTTTGAGATCTCCGCTTGGATCTCCAACTGTCAACTTGCTGCAGCCCTGCTAACAACAGCTGCATCATAACAGATATCATCACAAAAACAAATGCAACATTTGAACTGTGTGTATAAAGGGGCTGCAACACAACATAATTTATAAATCACAAGGTGCTGCCGCTCAAAGTGAATGGGAGATATACGAAGACAATGGAGGTACTAGGGTGCTTAACTGTGACATGAGCAGAACATAAATGGAACACACTTTCAATGCATATTCATATGTTGATAACATGCTAACAAAGTGACCTAAAAGACGTTTTAAGTAGTCATTTCAAATATTATAATCATATGCTATTAGGCTTCCTCTATTTTTGAAAACATCTCACTCTGATGGACCTGTTTTCTGATTTGTGGGTTTCAGAATCTGTATGATTTTCCACTTGCTTCCTGTATAGTGTACAGCATATGTAACAGGACAGTGAACAGGTTAAAGGAGTGACATCTCTCTAACCCTTAAACCTAAAAATTGACATAGTAGATGCAGTCTATTAGCGTAGCAGAGTTTGATGCTGTCTGGGGACTGTTACTGTGTCTGAGCCCTTCACCAACTTTGAATGAATCTCAGCCAAAACAGAGCAGATTTACAAGTGTTATTTATATAATCCTTGAATCATCAGTGAGAAAAAAAATATTTTAAGGATAAAATTATCATCTTTTTCATTATTTTCATAAGACACATTTTTTGTTTAAGAAATGTACTATATGAGGAGGTGAGTAACATGTTGAAAGCTACTAGTTCAAACTAGTAGCCTGATTTACAGTTTTATGAGTCAGATTTTGGGACTGCACAATACTGACTTCTCTAAGAAATATTTTACCTTTTAAAATAGAAAAATATCTTTCTGTTTTTCTTATACAAATCTTTCACAAAGTTTGATGGGAAAATAAATATACATTTCATTTGATTTTTTTCCTTTCACGTTTTTGTGAAAAGAACAATTTACCAGTTTATTATTGTTATCAATTTACAGGAGGCTTCACTGTGCAAGAAATTATATTCACATCCAACTCTTTGTCACCTTTATCCTGAGAGCTGTGGCAGTTTTCATTAAGGATGCCATTCTGTTTTCAAATGAAGAAACCAATCATTGTACACTTTCAACTGTAAGTTAATGCTGTGCCTTATTTCTTTTTGCATGATATGTTTATACAGTATGTTGGACTGCCTTTTCTGTAAAATACAATTCAGTTCACCTGTGGCCACATCCTGTTTGATGTGTTTCTTTCTCAAAATCTTCTTCCTCTTTTTGAATTCTAGGTCTTCAGTATCTAAAGATACAGGTCATAAAATGTCTGCTTAAATTGAAAACAGATTGAATCCTTTTTTTTACTTTGTATGGAAAAAAGGATCTAATTAACTCTATTGATGTAATTTCCACTGCATTGCACTGCATCGCATAAAGAGCTGATGTCTAAAACCACAGTCAGTGGGCTGTAATTTTGAAAATTGCTTTTATCTGCAGACTGAAGATGGTGGGACAAAAGAATATATATCTGCTTCAGGTTAGGGATTACAAGAAGCTTGTAAATACTTTAGTGTGGACAGTTGTGAGTGGCAAGACTTGGATATATTTGACGTCTACCTGTGTTCGATTAATTGACTGTGTACTGTATTATCTGTTATCTACAGTATATTCTCAGTGGACATTATTGATGTGGAATATGTGAGTTTTTAGACACATAAACTATGAACAAGGATTCGTTTTTTGAAAAATGCTGGTATTTTAGTTTAAAAAGATCTTTAAGAATAGCAAAGTGAAAGCAACTAAAAACATACCGTAGGTTTTCAATTTGATGTTGAGCTTTGTGCTGTATATACGTTTTACTGTAGGATGTGAAATGTGAAATGTCCACAGGCTAGGGCTAGTAAAATTACCAAGAATCATGAAGAGTCTCTGCTGTTCTGAGAGACTACACTCGTTTGTCTGTTAATCTCATATCTGCACAATCATGTGTGCAGCAGAATAGAATTTAAATAGAATTGTTAAATAATCTGTACATTTGGAAGAAAGTGAAAATGTGATCTCATAACTGTATTTATGCTTTCTTATGCATGAATATTTCTCCTGCTGAGCACCTCTTATATTTCTTACATTTAGGGTTTTAGTTTTAAGAGACTCAATGCTGTCTCATGCACTCAATATTGCTAGACCATACCTTTGTCAGACTGTCTTTTTCTATGTTTCTCGTCAAGCATCAAAACCACTTCACCTGTTGCCCCAGCCTCTCTTCATTGTTAACATCTAGGTTGTAAGCAAATAGCATCAGTCTACGTCTGGCCTGGATTCCTCATTCTCAACCTGTGCCATCCCCTGTGCCTTCATGTTGTATCTGCCCTCAGACAACCCCTCCCCCACACAAACCTCTACCCACTGTCACTCAAGCACACAGGATTCCTATTTGTCCCCAGGATTATGAAATGTGATTTTGCATTATTGATTTTGCTGCTGTTTTTCTTATTTTAGGGGTTCCATGTGGAATCTATCCTTATCTATCCATTATTAAATCATTGTGTGGTCTTGGACTTCTCTCCACAGTTTTCTCAGTCATACATTCCACCTCTGCACAGATAATAAATACTGTAAATAAATGGTTGCTTACTTTTGCTTTGGAATGTGGGAGGAAATGGGAAAGCCCAGAGGAAACCCATGTGAACATAGCACCCAGGGCCCCAGCAGTCTGAACCAACAATATTCACCACTGTGCCACCAAATTAAAGCCAAACATTAAAATATTTAGTACGCTATCCCTTTGCTTTCATTATCTTGTTGCATTAATTAGAATTTGACCAAGCTACTGAAACACTTTTTATACATCCACCAAGAATTCTTCATAAAAAGAACCTTATTATTGCAGTGTAATTGACTTTATGCATGATTAACTTTTTCATTCAGAAAATTAATTTGCCACATATTGTTTTATTTTAAAATGGACTGACAGTACATAATGTCTGTGAAAAAAGGCAATGAAATCTTAATAATGGTTGATATTCATTTAGTTCTGAATAACAGATTGCAGCGATCTTTGTAGACCTATAAAAATAAATTTCTCATTTTACGTGAATTATTGCTGTTTAAATAGTATTCTATATGCAGACAAACAAGTAGCTGCATAAAGGGTTGATATTAGTAGTTTTATTAAAACCCTAAAAAAGAAAATGTAAATTGTTTGGGAATATGAGTTTTTATATACCTTTTTACTATTTTGTAATAGTTTATTCCTTGAGTATTTATCCTGGTGTACTGATCCAGGTGTCTACATGTAATTTGGCAACTGTCTAGCGCTGTAATCACAAGAATGGGTTTCTTCAGTTTAGAGTTTTAGACAGATAGACCTGAACCGTATAACAAGTTAGTAATCTGAAGCTTAATGTGTTGCTTCTAAACAAAAATCATTAAAAAGTGACATACTCAACTGTACTAAAATAGCAAAAAACTGTAAAAACTTAAATGAATAGTGCTTAAATTAATGGTAAATTAATATTATGCAATAAGTACAGTAATACACAAATAATAAACATACTAGATGAATATTTTATGCAGGTCTGACAGGCTCTAGCCATGACAGGACCTGAACATTGCTTTTTCTTGAAGCTGTGCCTTTGAAATCATACAGTTTGTTGCAGACTGACCATGAGGTCCCTGGAAAGAACCCAAAAGTAGTGACAACACCTCCCTGAGCAGCAGGAAATTCAGGCAGCACTGTAGCATTTCATGTGAGAATGTAATTAATCGAAGCATACTTACATGAAGGGGTGCAGTGAATCGAATTAAAAATG
Source organism: Lepisosteus oculatus (assembly GCF_040954835.1). Taxonomy (NCBI): domain Eukaryota; kingdom Metazoa; phylum Chordata; class Actinopteri; order Semionotiformes; family Lepisosteidae; genus Lepisosteus; species Lepisosteus oculatus. The sequence goes on from NC_090701.1 coordinate 33,204,048, forward strand.
TGATTTATTCCAAGCATTCACTGCTCTTATGGTAGAATAGAGTGTTCATTTTTCATTTCTAAACTCACTTAACACACATTTTTTTCTTGGTTTCTGTCCAGAGTTGTTCATGTTTGAAATAGCATTTGGAAATTGTTCAGGTGGTATGACAGTGTTTACAACAGAATGAAATTGGTTCATGACACCCGAAAAATAGGCAATTACCAGCATGAAAAAATGTTGAAAACTGACCAATATCTAAAGGAAACTTCCCTCTTTTCTCAGATGAGCTGTAAAGCATCTGTGGTGTTTTGCCATTATTGTGTTATGGCCAATTTCTTCTGGCTACTGGTTGAGGCACTGCATCTCAACTGGCTTCAATTGTCATCTTTTTATCAAGGAAAAAATTGCCTCTGGTTGTTCATCTTGCTCGGCTGGGGTAAGTGCTCCAAAATAATCTTTGGAAAATATTTTGTTAAGAATATTTGTGCACTGAAATGTTCAGGCCAAAATGTCTGGATTCACTATCAAAGTAAAAACACAATCCTGTAACCATGTGCACCCAAAGGGTGCCTTTGCATTATTATATACTGTATATACAGTATGTTGGTGTGTGCTATTCTAGTTTGAATACACATAACCCGTTTGTGACACTAATATCTTGTGTACAGATAACAGAAAAGAAGATAGACTGTAAGGTACTGAATGTTCATTGAACTAAATGTATTACCTTAAATTGTCATTGCTATCAAGGTGCACATTTTTCTAAAGATACAAGTTACACATTTTATGTAAAATCACACAGTTTTAAAATAATTTGTAATATGTACCACACTATTTAAATTCAGCATTAGATAGTGGATTCATTGATAACTGTATACTTATTAAATTCTACATTAGTCACACAGTTTACAAACATTTAATGAAAATTGCTTTTCACTGCTGCTTCTTAGAAGTGTTGTGAGGCTTTAAGAACTGAAAAATGAATTTAGCAGCTTTTCCTTAATAGCTAAATTTTAATAGCTGTTAATACAGTTATTATATTAACTAAGAGAATTAGTATAAAGTTGAATTGTGTTATATTTACAATGTGTACCTCATCAGGATATCAGATCACATTAGATCTCTAAATCTGAACTAAAAGATTAATTATTCATAATCTCACTCATTTGAACCTAGAAACTCTTAGGAATTAATGTGGTCATTTGTTTCTCTCATGTTCCAGAATTACAAGTAGTTTTATTTCATATTCATTATTAATGCTCTGCAAGCAGAATTAACAAGATCCACTTGTGATAATGAACTTCGGCTTCTCCTTTCCATTGGGTTGTAACTAATAAATAAACTGTTTGAATCTCACAAATGGCATTTAAACATGTAATGCAAAATATTTTATAGAATTTTGTAAGGTGTCCTTTGGTGTCCTGGTAAATTTTCCCTCAGGTCTTTACCATGGCCTCCTAATAATCCCCATCTATGAAATGGCTTCATTACACTGTTCTATTTCCCACTGACAGCTCATGTGTACTGACTGGTGCACTCTGTCTCCCATCATATCAACCAAGTGCGTGCTACACATAAGTGCTTTATAGGTTTATTTTGAATAAATAGCTTCTTAGAAAATGTACAATAAGCAAGCAACATGAAGGATTCTCTTAAATACTGTAGTACAGAATTACATTTTTTACAAAGCAGAAAGAACTAATTTTGTTTCTGAAATGTTCTAAATCAAACATAATTCTGGCAGGTGTGGTTAAAGGCAATATAAGATTGACCTTATATGTTTAATCTTTTCTCTATTTTGAACCTTTTAAATGTGAACCCTAGTAATTTGCTAGAAATACCTAGCTATTAAAGTTAAAAAAAATACATCTCTGCATTACATAAACCAAATCTTTCTGAATGCCAATCTAAATATAATAAAATTAATAAAAAATATAATCATTTGAGACAAAGTTTTATATTTTGTTTTTTTTCAAAAATTTTCAGAGATAGTAGCCAGTTAAACAAAGATGAACAAAATATATTTTCATTCATAACTTTCCTTATCATATTATTAAATGACATGAACCAGTTACTCAAAGAATCCTGAGAATGTCTATAGGTAAAATTCAGTGATCAACAATATAGAAATAAAAATAGAATAAGCCTTGTACATACAGGGTCGCAGGGTAGTAGGAGCCTATCCTGGCAAGCAATATACCCTGAATGGGATGCCAGCCCATCACAGACACAAACATGCAACACTCACACCAGGGCCAATTTTTGCAGAAGCCAACCTACCAGTATGTCATTCGACTATGAGAGAAAACTTAAGCACCCATGCTAACATGGGAAGAACATACAAAATCTCAACACATAGAAACCCAGGAAATGAAGCCAGAACCCCGGCACTGTGAGGCAGAAATACTTACAATATCACTATCTTGCTGCCTAATTTGAAACAAGAACAATTTTAAAGTTGAATTACAGGGAATAGATAGGAAGTACAGCCCAACACAAACCATATCACACTGAAACTATGTAATTGTAGTTGTCATCGGCATCATTCTTTATGACTGCATCTAATGCTTTGGTAGTAATAACACTTTTCTGTATTTCAAACATGTTCAAATTAGATCTTATTTATTTGACATGTACTGTACTTTATTAACTGGATTTTTCTTTAAGTTTCATTTTCCTGTGCTCCTGCCATGTTATGTTCACTGTATGATTTTTTTTCAGTATCTGTTTCTGTCTCAATTCCCCAAGAACCCCATAAATGTGCAGTACATAAACTTTATGTGAATGTACAGTCCTTTTTATAGAAGAGAAGCATTATATTTTCACATTTTCTACAAAACAAAATATTTTTGTCAATCATTTTCTCCCTCTCAAAACTTTGAAATCCAGAATACTCTCTGAATTATTAATTTTGCTTGGTTATTTTCTATCGTACTAAATGCATTTTTTAACTTGACTTATTTTATCAGTTCACTCAATATGATGATCTAAACATTATTGATGTGTGATATTTTTATAACAGATTTTTCGTACTGTTGTTTGTTTTTAGGAGTTCCAACAATTTTTATAATTATTTGGATAGTGTCAAGGATTTATTTTGAAGATACAGAGTAAGTACTTGTTATTATTTATACATATATATATATAAAATTAAATGACAAAGCATCTCCTATGCTTTAATAAATAGTGAATGCATGGCTTTTGTTTGTTTCATCTTATTTTCAATATTTTTAATAGATGTTGGGACATTACTGAAAATTCTCCCTACTGGTGGATTATTAAAGGTCCAATTGTAGTGTCTATTGCTGTAAGTATGGCGTTTTCATGGTGCTTATGATTACCTTAATAATAATAAATTTCTTCAGAAATATGAAAGGTATTTCCAACTTGTGTATATAAAGTAGATCTTTTCCCAAATCAACAATTTGAAAACACTGTTTTGCTATTAAGAATATTTCTGTCACTAGAATTCATATACTGTAGCTTCCCACTTAAAAGATGTGTGTCAATACCGTATTATGAGAAATGGCCTTAAGTAGTATTGTATTTGCAAAGGTGAATGCTTCTTTTGAAGAAGCATGCTGTGGAAATAATTAGCTGATAAGTAACTTAAACAATTTGTCTGACCTTAATTTACCGTACCATACAGTATGTCTGAATACAGGGTGTGGCTGGCGTGAAAGATAAGAGATGATCTTGGGAAATGACTTGATATTGTATAGGGAACACTGAATATCAAGAGGAGGAGTGGAGATTGAGGAAGTGTGGGAAAGTGTAGAACGGTGGAGCACATATTGCTCCACTTTTAATAACATAACTTTTTTGTCTAGTCTTTAGATGTTCTGTTCCTCAAGTGAAAAAGGTTGCACAACTTCACCCAAAAGTAGTCACATAACAAGATACAGTAATACAGATGCAGCCATTCAAAATGGGTGGGGTATTTCGTGGCATACCCCGGTGGGCGTGTCGCGGTATCACGCGGTGTCACGCAGTGTCATGTGGTTAATCGCGCGTCATTTGACACTCTGCCGGAAACTATCCAGCGTCACCTTGTAAAACCGCCAGGGGGAGCTTAACCTCTCATGTACAGCATTTGAGCTTTTAATTTTGAACTGTGTATTACAGCATGTTAATCATCAGTCATTAAAATGTTGGTATATTTTATGAAAGCAAGATTGCTCAGTTGGACAAAAGTACACAACCTACCTTTATCAGAAATATTTATGCATCAAAGCCTTTACCGAAGATATTACTAATAGTATTAATAATGGATGACTTTTAGACAAGCTGTATACTCAAAGTATAATTTCTTTAGCACATTTGTACAAGTACTTGGAATCTGTTCAAGCCATACTTTGTCAGGCATTTTGTTTTACTTCAACGGGCATAAAAACGTCCTTGCTTTTAACAGGGCGTTTCATAATTTCTAACTACCAAAATGATTTAAAATGCGACACTTATCATTCAACTAGAGCTTAAAATATCACAAGGATCCTCAAGAGCACAGCAAAGACTGTATTAAAAGATACTTGTATGTATCAACGCTTTCTTTTCCGTATACCAGATTTTATGGAACCACTTCAGAAGGGTGTCAGCCAGTCAGATTCCAGGAATCGGTACTTTAAAGGAAAAATACACACCGGTATTCCATTTCTCCCTAACGATTTTAAGCATCGAAGTATTTAACTAGCATGTGAAATAGCGTGTGAAAAAGTGGTAGTTTTAAGCTTTTCTGCTAATATAATATGGAATCGCGTAACTAAAGAATTTAATAACGATATGATTATGTTCGTGTACTGCAACAGGGCTGTGTAGGGCTGTTTCGCCTCCCTGTTCATGTGACTTCCCCTGTAGCCTACTGGTCTACGTGCCTGACTAACAACTCACAGGTTGTGTGTTCAAATCCAGCTGGTGCTGGACTTTTCTTTTAACAAACATTTCTTCGAAAAAATAGAATAGCGATATTATGGACAATCAATTGACTTTTATATTTCAAAATATCACAACATGATCGATTTTAAGTCATTTTTGATAACAATGAATAGTCAACTTCTTCCCTTCTGACAACGGTTCCTGCTTCTATTGTGTGTGTGTGTGCAATAGAGAACCTGCTTAGAGGTTCATACAGAAAGACAGCTTGTGTTTAAATTGAGTGTAAGGTAATTTATGCTTCTAAAGTCATGGTCAGCATTTATTATTGTACTGTGCTGTAAACTTGTTCTGTGCCTAGTCACATTATTTTATAGCATTTTTATAGCGTTATCAAATTTGGTGGCGCTGTGTGTTAGTTTCCTGACTCCCATGTCACATGGTCTGTGATTGAATCCCATGGAACTATGACTTTATTTTTTAACAAACATTTCTTTGAAAAAATGAAACATTTCCCTTGGTCAGAGATTAAATAAAACCTCACTCGCACCAAACAAATTTATATTTCTATATATCACAACATGATCGAATTTAAGTCTTTTTAATAACAATGAATAGTCACCTATGTGTTACAAAATAAACATTTATATTGATTTGAATCGCGTTTTGATTTAAATCGTAAACGCGTGTTTAAATATATGTGTTTAAAGGCGATATACTGTATGAAAGCTCTGATTCTTATGGAGTGTGTTCTGCCGGGGATTCAAAAAATTTATTTTAAATAAGCTGATAAAGCTTAGACTAACTGCATTCTAGACTGTATTACAACAGAACATTGGACAATACAACAGAACACTGGACAATGCAACGTAAATTGCAAAAATGCACTTGGAATCTGTCCAAGCCCTCCTACAAAAATTATTTAAACTGCGACACTGATCATTCATCTCTAAATAAACTTTATTTTAGATAGCATTTTAAGGGAATAGGTAATTAGATTGCTCATAAACCTAATCGCTTTTTCTACATAAACACAGCGTGATTGCTCTCTGAAAATGCTTTTCCTTTATATTTACGCTCAGATTTCAACTATAGATCGTATTATTATAAACTTTCTTGGAAAAATGTCTTTTATGTATACATGTTTGCTATTAATTCATTTAGGGCTTAAATACGTTCATTGTCTTCCAATCGAGTCGAGTTGACATTGGAAGCTTGCCACACCTGGACTGTTAAACCAACGCATTAGCACGTCAAAGCTCATTGAGGGTATTGAGCCAGTACTGGCTTTAGTATTAGCCATACAGAACATTAAAGTGCCCCTTTTCCATTCAGCGGGTGCCTGAGCCGCTGTGTCCTGACAGTCGCCGTTGTGAATGTCTGTAGAGTGTATCTTATTTTTAGTACTATATTTTTGTATTATATTCCCTATTAATCAAACTCTAAGAGTATGTATCGGCTTGTCCCCTCCTCCCACCCCTCTCTGTGTACAGTGGAGCGTCCTGTCCAGCCAGCACATGTCCACAGACATTCACAACAGAGACATATCATAAAACGTTTGCACATATAGTTAAATTATTAGTTGTTTTTCAGGAAGTTAAAAAAAACACTTGAATTACTTATTTTTAGTACTATATTTTTGTATTATATTCCCTATTAATCAAACTCTAAGACTATGTATCGGCTTGTCCCCTCCTCACGCCCCTCTCTGTGTACAGTGGAGCCTCCTGTCCAGCCAGCACATGTCCCTCTCATTGTCAATGGAAACCGGTGTGTGTGTCTCTCTGCTGGATGTCCCTCTCACTCTCTGCTGAATGAATAAAAGCATTTTATTAAAAACGCGTTTGCGTTTGTCTGGTATTTACTTTGGTCCCTTTTAACTGTTTTTCGATCTACTGTATTGCTTTGAGATGCCACTTTTAAAGGTGATATGTAAAATAAAGTTTTTTATTATTGTTATAGAGAAACATGATCAGATTTTCCCTAGTTCAGAAAAAAAGATCTAAAGTGCTACACATAACTTTCTTAATTCGATGTATTTAAAGCAGTGAACTACTGTGGGTGTAACATAACATTCAGAAATACAATCGAACATAGTTTTGTGGAGTTTGTTTAGATGAAACATTCCTAAAACGTATAACGTAACAAAATTAAAGACGATTAAAATCTGTAATCTTTCCCACAAGTCATCGGAAAGTTTCTGCTTTGTGTAAGGATGGTATCAAAAAGCAATCTTAAGTGGTGAGAAAGCTGTGCTCAATGTATTTAAGGGACTTAAAAGTAAAAGGAGATGCTTCATATTGCTTGACTAATTTTAAAAACTAAGTTATAAATGCAGATGCTCCCTTGGTGCCGAGCCGGGTGTAAATATCAAAATATACATACCCAACACTTATTGTACCCATCTGTCATGCAAATAAAACACCTTGAATTGAATTGAATTGAGGGAGAGAGGGAGGAGGGGGAGAGATAACCAGGACTCAAGGCAAATAAGATACACTCCACAGGCATTCACAACAGCAACATATGAAACGTTTGCACGTATAGTTAAGTTATTACTTGGTTTTCAAAGTGCAATGAAATACAATATTGCTGTTGTTGCTGTTCTTGTTGTTTTTATCCTGTAAAGCTTTTTGAGAAGTTACCTTTAAAGGCGATATATACTGTAAAAGCGCTGATTCTTATGGAATGTGTTCCGCCGGGGATTCAAATTTTTTTTTATTTTTTTTTAATCGCGTATCTAAGGAAATCTCAGTTTAACTTTGTTCATGAACAAACAGTGGCATGTTACATTATTATTAGTTTTTTTGTTAACAAGGCTTGCCAGCTAATGTAAATCGAAACCTATCTTTCTAGCTTTTAAAGTCCTGCGATGTGTAAAGCACAATTCAACTAGAGAAAAAAAGACCTGACTGACAAGATTTAAGATGTGACTGTCAATGTTGGATAAAAAAAAAACACATTGCCCGACGTTTGTTGCATTGCTTGAAAAATAACTTTATTTCGAGAGACTGGATAAGTAATTCAAGTGTTTTTTTTAACTTCCTGAAAAACAACTAATAATTTAACTATATGTGCAAACGTTTTATGATATGTCTCTGTTGTGAATGTCTGTGGACATGTGCTGGGTGGACAGCTCCACTGTACACAGAGAGTGGCGGGAGGAGGGGACAAGCCGATACATACTCTTAGAGTTTGATTAATAGGGAATATAATACAAAAATATAGTACTAAAAATAAGATACACTCTACAGACATTCACAACGGCGACTGTCAGGACACAGCGGCTCAGGCACCCGCTGAATGGAAAAGGGGCACTTTAATGTTCTGTATGGCTAATACTAAAGCCAGTACTGGCTCAATACCCTCAATGGGCTTTGACGTGCTAATGCGTTGGTTTAACAGTCCGGGTGTGGCAGGCTTCCAATGTCAACTCGACTCGATTGGAAGACAATGAACGTATTTTAGCCCTAAATGAATTAATAGCAAACATGGTTTACATAAAAGACATTTTTCCATGAAATGTTATAATAATACGATCTATAGTTGAAATCTGAGCGTAAATATAAAGGAAAAGCATTTTCAGAGAGCAATCACGCTGGGTTTATGTAAAAAAGCGATTAGGTTTATGAGCAATCTAATTACCTATTCCCTTAAAAGGCTATATAAAATAAAGTTTATTTAGAGATGAATGATCAGTGTCGCAGTTTAAATAATTTTTGTAGGAGGGCTTGGACAGATTCCAAGTGCATTTTTGCAATTTACGTTGCATTGTCCAATGTTCTGTTGTAATACAGTCTAGAATGCAGTTAGTCTAAGCTTTATCAGCTTATTTAAAATAATTTTTTTGAATCCCCGGCGGAACACACTCCATAAGAATCAGCGCTTTTATACAGTATATCACCTTTAAACAATATATTTAAACACGCGTTTACGATTTAAATCAAAACACGATTCAAATCAATATAAATGTTTATTTTGTAACGCATAGGTGACTATTCATTGTTATTAAAAATACTTAAATTCGATCATGTTGTGATATTTAGAAATATAAATTTGTTTGGTGCGAGTGAGGTTTTATTTAATCTCTGACCAAGGGAAACGTTTCATTTTTTCAAAGAAATGTTTGTTAAAAAATAAAGTCATAGTTCCATGGGATTCAATCACAGACCATGTGACATGGGAGTCAGGAAACTAACACACAGCGCCACCAGATTTGATAATGCTATAAAAACGCTATAAAATAATGTGACTAGGCACAGAACAAGTTTACAGCACAGTACAATAATAAATGCTGACCATGACTTTAGAAGCATAAATTACCTTACACTCAATTTAAACACAAGCTGTCTTTCTGTATGAACCTCTAAGCTGGTTCATACAGAAATGTAGAGATGCATTAGCCTGATTATGATTAAAAAACACATATAATTAAACACGCGTTTACTGTAAGTCTTTCTACGACAGACCAACAGACCACGAGTGCCCCTGTCGGTCAACCAATCACGTACCGCGGTACCCCGCGTCATCTTGCGTCATGATGTGCGACACCGCAGCCAATTACCTGCGGTACATGTCTGTACCGCTCACTTTGAATGGCTGCATCTGTACGTACTCATTTAATTTTTCCAAATTCTTTGTGAATATTCTACCCCACTTCCAATGGTGTCCCATTGTATTGAATTTCAAATGTATATGTATTTTAATGTAAATATTTGAACCAAAACTTGTATGCCAAGTCTGAACACTTTTGTGTGTATTTGTGGTTTGTGACATAAAACCTATTGGGAGTTGTGCTGGAGGAATCGTGGATTAGCAAAAGTCTTATAGCACTGCAATACTAGTGGGGAAGTCAAGGCAATGGATTAAATCTAAACTATTAGAACTGCATGTTGCAATATCATTAGAATTCTCAGGTAACCCTTATGGCATTATCAAAGGAATATTAAATTTGTAGTATTGTAGTGTTTTTTCATGTTTTATTTCATATAATGTGGGAAACCCATGGTATATATATATATTATAATAATCTTAAATACACTTCCAATAAATATAAAACTTTTTATTTTTAGTTTGAATTAGTTTTATTTATAATGTTTCACAAAATCTATAGATTATTTTGCAAATATTTTATTCTGTCTATTTGTGCTACTATATCTAATACACTTATATATATAATATATATTTAACACAAAACCAAATTTAAAATGGATGCTATAAATTTTGAATGTCTGTAAGAAAGACATAGCTTTGTACATTGGAGAATCATTGCATTGGCATTCGGAGACTTTTTATGGAAAATAAAACTAATATGATCAATATTTCTCAATGTCACACAATTATATTGTGTAGAAATGCAATGGGGAAAGGTTCATCATTGTCATTAAAGGGGATGATTAGATGGGCATACATACAAGAAGGAAGAAACTGGTATTTCATTTCATTTGTAATTGGATAAAAAAGTGAGTGATTATAGAACATAAAAATAAGCAACTTTCAGCATTGTATACAAGATGGGCAAATTCCAATACTTTTCAATTACAGGTTTTAATCTGTTCACTTCTGGACCTGTCTCTAAAATACATTTTGTGTAATTCTATTAAGTATTAAAGTGAATCTTAAATAATCTTTCATTTTCTAATTTTTTGCAGGTTAATTTTATCCTCTTCATTAATATTCTAAGAATTTTGATTCAGAAACTGAACCCCCGCCTAATTCAGTTTAATAATTCATCACAGTACAGGTAAGGCATGCTTTGTTTTTATAATTTTGGCATAAATTGCCCTGTTTCATACGGCCAATGTCAATGAATTATAGTATACAGATTTTAATATAAAGCAATTATGAAATGTACACGTATTTTCTCAAATGCTTTCTCAAAGTTAACTCAAAGATTCTCAAAGTTACAGTAACTCTTAAATCAACAATTTTGTTTGTTCAAAACAAATATAAAATGTTATAATGTGATGTAGAGTCCAACACATACAGTACATACTGTACAAACACTCACCACTCAAAGAAGCCCCTTCTAAATGTAAGGAAATTGGAAAAGTGACCGTTTTTACTCTTTAGAACTAGGATGCCATTGAGTGCCAGCTGAAAGGACACTCAAGAGGGGGCCGCTTAACATAGTCATTGACTTACCTATTCTAGGGAATCAAACTCTTCCTTGGAAATGAGCAGGTATGACACAAATGGATAGTCTGTCTTACTCTGACAGAGCAGGCAGAACAGGAGCAGCCAGTTACAGAGGAAAGATAGGGAATGTCTGTGGTTGCTCCTGGATCTGTTGCTGTAAGCGGAGCAGCAGAACTTTCTGTTGACTTCCGAGCTCCTGGACAGCTTGGTCCTGTGAAAAGCTAGAACGTATAAGTGGCATTAGCTGAACATGGCTTGCGCTGCTTCCTGTGCTTTTGCAGAGAGCACAACTGGAGCATGAGCAAGAGAGGTAAGCATTGTTATGAAGACGTTGATGACAGGTGGAAAATTGCATCAGGCAGCTTAGACATGGCAAGATCAGATCCAGGGCTCTAAAACAGCAGCAACTGGAGCAGAGAGACAAGTAGCACATTAGACAGAAGCCAGAGAGCTTTAAATAAGCCACACAGAGAACACAGAGGTGGTGTTGCAGTGAAATTGAACAAGATAAGTGAGAAGGGTCAAATGGTCTCCTCTTGTTAGTGGACTTTTTTTAAGTTCTTTGACCATCAAGCTTTTCTTGATAATTAATTAGAACATAACCACTAGAAAACCAGACAGCACCTGATGGTTGTACATGACATATTGTGGAACAAATATGAAAACATAAGTATGAATATATTGTAGCGTATTGCAGGTTCTTTCTCAGAACTAAAGAACAGTGGAGACGCGATTAACCAAGCACTGGCTTTATTTTACAACCACACCAAACCAAACACAGGATCTACACACACATGAGGAGACTGACGAACACGTACACACATTTAGGGTGGTAATTACCTAACAACACACTCTACTTTTACAGGACTACACAGGGCACTAGAATTACTAGGACATTATTTACACAGGCAGGGTCAGCCGCTGGTCATCGTGCTGACCCTCAGACTCTTCCCGGCTACCACTCCCAGCATGCCCAGCGGTACTACGAGCGCCTAGGGGCGCTTCCTCCTCACCACCAGGCGAGGGCGTTACACTGCCCCCACCTGAAGCGTCTGGCGTCTCGCCGACGTCGAACACCCCCCTCAGGCTGTACTCGTATTCGGCCAACTGCTGCGGAACCCTGCGTGAGCGGCCGCTGCGCCGCGGTGACGGCTGGCGATCCACGGACGCCCCACTATCGGCCGGCTCCGGCCCCGGCTGCTCCTCTGGAGCCTCCCCACACGGCTCCTCCTCCCGGGCCCGGTAGGGGGCCAGGCGGTCTCGGTGCAGGACCACCACTCTCCCCCGTGTTCGCAACCGGACACGGTAGCAGACCTCGCCCACCACCCCGAGTACCTCAGCGGGCCCCTCCCACGACGGCGCCAGCTTAGGACTGAGGCCTTTGCGGCGCCGCGGGTTGTACACCCAAACCGAGTCCCCGGGCTGGAAGGCAGGCCCCCTGCAGCGCAGGTCGTAGTACCGCTTCTGCCGGACCCCCGCCTGTGTCAGGTGGGTCCGTGCAAAGCTGTGCACCCGCTGCATCCGCTGCCGCAGGTCCCACTCGTAGTCCGGTCCAGCCGGCGGTGCCGACCCGTCTCCGGGCGGCGGGCCGAAGACCAGGTCCACCGGTGTTCGCATTTCCCGGCCCAGCATGAGCGAGGCCGGGGTGCACCCGGTGGATTCCTGGACCGCGGTCCTGTACGCCCAGAGCGCAAGGGGGAGGTGGCGGTCCCAGTCCCGTTGGTGCCGGGACACCAGGGTGGCCAGCTGGGTGGCGAGCGTCCGATTAAACCGCTCTACCAACCCGTCGCTCTGGGGATGCAGCGGGGTGGTCCGCGTCTTAGTAATCCCCAGGCGCTGGCACACCCTGGCGAAGACCTGGGACTCGAAGTTACGCCCCTGGTCACTGTGTAACTCCTCCGGCACCCCCAGCCTGGCAAACATCCCCTCCAGCAGTGCATCGGCCACCGTGGGGGCACTCTGGTCCGGGAGGGCGTAGGCCTCCGGCCACTTCGTAAAGTAATCCATAGCCACCAAGACGTAGCGGTTCCCGGCCTCGGTGCGCGGAAACGGGCCCAAAACGTCCACTCCCACCCGCTCCATAGGAGCCCCCACCTGGTGTTGTTGGAGGGGGGCCCGAGAGCGCTCGGGGGGACCCTTCTGCGCCACGCACACCGCACACGTTCGGCAGTACCGATCCACGTCCCGGTGGCAAAGACCCCAATAAAAATGGCCTCGGAGACGCTGCAGGGTTTTTTTACCGCCGAAGTGCCCCACACCCGGTTGGCCGTGCACCGCTCGGAGCACCGCCCCGCGGAGCGACCGAGGCACCACTAGCTGCCACCGTACCTCGCCACTGGAGGGTACCCGCCACCCCCGGCGCAGCACCCCGTCCTTTACCTCCAAGGCCTCCCACAGGGCGCAGAGGGCCTTGACGGACTTCGGGTGCGGGGCGAGCTCCTCTCGTGTAGGCCGCACTCCTGCTGCCCTCCAGCGGAGCACCGGGCCCACGTCAGGATCAGCTGCCTGACGCTGCGCCAGGTCTGGCAGGCCCACCCCCAGCGGCCCCTCCCGGGCCGTGGCCGCGGCGCTCACCCCCGCCACGGTGCGGACAGCCTCCTCACGCTGCTCCCGCCGGGCGCAGTGATGGCAGTCCGCGGCCTCGCAGGGGCGTCGCGAGAGAGCGTCGGCATTGAGATGGCGAGACCCCGCACGGTGCACGACAGTGAAGTCGTACTCCTGCAGGATCTCTATCCATCGCGCCATCTGTCCCTCTGGCTCCTTAAAGTGGAGCAGCCAGGTGAGGGACGCATGGTCGGTCCTCAACCGGAACCGGGTCCCGAACAGGTACGGCCTGAAATGGTGGACCGCCGCCATCACCGCCAGCAGCTCGCGACGGGTCACGCAGTAGTTCCGCTCAGGCCTAGTCAGAGCCCGACTGTAGTAAGCCACTACGCGCTCCCCATCCGGCCCCTCCTGCGCCAACACCGCCCCCACCCCCGAGTCACTCGCGTCGGTGTCGAGAATATACGGCAACCGCGGGTCGGGGTAGGCCAGCACGGGGGCCCCCACCAGAGCTTCGCGCAACCGGCCAAAGGCAGTCTCACAGCCCGAGTCCCAGTCAAAACGGCGGCCCTTGTCGGTGAGGCGGTGCAGCGGGGCGGCGATGCTGGCAAAGTCCCGGACGAACCTCCGATAGTACGAGGCCAACCCCAGAAAGCTGCGGAGCTCCGCGACGGTGCGTGGAGTCGGCCAGCCCCTCACTGCAGCGACCTTACCTGGGTCCGTAGCCACCCCTCGCGGTCCAACAACATGTCCCAGGAAGGTCACCTCCCGCCGCAGGAGCTCGCACTTGCGGGGGTTGAGCCTCAGGCCAGCACGGCGGATGCAGGCCAGCACCGCCTGGAGGTTCGTCAAGGCCTGGTCGAAACTCCGTGCATGAACCAGCAGATCGTCCAGATATAACACGCACTGGTTCCGCGGGACCGATGCCAGCACCCTCTCCATCAGCCTCTCGAACGTCGCCGGGGCATTGCACAGGCCAAAAGGCATGACAGTAAACTGCCAGAGGCCCTGGCCGATGGAAAAGGCCGTCTTCGGGCGAGCATCGGGAGCAAGCGGTACCTGCCAGTAGCCGCAGCGGAGGTCCAGGGAGCTGAACCAGGTCGACCCGGTGATGTAGTCCAGGGCGTCATCTATCCTCGGCAGGGGGTAGGAATCTTTCCGGGTGACCTCATTCAGCTTGCGGTAGTTGACGCAGAACCTCCACGAGCCGTCTTTTTTTTTAACCAGTACGGCTGGCGCCGACCACGGGCTCGCGGAGGGCTCAATCACCCCCGCTGCGGCCATCTCCCGGATCTTTTCCTCGGCGGCGGTCCGCTTGGCGTGGACCATGCGTCCTGGTGGGATGCGGATGGGCCGAGCGTCGCCGGTGTTGATCTCGTGTTGGACCAGGGCAGTGCGGGTGCAGTCCTCATCCCTCGCCGCAAAGAGGTCTTCGTTCTGGGCGAGTAGCTCCTGGAGCCGCTGCCGCTGGTCCTGATCGAGGCCCTCGCAGCTCCGCTGGAAGAGGTCCTCAACGGCACGCTTCGCTTCCACGCAACGCTCGGCCCCCGCCGCCGCCTTGTCTGGCCCCCCGGCCGACTCAGGGGCAGGATCCGGCACGCTCGCTCCCCGGCTCGCAGGCCTGGTCTGCCCCGGCGACTGACGCCGCCGCCGCCGCCGCTGCCTCTTGTTCCCCCGGCTCTGGCAAGCCCGCGTCCCTCGGCCTTCGCCGGACCTGCCCTCCACCAGGTGCAGTCGCTCCCCCTGCCACACCAACTCCTGCCGGTCCAAGTCCAACCTGGCCCCCACTCGCTGCAGTAGGTCCAGCCCCAGAATGCAGTCCTCCTGGATGGGTGCAAGGTAGCAGGGGTGGCGCACCGTCGCTGCACCCAGACGGAAGGCAAGCACCCGTTTCCCCCGGACTGCAGCGAGCTGTCCCGTCACGGTCCTCAGCCGCAGGCTGGAGGCCTCCCATCCTGGGGGGTTGGTGCCCTCGGTGTCGGGGAGAACGCCCGGCCGAAGTAGGGTCACTGATGAACCGGTGTCGAGTAGGGCCAGGCAGGGTTGGTCCTCAATCCGGCAGTGGAGGTACAGGCCCCGGCTACAGCCGACTCGCCCCACGGTGGCGTGAGGGGCGCCGGTTTTTACAGCGCTCTCCGGAGCGGGGGTTGAGGTGTTCAAGGGCGGCCTTCCCCGCGCTGAGCCGCCCCGTTCCCGTTTCCCGACGCCGATCGAGCGAGGTTCGGGTGCCCGGCAGAACCGGGCTCGGTGTCCTCTTTTCCCGCAGCGGTCGCAAATCAGCGTGCGGGGCTGTTCCGCGGCGGTCGCTGCACGGGCTGGCTCCTCTTCCCCCTCGCTGGATTCCTCCGTCGCCGCCTCGGTCAGCCGGCAGGGCGCACTGCGTCTGCTGGCGCTGCCAGTCACCCCGAACACTACCTCAGCCCGTGTAGCAAGGGCCAAGGCCTGCTCCAGCGATGTTGGCGCGGCCAGCTGCACGTGGCGCCGCAGCTCCTCGGGCGAGAGGGCCTTGAGAAAGGCCTGGAGAGCCATCTCCCGCTGCGCCTCCCGGGGGAAAGTTGGGTATCCTCGGCGGGCGAGGAACATGACATCCGCGGCGACCGGGCCCAGTCGCTCTCCTGGTCGGCGCCGCCGCAGGGCCAGCCTCTCCCGCATCAAGTCCGGCGCCTCCTCTACACCGAAGCGCAGCTGGAGGGCTGCTGCCAGCGCCGTGTAGTCGCCTCTGTCCTCCTCCGGGACGTCCAGGAGCACCTGGCAGGCCGCTCCTTCCAGCGCCGCCGCTAGGTGGCCGGCCATCTCTGCCCGGCTCCAGCCATTCGTCCGGGCCGCGAGCTGGAACTGCGCCTCATAGGTCTCCCAAGGCGCCTCACCATCGTAGCGACCTGGTCGCACCCGCGCCGATGGGTGTGGGAATCGCTGATCGGCTCCGGCAGGGAGGGCATCCTCTCTCCGGGGCGGCCGCCCCAATTCTACTGGCGGGACCACTACTGGGTAGCCCTGGTAAGGGCTGTGGCCACCTGTCGCACCCAGGAGTTGCTCAGGCTCCCTATGTGCGCCGCCGATGGGTTCTGCGTCTTCCAGCGTCAGCCGGCGCTTTATGGAATCGGGTAGTGTCTGCCACGAGTTGTTCATTCTGCCCGCTTCTGACACCAATGTAGCGTATTGCAGGTTCTTTCTCAGAACTAAAGAACAGTGGAGACGCGATTAACCAAGCACTGGCTTTATTTTACAACCACACCAAACCAAACACAGGATCTACACACACATGAGGAGACTGACGAACACGTACACACATTTAGGGTGGTAATTACCTAACAACACACTCTACTTTTACAGGACTACACAGGGCACTAGAATTACTAGGACATTATTTACACAGGCAGGGTCAGCCGCTGGTCATCGTGCTGACCCTCAGACTCTTCCCGGCTACCACTCCCAGCATGCCCAGCGGTACTACGAGCGCCTAGGGGCGCTTCCTCCTCACCACCAGGCGAGGGCGTTACAATATATATATGTATATATGCATACATGAACTGTTACGAAGCATTGGCATTACACCCACAAAAAAACAAAAAGGTGGTATCAAAATAACTTACACCAATTATCATTAATCATTTACACATTAATGTTTGCATAAAATAAACATACAGAATGTAATTCATTCATATTAAACTTAATTTATATAAATACATTCAGACGTATGTAGAAAATATATACAAATTTATATTTACCTATAACAGTATATTACTACGAATTGTAGCCTGTAGGATATACTTGAGGAAGACATATGACTTTCAAAAGATAAATTATAAGCAGGTATAATTTCCCCAAAGAGATATGCCAAGATACCCTGGTAAGAGTTCCCCAAAAAGATTGCGAGTGCACTAAAATATTTTCAACATATTTTCCATATGCAAAAGAAAAATTGAGAATGCTTCAACAGCATTGTAAGAGCATCATCTTTCATCCATTCAATATCAAGAGTTACAGTATCTAGAGTTACACAAAATCAAGCTATAGAAAACTATAGTATAATACTATAGTACATTGTACATTCTTGCTTGAGTGGGACAATTTTGGCAAATTTATATAGCAAATATCAGTTAAAAAGAAATACAATTATTTACACAATCTAGCTTCACGTTACAGCTAGAATTTAAGTAATCAAAAGATTATACAAAAGAAGAACAAACAAAAATAAAAACTTTTCTTCACCTTTCTAACATGCAGGTATTTGCAGTTTAAGTTCACACTTAAGCTAAACTTTAGTAAAACTATACAATTACGAGATTTTATCAGAAGTCATTTTAAGTTAAATTATTATAGTTTAGCTATAGTATTTAAAGTTTGTTCAAAGGTTTTTATTTTTACTGAAGCTAAAGATAAATGTGAAGGAAGAACACTTCTTCATAACTTAACTCAAGACTCAGAATGTCTTTTTTAACATTTATATATCTTTCAATATATTTTCTTCCATACCTACAGACGGCTGTCAAAATCCACTCTTCTTTTAATTCCACTCTTTGGGACACATTACATGGTTTTTAACTTCTTTCCTGACTATATGAATGTTGGTGTGCGGCTCTACATAGAATTATGCTTAGGATCCTTTCAGGTAAATATAATTTTCATAACATATTTTTAGTTAGCTGTAATCATATCAACTGATGTCAATCAGCAAATGCCTTACATAATCCACAGATGAAACTGAAGTGGAAGCAATGTGCTTCACAAACTTAATCAGAATTTTACAATATTAGATTTTATGTAATCTAAATCATTCAAATTAGGTTAATGTTTTTAATGAACTGTTAATGGGCAATTCAGCAGATAAACTGCTGACTGCTAAGTTACTGAATGGCATTTATTAATGCTGGTGCTGAAGTTCTTTACAGTATTAAATCGTTTTACACATGCATTGAAAAAATATGTTGATATTGAAATTTACTCTCAAAATATATGGCCCACACACTGTGTAGAAACAAAATACAAATATACTGTAGGCTGTGACAGTGCATGTTTTAATGTGTAAATCTAAAGAAAAGCAACAATAAATGAAATTATTTTCAACAATAATTTATGTGTTTACTACTTATCTTTTACATTTCTGAACTATTTCACTGAATACTTTGAAATTTCTATATTTTAATGGAATTTTAAGTGAACAAATGCACGTTTCCGAAGATTAATGTATACTGTTTTATAAAAAAGAAAAAATGTTTTTTTTTAATAAAACCTGATACCCCTGCCTATATTATTTAAGAGGAAGGCTAATAATGCAAAATATTATAATGTGAACTCAACATTTTGATCTGTTTTGGGGGGGTTTTGTGTGTTTCAGATTAATTTTATCTGTGTGAGTTTTCAGTTTACTGTATGTGAACTTAGGCCAGGGTGATATCAGTCCCAGATGTCTTTTGATTTTAATGAAAATTTAATTTTAATTAAGGGTTAATGTTACAGGTGGGTAAAGTGTTTTATCCAGTGAAATTGGTTGATTTTGACTTATAAATATGGGTATAGTTAGATTTTCCCTTTGGTTTCATAGAATAAAATTCTTCTTGTTCTCCTTCTTCTTATTATTCATCTCCTCCTTCTTCTTCTTTTTCTGCATCTCCTCCTCCTTCTTCTTCTTCATCTCCTCCTGCTCCTCCTCCTTCTTCTACTTCCTTCTGACTTCCAAACTCGAAATCATAGGCCCTGGTAAAAACGTGTTTTAAATTTAGATGTGAAGAGAGTCAAAGTATTTGTCTTTCAATTTGTAAAAAAAAATGTATTCAATCACAAAGGTGCAGCGACAGAAAAAGCATGGCTACCAAGTCTGAGTACGGTTAGCAAGGACCAGACACAGAGGACTTTCACATTATTTAAATCCTTAAAATTCAGTAACAAGATATTGTATTGAATACGTGACTTTATACACTTTATACAGTCAATTCAGGAGAACACAAATGTGTTGATCAGTTTTTTGCCACAGTTAGTGATAACATAGGGCATAGTCTAGCGTTATTTCTGAGGTGAAAAAAAAATATTTTGACAATATGCTGCACATGTGGGTCGAATGTTAAGCTAGAATCGAATATCACCCCAAGGTTTTTCAATTTAGACTGAAGCTCAAACACCGAACCATCTACAAATAGGGTTACAGGATTGGCTTTACAAAGCTGATTGGGAGTGCTGATAAGCATGACTTATGAAGTCATGAAGATGAAGGACAATTTGAGTCATCCAAGTTTTTATGTCAGAGATGCAATTAGATAGAACAGAGACAGCCACATCATTGTGAGGTTTGGTATGGATGTATATTTGAGTATCATCAGTGTAGAAATGATAGCTGAGGCCATGTGATCTTAAAAGCTGACCAAGTGGAAACATGTAAATGCTGAAAAGCAAGGGGGCCAGTATTGAGCCTTGAGAAACATCAGACTTAACAAGACCTATTTCAGACCTTTACCCATTAGGAGAGAAAGAATGACAGCGATCAGTGAGGTAAAACTTGAACCATTTAAGAGCAGTGTCAGAAACTCCAAACACAGTCTCAAGACGAGAAAGTAAGATGCCATGGTCAACAGTGTCAAAAGCAGCACTGAGATCAAGAAGGATGAGTATATAAAGAGAACCAGAATCAGAAGCTATTAGAAGATCGTTAGTGACTTTGACCAGGGTAGTTTCTGTGCTGTGAAGTTGACAGAAGCCAGATTGGAGTGGTTTGAAAAGGTTATTTGCTATGAGGTGGTTATGTAGAGTAACTGAATGTGATAGCAAGAATGTGATCTGCAAGAAAGGGTAAGTTGGAGATTGGACAAAAACTGTATAGATTCTCCAATGCCATGTTAGTTTTTTTTGGCAATGGCATAATGGCAGCAGCTTTGAGGACCATTGGTAGATTTGCCAGTGCTCATGGATTTATTTATAATATTGAAGACAACGGGACAGAGAGAAGAGAAACAAGACTGAAATAAAGTGGAGGGAATGGGATCTCATGGGTTTCATGTGTGTACAGATGCAGCCATTCAAAACAAGCAGGTGATACCGCATTATTTTGCGGTGCGCTTTACGCAGTCTACCGCGAGTTACCGTAAATTCTCCTATAGTACTGCAAGTAAAATAATAGTATCCGGAATTTCCGCAAGGTGGAGCTAATAAAGCTCAACCTCTCATATTTGAGCTGTCACCATCAAAGTCTTTAACGAAGATATTACTAATAGTATTAATAATGAATGACCTTGGACAAGCTGTAAACTCAAAGTATTGCCCTGGTCTACACTCTTTTTTTCATTGACCGTCTTCATTGCCTTCCAATCAGTTAAAAAGTACCCATGATAGACCGAGTGTTTACAAGCATTTGAGCAACACTAGTATCAAAGCCACACTAAAATCAAGGATTGTAAGAATACTTACACCATAGCCCCCGACTCAGACTCAATAAGTAAATCATTCACAACACTGACAAGAGTCTCAATGCTACGATTCCAGTGAAAACAGGACTGGAATAATGTAGTTCAAACAAATCATTAGCTATCGATCTGAGCCTCTATTGATGTGCAGCTACATGTTCTTAAACATTAGATAGAAATGTTAAATTAGAAATTGGTCTGTAGTTCTTCATTCTATCAGAATCGAAGACAGTTTTTTAAGTATTGGAATGATGGATCCAGTCTTTATTGGGGACCACACCCATGTAAAGAGAATTGTTAATGATTTTTACAATTAGAAGGATCTATCTGTTAGATATCTAACAGAAAAACTTTAAGTGAAGAGGTAGGGTGGGATCTAGAAAACAAAAATTGTTTTAGGATTATTTATTGTTCTATGTAATTAATGTAATTGCTACAGTTGTAGTTCTAGTAGTGTCACAGATGAAGGAATGTTATAAAGTTTATAAAAGCTTACAACATCTTTAATCAACATCCAAATTCTGTATATCTCATTTTAACACATTAAGAATTGGAACATAACTCCCCATAAATCTTTGATTGTCTCTAGCATCCCCTTTGGTCCAGACTGTCCCAAACAATGTGTCTTATTATACAGAGACAAGTAAAGGTTTATTCCATGCTGAAAAGAGAAGAAAGGAAACACAATGTTTTGGCTGTGGAGCCTTCTTCGTTGTGTTTCCTTTCTTCTCTTTTCAGCATGGAATAAACCTTTGCTTGTTCCTTTGCAGCCTACGAATGCTGTCGCAGCTACGTACATGAACTGTTTTATTATACACTCCCTAACCTGCTCTAACAACAAATACACGGCAGGTGAGAGGGGAAGACAGTACCTTAGCCATCCTCTCCAAGCTCTCTCATCTTTCTTCTCTCTTTTCTTTTGTCTCCCAGCCTCCTCTTACCTAAGCGTATATATTGTATCCCTTTCTGTCCAGAACTTCAGGACTTGAATAAGGGGCAGTTATGTCCAGGTGATCTCAGGGCAGACATTTATGAGTGAGGGAAACTCAAGGAGCTAATTGTATGCCAATGACCAGATCATAGTGCATTGTCCCTATGTTTTTTGTGCTTTGATCCAGGTGCAGTTCAGCTTATTCAGCATCCCCACATAATCTTATGTGTCACCTCTGACTGCATGTCTAAACATTGCATCGTTCAGTCTCTGCTGAGTGTGACTAGCCATTCTGTATGCGCTGCAGTGCTGGAGAACCTCAGATGGATTAGAAAATAGATGCAATAGAAGCCATTTTTCTGCAAAAACTCCAGCAAACAAAGCTCCCAAACCTTTCCCCTCAAGTACTTTTATCACATCATGACAAGTAATGTCTTTTGAGAAGAATTTTGCTCTTATCTCTAAAGTCTGTTGAGTCTTAGGATTGGAACAGATTTATTGTTAGGCCTAACCCTAAGCAGAAACTGAAATCAGGCTTTTGAAAAAATATTTAAGATTGAGAACAGGAAAAGCTTTGTGATACATAGAATTCTGGGTATCTGGAATAGACTTTTCATCCAGGTGTTTGAGTATCAGACTCTGGAAAATGTTAAAATTATTTTAAATAGAAGCCATGTTCTTTATTTTTAATTCCAATTAGTTTTTAATTGGTAATTTGATTTGATAAAATTTGATAGTGTGAAATTCAGATTACCCTGACTTTCGAGCAGGATAATATTTTGGCTATTTCACTTGCATTTTGTGCTTCAGTTAAGTTAATTTGCACTTTATTTAAGATTGGTCTATGGTAGCTTTGTGGACTTCTTTTTTTATTAAGTATTTTTATGTTACAGTAATTGTTCTAATATCCTTTGTGGTTTGGGATGGTCTTATTTTGACATTTTAATGAAGGGTGAGGTGGTTGTGATTGCATTTAAGATTAGGCCTTATAAATTTATTAGTTCAGGTGGGTAGCTGCGTCAGCATGCGTAGGCTGCAAAGGATTAGTACTAGGTTTATTCCATGCTGAAAAAAAGAAGAGAGAAAACACAACGTTTCGGCCGTGGAGCCTTCTTCAGGTGTAATTTTACACCTGAAGTTTGGTTTGATTTGATGTGTTTTGAGCTAAAAGTGACCTCTTTAGTTCTGGACAACTTCAAATCAATCCTACAGACAATGTCAAGTCAAGATGTTGTATTAAACAGATACTGTATACTACAATTAAAAATAATGTATAAAGGTGTAGGAAATGTTCACCACGTGTATGGATACTCAGCAGGATCAGAGACAATCTAAATGTATTTTGGACAGACAATTGCAATATTCAGATCCAATATACAGTACTACACAATGTGTATTGTTTATTGACCCACACCTTTCCACTAGTGCCATCTACTGTTGTTAATGGAATTCACACTTTCTGCCTCTTTTATATACAGTAATTGAAAAAAAAAACATTCTGGGAACGGAAATTATTTTTGTGTGTTGTATTAGGTTATTTTAACAAAAGTAAATAAAATGATAAAAAAAACATTTTAACAGTTGAAGATACATAATAGCCAAGCAGTATTTTATATATTAAAAATATGACATTTTCTGTGTGATATTGTTCTTTACTGTTTCTAAGATGTAACAAAATATTTTTTTAAAACATTACTTCTTTTTTAGGGGCTTTTAGTAGCTGTTCTCTACTGCTTTCTTAACCAAGAAGTAAGTAATTAAATTTTTCATACTGTATGTGAAATAAAAAAAAAACATAAGGCATTTTTTGTAAAATGTGTGATTCTTTAGAGATTATTGGTTTTATCTATTTCCATATTGTAATCTAGACCTATATGTTTGTTATTTGATATTGCTATTTTTGATATTGTGGCTCATTTTCCAGCTTCTCTTTTTTAAGGTTATAGCTGTCAGTCTGCCTTCCATGCACAAGGTAAATCACCCTCAAGACAAGAATTGTGCAACAATACTATTTAGATTATTGTTACAGTTATTGAGGCTATTGAGGTGTAATAATCCAAAGGAAAATGGTCAGCAAAGTGTCAACATTTCCAGTTCTTGGGAACTTCAAAACAAGAAGGTGTTTGCCGAGATGTTAGTTTTATTATTCACTAATAAAAGCAATTGTCAAGTTTACTTTGGTTTGCCTTAATTAAATAAATTATTGGAAAATCATCAAGAGTGTCATCAACAGTCCAGGATCACGGCATAAAAAAACGTAGGTACAAAAAGATAAATTGTAAAAAAGGGGAGAGAAAAGAGAGAATTAGAGGAAGATAGAAAGTGAGAGTTCTAAATCATCCATAAAGATCAGATTCAAGGGGAGCTGCAATGCTATTTTTGTTTTTTTGGGGTTATTGATGAGTTCATTTCAAACCACAATGAAAGTACAAAGTACATGGTAATGTGTAAAATCGCCACATACTGTATGCTTAGCACCATATTACCAGCTGTTTCAGATCAAGGCAACAAAACATCCAGTGACATGAAGTGGCTCAGTTACATTGTAAACTACTGTAGCACGTACAACATCTCTTTTTTATTGCATTTAGTCGTAAAACCATATTTAATGCACATCTTAACTTAGGTCTTAAACATAATTATGATGAAAAGCATCATTTAAAGTAAATCATGAAGATAGATTTTTGTCTATTTTTCTATCAAATACTGATATCAGCCTCTCATTCTGTTCTCTTTTCATTGGTCGCTTTTTATAAGCACAAATGGTCGAAATGGCACCTGGTTTGAGCACAGGTTTTGGTTCAGTTTGTGAATTGAAAATATATTTCATATTATGAACTGTCAGGTTTCATTAAATGTGAACTTCAAAGAAAATGTCAATACAGGTCCTATTCAAAATTAACCTTATTTAAAAACCAATCTATTCCTGTTGCAAAAAAGCATGTTTTAGACCAAGAGAATTTTGGTATTAATTTATGATACGATACATACAAGGCCCCATGTTTTTAGATATTTTATCCCGACAACTGATTTGAATGAGTGCAATTAATTTGAATTAGACTTTGTCGACTACTTACTTTCTAGAATATCTACTCTGCAGATCACGTTGGAACACATCTGCGGTGAAATGCCTGCTGCACAACCTGTACTTATTCACACATACATCGTGCTTAATCTCTTCAAGAAACTTGTCGATGGGACAAACTTCAGTACTCATGTTTAATACCAATCTCTTAACTTGTTGAATATCCCTTGGAAAGGAAACAGTTTGACTTTCAGCTGATCTGAACCTCTTGCAATTTCTTTCCAATGGGAGTTATACTGTCCCAAAAGAAATGCATTTAGAATACATTTTTGAACCTAAGATAAGGTTGCAGAAACAATCAATAGAAAATTGTTTAAGTTATTTTTTACATTTTGTCTTACTGCAATAATTAGTTTTAAAATGTGCAGTTTCCATATGTGAAATGTGAACTGGCAGCATTTATACCTAGGTGAACTATATATGCAGCATACAAATTTAAGGAAATATAATGAGTATTATGAAAAAAAGAACTTAAATATTAACACCAACCACCCAACTTTCTTTATAATATAAGATTTGAACACCATTTTTGTTGATCATTATTATCACATTGACATTTTCCCTCAACCACTGAACTCTTAACTTATTTAAAATAGCTGTTGGCCTCATAGTGGCATCTTTAATGGTGACATTAAGGGTCTTTATGTTGTTATGCCCTTCTGGGTATAACTTAGAAACTTTATACACATTTTATAATTTGACAGTTATTTTGACAGCTCTGTTGGCTTCACAGAATAAGTTTTGCTTGTACCTCACTACCTGGCTGAGGTGCCTGAGATAGATTTATTAATTTTGAAATTCTGACCAGCACTATTATTGCGCACAGAGGCCAATCAGATAACTGTGTGGATCCTTAAGGTAGGGACCACGATATTTATTTACTTATATATGTTTTCTCCCATCTCAGCCACTAAATTATTTAACTCTTTTAAAGTTACCATTGGCTAACTTTGTAATCATCTAGGCAGTGTCTGGATGGTTAACATGATTGTTTTTATGCTCATGCTCATCAAGATAGTCAATGTCTTTAATTTTTGTATATGTCCATCCAATCTTTGAACCATTACTTACAATTCAGGAACACAGCAGAGCCTATCCCTATAAGCAATGGCTGCAAAGCGAGATAAACAATGAGCAGGATGCCAGTCCATCACAGGACAGATAAACACATACACAGACACACACACAGAGTTACACCTGGGCCAATTTTCCCAGATCTAACAGTATTATTAACCTAACAGTATGTTTCTGGACTGTGGGAGGAAATCAAATCACCTGGAGGAAAACCAACACAAACCATGCAGATATCATCCCTGGTCCAGAAGTTAACCAAAGGCCCCAGAGCTACGAAGCAACAAGGCAACAGTGCATCACCATACAACCGTTTTCCTTTATGCATACATTTCATATATAATAATACATTTTTAATAATATTTCTGTATATAATTCAGTTCTTGATTTGGATTTTGAATTGAAATAGTCTTAAATATACTGAAGTGGAATCATGTTCAAGTTTATTGTCATTGTACTCATATACAGGTATATGGTATAACGAAATGCTATTTAGCTAACTCTCAGACGATACGTAGTACAAAAAAACAACAACAACAATACAATTGTATAATTAAAGAAAGAGACAACAGGCAGTGTGCAAAAACAACAACAGGCAATGTGCAAAACAACAACAGGCAATGTGCAAAACAACAAAATGGTAACAACTAATGTGCAAAAACAATATCAGATGTGCAAAAACGCATCAATGGGGAGTAAGCTTTTTGACATGTAAGGTAGAGGTAGATTTCAATGTGTGAGCTTTTGGTAAGAAAGAAGGCACTGTGAGGTTCAGATCATAATATTTTAATAGTTTGATAGTGCGGGGATAAAAACTGTCTCTGAGTCTGGTAGTCCGGGCCTGAATGCTCCGGTACCATTTTCCAGATGGTAGAGGGTCATACAGTCTGTAGCTGGGATGTGTGGGGTCTTTGATGATGCTTAGAGCTTTCCTCAAGCTCTAATGTGAACTGGAATGAAAGGAAATGGAGTTAACTACAGTGAAATACATTGGAATTCCCCAAATTTTCAAAACATTAATTACTTATTTATGTTATATATCAGTACAAACAATACTGATTATAATAATGGTCTTTTTAAAGACTTTGTCTACAAGAGTAGCAGCACATTGGAGTAGTGGATACCATTGTGGCCTTGTAACCCTGCACACTTGTACCCCAAGTGTGCAGGGCAAGTTTGTTCTGAAACTCTCAGAGCAGGACGTGCAGAAGACTCTGAACAGGGTGAAAATCTGTAAGGCTGCAGGGCCTGATGGGATACCACCTCGCGTCCTGAGGACATGTGCAGCACCGCTGGCCACAGTGTTTACAGACATCTTTAACAGTCATCTGTCACAGTCCATGGTCCCCACCTGCTTTAAAAAAAACACCATTGTTCCAACCCCCAAAAAGGCAAAAATGGCATGCCTGAGTAGCATTAACATCTGTGGTGATGAAATGCCTGGAGAAGCTGGTGTTGTCAAACATCAACTCCTCCATCACAGAGTCCCTGCACCCCTTGCAGTTCGCCTACCAGAACAACAGATCAGTGGGTGATGCTGTCTCCCTGGCTCTGCATACAGCCTTGGAACACCTGGACACTAAGAACTCGCATGTGAGAATGCTGTTTGTGGACTACAGTTTAGCATTCAATTCCATCATACCCAGTCAACTGGTGACAAAGCTCAGGGGATTAGGTCTGTGCAACTCTGTCTGCAACTGGCTTCTGGACTTTCTTATCGAGAGACCACAGGTGGTGCGGATAGGAAATAAAACATCAACACCACTCACCCTGAGCACTGGAACCCCACAAGGCTGCTGTCTGAGTCCAAGGTTGTACTCCCTGTTCACTCATGACTGCACAGCAAGACACAGCAACAACCGCATCATTAAGTTTGCAGATGACACCACTATAATAGGACTGATCAGTGATGATGACGAGTCCACTTACAGGGATGAAGTCGTACAGCTGCTTAGGTGGTGTCATAGCAATACCCTGGACTAATAGCTAATAGTAGACTTTCGGAGACACAGGCTGAACACTCACAGCCCACTCAGTATTGATGGAACAGAAGTGGAAACAGTCACCAGCTTTGGGTTTTTGGGAATTCACATCTCTAAAGATCTAACCTGGACTGTGAACACTGACTCTATCATGAAGAAGGCTCAGCAGCGCCTTTATTTCTTGAGGTGCCTCAAGCGATGGGGGATGCCAATACATGTGTTGGTGAACTTACACCGCTACACCATCGAGAGCATCCTCACCAACGGGATCACCGTGTGGTATGGCAACACCTCTTCGTGAGAAAGAAAGGCACTGCAGAGAATGGTCAATGTGGCCCAGAAGATCATCGGCTGCGGTCTCACCGAGATTAAACAGCTCTATGAGGACTGCTGCCGTGGTAGAATTCTGGCCATCACAGAGGACAATCACCACCCAGGGCATGAGCTCTTCACCCCACTGCCCTCAGGCAAGAGATATAAGAGCATACGGACACTTACCACTAGATTCTTCAATAGCTTCTATCCACAAGCAGTGAGATTGGCGAACACATTTAGCTCGGACCACACCTACACCATCACCATCTACCTCTTTATGATTTCTTATCTATTGCATATCTCCAGTCATTGTTCACACGTCTGTATTGTTTACATTCAAACTATCTATATGTTTACTTCCACATTGTCTACTGTTTGTTTGTATATTGTCTAGATGCACTGTTTGCACTTTGTTTTGTTTTTTACACTTGTTTTACAATCGAGAGACTTTCTGTAAGAATTCCATTGTACCAATACCGGTTACATATGGCAATAAAGTTCAAGTTCAGGTTCAAGTTAATGCTGAGGCCCTGGGTTCAATTCTGCCCCTAGAGTGCTATCTACATGCAGTTTGTATATTCTCCCTATGTTGCAAAGGAACAAGTAATAGTAATAACTTGTTCCTTTGCAGCCTATGCATGTTGATGCAGCTACCCACCTGAACTACACATGCAGCCATTCAAAATGCGCGGGCGATACCGCATTATTTTCCGGTACGCCGTACGCAGTCTACAGCGAGTTACCGGTAAATACCGCTAGTTACCGTAAATAATAATAATAATAATAATAATAATTGCTTCCACTTACAGTGCCTTGCGAAAGTATTCGGCCCCCTTGAACTTTTCAACCTTTTGCCACATTTCAGGCTTCAAACATAAAGATATCAATTTTTTATTTTAGGTGAAGAATCACCAACAAGTGGGACACAATTGTGAAGTGGAACGAAATCTATTGGATTTTTGAAACTTTTTTAACTAATAAAAAAATGAAAAGTGGGGCGTGCAAAATTATTCGGCCCCTTTACTTTCAGTGCAGCAAACTCACTCCAGAAGTTCAGCGAGGATCTCTGAATGATCCAATGTTGTCCTAAATGACTGATGGTGATAAATAGAATCCACCTGTGTGTAATCAAGTCTCTGTATAAATGCACCTGCTCTGTGAAAGTCTCAAGGTTCTGTTGAAAGCGCAGAGAGCATCATGAAGACCAAGGAACACACCAGGCAGGTCCGTAATACTGTTGTGGAGACGTTTAAAGCCGGATTTGGATACAAAAAGATTTCCCAAGCTTCAAACATCCCAAGGAGCACTGTGCAAGCGATCATCTTGAAATGGAAGGAGTATCAGACCACTGCAAATCTACCAAGACCTGGCCGTCCCTCTAAACTTTCAGCTCAGACAAGGAGAAGACTGATCAGAGATGCAGTCAAGAGGCCCATGATCACTCTGGATGAACTGCAGAGAACTACAGCTGAGGTGGGAGAGTCTGTCCATAGGACAACAATCAGTCTTACACTGCACAAATCTGGCCTTTATGGAAGAGTGGCAAGAAGAAAGCCATTTCTCAAAGATATCCATAAAAAGTCTCGTCTAAAGTTTGCCACAAGCCACCTGGGAGACACCCCAAACATGTGGAAGAAGGTGCTCTGGTCAGATGAAACCAAAATCGAACTTTTTGGCCACAATGCAAAACGATATGTTTGGCGTAAAAGCAACACAGCTCATCACCCTCAACACACCATCCCCACTGTCAAACATGGTGGTGGCAGCATCATGGTTTGGGCCTGCTTTTCTTCAGCAGGGACAGGAAAGATGGTTAAAATTGAGGGGAAGATGGATGCAGCCAAATACAGGACCATTCTGGATGAAAACCTGTTGGAGTCTGCAAAAGACCTGAAACTGGGACGGAGATTTATCTTCCAACAAGACAATGATCCCAAACATACAGCAAAATCTACAAAGGAATGGTTCACAAATAAACGTATCCAGGTGTTTGAATGGCCAAGTCAAAGTCCAGACCTGAATCCAATCGAGAATCTGTGGAAAGAGCTGAAAACTGCTGTTCACAAACGCTCTCCATCCAACCTCACTGAGCTCGAGCTGTTTTGCAAGGAAGAATGGGCAAGAATTTCAGTCTCTCAATGTGCAAAACTGATAGAGACATACCCCAAGCGACTTGCAGCTGTAATCGCAGCAAAAGGTGGCTCTACAAAGTATTAACGCAAGGGGGCCGAATAATTTTGCACGCCCCACTTTTCATTTTTTTATTAGTTAAAAAAGTTTCAAAAATCCAATAGATTTCGTTCCACTTCACAATTGTGTTCCACTTGTTGGTGATTCTTCACATAAAATGAAAAATGTATATCTTTATGTTTGAAGCCTGAAATGTGGCAAAAGGTTGAAAAGTTCAAGGGGGCCGAATACTTTCGCAAGGCACTGTATATCTTTATGTTTGAAGCCTGAAATGTGGCAAAAGGTTGAAAAGTTCAAGGGGGCCGAATACTTTCGCAAGGCACTGTATATAGCGCTTTTCTGGACACTCCACTCAAAGCGCTTTACAGGTAATGGGGACTCCTCTCCACCACCACCACCAATGTGCAGCATCCACCTGGATGATGCGACGGCAGCCATAGTGCGCCAGAACGCTCACCTCACATCAGCTATCAGTGGGGAGGAGAGCAGAGTAATGAAGCCAATTCATAGAGGAGGATTATTAGGAGGCCATGATTGGAAAGGGCCAATTGGAAATTTGGCCAGGACACCGGGGTTACACCCCTACTCTTTTCGAGAAGCACCCTGGGATTTTTAATGACCACAGAGAGTCAGGACCTCGGTTTTACGTCTCATCCGAAGGATGGCTGTTTACAGTATAGTGTCCCCGTCACTATACTGGGGCATTAGGACCCACATGGACTGCAGGGTGAGCGCCCTCTGCTGGCCCCACTAACACCTCTTTCAGCAGCAACCTTAGTTTTTCCCAGGAGGTCTCCCATCCAGATACTGACCAGGTTCACACCTGCTTAGCTTCAGTAGGTTGCCAGTTGTGAGTTGCAGGGTGATATGGCTGATGTTATTATTATTCTCCTGTAATACCACAAGCAAAATAATAGTATCCGGAATTTCCGCAAGGTGGAGCTAATTAAGCTCAACCTCTCATGTTTGGGCTGTCGCCATCAAAGTCTTTAATGAAGATATTACTAATAGTATTAATAATGAATGACCTTGGACAAGCTGTAAGTGTAAACTCAAAGTATTGCCCTGGTCCACATTCTTTTTTTCATTGACCGTCTTTGTAAAAGTAACACCACAGCATTTCGCAATCACGCATTTGTTTCCAATTATGCAAAGTACAGTAATTTTTGAGAATTGATTCACTATGCCTTTCACATGGTCATAAAAGAGATTGATTTAGGAACATAAACATATTACCGTATGCAAACTGTACTGTATACAGTATGTATATGGATATTTAATGTCTTAACTGTGCCTGTTTAAGTATTGAATATTCATATCTAATTTTACCACTGAAGGGAAATCTTAGTAGCTGAGCATAAAAAGAATAGGAGCATACTGCAACGCGTGTGAAGGCCATAAATGATATTAATTTTGGAACTTAAACATACAGTATATGGGTGGTCTCGGTACTTTAAAGAAAACATATACACCAGTATTCCATTTCTCCCTAAACATTTTAAGCATTGAAGTCTTTAACTAACGTGACACCGGAGTCAACAAGCATACTTTTAGAATTTGATTAAAAGGGAATATAATATGGAATCGCGTATCTAAAGAAATTAATAACGATATAATTATATTCATGTTGCAAAAAAACTGCAATGGACATAAAAACTCCCTTGCTTTTAACAGAGCGTTCCATAATTTCTAACTACAAAAATTATTTAAACTGCGCCCTTATCATTCAACCAGAGCTCGAAATATCACAAGGATCCTCTAGAGCACAGCAAAGACTGTATTAAAAGAATCGCGTATCTAAAGAAATTAATAAGATATAATTATATTCGTGTACTGCGACAGGGCTGTTTCACCTCTGTCTTCATGTGACTCTATTCAAAAGCCATTTAGCAAAGAGGGGATGAGAAGAGTGACAAACTAGTATACAGTACAGTACTTTAGATCGTTTTTTCTGAACCGGGGAAAATCTGATCATGTTTCTCTATAACAATAATAAAAAACATTGCCACACCCGCACTGTTAAACCAACGCATTAGCATGTCAAAGCCCATTGAGGAGCCTGGCGCAATAACTGTTTTGTCCCTTGATTTACTGATCTGCATTAATTACAGAAATCGAGTTCCTGCTCTTTGCAGATGACCTGGTCCTGCTATCACCCACAGAACAGAGGCTGCCGCAGAACCTGGCGCTGCTGGAGCAGCACTGTCAGACCTGAGCGCTGACAGTCAATCTGGACAAGACCAGAGTTATGGTTTTCCAGAAAAAAAGCCAGACCCCCATTAGTCTTCCTGAGATCGTCGAATTATGAACGAATAAAAGCATTTTATTAAAAACGCGTTTGCGTTTGTCTGGGTATTTACTTTGTAATCTGTGGTTTACATCTACTGTATTGTTTTGAGATGCCACTTTTTACCTCCGGTACGTGTGTTTACCGCGCACTTTGAATGGCTGCATCTGTACGTCTCCCTGTTTACTTGGGTTTTTGCTAAGTGATCCGGTTTTCTCCTGGAGTCCAAACTCATAAAGGTAGTTTAAGTGACCTCTGAGATCATGGCCATCAGAGATGAAATCAGAAACAATAGGCTTGGTCTTTAAAATCTTTAATCTTCACAGCCCCAACATGTTCTCTGAAGTGGTCTCCAAATCTCCTTCCTCTTTCCCTAATGTAGATGGCTGGGCATTTACTGCAAGAGATACACTAAATAAGGTTGCTAGAGGTACAAGATGTCATCTGAGTGATCCAGAATTGTCCTGAGGGGCCTTGAATAAGTGTGGTGCTAGATATGTACTTGCAGGTGATACAGCAAGCTCTGTTGCAAGAGAAAGTGCCCAATGAGGAAAGCTGCTGAGGGCGGTCAAGGGAGCTCTGAAAAAGAAGGTTACGCAGATTAGGTGATCGTGATATAAGATGATGGGGTGGTCGGAATAGTCGTTAATAGCCCTGGGGATAGAAACTGTGTTGGGGTGGTAGGGAATTACCAAAGGAATGTGGTTGTTATGGCAGGAGTTCCTGATCGAGTTGGTGGTCCGAGGGATGTTTTTGGCTCGGGCAAGGGCCCTGTTGATAATACTGCTACGGTATCCTCTGTTGATGAACAAAGAGTACATTTTGAGGGATCGTCGCTGCAGAATCGTCGTAGCTGAAGGAACTGTGAAAAAGGGAGGGAGTTTTTAGTGTGTTTGGGGTGAAATGAGCTATACAACTCATTAAAGGAGATAGTTGTGTGAATCTGTGGGTTTGTATACAGTAACATTTGCTATTGTACAGTATATTTTCACTTCACAGAAACTGAGAAACTGTCTGTAGAGGTATTAAAGATAAACATTGTGGTAATGATTTGCAATGGTGTAATGTAACTAACCAGGAAAAGGAAAGTCATACAACCAGTTGACAAATCTTGGTTTAAAAGATTAAATATGGGTGCTGTGTAGACATTGAAATCACTTGAAACCCACTTTTGCAACAATTTGACATTTACCATTGAAATATCTTGGATCCACTTCACCATCATCATTAGTGGGATTTTTCTGGTGAATGGCAAAAACTATTTTATAATTTCTACACAATGCACATGCAACATTGCTTTCTGTGCAATCTGTGCATTTTGCTTGTATTGCATATATGTTACTGATTTAGAAATAACATTTACAACATCTTGCTCCTCACAACTAAACATTCCCTAAGCATTTATATTTGTTATAATTCAGATAATAATTGGTTCTGAAAGTGATCTGAGGATCTACAGTATGTTATTTTCTCACGTTCCATTGTTTTTTCTTCTCCCAGTTTATATTATATTTTATACTGTACTTGTGTGCATTGTAACAAACAAGAAATCTTTATGTTTTCAAATGTATCTTCAGGTGCAAACAGAAATCCAACGAAACTGGACAAGATGGTATGAAAATAGCTACGGGGACATACCAGCTGTGGTGAAAGGAAGTCAAATGGATACTCCATTTTAATCATCTAAGCATTTAGCATTAAAGGTATAATGTTATTGACTGTGGAATAGTCTCTCCCTATCCCTGAGTATTACATGTACAGTATATTAGTACTATATCCAAGAAATATTTAAAAATAAAATAAATCACAAATAGCTGTAAAATACTTGCTTTGAACATCATGGGTGCTCTGTTTTAAAGGGAGTTGAACACAGAATATCTTTCAAAAGTATTACATTTTACTTGATTCTTATTTAAATAACAAGAGAAAATAGTGTCAGAAATAAAAGATTGAACAGGTTGTATAATTGTAACCTGTTTTGAGTTTGAGGTATTTTGCTTTATATCATTATATAAAAGTCATTTGCCTTTGTAGCCTTGCCCATGTGCAATTGTGCATACACAAAAATGTAACATTTCTAAAAGTGCAATTACAGAAGGGGATAAATGTTCCAATAACATTTTCAAGTGGAAAGTGTTCACAAATCAGAATCTTCAAAATACTAGTGTTTTCCTGGCAAAGCTACTTACAGTACAACTGAAATATCATTTCTCAAAAATAAATATGAATTTAAATGATAAATTGAAGGTTGGGAAAAATTCACAAAATGCAAGCAGTTTGACATTTCAAAGTAATTTCATTAAGATGCAATTGAATTTCCAAAAATAAAAGAAATGAGGGAATATTTAAATTTAAGCTAGCTTTACCCTGGTCAGACAACTTTACTGCAGTCAGTGTCACAATCGCTAACCCCTCCTCTTAAGGGCGCTCCAACCCTTCCTTGTTTTCTCCCATTACCTGCACCTGTTCCCTATTTCGTTCCCCCTTAAAAGCCAGACGCAGACTTCACTCCTGGTTCCTCATGTAATCCCGTTTCATGAGAGCCAGGGGTCCAGCTGCGTCTGACTGCTTTTATTCCCTGGATGGATCTCCTGGCTTTGGACTCAACTCTTCTGTTTTGGATTCTCCGTTTGGACTTTGTCTTTGTTTGTTCACCCCGGACTCACTTCCCCAGGACACCTGCTCACCTTGGACACGCCCCCCTGTCTCCAAACCCTCTCCTGCATGACTTTTCCCCCATTGTATCTTCACAATTCCGGATCGTGTCGTCTGCATAGGGCCCGGAAAGAACTGTTTGTGACAGTCAGTTTGAAGAAAGGGCCAATAAAATGCTTGCTCAGTGATGCTTGCTGTGTGTGGTATTTACGAAGCAACACTACTCTTAGCAAAGGTGCGCTTAAAAACTATTTCATTTGGATTATAAATAGTTTCTGTTTCAAGGCATTTTAAATTCTTTTACTCTCCTTGAGCATAATCAAGATTGTTGGTCATGTGGTCCAGTGAGTGAAAGAACTGGTTTTCTTTACTCCTCCTAAGGTAGGATTCTCATGTTTGCTAGCAACATTGTAAGCAACAATGAGTTAGTTCCCCACTATAGGCTATATACGTGTGCCCTGAGTCACCAAATTCAGGGGGGAAAAAAATTGAAAGTTACAGATTCTTGGTGTGTAGACTGGAAATGTGTTGATGCTCCTCCAGTTTTGTACAGTAATTGTGTGTTCTACAAAAATATTCACTCAAACCAATATGTAATCCACTTTTCAGAAAAAAAACTATACAGCCACATTAAAAAGGTAGCTAGGCATGCATTTAATACATTTATATCATGTAACATACATTTGTAACATACATGCATATGATTATACCAGCCATATCACCCTGCAACTCACAACTGGCAACCCACAATACCTGGATGGGAGACCTCCTGGGAAAAACTAAGGTTGTTGCTGGAAGAGGTGTTAGTGGGGCCAGCAGGGGGCGCTAACCCTGCGGTCTATGTGGGTCCTAATGCCCAAAGTGATGGGGACACTATACTGTAAACAGGCGCCGTCCTTCAGATGAGACGTAAAACCAAGGTCCTGACTCTCTGTGGTCATTAAAAATCCCAGGGTGTTTCTCGAAAAGAGTAGGGGTGTAACCCCGGCGTCCTGGCAAAATTTCCTTACCAAGCATTAGCCCTTCCTAATAATCCCCATTTATGAATCTCCTCCCCACTGATAGCTGATGTGTGGTGAGCGTTCTGGCACACTATGGCTGCCGTTGCATCATCCAGGTGGATGCTGCACATTGGTGGTGGTGGAGGGGATTCCCCATTACCTGTAAAGCGCTTTGAGTGGAGTGTCCAGAAAAGCGCTATATAAGTGGAAGCAATTATTATTATTACTATATTATGAAAAAAATTAAATGAAACCACTGTTGTAGTATCTTGTGTAACCTAGTGATCTGTTTTAATTTGTGAAGGGCTGAATGTGGTATTCTGGACAGGACTGTGGACTACCGCTGTGTGCGTTCTACTGATGTGAGTTTGAAGCGCATACTAGATGGTTGGATCTGTACTGTGTAATATTAAAGGTACATTGTGTACTTTCTTCACAAATTTCTTCGATGACGTAACCTGCAGCCATTCTACTTTAGAACTGTTGATTTCTGTGGTACACAGTATGTACTGTAAAAAAGTCAAGCAGTAGAAATAATTCAAGTACAATCTGAAAGATTCCAGAAGATTAAGTATTAAAAAGTAGATTTAATAAAAGCAAGTTACACATTTGGGAGAATATGATGGACAGCTACCATAATATCACAGCAGGGAGGTTAATACTGCTGTTGATGGTATTGGCTCATTGATCATAATTCAACAGAATTCAACTAATGTTTCAACTGTATTTTCTTCTACAAATAATGTCTGATAAGTAATAGACTCTAGACTTTCATTTAGAAGTGGTTACGTTGACAATTTATGAACTTAATAAATCTAACTGAGAGAAGGCACATTGCTTCTGAGTTTGAAAGAAGTACTTTCCTGTGGTTTTTCATGTTCCTAATGTGTGTACAAAATACCATCATGCATTGATACAGTATATCTAATAAGATAATGGAAATGCAGTGGAAAAGTGTTGCAGAATAAATAAAATATAAATCTTTATAATAAATATAGATAAAGAAAGATAAGATTGAAGATATAAGATAAAGCTGTATGAGAACCTATTTGTGTGGAAGAAGGTTCTCTTCAATTGTAACTTCAGATTAATGAGGTTTTTGCATCTCAGACATCTTTAGTCTTTTAAGTCTTTACTGTATTGTGTCACGTTCTCTGTGAACTGTGCATTGTTATGTCATTTGTGTAAATATTCAGCACAAAGTAAAAGTAAAGAAAAAAGATGCAGCTTGCATGTTATGAAAATATTTTGTTTTTTGTTTCCAAATTGTGCATTTTCATTACATTTATATTGTAAATGTAATATACTATACTGTATATTGAACCCAAATCACAGCATATTGTTTATACCATAGTATGACTAAATCTTTTATGGGATTAACATCTAGACTGGGCCTTTTATAGTCCAGAAGTCTGGCATATTCTTTACCTTCTTGCTTTTCTCATTGAGATTGCATAATTAATGTATCACTCAAAGTCAGTTTCCTAGTAGGCTGTGGATAAGAATGACAGGAGTATACATTCATTGAGTTTATTAGGCACAGGTGTTATCAATGAAGGCCTGTGTTCAAGACTTTTGATTGAGACACCAATGTTTGATGGTGGTATTTAACAGTCATGATCTTTGATACCAGTAAAAATGTCAATGTGAACTGTGTCGATTAAATAGGTAAAGCTTGTAGAATAAAGTAGCACTGCTTTATTGTGGGTTAGGTTTAAATGGTTTGTACTTGGGATAGCCCCTGATCCTTAATACAATTGTATTATTTTCAACAATATGAGCATAAAGAACTTTATGCAGCCTCTTCTCAATGGATTTTGCTTCATTGTTTCTAACTAAAAAGCTCTTATTATGATCAAGTTATTTTATTTTTGCTAAAATCCAGCTGGTTACATGCCAGCTACACCTGAGTAAGGGGAGATCTGAAATTTAGCAGCTGGCACAGGGTGATATCTACATCCCATAATACTTTTGTAGCAGTTGAAATTTAAAACCCTAACCACACTAATGCACACTTCTTACGTTTTGAATTCCTTCCTCCTCCCTCCTCCTCCTCTTTATTTTGTGTTGCCTTTGCATCCAGGTTCCCTCTGGGGGGTAAGTGAAGCTTAGTGAATAGAAAATGTGTGTTCTATTACGCAACCTGACCTAATCTGAAACGTATTTTACTGAGTCTAATTACATACACATTGAGGTACAAAGATGATAGGAATAAGCATTCTAAAAAAACATTTTCTATATCTGATATTCATCTCTGTGAAATAATTAAACTTAGAAACTTTTTACTTTCATCATGTATGTCTTTTTCTTATGTTCACTTCTTAAAGCTGCAACAGTATGAACAATAAGGAAATATGTTTAAAAATTACTTTAAATATTAATATAAAATACATTAAAATATTTTTACTTTGTTGTATTCTGTAATAAACAGTTTTATTGTGTTTATTACAGTGGTTGTCCTCACGTTTTAATAACTATACTTACTGTATAAATAGATTTCCATTAGGGGGCAGTGTTAGCTGTCATATGCAGTAGAATCACTTGAATGTATTGAAATGTACTTGGCTTATCTGAAAGGAGCTGTTCAGTAGAACAGAATGCCAAGCTAGGGCCTGTAAGTACTTTTTTTTTTTGCACTGTAATGTGTCAATTGACAATCTTTACCCTGAAAATTATTTTACAGAATTCTATGGAGAATAAGGTTATCTGATTCCAATATGTCTTCTTTTTTATTGAGATATACTGTATTTTGTCTGGTAGGTAAAAAGTATGACTCTCAATGTACATATTTTCAGTGCAAACGATTATGACTTATGATAACCATTTAACCAGCTATGGGAGTGAAAAACGTTCCCAAAAAGGAATTCAGTTTTAAGTAATGCTTGGCAAAAGAAATACAATTTTAACAAAAAAATTCTCAAACAATTCTCAAAATCCAAGAACAAACAAAATCTAAAAAGAAATTAATATTCAACTGTTTTTACACTTACCTGAATGTACATAAAGGTCAAAATGTACATCATTCATTTAGCTGAATTCGAATTAATAAGTTTATGCACAGAAAAATCGATATGCACCAATGTGCACATTCAATATATTTGCAGTGTGGCATCAAACATATTGTCCAAATCCAATAACTTTCCTGTTCATAGCGTAGGTAATTTGAATCTTAAATAGCAAAATTAATACAGTAGGTGGTCATAAAGAGGTATACAGTATATTATAGATATAATCTATAGAAACTATAGATTAAACTTGGACATTACCGGCATATACACTGATTTTGTGTGTGAACCTTATCCTCCAAATAAAAAAAAAAGATTAAGAGTATATTAGGAGTAATATAATTTACTAAAAAATACATCAAGATAGGATTCACTTGGACAGATGCCAATATTTTCCCCAGCGACTTGTGTATTACATTATGCGGTTAAGTGCTTTTGAAAAACAGCTTAAAGGTTTTGATACATACAGTAGGTATTTCATAAATTTGCTAAGGGGTCAATAAAGTCTTATCTGTCTATCTGTTGTTGTTACAATGTGTTGGAATTTGAAAAGAATCCAAAAAATAAATTAAAGGACTGGGAAGCATAGTGGAGTAGTGATGCATAATAATTTGGTCACTCCTACTACTACTAATAATAATCGTTAGTTTATACCGCATCTTTAAAAGTAGCTTTTCAAAGAGCTTTACAGTAAGAAATGTTTAGAATGCAGTAGTAGAAGATACTGGAAGCCCACATAGACCTGACAAAATTTCTGACCTGAAACCATGAAGAAAAACAACACAGCAGTGTTTCCAAACCTCCACAAATTCCTTACAACTAATGAGCTTCAGTGCCCCACAACATCGCGTATTAACTCATGACAGCAAATCACAAACCTGAACCAGAAAATATGGGATTATTTTCCCCACATGGATAACAAAAAGAGATGGATTTGCTACCATTTCTCAAATTTCCGGGCTTCTCACAAGCCACAAGACCTGATGATAACCAAGAGAGCCTCACTGACATACAGTAGCAACAAACAGTGAGTTTCAACAAAAGCCAGTGCCAGAGTTTTGGTTGCTAACGGAATCAGATTATCCTCTGCTGTCAGACAATGCAACTAAACTTTAATGCCCTTTGCCTTATCATGCATTTACCTTTACAAAAGTGGATTTTCAGCCGTCACTGAGATTAAAAAAAAAAAGTGCTACTTTCCATGATCTAAAATGGCTCGTGGCTGAAACCGTCATGTATACAGTATGTCCTAGGCTAATCCATCAGATTAATTCTAATGTGTTTTTGATTATTATTATCAATATTCGCATCTTTGTGTGTAATTATAATGGCATAACTATTTACAAATGTGTACTCATGAAAGAGGTTAAGGTACAAAAAACTGTGTTAGTAAAGCAGTATGCAGAACCTCGGTATCTGGGTGGGTGTACACAGCAAAAACAAGTTGAGAAACAGTCGGGCAATTGGTCAAGACTTTGCTTTGCACTTGACACTGGCTCCTAACATTTCAAATGATGCGCATTATTAATTACTTTGAAGTAGAGCCCAAAAAGGTATTTTCACCAGTGTTTATTAAGAAGGAGGTGTACTACAGAAAACTAAATTGCCACTTGGAAGGACTTGTACAGTACATTTCAAGTAAAGTTTTGTACCTTCAAGACACTGATGGAGAGGGTGTTAATCTCTTGGTGTACTTGTGAGTCCCATTAATGAATGCAGTAACATTCTCTGGCAGTCATGAGAATATGTGGATAATGTTTGGCTTTGTAATGGCAGATATATTTAAACTGCATTCAAGTAAGTCTTACCTCCAGCGAAAGACCAAGATCCTTGAGCATGAAGTAGGGGATGTGTATATTTTTGTGGGGCAGGAATATTTCTAGGAACATTGTTAGGGACTTTATTGACATACAGTAGCTTTCTCCTTCATGACACACAGTCTAGGAAACATGCTTTAAATGAAAAGGGTCTGTGAACTAGTCCTTGCCTTTTATAAATCTTGAAATGTGCAATCCATTCTGCACTTTGACACCAGTGATTTTGGGACTGGGCTGTCACGAGAAAAAAAAGGAATGGGTTAACATTTACAGTATTACAATCGGCCCCTGAGTATGGCAGAACAGAATGTTGTGTGAGGTGCGGGCTAAGGTAAGAGTAGTGAAAAATGTTGTCACATCTTTCCATAAGATGCTTTCACTACAGATCTCAACACACCAAATTATTGTCACCTCACTTTTCAGGATCTCGCAGGAAGGATGACCTGATAGACAGAGGCCTCACAGGACTATGGCTTTAAAGCTGAGCACTATGCTCAAGCTCAACATAGATGTGTTCTCATGTAGGTCATGCATGGTAGCAGACTGTTGACTTTGGGCAGATTTGAATAGTAGCAGTTGGGCTGCCACTATCAGTGCATTCACTGGATATGGCAAAAGTGCTGTGGTTTCAGCAGAGGGACCCTGATTTGCTATGCTGAGTGGCAGTCGATGCAGGTCTTGGCTAAAGGTACTTGAGACTGACTAAGACTTCATTGTCAATGATTGTTCATTATTCTACAGTATATCGTGGCTATATTGATAAGTAGCCTTAACCTCCCAGAACAAAGTGAACCTTTATTGGCCCTCCATCAAGGGAGAAAGATGGGCAGGTGTAATGTTTTGACTCAACCCTGGCCACTCAGTTTCCCAACCTGGCTGCTCAAGAAAGACTAAGAATGTCTTCAGGTGCTGCTGGGTTACAGTCATCATGGTGCAGTTCTGTAGTACAGTTCTGCAAAACTGCACAATCTAATGAACTATGTGTTTGGAAAGGCAACATATTTAGATTCATAATGTTACAAGGCAGTGGATTTGGATTCAGAATGTGGCCAGCTGGGACACTGTGGACACCTTAGGAGAGTCACTGGACAGCACCAACCGCTTCACTCAAGGACATCTGACACTGGTAGAAATTAAGAAAAAGTGCTAATATAGAGCTGCATGAGCTGCAGGCCCATTTGGCCCCACAGGAAGACCTTTCACAGATCTTAGAGGTTATAGACAGAATTCTGATGAAGAACTAGACATGGTGCATTGAGCTAAAGTACAGTGGAATAGGTTGTCCCTCCATATGAAGTCAGTCAGGTTTTTGGTTTGGTTTGACCGTGAACCAACACAAGGTGGAGCTGTAAACCTAAAACAGATTATTTCAATAGAATTGAATAGCTCATGGATTCCATTTACCTCTTTCCTCTTTACCCATGTGAGAACTTGAAAGTGCTACAATTTCAAAGAGAATTAAAAAGCATTTTTTTTTCTTGTGGGTTGTTCAGTCAGCTTCTTGCTTAACACACAGGCACAGATATATGCACACTGGATTTTGATCTGTCAAGAATAATGAAAACACTATTTTTTTCACTTACCAGAACAAAGTTCTTGGATGAATTTATCTTCAAAGCTGTCAAACCTCTGGAGTTCAGAAAATAAATTATACATCATACCCTAAGAAATACAATGAAATAATTTGCACAGTACCAGCAAGGAAACAAAGAAAGAAATGAGTTACCTTGTCATGTTATGGAACCATGATTTGACAAGTACCAAGGTGCAACAATATTCGCTGTTTTAATTGCAGTTTTAGCATGTGCCATTTATACTGTCTTGTGAAAAAACACATGGCTTATATCAAACACACTCTCATTAATAACACGTAGAAGACAAAATATTAACACTCACGCCCAATCAGATACAGTACCTCTTTCCATTGAGTCAGATACAGTATGTTGTCCTTGCAACTGAGATGTACAACGTGACTGACTTGTAATCTCCAAAACTGTGACAAATAAGAAAAAAGACTTCACAACAATAACTGCACTGCGACATAAGCATGATTTTTTTCAACAACAAATTAAACTGCTTGCATGCAAACACTATGAAAGCATGTCATCAAGTACTTCTAAGCAAGGGCTAATGATGACCTACTGTACAGTCTTGTCATCATGTAATAATTTCAAATATCCCAGGATTCACACTCCTTATTTGTTCTTCAAGGTTGTAATACGATTCCAGAGAGGGTTATGTGATTCCTAGTGATCTACATAAAACAGCTTTTTTTATGATTCCAAAGTTAGATTATGATTGCACTTTTATCCATCTATTTCTAAACCGCTTTACATAGTACAGGGTTGCAGGGAAAGCTGGAGCCTGACCTGGCAAGCAAAGGGGCAGGATACACCTTGGATGGGATGCCAGTACATCTCTGGGCACACACAGACATAGTCATGCACAAAATCACAACAGAGACACTTTTGTAGAAGCCAGTTGACCTAGCTGTATATCTTTGGACTGTGGGAGAAAACCAGAGCACCTGGAGGAACAAACATGCAAATAGAACCCCAGGTTTGGCATTAAACCCAGGACCCTAGCACTCTGAGGAAGCAATGCTAATCACTGACCACCATGCTGCCCTCTTTATTTAACTTTTCTATTTAATTTAAAACCAAAACAATACTTATCATTGCTTTGTTACTTTTTTACTGAGATGTTTATTCACAAAAAATGATTAATTTAAAGGAATTTTCCTTTCTTGCCTAGATACAGTGAATGTGTTGGATTTACTTTTCAATCTGAAAGACAATCTTCTACCTTACTGCAGTGAATTAATTAATCTTTATTAACTCACTATCTGTAATCATGGCCTTAATGTTAAAACAGTTTGCTAATCTTTAAAAAGGGACCCACGATTTTGAACTCCATATCTGCTTGAATTCATTACC
The DNA here is from genome assembly GCF_040954835.1 of Lepisosteus oculatus. Classification (NCBI taxonomy): domain Eukaryota; kingdom Metazoa; phylum Chordata; class Actinopteri; order Semionotiformes; family Lepisosteidae; genus Lepisosteus; species Lepisosteus oculatus. Next base: position 33,248,250 of record NC_090701.1, read on the forward strand.
AGAAATGTTCAGGCTAATGTAATCAATGTGATCATATAGTGTGACACTAACTCAGTGGCCCAGAGTTATTCCATAGAGTATTAGCATTATTGTGCACCATGTGCTATTCTCATTCTGTGTGTGGATAGAAGCTATAAAGGAGTAGGAGATAAACTGATTCAGGCACAGTGAGATTTATAGATGCCTAGGTGATTGAACTGGCATGTAGCCAGCTCGTTAATGTGTTCTACTGCATAGGTTCTCAGGGGTCTACCTTTTCTGTAAAAATAACTGAGACAAGCAATTCTTTTTATCAGAACAGTTTGAGTTTTCCTTTTTTTTTCAAGCAGGCATTATAACTAGGAAGGAGAGAAGAAATTTATTTCTTAAAACAGCACTGAGTCAGATAAAAGCATTGCATCCCTATGAATGATAATGTTTAGCTCAAACAAGCGATATTACTTTATTTTTAGTATAATTCATGGTCTGAAAAAAATCAAATCTATCTATTATATATGTAGACATGGCATTTGCTGCAAAAGCTGTTTGTTTGTCTGTTAATTTTTTTATCAATGGTATTCAGGTGTCCATAAAACAACAATGACTAAAGCATACAGCAGTAAATTTTTATTTAATGAAAATATTATTACACCATTGTTATTATATATCAACTGCAATTGCCATTTTTTCTTTGTCATACCTCGGAACACTGTCTCTTTCTGTGGCACAGGGAAATTGAGGAAGGGCAGTTTCCTTTGATTATTTTTTGACACACTATAGTATCTGCACATGTGTGGAGGACGATTAAAGACTACTGGTGGAGAGACAGGGTTCCACCAAGAGCTGAACCTACATTGAGTAAAAGCACCTTTACTGGTCTAGCAAGTCAGAATTTTAAATCACTAAATATATTTTAGATGTCTAAACAAATGGTGTCATTAAATCAAAATTTAATCTCACAATATGTAGGAATCAGCTTGGAATTTTGATTTCTTTAATAAGATGGCAGTGCCAGTTTTTATTCTTTGTTTTTACATCCTCGGAGACATTATGTCATTTTATCTATTTTTAGAAAGAAACATTATTATTTTTGTTCACAATAAGCTGATAGCACTGTCCCTTTGAAGGAAGTAATTTATTGGGAACGTGAACCAATCTACTTTTTGCAGAAGATGTCTAGAGATTTGTTCCAGTCATAACAACTGTAAAGTGGTAGTACAAAAAAAAAACAGTTGTTTGGGGGTAAGAAAGCTATATAACATGTTTTTTTATTATCTTCTTTAATCATGTGTAAAAGTTTCACAGTTTTAAAAATAACAAAATAAAGGATAGTTTATCTTGAATTGGAGAAAGGCAACAAAACAAGTTAATGTAATGTAATACAAATACAAATATAATGCATAATACATGATGCTTTTTAAGCTCTAAACCTGAGCAGAGAACATTGATCTTCAGTCTCTCTTAGAATCTCTAGTTCCATAGTCATTATCACATAATATACTTCAATAATCACCTGGTCATTTTTAATTTAGCAGCAGATTAAATGAGTAAAAGAGTAAAAGAATATTAAGAAGCAAATGCCCCCAATGGTAGGAGAATACTAGGTCTTTTAGGTCATAGGAGTCAAACAAATTGAAAACTTAACAGTGACTCACCTCCCTCATAATGTTTGTGATCTGATGATAACAACAATAATTGCCATCTCCCTTACAAGTTCAATAAATTAAAAATAATGGTTTGTGAAATCTGTATCTAACTTACAGTTGATCTATTCAGTGCATTTGTCAGCATGTAGTTCTTAAATTAAGCTTGACTTGAGGCTTCATATTATTGCATTGTATAAAAAAGTATTAGGTTTCTAAAAAAATCCATTGTTACGACCCCAAGTGTCTAGGGGTAAAGGGGTGTAACATTTAGGATAATTCTTTTGGAAGCAGGTGGTTTTTGGTGAGGGACTAGGAAGCGTGATAACAAGGGTAAGGAACTAGAGTGGTGCCAAAGGAAAGAAAATAACAAACAAAATGGAGCTGGCTAGGACAGTGAGGGAAAGCTAATCTGACTACAAAAGAAAACCCGAAACACACGGTCTTCTGCGTCTTCAACACCCTAGCTAACCTGCACTGACTACCCAAAACCATACAAGACAAATGGCACTCACCCATACTAAACTAGTGTACTAATACAAAATCAACTATATGTGTAAAGTGTACCCCAACAACCTAAACTAACTTCATATACAAAAGTTCACAAAAAAAACACAAGTGAACCAGGAATACGAATAAGGGAAAACAAGAGTAATCAACAGGAGCAGGGTACAAAAGAACACAAAAGTTGAACATGTAACACTGGGGCAAGGTAATGGCAAAACAAGGATGAACACACAAACAAACGAAAGTACAAAGAAACTAACAAAAAAACAACAAAACAACAAACCCAAAGCTATACAAAAATAAACACACACAAAGCAAAACAAAACAAACCAACAAACGAAGCCAAAGCAATAACCAGAAGTGAAGCGAAGCAATAACCAAAACCAAATGGGACCTACAGTAAGTCAAACAAAAGTGAATAAAATGTGTTCTGATTGGCTGAGAGCTAATTGATGATGACATCATACTGAAAGTGTGGTGTAATGGTGGGCCAATGGGGAAGGGAGAACAATCAAGGGTCAGCAGTGTGGACATAACAGAAAAAACACACACAGAACACACACTGGGATGTAACATCCATACTTTACAAATAATTTTAAATAAAAAAAGAAGTGTCTAAATCTATTGCCCTCCTGTTATAGTCTACAAATATTAGTTCCCAAGCAAGATTTGTTAGCATGATTCTAAAGATGTGTGTGAAAAATCCAGGATTATTGTTTTTTTTTTGTCTTCTATAAAAATCTTTTAGCCACCATGGTTGTTTTTGGTTAGATGCTGGTTGAAAGGTAACATTATTGTATTTTAAAATTTTGCTTTTAATAGCTCATATCTTACATAAATGTAGATGTAGGGTAGTCATGTACTGTATTTGAATCTAATTTAAAATATTTTCATTCAATGTTAATTTTTTTTTTTTTTAATAGCTGATATTTTTCTGATACAATGGCAGCTGTTTAATGGATACCATAATTATATGCAGTACTCTTTTGTAGGGAAAAACATAGTAACAGCCTAAACAGTAACTTAGGTCTGTGGGCTGTCCTTGGAGTAATTAAAATGAATCCTTGATGGGTAAGCAAAAAGATTTCACGGATCATAAAAAGACCGGGTAAGTGAATTGTTGATTACAATGATTGACAGAACACACATTAGACAATCAATTATTATTGCAGTACCTGGGTAGGAAAAGTCTTGGTTATGGAAACAGACACATTTTCTTTTAAGCTTGACTAAAATCTAAATCTTTAATTGTTTCAGCTTTCTGTGTATTTGGAATGTTGACGGTGTCCCTCTAGGAAAAGCACATTTGGGAAAAGGATAAGGTCTTAATGGATGAAAAGAGGACTTTGGAATCTTCTCTTTTTTAAATAACCCTGTACACCTAAGAGATATTGGGCTTCCAAATTCTGCTTATATAATCTTCAAAATCAAAATAAATGACCAATGATTTTTTCAACCAAACAGTAATTCCACAGTGATAGTAGTTCTCAAGAATATGAATCAGTGAACCAGAAGCAGTCCAAGCAAGAGTTCCACTAGTTCATCAAGTACACAGACATGCAAGCTAAAACAGTTACAGTTCATGTAACCCCATTACTGTGTTTTCTTTCAACCTTAATTTTCAGTACATTTACCATTATTTTTGTTTACTAAAACAAATAATCAAATTTATTACAACAGCAAAAGGACAGAAAGCAACTACACAAGTACAGAAATTGCCCTGATTAAAGTCACTAATGATCTTCTTATGGCTTCTGATTCTGGTTCTCTTTCTACCTACTTGACCTCGTTGTGCTTTGATACTGTTATCTTACCACAATATCTTACTTTCTCATCTTGAGACCGATTTTGGTGTTTCTGACGTTGCTCTTAAATGGTTCAAGTCTTTCCTTGTGTCTGTTGGCAGTTTCTTGAAATTGGACTCATTAAGTCTAGTGTTCCTCAGGGATCGATACTGGACCCCCTACTTTTCAGCATTTACATGTACGCACCTGGTCAGCTATTACGAGCTATTAAGTTATTATGATTCTATTAAATCTACACTGATGATACTCAAATCTATGTCCATATTAAACCTGACACTGAAGTTGCTGTCTCTGCATCTTTCTAATTGCATCTCTGACATAAAAACTTGGATGGCTCAAAATTTCCTTCTTTTAAACTGTGACAAGAGTGAAGTCATGCTTCTCGGCATGCCCTGTCAACTATGTAAAGCCTATCTGTGGATGGCACTGTACTTGAGTTTCAATGTAAAATTGAAGACCTTGGGGGTGATTTTGGATTCAGGTTTGATAGTTAACCCACATGTGCGATATATCATAAAAATGTAATTCTTCCACCAAGAAATATTGGCAGACTGTGCCCCTTGTTGTCGCTAACTGTTGCTGAAAAGCTAGTCAACACTTTCATTTTCATTTGCAGAGTCTCCATCAAATTTCACTACTGCAGAGGAGGAGCAATTTATTGATCTTTCATCAGACTCCACATTGAAGGCCAAGTTTTTTTCGGTGTTGCTGCCTGAAATTTGGAGCCTAGTACCCAGAAATAAGCAACAGAGCCCTATGAATTCTGCTTCCCTTTCCAACTTCCTACCTTTGTGAGCCTGGGTTTTCAGCACTTGCGGTCATCAAATCCAAGTACAGATCAAGAGTCAATGCTGAGAAGGAGACGGGCTTTGCCATTTCAAAAACACTACCCAGGTTTGATGAATGATCTAAAAAAACAAGCTTCCCCATCCCATTAAGAGGGAAAAATAAAAATACATTGTATTTCTCCCCCATTTAAAAAAAAACATGTTAAATTTTAACTTTTTCTGAAAGATGCTGACTACTTTTTTTCACATTGTTTTCAAATTCAAATAATTTCAATAAAATGTTTTGTCAAGTATTTTTACTATTTTGATCAAGCATTGATGAGTATTTTGGTTTGGCAAAAGATTAAAAATGAAAAAAATGGATCAGTTTGTTTTTATTTTGACCTATCATTTTAAATGATCACCTTTTCAAATTTATAATCTTTTGTAAAATATCACACTGCCATATAACTTATTTTTGACACAGGGGAGGCATGTGGAAAAACTGACAGGTCAAGGGAGGCATGGACCCAAAACGTTTGAAAACCCCTGAACTACATCATATAAAAATTGGACAGCTAGAATCCTGACCAGGTCTAGTGCAAGTGTTTACATTACTCCTATCCTGGAGTGCTTGCACTGGTTTTCTATCAGGTTTCGTGTGCATGTTAATATCCTAATGTTCACCTATAAGACCCTGCATGGCTTGACACCTCCGTACTTGTCTGAGTTATCTCCCCACCTCGCAACCTTTGTTCATCTAACTGTGGTCTGTAGTGTATGTCTCCCAGGACCACCTACACTCTATGGGTAACAAGACCTTCTTCTGTGATAACACAAAGCTATGGAATTCTATTCCTAAGGATATCAGAGAGTCACCTTCACTGAGCTCTTTCAAATCAAGACTCAAAACCTCCTTCTTTAGAAATGGTTTTATTTAAATGGTTTTATTTAAATGGTTCTGTGTCTGCCACATTGCTTTCCTACTTCCTACTTTCCTACTAAAAGATGCCACTTTTAAATATCCAATATAAAATAAAGATTATTATTGTTTATTAGAAAGGATGAAGTAAACTCTACCAAGGATAATAATGGGAAACCTCTGTATGGAAGGGAAGTTCTATATTAAATAAAATTAATTAAATTAATCATAGATAAAACTCACTTACATTTATATTGGTAACACATTATTTACATGTAATGTAATTACATTATTCAAATTCAATTATTTGTAAACATTTTTTCTCTAAACTCAAGCAAAGCAGATTTTATCAATTTATAATTTGATTTGACTGAAATATAATCTGTATTTGTCATCTTTTGTTTACACATGCATTTTAAAAATATCTACTACGTCTGCCTATGCCGTAAAAGAACTTAAAGTGAATATTGATTTTTTCAGACAAATCTTATTATTCTATTGACTTATTAAATATAGTAGTTAAAGGTGGGCAACTTTAATAAAAACAATTAAGCTCACCAGAGTTCCAGAAATGAAAAAGGTATTAATTTGGTTAGTTCGGTTTGTGCTTATAGCCATTTAAAGGAGTTAAAAACTGTTATTCCATAACTACCAAATTAAGTACTTATTTCAATGACGTAAGCCCATCCTAATGACAGCATGGAGGCAGATGTTCTTTGATTTTCCTTTCTGGTGTATAATCTCTGTTGGCTTTTGCAGAGAGGAAATGACAGGTTAAATAACATTAACTCATCCATTTAGCTTTCAGTGTTATGTGCCAGTGTATTTCATAGATTGTTGATTAAAAATGCAAATAGTTTATTTGTATATTACACATAAAAAACAAGTCTGAATTGGAGTAGGCTTACAGTACATCATAGTATTATCACAAACATCTCTCATTAACCAACATTACAAATGTGCTGTCCAGTGAAGTGACTCAAATTATATGATTTTTTCCTTAGGTTTCAGCCTAATTTCATATTGTCAATGTAGTTTGAGAAGTTTAAGAAGTTTGAGAAATGTCAGGATGCTAATATTGTACTGTATATAGGAGTTAGGGCTACGAAATCCACAGTATTATACATATCAGTTTGTGTTGTAACCATTGTATATTGTGTATTGTTGTGTCTTGAATAATTATGTTATTTAGTGTTAATCAAGATATGAGTTTCTTGATTTCCTGATTTGGGCCTGATTATTACTCTCTTATCAAGCTATGCCAGCCAATAAAAGACACAGGTGCTGTGTAACTTTCAGTTAGAATCATTATTATTCTTTTTAATTTACTTGCGTAGGAAACTAGTGTCAGAACATGATTGTCATACTGATGAGAAAACCTATACATTTGGATATTTTATCATAAGCCTGATTTTTAATATTTATAACAGCACTGAAACAAGAGTTGTAAATGATATTCTGTTGGCAACTGATGCAGGGAATGCAACAGTGGTTGTGCTCCTAGATCTTAGTGCTGCCTTCGACACAGTTGACTATTGTATTTTTTACACAGGCTTGAGTCTGAGGTTCACCTATGTTGAACCGTCCTTAAGTGGTTTACCTCCTATTTAACTAACCGTCTTCACTATGTTAAAATATTAAATAATTTTACTGCTTCGTCACTGTCACCAGTCAAATGTGGGGTAACACAGGGATCAATACCCAAGCCAGTGTTGTTCTCTCTGTACAGTACGTTGCCTCTAGCTAGGATAATACGAAAGTGTAATATTAACTTTCATTCCTATGCTGATCAATCAATCAATTAATCAAAGTTTATTTAACAAATGCACAACAATACAGCATGCAGCAGTAGTTGCTGGCAGTGAAATGTCTTTTCTACGAGCTCACTGGGGGGGAGGGATAAAAATCACAAAATTAAAGTTACAAAATAAGGTTACATAATAATAGATAATGCAATAGAAACTGAATAAAATAAACTCAGACAAAACTCAATATAAATAGAGCTGCTATGTGTCCAGGGTGTATGCAATATATTATACCCAAGTAGTGCAGTATGATGAATACAATCCAAATGGTATGTCCATGTGGCCATTACAGGTGATTTGCTGAAGGAGCTGCAGGTTGGCTATTTAGTAGTCTTATTGCCTGGAGGTAATCTGTTGGACTTTGACCGAATGCTTCAGTACCGTTTACCGGATGGTACGAGAGAAAACAGTTTGTGACTGGGATGACCTGGACTTCTTAAGACATCTAGCTGAGTATATACAGTATCCTGGATGTTTGGTAGCTCACAGCCGCTAATGAGCTGCACTGACTTCACCACTCTCCGCAGTACTTTGCTATCCCGGGAGGAGCAGTTCTCATACCAGGCAGTGATGCAACCAGTCGGGATACTCTCAACAGTGCACCTGTAGAAGCTGGCCTGGATATTTGACAGCATGCTGAACTTCTTTAGCCTGCAGAGAAAGAATAGGCGCTGATGTGCTGTTTTGACAACGATGTTGGTGTGGTGGGTGCAGGTTAAGTCCTCTGTGATGTTAACTCCCAGGAACTTAAAACTGCTGACCCTCTCCACTGCTGTCCCACTGATATACTGTAGATAGGTGTAGTATCCTCTCACGAGGCACCAGTAATGTAGGGGTGTGCATTTACTGGGACAATTCTTAATTGTAGCAGTTAGTTACAAAATGATTGTTTTGATGGTATTAGAATCCAACCTTGTTGGATAACTCAAATAACGCACACACACAGGTACTAATACACTAAACTACATTTATTAATACATAAAATGTGCATATAAACATAACAGATCTTATCGAGAGGGTTAGCAGAATACAAAAGGTATATATTCAATCACAAAGAATTACACATACCAAGAGGGACATACGCTCAGTATATCATTCATTTAGACCGTTTCGTAAATTAACTTGGTTACAACTTCTACACTAGATACTCAAAACAAGTACTGTACATCACTCATAGGAATTAAATTGATATCAACTGGTTGAGATAACAATTGAATTCTCGAGCGGTAATGCAGAACATTGGATACTCATCCAGTCTCTGGGGATTCAGATCTCGTTGCTGTGTCCAATTGGCGCTCTCTGGCTCAGTGTCAGGCAGTGGTGCTGCTTGCTTGCTCTGACCTAAGGGTCGTAAACCAACTTTGAATCAGACTCTACCTTGGAATCTCAGACTTTAAGGCGCCAGAGATGAACATTTATTAAGGTTGCTGGAGAATATCAGGAATTGGGAGTTGCTCCTTATCAGGACACTCTATCAGCTAGAAAAACCTTAATTGTTAACCAAATGGAATGGCCTCTCTCGGTATCAAGCACCACTGAGATGAAGGAGAAAGGGACTGGCAAGGGAACAGAAAACTTAATTCCTGTATTTTAATAAGCCTCGCTGCTACATAGGTATGTGATCTCCTCTGTGGTGTTTCCCATAATCCACAATCATCTCCTTAGTCTTACTGATGTTCAGAGAAAGGTTATTTTCCTGGCACCATGCTGCTAGGGTTTCAATCTCCTCCCTGTACACAGACTCTTCACCATCAGTGATCAGGCCGATGACTGTTGTATTGTCCGCAAACTTAATGATGGAATTTGAGTTATGCCTTATTTATAATCATGGGTAAATAAGGAGAAGAGGACATGGCTAAGCACACAGACTTGGGTGGCTCCAGTGTTTAGAGTCAGGGTAGAGGATATGTTGGTGCCCACCATCACGACCTGGGGATGTTCCCTTAAGAAATCCAGGATACAATTACAAAGGGAGGTGTTCAGTCCCAGGTCCTGGAGCTTGATGACAGGCTTTGAGGGGCACTGTGGTATTGAATGCTGAGCTGTAATCAACAAACAGCATTCTCACATATGTTCCTTTCTTATCCAGGTGTGAGAGGGCAGTATGGAGGGCAGTGGCTATAGCATCCTCTGTTGACCTGTTCTGGCGATACACAAATTGCAGTGGGTCTAAGGTGTCAGGCAGTGAGGAGGTGATGTATGCTTTGACCAACCGCTCAAAGCACTTCATGACAACTGATGTGAGTACAACGGGGTGGTAGCCTTTCAGGCAACTGAGTCTGGGTTTCTTAGGAACAGGGACAATGGTAGTTTTCTTAAAGCAGGAAGGAACTATAGACTGAGCTAGAGAAAGATCGAATATGATGACACTCAAATATACATTTCATTTACACCTAATGACAACTCGTAAGTTGTCACATTAGCTAATTGCATTAATGAAGCAAAGTTTTGGATGTGTGAACATTTTTTTGTCCCTCAACTCTGAGACAAACTGCGGTTCTGTTGTTTGGAGGCAGCAGTGCGATTAGGATTGCTTTAACATCAGCACTCAACTCTGAGGGTTTAAAATTCTACCTCAAAGATTCGGCACATAGCCGAGGCGTCATCTTAGACACAATGCTCTCATTTAACTCTCATGTTAATGAAGTATCGAAGGTGTGCTTCCTACAGTTAAGAAATATTGCAAAACTAATTTATTTTCTCTCCACTCAAGACAGAGGAACTAATACATGCTTTTGTATACAGCAGATTAGATTACTGTAATGCCCTACTATCAGGGAGCATCTATCGCACCTTCAGCACTGTTACGTCCCAGTGTGTGTTCTATGTGTTCCACACTGCTGACCCTTGATTGTTCTCCCTTCCCCATTGGCCAACCATCACTGGTTCAGTATGATGTCATCATTAATTAGCCCTCAGCCAATCAGAACACATCTTATTCACTATATAACATGGAGGCTTTCAGGAAGAAGAGGTCCCATTCGGTTTCGGTTTTCATTTCGCTTCATTTGTTGGTTTGTTTTGCTTTGTGTGTGTTTATTTTCGTATAGCTTCGGCTTTGTTGTTTTGTTGGTTTATGTTAGTTTCTTTGTACTTTCGTTTGTTTGTGTGTTCATCCTTGTTTTGTCATTACCTTGCCCCAGTGTTACATGTTCAACTTTTGTGTTCTTTTGTACCCTGCTCCTGTTGATTACTCTTGTTTTCCCTTATTTGTCTTCCTGGTTCACTTGTGTTTTTGTGTGAACTTTTGTATATAAGGTTAGTTTAGGTTGTTGGGTACACTTTACACACTTAGTTGATTTTGTATTAGTACACTAGTTTAGTATGGGTGAGTGCCATTTGTCTTGTATGGTTTTGGGTAGTCAGTGCAGGTTAGCTAGGGTGTTGAAGACGCCGAAGACCGTGTGTTTCGGGTTTTCTTTTGTAGTCAGATTAGCTTTCCCTCACTGTCCTAGCCAGCTCCATTTTGTTTGTTATTTTCTTTCCTTTGGCACCACTGTAGTTCCTTACCCTTGTTATCACGCTTCCTAGTCCCTTACCAGAATCCCCCTGCTTCCAAAAGAATTATCCTAAATGTTACACCCCTTTACCCCTAGACACTTGGGGTCGTAACAAGCAGCTAGAATTGTTACCAGGAGTAGAAAGTACGTCCATATAACACCTATACTTAGCTCTCTTCATTGGCTTTCTGTTAGGTACAGGGCAGACTTGTATCCTTCTACTTGCTTATAAGGCTCTCGGAGGTCTGGCACCTGTCTATTTAATGGAGCTGATAAATGTAATCCACGTCGCCTTGGAATGCAGGTCTTCTTATTCCACATATTAATATAAACAGTTGACGGTAAAGCCTTTAGCTACAGGACCCCTAGACTAGTGGAATAGTCTGCCAGCCTATGTACAAAATGCCGAGTCAATCTCAGGATTTAAATCCAGACTGAAAACCTAATTCTTCTGCCTAGCCTACTCACATCTTACATCATAGCCCGTTGCAACTACTGTGTGCCATTGTGTGTCTTAGAGTTGGCCTTCCAGGTAGATACATCTGTTCTGACCAAACTATCCTATTCTCTTCTCAAAATGTCTGTTGGGTGCTGCATCACTGCCATGAATCCAAAGGGACATCGTGTATACAGTTATCGTTTAGGAGGATTTGCTGGTCTACAGAGAACTGCATGCACACAGAAGGACATGATGGAAGACTTAATACTCTGCATTTAGTACTTTTTATAATTGTATAATGTTAGCATGCCCAGAGGGGTTTGACAGCCAGTTGACCTTGGACCCCTAGAGGTTTTTTTTTGGTTCCTCTCCTCCGTTGTCTTCTGGCTTTTTCTCTTTCTGTATTGTAATGTCATGTACTGTCACACAGCTTTGTTAAGTGCCTTGGGGCAACCTTGTTGTGAAAGGTGCTGCATAAAAATAAATTGAATTGCATAATAGTGAACAGTGTGTTTAAAAAGCTTAGTAGGTTTCAAAAAGGAAGAAGATGCTGTAGTAAAACCTTACATTTCTACTGTCAATCAATATTCCACAAATAAGAATAAAACTAAGAGAAAATACAGTTTATTTTGAAATGTTTTGATAATATAATAGACATAGCCTAATGGAATACAGAGTGCCACCTACAGTATAAAGCTTTTATGCTAAGTACATTTTAATTAGTGAAAATACCATAATAGTTTCCTTATACCCTTTAATACGTTCAATACAGCCTTTCATCTTCACATGAGATTTTAAGTAAGTACAATTAGACTTCTTCTTATGTTTTTCTTTTTTTTTCAAACCAATTTTGCTTGCAGAACAATAAAATTTGGGCTAAAAATAAATGACATTTACTTAATGGAAAACACTTCAGTGTTCTAAGAGTCTATCCATTTAGTTGGAAGTCCAATATTGCAAAACAGTATTGTAGGTGAAAGATAAGTATATGAACAAAATAAATTAAAATGGTCACAATTAATTATAGTTTTATCATGAAGCATACTCTGGTCAGCCAAATGTAAATGTGTCTGTTATACGCCTTATGAAAGTCCTAATGGGAATTATAATACAGATTTGTAAAACACATAAGATCAGCTTCAATAACAGTATTACTGATTTTTTTTAAATGGTTTGCTTGAAGACTGCCCTGTAATATCTATACATATTTTATAAATAGTCAAATAATTTTATAGTCAAATAATAAAATACAATATTTCTGCAAAATTTATTGATGTGCAATACAAGCCTTTATGTGTTTGCCTATATAAATATTATAAGTTTAAGAAATTTTATAAGTTGGGGAAATTGCATTTATATTAAAATGAATATGTTGTTGTTACAAAGTGTATAAGGAACTACATAATAGCTTCAAAACTGGTTATACTCACTAACACTTATTAGTCTTAGTCTTAAAATTACAATGCAGAAAGGCAGGTATGGTAATACAAAATTAAAGAAGGAGGTAAATGGTATACTGACAAGATTAAAGCAGTAAATGTTGATAACAATATTCAAATGCTAATACTTTTGTAGTAAAAACACTGGTCTAATTATTTTTCTTTTCTTTCTTTTATTATTTGCTGCACATTGGTTGTGGTGGAAGGGAGTCCCCATTACCTGTAAAGCACTTTGAGTTGAGTGTCCAGAAAAGTGCTATATAAGTGTAAGCAATTATTATTATTATTTTTTTTTTTTTTCATTTTCTGAAGCCATGCAGAAAATGCATACTGTACATATTCCATGTATATCACAGAAGGCTGTGGCCAAGGTAAAGCAGCCCTCCCCTGTCTTTACATTATTATTAGTCACCTAAATATTATTCCTTCCAAGTCACCTAAAATATTATTATCAACAATAGAAGTTTTGGGGAAATTATTTCAAAATAACCCACTGGTGTGAGCTGAAATAAAGCTTCTCATTTAATCAGTCAACAAAATATAAAAGACAAGTTTATTTCACAAATTAAGCACTGACATGAGCAAATATATAATTGTTCAGGATAGTTGGGATTGAGGGAGATGCTAGACAATCCATAAGCTATGCAGTCTGCTTTCTTTCTTCAGTATTGGATAGTATACTAGACATATGAACTGTATGATACTTTTTTATCTTGAACCTATAGCAGACTCACATATCAATCATCTACAGTTTGCATATAGGGCCAACAGGTCAGTGGATGCTCTTGTTAAGTTTGCTACATTTTGCAACATCTAGAATTCTTAGGCACATATGTAAGAATTATTTTTTTGTGGATTTTAGCTCTGAATTTAATACAGGTCCTTTACAATAAATCATTACAGTTGAACGTTCAACTTTGCTTCTACCAGTTGATTTTCAAATTTCTCACAGATATAAGGCAACGCATTATTTTCCAGAATGTCAGTTACATGTAGTAAATACTGTTGTATCTCAAGGGTGAGTGCTTTCAGCATTAGTCTATTTGTTGTACACTAACCTCTCAAGCTCCAGCAAAAACTAATTAAGTTTGTGAATGACATCACTTAGGTATTGGAATTTGGAAGCTTGGGTTGGCACAGTGGTAAGCATTGCTGCCTTGCAGCACTGGGGCTCTGAGTTTGTATGTTCTCCCCATGTTTGTGCTGGTTTTTGCCTGGTGTACCCGTTTCTTACCACAGTCCAAAGACATACTAGTGGGTTAATTGGCTTTTAGGAAAATAGGCTCTGGTGTGAGTGTGTGAGCGTATCTGTGTATCTGCACGGCAATGGACTGGTATCCTGTCTAGAGTGTATCCTGTCACGTGCCTTTTACTTGCTGGGACAGGCTCCAGCTACCCCCCACCTCTGTATTGGATTCATTAGTTAGAAAATTGATGGATGATTATTACACAATGAGCAACTACATTCAGAACTAGTCTTGGGCTTGATTTATGTTTGATTTTTTATGGATCACGCAAGTTAAGCTCTGAATGGATTACACTATTCCATCTAAATCCTATGTATTGTAAGTTTTGAATTACCCAATTGTTAACATTTTACAGATCTTTTGCAAATTCCATGCAAGATTAGATGTTTGTATTTTAGACACTGTAAATAAATGTTGAGCTCTTAAAAGAAATTCAGAAAATACTGTATCTTTTTTGTTTTTATTTTCAAACATAGCAATTGGCTGTTTCAGAGCTTCAGCAATGCCTGTGAACAGATATAACAAGCAGTATAACTGTTTAACTACAGTCAATGAAAAAAACTTCCATCACAATCATTCATTTACAATGGTAACTAAGGAAATAAATGACCTTTTCAATTTAAGTTTGTTTCAAATGTTTCACATATACAGATGCAGCCATTCAAAATGGGTGAGGTATTTCGCGGCAAACCCCGGTGGGCGTGTCGCGGTATCACGCGGTATCACGCAGTTCACGTGTTTCACGTGACTAACTATCCGGCGTCGCCTTGTAAAACCGCCAGGGGGAGCTTAACCTCTCATGTACAGCATTTGAGCCTTTAATTTTGAACTGTGTATTACAGCATGTTAATCATCAGTCATTAAAATGTTGGTATATTTTATGAAAGCAAGATTGCTCAGTTGGACAAAAGTACACAACCTACCTTTATCAGAAATATTTATGCATCAAAGCCTTTACTGGAGATATTACTAATAGTATTAAAAATGGATGACTTTGGACAAGCTGTATAAAGTATAATTTCTTTAGCACATTTGTACAAGCACTTGGAATCTGTCCAAGCCATACTTTGTCAGGCATTTTGTTTTACTTCAACGGGCATAAAAACTTCCTTGCTTTTAACAGGGCGTTTCATAATTTCTAACTACGAAAATGATTTAAAATGCGACACCTATCATTCAACTAGAGCTTAAAATATCACAAGGAAAAATACACACCGGTATTCCATTTCTCCCTAAACATTGTAAGCTTCGAAGTCTTTAACTAACGTGATACCGGAGTCAACAAGCATACTTTTAGAATTTGATTAAAAGGGAATATAATATGGAATCGCGTATCTCAAGAATTGAATAACGGTATGATTATATCCGTGTACTGCGGCAGGGCTGTGTAGGGCTGTTTCGCCTGCCTGTTCATGCGAGCTGTCTTGTAGCCTACTGGTCTAGGTGCATGACTACCAACTGGCAGGTTGTGTGTTCAAATCCAGCTGGTGCTGGACTTTTCATTTTTATTTATTTATTTTTTAATCGCGTAACATAAACATATTACTGTATGCAAAGTGTACTGTATACAGTATGTATATGTATATTTAATGTCTTAACTGTGCCCGTTTAATTGAATTTAAAAAAATTATTTAAAACACGAACATTAAGCTGTTTACATCTTCCGCCTGAGAACAGTCACCCGTTGCTACCCAACGCAGAATGGTGATTGGCTGACACCATCTGACACCCCTCTGATTGGAGAAAAAAGACATGCTGGTTTGCTATACATACTGTACCAGGAAGAGGATTTCTTTCTATTCAAAACGTGTATTTTAAAAGTTTAAGAAGTAAAAACCTTACAGAGTACACAGATTTCTAAACTGATCAGGATCGTTATCTTTGTCTTATGCATAATAATGTTCACCGCTCTGTCCAGCAAATTAATAATAAACTTTATTTTATATAGCGTTTTAAATGAATAAGTAATTAGATTGCTCATAAACTTAATCACTTGCTTTTTCTTTTTATTTAGGCTCAGATTTCAACTATAGATCGTATTATTAATATCCATATTAACAACCAACCAACAAAAACAAACATATAAACATAATACCAACCAAAAACATAGATAACAACCACAATACAAAATCAAATAATCAAACCATTTTACTCTTGCAAAGTCCTCCAATTATCATAATCCCGCCCCTTATGCAAAACCAAACCTTCCTCCCATCCCAGTTTATCCTGTTTATCATAAACAAAATCCACCTCAATTTTCAACATAAGGCATTACACAAAATCAATACCTCAACACTCCATACTCAACAACGATAATTCACAAACAGCCAGAACATGTAACTACACATTCCCAAACAGACCTAATTTCCATAGCCCCGCCCCTTATGCAAAACCAACATCCCTCCCCTGTTCTCTCTCTCCCCTGGCGGTTGTAATTGTTTTTATTTTCAAATAAATTTTAGCAAAGTCATGTCTTTTAAAAATCTTAAGATTTTTATATTTATGTCTTTATTTAGTGGTTTCATTAGTGACAAAGGCTAAACTTTCTTGGAAAAATGTCTTTTGTGTAAACCATGTTTGCTATTAATTCATTCAGGGCTAAAATATGTTCATTGTCTTCTAATGAAAAAATCGTTTTCCCAGCCTAACAGTATTGTTTTTAACCCGTAAAGCGCTTTGAGGAGCCACCTTTAAAGGCGCCATATACAATAAAGTTCATTATTATTACTATTGTAAATTTGCTGGACAGAGAGGTGAACATTATTACACAGAAGACAAAGATAGCGATTTACGTTGCATTGTGTATCGTGCTGCTTTAATACAGTTTTAAATAATTGAAAGTCTAAACAGTATCAGCTTTATTTATGGGTTTTAAATAAAGGTGATTTAAACGCGATTTAAATCAATATAAATGTTTATATTGTAACGCATAGGTGACTATTCATTGTTATTAAAATGACTTAAATTCGATCATGTTGTGATATTTAGAAATATACATTTGTTTGGTGCGAGTGAAGTTTTATTTCATCTCTGAGCCATACTGATTCTTCTGGAAGCCAGTTTCTGCCAGGGAGTAAAAAAAAAAACACACTATGGTATTCTCTCCAATGCAGTGCAGTTAAAAACATACCTTTGATGCTGCTCCTAAATGAATATCGTTTATGACCATCAGAAGCTTTATGCTCCTTTTCTTTTTTCCAGTGGATTGAACAGGGAGAGGCATTTCATGATGTACTTTTCACTGATGAAACAACAGTGGCTCTGGAACAGTTTTCAACCATGTTGTTTTATAAAAAGGGGAGATATGTACACGTTACTGAAGCTAAAAGTTTAGCCTTTGTCACTAATGTAACCACTAAATAAAGACATATAGAAATCCCTACGTTACAGACTGTATATGGCTGGTATTGGTAGTTTAAAGAAAAAATACACCCCAGTATTCCACTTTCTCCCTAAACATTTTAAGCATCAGAGTCTTACATGTGGTTATTTATTGCATAATTTAATTTTGAAAGCCACTGAGACATCAGGTACTACTGTTGTATTTATGAAAAAGAAACAAAACAAAAAACATACTAACAACTGTGCCATCCTACTCCTTAGTTAATACATTTTATTATTCATAAACAGTTAACATTGTTAGCAAAATATTTTGAATTATATTTAACCCTATTTTTTCTTTAGTTTTGTATTTAACTTATTATATGATAGTCAGACTTAATGTATATTTGAAAAATGAAAATATATTTTTACAAGATTTTACATTAAGCACTTAAAATTAATATGGTTAATAATAGTAAACTGTAACATGCTGTAACAAGATCGGTTAAACTGCGAAGAAAATGCTTTCAGAGAAAATGTTTCAGGCGTGAAGAACATAGATCTCCAATGCAATTTCAACCAAACCTGTTCCCACACACCCTGCCTCCACTACCATTAGAATACACACAAACATTTTAGCATTTCATTCTGAGCAGAAGACCCTCACACCTGAAGAGTGCTGGCTGTGACGAATTAAACCGGTTTTACAGGTTTTAATCACAGACCATGTGACATGGGACTCAGTAAACTAACAGCGCCACTGAATTTGATAATACCTAACCAAAATCCGCAATATGGAAACAGAACTTGTGTGATTGTTGATAGATGATGTATTCGTAACATTTTTTCAAGACGAACTACAACATTTAAAAAATGACTTGTATGTACATGATATCTCTAATCAATCCACGGGTCCCAGCACAAAACGAAAGTAAAACGCATACCGTTTTGCGCTTATTCTTAGTTGCTCATAAGTAATTTGACCGTATGAAATGCATAATTAAACCTAGAAACATATACGTGAGCAGTACTTAAGCACTGTAGTATCGGTGTTAAGACATACCTCTCAAATACTGTAAATCAAGTTAAAAATATCTCAAGACCGATTCTGGTCGTAATGAAACCATGTTTCGTGTATGTTTTCTTTTTCATCTTGAAATAACTCATTTCTAAACCCGTTGTTTATTTATTTATCCCGTATTAATAAATAATAAATTTATTTTATTATAAATATAATAAATTTAATATAACGTTTATGTTTATTTATTTATCCCCCGCCAGGGGAGAGAGAGAACAGGGGAGGGATGTTGATTTTGCATAAGGGGCGGGGCTATGGGAATTAGGTCTGTTTGGGAATGTGTAGTTACATGTTCTGGCTGTTTGTGAATTATCGTTGTTGAGTATGGAGTGTTGAGGTATTGATTTTGTGTAATGCTTTATGTTGAAAATTGAGGTGGATTTTGTTTATGATAAACAGGATAAACTGGGATGGGAGGAAGGTTTGGTTTTGCATAAGGGGCGGGATTATGATAATTGGAGGACTTTGCGAGAGTAAAATGGTTTGATTATTTGATTTTGTATTGTGGTTGTTATCTATGTTTTTGGTTGGTATTCTAACGCTTACGGCCGACAAGCACTGTGTGTAAGAGCCGGCGTACCAGAGCGGGTGATGTCACCGCCCTTCCCTGTGATAGCAGGACCACAGCTACTGGGCTGTAGAGAGATCTCTCTTTAGCTCACGGGGCTAGGTCGCTGCAGAGAGACGCGGAAGTCCCGGGTTCGAGCCTCCAGTCGGGATGGGGCCGACCAGATGCGCCAAGGGCGCCCGCCTGAGCCCCCGTTGCATTACATTGGTGTCAGAAGCGGGGCGGGATAGCCCTTCGCCGGGGACGGCGATTTAAGCGGGGGAGAGTGTAACGCTTACGGCTGACAAGCACTGTGTGTAAGAGCCGGCGTACCAGAGCGGGTGACGTCACCGCCCTTCCCTGTGATAGCAGGACCACAGCTACTGGGCTGTAGAGAGATCTCTCTTTAGCTCACGGGGCTAGGTCGCTGCAGAGAGATGCGGAAGTCCCGGGTTCGAGCCTCCAGTCGGGATGGGGCCGACCAGATGCGGCAAGGGCGCCCGCCTGAGCCCCCGTTGCGCTACAGTATTATGTTTATATGGTTGTTTTTGTTGGTTGGTTGTTATTATGGTTATTAATAATACGATCTATAGTTGAAATCTGAGCCTAAATAAAAAGAAAAAGCAAGTGATTAGGTTTATGAGCAATCTAATTACTTATTCGTTTAAAACGCTATATAAAATAAAGTTTATTATTAATTTGCTGGACAGAGCGGTGAACATTATTATGCATAAGACAAAGATAACGATCCTGATCAGTTTAGAAATCTGTGTACGCTGTAACGGTTTTACTTCTTAAACTTTTAAAATACACGTTTTGAATAGAAAGAAATCCTCTTCCTGGTACAGTATGTATAGCAAACCAGCACGTTTTTTTTCTCCAATCAGAGGGGTGTCAGATGGTGTCAGCCAATCACCATTCTGCGTTGGGTAGCAACGGGTGACTGTTCTCAGGCGGAAGATGTAAACAGCTTAATGTTCGTGTTTTAAATGTTTTTTTTAAATTCAATTAAACGGGCACAGTTAAGACATTAAATATACATATACATACTGTATACAGTACAGTTTGCATACAGTAATATGTTTATGTTACACGATTAAAAAATAAATAAAAATGAAAAGTCCAGCACCAGCTGGATTTGAACACACAACCTGCCAGTGGGTAGTCACGCACCTAGACCAGTAGGCTACAAGACAGCTCACATGAACAGGCAGGCGAAACAGCCCTACACAGCCCTGCCGCAGTACACGGATATAATCATACCGTTATTAAATTCTTGAGATACGCGATTCCATATTATATTCCCTTTTAATCAAATTCTAAAAGTATGCTTGTTGACTCCGGTATCACGTTAAAGACTTCGAAGCTTACAATGTTTAGGGAGAAATGGAATACCAGTGTGTATTTTTTTCTTTAAAGTACCGAGACCAGCTATATACTGTATGTTTACGTTCCAAAATTAATATTGTTTATGGCCTTCACACGCGTTACAGTATGCTCCTATTCTTTTTATGCTCAGCTACTAAGATTTCCCTTCAGTGGTAAAATTCAATATCTACAACAGGCACAGTAAAGACGTTTACAGTAAGTCTTTCTACGACAGACCAACGGATCACGAGTGCCCCTGTCGGTCAACCAATCACACACCGCGGTACCCCGTGTCATCTTACCTGCGGTACGTGTCTGTACCGCACACTTTGAATGGCTGCATCTGTACAGTTACAGTTACTACAGCTTGGATTGGGGACTTGAAAGAACTGCTGGATGTGAAGGCTTTGGTCTAGGCTATAAAGATAAAACACAACATTAAAGATCATAATAATTTCGTGTAAGAATGTTTTTTTTTACTTATTCAAATACACTCCTATTTATTATTTCTATGAATTATACTACTTTTAGGGTGTATCTTGCAGGGGCCCAGGTCCACCCTGATTTATTCTAGGCCCACCCAATCAGTCCAAAGTAATTTCTCAGTCCAAAGACCTACCCAATCAGTCCAAGATCAATCAAGATTTTTTTTCCATGTTTGCGTTACATGATTTGCTTTTTAATGTAACGTGATTTTATTTTTTAATGGTATGTAATTTGCTATTGGCTCGCAGTATCTTTTTTGACCAATAAGGAAATTGTGTACAGTAATTGCAGAGGGGCGGTGCATGTGTAGCCTAATTGGCTATCATCGTCGTCAGACACTCTTAGAGCTATCTATGTTATGAATGTCAGTTCTTAGGTTGTAAAAAGGACCCTGTGCAGTCTTAAAGAACAAAAGGGTTGGGAATACTTATCTACGTAGTAGATCTGAAGGGCGTGCCATAAATGTTAATCCAAGAACACACTGTATTTAGAAGAGAAGCTTTAGTCTTGAAAACAGGGATGAACAAACACGAAGAATACTGTAGGCGAAGGCGAAGGGAAGGCAAAGGGAAGGCTCTTAGCAGTATAAACCCAATACTGAGCAGTGAGGATACTGTGAAAAGTCCTCAAGTATAATAGTACTGTTGTAGTGATATGGCAAGATGATAGGGTAATTAATTCTGAGGTTGCTGCCTACGCAAATTGGTAGACCATGTCTAAGTCAAGTATAGTGAGCAGATCGTTCCTAAAATACCTGTCCTGGATGACCCTTCCTCTGGTCATCTTACACTAGGTAATTGTTGCTTAACCTGTGTGCGTGAGAGACAGACAGTACAGTATGTACAGTATATACAGTATATAAGGTTCCTCTAATTCTGCTGGTTGATTATACCGCATGAGGATTGGATTGTAAATTGTTGGAGGGCTGCCCCTATGGATGGTCAGTTCGAGCCTGGGCCACCCACTTTTGCACAAGCCCACCCAAAAATCAATTCCTGGCTACACCCCTGGCATCCTGCCATGTGCTTTTTAATTGCCGGGACAGGCTATGGCTCCCTTGTAACTCTTTATTGGATGAATTGGTTAGAAAATGGATGGTTATTACCTAATGAGCAAATACATTCAGACCTAGACTTGGGCATGATTTATGGTTGATGGTCTCAATATGCTTACTAAATCTTAAAGTCCATAATGTACTGTACGTGCAGATGCTGAATGAATCATTTTTATTTTTTGTTAAAAACATAACATTATAAATATGAGAGGGGAGAATATACAACATGACTGATGGCCCTAGAGTCTTTTATTAAACTAACTGTTATTGATTTCATTTGGCTGCAATTTATTTTTATAATTTCTTAATATCCAGTAGATAGACATCTGCCTCTTAATGTTAGAATCTGACATTTTCAAGTTAGTGGCAGGCAGTGAACCAAAAACACAATAAAAAAGAATTTAATAATCATAATTATGTGTGGTAGAAGACTGCCTGACAGCAAGAGCTTGTTAAGCTGCAGTATCTGGTATGTTTGTACTTTTTTCCATTCATTATGGGTAACCATGCAGAGAATATTTATTATCTCTGTTCAAGGAACTGAGCTTAATGTAGTAAACCTGTTTCCAAGAGGGCCTGCTATTCTGTCATTTAATTGTTTTATTTTTGTGGCATATCAGATGTAGCCATATTAAAGTGAATCTCAGCATAAGTTGTAAAATATTCCGTACGCACTTATTGTAAAAAGACTATGTAAAAAATACTTGAAAGGCAAGATAACTACTTTGGGCACATAGTTCCAAATAACAAAGGCTTCACCACTTCAATTTTTATAAACATTTGCTATGTTAATGGTGACAGGAGAAATGCTTGTGGGATATGTATACAATTAGTTTATTTTAGACAGAAACATCTAATTAAAGATTAAAGTTGCATTGAACTAAAGATGGTCACAAATTCTTAATGTTCGTACTTGCTTAGTACAGTTGAGCTGAAGATATTTCTTTGTGCTGAAACAAAAATGAATGAAACAACAAATCAGTCTCTTTCAAGGTATTAAATATGAAGTAAGAAATACCAAACGTAGGATAACCCATCAGTCCTTCTGATACTTTAATTGAATTTTAACAGTAGCCTAGAGGTGAAGTGTCACAGTTTTGTTTTATTTGTTATACAAATCTGTTCTTAAAAAAATACTGTTTCACTTTGCTAGGCTATTACAGTATCAAATACAAATACAAATTGAATAGAAATACTCAAGTTTCAATGACAGAGTGAAGGGTTAATCAGCAGCAATGTACAGCAGGACTTCACAGTAATTGAACATCTTTTGTTGTATTTCAATAGCCCTGTTTTTACTTTATTGCTTGTTTACACATTTTATTCCACTGTAGAATCCATGCAAAAATATTACAGCGTTCAACTGGAATAAAACTAATATCAAAAAATTAAGCACCTACACCCAAATTCAATAAAGGTAAAAGTAGTAAAACATAGAACCATTTTATCGATAACCATGTTAACGATAATGGATACAAAAAAATACATAAAGCATTCATAATTAAAAAGTATGAGCGTGTCGGATCTGATATAGTGCTGCCTGAGTACCCGCAGAGCACTTGTTATTTCTGGGCGGTGTGCCAGTGTGTAGTCATCTGCGGAGGTTTCTGTTCTCCGGTATAGAAGATAACTATTTTTGAATGAGGAGAATATATCGTTTTTTTAAATCAGCGAAATTGTTTGTGTGGCCGACTTGGGAACACATGCGGTTCTAAGCTTAACCCCCGTCTACGGGCGCATGGGGATCAAATACAGCCCTGATTAGTCTCTGGTGTGGTTTTACCAGAAACTCATTAAATTAAATGTGTTGTTATCATGGTATAATACAGTTCCATTAATGTAATTAAATTCCTAAGAGAAAAAGATTTAGTGCAGGTACATGTACAAATAGTTGGGACTGTAAAAAATAATGAACAAAAATAAAAACCAAAACCACATGACAATTCACTTAAGATGAATAAAATGAAAGAAAAACAAGCAAAAAAGGACATTGAAAATTGCAATATTTTAGAGTCTAAGCTTTTCACACGACAATGTAAAGTCCACAGAAATCAGTGTTCATGATTTCAAGGTCTTTCTTGGTAGCCAATTGTGATATTTCTACTGTATGTCTGTAAAGCACATGATATTTTCATACAATATATTATTTTAAACTCCATATTTATTTCTGTAGCTGGTGCATTAAAAGTAAAAAAAAAATACAAATGAAGAATTTATGCACTCAGTATACATTATATGAACAGTAACTGAGAAAAGCCAAGTTCTGGAACAAGCACAATATACTACTGTAATTAGATACCAAGAATGTTATTCATTTAATAAACAAAATGTTTGTACTGTACATATGTATTTCTAAAATACAAATGATAGGATAATATAAAATAAACAATTGATGAAATCTTGATTTTACAGCAGACAATAAATTACTTATTGAAAGGTTCTATCTTTGATCAATTTTAGTTAAACCAGTGTCCACATTGTAGTCTAAGTTTCTCCTGCTGGCTTGCAGTGGGGTACAGCGTCAAATTATAAATCTCTCACTCTTCTGCCGTCTTCCATTTTGCCAAGGAAGACAGTGGAACAATATGGAGCTCCCTTTTGTAGCCCTAATAGCAGCTATATTCCCTCACGAACATGTTTAGGTCTATTTTTTCCTTGTATCTTCTTCCCGCTTTTAAATACCAGGTATTACAAATTTGCTACACTTTTCCCCTGAATCTTTCATATTTTCTGCTCCAAATTATAACCCTTATAGCCTCACTCAGAGCTAAGCAGCTCCTTACAGCAGCCATTTTATCCCCAGTGGCCTCTGTCGGTTTACAATTTTTACGTCCAACTTTGTCTTTCTTACTGAAACAGAAATCTGACAGTTATGTATCCTTGTAACCTACTGTATCTATCAATTGTACACGTGGCCTAGTCTTTTTTGCTTTCTCTGCAGGCCTTGTAATCTTACATCTACATGTGTTACGAAATAACAGAGAGGACCCTATGCAGAAAACAAGAATGATCTCCAGAGGCATAGTCAATATACAGTAACAATCCGAGGTCCAAAAGCCATACGTAAACAAGCTGGTGCAAAAGTACAAAACCAGAAGCAGAGCCGTAAGCCATGAGGAAGCCAAGAGTCTAAACCAGAATGATAACCAAAGTACCAAAACCAGGAGATGTAGTCAGAGAACAAACCAGAGCCAGGAAGCCAAAAACCAAGTTGTCAGTCGTAGCAAAAATGGAAGCAGCTCTAGCCAGGAAAAATCTTAATACTGAGCACAGGGGACAGTGTGAAGAAGCATTAAATAGGCTGGGGGTAAATTTGGTAATTGGGAACCGTGATGG
This sequence comes from Lepisosteus oculatus, assembly GCF_040954835.1. Classification (NCBI taxonomy): domain Eukaryota; kingdom Metazoa; phylum Chordata; class Actinopteri; order Semionotiformes; family Lepisosteidae; genus Lepisosteus; species Lepisosteus oculatus. Next base: position 33,273,493 of record NC_090701.1, read on the forward strand.
AATGTGAGGTGGAATGACAAGTCCTCCAGGCGGCGTGGCGTAACAACCTGAGCCTGGAATAAGCTTCAATTGACCGTATTCAAACTATATTTTCTCTAGCAAAGAAGAAAGTTAAGGGTTCATGATAAATAAGGAACATTTCTGTTTTTCTTTTCACTCACTACCTTTGCAATTGGTATTGCTGCTTGCACTTATTCTGGGGAAAAAGTTTCATTACAGAACCTTAACCATATAATTTACCTACAGTACACCCAGCAGCAACAACATAATACCCCTGTTTACCGTTCTGATTATTCTCTGCATTATCCAGCTATTGTTGTCAATTCCCAATCTTTCTTTGCTCCTTTATCAGAGGAGAGGCTCAACCAAATATATATTGCTGATATAATCATATCATTGTCTAAAGTATGGATGTCTGTCCCTTTTAGGCTACTTTGTGTAATGTACAAATGTACAATGTACAAATTTTCTTTGAGATATTTTCTTTCACATATGTCCTCTTTTCCTTACCTGCACCATCACATCACTATAAATGCAGCTGAATTATGTTCTACCATGACTTTGTTTTGTCCACTGTAGACCTTCAATGAGATTCATTGATCAAAACAACCATAAGGTTTACCTTAGTTAAGTAAGATCTTGGTAAATCATTAGGAGTGTCATCAACAGTCCTGCAAAACAAGATAAAAGAGAGAAGAGAGAAGAGGAGAAAGGGGAGAAGACAAGAGAACAGGCAGCAAGAAGAGAAGAAGAGGAGAAAATAAAGTGTGTGCCAGGCAAGATGTCCTTGTCCAGATCATCAGTAAAAAACATATTCAAGTTATTTGAACTTTCTAAAGAGAGCTTGCCATTCTGTTGTTTTTAAGAAATTGATTTCCTGTATACAGAATCCCTCATTTATACATGGCCTCTCTTCTGGTTAGTGGGTGGCATTTTAGAATACAGAGAAGGGTTCCCATTCATTTTTGTAGCATATGGGTTTACAGAGAGAGAGAGAGATTTAACTTTAGGTCATATCTGTTGGTTTAGAAGGCAGATTTATCTCTTTAGTGGACCAGTGTAGGTGTTATAGAGGATATGAATACTCAATAGCACTCTCAGGCTTTTCTCAGTGGTCAGAACACAGGCCTCTCGATTGCTTTGTTTGTAAATTTGTAAACAGAATAACAAATTTGTAAATAATTTTGTTGTACTTGAATGTTGTGTGTTGTTTAGTGTGTATGTTGTAATTATTATTAAATATACTGTATGTTTAACCCAGTGTGCTTGATTTATTTTTATTTTCACCAATGGTGTGCCAGAGATCAAAGAACACGGGTGCTTCAAATTATACCAACCATTCAGTTGTATTCTTGGAATCTACCAAAGCATGTAACAATTTGGATTTATGATTATTTAATTATTGATTATCCCACGTCTATCAACTAGACTTCAGTTATTTACCTCTTGTTAAGAATTTTATAAAGGCCTCATGCTGCTTTCTCTCTGTAGCGCCTCTTTGTCTAGTTAATTAAATATCCCTCAATTTCTCTCACTTCAGGAACATGACTTTACTTATCATACACTTTTATATTACCACCTATTTCAAACTTTCATTACAGTATTTTACCTTGAAAACATTTATTCTATTTAACCCAATTAAAAACATTTGAAAACCTCTATACTCATATAACCATTTCCATCTAAATCAAGAAGCTATAATAAATTACTGTATAAGTCTATATTCATCACCTGTCGCTGGTTCCTTCATCAATTTCATGATGTTCTATCTAAAAATCTCATATCAGCACAGCCTAATCTGTGGTTCAGTAAGGAATTCTTGACTATATGATCAAGTTGTTAGGACAAGTGATTTTTCATTGTGCTTCATTGTTCAGTCCAGAATATTTGTCCCTGCACTGCCACTGATGTGGTGGTCTGTCATTGAGTATACAGACGAACGTAGAGTGCTCAGCAATACAAATATGATTCACTGAAGGATACTCTGCCTGAATCCACATGTTGGATGAGCAACCAGTGTTCTTGTCAGAGCCAGACCACCAGACCCGGCACACTTTCCTAACAGAATCCTGTTTGGCAGTGCAGCCCCCTTCTTGGTCTGCCCTAAAAGCTGTGCTCGCCTCCAGTCCTGTCAGATCCAAATCTCCATCTGTCTTCCATTATCTCTGCCTGTCTTCATCCCAGTTCAGTTATCTCCACTTTCCTCTGGCTTCCAGACTTAGAGTCCTCACTGGGCTATCGCACTTAGATTCCGTTAGCCTGTTAGCAAGATGCCAAAGCTGTCTCTATCAACTAGTTGCATATCAACTAGTTACATGATCAATTTTAAAATCCAATATTCTTAATCTTGGCAATTTTGAGTTCACTAGTGGCATTATGGTTTCCAAATGGCCTCCTGTTGCAGCTAGGCTATTATTCCCTCAGTCAAGCAGATTAAGTCAGTAATCAGAAACTCATTTAAGTACTTCTATCATTCAGTCTTAATTAGTGCTGTCTGAACTTCTAAAATATTCTTATAATGGGCATAAAATGAGTACATTTTCATCCTTCACTGCATGATAAACATTAATAACCATGATGGTTACAAATGCATAATCACATAAAATATGTGACTCTTAAAATTCTGTGAAATAAGAAATTATAAGTTAATGTTGACTTTGTAAATGCAAAATTCACAAATGCAAAATTCATGTTCATTGTTGTAATTTGGGGTTTATAAAGATTATTAGCATTGAGCATATCCGTGCTTATAGTCTGCTTTATGATTGTTTCACAATCATCTTATTCTACTTTCTAAATGTTAACAGGTCATAAAACCAGGTTAGATAAGCCTTTGACCATGAGTGGGAAGTCATTGACTTGGCTGTATTAAAGGGAACCTTGGTGTGTATGAAAGAAGTGCCAGATCAAAGCTTTATGTAACTATTATTAGAGCTCTGTGGGTGATGTTACACAACAAATTAAAGCTACAATGATTTAAAGGGAGTCCTGAATTGTACTGCTTGGTGCATTTTTGTATTATTGAATGATGAATAATTATAAGTAAGTTAGGCTATCCCTAAACTTAAAGCTAATAGGTTATAATCCTACACCTTGTGATAGGTGTGGCAAACGGTGTTCAATTTTTTTTTTTAATCTTGTATTTGATGGAAGTTACTATTAATGCATTCAAATTGTTTAACCAACATTTACCAACCAAGGTAGGTTTACTAACACCCATGGTTCATTTTAAATTCCAGCAGAATATTTAAATTAAAATCAGTTTGGAGGCTGATTCACCACTCTCACCACTTTTTTTCTCTAGAGATTTTACTTGGCTATGTGTTTCATGGATTTTTTACATATTTGTTTATTGCTACATGATCTGCTAGAAGAAATTTTAAAAATATTTTTTAAATATATATTTTAAAAATAATGTTTTTGAACTGACTGGTATTTATGTCTGTATACTGTATTGTATAATAATTAAATACACATAAAAGTACATTTAATATAAATGTGAAGTAGTATTGTAGCTTCTTCCTGTAGATGTGACCACTTCACAGAAAAGGTTTCCATGGTTACTAAATCTTTTCTGCTACTATTGGAGGAGACTTGCCATTTTAGAGTACATTATTGACATCCATTAGGGAGGTAGATTAAAATCTATCATCTATATATAAAGCTTTTATGACTGTTGTTTCAAAATGAAAATAATATAGAACAAATCTTAGAGCTAGAAAAATGTATATTTCACATAAAGATAAAGAAAGTCTGTCTAGGTCTTACGTAAAACACCATGTAGGCAGTTTCATATCTTAAACTACAATATTCTACATCTGTTACACATGTGCACTTTGTGATTTCCTGGTCTCCAATTTGAACATTTGAAGCACACAGGTCAAATTAATCTAATCCTTCAATTGTGTACTGTACAATGAAATAATGCAAACATAATAAGTACAAATGTAACCAAAATCCAGATAATATCATCATTAAATATTACTCACTGTTAAATGAAATGCAAATGAGTATTAATACAATCAGTGTTAATGATTGTGATGATGAAGAGAATCTGATAAGAGACACTAATGTGTGAAGCCCATTTTTAAAAATATTTTAATAAAATGTTTTGTTTTCCCTTATATTTTTTTTTCCAAATTGATTCATTAAATCATTTGGGACACTGATTTTAGGCTTTTGATTTTCTCAGTCTAGGGATATACAGTATACTGTATTTTCAGTGCTTCAAGCAGAATCTATTACATGGGTAAAGTGGGGTAAAGTGAGGAAAACACAGGGAAAAAGCATGGGGGAGTCGGGAATGAAAGCAGGGGGCATGTCCATGGTGCGCTGGTGTTCAGGGGAGGTATGGCTGAGGCAAACAATCCAGAACTGAGTCCAAAAGGAGAATCCAAAAAGGGGCAAAAGTCCAAAGCCAGGCGATCCAGTATTTTTTCACCTTCAACAGCCAACTCCACATACTCTGCAGTTTACTTGCTCCACTTCCACTGTTGCATCACTGTGTTTGGTGTGTTTCTTCCCCAACTCCACTGCTATAATCTCCTTTGTCTGAGACCACAGCCTTTCACTCTTCTCACTATGCATCTATGTTGCTGTTCACATTTCTTCATCTTATTCACTACTGTTTAACTACTGCCCCACAATTTCCTGTCTGCTTACAATACCCCAGTTCAGTTGACTCAGCCCAATTGCTTCTGTTTTTCAACACCATTGTATGAACTCTGGTAAATGGATTAACTTTTCCACACCTGATCAGGCTATTGCTCAATAAAATTTTCATCAGTATGGCTTTGACTTTGTTGCCTGCACTTTGTCATTGCATCACATATGGCAAAGACTGCATAGCCTTTGCTATCATTTCTCATCTCATCTGAGGATTTACATTTCTATTAATATATCACTCTGTTCTATTACATATCAATCCTGACATCTGAAAGAGACAACATGTTCCACCTACTAGAATTTACAGCCCAGATGGATCCTCTTCAGCTCTGTCCCAATTGTTCTACTTTTTCTCCAGTACTTAATTTGTAATAAGCAGGACTGCAGACAGGGTAATTCTTCAAGTGTAAAAAAAACAGTGGAGATTTGCTCTACTGGATGGACAAACTATACTTAACAATGCCAAACCTTAACCACTAATATGAAAGGCATTGTGTATTTTAGCTGAATGTGGTACATTTCAAATAGCAAGTACAGTATACAACTCCCTAAAGGTAAACCGTATCTGAAGCTACTTAAATATCACTTTTCTGCATTAATGTTTCAACAGAAAAAAATGTATGTGGGGCTCACACTCCTGATCCAACTATTCTGACTGCTTTGTGAAACGTCAGCACTGTTTTGTGAAAGATAAGTTGAAAAACGAATTGAACAAATCTAAAAAGAATAATTAGGGAAAAAGAAAGAAAATGAAAAAGTGAACAAGCCTGTCAACAGCACTTTCTCACACCTCCACCTCCAACTCTACTTTCACATCCAGCATTCACCACACACAGACAGAATCAATTGATTGATTTTTGAGAAGTGAATAGCAAGTCACAGTTTCAAATGTTAGAAATCAACAGATGTTAACTAACAGTAGCAAAGTGTAGCCTGTAGTCATAATAAATATGATAAAAGAAATGACAAGCTTGTGTCTTAATTCAAAGATGTACAGAAATAGGACAAAGCTAAATGTAACCTGACTAGTTTGTGCATAAGTTGTTAAATATCCAATATTTCCAATCCAATATTTGAGTAGCATACATGCAGGTTTTTTGGTCCTTCTCAAATAGATGTTAGTGAGCAATAACTTTATTTCATTTGTGCATTTTCATAGTAATTTCAGTCAATATCAACAAAACATTTTAAAACAGGATTCCAATCTAGCTGTTGTGTGCCTTGGTCAGTCTGGATCTCTGGGACACAGAGATGCTAGAACAGAGGCAGAGGATAATTCATTATTAGGAATAAAGGGAAAATAAGACAAAAGTCTACAAATGCATTACATGAGTGAAGAAAAACTGGCAAACAGCTGGACACACTGACAAAAGAAGGGTTTATGTACTACAGGACCAAATAAAAGGATTATAAGATGCAAGAAAGTTTTTTTAATATATATTACTTTATTGTCAGTCCAAAATTGTGGAAATTTGTCTTTCGCATCACCACAAAACACTCAACCGAAAATAAATACACATTAAAGACAAACAATAGTTCTAGCCATACAACAATACATACATATATATATATGTACTGTATACTGATGGAAATGAGAATACTATAATTACAGTTTATGTACTTTCACAAAATGTTGTCAATTTGTTTTAAGCCCTCTGACCAGCAATACAGCTTGTGGAGTGAGATATTGCAACTTGCCAATCCCAAGAAAACTCTTTAATTGCACTTTTACCCAACGAGGTCCAGGTGGAACAATGCCTGATCAGGTCACCTACTGTATAAAAAGGCCTTAATTCAAAGCTTAGGTCACTGCAAGAAAAAGACCACTTAGTTAGTTTTATGTGCATTCCATGATGCCTTGAATGTCTCCAGAAGCAAAGGAGAGGGCTATTTTGCAAGCTGCAGGCAGGCATCTCATGTGCCACCGTTGCCAGACACTATGGAGTAAGCCACTCCACTGTGTCCCAACTGCAGAGAAGGTTTCAGCAGACCAGCAGGACAGATGACCGTCCAAGATCCCATCGTTCTCAAGTGACCACACCAGAGCAGGACCGACACATCTGACTGGTTCATCTGAGAGATCGGTTCAGATCTGCCACCCATACTGCTGCTGAAACTGCCGGCAGACACAATGCCCGCATCAGTGACAGGACAGCGAGGCTCTGCTGCTGGCCTTAGAGCAAGGGAACCTGTCAGAGTCCCTCTGCTCACACCTCATAGATGTCACACCCGACTGGCTTGGGCCAGACAGAGGCTGCGATGGACTCGTCAGCAGTGACATCAGGTCCTCTTCACGGATGAGTCACTCTTCAACCTGTTCCATGCAGACGGGAGGGCCCGTAGGTGGGAAAAAGGGCACAACAAAGTAATTGTCCTCAAAGTGTTATGGGTTCGGTAATAGGGACCGAACCAGTGAGTGAACCCACTTGCAGGAGCGAACAAAGCCAAGTCGTAATCCGAAAGCAAACCGTAGTCGTAGGAACGAGCCGAGAGTCCAGGGGAAGCAGGATATCCGAAAGGGAACGAGTACCGAAGCCGAAGCGTGATCCGAAGTCGTAGTCCGTAGAGCAATCCGAGAATCCAGAGGTAGCCTGTGATCCAAAATAGAGCGAAAGTACCAATCCAAGCCGAGATCCGAAAAGCCGAAGTCAAAAGGGAAAAACCGCAAACCGAAATCCAAGACAAACACAGAGTAGATGAAGCACAACCAGGAAGCTCGAAAGGGAAAACCAATACTGAACAACGAGGTAGGGAAGGACAGGTGTTTAAGTAGGATGAGACTGGGGTGTGGTGGTGAATGGGAAAACTGATAGGTGAACTACACACTGATAGGGGCTACACCTACTTCTGCCTCCTCCGTTGCCGAGAGGCAGGGATCGTAACACAAAGTCCGATTAGTGGTAAAGATAACTGAGTTTATTAGGTGAGAGGATGATGACAATAGTGAGTAATGAGGAGACAGGAAGGAGAACGGCAAGCAGTTGAGCTGTGCAGGGGAAGCAGTCAGGTCTGAAATGGAAACAGGAGGGAATGTGGTATTTAGAGGTGATAACATCTGCAAATGGGGAAAAAATGTGGTTAACTCCTGAAAGACCTGAAACATAGATCAAACACACACTCTTTTTAGTTGGCTCAATGTCAGAGCCCTGAGGAATGGTTCCTCAGGGCTTAAATTGTGTGCGAGGTTTCTAACAATGCTGATAAACCCAGCCTGATCTAGTTAGCAATGCTCCTGATGAGCTCCTTCCATGTGTGAAATATGGTGATTGAGGGTGCTGGTGCAGGAGCAGTGGAGCTCGTCAGGGCATCATAACCACACCACACCACACTATGACACCAAAAGTAAGGATGCTTTCTACTAACACATTTAAATTAGCTTTTAAGCTTTTAATTTTAAAGTTTGAACAAATATTCTTTTCCTGTCATGACTTGTTAATTTTTTTTAATTTTTCATTTTTTCTCTGAATTCCTATTTTGAAGTTTTCTTTACATCTTTTTCTTGCTGTACTTTCTTGAAAGTGCCTTACAGCACTGGAGTTCTGGGTTCAAAATCCCAGACTGATGTCTGTGTGGAGTTTGTATGTTCTCCCTGGACTTTGTGTTGGTTTTTCACTGGGTGCCCAGGTTTCTTCCAACAGTTCAAAGACGTGGCTATGTGGCTTCTAGGAAATCTGATCCTGGTTTGAGTGTGATTGATGTATCTGTCTTCTGTATGTGCATCCAGCCTTGTGCCCATTGTTTCCTGGGATAGTCTCTGAGTGACCCTGTATTTGATATAGCAGTTAGAAAATGAATAGATGAATATAAACATACAGTACATTTTTAGTTTGAATTAAAAAAATATATATTTTCTTTTTAACCAGTACTTTCACCACCTATGTATTTTCAAAATGAAGACATTTAAATTCCCTTTCCCTTTCGATTGAGTTGCTGCAGTTTAAAATCTGTTAGTTGCACCTCTGAATGGTTGTAATTAAATACTTGTTAATTACTGAATGGTGATATAAATGCTTACTAATTACCGATGGCTGATGTTTGACTTTTATTTTCATAAAAGTATTCTGGCTGAACAGAAGAAAAAAAATGGTCAATTGAAGTTTTGTGTAATATGGTGATTTTGTTCAAGGACATTCTTACAAATGCAATAATAATAATGAACTTAATTTGATATAGTACTTTTAAAGGTGGCTTCTCAAAGCGCTTTAAACAATGATAACAACAACAATAAAAAATATGCAAGATAGTCAAAATGAGAATACACAATAAGAGGAGACACTAGATGGGGGTACTTAATACAGTAGGAGCAGAGGGGTAAAGAACAGAATCAGTTCAGTAAAAGCTCTTCTAATTTGAAGGAGTTTAGAGAAAGTGACTCTCTGATACTCCTTGGGGATAGAGTTCCAGAGCTTTGGGGCATAGCAGGAAAAGGCCCTGTTACCTATAGAGTGTAGACAGGCTTGGGGGACAGATAGGAGAAAAGAATTAGAAGAGTGAACGCTGCAAGTGGGGAGTAGGACGATAGTAGCTCAGACAGGTACTTAGGTGCCAAGCCATGCAGAGCCTTATAGCTGAGCATGAGGATTTTGAACTTGACACGGAACTTGACAGGAAGTCAGTGCAAGGCCTCCAGGATAGGAGTAATGTGATCACTTCCTTGCTGAATTGTGGACATAGTGTTCAATATTCACCAAAATATGATTTGCATTCTCAACAGACCACAATAATTAAAAAATAAATGACAAACATATTGCCTTAATTAGTACAACTGAAACTATACAGCAATTTAGCAATATTACACATTATATATTATTATTAATAATATTTACAATAGTAAAACACATACAAAACTTTAAAGTGTTAAATTTAAGAATGTGGACAAGTATGGATTAAAATGAAAAGAAAGCACAGCATTTATTGACATTTTAATGATTTACAGTATTAAAACCCACAAACAGTAAAATGTTTTTAAAACAGTGTTGCAAAAGTATTTTTTACATTTTGCTGCTCTGAAATTTGTAGTCATGACACTTTGAAATAGCAATTAATATTTCTTATACACAACTTACACATCACATGCAAAGCAAAAAATAAAAGAAGTGGATAAAAAATCACAAGATTATTGAAGGTGAATTACTGTGATTATTGAGATTGTGAAGGCATGATTACATTACTTTTCTCTAGCAAACTTAATTTAGGTGCACAAAATTATCTCAATAAGAGACACGATTGAGTGAATCATGCCTGTGTGCAATAATAGTGTTTCTCATGATTTCTAAATTAATGGATCTAGAGTATTTCTGTTAATTCCCTTTCTGCCAAAGGTGCACCCACCAAATATTAAATTCACAGGTCTGAAGGTACTTATGATGTTGACATGTTTCATTTCAAACATTAAATTTAAAAACATCTGTATTGTTTCACAAAATAAGACACACTATGCAGGATCTAAATACTGATTTTTGCCTGCAATACGTGATTCCATATTATATTCCCTGTTATCAAATTATAAAAAGTATGTGTTTATTACTAAGATAACGAGCGAAAATATTCATAGGAAATGTTTAAACATTATAACTTTTTATGAAGTATATAAACTTAATATAATCAGAAGGAGCACGTAAAAACTATTCCAAAATAACCACAGTATGTAACCGAACAAAAGACTTTGATGCTTAAAATGTTTAGGAAGAAAGTGGAATACTGGTGTGTATTTTATTTAAACTACCAATACCAGCCATATACAGTTTCCATAATATGTTTATGTTCCTAAATTAATATCGTTTATGACCTTCAGACATGTTATGCTCCTCTTCTTTTTATGCTTAGCTATAAAAATTTCCCTTTAAAAGGAAAAATTCCATATAAATATTCAATACTAAGCACATTTAAACATTAGCAGTAAATAGATTAAATGATTCAATCTTTTCATTGACAACCAATTCACCATGAGTGCCCCTGACAGTCATTTTGGACAGCCAAATTACGTACTGTGAACTATGGGTAATTTTGCGTGGTACGGGGTTGTACCGTGGATTTTGAATGGCTGCATCTGTGTGTCTCTATCTAGGGAGGCTGTGATACAGTATGTCTTCACTGGCATAATTAGTTTGTTTAAGGTTTTTATTAATTTATGTTTTATTCAGATGCCTTATTTTTTATATTGCTGTAATTAGTAGTAACAATGTTTAATTTAAATTTAGTGACTAAGTTAGTTTATACTGTATGTATTTTGAGAGTTTCAAACAGTTAATTACATTGTTTTTAGTGCCATGTTTTCATGAAACAACTGCATTCTTTTTTTGTACTGTGTTGATCTGAATCACATTCAACATTGTCTTGGCAGAGACGCCATTTCTAGCATCAGTTACCTCATCTACTCATCAATCAACTTGTGAGCTGAATTTATGTGTACCCTTTTGCATCAGCCATGCATTTTATAGACTTTCCTATGTCACAGCAGAAGTTGATTCATAGCTTCATGAAATAATGTTCAGTTCCTTTCTCACACAGGTTTTGCAGTGACAATGTACTTTATATATAAATGGAACACCAGATGAGCCCTGCAATGCTATAAATTGTAGGACTGAGATAATAATAAAACTAATATTTAACAGACTTCAGTCTTCAATGCATGACATAAAAATAAAAATATATATTTTCTATGAGAATGAATTTATTTGAACATACAAAACATAGTTAAAAGCCTGTATATAATATCGTATATAACATATATATATAACTATATATATATAACAACTGTATATAACATTGGTCTCTACATTTATTAAAAAAGTAGCTATCCAGATCATACAGCATGCTGTGCAACACAACCTCAGTGACTCTGATTTTGAAGAATCAAAGCACTCAAGCTGCTATTAAGAGACACGTGAAAACATAAATAGGAGGCCATTTAACCCATCTAGTCCATATTTTAGTTAGGACTGTAGTTAATTGATCCAATATCTCATCCAATCGAAAGCAGCTTATTAATTTCAGTAAGAGGCTTAGTAGCTTCTTCCATACTGCCACAGCCTTTGGGTAAAGAGCGTCTCCTGTTCTCAGTTGTAATTGTATTTCTATACAGCTTCCACTTCCAATTTTTTTTTTAATTTTAAATACTAATATGAGGTCCACTTGCAATCTTTGCTGTTTGAGATTAAAAAAGTTTAATTCTTTCACCATCAGTCTAGGACATTCTCTTAAAACCCAGTGTACCTTAATCCTGAGTTGATGTAAAAAAAGTATACAGTACACATGTTACATCCCAATATGTTTTTTTGCCTTTTTATTTCCTTCAAAATAAACAACTACATATTCTATCTTTAGTAGACTTGTACTGTAGATCAGCATTTCACATTTTCAATTTATACAGTAGTTTATTGTTTTATTAGTAGCATTTTCTGATTTTATATTTTAATTATAAAAATATATTATACATAGTGGCTCCAATGATTTGTATTTAAAAACAAATATGCTCTTGAAAACCTCAATTTTGATTTCTGTTTAAGGGCATCTTTAAATTCTCTTACTCTTTCTGAAAAACTAGTAGAACTGCTTTTTAAAACATTTTTTCGGCTCTGCGGCCGAAACGTTGTGTTTTATTTCTTCTTTTTTCAGCATGGAATAAACCTATGACTTGTTCCTTATTTTAATATTTAACATACAGTCATAAAATAACATATGTACAGTATAAAAATGTCAATATAGAAGGAGTTTATACAACTGTACACAGGCCAAGAATTGAACCCAGGACCTTTTAATTCAGTGGCAGAATTTCTACCACTCATCCAAATCATTATTTGGCTGAAAGTGTTTAATTTTCGATTACAACAATTTTGACAAAATACTGTATAATTAGAACAATTCTGTCAAAATGATTCTAACATAACCACAAGTGACTGAGTCAAAAAATTGTATGCAGATGTTTATGAAGAAAGCAGAATACGCTAACACTACCAGCTATGTAAAAATATTGACATTCAGAAAAATATTTTTATTCTCTGCTACCAAAATTTAGTTACAAGAGTTATTATTAGTATTTCATATTAAGTTTATTTATGCTTATTTACAGAAGTAGGACAAAAGATTAAATTAAGCTAATCTTTTCACTAATATCACCTATTAATCTTTACTGTCCAGATTCTTTTGGAAGTGTAAAGCGGTGTGGCAAAGTCATTTTGCTATGGTAATGAGTTATTTGTGCTGCACTGTAAACTGTAAATTATACTGTAATTTAATGACAGCCTAAAAGAGATGTGCCTTGTACTAAAGTGAGGAGATCACATGTCTCATGATCATATGTTTTTACCGGCATAATTAGGGTTTTTAAGGTTTTTATGAATTTACGCTTTATTCAGATGCCTTATTTTTTTATATTGCTGTAATTAGTAGTAACTTTATTTTTTCTGTCAATAACTGAATCAAATCTGCAACATTCATCAGAATGTGGACTGATATTTAATAGTGATGCCCAAGCAGGAAGAGTACCGTACATACTGTACTATCCTGATAAGGAAAATGTTGTGGTCTTTATGAAAAAAGTTGATCATACAACACAACAGAGTATGCACTTAAAGGACAATGCTAGAACTATTTGTGAGGGAATGCTAATCAGCTTTAATTATAGAAAACTGTGTGGTGTACTACAAAAGATAGGCTTGACTATTGCTGTATGCTGCAACTATTCAAAGGTTATGATATTAAATGTTGAAATATTTACATTTAATTTAGAAAATGTAATTGTAGTAAAATGTATGGGATATACAACTTCAAATAGAAATTTAAAAACAGTTAATACATATGCAATAAACAAACAATCAATACTGAATAAATTGTAAACTCCTTATATTCAAAATACACACATATTTAAGTCCCCAAAGAAAGAAATGAATTTTGAGTATTAAAGCTTACACCTTATTTTTGAATGTGTCTGTTGGAAGTGCTGCTGAAAGTAACTTGTTTTACAGTATGTGTATAAAATAAAACACTAGTTTCCATGTAGGAAGAATGTATATTAAAATAATGTACTTCATATTTTTTCATTGATGCTATTAAGATATTTATAGAATCTGATTTAAACATGTTGTTAATACATTTCACATAATTTAAACAATTTCATCAAGTTAAACCTAAAAACCTTAAAAACCTTAAAATATTCACATCCATTTAAGTTCGCTTATGTTAATTATCTGCTATTTATAAACCAACAAGTACAAGAAAAGAGATTTCAAATTTACATTCAATTGTTCTTGCTGCATTTGTGTATAAAAGTCTTCACTGCTTTTTCAAAATTGACTGAATGGATAAGTGTATGTTACACTGGCTCCTTGTCAAGGACTTGATACTGGTTGATGATTTAATGATGATTTGGTCTGAGAAACACTGGCATTGCAAAGAGTGAGGCCAAAGGCCAAATAATCCAGTGCAACACTAATACTCGAAATGCATGTACAGTAGCTTAGCTTATGTGATTAAAAGCCAATCAACTGCTAAACAAACTGTAATAAAAAAGATATTTGAGATGTGTTAGGACTAAAAACTGATCAGTAGTTATCACCACTAAACCAAAATCTGAACCTATTTTCAGTATCTTGTGGTCTGTAATTTCTAATTCCTAATGTTGAAATTAGTTACGTAATATCTTACAAGAACTAGAAAACATATTCAGATATTCTTTCATCTGAGATGTAAAATAACAAATCCTAATAATTGACTAATGATATTTCGATCTATGAAGAAGCTGCTAAAAGTAAGCAACCAATTAAATGTGCAACAGTAACAGAGATATACAGTGTTTTGAAGGGTTGTTATTGATAGTTGTTTTTACAAATGAAATTGTCTAATTTTCTTAGTATACCTACCCAATTTATAATTGTTAATTGTGAAAATCAGCTGACAACACAAACAAGCACAAGGCTTGTAGACATTCTCCAAAGACTGCAAAGTCAATCCATGTGCTAGTGTCATACAGTACTTCAACAGTTTACATAAAATGATGGACTGATGTGGTTCTGACACATGAAAAGAATTAATGAAAAGAACATTTGAGCATATTCCTTCTCATTCATATGTTAATGCTGTTTTGGTTTTATTCCTTTATATCCATGCTTTAAAATGTTTGGCTTACTTAATACACAAAGTTATTTTGCACTACTTTGCACTTCATCTTGTTTTGCAATACTGTATATGTGCAATTCAGAATCAAGCAATTTCATTGATTCTTTAATGTATACATATCTGGCTGGCTGATATGCAATTAATGGATTGTTTTTACTTCAACAGTAGTTCAGAGTGGAGCAAGAGTGGAAAGTATTTCACTGTGAAGTGCAGGGTGGGTGGTGATATTTATTTTGATAAAAGTTCAGAGATGGAATAAATTGGAAGGACAAATAGGAATATGAACTAATGGAGAACTAAAAAAATACTGCCGTGAGCAACAGGCATACAGTAGTGTAATAACAGGCACATGGTATTTTGTTTAAAATTCCATTTGTTAAAGCTATACATATAGGAAGAAAACACTAAAAGAAAATTATCAAACACCATTCCACTGTAATCTCTTGTGTGCTTTCAGAGGCTTTTAAATTTCTATTTGAGCATAACAGTGCTCAGGAAAAGTCTGTTGTGTAATTTCTATATCCATTTATATTACACTCCAGCCCCATTTCAGAGAATGCACATTAGTCTGCTGAACACCTGAAAATGGTACTTACGTTTACTGGCATATGAGGACTCTGAATGAGCAGAAATGTTGAGAGGGCTTTTGGAATGCTTAGGAACAGTCAGTTAAAGACTGGACATGGTATTTTAGTATGTACAGATGTTGCTTTCAGGAGAAAGAAGTACTCCATAGCATAAGACATTGTTTTTTCTTCAGCTTTTTACAGGACATTCCTACAGTATAATTGTTCTTGTTATTACTTACAGTAAATCCTGAAAAGTTTTTATATTCATACTGCAGGTATATTCTACTCTACAGATATCACTTAATTCAGCATTCAGCACAGGGTTGTATCTTCAAGGCTGAAAACTGCTGCACATCTGAAGCTGCATGGAAAATGTCTGTTTCCAAACCTTAATCCACTGCACACACTTACTGTATACTTCAGCAATTCCAAGAGGCATTAGGTAAACAAAAGATTAGTGGACACAGCACTGCATGTGTTGTAGTGTACTGTGGAAGTTAGTGTACGTTAAAGAGCATCTAAAAAGATACATTATTTACCATATATAGGTACATCTCTTTTACCTATTTTAAATGACTTACAAAGTATCAATTTTTATGCATGTCAACAGATGCATATCAAGTTCTACCTGGCTGGAAACAAGAAAAGTGTGATTAAAATTTCACTCTTGATAGAATTAAGTTACTCTGGTCTAAATAAAATTATCTTAGTCTTCTGTTACAGTATGTACTGTTTTTTTCTACCATGCATCATAAGAACTTTAATAAAAATGCTTTTATTATTATTTAGATATTTAGATAATTTAGATTATTTAGAGCTATAATAAACATTCCAATAAACATAGAGAGTGTTAAACATTTTTTAAACAAAAAATAAGAGTACCAACAAATCCAATACGTGAAACTACAGTACATACATAAGCACATGAGCAGTGTAAGCTACTAATATATGTCTACATTTGTTTGTACAAATATGTTTTTCATATTATTTATATAATCATTCAACATATCTGCTAAAGACATGACACATAACTTAGAAATTAGTTGAAAGGATCATCCAAGAATGCTTGCAATGAAATTGAATGGATTCCCTTAATGTACATAAGCACTGTATCCATAAATGCGAACCCAACTCATCACTATAAAAAAATCAAATCACCGCCATTTAAACATTTCAAATCCACTACTTAATGGGAACTACTCTTGCTAGGGCATGCATCTGCCAAGTGAGGACCACCATTTATTGAAATATGCAGGTCAAAATAAAGAAGATGAATGGTCAAAAACCTGAACAAGCCAGTGAGTATTGCCTGAAGAGGCTGAAGGACACTGTAGCACATGTTAAAGTGACAGCATAAAATCCCCTCATAAGAAGTTTAACTGCATTTTGGAATGGAAAATGAGAATGCATAAGACACAAGCATTCATTAGATCTGATCTAAATGCTTTGAGACTGCTGTAAATTGAACGTGAAAAGACATAATATGTGCATTTAATAAATATGGAAAGACTGACTAGAAGGACAAAAAGTAAAAAATAATTAAATGTCTCTGAAATCGGATCAATTAGAACTTTAATCTCAGCCTTGAACCAATTCCAGGGGGAAATTAGTTGTTTTGAAAAGATTATTTAACAAAATACTAATGGCCAGTTAAAAGATGTTCTGCTGCGGAAAGTCTTCAAGGTAAAACAAACATCTAAACTGATTCAGAGAGTATATTGAAAAATCATTATTTCTTCCATGCCACAATATTAGACGATGCCCCTAATTATGATTTGGCCCACCTCAAGAGGTGATTACAGCCACAAGTTGCAATATATTGTGACCACATTTGCTAGAGGTTTACAGATGTTACCTATGTTCACAGAAAATATACATACTCAATGACATACCTGACCATGTATGGTCTGGCATTACTGATTGCATTATTAATTTTATGATGTAAGGGGTGGCAGCAAAGAGAGCATCTTCTTGGTCATTTTAATTTGATTGATTTTTAAGACAAAATACAACAAGAAAATGAGAATGCTGTAATCTTCTTCCCTTTGCCCATCTCCCTCCATCTCTCTCAGTGGCCCTCCCCTCCAAGTGAACAACACAAAGTGTTAAAGGTGAGCCCCCATACAGCAAGAGTTTGTCTACATCAGCAGCAACACTCCAAGCCTTCACCATCTTCACACTAGCAACCTACAGTAGGAGTCAGTATACCAACCACAACCCTTTCTGCAATTGTAAAGAATTAAAGAAGGAAAAAAAGTATCCAAAAGCTTGAGTTGTATTTGCTACATCATAGAAAGAACACAAAGATCATCCTTATTAAAAATACAGTTATTGGCAGAATGTTTGGAAAAACCCGACTTAGGCATAACAAAATAAAAATGAGAATTGGTGATAAGGAGCTTATTATTCTAAAAAATAGGAGAATTTGTATGCCATGGTCTTGAGTAATTTTATAAATCTTTTTATGGGAAGCCAAATCTTTGGTCCTCATCTAATTATAAGGCCTATCTACAATATCTAATAAATACACAAATATGAATAATATCTTGAAATCTACTCACTCTAGTCTATCTATTAGTGTTTAAATGAACCACCTCAGCTAGGGGTTCAAAAGGTAAGGTGAACAACAAAGGCTGTTTGAAATATTAAACTTTTTAAAGGATTAACATTAAAATCCTTGGACCACATTAATGAAATCTGAAAATATTTGCATAATCCAGAACTAACTATGAACATTCCCATTCAAGATAATCAAAAGACTTCTAATGACAAAATTACACATGGGGAGACAATATACAGCATTTAGTTGCATATTTAATACAGTATATAGAAGACAATAAACAATATCAGAGAACATAAGTATAATAAAGTCTATCTGATTGTGGTGAACCAAATTACCTGACCAAATTACAGTAGGTATTGTTCATATATATACAGTATAAGTGTAGAAACTTTAGACTTGCATATTACAAAATAAATCAAGCATTAATAAAGAAATAATGTTTTGACAGAATAAGGATTTCAGAGCAGCTATTACACAAAAGTAAAGACACACAAAGTGGTTATTTTTGCAATTTTAACTCAACTCAACACTCAAACATTGAACATCTGGTGCTTTTTAAATGAGATATCATAACATGCTTATTGTTATTCTAAGAAAAAAAGTACTACTCAAATATTCAACAAACCTACCCGATGACTATATAAAATATAAATAACATTATGTGACTAATAAAATACTGATGTAAAATGAAAATGTACAGTGTTGGAACAGTACATTTAATAGCAAAATGGATTGCTATTGTGCAGTACCAGGCAGTAAGAGATCAGCATGCAAAAAACTCTTCTACAGGACACAGATACACACTGACTACAACCAGGACAAATCTATTGAGGAGGGACATCTGAGTGCAAAGGCTATGAGCAGTGATATTGATTTTACTAAAACCATTGGGATTATAACAAGGACATGTTAATGACAAGAAAATGGGTTCTTGGATTGAACTGTTCTATACTTGGAGAATAATCATTTATTCATCATGGTTGTATTTTACTGAAAGAATTTGAATGAAGTGCCAAACATCTAATGGCAGCATTCCACCCAGGATTGGTAAGACAGAGCCTAAAACACTTCTCAAAAGTTGGTTTATGCATAAATGTATATACATTAGATGTATTATGTATCATCTTGTTACTTTACATTATTACATAGTGCATTGCCACATTTGGTTTGACTGTTCTGTAAGGGATCATCTGTCTGTCTCTATCCTCCATTTTTTTCTGGTCCTCCAAGGTGAAATATATGATCATACTCTGGCATTATCAAATCCCCTTATCCGTTAATGTTAAAAGCATGTAAGCACATGTGTTCTGCTTTATCTTTTTATACAGTAGATCACCCTTAGCCATCTGTTTCTAAAGATTAAGAACACATGAACATTATCGGGCAAGTAATTGCCAAAATAAGTGAACCCTGATTTTTGAGGCCTTAACCATGTTCACATTTCTGAACCATAAATCCGTTTTCTAATTGTTTTATCTAATACAGGGTTGCAGGGAATCTGGAGCCTATCCTGAAAAGCAACAGGCACAAGGCAGGATAAACCCTCATCTGAACTCCTGTCCATCACAGGGTACATACAGTACGTAGACACAAATATTAAAACCAATTTTCCCCTTTTGAGGGGGGAAAATTGGTCCTGGTCCTAACCCCAGAATATTTGAATGTGCTGTCAATTTCTGTACCTTAGCATGTGCAAATGACCTTTATAAATAACATACTTATTTGTACTGGTTAATTGTCTTTGACAAAATGTTAATACACTGTACTTATTAAACTTGCTGGCCAGAACCAGAGTTGGAGAATCCTTCATTAGACATGTTTTCCTTCTATTTATTCTTATTCTTCTCATATCTTTAAGTGACATGGGTAGTCATACTACCCCACAGTTCCAGGATCCTGTATTCAGCACTAGTCCCGGGCTTTCGTCTTTGTAATTTGCATATTGCTTATTGTGTTCCAGTTGTCCTCAATTTAACACACAATAATTGTCTAAATGATTAATCTTTGGATTTAAAAAATAACACCTGAGGTGAGGACATAAAAAATAGAACTACAGAATGACCACAACTGGTCATTTGGTCATTCCCTAATTTATGTCCATTCTAAGATTGATCAAAATGTTTATTTAAAACTTAACAGAGCAGTAAAATATGGTTCTAAACATCATTTACTAACTAAATTAATTAAATCCACAATGAACAGAAACTTCCATGTGTACTGTAACAAAGCAGAGGAATCTAGTGTGATGAGATCAGGTCAGACCACTGGAAAAGGTGCATCATCATTTAAGATTCAGCAGAGCTGATTTCTCTCCTTAATGTATACAGGTGAGTAAGACCAGTCAGAGGTTGTCTACTATGGTAGATGTTGACTGGTAATATTGTGGGTGCAACAGTTGTTTAAAAATTTGTTCAAGAGTGAGATTGATATCTCAGATAGGAATTCAGGAAACTAGAAATCTATGGTAATTGTGTCAGAATGTCTGGGTTAGCAGTTATATTCCTTACCTCCGGCCACACAGTATCTGCCAGTCAAATCTCCAGTAAATTAGGTTTACCAAGAAGTAAACAACAAGTAGGGATAAGAAAAGTGAAGACATAGAAAGGGTCAGGAATAAACACAAAAATTCAGGGAATAACAGAATAACAGGCTTTACAGTATTTACAGGGTCCTTCTAGCCAAGCTACCACAGAGAAGGATCTTTTTTTGTAACCTCCAAAGGATGCTTTCTGTAGGCCCTTTATGAAATCCAACAACTTCCTACTCCCACCTGCAGTACCTCTCAATATCCTCTAGTTACAACGCCTTTCATTTGTTAAATGTTTTCTACAGTTCATACCACAAAATGTCTTTTTATTTAATAAAAAAGGGGGTTGCTTTTCTGCTAAACTGCCAATTTTTCACATTAATTTCTCCTTCAATTAAGATAAATATGCTATTACTCGAGGAAGCAAAACAGATACTGAATGTCCCCCTTGTTTTAAAAAGAATACAACATTAATCATAGGGGACAGTCAGCATGGATTTAGTAAAAGTAAATCTTGATTAACTAACTTTTTAGAGTTCTTAGAACAAGCAACAGGAGTGATGGATACACACAATACATACAATGCCATCCATAGTGTGGCCTTAGTATAAGTTTAACTGAACCAGTGGAGATCGGATTAAATCTTTTCTTAATTTATACCAAATTATTTTGGCATACAGTAGTTGGTAAATTAGCAAACACAGTAGAGCCAGTAAATAGGTTAACTAAGTGTTTATGTTGACACATCATTTACATAATATGGGAAAGCAATAAAGGGTAAACAAAGTTATAGATAAAACAGAATTCCAATCAAAGAATGTTGTATTAAAATTGTACAGTGCTTTAGTAAAACCCTATTTATTGTGTATGATTTTGGTTGATTTCACAAAAGCAATCCAGTGAACGTTTTCTGAAAATGAATATGGAAGCACAGTTAATACTAAAAACAGAACATATTTCTTTATACAAAGGATTGTGAAAGTATGAAGTAAGCTACCCAGTTACATTATTGAAGCTGATACACTGGCTTCTTTGTTCTGTTTTGAAAATTAAGAAAAAATGTTCAAAAGGCATAAATTGTATCTTCTTTTACATGAAAATATTTAATTCTGAAGCTTTCATGAAGTGGAAATATCTGTTAATGGTCAATTATATCTGCAGAGCCTAGTGTTTTATAACTAAATGTAAAGGTAACTTAAACATGAGATAAAATAATATTTATCTGATTACATATTATGAAAATTGTTGATGATACTGGTATTAGTGAAGGAACAGTCATATCCTACACAGGGTTAGAAAGCAAATAAAACTTCTACAAATCTATTTATTTCATGCAGCTTTTTGAATACGTTTTTGTTTATATTTGAATTGTTTTATTGGTTTATGTTTACTAATTAACCCATTTCAAGAGAGCATTTTTAACAAAATAAAAAGCCTCATAGTCCTTTTTAAAAGCAAATTACTTTAGGGACAGATTCAACACATTCATATTTTTTTAACTGCACTGTATACACCGTGTATTATTTTTTGTCAGTAAATTATGGACAGTCATATTTGTTGGAGGGAATCACGGCAATATATGTAATTTTCGTATTTTATTAAATAAATGGCATCTTATTTTTATAATTTAAATGTGCCAAGATTTTTACCATGCTTACAGTTTAAATTGTGTTGAGTAAATATAAAATGAGTCTCAGTGTGAAGTACAGTATCTACAAATACTGAAATGCAAATGTTTGTGCTTAATCTGAAGAACAGTAAAATATTCTAGATTGTTTTATGTTGTGATCACAATAAGACGCAAATGTGACCTGAAGTAAACAACTTACAGAATTCTAGAATATTCTGTGGTTTTCTCTGCAAAATGCAGGTGAGATTCAGTGAGACCTGGTCTAGGTTGCCATGGCAATTTCCAGTTATAAACCTAAGTAGCACCATGTGGACAAAGAGAATGCAAATCAGATATTATTGAACTCCCTGTGAATGTAGCCTTCTGTAACCCTAAAGAACATTGTGTTCTTATACTGTAGCAGTTAATATAGCAATCCTTTTTTGTAAAATTTCATATTATAATTTAGAACTAGCTTTATCATTTATTTCTCAAATTCTTTTGTTAAATATTTTAATTATATCAACTCTTACTAAAGAAAATTCTAAAACATGTATGAAGAAATTGCTAAAATATATTAATGTTTTCCATTTTTACCATTTAACTACTGGTATTATATAGTTACCCTATGTACAGTATAATACTGGGTATAGTTCCCGAAACCACTCCATTTTGCCTTCTTTCATTTGATACATTTGTGTCCTGATGTAAATCTATTATTCACATTTGGTAACCAATAAATACTGTATTTAGTAATCAAACAAATTGGGATTCTTGCAGTGTAGAAGGTTGCTATCTTCAGTGCTTTGCACAAAAGCCATTCATTCACTTGCCTCATCATGTATTCACACTATGAAAAAAAGCAGGTCATGTACCCACTGCAACTGGCAGCAGTTTGTTTTATCTAGGATTTCTCTATCATTTGCCACACTGAGGCTGACCCAGGCTATTAAGGCTTTATTGTCTTATCAGTGCCCAAAATTCCAAAAGGGTGACTCACAGCAGATTTCAACCAATGATTCTGAAAATCTCTTTTTTTCCCTCCTGAAAAAGAGGGGCTCACCCTCTGTCATTGTCCTTATTTTCTCAACTCAGATTTGGATCGCAGTTACCTCACACAGCATTGAAGACTTCTGTGGATAATATCTAGCAGTGATCACTATGTAATTTATATCTTTACCAGTTTTTCTATTGACCAGTAATACATGAGGTTTTTTTAATTGCAGTCAATGAACCCTGAAACTATTTTGCTGAAACATTATTAATTAACAATAAGCCATTTGCATGTCCATTTTCAATTGAAAAACAACATTGACAATGGCATAAATAGGTATGAGGCAAACCATTTTTATTATATATAGTATGCTTAACACGCTTGAACTTGATGTTAGCTGCTCTTTGCTTCTTGTCGGGACAGCTTCTTCTGTTTGAGGCTGGATTGCTCTGCCATGCATAGAGCTTGTTCCTGTGATCAGTAATAACAATGATCACCTGGTCATTTGCATGAAGCCACTTCTGCATACTGTGCACAGTATGGTGTTCTGAACAGTCAGTTTCTGGATAATCCATTAATCTTTATGTTCTAGGCACTCTCTGTCATGGTTTTGACTGCAAGATGCTCCCTCTGGCTATCCAGTCAAGAGTAATGAGACAGATTATAGTATATTTAAGTCACCTTTTCAAGTACATTCCCCAAAAAGCATATGTAAACCAGATCCACATAAGGTTTGCTCATTCACAGTTACAGCTATTGAAAGTAATTAATGACAGCCCCTATTAAAAGCCACTTGTAATCATGACTAGGACCTTCCAAAAATCTTTGTCTTCCTCCTATTACCATTAGCTTGTCACCTCAGGACTTAGAATGTGCTGAGAATGGTAGACACCTGTACCTGATGTCTTTTATAGTACAGAAAAGGAAAAAATGACATACAGTATCTGTGCATATTTTGACAGAATCTGATTTGAATCTTATTTTATGTATTCATTAGTAGTAGTAGTATTCCTTTATCTGACAGAATATGATATTTGTTGAATATGAATGATGAAAAAAGTTACATTTCACTTAAATTATTTATTTGAGCTTTTTGAACATGTAACAAAACCCAAAACGTACAGTATGATGTGTTGAGGCTTTTTATTCCTTAATGATCCTCATCAAAGATTATTGATTAAATTGCAGGCAGTGGGCATTCAATTCAATGCATGTACTTCAATTAAGAGTTGAATATTGGATGGCAAAATATATAAGGGTACAGATATGGGTTGAAGGCTCAAACTGAGGTCATGTAATTAGTGGAATACGTCAAAGAACTGTACAAGGTCTACTGCTTTTCCTCATTTCTGTTTACAGTATAAATGTTTTAAAATGTTATAATAGTTTTAAATTATATGTTATAAATGGGCTAATATTAATTAACTATGGTATAAGTAGCAAACTAGTCAAGATTTGACTGATATCACTACTGTATCTCCGGCCATGTGACTGGGTTTGGCTACATTAACAAAACACTCCACTCAAATGCAAACAAAACTATATTTATTGCCTTTAAAGAGTAATCACCAAAATAACCCTTACAGAAGCTCTTCCAAGCCCATTTTCTCTCCAAGGCACCATTTACTGAGCTCCCCCAGTCCTTCATATAGCTCCTCTTTTCCCTGGACCATCCTCCCTTAAAGGGACTTGCTCATACTGTATCTTTTATAGAGATAGATCATTTATAAACAAATAAAATAATTTAATACAAATCCAAAATAACTGTTACAAACTTATAAGTTTAAGAAAGTCATGTGAGGCTTTTTATACATTTAAGCAAGGAAAATAGACATACCTTAGTAATTTATGGATGGCCTACCAGTGGAAAAACACAAACACAGGGGATTCTGGTGTCCATCTTGCCTAACACAACACCATACTTCAAAATGGGGAACACTGTAGTGAATGTGGGGAATAAAGGGGGGTAAGTATTTTTCACAAGTCATATGTATCACATACATACTAACAAACATACAGGAATGGTGCAGGTATTGGAGTATTTAACATTCATTAAAAAAAAACAGGCATCTTGTCACACTATCTCCTCCTGACATTTTTTGAATGAATCCAGGATGATTCTCCTTAATTGCTGAATAGGTTAACACACACCACTGCTACAGACCACTCCTTCAAAACTCCTCAATAACAATAGTCTTTTGAAAAACAAAAAAGCCTTAAAGTACAGACATGTTTTACTAAGATAAATGTCTCTATTATCAGACACAGCACCAATTAAAGTTACAATTAAAGATATTCACAATCTTATGGGAGTATGTTTAATTGTTGCAGGTTACAACATATTCTGTACAACCTTATATTTTAACTTATATTTAATGATACTGGTTACCCTGCCATTCTTACAAAGAGCAGGTGAGAGATTTAGATAGCAAAGTATAATCCATTATTATGTAATAAAACAATATATCTGCTAATGAAAAAAACAAAAAATTAAAGACTCATTACTGTAATTGCTGCCAAAGGTCCTTGTACTAATTTTTGATTCAATATTTATAAAATCAACATATTCTTTTTTTATTTTTGTTTACTCAGAAAAGTGTTTTTCTACTTTTCCCTGGTTTATCACTGTTTTGGCAAGTCATATTATTTCCCTTAGAATTGAGTGTCATTAAGATTTCTAAATTGTGTTGACCAAGCAGTTAGTTCTCTGTATCAATGCTGAACAATGTAGCTAAGTGGCCCCTCTGATAAGAGACATTGTTCAACTGTGTCCAATGCCAGACTATCTAATGATATATATGTAGTGCAAATGGGCTCCAGAAACTCTGTAGTCTGTTTCTCCCCAAGACAATGGGTTAATGTCACTATTACCCAATTTCCTAGTATATTCAATAAAAGCTATAGCCAGGGCAAACCTGGTTTCCCACCATCTCACTTGTGAATGCACCCAGTCAGGACAACTGTGCACAGACTGTTTAAAAACACGGAAGTTTAGCACAACACTAACTTCCTTGCAAAGGACGCTCCAGCCCTGCCTCGTTTTTTACTCATCTCCCGCACCTGCTCCCTGTTCCAGCCCCCTTTTCAGTTCACCTTAAAAGCCAGACGCTCACTCTGTTCCGGGCTCTGCATTGGTTTCCATCCCAGGCAAGTCCGGGACCTGGGACCTTCAAGTTTTTAGTTCCTGTTCCTGTTCCTGTTCCTGTTCCTGTTCCTGTTCCCGTTCCCGTTCCCGTTCCCGTTCCTGTTCCTGTTCCTTAGTAATTTATGGATATATTTTTATTTGAATAGCAATATACAGCAGATTAAAACAATACTTGTAGGCATTGATCATAATAAATCATACAATTTATGTACAGTACACTCTATTTATAGATTTGTTACAGTACATATTCTGAGTGTTTACTGAAAAATAAAGGGGTTCAAATAACATAATAAATGGAACACTAACAATCTTTAATTACAAGTACTGGATGACAGGGAACATCTGGTTTCTACCTTAAAATTAACATTTGCTCTCCCTTCTTAATTTTAATCAACATCAGCAGCCTGAGGAACTTGACATAATTGTGCTGTTAATGCAGTAGTTTAGCATCAGTTGACTATGTTATGGAATCAAGTTTTCAAAATCCCATGTCACTGGAAAAATGCTAATACTCTCAGTGTAATAAATTGAATTATTGGATATATCTAAATAATGGATGTGCAATTCATAGAAATCTTAAGACAATGAACCATCAGAAATTGGATGCTGCAAGTAATCGTTGCACAAAAAGAATAAAACCTCCACAGACATGTTGGGAATTCTTAATGAATGGATGTTATTCTTAGTTAGAGGTCACTTTTGTAGTGTTTTGAATATTAAAACATTTGTCCTGGCAAAATATTCTATGACCCATAAACACTACATTCTGTAGATACATGAATGCCTTCATTAAAAAAGGTCTGCATGCTATATAGCTGTGGGAAACCACAGAGCTCCCAGTAGCAGAGCTTTGTTAAATGCTTGAAAATGTTCCTAATCATTTTGCTTTTCAGTTAAGTTAATGTGCTGTGTTTAAATTTACCTGATTAGATAACATCATTGTAATGCTGCTTTATAATTGGGTTCAGGGCGTGAGGAGAGTGCTTAGCAAATTTCAGTTAAATTCTTGCCTGAGGTTAATTAAATGGAACATTATGTATCACTTTACAGCACATGGAGTGATGAATCACTTTGCACCCTACATGTATATTTCACACATCTGCCATTTATAGTGCAAATATGATTTGTTTACATGCTACTCTAGTTAATGTGGCAGAGGTGTATTTCATTGCCGCTGTGGCAACGAATAATGCTAGTCACATTCCAACTAACATTTTTAATATGTAAGGTCTTTTCTCATTCCAGGATTTGCCATCTCAGTACAATTTATCTGGCTCTTCTTTCTTTTTTTACATTTCTGTCTAGCAATACATTCATATGGCTTCCCTGAGGTATAAGATGTTTTTGTTTACTAGATTTTTTTTATGTTTTTGTATTCTAGATTTCACAAATCCTTACTATGGTTACTATTTTGAACAGGGGCTTACTATTGATAATAACAAGCTAGAAGGAATGCCCTTATGACTTAAGCATACAGGTGTAATAAAGGACTTTTACGGCTATGGTTCTAACCAAATAACAAATGCCCCTTCCAACAACAGCCATATCCCAATTACCTTACCTGTTTAAAACACAGATATGTTAAAATACAGCTTTGTACAAAGCTTATCGGTTGTGTATAAAGAGCGTATATTTTTTAATGTAATACATTAAAATAAATGTTGTATGTGTGAGAAAAGCTGTTATATGAGTTGTCATCACTTTATTTTCTGCTTCCACAATTTTACTCTTGCTTTTTTTAAATACAGCAACTTTGAAACAAAGAGATCTTCATGTAAAGTCATACTTATAGTATATTTGTGTGTTGGTACTGTATAATCAGGCTACTAGAAATGAATACACATCTGACATGACAGGCAAGGAGGAACCCTGAATTAAGGGCCATGATGTGACCATAGGGTGGTGCGGTGGCTCTTTGGCTAAGGATCTGCGCCGGTGAAAGGTTACTGGTTCAAATCCAGGGGCTGGTGGAGGAATCCGGCTCTGTTGGGCCCCTGAGCAAGGCTCTTAACCCCCACTGCTCCAGGCCTGCCATAT
Organism: Lepisosteus oculatus; assembly: GCF_040954835.1. NCBI lineage: Eukaryota > Metazoa > Chordata > Actinopteri > Semionotiformes > Lepisosteidae > Lepisosteus > Lepisosteus oculatus. The sequence goes on from NC_090701.1 coordinate 33,301,718, forward strand.
AACTGGCTGACCTCTAGCTTCTCTCCCTGCCTGGGTGTCTCATGGAGAGGATGTTGGGGTATGTGAGAACGCAAATTCCTAACACAAGAAATTGGATATGGCCAGTCAAATGATCTTACCATGCCTTTAGTGCAGTATACTATCACCCTCTTTCTCTACTGCAGTGAAAACCGCTTTCACAGCCCTTTAACCAAGGTGGTGCTAATACATGGTGCAGTCCAATATTTTAGAGCTGTAGAGTAGCTTATGTACAGTAAAGGAACAAGTAATAGGTTTATTCCATGCTGAAAAAAAGAAGAAAGAAAACACTTTGTTTTCTTTCTTCTTTTTTTCACCATGGAATAAACCTGTTACTTATTCCTTTGCAGCCTACGCATGCTGATGCAGCTACCCACCTGAACTATGTACAGTAAAGACTATATTGGATTATTGTATTTTAAAGAAAATTGAATATGTGCTTACAACATATGTTTCTGCCACATGCTTTTTTATACTTGAAAAAAAGTATGTTCTTAACAGCTTTGTTCATCTGTTGTAGAGCCTCATCAGAGTTCCTGCAGATGATGACATTTTTTTTAAATGAACTGTTTTTTTAATCTAAGCTTGATTCATCTAAATCTAAATCCAGATTAGGATAAATTCATAAAATGACAATTCTGTGCTTCTGTCACAACACACATTAAAATAAATCCCTAGAAAGGGTTTAGTTCTTTAATTTATTATAATGCTTTCCAACAGAATTAAAGCCCACTAGAAGTGAAAGTAAACTTTTACACTTTTACACACATTTGTGTGTGTAAAAATATGTACAGTACATATATTTGTGATGATTTTTTAGGGGCATAAATAAGGAGTTACCATTACGTATTTGGCAGGAGTTACAGTTGCATCTTTGAGGGGATTTTTACTTTCAAAATGGTGCTAAAAGTTTATTTAAATATTACATTATTTATCCACAAGCAACTGCATGTTGTAGAGTATACAATATTGTTCAGGAATTGTCAAATCTGTACGTTATTATTTTTTTACCTGCATCCTTGAGCTTATAATTTTTGATGCACTCAAACCCAGTTACTATCCTAGCCTTTAATGAAATCCAAAATAAAACATTTAACATATTCTGATTAAGGATGCTGGTGTGGAACTTCAGATCAAATCTCATATGTATAGATCTACTGTATATTCAATAGATTTTGACACAGAATGATTATGTAAAGTACATTAAACATTTTAAGTCAAACATTTTTACCATAATGTATAAAGGTAATGAGAATCATTGCTGATGGAAACTACTAATGCCTCTAGCTGTTTTCTTTACAATACCTCAATTTCAATATGACTGCAACCAAGATTTGTAAAATCATACTTGTAGACTAAACATGAGTATGCAGGCATTACATATTAATAATCTGTGCTAAGACACAGATTACTATTATACTGTACTATGTCTTATGTAAACTAAACATAATGCATAAAAATGTCAAATGTAAATCAAATCTTGCATTTAAACAGTACCCTCTTAATTTAGTTGGACTCTACACTGAATTTTCTGTTAATGATGTATCCTTGTTTTCATACTAATAACTAAATACTAACTAATAACATGGTTGATTTTCTAAGTGTTTTTAGTGCAATAGGCGTATTAATATTACAGTATGATTCAGGTCAAGAGACAGGAGGTCCAATGCAATATTGGTTAATAATGCTTACAAATAACAGTCACTGTGCTTTTCTTTATATTTTCATGCTGAGATGTGGAAGAGTTTGCTGAAAATAATCTTTTATTTTGAATTGACATGGACAAATTCAAATTATGTTGCAAAGCATTCAACATTTCAATCAAAACTAAATTCTGAATGCAGAAAAGTAACACTCTTATATAATGAAAATGCCTGCAAAACCCGAAGTCAGTACTTAATGAAAGAACCTTTGAGAGTAATTGGAGCTGCAAGTCTTTTTGCATAAGTGTCTACAAAATTTGCTTACCACACTACTGCTATTTTCACTTTTTCTTCATTGTAAACTTCAGCTTTGACATACTGTTTTGGGGATCATGTATTTACGGTAAATTTCAAGTTTTACTACACATTTTTACAGGTTCATTGGGTTACTTAGCTGATACTGTATTTATCAGACTAAAGCAGTTTTTTCTTCTCAAGATTTCAACTTTCAACTTTCAACTTTCAACTTTATTGTCATTAAACTTACACAGGTGCATAGTATAAAGAAAAGTGTTTCTCATTAGTCACTCAGGTGCAGTATATAAATAGGACAGAAGATGAGACAATAGACAGTTACACAATAAGACAGTTACACAATAGCAATAATAATAACATGTAATAACATAACATAAATAACGTAATCAAGTAATCGAAAACTGTGCAAAATTCCGCAAACAGAGAAAATTTAACAGGACAAAAACAGTGCAAGGTAATTCTCGGAACAGTGCAAAAAAATAGTGTGGTTAAAAGTAGTATGGTTAATTAACATTAAATATTATTATGCCTGTTACAATTTTACTGGGCTATCGAGGGGACAGTACAATTTTGGCTTACATGTGTGTGTGGTGGTGTAGGAGTACAGTGGTTGTGGGTACAGGAGGATGTTAGGAGAGATCATAATAAGGTGGAAGGGAGTGGGGGCGTCACCAACTTGACAGCTCTGGGGAAGAAGCTATTTTGGAGTCTAGTTGTGTGCAACTGGAGTGACCGGAACCTTCTGCCAGATGGTAGGGGAACAAACAAGTTATGACCGGGGTGAGTGAGGTCAGACATAATTTTGGTGGCTTTTTTCAGACTCCTGGTGTTGTACATTTCCTGGATGGATGGTAAGGCACTGCCGATGATGTGTTTGGCAGTTTTGACCACCCGCTGTAGTGCCTTACGGTCGGATGTGGTGCAGTTGCCGTACCAGACTGTGATGCAGCTGGTCAGTATGCTCTCCACCGTACATCTGTAGAAGTTGGTAAGGATCAGTGAGTGTAGGTGTATTTTCTTCAGCCTTCTCAGGAAGTACAGCGGCTGTTGTGCCTTCTTGATGAGACTGGAGGTGTTCAGTGTCCATGTAAGGTCCTTAGAGATGTGAACGCCTAGGAATTTGAGGTTATTCACCATCTCCACCGCAGACCCTTCTATGTAGATGGGGGAGTGAACTTTTCAGTCAACAATCAGCTCTTTGGTTTTGCTGATGTTGAGACATAGGTTGTTGGTTCGGCACCAGTCTGCGAGTTGTTTTATCTCCTCCCTGTAGGCAGTCTCATCGTTGTCAGTGATCAGGCCCACGACTGTGGTATCGTCAGCATACTTGGTGATGGTGTTTGTGCTGAACTTAGCAGTACAGTCGTGGGTGAACAGGGAGTAAAGCAGTGGGCTGAGCACACAGCCTTGAGGGGCACCGGTGTTAAGGGTGAGTGTGTTGGAGGTGAGGTTGCCAATCCTGACAGTCTGGGGTCTGCTGGTGAGGAAGTCTAGGATCCAGCTGCAGAGGGTTGTATCTAAACCTAGAGCCCTGAGTTTGGTAGAAAGTTTTATGGGTATGATGGTGTTAAATGCTGAGCTAAAGTCAATGAACAGCATTCTTGTATAGGTGTTCCTTTTATCCAGGTGGGTTAGTGTGGTGTGTAAAGCTATAGAGATTGCATCCTCTGTGGAGCGGTTTGTGCGATAGGCAAACTGGAGAGGATCCAGTGTTTTTGGAATGCTGGCTTTAATGTGCGGAATAAGTAGTTTTTCAAAGCACTTCATTATGATGGGGGTGAGTGCAATAGGGCGGTAGTCATTTAGGCATGTGGGGGCTGATTTTTTCAGTACTGGCACGATGGTGGTTGTCTTGAAGCAGCTAGGTACAGTGGCCTGGGCCAAGGACATGTTGAAGATGTCGGTACAGACATCAGCTATCTGCCAGGTACATGTTCTGAGTACCAGGCCAGGGATACCATCAGGTCCAGCAGCTTTATGTGTGTTCACTCTACTTAGTGATTCCACACATCTAGCTTCGATAGTGTGGGGGGTGGGGTGGTAGGGGAGTCAGTGGTCCAGGTGGTTGGTTCAGGGTTTTGAGCTTCGAAGCGTGCATAGAAGGTAAGCTTGTTTGGGAGAGAGGGGTCAGTAGCGCTTACAGGGCTTGTTTTGCTCTTGTAGCTTGTGATTGTATTTATGTCTTGCCACATGCGTCGTGGGTTAGTGTTGTTGTTGTAGTGGTGTTCTATGTGGGATTTGTACTCTTTCTTGGCAGATTTTATGCCAGCTCTTAATTCTTTCCTAGCCCCTCTCAGTTCTTCCTCATTACCAGATTTGAAGGCTGCATCACGGGCTTTGAGCAGGGAGCGGATCTCAGTGTTCATCCAAGGTTTTTGATTCGGGAGTTTGCGTATCTTTTTAACGCTCACCACATCATCAGCACATTTGCTGATGTAGCTAGTGACTGCTGATGCATACATATCAATATCAGTGTGGGATCCATGGGAGGCTGCATCTTTGAACACACTCCACTCTGTGCACTCAAAACAGTCCTGAAGCATTGATTCTGCCTCTCTGGTCCATGTTTTTACAGTTATAACTGGAGCCTTGGTGCGTTTGAGAAGTTGTCTGTAGGCTGGGAGTAGGAACAGGGAGATGTGGTCAGATTGTCCAAGAGGGGGGTGAGGTACTGCTTTGTAAGCACCGGGTACATTAGTATAAACAAGGTCAAGTGTGTTGTTTCCCCTGGTGGGGCAGTCAACGTGTTGGTTGTAGCTAGGCAGGACTGATTTCAGATTTCCCTGATGAAAATCACCTGCAATAATAAAAACACCATCGGGGTGTGCTGATTCTTGTTTACTAATAGCTTTGGACAGCGTTTTGACTGCTTCCTTAGCATTAGCGTTAGGAGGTATGTATACAGCAGTAATAATGACCGACGTGAATTCCCTAGGTAGGTAGAAGGGTTGGCATTTTACCATTAAATATTCTAAGTCGGGTGAGCAGTGGATAGCGATTTCTGTAGTATCTCTGCACCATGCTTGGTTGACATAAATACACAGACCTCCTCCTTTATTTTTACCAGAGGCGGCTGTTCTGTCCGATCGGAGAGTTAAAAAATCATCCAGCTGAATGGCGGAGTCCGGTATGTTGTTGTGTAGCCACGTTTCCATAAACACAAGAGTGCAGCAGTTTTTTATTTCCTGGCGAGTAGTGAGCCTAAGTTTTATTTCGTCCAGTTTGTTGTCTAGGGACCGTACGTTAGCGAGGAACAGGCAGGGTATAGGTGGTCTGTTCCGCTGTTCTTTTAGTCGTATTTGCAGCCCGGCTCTCTTACCGCGTTTCTGTTTGCGCTCGCACCGCTTGTGCCGTCTCCTCTCCTCTTCGTCTTAATCTTCCCAGTCCCTGCAAAGAGCAGAAGCCTCATAAGCCTCATACTACAGTATAACTCTATTACAACCATCCTTTACTATAGTGATAGTGTTAACTATGTGATGGATTGTGTTTGCCACATTATTGCAGTATCATTTACAGGTAAGTGCTGTGTTGCAAACTCCATGCAAGATTTAAGACCGGTTTGCCATCCCATACAACCACGCAGGTTAGGTCTGTGAAGTATTGTTGACTCAGACATTTTCTCCCATCTTAGCCATCGCTCTATCAAAGCTTCCATCAGCCTTATAGTGGCATCCCTAACCAGTTTCTTCCTTGTCCTGCACAATTTGAAGTGACAGATGCCTGACATAAGCAGTGTCTGTGTTGTATAATACACCTTCCGCTTCTTAATGATCAGCTTCAAAGGAATAATCTTTGATATTTTATATCAACAACTTCTCCTTGTCTGTTCCTTTTTATCTTTAACTTCATTTTATACATTTAAAATGTCTCATTTACTATTGAAAATGATCCAAACACATGCAACTTGTTAGTTTTACAAAATTAATCACTCACACAAACAGTTTGTAACTGCAATGCATTATTGCTTAAAGTAACTTTACCCAACACAGCCTGCAGCACAAAGTTAGGTAGTTCTGTGAATACTGTTTTTGCGAAACTTATGAAGCTGCTAATGACAATTAAACTCGCACAGACACCTCTGGAAATTCTGGATTTATTAAAAAAACAAGTGATATCCTTTGACACGCTACAGTCCACTGTTCTACTAACTGAGCTCTCTGGGACGCTGAACTATTGGCAATTTTATATGTAATCCTACTTCACCCTTACCTCATGTTTACATTGTGTGTTATCTTAAAAGTTAAAGGTGTTATTTATTAGTTCCACTTCTGTCCAGTTTCTTTTTGTCAACCATATTTAAGTTTCCAGGTCTGTAAGAAAAAAATAACTATGTTGTAAGTGCTTCATGGTTTGTTATGGTGTTACTTTAGTAGTTGTCTACTTAATATAAAGGTATTTCTAGTATGAAGATGGCAGGGGCAGGCAAGATGACTGCTGTGGCCTATATAAGAGTGATTTACAGTTGCAAGAAGGTGATTGGTTTGGTGATTATACAAAACCAGGAAAATGAGGGTTCCTGACATACGGAAGGAGAGAGGATGTGACAACCCTGGGAAAAGAGAAGAGATGAAAGAGAACTCTGTGTGGAATGAAGAATCTGTGTGACAAAAACACCGTGTGGGTCCGTGAATTCTTCAAACTGGAAAGATATTTGTCTTGTGATGCTAATAAGCAGCTTAGCTTGTTATCCAAAAGCTCAAAGATATTTTGGTTGGTTTGTGTTGCTGCACTATAAAAAGCACTTGTTATGGCTGCATTTATGTCTGTTTTGTGGGACCTAAAAAGATTGATGACTGTGGCCCAGACCTAGACTTGTCGGCAAAAATATGTGTATCACACCAAAATTAGAATTTTTTCCCAATTCATTGCTTATTTACTTACTTACTATAAAATAATTGTTGCTATTCAGATCTGGTTTAAGAGAAACGAAATACACTATAGTGTAATACTCAATACTAATGCATAAGAGGGCATTTAAATATGCATTTCTGATTATAAAATATTACTTTATACTGTAACACTATACAGTATGTATGAAATACAAGTCAAATTAAAATGTACTTGTCTCCTTTCAATCCTAACATATATATATAACATATATATAACAAGATTGGTTATAATTACTCCTCACCCTCTAATTGTGGATTGTATTCTATGCTGTTTTTGACTAGGAGAAAACATTTGACTCTGCCTTTGAAGTTGTAGCATCTTAACTTCTTATTGTAAAAGAAATACATGTGATACAAGGGAGGTGATTTTCAAGTGCATATACTGTATACCACATGTTTTAGTAGTACTTGCAACACATCTTCAGAGATTATGTAATTAATCTCTGCAAAAAGTGCTTAAACTGGTTCCTTAAGTTTTATCACTTTATCACTTCAGATTATTATTACTCCAATATGAAAAATGTGTTAGTAATTATAGATTGTTTGGGATTTGTTTTTGTCAATACATGGATAAAGGTTCTGCAACTTTGTGTCCTGTGTGAAATATAATTTTGCTGAATATTTCATTTATCATGTAAAATATAAATAGATCAATTTTTAGAAGTACAAGTTAATCATTTTGAGATTCACCATTTTTGTAAATGCAGTTCCTTATCTTAAAATCTTTACATTTTTCCATTTGTAGATGTTATTTTTTCTATCAAGAATTTAAATGTAATCCTGCACAGATTCATATCAAAAGTAAGCAGAGCAATCTGATGATTCTCATCATATTGTACTTTTTGGTTGATCGTCATTGAAACTAAAACTCAATCCGCTGATTAGGATCGGGAAGCTATGATGTGTATAAGCAAACTGACATTGCCTGTAGGTTGCTACTATTACTTCCCTCAAGCACCATTCTGAATAAATTATTCATTGTATCATTACAACTTTTCAACAGTGAGATGTAGAAACATCTGAAGCAAAGACACGTGATAGGCCCTGTGAGATGAACAACTAATTGATTCCTCCTTGGTTCTGTACAAATTTTGTGTAAATGCCTCCATCTTATTCCTTTTCTTTCCACTGAAGGGATGAAAACCTCCTCTGCTTGCCTATGATTCATGCTGGGATTAATAATAAAGCTTTTTCTGAAGTAGGTTGGTAGGCTGGTCACGGACATTAGTGCAGAAAACCGTCAGATCCTACTATTCTTCTGTGGTTTGGTCCTTTCTCTGCCTAATAGTCCATCTTAAACAATTCTGTGGGTGGTAATGCTGCTTTTAATTTGATGCTTTTGACTAGTTTTAGTTTAAACATTTCATTTAACTTGCATTTTTTGTCAAAAGGCTTTACCAATACCAGAAATCAGAATAGCACTGATTAATCAGGAAATTACATGGACATCTTTCTTCCAATCTATTGCATCTTACAGTTTAATTGAACAAAACCAAAAACGTATCAATCTTATTTTTATTGTAAGTTATATTGTCAGAACTCACCTTATCATTTTATACAGAGTGCTTTAAAAGTCTAAGAACCTCCTACATACAGTACAGTGACACTTATAGGCATTTTAGAGTTCTAGCACACAAAATTACTCAAAGAAAGGAAAAAAATAATTTAATGAACATACAATGTGCAGAGTGCATGCAGCATGACTCACAGAACAAAAATCTGTGGTGGTCAAAAGACAAGAAATAAGAAAGAACAAATACATTAGAGGAACACAAACCAGAAAAGAAAGCACAAATAGATTGACATTATTATATATAAATACACTGCCTTGCGAAAGTATTCGTCCCCCTTGAACTTTTCAACCTTTTGCCACATTTCAGGCTTCAAACATAAAGATATAAATTTTTTATTTTATGTGAAGAATCACCAACAAGTGGGACACAATTGTGAAGTGGAACGAAATCTATTGGATTTTTGAAACTTTTTTAACTAATAAAAAAATGAAAAGTGGGGCGTGCAAAATTATTCGGCCCCTTTACTTTCAGTGCAGCAAACTCACTCCAGAAGTTCAGCGAGGATCTCTGAATGATCCAATGTTGTCCTAAATGACTGATGGTGATAAGTAGAATCCACCTGTGTGTAATCAAGTCTCTGTATAAATGCACCTGCTCTGTGATAGTCTCAAGGTTCTGTTGAAAGCGCAGAGAGCATCATGAAGACCAAGGAACACACCAGGCAGGTCCGTAATACTGTTGTGGAGAAGTTTAAAGCCGGATTTGGATACAAAAAGATTTCCCAAGCTTCAAACATCCCAAGGAGCACTGTGCAAGCGATCATCTTGAAATGGAAGGAGTATCAGACCACTGCAAATCTACCAAGACCTGGCCGTCCAACTAAACTTTCAGCTCAGACAAGGAGAAGACTGATCAGAGAAACAGCCAAGAGGCCCATGATCACTCTGGATGAACTGCAGAGAACTACAGCTGAGGTGGGAGAGTCTGTCCATAGGACAACAATCAGTCTTACACTGCACAAATCTGGCCTTTATGGAAGAGTGGCAAGAAGAAAGCCATTTCTCAAAGATATCCATAAAAAGTCTCGTCTAAAGTTTGCCACAAGCCACCTGGGAGACACCCCAAACATGTGGAAGAAGGTGCTCTGGTCAGATGAAACCAAAATCGAACTTTTTGGCCACAATGCAAAACGATATGTTTGGCGTAAAAGCAACACAGCTCATCACCCTCAACACACCATCCCCACTGTCAAACATGGTGGTGGCAGCATCATGGTTTGGGCCTGCTTTTCTTCAGCAGGGACAGGGAAGATGGTTAAAATTGAGGGGAAGATGGATGCAGCCAAATACAGGACCATTCTGGATGAAAACCTGTTGGAGTCTGCAAAAGACCTGAAACTGGGACGGAGATTTATCTTCCAACAAGACAATGATCCCAAACATACAGCAAAATCTACAAAGGAATGGTTCACAAATAAACGTATCCAGGTGTTTGAATGGCCAAGTCAAAGTCCAGACCTGAATCCAATCGAGAATCTGTGGAAAGAGCTGAAAACTGTTGTTCACAAACGCTCTCCATCCAACCTCACTGAGCTCGAGCTGTTTTGCAAGGAAGAATGGGCAAGAATTTCAGTCTCTCGATGTGCAAAACTGATAGAGACATACCCCAAGCGACTTGCAGCTGTAATCGCAGCAAAAGGTGGCTCTACAAAGTATTAACGCAAGGGGGCCAAATAATTTTGCACGCCCCACTTTTCATTTTTTTATTAGTTAAAAAAGATTCAAAAATCCAATAGATTTCGTTCCACTTCACAATTGTGTCCCACTTGTTGGTGATTCTTCACATAAAATAAAAAATGTATATCTTTATGTTTGAAGCCTGAAATGTGGCAAAAGGTTGAAAAGTTCAAGGGGGCCGAATACTTTCGCAAGGCACTGTAATTATAATATTGTATAACAGGGATATAATTCTCAGTTTTCAGTGTTAAAGGATGCTAGACAGTCATCTATGTCTAGTTTTTATACTTTTTATAGTTTTTTATACAAAAGTAAGACAATAAGTTAAGTCTAAATAATAAATGTAGTTCACAGGTAGTAGATGTCAGTTTTTAAATATACCATGGTGGCTTTGCACGTCCAGTTTCACAAGATTAAAGATGCGTTCATCTTTGAATCATACAACTCATTTTGATCTGTATTATGAGTGGAGTGACAGTTCAAAACCATGCTACGCCTTTAACTTTCATCATGTATGGGCTTACATCATGATGTTGGGGAATTACACCAATTTTGATTGTTCTACAAAGATTTGTCTGTATTGTCATCTTTGATTGTGTTTTTAGTGTGGAACACATTGCTTTTGTTATTTTTTCACAATCCAAGTTGTAGCCAATTAAATACCTCAACTTTATGAAATGCATCTAAAAATGAGACTTGTATCATCTCTTAATACAGGTTGGTCCTCATGCATCAGTCTAGCAGTTGTTCCAGTACAGACAGTGGGCACCCAAGTGGTTATTAATGCTATGTGTAAGAATGCATTTTTTTTACAATATACAATTCATATCATATTGTGTTGTTATTTTTTAAGAATATTTAACTTACACTAAGCACATACTGTAACTGACAAAAGGAGAAGACATCTTCTTAGCATGACCACCTGTATAAAAGTTTGAGAAGAGTGTACTACCACTTCTGTGTTGCATGTGTTAATAATACCATTGTATTGCATGAATGTACTGTACTATACTGTAAGTGATCATAATCCACCTTATATTTGACCTTGCATTATTGTCCATACTGTGATTATTATAAAGTTAAATACTATCAAGTAAGTAAAGTGGGTAATGTGAACACAGCCTAAACAAGGATTTATTATAGGCTACTAAGAAATTGAAAAGAAAATTAGTCATATTTTGTAGAGGAGTCCATTGTCTTGTTATCCTTTGTGACTTAAATTAGTACAGCTAGCTGCTGACAGTAATGACAGTACGATGCTAATGTGGAAGCATAATATAATTATTTTATTAAGTGAACAATAGAAACATAAATCGCATCTAGTTAATTTGTATGTTCTTTGTTCTGATAAAGAAAGTGAAAGTTTTCTTTTATTGCAAACTTTTTAAATGTTTGTCTTAATAAACAGCACATACTGTATATATTTGTTTTTAGTTTAGATCTTTGACCATAAATTTTAATTAAACCATACAGAAAGTTGTTTATCTGTAAACTTTTGTTGCTGAAGAATCATCTGAATGAGAAGAACCATTTAATTCTAACAATTAATGACATATTGTTAACCATTAAAGTATTTAGATTTTGATATAATTATACAGTAGACTAAATCCATGCAATCACCAGTACTAGCTAATCAGCACAACAAAGGAAATCAATGAGACTTCTTCAATAAATTCAATACTAGGATACTAGAATATCATTGCAAAATATGGTTATAAATTAAACTCTCAATAAGGTATTCTCACAGTGACATGGTGGAGGAATAAGGAGGTTCAAATCTGAAAGAAAAGACATATTTACAACAATTTCAGCATTGTTGAAATACACCATGTATCTAGCACTAGATTAGCATTCTGCACTAGCATTCTGCACTTTCTCCGCAGTGAACATTTACAATTATTCTTTATCAACCTTTCCTGACAGATTAATGAGAGAGTGTTCCTGTAACGAACAGTTCTTTCCGGACCCTATGCGGACGACACAATCCGACGGAGTGGGGAAACACTAGGGAAACGTCATGCAGGAATACGGGGCAGAAGACAGGGGGGCGTGTCCAAGGTGCGCTGGTGCACGGGGGAGGTGTGGCCGAGGCGAACAATCCGAGAGAGTAGTCCTTTGGGAATATCCAAAACACAAGGGTAAATCCAAAACCAGAAGATCCATCAGAACAAGAATTAAAAACCACGAAGGCCGGGTCGGAACCGGCGGACGGGGAACAGGAACGGGAACAGAGGTTAAAACCTTAACGGGACCAGGCGCTTCCAGGTCCCGGACTCGCACGATATGGAAATCAGATGCAGAGCCTGGATGAGCGTCAGCGCCTGGCTTTTAAGGTGGGCTAGGAATAGGGAGCAGGTGCATAGAATAAAGTCTTGAGTGAAAGGGCTGGAGCACCCTTAAGGAGGGGGGACTATAATCGTGACAGTTCCCAGTTCCATTTCTAATGGAGTAAAAAAAATAAGATTAGCCAATTAGCCTACAAATGACTTTGAGGGGTGGGAAGTAACCAAGTTACCTGGAGAAAGTCCATGCCATAAGGAGAGAAACATACGCACAGAAAGGTTAAAAATTGAACCCAGGACCTTACACTAGTAAAGCACCAACACTAACAGCCACACCACTGTGAAATTGAGATTACGCATAGCCTTATTACATTTTATTTTGAATCAACAGAGCTTTATCAAGTACTGAACCTTTTGCAAACAGTTGTATGCACACCAGTTTCAAATTTCATATAAACTTTCAATTTGGGCATCTAATTTCAGCAACAACCATGCCTATAGAAAGTCTACACTCACCCTTGGACTTTTTCACATTTTATTGTGTTACAGCACGGAAGCATCATGCTTTTTAAGGGAAGGTGTATGTGAAAATAGCAGTAATTTCAGTTTGTTGAGAATTTTTGGGTTACAGCCCTGTGTGGGACTATTTTCTTTATTTTCTAAAAAGTATTTGGTATCCAGACACCAGATGCTCTCTCATATGGGGTGCTGGAAGCGTAGGACAAGTCAGGAAAATTCACGGAACCACAGTTTATAGAAATGTCACCAATGCAGAATGAAATCTAAGTTTTTACTTTATTAGTAATAAAACCTGCTCAGGCACGTCAGTAGGAAAGATCTAAAGTTCATCAAGAGCATAGTTGTTGAGTCACAGAATATTCTACTATGCACTTGGAGTTCGTCTGAAGTTGAAGGATAGATGTTAAAAGTAGGGCCGTAATCATTTGTTTTGCTCTTTGATCATTTTGTTCTATGCACTTTCATCTAAGCAAAAAAAACAGAAAGTTATGTGGTGTGGAGGGATATTTCTTATGTGTCACTCATTGACATCGGTTTGTCTAGGAAAGAGATGCACATCTTTAATATCTCTGAAAAAACATTGCTGAAAAGTTCTAACATTGCTGTTGTGCAGTGCTCCATAATTCACATTGATCATGGGAGTGCAAATGATAAGCTAGAGATGGCACTGTCAGATGCTAGGTAATTTATTGGATCTTTGAAAAGTTTCAGGAAGGCATTCACTGTTGACAGAATGTTGGTGTTATTGCCAAGTTATTGTTATGTTTTCTTTGTGCTGCAGAACACATTTCATGGTTTGAGTTCCATCTCTTCTCCACAATATGTTTGGGAGCTTTTCAAGCTTTTCTGCAGGCTGCAATGCTTGAAGTACATAAGAAATTTCTGAATGTTTGTGAGCATTTCAGCAAGTTTGCATGTCTTGTTTGGGTCACATGGGACCCTTACGTCAAAGGAACTCTAAAGCACCATTTTCATTATGTTTGTTTTGCCTTTTAGTCTGGAGTATATGTGCACTACAGGTACAATGTTGGTCCCTCCTTCAGTTACAAACACAACATGGCACACCCACAAAGCTGAATTAATTCCAAAACTGTTACGATCCGTGCCTCTCGGCAACGGAAGAGGCAGAAGTAGGTGTAGCCCCTATCCATCAGTTCACCTATCAGTTTTCCCATTCACCACCACACCCCCGTCTCATCCTACTTAAACACCTGTCCTTCCCTACCTCGTTGCTCAGTATTGGTTTTCCCTATCGAGCTTCCTGGTTGTGCTTCTTCTACTCTGTGTTTGTCTTGGATTTCGGCTTACGGTTTTTCCCTTTGGACTTCGGCTTTTCGGATCTCGGCTTGGATTGGTACTTTCGCTCTGTCTTGGATAACTGGCTACCTCTGGATTCTCGGATTGCTCTACGGACTACGACTTCGGATCACACTTCGGCTTCGGTACACGTTCCCTTTCAGATATCTTGCTCCCCCTGGACTCTCGGCTCGTTCCTACGATTACGGTTTACTTTCGGTTTACGACTTGGCTTTGTTCGCTCCTGCAAGTGGGTTCACTCACTAGTTCGGTCCCTATTACCGAACTCGTAACAGAATACTGAGCCCTTTAACATGGACCCAGCGGAGCAACAGGAGATTCGCACGGCTTTGGATCAGCACGGACAAGCCTTACTCCAGCTCCAGGCTTCTGTCCAACAGATCTCTGCGCACCTGTCTGCAATGCCGGCCATCGGCAATCTAGGAAGCAACGCTGGAGCTGCCGCTTCGGCTCCACCCCCGCCAGCTGCTACACCTGCCCCTCGGCCTCTTCCACTAACTCCACCTGACAGGTTTGACGGCAACCCTACGAAATGTCGGGGCTTCTTAGCACAGTGTGCGCTGGTTTTCAGGCTCCATCCGGAAACCTTTTTTTCTCCTCAGGACAAAATCGCCTTCATAGTTTCACTGCTAACCGGCCGCGCTTTGGAATGGGCTACTGCTCTGCTTGATCACGAGGCTCCTGAAATTCAGGATTATGATCTCTTTTTAGGAAAATTTAAGGGGGTTTTTTGTGATCCTGTAGTTGGTCAAGACACTGCCTTCCGCCTCTCCTCCATCCGCCAGGGCTGCCGGTCTGTACAAGACTATGCTATAGATTTTCAAGTAGCAGCAGCGGAGACTCACTGGAACAACGAGGTCCTAATTTTTTTTTTTCCGTCAAGGACTCAGTGAAGAAATAAAGGATCGTCTGGTAAATATGCCGCAATTGGGCAGTACCTTGGAAGAAGTAATTTCACGAGTATTGGAATTGGATATCAGAATTCGTCAAAGGAGTGCTGAAAGATCTCGGACCTCAATATTAAAGGCTCCTCGGCTTTCTCCTATCAGATCTTTCGACTCAGATCAACCTAGGGAAGTAGCCCGAACCCAGTTAACCCCGGAAGAACGAGAGAGGCGCCAACGAGAGGGTCGCTGCATGTACTGTGGGAAATTAGGACACTTTAAAGCGGCCTGCCCTGCCTCATACTCGTCCTTGAGGCGCAGCCCCCCTTCTCAAGTTCCTAAGGTGAGTGAGATTTCTCAATCCCCTCAGTTTTCCTCTGGATTTTTTATTCGTTCTACACTATTCTGGGGTACTGAAAGGAGACCTCTTCTAGCTTTTATAGACTCAGGGGCGGCAGGAAACTTTATTGATGCCTCCATCGCTCAAACTTGGAAATTACCTTTGACCCCGGTGACTACACCACTTCGTGTTCAATCGATCGACGGCTCCCCCGTATCTCCAGGACTCATTAGATGGCAAACTGAAATTATAAGTTTGCAGATTGGCGCCACCCATGTGGAAGACATCTGGTTTTATCTCCTTGAGACCCCAACACATCCTCAGGTGTTGGGCTTTCCTTGGCTACAACAGCATGACCCTAACATTTCTTGGTCCCGAAAAGAAATTTTAGCTTGGGGACCCAGATGTATTAAAGACTGCTGTCGTCTACCAGTACGAATTGCACTCACGGCGACATCCCCTTCAGGGGTTCCTACCATACCCCCTCAATATTCCGATCTACAGTGTAGCGGCGAGGCTTAATAATAAGGCAGAATTAAGTGTTTCTGAGCTTTCCCAAATTAGGCCTCATTTCTCTGTTCATCTCTGTGGTGCAGCCACAGAGAAACCATTCATGCAAGGTGATTTAAGGTCCAAGGACAGCTCCCAAAGGGGGATGCACTTAGCTAAGCCTGGCTATCATGATCAATGGTCATCCATTGGTGCCTATCTGTCTAGGGAGTGCGAGTTGGACATCTGGATTGCATTCCTAAGTGTCAGGACTAAGTGACTCATATCTCACCTTGATCAACCAATCAGGGACTGGTAGGGCCGAGTAACCCACGTGGGACTCTGATGCCCATGGAACTTTCAGCCAATCAATGAGCTGAAGTTCCTCCAGGTAAAAACAGGCAACACAGAGAGCCTGAGAGATTCAGATTCAGATTCAGATTCAGATTCAGATTCAGATTCAACAATTCTAAAGGGAATTCAAAGGAGAATTCCAGGGCAGGACGGCCCAGGAGCAGAAGGCTCCCAAGGGCAGGACATTCTCGCAGCGCGCCTCCTGACCATCCTGAGACTCAGCCCGGACAACCACGGAACGGCCAGTGTGTCCGAGTGCCAGAACTTTCCTTTGTTCTAAGAGTCTAGAGTGGAGGTTGCCAGAGAGTAACCAGCAGCAGGCCTCGTGAACAGGTCGGAACTGTGGACAGCTGAATCACTATTCAGAACTAGCTCTTCATCATAACGAACTGGTCCTCTTCCTGACTTGCTGGGACCCACAGTCATCTTTTCTCCTGTGCACAAACTTTGCTAGTTAAAGCCAACAGTGAGCATCAGCAGCGCACCGTCGCAAGCCGCACATCACAGCCTGGCACGGAGCCAGAGAGCGCGGATTGGACAGCAACAGCCTGCAACTGTTTCTTTGTGCCCGCAGGAGATCTGAATCCCCAGAGATTGGATGAGTATTCAACTTCAATGCATTACAGCTCGAGAATTCAATTGTTATCCCAACCAGTTGATATCAATTTAATTCCTAAGAGTTATGTACTTGTTTGAGTATCTAATGTAGAAGTTGTAACCAAGTTCACTTTACGAAACGGTCTTAATGAATGATATACTGAACGTATGTCCTCTTGATGTGTAACTCTTTGTAACTGATTGAATATATATCTTTTGTATTCTGATAACCCTCTCGATAAGATCTGTTAGGTTTATATGCATATTTTATGTATTAATAAATGTATCCTCGTGTATTAGTACCTGTGTGTGCGCGTTGTTTGAGTTATGTCGCATGGTTGGATTCTAAAGCCACCAAAAGAATCAACTTTGTGATTTACTGCTACAATTAATAATTGTCTCAGTAAATGCCCAAACCCTACAGAACTGGTGCCTTCAGAGAGCCACTATGATTACATATTTGGCGTCCCTGAACCGGTTTTCTCTACATTTATTTGGCGTCCCTGGCACGGGCGTGGCAAGACTGAAATGAGTCAACCAAGCGGAATAATTCAATATAAAACGCCGCGGGTTTCATACACGACAATACAGTGTGCTGAAAGCAGAAAGGAAAAAAAGTTCCCCTTGCTCTTTAAGCAGTGCTTGATTGTTTTGTGATCTTTTGCAATCTACCGGGTTGATTGCATACTTGATCTTGTAGTTTTCTGTGGTAAAACTGTGATTTCGTACTTAAAAGTAATACTCTTTAAGTTTAACGATGGTTGCTAAAAGGTCTGAATTCGAGTCGCTATTAAGCACTCTCTCTAGCAGCGACAGGTCTGACCACGATCTCTTCCATATCTCCGTCAGCGGAGAAGCTAGGAGAATAAACCTCCATTCTCTGAGAGAGCTAGCGAAGGACATAGAGAGATTTGACCCCGCAGTGTCAGAGAATAATATCGAGAGTTATATTAAAGACCTCAGGTATAACCTGCAGTACCTGCCAAACGCCACAGAACAGGAGAAAGTGTTTCTGGTCAGGAAAACTACCAGCAGAGCTGTACATGAGTGGATGGCTAGGCAGATGAAAGAAGTCTGTAATGACTTTGAGCAGCTTTGTCAAGCACTTATCGAAGAATACAGTGCGTTTATTGACCCGACTGCTGCGATAGCCGCCGCTCTTAACATTAAGCACGAGAGAGCAGAGTCCCCTCGCGAATATTACGAGAGACTTAGACGAACTTATTTTGCAGGGCGAAATGATGAGGGTTGCGAAGAGAACATACATTTCAAGGGTTTATTCATTGCGAATCTCCACCCGTCAGTCAGAAAGATGATCTTAATGCATATAGATGCACAGACCATGAAAATGACTGATATCAAGAGATTCGTGCAGAAAGCCTGGGAGTATGATGTCCAAAGTCGCTCTGAGCAAAAAGCTGCTAAAGCGACTGTGTTCGCCGTCAGAGCCAGCAGGGTTAATTCCCCCCTGCTCGAAGGAGCACAGGCTCCTGAGCTGGCTAAGCCCCGTTCCAAAGCACTCACACAGGACCGCACCCAGCGTCCTAAGTGCCATGAGAACACCGGGGGAGGGAAAGGGCTAGAAAAGGCTGAACAAAAGGATTCAGTAGCCGCCCGCCTGGCCAGGCTTGAACAAGCTTTATTAGGACAGGGACAACCGCTCCCCAAGGCTGCCGGAAGCGTGAATGAGCTGATACTCTCCACTGGAGGAGGCGGAGACCCGCCCCCTCTCCCTCCCTCAGTCTATCTGATTGAGCGGAATGGTTCCTGCCTGGATAAGGTCAGCCACTCCCAAGTGAGTGCTGACTCCACCCCTGAAGTCACAGAGCAGGCAGTAAAACGCAGAGGAAAAGCAAGAAGCTTTTACCTCAAGGCTGCCATGGGAGATGTCTTACCCAGTGAGACACTGATTGACACTGAGGTTGAAAGGTGTTTGATGTCACACGGCAAGCTCAAACGGGTAGAAAAAGAAAAGGGCATGCGACTCAGAGAGGAACCTTTGGTGAATCACCAGAAAGGCAAGGTGTGGAAACAGGTCAAGGCTCCTAAGCCTTCTGTACAGAAGGAAAGGGGGGCCAAGAGGCAGACTGTGCTCACACAGTGCCCACCGAACACAGAAGCCTATGCGGAGATTCCTTCTGTTCCCTCTGGACAAGAAATAAAAATATTTCCTTGTTCCCCAGATATACAGGGAAGTCGTGTCCCGGCTGAGGTCACAACAGCCTCCATGCCACAGGAGCGGTGCTCCA
Organism: Lepisosteus oculatus; assembly: GCF_040954835.1. Lineage (NCBI taxonomy): Eukaryota > Metazoa > Chordata > Actinopteri > Semionotiformes > Lepisosteidae > Lepisosteus > Lepisosteus oculatus. The sequence goes on from NC_090701.1 coordinate 33,320,864, forward strand.
AGCAGCCGCCTGATCCACCAGGTAAAGCACACACCTTTTACGTCCCTAAAGAGGAGCAGATCTCCCCACCTGGCGATGAAAAGGAGCTTTCCCTGTGCACCCTGGCACCCAAGAGGGGTCAGGACCACCACCCTGCAGTGGTGGAAGGGATCCAGATGGCAGGAGAGCAGGTTGGTGATGTAGCCCTCACCCTTAGCCCTGAGAGGTCCTCTATTAGTGAGGATCTGCTTGAGCAGCTGTCGCAGGGCCACCGCCAGGTGCCCCTAGTGCAACATTCACAGGTTAGACAGGAGGTCCAGCTGGACGCTGAGACTACTGCGCTGTGGACACACCTGATCCCAGATGCCGATTCCCTCTGCTTTGACCCAGGGAACCTGCAGTCAGGTAACATTATTTCTCACAACTACCAGGTAGTGAGTGAGACTGACCTGATTGTTCCTGCCTCAACGTCAGGGTTGCCTACACACCCAGTCCCCCAGAAGGGACAGGGAATGAAAGCCGAGCTGGTTTTCTTACAGCCACCAGCTCAGTTTGTCAGTCTGAGTCTGACCAACAGTGGTTCAGCCAGACTGGAGCTGGATGGTCAAGCCACCCGCCTGCCAGTGCAGGACATCGCAAAGAGAGGTGTCAGAATCCCCGCCTGCACTGACATGGGCCTGGTGAGTGATAGTGAGTTCAAAGACAGTGAACTAGCTATCCCAGTGCTGGGGCAGCTCCCTGAACCCCTAGCGAGGGAAGGGGGGAGCGAGCAGGTGTCCTACACCTACCCCCAGCGAACGATTGTAAACATGCCGATAGAGGGATTCCTCAATCAGGAAGTGTGCAGGGTGGAACTGAACAGTGAGAATGGGATAACAATCCCAGATCACTCAGGTGCTCCAGATGACCACTCAGCCGAGGGTCAGGCATGCTCCACCGCTGCACCGCCCCCTGCAGGGTTCCTAGAGCACAGGCATGAACAAATCGAAAAAGCAGATGCCCTGGAAAAGGAGGAGCAGCATCAGCCGCTGCGTCAGATCTCCCCAGATTTCCAGGAGGTTGGTGCCCAAGATGCCACATGGCATACTGAGAAAGACACCATGTACATGCTGCGCCAGCTTAGAAAGGCAACAGTCACTCAGAAGGAGATGACTGGGATCAGCCACCAGAAAAGACTTTTGGGAGGACTGATTGCTGCCGCCACTGTTGCACGTTTGCTTTTTCTGGTAGGTTTGTGTGCTACTGGCACTCTCACCCTGACTGCCCCAAGAAGGCAGGTGTCAGAGATGCCAGAGGGTAGTGACAGACTGTATCAACAGCAGCAAAAGTTGGAAAGCTTAGGGGAAACCCTACAGGCAACTTCCTATGCAACAGGGTTAAATCTTATTCCCCAAACAGTGGACATGATTGTTGGTGTTATACAGTGGGTTTATGCTTGTGTGCAACAGGCCAGAATGTTGACACAAGACCTGTTAAGGGAGTTTAGTGCCACTGTAGCCAGTCTAACCACGGCACAAATCCCAACCCACTTGATTCCACTCTTCTCAGTAGAGGAGTATGTGACATTAACCCCATCGCTCATAGCTCACCCAGAAGGCAATCCAAGATTGAATTCGGTTCCAAATCTTGAGATGGGTATGGCTACCAAAGCTATCCATTGGCTGTGTCTAAACGATTCACCAATGAAGGGTGTAAAGCTACTAATGGGCAGAGGGAGGTTAATGAACCCCATGAAGAGCAGGTGGGAAGTAATTGGCTGGTAAGCACACCACATTTAACTGACACTATGACTTGTGACGGGCATGATACAGCTACCACAATGCAGCTACCTAACCAATAGTTTTCCTGTAAGTTCCCAAGGAGGCCATAGTACAGCTTGGTGACTTAACACTGTACTGTCTAGAACCAGACAATATAAGACCAAACTTGAGGTCTAAGATGCCTTCAGGTGCCACACTATTCAATTGGATAGAAATCCAAGAAACAGTAAGCCCTGAAGAGGTACAGGTAGTTAGTTTGCTTTAATGGAACAAACCTCCAAACCACCCTAGCAGATACCCAACACAGGTGTTGTGGTTTATCGGGGGGCTGGGAACAGGAACTGTTGTTATTGTAACACTACTGCCGGGTAGCTGGATCATGACTGACAGTGTACTCTGAATGATGTACTCTCACATCAAGATGTACTCTGGGTAGCATGAATGAGTCAAAGGTAGCATGTCAAAAGAAAGGAAGTGACTTCTCCCCAAATATCTACCACAGAGGTATCAGATATTGACAGTGAACTTCCTGATGTGTAATTCCTAGACTGAGATAATGTCTCCTACCGTGTTTATACATACTCCAGATGTTATTCATCCTGTTTGTATCCAATGCTGGTTCTGGTATGAATTCTCGAGGAGTAATGTAGACATTTAAGATTAATGTTCTAATGACAAGGGACATCACTTAACTCTGTTTTGTTTTGAAGGCAACAACGCCTCAGGACCTCGTGACCTTCAAAAAGGGGGGATATGTAGCGGCGAGGCTTAATAATAAGGCAGAATTAAGTGTTTCTGAGCTTTCCCAAATTAGGCCTCATTTCTCTGTTCATCTCTGTGGTGCAGCCACAGAGAAACCATTCATGCAAGGTGATTTAAGGTCCAAGGACAGCTCCCAAAGGGGGATGCACTTAGCTAAGCCTGGCTATCATGATCAATGGTCATCCATTGGTGCCTATCTGTCTAGGGAGTGCGAGTTGGACATCTGGATTGCATTCCTAAGTGTCAGGACTAAGTGACTCATATCTCACCTTGATCAACCAATCAGGGACTGGTAGGGCCGAGTAACCCACGTGGGACTCTGATGCCCATGGAACTTTCAGCCAATCAATGAGCTGAAGTTCCTCCAGGTAAAAACAGGCAACACAGAGAGCCTGAGAGATTCAGATTCAGATTCAGATTCAGATTCAGATTCAACAATTCTAAAGGGAATTCAAAGGAGAATTCCAGGGCAGGACGGCCCAGGAGCAGAAGGCTCCCAAGGGCAGGACATTCTCGCAGCGCGCCTCCTGACCATCCTGAGACTCAGCCCGGACAACCACGGAACGGCCAGTGTGTCCGAGTGCCAGAACTTTCCTTTGTTCTAAGAGTCTAGAGTGGAGGTTGCCAGAGAGTAACCAGCAGCAGGCCTCGTGAACAGGTCGGAACTGTGGACAGCTGAATCACTATTCAGAACTAGCTCTTCATCATAACGAACTGGTCCTCTTCCTGACTTGCTGGGACCCACAGTCATCTTTTCTCCTGTGCACAAACTTTGCTAGTTAAAGCCAACAGTGAGCATCAGCAGCGCACCGTCGCAAGCCGCACATCACAGCCTGGCACGGAGCCAGAGAGCGCGGATTGGACAGCAACAGCCTGCAACTGTTTCTTTGTGCCCGCAGGAGATCTGAATCCCCAGAGATTGGATGAGTATTCAACTTCAATGCATTACAGCTCGAGAATTCAATTGTTATCCCAACCAGTTGATATCAATTTAATTCCTAAGAGTTATGTACTTGTTTGAGTATCTAATGTAGAAGTTGTAACCAAGTTCACTTTACGAAACGGTCTTAATGAATGATATACTGAACGTATGTCCTCTTGATGTGTAACTCTTTGTAACTGATTGAATATATATCTTTTGTATTCTGATAACCCTCTCGATAAGATCTGTTAGGTTTATATGCATATTTTATGTATTAATAAATGTATCCTCGTGTATTAGTACCTGTGTGTGCGCGTTGTTTGAGTTATGTCGCATGGTTGGATTCTAAAGCCACCAAAAGAATCAACTTTGTGATTTACTGCTACAATTAATAATTGTCTCAGTAAATGCCCAAACCCTACAGAACTGGTGCCTTCAGAGAGCCACTATGATTACATATTTGGCGTCCCTGAACCGGTTTTCTCTACAACAGGAAGCCTTTGATGAGCAGGAGGCCTTGACCCTCCCACCTCATCGACCTTATGATTGTGCCATTGACCTTCTGCCAGGTACTATCCCTCCTAAAGGTCGTATTTTTCCGCTCTCCAGTTCTGAGTCTGAGGCCCTGAAAGTCTACATACAGGATTCTCTGAAAGCTGGACTTATACGTCCATCCACTTCACCAGCATGTGCCAGTTTTTTTTTCGTGGAAAAGAAGGATGGTGGGCTTCGTCCCTGCATCGACTATCGTGGTCTCAATGAGATCACAATCAAGAATCGGTACCCTTTGCCTCTAATTCCAGCAGCACTTGAGTCGGTGCATGGAGCCAAAGTCTTCACCAAACTGGATTTACGAGGGGCCTATAATCTAATCCGCATTCGGGAAGGGGACGAGTGGAATACGGCCTTTATGACTACCCATGGACATTACGAATATTTGGTCATGCCCTTTGGTTTGGTTAATGCCCCAGCGGTGTTTCAGTCTTTTATTAATGACATCTTTCGTGATCTACTACAAAGATTTGTCTTGGTCTATCTAGATGACATTCTAATTTTTTCTGATTCCTTCCAGGATCATGTTCTCCACGTCAGAGAAGTACTCTCCCGGCTCATCAAGAATAAACTGTATGTCAAACTGGAGAAGTGTACCTTCCATGCTTCAAGGATTCATTTTTTAGGTTATGTCATCTCTCCAGAGGGTGTGGAAATGGATTCGAGTAAAGTCTCGGCGATTACTGATTGGCCCACACCCAAGAACCTCAAACACATTCAACGATTTCTCGGCTTTGCTAATTTTTACAGGAAGTTTATTCGAAACTTCAGCTCGGTGGTCACTCCCATAACCTCCTTGACCCGTAAAGGACCAAGACAAGGCAAATGGACCCCTCAAGCCGAAGAAGCATTTCAGCGTCTGAAACACCTGTTCACAACAGCCCCCATCCTAAAACACCCTGATCCAACTTTGCCTTTTGTAGTCGAAGTGGACGCCTCTGGCCATGGTGTGGGAGCTGTTCTCTCTCAGCGTCATGGAGAAAAACAGATTCTTCACCCCTGCGCCTTCTTCTCCAAGAAGTTATCCCCTGCCCAAATGAACTATGACGTGGGTAACCGTGAGCTCTTGGCCATTAAGCTGGCATTGGAGGAATGGAGGCACTGGTTAGAGGGTGCTCATCACCCTTTTTTGATTTACACAGATCACAAAAACCTGGAGTACCTGCAGTCGGCCAAACGTCTTTGTCCTCGCCAGGCTAGGTGGTCCCTTTTTTTTTCCAGGTTTAATTTTTTGATCACCTATACTCCAGGTTCTAAGAACGTCAAAGCAGACGCCCTCTCGCGGCTCCATGACCCCCCTGAGGCCGAATTGACCCCAGAACCCATCATTCTATCTGGTAAGTTCCTGGCTGCGGTAAGATGGGACATTGAGGTGATTGTCCGACGAGCCTTGTTTGGGCAGAAGGTACCTCCTCAGTGTCCTCGGGACAAGTTATTTGTCTCTCATCCCATCCGATCGGCAGTTTTACAATGGGGTCATGACTCCCGCTTCGCTGGACACCCTGGAGTCCACCGTACCTTGGATTTCATCCCCAGAGACTTCTGGTGGCCATCAGCGGGCCTACTTCAACCCTTACCCATCCTGGATCGTCCTTGGACCCACCTCTCAGTAGATTTTGTTACTGACCTTCCACCCAGCCATGGACACACAACTATTATGGTAGTGGTAGACCGTTTCTCTAAATCTGCTCATTTTATTCCCCTACCATCTTTACCTACAGCTCGAGAACTAGCAGAATTGTTTGTACAACATATCTTCCGATTGCATGGCATCCCTAAGAATATTGTTTCAGATAGGGGCCCTCAGTTTGTCTCCCGGTTTTGGAGGGCCTTCTGTAAGTCACTGGGCGCCTCAGTCTCACTTACCTCAGCTTACCACCCTCAGGCCAACGGTCAGACAGGAACTGCTGACCTATTTACGGACTTATATCTCCTCTACCCATGATAATTGGGTGTCCTTGCTCCCATGGGCTGAGTATGCACACAACTCATTGTATACTACTTCTACTGGCATGTCTCCATTTAAGTGTGCCTTAGGTTATCAGCCTCCTCTGATCCCTGACTCCCACCCCAACACAGAGGTCCCTTCGGTTCAGGACTATATCTTTAACCTGAAGACCTTCTGGAGGAAGGCCAAAGCCACCCTTCTTCGCAGCTCAGCTCAGCAGAAAAAGGTAACTGATCGGCGCTGCCGGATCCCACCCAGACTTCGACGCGGTCAGTTTGTTTGGTTATCCACTCGTAACCTTCCTCTTAAGCAACCTTCTGGCAAGCTTGCTCCCAGGTACATTGGTCCTTTTCGTGTCCTCGCCCAGATTACCCCTGTAACTTACAGACTGGCCTTGCCTCCTACCCTTCGGATCCATCCTACCTTCCATGTTTCCCTCCTTAAACCCTTTCACAGATCCACCCTGTCTAAACCACAACAAAAACCTCCACCGCCTCGAGTGATTGATGGACTCCCTGCTTACACGGTCAATAAAATCCTGGATTCCCGATGGTCTCGTGGAGCCCTACAATATCTCGTCGATTGGGAAGGCTATGGTCCAGAGGAGCGCTCTTGGGTTTCGGAGAAGGATATTCTGGACCCCAATCTCATCAAAGACTTCCACCTTAACTTCCCGGATCGTCCCGTTAGGGCGTCAGGAGCCGCCCGTAGAGGGGGGGGTAATGTTACGATCCGTGCCTCTCGGCAACGGAAGAGGCAGAAGTAGGTGTAGCCCCTATCCATCAGTTCACCTATCAGTTTTCCCATTCACCACCACACCCCCGTCTCATCCTACTTAAACACCTGTCCTTCCCTACCTCGTTGCTCAGTATTGGTTTTCCCTATCGAGCTTCCTGGTTGTGCTTCTTCTACTCTGTGTTTGTCTTGGATTTCGGCTTACGGTTTTTCCCTTTGGACTTCGGCTTTTCGGATCTCGGCTTGGATTGGTACTTTCGCTCTGTCTTGGATAACTGGCTACCTCTGGATTCTCGGATTGCTCTACGGACTACGACTTCGGATCACACTTCGGCTTCGGTACACGTTCCCTTTCAGATATCTTGCTCCCCCTGGACTCTCGGCTCGTTCCTACGATTACGGTTTACTTTCGGTTTACGACTTGGCTTTGTTCGCTCCTGCAAGTGGGTTCACTCACTAGTTCGGTCCCTATTACCGAACTCGTAACAAAAACAATGCAACTTTTGCAATAGCTGACAGTGAATATTTTCAATTTAGAGTCACTTTCTTAAATGTATTTTGGCATCAGAAGCATATCTAATGGCATGTGTACTATATACTGTATGTGCTTTTAATGCTACACAGTTCATTACCAAAAACAACATTTTACATTACTTTTTAAGTATTACAAATGCACATGATCTCCAATATCCTCTAAATATAACCATTAAGTTTGCTTTCCCAGAAGTGAAACTACATAAAAGCAACAAATTAAAAGCATATATAGTTGCTTTTCAATGCTGAAATCTTTGCAGACAATATAACTCATTGGTCAATCTGTAGAGGTTGTAGAGAGTTTTACATTTCTGGGAAATAAAACGATCAATGGCAGAGTTACAATGAGAATATAGACGACATTTTTAAGAAACTAAATCAGAGGCTGTTTTTAAAGACTCAATGTCTTTAATGTTAGTCAAAATGTGCTAGAGATGGCATCCAGTAGAGCATCATGGCATTTAACATGACAGTTTGGTATGGAAACGTGGGGTTATAAAGCAAAACCAAACTGTCCAGAATTGTGAAAATGGCAGGAAATAAAATTGGCAGCCCCAACTCTGCAATGCATATCACAATACAGTTCTCAGATCAATAACGCATCTATCTATAAAGCTAAATACAGCAAAGATACACCTGCAAAATCAAAACAAAATACCAACAACAGACTTTATATCACAAGACAAAAGACAACATACAGTAAATCTTCCAAGAGTGTGTTTTGTAACTAGATACAACAGTGTCACAGTCTTGTCCTTCAAAAGTTTAGAGGCATAGATGGAAAAGTTAAATGGCGTTTATTATGAGGAACTGTGTTCCCAAAGTCCACACCCAAAAAAACTAAGTGAAAAATACAAACTAACCAAGGGAAAAAACACAAAACTATAGTACAATAATATACAGTATACATCAATTGATTTTAAAAAGATTTTTGTAGGCAGTTCCTATTCTACACTACTGTTAACTTAGTCCTATTTCTCTTTTCCTGTCTTGAGGAGCTCCTTTTCTAGGCTAAGCTCCTCCCCCTAGAATATTCCTCTATAAACCAAAACGTAATTCTACAAAATAATAATCAGAATTATCATATACACTTTCTCCACTGAGTAGACAATTAAACACTGAACATATTACTAACAAAAATAAAATGTCTTTGCTGTCCTTCCTATTGCCATTTTTTCCATTTTTTTTCTTTCTTCTGTCAATGTGGTGAAGAAAGATCAAATACTGTACTGTAGTTTCTCGTCAGACTGTCATAAATACACACCAGAAGTGTAAAAAAAGTACAACAAATGTTTCTCTCCATAAAAACCACAAATAGACTCTCTAGCACTGCCAGAAACATTCTTTGAACAATTTTTATTATTTTATTTTTTTTAATTTCACATTGTGGTGAAAATCATTTCAGGTCTCGCCTTCATAAAAATCCATGCAGATTTTTTTTTTTTAAATTTTCAATCACATTTTTAATCGTTTGTCCAAGTTAAAAGACATGTTTTTTTTTCTTGTTTTGTTCTGGATATTTCTCTCTAATGTGTGTACTGAGTAATACATAAAAAATCGGAAGGATCAGACTGGATATCCACAGGGTATCTTTGAATTCAAGACCCTAACCTGGCCTGTACTGTCTATACTTTGCAAGATAATTCAAGATACTAAAGGGTACATCTATTGACCTTGTTAGTTTACTGAATGGTGGCACATACTGTATACAGTAAAGCATTAAACAAAGTTTTGTGATAATCCTCTTTCCAGATATCTGTTGAAATCACACATCAATAAACTTAAATTAGAGGCTTGATGTCCTCCTACACCTACAGTATTCTTTGAAATTCTGTCATTTCATTACCATATGTCTAGAGTACCATCAGATACTGTACATCAAATCTGCTGAATTTTGCAACTATGTTGTCAAAATGCTGAGCAAGCTGCATGAATCCCTTATCCACAATAAAGTCAAATGTCACCATAAACACAGACATTTTATGTCTGTGGCTTTCTTAATATTGGCAGAGAGTTATTGCTTTTTTTGTAAAATACAGTAGAATGGTACAGTACTGTATATTGGAGAGTTATTGAAAGGTACTGTATATGTGTGTTGCCACAGCTTGAGTAGCCAGCCATGCCTACACTTTAGAGCTTACAAAACATAACGGCTTTGCATCAACATCTAGGACTATTGAAAAGTGGTTTCAACTTTTTAAAGCAGCTTTCCTTCTTCTTACTTCTTTGTTCGGTAACATCCTGTAACAACAGTTGTATGATTTGTTACTGGTAAATTGAAGAAGTTGCTGCCTAGCTGTACACAATCAGGACAGCCTTTCTAAATGTAATGCATTTTCCCAGTACGTAATTGATATGGATATGAAATGTAACAGTTTTGTTTTATCCCACATTATGCCCATCAACATCATGATGACCAGCACCAACAATGAATAGGCCAGGTTCTTCAGGATCAAAATTCTATTGCAGGAGGAATGTAAAAATACATGTATTCATATACTACATAGAATACTTCTATCAAGAACTACTATTTCCATATAATGTATATTATACAACTTTGTTTTCCTAGATGAGTGTGATTTTCATAAATTGCATGTTGCTTGACCTGGCTTCCATAGTTGTTTTTTTTCTTCTTATTGACAATTGTGAAATATTTCTTTCTGATCGATCCAAGTTTTGAATTTGAATGTTCTGTAGATGCCGAAAAACAAATCAAATATAATTAATTATATATATATTTTAAAATTTTAATTTTTAATTAAATTTTAATTTAATTTTTAATTTTTTAATTTTTAAATCCACTATCAATAGAGAAAAAATATGTATCTACCGTATATGCTGTTGGAGCAAGAAATCAAATTTGTGATATGGAAAAGATGAAACAGTGAAATTCAAACTGATATCTTTTTATTTCTAAACTGGTAACAAGAGTAACAAACTAGGAATAGCAAAAAATAAACATGGAAACATAACACCAGATTTTTTCCATTTACTGTTTATTTTCAAAACGTCTCTATGTGTATGTGTACTGTTTATTTGTTGATTTTGACAACTGCGTCATTGACTTTGGATGTTGTTTAAAACCATTTATACTGTACATTTGTCCTACAAAACACTTAAAGGGCACATCACTGTCACATTATGACAGTTTGAGGTGCCTTTTCTCTTAGAATAGGATGATGTCACACTAGATGTCTTATTTTTAGCTGTCTAAACTCATCTGCCCCTCTCTATTTAAATCAAAAGTTAATTTCTACTTACAGTATGCTGCTGGTGACAAAATCAAGGTTCTTTTACTATTTCTATTGTGTACTGTCTATTATACTCAAGGCAGAATTAATATGGCATGGACTTCAAAGTGAAATGTGCTTACAGTCTGTATCTTTCTGAATCTCATTTCAAACGAATCACATTTTAAAAAATATTAGGATATGAAATTTAATGAAATATTAACTCAAAAACTGTATATGTAAAAAGTTACAAATAAATGAAGCATTTTGTTTTGATATTGTACACTGTAGTATATTGTATCAGAGTGTAATGTGTGTCTGGGTTTTTTCTGATCTCTTTTGGAAACTAAATGAAATTAAATGATTTGTTTCAAAAAGGGATCCTCATTTTCAAGTGACAGAATTTGTCTTATCTGGAAAATAAACAAATGTGAGTGTTTTTTTTAAATACATGCCACCAATATTTGATATTGTATAAAAGTCAGATTAGCAGGCTAAATTAAAAATGTAATTTACAAAATGCAAAGATTCAGAGCTGTCAAGTTTATTCATAAAGCTCATTTACAGTATTTACTGCAATTTTGTATGTTTTTAAATACTAAGGTTTCAGAGTTGAGTTGGAGAATATTTGTATTTCTGATTTCTCTTAAAGGTAAGGTACAAATCTGTTCTTTGGTCTCTGACATGCCACATATACTGTATATGTAAAACATAAATGTCCCAAATAATACTACTGAATTCATTAAGTCTTTAAATCTTGCGGATAGGTCATTCACAGCATTACATTCACATCTCACAATAAGTTTATATGAGCAATATGAGGTTGTGTATATTTCTGCTGTAATATTGTCATATCAGGATGGGACTGCAAGAAGGGCATCAAATGACTTGATCAATGGAATGTCATGCAGTCAGGTGAACTACAAATGAACCTTTTTATAGAGTAGGTGGACCATTTGGACCCTGCCATGATGTTGTCCACAATACACATGGTTCTGATTCTCTGTGCAATACTCATTGGCATTCATTAGGGTCATTTAAGAAAATGTTAGAATTCTGAGCTTTTTCCAGGCAATACAGCAATGCTAACCACTGCACCACTGTGTTGTCTTACCTATACTTAATTTAGTGGGTAATTGCACATTAACAACCCCCTATTCCTGATCTGAAACTCTACAAACTAAATATATACACAGTATCTCTATTTAGGGGAGCCATTAGCTGGTAGTGTCAACAAACCACCTATTTTACAGTATGTGCCCTCATTGTTTATTGACTATGGAGCACAATGTTAAATGTTATAATATATACTGGTGTAACTAGTATATCCCACAGCTCACAGCAAGTACTGTATATATCTAGATTAAGCAGCAACAGCCAGTGGAAGGATTTAAGCAGCCAGTGGAAGGATTTAATAAACTTTGACAACATTTTTAGTCACATTTCATTTTTTTTAGTAAATGCATAACATCATAAAATCAGTTATGTCATAGAATTGTTTTTTAATATACAGTATATTATTTTTGAAATAACTATATTTATGGCACTATTGAATTTTTTGTTAAAGAAAACTTAGTTTCAGAATCTACAATTGAGAATACAATAATTAATTTATGGATTGTACTAATTTACAGTATATAGTTCATACTACAAATACTACCTTTGTCCTGTAACTTAAACAACTCAATGTCATGTGACATTTAGAAGTAAGCTTATAGTTTAATTTCTATAAAATTCAGTGTGAATCACTTTCTTTTTTAATTAATCTTCTCAGCAAATTATTAATAAGAAATGTGGTTCCTTTAGAATCAAACAGTAATTTCCTCAGTTTAATAATATATTTTTATTAGATTGTACTGTATACATTTTGGTATTTTTTAATTTCTGAGAATTCAAAATACCCTGATTAATTAAATATGTCTGTCACAACATCTATAAAACTATTTATATATTTACATGACTTAGAGCACTGCTCTTAATTCCCTTTCAAATTTTTGACCTGATATTATGGTTTTGAAAACTTTGCTCATTATTAATGAGATAAGCTGTTCTCCATATTCTCCTTCCTCCTCAACCTTTCTTTCCCTGTCTATTTCTTTATCTGATGACCTTGCCTCCTTTGCCTGCTTTTTAAGACCTAACTAGAGAAAGAAGGTACTGTAGTTACAGCACTGTCAAAAGTTTTATGACTCAGGACTCAGGACCAGCCAGGACTGTTAATCAGAGTTAGAGTTCCATTTTGCCAGACCTGTCTTTGTTTTTTGTATTGTTGTTATCCCAAAGAAAATGTTATTTGGGATAACAACAATACAAAAAACAAAGACAGGTCTGGCAAAATGGAACTTGTCTGACTTTGTACTGCTTCTTCTCAAACTAAAAAGAAAATGAAAGAGCTTGATTCTCCTAAAGTGCATAAAATGGATGTTTTTACTGGAATTCTCAATGGAACCAGTGAGCTCATGGTCCAACAGTTGATGAGGTCAACACACTGAGTGCAACTATTCATCAGTTGATCTTAAAATTGAAATTTGTCTTGGATGAACAACAGCAATAATAGATACACCCTCACAAAGAAAGCTGAAAAGTTTGGAATACTGAATGTGGCAATCATCTTGGATGTTTGAAGATAGCAGTCCCTATGTGATTTTAGATCTGGCACAGCAAGACTTCAATATGGAAAAAAATTCACATGATATCATGGAGATCACTCTACTGGGCCTGAGTGTTTATGTTCAGACGTCTGCACTACCCTGTTGGATAGGTCCTTTTGAGAGAAGGCAAATAATCTGTCCCCATTCACTTGGTGGAAGTATCTGCTGCATTTGTATCTGGATTACTGTTCAGCAATAGCCCAACAGAGACTCATTTTTGTAGGAGTGATAAAAGCACTGAGGGAGGGAGGCATCTAGTCTTTTCTCTGGTACCCTGCAGTGTTTAAAGTCCTCCACACTTGCACACAGTAGCTGTTTATGTCATTACAGGAGGCGGAGCAGTCCATCAGGTCTGAAGATATGCATCCTTATCCTGAAGTGTGAGTAGGAAAAAAGGGAGGAAAACTGTTTTCTTTCTCTTTCTTTTTCAAGGTCATTACTGTTTTTGCAGTCTCGCTTAGATCAGACCTGGGTGTCATGGTTAGAGTTATACTATTGTAGCGGAGAGGCTTATTAATAAGCCAGAATTAAGTGTCTCTGAGCTTCCCAAATGAGTCCCCATTTCTCTGTTCATCTCTGTGGTGCAACCACAGAGAAACTATTCATGCAGGCTGATTTAAGATGTTTTCTCCTGATAAGGACAGCTCCCAAAGGGGGATGCACTTAGCTAAGCCTGGCTATCATGATCAATGGTCATCCATTGGCGCCTATCTGTCTAGGGAGTGCCAGTTGGACATCTGGACTGCATTCCTAAGTGTCAGGAGTAAGAGACTCATATCTCACCTTGATCAACCAATCAGGGACTGGTAGGGCCGAGTAACCCACGTGGGACTCTGATGCCCATGGAACTTTCAGCCAATCAATGAGCTGAAGTTCCTCCAGGTAAAAACAGGCAACACAGAGAGCCTGTGAGATTCAACAAGATTCAGATTCAGTAAGATTCAGTAAGATTCTGGAGAGGATTCTGTGGACTGTTCTAAAGGGAATTCAAAGGAGAATTCCAGGGCAGGACGGCCCAGGAGCAGAAGGCTCCCAAGGGCAGGACATTCTCGCAGCGCGCCTCCTGACCATCCTGAGACTCAGCCTGGACAACCACGGAAAGGCCAGTGTGTCCGAGTGCCAGAACTTTCCTTTGTTCTAAGAGTCTAGAGTGGAGGTTGCCAGAGAGTAACCAGCAGCAGGCTTTGTGAACAGGTCGTAACTGTGGACAGCTGAATCACTATTCAGAACTAGCTCTTCATCAGGAACGAACCGGTCCTCTTCCTGACTTGCTGGGACCCACAGTCATCTTTTCTCCTGTGCAAAAACTTTGTTAGTTAAAGCCAACACTAACTAGCCGGACAGTGAGCATCAGCAGCGCACCGTCGCAAGCCGCACAGCACAGCCTGGCACCGAGCCAGAGAGCGCGGATTGGACAGCAACAGCCTGCAACTGTTTCTTTGTGCCCGCAGGAGATCTGAATCCCCAGAGATTGGATGAGTATTCAACTTCACTGCATTACAGCTCGAGAATTCAATTGTTATCCAAACCAGTTGATATCAATTTAATTCCTAAGAGTTATGTACTTGTTTTGAGTATCTAATGTAGAAGTTATAACCAAGTTCACTTTACGAAACGGTCTTAATGAATAATATACTGAACTTATGTCCTCTTGATGTGTAACTCTTTGTAACTGACCGAATATACCTTTTGTATTCTGATAACCCTCTCGATAAGATCTGTTAGGTTTACATGCATATTCTATGTATTAATAAATGTATCCTCGTGTATTAGTACCTGTGTGTGTGCGTTGTTTGAGTTATGTCGCATGGTTGGACTCTAAAGCCATCAAAAGTATCAACTTTGTGATTTACTGCTACAATTAATAATTGTCTCAGTAAATGCCCAAACCCTACAGAACTGGTGCCTTCAGAGAGCCACTACAGTTACATATTTGGCGTCCCTGAGCCGGTTTTCTTACACTATATGTTTTACTTTTCCATTTATTTTGGAAGATGATAACATTCTATACACATACTGTATTTCTTTAAATTGCTGTAGATGAAAATGTACAGATCTTGATGATGATCTTCTTTTTCTTGCATGTGCTACATAGCTTTGTTATAACTGATTTTTAGCCTTTAGTTGTAAAGGTTAATGTCAACTTTTGTTGTGTTTTCTTTTACTAAAGTAATCGTGTTGAAACAGAAATATCTTGATTAGTATTCTATTCAAAGTGATACCCCAACCTTTTGTATGCACTATTATGCTGTTTAAATATTGCAGTATTTTGTATTAATTTGCTGGCACAATTTATTACTTGCCCCAAAAAATACCCATGGGTGGACATCCATAATGGGGAGTACTGGTCCTGGTTTGTAACGCTGTTCTGGAATGTACCACTTATCAAGGAGGCTCATCTCCCCTGCATTCCAGTACACTACAATTAATTGGGCTGTTCTGTATCTAAGCATACAAAGAGAGGCCTCATTAAAAATCCACAACAACAGTTAATTTTGTAGTTATTAATAAGCATTGCTGCTACAATGTGAATCATTTTTTTCAAAGCGTTCTCTAAAAAAAATTGTTTGGCGTGGATGGCAGTTGTGGCAATTAAGGGTAGAATTATTTTTGGTGTAAACATTGAGGGGGTGTCACATACTTGTTAGGAAGATTTTTGTGTTGTGTAATAGTGTACCATTCTTGTTTTTGTTTTCTTTTTTTAAAATAAACTAATAAAAATGTGTTTTAAATAGTTCCTAAGAATTCCTCTTCACCCAACGATGGAATTATAGTAAAAACACCATAAAAATGGACAATAGAGTGTAAAGCAGTTATTTTCATTTTGCTGTCATCATGTTTTATGTTATTTGAAAGGACATCTATTGGTCTAAAATATTTTTTAAGGCCACATGACTGAAGCCCTGAAATGAACACACTGCCACACTATGTAACACTGTGTAACTGACTTTAGTCAAAGCAAACTGTATGTGTATTTTTAATTTTAACATCTCTTTCAAGTTTGAAATGTTGTCACAATATACTATATGGCACAGTTATGTGTAGGAAAGGAGGCAAAAAATGGCATTAGATTTAACACACCTCTTCATTTATGGTGCGTACATATTCACATAGTATACTATACACTTTGGCAATACTACCAGGAAGTAAAGTTTTCATTTTCATTTTAAAGCTACTATAATGTAATCCAGAAATATACATAATTGCCAGCATAAGTAGACAAGAAGACAAGTGTGTTTGGGAGGTTTTTACAGTATACACTTTAAACTTAAACTTCATTAATATAGAATATCTTTAATGTCAGGGTGGATCTTGTTGGAGCACAATAAAACCTCTGAAACCTCATGTTGAATAAGAAAAATAATTTTCACACAGAAAACTGAAACTGGCCTTTAAATAGAAATTCTTCCACTTTGTCCGATGTTGTTATTTTGCTGGACTCTGAGAAAGCCTTTGATCATGTAGTGTGGGATTATCTAATTGCAACCCATAGAAAATTTGTAAGTGGCTGTCATTCTATCTCATAGATTAAACTGCTTTAGAACTGTTCAGCAGAATATGTTTGGGCAAAGATCATGGCTTCTAGCTCACTCTATGCAGATGACCTCATTCTCTATTTAACGGACCCTGTCTCTTCTACTTCTACTTCTCCTAGAGAACTCTGGAAAGTTTTCTGTCTATAAAAATATGGTAATTTTCACAAATGTGTATTGTATGCTAAAGATTCCTTGTTGAGGCTGCCCCCTCTCAGATCTGATACTGTATATCCTGTTTCTGGTATGTGCCCCACTGCCCTTTTTTCTTTTTCCAGTTCACCCTGGTAATACACTATCTTAAGATCTGGGCTCATTTTAGGTGACATTTTGAATTCAGTCCAAGGTAATGTTCTATCTTTTTGTAGCAAATATGTTTTCAGTCATGTCTTACATATGCTTCCTTAAGTGCTTGGCATACATGTCATGACTACATGACACTACAAGTACTTCCTGTCTGAGGAAGTAAAGGCACTGTTGCATCTTCTTTGTAGCCCTTTAAATGCTGGGAGTAATTTAAGTCATTAGAAATGGAGGTAACCAGGAACTTGAAGTTGCTAACCATCTCTACAGCTGCCCCATTAATGAATAGGGCTGTGGTCCCCACCCTGTTCTCTGAATTCGACAACCAGCTCTTTGGTTCTGCTGACATTGAGGGAGAGATTGTCAAGGCACCACTCCACCAAATTCCTGATCTCATCCCTAAAGGCTGTCTGATGGTAGTAGTGATGGCCAATGATGGTAGTATCTTCAGCATACTTGCAGATGGAGCTGGGGATGTATCAGGCCACACAATTGTGGAAAAACAATGAAAACAGCAGGGGACTAATGACACATCCCTGAGGGGCACCTACTGTATATTGATTGTCAGCGTGGAAAAAAATCTTTCCATCTATCCTCACAGTCTGTAGTCTGCCAGTCAGGAAATCAAAAATCCAGCAGCAATGACAGGTGCTGACACCCAGATCATAAAATTTGCTGACTAGTCTGGATGGAACTATAGTGTTTAAGGCAGAGCTGTAATCAATTAATAGCACTCTAACATACTTTATGTGTCTTTATTATACAAATGATCCAAGACAACATGAAGTGCCACGGAAATACCGTCATCAGTGGACCTGTTATAATATTACAGTATGCAAACTGCAGGGGGTCCAAACATTCAGGTACCAGAGTACTAAAATGTCTCATGACCAGCCTTTCAAAGCACTTCATTACAGTAAATATGAGCACTACTGGTTTGTAATCATTAAAACAGGTCACAGTATTTTTCATCAGCACTGATATAATAGTTGTCTTCTTAAAACACACTGGTGTCAGAAGATTGTAATGACAGCTGATCACCTTCCACATGTTGACCTGTCTAATGTTGCCCTGACGTCAGCCTCCATGACAGACATGGTGCTAGGAGCATTTGTGCCAGCAGTTCTGTGATTTCCTTCTCAAAACCAAGCCAGTGGGCCAGTAGGGAAAAATCAGTATCATTGGATGTACATGTAAAACTGCTTTATGATTTGTTATAGACTGATTACCCCACCACATTTGGCACACATTGAAAGAGGCAGCTTGTACTGCATTTCTGATTTGTTTTGATAAAACAAACTAGAAATCCTATGCTTATTTGAAATTATTTTTGAACTAACTAGAAATATTATACTAATACTATGCTATAGATTTCACTATACTGGGGCATTAGGACGCACACAGACTACAGGGTGAGCTCCCCCTACTGGCCCTCTTCCAGCTGCAATCTTAGCTTTCCCAGGAAGTCTCCCACCCAGTTACTGGTCAGGCTCACACCTACTCAGCTTCAGTGGGATGCCACTTGTGAGTTGCAGGCCGATATAACTGTTGGCAAACATGAACATATGGTAACACGAACATACGTCTGTATATTATTCAAAATGTCCAAATTCAATTCAAAATTTGTTTGTTTGATAGGTAAATGTTTTAACTGAATGTATAAATAAACAATGGCTCTTTATATTTAGCACAAAAGCAAAATACAAAAAAATAATCACAAATAATTCACATTAAGCTCCAACTGAAAAGAGTGAGGCAGCAATCGCAACATTTAACAAGAACACATATCTGCCTCAAGTGAATATAAATGAAAAACCAGACATTTTAAAAGACCTTCATGTCAGTCCAAATTATGATGAGGCACCCGGGATAAGCAAATAGGAGCTTATAAATGCTTCCCTACCAAAATCCGTTTTGGAGTTTTTTCTTCCAGTCCAAACAAAGATTCACCACAATTATCAGCAGGTTTCATATTTTATGTGTGGAAAAAAATAAAAAATATAGTTTACAATTTCATCCATTATACAGTAAGTTTTTCATTATAAATTGTTTTCAAAGCAGTTTAAGGATCATTCACATGGCCATTGTCATGGCAACTACAAACAAAGAAACTGAAGACAGTATGTTAGAATATAAGGAGACCAAACACTAATCTACAACCTATTGCATCTGTATTTATTGTATGTGATCAAAATCTGGGAAAAGGGGGAAAATCTGGGTGGTCATACATTAAAAAATTGTTAATAAAAAGGGAGAAAGCAAAAGCTCATATAATGTAGAAGGGAAAATAACACATTTTTTAAACATGGATATGAAGATATTCACTTTTTCAATACCATGGTTGCTTAAGGGTTAAGTGATTCATTTTTAATACATGTTACAACAAATCCAAAAAGTATTTGGGATTGAAATGTCTCAGCTTCAATTTAGAACAGCAGGGAGCACCACTTAAGTTGATAACTAAAAATAAAGGCCTTTCACTTCACAAGCAGCTGCCTTCAGAGGTAGTTACTAAATGTCCTCTACAACATTGCTTTTTCCCACAATGGAACTAAATTGAAAGTAGATGTCATTGGTACAGGATGAGCTGCCCATTATTTAAGTTCCACATCATCAACGGCTGATGTTTATTTTTCCTTACAGTGTGACATTTAGTTTATCTTTGACATTATCTAGTCACCCTGTACAACACAATATTTTACAAAAATATGCAATGTGCCACAAAATCAGGTACTGTATACACGTCTTACAAAAATGAACAATATAAACACATAGTGTATTATGAAACTTCCATTAAATTTCAGATCTTTAACAGTTGTCTGTCTCTAACAGAAGCTGGGACAGCTGTCAAATATTGCAACATTGCAACATACTGTAGGTTTCATTTAAACACTAATGTTACAGCCAAGACACCTGAATGCCCACTGGTGATTCTGTGTTTTTCACAGTCAGGGCAATAATCATGAAAAGGAACACCAAATACCTAATAAAGGTATGATGTAGGTTTGTTAAAAAGGATACAGACAAGACCCTGAGAAAAGAGAGGCATTGAGGATGGATAAGATGTAGGGATGGAGATCAAGGGCAGAATACTGGAAAGGATGAAAGAGGAGAGGGTCCTGCATTCTAGTGGTAAGTTTATGGGCCAGGAAAAAGGAAGGAATGTAAACAACATGAAGCTGGTCTTGTCTTCTAAGTGCTTTGGAATTCTTTGGGATGAAAGGTTTCATAAAAATGTTTTTGTATTTTTCTTCCTTTTCTGCTTTTTATTTTTCTTCTAATTACATTCCTAAATAATTTAATTATTAATTTATTTCCACTCTGGTTAGACTGTAAATTAACTGTTACCATAGTATGGTTACAAATGACCCATGCTGCTGTTATATCCATACTTCTTTAATTATGTCTTATTGTTTTTAAAAATGCATTTATAAGACGTCTTCTCCAGTTTTGCCTTTTCAGAATCAATTGGCTTTTCATATATGGATCTCACAATAGCATACAGTAACATTATCTTGTCTCAGAAAGTGCATTATGATCATGTGCTGTAGTAAGTTATGTGTTGGATTCTGACCTGTGTACCTGTTATATCCATACTTCTTTAATTATGTCTTATTGTTCTTATAAATGCATTTATAAGACGTCTTCTCCAGTTTTGCTTTTTCAGAATCAATTGGCTTTTCATATATGGATCTCACAATAGCATACAGTAACATTATCTTGTCTCAGAAAGTGCATTATGATCATGTGCTGTAGTAAGTTATGTGTTGGATTCTGACCTGTGTACTGTGGATGTAAAATAAAGTTAGTTACTGTATCTCTGTCTGTCCAGTGTAAAGTCTCTTTCCTTCCTGATCATGGTCTGTACAGTATATAATCTCCAGGTCGGGTGAAGCAACTGCTTACTGCAGCTCTGACAATTTGTCAGAGATCAGAAAGCAGGTTCTGAAGCCCACAGATGTTGGAGTGAAGGTGTTCAACCAGCTGACAGCATTCACACATGACCTTTCCCGTTTCCCTGGACATATCTGCCCAGAATGAAAATCATTCAGCAAACCAAACACCACATACTGTATAATCATATATTAATATTGAAAAACTGTATTTAACTTAAAGCAAGGTTCTGATAACAGATTTTGTTTATATATTAAGCATCAATTGAAACTTTTTTTATCATGTATTTTTAAATGCAACACATTCAAAATGTTATTAAGAAAATTACCTTGTTTTCTTACAAACACTGACTTTGAAAAATAGGCATGAAAAATAATTTTGTGTACCAATTCACATTTGTCATCAGCTGTGTTGATCAACAGGGGTTCAACCATGAAAGTTTGAAGCAGTACAAGCTGTATGTCTACTGGGCACCGGTTTGCAGTTTTGTGGTTTGTGATTCTGACTCATTTCTATTGTAAAGCCTGGACAAGCATGTCACTGTCCACTGGTCTCTGGGCCCTAGATGCCACATTCATTCCCTTCTCATCTCACAGATGCTCAATGGACTCCAGTCTGGCAAGTAAGGGATTCATCGTGCAGTATGTGTTGTCCTGTTGTCATGACAGATGAATCTGCAGGAAAGGTTGAAAGTGAGAATGCATTTTTTAATTTATTTGAATTGAAAATGCTTCATTGAAGATAATTCAATTAAGATGTTTTTTCTTTATACCAATTCATACAGTATGTCTAACTAATGTCATATTAGTATTATATAGTTCAGGTGAGTTGCCGCTATAGCATGCATAGTCTGCAAAGAAATAAGTAATAGGTTTATTCCATGCTTGAAAGAGAAGAGAGAAAACACAACATTTCGGCTGTGCAGCCTTCTTCAGGTGTGAGGGTATATTAATATACATATATTAGTATTATATACTGTATGCAATTTGGTAGGTACAATCACAATCATCTGTTTCAGATTGCACTCAATAAGTGTACATTGATATTCATTCAATTTTTTTAGTGTTTTTAAATCAGTTATCTTCCTATTAAATATAAGACATACTGTATATAACAGTATGTTTAATGGTAGAACTAACATCTTGTGACTGTAAATATCATCATGTCTCTTATTGTTTGATTTTCTTAAACATTTGTCTTTAAATTTACTTCAGATTATTTTTTCGGATATTTATTTTCCGGATGCCAAAACTTCAAAAGACTAAATAAAAAACTTCTTTTAGGGTCTGGTAAAATTGTAATTACGAATAGGAGTTACAAATTGATTATATCTGGTCAAACAAGCGGCCTTTTACCCCATCCTTGCCAGCTCAGGAGCAGGTGCTTAATTTATGGAAGGTCTTAATTTCAAATTTATCAATGTCTTAGTATTTGCTTTTAAACACGAACTATAGTATCTGTTAAAATATTTGAATGTCAAAAGTCCTGCATATTCTAATACTGCTGTTGATATACAGTATGTAACAAATCACAATTTATGTTTCTTAAACACCTGATATTAAAGTCAACATGCTTTTTATACTAGAATTCAGTATTAAAATAACATGGATGTCCTGAAAGATATCGATTTCAAATGTGATAAAATGTCCTTAAAAGATGTGATCAAAGAGTATCCCAAAATTGTTTCTTTAATGACTTGTTTTCACTGCAACAAGGTATTAGAACTTTCTTTACATTTGACCTAAGATTGTTTTTATCTGCATATATAAAATGAAATGGTGTTTTGGGTGCTTTAGTTTAGGCACAGTAATATGTTCACAAGCACAATCATGTCTACAGTATATTTAGATATAAACAGTTGTGAGGAAAAAAAATCATTTGGGTTATTGGAAAGCTTTGACTCACACACAACACAAATGCCAGTGATTGTATGCATGTTGCTGAAGAGACATGGGATTTGGTTTTGTTTGCAGAATAGCCTGTGTTGATTAGCTTAAGATGTAGAGGCAACACAGAAAGCAGCTGGTTGCTATAGAAACTGAAAATGTTAAGGATATGCCCTACTGAATAGATTTTGATGGAACTCTCCCATATTCAATAAAAAAATGTTTTTAGCTTCATCTATCTATCTTTCTATGCCACATGAAATGTAATATGACAGAAGATTTTAATATCTTTAACTACAAAGGTTTAAGATTTATTCTGACTGCTTTGAGCCTTATTGAAAATAATAAACAGATTTATTTTTCAGTTTTTATCAGTATGGAAATAAAGTTAACATTTAACCCATTTCATTGTGTTAATAATAAGCAACCATGGGAACTACTCACAAATATTATTAGCCCTTACCTCATCATGCTATTTCACAAAAATCTTTTGATATTGTTTTTTCAGTCTCAGAAAGGATTGTACCACACATATTACATTTTCTATTTTTCAGAAATCATGTAAAAACATTCACATTCCCAGTTCATATCACTTTGATGTGGCACGAGTAGAATCTACCATTATTTGGAGATGTATCTTTAATGGAAAAGGCATGGAGACTTGTTTGTTAATGAAACATGAACACACAAACTCTAACATTGGATAGTATGTCCCACAGTACCCAAATACTTTACACAAATAATGCTTTTGTGCTATCAATATACAGAATTTAAGCCATCAGCAGTGGAACAAAGTTCTCATGGACATTAGTGTGTGTGACACAGATGAGTAGAATGATGTACTTAATTATTATGTACAATAAACCAGAGAATATGGAGGTCCAAAATGTGATGGTCTAAGATGTTACAATGACTAATGTTAATCCTAACTGGATGGTGCATTGGTCAAGAAGATTCATTACTGGCCTTCCTGCTGGCCCATCTTGATGAGACAACATCCCAGGAAGAAAATACCTGTCTTCATTCTACTTATGTAATAGTCTTTCCAAAAAATGTAACAATACTGAGAAGAATTACTGTATATCCTTTTTTTGCCAAACATTTTGAAAACAATTAGTTGTTATGGTTTCTATCATGTCATTCATTCATTCAAATACAGACACAGACATGTATTGAAATTTTAATTGATCCCCCCTCTTTGCAAGGCATGAGACAGGGAGCTGCTGCAAGGGTACAGATAATAATAATTCCTTACACTTACATAACACTTTTCTTGACACTCCACTCAAAGCTCCTTATATGTAATGGGGATGTAATGAGGAGGTAATGGGGTAGAGGGAGGGGTTTGAGAAAGAACCCCAAAGGAAGTGTTCAGCAGAAATAAATTTATGTATAGGATATTGGAAGTAGATGGAATGAGGAACTTGGCTGCTTCCCAAAAATGTTAAAAATCATTAATTCAGTAATTTGGCCAAATCCAAATGTATGCAACATAGGGACTTGACATATTGAAAGCTTATTTGACTGACTGGACCATTTAAACTAAAGAAGAAACCCCACAACGCCAATGCAGAATTTTTCAGTTACCGAAGTTAATGATAGCATGTGAATATGAGTATGGTTGAATACATACAGTAAGGGTAAAAAGAATGGTTCAAATGAATCTTTAGTAACATTTTAACATCAGGCAAAGGGAGGAGAGGTTTAAGACATGCTCTTGAACATAATATATGATTGAAAGCAAAGAAGGGAAAGAATTAAGAACCATATCACACAGAAACAGAGTCTGAGTTGTGGAACATGATGGGCCTTAGAAGTGGATTGGGAATGGATTATATGTTGTGCTAATTGAAGGAATAGCAAGCAAGCATTCTGTGCTGAAGTCAGCATACTGTAGTTAGTGCTTTAAGGAGTGAAGTAGAAATCAATTGCTATCAATTTATGAAAGAGTAGTGGGTCAGAAGGATTTGATGTCCAAGATTAGAGTAATTGGGTGTAGAGATAGAGAGGTCTCTGTTTGTAGACAGATTGTTTTAAGCAAAAAAGTAGAATTTGAAAAACTTAAATGTGATTCTCTGAAAAAGTGATACAGCATATAGAGGAAGAGATACTGGATCATGGCTTTTGAAGTACAGAAAATATAGAGCTGGTGTCAGGGGTCTTGAATTTCTAAAAGGGGGATACCAAAATCTAGAGTAACAAGGAATACGAGCAACACGCATAAAGAATTAGTTACAGAAACCCAGGCGTCATGGTTATGATATACAGAGAGTTAAAACACCTTTATTATGTACTGCAAATATATGCTGAATACTTCAGGATAGAATGTTTGGCACCAAGTAAAACCCAAAAGAAAGAACAATGATCACCGACTACAGTTCATAAAAAGCTACAAAGGAATCTGAAAAGACTCATGGGACCAGGGAGCCTTGTAAAGTTTCTATATATAGTTAATATAGTGGTACAGAGTTGCCGTGCAAGAAGCTAGCTGAAGAAGATACAGTAAATGGTTTACCCTGAGTGAGTAAACAATACACTTTAAATGAGATTCAAGAGCTCCCATTGAATAAGAGCAGCAGGATTTGGCAAGAGCCATGACATACAACACAGTTGTAAGTAAATAATTATTTTCAAGATGCTTTCTTAAATTATTTCATAATTTTATAATTTGATTTCATAATTTTATAATCTATATTAATACTACACAATAATATGACAAATGGGGGGTTATGAAACTGGTGAAAATCCTGAACTGACCGAGTGGTTAGTAAATAAGTAAAATAATTATTAATATCCTCCAACTTGTAAATGCTTTTTCCAGAACATACCCAAGTGGTTGGTATAATTAGAGGCACATGAATTCTTTGTGTTTTGACACAGCATTGGTGAGAGGAGTAATGATCCAGGTAAACTTGGTTAAACAAATATTTATTACAATGACACAAGACACAAACTACAGTACACACAACAAAACACACAAGTTACTCTATGTACAGTATTTAAGAACATGGCATTTCAGATGCCTAACATGCTGGTCACCCAGAAAACCCCAGTCTGCTACTAAGCATACAATAGGAACACTAACTGTACCTTTTGTCTCCTGTGTACTGTATATACTGTACGAGTACTGATAAATAAAAATATCAACATTACATTTCTACACAACTTGAAAGTTCAGAATACATATATTCTTATCATTATCTGAATAAATCTATATCTGGAAATGTTTGTTAATGATACAATATACAGTATATTCAGCATTCATTCAACATACAGATGCTTTACGTTAAAATGTCTTAATTGGGCATTATGCACTAGAATTAGGGAATAAATCGTTTTTTGTTTATTTAAAAAAAACACTTTAGGTTATACAGAATGTTGTTATTTCTACTCATTTCTGAACATGGCACCCAGAGGGATTATAGGGCATCACTTGCCTGTTATTAAAATAATAGGATAAAATCTAAGTTTAGAGCATCTTACACCTGGCGTTAATTTGGCAATTAAATCACTGATTCATGTTTAAACAGCTATAATTAAGTGAATATAATTGTCCACACACTTTTTGGTTTATAACATGAGATCAGATTTTCCTGAAATGCATAGTTTAGATAATTTGGTGTAGTAAATAATATAAAAAATGTTTCCACCTCTTTTACATCTGTCCCTGTCATTAGGAATGTACAGATTATGCTCATCTAGTGGGATTCATACAGTACCATGTAATCATGCCTGTTCAGCTCTTATTCACCTGACAGGATAACCTGGTGCTTTCTGTAGCATCATCTGAATGCAATACAATACCAGCACAGGCACAGGACGTCATTTTAACAGCTGTCTGTCACCACTGAGAAGAGTCATTGGAGCTTTGCTTGTGCAATGAACTCCAAGATGGATTGCTCATTTGGGCTTCCTTTAGGGGAATGATGCTTTCTTGCCATCGTCTTTTACCCTGGAATAAAGTCATCATATGCTCAATCTAACTTTATGCTCAGAAAGTGGACATTTCAGGAAATGTTGCATGCTATGAAGATTTTTACTGCAATGACTTTGAAAGCAAAAGCTTCTTTATTGTATTATCTGATACCAAGCTGGTAGCACCAATTTGTTATGCTACAGTACTTCCCCTATCCCCTTTCACCTGGTCAGCCTGCTGTGCAGATCTGATGAATTGAACGCTGATACATATACATTTTATTATTTTATTGGACATTTGTTACAATCTGTGCAACATTTTGCATTTCAATTAGATATGTACTGTAGTTTGTATTATTTATAACCACCAATAGTTTAGTGAATAAGTTGGAAAACAATCCATATTGTATGTTTATAGCATAGTAAAAAAGTGGTGCTTTACTTGCATTTATTAGAATTTAGTGAATAAAGCCCTATTTCTTGTGTATCAAGAATACTACTTTAGCAAAGGTCTTTCATTCGTGTACTTGGTGCTATTTAGTATTCAAGTAATTTGGTATTTCTTCAAGTCTAGGAAATAAACCACCATGTATTCTTCACGTAGGGCATAATTAGAATACATGATTACCAAAAAATGAATGCATTTTGCATTTTGAGAGTTTTTTTCTTTATTCTGTTTTATTTTGAAATAGAGAATGCTTTGGTTTAATATTATGTAATTTACCCTGTCTTCCTGGAAGACTCAGGCTAGGATATTTTAAACTTTAGACTATCAGCTATTCACATATTCTAGACATGCTTAATTGTGGCTTTCTGTTTGCCAAGTGCTTTTTGCATCTACACAATGGACAACAATGGCAACATTCAATTTGCCAGACAGTTGCTCAAACTACACAACAGAGCCTCTGTCAAGAATCAGACTTGCAATTTCTTTGTATTAGGGCCAAAGTTTGATTTATTACTCATTTTAATGTATTATCTGTAGACTTAAAAGACATACTGAATTATAATTGACTTTTAATCATATTTTAAATCAATGAGTGTTTACTTTGGTGTAAATTGTGTCAAAATATAATAAGACAAACACTCATTGCCAAAGAAAATCATTTGTTATAGAAGGGTTGAAGACAATACTGAAGACTAGACAATAGTTTTCTTTACATAGAGTTTTAAATTCTATTAATCTCAATGGAATTTTCAGATAGCTACTGTATATGCAGTACATAAACAAAAATACATTATTAGAGATATATTGTCTTCATTAAGAATCTGCAAATTTGCTTCTCCAGTGGAGATCTTTTTGGACTTGAGCAAGAGTATCCAGCTCCTCAAGAGACAACCTGCAGCATAAACTCCTTCTGTTGTTTTCCCCACTCCAGTCACCTGTATCCTCCAGTCTCAATTAGCTTAATCACTGGGGCTATTTTCTTGAGTTTCCATATCACACCAAATATCTACTGTATATCTGTTGCCACAGTTACTCCATTTACAGGATCATTACACTTGCAAACTTCCTTGTCAGTGTCTCCTTCAGCCCCCTGCTCTAGACAATTCTATTTACACTGTAGCTCCAGAACTGTTCCCTTGCATTTTCAATTACCAAGGACTGCATTCTAGCTAAGCTACAACGTACTCTTCAAAAGCACAGTTTCCTCCAAAAGAAATACCCGGAAGATTATTTTATTTATACTGTACCTTTCTGTTTTTCACATCAAACAATCCCTGGACATCCAGACTACTTTAGCATCTGGCAATGATGGCACTCACCTCAGTGCTAAATTAATGTCTGCTGAAAAGGCCCTTATGCTAACCACGCTACCACCTCCTCAACCACCACCTTCTTCCCTCCATCTCTGGTCTTTCTTTTGTTACTGTCTTCTCGTCTCACCTGCAGTCTAACCCTGTTTTTTCTACTGATTTGTCTACTCTCCAATATTTCTTTCATGCTGTCCTTGCTTCCTCTTGTTTCTTTCCCCTCACTTTTCAAGAATCTCTGATCCTAGGAGTACCGTTTCTTCAATATTGTTCAATTTCATTTTGCTCTTTCTTTAGCCTCTGTCATCAAAATGTCTTAAATGGCCCAAAACCAACACTCCCTTTCCCTGATATTATCCAATCACATGTTTTTTCTGGTGCCTTAACCTCAGCTGAGCCAGCATGTGTCCTACCAGCCTCTAACTTTTCTCAAAATCCCTGCTTGACACCCAGAAATCACCTCTAACTATCTCCTTTCACTTGCAACTCACTTTATTTTCTGCCCCAAACTGTCAAGCAGTACTATAATCTGTAAACACATTTACAAGCTAATTCCAGCTGCTTTTCTACCTCTGTATCCATTGCCCAACACTGCCCATAACCAATGCCTTGGGTGTCTTGTCCCTTTTTTTAAATGCTTCTTCTGATGCCCTTCCTTAGCCTTCTATCTATCTAGTGTCCTACCTTTAACTCAATCATCTGGAGTCCTATAACATTTTCCATCTTTCTTGTCCCCTAGCATGCAGACCAGCTCAGTTGTTGTTTCCCAGCCCCCATCAGTCTTAGAAAGCTTTCTCCCAGTCTTTATGTTGGGGGTTCTTCCTTCTATGAATATCACAATCAATGTTCTGCTAATATCAATAGAAACAACATTCCTACTAGAAAACCTTGCCTTTCAATCTTCTCTGCCAAATTTATGCTGGTATCTGATCCGTCTTCCAATTTATTTTTTTCGTACCAACACTTCAAACCTCTGCCACCCTTCAAGATCGACAATAATCCTTCTTCTCCTCCCCACTGTTATCTTTCCCAATTGGTTTTAAGCATCAGATCTGCTTAAACACTTTAACTCTTGTTTGTTGTTTGAGGCTACCATATCTTTAATAATTTCACAAACGCACTGCTGATTTGCTATTTCACCATTACTCTAGTTTAACTTTCTGGCTGCTAAATGGCTTTTCATTAGGCTCTTCTGCCAGTTTATTCACCGTTCTTTCTTCTTCTGTCACGTTAAACAATCTGCTGTCTATGTCTGACCCTGAAAGAGTTGATTCCTTGCTTCTGGCTATAGCAAGTAATGAAAATGAAAAACCCATTCAAAACATTTCTTTTTTGTTTAACTAAATTGCCCCATTGGCCACTCCATTCGCACATAAACTTGCATGTATGGGAAAAACTGCTTTATTATCAACTGTCAGTCACCCATAACTCTCCCATTTTGAGCACTATAATAAGCCATCTCAACCTTGATCTTTGGCATCTTTTTGGCATATCCCAGCAAAATAAATTTAACTTTTTAGCAGTTTTCTTAACCTTTGGCTAAAGTAACATTTGGCTACTTATTAAAAGCTGAATCACTCGGTTATATACTTCCAAATAATTCGAATTTCCCTATTCTTCATCATCTTCTTGATTTTCTTTTGATTGATTTTACCATTCTCCTCCTGAGAAAGCCTCATCAACTCTGACCTCTGTCTTAAAAGAAAAATTTGGTCTTCACATTGTGGATTTAAGCTTAGAACCCTACACAGTGATTTAATTTCTTTGAATACAAACAATGTTTTCCATATTCTTTGCTTGTCATCACCTTGCATTCTGATATACCACGACAAAAGAACTCTTGCTGAGTCATCTTAACTACTGTACACTGTGTTTTTGCCTTGACCCTTGACATACGGTACTTAGTGCTGAATAATCACAGTATACAGTAAGTATATAAGGAACAAGTAAAGGTTCATTCCATGCTGAAGAGAGAAGAAAGGAAACACAACATTTCATCTGTGGAGCCTTCTTCGGGTGCACACCCGGGTGCACACCCGAAGAAGGCTCCACAGCCGAAAAGTTGTGTTTCCTTTCTTCTCTTTTCAGCATGGAATAAACCTTTACTTGTTCCTTTGCAGCCTACGCAGGCTGACGCAGTTCCCTACTGTACTTAAACAATGTTAAAACTACAGTAGCTGTCAAAGGTGAGAAAATGTATAAACGTTGATGTATAAGTTATAGAAGATTTATAAAAATCAACTGTGAGAGGAAAAGTTTTCTATTTCTGAAGAAGAATTGCACAAACTCTGCTAAGAGCCTTAGGTTATAATAATGTAAATATCGCACAGATGCTGGGAAATACCCTGCAGCAAAAGGTTTAAAAAGTTCAATTGTTTGAGGGTAAGAAATGTTTTTTTTCAAGCAACATCCATCAAAAAAGTACAATATTCTCAAAATATCAAGATTACATACTTCTAGTGTGGAGCCATATAATACTCCACAACATCTATGAATTAATTTTCCATTGAATCATTAGGGAATACAGCCCAAGTCAGAAAGGACACGGAATCTGTGGTTAGGAACACACAGAGGATAAAATGCAAAAGACTTGATTTTTTATTTGTCATAAAATATAGAAAGTTTCATTGATTTTAATAATTTAATAACTTAATGGAGTAATAGAACTATACAAATTGTCATTGACATACAGTAGGATCATATCTTTCCTGTATATTGAGCAATAAATAGAAAAATGCTAATACATTATACAGTGCCTTGCGAAAGTATTCGGCCCCCTTGAACTTTTCAACCTTTTGCCACATTTCAGGCTTCAAACATAAAGATATAATTTTTTTATTTTATGTGAAGAATCACCAACAAGTGGGACACAATTGTGAAGTGGAACGAAATATATTGGATTTTTGAAACTTTTTTAACTAATAAAAAAATGAAAAGTGGGGCGTGCAAAATTATTCGGCCCCTTTACTTTCAGTGCAGCAAACTCACTCCAGAAGTTCAGCGAGGATCTCTGAATGATCCAATGTTGTCCTAAATGACTGATGGTGATAAGTAGAATCCACCTGTGTGTAATCAAGTCTCTGTATAAATGCACCTGCTCTGTGATAG
This sequence comes from Lepisosteus oculatus, assembly GCF_040954835.1. NCBI lineage: Eukaryota > Metazoa > Chordata > Actinopteri > Semionotiformes > Lepisosteidae > Lepisosteus > Lepisosteus oculatus. The sequence goes on from NC_090701.1 coordinate 33,352,331, forward strand.
TCTCAAGGTTCTGTTGAAAGCGCAGAGAGCATCATGAAGACCAAGGAACACACCAGGCAGGTCCGTAATACTGTTGTGGAGAAGTTTAAAGCCGGATTTGGATACAAAAAGATTTCCCAAGCTTCAAACATCCCAAGGAGCACTGTGCAAGCGATCATCTTGAAATGGAAGGAGTATCAGACCACTGCAAATCTACCAAGACCTGGCCGTCCCTCTAAACTTTCAGCTCAGACAAGGAGAAGACTGATCAGAGATGCAGCCAAGAGGCCCATGATCACTCTGGATGAACTGCAGAGAACTACAGCTGAGGTGGGAGAGTCTGTCCATAGGACAACAATCAGTCTTACACTGCACAAATCTGGCCTTAATGGAAGAGTGGCAAGAAGAAAGCCATTTCTCAAAGATATCCATAAAAAGTCTCGTCTAAAGTTTGCCACAAGCCACCTGGGAGACACCCCAAACATGTGGAAGAAGGTGCTCTGGTCAGATGAAACCAAAATCGAACTTTTTGGCCACAATGCAAAACGATATGTTTGGCGTAAAAGCAACACAGCTCATCACCCTCAACACACCATCCCCACTGTCAAACATGGTGGTGGCAGCATCATGGTTTGGGCCTGCTTTTCTTCAGCAGGGACAGGGAAGATGGTTAAAATTGAGGGGAAGATGGATGCAGCCAAATACAGGACCATTCTGGATGAAAACCTGTTGGAGTCTGCAAAAGACCTGAAACTGGGACGGAGATTTATCTTCCAACAAGACAATGATCCCAAACATACAGCAAAATCTACAAAGGAATGGTTCACAAATAAACGTATCCAGGTGTTTGAATGGCCAAGTCAAAGTCCAGACCTGAATCCAATCGAGAATCTGTGGAAAGAGCTGAAAACTGCTGTTCACAAACGCTCTCCATCCAACCTCACTGAGCTCGAGCTGTTTTGCAAGGAAGAATGGGCAAGATTTTCAGTCTCTCGATGTGCAAAACTGATAGAGACATACCCCAAGCGACTTGCAGCTGTAATCGCAGCAAAAGGTGGCTCTACAAAGTATTAACGCAAGGGGGCCGAATAATTTTGCACGCCCCACTTTTCATTTTTTTATTAGTTAAAAAAGTTTCAAAAATCCAATAGATTTCGTTCCACTTCACAATTGTGTCCCACTTGTTGGTGATTCTTCACATAAAATAAAAAAATTATATCTTTATGTTTGAAGCCTGAAATGTGGCAAAAGGTTGAAAAGTTCAAGGGGGCCGAATACTTTCGCAAGGCACTGTAAATCACCATTATCACAACATTTTTAAAAATACAAATTAGAACAAACACATTGGCATTTTTATTCTTACAAATGCTCTTATTCCTGAATAATATGAATTGCTTAACAGGCATTTATAGATAATCATCTTATGAATTTATTGGATAATTTCAATTAAATGGAGTTATCTTTCAATCTAACAAAATATGTCTAGTGCTAGTTTCAAGTCTAATGTAAAGAGGCACACTGTCACTGCAGAAACATCTGATGGAAATAAGGATAAAGGATAAATAAGGAATAATAAAGATTCTGTCTTTGCTTCTCCTTTCCATACTGTACTGTATGTCTGTTTCTGTATTTATGCTGTGGTCCATTCGTGTGAGAGATGACTTAAGAATCTCGCAGTGTTCCAGTCATTGTTGAATATTTCTGTTTTAATATGGCTGATTTAATGAACCATGTGTAATGATCCTTTAATTATCCTTTGTTTAAACTTAATTTATAATAAGGAATGCTCTTTTCATAATCTATCTATATCTTGGACAAGGCAGCAGCATAAATATAGTAAAACCAAACCAAGTGTCTCAAACCTTCAGAATAAGGTAATTTTAGAAACTGCAGCCACATCAATATATTTATGTACTACGTCTTGTCCACTGACACAATTAGGTGCAGGGTTACAACTGCTAATACAAATATGTGCAATTCAAAAGTCCAGGAACTAAGCAATTTAGTTACAGGGCTGGTAAAGTACATAAAGACAATGATAGTGATTACTTTGTAAAATAGACTGTAATTTACCACAGGCTGTGACACTTGCCTTCCTGAATTTATGTATTTTCTCAGTTTTTCCACAGACATTTAGTTTACTTACATTCCCCCAGAGAAAATACTTAGCAGTCTAGTCAGGTTCTCTGATAGCTAAAGGCAGATTCAGTTGTGATATCTCATATATATCCCTCGACTTCTAGAATGGAATAAATACTCTATGTCATTTTATCACTTCCTTGAAATATGCAGCTATGGACTCTGTAGGTTTTCCTTTTTCTCTTCATTACTGTCTGTGGAGATAAAAGTTAATCTCAGGCACATTAGATGCTAGCAGTTTTTATTTGGTGCTTTAAAGCTTTCAATCATGAGACTTTGAAGTAGCAGTTAATATTACATTTCTCATCACTGCAGAATAAATGCACCTGTCTCTATAAGGCCCCTTAGTCAGGTTTATGCAAGAATTTAACCATGAAGACCAAGAGGCTTTCAGAACAACTCAGGGATAAAGTTGTATCAAGACCCAGAACAGAAGGTTACAAAACATTACCAAAAACCTCACTGTTTATTTGAGTACAGTGAAGTCAATTAAGAGGTGGAAGGAACCCAGACATTGTCTAGATCGATCTGTCCCTTCAAAATGAGCTGGCCAATGATAGTTTGATATGGAGGAAAATTTCTATGGGCAAATAATATCCTGCTCACTCCACAAAGGAAACTTGTACAGAGCTAAAACATTAGCATCTCAAATTCAACAGGGAGTTTTCAATGAAGAACCTAAGTGATACTGCAAACATGTGGCAATAGCTTTTGTGATCAGACAAGACAAAACTGGACAAAACACAAAGCATTACATCTGAGACAAAGTGCCAGGAGAAGGGCTGAAGGGGTTGTTGAATTAGTTCCTGAAATGCACAAATTATGATGGTCCAGCCACAACAGCACTTATGTGCAAGAGTGAAAGTTTATTTAACAGTGCTCCCAAAACCAAATATACAGTAAGAAATAACTCAAGCCAAAACATACGGTACTCAAGCCAAAACAAAAAAAAACAGATAACACATCAAAACTACACTTAGAGAGTGATAATCGCACAACAATCGCACCACACACGGACCCTCTCTCATAACTCTCCCCCTCTCCTAGTTTAAAGAGCTGCTTAAATAAGTTTAGGTTAGGTTAGCTCTGCTTCGCCCCGCCCCTTGGAACATACCACCGTTTCTTAAAATCATTCACATTCATACTTTACAAAAAAACGAAGAACATTTGCCCCATAACAATTCATTTTTGCTAATGACACTGTTGTTTCAATAAGGTAACTGATTTCTTTGAGTTTGTATTCACTGCAATGGTGCTTTCCATTGGGAGTAGTATAAAGCGACACCTTTCGTCAAACTTTTGACAGGTACCACGCCCCCTTTTCCATCCAATGGTCGTCCGTGGTGTTTGGTTACCCCGCCCCCCAGCCATCCAATGGCGTGTTGTTATTTGTGCATGTCCCGCCCCCTCAGGAGCCAATGGTGTGGGTCGGAACCCCCTACCGGCCGGTCGCCCCGGCGCCTCAGGGTCCCAAAGCCCCCAGCCGGCGCATCCCTGGGTGTGTGCGAGTGTGTATTGGTTTGGAAGGGGAGCATGTCTGCCGCGGGGTTGAGTGCGCTCTATTATAACCCTAGGAAATCGGGCAGTTACGGCGGCGCAGGGGGTCTGTTGCGGGCCGCGAGATCCCGGGGTGTGCGCGGCGCCAGCCGCGGGCGGGTGGTCGAGTGGCTGTCCGGCCAGGCTGCTTATACGCTGCACAAGCCGGCGCGCGTACGTTTTAAGAGAAACAGGACGCTGGTGTCCGAAATGGACTGGCAGTGGCAGGCCGACTTGGTGGACATGAGAGAACACCAAGCGTTCAACGACGGTTTCTGTAACATCTTAATGTGTATAGACATGCTGTCTAAATACGCTTGGGCCGTGGTCGCTTATATGATGCAGAAGTCGTGTCTCCAAAACAGCCAGGGTGCAAGCACACACACACACACTGACTGCGTAAAGTCTCACGGAAAGAAATCGCCGGGCAAACACCAGGTGAAATGTGAACCGCTTTATTTCAACAGTGGGTTTTCAAACACCGAAACAGCGCAGCAGCACTTTTTACACGTTACAGACTCCAGTTTGCAAGTATGTGAAATGTGAACCGCTTTATTTCAACAGGGGTTTTCAAACAGTGAAACAACGCAGCACACATGCGTTACCGGCTCCTGTTTGCATTCAACAATTAAATGTTGGTGCGGAAAATTAGTTCGGTACATGTAACCACCACCCCTACGCTGCTGAGAAACTTTGCGGCATCTGAAAAAGCATTCATAACCCCCTTCCGCTCACCGTGTCTAAAGCCGTGCGAACCACACTGGGCGATCCGATCGAGCAGGGCAAAAAAATTTGCCTGCGTAACCAGCGGGATGGTGTTACCACAGGTTCTGTGCAAAACACGCTGTATTTTGGAATACACACTGTAGAACCCCCCAGGCTTCCTTTTCTGATCTGAAAACATCAGATCTGTAATAATTTCACTCAAGTTCTCGACATACGCATCTATCTCTTTAACAAATTTAAGGACATTAGCATTCGACTCTTTGTTTTGCATATCAAGCTTTGTAGAGAGAAGTGTGTAAAGCACTCTTAGTAAGAATTCAGACGTATACATTCGAAATTCTTCATTCTTCGGTCGATGGCACACCCGGGTCTGTAAAACAGAGTGAAATCTGTATTCACATTTTACATAGATCTTTTTTTTTGCGTCTGTAAAAATAAGAATAGTGTTTCTTTTGCAACACATCAAAAGTCACGTCTACTAATTTTTCATCCAGCTGTTCAAGGGTGGCGTGTACATGCTCGTATGGGGAGTGGTCCTCAATTATATTTTTTAGCAACTGTTTTATGCCCCGCTCAGTGTCATTTGTAATGGTGTACGAACCCAGACACCGGGCGGTGTACAGAACAACCGATAAAATTCGGGCTAAACTGAGAGACTTATAAATTTCTAAAGCGGCAAACGTCACATCTTCAAACCCATCTGTGTAGCCGACAGACAGACATGTGTGACCCCGCTGCCCTGGATGGTCAATCAAACAGGCCGGGCAGTCATCAACCAGGACCCCCTTTAAACAGTGCTTGAAGATGCAATAAACTACTGCTTTCACAATCTGGGGCATAACATCGGGCTCATTAGGGTCAGGGGCATCATCTTTATTAACATTTGGGCGAACACCCAAGCATAGACACGAGACATTCACATGTGTTGGCAGGCTGAAGATTGACCCGTCCACATCCTCTTTATTCTATTAAAGGAAAAAGAAAAGGAAGGCTTAACAAAATAGACATGCATTGCACCTAAAATACCGAGCATTTACACTTTTGAGCTAAGGTTTTTCGTTAATATTTACCATTTGTAGCGTGGTATCATCGCTAGCACCCGGCTGTTCTTCAGCATCTGGTACCCCAGCTGGACTCACACCCCCACCGCTGTCACAGGGTTCAGAGGGTGGGTTAGGGTTTTGCTAAAAAGAAGACCAAGTATTAAAATGACAGACGCTAAGCACCGATACAACAATTCCACGAGTCGAAAAAATATTTTAGCCGCCTACCTCTTCGCTTTGTAGAGTAGCGGACCCCGTTGTTTCTCCACACAAAGAAGCCATCTCAGCAGCTCTGTGGTGTCTGACAGCGCCAAGCACTCACTGCGGCCCTGTCAGGTCGGAGCGTTTAAGAATATGCGCCAATGGTGTAACACGCCTACATAACACAAGACATTTTACAATTGGTTGTGATGACCCCCCCCCCGATTTATCGAGAGCGAGAAGTATTCGCATATCAGTTTATAAGTTTTAAAGTATAAACACACAACACAAACACAAATGATGTGTTTCACCCGAAAAGAAATTTTAAACACGCGGGGTTGGTCTTAAAGTTTTTAAACTAACGTAATAAGACACAGTTTATTTTTAATAACACATTCGCGACAGCTTTTTCGAAAGTTTGGGATAAATTTCCACAGCATAAAAGCGCCAGCATAAAAGTCTTTAAGGTGTTAACAGACAACAAATGGTGGGGTGTTGTTCTACAGACTGTAACGGATTGTTCTTAAAGTTTTAAAATTGTTTCCCGGTAGAGATGATTTGTGATGATATTGGAGACGGGGGTGGGGAGGGGTTAGTTACAGGCTCTGGAATGCCGAGTGGGGGTTACAGGCTCCGGAATGCCGAGGGGGGTGCTAAAATTGACACCAGTGAAAGTTTACAAACATTTTAAATTCATGTAAAGTTTTCTAATTTACAAACACCACATGTATTTCACGCAAAAATGTTCTTAACAGCGCAGCGCTGAAAAATAAAACCTCAAAACGTCAAGCTTGGTTTGTGAACACGGCCCTATAAAGAACAGATACATAATAAAAACATTTTGCTTGATAATATTCTTAGCGGTCTGCTGGTGAATCAAACAAAGACAACGCGGCACGTTTTCGCCACGTTTTAACAGCTAAGAAATGTAGACACCGTTGTATGTCTTAAAATAATATAGATTTTAACATTATAACGCGCTATATTCGCTTATCAGTTTATAAGTTTTAAACTTTAAAAGTATTAACACACAACGCAAACACAAATGATGTGTTTCACCCGACAAGAAATTTTAAACGCGTGGTTGGCCTTAAAGTTTTTAAAATAACGTAATAAGACACAGTTTATTTTTAATAACACATTCGCGACAGCTTTTTTCGAAAGTTTGGGATAAATTTCCACACAGCGCCAGCATAAAAGGCTTTAAGGTGTTAACAGACAACAAATGGTGGGGTGTTGTTCTACAGACTGTAACGGATTGTTCATAAAGTTTTAAAATTGTTTCCCGGTAGAGATGCATTGTGATGATGTTGGAGACGGGGGTGGGGAGGGGTTAGCTACAGGCTCTGGAATGCAGGGGGGGGGCTAAAATTGACACCAGTGAAAGTTTACAAACATTTTAAATTCATGTAAAGTTTTCTAATTTACAAACACCACATGTATTTCACGCAAAAATGTTCTTAACAGCGCAGCGCGGAAAAATAAAACCTCAAAACGTCAAGCTTGGTTTGTGAACACGACCCTATAAAGAACAGATACATAATAAAAAACATTTTGCTTGATAATATTCTTAGCGGTCTGTTGGTGAATCAAACAAAGACAACGCGGTACATTTTCGCCACGTTTTAACAGCTATGAAATTTTAGACACCGTTGTATGTCTTAAAATAATATAGATTTTAACATTATAACGGTCTAAAACGTTTTCTAAAATGTTTCTTAAAATAATTTCTACAGACCAGTACGTGCACCCCCCAACGATACCTAAGATTAATGGTTTTATGGGGGGACCATGTGTGTTTCTTAGAAGAGAATGTTTAGCGGCTTGAGTATAAGTACCAGCGGTTTAACAGACGAAGTTTTAGCTGCATTCCAATTCCTACAGTCTCACGTTATCGCCTAACTCGTCAGAATGGACCACGCCGATCAATTGCAACAGTCTGAAGATAGTCTGTTTACAGAAATAGAACTGTTCGACTTGATAGACGAAGCCACGGATTCAGCGAATTTCAGCGGTATGTATATCTGGCTTATTGTGAGACAATTACAACGTCGCTGTGCATGTCTCGTGTTAGCTATAGTTACAAAACGTTGTATAATATTTGTATACTAGGCAATATTGAATGAATATAATGGAATTACCCGCGATTGGTGCCGTAATGTGGTCGTGACTGTGTGTATCCATTCATTTCCAATAGCACCGAAAACCACGGGTGTAAAAAGACCAGTTACGATGCAGCACAACACCGGTGAGTAATTACGACAATGTTTTGAATAACGCTTTACGACCATGTGAGTCCTAAAGACACATGGGGTATATACGCCGCACCAAAACGCGCATGTGTCTATTCCACAGATGCGGGCGAAGGGACAAGTCGCCACACATTTAAAAAACCCCGTTTGGGGTTTGCATTACCAACCCAAAACCTTGTGGTGACACAGGCCGATGTTCACATCATACCAGACGGTGCGGGGGATATTATCAGAGCGCCTGAGAGAAGAGGTTGGTATTATATAAAACATTCTTATAGCCTGGTCATTTAAACGTGTCTATAATAAAAATACATACCGTTTTTCTATATTTTTCACTAATGGTATTTTCCCACGCCGTGCAGACCCCGGACCTTCAAAAAATAAACTGCGGCGCGCCAACAAGTTAACTGGGGCATCGAGCTCAAAACGACTGAAACCAACCGGCAAAGGTTAATATAATTAAGCGTGGTCAAGATGTGTTATGATCCACTTACGGTAAATGTTACTTCTTTTGTTAGGCTGTTAATTCGCTGAAAGATCCTACTTCGCGGAGTTTTCTGTTTGGGGGTGTTAAAAAACCTTATTTTAAAACTGCCTAGCTTTTAAAGTTAAAAGCGACTGGTGTGTGCGTGGGTCTACATGCCGTTAGCACGCCGCTTGACCCAGTAGCGCCACCACCGACGTCAAGGAAACCGGTGTAACAACATGGCCGGGTAACTTGCTCCATTCACCCACAGCCCTTTGTGTAAGGGGGCAGCATATGCGTGGCGTTTTTATCATAGTTATCGTAGTTTTCTGACTTTGACAGTTTAGATTTCATTGATTGTTGTGTTGAAAAGTCTTTTATTTTTATCACAGTGTTGTTTTCAGATTTTGAGATGTGGAGCATTGGCGTGGTAATAAAAAGTCTTATTTTTTCACACAGCATCTGTATCGACGCGCGGTGAAACAAATGCGGTGGAAACGTCGGAACCCAAGGTGGTGACTGCATCCGAGACGACTGTTAAGACGTCGACCAAAGCCAGACGTGTCAAGCCTGCGGAGCGAAATAATAACGCGCCTAAAGACTTGGTGTTGGGTGATGTGCTAGACTCCGTGCGCGGTATTACACAGATACTAACAACGATGCGCAGTAGTGAGGTGACCAAAAAACGAGTTTTAGAGCGTCTAAGAGCGGTTTTACCCGGTGTACAGACCTTGTTTCCAAAACCGATCCAGGTTTTCACTGCTAACATCTTAGATATAATTTCTAAAGAGGATGCCGATCTAACCTCTGGATTTCAGAACCTGTTGATGCTATTTCATGCTTCATCGGTGGAAATCCCCGGTGATAAATGACTAAACATGCGGTCTAAAAAGTGCTTAAAAGACCAACCGCTTTCCAACCGCAAGCTTTTGTACATAAATAAAAGAATTAAACTGGCAAAAGCATGTTTGTTGCGTCGTCAAAGATTCAGAGCGAGGCATCAGATTTCCCAAGGGTCGCCCGAGCCACGCAATGAAAATGCAGTGGTAGAAAATAACTTAAGGCCCGAGGTTGTTGTGGCAGAACAGGATGGTGGTAACCCAGAACCGGTTGTACTGAACGATCTGAATCAGGTTGGTGGCGGTGCCGGGGTGAATAGAGACCCCATGGTTTTCCTGGAGTGTATACGCCGTTATAACAGGGCTTATAATAATTTTAGAGCAACAGAGCACCATGAAGAATTTCGTTTTGTTAATCTCGACAGAATAACCTCGTATGTACAGGCTATAGACGCTGTGCATGGTGCAGTCCAGAGAATATTGGACGAACTTTCTCCAAACATCGGGGCGAATGATTTTGTACAGCTGCGTTTGACAGCGGGTGGTTTTAACAAACCCTTGTTCTCACGCAGGAGACACCCCGGAGAACTAAATGCGGCCGATTTTTTAAGCCACATCTCGGACCTCTTACAGAGCCACACAGAGGTTCTCACCGATGACACCCTCCGCTTAGTGGTGACGATAGTTAGGAATATGCAGGGGGGTGCCCGCCGAAGATTTAAATCCGTTCTGTACAGCCGGGTAATTGCGCAGAAAAAAGCACACCTTATCGACTTACATTACACGGGCGGTAATCTGTGTTTCGCCGGGAGTGTGTACGGTTTGTTGAATGAGGGTTGTACCGATGGGGAAATGTTACAGGGTGCTAAACGAATGCACAAAGAGTTGGGTTTTCCAGAGAATCGGAAAATTAGTTTGTCAGACATTACCGCTTTTGAAAAACATTTAAAGGTGGTTATTAAAATTTTGTACCACGACCAGGGTGATTGGAAATATTTTACAACGGGGCCCACACCGCCAAATTCTAAAATACTTTTTGTTCTACTGCATGAAGAGCATTTTTATGGGGTTTTAAATATTAAAGCTTTTGTGGGGGCGGCGTATTTTTGCACTAACTGCCACGCCGCGTATAGCCACAAGAACGCACACGCCTGTGTTAAAGCTTGTAAAACCTGTTTAGATCCCCAGTGTTGCGAAATTGATGTTGAAATTCAGAATTGCCCGGCCTGTAAGGTCTTTTGTCGTAGCTCACAGTGTTTGGCGAGACACTTGCGGAATGCGGCGACGGGTGTGAGTAAGTGTGAGCGCAGGGTCTTTTGTGAGAAATGTGGGGTTTATAACCTCGCAAGTCACAAATGTAAAGAGAAACTGTGCTCGCGTTGTAACAACGTGATCGACACCCCGGACACACATTTGTGCTACATACCGCCTTTGGACAACCACAAAATTTCAAACAAGTACATTTTTTTCGACTTTGAATGCATGCAGGAAACGGGGATCCACATACCAAATTACGTCCACGCCCTTCATATTGACAATAAACGCAGCTGGGAATTTTATGGTGAAACTTGTCTAAAGGATTTTGTGTGTAAATTTATCGATAGACGTTTCAAAAACCATACGTTCATATCGCACAATGGCAAGGGATATGACAATTACCTAGTGATCAGGCAGTTGTTAGCTGAAAAGATGGACGTTGAACTAATTAATCAGGGTGGTAAGATAATGTGTATGACCGTAAAAGCTCTGAACATCCGATTTATCGATTCTTTAAACTTTCTGCCTATGAAATTAAGCAAACTGCCGGCCGCCATGGGGTTCCCCGGGTGTAAGGGTCATTTTCCACACTTGATGAACACTGCAGAAAACCAAAATTATGTCGGACCGATGCCGCCGCCTGAACTTTACGGCGTTAACTACATGCTGCCGTGCGAGAAAGCCGAGTTTTTGGTTTGGTATGAAGAATGCCGGGGAAGTGTGTTTAACTTACAGAGAGAGTTGAAACGTTACTGCCAGTTGGATGTGGCAATTCTAAGAGAAGGCTGTGTCAGGTTTCGGGACGAGGTCATGAATATGACCAGACAGACACGCGTGACTGAGTCAGGGGCCGCCTGCGTTGTGTGCATCGACCCCTTTCAGTTTGTGACCATCGCTAGTGTCTGCATGGCCATGTTCAGACTTATGTTTTTACAGGAAGAGACGATTGCGTTGCTACCCCATGACAATTACCACCGCCAGCAAAAATGATTTTCTACACCCAGCATTCAATGGCTTATGTACATCGAACACACAGAGCGCGTTAAAATCCAACATGCGTTAACCACGGCCGGTGAGTTCAAGGTTGGCCCATATTTTCTGGATGGGTATGCTGTAATTGACGGCGTGCCGACAGCCTTTGAGTTCAACGGTTGCTTTTTTCACGGTTGTAGCGTTTGTTATTGTGAAAACGATTTTAATCAGCTGACGAACACTACTTTTGGTTGGTTGTACAGAAAGACGGTGGTGAAAATTAATTTTCTCAAAATGAGAGGTTTTAACGTGCGTGTTTTGTGGGAGCACGAGTTCAGAGACATGCTTGTTGAAAATGGAGACTTGGGTAAATTTCTAACAGCCGCACAATTACCAGAGCCTCTGCAACCTCGCGAGTCGCTTTTTGGGGGGAGAACAAATGCGATTTGTTTGCATTACACAGCGCAGCCCGGTGAAAAAATTCATTACTATGATTTCACCAGTCTGTATCCGTTTGTGAACAAAACTAAAAAATACCCACTGGGCCACCCCCGAATAATATATAACAACTTTGGAGATTTAAAACGGTATTTCGGTTTAGCGAAGGTGAAAGTTTACCCACCCAGACGTTTGTACTTTCCAGTTCTACCAACCAAAATTGACAAAAAACTGTTTTTCACGCTGTGTCGTACGTGTGCTGAAACAAAACAGACCACCCCCTGTGAGCACAGTGATGAAGATCGCGCCTTGACTGGTGTCTGGTGCACCCCCGAATTACAGAAGGCCGTAGACCTGGGGTATAGAGTGTGTAAAATTTACGAAATTTGGCATTTCGAAAAGGCCTCACACGATCTTTTTACCGACTACATCAAACTGCATCTGAAAGGGAAGCAGGAAGCTTCGGGGTTTCCAGAGTGGTGTACAGATGTCGCGAAACAACAAAGATATATCGGCGAATATTATGAAAAAGAGGGCGTCCGGCTGGACCCCGGCAACATTAAAAAGAATCCGGCCAAAAGACAGCTTTCAAAAATTGCCTTGAACAGTTTGTGGGGGAAGTATGGGCAAAGAGACAATTTACCACAGACCACCATTGTGAGAAACCCCGATGAATTGTTCCGGTACTTATTTACGCCATATCATGAGGTGTCAGCCTGCGAGTTTATCGATGAAAACACAGCCTGTGTTACGTGGAAACACACTAAACACCACTATACGGGCCATTCAAACACTAACATTTTCATCGCTAGCTTTACAACCGCCTATGCCCGCTTGGAGTTATACAATCTGCTAAATGCTTTGCAAGGCCGTTGTCTCTACCATGACACAGATTCCGTTATCTTTGTGAGCCGGGAGGGTGAGTGGAATCCGGAACTGGGCGACTACTTGGGTGAGTTGACCAGCGAAATCGATGCTGGTCAACACATCACCGAGTTTGTGTCAACAGGACCCAAGTCGTACGGGTACAAACTGTCTGGAGGGAAAGCCTGTTTAAAGGTAAAAGGCATTACGCTCAATGTGAACAATTGTGAAAAAGTTAACTTTGAGAGTCTGCGGGACTTGGTTTTTGACTATGGCGTTAACCCTTATGCAGAGTGCCGGGAATTTAAACACATTTCTATTCAACAGCCGATGATCGTGCGTGTTAAAAAGGATTGGCGCATTGAGACCCGGACCTTAAAGAAAACCCAGAAGGTGGTGTACGACAAGCGGGTGCTGCAAGAAAATTTGACATCGTTGCCCTACGGATATTAACACGATGGATGTCAGGTTAAAACACCCTTTTTCGTGCATTTTGTCCGGACCCTCGAATTGCGGTAAAAGTTATTTTATAAAACAGCTCTTGGAGAGCGGTGATACCGTTATGACTCGTAAACCCGAAAACATAGTCTGGTGTTACAGCTGCTGGCAACCTCTATACGACGAGTTGCTTGTGAAATTTCCATACATTCAGTTTATAGAAGGACTACCGACGTCGTTTTCCGACGACCAGCTACTGCCGCCGGGTAGAGTAAATTTGATTATAGTGGATGATTTGATGGAGTCTGCGTGTGAAAATAATGAGATAGAAAAAGCTTTTACCAAATACGTACACCACCGAAACCTCAGCATCATGTATATCGTCCAAAATGTGTTTTGTCAAGGTCGGAAAAGTAGAACCATCGCGTTAAATACAAAGTACATGGTGCTGTTTAAAAACCCTAGAGATAAACTACAGATTACAACCCTGTCCCGGCAGATGTACCCCGGTAAAGCCAAATTTTTTTTGGAAGCGTTCGATGACGCTACTAAAAAACCTTTCGGTTACTTGTTGGTGGATTTAAATGCCGACACCCCAGATGACTATCGCTTGCGAACAGGTCTTTTCCCCCCAGATGTACCCACGGCTTATGTGTTTAAAAAATCTAAAAGTCGGTGATCTCACAACCACCGACTCAGTCGAAAAAACACGTTCGGGGCGTCGTCATGTCTTCACGCGTTCGGAGAAACCTGACTCTCTTAAATTTTCTGGTAAAAGCCACCCCCAAACAGCGGAAAGCTATTCTCTGCGGGGCTACAAATGATCTTGTACAGGCCATAGCTGAAATCGCCTTGAATACCTTGAAAGGGAACATACCGTTATCTGCTAAGCAGTTTGGGACCCTGAAGAGAAAGCGTAAGCTTATAAAGACTTTGAGTCGAAAGGGTCTTTCTCTTAAAAGAAAGAGACTCTTGGTGAACCAGTCCGGTGGTTTTATCGGGGCCCTGTTGAGTATTGCCGTACCACTGATTACGGGACTTCTACAACGTCGATAATGGAGCACGCTGAAAAAATGTACCTGGTACCTCAGAAACAGCTCGAGCGACTCCGAGAGCGGTCTGGGGTCGAAAGCGATGTAAGAAAAATAACCGCCCGTCGACTGGATGATGAAATGCGTGACATTCTGCAGAACTCGCATCTGCCCGAATATGAAAAAGTGAAATTGTACAGCCAGGTGTTGCAACGGTATTTGGCATTAGTATGCCAGGAGACTTCCGAAAAGGGGACTTTAACCGTTGTACTACCGGAAAATGCACCCACCGAACTATCACGTACGTTCGCGCAACCGCCGTCATCGAGCGAGGCTGACTTTGGGTATATTTTGGACAGCGTGTCTCAGAGGTTCCGGAGAAATGCCGAGATATTGTTAAAGACCATGGCCCGCAATGAACCACTAATAGCCTGGAATGAAAAGGGGGAATTTGTGTACAAGGGGGCACCCGTTGAGGGCTCTCACATGATTGATCTTGTCCGGGCTCTCACGCAGCAGGTAAGAAGCCTAAAGGTTGGGATGTGTTCATGGAGGCTATGGCTGAAATCAACGTGCCGGGCACCTTGCTAGCCAACGCTGGTAACCGAGAGCTACTTGAAAAACTCAAGGCTGCCCCGCCGGGGTGTGCCGCGGCGGCCAAAACTTTAAAACAACCGGTAGAGTTGTCGACGGTCGACCCGGTCTCTAAGATAACCGCTGAAAGGAGACGATCATTAATACCTAGACCCACATGGCTGTCTTTGTAACATTTTTTTCTCTGGGTCTGTGTGTTTGTGTTAAATGACTTGAAATGTATATTAAAAAGCGTGCGCAATATGTTTAAAAATGGTTTGTCTGTAACATGTATTAAAAAAAGCTTGAGCGCTGTAACAGCGAATGTATAATAAAAATATTGTGTTGATTTTCATCCATGTTTTGTGTTCTTTTTAAATAATAACCACACAGACGTCGAAATGGTTCGATTTCATTTTTATTTTAGACGACCGATTAACATTTATGACATGTTTTAAATTGTCGTAAACACCCGCATAATTGAACATTCGTATTTTCAAAGGGGTTGAAAGGGTACCGGGGTCTCCGTCTCACACGACGTCGGTTTTTCAGAAACATTTCCACCATGCGGTCATTCTGGATTGCATCCGTAGAATAAAGTTCTAAAATGTTTCTAAAAGATAAACCTTTACATCTATGGTATAGAAAAAAGACGCAGTGTAGACCGCAGGTCACTGCAAAAGAATCTTGCAATTGTCTGTTATTGTAAAATATGGAGTTAGCATTTCTGTTTAAGAAATCATTAATGTTCTTGGGAAAGAAAAAGGCTTCGGGTGAAAATCCGTAGGAGTCGAAAAATTCTGCGCCCTCGTCGTCGGGTAAGTAAATAGCCAGCCAGTGTTCACCGGGGCGGTCGTGTGGGTGAGTATTAACTATTAAACTCAGAGGGCGCCGCGCCAGTCTCTCGCTCGGTAGGGCATCACTGGGGAACACGCCTAGAAAACTGTCTCGGGTATAGCGGTCTCGGGTTAGAATGTCTTCCAGCTGTTTGGTGTTCATCTTTATGTGCAGGTTGTGTGGTCTCCCAGCGCTTTTTAGCTGAAGTCGTAAATGACTTGACGTCTCATATCCAGCTCTATCACGTTGTCGAACAGCGCGTACACAACCATGTTAACTGTTGTGGGTAGCGGGGTCGCGAAGCGTATTTCAGCTCTCAGATTACCCGATTTGATAAGTGAATAATGTCCTGTGCACTCGTCGTCGGGGCTGAGGTTGAAAGCGAACAATGTGTAATCGCGCGCGTACTCCTCGCGGTCCACCAGAACAGGTTTGTCTTTCAGACGCTTCCCGGCTGTTTCCACCAGATTAAAATATTCACGGACGCAATGTCCATTCTGGAAGTCTGGTTGAAGCGGTTTAGTGGGGATTTGTTCCCCGTCCGCGTAGAGAGCCAGAAAGTTAACGTTGTAGTGTTTAAAATTGAAGGGGTTTTGGGTAAAACTGCCGCTGAATGCCGCGTTGTCCACAAACCCCAAAATGACCACTTTGGGTAGCTGCCCGAGAAAGAGGTTTTCTTGGTTACACACACGGCTCCCGGCAGGCAGGCTGAAGACTTTCATCTGTACGCGGTCTATGGGGTATTTAGCGTTGGCCGTCAGGAGTGCTTCGGCGTGTCCCAGTCTGACCCCGGGTGACACTCTGACTCTTTTCACAAACAAAGATGCAGAGAGTACGCTCAGTTTGTGTTCTCCGGCGTTGTTCATTAAGCAGAAAGCATCTCTGTTTCGCGTGAGTTTTATTTTCAGGTCTACGCCATTCAGTAGTAGTTTGTCCTGAAAAAACAGGTCGGCGTGAATGTGTCCCAGGAGCTCCAGTTTTCGGCTTTGCGTCGTGTATGATGCTCTTTTTCGGAACCCCTGATTGGGACCATCCAAAATTGTGGACTCGTGTTCACCGGCTGTGTCTTTGTAAAAGAGACCTGTTGAATACTGCGTCTTCAGCGTCTCTTCACTGTAGTTCAGGACCGACTCTATAAAGGCTCTGTAAGGATAGCAGTTGTTGCTCTGGCTGATCAATCGGTCTCCTACGGTGATGTCAACCTGGCTGAAGATGGCAGCGATGGGGTAGTTCACCAGGCTCACACGGGCTGCCGCATCAATGTCCCGACCGTCTGCTTCCGTTATTTTACAGGTCAGATAGAGCAGCGTGTTGTTTAAATCTAAATAATCTTCACCGTTGCCTGCGACGTAGAACTCCAGAGGTGCGTTTTCCGTTAGGGCCGTGAGGGGTGGAACTTCTATGTAAAAACTTTTCTCGACGCTTGTTTGGGTAGGCGCTAATTGAAATATGTCCAGCTCCGACTTGGCGCATTCTGCAGACCCGCCGTGAACAAATGCCATGTTTAAAATATGTCTCGTTTCGTGTCGCGTTGATTGCGGTGTGTCACGCTCTTCTTGGTCGACCTGAAGCTTCTATGAGTTGCCTGTCTGCGCTTAGCCGTTCTTTTATCAGGTTTCGGCGGCCCCCGACAGTGGGATGATGACGTCTGTCTTTTTCTACCGACACCCCTGCGGATGTATGCTAGACCCGAACCTTCCTGCTGATGTGCACCCACCTTAGACATGACCGCGCTTGTAACGTTGCCGACCACGTCTTTGGCGATGTTTTTAGCAGCCGATGCCATGTGCGGCTTAGCTATTTCAAACCCGCGTTTCAGAAAAGGCACGGCTTTTCTAAATAACGCTCTGAAAATACCACCGATACCAGCGCCGTACTGAACCGGTAGCCCTGAAAATCCTGGTAATCCATAACCAGCCTGTTGTTTGTAGTAGTGGGTATACAGAGAAGGATCCCCGTAGCTCTTGATGACCGTCATCCTTTTAGATGTTTGACGCTTTCACAGGTCTGAAATGCAGCTTGACGATGACCTTTCCAAATGCAAATGACACGTGTTCGTTTTGATCCGTCTTTATTTCAATAGTGATGTTGTTAAAATGGTCGATGCTCACCGGCACGTAATGGGGTTTGTCGTACAATACTGTGACGAATTCACCATCCACGCCTCTGAAGGGCACACAACGCAAAAGCGGTGCGTAGACGTCGCCTACTAACTGGTGTTCTATGATATCGGTGTATATATACATGGTGTTAAATCCGCCAGTCATATCGACGGGGTGCGGTGATTTTACACCCGCGACACCCGAATTGAAACCCAACATCCGCGCTAGGCGATTACGCAGCTGCATAACAAACCGTTTATCACTAACAATTCTTACCAAACGGCTAATGGGGTTGTATTTAAGACTTACAGCCGTTAACTTGGATTTTTCAGCAGCCCGTTTCATTTCATGCAAGAGCTGTTCGATGTTGCCGTAGTACCCTCTCGGTAAGGTACAGGTCCAGATAGTCTTGAGCTCCTTGCTGATGAACAGAAAAACTTCGTCTTCATCAAAAGTGTTTAGTGTATTCGGATAGTGTAGCTCGACCAGGCCCACTTCCCAGCCCCCGTCCAGGTCAATCGCCTTTGCCAGATGCTCTGTGAAGCAGGCGTTAGTGTTCTTTGGAAACATCTTTGAGGATGAATTACTGGCCAGCGTCACATAGAAACCATTGGGGTTCATTTTTCACCACCTCTATATGTCTCGGACCTCAGAAGCCTTCACCCAACTATTGAATTTATCGCTCCAGCCACGCCACTTTACCAAAAGCTGTTTGTTTTTGCCACGACCCCTGGTTGCTAAAATCGTTTGGATGCGGTAGACGTTCTCAACATCCGGGTTTATCTTCTGTAGCTCTTCGGCATAGAAGGAACCCTTAATATCAGCGCCTGCGTAGTCCTGCAGTTTGTAATAGGGTCTCAGAGCCGCGGACCGCTCTTTGACAATGAAAATTTCATCTGTGAAGGTCTGTTCATATCCCTTCTCAAACACTCCCTTTATTTTGGACACCCGCACGCGATCACCCACATTAAATGAAAACTTTGACGGTTTTCTCTTAAAGTGAGCGTCATAGACCGTTCTCCACACCTCAAGGGAGTTGTCGGGCGTAACAGAAGCCGGGGTTCGTTTAATAGTCGTGTGGTAACTATGGTTATAAGCGTAAATAAGATCTGAAAGGACGTCGATATAACGAAAGGTGTTTTTGTGTGTCAGGTACCTCCACATTTTTGTTTTTATAGTTCTGTTAAACCTTTCGACCACACTAGCCTTCACATCGCTGGCCGTAACGAAATGTTCAATATTCTCACGTTTGAGAAAATTTTGGAAGGTCCTGTTAAGAAATTCTTTACCCTCGTCCGTTTGTAGCTTTTTAGGAGTCCGCCCCTCTTGCAGTATATTTCGGAAAGCGCCTGTCACGGCCCCACCAGTCTTGGTTTTCAGCGGCACGGCCCAAGCGTATTTAGACAGCATGTCTATACACATTAAGATGTAACAGAAACCGTCGTTGAACGCTTGGTGTTCTCTCATGTCCACCAAGTCGGCCTGCCACTGCCAGTCCATTTCGGACACCAGCGTCCTGTTTCTCTTAAAACGTACGCGCGCCGGCTTGTGCAGCGTATAAGCAGCCTGGCCGGACAGCCACTCGACCACCCGCCCGCGGCTGGCGCCGCGCACACCCCGGGATCTCGCTGCCCGCAACAGACCCCCTGCGCCGCCGTAACTGCCCTATTTCCTAGGGTTATAATAGAGCGCACTCAACCCCGCGGCAGACATGCTCCCCTTCCAAACCAATACACACTCGCACACACCCAGGGATGCGCCGGCTGGGGGCTTTGGGACCCTGAGGCGCCGGGGCGACCGGCCGGCAGGGGGTTCCGACCCACACCATTGGCTCCTGAGGGGGCGGGACATGCACAAATAACAACACGCCATTGGATGGCTGGGGGGCGGGACAACCAAATACCACGGACGACCATTGGATGGAAAAGGGGGCGTGGTACCTGTCAAAAGTTTGACGAAAGGTGTCGCTTTATACTACTATTGGGAAATATGCACACGCTCTCTTCAGCGCAAGCACTATAAAGCCAGCCTGAGAGCACAGGACAGGTTTGGATCTTAAACTGCCGTATCCGGAAGGCATATAGCATAGCAATGAGGAAAGAGACAAGAGCGCTCTTTAAACAACAGATAAGTCCAAACAGAAAGTAACAATCACGTGTGTGACTCATTTCTTACAGTGGAGTAAAATTTAGGTGTGTTTGCGTGTGTATGAAATATGAAACTGCTAGCCGAGCCACGAGTGTCCACCCTCTCGACTAGCCATCTGTTAAGCAGGTTAAGAAATAGCGGTAGTTCAGGTTCACAATTACTTCTGTTTTAATGCCTGTACACTTTAAAGCACTGCCCGTGGCTGGTCCTCTGTCACACAAACCCAACAGTTCATCACTTGGTCAGCACCATTTATACTCTCAGCAGGGACTAGGAAGTTCGTCTAAATTGATGAAACGTTAGAAGGCACAAAGTACTGGCAAATCTTGGAGGAAAGCCTATTTGAAACTTAAAACTGGGTCAGAAACTTCACTGTTCAGAAGGTCAATAATCCAAACATGGATCTAAACGCTGGGGTAGCTTAAGAACAATAGTGATTTTTGTGGCATATTGTAGTGAAAGCCCTGACATAAATCCTCATGAAAGTCAGTGGAAAACTAGCAAGAAAAAGTCCAAAAGCAATCCCTAAACAGCTCTAAAGAATAGGCAAGATTTGCACAACACCTGTGTACTGTATGAAGTAGTTAGAGACTAACCCAAAAGACTTGCAGCTGTACTGTAATTGCTGCCAAAGATATGTCCACCAAATAATGAGTACATGGGTCTGAATCCTCATGCAATCAACATGTTCATTTTTTCTCTTTAGTTTGTTTTATTTACTGTAACTTGTATTACCTTTAGAAGTTCTCAATGTAAAGTTATCAGGTTTTGAATAAAATACTAAGTTACAAAATGTGTATAGTATGCATTATTTTGTAAATACACAAAACCAGGCAATTTGTGTGAATACTATTGCAAAACACATTATTATATGTGTAAACACTTTAAAATAAAGTACTGTCTTTCAAGTAAACATCTGTTATACCACTCTTCCTTTTAAAGACAGCATAATGGGACAATTATCAATTTTTGATTGTATGTGCTATTATTGATTCCTTTGGTTTTTCTGTTTAAGAAACAGTTCAACTTATTTACACTAATTTGCCATTCTTACATATAATTTGTTAGAAATACAATTATCAATATAATGTTATAGTGTCTTTTTAAATCACATTTCAGTTCTAACCACAATCCCGGAGGGGGCTGGAGAATTGTGTTTGGTTATTGAGAGCTGGGGAAACTTGTATGGCGTAGTAGCCTGGGTCATTGCTGTGTCGGCTGAATGGTAAGACGAAGACGGGAAGAGTGTGACCAGCCAAACGGCATCGTGTGAGAAGGTATTTGCTACTGCCTCATATTTACAAGATGCAAGGTGGACGGATTAGTAAATATTGTCCAATGTGTGAGTATCTGTGAGAGTGTAAGGAGCGTTTATCAAAACACTCATTAACATAGACGTAGATTTAAATTGACAAATTTAGTTTGAAAAACAAATTTATTTCTCTGTACATAATGTAACTGTTCTATTTACAAAATGCATACCATTGGTCTTTGTTTTACTGAGTAATATAAGAAGGGTTACAAATAAGAGGATATGGCCCATTTCATCCATTTGGTGGTTAGTTGCTACTTCCAAGTAATTATTTTAAATATGTCAATGGTGAGTTAATCAGTTATTAGAAAAGGTGACTTATACAGATTTATTCTGATTCTTTGGCAATGGAGAGAAGTTTTTTATTTAGTCAATTGCTTCTCTTGGGAAGCTAAAACATGTTCTTTATAGTTTTAGTCAGCACTTTGAGAATTTAATGGATTGGAATGCTAAATTAAATTTAATGTATTTCTCTTTTAGCATTTAAAGGATCTCTGTTGATGTTGCGACTTTTCATTTAATATTTATGTTGTTGTGAGGGAAATTGACTGTCGGCTCTTCATACCATCTTGAATGATCACTATTTGAGTGTACTGTAACTAATATGAACCTGCCAGGCAAACGCATAAGATCACCCTCATATGATTCAGTCCTTGAAGTAATATAAATATTGTAAAAACTAAATACACTTGGCAAAGGTACTATGGTATAAACAATGAAACTCATTAAAATACCATTCATGAATATTATTAAAATCAGAAAATTAAAAGGAGGGGAAAATCTAGTCTATCTCAGTTATATAACCCTGACTTTAGTTGGTTGTGATTCTCATAGATCAGGTACGCAATCTGGTCCATTTGTTTTCATTCCATCCAGGTTTTTGATTACATCAGTGAACATATTTGCTTAATTGCTCATGATTTTCATTCCCCAAAGAGACTTGAAAAAATATTGTTTGTAATTCTTCAGAATTAGAGCTGCATTTTGTTCTTTAGACTCTAACCCCAGTGTAAGGCTTCTACTGTATTAAAGCATTTAAGGTCAATTTAGCAAATCTGATAATTTGCCTTTTTAACTTTGTATGACTAATCAGCAACTTATTAATTACCCATTTTCTCTTATTTTATATTACCTTCTCTTCTGTTATTTTAGTTGTACGTCTTCAGGGTGTTCATTTTAAGGTTATTTTTTCAAACAATTGTTCTTTGACTAAATGTCATTAATTTAAAAAAATTGTATTTAACACTAATCAGTGTTTGAAGTAGATCTATAAGTCAGGGTTGATGCATTTTTTATAGTAATCAGTCTACCATTTAGAAAGCAATGGGCCCTGATTAAATATTGAGAGAAGTTGTATTTTTTTACTTTTCTGGTTTACATTGATGGAAATAAGAATAACAACCAAATACACTCTAACACTTGGAAGAAGTTGCAAACTTACGTAGATACAGTATATATGGATTATATACAGTATAATGTAATGTATATAAATGTAAATATTATACGAAAATTGTGGTTGGTTGTTTCCTTTCATATTAACTGAGATTACCATGACATTATTAAATAACTGGTTTTCTAAAAGGCCTCTGATTATATTTAATTAAATGGTTTTAAAGAACATTGTACATGTTACCTACCATCCTTTCCACTTAATTATGTCTTTTCCTGAAATGACAATTACAATCAGTATGAAGATGTTCTTGTAGAGTCAGGTCATGAAAGGTGATTTCTAAAATTCTGATTTCTGGGCCATTGCATGTAACAAGTACTTCATCTCAGATTGCTAATTACACACTTTAGGCTTCTGTGAAATGCACTTGATGAAGTGTAACTTCTGTCAAAAATAATAACTGATTATATGGTAAACGAAGCAGACAGAAGTATCCGAACAACAAAAGATGTACTGTACAAAATCCAATGAGGATTATATTATACAATTTATCTTTCTTCCTCTAGACAGTAAATTCAAAACTAAATTGAAAATGTAATAGACACACTCCTCTTTAAATATACTGTATATTTTAAAACATTATTAGGCTAATTGAGAGAGAAGAAATCCAGAATCCATTATAAAACTGGAGTAGTCACTAAAATAGTGCAGTTTTGAATTTTCTTACATTAATTTACTTTGCTGTCGCTTTTGAAAAGCCGTGAGTATAATAATTTTGACTTTCATAGCATGCATTTTAAACTGTTTTAAAAATGCACTATGTAAAAATTCCATTATATTGTGGCAAACCCAGTTGGGTGGCAAATGGTAAGATAGATGAGGCAGGTATGCAGCTTCAAAACCAGGGCCAGTGTTTCCCTTTTAGTTTCTAATTACAGGAGTGTGTTGTTCACTTGGGAGAAATAGAGATAGAGAGGCTTGGATTAGCACAGTCTCACATACTGTAGCTTGCCATGTGGTCGAAAAAGAAAGGAAACCCCTTTTATATAGGGTGCTGTATAGGGGAAGGAGAAGCTGTCGGAGAGAAGGGTCAAGAGGTAACGGCACAGTCCAAGGTCCGTGGGGAGTGGAAAGCTACAATTAGCTTTTTACTGCCAGGCGTTTTTGCAAACAGTACAGTAAATCTATTTAACAATACATGCTCAATTTATGGATTTAACACACATGTCCACACCAAAAATATATTTATTAAGAAATGTTTTCAGTCAGGTTGTTTTAAAAATGAGCATTAACTTGAAAAAATGAAAAGAAATACCAAAATATCTCAAATCTAACACCTTCCATACATAAAAACTGTGGTTTACCTAATCAGTTCTTGGGTTTTACAGATCTAATCATGTCACTAATATACAGATATATTGACTAAGAGAGAAATCAGTCATATTCAGAAGTTTTTACTTCATCTTTAATAATTTAAGCAGTATGTTGTGCTTTACCTATAAGGATCATTGAGAAGTTTGAGTTTGAAGGAAGTCAAGTTGTAGGGGATATGATGTGTAATACAATTGCAGGCTACTAATGAAGGGGCTAGTGAACACCAGCTTATTAGCCAAATATAGATTATGGAAATAGATTGTTACAGTTATAAATAAATTAAATAAACTGAAAATTAAACAATATGAATGCACTTGGCTGTTAGCTTGTGGTGGACCAGTGTGTATAGAAGTCACAGAAGAGTCACAGAAGAGGTTGGATGCTAACTTGTAGCTGACTGGTGTAGCTGTAGAAGTCACAGCAGGCTGGTGAAGGTGAAGAGACCACAGTAGAGTGCCGAAGTTGAAGAGATCACAGGAGGCTGGTGCAGGAGCTGGCTGCCAGCTTGTAGTGGACCATAGAAGTCCATAGAAGGTGATGGGACTGGCTTTTTGGCTTGTGTTGGACCAGAGCTTGGCCGCAGATCAGTGAATTGATAAAAGCCAAAGCAGTAAGGTAGCAACCAAGATAATCTGTTCTTCTTGTTTCATCATAATTAGAATTTAACCAAACTACTGAATTGATTTGTGAATGCAGAAGGTCAGAGCAGGAATTTCCCTTTGGTAGATTAAGGATAAACTGTAGGTTAGATAAGTATATTTTGATTAACAAGACCTATGTCATATCATAGTGGGGAAAAAATAATTAATGCTGTATATGTCCAGTATACTGAAGGGATGTGGTGGATGTGAAGGTCTGGTTGAAGCCTTGGTAACATTTCCAGTCCAAACACTGGGTGGAAAGTTAAGGATGCAAACAAGGATGAAGAATAATTTTCCTAGAAAGAGTGAAGAACCGGTGATGTGAATGAGTCTCCTGAAAAGTTTGGAATTAACATTAGTGCCGAGTCTACCAGAGCTAAGGTTCTAAATTTTTGGATCTGGAAATAAGAGAATTAATCAATTGTGTGACTTATAAGAATTTATATTATTTTGATTAACAAAATGCTGTAAACCATTTATTTGGATAGTAAGTACGGAAGTCTTTAGGTTGAACAGTGCAAGTGAAAAATTTGGCTGTCTTTGGCAGACTTAAAGTACTGTAGTTACAGTATTATAGAGAAAGCGAATGCCATTCAATTGCTCCAGGAATAGGTGTATCATAACATAAGTTCTGCCCCGCAGTTGGCATCTACAGTGAGGTGGTAGAGCAAAGACTCCAAAACAGTTGAGGAGGAGATAAGAAATGAGAGTAAGCCCTTGAGGAATGATGTTTATAGTGTAGGATAGGTGACAGAGGAGAGATGGAAGCTTATGAGTTGAATGAAAGCTAGAGTGTACAGTATAAAGGTGATGAACAGCATCTTAATCCAGTCCAGCATTTTCTTATTTTTCTTCCCCCAGGTGAAAAGTATTTTGGTTAAAAATTCTATAAATTACTCCAGGCCATACAGTTTTCTATCCACTTAACTCCCATATGTTGTGGTTTATGTATTGCATGTATTCATTATAAATATATTTTTAACTGCCCATTCATATCATCTTTAGAATTTATTTTACAAAGTCATTTTTTGAAATACAACATGGGCTTTCAGAAGGCTGAAGGCAACCCTGTGCTTTACACAACAGGAGAGGAAATGCAGGTATATCCATTTAATATAATTTTTCTTCCTGTTTTCTGCCCTGAGCATATGTGAGCTCCCACTCAACACAATCATCAGCTCTCCCACATGACAATTGCCCATAAAAATTACGCAATAGATACATTTTTAGTACATATCACTTCTAGAAGAGAACCTAATTGAGCCAAAGCAGCAGGGGATACACAGGCAGATCAGCTTGTTCCAATTTAAACTGCTAATGTCCAGTCACTTACAGTAAGTATGTAAAAGCTGCTGGATAAAAAGTAAAATCTTTGAAGAAGAAAAAACTTTTGTTGTCCCTTAAATAAAAAATCAACAGGTTTAAATTATTTAAATGTTACTGTATATGAATATTTTCACAAGACTATTTTGAAATTAGAAGCCAATACAGATTACACATTCACTGTTAGTAAGAGGAAAAATAAGCAGGGCTTTAAAAAAAAGTAATAAAGAGTAAAGTCTGAGTGTCAGAAATGGTATGGCATAAAATATGATTTATGCTTTAAAATGGCATGTTTTACAATTTTTTATACACATTTTGAAATGTCACAAATCTACACTTACAGTATTACTTGAAACACACATAGAGCTGCTACTGTATTTTAGTCATACTGGAACATATTTTGATTGTTCATTTCTTACTTTTCATTTGGAGATGTGTCCAGCTTTAAAATAATGACATTGAAATGGTTAAAATGGACTCCATTTTGACACAAAGAACTTGATTTAATGAAGTTGACACAACATGAGTTTCAAATTTCAAATCTAATTGAGTTACAAAATTGATAATTAATTTCAAATCAAGGTCTTACCAATTATCTTTTCAGTAGCTTAGTAAAGTTGACTAGATAACAATGTAGTTCAGGTGGGTAGCTGCAAAGGAACAAGTAATTGGTTTATTCCATGCTGGAAACAGAAGAAAGAAAACACAACCTTTCAGCTATGGAGCCTTCTTTGGGTGTCAATTAAAAGGACAACATTTTAAAATGTGGCTTAACGTACCTGGTTAAGGAAATTGAAGCTTGATTATAACATGAAAGTTACAAGACCCCAAAAGGAAGCAAATGTACCCCATAACACCAATGTGTCACGATCGCTAACCCCTCCTCTTAAGGGAGCTCCAGCCCTTCCTCGTTCCTTCCCATTGTCTGCACCTGTTCCCTATTCCCGTTCCCCCTTAAAAGCCAGACGCGGACTTCACTCCTGGTTCCTCATTGATTTTCACATCATGAGAGCGCGGGGTCTTGCTGCGTCTGGCTCCGTTATGCTTTTAACTTTCTGTTCCTAGTTCCTAGTTCCTAGTTCCTGGTTCCCCTCGCCGGTTCCGACACGGTTCGTGTTTTAACTCCCTGGATGGATCCCCTGGCCTTGGACTCTACCCGTTGTCTCGGATTACTCTTTTGGATTTCCTACATGGATTGTTCGCCTGGACTCACTTCCCCTGGACACCTGCACTGTATGGACACGCCCCCGTCTCCAGACCCTTTTCCTGCATGACTATTTTTCCCCTTGTGTCTTCACTATTCTGGATCGTGTCGTCCGCATAGGGCCCGGAAAGAACTGTTCGTTACACAATGCAGAGATCTTCAAGATATGCAAGACTGTTGAGGAATGCCAATCTATGATTCTGTGCGTTCACTGAGTAGCATCAGCAAACCATTATTCTTCCTACACTGCTCCATGTTTATTGAATAAGGCTATCTGAAGCCAACTTCATCACCACAAGCTTTGGGTTACTCCTTCTGGGACAGCACAGCATCTAAATCAAAGGAGGGAAATTTGGCCAGGACAACAGGGTAACACCCCTACTCTTTTTGAGAAACGCCATGGGATTTTTAATGATCACAGAGACCATTAGGTTTTATGTCTCATCAGAAGGACATTTCTTTTTTATGATATAATGTCCCCATACTACAGTGGGGCATTAGGACCCACACAGACTGCAGGGTGAATGCTTCTTACAGGTCCTACTAACACCACTTCCAGCAGCATCCCTAGCTTTCCCAGGAGGTCTCTCATTAAGGTACTGGCCAGGCTCATAACTGCTTAACTTCAGTGGGTTGCCAGTTGTGAGCTGTAAGATAATATAACTGCTAGTAAAACAGCAATTTTGATTTCTTTGCAGCCACAAAACGGCAAGAAGCATACCATTATGTTTGGCATGATTTGAACTTGTGCAGGGAGACTCCAATAGACTTCTAGTCTATCACCTTAACCATTCAGCCATGACTACGTCAAGTAATAAGACAAAAAGATTTGTTGGTCAGTTTGATGTACTGAATGTAAGCACCCTGGCCTGTCTGGTCTGTTTGTTTTGCTTGAATGAGGAAATATTGAAGGTATTACTCCCAAAATAGCAGCTAGAGAAATTATTCTTGAGTACAAGTAGGAGTTCATTACATTTAACTTAACCAAAGGTCAGTAGTAAACCATTGGGAAGTGGGGGTTTTGGAGAAAGTCAGGAGGCAAACACAACATCCAATTTGACACTAGTGGAGGTGGTGAGGAGCAGACAACAGGAACAGCAAGAACTGTGAAAGAAGATCCCATACATGCACAAATGCACTCAGCATCCGTGGAGGAGATGGAAAGCATCCATGGAAGGATGAAAGGGCTATTATACGGCTTGCTGGAGGAAGGGCTAGAAAAGGGGAACAGTTGGTAAACTGGCTATAGGCTGGGTCGGAAGATGTGGTCACCTCTGGAAAGAAGGAAAGATAGTCTGGATGAAGCAGGGATTGCTGAGTAGTGGAAAGGAGACAGGGTTGTTCCTCAGCTATGGGGAGGGGTGACAACAACGAAAGGGTTGGAAGAGAAGAGTGGACATCAGACGCAAAGTGGGAAAAGTAGAGGTGAAAGAGCTGCTTTTTTGAGGTGAAATAAAAAGGCAACCCACTGTAGTGGAGTGGGAGTTGGGCTACAGCACCAACTGCTGTGAGAACTGGCAGGAATGAGAAATGATGTGAAGTTGGAGATGAAGAATTGAAAGGCAAGGTCTGTCTCTTTTAAAAATAGTTCTCCACTTATTGTTTGTTTTGCCTCTGCCTGTTCCTAGTAATCCTTCTCAATCTTCATATTGTCTGGTAATCTATTAATGACACTGAAGTTTCCTATATCATTCATGTTCCATCAATGTTGGTTCAGAACCAGGTTGTTCATTTCTCTCCAGGGTGTGAATTCCTGCTTGTCCTGAGCAGAAGTTGTTCTCTCTATGAGTTCTTCCAGGGCTCATCTTCACCTTTTCTGGTTATGCCTATTTCCATTACTACTGCTTCAGAAAGTATTTGCCCCACTGTCTCTAACAGTATCTAAGAATCCCTTCCTATCTTAAATCTTGGAGCAGAGTCTTCATATCCCTCTTCACAAGCTTCTTTCTACATCTCCTGCATCATTGAAATGCATTCTATTTTCTACTGACCAAGACAAATATGAATGCTTTACATTCAACTTTCAATACAATACAATACAAAATGGTGTAAAATGGCAAACTAACAACTAAAAAAACAGGCGCTGGAATATGACCCGTATAATACTTACTTAACTAGGATATCCAGCCACCTTCTAATATGTTCCCTGCAGATAGGACTTCAGGAGTTCATCATTCCACATTTAATGGGGGATTCATAACCATCAGTAAGCGAGAAGAGATGCAGACTTTCCCATTCTGTGGTTAGGACATCACTGTCATGGTGCTTCCCACTGCTGCCTTACAGCTCTTGGGTCTTGGGTTGATTCAAGTTTAATAAATCTGTCCTTAGCAGATATAGCAGCTATATCACCCTACAACTCAAAACTGGCAACCCACTGAAGCTAAGCAGGTGTGAGTCTGGTCAGTACCTGGATGGGAGACCTCCTGGGAAAAACTAAGGTTTCTGCTGGAAGATGTGTTAGTGGGGCCAGCAGGGGGTACTCATCCTGCAGTCTATGTGGGTCCTAATGCCCCAGTTTAGTGATGGGGACACTGTATACTGTAAACATATTATTATTATTAAAACTGATGAATATTTTCAGTGTGTTTGCATGGATTTTATCTCAATAATCCAAAATGTCTCTGATCTTCTAAGGAAATGCAAATTAGGTTTCATTGGTAATTAAAATTGTCCATTTCCAGAGGCAGCTTCAATGGGATATCATAGTTGGGGTGCTGGTTTACAGTATAAACAGTAATAGCTGTGGGGCTATAGAGAAATAGAACCAAGTAACTAAATTTATTAATTTGATGAGCCAAGTGGCTGCCTCTCTTTTGTGGCCTTTCTGATGTTCTGGAATTCTGATTAATTAATGTACTTTATGTTCTTGGGTTTAACCTGTGGGCTGGGAACAAATATTGCACTCTCAGGAAAGCTCAGGTGGATTTCTGGTTATTGTTCTTCTTATATTGGCATTATAGCCATAACTGCTACTCTAAATAGAATGTCTAGATTTGTTGAACTTTTTTATAAAAAATGAAACATACACAGAAATGCAGTGCTCTATGAATGTGTTCCATAGTGTACCCATTTACACTTTCTTCACTGATGTAAATCTAGAGCCTTGGCTACAATGTGATTCTCATTCTTTAGCTGAGATACAGTTAAAGATAATTATGATAATAAAAGTAACAAAGTAATATCTAATAAAGTTAATATCCATAATAAATATTCTCAAGATGACTCAGACTTTCATGAATGTAATCGTCATATTATATGAAATATAGATATTGTAATGAGTTAGTGGGTGTGAATGTTAAAATGAAAGTAAAATATATATTACATATACTGTATATCTAGTCCTAACACCAGCTGACTTTACAAGCAAGCTATAAAATTTTACATACAAATTGATCATACACCTCCTATTTTTTATGGAAAACCAAGTGGATCACAAATAGGTATGTGTATTTGTTTTTTGCTCTATAGCATTGTTAGAAATGAACAAGTAATAACCAGTTGACAATCATTAAGCATGAATAAAATAAACGTTACTGTTTAGTTATACTTAAATTACAATGGTTAAATATAAATTTCTTAAAACAAAGAAGATAAACAATTGAAAACTAAAATGAAGTTTCCAGTCCCTTTTCCTCTGGAGTCTAACCTATGTTTTTATTTTTAAATGGGTTTCATAAATAATGCTCCATGGAGAAGTCACTATGACAGGGGCTAAGATTTGGATTTTGTTTGATTTTGACCAAATGCTGGGTAACCAGAAAGAACACATGTATGGCCTGGATCAGTCTCTTGGCTCTGTTGATTCCATGGCTTGCAACAATGATCCAAAGCAATAATTACAGTAATGCGGTCCAGAGACAAGATTTTTTCATGTCTGTCTGCCTACAGCTCTAGGCTGAAGAGCTGGGTGTCTGTTGCCTGCCAGTGCTGTCATTTAGTTCAACTCATCTGGTTTTCTAAAGGAAATTATTAATAATGCAAATCATTCCCAGGTACAGCTGGCAAGTGACAAGGACTCTAGTCGGTCATTGTAAAAGTTGACCACTACTTTACTCCAGGCCCAGATCTCTGGTCACATTTGTTGGTGCAGGGAGCCTTGGAGCAAAAAACAATCATTTCCTGCATTGCTACATTTGAGTGAACTATGGCTGTAGTTGATACTTTGAGCCTAACAAAAAGGTTTGAGTGGCATCTGTGAGTCCGCAAGGTGTTGCACGTGAGGATTCATGGTGGGTTGTCCTACCCCCAAAATCTGAACATTACAAGATACCAGGGACAGTGCTCCTATTGGGTAATCCAAAGTATCTCTACCATGTTTCAGCACTTTGGTTCAATTATACTTGCTACTATGGCATTAACTTGTCTGGCAGAGGAAATGACAGCGCTGGTCAGTGATCAGGACTGGTACACACCCCTTCACATACAAGGGATGAGCCAGAGAGAAAATATTGCAACAGTGAAGTTGTGGTGAGGGAGGGTTGCTAAAAAAAGTGCCATGTGTTTCCACAGAGCATTTTTGCACAGGAGAGCAGAAAAGCGATATTAGAATTGAACCTCCTCCCGAACTTTTTTAAAACTATTTGTCAGCCAGAAGTTTTTTTCCCCACTCTCCTACTCCCAGTTCTCTCATACTTTTAAAATAACAGACAATATCATGTCCCTTTCTAGCTCTCCCACTGTCAACCATTTGTGTTTTTGTGGGCAGAGAGCTTGGATAAACTAGATTATTTGACCAAAGATGATTCTATCAAACAAAACATACAAGTAAAAATGGATCAATTGATATTTAGTCAACTGCAAATATGAAAATACAGCATAATGTTTTGTTCAATTAGAATTTAGAATACATAAACCAGAATTCTGATTTTTAATGCACCCTTTTGTTCTCTGGATTTATTTTAAAGTTGGCTTACTACATACAGTAAATGTGCCAATGTAATGCACTTTATTGTTCATAGTGCATAAATATTAATTTTTATGTTTTTTCAGCCAAAAAATCTTTTTACTTTAGTTTATGTGAATTAAACCAAATTTCTTTTGCATGCTGCATTGTGATTTCATGCAGGTGGCAATAAAACAACCCTCATTCAAAAAGTGATTCTTAACAAACTGTCAATACAACAAAAAGTTATAAATATTGTATAGAGAAGGTGTACATACGTTTCTTTTAAATACCTATAATGTCAATGGTAGATTTCTTATCATGCATAACTAGATTATTTTGATATAAGTATTGAATGTATGCAAACCAGTTTGGATTCACAGTTTAGCAAAAAATAGTTTGGTTGCATGACTGCTGTTTTATACAAGACAAGCAAACGGACATCTGCTCCTGGCGTGATATCATTCTGGCGTGATCTGCTGAAATAAAAATGAAGAGCCTCTGTTCTTCCACTCAAATAATTTGCTGTGTTATGCAAGATTAGAAAAGACAAGAAGGCTTCTTCTTAGAAAGAAAAAAATAAGTTGATTGGTGTTTTCATCTGATTAAGAGGTCGTGTACTGTATGTGTGCCACAACACAATGCCATAGGAAAGCTTCCAATAACAATCAATTTGTAGTATTTAGCTCTCCATGGAATTGGAAGCTGAAAAAGAACTGAGTATGGTAACTTGTATCACTAAGATAAACTGTAGACTCTTAAACATTTTTTCAATCGAATATATTTAGAGTTGAAACACATAAGTTGTTCTATGAGCACCACTTAAGTGCCTACTACTGTATGCCTCCCCCCTGCTCCCACCTCCTCTACACTCCTGGCTTTTGTTCTCCTATGCAATATCAGCTACTGACTTCCCTCTCTTTCCACAGCCGAAATGTTGTATTTCTTTTCTCTTTTCAGCATGGAATAAACCTTTACATGTTCCTTTGCAATCTAAAACAAGTTTATTCTAAACTCTGCAATTAAGAACTCTGCTCCAGTGTTATGGAGTCCCACTTAATTATTTTATCTGATCCCGACAATGATAGCCTTATTGTCGGGCTGTCTTTCCCTAATAAATCTAATTTTTATTTTCCATCTTAATTGGGGTTATATACACTACTCAAATGCAATTTAAAACAGAGGTTCAGGAGAAAGCCAGTTCCAAAAAATGCACACTTACCATCATAAATATAATTTTCGAATATATCTTATTTTGCATTCATCAATTTGCATCTCTCCTTCCATCATCTTTCTTACACATGCACTTTGGATTATTACACTTAGATGGGGGGAGAGGGGGTTTCAATAGATTTGCTTTAGTCTTGATGTCAAGCAGACTAAGATAAATCAATCCAATACATTTATTTATTTTTCGATCTTAATGTGTGGTTGAGAAACACTATTAGCTCATTGGGCACATATATAATGTAATTTAATTATTGAGTGTTCATTGAATGGTATTACTTCTTCACATAACAAAATTAAGATTAAAATGTTATTTTATGATAATGGTGAAAATTATAAAACGTCCTACAGCAGTTGTTGCTGAGGCTGATCTAATCTGTAAGGCAGGAGCACTAACAGCCAGTAATCACTCTATCACTTATACTTTCTCCCACACTATGCAAGTTTGCATGCACATTAAAAGTTTAGACTTTGGAATGGATGCTTTATTAAGTTCCATATTTTGTTACAGTAAATGTATTAAAGGGCTGTTTTTAGTCTCTTTAGATTGTCAAAACATTATTAGAGCATATTCTCCTAAATAAGTACATAGTGGGATGTAATGTAAATTGTATTAAACCTATAAATACTTAACAAGAATGGTTGATTTAAGCAATGAATTCTGCATTCAATCAATATGAAGATTAATTGAGCCTCTATATAAATGTTGATCTTGGGTCTGTCTTCATCAATATGAAACTACAAGATCAATATATTTTGATTTTGAGATCAGTAAAAGACAACATCTGCTTATTATAATCCTCTAAATCTAGCACATGCATGGCACAAGTAATTTAAGACTGATTAAGAGTAGTAGAAACAGTAATGAGGTTTACATGTACTTTGCTATAATTATATTTACAAAAAAGTTAATAGGGTGCTTGCACATGCTGTACAGCATTTCTGCATGATGAAATGTTACATATTTAGAAAAGTATTTTCTATGACTACCAATAAAATCTAAGCTATACAAGAAAATTTGCCATGGAAACAACCTAACTGCAGGAGATTTCTACAGTCTGTTTAGTGCTGGAGAGATTGGGAAGATTATAATTTTTCAAGAGCAGTAGGTGGGGAGAGAAATCAAAGCTCATGTCAACTAATAATAAAAAAAAGAAAATGTTACAGATTAGGATTTTTCATTCTGGTTTAGCTTTCCTACTGTCTTGGTTTTATAAAAAAAACAGCAAAATGGCAAAACTCATGCCATATAAAAAATATTTTTCAAACAAACACTGTACAGTATATGCATGTAAACCTGTTTTTTCAGAACACAATCAAATAAATCAACAGTTGAGTAAATGGTGTCCATAAGTAAATGTTATATTTTACATAGTATTTATTGCATAGTATTTATTGTGAATTTATTTTACGTAAATTCACACAGCAGTTATAATTAAAGGATAGAACTGATGAAGTACATGCAAAATTCACTGCTAAATTTTCTTCTCCAAATACTCCCTTGATAGTAATCAGAGATGCAAATCCTCTGACTAATGCTGTCACTCATGTTAAGCAGTGTACCAATATCTGTTAGTTTATATTTATTCCCTATCATCTCAAAGGACATGTAGAACAGCACTTTAAGTAATTTTACTCCCCTGTTAATCTCAATCTGGGTGTTTCACATTTGAATTAGTGGAAATATCTGTATAAATGTCTGTCTGTATGCATGGATCTAATTAGTAGATACTAGCATTAAGATCCCATCAATAAATAAGAATTCCAATTACATTGCAAAATATAATACTGTATATACAGTATATTTATATTCTTAATCCTTAATAATGTCTTAAGGTACACTGTATGATTCAATTAGGTTTTGGTTTTCAGTTATAAACAATCTGAAAAACACTGTAGAGACCAATGATTATTCTTGAGTTTTCATATCCTAGATTTATATTTTATACTTGACAATTGCATAAATACCTTGCAGCCATGATTATCTTACTACAGCCCTCACAATGAGCTATGCGTTGGCAGTGTTCTGTAATAGAATGCTAAACTGTCCTCCAAACATAGACAAGCTTGTCAATTTAAAGTACCATGTACCTAAATGTTGACTTGTAAAGAACAAAATGCCTATGCTTCAAAACTATTTTAGTTGTGCTGTTTAAATCAGCAACTGTTTCATTTTAAGTACTGTATGAATACCTGTTCATTCACATTAATCAGCTTTTAAAATATGGGCTATTATTATTTTAAACAAAAATATTTCTGTTTAATACACTTCGCATTTTAAGACCTACTTTATGATTTTTTGTGGTGACAAAATCAATTCCAGATAATGCACCTCATCACAGGTGGATTTATAATTGAGAAATTCTTAAATTGTTTACAAAAAATACAATAACTTATTTTATAAACTTGTTTTCATTTGAAAAATTGCTCATTTGGCCACCGTTTAGGTGGGATTCTGTCTTAGAGGCAGCCAGTCATAATCCCACAGATGGTAGCTTCGCGCAATTGGCTCCACAGATAAGCACATCCACCAAATGTCTGAACCCACTGTACAGTTACAAAATAATGTCGCTTTCTTGTGGTTGTGGTTGAATTTACTTGTGTTAGGAGGCCTGGCCTTATCTGGTGTTGCACAATTCTTCACAGTCTGTGGAGTGGTGCTTTGTGAAGCCAGAGGTGCCCAGGAGTGGCCATGGTAATATTCTGGCGGGATCAGAGCTGCACCTGTTACATGTATGCTGTGTAGGACTAATGACTACCAGCCATGTAGACTGCTGCAGAGAAAGTATTGAGATTTTGCTGAGGTAAGATGCTCTGGCTTTTTTTAGCACAGTGATTCTCCAATGTTGTAACAGAAAGAATAAGGTTCTTGATCCCAGGATGAAGTAAAACAGATGAGTTTATTGCATGCAAGGAACAATAAAGCCGAAGTCTTGTTTCCCGCAAGAAACAACAAAACCGAAGTATTGTTCTCTGTGCTGGTACAAAATTTTAGGTTATATAGTCCTTGCTTGCTGCTTCAGATGTCATTCGGTGTTATGGTAAGGGGAGGGGGTCATGGTATTTGGCCAGTTAAAAGACCCTGGCCAAATGGTCAGTTTAAAATTATGCCCCCAGGGGGTTCCTAGCTCGCATCTGGAATCCTTATCAGTTAACCCCCTTTCCTGCCATAAACCCCTGTTGCTTAGAAGTCTAATTTTCAGGCAGAACTGACTTAAGTTAACCCTTTTTACATCTTGTCTCTTACTTCACCACCACCTAAAGAATGGTACTGCTGGACTTGTCAACAAAATGGTGAAGGCACACAAAAACTAAATTTCTTGACTTTCTATAAAGTCTTTTTGACAAATTTCAATGTCCTGACTGCAATGTAATTGTACATTTGAGGTTTAAATTTAATTCAATAATTAAGTTCATGAATAGAAATCTAAGTATCTGGAGTACTAGAGAAACTCTCCTTGGAGGAACGGTCAAAAATCCTGCTTCAGAATTCCCAATAATGCATAACACATTAATATAAGCATTTTGTAATTGTAAACCATGCTAGAGAAGGATTTACATAATGTTAACTACAGGGGTGGGAATACATTGAATCTTATGTTAGGAATTAATCAGGCAGAATAACAGGCTTTTTTGGTACAAATGTTTAATACACTTAATTTTAGAATTTCAGCACAAGATACATTGACTACGACATTTGTTATGGTCTACATTATTATTTAACATTCAGATAATTGAAGGCAAATACGTATAAAAATTGTGCAATGAATTCGTTAGACTTCTTTTAGAATTCTGAGTACAATTTGACCACCAAGATACAAGAAAGATTGCAGCTCTGTAAACTGTAGTGTACATACTACATACTGAACATTCCTAGACTCAAAGAAATATCTTATGCTGAAAAATAAACCTGTTTTGTCTTGAACACAGAAGACTGAGATGACTTGATTTCCGTATTCAAATTCTCATTAACCATTGACATAATCAATCCTTTGGATTGATTCTTCAGAATTAAGAGTGAAACACAATAACAGCAATTAAATGAAACAATTAAATTTAACAACTGTTTAAATTAAACATCTGTTTAAAGCACTATTTAAAATTTAGAGCTTTTCCCATGATATCGAAAAAGATTGCTGAATTTAAGCTTTAAGTGATTCAATTACTCAGTTAAATAACAGAGGTGTAATATCTTAAGAACACTTACTCTGTTACCACTTGACAGAGCTACTTGGAGACCAACCCCTGCAAGCTTTAGGGGTTTTGCTGAAGACTGAAGTGCATTCCAAATCAATTTAATTTTTTAAATGACATCAAAGCAGGAGCAAGTACTGAATCTGTGCTGGAAAAAATATATCGAAAGCTCAGAAAAAATGGCCAATGATAATATTGTAGCTAGGACCAATTCCAGGAATGACACAGGAAAAGAAAAGACATTTTTAATTTATTAATGTTAATGTTTTTTCTAAAATAATTAAATACATAGAAATATATAAATGAGGTAGACATGGGTGCAGAATAGTAGATTCTGGAGTTATAATCAAAAGTGGGCACAAATATTACGATGAGCATTGTTGTCCTAAGAAAGGTCCTTTACTCAATTGTTCCCCTATAATGCTTATTTGTATAAAAGGGTACAATTGTAACTGGGGTTAAATAAATGCATCAGCACCATTAGTTAGCTATTAGAGTATTAAAAGAAAATAAGAAAATGTTGGCATGATTAGCTCAAGACTGCAGTGCCTTTATTTACCAAATGCATCATAATTCATTAAAATCTAAGAACATTACACTAAACTATACATTTTGCATATTGAAATCTTTCCTGGTTCTTTAATTTAAATTTATTCACCTTTTTTATGTATTTTTTTTCATTTATTAAAGTTTTTATATGCTTTTACATAAGTAGGATAATTGATCATCTCTAGTGAAGTCCTATCGTCATCACTATCTAATTAAAAGACTATCATGTTCAACATGTTTTGCTTTACATCTTCAGTTCTGTCTGGATAAGTCTAGTAAAAACATATTTACAACACTATTTGTGCATAAACGGCATTGGTGTTGGCAAACCCATGACCCTGAACCGAGTACGAATGTTGGATTTTAAACTACAGACACCAAGGGTAACATAAGTTACACTAAATTTCAGCAAGGTCTAAAGCGAAAAACAAATGATATTTATTGAGTATTCAGAATTCAATATTAGGGAGTAACAAGTTTTGTAGCAATTACAGCCACTAGTCTTTTTGAGTATCTACCAACTTTGCATACTGGTTTTGTGTACTGTACAATTTTGCCCATTCGTCTTGGTAGATTTGCTCAAACATTTTCATGTTGTTTGGGGATTGTTTATAGACAGCAATTTTCAAATCTTTCCACAGGAAGCCAGGACTTTAAATTGGCTAATCAGGGACATTCACTTACTTACAGTATCCCAAAGCCACTCCTGAATAGTTTCAACCTTGTACTTTGAATCATAGTCAAAAGCACAAGGTTGTAGAAAATTTGATTTTTTTTTCCCATGAGACTGAAGTGGTGGAGATTTTACAAATCAGTTGTAAGGACAGATAGAAAAACATGTTGGTGTCAATTCCTTGGAATTTCAATAACCTGTGTGACAGCGGTGAAAATTCACTTTTCACTGTGATACCGCTGTTCACCACCATTCTGACAGCAATGTGGGAATGCATTTTCTTATTAAGCAGTGTGGGTGTCCCTAATTGGGAACCCTATATTAAAGGTTAATGTGAATGGTGTGGAGTTTGTCCACAGCCTTCCTGCTTAGGCACTTACTCATTCTCAGTAAAGAGAATCATTTTCTCCTTGTTTCTAGCTGGTCTCTGTTCTCTCTATCAGCTTTTGCATACTTTCCATGGATCGATTCCACACTGGCACTCTGATCCCAAAAGGGAGTAAAGAAAGTGGTACGCCAGTGGTTAAAAGCATGGTCAAACCTTATGCATTATCACACCTGCAAATTTATCAATCTATGATGTCTTTTTCAGGTGCTGCAAGTACAGTAAAGTTGGACTTTTTTTCAAGACTTGTTAATTTCTTCTTGTCTCTTCTTTTGTTACTTATCTGTCTTTATCAGGACTCAAGCATTGTTATAGTGTTTTTGTAGGAAAACACTTTTATTCAGTTTTGAAATCACACAGATGTGACATTTTGCAACACCTTTAAATGGTTTTAAAGCCTTGAAAGTTTTTTTTATATATACTTCAATATATTGTATGTTACTTTATGTATTTATTCTATGAACACAAATGACTATTTGAGTGACAATTAAAATTATTATTTTCAGAGAAAGAAGAATTGATAAGGTGCATGGATCCTGCTTTTGGTCAAAACAAATAACCACAAATGTGATTTTTTTCTTCCCATAACATTGCAGTTTTTGACTATATTTATGACCGCATTTGTGCCCTGGACCACACGTTTGCAGGGAACTTTGAACTTGAGAGACCATTAGAAAGTACATTAAGAGTAATATATACATTTAAGGAAAGGCAATGATCTGCAATCCTGCATCCCATCCAGAGTTTTCCCTGTCTTGCACCTTTTCCTTGTTGAGATGAACTTAGGTGAGACCTGAAGAAGGCTCCACGGCCGAAACGTTTTCTTTCTTCTCTTTTCAGCATGGAATAAATCTATTACTTGTTCCTTTGCAGCCTACGCATGCTGACACAACTACCCACCTGAAAAGAATATAGTATCAATCAGTAACTTGAGTGTTTTTAACAACTGACATAGGCCAGAATTATTTACCTTAAAGCCATTCCTTAGAATAATTTACATATTGCAGTTGACTTGGAGACAGTTTATAAACATCTGGAAACAACAGAAGATTTGCTGAGGCATTATTTTCTATCACTGATATATTCAGTGAGTGCATTTACTGTGGGATTTAAGACTCAGCATATACTGATTTATAATCTTGTCATCAGAACTTCACCACATGGTGATAAATCATTGTAATTTTTTGCTTCCCTTTACCTGACTTCTTTTTCACAGACATGTGAATCAATTTGCCTGCTTATATAGTACATGGGGTTCATTCATTTTGCAAGAAACTGAATCGAAATTTATTTTTACTGGCTTACTGAAGGAATACATTAAGTCAGAGTACAGTAGCTTTATTTCCTCTATTCATTTTTCACCCTTCTGATATAACTAAAACAACTAAAGACAATTTTACATTTTGAAATTTAGAAAGATTTAAGAAATAATAAAACATGGAGAACTCAAAGAAAATATAAGAAGAATATGTACAGGAATACAGTCAAACATATACCCTAATGAAAATCAAAATACAGTTCCATTCAATTACAATCTTATTTCTAAAACTACAGTAGGTGTAGTAGAAACATAATACTGTATATGATTTAGAATATACAATATACAGTGCCTTGCTTTGGTGTTTTGGTTTGTAAAATTACAAAATATTGCACACACATCTTTAAAAAATAATATTTTAGTTAAAACCTGAATGCATTAATTGAAAACTAAGTGTAAGATATGTTACGGTGGAAGTCAACGATAAATGAGGACAAAAACATTAAATATGTTTATTGCATAATTATTCAAGCCTCTGAATTCAATATTGGGTGGAAGTGCCTTTGGACACAATTACAAACACCTATCTTTTTTATTATTCTCTAACAACTCGGTGTATTGATTTGATCCCACTTTTGCCTATTTGTCAGATTTGCTCGAGCTTTCTCAAGTTGCTTGGGGATCACTTAACAGTTTTCAAGTCTTTTCACAGATTTCAATAGGATTCAAGTCAGGATATTGGCTTGGCAATTCAATGACATTCGTAAAGCCTTCTGCTTTGGATGATTAGCCTAATGAAAAGTGATTTTTGTCCCAGTTTTAGGTCCATAAAGTCTCTTAGACATTTAAATCTCTTTTCAATTTGTGCTTTACTCCATCCATTTTTCCGTCAGTCCTAACAAGCTCTCCAATTCTTCCAGAGCTGAAGCATCTACATTAGCAAGATGCCACCATCATACTGTAGCCTTTGTTATACAGTACTTGAATGTACTTGGAATGTAATTGTGTTGTTTTGGGTCTGAGCCAAAAATAACGCTTGACACTTAGACCAAACATTTTAAATTTAGTTGACCTCAATAACTTTTTACGACATTTTTAAAGTATCACTTAGATACTTTGTTGCAATCTTCATGTGGAATATGATTTCCACTCATCACAATAACTTTGTGGAGTGACTGGGGTAGTGTAGACTGACTAATTTTCTTCCATCTTACATTGGCATCCCAATGTAGTTCTCTCCTCACCTAACCTGGGTTTGATCTAAGCAGTGTGTGGGTGGTACAATGAAACTCCATTTCCTGATAATTGAGTAGATTGTGTGTACATCGATATTCAGAGAACTGTGTCCCTGTCTGGGTTTGAAATCTCCATGTTCTTCATAGTTGAGTCTGCTTAAAATTCACTACCTGATGAAGGATGCTCCCAGAAACCTGTGTTTTTATTTTCTCAAGATTTAAGAACTACTATTATTGCACACAGACAGAGACTATTCATCTAATCGTTTGGATCATCAAGGTAATTTTGTGTATCTATGTTAATTAAGGTTTGTCCCTTTGTCACAGCAAAGGGTATGAGTACTTATGCAATTGTGACATTTTTTTCTATGAATTTGTGGTGTATGTTGTGTATCTAAATTATTGCTACAGTACATCAAGCCATCATGACTACAAGCTATAAAGCAACAAAATGTGAAAAGTGTGCAAGGGTCTGAATACTTTTCCAACGCACCGTAACTTATATTTGCTAATTGCTAAACAAGAGCAATTGTGACAATATTCAGTTGTGAAACATTCAAGCTCAGAAATTTAGCTTAGAGGAGTTAAGGTACTCTCAAAAAGTTAAACTTAAAAAAAAACGTTTAAACATCATTAGAAGTACAGTATGCCCTACGTAGATCAACAAATACAGATATTAATTATAATTCAAGATACAGTACAGTATATACTGTATGTGTTACCCTATGGAGACATTGCAGTCCTCTCTCATGTAATAAGCAATGGTATGCAAAACTTGTTCTGTAAGGTACTGAGTGGTTCAAATGATAAATGTATTCACTATGTATGCTTCTTAGGCACTAAGACCCTATTGTAAGTTGAAGCCTCTGTTATGTCATAGCTAAACGTAACATAAATGTTCCCAAGTTATGGTGTGCAACTGGATAAGAACCACCACGGGTGCAATTAAAATTAGTGGAGCACCTCAGCTTTTAATAAAGCAATGACCACTGAAAACTTTCAGGTGCCTTCAGGTTTATGGCTTCATCAGTAAGGGATGTGCCTCTCCTCCAACCAAAACTAAACTGAATTGATGGGCTGGAAACTGTAAAAACAAATATGGAAGAGGGCAAATACAATATTCCTGCCTGATACACATTACCCAGAGAGCAATGGTGAATGATCTACTGTCCTCTGTCACCTGACCACTATGTAAAAATAATTTCCTCATTGACATTTAAAAACCAGGAAAAAGAAACCTCCAATTGGCTCTGCTAACCAGGAGGAGGGCATATCCACTGAAACGCAATGTATTGAAAGTGAAATGACTGGAAGAAAGAGCCATGGAAGTGTTGTAAGTTTGTTTTTTTTAGAGATTGTTTAGAAGTTTAGGATAGAGACTTGTTTTAAATTAACAAGGAAAGGTTTATTCCATGCTGAAAGAAAATGAAAAAGACACAGTTCAGCTGTGGAGCCTTAACATTGTGCCTCTTTTCTTTGCCTTTCAACATGGGATTTAATTTTACCTGTTCCTTTGCAGCCTACATACAGTATGCCGACGCAGCAACCTGTTTGTTTTAAATTATTTCAACTGGTCAGTTGTACAGTATATAGAGCTTGGAGTGAACTAGATTTTTGTTTCCGTGTGTTGGTTTGTTTTTTCTTTGCACTGTAAATAGAGAACTTTTTAACTAATGGCTGTGTTTATTTATTTAGACTCACTGATTCAAAGATCGCTACTATGGGACACCTGCCCTTGGGGTGACACAATATAAAGATGCAATTCGTTATTTAAATTGTTTGCACGTTCTCCCCACGTTAATGTGGGTTTTCTCAGGGTGCTATGATTTCCTCCCACTTGCCTAAGACATAGTGATAGGTTCTGGAAAAATCGGCCTTGGTGTGAGTGTGTGCATGTTTGTGTGTGCATGTGCCCTGCAATAGGGTGGCTTCCTGTCCAGGGTGTGTTCCAGCTTGTGCCCGTAGAGTGCAAGGATACATTCTGCAAGCCCTGTTAACCTGAATTGAATAAAGAGGTTAGAAAATGGGATATATGGGTTAGTACAATATGAAAAATAATTAGTGAAATAATTTGGGCTCCGTACGCCCAAACAAATAAATAAGCTGCACAGCACTGGGGGGAGGAAAAACCTCATTTAACTGAAAGGAAACCTCCGGGAATCCACGGCTGAGAGCTACCCCTTCCTCCGGGGTATAAACCTTTATTGGGTGGAGGAGGTGGGGGTAGAGAAGAGCTCCGGAGACTTAAAACAAAAAAAGTACACAAGCACAAACCCAACAGACAAAAACCTGGGAAAGACCAGGAAGACAAACCACACAAGACAGATAGGAACCAAAGCTCTGAGACACAGAGAGCAGGGGGGACCAAAAAGGAGGGGAAACCAGGAAGAAAAAAATCAATACAAAAGGCAAAAAACAAGGAAAAAAAACACAAAAATCCCGGGGAAAAATACCGCAGACTGGGCAAATGGCACGTTCACATTCTAACGCTGATATCGGAGTGGACAACCTGAGGAAAGCCAGACCAAAGTCCGCTCACAGACACAGATGCCCGGAGTGATATCCAGGGAAAAGAATGGAGGAACGGCAGAAAACTTATCATTCTATCACTGATATCGGAGAGAGCAAGACCAGGAAGAGCCAGGCACGAGAACCCGCTCCAGACACAGAAGCTCGGAGTGATATCCAGTAATAAGAATAGGCAAGCCAGCTCAACATTCAATCACTGATATCGGAGTGATCTACCCGAGGAAAGCCAGGTACAGGACCCGCTCACAGGCACGGAAGATCGGAGTGATATCCAGTGATTAGAATAGAGGAACTGAAAAAAAAAACAAGAAAAAAAAAACTGCGGCAAGACAAAAAAAAAAAACGCCGCTCGCGGGGTCAGTAGGTGGCTCAGCATTCTGTCA
The DNA here is from genome assembly GCF_040954835.1 of Lepisosteus oculatus. NCBI lineage: Eukaryota > Metazoa > Chordata > Actinopteri > Semionotiformes > Lepisosteidae > Lepisosteus > Lepisosteus oculatus. The sequence goes on from NC_090701.1 coordinate 33,396,734, forward strand.
CGGACGTCCAAAGGGACTAACCGTGGCGAACAGGAGAGCAGAAAAAGACCCATATGCGTAGCGGCGAGACGGGAAAAAGGCCCAGGCTCATTAGTGCAAAGAGTTCAGGAATGCCGTATAGAAACCTATGCCCTCAGGGAGCGGACGTGGGGCGCCCTGGTGCTAGGCGGGTCTCAGGACATCCGAACGTCAATGCTGAGCCAGGACAGAGTGCAAGACCCGGAAATATATAGCCCAAGGAAGAGGGACAGGAAGAACAGCAGACCAGAAACTAGGGACAGGACAGAGAAGGAGCGCCCTCTGGCTGCAGAGGGCGTGACAATGTCAGGCTGTCTTAGGAAGGTAGACTCCCAAGATTTTCATCAGAAAATGAGGGTCAACAGCTCTGTTCTAACTAACACAGTGCCTTGGAATCTTTAATGATGTAATAGACAGGGCCTTGGTTTAAAGTCCAAAGGAATTATTAGTAACATTACTTCCAGAATAGTAAGTACACATTTATATGGAGTCATAGTTCAGGTGGGTAGCTGCGTCAGCATGCGTAGGCTGCAAAGGAACAAGTAATAGGTTTATTCCATGCTGAAAAAAAGAAGAAAGAGAACACAACGTTTCAGCCGTGGAGCCTTCTTCAGGTGTCATTCTATATGGAGTCATTACTGCCTTAAAACATTTGCAGAGTAGATATGTTCCAAAAAAAAGCCTGAGCAATAGAAATAAAACTGTAACAAAACCATAATGTCAAAGATTAGAAGAATGTCATATACTGTACACCAGATACAGCTTGGTGGCAGGGTTTGGAGCAGTTTCACAGTTAATATAAACCAGCCTCAGCAAAGCATGGTGCTTGATCAATACATGTGTAGAGCTGCATGTCAGGCAAGTGTGTCGCAAATTCACAAAAAATCAAAGGCACAAGTACAGGCAGGTTAGGATCCATTGTTCCATTCCTTTTAAGATTAGGTCTTATTGGGCAGGGACTTTATCTATACAGTATATAACAATGTAGTAGTTTTACCAGATACCTTAGCTAAAACAACCAGATGATCCCAAAACTGTTTTGTACTGTAGAAACCACACAGGAGTGTTAGGTAAGTGAGTTACCATGCCTTTATAAAAGAGCATAAAATGTGGCTACTTTACATGTTCAAAATTAAGGTAACAACAACTTAAGATCATTCATTGACTTTCAATGAGAAATTGCAGGAAAGTTAAAGAATTGAGAGAGTGAAAAAGCCAAATAACAGATACAGGGAAATGGTAGCTGTTAAAACGGAATTATTTAAGACAAAAGAGAAAAATGCTAAAATAGAAGGAATATAAAAAAAACCCAAGGCTTTTGATTTTCTAATCAAATTCATCTGAAGAAGGCTCCACGACCAAAACATTGTTTTCTTTCTTCTCTTTTTAGCATGGAATAACCCTATTACTTGTATAATGCAGTATATCTATCAAGTATAGTTATATTTTCCAATGCAGACATGAGGTTGAATGCCGTTAGAAACATCACTAAGTGGGGAAATATTTTAAATATCAAGGACGGGTGGGATTGATCAAATTATTAGTGTAGAAAACTGCTAAAGTCACATGAAACGATTTCTGAATCGTTACTCTTCATAAATAGTATCTATATACCCTTACTGTTCTAAGCGGAGGATGACAAGAAAAACAAGACTTAAAATGTTGTGTAAGGCAATCAGGATGACAGTGGAGGGGGTAATATGCAGATGTGTGCTTGTTTTGTTGTTGCATTAATCAGAGCTAAAGTCATTTTCAGTCCATTCATGCTGTACTGTTTAGAATGTACAGTATCTGTCAGTGATGAATGTGCTTTTCAACGTGATGATGACCTTAAGTACACTCCCAGATAAAAACACAACTATTTCACTGAGAGAGAAAAAAACAGATCTTAAATCTGATGCCCTAATCTTGTCAGTTTCCTGGCCTTAATCTAATTGAAATTCTGATGATGAGCTCATCAGAGCACTGGAAATGAAGGTTAAATCCATGAGAAATGTGCTCTTGCAGAAAATAACATAGTTATAGAAAGCACATCATAGATGTTTTTTTTCAAACAGATTGCATGTATGTGATGAAAAACTGTAAGATACAGCTACATTTGTTGAAAACACAGCTGCCCTGATGATACTGGAACAGCTGGATTTTGAGGGTTTAGTGTTGATTGTACATCCTCTTTATTTTATTCCTTTTTTCTTTTTGTGTCCAGTCCTTTTGTTCAGTAGTCATTTGTTTTGCCTCTGCATAGCCATGCTGGGTCTGTATCATTATTTGTGAAGCGGGGGAGCTCCTCAGCACATGGTTTTATAAGCTTTCGCTCTCCTTTAGGTTCTTGTTTCACGTTAGCAGCATTTCATTAAAGAACCCTGTGGCTCTATTACTGACTGCAGTGCTGGCATGTTTAATAATGCAGCTGTTGTGACTGCACACGAGAGATGCTACATTTCTGATTGAAATGCAAAAGGTATGTGTGTGTTCTTTGGAATATGGTATGATGCTGTAAATAAAAAGACAATAAATTGTGCATACTGTACTTCAGTAGAAATACAATCCATGCTAAGATGCATATGAAAATGTTAAAATGTTTCAGGAAAGCCATGTACTGTAAATACAGAACCAACCAATTAGCATTGGTTTAATAACCTTATCTATGAATTATGGCAGTGTTTGGAAAAGAAAATCTTGAATCAAGTGCCTAAATTTGATAGACAATACATTCCTTCTGGTAAAACATGTTTGCAAAGCTGTGCATGCTGTGCTTAAAAACAATAATGGAGGGTTGTGTGTATCATGCCTTCTTCCAGTCATTGACAACTGTTTTTTTCTCTCTCTATATGATGCAGTTCTGTTATTATTCAGCAGTGACGTTGCTAGTAACCATGGTTACACTGTACACTATTAAATTTTCTTTTTGTTCACTTTCATATAATAATTTGAGTCTTACAGTGGAACAAAGCAAAGTGAATTAATCCATAATTGTACATTTGGCTCAGTGAGCTGGTATATGGTGAAAACCCACCGTACTGTATATTCCATTGGATTTTCTGTTTAAACACATTAAATATATACAGAGGTAAAAATATATTTGAAACAAACTAAACATTGAAAAATGGGAAACACTGAGCTAGAAGTGTTTGCTTATGAAAAAGAGGTGTTAATGCTGACCTGTTTACATCTTGTAAATTGTTGAAATGTGTAAAAAGTAGTCTGCACTTGTATAGTATATACAGTATATATGTATGGAGTGTTCAGTTGGATTCCAAGTCTGACTCAAAAAAGAATTTGTTACTCTTCAAATTACATGTACTTTGTTTTCTTTTCAGACTATCGAACCAAATATGCCAATACAGTTCACAGACTGAGAGGAAAAATCTCAACTTAGTTAAGAATATGATTTACCTAGACTTTCTTTTGATAAATTGACTAAAACCAATTTGATTTAATCCAAAATAAACATTTACTTTAAAAGTAAAAAATGTTCTGCATCAATGTAGATATTTTTCCTTTCTAGTTCCAGTTTTCCCTGATTTTAGAGCCTAGCATTTTATATAAAATATTACAGAAATCCACAGCTGTTTAAAAGATAAAGATAAAAGTTTAACCTTTCACTTCCTTAAATTGTAATTTAGTGCTCTGTTCAATAGCAATTCATGTGGAGCCATTCAAAACCTATACCAGATTTGCAAAGCAGTTAAAATAATTTCATCTCCTGTGGTTTATTTGTTTTCATGAGGAATGACAGCAGCCGAAAGCTTGGGAGAAATTAGAATTGTTTATTGTGATGTGGAGATTTGGCGTGACCCACTTGGCTGAGGGCCAACCTCCCGGCCGTTGGACGGGGAGGATAGGACCCCCATGCGACCAATTGGGTAGCTGCAAAGGTGGAGAGGGGGTGGAGGAGGGATGCAGAAAACAAACGAGGAGGAGGAGAGGGTGACGTTTGATATTTATGGAGACCGGTTGGTTACGTCAGGATTAGTGGGAATTGCAGCAGCTGTGTCGAATGAGCGCGGCTGCCTTCATTCCTCCCGAACTTTCATTAAAAACTCCATTTCACGAGGAATGACAGCAGTCGAAAGCTTGGGAGAAATTAGAATTGTTTATTGGCCGTTGGACGGGGAGGATAGGACCCCCCAAAATAACCAAGCGGGACCCCCAGTCACCAGTGCAGAAAAACAAAAACAAAAGATTATTGGGCCAATTCAGCTGAGGAGAGAAAGTGCCTGCTTGAGGATACCGGGGTTAGTTTTAATGTATGCATGGTAAGCCTCGGAGGATCGACGGCCGAGTTGCTTGATGAGATACTGGGGTATGCCTTGGCGAGCGCATCCGGAGGATCCGGCCCCTGATCTAAAGGAGTGCCCAGAGAATTGTTTAGGAGGGTATCATGATACGGCCCTTCTCGTTTGCAAACAGAGGGACAGTAGGCGAAGCTCCGGCAGAGGTGCGAAGATGTGCGAAATGGGATAGAGGCTCGTAAGGGCTTATGTAGGAACAGAGTTTGAAATAATAGATGAGAGTGGCAGATCCGAGTTGGTTGGTTTTGCTTTTCTTGAGATAGAAGGTCAGTGTGTTGGAAGATAAGATAGAGATGTTGGATAAGCAGGGTTGAGAAGAAGGATCGAAGGATGTGGAATTAGTGGTAATTTCGGAGCACCTTAGGGAGATAAAGAAGGCTAACAAAAATAAAGATTCGAGAGGGCGGTCGACCCAGGGTGAGTGGTAACCTGACCTGACAACATAGATGCAGGATTCAAGGATGTCTGAGGTAAGTGGTACTCGTAGGTTCGGAAGTGGTTTTTCAAGCCACCGAAAGCCTTTAAGGAGAGTAATTTCAGGGTAGATAAGGGATGGACAGATCGTGCCGAAAAGGAGTGGATGCCGCACAGGTATACTTTGGTGGTGGATGCTCGTACCTTGAGTGAGTTTCTACGATAGCAAACGAAGGATGATACGGTGAGAATAACGAAAGAATGGAATTTTATGTTCGCAGAGAGGTCGAAGGATTGGAAGCCCTTCCAGGCAGTGCAGTAAGAATTGAGAGTTCGAGGGGCGATCCCTAAGAGGATAGTTTGCTGGGCCAGCTGGAGATAGCGATGGAAAGGATGATTCAGAGGAACGTGAGTTCCGAATAGGGAGGTACCGTGCAGGGGTTCGGTCTTGCATCTGGTGCCGAGTTCCTGAATTGAAAGCGAGAGAGAGAGAGTCAGCTATCTCATTAAGGTGGCCTGGAATGTGAGCAGCTGCGCGGATGAATTGATGTGAGAGAAATCCATTTAAGGCGGCAGAGGAATTTCATGATGGATTGGGATGAAGACCTTCCTTTGTTGATTATATGAACTACTGCATGGATGGCCAAATGGATAAGGACGGTTTTTGTTTCCAATTGTGGCCCCAAAGAGAAGCAGCAACGACAATTGGAAATATTTCTAACAAGGCTGATGACTGGTTGGCGAGAGGGATTGGAGAGAAAGGAGGCCAAGGGGCCGCAAACCATTGGCCTTTGTAATAGCCTCCGAAACCGACTGAGGGGGCTGCGTCTGTGAAAAGCTGGATATCCTCAGTGTCAGAGAGGAGGTCATCGTAGAAGAGAGATATGCCATCCCAGTTGGCCAAGAGAAGCTCCAAAGCCTGAGCTCGGATTTACAGTTGGCTGAAGGGCTTACGTGGTGGTAAAGAGAGGGCACGGAAGAGGTGAGGTCGAGAAGGTAGACCGTCCTTGAGGAATGATATGCATGGCGTAATTGAGGTGGCCGGGCGGAGAGAGAAGTTCCCTCTTTGTGCGAAATTTGGCAGAAGAATAGATAGAGATATACATCTGGATCCTGTCGATTTTGTCGCGAGGCAGGGAAGGGGAGAAATTGATGGAATTGAGGGTGATCCCGAGGAATTGGATTATATGAGAGGGGCCAGTTGTTTTGTCCATGGCAAGGGGTACCCCTAGTTTTCTAAAACGGAAATATGTGTGGAGGAGGCTCTTGCAGGTGGGGTGTGAGGAAAGTCTATGGTAAGGAAACCGTCAAGAAGGTGGACGAGAAAAGGAAACTTATAGTTATTCGACGGGATCCAGCCGAGAGCCTCTGCTAAAGTACCGAAAATGTTTTGGGCTACTCCTACGTCCGAAGGTAAGGCGGACTGCGAAGAACTTGTTCCGCCAATGAACTCTGAAGAGGTGCCAGAGGTCTGAGTCAGGAGGCATAACTTTAACGGCACTGGAGATGTTGACCTTAGCGAGCCAGGCGCCCAGACAGACCGCTATACCAATGGGATTGATGTGGTATGCAGGGAATGGGGAAGAGTCAAGTGGGCCGATCATGAAACCATTCTCGACTTTGGATGCTAGCAAGGAATCAACGGACTGGGGATCGGCGGTGGCAGATTGCAAATTTTTGCAAAAGACGAAGGAAGGAAGTGTGCACGGGCCTGGTGAGAATCCGAAGGAAAGGCCGTCGAGTAAGATGTGGGTGGAAGAGGGGTCGGGGTGACGGAGCAGGCCGAAAGCAAGAGTGGGGATGTCGATGGGGGTAGACGGAAAAGCCAGTATTCTTTTGGGAATGCTGAAGGTGGAGCGAGCATGGAAGGGCCGGCGGGGGCAGGCAGAGCGAGCGAGCGAGCGAGCATGAGCTTCGCCGCAGAATCTGCAAATGTGAAGGAAGCGACGAAGGGGAGAGGTACGTGTAGAGGAATTGAAGATGTTGGAAATTTGTTGGCCTCTGATCATCACGATGGGGCGACCGCGAGCGTCTTTGGACCGGGAAGGTTTGAAGACCTGGCGGGAGAATAAATGCTGTGGGGGAGAAGGGGCGAAGTCAGGGTTGGGCTTGCGGACGGTATCTGGGCAAAGATTTGATGAATGTGTCCAAGAGGAACAGAAGTCGAAGGAAAGAGCTTGGACACCGGTGAAAGTGCGGCAGTAAAGCTCAATGTCGAGGGCTCCCCAGTAGGTGCGCTGGTTCCATTGGAGTAGGCGGCCAGCGGCCTCGGCCAAGAACTGCTTATGGTAATCGTAGAACAGGGAGCCCTCGAAAAGGACAGATAGATCGGGGATGCTGTGCATGTAATCGTCGAGTTCCTGACGACGTTGGTCGTCAGGTTACCACTCACCCTGGGTCGACCGCCCTCTCGAATCTTTATTCTTGTTAGCCTTCTTTATCTCCCTAAGGTGCTCCGAAATTACCACTAATTCCATATCCTTCGATCCTCCTTCTCAACCCTGCTTATCCAACATCTCCATCTTATCTTCCAACACACTGACCTTCTATCTCAAGAAAAGCAAAACCAACCAACTCGGATCTGCCACTCTCATCTATTATTTCATTCCGTTTTATTTTAATGTCATTTCAATGTAGTGAAATACCATACCATGTCATAGTGAGGGGGAAGTCTGAAAAATAATCCATTTAATTTATTCTAGGGATAAAAAGTTGGTTCTTCAAAAATGTATGTGGAGGTAAATAACAAAAGTCCCACTTTCAGGAAAAACCATGGAGAGAAACCCGATTCGTGCAAATAAGCTTGAGGGAGTCTAGCACACAAAACCATAAGGGGTGCCTGCCCATAAGCAGAGAAGGAGCACATAGAAGGCACTGTGTATAACAAAACATGGACCCACTCACTCAACTACACATACCATACAGTATATTGCAGTATTCAGTAATTGTATTCCAAAACTGTGTAAAATCAAAAGCTGTAAAAAAAAACATGTTATGCAGGGTTAACTCTTAACTTTGTCATTTTATGCGCAACCAGATGTATAACTGGAGTCAACATTTAATGGTTCTGGTGACGCAAACCCTACAGTGGCCTAAAATACCCACTAATTTCAAGCTGAATGAAAATTTGCCTAAGGCAAACTTATTCTTGAAGACAATCAATTTCCAAGAGCTTTTTTCAATGGTTGGTTGTTTTAGACTCATACTTTTTAAATTGAGGAACATTTCCAACACTGATGACTGAAGAGCTTTAGACACAGAATGCAGGATTGCCCTGGTTATAGCCCAGCTAGGGTTAGGGTTAAAATTTCGAAAACACATAGACTCTTTTTATGCTCAGTGCTGAATTTTGTGTCTCAAGAGAACATTATGACAAGTGATGTTTTGGTCCTACTGTACCCGCAGCTTTATTTTTTGGAGACTTTTGGCTGCCTGTGTTGTATATTGCAGAGTTCAGTAATTGTATGGAGCCATGGTAGCTCATACAGCAAGGGCGTCAAGCTCTTAATGGGAAGGTCACAGGTTCAATCCCAGGTAGGGGCAAGCGATGTAGCTCCAGGTCCACTCAGCCTCCTTTCCAAATGAGTACTGGGGGTTCATCCTTCCAGGGGTAATAGGCCGGCCAGAGCTTGAAGCTGACCAAATCACCTCCAGTGCCAGACTGTTCAGAAACATGATGGTCCTTGTCCTCCATTCCCCCATGGGCCTTTATGGCATGAAAAGGAGACCTTACCAGTCTACCAGTAATTACAGTGCCTTGCGAAAGTATTCGGCCCCCTTGAACTTTTCAACCTTTTGCCACATTTCAGGCTTCAAACATAAAGATATAAATTTTTTATTTTATGTGAAGAATCACCAACAAGTGGGACACAATTGTGAAGTGGAACGAAATCTATTGGATTTTTGAAACTTTTTTAACTAATAAAAAAATGAAAAGTGGGGCGTGCAAAATTATTCGGCCCCTTTACTTTCAGTGCAGCAAACTCACTCCAGAAGTTCAGCGAGGATCTCTGAATGATCCAATGTTGTCCTAAATGACTGATGGTGATAAATGGAATCCACCTGTGTGTTATCAAGTCTCTGTATAAATGCACCTGCTCTGTGATAGTCTCAAGGTTCTGTTGAAAGCGCAGAGAGCATCATGAAGACCAAGGAACACACCAGGCAGGTCCGTAATACTGTTGTGGAGAAGTTTAAAGCCGGATTTGGATACAAAAAGATTTCCCAAGCTTCAAACATCCCAAGGAGCACTGTGCAAGCGATCATCTTGAAATGGAAGGAGTATCAGACCACTGCAAATCTACCAAGACCTGGCCGTCCCTCTAAACTTTCAGCTCAGACAAGGAGAAGACTGATCAGAGATGCAGCCAAGAGGCCCATGATCACTCTGGATGAACTGCAGCTGAGGTGGGAGAGTCTGTCCATAGGACAACAATCAGTCTTACACTGCACAAATCTGGCCTTTATGGAAGAGTGGCAAGAAGAAAGCCATTTCTCAAAGATATCCATAAAAAGTCTCGTCTAAAGTTTCCACAAGCCACGTGGGAGACACCCCAAACATGTGGAAGAAGGTGCTCTGGTCAGATGAAACCAAAATCGAACTTTTTGGCCACAATGCAAAACGATATGTTTGGCGTAAAAGCAACACAGCTCATCACCCTCAACACACCATCCCCACTGTCAAACATGGTGGTGGCAGCATCATGGTTTGGGCCTGCTTTTCTTCAGCAGGGACAGGGAAGATGGTTAAAATTGAGGGGAAGATGGATGCAGCCAAATACAGGACCATTCTGGATGAAAACCTGTTGGAGTCTGCAAAAGACCGGAAACTGGGACGGAGATTTATCTTCCAACAAGACAATGATCCCAAACATACAGCAAAATCTACAAAGGAATGGTTCACAAATAAACGTATCCAGGTGTTTGAATGGCCAAGTCAAAGTCCAGACCTGAATCCAATCGAGAATCTGTGGAAAGAGCTGAAAACTGCTGTTCACAAACGCTCTCCATCCAACCTCACTGAGGTCGAGCTGTTTTGCAAGGAAGAATGGGCAAGAATTTCAGTCTCTCCATGTGCAAAACTGATAGAGACATACCCCAAGCGACTTGCAGCTGTAATCGCAGCAAAAGGTGGCTCTACAAAGTATTAACGCAAGGGGGCCGAATAATTTTGCACGCCCCACTTTTCATTTTTTTATTAGTTAAAAAAGTTTCAAAAATCCAATAGATTTCGTTCCACTTCACAATTGTGTCCCACTTGTTGGTGATTCTTCACATAAAATAAAAAATTTATATCTTTATGTTTGAAGCCTGAAATGTGGCAAAAGGTTGAAAAGTTCAAGGGGGCCGAATACTTTCGCAAGGCACTGTATATTCCAAAACTGAGTCAGATTAAAACTTGTAAAAAAGCTTGTTCTGCTGGGTAAACTCTTACATTTGTCATTTAATGTGCAACCACATGCATAACTGTAGTCAGCATTGAATGGTTCTGGTAATGCAAGCCCTATGCTGGCCTAAAATACCCATTCATTTCAATACCATTTTTATAGCATTTTTTCACCTGAATGAAAATTTGACTAAGGCAGATGCATGCTTGAAGATTCAATTTCCAAGAGATCGTTTTAATGGTTTTGGTTGTTTTAGATTCATCTTGTGGATTGAGGAACATTTTCAAAACTGATGACTGGAGGCCAGAGACAGAATGCAGGATTGCGCTGGTTAAACTGAAGGTAGGGTTAGGGTTAAAATTTCTTATCTACAGTACTTAGACATTTTTTACACTCAGTACTGAATTTGGGGTCCCAAAAGAACTTGAGGACAAGTGATGTTTTGGTCCTACAGTATATGCAGCTTTACTTTTTGGAGACTTTTTGCTGCTTTTGTTCTATATTGCAAGATTCAGTAATTGTATTCCAAAACTGAGTTGGATCAAAAGTTGTAAGAAAACCTGTTTTGCTGGATAAACGCTCTTCCATTTGTCACTTAATGTGCAATCACATGCAAAACTGGAGTCAACATTGAATGGTTCTGGTAACGTAAACCTTATGCTGGCCTAAAATGCCCACTCATTGCAATAGCTTAATTTCAGCCTTTTTGCAGCTGATTGAAAAGTTTGCCTAAGGCTAATGGATTCCTGAGTACAATCAATTTCCATGAGCTCTTTTTAATGGCCTTGGTTCTTTTAGACTCATACTTTTTGGATTGAGGAACATTCTCAAAACTGATGACTTGGGGGTTACAGAGACTGAATGCAGGACTGCACTGGTTAAACTGAAGGTAGGGTTAGTGTTAATTTTGAAACTACTGTTTTGAAACATAGACACTGTTTAGGTGATGTTTTAGCCCTCTCAGATTCTTTTACAATGGTTTTGGTTGTTTTTGACCAGGGGTGGTCAACCTACTTTTTCATTTGCCAGTCCAGCGCGATCTATCAGTGTGAATTTGAAGCTCTGATATAGAAAAACAGACCGTGGGCACATCAGTACAATAACGATACCATCACTAAAATGACAGCAAATAAAAGCAAGTGACTCATGCTACAGTGAACAAGTAATGTCAATGATATTTTTATTTTGTCCTTGCAGCTTGACATTCAACTCATTCAGCAGTTCAGTCAAGTCTGTGAGGAATGCAAAATCCAGAAGCCACTGGTCATCCTCTAATTGGTCATATTCACCATATTTAGATGACTTAAGAAACTCTTTGATTTCAGGCAACAGCTGTCTAAACCTCACCGAAAGTGTTTGGTTTTTAAATCTCCAAACAGCAAGTGAGCAGCCACAGCAAACACTTTTGTATTACTTCTCTATCCCTGAATGACTTTTTGTGTTTAGCTAGGACGTGGCTCACACAGAATGATGCGATGATTGCCGCTTTCCATCTTGTCTTAAGCCTCGTGAAAACCGACCACCACTAGTTGAGATTTTAATTTTTCCACTTTCTTTTCCGTAACTTGCTATTAGTGGGAAAGTCCACATCATACGTTTTGTGTGCAGTTCTGAAATGTCCCTTTTTCACGTGATTTGAATGCAAAAGTACCAAAAGAATCATGCTGTAATTTTCGGTCTCTTTGCTTCATCATTTTCACTCAAACGCTACGACTATCAAAAAGGCAATCAAACTTATCAAACTGTTGACGAATTTGTCATGGTCAGTCTGTTTCGCTCCACTATGCACTGTTGCGAATATGGGGTTCGTGCGGCAATAACCAAGAGAACGTTCTTGGGTAGCACACACAAAACTATTTACGGAGCCTTTTTTTCCAGTGTCAGCCAGCACTCAAGAAAGAGACTTTTACAACCCATTCAACAAAGGTTAAACACACAAGAGCAATAAAATGGATGACATTATATGCACACATCTGAATGAATTTTTAGGCTATTGGAACAAGTAGTCAGATAGCTCATTTATTTTTGCCAAACATTCTTGCAATCGACTGGCAAGCACTCTGCGATAGACTGGTTGGGCACCCCTGTTTTAGACTGATACTTTTTGGATTGAGGAACATTATCAATACTGATGACTAGAGGCCTGCAGAGCTGGTCAAACCCCAGCTAGGGTTAGGGTTAAAATTTCAAAACTCTTAGTTTTAACGCTCAGTGAAGAATTTTGGTCCCAAGAGAACTTTAGGACAAGTCTTGTTTTTGGTCCTATCTGCAACCTTTTTTTTGGAGACTTTTGGCTGTCTGTGTTGCATATTGCAGCATTCAGTAATTGTATTCCAAAACAATTGTAGGAGGGCTACAGAGAAAGAATGCAGGATTGCCGTCTTGAAACCCCCAGCTAGAGTATACTGTATGACTGAACTACTGAAAAATTGACTAGAGAAAGAAGAGTGAGTGAATTGTCTAGAGTGTATAGGCATATAGCTACAAATATTAATAGATTCAAATTCTTTGCCTGAAGTATAAAAGGTCTGCATATCATTGTTTGATGTGTAATTCATTTTTACAAGCTGTAGTTTGTTCAAGCTTTTGAACAAGGATTTGTAGTAAAAATAATCTTATTTTTTTCTCCTCAATAGTATGCTGTCTCTGTGCGTTTTACACATTGCAGAAAGTGGTTGGAATTTTTGTATTAAATATAAGGACTGCAGAACATCTTTCTGGATATTAAATTGAAGGTGAAAAGATGAAAGTGCCAAACCAAATTTCCTTAATGACAATGTATGCAGTTCTGCAAAGGCCTGACATTGGTCAGTATCAGATCAAGTAGTTTCTTTGTTTTTATGTTGACAGTTTAATTTCCATTAGTTTTCTTTCTGTCAGGAAATCTTAAGGCATGGCTAACAGTTATAAACTACAGCATTATCCCGTAACCTCTTGTTTAAATGAATTAGTACAGTATGTTTAGAATTTAACAAGTCATATTCAATATACAGTAACTCAGCAGCAAAAACAACACATAAAGAAGAAAAAACTGAAACAAGAACAAATATTTACTGTATAAAAATGTTAAGGCAGTAATTATCCATTTAAAACAATTCTACTGTATATAATTATTTGTTATTGGAGATAACAAAGTGCTCAGTTTCCATAAATTTCTCAAATCTGTTTATGATCTTTGGATTAGATCTGGTATTCATCTGTCTCCAATAAATTACATATTTTGCTTTTAACAGTTGTTATGGACCACCACAGTAACTTGATAATTTGGTGCTCATTCCAAAACGCTTTAATGTACAAAAACTTTTGTTTTTAAAAGTCTCCTTTTCACTCTTTAGAATATTTGGTCTTCCTTTTCATGCTATTTTTGGATGGTTCCAATGCACATGCACATCTCCAGTTCTATCAGAAGATGATCTAAAGAATCATCAGATGCCTGATTTGCAATAGATGAGCCAGAGGATAATGCTGTGGGAGCAAAGCTCATGACCAAATAGGGAGTGCCATCATCAACCATGGTCATGAATACTTATTGTTGACCATGGATTTTTTTTTCCAAATGGCCAGAGGAATACCCAGGACAAACCAGGAAGCTTATACAGTAGCCAAAGCCAAATGCTACCCCTGCAATTCGATAATTAATTTTTTATGAGGAATTTCATGGAACGTCTTCTGACAATATGCCCTCTGTGTATCCAATATTGTTGTCACTTGTTCAAAGAATACAAAGAAGTTGAGCATTTAGTAGCATCAGAACAGTTTTTGCTAGTTGCAGCAATTAGGTGGTAGAAGTAAACTTTTTTTTTCATGTAGAACAAATCGTTACACTAAGTAGCTCAGTATAATTTTCCTTTCCGCTACAGTGCTCAAATGCCAGGACCTGATGCAATTTAAGCTGATTCAGATTTACTGCAGTCTGTGGATGGCATTCAGTGCCCCACTGATCAAACACAGCCAGTCCCTGTTCTACGGAAGGAACTCCAACTGCTGAGTTTTTGAATTCAAACATTTAGCAGCAAAGTACTGAAAGTTCTTTAATTTCATAGGAAAAGTGAATAATCTGCCTACTGCAAACAATTTGAAGCATTCATTATCAATGGGTCAGTTAACAAAATAATTGCAACTGGTATTGCATTTAAAAGGAAATGCCATATGACTTCTTATCTTGTCACATGTTGAGAAGATACAGAGCTGTTATGACTTATGAAGACATTAATTTAAAAATATGGACAGAATCACTGTGAATGTGCAATGTAAAACCAGGCTAAAAACAGTCAGTTAAGTAGACCTGGCTCACAATTTAAAAATAATACTTTGAAAAGAAAATAAGTTAAGTATCAATCAGATAAGAACAAAAAACATAGAAGACACTTGGTCACCATGAATTAGGTGTGACAACCCTGCCATAATAAATAATATGATAGGACACATGGTGACCACAGGGCAAAGAATTGTTTTAATTGCAACACAACCAAAAGAGAAGGATAAATATGTGCAACAGAAACTACAACAAAGATATGGTGAGTAATTTTGAATTTGGGGATGTTTTTAGACATGGGTTTAAGGTCGCAAAGGAACAAGTAATGTAATAGGTTTATTCCATGCTGAAAAGAGAAGAAAGAAAACACAACGTTTTGGCCTGTGGAGCCTTCTTCAGGTGTGTCATCACTGACCAGGTAAACTTCAGGTCAGTGAGTATTAGAGTTACTATGGTTTCTAAAAGATCCAAATACACAGTTTATTATTTGTGCAAAAGTAAACTTTTGTGTAGTTTTTACTAAGGAAATTAGTATAACACAGCTAAATATCAAGAACAGAAAAGCAGTACCCATAACAAACATAACACCTGAAACATATCCCTCTTCTACAGTGTTAAAAAATCTTTCTTTTAAAGTAAAGTATCATATTCTGGGAAATGAGCCAGAACACGCATGAACAAGGTTTAGATTAGGTCAATTTCAAGGTTTAGATGAAGAGATACCTGGGCACTGTATACTGATATATATATACAGTATATATAGATTATACATACTTTAGTGGTATTTTAACTCTCAGAAATTGGTAAAGGGTTTTTTAAATGTCAGATTTCATATTAGAACAAGTGTATTCTGCTTGCTTATTAAACATCTAGCTCTGTTCCAACTAAGGAAGTAAATAAGGGTGAACTGATACCATCTTTCTTACTGGAATTGTATAGCTATAGTACAGAGTCACTTAATGAAGGCAAAAAGCTCAAGTCAGGGCTTTCTTAAAGAACACAAATGTTTTTATAAAGAGGAGGACTACTTGGGTTACTACATGTAACAAAGCGTATGACTGGATACTGCAATGACAGTGCTTACCAAGCAGGAACCTAGAAGTGTCCCTTATACTAAAAGAGAAGCAAAATAATTGCAGACAAATTACTGCAAGATTAATGCAAGAAAGCTCTGAGGTAGTTCTTGGTCATCAGTTATTGTATAAGTGGGCATGAAAGACTGTAATATGTACATACGTTTTGTGTGGGGCATAAGATTAATCACATCACATGAAAGAAATCCTGTTTCCTTAGATACACTGGCGATATGATTTTCTATGCAAATGCTCATCATTGGTTACATACAGTAGTTCAGAAAGACTATTATTGGTTGTTATTTCTTATAATAGCACTTTACTTTTCATCTCCCTACCCTGCATTCTTCTCTCCTTTCGGTCCAACGCCCTTAGTTTATTGTTTTACATTGAAATGATTATAGTTTCTCCCTTATATCCTTGAAATCATAGTTTCTCATATCTTCACCATGGATTTAGGGATTTGCAGAATCTCTACATGCACTTTCTGTTGCGTCCATTCTCTTCTCTCCTTTGCAGTGTTTCCAACATGTGCTGCTGGTCCAATTCTATATACAGGGAAACCTACATACCTCTGAGTAACTTTGATTTTTTGTATACAGTACCTCACCACTTAATTTGATTAATTAATCATTTATAGTGATGTCAAATAAAGTAGAATTTGACACAAAAGATCCAGGTAACATTGGGTTAGTGTCTTTGGTTTGCCAAAGAGAACAAGAAGTAAAACACTGTGATTGAGTTCCATCTGTCTGCAAATCAAAAACATCAGCAACATTTGGTTTGTGGAGGCTGAAAAGACATTTTCAACTCAGATTCACAATTTGGCATTAGTTTTAGAGTAGCTTGTCCAGTGGAAAGTTTTTTACTATGCAGAAACCAGTTTCTAAACGCCTATGCCTCTGTTGGTAAAGTAGGAATATTTTTGAGGGGACATACAATATAAGGGTATCTGTGGACTGTAGGTGGTCTGGATTCAGGATCCCCCTGTTTTTGTTATCTGTTTAGAGTGGCATTAGTGTTACTTAAGAGACACAGGTCACTTAGCATGTCGGCTGAACAAAGAAGTAGAATCTGTTAAGGCCAGTATTATTTCATCTGGTATTTGCTCAAAATCAATAATATGAGTGAATTTACAGATCGATAAATCAATCCTTTACCAGTAACTCTACCTCAAATAAATCGGTAAAGAAAAGTATTGCACATTAGGATCTTCTGACACAATTGCTTAAATGCTAGTATTAATTTATTTCTAAAACAGTCTTAATAGATCCAGAATAGTAATAAAATAAAACATTCATTATCATAATAATCCTTACACTAGCAATTTCCTAGATACATCACTCTAAGTGCTTTACAAGTAATTGGGACTCCCCTCCACCACCACCAATGTTTATCACCCACCTTGATGAAGCGATGGCAATCATACTGCTGTCCCAGGGCGTTTCATTTTAATGACCGAGACAGTCAGGATTTCGGTTTTTGGATGGTACAGTTTTTACAGTATAGTGCCCCTGTCACCATACTGGGGCTTAGGACACATAGAGACCACATGGTGAGCGCCTCCTACTGCCCCCACTAACACCTCTTCCAGTAGTAACCTTAGCTTTCCAGGATGTCTTCCATCCAGTTACTGGCCAGCCTCACATTTGCTTCAGTAAGTTGCCAGTTGTTGCAGGGTGATATAGCTACTTGTTATATAAGTTATCTGAGGACAATTTTGATATGGACATATGTTTAAGTAACCAATCAAAAATGAAATGACCAAGATGTTAAGATTAATTTTAATAGTAGTTTACATATTAAACGTTTTCATATTATCATGCCTTCCAATTTGTCCTCCTGTAGATGCTGAAAACCTGACGTAAAGATGTGGGTGTCTTAAATGCCTCTGATATCACCCTTGTAACTACAAATGCTTACCACTATTATAACGCTCAAATTATAATTGTAAAAAATTGGAATATGTAATATTCATTCATAAATGTCATCAATGGGCCTGACTGCCTTATTTCAGGACGTCTGACGTCTTATTGTTCCTCAATGTTTTTCTCTTGATCAGTAGGCTTCACATTTACAATTTCTTTTTTTACTCTTTTTTGAAAGGATTTGTCCCTCTTGGACCATGGGGACTTTTCCTGTGTTGATAGAGGGATGTTCTACTAAGGTGGAATTTCTCTAATGATGACCCAGTTTAATTTTTCTTTCTGCATTTGTATACTGTTGTTCAAGGACTAAAAGGACCCTACCTCATTATGATCACTGGGGTTACTTCAGGTAAAGTCAAGGTTTTGTCTGTGTCTAGGAGGCAGGTCTCCGATATCTGAGTCACAGTACCAATTACTGTAGGGCACATCAACACAGAGAGAAGATGAATAATACATGCAACATAACTTAAAAAAAAATATTTTAGCCACAACTAAAATCCTGCGAGGGTTTCATCTATTGCAGCAATTACAACTTAGAGATCTCAGAGACTGCTTCTTGGGGCTTCTCTTCTCTAAACTCCAAAGTTACTGTGATTTCTGAGGCTACTTTATTTGTTACTTTATTGTCCTCGCAAAGAGTTTCTCCATGACCTCAGTTTGTTGCAAATAAAGGGCATGTATAAATTAAATGTATTCCCTGTTTTCACAGTCTTTTAGGTTGTACGTATTGTGTACAGCATACTTTAGGTAGGAGACAGGCCAGTGAAAGGCACACCAAACATCATTAAATAATGTGCCAAGTGCCACTTTCATTTGATGTATGACTTGCAAGTCAGTATAGTAGGAAGTTGTAATGAAGTCATTATTTTCAGGTGCCAGCATCTGGACACAGCTCATGTAAAGTGATGGGTCAGCTACAGCCTATTCTGGGGAAGAGTCTGCTAGACATCAAGATCAGAAGAAAAGCCAACATGCAAGAGTGTTGTTTGGAAAAATATGGGTGTTGTATATCCTCAGTCTGGAGATTTGTGTAGTAAGAGGCTTGGGTTCTTTGCATCAGTTAGGACTCTGTGGCACTTTGACATCAGTTAAACACTGATATCAAAAGGAAAACACTTCTTGACTATTGTGTTGTAGCAATGATCATGAAAAAAGTCATGATCTTCTCTAGGTATTTTCCAAGATTTTTCTGAAGGAATAGAAAACTTTTCAGCCTATACAAAATAATGTTACAATGTGTTTTTATTTTTTATTATTTTATTATTATTTACTTGAATAAAAAATACAACTTGATTTTGAATACAGTAGTATCAAAATTATAAAAGTAGAAATGTATAAATTACTCTTCTGCAATTTTTTCCTGCATTACAAATGTTATTTTTTCAGATTTCTATGGTGACCTACTGTAGGTGCAGCCCATTTTTTTATCCTAGTTAATTTTATTAAATTGTATAATACATAGTTATTTCATTACAACCATGGTCCTGCTCCACAAAAAGGAGGGTAAAGTGTAGCATGGGGTTCTTTGGACACACTGTTATAATGTTATAAATAATCCTTACTTATACTATAGTTCCTGTTTTTGTTTGGTGTTCTGTTATATTCCTTTAAAATGTATTCCCTGTGTAATAACTTGATAAGACTACACCTTTTTGGAATTCAGGGGAATGGGAAGGGATGTTAATATTTCTTTTGATTATAATCAGGTGTTTGAAATTAAAGCAGGAGTTGTGCTTAAATTCTTGTTTCGAAACAATGTATGAATTGAACATAACAAGGAAACTGACTATTAGGAATCAATTAGACAGAAAAAATAAGCAGTGTCTTTTTCAAAACAAATTTGAACATAGATAATATACAAATTATTTATTTAACAGAACGTTCATAGTAAATCAACAAGAATAGTAGTATATATGAATTATGCCACTGTACAAATACCTGAAAAGTTCTGCACAAAAAAATTAGAGAAATCTGAGTGGATTTGTCGGAAAGTTGTCCAATCCCCTTCTGCGGGCTTGGCCTAGCCTCATCCCATAGTGCAGAGACATTCATTGCTAGTATTGTTGCTGAGCTTGGCTTCCCACTCAGTTTGTGTAAAAGTTCTGACTCAATTCCAGTCCAATGTGCTGAGAAGGGAGAACTAGAAGGGAGAATATATAGTGTATTCAGATAGTAGCAACATTTTCCTTGTGCAGAGAGAAGTTATCTACAGATGATCTCTTGGCCTGGCATTTTGAACCAAATTTCAATTTCCTGACTTTCAAAATGGTGGTTGCAGTCATGTGGTCAGTTCTTTTTCTGGGTTTAGAATGAGAGACCAGGACAAAATGAGCAAGGATTTTGGCTCTACAATACTTTTAATTGTCCAGTAATCAAGACTGCTGATCGGTTGTAACCCAATCAGAAGCAGTGTTCTTCTCCACCCAGAAGTTTCTCATTGGTGGGCCTCCTTTAGATGACTGATCATGACCTGCAGCTAGGATCATCATCAAGATGCAGTGATCTCTGTGCTGCAGATACAGAGATGCTGACGGTCACTAACTGTAACGACTTAAACTCCACTTTACAGTGTCCTAGTTTGTGTAAGACTCAAGACATTATTCTGATGAAAGAATACCCTTTCAATAGTTTTTTATTCAACATAACATACAAATGTTCACATTAGAATGAAAATAACTTACATTGCCGTTTCAGTCCTCTGCTCTTCCATCTTGAATATGAATTAATTGCAATTCCCCTCTATAACTGATCAACTAGGCCAGGCACCATTGATAAGGACACAGGCATCTTATATATTACATTATTTTTAATATATGTTTTGTCATTTGGCACCAGAGGTGTACAAGGTGTCAGTTGTTAAAGTATTATGCAGTCATATCATTATTTTTATACAGTATTTTTTTTTTGGTGTTGTTTAATGAATTTCCTGTTCTACCTTAAATTATTCTATCGGAAAACAATGTTAAGATTGTTTTCAAAACTGGGTTTTAGGAGATGAGAGGTTTTTATTCTAGAATATTTAGTGCAACGTATTATATCAGTACAGTAGGTTTCATAAAATATCATGGTCATCATTTGTGTTCCAAAATGTTCCAAATTTGTGTTCACATAATCAGCTTTGTAAAGTCGTATGTAAAGTAATACAACATGTTTTAATCAGTTTATTTTTTATTTTAAAATTATTTTCATTTCTAAACTTGTGTTTCGTGATGTATAGGATTTCAGAACATTATGTTAAAACAGAACACAGGGAAGCTACAGCACATTAGAATAACAATATACAAATTACAAAACATTCTCATCAGGTATATATGTAGTTATTTTTTCATGCCCTCAAATTAAGTGTAAATAAAAAAAATAACTTAGGAAATAGAATGAGGAAGAAAAAAAGCATAATATTGAGGTGACAAGGACACAGATTAAATTCAATTCACTCACTGTCAATTGCAAATTACAAATGCAGTACTTGGTACTACCCCCAAAGTCACATGAAGGCATGACCCTCAATTTATACCTTATGTAAAAGGTATACCTGATGAGTATAAGTCTGTCAATATTGTACTAATTTATTGAGAAAGAAACTATATTTCTGTCTTCATCATTAGAATAATACACAGAGTATCACGCATGAAACTCAAATGATTTCAGACAATAAAAGCCTCAATTCAAAATCATTAGTTTTGTTGTCTTTTTTTATAGTGTCACTACGGGAAAAAAAGTCAACAATTCTATTCCCCTGTATTTCTTGTCATTGGAAAATAAACTACAACATTTGTGAAATTACATTCACAGATGATTGACTCTAAAATGATAGGGGAAGTTGCATAGCTCTAGAAGAAATAAATTGCTTCTGTCATGGTAACTAAACTACTTTGGTCAACAAAGGTTTCCATTATAGAGATGTAGAACTAAGATTTGACTTTAGTTTGTCATGGTTAATCGCAGTTTGAGTCTACAACCACAATATTTTTCTATATTTAGAAGTCCTGTCCACCACACATGATCAGAACACCCTAGAACCAGAGCAGATACCATACCATCACAGCTTTACTAAATACCCTATACTTGTAATAATCAACTGCTTAAGGTGGAACAAAGCAGTGGATCTATGAGGTGAATGTGAAACCTTGTGCAGTCAGGGAGTCAGCTGGCTAAGGAAACGGACAATGTAGGCAGAAAACAGTGTCGTGAAACTTTCGCATTGACAAGTGTGGTTTGGGCAGGTAAGGGAAGCAGGCAAACAGTTCAGAGCAGAGGTCAGGACGACGTGGTCAAGACGAAGCAAGGAACACATTCAGGAAAGCATGGTAGGGAAGCACATAGGATATATTGTTGTAAATAAACAAGCAGGGTCTAAGCTGAGTAACACAGAGGAAGTAACAAGCCAAGGAGTGACCCAGAAATGAAGTCGAGACAAGCAAGGTTAGGAATCAAAACTAAATACAAGCTAAGGAAAACAGGATTTTAGACTTGAGAGATGACAGAGCCCAGGGCATTGTCAGACCAGCCCGTAAATAGGAACAAGTAAAGGTTTATTCCATGCTGAAAAGAGAAGAAAAGAAACACAGTTTCTGGAGAAAGACCTCACACCACCTGAGTGCCCACTCTGCTTCTCTCCTGCTCCCATCTCCTCTACACTCCCCTGCTTTATTAGATGCTGACTTTCCTCTCTTTTTTATTGCCATTAATTGTAATTTGTGTATTTTCTAATATTGCACTGTATATCTAGATTTTTTCCATGTGTGTTTATACATACCTGTATTGTATAAACTTTGTGCCTGACAAGAGTTTTTGGGTGCATGTAAATGCTTTAACAAAGTGAACATACAGTGCCTTGCGAAAGTATTCGGCCCCCTTGAACTTTTCAACCTTTTGCCACATTTCAGGCTTCAAACATAAAGATATAAATTTTTTATTTTATGTGAGGAATCACCAACAAGTGGGACACAATTGTGAAGTGGAACGAAATCTATTGGATTTTTGAAACTTTTTTAACTAATAAAAAAATGAAAAGTGGGGCGTGCAAAATTATTCGGCCCCCTTGCGTTAATACTTTGTAGAGCCACCTTTTGCTGCGATTACAGCTGCAAGTCGCTTGGGGTATGTCTCTATCAGTTTTGCACATCGAGAGACTGAAATTCTTGCCCATTCTTCCTTGCAAAACAGCTCGAGCTCAGTGAGGTTGGATGGAGAGCGTTTGTGAACAGCAGTTTTCAGCTCTTTCCACAGATTCTCGATTGGATTCAGGTCTGGACTTTGACTTGGCCATTCAAACACCTGGATACGTTTATTTGTGAACCATTCCTTTGTAGATTTTGCTGTATGTTTGGGATCATTGTCTTGTTGGAAGATAAATCTCCGTCCCAGTTTCAGGTCTTTTGCAGACTCCAACAGGTTTTCATCCAGAATGGTCCTGTATTTGGCTGCATCCATCTTCCCCTCAATTTTAACCATCTTCCCTGTCCCTGCTGAAGAAAAGCAGGCCCAAACCATGATGCTGCCACCACCATGTTTGACAGTGGGGATGGTGTGTTGAGGGTGATGAGCTGTGTTGCTTTTACGCCAAACATATCGTTTTGCATTGTGGCCAAAAAGTTCGATTTTGGTTTCATCTGACCAGAGCACCTTCTTCCACATGTTTGGGGTGTCTCCCAGGTGGCTTGTGGCAAATTTTAGACGAGACTTTTTATGGATATCTTTGAGAAATGGCTTTCTTCTTGCCACTCTTCCATAAAGGACAGATTTGTGCAGTGTAAGACTGATTGTTGTCCTATGGACAGACTCTCCCACCTCAGCTGTAGTTCTCTGCAGTTCATCCAGAGTGATCATGGGCCTCTTGGCTGCATCTCTGATCAGTCTTCTCCTTGTCTGAGCTGAAAGTTTAGAGGGACGGCCAGGTCTTGGTAGATTTGCAGTGGTCTGATACTCCTTCCATTTCAAGATGATCGCTTGCACAGTGCTCCTTGGGATGTTTGAAGCTTGGGAAATCTTTTTGTATCCAAATCCGGCTTTAAACTTCTCCACAACAGTATTACGGACCTGCCTGGTGTGTTCCTTGGTCTTCATGATGCTCTCTGCGCTTTCAACAGAACCTTGAGACTATCACAGAGCAGGTGCATTTATACAGAGACTTGATTACACACAGGTGGATTCTATTTATCACCATCAGTCATTTAGGACAACATTGGACCATTCAGAGATCCTCGCTGAACTTCTGGAGTGAGTTTGCTGCACTGAAAGTAAAGGGGCCGAATAATTTTGCACGCCCCACTTTTCATTTTTTTATTAGTTAAAAAAGTTTCAAAAATCCAATAGATTTCGTTCCACTTCACAATTGTGTCCCACTTGTTGGTGATTCTTCACATAAAATAAAAAATTTATATCTTTATGTTTGAAGCCTGAAATGTGGCAAAAGGTTGAAAAGTTCAAGGGGGCCGAATACTTTCGCAAGGCACTGTACATGGCTGTAGCTACAGCATATTCCCTAAGGAACAAGTAATAGGTTTATTCCATGCTGAAAAGAGAAGCGAGAAAACACAATATTTTGGCTATGAAGCCTTTTTCAAGTGTGAGAAAAACAGGGCAGACAGCAAAGATTAAATAGCATAGAAGAACAAAGCTGGGAGAGGGGCAGGGAGGCCACTCAGGAAGTGCAAAGTGGAGAGGTGTGAAGGAAGGTGTGAAGTCAAAACCTACATGAGAAGAGAGAAGATAACATGAAAATAAATCGGTCATTGAGAGAAGGGGAACAGTGTGAACTTAGTTTCAGGATGAGTTTAGTTTCTGTTTTTTTTCAGCTAGGGGGGTTGAGAAACCCTTCATTGAGAGACAGAGATCAGTGTGATCATGGTCATCTGAGGTGAAATGAGAAACTATCGGCTTGGAGAAATCTCTAATCTTCACAACCTTAACATGTTGACTGAAGCAGTCTCCTAGTCTCCTTCCAGTTTCCCCAACGTAGATAGCTGGGCATGTATGCAGGAGATACAGTAAATGAGGTTGCTGGAAGTACAGTGTGTCACCTGGGTGATCTAGAATTGACCTGAGGAGCTCTGAATGAGCGTGTTGTTAGATATGTCTTTGCAGGTGATGCAGCGAGTTCTGTTGTAGGGGAAGGTGCCTGGTGGGGATGATTGCTGAGTGCGGTCAAGGGAGCTGTGAACCAGAAGTTTATGTAGATTGGGTGGTTGGTGGTATGAGATGATTAAGCGGTTAGAAAAAAGGGTACTGATAGAGGGATAGCCCTGTAAAATGGAGTACTTATTAATGGTCCTGGGGATAGAAAGTGTGTTAGTGTGGTAGGGAAGCACCAAAGGAATGTGGTTGTGAGACTGGGAGTTCCTGGTCGAGTTGATCTGAGGACTGTTTTTGGTCCGGGTGAAGGCCCTATCGATAACATGGGTGGGGTATCCTCTGCTGATGGGAAAAAATAATAAATTTTGAGTGCTCAGTTCTGGAAATCCATGTCGTCACTGCAGAGTCGACATATGCTGAACTGAGAGAGTTTTTGGTGTGAGTGGGAAGAAAAGAGCTGTACAGGAGCTGTGTGAATCTGTGGGTTTCTAATAGACCGAAGGATGAGTGTCGTGGATGGTTAACAGATACATTTAGTGGTGGAATATATGTTAACTGTATATTTGAGGGACAGGTGAGAGTTAGTGAGTTGATGCAAGAAGTGCTCTAGCTGGTCATTAGAGCATGTAGCAGTACCGATGCAGTCATCAATGTATTGCTTGTAGAGGTCAGGGACAAAGCCAGTATAGGAAGCAAAGAAGCATTCTTCTACCCAGCCAACAAAAATATTGGCATAGCTACAGGTAGGTCCCAACCTGGTGCCCATGGTGACTCCACTAACCAGCTGATAAAAAAAGGTTATTAAATGAGAATGCATTGAGTGTGAGAACCAATTCCGCAAGTCGCACTAGAGTGTGTGTGGGTGGATCAAGCACTGTGCCTTTGTCTAGCATGTGCTTGAGTGCTGTAAGACCATCATTGTGAGGAATGATGGTGTGGAGGGACGTGATATCCATGGTAAAATTGTAGCATTCTGGATCTGGAAATTGGAAATAATTGAAAAGTTGGAGGGCATGGTAGGCATCTTTGATATATGAGGGAAGCATTTCAAACAGAGGTCTCATAAGGCTGTAGAAAAAAGCAGAGATGATCGTAGTTGGACAATTGCATACTGAGATAAGGGGGCATCCAGGGGTGTCGGGCTTGTGAATTTGGGGAAGGAGATAGAATTAGGATACCTGGGGATGTTTGACGATGAGACGGTTCGCCTCCTGGGGGAGCTCCTTGCTGCTGATGAGAAGAGAGATGGTGGATACCACTTCCTTCTGGTAGTCAGTAGTAGGATCTTGTTGGATAGGATGGTAGGCAGAAGAATCGGTTAATTGTCTGGAGGCTTCCTTAATGTACATGTCTTTTTGCCACACTACAACAGCTCCTCATTTGTCTCCTGGTTTGATGACAATATCATTCCTATTGCAGAGAGACTGTAGTGCCTGAGTTTCTCCCTGGGTGAGGTTAGACCTGTGTTTCCTGGGTGTGGAAAGGGTCTTGGGAACTTGAATGTTACATAGGTTAATAAAGTATTCAACTGGTAGAAAATGGCTGGAAAGAGGAGGCCAAGAACTCTGTTTAGGATTGATATTGTTAATGGGATCAGTGACTGGGTTGTTGTCTGCTACCATTGAGGAGTCGTCGTCAGCAAAATTAGCTTTGAGCCAAATCCTGCGGTAAAAATGGTTGAAGTCATATATTGTATATTCCCTAATTCCTGAGTAAAACTAATAGAGTAGCACAATGTGTTTAATCCCTTTCATTGATAGTTTCCATGATTAGTTATCATCATTACAGAAATCCACAGAAAATGCCATTTATTATAATGCTCTAAGTAAATGAAAGACGTGTTGAGTGTCAGAAAACACCAAACACTTACCAGAATATGACTTCTCTGTAAAACATTTGATGTTTTGACTTGAACAGTTACTGGACTGGAAAATAAGTTGAACAGTGTATAAAGTCATGTCCTATTAGCCATTAACAGACAAGATTTGGGGATTTTAATCAGATCATGAATAATGAATATTTTGAAAGGAATTAATAAAGTAAGACTCAAAATCAATGATCTTGGTATTTTGTGCATTCTCCATCAATGTATAATGATCTCAGATAACACAGAAATGGGATGTGAAATGTAGATGATAAAATTACATTAGATTACATTTTTAACCACTTTATCCAATACATGGTTGTCAGGAAGTTGGAACCTTATACCAGCAAGCAACAGGCATAAGGCAGGATAATTTTGGACAGGATGCCAGTCCACCACAGAGGACACAAACATGAACATATACACACTTACACCAGTGCCAATTTTCCCAGAAGTCAAGTTTCCCTGCCAGTACAGTTCGTCTCTAGACTGAAAACTGGAGCACATGGAGAAAACCCACACAAACACAGATGGGGAACAAACTCAGGAATTGAACCCAGAGTCCCTGCACCGTGAGGCAGCAATGCTACCACTGCGCAACCATGTGGTCCATTTATACTGTATGTACCATATATATACAGTATATATTGTAACGCTTACGGCCGACAGGCACTGTGTAAGAGCCGGCGTACCAGAGCAGGTGATGTCACCGCCCTTCCCTGTGATATCAGGACTACAGCTACTGGGCTGTGGAGAGATCTCTATTTAGCTCACGGGGCTGGGTCGCTACAGAGAGATGCGGGAGTCCCAGGTTCGAGCCTCCAGTCGGGATGGGGCCGACCTGATGCGGCAAGGGCGCCCGCCTGAGCCCCCGTTGCGTTACAATATATTACACAAGGAAGGTGCCTAGAAAATTTAGACAATTGCAAAGACATACACATAGGAACTCGTATGTGAGAATGCTGTTTGTGGACTACAGTTCAGCATTCAATTCCATCATAGCCAGTCAACTGGTGACAAAGCTCAGGGGATTAGGTCTGTGCAACTCTGTCTGCAACTGGCTGCTGGACTTTCTTATCGAGAGACCACAGGTGGTGCGGATAGGCAATAAAACATCAACACCACTTACCCTGAGCACTGGAACCCCACAAGGCTGCTGTCTGAGTCCAAGGTTGTACTCCCTATTTACTCACGACTGCACAGCAAGACACAGCAACAACCGCATCATTAAGTTTGCCGATGACACCACTATAATAGGACTGATCAGTGATGATGACGAGTCCACTTACAGGGATGAAGTTGTACAGCTGCTTAGGTGGTGTCATAGCAATAACCTGGACTTGAACATAAAGAAAACGAAAGAGCTAATAGTGGACTTTCGGAGACACAGGCCACACACTCACAGCCCACTCAGTATTGATGGAACGGAAGTGGAAACAGTCACCAGCTTTAGGTTTTTGGGAATTCACATCTCTAAAGATCTAACCTGGACTGTGAACACGGACTCTATCATGAAGAAGGCTCAGCAGCGCCTTTATTTCTTGAGGTGCCTCAAGCAATGGGGGATGCCAATACATGTGTTGGTGAACTTCTACCGCTGCACTATCGAGAGCGTCCTCACCAACGGGATCACCGTGTGGTATGGCAACACCTCTTCGCGAGAAAGAAAGGCACTGCAGAGAATGGTCAATATGGCCCAGAAGATCATCGGCTGCGGTCTCACCGAGATTAAACAGCTCTATGAGGACCGCTGCCGTGGTAGAATTCTGTCCATCACAGAGGACAGTCACCACCCCGGGCATGAGCTCTTCACCCCACTGCCCTCAGGCAAGAGATATAAGAGCATACGGACACTTACCACTAGATTCTTCAATAGCTTCTATCCACAAGCAGTGAGACTGGCGAACACATTTAGCCATCCCCCTCGGACCACACCTACACCATCACCATCTACCTCATTGTAATTTATTTATTGTACGTCTCCAGTCATTGTTTACACGTTTGTATTGTTTACATTCAAACTGTCTGCATGTTTACTTGCACATTGTCTATTGGTTGTTTGTAAATTGTCTTGATGCACTGTTTGCACTTTGTTTTGTTTTTTTACACTTGTTTTACAATCGAGAGACTTTCTGTAAGTAAGAATTCCATTGTACCAGCACCGGTTACATATGGCAATAAAGTTCAAGTCAAGTCAAGGTAGTACAAATGTACAATATAAATATTTGATAGGGAACACAAAATGAGAACAATCAACCTCTGAAAAGGAATTTATATGGATTCATCACTGTCATTTTTGTGGGCAATTTGGGGAATCAATAAAAGCCAAAAAGATCTAGGATATGTTGTAAAACGTGCATCATTTAACCTAATGGAAGTAGTGTTAAGGATATAAAATGCACAAGTTAGACCTCAATTAGAATATCATTTGAATTGTTTTCACTGCATTTCCATTTCTAGTTGTAAACTTAAAACACCGGTGACTTTCAGGGATCTATTTTAAGCCAATTGTTTTTTATCATTGATATACATCATTTGATAGTCTTTCTCACACCTGAAGAAGGCTCCTTGGCCAAAACATTGTGTTTTCTTTCTTCTCTTTTCAGCATGGAATAAACCTATTACTTGTTCATTTGAAAGCTTGTATAGGTAGCTACCTAGTTAGATTTGCAGATGATGATACTGTTGATTATTTAAATTAAAAGCAAAAAGAATCCTGGTCTTAGGACTGTTAACAGAATTCAATATCTTTAGTCTAGAAAAAAGAGAAATATTTAATCCAAATATACTGTATAAAATCCTAAGAAATTTAGATGAAATCCATCTAGGGAACTATCTCAGGCCTTGTTGGTGAAGCAAGAACAGAGATATGAAAACTGAAAAGCAAAAGGAAATCAATTTAGTACAAAAAGTAGGAAATTCCAACAGGAATTGGACTTTCCAATAGGAAAAGTAGGACTTCCAATAGGGTGGTTAAGGCTCAGTGTACTCCTTCAGGAAATGATGAAATTACTGTATAGATTTACTTTACTACTAAATTACCAAACAAGCAAGATGGGAAGAACACATTCTCTAATTTTTGCAACCTTTCTCATGGTCTTAAAATTGTTAATATCTGAGACACATTTCAAAGAATGGTTGCCAGAATAGTTCAGGGATCTAAAGGTTATTCCACAGACAGATAGGAAAAAGAGACTAAGTCTCTTTAGTTTTGAGCAGAAGAGCTCACAAGAGACTTGCAAGCTTTGAAGATCATTCTGTATTCTGTAAGTGTCAATCCAAATGAATTACTCTTTGACACAAGTGATGTTAGGTGTCCGGCACATGCTACAAAGCCATGTTGCTGAAGCCAGTTCCTGGGAAATCTTCAAGAAATAGCCGGGTGAATTCTTCAGATCAATAAACCACCACCAGCCAAACAAGCACAATGGGTTCAGTGTCCTTCTCTAGTTTGAAACCTTCCTTATGTTTCCATATTTTTAGAAAATGTTATTACACTATTATTTGTGTTCTATTGATGAAGGTCCCATCAGTGGTGTTTGACATGTCTTCTTTTATCTAACTTCTATGGATTTGTAAAACCTAATATCATAATAAAGTCATTAAATGTTGTATTTTATAACATAATTTTCTGTATTTCTAATCATAGCAGGTCAGTATGATGATGCAGTGGTTAACATTGCTGGCTTGCAGATCTGGGGCTCTGGGATCAATTCACACCTGGGGTGCTTTTTGTGTGGCGTCTGAATACTTTTCTCATATTTGCGTGGGTTTCCTCCGGATTCTTCTGTTTCTGGTAGGTTAACTGGCTTCTGGGAAAATGTGAGTGTGTGAGTTTGTGCCTGTCTGCTCAGCAATGGCCTGGTGTCCGCTCTAGGGTGTATCCTGCCTTATGCTTGTTGCTTGCTAGGACAGGCTCCTACTCTCATGACTGTGAATTGGATTACAATGGCTAGAAAATGGATGGATGGATTCTAGTGATACCAATCTTTATTTTTAGATGAAGAATGGGCAAAACATTTAATTGCCAATGGTACGAAATTAGCCATGTTTCTAAATAAAAAGGAGCACTTTCATCACAAAAGAAGGCGGCATCTTTTTAAAGTGTATCTTCTGCTATTTGCCGTAGAGACAACATTGCAGGTACAGTATACTGTAGGTTTATTTTGTTACAGAATTCTTTACTTTTGGAGAAACCTGGGTACCTGCCCAGGGTTCTGAACCAAAATATTTTAAAACCCCTCATTCACCGTACAAACAAACAGAAGAACATTGAGTGCTTAAGGTTGTCCAAAAGCTTATGCAGTACTTAGGTTTTACTGTTGACACGTTCTGCACCGATAGCAGTACACTCTGCTTGAACTTCCAATTCTAACATCACCAATAACTAATATCACATGGCCAGTACCTACCAACAGATAACTGCATGATGGTAAAACTTAGCGGAATAAAATGAAATATTTGGAAAAAATAAATTTATTGGCCTAATCAAAATATCAACATTCTACGTATTGCAATTCATAGCCTTAAAATGCCATGGTAGTAACATAGTGTATATATTTACCCTTTTAAAGCATTTTACAGCAAATACTCCTACGGTACTGTATGTCTGTATTTAATTTGGATTCTTTCATCGGTAAATATCAGTCCCACAGGTCATGTACATTATTCTATTTGCACTTTATTTCAGTATTTTGTTTCGCGTAATTGAATGTACGTTTTCGATAACACTTCCCCCTTCTGATTCGATTATATGGCTATTCAAGATTCTTGAACTCCACTAAAATATACTAAGCAATCATTCAATTGCTGAAATGCACGTTCAACAGTGTTCTTTTAAAAAAAATCTGACATTGTGAACATTACCTACTGCATTCGTCTTTCCTTAGTTCTTTTTTTGCAGACAGCTTCAGTACTGTATGTACTGTATAAATCGATTGCACGTACAGAATTGTTTATGATGGAGCAAGGTCGATATTTAATGATAACCATAAGCAACAAAATAATATTCTAACATTTATTATTTCCGAATTGGGGCTTTTGCGCAAGCCCTGCATTTTCACCGAACCTTGATACACTGCGTATAATAAAAGAGTGCAGTTTCATTGGTTGGCCCTTGGCTCTGAACATCTGCTTGGGGGGGCAGCAAGAAGTACCTGCTTGCAAGCATGTTGAGCATTGACTG
The DNA here is from genome assembly GCF_040954835.1 of Lepisosteus oculatus. Lineage (NCBI taxonomy): Eukaryota > Metazoa > Chordata > Actinopteri > Semionotiformes > Lepisosteidae > Lepisosteus > Lepisosteus oculatus. The sequence continues at coordinate 33,428,227 of NC_090701.1, forward strand.
GGAAGGCGCACAGTTTATTGAGAAGAAAATAAACGTATTCTTACTTTACTCGACCACATATATAATTATATACTCTATTTATCAAAGCAGCTGGACATGGTTAGATGTCTGAACATTTACACCAATTATAATTCTTTCGCGGGATATAACACCCCGTTCATGAACCAGTGTCTCCCCATAATAGTACTTCAGGCTGCAACGTCTTAATCTTGTCATCAAGACTAAGAAACTGTTCGTTGCAAAAGATAGCTGTTTTAATTCAGTAAAGGATTGCAATCTAAAGTAAAAACCTATTAAAAAGGTACTACACCCCCGCATTCAGAAAAGGAAAAAATGCGCTGAGCATTACCTGATTGTCATTTGTAGGCGCTTTTCGGTTTGGAAACGACCTACAGTAGCTGTACGTGAATGAATTGAACTCAAAACTGGGAGGTGTTTTGAAACCGTCATTCCACGAGATATTACAACTGCAATGGTAAGGTTGTGATTCTTCTATTCCTTTTACGTGATAAAATCTTCCTTTTTTCTTAAAGTAACAAAAATATGCAGATAAAAAGCCAACCATTTCCTCTGTAATCTGTAAGTATTGCTGAAGGATTTGGTTTTCTGGCTTGTGTTTTCTGCATTCAGACAACAGTGGGGGAAAGTAACGCGATGGAGCTGTTTCAGAGCTGGTAAAGTAAAGGGAATGAAAATGTCATGATAAAATCCGTGTTATAGCGTTTAATTTATTGTAGCGTTTTATTCTTGACAAAATACAGCAAAATATCATTTATGAGCACTTTGTTTTAATGCATTTGGGAACGATGAATATACAGGAGAAACGGCTCGTGCTGTCGTTAAAACGAGTAATCTTTTGCAGCACGTTTAAACGAGGAATATTTTAGACGTTATTATTCCAACGTTAATGGATGTAAATACTTGTGATTTTTTTAAATCATATTATGGTATTGTAATATGTGGTATCTGTTTAATGTCATTTCGGGTATATAGAAATACCGCTTGTTTTTTTTTTTCAAAGCAATTGGTGGAGAATTTGAAAAACAGTAGAGCCGGAGTCTGCATGGTATTTATTAATGCAGCATAATAGAACACGGTTAGCATTGCAAGATTACTCATTCACTCAATTGACAACACAGAAGTTGAGTTCTGGTTCATTGTGGAAAAACAAAATGTTCTTTTGTGTTCTTTGCTGGGATTTTTCAAATGCGTCGCAGTTAGTCAGTTTTATATTCTTCCTTCTAGTGATTTTCATTTAGAAGAAAAATAATGAAATTATCACATATGACTAGCGTTTGCATTCTGAAATATTTACGAAAGTTAATAAGAATGGTGAATGCAACACAAATCTTGACTTGCAATAAATACCGTATAAGGTTAGTCAGAGGTACCTACAGTATAGAAATTCTTATTAGTTGAGAATTGAAAAATAGAACAGAATTACAGTTGAAATAGTCAAGGTTGCTCTAGCATGCAAAGTTTTAGTTATAAACTTTACCATAAAAAACATTATTTTTCAGTCACACCACACCCAAATGCAACTCCGTGGTCAATGTAGTGCGGCTATATTTTCAAGATAGACAGCAATCCATATGATTTATAGACACTATACCTGCATTAACGATTGCAGTGCCTTATTTAGGTACTATGCATAATCCTACAGTACATTGCTATATTTATTTTTTTAGCGTAGTCATTTTTATTATTGATTTTAATACTTGTACTTTTCAGCTTAACGCTAAAGTCTAAATTCCTATATAGGTGCAGTAGTTTCAATTAATATAGGTGGATGAGGTATGTTGTTACCATTTATTAATTGTAATGTTATTTTGTCTTTAAATAAATATAGACGTCTTGTCAACAATGAAAAAGCAGCAGAACATTTCGTAATGTTAGTAGTTGTAATTTGGTATATTTGTCAGATGTAATAAATACATTTAGCTTCATTTTTAAATTAATAGTGGTCCTTTAGTGCAGCACATAGAGAATCTTGTGTTCTAATATTAAAAAAAAAACAATGCATGTTGTCTTTTTACAAATATATTTAAAATACACTTGAAATGTATAATACAAGATAGGCTCCGGTTCCCCCGTGACACTGAATTGAATGCAGCGGTTAGAAAATTGATGAATGTTTACAATGTTGGATTCAAAAGCCATATTATGGGGAAATGTGTTGCCTTGGAACTGTTAATTTAATGTTTGTATGGTTGTGAATGAAACATTTTTCTGTTTTGCTGTTGGAAGGTCCCAGGGGCTGTTCTACCATGATAGTGGGGCTAAATAGAGAATGAAAACTAGGCTCTAAAACGAGCACCAGTCCACTTGTGAGCTATTTGAATCAACATATAACAATATGTAAAATAACCAATGTTAATCAAAGTCTGCACATTCACAATAAACCTCAGACCAGTTCCTTAATACATTGCTTATTTTGATTATCCCTGAGGGATTTGTCCTTGCCCTGAGGGCGATTGTTGTTGTCATTGGCAGCTGAACAGAAGCAAATCCTTCACAAACCAGAATGCACATGTATTGAAGGATTTAAGCAACAATTATAAAGAAATAGTGCAGTTTAATTTTCATTAGCTGCACAGTATATGAAAGAAAAGATGTACAGACTTCTGTCTTGAAATAATGTGCTACTGGGAATTAATGATTCACTCTTACAAAACCAGAATGTTCCTTTATGTTCATCTAAATAGATTTAGAAAAACATATCTTTTAAAAAGCAATACATACAATTTGAGATGTTGGTCATTAATTTATGGCTGTAAATAAGGAAGGTGAAAATACCATTAATAGTGTGCAGATAAATGGTCATGTTGCATAAAATAAATGCTAAATAATATATGAGAAACTAATTGGTTTTCTTGTCGTGCTTTTAGTATTTAATTGGTTTGCCTTTTGGTTAAAAGAAACATATTTTGGCATCTCTAAAACACATCCTTAACTAATCCATAGAAATTATTATATACTGAACTGCCAAATTTAATGGTATCTCAGAAATTGCGTACTCTATGACAATGAATAGCAGAGATAAGCATTGCTCTTCTTACTGTTCAGCTCTGTCATGCAATGTTAAAAAGAGTTTGATGCAAAAAATTCAAATTAGAATTTTCACAGGGAGGCACCAGAATTATTAGTCACTGCAGTTAAGCAGGATAGTGTGCCCTTATTATATATTATCCTCTTAATGTGTTCTTTCATATTTGTGACTGACAGAATAGTTGTGCTTAGAATGGAAACAAAAAGAAATCTTAAAAGTAATATACTGTACATAAAAGTATTGATAGTAATCTTATAAAAAGGTTTCACGTTTTCAGTCTTCTGCAGAGTGGGTTGTTGCATCTGGTGATATGTTTTTAATTATGTTTGGCAGCAGTGGTCAAATGAAAATAACACTCAACTATAGGGACATTTTTTTGATCTATGAAAAAAAAGAATGCATTCTTTAATGGTTCACTGAATACTAATATTTCAAATGTGTTTAGCCATGTTTTGATAAAGAATTCCAAAGAGGAAGTGACAAGCATAACATGCGCCATTCTTTTTAAACTAATCATCCCTCAGTGTGTGAAAGCTGTTAAGACCTCTTTATGTGGTGTCTTTTAGTGGACTGTATCACAGATATACAGTATGGTCCATATTTTATTCTGATTTGTATTACATGCATACAAGCATTCAAGCCTAGTGCAGAGTAATTATTCTTTTAAAATGTTAGTGCCACATGTGCTAGGAAAATAAAACACATCTTATTTGAAAATAACATTGAAAACAGATATATTCTGTTAATATAGAAAGCTTAACAAAGGACAGTTTCGTTGAACTGACATTTCTGCGTTTGATGGAGATAATGCATGGTCAAAATATGAGATCATTGAGTCATATGTACTGGATGTATACATGCAGGTGGTGTGGGCATCTAATTATTTAATTCTGTAGGAATTTATTATACAGTATATCTGGGATATTTTAAGTATCAACAATTGTAAAAAAATAATCATACTTAGTAGAAACTGTATACCCGTTTCAGGTACCGTATTTCACATACATTGCACATACAAGTAGTGTGATAAAAATAGCTTAAGTTAATACAAGTACATTTCCAAAGACCAAGAAATTATTTTTGTAAAGTTACGGTAGAAATCCGTTCGATTCTTGGGTAATGCAGAGTTAACCTAAAAATCAACATTATATTTGCAACAAAAAAGATGCAACAAAAAGTGAAACAGTTTTGACACTAAAAATCTTTATTTCTACATAAACTCCTCTAAAATAAATAATCCCATTAATGCTCGAATGCTTCAAAAATGGATAAAATATTTAACATAATCTGCATTTTCTTTTTTTATTTTTTTTACTTGTTGCAATTAATGTATTTTCATATTTAATTAGAACACACACAACGTGTACTGAAGAGACAAGAATAAGGTATAATAACACTGCAAATATTTAATGAGAAATTCTAAAATATCAAATAGCAATATCAGTGGTAAGGAACAAGTAATAGGTTTATTCCATGCTGAAAAAAAAGAAGAAAGAGAACACAACGTTTCGGCCGTGGAGCCTTCTTCAGGTGAATAACAGGGATAACAACATACTGTGGATTTTGTTTTCTTTACCTAGAGTCTTTTAACAAACAGTTTGAAAGCTGGGATACACAGTGATGCAGCGGCTAATATTGCTGCTTCACACAACTGGTCCTTTGGGTTTAATTCCTTGGGGGCTATCTGTGTGGAGTTTATATGTTCTTGTGTTTGCTTGGATTCTCTCCAAGTGCTGCAGTTTGCTTCCTCATGACTACATTTACCTTGTTTACTTTTAATAATAAAAGTTGCCATATAGATTACATAGATAACATCTTAAGTGGGAAAAAAAAAATATTATTTTTTTCTTTAATCTGCATTACTTTTGTTGTTCAGACCATTTTTACCAAAATTGATAATGATCAAGTTTCTACCTAGCTGGGGCATACAGTATCTGTGACCTTGCACTATAATCTTTAAGAGTTACATTACATCTTTATTTGCTCTACAGATTTAACTAGAATTCCTATTTTATTTTAAATACTTTTTAATGCTGTTTGCCGCTGATGGTTTTAATTCTATTTTTATATTGTTAATATTATAAGATAAATTAAGTGTGATTCTGGGTGAATCATGTTTGAAGTTTTAACTCCACACTATTTGTTAATAGTTCTTTCTCTTTTCATTTCAGCATTTGAATGTGGATATTTATGCACCATTTGGATTGCTGAAACATAATAGATGATGTGGGAGTATACATTAAATGAAGATGGTTTTAGCAGTTCTGAATGTGCAACATTTGCCTTTTTTATAGAATATTGAGACCTGGATTTTAATTAGGCTTCTTCAAACCTCTCATTTTCATGTTATACTGTACTTATAATTTAAAATGAAAACATAACTCCCTTTGCAGATGAGAAATATTTAATGTGATCTGTATTTTAGTAAAATAAAGCTTCATTTTATGGATAGAAATATTTTTCCCAGTCAGTTTTTCTCAAAGGTAAAATTTGCTTAACAATGGGTTCAAGATATTCTAATGCAATTAAATGCTTTACAACCTGTCTTAATACAAAACAAGACCTTGACATGAATTTTTGCCTTTTTGACCTCCCTATACAGTGTATGTTTATGTGTAATGTGTAAAATATCTTAAGTTATTTTACGACTTGAATGCAAGAACAATTGATATTTTAATTGGAAAGCAAGTTGAAAAGATACTGTGGTTAAAGTACAGTACTGTATAATAGCTAAAAAAACAAAAAGAGTTAAGGCTGTGTTATACTGTATATTCTGATATGCTTATGAAGACATTTTGGCAGGAACTGTGTACTGTTTGCAGAAGCTATTTAAGAGGTACAATATGGTAAAGTAGAATAATTTGGAATATCTGGCAACATTTCTTTCATTTCTTGATAGATGGGTGGAGAAATAGTCTGTCATTAATATTATATTGAACTTTTTAGTGCTTTGATGGGTTAACTGTTCTGTAGATGTTTGGCTTTTTTTTTTGGTAAGACCCTCTGCTGCTTTTTTTCTTTTTCTCACTTTAACACTATGGGCAGATTACCTCATAGGCCTATGCATGCTCTCCCAGAACAGAATAAGGGTCCTGCCATTTATCATAAATGTTTTTACTGAACTAACACAACAACCATGCATAGCAGGATGAATCAATGCACTGTATTTGAATGATAATTTCCTTTCTAATTATGAAATTAGGAAATTCTTCAGTATATACAAGGCTATTATACTGCTTTCCCCAGTGATGGTACTGTAGCTACAGTATCTTAATATTTTGTGCTACTGTATACATAGCAAAAACATTTGATGCAAACAGTTATTGCATCACTTTGAAGTTTTATGTTACAATGGTAACTTGCATTTCAAGTCTAAACGTTTATGATTAGCCAAGATAATTTTGCATGTATCATTTAACATATATTATCAGACAAAATTATTGTTCTGAATAGTGCTGCTGCAACTAATACATGTGTATAACCTTTCACTGAAAATTAATAGGCAAAAATGTGGAGCAAAGGTGGAGACAGTACCCAAGTGGAAATCTGAAAGGAAGCTTCCCTTTTGAAACAGATCTCTTCAATCAACAGTTCTCAAAACATGCCAATGGGTATGATGGCAAACAGAGTGATGAAATGGATAGCTCTTCTGCTGGAGCAGGTGAATGTCAGGCACAGTGATCAAGAGGAGCAAGAACCTCCAGCTACAATAGAAAACGATAGGAATGATAAAACAGCTCTTCAGGTCGGAGAGATCAACAGTACCTCACTGTTTATCAGTGATACTAGACCTAGGATTAATTAACATTTTAGTAATTGTTTGCTTGTATGGAGCCTACTACTTGTCCAAACCTAAATCAGAAATACCCTGCCTTGGTCAGAGGAATATGTTGGAAAATAATATCACTTATATAACTAATGACCTGTTTTTCAGACGATTTTAAATCAGCCAAAAGCGTAGGGGTAGAACTGTATGTTTTTCTTTAATGAAGTAGGAAGAATATAATGAATTTATGTATGATAAACATAAAACCAAATTGCAAAACCTTATTGTTTATTATGGAGTCAACACCTTACTGGTGACATGTTAAACAGTTTACCTTTATTTTCAGATCTGTAAACTGAGGAAAACATTTAGTGTTTCATAGGTTTTGAAACAATAGTCATTTAGATTCAGATTACCCTGTGTACTTGCCACAATCAGTGATTTGTTTTTAGATTTAGCAAATTGTGGTCAGTTGTATCACAATGCTAGCAGTATGGCTGGAAACTACAATGATTTGCAGGCTAATCTGAGTAAACAAAACTTGCTGATTCATAATGACCTTTGTGCTGCACATTCAGTTAATTAAGTGGGTGTCATAAGATTGAAAACAGCTGTCCAAATGCAAGCATTTTCTACGGGGATCAACAGTTCTTGTACTGTTTTTGTGTTGTCCACTTGTTGGTGGAACATATGTTTCCACAGTGTAAAAGGCCAGTAGCTTTTGACACTTAAAACATTGTGTGTAACACAATGGAACAGTGCTGCTGATTAACATGAGCCCTTTTCCCGAACTATTCTTCCATCAGAGAGGCTTTAAAGAATTTATCTGAAGATGTAAATTAATTGCTCAAAATATGACAGGAGGTTTCAGTACTGCATGATAAAAAGGGAAACCTTCACACTGTTTTCATGGCTCAGTTTTGTTTCATTGTACTGCAAAGATTTAAAATGACAAGCGTTGTGTTGCAGAAAAGTGACATTGACCTATAGACAGCAGTTCAGCTAATGGAATTATTGCAATCTTTTGTGGCTTCACTTAGCAGTTTGATGAGTATGAGAGGTCTGCCACAAGTGTCAGTGGTGCTTGTAAAAAAATATGAACATGAACTGCATTGCATGAGAAAATACAATATGTTTGTTGATGACTCAGAAGAACCTAAGGGGTTACTTGTGAGAAGCCAGAAATTTTGAGTAGATACATTCAGCGTGATAACTGACTGGTTTTGTATCCCTTTGGGTTACTGCTTCAAAACTACTCAGATATCAGTGACATTTGCAAGCAGGTCATACAACTGACTTCAGTCTACTGAAAATGAACTTTTACAGGTTACAGAAACTTTGTTGTTGGATGTATTGAGTTTCAGTTTTTTGTCAAAGAGGATAAAACAGTTTTGAAGCCTTAGCCGATTTGTTTTTTCTCATTTTCCGTAAACTCTCAACTTTACCAGTTCATCAATTTCACTTGTAAGCTAGTGCTACTGTATGTTTGTGTTGGAATTTTGCAGCATAGTGGCATATTTCTGATGCGGAAAGTAGATGAAGATTTTCATAAATCTGAATTTGCCATATACTTCTTTGTATGAAGAAGTCTGGTTATGTTTGCTTTATACCTGCTTTAAAACTCTGAACAACACTGAATAACTCCATGCAGATTTTTTCTTGGTCTTGGTTATTGTATTGTTTTTTATTAGGTTTTTTTTTAACTTATGTTGATGATAAAGTCAAGGTATCTGTTTTTTAGCTGTAGTTTCAAAGCTCTCAAACTAAGATCATAATCTAGCTACAAAATCCTTTAAAGTAGTTTTTGTCAACAGCCTGAAGTGCAGTGTTTCTTGAAATCTCTGCAGACCTGTGGTCCAGAGGTTTCAAAGTAAAGATGTGTCCAGCTTTTCCATTTTCATGAAAAGTAAATAGAACATAACTACATATTTAGATTCTAAATTTGATTGACAACTTAGATAAATTTTCCTGAATACACAGATGCAGCTGTTCAGAATGCTCAGGGTGTTTTGTTACGTGCTGCAATGAACATGCCACGTTACACCTTAGGGTAATACCCAACACCTATTTATTTTTTTCAAATAATTTAATGCAGAACTGCAATACTTTTTAAAACTCCCAGGTGGCGTAGTGTAACCTTAACCTGCCTTAACATACGGTAGCTGGTAAGTTTTAGCCTATTCCTTCTTCTTCATAAACATCTGCTTCAAATTCTCTAACTCAGTCACTTAACCACTGTTGTGGTTATTTTGGAAAAAGTTTGACGTGCTTGTTTTTAACTACATTTTGCTGTCATTATTTTTCTAATGGGAAACAATATGCTTGTAGTTTCATTGAAATTCTTGCAGAAAATGGAAAAAGTAACTCATCAAAATTAAGTAGATTTGGTTCAGTGGTAGAATGTTTGCTTGCAGTTGTATTTTTAACAAAGACTCTCTTATACAAGAGAATATACATATTCTCTTATAGAAATATAATAAATACTATGTATGTAGCATTTTGACATCTTTGATAATATCACAATATGTATATCTATTTGTAAGCATTAAAATAATCTTAATAATACATGAATGAACATGAGTGAGGAAACGTGTGAATACTGTCAGGAGTTAAAACCAGTTCTACAGGCCAGATTAGACCACTGATCTCCAGTTGTTTAAAAGGGCAATAAACAACAAGATTATTTAAAATTAGTGATATTATGAAATCAACAAAAATTGTTTGCATCTCCCTTGCATCTGCCTTTCTTCCCTCCTTCGAGAGGTGAAAAATGAGGTAGCTTTTGTTTGAACAGTAAAATTAAATCAGTCTCTAATTTCATAGTGTAACCCCAAGAGTTGCCATTTAAGCCTTAAAAACACAAGCAAACAATTACATTCTCTTAAAAACAGCTTTAAGTAACTTGTCATAATTGTTGCTGTGACAATATTTTTTAAAACTGCAGAAGAAGAAATCAGTTTCTCACTAGTTAATTTTTCCATTTTCTACAAGAACTTAAAGTGTATGGTTATTAATTACAATGATAAGACAGCGAATTGTAGTTAAAAACAAATATGTTAACACATTTCCAAAATAACCACAAGTGACCTTGTTAAAGAATTTCATGTAGATGTTTATTAAGAAAGTGGAATATGCTACTCGTATCAGCTATAAAAATATATTTATATCTATAAATAATTACAATTATTGACGTTCAGAAACTTTTTTTTTTCAGCTTTCAATATTTCCCTTGGGTTACATTCTATATTAATGTTCCATATTAACCGGATTTAAAGAAGTACTGCAACAGATTAAGTTAAACTAATGTTTTCATGAACATCTAATGCACCACAAGTTCTACCTATCAACCTTCTTTGGCTACTGAAGATTCTCTGGGCACTGTACCATGGCATGCCAAACTCATCTTGACGCAGTATGGAGTTTTGATGCGCAATCTGAGTGGCTGCATCTGTTTTCTTTTAATTCGTTAGTATCAGGGTGTATGTCAAAGAACATTGAGTTTCAGCAGAAATTAATAAGAACTTGAAAAAAGGGCAAAAGAATTTTGTCTCCAAGCTGTAATTTGTTAGTAACCCCCACTTAATGGAAAGCATAAGCTGAACAAGGCAATCATTCAAAAGATTCACTGTATGTTTCAAGTTCATTATAGGAGACATTTGTGTGACCTTGACGTTTTACTGGCATTCTCAAAACATCAACTTGTGCAATTTGCTTTGTTGGTACAGTAGGCCTGTTAAATACAGTAAAACTGTTAAATACTGAATTGCAAATCTGTTTTCCAGTATGGCATTTTATTGGGAGAAATATAAGAAAATGCTCTTGCATTGGTTTTGCTTACAAAATGTTGCACTCAATGAATGTGAGTTGATAAAAGAATGTCTGAAATTGTAATCAATGAAAAGAACTTTAAATTTAGCAACTGAAATATGTAAAAGATCAGTCTGATTCAATAATTACAAGGTGACTAGGTGCAGTAATTACCATTATTGTGGGATACTAGAGTCTCATTGTTTCCTCTGAAAGAAAGCCACACTGAGCCAGAAACGTAACAACAGCAACAATCAGTCTGTGGACCTCTTTCCAACAGGCATGATCATTTTCAGTTCCAAGTTTGTCTGGTGGTGGTTAAATCCAGAGTGATGACTAAGAAAACCAGGCAAGAATCACATTACTGTGAAAAATGTTGCTCTCGTCCTCATTAGTGGAAATTACAGCAGCTTTACAATTAGATCCACAACTATGAAACATTCTCACATGAAAATACAAAACACAAAATACTCTACTAAAAAACAATCCCTGCTGAAAAAAAAAAGCATATTCTTAAGAAAAAAAGAAGAAACTTATGAGGGATGGGTTCTCCCATCCCTCCCATTTTTTGAGTATGTGTGAAAAGCTATTAGAAAAACATGTCTGTGCTGTTTTTCAGATACTGAACAAATAGTTTTTGTTTGACATATTGTTGGTCCTTTTGTAAACAAACATGTTTGCATTGTTTCACTAATTGGACTGGACTGGTCTGTTTGACTGACCCATAGTTTTACAAGTGTATTTTTTTATCAGCAGTTCCTCAAAAATTATTTTTTTAATTTTTTTTATTTCCTCTTTGCACTATCATATGTTTTTTCTCTGTTACTATTATTATTAGTTATTTTAATATTTTTTAAGAATTAAAAATTGTATACTTATAGTATGCCTTTATTTTCTCTGGGCCTCCTCTAACCTGATGAGCAGGGCTGCAGCTTCTAAAGCCCATGGATTAGTATGGCCGTCTTGAGAGCAGATGTACGTAGATCATCCTTCTTTTTCCTTCAATTTACTTTTGCATATTCTTTGAGATTGGAGCTTTAAAATGTTTTACATGTTGTTCTTGAAATAGTGTTACACTCTCAGCTTTACATTGGTACATAACCATGTTTATAAATATACTGTATAGTCCTCACCAAAAAAGGTGTTGTGGTCCTTGACTTTTTTGTGATTACTTTTTTTTTGGCTCTTTTAATTCCAGACAATATTCTCTTCATTTTTCTTAATACTTGAAATGTTGTTGATGGCCATATTAATAGGGTGGGAACAAATGAACATGATGCAATAAGCATAACACTCTGCTCTCCACAGCTGAAACTGTCTCCTTTCTTCTCTTTTCAGCGTGGAATAAATCTATTACTTGTTCCTTTGCAGCCTACGTATGCTGACGCAGCTACCCACCAGAGCGACTTTAAAGAATAAGTAATAGGTTTATTCCATGCTGAAAAAAAGAAGAAAGAGAACACAACGTTTCGGCCGTGGAGCCTTCTTCAGGTGTCAGTTCAGGTGGGTAGCTGCGTCAGCATGCGTAGGCTGCAAAGGAACAAGTAATAGGTTTATTCCATGCTGAAATAAAGAAGAAAGAGAACACCTGACACCTGAAGAAGGATCTACGGCCGAACTGTTGTGTTCTCTTTCTTCTTTTTTTCAGCATGGAATAAACCTATTACTTGTTCCTTTGCAGCCTACGCATGCTGACGCAGCTACCCACCTGAACTACATTAAAGAATGTTTGTTTCACTCCAACAGTAACTAGTTTGTAATTACTACATAGTATTTACTGCATACAACATATACACAAACATTATTTCAAGGTAGAGGCATCAGAATATATTCCCCACTAGAGTAATCTAGTTGTTCGCAGGAACCCATTGATTTTCCATTTTATTTTCCATTTTATCCAATACAGAGTCACAGCAGAATCAGAGCTTATCCCAGTAAAAAGAGTGCTAAAGTCAGGATACTTTAGTCTTAAGGCACTGCCACTGGGCCTGATGATGTTGATGTTGTAGAGTATTCTTTAGACAGTGGTCTGTGATGTATACAAATGATTTGACAAGTGAGTCAAGTCTGGCAGACAATTAGAGAGTACAATGGTACAGTCTTGCTGCTATGATGTCTCATGTGGGCAACAACATCTAGAATAATCTGGAGCATTGTCGGTTGATAGTTGTGAATGAGCTCATAAAGTGTGGAGCAAGAATACTCAAAAGCTCAGGCTGACTGCAGCAGGTTCATGGCTGTCCCTATTTTTCTTAGCACAATTATGATGGTCATTTGAACTGATTCAAGACAGAGAGTGTCATACTGTAAATCAAAGTCATGAGATAGCTTGATTGCATGCATAATGTACATACTTAAATACCCATCTTTTCGCATATTGCAGTTGGGTAACAAGCAAGTTTCCTTCAAGATTTGTTTCAGAAATGGAAGAAACTATGTATGATCAGTAACGAATTAACATTTATATGCACTGTAAAAAAAAAGGGGCTGTGTACACATTCTGGGAAATATCTTTTGCATGTGCTCAAAAACTGGCAGTATAAATTTGAACATTGCAATCATAGGTGATACATAAGCATTGATAGTGGCAACAGGGGAAGCTCAGCTATGTGCTCAGCTGTGGTCAGCTGTGGTGGGCTCAGTTATTTTAATATTTGGGGTAAAGATTTGAAAATACAGTTCTTCATGGCATTCTATAATTGTTTTTTAATATATTTTGCTTTTTTAATGTTACATTTCAATATCACATCATATAGTATTCTGCTATATCAAATAAAGTTTTAAATGAAGGTTTGGGAGGACATCAGAACTTACCTACATGATTAGTACTATGCTTTTGTTTTGTTTTTCTTGCTAGCATGTTTCATTTTCATATTATAATTTTTTGTCACCAGACACAGACCTTTCCATGGATGTGTCTTAGTGTGTTATATTTTTCACATGCCTGCTTGAAAAAAGTTATTTTCTTCCACTGACTCAGTATGTCAAAACAATTATGCTGATTTGAAATCAAAACGAAACTGCTGGTTTCATTTTCATTTTTGGTATCACTATAAGCAGACCTTCTATGCAATTCTCTGTAGCTTTTCTTTTTCATTACCCTGCTTAAAGAAGTATAAACTTCAGTATTTAAGACTCAGTATGCCACTGAGCTCCAGCTGATGTGACAAGGAAACTGCTTTCTTGGTTTCTCTGTGATCAGTTGTGCTATGGCTGACACTCATCTATCCGTATACAATTACAGCTTTTATAGCTACTGAGTCCATATCGATCCTGTGTCTGTTCTCTACTGTATTCCTAGTTACTCTTTTACCAAGCAAAGCTCTCCAGGCCAACCTCCTTATGCCTTGGAAACAAGCTGTTTTACGATTTGCCATGCTGCCTTTCCTTTTTCCTCATGTCATCATTTTAATGCTGTGCCTGCATCTGAGTCAGCACAACTGCACCCTGGGAGTCACCCTTTGCCCCAGAGGTCCCCTTACCTCATCAATCTTCTTTGATTTCTCTGTAGCTTTTTCAGAACTGTAACCTATCTTCATCTTCTTTGGGGATCCAATTAGAGCCAAAATGTGTCCTGATGCACTCAGTTGTGTATCCGTAGATAAACTTCTGAATATTGTGGGACTTTCCAGAATTCTTACCCGTGTTCTGTCTGTAACCAGTTCTTATAGCATATTCCTTTCTACTCAGACCAGTTTGTGAATTCACACATTTTCATAAATTCAGGACCATCTAGACCAATCCTACAAGTTTTTAGAAGTCATAATCTATATCTCTATTTGTATGTCACTTTTAGTATGCCACCTTTCATACAGTATCACTTCTCTAGAATATCATACCCTGAGCTTTCCACTAACTTTTTGACTTTATTTAAAAAAAAATGATTTTTTGCACACAATCTATTTGAACTCTCTTATTTTTACCACCACGTACACTCAAAGGTACATACATTTCTTCCAACCCCTCACTATCAACAGTTGGACAGTTACCGATTTGCCACTTGCTCCTTCACCATGTCCTGAAGATGGCTTAATAAGCACAACTAGAACAGTTTTCTGTATATTTCTTTGATTGGCGCAGCATCCTTCACTACCCATTAAGGAATAACTATCACCAAGTATTAGTTCCTTGAACGCTGATCCTTTAAAATTTTGAAGCTTATATCAAATTCAAAAAATGAATTGCCTTAAAGCACGCTCAGCTTTTCCCATAATTGACAGATTTGCTTTGGTGAGCCTTATTTTTTTCCGATATAAATTCTTGTACCAATGTTTCAATTTTTTTTTATTTCCCCCTCTGTATACCTTTCTTTGCATTTAACCATTACCAAATCTAAAAAAGGCACTTAAATTTCTTAAACTTTAACCATAAGTATACAGTCTTACATGACAAATATATACAGATAAATATTTCTTAAATAGAAAGTTCCTTTATGTATGATTAAGTGAGTTATTAGTAGTTAGTACTTAGTAGGTATTTATGAATTTAATTATTGATGCACTGTATTTAGTTAAAAATGGCTTATGTATTTGGATTAACATGGACTGCCTGTAATTTGCAATATAAACTAGGCCTCTAAAATGAACTGCTAAGTGGTTGTCCACAAAAAGTGCAATACAAAAAGCATCATTTGACACTATGCCTGTGATATGTGCATAATTCACCCATATTTAAGGGAATATTTGAACTTCAATACTTTTTAGCCTTTTGGAGAAACAAAGACAGAGATATTCACAACTACAGTATACGGATACTTGACCCCTCTGACCATGTCAGGAACACCCAAAAGGCATCATGTTTATACATACATCCCCTTTATTCCACCTTTTACTAAAAGTGCCTTACCATTTATATGAATATACTGTACTGTACAGTATATGGACTCTTAACAGTTGTCTCCAAACAAGACAAAGGGCCAAATTTATCCTTAAAAATTTCACATATACTCCAGTTAAGTGAATAATTTTTGTTCTAAATACCTCCATTAATTTACTGAAGTCAGTCTTTCATAATTCCCTAGCAGAGTTTCTTTGGATACTCCTTCTTACCTGCCATACCATTGTCCCATTTCCCTGATGTTTGTCCAATTTATCAATCTTTAGCCTCCTATTCCTTCTCTTTCTGCCATTCACCCATGTATTTGAAGAAGGCCCCATAGGTGTATAATGTTTTCTTTCTGCTTTTCAGTGTGGAATTAATTAATACTTGTTTCTGTGCACATTTATACAGTATATGTATTTGATTGAAACATTTAATATGATTGTCAGCATTCTTATGATTTTGATGTTTTATCTTCTCTTTCAGATTCTGAGATGATATTTGAGAAGTCAACACAGTTGTTTAACAAATTTTAAAGATTCTGAAGACTTTTATGACTACAACAACCCAGTATTAGCAAATTTCTTGTCTGAAAAATTTGAATCATAAGAAGAGATGTGTTATACCATCAAAGGATTCCTTGTTGCTTTCTTCTTGCTCCTTCCTACGGTAAGGAAAACATCAAGAATGTTTTATTACATATTTATATTAATAAAATTACAGCTTACATTATTTGTTTACAGACATTTAGTTCCTGTATCAGATATTTGCAAAGTTTAAAAGGGCTGTTTTTTATCTGTGCTACATTTAGCATATTATACTATATTTTCTGAAGTACAGCAATTGTTTGGTTTTAGTGGAAGCACCACTATATTGATAGATATATTAAATGCCAATGTATCAAAGCATGGGAGGTGTTTCTAAGTGTAATTAATTGTTTTCTGCACATATTTAGGTACACAAATACTCAGTTAACCCTTCCCATTTATTTCAGACCATGTGTCATTTCACAATTATTGTATTTTTTTATAGGTGGTAAAATGTTTTCACAAAAGCATAACCTCATTTATGTGGCATGAGGCAAACTGTTATAGAATACTACAGTATATAACAAATGAACACTTAATAGTAATATAACTTGTGTTTTATCTTTAAAAAAAATCTCCTTTTTTCTAACACTTAACATTTAAATGATAAGCCTAAATTTTACGATTGTTTTTGAGACCTCTGTAATAAGCAAATCGAATGGAGGATCAGATGATTTTAGCACCTTAGTACAGTACATACAACATGAATGTAGGCTAAATGTTACACATGGGCAAATGAAATTACATTTCAGCACTTAAAAATTGAACAACGAAGCCTCAGTTTTAATATAATCCTAGTCTATATGATTTACAAAAGTATATCTTTAAGAAACTTTTTCTGATTATTTAATAAGGTTAATAATAAGGTTAATAAGGTTAAACCTTTTGGTTATTCACTGGAAAAGATCCTTTATTCTCATTGTATTGCATGCAGTATGTTCTACTGTATAATGTATAAACCTTAAACTATTGTGAGGAAGGTCTTTAAAACCTCTTTGTGTTCATGGTTGTAAAATATATGGGTTAGTTTAAATGAATAACATGTGGCTTCATTAATGTTTAAGCATAACTTTTCTTTTTAAAAAAAGTAACCTGTTATGTTATCTTAGCACAGATACTGTTCTTATAGATTGTCTGGTACTGACATATAGAAATATACAGGCTCAGACTAATCTTTAGTAGACTTGCAAAGTACAAACTCAAGATGTGAAAAATGCATACCAAATGGAACCAAATGCCATTATTTACTTGGTTTGTAAATTGTGACTGGCAAAGTTTACATTTAATCTGAAAGTAAATCAACTTTCAGAAGGGAAAAAGATGCAAGATAACTCAACAGAAAATAAAGTTTTGAGTTTTTAACGAAAACATTTGAAAAAGAAAATCTTGCAGTTTTGTAATAACATAAGAGTTACCTACTCCATGATTATATACTGTATATACAGTATGTTCACTGAACATCACTGTTTATGCATATATGTTTTTATGGAAAATACCTTTTGAAGAATTAGCAATAATAAAGTATGACCATGTTGGTAAAGGTTTTATGTTTCATTGGTGCTTAATAGTAATATTAATCATGTATTTAATTTGTTTGAAGAAATTGAAAAAAAATGTGTTTTGTGGGGTCTTCTTCATTTTTTTTCATACATATCTTTATTGTAGAATCACATGGCTCACTTCATGTGCCACTGTTGTTATTCTCAGCTCCATTCACCCCAGGTACCCTAAATGACTGTTGGTTCATTTCTCCACCCAGATCAACATTCCATCTAATCCTGATCCCAGCTTCAGTCATCATCTACTGGACTGCTTTTAATTTGAGTTTTTGGCAGTTTGCAAGTCTCTTCTGTGATCTGCAAAAATCTTGCATCTGCTACGTTCGACAAAAATCTATAGAGTTTATCAGTGACTTTATAATTATCTCCCTTGATTCCCCTCTTTTTTCCCTGTTAGCCATGTTAGCCACATCAATTCCATCACTTGTAATTATTTAGGGAGAAAGGATTTAATAATCATTAGGTCAGTCCCCCATGCCTCTGCTATTCCTAGCTTTAACAGCTTGACCTAAGGTGGACTTCTTTTACTATTCCATAACAAATCACACTGTTTACCCCATCAAGCTGGGCGCCTGGGTTTTTAAACCTGGCCTCTCAAGCACTATTAAAATCATGCCTCTTGACTCAACTCTGGCATCTCTTCAGAATTTCCTAGAGAAGTTTTACTTTGCACTTCATTTAACATTTGTCTCTAGGAGCAACCAAACCCTTTTCAACACCTTAGCTGAAGTGCTCTACTGAATCCTCTCTAATAATTAGATACTCCTCTTTCGTCTAGATTTTTTCAATTAATTTTCCCAGCTTTCCTCATGCAAGCCTGTTTAAAAAAATTGAGCCCTGCTTATAGTGGATAAAATATCTGGTCTACATGCAGTCATCACATTTCTTGGAATTATTCTCAGTCCTAAAATTCTTCATGATAAGATAGATAGATAAGACTTTATTAACCCTGTAGGGAAATTGATGTGTTACAGCAGTCCAATAAAAAATAAAAAATAAATACATAGGTGTGTGCAAAATGTGATGATCATAGTCACTGTACAAACAATAAAATATGTGCAAAATGTGCATAGGTTTATACAGACTGATTGTCCAACATGGATGGTGTTAAAGGCACTGGAGAAGTCAAAGAACATAACTCTCACAATGCTCATAAGCTTAAATATGTTCATTTTTACTTTCCTACCTACATGTACTTGTCATCTAAATCATGCAGAAAAAAACTTCTTTTTGCTGGGTCTCCATAACTACAACATGTGAATCATTCTACAAGACCAATCATTGATTTTGCATCCCTTTGATCTTTCCTCATCAGTCTCTTCCTTCCATCACTACTAACAGCAACATTCATCTAATCATCATCTTGAGCTTGAGACAAACTCCAACTTTTATGAATGTAGCACATTCTGTTCACCTTGGAGGCTTTTATTAAGTTAAGTGGTTCATTTCACACTGGCCTTCTATGTTTTCGTCCATTTTCTTGTTGGAATTTCTTCTACCTTTAAATTATACCCAGTCATTGCAGCTGACTTTTTTGGGGCCACAACTAGAAATAAAAGTCCTTCATTATTATAATCATCCACATCATAAAAAAGAGATTGTTCTCCAAGCTAATTGAGAAATTACACAGTGGTTCCATATGGCTTTTTATTTCTTATTGTCACTACTTTTAGCACAGGCCATCTCAGTAGTATAGCTGACAGTCGTTCTCATTCTCAGTTTCAGAAATTCAAAACCTTTGTTTTCGAACCCAGTCTGGATCCTTGTCTAATTACTCTTTATTCTGATCTAATCTTCCTCTGAGTCCTAATTACCAATGACCACAAATGCCATATAATATGGAACTGCATCTAACTCCCTTAGTTACCTTGTAGATACAAGTCTGCATTATGTAACAAAAGCACACTTTCACCACAACAATTCTGCACTTACTACGACAAAATGTTTTTGATTGATAATATGCTGTTTTGTGTGTTTCTGAGTAATTTTGTGTAAATGTTTTTAAGCATTTTTTCTTCACATGGTTTTATTTTTGAAACACTTCAGGTTCATTTGGGTAATATTTATTTGTTCTTTATACAGTAAACAGTCATGTGGAAAAGAAAGTACACCCTCTTTCAATTCAATGGTTTCACATATCAGGGCATAAATAACAATCGTTTGGTCTTCACCAACTTCTATAATTAGACAAATCTAGCCTCAGAAAACAGACAACACATAACAGATTTCACTATGTCATTATTTATTCAACAAAAAGTAAGCCAAAATGCAGAAACCATGTGGGAAACATTAAGTATACCCTTACTGTTTCCATAGGAATTAAGGTAATTAGCAGCCGGGTGCTGCTAATCAAATGCACTTGATTAGTTGATCATCAGGAAGTGTGTCCACCTCTATAAAAGCAGAACTTTTGGCAGTTTGGTGGTCTGGAGTTTTCAGCTGTGTGCTAACACCATGCAAGGAGCAAAGACATTGGCAATGAACTCAGACAAGCAGTTGTTGCTACTCATCAATCTGGGAAGGGTTATTAGGCCATTTCCAAACAATTTGAAATCCATCATTCTACAGTGAGAATGATTATTTACAAATGGAGAACATTCAAGACAGTTGCTAATCTTCCCAGGAGTGGGTGTCTCAGCAACTTCACCCCAAGTTCAAACCGTATAATGCTCAGAGAAATCACAGAGAACCCAAGAGCTACATCTAGGGATCTGCATGTCTCAGTTAACATGTTAAATGTTAAAAGTTCATGACAGTACGATCAGAAAAAGACTGAACAAATATGGCTTTCATGGAAGGATAGACAGGAGAAAGCCCCTTCTCTCCAAAAAGAACATGGCAGCACAGCTTAGGTTTGCAAAGTTGCATCTGAAGTGTCCTTTGAACAGATGAGACCAAAGTGAAGATGTTTCGTCATTATGCACCAAGCCATGTTTGGCAAAAAACAAACACGGCTTATCACTGCAAACACCTCATACATACCATCTAGCATGGTGGTGAGGTGATTTGGGCTTGCTTTGCAGCCACAGGACCAGGGCACCTTTCAGTCATCGAGTCGACCATGAACTCCTCTTTATACCAAAGTATTCTAGAGACAAATGTGAGGCCATCTGTCTGACAGCTAAAGCTTGACTGAAATTGGGTCATGCAACAGGATAATGATCCCTAGCACACCAGCAAATCTACAAGTGAATGGCTGAGTCCAGACCTCAACCAGATTGAGATGCTGTGTCGGGACACAGAAAGAGAGAGCTTAAGAGAGCTGTGCATAAACGAATGCCCTCAAACATAAATTAACTGTTGTAAAGAAGAGTTGGCCAAAATTCCTCCAAAACGATGTGAGAGGCTGCTAAACTCATACAGAAAATGATTACTTCAGGTTAATGCTGCTAAAGGTGGTTCTACAAGTTACTGAATCATGGGGTTTACTTAGTTTTTCACACATGGCTTCTGCATGTCGGCTTATTTTTTGTTAAATAAATAGTGGCATAGTGGAATCTATTATGTGTTGTTTGTCACCTGAGGTTAGATTTACCTTATTTTAGGACCTGGTAAGGACCAGATGATTTTTTATGTCCTGATACATAAAGCCATAGAATTGTTGCATTCACTATTCACTTAGCTGCATGGAAAAGATCTATGACATTGGTTCTCAATATTTGATGCACAATGCCCCCTTTTCAGTTAACACAACACCACAGCCTCCCCCTTGGTGTAAAGGATAACAGTTTATTTAAACATTAAAAAAGATAAATTTCAGTTGCTACTAATGAACTTAATCTTACATGAATGAAAAATATTTTTTACTTAAAAAACAAACATATTCCAGGTGGTGTGATTCAAATTCACATTTGAACATCTGTTTATTTAGGAGTTTGCCTCAAACATTATCTATGTGAGCTTATAGATAATGCACATTTGCCACAAGTTTTGAAATTCTTGGCTCTGTGAAATAGTAGTATAATGAGTCACTTTCAATATCAAGTCAAGGTGCTTTTTTGATCATTGAAAACTCCAGCCACACTAAGACAGGAGGATGAAAATGGGATGAGGATGCACATAGCTTGTTCTTCTGGTGATTATGCTTTAATATTGAAAGAAAGAAAATGTAACAGGGCTTAGTTTTATAATGTTGCCACTAGGGAAGATATTATTTGTTGTTATTGTGTGTTTCATTGTCTGTATTAACTCTGCTTACGTGTGATTATATGGTGAATAGCCACATGTTTACTCAAATCCAAGGAAATGGGAACCAAAGTAATTGCAGTTTTCATAAAAAAATTAATTAACTGTTTTTGTTATAAAATAATTGATTGGATCAGACTTTGTCGATGAGATTTTTCTAACTAAAATTTGTTTCAAAGAATTTGCTGGTTGGATGTATCATTATTCTTGCTGCAGGAAAAGCAAACTTCCTGCAGATTATATGGAATGGATTTGTAGTGACTCTAGAAATATAGACAAATTCTGCTTGTTGTTGGCTGTGAATGGGGTTGATCAACACTGACAATTTCGAATTCAGTGGAACCTGTATTGCAACTTTGGAACCTGTATTGCAAATTATCTGTGGCATATGGACACCTATGACAAACTGAACCTTAAGGCATAGATAGTAGATGGCTTTTCAAAGTGGATTATCTGGATAGAAGCACATAAGACATCACAAAAAGTGATCCCAAGGTTGTTGCAGGCAAACCAAAAATGTAGGAGTGGGAGTGTTGCTGTTTGACAGCACGACTTGAACAGAACTTAGCAGCCAGCTGCCAAGAACTTTGGAGCATGTGCTCCCCTACTGATGTATTTCTGATGCCTCTTACAGCAAAATGAAAATAAGGCAACCAAGTAAATACAGCAATTACATTTCTCTTAAAGAGAAACCACTTTTTTCATTTGGAGTTAACTATGATGATAAAATGCATGTTTAAAGGTCATGACATTTAATTGAAAATGTCTGTTAAATTGTTAACCATAGTAGCAATTGTGTTTGTATGCAAAATACATTTGGAAAATAACCTTTTGCCACAACATCAAAGGATTATACTACAGTATATGGCAGTTTCCTGTTAAGACGAGAGGTTACTTTCCCAAATACTTTTCAAAATAATTTTAGAAAGTAACATCTTACCATTACATCAAATGTTTATGCTACTTAATGAACTGGACAAATAGTGTACTGTATGTCCTTGATGAAGTCTTCAAAAGGCAGTATTCAAAAGGCCTATCAAAAGTCCTATGTAGAAAAGAAGTCCTTAATAGGAGTTTATGAAGTCCTAATTAGGAGATAAAAAGTTTTTATTAGAAGAAAAAGTCCTATGTTGAGTTTTATTATTTTTTTAGTTTTTCCTTGTGGCACAAGGACACTGCCGTAAGGACCTAACATTCTTGTTTAAATTGTGTGTTATTTGTTTAATCACTTTGTTTTGAAAATCTGAAAATCAGATCACACTTTAGGAGCAATTAATGCAGGAATGTACTGTAGATGACACCAAAGGGTTCACAAATGTTTGCTCACCATTGTAAAGAAAAAACAGCAAGTATTCTGTCCTTCATTTTCTACAAGTGTTTCAATGAAACTGCAAGCATTTAATTTTTCATTACACTACAGAGAAACACTATATATATAAAGAACAAATAATTAAAATTACTGATCTTATTGCTTGCACAGCAAGTGAAACTAAATGAACCTTAAGTGAAAACGATATATCATAAATCAAAAACATTGTCGTAAATATTTGCCGTTGGTAATTATGCACTTAAAGAAGCTACAGCTGTAAGCCATTTCTTGAAAGCCATTAAAATCACCATTGGCCTCTTTTTTGGGTTTTTACATGTTTATTTGCTTTAAATAACTTTAAAAAATAAATTATTTTTATTTATTTTATTTTATTATTTTTTTAAAAAAATAAAGTATTCTTTAAAGCCACTATGACTTATATATATATTTTTAAAAATCAAAAATAAAATTATCAATTTTCTAATTATTTATACAATACTCAATTACTGTAATTAAAAAAGAAAATGTTAAATTAAAAAAGTAAGACATTTTTAAATTTTAAAAATGTGTTACTGTACAGTATGATTAATGCAGGAGAGCACTAATGAATTAATAAACATTCAATTTTTACAGTTAAAATAAAATTTTACTATATTACCATAAATGACAACCATACACAATCTGTGATACATTAAGGATTCACTGTGCCAATACTCAATAGACATCTTCAAATACATTTAATTCTTGGGTGTATTAAGTTTCTTAGGATAAAATCATCAGAAAATAATAATATAGTCAAATGAACAAACATATTATCAGGGAGGCAGGGATCAGCGGAGTGCAAAGACTTACAATAAAATAATTTACCCTTGACAGAAAAGAATACTAATATTTATATTTTTTTCTATTTAAAAAGTGCTAGACATTGTCAATGTTTGAAAATAATTAGAATTAACTTCACTTGCAATAAAATTGACATAATTACGTCAAAACAAAGAAGGGCACTGCAAATTGCAAAATCAGTAGTTAAGGTATTCTCTGAAGCATGGAACTACACAAAGAGTATTTGGTCATTGGTACGTACAGATGCAGCCATTCAAAACAAGCAGGTGATACCGCATTATTTTGCGGTGCGCTTTACGCAGTCTACCGCGAGTTACCGTAAATTATCCTATAGTACCACAAGTAAAATAATAGTATCCGGAATTTCTGCAAGGTGGGGCTAATAAAGCTCAACCTCTCATGTTTGAGCTGTCGCCATCAAAGTCTTTAACGAAGATATTACTAATAGTATTAATAATGAATGACCTTGGACAAGCTGTAAACTCAAAGTATTGCCCTGGTCCACGTTCTTTTTTTCATTGACCGTCTTTGTAAAAGTAACACCACAG
The DNA here is from genome assembly GCF_040954835.1 of Lepisosteus oculatus. Classification (NCBI taxonomy): domain Eukaryota; kingdom Metazoa; phylum Chordata; class Actinopteri; order Semionotiformes; family Lepisosteidae; genus Lepisosteus; species Lepisosteus oculatus. The sequence goes on from NC_090701.1 coordinate 33,452,698, forward strand.
CATTTCGCAATCACGCATTTGTTTCAAATCATGCAAAGTACAGCAATGTTTGAGAATCTCCGATTCATCATGCCTTTCACATGCTCATAAAAGAGATTGATTTAGGAACATAAACATATTACAGTATGCAAACTGTACTGTATACAGTATGTATATGTATATTTAATGTCTTTACTGTGCCCGTTTAAGTATTGAATATTTATATGGAATTCTACCACTGAAGGGAAATCTTAGTAGCTGAGCATAAAAGAATAGGAGCATACTGTAACGCATGTTAAGGCCATAAACGATATTAATTTTGGAACTTAAACATACAGTATATGGCTGGTCTCTGTACTTTAAAGAAAACATACACACCAGTATTCCATTTCTCCCTAAACATTTTAAGCATCGAAGTCTTTAACTAACGTGATACCGGAGTCAACAAGCATACTTTTAGAATTTGAATAAAAGGGAATATAATATCGTGTATCTAAAGAAATTAATAACGATATAATTATACTCATGTACCGCAACACAAGAATTGTGTTGCCAAATCCGGCCGAAGCCATGACTTTTTTTTTAACAAACATTTCTTTGAAAAAATAAAACGTTTCCCTGGCTCAGAGATTAAATAAAACTTCACTCGCACCAAACAAATTTATATTTCTATATATCACAACATGATCAAATTTAAGTCATTTTAATAACAATGAATAGTCACCTAGGCGTTACAATATAAACATTTATACTGATTTAAATCGCCTTTATTTAAAACCCATAAATAAAGCTGATACTGCTTAGACTTTTAATTATTTAAAACTATATTACAGCGCCACAATGCACAATGCAACAGAAATCGCTATCTTTGTCTTCTGCGTACTAGTGTTCACCTCTCTGTCCAGCAAATTAACAATAGTAATAATAATGAACTTTATTGTGTATGGCGCCTTTAAAGGTGGCACCTCAAAGCGCTTTTATAGGATGAAAACAATAACAACAATACTGTTAGGCTGGGCAAACGATTGTTTTTTTTAAAGAAATACAAAATGAGATATAATGATGTGCTCCGGCTTAGACATTAACGAAGAGCATAACACGTGGGCGTCGTAGCGGCTCTGGCTTTTTCATCTACTGTATACACTGCAAGTACAACCCCCTCTCTGCGGGAGTGCTGGCTGTGACGAATTAAACCGGTTTCGCAGGTATTTTCAAAGTTGAAGGGGGTGAGATTTCCAACGAAAGACACCTCCCCCCCTCCACAACCACCCATTAAGTACAGTACTTACTAGTTAAGAAGGCAAGGCTCCTCAATGAAATCGCTTTAACATGCTAATACGTTGTTGTAACAGTCTGGGCGTGGCAAGCCGACTACGGGGAAAGGAGCCCTTTCTTCCAAGAATGTTTAGCCTTTGTCACTAATGAAACCACTAAATAAAGACATAAATATAAAAATCTTAAGATTTTTAAAATACATGACTTTGCTAAAATTTATTTAAAAATAACGATTACAAATGCCAGCAGAGAGAGAGAACAGGGGAGGGATGTGGGTTTTGCATAAGGGGTGGGGCTATTGAAATGAGCTCTATTTGGGAATGTGAAGTTACATGTTCTGGCTGTTTGTGAATTATCGTTGTTGAGTATGGAGTGTTGAGGTATTGATTTTGTGTAATGCTTTATGTTGAAAATTGAGGTGGATTTTGTTTATGATAAAGAGGATAAACTGGGATGGGAGGAGGGTTTGGTTTTGCATAAGGGGCGGGATTATGATAAATTGAGGAATTTGAGAGAGTTTGCGGGCTATTTTTGGTTTGTATTACGAATAACTCATACAAGATATTGAGATTTGTTGATAATTGGAGGACGGTTTTGCTTTAATGGTTTGATATATTTGATTTTGTATTGTGGTTGTTATCTATGTTTTTGTTGGTTGGTCGTTATTATGTTTATTGTGTCATTTTTGATTATTGGATGTAATAATCAAAAGAGAGAGAGAGCGAGCACCTTCTTTTTACTTTTGTAGCCAAAGGGCCTTGCAGATCAGATTCCCTTCCCCCTACGGAAAGACAGACACATGTTTTCACAGTTTAGAAGTCTGGAAAGATTAGATTTAGAAGCCCGTGGAAAGATTAGATTGTAATCATTTTTATTTTTGAAATACATTTTAGAAAAGTGTAATCTATACTAAAAAGCTGTACACCACCTGCTATAAAGATACATATTGTAATACTTTCGGGTTTGGATAGGACAGACACAAGAACTCAGACTTCAGAACTCAGAACTCAGACTTGCGGAGTTAAAGCAAGTTAAAGTTAAAGCACCTTGAATTGAATTGAGAGAGAGAGCACAGCCAGGACAGACAGGCAAATAACATACACTCCAGAGACATTCACTACATACAGTGGTGTGAAAAAGTGTTTGCCCCCTTCCTGATTTCTTATTTTTTTGAATGTTTGTCACACTGAAATGTTTCAGATCATCAAACAAATTGAAATATTAGACAAAGATAACAGAAGTAAACACGAAATGCAGTTTTTAAATGAAGGTTTTTATTAAGGGAAAAAAAAATCCAAACCTACATGGCCCTGTGTGAAAAAGTGATTGCCCCCTAAACCTAATAACTGTTTGGGCCACCCTTAGCAGCAACAACTGCAATCAAGTGTTTGCGATAACTGGCAATGAGTCTTTTACAGTGCTGTGGAGGAATTTTGGCCCACTCATCTTTGCAGAATTGTTGTAATTCAGCCACATTGGAGGGTTTTCGAACCTTAACCGCTTTTTTAAGGTCATGCCACAACATCTCAATCGGATTCAGGTCAGGACTTTGACTAGGCCACTCCAAAGTCTTCATTTTATTTTTAAGCCATTCAGAGGTGGACTTGCTGGTGTGTTTTGGATCATTGTCCTGCTGCAGAACCCAAGTGCGCTTCATCTTGAGGTCACGGACAGATGGCCGGACATTCTCCTTCAGGATTTTTTGGTAGACAGCAGAATTCATGGTTCCATTTACCACAGCAAGTCTTACAGGTCCTGAAGCAGCAAAACAGCCCCAGACCATCACACTACCACCACCATATTTTATTGTTGGTATGATGGTCCATTTCTGAAATGCTGTATTACTTTTACACCAGATGTAATGGGACACACACCTTCCAAAAAGTTCAACTTTTGTCTCGTCAGTCCACAGAGTATTTTCCCAAAAGTCTTGGGGATCATCAAGATGTTTTCTGGCAAAACTGAGATGAGCCTTTATGTCCTTTTTGCTCAGCAGTGGTTTTCATCTTGGAATTCTGCCACGCAGGCCATTTTTGCCCAGTCTCTTTCTTATGGTGGAGTCATGAACACTGACCTTAACTGAGGCAAGTGAAGCCTGCAGTTCTTTGGATGTTGTTGTGGGTTTTTTTCTGACCTCTTGGATGAGTCGTCGCTGGGCTCTTGTGGTAATTTTGGTTGGCCGGCCACTCCTGGGAAAGTTCACCACTGTTCCATGTTTTCGCCATTTGTGGATAATGGCTCTCACCGTGGTTCGCTGGAGTCCCAAAGCTTTAGAAATGGCTTTATAACCTTTTCCAGACTGATAAATCTCAATTACTCTGTTTCTCATTTGTTCCTAAATTTCTTTGGATTGCAGCATGATGTCTAGCTTTTGAGGATCTTTTGGTCTACTTCACTTTGTCAGGCAGGTCCTATTTAAGTGATTTCTTGATTGAGAACAGGTGTGGCAGTAATCAGGCCTGGGTGTGGCTAGAAAAATTGAACTCAGCTTTCCAAAGATGTGATAAACCACAGTTGATTTATGTTTTAACAGGGGGGGCGGCAATTACTTTTTCACACATGTATTTTTGGATTTTTTTTTCCCTTAATAATAAAAACCTTCATTTAAAAACTGCATTTTGTGTTTATTTGTGTTATCTTTGTCTAATATTTCAATTTGTTTGATTATCTGAAACATTTCAGTGTGAAAAACATGCAAAAAAATAAGAAATCAGGAAGGGGGCAAACACTTTTTCACACCACTGTATCATGAAACATTTGCACATATTGTTAAATTATTACTTCTTTTCAGGAAGTTAAAAAAACACTTGAATTACTTATCCATTCTCTCGAAATAAAATTATTTTTCAAGCAATGCAACTAACGTCGGGCAACGTGTTTTTTTAATCCAACATTGACAGCCACATCTTAAATCTTGTCAGTCAGCTCTTTTTTCTCTATTTGAATTGTGGCGATTCAAACGACTTGGGATAACAAACGATATTGGTTTTGGAACATAAACATACAGTATGTAAACTGTATATGGCTGGTCTCGGTAATTTAAAGAAAAAATACACACCAGTATTCCATTTCTCCCTGAACATTTTAAGCATCACAGTCTTTAACTAACGTGAAATAACGTGTATAAAAAGTGGTAGTTTTAAGCTTTTCTGCGAATACCCTCGAGTCAACAAGCATACTTTTAGAATTTGATTAATAGGGAATATAATTAATAATAATAATAATAATAATAATAATAATAATTGCTTACACTTATATAGCGCTTTTCTGGACACTCCACTCAAAGCGCTTTACAGGTAATGGGGACTCCCCTCCACCACTAATTTGCAGCATCCAACCTGGATGATGCGACGCCAGCCATAGTGCGCCAGAAAGCTCACCACACATCAGCTATCAGTGGGGAGGAGAGCAGATTAATGAAGCCAATTCATAGATGGGGATTATTAGGAGGCCATGATTGATAAGGGCCAAGGGGAAATTTGGCCAGGATGCCGGGGTTACACCCCTACTCTTTTCTTAAAAACGCCCTGTGATTTTTAATGACCACAATGAGTCAGGACCTCGGTTTTACGTCTCATCCGAAGGATGGCGCCTGTTTACAGTATAGTGTCCCCATCACCATACTAGGGCATTAAGACCCACATGGACAGCAGGGTGAGGGCCCCCTGCTGGCCCCACTAACACCTCTTCCAGCAGCAATATAATGTGGAATCGTGTATCTAAAGAAATTAATAACGATATAATTTGGTTTCCGTCAAAGCGCAATGAATTAGTGACAATGAATTAGTGTATGATCTATAGTTGAAATCTGAGCCTAAATAAAAAGAAAAAGCATTTTCAGAGAGCAAGTACGCTGTGTTTATGTAGAATAAGTGATTAGGTTTATGAGCAATCTAATTACTTATTCATTTAAAACGCTATATAAAATAAAGTTTATTATTAATTTGCTGGACAGAGTTGTGAACATTATTATGCATAAAACAAAGATAACGATTTACGTTAAAAGACATTTAATTAAACACGGGTTTGTGATTTGAATGGAAATGGGGGTGACGGGAACTCTTAATCTAAATAAAAATATAATAAATAAAACAGGTTTCGATAGTTAATAACCACTTTTTATGCACGAAAAACGGGTGATTTTTCTTCCTCCTGATCAGTTTAGAAATCTGTGTATGCTGTAAGGTTTTTACTTCTTAATTAAACACACGTTTCGAATAGAAAGAAATCCTCTTCCTGGTACAGTATGTATTGCAGACCAGCATGTCTTTTGTCTCCAATCAGAGGGGTGTCAGATGGTGTCAGCCAATCACCATTCTGAAGCCCTACCGTAATCTCTGGTATAGGGATACCCCAGAATTCTGTCCCATAGTTTAGATAGATGATAGATACTTTTATTGATCCCCTTGAGGGAAATAAAGTAAATCATTTTCATTTTAGGAAATTATTAAACGCTCGGTTAAAAGCAAAGGAGATTGTCTGTTATAGTGGACATAAAAACAATAGTTTGCTGCGGCGTTATTGGAAACCCAAATTTAAAAATAATTGCTGGCATTATATCCTAGAAGACACAGACCGGCGCCAGACCGGGAGAATGCCCGCAGCATAAAAGAAAATGCCTGATGAACTAGGGATTGGACAGTTTCCAAGTACTTGTACAATCGATGGAAATGTTCAAATAAATGTGCAAAAGAAATAAACAAAATAATCATTTATTTCTTTATCATATTGGCTAGCTAATGTCCTCTCTTTGCTAGTAAGTGGCTGTGTTTCTGCGTTGGGTAGCAACGGGTGACTGTTCTCAGGCGGAAGATGTCAACAGCTTAATTTTCATGTTAAATAATTTTTTTAAATTAAAATTCATTCTATACAGCAATCGCATATTTGGGTACCGTTTCATAAAATTTTCATGCTTAAAATGTTTAGGGAGAAATGGAAGACTGGTGTGTATTTTTTCTTTAAACTACCAAGAGCAGCCATACACAGTACAGTTTACATACAGTAATGTTTATGTTCCTAAATTAATATCGTTTATGACCTTCAGATGCGTTATGCTCCTCTTCTTTTTATGCTCAGCTACTAAAATTTCCCTTTAGTGGTAAAATTCCATATAAATATTCAATACTAAGTGGATTAAAATGTGCACAGTAAAGAGATTAAATGATTAAATCTTTTCACTACCAACCAATGCACCACCAGTGCCCCTGTTGGTCATTTTGGCCAGCCAATCACTTACCGCGGTGCCCTGCGGTGGCTTGTGGGTAGTTTCCCGTACCGCAGGCACATCATTGTACTTGTGTGGGGTTTGATCACATTTTACTTCCTTCTTGCTAATAATATCAGCGACAGGTTGATGAGGTTCAGTCAGTAGGTGATGAAAGTGAATTGTGTTCCAGTAGGTTTTTTGTGAAAGTTTCAGTTATTGAACACAACCATCTTTTTTCTTATTTTGATGGAAAGGCAAAATACTTAATGATAAGGATTTTATATGCTAAGTATTTTCCGATTTTTTAATTAATCTTACATTAATTACTGACTGTCATGCACTTGAGTATCTGTTTTATTAAAGCACTAAATGAACTCATTAGCGAGAGATGATTGGGCACAGGAGATGAGGAGAATAGATTAACCTATTGAAAGTCAAGTCTGGTGAAAATGAAACATTGCATAGGAAGGAACCAATGTGCTCTGCTAAACAAGAACAATGCCTTTGTGCCATCAGCATATTGGGAGATGGCCTATGATGTTCACAGCAAACAAATTATAATATGCGGTACTACTGTACATGAATCAAATCCTGAGCACTCATGCTAATATGATAACAGTCCAGCAGGTAACATTCAAAACCATTGCATGAATACTGTTTGTGTTACAGTGGCTTTCTTGTGAGATGAGAATATGACGGCTATACAGTACTCTAGAAGCCTTGCCAGACATGAACCACATTTAACAGTGAACAGTCAAAATTGTTCAGGCTCTTGAGACAAATTAATTTACCTATGTAATGCTGGTCATCAAATTTAAATAGAAAATGAAATATTTTTGTTGTGACAGTTTTGTGATTTTGTGATAAGTTGTGTATAAGTTTTTAAAAAGAACATTTTGGGGAATGCTTTTTAAGGATGCATTATGACTTATAGATGAGAATATTAAGGAATGCTAGTTCTAAAAATGAAACATTTGTCTGATCTTAGCAGCTCTGAATCCAGTAGGTCTCTGACCAATGGAAGCTTGTTATTTACAGAACCCCTCAGTATATCATCATATTTTCAAAACATTGTACAGATTGTTGGGTTTAGTAAATAAATTCTGTGAGGAAACATTGAAAAGGAAAAATGGATATTCGTAGTAGTTCACTAGGAATAACTCCCAAGAATTAAGTATACCGAATGGTTGATGTAGTGTTTTAGTCACAATAAAATTTGGCTTAACTCATTTGGCTGAGGGCTAACCTCCTGGCCTAAGATGAGGATGGTAGTACCCTCTGGCAGATTGAGGAGTGACCAAGGGATAACTGCAACCTTGAAATAAGGTGGATTTGGGATGAAAGAAGACATATGGGAATAATGGGAATAATGTATAGTATGTATAATGTTTTAGGTGAGAAAATTGTCAGGAGTGAATTTGAATTACTAACAGTTGAGACTGATTGAACTTGGATGTTGTAATGTCTCTGAACTTTCATGATATACTCCATAAATACCGAAACCAGATAGTGGTTACTTTTAGAAATAGTAAATAGTAAATGTTGTGAATTTTGATCATTTAAAGAAAGTAAAGATTAACTGTTATCCTTGTTTAAGCAATGGAAAAGAAAAGATGTTTTGAGTTGTTTATACTGGATATTTGTGTAACATGGTTTTGTAAAGTTTCTGTAAACCTACTGTATGTATCTAAAGGACATATATAAAATGACAGTTGTCATTTTTTATTTTACTAGAAATGGTACATCGTTGTTGATGATTTTGTAGACCATGTTATGTTGGCGTCACACTACTTGACTCCTCACGACTTCTTAGTTGGAGAATATTTCAAATTTAGCGACTGCAGTTGCTGAATCTCGCTGCCTTTACTGTCCTAGAGGGTGACAAAATATATGACTAGGAATTGCAGAGGGTGACTACACGATTCCCTCGACTTTTCATCACGGTTCTAAATCTTTTATTGCGCCACAAAAGTACCGCGAGGTCACCTCATTTTGGCAGCCAATCAACGTGGAGCACACCGGAATAAGAAGAGGAGCACCGAACAACATGGAGAGCAAGCAAACTTTGTCGTGGTACGACAAACACGAAACATCATATTAACAAATATGTCATTGCTGAAAACAGTAAATCTTTAATTTCTACTTTGTAATGTCTGTAGCAGTATTATCATTTTTTCTGATTTTATACGCTAAGCAAAACTGGATCAAGCAGTACAAGTTAGATTATTGCAGTAAGTGGTGTTGATGGAAATGTATGGTGGGCTCTTCACCCTGGCTTAGATTAGTGACCAGTGAATTTTGTTGACCAGTGGAAAAAAAAAGTTGCACTGATACAATGATGGATTTTTGGAAATAATACTACAGTATATGCATGTGACAAAATTGCAATCTGGGTACTTTTTGCAATTTTAATATGCATGTGAACTCTCCTATCTCTTCAGCCACAGTCAATTTCTTAGCTACTTCGGATTGTTTGCATTAAGCTTAATTTAAATGAGCATGGCCTTATACTTAGTTATTTCTTGTGTAGTGGGCATTTCAAACTAACAAGCATTTGAATTGAACATTTCTAATCATATGTGTGTCCTACAGGACGTGGAAGTTCCTCCAACGTCTGATGATAGTAAGTGCAATATAACCTGCAGAATAAATTTGGTGAATCCAATGAATATATTGACTCTGCATTTCAGTTTCTTTTACCTGAGGATTCTGTTGCTCAATACAATGATACCCTAATAACAATATTGTATCTTCTATGCAAACCTATCCCATTTCTTTTGGTTTTTTTTCTTCCTGGTATTAAGTTAAATGTACTTTATAAAAGCAGCAGGATGGTGTTTTAAGTATTTCTGGAGAAACATTAGGATGACTGTTGATCTACCGGTTTATGAACAAAATCAAAAGACCAATAGCAATGCCCTTATGCTGTTCAGATCATTTTTCTTTTCCAGTCTGATTAACCTGCAAATAAGTTAGCTTTTCCTCCCTCTGCTAAACAGCTAGTTAAAATGTAACCTTCAGCATGTATCGTGTGTTCTTTGCTCATGTTCAGGTAGCTTTTTCAGCCTTGTGTCCATTTGGTATTGACCAACTGTAATCAATCAGTCCCCAAAATCGTAAGTTGTTCCTTTAAGATTAATGACTGCTGGTATTATGCCAATTCCCAGTTAGCCTTTTCTTGCAGAAGTTCTGGAATGGCACGTCAATTACAATCCAAGCTTGCATTTAATGAGCTCTTTTAGTCAGGGTTTGGGCAGAGGTGGTATCCAAACAGTTCTTATTAAGATGTTAAATTATTTGCTGATGGGTTGTTACTCTACATTAATTGATAAACCTCTCCTTCTGGACTTATGTGCAACATGTGATAATGTTACTCACAGCATCCTGGGGGATCACATTGAGAATTATCTAAGATCACAGGTGTAGTCTGCTCTCTGAAGGCACCAGTTCTGTAGGGTTTGGGCATTTACTGGGACAATTATTAATTGTAGCAGTAAATCACAAAATGATTCTTTTGATGGCCTTAGAATCCAACCATGCGATATAACTCAAACAACGCACACACACAGGTACTAATACACGAGGATACATTTATTAATACATAGAATATGCATATAAACCTAACAGATCTTATCGAGAGGGTTATCAGAATACAAAAGGTATATATTCAGTCAGTTACGAAGAGTTACATATATCAAGAGGACATACGTTCAGTATATCATTCATTTAGACCGTTTCGTAAATGAACCTGGTTATAACTTCTACATTAGATACTCAAAACAAGTACATTACTCTTAGGAATTAAACTGATATCAACTGGTTGGGGTAACAATTGAATTCTCAAGCTGTAATGCAGTGAAGTTGAATACTCATCCAATCTCTGGGGATTCAGATCTCCTGCGGGCACAAAGAAACAGTTGCATGCTATTGCTGTCCAATCCGCGCTCTCTGGCTCGGTGCCAGGCTGTGATGTGCTGCTTGCAACGGTGCGCTGCTGATGTTCACTGACCGGCTAGTTAGTGTTGGCTTTAACTAGCAAAGTTTGCGCACAGGAGAAAAGATGACTGTGGGTCTCAGCAAGTCAGGAAGAGGACCGGTTCGTTCCTGATGAAGCGCTAGTTCTGAATAGTGATTCAGCTGTCCACAGTTCTGACCTGTGCACGAGGCTTGCTGCTGATGCTAACCTCGTGTGGATCCTCTGGTTACTCTCTGGCAACCTCCGCTCTAGACTCTTAGAACAAAAGAAAGTTCTGGCACTCGGACACCCTGGCCATTCCGTGGTGGTCCGTGCTGAGTCTCAGGATGGTCAGGAGGTGCGCTGCGAGAATGTCCTGCCCTTGGGAGCCTTCTGCTCCTGGGCCGTCCTGCCCTGGAATTCTCCTTTGAATTCCCCTTAGAATTGTCCGAAAAAGTCTCCCAGGCCCTCTGTGTGCATCCTCATTTGGGAGCTGTCCCTTATCAAAAGAAAACATCTTTAAATCAGCCTGCATGAATAGCTTCTCTGTGGCTGCACCACAGAGATGAAGGGAGAGATGAGGCCTCATCTGGGAAAGCACAGCAACACTTAATTCTGCCTTATTAATAAGCCTCACCGCTACACAGGTACTTAGCATTGTTGGTTTGGCTACTATAAGGCTGCCAGGACCCAATTCACAAATTGTGTCTGTAATTTGTAGCTGCTGTTTTCTCTTTTTTGGGTTGTTTATTGGTGTTTTATGCTAGGACTATTGCCATTTAGTATTAAAGTAATGTGTCTGGGTCACATTGTTCTCCACCAGTAATATTCAGTAGCTATGTGTCAGGAACAGTTATTTCCGGGCCCTGTGCGGATGACACAATCCGGAAGGTAAAGAAACAATAGGGAAAAATATCATGCAGGAGTGGGTCAGGAGACAGGGGGGCGTGTCCAAGGTGAGCAGGTGTCCAGGGAAAGCGAGTCCGGGGCGAACAATCCAAGCATAAATCCTAAAGGGAAATCCAATATGGAAGGTTGAGTCCAAGACCAGGGGATCCATCCAAAGTAATTAAAAACCAGAACCGGGTCGGGACCGGCAGGGCAGGGAATCAGGAACAGGAAACTAAAACCATAACGGAGCCAGATGCAGTAGAACCCCGGGCTCTCACAAAACGGGATTCAATGAGAAGCCCCGGGCAAATGCCTGCGTCTGCCTTTAAAGGTGGAACTAAAGAGGGGCTGGAATAAGGAACAGGTGTGGGGAATGGGACAGAACGAGGAAGGGCTGGAGCGCCCTTAAGAGGAGGAGTAACGATCGTGACTCTATGCTGGCAACATTCAGGTTTTACTTGAAGACAAAAAAAAGATGCTACTGATGTGGTTTTTGTACTTTGCTGGTGACTTTAAGCTAAACTTATATAAGACCAAAATTATGCTTATACTCTCCAAACACCCATAGCAATGTTTGTTATTTAAGTGTTGTCAATATTACTAAAATCAAACCCATTATGTAAGTAGCAAACCTCAACATAATTGTATCAAGTTGCTTCTTCATGACTCTGAACTTCTGGCAATTCACTGTTTTTCAGCTTATGAAGTCCACAATTCTGATAAACATTTGCACCTCATTCTCCTAATTGAGTTGGAAAACATACAGTACATGAGTGCATTTTCCTGTGCAGTCTCAGAAACGTCCAACTGGGCATACCTGGAGTATTTTGGAGTATGCAAAAATTGGTTTAAATTCATAATATCTAAAATTTTACTCCTTCATTACAGCACATTATTATTGGCATAATAAGGAAACTTTTCTTAACATCACTTAAAAAGGCACATCTCCATTTTCTTGAAATTATCTTTTATCTGTGTTCTGATTTTTTTATCAGTTTATTGTTTCTTTTTTAAATCGCTTTCTCACAGATCACATTTAGTGTGGATAGGGTAAACATAACACTTTGGCAACATGTAAGCCTAGATTTGAGTATCTAATGGATTTGTGGCAGACAAATAATCCTTACAATCAACCAGTATAGTGCTTTTCTGGACACTCCACTCAAAGCACCCACAGGTAATGGAGACTCCCCTCCACCACCTCGATAACCTGGCAGCCAAAGTGCTCAACACACATTAGCTATCAGTGGGGAGGAGAGCAGAGTAATCATGCCAATTCATAGATGAGGATTAATAGGAGGCCATGACTGGTAAAAGGCGGACAAAAATTTGCCTAGAGTAACACCCTGCTCTTTTCGAGAAATGCCCTGAGAGTTCCTAATGAGTTAGGACCTCGGTTTTACATCTCTTCTGAAGGATGGCGGTTATTCTGGGGCTTTAAACCCCAGACAGACCACCAAGTAAGTGTTCCCTACCACCTCTTCCAACAGCAACCTTAGCTTTTCCAGGAGGTCTCCGTTCTAGGAACTGGACAGGTTCACACATGCTTAGCTTTAGTTTGTTGCCAGTTTTGAGTTGAAGGGTGATATAGCTGCTGGCTATATGGAGTCTATATGGCGGAGGGGCAATGATGTTCTCTTTTAAATTAGTTATTTGTTATTTTATCTAGATTAGTCTAGATAGCCAGACTATTTCAGTAAAACTGGCTAGGAATAATTTGTGACTGTCAGTGTGTTCAATTAACGTGCAGGTGATTAAATATAAAGTGCCAGCTTTACTTATCTAATTAATGCAATTTTTGTTTAACGAGCTGGGTTTACACATTTATAAAATAAAGATAGTCATATCAAAAGTAGTTATGAAGAAACTGTTCATTTTTATTGAAGGAAGTGTCTTAAATTTACAATGTATACTGTCACGATTGTAGTCCCTCCTCCTTAAGGGCGCTCCGGCTCTTTTCACTTTGAACTTATTCTTTTCACCTGCCCCTTGTTCCAGCCTACTTCCCGTTCCCCTTAAAAGCCAGACACTCAGTCAGTTCGGGGCTCTGTTTCTGATTTCTGTATCGTGCGAGCCCGGGTCTGGATGAGTCTGGCTCTGTCATGTATTTAAGTCTCTGTTTTTGTTCCTGTTCCACCTGCCGGCTCTGACCCGGTTCCTGGTTTTAATCTCCTGTTTCGGATGGATCGCCTGGCCATGGACTCTAGCTTGTTTTTGGATTCCCCGTCTGGATTATTTTTGGATTGTTTGCCTCGGCCACACCTCCCCCATGCACCAGCGCACTTTGAAAACGCCCTGTTTTCATCCTTGTATTCCTGCATGACTTTTTCCCCAGTGTTTCCTCACTATTTCAGATTGTGTTGTCTGCATAGGGTCCGGAAAGAACTGTTCCGTTACAGTATACAATTCAATTTCTAAAGGTATAGAAAACATTTGAGTAGTGGATATAACTAACATAGCTCAAAGAAGCTAATTAGAAAGCTGTATTTTGTAAACCAAGAAAGAACTAACCTATTAACCAATTAAAGGCAAAACCAATGATTCAAATATATTTTTCCATGTGATATGTGTATATGGCAAAATGGAATAATATTTATTTTAAAATGTGTTTGATCTGTTATTTTTATAGTGAACAAAATATACACAATATTATTATTGTTCATTCTAATTATGGTGGGGTCAGTATAGGTAATTCCCTTAGCACATAAAACTTTCCTTGCCTGACAAATTGATCATGATGTGTGTGAATAGGGACTAACTGTAAGTGAATAGTTGAACAATATTAATATCTCCAGTAGAAGGATATTTTCCTCAATTGAATTTGGCCTTGTTTTTATCCAGGTGCTTCAGCGGAAAGGTCAATATAAATGCTAATTTTGTGGAAAGCTTGATTAATTATGAAATGAGACAGTGGGTTAAGTGCATTTGATCACCAAAAATTGGTCTCTCTCATTAACTGTTTCAGGTTTTCTTTCTACTTTCATTGCATGTTTTCCCTTTTTAAAAAAATATCTACAATCTCTAGATAATTTGGAGGCTTGTACACATAATTATTTTTAGAGAGAAGTGTACAAAGCCACTTAAAACTGAATTTCAAACATATCTGTTTGGAACAGAGATTATTTTTATTCACACTCAGTATATACTGTGATGCCATGGGGGTATGGCCATCGGTTTTGAGCACAGAACAGGTGGGTCCTTACCATCTGAGATGCCCTTACAATCTATTTGAGCAACTTTTTGCTATAATTTTAACTAGTTTCCATGCTTACAGTCACTCCACTGAGAGTAATGCTATTGGGGTAACTACAACACGAGGCATAACATTTTATATGCTTAGTGCATTTGAGGATTTTCTCTCAACACTCTAAGCCTTGGCTCATTGACTGTAATGCTCAGAGTTTCATACTGTACATCTGACATCTTTCTAAATGTTATATTAGCCCTTGCACTGATTCTCATATAATGCTTCTCTTTCATTCCTCGGTCCTTTCTATAACCACCTACGAGATCATCTCACTGAAGATCAACTTGTCACTGAGTCCTCAGCTCACAGACATTCAAACTTAGTGATTGTAGCACCTTTGGCTGTAACTTCTACCAGCACATCCTTTTTTGGGAGTAAAAGTGGATTCGCTGCTTCTTGTTTGGACAGGCACACTCTACAGCCTTCCTTACCTTACTGGCAGGCTGACATAGCAGTCACTGAGGCTACTAATCGTGTACCTCGACCAGAGACCACAAGTTAGACAGGTCCCCTTCCTTCACTCTGTTCTCCACATGTAGAGTGAGGGCCTCTGCATTACACCCTGAACTCTGATCTTACACACTCAGTGGACATTTCTCTACTTAGCCTTGTACCTGTTCATTTGTCAGAACAGGCTGTCTGCTTTAATTATTAAAGACCCTCCCTGAACTTACATTCTCATTCATCTTTCACCCTTACACAGACTTTACTATTCCCGCTTCACGTTAGAACTTGCGGTCTCTTTAAATATACAGTACCAGATTTTTCTAAATCATCAATCCTCTTCAGGATTGATGTTCTCACCGGTCTCCTCATGGGGATTATTCACACAGTGGTGCAAATATTTAATATGCTTTCAATTCCTCTGGAATTGTCGCTCTCGTCGGAGCCCTCATGGGGTTTAGAACTACAGCCTGCCTTCTTTGCTGTGCTGCTCCTTTTCCAGCTCTCAAACACGCAGCTGCTGGACTATTGTTTAACTTCTTATTATGAGTGGTTGTTACCAACATTGACCTAGCTTGCTCACAGCACACATCCGCCAGCTTGCATGACAGATCAGCTTGCTCATACAGCCTATTCTTTACCACACAACAGCAGCATATCAAACCCACTGCTACCATATATACAGGAGTTTTTGTTCACTCCTCCAGCTGCAAGTCATTCTCACTGCTGTGCCTCAGCATGGGGTAAGCAGTTACACCTGCACGCTGGCACCGCATATGCTATGGCTCAGCTGGTTCTTCTGACTTGCCCTGCTGTGACGTGTCTACTGCTCTTTAACATGTACAGTATACTAAATATGAGTCTACCTACCTATCAGTAGTAAGGGTAGCTCAGGACTGACAGCCTGGTTTGTTCTCTTAGCAGGACAATATCCAGTCTGCCGTTATAGAACCTCCCACAACTGTGTCTTATTAGAACATAGCCTTCCTTCAGTTTCTAACTTTCCCAGTTGATTTTCTGAATTAGTGTCCATGCAAGTAGTTGAAAACTGGAAGAATGTGTAATATTGAGAAGAAAGAGATTGGCTTATTTTAGAATTAATAGGATAAATGTGTTATATATTAACAACAACACAGGAATGATACTGGTGTTCAGCCTCTATGAAAGTTAATTATAAAGAGGCATCTGTCATTGAAAGAATCAAGAGCTTATACATGGATGCTCTAAGGGTCAGATTTCACAGGTGCTTCATCTCTCTCCTAGAAGCTCTCAAAGAGCGTTTAGCTTGGGTATCATCATGGGAGTGAGAAGTTTTCATTGTGCTTTAATTTGTACACAATCCAAGTACTTTATGCCATAGGCAGCCCTATACACTGCTGAAAAATCAAGAGCATGCCATCACGTATCTTGGTATTGAACCCCTGATGTCCGTTCCATGATGTATTCATTTGCGTAGAATCACTCCACTATCAAGCTAGGGGCCGTCATCATATGAATACTGCTAGGTATACTTTAGCAATGTTGTCTTGTTCAGCCTCCAGCGGTGGCTCTAGTATCTCTGTTCTGACCTGTGAGTTGGCAGAGTCACACATTTCTGCCACATTGCATCTGATTCAGTAAAGCAGACAGCAGATCATTTATTTTAGGCTTGATCTGGTATAGTTTTTTTTTTAACGTCTGTAATAGAAAATAGTTATATTTTTACATCACATTTTTATTTTAAAAACATGTTTTTTACAGTTAGAATACTAAATTAAATAAGGCACTAATCGTTACGTCATTCACTTTTTTTTGACTGGGGGTATATAGTAAAAACTGATCGATTAATTTACTTGACTACTAGCTATGTATAGCCACTGAATCTCCAAATTTATGTCCAAAAATGGTGGCATACAGCAGCATTTGGCAAATTTCTGAAGTGCAAAACTTAAACACCATGCAAAGACATTTTTTTCTTATTTGATAGAGAGAAAAAAAATCACTGTTTTCATTGTTCATGTTCTTATGGAGCAGATTTATGCATACTTGTGTTTTCATCAGAGGCTCTTTCAGCACTATGCAGCTTTTCCTTAGCTTTGAAAAGCAGTTGTTTGTGTCTGCTGCTGCTGTGAAATAGGATGACAAAAGTTTCCTTGAATTTAAAGAGGAACCGTTGTCCCAATTTTTCATGCCAGTTATTATATCTCGGTAACAAAATTAATTGATAGCATTTTACGATTCTGAATCAAGCACAAGATTGTGAACTTTGTAAAAATACTGGATGATCTCCATTTTGTCATAAACCACTGTTCTCGCCATGGGGGAATTGTGATGTGAAGCACCCCTTCCTGCTCACTAGTCACCGTAATGACTAATGTGATGTACGAACAAGTTCAGGTTGTGCAGCAGACATTCCACTGCAGAAACGTTCCAACATGATCTGCATGCAGATCTAACAAGGAGGTTGTATTTGTCAGTAAAACCGTCTCGAAGTCAAGAATAATAATTCTATTGGATTAAAGAGATCTACTGTACTCGTAAGCCAAGTGATGAATATTGGAGGTTTTACAAGTTTCTGTGCACATTTTGCTTTCATTGTGTTTTGAAATGTCAATGCAGATTCTTTCTAACCCAGAAATATAAAAATTCCCCCTTTAAAAAGTCTCCCTTTAAATTATAATTATTGTATTTAGTTACATGCTCAGGTAGTCCTAACTACAAGTATTTAAATCATACAGATGCAGCCATTCAAAATGCGTGGGCGATACCGCATTATTTTCCGGTACGCTGTACGCAGTCTACCGCAAGCTACCGGTAAATACCGCGAGTTACCGGTAAATACCGGTAGTTACTGTAAATTCTCCTATAATACGACAAGCAAAATAATAGTATCCGGAATTTCCGCAAAGTGGAGCTAATAAAGCTCAACCTCTTTTGTTTGAGCTGTGGCCATCAGTCTTTAACGAAGATATTACTAATAGTATTAACAATGAATGACCTTGGACAAGCTGTAAGTGTAAACTCAAAGTATTGCCCTGGTCAACATTCGTTTTTTCATTGACCGTCTTTGTAAAAGTAACACCACAGCATTTCGCAATCACGCATTTGTTTCCAATCATGCAAAGTACAGTGATTCACCATGCCTTTCAGATGCTCATAAAAGAGATTGATTTAGGAACATAAACATATTACAGTATGCAAACTGTACTGTATACAGTATGTATATGTATATTTAATGTCTTAACTGTGCCCGTTTAAGTATTGAATATTCATATCTAATTTTACCACTGAAGGGAAATCTTAGTAGCTGAGCATAAAAAGAATAGGAGCATACTGCAACGCGTGTGAAGGCCATAAACGATATTAATTTTGGAACATAAACATACAGTATATAGCTGGTCTTGGTACTTTAAAGAAAAAAATACACACCAGTATTCCATTTCTTCCTAAACATTTTAAGCTTCGAAGTCTTTAACTAACGTGATACCGGAGTCAACAAGCATACTTTTAGAATTTGATTAATAGGGAATATAATATGGAATCGTGTATCTCAAGAATTTAATAACGGTATGATTATATTCGTGTACTGCGACAGGGCTGTGTAAGGCTGTTTCGCCTGCCTGTTCATGCAAGTTGTCTTGTAGCCTACTGGTCTAGGTGCGTGACTAACAACGCACAGGTTGTGTATTCGAATCCAGCTGGTGCTGGACTTTTCTTTTTACAAACATTTCTTCGAAAAAATAGAATAGCAATATTATGGACAATCAATTGACTTTTATATTTCAAAATATCGCAACATGATCGATATTTGCGATATTTTGAACATATCTTCCCTTCTGACAGCGGTTCCTGCTTCTATTGCGTGTGTGTGTGCAACAGAGTAAATTTTTATAGAGAAATGGAGGCTGGACAGTATGCGTTACAATATAAACATTTATATTGATTTAAATCCTGTTCTGATTTAAATCACAAACGCGTGTTTAATTATGTGTTTTTTAATCATAATCAGGCTAATGCATTTCTACATTTTCTGTATGAACCAGCTTATTTACTTTTAAGTCCCTTAAATACATTGAGCACAGCTTTCTCACCACTTAAGATTGCTTTTGATACCATCCTTACACAAAGCAGAAGGGAAATCTTAGTGCCTGAGCATAAAAAGAATAGGAGCATACTGCAACGTGTGTGAAGTCCATAAACGATATTAATTTTGGAACTTAAACATACAGTATATGGCTGGTCTCTGTACTTTAAAGAAAACATACACACCAGTATTCCATTTCTCCCTAAACATTTTAAGCTTCGAAGTCTTTAACTAACGTGATACCGGAGTCAACAAGCATACTTTTAGAATTTGATTAAAAGGGAATATAATATGGAATCGCGTATCTAAAGAATTTAATAACGGTATGATTATATTCGTGTACGAAAGAAAGGTTCTGAGGTTAGATTTAAACTGACCCTGGTGTGTGTGTATGTGTCTGTCTGTCCTGTGATGGACTGGCGCTATGTCCAGGGTGTATTCTGCCTTGTGTCCGTCGCTTACTGGGATAGGCTCCAAATCCTCTGTACTGGATAAAGAGATTAGAAATGGATGGAAGTAAAGGCACTGTGTGGATGGAACTATACACAGTGTTAGAAACCCACTATGAAATGGCAGCATCTCACTGAGAATAAAATATTTTATAGTGCTGGCTTAAGGAAACAGCCTTTCCACCTCTCTTGCACATCAGTATCCATACCTAGTTATTTAAACAAATTGCCTCTAATTATACACATCTTAATATGCTGGCTCTGTGGATCCGCATCAGCTATGTTTGCCCATTCCTTCAATTCATGTGCATCCAACACACAGTTCAACGCTAGCAACTACACAAAATCTAAAATACAATCCTCATTTCAGTATCTATGTAAACATACAGTCTGTTAACTTCATCATCTTCATCAAAAGTATGCCTAACCCCATTAGGAAGTGTTCTTGTTATCAGTGTATTCCTCAGCTATCCCAAAATTATCTTTTTCTTACCAACATCTCTAGTCTTTTATCCTGCAATAACTCAGCCAACACTTAAATCTCCAAAAGCTGCTTGTGTTCATTTCTTGAAATCACAAATATCATGTGTAAATACTGGCCATGTAATACTCTGCATTGTGGAATAATAGTTTATTTTAAAGGGAACTAGAGAAACTAAGAACTAGAGAAACCAAGAAAGGCTTTTTTTTCTAGAATTAATAAATGCACATCCTGTTCGCTGGGGAAATTAAATCCACACTGAGCAATCTTCAATATGTTCAGAATATGACAGCGAGAATCCTATCAGGGATGCATTTCACCTGTTTTCAAGTCCTTGCATTGGTTATCAGGTTTCGAGTCAACTTCAAAATCCTCATCCTCATTCAGTACCTACAGTATATGGCTTATTATCTGTCTACTCCCCACCTTTGTCCGTCTGACTCTGGTCTTCTAGCTGTCCTCAAGAACATCTACATTCTGTGGGTGACAGGGTCTTCTCTAGCTGCACCCCAGAGCTCTCAATTTGTATTCCCAGTGATATCAGTCACGTACCCTGAGTGCATTTAAATCTAACCTCAGAACCTTTCTTTTCAGAAGACTTAGTGTCTATATCTGCTTCATTTTCTAATTTTGGTAGCACCTCTAACTGCTTGTCTTTCTTATATGTATTTACTTTGTAATCTGTGGTCCTTTTATCTGTTTTTATATCTACTGTATTGCTTTGAGATGCCACTTTTAAAGGTGATATATAAAATAAAGTTTTTTATTATTGTTGTAGAGAAACATGATCAGTTTTCCCTGGTTCAGATAAAAAGATCTAAAGCATACTAGTTTGTCACTCTTCTCATTCCCTTTGCTAAATAACTTTTCATACTAATCTGATCAATCTAACTGCCTGTTTTCTGTGCTTTCTCTATCTTGCTAGATTTGCAATTATTCTGAAAATTTTCTTCTTGAAATAACTCATTTCTAAATACCTTTTTTCACTGTTAACATCTTGCAGCAACTCTGCGACAAAATATACACTTAGCACAGTTCATCCTGCTACCAACATTGAATAAAAAAAATCTTATGATTTCTATATTTATGTCTTTATTTAGTGGTTTCATTAGTGACAAAGGCTAAACTTTCTTGGAAAAATGTATTTTATGTGTTGCGGAAAAAACTGACTTGCTTTAACAAAGTATGTTTACAAATCCTTTCACCTGGCAGTTTACCTGAATGCCCAACTATCTGAGAAACCCTCCATGAAACCATAGTGGCTATTAATTCATTTAGGGCTCACTGACAGAATTGCTGTTTTGTATGCATGCTAATTTCTGATTCCTCACTCTGTTTCATGTTTATAGATAAGACTATTGATCGCGAAGGGAAATTGCTGTACATGTTTGCATGTTCTTTTGTAACATACACCTTTTTGTGATTTTTTTGTATATCTAAGCAAGTGTTCCTGCATCCCTCTTCTGCACTATAGGCATGGCTTTTTTTCTGTTTGCTCAATTTCTAAAACTTTTTGCTCATGTGCATTTTTGTATTTTTTACACCTCTAGCACTTTAACGTCCTGAATTTTCATTTGCCTTAATTTGTAGAATGAATTTGAGTTTTAGCCTTAAAAATCTTAAGTTTTCACTATCTTTTGTTTCTTGTCCTACAACTGTTATTATTGATCACCGAATTATTGTACTTGACATGACTTCATTCAGCCTTTCCTGAACGTCTATGACAGGCAGAGAGAGTGCTGTTTCTGGTGCGATCTTTTGCAGCTGACATTTCACTGTTTTAAACGAACAAGAAATTAGATTGCTCATAAATCACTTATTCTATATAAATACAGCGTAATTGCCCTCCGAAAATCCTCTTTTTCTTGTTCGTTTTAGAGACCTTGATCGAAACTGATTATATAATTATACGAATTACACGAATATAATTATATCTTATTAATTTCTTGAGATACGCGATTCTTTTAATACAGTCTTTGCTGTGCTCTAGAGGATCCTTGTGATATTTCGAGCTCTGGTTGAATGATAAGTGTCGCAGTTTAAATCATTTTCGTAGTTAGAAATTATGGAACGCTCTGTTAAAAGCAAGGGAGTTTTTATGTCCGTTGCAGTTCTTTTGCATCATGAATATAATTATATCGCTATTAATTTCTTGAGATACGCGATTCCATATTATATTCCCTTTTAATCAAATTCTAAAAGTATGCTTGTTGACTCCGGTATCACGTTAGTTAAAGACTTTGATGCTTAAAATGTTTAGGGAGAAATCGAATACTGGTGTGTAATGTATGTTTAAGTTCCAAAATTAATATCGTTTATGGACTTCACACGCGTTGCAGTATGCTCCTATTCTTTTTATGCTCAGGCACTAAGATTTCCCTTCTGCTTTGTGTAAGGATGGTATCAAAAGCAATCTTAAGTGGTGAGAAAGCTGTGCTCAATGTATTTAAGGGACTTTCGAAACTCTGCCCCAAAGTCATGTGACTGATTTTTCGCCCTGTTTCGTTGGTTAAACGCAATGATCACAAGCACCACCATGGTAACTGGGATGTGTAGTTTTTAATTCCGTTTGAATTATAGCTGTACGTACTGTCTTCATATTTGGCCAGGGCTTTAAAGAGAAGGCGCGCCAAAAAATTTCGGTGCCGTCGTCTCCGCTTTAAAGGTACCCCCGTGCTGGAAGAATTTGACCTCGGAACGTTTGCCCAGCGTACTGTTAAACCAACGCATTAGCATGTTAAAGTGATTCTATTGAGGGAGTAGCCCAGCTACCACTTAACACTGTACTTCCTACTTTGAATACCTTTGAAACCGGTTTAATTCGTCACAGCCAGCACTCTGGGAGAGAGGGGGTTGAGTAGTGGAGGCAGGCGAGATTTCCTGCGAAACACACCTCCCCCTCAAAAACCCAGTAAGCAGTAATGCTTTAAGTTGAAAATCGAGGTACATTTTGAGGATGACAAAGAGGGTAAACTGGGATGGGAGGAGGGTTTGGTTTTGCATAAGGGTTTTGCATAAGGGGCAGAAGATTTCCCTTCTGCTTTGTGTAAGGGAATTTAAACACAAGCTGTCTTTCTGTATGAACCTCTAAGCTGGTTCATACAGAAAATGTAGAAATGCATTAGCCTGATTATGATTAAAAAGCACATAATTAAACACGCGTTTGCGATTTAAATCAGAACACGATTTAAATCAATATAAATGTTTATATTGTAACGCATACTGTCCAGCCTCCATTTCTCTTTAAAAATTTACTCTGTTGCACACACACACACAATAGAAGCAGGAACCGCTGTCAGAAGGGAAGATATGTTCAAAATATCGCAAATATCGATCATGTTGCGATATTTTGAAATATAAAAGTCAATTGATTGTCCATAACATCGCTATTCTATTTTTTTGAAGAAATGTTTGTTAAAAGAAAAGTCCAGCACCAGCTGGATTCGAACACACAACCTGTGCATTGTTAGTCATGCACCTAGACCAGTAGGCTACAAGACAACTCGCATGAACAGGGAGCCGAAACAGCCTTACACAGCCCTGTCGCAGTACACGAATATAATCATACCGTTATTAAATTCTTTAGATACGCGATTCCATATTATATTCCCTTTTAATCAAATTCTAAAAGTATGCTTGTTGACTCCGGTATCACGTTAGTTAAAGACTTCGAAGCTTAAAATGTTTAGGGAGAAATGAAATACTGGTGTGTATTTTTTTCTTTAAAGTACCAAGACCAGCTATATACTGTATGTTTATGTTCCAAAATTAATATCGTTTATGGCCTTCACACGCGTTACAGTATGCTCCTATTCTTTTTATGCTCAGCTACTAAGATTTCCCTTCAGTGGTAAAATTCAATATCTACAACAAGCACAGTAAAGACGTTTACAGTAAGTCTTTCTACGACAGACCAACGGACCACGAGTGCCCCTGTCGGTCAACCAATCACGTACTGCGTCATCTTGCGTCATGATATGCGATACCGCAGCCAATTACCTGCGGTACGTGTCTGTACCACGCACTTTGAATGGCTGCATCTGTATTTAAATCACTGTGTCAAAAATAGAATAACAGCACTTTCATTGAACACTATAATTTGATTCACTGTTGGACATTACAGTTTGGAAGACATTTTTATATTGTAACTAGTTTCTGCATATAATGTCAAAAAGCCAATAGCTTCACACAGCTGCATCAGCAATTCTTGGACCAAGAATGTGTCTCTTATTATCTCTGAATTTACTGACAGAACACTGGCATACCATTTCTATGCTCAGATTAGTTTGTCAGTGAACACTGTGTTCTGAGCAGGGCGCAAGATCCCTAACATCTATTTTGGTAGGCTGTTTGAGTAGTTTAAATGTTTTTTTTGCAAAGGATTTGACAAACTTGATGTACTGTATGAGATGGATGCAGTTGTTCAAAGATCACAGTAATGTAGAAGTTTTATTTTAATTTTAATGTTTTGACTTTAACTTTGATTTTTTGTGTTTCTGTTCTTTTGTAATACATTTGCATATTACATTTCTAGTAGGTTAATTTGGTGTGTTGTGTTTTTCAAAATATTATAAATGGTATCTGAAAATAAGAAAGTCTGCAAAACAGAAGTCCATTTGGTCCATTTATCTCAAATAGTAGTTTAATAGTTAAATCTAAAACATATTTCTTGAATGAGGCCTCAGCCACCTGCCTTCGTGGAAAAAAAACATTTTAGCTTTGGGTTGTGATACTGCGTCTTTATTTCATTACTGATTAAAACAGCATTGACAGTATCTGCGGTACCCATTAGAATTGTATATAGTTGTATAAAATGTCCTCTTTCTCCTTTATTACAAATAAAAAAGACTTAGTTTTTGATTTCAAATCATTCTTGTGATTTTAAAGTTTGGACTTATTCTAAGACTGTGATAACTAGTTGTGGAATACAAAAACTGAATGAAATTTTCTAAATGTTGCTCTAATAATAATCTCTTACTAGTGTCCTTTGTTAATTAACAAGAAATTGCTTTGCCCAACCCCTTCCAATAATGTGCTTTTTAATGAAAAATAGTATTTGCACATTTTTAAAGTGAATATTTTAATCAATGTCAGAGCTAAAACTAAATACTCCCATGAGTTAATTTACCCATGTTATTCTTTTATGTTTTGCTTTTAACAATTCTAATATTTTTTTTCAGGTCTGTAAACAGTTTTTTTCTGTCTTGAATGTTGGACAATTTTATTTTTTACACTGCATAGGCAACACTTCTGATTTGTATCTTCTAATTGCTCCATAAACTACTAAGGCCAAATATTCCTAGAATTGGATTTATTTGCTTTAGGGGTAAAAATCTTTTAAGCTTTTAACATTGAATTATAATATCATTCTTTTGTTATTTCTAAATTCCTTCTCTTCACAATTCAATGCTTTGTTGCTCAGCCTCATGCCTTCTTAGTCTTCTTTTATAAAATTATATCAAATCATGGGAGCCACTGATCGCTGCAAACGTGAGAACCCAGTTCTACAGTACTAAGTACAATCTTACCCTACTCTATGTACCCTAGTTTGTAAAGTGTGCCACTTTTGCTATTTTTGAAGAATATTCTAGTGACATGAGCCAAACTCAAATTGGCACAACCTGAGTTCAGTGTGCATATAGTGAGCTCCAGATATGTCTTTTATAGCTTTTCAGCACCATATCACCACTTAATTAAAATGTATTGACACATTCCTGCAGGGTAGGGTTGATTTATTTCTCTAGTTGGCATAAATTCATGGATATTCTGATATTTGGTGTGCTTGTGATATACAGTAAGCTGTATTTGGAAGACGTATTTATGAATATATCAAAAGACTGCAAGACTGACATGATCTTGGCACCAGAAATCAGTCACTACCTATTTTTAAATAAGGTAGTCCCTGGAGAAGTGTGTAGAATTCTGGAGAGCAGTTTAATCTTTCCTTCATGTGCCACCACTGCAAGTATTACAATTTTTGCTTTCTCCTAAAAATAAACAAAATGTGAGTCAGTGGACAATGTAAATTAAGAGCAATATTTAGGATTTTGAATCAGAGGCACTTCTTTAAAAAGGTTGCAAAAGGTTGTAGGAGTCCAGAACAAGCCACCCAGCCAAATAGTACAAGCTGATATCCAGGCTTTCTTCATTCTCAGAAAAACTAGGTGTGTCAAACATCTACTGAAGATGTGTCAATGTGTTGCAATAGTAACCTTTTTGTGCTCTAATGTATATTTCCGTCTCCTGCTTTGTTATGCAGAAAGTCAAAGACTGGTGGTATCTGTTTGTCATGCCTTTTTTATGAGAGGGATTTTCTTAATTTCGTTGTCATTGCCACATCATGTGCCAAGTCAACTATAAATAACAGAAGGTCATCCTGAGTATCTTAATCTTCTCTTTCATCTTTTGGAGGATTAGACAAAGGGGTATCCTTTTGGCCCTGGTGACAAGGACTCCTACTTCTTCACCTATGGAATCTTCTGCAACCCAAGTAGTGGGCCTTTTGTTCAATGAGCAACACTCTACCTCTTAAAAAAGGGGTTGTTCTTATTAGCTACAGTATATACAATCTTCGGACTTGCTCCTGCAAGAAGTGACTTGAAGGTTTCAGTCTCCTGTACCACCTGCTCTTGGGGGGGGGGGGCTTTTAGATCTCCTACAGTTTGATTCAGCTGGCATCATAACTGGCTGAGCTGCATCTCCCTGTCATGTACAGTATTTGTTCCTATGTTTTGCTCAGGTGGTGCTGGATTAAAGTCAGCTCCCCGCTCTGTTTACGTGTTCCTTGCTTGG
This sequence comes from Lepisosteus oculatus, assembly GCF_040954835.1. Classification (NCBI taxonomy): domain Eukaryota; kingdom Metazoa; phylum Chordata; class Actinopteri; order Semionotiformes; family Lepisosteidae; genus Lepisosteus; species Lepisosteus oculatus. Next base: position 33,479,480 of record NC_090701.1, read on the forward strand.
CCATGTCTAGCTAGCTCTGAACTTTGCATCTTGGCAACTGTAGATCTGCTACACTTGTTCTAGACGTTTCTGAAGGACCTTATGCAGAAATTGCAGTGATTCTGTGGCAGTCTAGCTGAGGTTATCCTTCCTCCATTTCTTGAAGCATCTAAGGGAAAGTGTCAGAAAGTGTCTCTCTGTCACTATATCAACATTCTTTGCAGTCTGGGCAGAATTTAACTTTTCTTTTTACTGTTTTAGCAGATGAACGTGCTTTGATTACTTAAAAGTTTTTAGGATTTTGAAATTTTGTTGTTAAATTTCTTATTTCAATTTGAGAATCTCATTCTCCAGTATTTAAAAGGTGGAACGTCTTGTCCATTTCTTTTCATTGGCTGGCCTCAAGCATGCCCTTTATACAGAGTTCTCTTCTCCATCTGCATCATCTCGGCAGTGGCCTGCACAAGCTGAGTGCGGAGACACTATACCTGCATCTCCCTGTCCTTCCCTTCTGCCTCTGTGCTGGACACTGGTGTGGAGCTTTGGGATGAAAGTCACATCTCATTTGGAATGTTTGGAATGTCTTCATGGAGATAGTCACAAACTGGCTGTTTTGTACTTTACAGGCACTCATCTTGGTTCCTAGTTTTTCTTTCTGCTGCTGTTCAGACTGCAGTGCCTCACTCTTCTCCTTCAGCACGCTGGTCCATTTAATACTACTTTAGTCCTGAAGCAGTTTCTGTAAATAATCCTTCTGCTTGCTCTCAGTCCGATTGGCGCCCAATCAGTGGCCTAGGAATCTGTTTGCCTCTCACCCACTCCCGGCATTTGTTCAGTACAAAGTAGGTAATTGTCATCCACCGACCCCTCCAATAGCTCTGGGAACATTGGTCTCTTCCCCCATTCTGTTCTTACTCCTCTTCCTCACTCTCTATAAACAGGAGGCTAAATAATTCCTCTTTTTCTTGACATTTTTACGAACTTACTGGAGCTCAGGATTCATCATCATAAGGGCCACATTCACATTTTGCAATCTTCCTTTTTCTAACTGCTTCTAATACAACTGCTTCTAACGGCTGTCATCTGCATTGTGGCCATACTCCATACAGGGAAAAGCATATTTGGGCCTCCTCAAAGTCAATCTGCATCTGTTCCTTGTCCCAAGCTTTTGTATACATCTCCTGGACCATGTCTGGAATTGAGGGCTGTCATCAGGCAAGGAGACTGTTGCTTTAATTCCGTCTGAAGACCTTCATCTACCACTGAAGTCCAGGAGTATTTTTACTACGCCTTGGGAAAAATGTTTCCTGACTTCTGCCTTCAGCCATAAGGGAGTCCTAGGATCTTACTCCAAGGCCAATATATTCTTCTATGCATTTATTTTCTTCTAAAAAATCCTTCACACATTCACTAAAAAGCCATGGGTGTGGTTCCAATACTATAGTCTGTGCCAATATGCTCCAACATACGTGACATGCCATGGGTTGGTGTGTTATAACATAATTTTTTTAATAGGCTGGTCCAGGTAAACAGGCACACAAACATGGTCATAACGTACAAATCGGTGTTCTTTTGTTTAAAGTGTAGGGAACATTAAACAATCACCTCAACAAAAACAAAATCCTAGCTTCTTTTTGAGCTACTGGATGTCTTTTTCTATCACAACTAGGCAGTTAAGATGCCTACGAGTCTCAGTAACAGCTCTCATAATAATCCAGTCACTCTCTGAGATTCTTCACTTAGTCTCTCTCTAAACTTTTACAAAAGTTGCAGGTCCCTGGTTCCTGAATTCCTTGGCTTGTCATTTCCTTCTCCTTTCTTGTAGTTGCAGCTTCTAGCCTTCAGACAAAAAATATAACCCATCTTGGAAGCTTTTGCTTCCAGTTTTTTAAACTGTGATCTGACCAACTGTCTTCCAGCAAATGGTCAGTGAACTTAGGTAAGCGGCTCATTTCTCATTGCTCTCTTGGGAATACAGTCAAATCAAGGGCTGCCATTTTGTCTCAACTTGCAGTATCATCATAAAACAAACCAAAGGTGGGTTTACAGTTTCATTAAAAATATAAACATGAATATGAGGATAATCAAAATCTTTTGATTCAAAGCAAATTCTGCAAACAGTTTTCTGAAAGTGGTTAAAGAAGAGTTAAATTGTCAATTAGGACAGGTATTTTAAACTGGTTGTGTATGTGAGAAAATGTGGAGAATGTTTCAGTGGAGGAAATACAAGGACTTTAGTTAAGCCATGTATGTATAGACTTGAGGAAGTTAGAAGATTTAACATCTTATTTTACAGAAGAGTGTTTTAGGTTTATGGATCATTAAGTTTCTGTTTACAGCAGGTGGGAGTTGTGCATTCCAGATGGGCCGCATCTTAACTGAAGCAGAAATGATGCATTGTGTCTGTTCTTTTCTGGACATCTTATTATGTTAATTGCAACATATTTACTTTCAGATTTTAAACACTGTCAGAAAACATGAAATTGTTTGTGGTATTGCTTGGAAAGTATGAAAAAGAAAGCTTTAATTCTGTAAGACATGCTGTTTTGTATTTGCATCATTATAATGAACAAATACAGTAGGTTGCCTTCTTAAAACCCTACTGCACAAGAAACAGAGTATTTTAATATTAACACTTTATAAATGTAATATAAAAATAAAAGGCTATCAAACTGCTTATGTAAATTTTAAAACACTTAATTCTCAGTTTTTCTCTTCAAAGATCTATGGCTATTATTTTGCTCATTTAATTTTTAAAACTGCTAAGCCTTCCTGTCAGCATCTGTCTTTGCTTGACTGCCTGCTGCTTAGCAACAGGAATGCTAATTATCAGAGATAATACATCGCCACAATCTAACTTCTATAAACAGTTTATTTAGAATTTCAGCAGTGTCATAGCCTACATACAGCCTGATTAGCTTTTCCAGTTTTCTAGATAGCTTTGGGAGGCTTTTAACATACAGTAATAGTGCTCAGGAATTCACAGGCATTAAGACTTTAAGTACATATTCAGCATAATTTTCTAATACAATTGATGCTTAGAGATCTGTACTATATAACATTTATAATATATAAAACTAATAACACACAAAAGGATATACTTTTTCATTCATTTATTGTTCAGAATGATCCAACATTAAAACCCCACAATTTATATATTTGACCAAAAATTAAGCCAAATTCTACTTGTTGGAAAACACAATGGCTGAAAAGTACGTTTTGATATTTTTATATTAAAATTGATATTTTTATTATAATACTTAGCAAACATATTATGAAGGCACGTATATTAAGTCCTTAATTAAGACATGGATGTGAACAGAAACCGTTTCATGTTTGTCTGAATTTCATTCATTCTAGGCTTAATTATTACAATATGCTCCTTAGGTACTGTATAGAGGCAAAAACACCACAGTAAATTAAGAAAATATATATTTTTCAACTCAAATTTCTATGCAATAGATACTTGTTCTCTCAAAGTAGGATAAATCTATTTTCCAATATTTTACAATCCGATTATTTTAAAAATAATTCAAATCTTCTTTTAATTTCCTAAGCTCTTTCATAAATATATAAATTGAGTTAGTGCCCACCCTGATTATTTAATAAACAACAATAATTTCTTCAGGAAAATTATGTATGCTGCTCTCTTTTTTGGACTATTGTGGATATTATTTCTTCAATATAGTTTTAACTGTACTCTCCTCCTTTCAACATGTAGCACACCAGCTAATCCATGTGCACACAGAGAGTGCACAACTGCATAAAGGCAGTATTAGGGTGTGTGTTATTAATGTGCTTTCAGATGTGATTAGTGTTACTGTGCCACTCTGCCCTCGACTTCTCCTTCTTAATGATAATTCCTAAGTTACTAACAATCTTCAGGCAGACATGTTGTGTTTGCATATCTAACTGCATTCAGAAAATCTAATCTATGAGGTTGAGTGGAGACTGAGATACCATTAGAATGTCAGCAATGTATTTAACTGACTTTCAGTTGACCGTGATAAAATGTAAGATTCCAGGTTAAACTCCTTGGTTCTATGTGACATTAGTCCCATTTCAAGTCTTTCCCTAGGTCCTTAAAAAGGTCCTTAAGCAGTTAATGTTTTTAATAATATTCACTTTGGGTTTCATACCAGTTGTACTACAAAAACTACACTGGTGTGTGTAAGAAATGACATATTCATGAGTAAAGATAAATATAAAATTTCCAGTTTGGTTCTTTGGAGCTTAATTCTGATAGAGATACAGTAGATCACTCCATCTTAATTATTTTAATGTGTGAGTGGGCTTAGACGATAATGTCTATGTCTAAAACAGGTTTAAATAATACCTTTCAAACAAACTGTTGTTTGGTGGGGGAATCAGGGTTACATTAAATACATCTTACCTCCATTGTCAATCAAGAGTTCTGTTGTTTCTCAAACTGTATAGTCTCTGCATGTTAACTTCAGATAAGTGATAGTGTATTCATTACATCAAAAGTTTGTTGTGAAAGATAGAGGTTTTGATTGTACTTTCTCACCCACAATATAATTAACAAAAACATATGTGGGTGATGTAACTACTAATTTGAAATTCTAATTAAGCATTTGATGTTATTATTGATTCTATAAAAGTTTTTAGTCACAAATTATAAAGATTACAAAAGTTTATTGTGATCTGATTGTCAAATATAAATGTATTATTTTATATATTATGCCTATGGCATATACAAAATTCAGCTGCAAAGGTTTAAGAACAAACAATAACTACTTCCTGAGCTGTCATTACTAGACTGACAACTAGTGAGATGTGTAACTTATTTGAAAAAAAAAAGTTTATTTTTAAAGCAGTAAATGAAATGGCATTCTTATACTCTTGCAAGTTGTGATTATTTGCAAATCTTTGTTTTCTTTTAACAGTATTTTACTCCATTTAATCCACATACAGTATAAATTCATATATCAAACTCTCAAGTGACCTATCATTTTTGGAAAAAAAAAACCAACAACAAGATGTTAGAACAAGTTGAACATTTTGGGGTAGTTTTGTTTCAGTGTTTTCAGACTCACACTATTTCTAAATCATCTATTCATAGTTTGTAAAAAATACAAAGTGAAAATGAAACTTTAAAGATTACTGATTTTTGCTGTATTTTACATTGAAATTGTAATCCATGTTTCTATATTCTTACACTTAAATTTGAGAGATAACTACAGTATAATTAAAAGTATAGTTAAGAAGAGTCCACTTCATCTTCTGTCCAACTGATGCTTTTCATTCAGTATAAAAGCTGTTTTAATAATTATGTAGTGCAAGTTTGTATTGTGGTACTATCCCACAACCTTCAGTGTTTGTAGTAGATCTGTTAAAAAAAGAAACTATGCACTTTTTATTACACAATTTAAATTGACCATCTTAGCAGCAGACCAGGAAAAGAAAAAATGAAGAAAACACAGAAAAATTTACTTACATGCTTGGTTTTTTAAATTTCATTAGCTGCAGATAATTCCACTCACTGGCATTCAGAGGCAAAATCACAGCCAGAGACAGGGCCAGAGATAAGGCCTGGGTAACAGTAACCAGATGGCTGCTATTGAGATTTCACAGCGCACTCTTGTAAACTGCAAGGCAAGCTGGTCACCCCATCCATAAAATACACTGTCATTGAACCATTTACCCAGAATCTACAAAATGTGTTTAAAGCAATTATTTTTAAGAATATATACAACACAAAAAATACCTGTAAGGGCAGTGGTGTGGAGAATAATTATTTTATATATTTCAGTTGTGGTCTACACAAACTGTACAGGTATGTACTGTATGTAACAGAGCAGTATGCCTTCTATGGGTTTATTCTGATGTCTATGGGTGGTAACAAGGGTGGAGTTGCAGAAATTCAAGGGAGCAGCTTACCTTTGGTTGGGTGTTCTTTGTCAAAGCATGAAAGAGGAAGCTCTGCCTCCTGAATTAACCCATAATCTCTCAGTCACTTCCAGCACAAGAGCCAAGCAGTCCACTAGAGCAGTAGACATGTCTGCCACATCAGAATGCCAGCGTCCTGCTGTGGGTCTGATATTGGGTGCTGGAAATCTCTATAATTTTAAATATACACTTGAACTAATAAAGTATTCATGTGTGACACTGATTATTAGACTGTGTGATCAGGAAAATGGGCTGGGTAATTACAGCAATGTATTTCAAAATAGCTATCCAAATAGTAACATTCATTTAGTAATCCAATAGTAACAACATCATCCATTTATATATCCAGAGTTCCTAAACCTAGCTTCAGTGCTGCAGGTGCTTATACCTTAGTACCTTATACTGCAGGTACTTCTCCATCTTAAATAATTTTTAAGATGGAAAAAAGCAATTCAAATAGAGAGTTTCATTGGGGTAACTCACCTGCCTGAGGAGAATAACATACTATAGATGGGACTTTTGGAATGCCCAAAAAGAAAATAAAATAGACTCCATAACATTGAACCAGAGGTAAAGTATGAATGATGAAATATCTTTCTCTAAACAGAAATGAAAGATCTGGAAGTACTTTTAGTAGTATTTGCAAATCAACCAGAGAGAGAAAAAAGTTCAAAACACGCTCCTTGACTAATGTTTATACAAGGATGAAGAAGGAGAATATACTGTATGAGAATCCTCAATGGCAGAAAAAGTTGAACTTATTTAGGAACATCTAATTTGATGTAATCTTTAGAATTTCAGAGCACCAGCACTCAAAGAATAAAACGCAGTGATTGGGATTCTTTGATGAGTAGGGAAGGAAACTTCAACAATCAAAGAAATGACAGGAAAACAATTGGAGCTTAAGATGGCTAAGTGCATTGAGGAAGTGGTGTCGGAAATTGTGGCAAATTACTTTTGATTTGTCTATAAGTAATGGGTCGGAAGGGATGGTTACTAAGATGCATATACTGTAAATAGTAGCAGCAATAGGGAGAAATTCATAAGGACTGTATGTGGAGTCAGATTTTATATAATGCATGAGAGTCATTATGCTGTGGAGAAGTGATCCAGGAACATGATGCAGTATACAAAAAGATATGGAATATGACTTCTGAAAAGATGCTTGAATGGCATCAAAAGTCCTGAATTTCTGAAATAGGAAAATGAAAGATACATACTTAGAAGAGGTTACAAATAGAATCCCAGGTGAGACATTTGGGAAGGTTTGTGGTTCACAGAAATTTAGAGCACTTTTATTTAAATTTAAAGGACCCCAGGGACATAGCTGCACTGGAGTTCTGAGGATGGATTACATTATCAGAAAGAGCTTGGAGAGAGAGAGATTGAAGGCGAGACTCTTTGAGCTGAAATGAGAAAAGGTGATTCCCTACTCCTTCGGGGTCCTTTTCAGACAATCATGGGGGATTCAAAAGGCAGTTGGGGGCTGACACCACACCATCTAACTGAATTGATGGAAATGCTGAAGTTTTTGGTCTTCTTTAAATAAGCAAAATATAAAGGGGAGCCACGGAGAACAGGACAATAAGATCTGTCTCTGGTGAGACAACATACTAACTGCAAAAAATAAAACACACAAGCCCATAGTTAAGAAGTGTGATATGTTCATATACAGTAGGTAGCTGGATTGATCGAGATTGTTTCAATTTCCTCCAGAAATTTAAAACTCATTTGAGTTTAATTTTATTTAAATTAGAAATAAGATTTTTTTTAAAAAAAAATTGGTATTGACACCTTGTGTCTTAATTAGAGAATGAAAGTCCATTAACATAAGGAAGTGTAAGAAGCATTATTTTGTCAGAGGATAGATAATTTTTTTACATACTGTGTTATTCATATTATGCATGTGCAGTATTGTGTTAGTGTTTCAGAAAGCCAAGTGGAAAAAACAAAACCATGCGACGTTGCAAAAAACTGTAAAATTATGATGTTTCATATTATTTTATGAAATATCTAAATATTTTTAAAATAAGTAGAAGTGAAGTTATTATGTCCCATATCTAAGCATTGTTATATGTATCTTACAGGTATCTGCTATGCATTCAGACTGTGTGATTAAGAGAGAACAAGAAGAGTGCTTGGAAAAAATCAGGCAAGAAAACACCATTAGTGACCCTACTTTTGGTAAGAGGTTTGTCTACCGTTTCCTAAAAGTTGTTATAATGTCAGGTAATGTGTATATATATATTTAAAGCCAAGTTCTGGACACTTGGAAACCAAAGATGGTAGGTATGCATAGATTACATGCTATTGAGTCCAAATACTGGGATGCTTTTTGCAGAAATCAAAGCAAAATCTTAGATAACAATATACCACACATACTGTACCATCTGCTGCAAGAAGGCACCACTCATGTGATCTTTTGCCTCCCCCTCCAGGAGATCTGTAAAAGGTGGTGCCACCGACTCCACAGTAGGAATATTGTGAGGGTGACCTTCGGGACTGTTCATCTTTGTACAAGAACTTGCTCTGCATTCAATTCTTATCTGCAGTCTCAACTACTCACTGCATCTAGAGCTAAGAAGCATTGCTAAAGTTTTCAGCCTTGGCTTTCTTAAATATTTACTGAGATCCTACTGAAACTGATATGAATACAAATGATATTGGCTGTAGACAAACTAAATGGATTTCTAATTGTAAAAATAATATTAGGTCCTGACACTAAATGACGTTAACAACAAATTATAAAAGTCAACAAATACACACCTAATATTGCCAGAAAATACTGAGTGGTAACACTAATGGTTTCATTCTTCCGGGTAGATAGCGTAATAACAAAGCACCGAACATGAGGTTTCAAATGAGGTACTGTACATATATCATTGAGAAAAAAAGGGAAACCTATTTCCTATAACAAATACTTCACTCATGTCTATACAGTATAATGCTTTTAATACAGTCACTAAACAGCTAAGAGCATATCCTCTATCTCCCCACTTTTCATGAAAATAACTCTCTCTCCAGCATGCATTGCAGCTCATGGATGCTTCTCTACATTGTGAATAGTCACAATTTGGGGGTCGTGCAAGGTAATATGGTGCACATAAAATTTTGTGCAGATATGCCAAACTGTGTAAGGTAAATTCATGTATAATGTAGCAAGGGCTTACCATAATTATAAACATACTGTATAAGCCTTAGATTTCATTTTGTCACCATTAGTATTCTAGACAATATGTTAAAATTGTAAGCATAGCTAAACATGCAGTAGACACTGTACATGAGTAGTGTTATGTAAAATGGAATAATGAACTTATAAAACCTCATAACAGCTGCGAGTAAGATGCTTCATCGTTGTGCATGCACATAAATAATATTTTATCTATTTTATTTTTCTTTGTTCTTCACTTAGAATTATATATTTAATTTTGTTGACCACATTAAATGAAAAATATCACTGTGCTGCAATTATGGATGAATGACCAGGTATATTCCAGGCTTAAAGGAATGTTCCACACTGAAAAGCTAAAAAAACCTAAGTCCTTTTAGTCTTCAACTGTGAAGACTGCAAGGAGTCCTAATTCCTGTATTAAAAAAAAAACTCAAGGACAATGACAAAGTCAACTCTTTGAATGTCTACACAGTCAACAGTGAAGCTCAAACCAGAGAATAAAGGAGGGACTATTGGGAAATGCATTTTGCACTGAGACAAGGAAGTGTTTTTTTTAAAGGGGTCTGGTTTATTTAAAAAAGGTTCAATCTTAATAAAATCAAGCCCTTTAGTTAAAACTGGCATACTTCCTACTTAATGTGGATTAAATGGCTTCATTTTTGCTAATGTATATTCTAAGTCTCTGCAAACCTGTATGTTTGTGTGCCCTGCAATAGGCTTTCCACCACTCTTCATCTTCTGTATTTTGTATCTATTATAGGACAATAAAATGAAAGACTTTTTGATAATAAATTCTGCATACAGAACATCTTATAGCTTGTTGGGTAAAAGAACTAAAGATGGTAGATTCAGACAGACTTTCAGAAAGCTAACAATACAATTAAAGATCCCTCCTCCCCCCCAATTTAGCGTGTTGAAAACTGTTTATTGCATCTCTGGTCATTTATGGACTTACAAAAAATGTTACTTAACAGAATCAAGTCTATATTTTAATGAAAAACAGAGACAGCAGTATTGTGGCACTGCTGGAAGAATATTATTTTGACAGGAAAGAGATTGATACTAAAAAAAGAGGGACACCGAGTCCCTGACATTAATAGTTTGGAACAGAGTCTGTTGCAGAGTCTCTCCTTTTTTAAATCGGTACCAATTCAAATGTGTTTGTAGGAGAATGCGGAATTTAGGGCATAGGCTTGGGACTACTGAATTGAAATGTAAACAGACCAGTGAAATGTATTGAAATTGATTAGATCATTGGCAATAAACCTGAATTTTGTGTGCATATGGGGAAACACTGTGTTATGATAGCTTCAATTCAGTAGGTGGTGAAATTATATTCTGATTACGATTTTGTGTGTTGCAGCAACAGAGTAAACAAAATTGGAGAAGACTGGAGAGCCTTTTTTGCATCTATGAATACTAATGAATTCATAATGAGATATGCCAGCAGACAGAAGGGTTGATACAGTATATATCTTATTAATAAAACCTAGCTAAACAAAAACTCTAATACAACCTATAAAAACTCCCATTTAAATCAATTACATGCTTTCTGTGCATCCAAACACAGCATATTATTATGTTCTTTACACATGCCTTTATTCAGGCTGACTTACATGTGACTTTTACTTCTCTACTTATACAATACATTAATTCAATTTGCCATAACAATCCTGCAAGGGTGGCAAAATGATGAAGTAGTTAACATTGCTTTCTCACAGTGTTGGGGACCTGAGTTCAATTCCGGGGGTACATGAATTTTGTATGCTCCCCGCCATGTTTGTGTGGGTTTCTTCAGGATGATCTGGTTTTCTCCCCTAGTTCAAAAACATACTGATAAGTTAATTGGCTTCTGGGTAAATTGGCCCTGGTGTAAGGGTGTGTTTGTTTTCTTCTTCTAGTATATTGTCAGTAGGAAAGTATTTTATTAAAATAGAAATCATTTTAACTAGGCAAAGCAAGTCTGTTTATTGAATTTTTTAAAGTGTATAGCAGAAATGTATCTTTATTGATTTAAAAAAAATTGAATCAATAAAATCCTTACCTTTTTTTAGAAATAGAGAAATCACAGCAGGTTATTAAGGTTATTATCAAACATAAACATGACTTTTTATCTGCTAAATATATTGTTTCAAGGAAAATCAGTCCTAATCCCCAACTCCTTAATGATTTAGCTAGGATTCTGTTTTTGTTGGGTATTGTGCCATTGTTTATAATTTGAAGTACATTTCTTCATTCATCAAGTGAAATGGACTTGCCCAATTTAACATCTCCTTCAGTGAGCAAATTATTTTACACAGGGATCTGCATCCCTGGTCCTCAAGAGCCACAGTATCTGATTTTGATTTAGGCTGAACTCTGAATGATTAAATTGAATTGATCAGTTGCTTAATTGGCAGGTTTGTCAACATTGATTTAGAAAAAGCAGGTCTTGCTTAATTTCTTTGAGTTCTTTGAACAAGCAACTGCAATGATGTGCAAGGTGTGGTATACTTAGACTTTCAGAAGACCTTTAATAAACCTTTCTCATAGAAAATTCTTAAATTATTAGACATTCAAGGAAATACATGTCTCTGGATTAAGAATTGATTAATAGATAGAACACAGAGAAACCCAAAGGGTACAGGTAAGGGGCAAAGTCTCTAATTGGGGTGATTTAATTGGCAGAGTACCAAATGGATCTTTATTAATAGATCACCAAACTACCTATTTTATTTTATTTTTTTTAATTCTGGTATAGGTAGTAATCTAGTCAGGTTTGTGGATGATGGCAAAATATGAGCATTAGCAATACAGTAGAAGCTGTAAAGGAAATTTGAAAATAGACTCTAAAACTGGACAAAGGTCTGACACATGACATTTAATGCAAAGGATGGAGTGTAACATGTACATAGGAAAAAAAACAAACTATAAATATAAGAATAACTGGATATACAAGGTTTGAAAAAGACATAGATACTGTATTTTTTACAGTAATCCAAGGCAAACATGTGACTCTGTACTTCTCTACAAGCAATTATTGAAAACAAGCTCTAAAGATTAAAAAAACATGAAGTTTATAAAAGCTACCAATGAAAAAGACTGCAATTTAATGTTGATACCATTTGAGTCTTCTAGACAATGTGGGGAAGCAATAAAAAGGCAAACAGAACAGTATAAAGTGCTCCCCAGATTTATACCCCTGCTGAAATAGGAACAAAAAGTACAATATAAATTTTGGATGGGATATTATTTTGATTGATTTAAAAATATGTAAACATATAATTGTAGTTGCACAGTTTTGTTAAAATTAATTGAATTTCATAACACAGACATGTCATATTTATTCACACTTCCAATTGTTATTTTAAACTACAGCAAATCTACTATACATTCTGCTCTTTGGAAGTACAATGGATGCCTCCAGAGGTATAGAGAGGCCCCCAAAAACATATTGTTTTTTGGGGATATAAAATGAGATTAAAAATAGAAAATATTCAATAGTTGCATAGATGATCATGGTTAAGGCCAGATTGTCTTTGAAGAATGTAGCAAAATGGTGACTGACCTCTTCAAATTGGTAAAATCTCTGAAAAAGAATCCACAAAAAGATGAATCTCTTACTTAGCACTACAGTATTAATTATTAAGAAATATGATTCCAGTGTAGTGTAAACCATGCCAGGAAGAGGACTCAAGTACTGTATATCTTGCATGCATGGACTATAAGACATGTGGTTCAGGAATTATGAATCCAAAGGTTGTAGTTGCAGACTTCTAACACAAACTGTCAACTTCAAAATACAAAGTTTCAAAAGGTATCATTTGATGTCACCTGCAAAAATGTGGCATTCCTGACTAGGTTGAAAGAGAGAAGCTTCTTATGAGGCAAACCACAAGAAGAAGCACCTCAGGTTTTTCAGATTTGACAAATTACATTGGAACCATGTGTGGTAGTCGACGTGATAAATGAACTTTTTTGACATGCTCATTAGAATTACTTATGCTATGAAAAGGATGAAGCTTGCGTTGAGAAAAAAAACTCATACCCATTGTGAAATATTGTGTGGGATCTATAATGAGGCTTTTTTGTATCTTTGGATTCTGTTGTATTTGATGAGATGGGGAATCATGAACTCAGAAATCATGAAAAAAACATTTATTCAGCTCATTTGGTTGATATTAGCCAGCTGGTGCAAATATGTCACCCAGCCTGACAGAAATCAGGGAATCATCTTTGACAACATGTCTGTATAGAATGTTCCAGAATCCTAGAACTATATAAAAAAATCTGAAAACAGATTCAAAGATATACCAAGAATGATGAAAGTAAAAAACGTTTAACCTAAAAGGCATGTACAGTACACATACAACAGTTTCAGGCTTTTAGTACTGTATAAGGGTCACATTTGGAAGTAAACAAGAAATTGGTAGTTGATTAAAAAAAAATATTGGGATTACTTGATTACTTTAAGAACTGACATGGAACCTACAGTGGCTATCAAATGTATTTAGTCCCCTTTGAAAATGTTATGTTATTGTGTTACCATATAGAATCATGACACATTTCTCAGAAATATGTTTTGCTACCCATCAGTTATGTTTTACACACTCAGAAAATGTACAAACAGTACATATAAGCATTAAATTAAAAATAAACATAACATTACATAAAAGACATCACACATTCAAAGTCATTAAACAATACACAGGTCACATTACACTCACACAGGTTAACAAAACTTGTTAACTTGAATTTCCCTAAAATCACCCTAAAACCTCATAATGGCAAATACCCCTTCTTTTTTTGCACACTAATTGCAATTGGCCATAAACCAGTCCTCCTTTATTGTGAACACATTTGGTGAGCATTTTTATTAAAAGTGGGATAAAGGTATTCCTCATTTTGGTGCTTCTCCATTAAGAGATTAAAAAGTCTGTTTAAAAGATCCAATTATTATTCTTTGTGTAGAACTTGAAGGATTAAAGGAGATACTAACATCTAATCTCAACATATTCTTAATCTAAACAATTTGAAAGTTGTTCTCTAGTTGCAATACATTCTCAGTAATTTGGACATCTTGGCTTTTAATTGCACAGAAAGACTTTGTACCATTTTACCAAATGGTTTCCGTTAAACCCTCCTGTTAGAAAACTGAGGGTTCTCACTTCTGTGACTTATTGTAAAGTTGTTATTCCATAGTATATGACCCTTTTACCACAGAACTGAAAATAAAACCATGGATAGATGGACTTCTGGCAACAAAAACCAATAACCTGCGAAAAAGAAGTTAATTTGCTCTTCTTCTTTATCACAGATAATTACAAATTTAGTATATCTTACAAGACAGATTAGCATCTATGTGTGTTCTCACATATTTATAGGATGTAACCTACATAATGGATTTTGTTATGAATTAATACTGGTGAAGGATATTTATAATGTTCATGTTACATCCTGGCTGGGAGCGGCTTGCATCCTGTCATTGCCACTGACAACCAGCAACATTCACACTTTAAGATCTTTTATCAATTAAGATCTGAACTTGTGCGAACACAGTCAGGATGCGTTTCCAGGCAGTCGTCCTTTTTTCAATCAGGTGGTCAATAATTCAATTACCTGCTGCAGAAGATGATTTAAGGCTTTCTCTCTGTTCATCTCACTGTTCTGACATTGAGTGAGCTACAGCGTAAGCAACAGTTTCCTGTGTACTGCGTCTTCAGTTTATTTCAACTAGAGCCCCAAAGGAGCAGAACCTTTTGTCTCTGGTGTAATTCTTTTTGTTAATAGGATTTTTCTCACTTCTTTTCAAGCCTATCAACCTAAATCTCTGAATGAACAGGCATTTTTTTGCCTGCAGCATTTTTACTCTCCAGTATGACAGATCCACCCCTTTGGTTGCCTTGTCAGTATCACCTCGCCGCAGTTTCCAACTCTCTGTGCCTGTTGTTTGTTATGATATTTCACCTGCTTCTATAAAATCATCTTTTTTAACTTGATCATATTCAATAATTCACCTTTATTCAGCCTCACTCCATTCAAGGTTCCTGAGGAAGCTCTGAGAGACTGTGCCTGGAGCTTGGCTTGCAATTCACCATGACCCTGATTCTCAGGGTCTGCAGCATGATAATTTAAGACCAAAGAAGTTTTCTTTTGTTTTTTAAGTATTTAATATCAAGGCATTCTGGTCAAACCATTTAACTGAACTATCTTATTTGTTCTGATACAGGCTAGGATCGTCATTATCACTCATCAGAGAAAGTAAGGTGTAATCAGAAAGGCTTGGTTTAGACCGTTGGCAACAGAATCATATGGAGAGAGAAGAGCAGTGGTGATATTCCAAATCCCTAGGATGCCCCACATTTGGTTATTACCTTGGAAGAAAGTATATTATTGTTAAAAATAGGGGGATTACAAAAATGGTGAATAACAGGAACTGACTCAACGGCTTCGTCAAAAACTAAAATAAATGATAATAACCCCCAGATTGTAAGGATTTCTCCAAGAACATACCCGAGCGGTTGGTAAAATTAGAGGCACGTTCTTGCTTTATTCTCTGGCACAGCTTTGGTGAAAAAAGTATTAATTCAGGCACACTTGATTAAACAAATATTTATTAATAGAGATATTACAAACACTACATACAGTACATCACATACAGCTCAAAGGTTTCCCTATGTACATCACAAGTTCACAGACAAGGCGTTTCGGAGACCTTCGTTTAGACCACCAGGGGAAACTCCAGAATGCTGCCAAGTATTTGACTTTGAAATAATACGTACAGACACCAAAATAAGTGATAAGCTGTCCTCTAAACCAGTGGTTCTCAAACTTTTTGGACCAAGTACCACCCCTAATCCAACCAAAGT
The DNA here is from genome assembly GCF_040954835.1 of Lepisosteus oculatus. Classification (NCBI taxonomy): domain Eukaryota; kingdom Metazoa; phylum Chordata; class Actinopteri; order Semionotiformes; family Lepisosteidae; genus Lepisosteus; species Lepisosteus oculatus. The sequence continues at coordinate 33,495,389 of NC_090701.1, forward strand.
ATCAAAGTACCACCTACAAGTCATCATCTCATAGGAACCCCAGAAATTCTCAATGACCAACATGAGCGCATGTGCACACACACTCACACATACATATAATAAATATTATAATAATAAACTTTGTTTGATATATTAAAATGTGGCTTCTCAAAGTGTTTTACAGAAAAAAAAAAACACATAAAAATAAAAAAGCACCATTTCAGTGAGAGGGGTGAGCCTGTTTAGTCGAGCAAAGCAGATGTGAATTAATTTTTCGAGCCTTGTTACAATTCACAACAGTCTAACAGATTTTAAATCGTCAGGCATTTTCTTGACGGCAAAGGTCTCGCGGTGGATGTTGCAATGAAACCATTAATTTCTGGAGCAACCTCTCTAATTCGTGCAACTACACCGCTGTGTCGGCTTGTCATTGCTCTAGCACCGTCTGTACAAACTCCGACACATTTTATCCAGTCGATGCCATTCTCTTCGATAAATTCATTCAGAAGCTGAAATACGTGCTCTCCTGTAGTTCCTGTTGGTAGCGGCTTACAGAACAGAAAGTCCTCACGGGACGTACCCTCAAACTCGTATCTAACGTAAACGAGCAAATTGGCCAAATCGACTACAGACTCATCTGATTGCAGTGAAAAACATCTGCTCATCTTAACCCGCTCTGTCAGCGTACTTTTGATATAATCCTTCATTTCAATAATTCTATGAATGACTGTGTCTTTCAGGGGGGCAGAAGGTCGAGCTGTTCAGCAGCTTTTTCTCCACACATAATAGTGTGGGGCTTACCTGCTTTAGCAATCCGCAAGCTTGCATTTTTCCACGTTTCCGTTTTTATTTCAGTGTTTATTTTAAGTATTTATTTCATGCACATGTGAGAGAAACACAGAGACTCTCGGTGTATTTTTCTCAAATTAACTTAGAACAGTTCTTAAATATTTTTCTGTTCTTTTTCACGCTTTCCTGTGCTCCCAAGATTACCTGCGTTCGTAGCACGCATTTCTATGCATTCCTGTGTTTACAATGTTGGCATTGTTCCAAAATCACGCACATTCTCCTTTCTCCCTGTTTGCTGGTGATACAGTAGCTTTTTTTAAATACAATTAGTCACTTGCGTCCATAGCACGCATTCCTATAGAGTGGTATAGAATTACAGAGTATCTCTTGTGTCCACTGAAGTATTAGCGCGCACTGGTTCGTAGTAAGTAGGCTGTGTATTCGACACGTATAAAAATACAAAATATGAAAACCCGTCCCGATTTTTTCAGCGCACACAACACACTTCCAGGGTCATTTGGTGTACCACCTGGCGGCACGCCACGTACCACTGCCGGTACGCGTACCACAGTTTGAGAACCACTGCTCTAAACTAAATAGAATACAACCTACGATTAAATCTCTCTATATTCGGTATAACCCGGATGCCACAAAATAATTGGGAGTGTATCTTCCTATTCTAAAATATACTCCCTAAACAGGAAAGGCAGTTTTGTACAGAGAAATTCTTCACTCAGGAACTCAAAGTTCCCTAAAAGCTACACAATAGCAAGCTCTTTTAGCAAGATTCAAATACTTGGCATCAATCAGGTCTTTTCGGATGCTCGAGCAAGGAGCTATCACCTGGCACACACTTCAAGTTCCATCTCCACATGTCTACTCTCTGTCTTGTGGTCTGTCCTTTTTCTTTTTTCCTCCTTTTTCTGTCTTGATCTAATCTTATGTGGTGTCTTTCTGGACTGTTGACACTTAATTATTTACCCTGAACTTAATTAAGTAAGATAAACCAAAGAAAACTTTGATTGCTTTGATCACAGAATCTGGACCCTAATACATCACGGCAATCATCCCCTTTGCTTTGAAGCTGGAAATGTTTGCACTGCCAGGTGTTAAACACTTCATCTTAGGGGCAATTCCTAGTCATCTACACCTTTTTAGTAACATTAATAACTTTAATCTTCTGCAGTCTTCTTGTAAGAATGAAATGTACCAAAATATCAGATATGGGTTGATTTGTAATTGAATCATTTTTGATAATAAAATGTATGGTTGGATTGTATCAAAAGCTGACGAAAAGTCAAGGAAAAGTACCCAGGCATATTTTTGTGTTTTTCCAAAGAAGGTGTTTTGAAGTAAGTTGAGTGAGGGTAACTACAGCATCTTCTGTGATTCACCCTTCTTTATACACAGACTGATATGGATCATGTTTCCCATTTAATCTGTGTGAGATTTTGAAACAAGATCGACTCCAGTGATTTAAAAGGAAAACAAAATCTAATGATTGTTTTAAATGAATTAAAAATAACTGCTTATGTATTCACCAACTTAAGTTAATATTAGTATGGTCAACGTTTGGCAGAATTTACAGCAGGTTCTTCTTAAGATAATATAAAGTTTCTACCAGCTTTGCACATCTGGACACTGCTATTGTTGTCAATTCTTCTTAGCAAAATTGCAAGTTAGATGGTGAACAACAGTTTTCAACTTCTACAACAGATTCTCAATTTATTTGAGATCCCGGCTTTAACTGGGCCACTCCAGAATACTAAATAGAAATTTTGTTTTTAAACCAATGCAGTCTGTTGCAGACTGCAGCAGGTTTTCCTCCAGGATTTCTCCATAGTTTGCACATTAATTTTGCCTTCTATCTTCACAAGCCCTGATGCAGTGAAGCATTCCCATAGCACAAGTGATGTTATGCGAAACATAGTACTTAGCGTTGATTCCAAAAGGCTTAATTCTGGTTTCATCAGACCATAGAATTTTCTTCCACATGGTCACTTTTTTTCTATAAATGGTTTTCATTTTGCCAGTCTCCAGTGAAGCCCAGATTTGTGAAGCATTCAGGTGATTGCTCTTGTATGCACAGCTTCTCCTATCTCAGTCTTGGAAGACTGTAACTGGTTTTGAGTTGTCATAGGCCTCTTGGTAGTTTCCCTGACTAGTGTCCCTTTTTTGCCCGGATACTCAGTTTTTGAGGATTCCCTGTTCTGCATAGATTTCATTATAATGGACTTTACTGTACTTTGGGAAATATTCAGTGCCTTGAAAATTTTCTTCTACCCGTTCCCAGACCAAAGACCGTTGAATGTTCCTTCGTCTTCATGAGGCAGTTTTTTGTTGGGAGCTGTACTGATCAACTACTAGAGATATCTGTATCTAGCCCGAAGGAATGTGAAACCCTTTACCTGTGCACAAATGGACTCAATTCAAATAGTTACAGTATGTGACATCTAAAAGCAATTGGTTGCACCAGAGCCTATTTAAGTTTGTCAGAGCAAAAGCGAGGAGTCCTTATACAGTTAATTTCTGTTTTAGAGTTATGATTAATTTAGTGGGAATTTGTAAAACTTTGTTATAACTTTAACATGCTATTTGAGTTTTTTTTGTCAAACAATGGCAAAAAAGCCTAAATAAATACATTATGAATTGTACTGTATACTGGAACACAATAATGTGTGGTAAAGTTCAAGGAGGGTGCATACTTTTGATAGCCACTGCACAATCCCACAGGTCTCTAAAAGATCCAGTACCAAGTAAATTTTGAGCAATATTATATGCACATTAACTGTGCAACTGCAGCGTTGTGCAGCTAAAAACAACACAATTATAATTTTGTGATTAAAATTATTGAATGACAAAATGAAATTAGTGTGACTTCTGCTTTACACCAGTCTTAACTCCTGTCCTAACTACCTCACAGTGAACCCACATCACTGTCAGAAACTAAAATTACTTTTAGATTTTACTACATTGACACAACAAAAGTTTTATACAATAAAATGACATTAATAAAAAAAATCATTTGGTTAGACAGATCAATCATGAGAAAATGGAATAAAACAAACTTTTCCATTGACAAGCTCACTCTTACTGCCAGCTATTGAGTGCATTTTTTCCTGACACCACATCACACCATAATAAACATCTGAATCACTTTCAGTATATACGTATGGGGAAAACAACATTCTGAAAGTGCCTCCTGTCATGATAATGAAATGACCATATCAGTTAAACCTATTTATAATCTAAAAAAACATACAACAAGATGGAACAGCCTTTACTACATTGGTAAAATAGTGGGACTGAGGAATAACTACCCATGTCTTTGGAGGGGGAGCTGCATAACCTTATAGGCAGTGTAGACTCACGTCATAGTAAACCACTTGGTTGACTGCTCTGCAACTAATGTTACTGATGAACCCTGTGCATAATAAAATGCTGTTTAATGTCACAGTAAGTCATCGAGCTCTGCCCTACTTTTGCACAGATTTTCCATCTACTAACTGTGACTAAGTGGATTTTGTACAAGCTCTAGCATCTGACAATACATTTCAAATCAGTCCTTCTCTAAACCTGTATTGTGTTTTGGTAGAAGGCCAAAACGATACTGTTTCCTTATATAAATGCTTTAGTGCCTTTTTCAAACAATGTCAGGATCGTTCTTGGAAATTCTCTTAGTTTACAAAAAATAGTTTTTGGAAGCAAAGAGTTATTAAATCCAGCTGTCTTGCAGAGCTGAAAAGTAAAATGCATTTTTTACTTTTAAAATTACTAAGAATGGCTGAAGTGGATATCAGAAGTGATCTTTGTAGTGTAGTGATCTGAATCATAATCATTGCCACCTGAGATAAAATTGTAAATGTTAAATTTTAAATGAGCTGTACACAAAGTTCAAAAAGCTGTGATTTGTGAACAGGACTTAGGAACCTCTCTCTAAAGAGATACCACACTTACATTCATAACTGTGCCAATTTCACCATTCATATCAACACCAATAAAAACACATTGTCTTACATTATGAATGCTGTAGCTGCAAGCTCAAAAGCAGAGATGAAATCATGGGTAAGACACTGCTATTCTGCAGTCCACTAGAACTGCTCTGGTAAAATGCCCTGTAGGTAAAAATGCTTGATGCTGTGGAAGAATGTGTAATCATAAAAACTTATAATTTGGTTATAAGAATGAATGCAAAGTGTGTAATAGTGGAAAACAATTGCTTTCTACCATTTTCTCCCTCAAACAACATATTAACCCTCTCTGATAACACTATTAAAGAAGCTAAGGATTTTTTCTGGTTAACAGCTCCACATCATCTTCCCTTTATAACTAACCTCATCAGATCCCCCAAACTCCAAACTTTTCCAGTTCCTCACTTCACAGAAGGATAAAATGCTCTTCTACAGAAAAAAAAAAACATCAACACCCTTACTACTGTACATTCCTCCACTGATCCTAACCTTGTTGTTACTATACACTCAGACCTTTCTCTTTCAAAGGATGAGCGATCTTTTCCCAGCAAAGGCCTCAGAGTAAATAAAACTATTCAACTTGACAGAAAAAAAAAACAGTAATATTAATTTTTTTCCTATTTACAACAATTTCTGGCAGTATGGTGATGCAGTGGTTAGCATTGTTGTCTTGCAGCGTTGGGGTCATGGGTTCTTGGAGTTCTTGTGTTCTCTCCATGTTTGTGTGTGTTTCTTCCTGTTCCTCCAGTTTCCTCTCAAAGTCCAAAGACACACTACAGTATAAGGATAACTGAGTTCTGGAAAAATTGGAAACTGGAAAAACTGGTGTGAGTGTGTCTGTTTGTGTCTGTGTGTGGCCTGCAGAGGACTGGAATCCCAGCCAGAGTCTATCTTGCCTTGCACCTGTAGTGGTTTGATGGGTTTACTGAGACAATTATTAATTGTAGCAGTAATCACGAGGTTGTTCGTTGGGGCTTTTAGAAAATCAATCGTCAGAACAACTAACAACGCACACACACGGGTTCAATACACGGGATACATTTATTAATATAAACTGTGCACCAAACATATACTAGTCTGCCTGGATAAGTGCAGCAGACCTTACTGTGAGGGTTATCAATATACAAAGTATATAATCTCGAAGAGATGCAAACACAAAGAGATATACAACAGAGAATATATCTCAATATATATTGTTCGGTTACCAAATCGCTAATCAGTGTTATTACCCACTGTTACTCTAAACTCGGAAGTAAATACATTACTCATGAATTAAATTGATAACAACTTGTGTTGAGGTAGAATTGAATTCTCGAGACGCAATGTAGAACATGGGGTTTACTTATCCACTGTGTATGGATTTGGAATTTCCCGGCACGAACACCAAACCAGCTGACAGGCTCTGTTGCAGCCTCTGTTCCAGCGGTTGTCCAATGGGCGTTGTCCCGGCGTCCTCTGGCTACCGGCCAACCAGTCAAGGTGCAGCTCGGAGTAGGACGGGCAGAGGAATCTGACTGCGGCACGCAGGGCAGTCGTTGCTCCGAGGGGATCTACCAGCAGTCCGGCTGGCTAGTAGAAATTCTCTATGCACAGAGTGTGACTGCGAGTCCTCACAAGTCACTCTTTTGCCTGGGAAGAATTTGGTTCGTTCCCGGTCCAGCGCTGCTTCTGAATAAGCTATTCAGGTTGTCGATGAGGGTCCAACTGTAGGCTGCCGTTGATCAAGCAGAGCTTTCACGTCGGTAGAATTCTGAGTACGTACGGGATCCTCGGCCTCGCGCTTAGAAGAAAGTCCAAGTCCCTTTGCAGACAACAGCAGTTGTCACGTGATTGTTTCTGAGGATGCGCGAAAATGGCCAAGGAGAGCCCCGATCTGAGCTTGCGCTCCCTTTTTGACCAAGACCCAGATGTGTGCTGATTGGTTGAGAGTTTGGCGGGCATTGGAGACCCACGTGGTATTACCACGCCCGGCCAGTCCCTGATTGGTTGGTCAAGATGAGATATAAGTCATGTAACGTTGCCATAGCCAAAATGTAAATGTAGTGGCTCTCTGAAGGCACCAGTTCTGTAGGGTTTGGGCATTTACTGGAACAATTATTAATTGTAGCAGTAAATCACAAAGTTGATTCTTTTGATGGCTTTAGAATCCAACCATGCGATATAACTCAAACAACGCACACACACAGGTACTAATACACGAGGATACATTTATTAATACATAGAATATGCATGTAAACAGATCTTATCGAGAGGGTTATCAGAATACAAAAGGTATATATTCAGTCAGTTACAAAGTGTTACACATATCAAGAGGACATACGTTCAGTATATCATTCATTAAGACCGTTTCATAAATGAACTTGGTTATAACTTCTACATTAGATACTCAAAACAAGTACATAACCCTTAGGAATTAAATTGATATCAACTGGTTGGGATAACAATTGAATTCTCGAGCTGTAACGCATTGAAGTTGAATACTCATCCAATCTCTGGGGATTCAGAGAGGGCTGAGTCTCAGGATGGTCAGGAGGCGCTCTGCGAGAAAGTCCTGCCCTTGGGAGCCTTCTGCTCCTGGGCCATCCTGCCCTGGAATTCTCCTTTGAATTCCCTTTAGAATTGTCCAAAGAATCCTCTCCTGAATCCCTTCTGAATCTTACTGAATCTCCCAGGCTCTCTGTGTTGCCTGTTTTTACCTGGAGGAACTTCAGCTCGTTGATTGGCTGAAAGTTCCATGGGCATCAGAGTCCCACGTGGGTTACTCGGCCCTACCAGTCCCTGATTGGTTGATCAAGGTGAGATATGAATCACTTACTCCTGACACTTAGGAATGCAGTCCAGATGTCCAACTGGCACTCCCTAGACACATAGGCACCAATGGATGACCATTGATCATGATAGCCAGGCTTAGCTAAGTGCATCCCCCTTTGGGACCTGTCCTAGGAAACCTTATCAAAGGAACCTTAAATCAGCCTGCATGAATAGTTTCTCTGTGGCTGCACCACAGAGATGAACAGAGAAATGGGGCCTAATTTGGGAAAGCTCAGAAACACTTAATTCTGCCTTATTAATAAGCCTCGCCGCTACAGTCACTTACTCTTGACACTTAGGAATGCAGTCCAGATGTCCATTCGGCACTCCCTAGACTGATAGGTGCCAATGGATGACCATTGATCATGATAGCCAGGCTTAGCTAAGTGCATCCCCGTCTGGGAGCTTGTTCCTTATCAAAAGAAAACATCTTAAATCAGCCTGTATGAATACTTTCTCTGTGGCTGCACCTGTGGCTGTGGCTGGGGCCTCCTTTAGGACAGCATACCAACGCTTAATTCTGTCGTATTAACAAGCATTTCCGCTACACACCTGTTGCTTGCCAGGATAGGCTCTGGCTCCGCCACGATCATGTATTGGATAAAGTAGCTAGAAAATGAATGGATAGACACAATTTGTGGTGGTTGCTGGGACAAATTGAATTGATAATCATGACAACATAAGGGAGGAGAAGAGTGAATAGGAAAACTTGCAGTGTTTTAGTGTATCGTATTGTCTGAAGCATGGGAATACACAAAGAGATATTTCATATTCATTGCACATAAATTGAGTTTCTTTACATTGCTGTGAATAACAATATAGTGTGCACACAAACAAATATAAATATAAACAAACATTGAGACTGCATTGGGTGTGATGGTGTTTCATTCCATCGTAGTTATACATTCAGCAGCAATTTGTTTGAAGTTAAGACAATAAGACAATAAGATGGAAGAAGTTAAATTGAAAGTCGATTTTCCTGTTGCTGTTTGTGAAGGTTTTAGCTTTTCAACAAAGCCATATCAAGTACTTTAAAAAAACATCCTGTACTCATTTAGAATATTTCTATTTTTTCTGACATTTTGCTGTCATTTACTTTTTTTTTACATTGTCAAGATTAGGGCTTCTCTTAAGTAGCTTTGAGTTAATAGAAAAAATATAGGGTGACATACTGGTGGAAAGGATTACAGAAATATATAGAATTACATGATAAATGTATTTCCTTAATTTTTTCAGTGTACATACTTAAAGGCAATTTGTAATTTTGGCAATTGAATTTGGGAAATGACTGATCACGCATGCTCTAATGACATGCCACACGTCCCACAGCCTTCAAACTGTTTATCACAGACTAACTTTAGAAAAAGTCTTATAAATCTTACAAAATGTTGATTATAGTTAAGTACCTGAAAACAATAAGTTATTGATTTGCAAAATCCAGCATTGAACAAATATCAGGTGAAAGGCCTTCCGTGGAACCTTGGTTATAGTCCAAAACCGGTATAAGCAGGTAATAATCCCAAATGTGTAAAGTGTATTCCACCGACAGCAGATTTCTGAGTTGACAGTTATATTCTAAATAAATTGGGTTGATACTGTCAGAGGATTTCATGTCTGCTGTAGATCTTCAGATTGTGGTTTCAAGGAGAACCAAAACTGTTTCCTGCTGTGCCAAGACGTTTCTGAGAGTAAAATGTTTGAATCTCTTGGGTTGAAAGGAAGGAAATGAGTTATGTAATATAAAATGCTTTCAATATAAATGAGAGAACAATTTTCTTTGACAAACACCTCTTTTGGCCCTCAATGTTTTTGGCAAGTAATTGCACTGTAATAAGCAAGAAACAAAGCTCCTTGTCTGCCTAGAATGTTGTGTTTTTGGCACTCCAGAAGGTTTGGCAATATTTGTAGGAGATTGAACATAACAGTCTGTTTTTTCTTTTCATTTTCATTCCTTTTGCCGTCATAAATCTAGTGGACCCTCTTTATTTATATTGAAGTGCTAGCCATGATCTGCAGAAAATGTGAATTTGTGGTTCCAGGGTGTTCCTCTCTTGATGACCTTCATTTCAGTCCCTCTTTAAGTAAATAATTTTTACATGCACATGAAACAGACACAAAAACATATTTTATCAGTCAAATGTGAAGAATTTCAAACAGCTTATACAGTAACTTACTTGTTTATGTTTCTATATGATGCCTTCCGCAATAGGACAGGTGGTATTTTGCTTATTTAACCGTGAAACTTTCCAATTCTATGGCTTCATCAGTTTATTATATACTTAAAAGCTAAACTCCACAAGCTGTTAAGATCCTCTTCCTTTGAAAGGAAATTGCTTTATCATCTGTTCCAGAAGACATAAAACCTGCTAGAAGCATATTGCCAATGGTCTTTCTTCCCAATATGTTTACTATCAGGAGAAACGTGGAATGCAAATGTAATGGGCTTTCTTTGACAAAACAAAATGTTAATGTTTCAGCTTGCGAGAGCAAAACAGTATACTGTTGTAGTGTGCTCTCACGAGGCACCAGTTCCGTAGGGTTTGGGCATTTACTGGGACAATTATTAATTGTAGCCGTAAATCACAAAATGATTCTTTTAATGGCTTTAGAATCCAACCATACGATATAACTCAAACAACGCACACACACAGGTACTAATACACGAGGATACATTTATTAATACATAAAATATGCATGTAAACCTAACAGATCTTATTGTGAGGGTTATCAGAATACAAAAGATATATATTCAGTCAGTTATGAGTTACATACAGATGCAGCCATTCAAAATGCACGGTACAAACCCGCGGTACAGTAACCTACCCACAAGCCACCGCAGGGCACCGCGGTAAGTGATTGGCTGGCCAAAATGACTGACAGGGGCACTCGTGTTGCATTGGTTGGTAGTGAAAAGATTTGAATCATTTAATCTCTTTACTGTGCACATTTTAATCCGCTTAGTTTTGAATATTTATATGGAATTTTACCACTAAAGGGAAATTTTAGTAGCTGAGCATAAAAAGAAGAGGAGCATAACGCATCTGAAGGTCATAAACGATATTAATTTAGGAACATAAACATTACTGTATGTACATAAACTGTACTGTGTACGGCTGGTCTTGATAGTTTAAAGAAAAAATACACACCTGTCTTCCATTTCTCCCTAAACATTTTAAGCATGAAAGTTTTATGAAATGGTACCCAAATATGTGATTGCTGTATAGAATGAATTTTAATTTTAAAAAATTATTTAACACGAAAATTAAGCTGTTTACATCTTCCACCTGAGAACAGTCACCCGTTGCTACCCAACGCAGAAACACAGCCACTAACTAGCGAAGAGAGGACATTGGCTAGCCAATATGATAAAGAAATAAATGATTATTTTGTTTATTTCTTTTGCACATTTATTTGAACATTTCCATCGATTGTACAAGCACTTGGAAACTGTCCAATCCCTAGTTCATCAGGCATTTTCTTTTATGCTGCGGGCATTCTCCCGGTCTGGCGCCGGTCTGTGTCTTCAAGGATATAATGCCAGCAATTAGTTTTAAATTTGGGTTTCCAATAACGCCGCAGCAAACTATTGTTTTTATGTCCAGTATAACAGACAATCTCCTTGCTTTTAACCGAGCATTTAATAATTTCCTAAAATGAAAATGATTTACTTTATTTCCCTCATGGGATCAATAAAAGTATCATCTGTCTAAACTATGGGACAGAATTCTGGGGTCTCCCCATACCAGAGATTATGGTAGGGCTTCAGAATGGTGATTGGCTGACAACTCTGATTGGAGAAAAAAGACGTGCTGGTTTGCTATACATACAGTACTGTACCAGGAAGAGGATTTCTTTCTATTAGAAACGTGTATTTTAAAAGTTTAAGAAGTAAAAACCTTACAGCGTACACAGATATCTAAACTGATCAGGATCGTTATCTTTCTTATGCATAATAATGTTCACCGCTCTGTCCAGCAAATTAATAATAAACTTTATTTTATATAGCGTTTTAAACGAATAAGTAATTAGATTGCTCATAAACCTAATCACTTGCTTTTTCTTTTTATTTAGGCTCAGATTTCAACTATAGATTGTATTATTAATAACCATAATAACAACCAACCAACAAAAACAACCATATAAACATAATACCAACCAAAAACATAGATAACAACCACAATACAAAATCAAATATATCAAAACATTATACTCTCGCAAATTCCACCAATTATCATAATCCCACCCCTTATTCAAACCCAAACCCTCCTCCCATCCCAGTTTATACTCTTTATCATGAACAAAATCCACCTCAATTTTCAACATAAAGCATTACACAAAATCAATACCTCAACACTCCATACTCAACAACGATAATTCACAAACAGCCAGAACATGTAACTCCACATTCCCAAACAGACCTCATTTCCGTAGCCCCGCCCCTTATGCAAAACCAACATCCCTCCCCTGTTCTCTCTCTTCCCTGGCGTTTGTAATCGTTTTTATTTTCAAATAAATTTTAGCAAAGTCATGTATTTAAAAAATCTTAAGATTTATATATTTATGTCTTTATTTAGTGGTTTCATTAGTGACAATGGCTAAACTTTCTTGGAAAACCACCTTTTATGTAAACCATGTTTGCTATTAATTCATTCAGGGCTAAAATATGTTCATTGTCTTCCAATGAAAGAAGGGTTCCTTTTGCCGTAGTCAGGTTGACATTAGAAGCTTGCCACGCCCGGACTGTTACACCAACGCATTAGCATGTTAAAGTGATTTCATTGAGGAGCCTAGCTTTCTTAACTAGTAAGTACTGTACTTACTGGGTTTTTGAGGGGAGGGAGGTGTCTTTCGCTGGAAATCTCGCCTCCTTCTACTTTGAAAATACCTGTGAAACCGGTTTAATTCGTCACAGCCAGCACTCCCGCAGAGAGGGGGGTTGTACTTGCAGTGAATACAGTAGGTGGGAAAGCCAGAGCCGTCCTCTACGCCGCCCACGTGTTATGCTCTTCGTTAATGTTTAAGCCCGAACACATCATTATATCTCATTTTGTATTTCTTAAAAAAAATCATTTGCCCTGCCTAACAGTATTGTTATTGTTTTTAACCTGTAAAGCACTTTGAGGAACCACCTTTAAAGGCGCCATATACAATAAAGTTAATTATTATTACTATTGTTAATTTGCTGGACAGAGGTGGACATTATTACACAGAAGACAAAGATAGCGATTTACGTTGCATTGTGCATTGTGCTGCTGTAATAGTTTTAAATAATTAAAAGTCTAAACAGTATCAGCTTTATGGGTTTTAAATAAAGGCGATTTAAACGTGATTTAAATCAATATAATCAATATATGTTTATATTGTAACGCCTAGGTGACTATTCATTGTTATTAAAATGACTTAAATTCGATCATGTTGTGATATTTAGAAATATAAATTTGTTTGGTGCGATTAAGGTTTTAATTAATCTCTGACTCTGGAAACGTTTCATTTTTTCAAAGAAATGTTTGTTAAAAAAAAATGTATTGCTCCAGTGGGATTTGATCACAGACCATGGGATATGGGAGTCAGGAACCTAACCCACAGCGCCACCGGCAAGGTCACGTGCAGAGTGCTGAAAAAGCACTACAGAAACATTATCAACAGACAATGTACAGCGTGTACTATTCTTGTGTTGCGGTACATTAATATAATTATATCATTATTAATTTATTTAGATACACGATTCCATATTATATTCCCTTTTAATCAAATTCTAAAATGCTTGTTGACTCCGGGATCACATTAGTTAAAGACTTCGATGCTTAAAATGTTTAGGGAGAAATGGAACACTGGTGTGTATGTTTTCTTTAAAGTACCGAGACCAGCCATATACTGTATGTTTAAGTTCCAAAATTAATATCGCTTATGGCCTTCACACACGTTGCAGTATGCTCCTATTCTTTTTATGCTCAGGCACTAAGATTTCCCTTCAGTGGTAAAATTCCATATAAATATTCAATACTTAAATGGGCACAGTTAAGACATTAAATATACATATACATACTGTATACAGTACAGTTTACATACGGTAATGTTTATGTTCCTAAATCAGTCTGTTTTATGAGCATGTGAAAGGCATGGTGAATCGATTCTCAAATTACTGTACTTTGCATGATTGGAAACAAATCCGTGATTGCGAAATGCTGTGGTGTTACTTTTACAAAGACGGTCAATGAAAAAAAGAATGTGGACCAGGGCAATACTTTGTTTACAGCTTGTCCGAGGTCATTCATTATTAATACTATTAGTAATATCTTCGTTAAAGACTTTGATGGTGACAGCTCAAACATGAGAGGCTGAGCTTTATTAGCTCCACCTTGCGGAAATTCCGGATACTATTATTTTAATTGCGGTATTATAGGAGAATTTACGGTAACTCGCGGTAGACCGCGTAAAGCGCACCGCAAAATAATGCGGTATCGCCCGCGCATTTTGAATGGCTGCATCTGTATATCAAGAGGACATACGTTCAGTATATCATTCATTTAGACCGTTTCGTAAATGCACTTGGTTATAACTTCTACATTAGTTATTGAAAACAAGTACATAACTCTTAGGAATTAAATTGATATCAACTGGTTGGGATAACAATTGAATTCTCGAGCTGTAACGCATTGAAGTTGAATACTCATCCAATCTCTGGAGATTCAGATCTCCTGCGGGCTCTCTGGCTCATTGCCAGGCTGTGCTGTGTGGCTTGTGACGGTGTGCTGCTGATGCTCTGCGCTGCTCTCTGAAAACCAGCTAGTTAGTTTTGGCTGAAACTAGCAAGAGTTAGTGCACAGGAGAAAAGATGACTGTGGGTCCCAGCAAGTCAGGAAGAAGACCGGTTCGTTCCTGATGAAGCGCTATTGCTGAATAGTGATTCAGCTGTCCACAGTTCCGACTGTTCATGAAGCTTGCTGCTGATGGCAACAGTCGGTTGCCAGCGCCGCTCATACCCCGGGATCTCGCGGCCCGCACCAGACTCCCCGCGCCGCCGTAACTACCTGATTTCCTAGGGTTATAATAGAGCGCACTCAACCCCGCGGCAGACATGGTCCCCTTCCAAACTAATACGCACTTTCACACACCTAAAGCGAGGGATGCGCCGCCTTGGGGCTTTGGGACCCTGAGGCGCCGGACCGACTGGCCCGGGGGAGGCGGGAGTTCCGACCCACACCATTGGCTCCTGAAGGGGCGGGACATGCACAAATAACACGCCATTGGATGGCAAGGGGGCGGGACAACCAAACACCACGGACGACCATTGGCTGGAAAAGGGGGCGTGGTACCTGTCAAAAGTTTGACGAAAGGTGTCGCTTTATACTACTTGCCTTATTGTGCATGTTTTAGTATTGAATATTTATATGGAATTTTACCACTGAAGGGAAATTTTAGTAGCTGAGCATAAAAAGAATAGGAGCATAACGTGCGTGAAGGCCATAAACAATATTAATTTTGGAACATAAACATACAGTATTATGTAAACAATGGCTGGTCTTGGTACTTTAAAGAAAAAATACACACCAGTATTCCATTTCTCCCTAAATATTTTAAGCACCAAAGTCTTTAACTAACATGTGAAATAACATGTGTAGAAAAAGTGGGTTTTAAGCTTTTCTACGAGTACGCTCGATGCCGGAGTAATCAAGCATACTTTTAGAATTTGATTAATAGGGAATACAATATGGAATCACGTATCTAAAGAAATTAATAATATAATTATATGTATGTACTGCAACACAAACAGTAGTATACGTACACTGTACACCTACTGTACTCTGGCAACCTCCGCTCTAGACTCTTAGAACAGAGGAAAGTTCTGGTACTCGGACACACTGGCCGTTCCGAGGTTGTCCGGGCTGGGTCTCAGGATGGTCTGGAGGCACGCTGCGAGAATGTCCTACCCTTGGGAGCCTTTCTGCTCCTGGGCTGTCCTACCTTGGAATTCTCCTTTGAATTCCCTTTAGAATAGTCCTTAGAAAAAGTCTTGGAGCTCTGTGCTGCCTGTTTTTACCTGGAGGAACTTCAGCTCATTCATTGGCTGAAAGTTCCATGGGCATCAGAGTCCCACGTGGGTTACGCGGCCCTACCAGTCCCTGATTGGTTGATCAAGGTGAGATATGAGTCACTTACTCCTGACACTTAGGAATGCAGTCCAGATGTCCATTTGGCACTCCCTAGACAGATAGGTACCAATGGATGACCATTGTTCATGATTGCCAGGCTTAGCTAAGTGCATCCCCGTTTGGGAGCTGTCCCTTATCAAAAGAAAACATCTTTAAATCAGCCTGCATGAATAGTTTCTCTGTGGCTGCACCACAGAGATGAACAGAGAGATGGAGCCTCATTTGGGAAAACACAGCAACACTTAATTCTGCCTTATTAACAAGCATTTCCGCTACATATCCCCCCTTTTTGAAGGTCACGAGGTCCTGAGGTGTTGTTGCCTTCAAAACAAAACAGAGTTAAGTGATGTCCCTTGTCATTAGAACATTAACCTTAAATGTCCACATTACTCCTCGAGAATTCATACCGGAACCAGCATTGGGAACAAACAGGATGAATAACATCTGGAGTATGTATAAACACGGTAGGAGACATCATCTCATTCTAGGCATTACACATCAGGAAGTTCACTGTCAGTATCTGATACTTTTGTAGGCAGATCTTTGGGAAGAAGTCACTTCCTTTCTTTTGACATGCTACCTGGAGTACATCTTGATGTAAGAGTACAGCATTCGGAGTACATCCAGTCATGATCCAGATACCCAGCAGTAGTGTTACAATAACAACAGTTCCTGTTCCCAGCCCTCCGATAAACCACGACACGTGTGTTGGGCACCTCCTAGGGTGGTTTGGAGGTTTGTTCCATTAAAGCAAACTCAACTACCTGTACCTCTTCAGGGCTTACTGTTGCTTGGATTTCTATCGAATTCAATAGTGTGGCACCTGAAGGCATCCATGACCTCAAGTTTGGTCTTATATTGTCTGGTTCTAGACTGTACAGTGTTAAGTTCAAGAGCACTGTAGTCTCCTCAGGAACTTGCAGGAAAACTGATTGGTTAGGTAGCTGCATTGTGGTAGCTGTATCATGCCTGTCACAAGTCATAGTGTCAGTTAAATGTGGTGTGCTAACAGCCATTTACTTCCCACCTGCTATTCGTGCGGTTCATTAACCTCCCTCTGCTCGTTAGTAGCTTTACACCCTTCATTGGTGAATCGTTTAGACACAGCCAATGGATAGCTTTGGTAGCCATACCCATCTCAAAATTTGGAACCGAATTAAATCTTGGAGCGCCTTCTGGGTGAGCTATGAGCGATGGGGTTAATGTCAGATACTCCTCTACTGAGAAGAGTGGAATCAAGTGGGTTTGTGAATTGTGCCATGGCCATGCCATGCCATATCATTTGTTCAATATACTATAGTGCACACTGCATACAAACCTTGACTTTTACCATATCCTCTTCAGAGATGGTAAATTCATCAAATGGTAGTTGGTCATGTACAGTAAGTACAGTACTCGTGCTTATTGGGTTGTGTGCATGCCAAATGCCTATTATGGAAGTGTCACTTTTGACAGTTTTGGCCAGCAGCCATATCACCCTGCAACTCACAACTGGCAACCCACTGAAGCTAAGCAGGTGTGAGCCTGGTCAGTACCTGGATGGGAGACCTCCTGGGAAAAACTAAGGTTGCTGCTGGAAGAGGTGTTAGTGGGGCCAGCAGGGGGCGCTCACCCTGCGGTCCATGTGGGTCCTAATGCCCCAGTATAGTGACGGGGACACTATACCGTAAACAGGCGCTGTCCTTCGGATGAGACGTAAAACATAGGTCCTGATTCGTTAAAAATCCCAGGGCGTTTCTCGAAAAGAGTAGGGGTGTAACCCCGGCGTCTTGGCCAAATTTCCCATTGGCCCTTATCAATCATGGCCTCCTAATAATCCCCATCTATGAATTGGCTACATTACTCTGCTCTCCTCCCCACTGATAGCTGATGTGTGGTGAGCATTCTAGCGCACTATGGCTGCCATCGCATCATCCAGGTGGATGCTGCACATTGGTTGTGGTTGAGGGGAGTCCCCATTACCTGTAAAGCGCTTTGAGTGGAGTGTCCAGAAAAGCGCTATATAAGTGTCAGCAATTATTATTATTATTTGGAGGATAATGCATAGTTTCATCATAGACACTGATCAGTGAAGAAGCATGAATTGACTTATCTGAACAAAAGCTGCGTATGCACTAGTATTACTCATCAACAAAAAACTGTCAATGCCCTTAATATTAAAGTTCATGCCAAATGCCTTCTCAGACAAAGGGTTACTCTTTCAAATCACTTTCTTGATTCACAACTATGATGAATGACGTCTCTGAACAAATTTAAAAAAAGGAGAAATTAAGTTTGTCTTCTGGGTTTGCAGTCTTCATAACACAGCCAGAAAAGTATTATTTAGTTCTGATCATTTCACAATGCTAGAAAGCAGAACCAACAAAAAAGACTTTCACTTCTGGTTTTTATGTAGGTAGTCAGGATAGCTGTTCTACTCTTTTGTACCTTATATTTGGCCAGTTAAACAAACCTTATATATGAGTCTTATAATGCATACAAGTTACAGAGTAATAAATACTGAACAATAACATAGCTTATAACATAAAAATAACATATACAGATTATGAATATTGATCAATATTGTTATGCTGTTTTGATCAATTGATTATTCATGGTGAACTGATGATTACTCAGATAAGAATAAACTACATATGAAAGATGTTCTGTGCTCAACAGCTTTATCACCACAGCATGCATTATGCTACATTTTTTATGCATCAAAGAATTCTCTCAATAACGTAATGTAAAATGTAAAACAAATTAACATAATACTGTATGGCACAATAGGCCGATTCTTTTAATTTTTTAAATAAAAATTAAGAAACAATAACATGTTTTTTTATATATTCTAAGGTAATCACGAGGAAGAAAAATCACTAATGTTTCCACATATAAAAAGTAGTTTTTTTAACAATTTAAATTCATTTTATATAGCCTTTAAAGTAATCTCTTTGCTTATTCTTCACAAAAAATGTAAAAAATTAGCTCCCCACTTTCACCTTGCCATAACTATAGTGGGGATGTACCATATATGGGGGCTTGTTCAGGATCTTTGATCCATTTTGTGGAGACGATATTTACCCTTGGTTGACGTGTGCACTTGGGGTTGTTTTAGTTTGTAGTGGTCATTAGTACTATGGTATTTTAGTTTCTGTTATGGGTAATTGTGGTGTCCATCGTGACATTCAGTTTAGAGGATTTTCTGAGTACCCTTATGTTGGAGCAGTTTAATAAATGTCACAAGACAGATATGTTATTGATAACATGTTTTAGTCTCTTGGCTTACTGGGGACATACTGTATGAGATCTTAAAATGAAGAAGGGATACAACCCCCACGCCAGACAGACAAAGGTGATAAAAATCCATTCAAAAGGGTGCAGTGTGTTAACACAATCTTTGCTAACACAAGCCACTTGTAAGAACAAGGTGATTTTCTTCTCGGTTAAATGAAACCTACAATACGGTCAGACAGATTTTTAATTTTTCAAGCAAAATTAATAGTTTGTCAAAATCAATTACTTACAGCAGTACACGAAGTACACGACTTCTCAAATGGTACCTTTTTCTCTCATGCAAACTCAGAGTTTTTTTTTATTATTTCAAAACCTTGGACTCATAGTAATATTAAAACAGACCCCCCACTGGATCACATCTCTCAATGTTCCACACACATGAATCCCATGAAGTCAGATACACAGATATACCGAAAACAGTAGCTTACACGGCAATGAAGGGCAGTGTGATTGTCATACCGTATACCATATGGCCTCTACAGTATGTGTGAAATATTTTTCTTAATAACAAGTTTAAGCTAATAAATTGTAAATTGTTCACTCATTGCTAAAATGTGCATAAAGACAAAATATAGATTTTCTTAATGTGGATATAAACCTGAAAGAGATGCATCACATTTACAGCAAGCTATAATAATAAATCACTTTTTATACATCTGGCTATGTATCTCCCCTTTTTGTTTTGTTTTTTGACAAAGTACAACACTGTATGTGTGAAATATATTTTTCACAATTAAAAGTAAAACTATCCTGATTACTTGCTGAAATTTGAATAAGCACAATATAGGTATTCTCAATACGGATGTAAACCTGAAAGAAGCACATTGGTTCACAACATCCCAGTAAAATAATAAACTATTTTTCATATATTGAACTGAGAAATATTGTTTTTGTAAAATAGCCCTACCCTCTTTTTCATCCATCCATCCTTTTTCATTCCACTTTTCCTAGTGAGGGTCGTGGTTGCAGCAGGCCGAGTAGATCAGCCCAGACTTCCCAGTCCCCAGCAACAGATTCCAGCTCCTCCTGGGGGATCCCCAGGCGCTCCCAAGCCAGCAGAGAGATATACTGTAAATCCTCCAGCATGTCTTAGGTCTGCCACGGGGTCTCCGTCCAGTGGGACGTGCCCAGAATAGCTCCAGCAGAAGTCAACCGGTGGGCATCCTTATGAGACGGCCAAACCACTTCAACTGGCTCCTCTTTTGATCTGGGGGAGCAGTGACTCCATTCTGAGGCTCTCCCGGATTGCAGAGCTCCTCACCCTATCACGGAGGGTCAGCCCAACGGCCCTGCGGAGAAACCTAATTTCTGCTGCTTGTATCTGCGATCTCGTTCTTTCAGTCATTACACAGCTGATAGAACACAGCTCATCACCATAGGTGAGGACGGGGATGTAGCTCGACTGGTAAACCGAGGGCTTTCCCTTCAAACTCAGCTCCCGGTTCACCACCACAGACCGGTACAGTGCCCACAAAACAGCTGACGCTTCCCCAATCCGCTTGTCAATCTCACGCTCTCCCTTCAACATAACACGTTCCCAACACCAGTCTCCATTACCAGGATCTCATCCTTCTAGGTCCTTTCCACTTATGCCTGCCACTAGACTGGCATCGCAGCCAAACCTCACCCCTCTTTTTCAATTAATTTAATATTTAAAGTACTATAGTATACATTTTAAAGTTAATAAAAGTGCAATAAGTATACAACTTAAATTCTTAATTGGAATAAGATAGTCCCTCAGCATTTACAGGGATTTGAAGCCAGGTTTTTTTTTTGCAACAGCCCAAATGCTTTTATACACCATGTTAAACTTTCACTGCTCCACCTGGCGGTTTTACAAAGTAGTAAAGCCCGACAACTGAATAATTTAAAAAATGTGCAGTACCCCACAGAGCGTGTGACGCAATGTACTGCATTATCCTCTACAATAATAATAATAATAATAATAATAATAATAATAATAATAATAATAATAATTGCTTACACTTATATAGCGCTTTTCTGGACACTCCACTCAAAGCGCTTTACAGGTAATGGGGACTCCCCTCCACCACCACCAATTTGCAGCATCCACCTGGATGGCCTACAAGCCTGAGACACTTTAGTAGACACACTATTTATTAACCCAGTTCATGAGATGTTAAATAGCATCGTCTTTTGAATAACAACTCACTACACGTGCTACAACAAAAGATTGATCATTATCTTGATTGATTTTGATCATTAAAGTACATAGTATACAGTATATGTTGTTGCATGTTTGGATTATTCATATGTTTACATTTCACTTCATAGTACCCTATTCTGTAACAGTGGACATTCTTTGAGCACATGTCAAATATAGCCAGACCTTACTTTTAACTAGCACTTAATACATGCAGTTGATATTTTCTTTGGTAAAACACAGATTTCCTCTTTTCTTTATGCTGTATTTGTGCCTTCAATGCTGAGTAGATTTCTATGTTCCCCTGTCTTCAGAAGGCAAAAGTCTGATCCTCACAGATCTGTAAATAGGTGAAATATTGTATGGGCTATTGTAAAGAAGAACATGCCATGTGATGTGAAAAATCCACTGATTATAGAAGGTATATGACTGTTACTTCACATAGCTGGTGGCAGGACCTGGCTTTAACGCTGATTTCATTTTAATGTCCCTTATTCAATTATTTATTAGCAAGTTGGGGATAAAAATCATTGAAAAGCTCAGGTCAATTATGGAAGTGAATTATGGAAAAATTATGAAAGTGAATATCTCTCTGAGCGCTGTTTACTCCATCATCAAGAAATGGAATGGTATCTTACTATCCAGACACTGCATGAATGCTTATACAATCTGATCTTTTCACTTTAGTTTTTGCTGACATTATTGTGTAACCTATGTTACCCTTTTTACTCTTTGGTTTTGAGCAATCAGTTTTTGAATGAAATATTAAGTTTAAAAATGTGCATGCATCATTTTGTAATTTCACAACATGTGACACCATAGGAAGGCTCTGAATCTTTTTATAAGGCACTGTATTCATATTATAGTAGTTTGGGTTTTTTTGTAACTGGAGACATACAGTAGGTGGGTGGAATACAACTGCTAACATGAAAGCCAGCTTTACTTTCATGAATGTGTCTTGTAGCAAGTCCTGAAAGCTGTGTTTTTAGAAAAGATCTTGGATATGTGAGGTAGATCAAAAACAAAAAAATATATATTTAAATGCAATCATTTGTGATGAAATATTAATTAGATCTGCATTTTATTTTAGTAAAATACACATAAATAATGAATTTCCCAAACATACTGTAGCAATGCACATTAACATTAATATTCAAATTAACAGTGAGTGGGAATTGAGTAATAAACCGTAGTTACATGTGCATAATCTGTGGGGTGCTGTAATGAGAATAAGCAAATGAGGTCCTCTGAACTAATTCACTACTTGAAGCCTAAACATGTAGGTTGAAGACATTGTCTTTTAATTTTTCTTCTCTGTAGTACAGAAGATAGGTTATCTAATTTGCACACAACAAAAAAAAGGCCATGAAATAGATTATGTTAAAGCACAGAAAATGTTTTAAGCAACAGATCAAGGACTGACATTTCTTTACAGATGCTGCCATCAAGTGGAAATAACTTGGAAATATGAGCTAAAATAATCCCCTGCTGATTATTTTGGTTGGAAGATGAAAGCTTGAAAGGATTTCTTATTTTATACAAGATAGTTGTTTGAAAATTGTTTGGCAACACTTGAAATATTTTTAATACACATTAAAATTTGAGAAATTTAGTTTTCCATCACTTAGTAAATAGGAGAGCTGCATGAAAATATTGATAGGATATTGAAGTAACTCATTTTTATAAGTGTAGAAATTATTTTGTTTCTGGCTTTGTTAGTTTGTGAAATAAAATAATTGATTAAAATATATATATATATCTTAATAACCCAAAGCTGAGCTGATCACCATTATATACCCCCTGAAACCTTATATGGGTACAACCTTCTCCCAGCAGATGATATCCATCATCTAATAACTGTATGCTCATTCAGAATAACTTTTCTCCTTATTTCTGGAGGGTCTTGATGTCAGGGGGTCAGGGAAATGAGCTTTACTTACCCCCCAGAGGGAGCATTGAATGCAAAGGCAGCACAAAAAGAAAGAGGAGGGAGTTGGAGAGAACCCAGAACTTTAGACCTGAGCATTAATGTGGATAGAGTTTAAATAGGAATAGAGAAAAGTGATAACAGAAGAAGAGGAGAATGCTCCCTTCTCCTCCAGAACCGCTATCTGGCAGGTATTATTATTTAATTGGCTTCTGGAAATGTTGGCCCTGGTGTGAGTGAGAGTTTGTCGTTTTGCATGTTAAATTTGCCCTGTTGTGGACTGGTATCCCAGCCAGGGTCTTGCTCCCTTTGTTTGCCAAGATGAGATCTGGCTCCCCTCTGATCCTGCAAAGGATGAAGCTTTTCGAAAATGTATTAATGGAAATCTGATTATCAGACACTGCATGAGGATCTCTGTCACCGTCCGCAGACAGTACATTACAAGACACTCATTATCCATCTTGAGTTACACACGATATCGCATACACTTTCCTCTCAGCTAGCTAGCTCATGAGGGTGCACACTCGGGGCTTGGCTAGCAGTTTCCTATTTTCATACATGCAATACATTATCACCTCTTATTTCAAAATCCGTTACTGTTACCTGAAGAGACACAAACACAAACTCTTTCTCTTAATTTGTACTTATCTGTGTGAGAAAGCGCTCTGTCTGTTTGTCTCTTCCGTGTTGCTGTCCGACTTCCTGGTATGGTGGCCTCTTGGGACAAAACCCAATACCCGTTTTCAGCTTGGCTTTATAATGTCAAGGTGGAGTGGTGCATGCGCACATCATCCTGTAAAGGAAGTACCATTTTTACATGAGGTAAAAAATAAGTGAAATGTATTCAGGGTTGGTGTTTTTTTTGTACATTCTGTTTACACTATTCTTTAAAAGAAAGAAGGAATTCCCATGTTAGGGAAATTAGTTTATCTGAGGTGAAATGCAGCTCCATAATTTTGTAACAGTGGTATAGTCCAAGGGGGCAGGGCTATATGGTACCTATTTAGGAAGGGGGGAGAGATCTAACTGGGTTTTAGTCTTGCTATTGCTACAGTGTGGAGCTGATAGGACCTAAGTGTGCTAGAATTCCTGACCGCTTTCTTAGGGTTTGTTTTTTTGTGTGTGTACTAGTTGAACTTTGTTGTTTGTTTTTTCTTTTGTTTTGCTATATATAAATTGTCTGTGGGGAGCATTGTCATAATATACCATCATCTTTGCACCTAAGTGCAGTTGTGGCTGAGCCATCATTTAGTTTTAAAAGGACTCACTTGGGCACCCCTACTGCCCTCCCTGTGACAGTGTGCAAATGTGGAAAGAATGTCCAACTAGATCTGTTTTGACTTATAGGCTAATAATAATAATAATAATAATAATAATAATAATAATAATAATAATAATAATAAGTTAAAAGGAGAAAACAAACAGTACATAAAATAATTTAAAAGTAGGTATTACAAAACAAGTTATTTGGATGATGCGACGGCAGTCATAGTGCACCAGAACGCTCACCACACATCAGCTATCAGTGGGGAAGAGACCAGAGTAATGAAGCCAATTCATAGATGATGATTATTAGGAGGCCATGATTGATAAGGGCAATTGGGAAATTTGGCCAAGATGCCGGGGTTACACCCTTACTATTTTCGAGATGACCACAGAGAGTCAGGACCTCGGTTTTACGTCTCATCCGAAGGACAGCGCCTGTTTACAGTACAGTGTCCCCATCACTATACTGGGGCATTAGGACCAACATGGACCGCAGGGTGAGCACCCCTTGCTGGCCCCACTAACACCTCTTCCAGCAGCAACCTTAGTTTTTCCCAGGAGGTCTCCCGTCCAGGTACCTAGTCTAAACCTAGTTTATTTGAAAGTAGAGTAGTGAACAAAACTCTAATGAAAGCTTAAAACTCAGATTTTTTCCCAAAATAATGTTTTGTCAATATATTTATCTCTCCTTTCTTCAGGGAGTACCACAACTTTTTTATCTTTTATTAATATAAAGGACTAATATCCTTTATATTATACACTATACTGTAAACAGGCGCCGTCCTTCAGATGAGAAGTAAAACCGATGTCCTGACTCTCTGTGGTCATTAAAAATCCCAGGGCGTTTCTCAAAAAGAGTAGGGGTGTAACCCTGGTGTCCTGGCCAAATTTCCCATTGGCCCTTACCAATCATGGCCTCCAAATAATCCCCATCTATGAATTGGCTTCATTACTCTCCTCTCAACTGATAGCTGATGTGTGGTGAGCATTCTGGCGCACTATGGCTGCCGTCGCATCACCCAGGTGGATGCTGCACATTGGTGGTGGTGGAGGGGAGTCCCCATTTCCTGTAAAGCGCTTTGAGTGGAGTGTCCAGAAAAGCGCTATATAAGAGTAAGAAATTATTATTATTACATAACCATGGCTAACCTTGTCTACTTAGTGACAAGCACTTCAGAGGAGGATACATAAAAAACTGGTTCCCACAATAGTACTTATGCAACTCTGATTTTCATAAATCTTTCAACATCTCTGATCAATGTAAAATCCACAAAAAGCCTGTTTTTTAAATTTGTTGTACAAACTGTTGTTTGTTCTGTTCTACAAATAATAGGTTAATGATTAAAACTGAGATTAGGTTTTTATTCATTTTATTGAATAACAGAACATGGTACTGTTTAATTAACATCTGACAGTGCATGTCACATATTTATCTCAGTAATAACCACATCTAATGCAAAACAATAAAAAATCATCTATTAAACTATTTTGTCCCTGAATTGGTATAATAGTACATTAATTAGATCTGTATTTTTGGACATACGATAAGCATCACATAAATCCTGAAAGCTGCTTTGCTTTTCATTGCTAGGATAAGTTTAGACATCAGCAAGGAATGCAAAAAAGGGACAAAAGGTTATCCATTCATTAAAACAAGGCCAAATTGGCTAGCTAATGTTTTATTCAAATTACTAACCTCTGCGCCAGAATAATTGGTAGTCTTTGACAGTCTCAAAGATACCCTCAAGCTATTTGGGACTGCATATCTAATAATTAAAATACATCTGGTGCTGGTCACTGGTCGTGGCAGCTGTGATCATCTTACCTTATCTATATTTGTAGTAGTGCAGCTTTCGGTATAGCTAGAGGACATCACAGGACCAACACTAAAACATTACTTACAGGTATTATGAGATATAATTGAAAATGATGGACACATCAGGGGGTCACAAATTTAAATTGCACCCCAGTGTATTATGCATGGATCCATATTCTGCTTACAGATGAAGCCTGGCAAGGTTCCCAGCTGCTGTTAAGGACAGTTTCATTTGCTCAAGGGAAAGATGTAATTACAGTGCTGCTCTCTAGATATTAAAAATACAATTTTAAGTACAATTTGTTTTCTGACTTTTTTTTTTACATTGATTAGAGCATTTCAGTTTGTTTTCCTACACAGGGGATTTAGATAGCAGAAATATTTTATACCTGTATGAGCCTCATTGACTTTTTAATCATCTTTGCCTTTCCTATTTTTCTGCTCTGTAGTCTAACATCCTAAAGGGCATACTGATATAATAAGAATAATAATAATAATTTCTTACACTTATATAGTGCTTTTCTGGACACTCCACTCAAAGCGCTTTACAGGTAATGGGGATTCCCCTCCACCACCACCAATGTGCATCATCCACCTGGATGATGTGACAGCAGCCATAGTGCGCCAGAACGCTCACCACACACCAGCTATTAGTGAGGAGGAGAACAGAGTAATAAAGCCAATTTATAGATGGGGATTATTAGATATACAGTAATAAGATGGATGTCAGACATTCTCTAGATAGCTACCATCTTTGGCATGGGATTGTTGTACAAATCGTTCAACTTTTCCAATTTTCATTACCATGTCTGTAGCCATGGAGACCACTTGTTTCTCTTGGTGCACTTGGGCACTGTTTATTTAGGATAATCTTCTTCTCACCAATGCAGTTATCAAGACAAGGATTGTCCCATTTACAGTTGACATTTAATTCTGATTAGATTATTTGTAGTGGCAACAATCTAATAATCCTACAAAATAGTCTCACAAATCTTTGGGTTTTTTTTCCTTATCAGTTTTATCAGTGTATACTGCTGGGTATACCTTCCAAAAACAGTGCCTTGCAAGTATTATTTTGTTATCCGTATGCCTGTGTTACAGGTATGCGTTAATATAGGAAGGGTATAGTTATCTTCACTAACACAGACACATCCGTGTTGCACAGGCAACTGAGTATTGTTCTGTGGGGTGGAACGTTCTGATCCCTGTTCTTTACACTGATTTCTCATGATATTGTATTAAATGAAATGTAGGACTAAGAAAATAAGGAATAATAAATAATAAATAAAGGAAATACAGTAACTTAAAAACCATAAATACTGTATACATAAAATACCAATTAAAGGTACCTGCTTTTTGCAGGGTTTAGTAAGAACTGAATCTGTAGAAGTGACTCACCTTCTGTTTGCTATTCTGTTCATGGCAGGAGAAAAGCTGACATCCTATTTGAAATGACTGAACTAGTCCTTGAAAGGAGAGCACATGCTACTTGATCTGAATAGCAATGACAAAGAGCCCTTCACTGGAACCATTAATTCCCCACTGCACAATAGAATAAGCTAAGAATGACAGTAGCTGTAACTGCTCATTTTGCAACATTGGTATTCCAGCTAAATAGTACCTTGGGGTTGAGAAAAGTAGCAATTGTGTTGACAAAAAGACACCAACTGTCCTCTCATTGGCAACAGTGTTTTCAATTGTACCATCAGTCAAAACCAAAGCATTTTGGATCTGTAACACTCTGCTAAGGAGATACTTTTTTAATAGTAACGCAAACATGTGTTTAAGAAAACAGCCATTGTTCTTAAAAAACCTTAGTTGGTGTACACTTGGTTAGGCTATACTTGATTTCCTTATTAACATTCTGTCAGCTTTTTATGAAACAAGTTGAATAGCTGTGCTGCATATTTCGTCTGTTAGACATTCACTCTAAAATTTTTCATGCTGTTCCATGTACAGTATAAATTAAATGAAATGGATGTATACAGATCCAGTATCTTTTTTGTGCTTGTATGCTTAATTGCCAAATCTGATCTCCAGCACTAAATATTGCTATTTTACCACTATATCACTAATCAGTGTAATATACTGCATATGAAAGAAGTATAGTCCAGATAGGTTTTGATGATGTTATTGATTCTGTTTAGTTATTATCATTGAATTAAGAATGCCAAAATGGCTAATTCTATTAAATTGTAAATACAAAAAATATAATTATATCCCAGGTCTTTAATATTTTTATTTATTATTTTCAGAGTATTTGAGTATCACAGATGAATTTATTGTACATTTTTTTCTAATAATAAGAAAATAAATGATATGATGTCTTAGATGGCCTTTTTTCACAGAGGCCACATAAGCTGTTCTGTGTGATGTGATCTGATGTACAGTTATCTTGCTGATGTACAGTTCAAGGATCAATAGTTACTTTGGCATCTTAATTCCATTTTTAGCACCTGGACAACCTCATGTGCCACATTTGAAATTGATTTAGACTTTTTTATTGAAGTGATTTATTAAGTTTCTGCCATGTTTGTGATGTAGTAAAGACGTTTATGAGACAGTAAAGAAGACATTTTAAAATTTAAAATTTGTATTTTTTTTTAAATTTAATATACTCTAGGTAAACCATATTTAAAGGAAAAAAACATCTTTGTCCTCGGGACACATTTTCCAATTTTGATTAATGTAATTGACCTGAAGTTTGGATGTATAAAAAAAATGAATTATTTTACAGTGACAAGTCAATGTATTGCACTAAAAATAATCTGCATTAGAGAAAATTGTGTTTTATGAATTGCTCACAAGTTTCAGTTTTTTGGACTTAAACCATCTATTGCATTTTATCTGTTTGTTGCCAAATGGTCTCCCTTAACAGCCCTTAAAGAACAGGAAATTGCTTTAGTCTCCTGTGAAATTGCTTTGTGTTATCCCAAAGTTAGTTAAATTCTTTCTTATTATGAGGCATAGATGAAAAATGGAAAAGAAAAATAGCAACGTCAGGGTTACAGTTATTTCAGAGTCATGTTTTATCTTGAAGAAGTTAGATTTTCCCTGAACATTATTTAAATATTAACTTTAGAGTTGTAGAATAGGAATACAACATACAGTATATACATACAGATAGTGGTTGAAGGAAATGAAAACACCTGGTAAATAACAGATACCAAGAGTATTATAGTTTCATACATGTGAGGCTCATGTATTAAGTAAACAAACAACAACCCAGTGTGCTTTGTTATGTATAAAAATGATGAACATAGTTGCCTATAATTATGATTGGCATGCCTGCCAGAGGAGAAAATTTCCATGGTCTGTGGGAGGAAACTGGAGCACCTGGCAGATACCCATAAAAACACAACGAGAACATACAGACCTCACAAAGATAGCACACCAGGAATTGAACCCAAGACCTTACCACTGTGAGGTAGAAATGTTAGCCACTGTGCCACCCAAGCCTAAAAGGAAGTACTGTATTTGGAACCAGCTGCTAGACTCTGCCATGTGTAGAAGGCACATGATGATAAACTATTTAAGTTTTAAATGTTAAACTCTATGTATCTGTAAAATAAGTTGTCAGCAATAAACTGCATTTTTGTCCTAACACGGCTCCAATCTGGTAAAAGTTCATACCATTAATATACTGGTTCAGGGATAGTCCATGTTAATGTACAGTATGCATTGTAACGTGTGAACACATTTAATGAGCTAGCATCATATACCCTAGCATAGCAAGTTTGCTCCTTGTCTTTCTTATGCATGTATGGAATTGGGAGATGTACCTGAGTTTAAATCAGAGGTTCCACATTTATATTTCAGTTCAGTTCAATTATAAATTATTAAGATAATTAATTTAAATTCTGTCACTATAATTGCATTATGACCATTGTGACATCTGCTTTGGCAACACTGAGATACAGCAGTCGGTGACAACGTCTAGTTTCAGTTTCCCCAGTTAAGAACTGAAGTAGATACAAGAAATCTTGTCTTAAGTATGCAGTCAAGCCTAAACTTAAAAAGTCTATAGTGTCTTTTGTTTTATGCTTCTTTAGTGTTTTTACATTTTGAGGTGGTTCTGCTCCCTTGAGTTCAATCATGAAACAGCCCTCGTCTTTCCTGGAATCTGAAGAGCACATATCTCATACTTCACAAAAATGTACTGTATGTTTATTCTTTGCTATTTTTTTATCTTTACAGGATGTCCTGGGATGTGGGACAATATTACCTGCTGGCAGCCTGCTATGGTTGGACAAGTGGTCAGTGTCCACTGCCCAGCATTATTTCAAATCATAAACTCTGAAGATGGTGGGTAATTTTAAACTATTAAAATGTGTGCATGTGCTGAAATAAGAACTTAGTTCAAAATTGATTGAAATGCAGTTCTAAGTTTAAGTTTATGTGTGTTTACCTAGATTTATAGTTAAGAAAACAAACAAAATATTATAAGAATGTAACTAAATATACTGTACCAGTGATTATTATTACTTTTTTACTCTGTGCATTTTCTCATTTTTATCTATGGTTGAATAACATTAAACAATTAACTAAAGAAGTGATTAATTCTTTTATGAACATTGTCACACAGATTACGGATAAATCATCACTTTACAAGCTGCGATTGGTTGTAATTTTCCCTCTTCAGTATTTTATTATATTCAGGGACTAACTATTAGATTGGCCAAAGCACTACCAACACAGAAGCTAAGAAAGAATGATCATCTTTTGTACCAGGATGGGCAACAACCAAGGAAATTGGGATTGTGTCTAGTGGTATTGGTGTGGAGCATTAGATGGAAGAATTTCAGGGGGTTATCTGGGACACGGGCTGTAGGAAATAGCATCCTTCAGATAAGGCATTAAAAAGAATCCACATAACTCATTCACTTGTACAATTTGGGCTTAAACATGTACAATTTGGCCATCGTAAATTTTCATCTTATTTCAGTTGTGAAGCAGTTTTCTTTCCACTACCAAAAATCTACTGTAGGTAGTGAGACCTCTGGTGCAGAATATGATAATTGATAATTGTGGCTACATTGTTCAGCTGCTGCTTTTAAATTCTGCTAATTAAAAAAAAAATAAACTTGTTTAATCAAAGCAAATAAAAGTAATGTATTTTAAGGTAATCTAACTCATGAGTTAAGGCTACCCAGTCATGCTGTCAAATACCTTGGTTTCTTTAATTAAATATCTGGGTGAGTTTCCCAAATCTGTTAGGTACAGATGCAGCCATTCAAAATGGGTGAGGTATTTCGCGGCATACCCCGGTGGGCGTGTCGCGGTATCACACGGTATCACGCGTTTCACGTGTGTCACGTGACTAACTATCCGGCGTCGCCTTGTAAAACCGCCAGGGGGAGCTTAACCTCTCATGTACAGCATTTGAGCCTTTAATTTTGAACTGTGTATTACAGCATGTTAATCATCAGTCATTAAAATGTTGGTATATTTTATGAAAGCAAGATTGCTCAGTTGGACAAAAGTACACAACCTACCTTTATCAGAAATATTTATGCATCAAAGCCTTTACTGAAGATATTACTAATAGTATTAATAATGGATGACTTTGGACAAGCTGTATACTCAAAGTATAATTTCTTTAGCACATTTGTACAAGCACTTGGAATCTGTCCAAGCCATACTTTGTCAGGCATTTTGTTTTACTTCAACGAGGCATAAAAACTTTCTTGCTTTTAACAGGGCGTTTCATAATTTCTAGCTACGAAAATGATTTAAAATGCGACACCTATCATTCAACTAGAGCTTAAAATATCACAAGGAAAAATACACACCGGTATTCCATTTCTCCCTAAACATTGTAAGCTTCGAAGTCTTTAACTAACGTGATACCGGAGTCAACAAGCATACTTTTAGAATTTGATTAAAAGGGAATATAATATGGAATCGCGTATCTCAAGAAATTAATAACGGTATGATTATATCTGTGTACTGCGGCAGGACTGTGTAAGGCTGTTTCGCCTACCTGCTCATGCGAGCTGTCTTGTAGCCTACAGGTCTAGGTGCGTGACTACCAACTGGCAGGTTGTGTGTTCGAATCCAGCTGGTGCTGGACTTTTATTTTAACAAACATTTCTTCGAAAAAATAGGTAAGCGATATTATGGACAATCAATTGACTTTTATATTTCAAAATATCGCAACATGATCGATATTTGCGATATTTTGAATATATCTTCCCTTCTGACAGCGGTTCCTGCTTCTATTGTGTGTGTGTGTGCAACAGTAAATTTTTATAGAGAAATGGAGGCTGGACAGTATGCGTTACAATATAAACATTTATATTGATTTAAATCGTGTTCTGATTTAAATCGCAAACGCGTGTTTAATTTTGTGTTTTTTAATCATGATCAGGCTAATGCATTTCTACATTTTCTGTATGAACCAGCTTAGAGGTTCATACAGAAAGACAGCTTGTGTTTAAATTGAGTGTAAGGTAATTTATGCTTCTAAAGTCATGGTCAGTATTGTTGTACTGTGCTGTACTGTGTCACATTATTTTATAGCGTTTTTATTGCGTTATTAAATCCGGTGGCGCTGTGTTAGTTTCCTGACTCACATTATTTAAACTGCGACACTGATCATTCATCTCTAAATAAACTTTATTTTATATAGCGTTTTAAGCGAATAGGTAATTAGATTGCTCATAAACCTAATCACTTTTTCTACATAAACACAGCGTGATTGCTCTCTGAAAATGCTTTTCCTTTATTTTTAAAGTAGGCTCAGATTTCAACTATAGATCGTATTATTATAAACTTTCTTGGAAAAATGTATTTTATGTAAACCATGTTTGCTATTAATTCATTTAGGGCTAAAATACGTTCATTGTCTTCCAATCGAGGCGAGTTGACATTGGAAGCCTGCCACACCCGGACCGTTAAACCAACGCATTAGCACGTCAAAGCCCATTGAGCCAGTATTGGCTTTAGTATCCCCCCCTTCTCCCCTCAATTCAATTCAATTCAAGGTGTTTTATTTGCATGACAGATGGGTACAAGCAGTGTTGGGTACTGTATGTATATTGTAACGCTTACGGCAGACAGGCACTGTGTAGGAGCCGACGCACCAGAGCAGCGCCTGCAATTTTTATACTTATAACTTAGTTTTTAAAATTAGTCAAGCAATACGAAGCATCTCCTTTTACTTAGTGCCTGAGCATACTGCAACGCGTGTGAAGCCCATAAACAATATTAATTTTGGAACTTAAACATACAGTATATGGCTGGTCTCGGTACTTTAAAGAAAACATACACACCAGTATTCCATTTCTCCCTAAACATTTTAAGCATCGAAGTCTTTAACTAACGCGATACCGGAGTCAACAAGCATACTTTTAGAATTTGATTAAAAGGGAATATAATATGGAATCGCGTATCTCCAGAATTTAAAGACCAGACAATCGCAAACTCGTTTTCAATAAAATTATTTTATTCATTCAGCAGTTTGTGAGAGGGACATCCAGCAGGGAGAGACACACACACCGGTTTTCATTGACAACATTGTTTTTTTTTCAATTCCTCTTGTCTAACAGGAATGTTTTGTTTGTGGACAGACTGTTAGACAAGAGGAAAAGACCGCCTCCTCCTATGAAGCATTTCGTTGATCCGATCACGAATTATTTTCCAGTCGTACGCAGCAAGGGTTGAGAATCTCCGATTCACCATCGTACTAATGGTTTCCCGGAGATTGGGTTAAAAAAAAACAAAAAACATACTAACAACTGTGCCATCCTACTCCTTAGTTAATACATTTTATTATTCATAAACAGTTAACATTGTTAGCAAAATATTTTGAATTATATTTAACCCTATTTTTTCTTTAGTTTTGTATTTAACTTATTATATGATAGTCAGACTTAATGTATATTTGAACAATGAAAATATATTTTTACAAGATTTTACATTAAGCACTTAAAATTAATATGGTTAATAATAGTAAACTGTAACATGCTGTAACAAGATCGGTTACAAGAAGAAAATGCTTTCAGAGAAAATGTTTCAACCAAACCCGTTTCCACACACCCCGCCCCCACTACCATTAGAATATACACAAACATTTTAGCGTTTCATTCTGAGCAGAAGACCCTCACACCTGAAGAGTGCTGGTTGTGACGAATTAAACCGGTTTTACAGGTTTCAATCACAGACCATGTGACATGGGACTCAGTAAACTACAGTAACACCGTATTTGATAACGCTTTAAAAACGCTATAAAATAATGTGACTTGGCACAGAACAAGTTTACAACACAGTACAAAGATAAATGCTGACCATGACTTTAGAAGCATAAATTGCCTTACACTCAATTTAAACACAAGCTGTCTTTAGCCCTCTAAGCTGGTTCATACAGAAATGTAGAGATCTAGGCTCAGAACACACAGCTTCATTAGCAAATACATATGCAGGACAACTAGAGAAGACGTTTTACAGAGGATGGATTTTTAGAAACATCCCATCAGACATCCCATCATATTCACAACGTGAAATCTAGAAAATAATATTACGTAACCAAAATCCGCAATATGGAAACAGAACCTGTGTAATTGTTGATAGATGATGTACATTTTTTCAAGACGAACTACAACATTTAAAAAATGACTTGTATGTACTTGATATCTCTAATCAATCCACGGGTCCCAGCACAAAACGAAAGTAAAACGCATACCGTTTCTCGCTTCTTATTGCTCAAAAGTAATTTGACCGTATGAAATGCATAATATAAACCTAGAAACATATACGTGAGCAGTACTTAAGCACTGTAGTATCGGTGTTAAGACATACCTCTCAAATACTGTAAATCAAGTTAAAAATATCTCAAGACCAATTCTGGTCGTAATGAAACCATGCAAGGGAGTTTTTATGTCCGTTGCTGTTCTTTTGCAACATGAATATAATTATATCATTATTAATTTATTGAGATACGCGATTCCATATTATATTCCCTTTTAATCAAATTCTAAAAGTATGCTTGTTGACTCCGGTATCACGTTAAAGACTTCGAAGCTTACAATGTTTAGGGAGAAATGGAATACCGGTGTGTATTTTTTTCTTTAAAGTACCGAGACCAGCCATATACTGTATGTTTATGTTAAGATTTCCCTTCAGTGGTAAAATTAGATATGAATATTCAATACTTAAACGGGCACAGTTAAGACATTAAATATACATATACATATTGTATACAGTACAGTTTGCATACGGTAATATGTTTATGTTACGCGATTAAAAAATAAATAAATAAAACTGGAAGGTCCAGCACCACCATTATGTTTATATGGTTGTTTTCGTTGGTTGGTTGTTATTATGGTTATTAATAATACGATCTATAGTTGAAATCTGAGCCTAAATAAAAAGAAAAAGCAAGTGATTAGGTTTATGAGCAATCTAATTAATTATTCGTTTACAACGCTATATAAAATAAAGTTTATTATTAATTTGCTGGACAGAGCGGTGAACATTATTATGCATAAGACAAAGATAACGATCCTGATCAGTTTAGAAATCTGTGTACGCTGTAAGGTTTTTACTTCTTAAACTTTTAAAATACACGTTTTGAATAGAAAGAAATCCTCTTCCTGGTAGTGTGTATAGCACGCCAGCACGTCTTTTTTCTCCAATCAGAGGGGTGTCAGATAGTGTCAGCCAATCACCATTCTGCGTTGGGTAGCAACGGGTGACTGTTCTCAGGCGGAAGATGTAAACAGCTTAATGTTCGTGTTAAATAATTTTTTTTAATTCAATTAAACGGGCACAGTTAAGACATCAAATATACATATACATACTGTATACAGTACAGTTTGCATACGGTAATATGTTTATGTTACGCGATTAAAAAAAAAATAAATAAAAATGAAAAGTCCAACACCAGCTGGATTCGAACACACAACCAGCCAGTTGGTAGTCACGCACCTAGACCAGTAGGCTACAAGACAGCTCGCATGATCAGGCAGGCGAAACAGCCTTACACAGTCCTGCCGCAGTACACGGATATAATCATACCGTTATTAATTTCTTTAGATACGCGATTCCATATTATATTCCCTTTTAATCAAATTCTAAAAGTATGCTTGTTGACTCCGGTATCACGTTAGTTAAAGACTTCGAAGCTTACAATGTTTAGGGAGAAATGGAATACTGGTGTGTATTTTTTTCTTTAAAGTACCAAGACCAGCCATATACTGTATGTTTACGTTCCAAAATTAATATCGTTTATGGCCTTCACACGCGTTTCAGTATGCTGCTATTCTTTTTATGCTCAGCTACTAAAATTTCCCTTCAGTGGTAAAATTCAATATCTACAACGGGCATAGTAAAGGCATTTACAGTAAGTCTTTCTACGACAGACCAACGGACCACGAGTGCCCCTGTCGGTCAACCAATCACGCACCGCGGTATCGCGTGTCATCTTACCTGCGGTATCTGTACTGTGGTGTCTGTACCGCGCACTTTGAATGGCTGCATCTGTACAAACAATCAATCCAACCAAATGCACTGAATGGGCTCCTTTCATTTGTAACCTTTATGCTTCTCCTCCATTAACATATTTGGCATCAAATAGAAATAAATGTTTTCAGTTACATATATAAAATATTCAGGTGGGTAGCTGTGTCAGCATGCGTAGACTGCAAAGGAACAAGTTATAGGTTTATTCCATGCTGAAAAGGGAAGAAAGAAAACACAACATTTCGGCTGTAGAGCCTTCTTCGGGTGTGAGCCGAAATATTGAGTTTTCTATCTTCTCTTTTCAGCATGGAATAAACCTATTACTTGTTCCTATATAAAATATTCCTTCTTTTAATTAAAATTTAAGAAT
Source organism: Lepisosteus oculatus (assembly GCF_040954835.1). Classification (NCBI taxonomy): domain Eukaryota; kingdom Metazoa; phylum Chordata; class Actinopteri; order Semionotiformes; family Lepisosteidae; genus Lepisosteus; species Lepisosteus oculatus. The sequence continues at coordinate 33,532,372 of NC_090701.1, forward strand.
TAACAGGATAATCAACTCTGCATAAGTATGTCTAGTGTATGAAGAAGGGGATTTTGAACTACATAATTAATACTACAAAGGCAGCATAACAGATATTAATGAAGCTAAGCCAGGGTAACCTTAGCGTCTTATGCTTGCCAGGCATTTTTAAGCTTACAAAGTGAGAATCAGACTTCTCCAATGCTCCTGTAGAAAGTTTGAGACCCCCAGAAGAATAGGAGATTCTTCTGGGGGTCTCAACAGTGTTTGACAGCACAGCAAATGTATGAATACATTTAAGAGTGAAGCACTTAATTTTCACTTACCCTGTGTGTACATGGAGAGTGTAACAAGGGCTTCAAATTAAAATGTTATGCATTGTATACAGATTCACCCTAAAAGGAAGTAAATCAAACATTAAGAAAGCTGTTGTCCAAATGGTTAAATAAGTAAACTAAGCAGAAAATGTATGTAACATTAATTAAAAATGTATGATAAAGAAGAGCAATATCCAATTAAAGGAAGAGTGTTTAATGAGTTGTATAAGAGGTTAAAATTTATTAGAAAAACTAAGATAATGAAATAAATATTATGATGAGGTTTAAAATAATAAGGTTTTCAGTGATACAACATCAAAAGAAAATAATACAGTTTTTATTGAAAGGAAATGGCTGATGTATTTGATGGACATTTCAATAATGTGTTTTCCAAGAAAGAAATCAATAACATGCCTCAGGCTGAGGATAGACAAAGCTCTGAAGTGAATATTATCAATATAGAAAAAGAATATATACAGTAGCAGAATTGTTACAGATTTGGTATAAGCACAAGTACAAATAAAACCTAATTTAAAATACTGTATACAAGCACATTACAGTTTGACCACCACATTACAAATAAGTTGTCTGATGCTCTGGAATAAGATACTGTACATTCCGGGATTTAAACTAATGCTGTACTCTGACAAGCTAAAAGAAAAACATGTTTTAAGAAGTTTGTATAGAGAAGACCATGAAGGAAGTCACTAGAAATATCTGGGTGAATTTCTCAGATCTGTTAGGTACAAGTAATCAATCCAAATAGATGGGCTGAATGTGCTCCTCTCATTTGTAACCTTTCTTATACTCTTATGAATTTACATTACATTTTAAAATTAAATGAGAATGTATGAATACATTGTACTATATATTATGTAAAAGGAGATAATATATCTAAGGTTTGATTTGCTATTGAACTGCTATCATATACAGTGTTACATGCATTCCTGCCTGCAAAAAGAAGAAAAAAAAACACTTCGCATTTTGTGGAAAAAATGCAAATTCTGCACATTGTGTTTATACAGTATGTACAGTAATGTCTCTATTGTATATGTCATCACTTTTATGATTAGGATGACATGCTTTTAGAAATGGTGTATGAAAAATTGCATTATAATGTTATTATCATTTAAGATATTATAACTATAAACATTTTAAGTTCTAATATATTAAGTACATTTTAAACATCAAAAGTCAAAATAGAAAAGCTGACCAAAATTATGATTTGTGATTTTATAATTAAAATCATTTGATATATCACAGTCAAAACAGCCACAATTCACCTCAATACTTATTGTAAGTAACATCTGCTTTATGGGAATTATTTAAAACAGCCTTGTGATATCAAAAAGGACACCGCATGGTGTGATATGACTTTGTCTCAAACTTAAATTACTTTACAAATTATCTGCAAAATTAATGTTGTGAGAACATACTCTCATGCATTAACTATCCTCTTCTTACTATTATCATTAATAATCCATTCCACCACTTTTATTGTCAGTACTACTGCATATTAGCCTTAGGTTACATCTGATGCAATGTGGTTAACGATGTTCCATTACATTTCAATTAAGAGTTAGATATTTTCTCAATGAATTCATGAGTGTTAAATGTCTTCTTTTCAGATTTGGGAAAAATTAGCAGGAACTGCACTGAAGATGGCTGGTCTGAGCCTTTCCCACATTACTATGATGCCTGTCTCATTGAATTTAATGAAAATGCAACTAAACCAGTAAGTATCTTTGTGATGGATCATCATCATTGGACTTCTAGAACATCATGTTATATGTATTACAGTATGTGTAATATGTTTGATTTAAAGTTTCTGTTTAAAGTCCTGGGATGAGGTTTGTTGTATGAGGAGTATTTGCTGTGTGAAATGACTTGCGTTTGTCATTTCTTTTAAGTCATTAAGCTGTAGGTTTATTAACTAGGTTTATTAAAGGCAGGAATAAAGACCAAGATGGGGAAGGATTAGTCCTTTTAATTTAAGCTGTTTTCCTCTTTTAAAGAAGAAAAGGAGTTTAAATGTGTCCCCTTTATAATTCTTTCTGAAATGTTAGAAAGAGGGAAATAACTGGCAGAGAAGACACTGGTTGCCCAATGTCTTTCGAAAGTAGTGAACTTTAACTTACTTCATCTTTACTTCAAAACATGCCTCTAAAATGTTATACTTGAGAAGCCAACATAAAAGTTAGAATGAAACGTTTTCTGAAAAGCAAACTATTGTGGCATTTCAAGTGCTCAAATTAAGGTTTTTCAAAGATTCAACAGATTGAATATACAGAATATATACCATTGTTTTGACTCTGGGTTGTTATCAGTCCACTCTGAAATCAGTCACTAAATCATTGGCCTGTGGTATAACAGAATCCCCTTTGATTTGTAATTGTTACGGCCACGGACTGAGATCCGTGTCAGGTCTTGTAGTAGAACCTATGCGATGCAGGAAGAGCTGGAGAAAACAGGAGGCGTGGTAAAAGGAAACACACAGGGGTTTAACAGTGCACAAAATAATAGTGACAGTCCATGAGACAGTGAACGGGGGAGACAATGAATGGCATCCAAATCCAAACCGGTCCAAAGTCAGGTCACAGTCCGGGAGTCCAGCGGCGAGTAATCCATCCTGGGACGCGACAAGGTTAAAATCCCTGGGAAGGGGGAAAACATGAACAGACAAAACACAGAGGTCCAAGGGTGTCGGGGGTGAGGCCCTTAGGAGACGGACATAGGGTTTCCTGGTGCTAGGTGGGCCTCGCGACATCCTTACCCTAATGATGAGCCCCAAGGACGGGAGGAGCTAGTCTTTAAATAATACACCTAAGAAGGTACACCTGGGGAGCTTAATAACAGGAGTAGTGGAGCCCCCTCTAGGGAGGGATGTTGGAGGTGACGGTAATGTGACTGTAAAACTGCTGCAATGACAGTAGCATTCAAAGAGCTACAGTAAATAACTCATAACTTGCCTAAACACCATGGTCATGCTGTACAAAAAGTCACCAGTGGTCCTGTAACAATAACTTTGAATAAATAAAAATGGTGAGTCTGAATCAAGTTGGTTTAAAAGTAGAATAACATTTTCAAAATGTTTTGCTACAGATGCAGCCATTCAAAGTACGTGGGTCAGACACGTACCGCGGGTAATTTGCTACGGCCTCGTGCAACGTGATGCAAAATACTGCGGTACGTGATTGGTTGAACGACAGGGGCGCTCGTGGTGTGTTGGTCGGTCGTAGAAAGATTTAAATGTCTTTTCTGTGCCCGTTTTACTATTGAATATTTATATGGAATTTTATCACTGAAGGGAAGTCTTAGTAGCTGAGCATAAAAAGAATAGGAGCATACTGTAATGTGTGTGAAGGCCATAGACGATATTAATTTTGGAACATAAACATACAGTATATGGCTGGTCTCGGTACTTTAAAGAAAAAATACACACCAGTATTCCATTTCTCCCTAAACATTTTAAGCATCGAAGTCTTTAACTAACGTGATACCGGAGTCAACAAGCATACTTTTAGAATTTGATTAAAAGGGAATATAATATGGAATCGCGTATCTAAAGAAATTAATAACGATATAATCATATTCATTTACCGCAACACAAGAATAGTACACTCTGTACATTGGCTGTTGATAATGTTTCTGTAGGGCTTTTTTAACACTCCTCATGTGACCTTGCCAGTGGCGCTGTGGGTTAGGTTCCTGACTCACACATCACACGTTGGGTGTTGGAATCCAGCCGGAGCCATGACTTTTTTTTAACAAACATTTCTTTGAAAAAATGAAACTTTTCCCTGGGTCAGATATTAAATAAAACTTCACTCGCACCAAACAAATTTATATTTCTAAATATCACAACATGATCGAATTTAAGTAATTTTAATAACAATGAATAGTCACCTATGCGTTACAATATAAACATTTATATTGATTTAAATCACAAACGTGTGTTTAAATATATGTGTTTTTTGATTCACAATCAGACAAATGCAACATAAATTGATATCTTTGTCTTCTAAGTATCTTAATAAACTTTCAGCATAGCTTTCTCCCCGTTTAGATGTATTCTTTTGGGATCAAACGTGGAAAGATTAGATTGTAATTGTTTTTATTTTTTAAATACATTTTAGAAAAGTGTAATCTTTACTAAAAAACTATACACCACCTACTATAAAGATACATATTGTAATACTTTCGGGTTCGGATAGGACAGACACAAGAACTTAAAGACTTGCGAAGTTAAAGCAAGTTAAAGCCTTGATTTTATATATCACCTTTAAATATATGTGTTTTTTGATTCACAATCAGGCAAATGCAACATAAATTGATATCTTTGTCTTCTAAGTATCTTAATAAACTTTCAGCATAGCTTTCTCTCCATTTAGATTTATTTTTCTTGGGATCTTGGGATCAAACGTGGAAAGATTAGATCGTAATCGTTTTTATTTTTTAAATACATTTTAGAAAAGTGTAATCTATGCAAAAAAGCTGTACACCACCTGCTATAAAGATACATATTGTAATACTTTCGGGTTCGGATAGGACGGACACAAGAACTCAAACTTGCGGAGTTAAAGCAAGTTCAAGCCTTGATTTTACATATCACCTTTAAAAGTGGCATCTCAAAGCAATACAGTAGATGTAAAAACAGTTAAAAGGACCACAGATTGTACCCATCTGTCATGCTAATAAAGCACCTTGAATTGAATTGAGAGAGGGGGGGGGGGGAGGGCGAGCGAGAGAGCACAGCCAGGACAGGCAAATAAGATACACTCCACAGACATTAACAACAGCAACATATCATAAAACTTTTGCACATATTGTTTAATTATTACTTGTTTTTCAGGAAGTTAAAAAAAACACTTGAATTACTTATCCAGTCTCTCAAAATAAAATTATTTTTTAAGCAATGCAACTAACGTCGGGCAACGTGTTTTTTTTAATCCAACATTGACAGCCACATCTTAAATCTTGTCAGTCAGCTCTTTTTTCTCTATTTGAATTGTGGCGATTCAAACAACTTGGGATAACAAGTGGTCTCAAAGTCACTGAGCTCACAGAGCTTCAACAACAGATGACAATTTCCTTAGTCTTCCTGAAATTGTCAGATTATGAGTGAATAAAAGCATTTTATTAAAAACACGTTTGTGTTTGTTTGGGAGCTATATTATGTATTTTTCATAATTAAGATATAATGATGTGTTCCTGCTTACACATCGCACGACTTTAAAAGCTAGAAAAACAGGTTTCGATTCACATTATCTGGCGAGCCTTGTTTTATCAAAGGACAGCACATACTTTGAAAAGACCGCAAATGTATTAGCAAGGGTTAATTGCACTATGGACCGCACAAAGAAATTTAAAATATGTGTGAGGGCAGGAGTGGATCGCAGCAGGTGATCAGAAAAAGGAAACAATTGTTACACCCGGGTAATAAAAGCATTTTATTAAAAACGCGTTTGCGTTTGTCTGGGTATTTACTTTGTAATTTGTGGTCCTTTTAACTGTTTTTACATCTACTGTATTGCTTTGAGATGCCACTTTTAAAGGTGATATGTAAAATAATGTTTTTTATTGTTGTTATAGAGAAACATGATCAGATTTTCCCTGGTTCAGAAAAAAAGATCTAAAGTATACTAGTTTGTCACTCTTCTCATTCCCTCTTTGCTAAATGGCTTTTCAAGCCATTTTTCAGAGTCACATAAAGAGAGAGGTGAAACAGCCCTTCACAGCCCTGTCGCAGTACACAAATATAATTATATCTTATTAATTTCTTTAGATACGTGATTCTTTTAATACAGTCTTTGCTGTGCTCTTGAGGATCCTTGTGATATTTTGAGCTCTGGTTGAATGATAAGTGTCACAGTTTAAATAATTTTCGTAGTTAGAAATTATGAACCACTCTGTTAAAAGCAAGGGAGTTTTTGTTTCCGTTGCTTTAAAAGAAAATGCCTGACAAAGTAGGGCTTGGACAGATTCCAAGTGCATTTTTGCAATTTACGTTGCATTGTGCATTGTGCTGCTGTAATACAGTTTAAAATAATTAAAAGTCTAAACAGTATCAGCTTTATTTATGGATTGCAATTTTAAAAAAGTCAAAAACCGCACTCAAAATGCAAATTAGAGCTTTTTGGCAAGAGGAGACCCCCAAATTAATAATGTAACATGCCACTGTTTGTGCATGAATAAGGTTATACTGCTATTTCCTTGGATACGCGATTCCCCCCCCAAAAAATTGTTTTAATCCCCGTCAGAACCGGGCATCCATAAGAATCAAGTACTAGGTTTATTCCATGCTGAAAAAAAGAAGATAGAAAACACATTCCATAAGAATCAGCACTTTTATATAGCACCTTTAAAGGTGGCTTCTCAAAACGCTTTACAGGATAAAAACAACAATAACAACAACAATATTGTATTTCATTGCACTTTGACAGATCATCCTTAAATCAATTGTTGACTCTTCTCTCTTTACTACTTGTATGCAGTGACTGAACTCTGCTCTATACCACACAATGATTCCCCCAGAGTCTCGGGGAGTCTCGTGATTTGGGTTTTTTGACAGAGGGCAAAAAACTCTCTCTCTCGCTTGCCCTCCCCCTGTGTATTGTCTGTTTAGGGCAAGTGAGAGCGAGAGAGAGGGGGGGGGGGGGGCGAGCGGCTGTCCCACAGTGAAGCGGGCGTACAGTCTGGGGAGGTATCCAATTTATGTTGCATTTGTCTGATTATTATTAAAAAACACATATAATTAAACACGCGTTTGCGATTTAAATTTAAATCAATACAAATGTTTATATTGTAACGCATACTGTCCAGCCTCCATTTCTCTATAAAAATTTAAAAGATCGTGTGCGCAGCCTAAGAGGGGGGCTCTACTGTCAGTGACAGCTGACAATCCTCCATACACCCATGTGAAAAATTAATAATGCCAATGTAAACGTCATATTTACAATTTGTTGATAATAGAAATGTTAAGTTCTCTAAAGCTTTGTGATAGTTGACCCAGGCAGCAAAAGATCAGCTCCACTGGTAAGATGCGACACCGAAGATATGATTAATAACCTTTTAAACCCCCCCCACACACACACAATAGAAGCAAGAAGCAGAAGCAGGGACCGTTGTCAGAAGGGAAGAAGGTGACTATTCATTGTTTTCAAAAATGACTTAAATTCGATCATGTTGTGATATTTAGAAATATAAAGGTCTATTAATTGTCCATAATATTGCTATTCTATTTTTTCAAAGAAATGTTTGTTAAAAGAAAAGTCACAGCACGGCTGGATTTGAACAGACAACCTGTAGGTTAGTAATCAGGCACGTAGACCAGTGGGCTACTGGGGAAGTCATATGAAGAGAGAGGCGAAACAGCCCTACACAGCCCAGTCGCAGTACACAAATATAATCATATCATTATTAATTTCTTTAGATACGCGATTCCATATTATATTAGCAGAAAAGCTTAAAACTACCACTTTTTTACACGCTATTTCACGTTAGTTAAAGACTTCAATGCTTAAAATGTTAAGGGAGAAATGGAATACTGGTGTGTGTTTTTTCTTTAAAGTACCGATTTCTGGAATCTGACTGGCTGACACCCTTCTGAAGTGGTTCCATAATATCTGTTATATGGAAAAGAAAGCGTAGATAAAAAAGCCTGAATTCTCATGTATCTGATACAAGTATCTTTTAATACAGTCTTTGATGTGCTCTTGAGGATCCTTGTGATATTTTGAGCTCTGGTTGAATGATAAGTGTTGCAGTTTAAATAATTTTCGTAGTTAGAAATTATGAACCGCTCTGTTAAAAGCAAGGGAGTTTTTGTGTCCGTTGCAGTAAAAATAATGCCTGACAAAGAAGGGCTTGGACAGATTCCAAGTGCTTGTACAAATGTGCTAAAGAAATTAGCAAAAAAAGTCATTCCTTTATCGTATTGGCTAGCTAATGTCCTGTAATCGTTAGTTAGATCAACAAAATGCTGTGGTGTTTGTCAAAGAAAAAACTAAAAGTATTTTCGTTTAAAATGACAGTTAGAAAGAATGTGGACCAGTATAATGGAAGAGGATAACTGGAAGAGGTGTTAGTGGGGCCAGCAGGGGGCGCTCACCCTGTGGTCCACGTGGGTCCTAATGCCCCAGTATAGTGATGGGGACACTATACTGTAAACAGGTGCCGTCCTTCGGATGAGACGTAAAACCGAGGTCCTGACTCTCTGTGGTCATTAAAAATCCCAGGGCGTTTCTCGAAAAGAGTAGGGGTGTAACCCCGGCGTCCTGGCCAAATTTCCCATTGGCCTTAACCAATCATGGCCTCCTAATAATCCCCCTCTATGAATTGGCTTCATTACTCTCTGCTCTCCTCCCCACTAATAGCTGATGTGTGGTGAGCGTTCTGGCGCACTATGGCTGCCGTCGCATCATCCAGGTGGATGCTGCACATTGGTGGTGGTGGAGGGGAGACCCCATTACCTGTAAAGCGCTTTGAGTGGAGTGTCCAGAAAAGCGCTATATAAGTGTAAGCAATTATTATAATTATTATTATTATAATAGTTTGAGTTTACTGCTTGTCCAAAGTCATTCATTAAAATACTATTAGTAATATCTTCGGTAAAGGCTTTGATGCATAAATATTTCTGATAAAGGTAGGTTGTGTACTTTTGTCCAGCTGAGCAATCTTGCTTTCATAAAATATACCAACTTTTTAATGACTGATGATTAACATGCTGTAATACACAGTTTAAATATAAAAGCTCAAATGCTGTACATGAGAGGTTAAGCTTTATTGGCTCCTCCTGGCTGTTTTACAAGGTGATTCCATATAGTTTCCGGCATGACGTCAAATGACGCAATGCGACACGCCCACCATGCGACACACCCACCACGGTGTACCGCGAAATACCCCACGCGTTTTGAATGTGATTCATTTTTTTTAATAAAAGAAGGATAAAATTCAAATTTCTCCCTCCCTCCACATAATTAAATATTGTATATCTGTAGCTTGTTGAACATCGCTTTTGCGCATTTTTCTCACACAATTTTGAAAATTGACCTTTTCTACAGTATTCTCCATGGCTTCTCTTTTTTCTAAAGACAATGTAAGCAACAGGTCTTTTGTACCCTACAATTCCCACAGCTTTCAGCACTACCTTTCCACCTCAATCCAGCTGTTCTTTGACTTCTACTTCTCCAGACACCAGGAAAAACAGTCAGCCTCCCTACAGACCCCTTTTCATTCTCCATTGCTTCTCACTTAGCTCCCTCACCATTATCTCCTCACACTTGCTGATCTTCCAAGCAAGTCTAGACTCAGCAATGCAACCAACATTCACCTCCTTCCTGCCAGGATCGGAGAGAAGAAATATCACCTCCACTTTGATCTCTAGGCTCACCATAATTTCACCACTCCTAGCATAAATTGACTGATTCTCAGTTCTTACTTCTCCCTGCATGATGTAGCTCTGAGCATGCCTTTCATTTGACTAAACTGTTGGGTAGAAATGCTGGCTTGTACTTGTAAAGATCATAGTGGTTGACATGAATTTTGGGCAACTTTTCATGATGTGCCGGTAAAGTAAATGTTACTTTGCCGTCTGTCTCACTTTCAGGTGCTGAAGCAGCCCAACATTTTGATAGTGACAGAACTCCTCTGTGGATTGAATTAATTATATCCTCTCTTTAGTTCAGAATTTTTAGACATTGCTCGTTATGGTTCCATCATCTTGTGACAAGAGGGCACCCTAACGTCTAGTGGCGGCTGCAGCTGTGCGGCAGAGGCACAAACCAAGCAGATCTCTTTAGCCAATCCTTGCTTGCCTAGTGTACCTAGCTCTTCACACCTTCCCTCCTCAGGCCTATTTAAACCCTGCTTCCTGAGGATGCTGTGCTCAGAATTGTTTTTAAAACATTGAGCTCTAGATCCTGTCTTTCTCTATCTTTTTCCCCTATTTAAAATATTTTCCTCCTTGTCTTGACTACTTCCCTGGTTAGCCCTTTCTTGTTTTTTTAGTTCTTGGGCTTTGTTTCCTTTCTGCATCTTGTTTTTTCCCCCCAGTTTGTTGTCCCATGCTTCTGGTCTTTTGTGTCGGTTCCTGGATTCACCTCACCAGTTTTTGGATATTACAAAGTGCCGGAACTGCACTGTTTCTCAAAATTGGTTTTGGATTGTGTTTCATTGTTGTCTTTCTGGATTGCCTTCATGGTTCTGGATTTTTTCTTGTTTTAAGACTCTGGCTGTGGATTGCACTTTATTGTCCTCATATGAATGTCTGTTGGAACCTGCATAGGCTCCACTTCTTGTATATCTCAGCTCTTACGTTGTTCTTGACTATAAGCCATTCTTTGCCTCTTTACCACAAGCTACATTCCATTTGATTATTATGGTTCTCTCTATTTTCCTTTGCTCACTTCTGTTAAAAGCACAAGCCTCTCTCACTTTTTGATCATGAGTTTTGGTATGCACAACATTCTTTCAGTCTGATTTTTTTTTCTTTGCATCACGTTTTTCTGTTACATCTCCTTGGATTCTGGCTTCAGGGTAGGATTAGGTCTTGGCTCCTGCCCTTGAAGGATGTGAATGGTGTCACCTCTGTATCCCAGGGATCTCCAGCTTTACTGAAACTACTCTCTTTTTGGCTTTTACTTACAGTAGACAAATGAGTTCTGGCTTTGGCCATGTGAAATCCCAAACTTTTTCCTTTGCATTCCTCTGTTACTCTGTTACAGTATATAGCCTCCCAGCACTTTATCTCTGAATGATTTTCAAGGGTTCCAATGATCCCTCCATATCCCCTTTTCTCTGTCTAGCCTTCTAATTTATATCCTTCTTTAGATCATTTTCTTGATTTTCTTGCAATAACAAAAAAAAACTACCTTAACATCAAAGTAATCCTATAAAGTCCCAATTTTTCCATAAACTCCTTGCTCTGCTGTCTCTCGTACATAAGTTGGATTCCTACTAAACATACCCCAAAGTGGAAACACCACTACAATCTAAATATATTCTTATTATTCCATGATGTCTACCATTCATTGCGTGTCAACTAGACTCCAGAAGCATTATTTTTTCTGGCCTTCTTCATATTTTTCTATTGTGCCACATTCATTGCCATTAGACACACTATTAGCCCTCATCTTCATTACTGTTTATCAGTCCTTTTGTTTGCTTTCACTTTCCAGAGACTCCTCCTGAATCTATTTAGCATCTTCTGCAGCCATCAAGGAATACCAGTAATCACTAACATAACTATAAGATTGGCGTTCCTCTGAAACCTTACAAATACAATACAGATCTCACAATCTGCTATAAGAGAACTTTGCATTAGTTTTTTGAGGTCCAATTAGTCTCTGGGGGTTCTGTCAATCGTGTCCTTATGGCAAAGCTGCTGTTCCCTCAGCCATGTGACTTACACTAAAATAAATTTCCAATGCTGCTGTCTCTATGTCACATTCATGAATTTTATTAAGATTGAATTCTAATCTCACCCACTTCTGCTCGATTTCATATAGATACAGTATGTTACCTGATAAGTGTTCCTTTTGTGCATATTTCTTGCAGCTCTCCCTCCATCCCACCCTGATTTCTTCCTCAGGAAAGTGAGGAGGGTTCTGTCAGTCTTGTACCTATGCCAGGCTGCTGTTTCCTCAGCCATGCGATTTATGCCAAAATATGCAATACTTAGTTATGTCTCTGCAGCACATTAACCTTTCTGTATTCATTAGAATTTCAACAATAACCTAACAAGATAGTTGGCATATTCATGCAGTGTATGAACAAGAACTATGGTAAAACACAGTATAACAATAAACCCAAATAGAAAAAGAATAGCTACTGTGTAATAGAAGATACCTTGCTGTGATGGTTATTAAAGATATGATAGATTCATGAAAAAAATAATCTACCATAACATATTTATTCTGGGCATTTTCTTTTAAGGGTCATTATTGTGCAGGAAGGTCAAAGAAAGTTGCATTTATGGATATAAATGGCTTGACATAAAAAGCATAGAATATCAGTTACATTGTCAATGACAATACATTAGAAGAGCACAAAAGGAAATATCAAATTAGAAAAATTCCAAAACTATTTGTGATTTTTCTATGTATGGTGTGTATGTATGTTTTTAATGATAATCGAATAATTTAAATGTCAATTGATTTAAAATACTTTTATATTTGTTTTTCAGGATATGTACTATGCGTCAGTCAAAGCCCTGTATACAGTGGGATACAGCACATCTCTTGTCTCTCTTACTACTGCAATGGTAATACTTTGTCGTTTTAGGTATGTACTGTGTTTTTGCCTTGGCCCTTGACATACAGTACCTTCTGCTGAATAATCACAGTAAAAGTGTATAAGGAAAAAGTGAAGGTCTCTTCCATGCTGAAAAGAGAAGAAAGGAAACACAATGTTTTGGCTGTGTAGCCTTCTTCGGCTGACACCCGATGAAGGCTCCACAGCCAAACGTTGTTTCCTTTCTTCTCTTTTCAGCATGGAATAAACCTTTACTTGTTCCTTTGCAGCCTATGCATGCTGATCCAGCTACCTGCTTGTAAAAGTATATAGTTTATCTAAGCCTCTAAACTTTGTTCACTCCTGTTCAAAACTGTTTAAATCAGATGTTGTATGTGGTTGATGTGATTACCACTTCCATTAATCTTGTAAATCTTGTTATAGCAAAATTCATGCTATAAAACACGTTCTTGCTAAACAAAAAGATCTGAAAAAAAGGGTGGTTTAATTATTTTTCAAACTATTATGGAAACACTTTTTAGGTTTTCTCTCCTGTGGAATTTTTTTAAAAAATAATTTCTTAAAAGCAATGTGCAAGCTGAAGACAGATATAGCAGAAAATAGGTGTTGTGTTGAAACCAGTAGTAAAATAAATAATATACTGTAAAGATTTTTTTTTCTTGTTTTAGAAAACTTCACTGCACCAGGAATTTCATTCACATGAACCTATTTGTGTCTTTCATTTTACGTGCCATATCAGTATTTATTAAAGATGCTGTACTCTATGCTGAAGAAGACTCCCAGCACTGTCCAATTTCTACAGTAAGTAATAAAGGGAACTTAAATAAGAGTGTAATTTAAGCAAGAATGTAATTTGTTAAGTAATGTTCCCTTGTTCTGAAAATGCATACTTTCTGTAGAATTTCTGAAGACATGGTTACTTTTGAAATGTAAGTAGTTTTTTTTTGTTTTAAGGAGTAAAAAATGGTATTTATTGTACTTTGAATGATTGACAAGCCTTTTAAGAATTAGAAGAGATTATTTCTAAAGAAAATCAATTGATTACTTAGCTAAAAGCTAAGTTTAAAGCAGTTATGTATATAGTGTAGCAGTTCCCCATAACATGAAGTTTCTTGGCATTCAGAAGCATTTTTCTTTTCCAAAGTTCTCCTTTCTTTCACAGTTTCTCTCAAACCTCTGAGCTCTTATTCTGTAATTTTCTTGAACTATTCAAACTAAACGGACCTCGAGGGTGGGGTGGGTAGGGTAATGGAATCACCTTTACAAAAAGTAAAAGGATTCTACATTTCATGTGAATTTTATTACTGGTTACTAAAATGTTTGCACTATAAAAGAAAACTTTAAATCAACATTTTAATATGTGAGTTTCTAAAGCAACGTGAGACAGATTTTGAAATATGATCAAAGAGTTGGTTTTATGTCAATGGGAACAGTTTCAAAAATCGTGATGGCAAACGAGGGAAAACAGCATCAGGAAAGAGGAAAAGTGGTTGCATGTCAAAGCTCACCTCACCGACAGAGATAGTTCCGCAGAAATATTCAAACATGATCTGCATGCTGGATTAACTAGTATGTTGTATTTGTCAACAAAACCATCTCTAAGTCGATATGTTGAATTCAGTTCAATTGCACTCATTTAAATTAGCTGTTCAGGCAACGACATGGGCCATGGCACAGGAAGCCCTCCAAAAATATAAGTCCTGCTAGAATTTTTCTTTTAGTTGTGATGTGCCATAAAGTAACCATCGATTTCAATGACAGAACATTTTTGAAAAATTTGAAAATGAATGTCAGTGTTGGTTGGCAGGTTGTTCTTTTTTTTCCAATACCAAAATAAATTATTTAAAAAAACATGTTGCCTTGAATGTGTCGGTTTCATGAAAATATTCTCTATTAATACAGTATCAAAATTTGCTTGGTTTAAAGCAAGTTTAATGTAATGGGGCCGGTTTCGTGTCACTGGAAATTTTGTTGCCGTGTTCTGAATCACAGACAATGACAGCAGTATGGAGCTACGCATACAGTACATTGAAACTTATGTTTAAGTCAAACTACTTGACTTAAATCAAATACCTTCCATGGCCTTCCCAATCACAACACTCATCTTAACATCATTGAGCCTCATTGAAGAATTGAACCTTTATGGGAGGTTCTGGAATAGAATTCCACCTTCTTCATCTGTCAAAGAACTGGAGGCTTTCCTTCTTGAAGAATGGTCCAGTGTACCAATAGAAATAGTTCAAAACCTTTATAACAGTAATCCAAGAAGGATTAAATATGTTCTGAAGATAAAGGGTGGCCTGAGTCCTTATTAGTTATTAGTTAAAACATATTCATATTTACTTGTGTTGCCAATATTTTGTCCATCACCAATATTTGCACGTAAAGTTGTTAATTATCTATTCTTTTTTTCTTGGAAGTAATGCAGTTAGTCATGCAATACATTTGAATGGACACTCAAAAGTGTATGACCATATCATTGTAGAAAATTCTACATGAACTTAATGGACTGTTTCTTTAGATTTTCTATACTTGTTGTCATGATTTTGTTTGAACAAACCTTTAAGTGCTGTATAGTATAGTATAGTGTATAGTAATTATGTTGCAGAATCTTTCTGAAAAAAAAAACAGCTACAGTAATTTGCCTAGATAACCCCTTCTGTCTTAAAATAATAATGTACATGTTTTTTGAGTGTTCAATACAATACAATAAAGGTTTTGTTGAATACTTGCATTCAATATTTGACTTATAATTTATTATTTTTTCCAGGTCGAATGTAAAGCTGTGATGGTTTTCTTCCATTACTGCGTCATGTCAAACTATTTCTGGCTGTTTATTGAAGGACTTTATCTTTTTACTTTGCTGGTGGAGACCTTCTTTCCTGAGAGAAGATATTTTTATTGGTATACAATCATTGGATGGGGTAGGCTAACCTTTCTTTTGAAACTTTTAGCTCATAACATTTTTTTGTGTTTTCATTTTCCAGAGGTTATAGGAGATTGCTAAAAACAATATTTTGTAGGTTTATTTGGTGAACAATTTGAGGAATACACAATGAGAATCATTATATATATAATATATATTTATTTTTCTCAGTGGTTTAATTAAAACCAAAAACTGGATTTTTTTGTGTTGAAGAAAATATGACTGCTCGTTCCCTTCTCTTAATCTGTTCAATACATGTAATTGTACACAATTAATATTAACAGTATATATTTGAAATACATGTAATAGAAGATTCAAAAGATTTAATTAATCTGCAAATAGAAGATACATTTCTGCATTTTAATGTATTTCCAGGCACACCTACAGTATGTGTTACAATATGGGCAGTACTCAGACTTCATTTTGATGACACTGGGTAAGTAATTTTCAGTAACAACACTTTATTCTATTTTTGGTGGTTTATATTTTTTCAATGCCCTCTCTGTTGTCAAGTTCTGTTAATGTCATATTTGCTTGTTTGTTTTTAATTTATATTTCACCATTTAGACATACATAAGTGTTCAGTTTTAAGGACTTGGGAGATTTAAAAAAAGTTTGTTCTTTGATATTTTTAAAAATTAAAATCCTAATTAAAAACACTATATGTCCTTAATGCAGTATTTTCTGTGGACATCGCTTATACAGTAATTCTCTATTTCAGAAGTAAAAAAAAAATTAGATAAAGAGGCAGCTGTTGTGTATAAGCACTTAAACATATTTCCATTAATTCATAGAAAATAATTTGTGCCCATTGTTATTCAGTTTTTTAAAACTATTTGTAAAAGCCTGAATGGGTTCTTTTGTTTCATGCACTGTGAATAGAAATACTTAAGATAAGAAACAATTTATAGCAAAACAATATTTTATCTGAAACAGATGTTTTAAACTGTAAATTTGTACTTTTTATAGATGATGTTTATTTGTAATAACATTTGTAATGTTTATACTGTAGGTGCTGGGATATGAATGACAACACTGCTCTCTGGTGGGTGATTAAAGGGCCTGTTGTGGCATCAATTATGGTAAGTAACTTACCACAGGATAGTTATTAGTATGTTATCTAGTAAGTTATTCAAATAATGTTAATATATAAGCTAAGGATATTTAAAATATATCTCTAAATATATGAATTTAGTTTCGTGTTGGTAATTTTCTTTAATTACATTCTAAAAGGTACAATATCACTAATTATTGAATAACAAATGTATAGATATTGTGCATCAGAATTATGGTTACAGAAAAATGGTAGCACAGTGGTTAGCATTCCTGTCTCATAGTGCAGGAATGTTGGGGGTCCTGGGTTCAATTCCGGACCTAGGGTGCTATCTGTGTGGATTTTGTATGCTCGTGTTCTTGTGGATTTTTGCTGCATGGCAGGTTAGTTTGCTTCTGGGAAAATTGTACCTGGTGTGAGAGTGTGTCTGTCTGTGTGTATACCCTGCAGTGAAGTGGTAACCCACCCTGGCCTGCCTTGCACCCGTTGCTTGCTGGGATAGGCTCCAGCTCCCCCACGACCTTAATTTTGGAAGTGGCTTAGAAAATGGATAGATGGATGTTTAGTCTTTTTTTAGTGTCAAACATGAGAATCAGAAGTCATAAAATAGATGGTATTTTTCCTTCTAGATAAACTTTGTCCTCTTCATTGGAATTATAATTATCCTTGTGCAAAAACTGCAGTCACCTGACATTGGAGGGAATGAGTCCAGTATTTACTTGTGAGTATGAACTTAAAACCCTGTTGTTTTATGAAAAGTGTAAAACCATACGCATAGGAAAACAGATAAATTAAACATCTGTTCATGTTACATTTTTAATAGCAAAAATATCCAAACACCCTGTCCATGAATTAATTCTTTACTTACTTTTAAAAATATAATTATATAATTAAAGCTTTGTTAAAAAAATAATTGTGTAGATGCAGTAAATAATGCAGCAGATAAAATACAAGACTATATTTCCTATATTTCCTTTTTATAATGCATCTTAAACCCTATGAATAAAAACATCAGGCAGAATAAAAATATTAATACTTTTCTTTTCTAATTAATGCATGCTATTGTTTTTTTTTCTTTATAAACATATTTTTGGTACAAACAACATTAACCATATTTGTAGATTTTCACAATAAAGTGCCATTTATTTTGTATTTATCTACTGTACATTATAACAAAGAAAAAAAAATAACTTTCCTTCAGGAATATCTATGATCACCCTAATCCTAAAGTTGCTCATTATTCTCTTTCCTTCAATTCAAGGTTCATGATAGATTGCCTGTTGTAGTTTGAGGCACTTTATTGAAGTTTACATTTGATAAAAATAAAGGTTTTCTAAAGTGTTAAATGAAAGAATGAATGAATGCAGTGGCTCTAAATCTGGGAAAAGTTTTAAAATATAAAATAATTAGTTTAATTATCTTAATGCTTTACACCACATTTTATTTTATTGATCCTTTCTCACCATTCATGTAATTTGAACTCAATTCTATTTGTCATGTCACATTGCTGGAAGTGCAGTCTAGTACTCTCCACTGTATATGCATGTTTACAATAAGTCTAGATTCTGTGTGCAGGTACAACATATGGACATTTTGAAGGTAAAACACAAGGGAATGTACACCACATTGATTTATAAAAACATACGTAATAAATTATCAAGAACCTGACCAGGTAAAATGAAGCAGTTCAGCTACATGCATTACTGTCACAAAAAAGAACATGACAAGACATGTTTGGGGACTTTTCTCACCAGAGTAAATCATAAATACACATTGAGTGTCTGTAATGGTGTCCCAAAATGGCTAATGGATGCTTTTTGATGAGGTTTCTGAGTAAATATTTTTGCTGCATCTGTACAGTACATATTGTACAACACATATTTACCCAAACAAATAAACGACAGCTATATATATATATTTTATCCAGATATTTTGCTTAGATTGCTGTGTATTGACGTAGGACCAAAGTATGAGGACTTGGTCTTTTTTTTTCTTAATTTACTGTATTTTGTTTTTAATAACGTGGAATTCACCAATAGAGGGAGACATTTTACTATACTTCCCCCTGCAGAACATGAGTACATTTGATGAGGTTTTAACTTATCACCTGATGATTTAACAATAAGCCATATTCTTGTGAGAATAGGATTTTTCTTATAATCATGAACTTTTAAATTTGAATTAAATGTATTGGTATAATGGTAGCACCCCCTTGCAAAAAATTGTGTTTTTTATTACCTGAATTTACATTTCTACAATGAAGTATTCAAACTTAAAAAAACAACATTACCTTTATTCTGAAAGCAAAAAAGAATTATACAGAGAAAATGGAAAATTCCTGAAAACATTTGTACCCTAATGCCTTAGACTTAGTAGATGATATAGGTTTAATGTGTTAGGGTTTATTAGATCTAGAATTGTAATTCTACTGCTACTTTTAGTTGTGTATATTTTAAAATTATCATGTAACAAATAACATTTTAATACTGTAATTAAGCCTTGTGATTAGGAATTAAAAAGGTTAAATAAAAAAAATCAAAGAATTTAGATATACTACAGAAGTACATAAATTTAAATATAAACATTTTATAAAATGAATAATTTCTGTTGAATTTCAGTAATAATGTGAGATGGTTTGATTCATGCAGATATGTTTTAAGTGACTGCAATTTCAGTTTTCCTATGTGTATAGTTTTCTGTAGTGTGCATAATTGTTTCATGTGTTTTCACAGCTTTATTATTATGCGTGCAGCCTGTAAATATTTGATTTTAAAGTGGAGTGTTGTTCATCAAAGCACTGGAGTTTCAGCAAAATAAAAAGATAAAACAATGTGTCAGGACTGTCTTCAGTCCATTTTCAAGTTTATATTGCCTGCTTGCGTTGTAATTAAGCTTTCACACTGGGTATGTGCCCATTTCTCATTCAGTTCGCACTTTGTTGCCTTGTCCATATTTCAGTTTGCATAATATGGTGGAACGTCATATTAAATACCATAACATCTGTACAGTATATAAAATAAAGCAAATCACTGTTAAAGAGCTGGTATGGATCAAACATACATTATGAGGTCTAACATTTTGTATCATAAATAATATATCAAAAACAGGAATTAATGCCATTATTCTGTATTAAGTCTTATTTGTTTTGTTTTTTTGTGTTATAGGTTAAGCTATTTAATATAGAATTTTATTATATATTTTAATTTGGCATAAAATGATAGATTAGCTTCATAATCTTGGTTTTTGTGATCGGAGTCTCCTAGTCTTCATTTTCACTTCCTTGATTAAACTAATAATGTAATTGAGCAGACCTTTTTAACTTTGTGCTCTTTTTGGGATGTCATTTTCGCTTAGTAATATTATAAGGTAATATTATAAAAGGTAAGATGAAACAATTCAAAACTAATTGATACATTTTTAGTTATATTTTGTGTCAACACAGAACAAAAACCAGCAGGCAGTGGGACCACAAAGCCTTGGAGTAGATAGCCCTGAATTAACCTTTCTATGCTGAATTCAGGGCTATGGCTCAGGAGAGACTAACCTGGTATAATACACTTTGTAGTCTATTCTCATCATATTTCAGAAGTAATACTTGCCCTGGTCAGTACCAGGATTGGAGACCTTCAAGTAAAACCAGGTTGTTGCTCAAATGGTGTTGATGGAGCACTAGGTGGCACTCCTCCCTCTCTCCTAGAAAATTGCAAACAAATGCAATTGCCTTACTATGGTTGCAGCACAAGACCCTGCTAGGTCAATAAAGACCCATTGGTATTTTATGAAGGATGAGTGTTTCCACTGCCCAAATTCAATTTGGTAATTAAGAGGTCAATGTTAAAACAAAATCCAGAAAACCTTGTACCTGAACTGAACTGGACTGAACATAGGTAACAAAATTAAATGCTTTAAATCTATGAATAATTCAATTATGTTTTTAATAAGACTTTAGTATGAGATCTGTATATCTAACATAGTATCTTATAATATTAGTACATTTTATGGAATGTTTCAACAACCTATCTTAGAGACACTATATTTTCCTGCTAAATTTATTTAGAAAGAATAATAATAAGTTAAAGTAGTTTTAAAGGGTACATTTTATGCTACTGAGTGTTTACTCTTAACTTTACAGATTGAAGAGATTTATGTTCTATCCATCTCTGGATTGTCATATTCCGTGGGATAGTGTACAGCAGACATTTTAACTAGTAAAAGCCTAAAAAACAAATAGAGTGGAAGTACTCATCGAATTAATCTGAGTGGGAAATTAAAATACTCCAGGTTGAGGAATTATAAAATGCAATTTTGCAAGGCAGTCAATTTAGCCACCCTTGCATAATACCATGGGATATTTAATTACTATAAGAAATTAAGATTTTCTAATGCTTTCAAATTGTGTAAGAACTTAACATTTTTGTGCCATGTGCTATACTCAGCTTTTTGGGAAATTGATTCAGTTGTAAATAATGTCTTGAATTGCAACTGAAATGACTACACAAAAAAGTGAGCAGCGATTTTTTTTAATTTATTTTAAATTTCAGTCAACATGTTTTCCAACTAACAGACAATTAAATAACTTACAATAACTTTGCCATATTACTCATTTCAACCATTCAGAGACCTTGAATGGTTTGCTCGTGTGACGTTTCATTAAATGCTCCTGGTATATTCCCTGAATAGTCAGCGACTTGGTCATTATTGCAAACATTGTGTAAATTACTGAAAGGGTGTATATAATATGAGTAATTAATAATAAAACAATTCAACTTAAAGTTGTCTGACCCATACTATGTTTTTGTAACATAAATGTGTTCTGCTATCACCAGCAGCAGTGCTAATTATCACCAGAAAACATCACTCGTTACTAATATTCATTATTAACCCACATTAATATACAACTTATAGTTGTGAAGCTTGATAATTATGAGTTGTCATATTATATTTGTAGGGATGTTTGCTCTGAGCCATCTGGATTGTGATTGGTTTTATAGATTTTCCATTATGTTCAGTTGTGTTAGCAGTCATAGTTGTTGTTGTTTAGAAGTGATCACTCAGGTGGCTCATTTTATGCAGTCAATCCAGTCTGAGTTGATCGTGGTTGCTTTATTTCATGTAGTGACACAGCTGCAATCTAGTAATGCTAATTGGATAGAGACCCAACATCAACAATTATCACCAGGTTTATCTTCATTGTGATTGATCTCTAGAGATTTCAGAATAAAATTAACAAATTCAAGAATGAACTGTTGCTACCCTATAAGAGCTTGAACGCTTTGGCTTCAGACTATACAAGTAAACTCTTATCTCCCTAAACACTTGCCCATCATTTGCATTCTTTGGATAGTGGCCTTCTTTTTAGATCCCAGTATGAATCTCTCTACTGAGGACTGAGAGGTTGTGCTTTCTGTTCCTTTCTCCAAGGCTTTGAGTGCATCTCTTCTATTTCTGAGTTCACAGCCTATCAAGATATTACATTCAAATAGGATGATCATGTACTGTAGCTGTTTGGGGTTAATTATTTTATGTTGTGTTTTATATATAGTGTACCAAATGATGTAAAATGATGGTTTTTGTTGCAGTTTAAAATGCGACAGAAGAGCTGATACAAATATTTAGGAACTTGAAGTAGGATACTGACAGGGGAATGACAGGATAAATAAAGAAAATAGTTTAAGAAAAACTTCATACACGTGGACATCATACTAAGGAGTATTTTGTAAGTTTATTTTCCCTAGAAACTTCAAAGGTTTAACATGCTGCTGTTACAAATGTTACAACCTGTAGTATAATTTGTATGAAGTAGGTAATGGTGTGTTTTTAATGTCTAACGTGACTTAGTTTTAACTAAAATGTTGTTATTATTTTTAAAACTAGTATTCCAGGTACTTGGATTTAAAAGATGTATGTTTGTTTGTTTAAGCATGACCTTCAATATCTGGTGGACAGGATCTAACCGTTCCTCCAAACAAGTTTTTTGACTTGTTCACTATTTACATTTTGAAACTACCAATTTAGACATTTTGTATAGAATATCACAGTCTGCTCCAAAATATTGTAAAAAGTCTGGATTATTGTCTTTAAAGAAGCTGTGTGAACATGTTCTAGAAAGTGTTCTTCACAATAAGAACTTGAAGTAACAAAGGCAGTCCTCATGGTGCAGCATTTTTTTTTTACGTAATCACAGTCTTGCTAAAAATTTAGAAATTACTGTAAAAACATGCTATTTCAGTTTTTTAGATCACATTTATGGTCTATTTTTTCTATTCAGATATAGTTAATAAGTTATAACTAGTTATAGTTTCTGACCATTATTTTATATGAACTTGAAGAGCTAACATATTTCAATTACTGAAAGCAATTTATTTTCAATGAAGTCTCATCTGAACAAAAATATCAAAACCATTACAAAGAAATTATAAGGGCAACCTTGATGATTATGGCTTTATATTCCTAAGTTTATTTATAATTTCAATATTTAACTAAATGCACTGATAAGTTTTTGTGGTGTTCTTAGATAACCCAGATAGTATATCTATTTCTTATTATATGGAACACTTACAATAGTTATTATTGTCTAGTGTGGTGTGATTGAACTTTACTTGTTCTTTCAGTGTTCCCTTTGATACCTCAATGGAAAATATATCTAATCTTATTAATTTATCCGTATGCCCTGCCACTACTCTGAAAAATGTTACTCATTAACATACATCCACCTAATGTACATCATTTCTCCAAAATCAGTATGTTGCTGGAAAGAAGGGTGAAACATGGGATAGATCATAGGTAGGTATAATTTGCCATATTACTCATTTACAAAAGATTGTAACATAGTGAAGGGGTAGTCATGATTGTGCTTTGATAAACAACACTCCTCTACTTTGTAACTAACTAGTTCATCTGCAAAATGAAAAAGAGAATCCATCCTGTATAGTCATTGTCTTGCTGCAAGCACTCAGATATGTGGTGCTATAAAAAAATAAAACTAATAGTGCCATAGCCCCATTTACAAGAAAAACAAACAAACACATGGACTCCATATTCTCCTTGTTTAATGTCTTGTCCTTAATATACATTTTAGATCTCATTGTGAAGTTAAGATGTACACTTAAGTTTCAGGAAGCATGTTATTATTTTTCAAACATCTCCTGTCTAAAAGGGTGTCCACATGTTGATCTTTTTACCTGCCAGTGACTTCAAAACTGCTAGTACTACAGAAGAGAAAGGTTTGGGAATAATGTCTTTGACCACAGCAATATTGTGATTATGTTTTTCATTTTTTCACTCTTATGTGGATGTTGTCAACATCAGCCATGGCTTCAGCTATGAGAAATCAATTCTACCGCAATTACAAAATTAAAAATTTATCTTAGAACAGCACCCTGATTGAACCATTCTTCGGTTCAGGCAGACGAAACATATTGTTTTACAAGCCCTGAATGGCAATGTTTGTTTGAGATACTATATTAACACAGGATTAAGCAAGCATCTATGGTCTGTATCCAAACAATTAGAGCACACATCTGTATACACCAAGATCAAATTGGCGACATTAGTAATTGATTTAAGTTTAATAGGAGGCATAAGCGAACATCATTTTTAATATTCAGGGAATGATCCTTGCTTTCCAATGTTTTGATATTTTGTATAATTGACTTTAATTGTATTGTTTTAAAGTCTACAAAATATGGCCAAATCCCTGTACTACACAGAGCTCTTAAAAACATTAGATTCCAACTGGATATGCCCAAAACATTTTCTGTGCTGTTTAGAATAACCATTTTATTGCTACCCATTAAAAAAAATGGTTCTCAGGTTTTCTTTATTTCTTTTACGTGTAAGTCACTATTCCAGTATACTGTATGTAATAACAGTAGTAGTATGAAATGCTAGTTCATAAAATGAAACATCCCTTTTTAGTTTCTTGGCAGAAAATCATTGTAATATGCATAAGAATACATTAACATGTGTGCAGTATAGTATATAGCCTGGATTATTGTTACATGTATCCCACTATAAATGAAATGGAGCACTCCATTTTTATAACAGTTTAAGTCAATACTTTGTTAAAAAGACAACATCAAAACATTCAGAATTAATAAAAAAGGCATGTTTTCAGTTTTTGCTTTAAACAATTTTATTTTACAATGCAGCTCATTTTAGCTTGGCTTCATCGAGAATATCTAAAAAGGGGAACATCAGTACAGTATGTTTCAAATAAAATGCAGTGAATAGACCACTTAGATATAGCTTGTATGTTATGCAATATAATTCTGCTCATCCAGTAAAATTGACATATTTTTTGTTGTTTTGCTGGTTTCTTTGTTTGTCAGAGTGAGTCATGTTGTGTTATGTAAGTTTGAACACATTAATGAGGATTGGAAATAAAATAATAAAACTTTTAAACAGTATACCATTGGTATTAATATCATGTGCTGTAAATGGGGCTGAAGTGTTTTGGGATATATTTCATGAAAACACAGGTAATAATTCTGACATCTTGAAAATTTCTCTAAAATTCTTATTTGACCTTCACAATATCATTTGCAGCTTGCAGCACAACAAACATATTTGATACCAACGTGCATTTCAATATTGTAGTGCTAAAACATCCACTCACAACTTGTTTTTCTTGGTGTTGTGATTAGTAATGGTATCTAATTGTTGCGTGTGATAATATCATTTTAAAAACATGCGCATATTCTATAAAGCTTCATGCTTCTATTAAATATATTTTTTACCCAAATGTTCCTGTCTGTTTTATTTTGACTTTTATATCAACTTTCCTCTATGTATACACACTTTTTGTGGCTTTTTATGTCTTTAATGTCCTAATTCTTCAAGCAGTATAAAATAATTGGTTATAATTGTTATATAAGATGGCAATGTTTATTTACCCATTATTACCCTTATGATTTTGCTTTGCTTAACACTTTGTTTCCTCTTTTATTTAATGTTTTATTTTGCAAGTGTTTTAATTGTAAGATAGCTTTCAATAAAATGTGTTTTCCTGAAATTAATCTTGAATGTTAACCTTGTCATATTTAGCAGCTGCGTTCAGAAATGCTACTGTAAGCCTAAGAGGGCTAACCATCATTCTTGCAAGATGTCAGAACTATCTACCATTACTCTGTAAGTGGACATACTTGCATAACATTAGTGTTTTTGTGAAGCATGAACATCTAGTTTTCCCAATCAATCATTTCCCATAAATGCCTGTTTTCTAAGTATTGTGTACTCATATTTCAATAATCTCCATTTTAAAACATAATGAATGCCTTGCACACTGTATAACTCTGGGAGAAAAATGCTGAGAAATTTCCAAAAATGTATAATTGTGTTATATATATAAAGTATAGTAGTTGAGCTTTAATGATAAATGACGTTACAGAGAAACTAATTACAGAGAACATAAGAAAATGAAAGCAGGTTATCCAGCTTATCAGTGTTTGTCACTTCCAAATACAAAGTTATTCTACTGTATCACAGATTCAATACTAATTCTTAATTAATTTAGTATTTTTGCCTCTATTTCTGGATAATCTAGTCATTGATAATGCTCTGTGTGTACAACATTTGTAACTCAATTATGAAATACAATAATATTATTAGTTATGAATTACTTATGAAAACAGTATTCTGCCAAGAGCATACAATTGCAATATTTAACAAATCCGCATTGAATGAAATCAGATTCTTCAACCATTACACTTTTTACCAGTATACTTATTATTAAAAACATTTCAGCTTTGATTTGTAAAGTTGTTTTAAATTTGGATTGTAAATATACAAGGTAGATGTGGCAAATTTGAGAAACAAATGTTTTCAAAATGCACAAGTTGTCAGTTTCATTATTAGTACATTTCTTGGATGTAATTCAGACACAGTAAGAATTTAAACAGATATGAAAATATTTTTTAATCTTTGTCTTAAAAAGTCAACATAAGTATTAAATCATTTAAAACATCTCAATTTACTCAATATAGTTTCTTAATTGAAATTCAGTATACAGTATAATATATGAGATGATTCAAACACTTGGATTAACAATGAATATATCTGCATTTTTATATGCATTATGTAACAAGTGGTACCTAAAGAACAAAAAGTCCTTGTTTTATGGTTTATGACAAAAAAAATGTAATTTTATTTAATTATAGATGGTTTAGTGACCAATGCATGTTTAAAGCCAGATGGCAATTTGAATTGCCAAAAAGATAGAACAAAGACTGTTGTACAGATTATCTGTGATACATACTGTAGCTGAGCTTTGTTTGATTACTGTGAGCAGATGTTATCAACAGTGATTCATAATGATCATTCTACAGTATGTGAAATCTGAGAATATATTGAAATAGTTCCATACCAATGCTATTTCTTTTGATAGCATAATTCACTTTCTGTACCGTGTATACATTTCTAGCAAGATTTCTTTCTTGACTTTGTGTGCAGAACTCTGATGATCATTTATTTATCAAAAAACAACTAGTAATTTGTTCTGTATGCTGTTTTCTACACAAACAATACAGTGCATTTAGCATTGCTTCTGTTTTCTCACTATAGAAGGTAAATAAAAGGTTTATTTAATCTTTTGCACTTCTAACTGCAAATGCAATCATCAACACAGAGACCCATTTTCTACACAATGAGAGACCTATCTAGGCCAATTCATTAAAGTTAACACCTCAGAATTATTTTGTACACTGCCACGGGGATGTCAGTGTTATTGAAAAACAGGCTTAATGACTGTATAAAATATATTCAGTCTTTTTTTTATTCTGCGTAATCAGTGGTTAGATTATATTTATATAGATAAACAAATTGCAACCTAGTACACTTTAATGCACAACATAAGCGCAGCATAAATAAGAGTACTATTAATCTCTAATACCCCTATTGAATTCATTACATTGTCTTTTTGCAGGTCAGGTCAACATGTTTTAAGATGGAGAAATTTGCTTTGCCGGCAGGAATAAACATAATGCATTACATAATACATTTAACAAAACATGAACCCAGTTTACAAATAAGAAACATAGATGCATAAATTGAACAAGTAAGCAGCTTTAAGAAATCATCACAATTTAGAAAGAAAGGATTTGAGTAATCAGAGTGCAGAAAAAAAAGTTTTATATAACAATCAAAAGATTGAATTAAGCAGATTACAGTTCTATTAAACCTAAATAGGAATTAGCTCAAATTCAAGGAGTGGTTGTGACATCATTGATTAAACATTGATTATCATTGATCACTGGTCACTGATTATATTGGCCTTCCACACAATTTGTGGGGTATAGTTTTCTGGGTGGAATTTTCTGGAGAAGAATAATCGGTGTTGCTCTTCTTGCATTTAAGCTTCCATATTTTTTTCAAAGGTTAGCTTGTAATCAGCAAAAGTGCAGTGATATTTGTAAATGTTGATTATTTCAATGTCTTCTTCTTCAATGCCTTGGTTTTGTAACTGGTGGTTACATTCTATATTGAAGGACTTTATCTTTGGTATTTGGCATGAAGGAAAGTGTTGTTATGCCATTTAACAAAATAATTCACCACAGTACCATGCTCAGTGTCTGCAGCTTTGAGGAGACTAAGAATTACAGAGTCACCAGAAAACTTAATGATGTGTTTGTCCTCAAAAGGGCTTCTACGGCTGTCAATATAAAGAATGTACAAAAGTTGGGATAGAACACAACTCTGGAGAGACCTGGTGCAAGAACAAAGCTACTCTGATATAAAACCATTTACCCTCACTGTTTGTGATCTGTTGATTGAAAAGTCTAAAATCCACGGTAGATTATCAAAATTTAGATTGACATTTGAGAGTAATCCCTCCACTAACAAGACTGGAAAGATATCTTGCCCTTACCATGCTACCATGCCCACGTTGTATACACATATATTCACTTCGAGAAATGACCTGAGGTTTTTAATTACCTCAGAGAGTCAGGACTTTGATTCTACATCTCATCTGAAGGACAGCGCTGTTTTAAAGCGTACTATACCATCTCTATACCGGGGCATTAGGACTCACACAGACTGCAGGGTCCCCACTGACCCTACAAACACCTCTTCCAGCAGCAACCTTAGCTTTCCCAGGAGGTCTCTCATCCAGGTACTGGCTCACACCTGCTTGGTTTCAGTGGGTTGCCAGTTGTGAGTTGCGGGGTGATATAGCTGCTGGCATTATGATGTTGTTTCAAAGAGAGAACCAGACAACTATTTTGCTTTCAAGCAATCAGTTACAGCAATATGCACTTTTAAATAGAGCTATGGCTCTCCATGGAGAAGCCCTGCTGATACTGCTTAACCCAAAGAGGATGTAGATGATTCTGTACAGACAGGTGAGACATTTGCTTGCTATTAATGTAGTCTAGGTGATTCCTAGACAAGAATGCTGTGGAGCCTACAAGGACTTTAATTTACTTCACTAGCAAGATGGAACAGGCCCTGCTGCATTTAGTATAACTGGTAAAAGTGTAAAAACATTGGAAAACCCTCCCAAGGAAAAGCCAATAGTACACGTGTGTTAGAACATGCAACATTGCTCCTACACTTTGACAACAGCTGACCAGTGACTTGACACAATGGTCAGAAGAAACTACTGGAGTCTCTGCATTAATTCCACCCAGATCCAGGATGTCCTCTACATGGTTGTGGGCACTGTATTTTGATAAGAGCATTAAACATGGGATGGACAATGTACATTACATTTTACCTCACATTAGATACACATTACAAAAAGTATATCTTGTGATGTATAGATAAAAATATGGTACATTTGAACCTTAATACATTATTATGTTCAACTAGATGTTTTCGTTTTGAAGAATTACTTTGTCAAGCAAGGATTTTGATAAAAAAAATAAAGTGATTGTAATCTCATGTTTGTCCCAAACACAACATTTGTAATATGAGATATGACAGATTAGCTTAAATTCTTTACCATCTCATCAGCTAAAGATGGAGGAAATACCTGTCTTTTCGAAAGGGCTTTTACTTTGTTTTCCTGTTGCTGATGACTTTGAGCAGAAAGGTTTTTGATTTGTACTACAACACCTTTTCCACATGAACCAACTTCCATACCTACCTCAGTTTTGTATGGAAACGACTGTACATACAGTTTTGTATGTACTGATTAAACTACAAAAAGCCAGTGCCATCCAGTGTAAAATCTGGAAAATATCTATTGCAAATATCAACAACAAATATTACTTGGATGTTGGTTTAAAAAATGGAATGCAGAGTTCTTATTTTATACGTTTTTTAAATTTTAAAATCATTTTAAATTTTTTAAATCATTTTTAAATCTGGATTATTGCATGGAATTTCCCACAGTTTACTCCTGAGTTGCCAATAACAGAAAGTGCAAAGGTTGTGCTTAAGGGAAAAAAATCTGTGTTAAATTTGTGTTATAATTTTTATCAGAATTTACACATAAGTACATACATAAGTACAATTAAATATAACTGGAACTTACCATATTTAGTAAAACATTTGTCTTCATTTTGGGATGTTACTCATAAAAAAGTTTTAAGTTTTCTAAATATGGTGAGATATACTTTTAATCCTACACATTGTATTGTGAATGTCAGTATTCATTAAACGTGAATTTTAGTACATACAGTACATGTAAATCAATGTTTAATGTGTCACTCTGTTGTTATTTTTAATAGTTCTCTCCAAATCTGAGATATTATATTGTCCTTTCTATAAATTTAAAGTTACATTTTATCTACATTGATACAAAATATTAGCATTAAGACATCATACGTTTATCCTTTGTGTGTTTTGATGCATTGATACAGTGCCTTGCAAAAGTATTCAGACCCTTGCAATTTTCAGATTTTACAAAACATACCCCACTCATTCAGAGAACAAAAAATAAGTAATACATATTTAACATGAAAGAAAAATGTAAATGTCATGATTGTGTAAGTATTCAAATCCTTTGTTTGGCAAACCCCTAACCCTAAATTACCTTTAAAAAATTACCTCAACAAGCTTCTGCTTGTGTGCAAAAAAATCAGTTTACCTGATTTGACAATAAATACACCTTTCCCTGTAAGGTACAGTAATTCAGTAAGGTAGTGGATATCAAGCAATAATTCAACCATGAAGACCAAGAAGGATTCAAAACAACTCAGAGATAAACTTGTATAAAACCACAGATCAGGAGAAAGGCATAAAAACTTTAAAAATGGATTGTGAAGTATATCTTTGGGAAATGGATTATCATATCCATATAATGGATAAGAAATGGTGTATCATATCACCCAAACAAAGCTTGTCTGTGGTCGTCCCTCCTGACTAGCCACACAAAGAGGAAACTGATTCAGGATGCAACTGTTCTAGTGCTGTTTCTCATCAGCAGGGACTAGGAAGCTTGAGAAGACTGTATGGAGCATAGACGTACCAGGGCAGTGATCCATATTACAGGGCCAAATCTACACTGGAGTGGCTTAAGAATAAGAAAGTTAATGTCCTTGAGTGGGGGTGGCATGTTGCTGCAGTAGTTAGCATTGCTCATCTGTATGGAGATCGAACTGTTCCCTTTGTGTTCGTGTGTGTGTTCGTCGGTGTCTTGGTTTCCTGCTACAGTCCAAAGACATATTCATAGGTGAATTGGCTTTTGGGGAAAAAAATAGTCCTAGAGTGTGTGTTCGTGTCTGTATATACCCTGTGATGGACATGTGTCCTGCCCCGGGCATACCCTGCCTTGAGTCTGTTGCCTGCCGGAATAGGCTCTGGCTCCCCCATGACCCTGAGTTGGATAAAGTGGTCAGAAAATGGGTGAATGGATAGATGGATGTACTTGTGTGGCCCAGTCTTGATTTGAATTCTATTAAGAATCTGTTCAAAACTGCTGCCCAAATATGATCTCCAAGCAACTTGAGAGAACTTGAGCATACTGTATTTGCCAAGACCACTGGACAAAAGCTGCATCAAGCTGGTGTGCACAGTTGGTAGGGTAAAAAAAAGACTTGCTATAATTTCTTCCAGTGAATATTAATTTCACAGTGATGGATACTTATGCAATTAACATTAATTTTTTTTCTCTATAGTTTTTTATAGCATTTACTGTAACATTTCTTACCCTTAGATGTCTTCGGTTTTGGCACTCATGTTTTAAATAAAAGATTAAGTTAAAAAATATTTGCATCATTTTGTAATCTCATAAAGTGGCACACCATAGGGAGGTTCTGAATACTTTTGCAAGGCAGTACATGTAATTACTTTCCATATTGTTTTTTTACCTATTTTTAAAGAGTCCGGAATGTTTTATTTTTTTAAATACATTTCTCTTTTAAGTATTCCTGCTACTAAATATTTAAACATTTGCCTTGCTTACTACTACTGTCATCATTTGGTTCCTGTTTTTTATTCTTTCTGCAGGAGTATGAGTTTCATGTAGATAAATGGTTCATATAATTTGAATTTCTGTGTAAAATAAGTTTGATTTTATTTGCTTCCATTGACCATGAAGCCTTAAAGCAATAAAAGCAGACAATAATTATTGATATAGAAAATAAGTAAAAAGGTCACATTTTAGAAATGACTGAATAAAACTTTGTAGATATAATAAACCATGTATTTAAAAAATACAAAGTGTTGTAAAAGGAAATATCAATGTTAAACATACAAAACAAAAGAGAATATACTGTATATTTCATATACCCCCAGTCTCTAAAAAAACAAACCTTAAAGTGTAACTAAAATAAACTATCTAATTTAAGGGCAGACATAAAATCTATATCATCTTCCTAGTTGAAAAACACAAGTTGTTGATACTATACATTTGTTCTTAGTTTTGCTTTTATGTGTATTAAGAAGAAATGTAATTACAAATGTTCATCTGCTAAATCTCATTTCTCTCTTTTTCTTTAATAATATAAACAACAAAATATTCAAAATACATTCTAATCAAGATTTTTATACTGTATTACAACTACATTATTTCCAGTTTAACCCCCCAAAATAAAATACTATATTTTTACTTTTATATTTCAAGATGTTGAAATTAAATTAAAATTAAATTATTTTAACTAATGTGTCATTAATAACAATTACATTAGGGCAGTAGATAGTAATTTCCAGGGTCATGTCTCTAAGCAAGTATTACAAGTATCTTTGAAGACAAAAATTTCAAACTTGAAAAAAAGCTAAATATTATTAAGTCTTCTGCTTCTCAAATTAACACTCATGAATAGTGGGAAAAATGGGTGATGGACTTGATCTCACCAATGGAAAACATTCCGCTTATTTATCAAAATTTACTTTTACAACATGTTTTGAAATCACAAAATATGTTTAAAAGACAATAACCTACCATATTTTCTTTCTAACAGGAGACTAGCCCGTTCAACTCTGCTTTTGATCCCTTTGTTTGGAATTCACTACACTGTGTTTGCCTTTTCTCCTGAAGATGTCAGTAAGAGGGAAAGGCTTGTGTTTGAATTGGGCCTGGGATCTTTTCAGGTAAAAAAAGTATCTTAAAGTTGTTTTAATAAAATCTTCCAACACAGAACTTTGAACTACTGTATATCCTTTAAAAATGTAACAGAAATTGGGAATGTTTCCAAGTACAGTATATCTGTTATATCAGAACTCACTCTTACACACACAGCTTGGATGTGAACATCTGTAGTTGTATGGCTCACATGGTTAAAAATACATATTGCTACACATTTTATTATAAACTTTATTCAACCTATAATTTTAGGTTTTAACAAGACCTATAATTTTTTTTTCTGCTATCACAAGCTGATAGGAATTATCGAATAAACCAATTCAAAATTATCTTTCATAGATAACCAGAATAAATATGAACTCCGATATTTTACTTGATTTGTTAACTTCTACAAATTTTAATAGTGAATTCAAATAAGCTAGTAAAATTCAGGGAATGAAATTGTTGCAGTATTTTTTATTGATGGTACTAAAATATTAAAGATAACAAACAAATATTTTGCAGTTATTCAAGTCATATTTTAAATTGTGAATAAATCTTTAAAATATATTTTTAATTTAATACATTTGGTATTTAATTGTTAGTTAAGACATGACATTAAATTGCAATTTTAATCCGACTATGCAGTAGTGAGTTCCTCAATGTTATGTATACAATTTAATTTCCTCTGAGATACAGTTATTGTCCTGTCTGCTAAAATTGTTCAAAAGAACTATACCAACCCACCTGATACTACATGAAGATGTAGCTTGGATCCTGCCTAGGTAATACATGCAAGGAAAAGTTACAACCCTTCAGGTTTCAAAGGTTTCTTCAATGAGTTCTAAAATGTATTTTCAATCATGACTAACACAACAAGTGGTTCAGTTCAGTAAGTAAGAGCCCATCTGAAATTAACCCAAAATATACAGTTAATATCTTTGTCCAGCATAAGCTTAGTATACAGTACAGTATATGCAGCTTTGAATGCCAAAGCTGTTGATTACACCATTGTCAAGATAAATCAATCACAATAACTTAACACCTAAGCTAAATGGATTGATAAGTGGAACCCAATATGAGTAGAAAAGTTACCAGCATAATCCTGAGCTATTCAGTTACTTACATATACAGTATAACATTTTGTTTTTTGTCCCTTTAGGGTTTTGTTGTGGCAGTTCTATACTGCTTTTTGAATGGAGAGGTAAGTTCAAACATCTCTACATTAATCTTTTGACTTGTAAATTCCAGCTCTTTATGCTGTGATTCTTTTTTTAGATACTGTATCATTTGCACAGAAAAGTAGTTTATGTCATTAAGCATAAAACATAAAATGCACTTTAAAATTTACAGTCCAAAATGTATCAAGCTAAATAAGCTGCATGCAAGCCAGAGTTTTCATATTATGCTGTTGTTAGCATAGTTGTGTTAGTGTTTATGCAAGTCCATCAGACCAAAAGAAGGTAATTCATTTTTATTTCAGTTTTAAATACATTAGAACATCTAAAATCAAACTGATGCCACCAATAAAACATCTTAGGTTGTATGTTTTAAATACTGAATTTATATTCATAATATTAAATTACATATGTAATATACAGCAACAATCCATCATAAATTATTGAAAAAATAACTTCATTAATTTATACAAGACAAATGTTATTTTCTTAATTTAGATTAAAGTGGTATGTTTGAATTGTAGGACATCGTTTAAATTAGTGCAAATACATTTTAAAATACTATTGTCATTATAGACTTTTACGTTGTTCTGGTTGATGCACTTTTACCAGCTGTCTGTTGTGCAGACATTACAAATATTTCCTATATGCACCAGGTTCCTTTGATTTCATCCATTAGTCCAATGCAGTATAGTGTTCATATGAAATTATTTTCTCTAGTAATATGTAGGAAGTTAAGTAGGAAAAGTAAGACTGAGAACTGTAAACCAGCGTGCACCTTTACAGCTAAGTACATTAAAAAATGACCTTTTCAAGTTTCTCCCTAAAGGTGCAGTCGGAAATAAAGAGGAAATGGAGGAGCTGGACAGTCAACCGGTACTTTGCTGTGGATTTGAAACATCGTCATCCATCACTGGCGAGCAGCGGAGTGAACGGGGGGACGCAACTGTCCATTCTGAGCAAGAGCAGCTCTCAGATTCGGATGTCGAGCATAAATGCGGAGAACCTGGCGACATGAAGTGCTAAATGACATCTGTCAGTATGTTCTGAGAGAAAAGTACAAGCAGGTGGCACTACATTCCTGGTGCCTCAAGAGTGAAAATGACAAATAAAGGAAAGCATGGATATTTCTTGTATATACCATACCACTGAAAGATCCATCTCATTTAATGCAACTGTGTACAGCAGATCATTACATTCATTTACTTTAAAGCAATTCACAGTGTCTTTAAGTGTTTAAAACTCTAGCTTATATTCACCCTTCTTGGCCAGAATCAAAACATCTAGAACATTTGTAAGGAAGTAAATGGCACAAGAAAGAAATGTGTTGTACACGTTTAGAGAAAAATAAGTAAATTAACTTCTAGTCTGAAAATAACTGGTTATTAAACCATTTTCAGCTGCAAAAATTCCATTTACAGAATCACAGCACAGGAGATTAGCTGAAATGAAACACCTGTAAATAATCACTCATCCAATATAATTAGCTAATTACAGGGTTCTGTTAACTTCATCAATACATTTATAAGTTCTTGGCAGCCATTCCATTACATTCAATGTTATTTTACAGACCCCTTCAGCAAATATGTGAATGGTTAAAGACTTTACTGTGAACAGAAAGGCCATACTAGATGTGTTTCACAAGCTGGGATATGACACAAAAAAACAATGAATGATTTGTACTGTAGGTCAAAAAGAATATTAAAAGCACGGATAAACTCACTGTGATCAAGATATGAAATATTTCACAGGATACAAAGGACACAATTTTAGACATAAAAAATACACACAGAGAAATATTGTTGCTCAAAAAAAAATCAAAATATGAGTAGTTCTTTCCAGGAGTACAAGAGGATTTAATTGGCTGTAAAAAAGCCATAAACCTGGAGGAATTCAGCCAGGATTATGAGTGAAATGCAAATTAACAGGTGAACTGCTAATCTTTGATCAAATGCTAATTTGGAGTGCTGTTCAGAGTTCATAGATAACACTGGTTTTAGGAAGGTATTGTGTCTAGTTTCGGACAGAGTTATTCAGAGGAAATTAAAAAAATATTACCCT
Source organism: Lepisosteus oculatus (assembly GCF_040954835.1). NCBI lineage: Eukaryota > Metazoa > Chordata > Actinopteri > Semionotiformes > Lepisosteidae > Lepisosteus > Lepisosteus oculatus. The sequence continues at coordinate 33,568,583 of NC_090701.1, forward strand.
CATGACTAAGAAACATGAGTGTCATGTATATACAGTACAGTATATAATGTAGGTTTGTTGTTGTTTTTTTTCTTTGTGATATTTTGTGAAATTCATGTGATAATCCTATTTTACATTGAAAATGCTACTGGAGTCCAATCTGTAGAGTCTTTATTTGGTGTTCTAAAACAAAATGTGTTTTAATACATTTTTAAAATGTAATATATTCATATTATTTTTAGATTATTAAAGAGGCATCACTACATAAATGTGCATTTAATAGCTGATTAAATAGTCTCTTGAATTGATTTAAGGAGCCTCTACTTCTAAAAAATAGTATTGCACTACTTCAGGTGAAAATTGTATTCATTTGCTTTGCTTTATCACAATAATATGCACAATTGCAAGTTGCTTCACAGGTATTACTTTAGCTTTTCAGAATCCCTTATGTATTCAGTGTATAGATTGCAATTGTTTAAGTACTCAAATATACTTGTGCAAAGGCCATCAGAACACTGCTTTAGTTTAAACTACTCCAAAGATTTAAAACAAATCTGATAATTTCTTATGTTGTATAATACCACTGTTTTCGGTTTGCAGGTTGCAACCTATAAAAATTTAACAATTGATGTCAATCCAGAATCTTCTTTCTACCGATTATTCTCTACAGATTTGCTTTTATGAAATATCAGTTCCAAAGTGCCTTTTAGAGTAAATCATAAACAGTATTCATTTATTTGAATTAGAATTTCAAATAAATATTTTTTATTTCAGGAAGAAAACAAGATCTCATATAAAAACATCTTTCTATATTACAAAAGTGCTTTTATTATGCTTAATCAATGCTATAAACCAAGAGGCCTTTAAAGTATTTTAGCTGATTTTGGTTATGGCTGAATACCTTTTTTTGATCTTATATTATTTTTTATCTTCCTTGCTGAAGATGAAACTGATGGAAATCTTTGACCAAAATCTCAATATTCATACTATTGTTTTTCAAATGGTCTCATTTTAGCATTTAATGTATTTCATTTTGCAAGGTGCTCTTGAACAGTGGTGGTCTTTTTATTACTGATGGTAATAATCACAACAATAAAGATGTTTTATACATACTGAGAATAAGACACCTGTATATACATTAAATCAATGATAATCTTGGAAGTAGTCTTAAATACTATATTATTTATCATATTAAATGCATGTTTATTGTTTTCATGTTCCTATAACTTAGTCTGCTTTATGGCTTCCTGTTTCTTTAGTTTTATTTGAAATAATTTAATTAAAATAAAATTCAGTCTCTGCTAAATTATATTTTCTCTTGGAAACCCATAGTTGAGTTTAAAGGACCTTTAAAGAAATTTCATTTAGTAATGAAGAACAGTGTAAAACCCTATTTGCTGCGTGCAGTTAAAACTGTATCTTTTACACTGTCAATTCTGGAATTAAAAATGTTGGGAAAGGTGGAAAATATTTTTTTCTTCAAAGCATAAGTAAAGCAACTTTGATTTTCTTTATTCATTTTGTTGTATTTTGTGATGGATAAAATGCAGGCGGTGAATTCTATGTTACACATAGTCTTTAATACTGAATGTGGTTTTATTATAAGTAGTATTCACACAGATTCACAAAAAAAATATTAGGAATAATTTTTTAAGGAACAGATACTTCCATTGAATTTACTAGATGACTTGCAGCACTTAGTTTCTTGTATATATTTCTCCATTTAATGTTGCCCTGCACAGTATTTGCACTCATTCCCTGATACCTGAAGTTAACACTCACCTATGGAATTTAAAGCTGTTTCCCCCATGTGTCATAGAAGGCTACGCATATCTTTACTGGTTACTTCTCATACTACTAGTTTGCAAGATAAAACTGCATTGAATTATTATCCTAATGGCACAAAAAAAACTAATCTGATGAAAATATCTAATATCAAAAGTCTATTTTGACTTCATTTAATTGACACTTGTTTATTCTGCTAATAGAGACCTTCTTAGAGACCCCCTTGTGCATGTATTAACTTCTCCTTCTAAATATATTAAATGTGGATCAGAGCTTTGAAAAGATAGCAAATTATCCTGATTAATTATTGTATAAACTATAGTACATAATTGGAAAAACAAAAAAGTGAATATTCCGAGTACTGTATTTTACATCTGACACTCAGCTTGTATGAAGGAATAATCACTATATTTATAATGATTGTGCTTAAAGGAACTAAGCACAGTCATCAAGAAGCTTATACTAAGATAAAAAGGCAATTCTGCGAATGTGTTGCTTAGAAATAAAACTTAATCTACCGTATTTGTCTGAATTTTGAATTATCTTGAATACAGAACAGAATAAGTTCCAATTCACAAAATGCATTTACGAAGGCACAACCAATTTGTATGATAAAAATTGAGAACTAGAAAAACAACATATTTGTTGTGCTTTTTCTCATACTAACACAAAGAGGAAAAAAAAACACTACAGAATCACACCAGAACCAAAGATGGTCAAGAAACAGATTATCCTAGTTTTTGTTGTTTTGAGTGGACTAGAGATAGCAGTACTTACATTTTCTTTCTTTAGCAACTATTTGTGAAATGCAGTTTTAGAAATATTTGATTTGCTACATTCAGTTGTCAGTTTATGTTATAAGATTCAATAGAAACATTTTTTTAAAACATTGATAGGATGAGGTTTGAAGGCTTCTTTCAGTAGTGATGTCAAAATATTCAGTTATTCTATTAACAGATTGCTGAAGTAACACTTTTAAGTAGTGATTGTAATAGCATAAATGTTAAAAGCAAGGCATTGTAGCTGGTGACAAGTACAGAGGTAACATTGGTGAAAAGCAGAGTTTCAATTTAAGATAATATTTCAGTATTTTCTAAATGGAGTGGTGATAGATGCAAGTGAATAGAATTATCTATCAGTGCTTAAAATATATTTTCCTGGTAATACTGTTGTAAATGTACAGCCTACTGTAAATGTCATCGTATTTAGAAAATGAAACATGCATCTATGGTGGTTTAATTTCTTCCCAAATGTAACATATCTGAACAGCTACTAGATTTGATGTCAAAAGTAGAGGACCGAGATGCTGAAAGTGTTTCCATCTTAAAACTGTTAAATTCAGGGAGATTTTACTGAATGTACCAGTATGGCCTTAGATAAACAGTTATGTTGCAGAAAGAAGTAAAGAACCCACCTTTGATGTATAATATATAATTAGATGTTGTGCATGCTTTTAAATATTTCTGCTGTACAGTTATTCAGATTTTGTGACTGTAGTAACACCAGCAATCATTCTGAATCTTAACACACGGACAGAACGACCATGTCTTAAAACTGTTAAAAAAGTAGAATGAATGGAGAATTGTGGGGGAAAAGTATCTGCTGGATATTTTTCTCAATTATGAATTACTAACACATAATAAGACATTGAGAGTCATTGTGGTGAAAGGTGCACAGTATATGATTATATTAGATTAAAAAATTGTTAAATGGGAAAATGAATTCTTACAAATAAGTAGATAGTTGATGGCATATTAAAAAAAAACAATCCTAAAAGAGTTCTGGGGCCCACATTGGCTCTACAGTAGTTATGTATTGCATGACGTAGACCTAAACTTCTTTTATTACATACAATTCCCATATGCCTTCAGATTCAGTAATCCTTATAACAAACCAAAACGATTATGAACTGTTTTGGCTAAATCCTTGATTTTAAAGGTTTAAACAGTCTAAAAACAGACTATTTCCTGGGTTTAAAAAAGGGTTTAAACACATTTTGGCAATATTAATCAACAAACCATTGGTAGAGTGTATAAAATAGATTAAAACATATTAAATTGGTTTATACATGAATAGTTGTATTATTGGATTGATTCAAAAAGTACTGTTTTAGATTTTAGGAATATTTATAATTTTGGGATTTTTAATACTAATATTTATATACACCACTAACAAATTTTCTGATAAACATAAAACACAAAGCTAATACAATATTTATATAACAGCTCAGCTTTCACTATATTAGGACTGTTTGTTACAAAATGTACAATGAAAAAAAATCCCATATCTTTTCAATAAAACCAGATTTTTGAAAGTTATGGCTGAAACAAGCAACATTTTGAATATCCCTAACTTAGAGTAAATCAAAATGGTCAATTGTTATGTGGAGGGTAGTTGTGTAATATTTAAATTTGAATGTACTGTAACCCATGTACAGTTATTGTAACAAAATATTTTCTCTGTTGTTGGAATCAATTGCCTGCTGTTTTTCACTGTGATGTTGCTGTGAAATTGTTTGATGTATATATATATTAGAGGTTTTGTATATGACTGAAATATTGACTTCAACTGCAATAAATGTTTTTGACAGTGGAATAAACATTGTGAACTGTTTATTACCCAAAAACAAAAAAGTTACTATGTTTTTTTAGAATTAAATACTTACATTATGAAAAATACGGTTCACTATAATTGAGACATTTTGTCCAATTTGATTTTTCTGATAAACAGGGTGAACAGGGTGTTGCAGCTCAATTGCAATAATTCATGCTTCTAATTCATATTTTTAAACTTTCCAGTTCCAACTTAAATCCAACTTTGAAACACCCCTTAAGTTAATTTTTTTTTTTACTTTGGGTTACTTAATATTTCTCTCCTTTGAATTTAAGTACATCTTCCAATATTGTCAATAATAGAATTTTACTGAATCGTATGAACAATCATCTGATAGTTCTCTTAAGTTGTTTGATTCCTATTTGCCTAAAAGGAGCCAAGTCCTAAACTCTGACTGTTTAAAATCTATGAATGTCAGTTATTCAGGGTGTTCCGCAGAGTTTTGTGCTAGTACCTTTGATCAAACATTTATTGTCTCTTGGTTAGATTGCCTGTGTATTTTGGTTTTATTGTTATGCTAATGACATTCAGATTTATAGCAAACTAAATGAGATCTTACTGCTGCAGTTCCTGCTCTTCATGGCTGCCTAAGATCCAAATGTGACAACATTTCTGAACTGTGATGATAAGAATCATGTTATATTTATTGACTGCTCACAATATCTAGGCAAAGTCAGGAATTCCAATTGTCAAATTTGTTATTTTTAATGTAACTAAATGTGAACCCTTGACTGAAGTTAGTAACCGTCATGTTATTTGTGACCCTATTTTATTTAAAGCTAATGTTAGAAACATCTTAAGAGAACAATTGTTTCACCTGATTTTGAAACAGATTGCAATAAATAGATAATGTTCACTTAACAGCAGTTTTGGGAGGTGGTCAAATTCTATTGTTGCAATTCTGCTGCCTTTTGCATAAGTGCTCCCTGGCTGAACACAGCAGTGCATGCATCTTTTCTAGCACTTTATATTTCATTTTGTCACTGATGGATATACTGTATTTCACACTTAGTATTGCTGAGACCTTACCTTTATCGAATTTGTCTCCTACAATCCAGGACTGGCATCACTTTCTTACCTCTTCAACCTCAAATGCTCCATCGAACATAAATGGGTCTGCTGTTGCCAAGCCATCAGCACTTGTCTTTCACCTCTTCTGGTGTCATCAGCCCTTCAAGCCCTTCAAACACCTGCAGCCAAATCATGTTAATTCTTCCCTTCTCTCCTAATTTTACCCACTTCACTCTCTCCTATCAATGTCCTATCTACTATATCATTTGGGCATTTCATTCACTTCGTTCTCCACAAGACTTCCTCCACAACAAAGCATATCCAGATCTACCCAAACAATGTGCATTTCCTGCTCACTTTCTGTGAAATTGCAGCCAAACCGCTCACTCCTAGCTCAGTGTGTGAAATTTGTCAGTGGTTTGGTGATTCTTTTGGGGGGATGTCACAAAATCGATCTCTGACCAGTACTGTCATTTATTCAGCCAAACAAGTTATTGTACTACAACAGTACACTATCCCTTATTTTTGTCAGCCTTTTTGGCTCTTATTGGAATTTGACCAAACTCCTGAATAATGAGTAAACTTATCAGCTATTGTTTAGGCATATGTTTTAGAATAATTGCCTCTTATTTTCAGTTCTAAACATGGGATCCATGGAAAAAGAGTCATGGAGGTTACAACATTTTATTTCAATGCTTTATAATAAGCCTCATCTCTAACTATAAATGTGTGTCGTCTTTTGATAACCTTACAGGAAAGAATATCTCTGCTCTTTTTCTTAGGTAGACTTAGATGCTTTAACATACATTTCTTACGTTTTTAGAAGAAAAGGTAGATGCTTAGAGTCTAGATGTGGGTGATAGAATAGGGCTTAGGAATTATGAAATAATCTTATGGTTTTCAGAACAAACAACAGAAAATGTCCCTATCCCCATATTGTACTGTAGCCCTAAAATATCGTGTTCGTCTTAAATTACACTGTTTTAATACTTGACATACTCATTCTGTGAAAATGAAATGTATTTCTTTCAATAACATTTAGCGTAAATACCCCGTCTCCAAGAAATCACATAAAAATAAAAATTACAATATTTAATCCACCAAGGCTACAAAAAACTGTAAACCACTCTCTCAAGGAGAGATAAGAGTTGCACAGACACAGCTAGAAAACCATTTGGCCATGAACAAAGTAGGCCTGGTGATTCTCAAGTCAAGAAAAGAGATTTGCCAACACCAAAAACACAAGGCCATACATTTGGGGCCACTACTTAGCAAGGAATGCAAGAAAGTAAGCTGCAGTATCAAGAAACTAAGCAAACATACCTTAAAATCATCCATATATATACTATGTACCGTGAACACCATGTGTTGCCATTCTACTGATATTAAATGAAGAACTTACATGGTATGTGACACAACTAACTGCATTAAACCTCAATTAACAAGGGATGTCCAAGCAAATGCCTGTAGATATCACTTGTTTGCTTTTAAATTAAAGAACAATTTATAATAAAAAAGATGGATCCATCAGAATTCTAATTGTAACAAGCATTATTGAAAGAATGTATAATTTAGAAAACAGGTTATTCTAATCCATCCAGGGTCACAGTCAGGAAAATCGAGTCACCCCTCTAGTGGAGACATGAGATATCTCCCTTTCATTGCTTGTATACAGTAGCAAATCATAATTTAGACCCAATAAAATAGCAGCCCAATGCTTGCTGTATTACCACATTACATACTGTACTTTATTCCCTACAAAAGAGTACATCCAAAATATTAAATTAAAATTCAGTGTAAGACATCATAATTATTTCAGAAAGAAGTGGGCTATACATGTTTGGTGTCAAAAGATTGGGCGAAACATGAGTAGTTCAGTATTATAACTATCAAACTTGTATGTATTACTCAAAAGAAGTTACTATATGAGTCTTCCCAAATTCTGAACATTTTATCCTGTCTCTCATGACAGAAGCAATAAAAATTCCTGAAAGAGAGATATGCAAGTCACAGATTTGAATTGGCCAACCAGAACCCTGACAGACAAAACACTGGAATGTCTTTATCTGAGGCTTATAAATAGGGCAAGCCAAGAACCACACCTTGGAAGTTAGGACCAGGGAAGTGAAGCCCAGAAGGACCGGAAGTTAGTCCCGTGAACACTGTAAGGACTGGAAGTTAGGTCCGGGACATGAAGTCCAGGAAGTTACGCTCAAGAGGACGGTACGTCAAGACCCAAGGAAGCCAGCATAAAAAGGAGAAGAAGTAGCAAAAAACTCAACTGGACCAGGAAAGCAAAGTCTGATACGCTGGATATGCTCCAGTCTCTCCAGCCAGCAGCCCATCTACTTGCACTCCACAGCAATGTTGGATCAGCTCCAGAGCAGGGTCACAGCAGTACTCACCTAACAAATCTCCACCGATCAGCATACAGATGCAGCCATTCAAAATGGGTGAGGTATTTTGCGGCATACCCCGGTGGGCGTGTCGCGGTATCACGCAGTTCACGTGTGTCACGTGGCTAACTATCCGGGGTCGCCTTGTAAAACTGCCAGGGGGAGCTTAACCTCTCATGTACAGAATTTGAGCCTTTAATTTTGAACTGTGTATTACAGCATGTTAATCATCAGTCATTAAAATGTTGGTATATTGTATGAAAGCAAGATTGCTCAGTTGGACAACCTACCTTTATCAGAAATATTTATGCATCAAAACCTTTACTGAAGATATTACTAATAGTATTAATAATGGATGACTTTGGACAAGCTGTATACTCAAAGTATAATTTCTTTAGCACATTTGTACAAGCACTTGGAATCTGTCCAAGCCATACTTTGTCAGGCATTTTGTTTTACTTCAACGGGCATAAAAACCTCCTTGCTTTTAACACGGCGTTTCATAATTTCTAGCTACAAAAATGATTTAAAATGCGACACCTATCATTCAACTAGAGCTTAAAATATCACAAGGAAAAATACACACCGGTATTCCATTTCTCCCTAAACATTGTAAGCTTCGAAGTCTTTAACTAACGTGATACCGGAGTCAACAAGCATACTTTTAGAATTTGATTAAAAGGGAATATAATATGGAATCACGTATCTAAAGAAATAAATAACGATATAATTGCTCTCTGAAAATTATATCGGCAAAACGATCTACCACCAGGACAGTAAAAAAGAAAGCGGTAAGACGGAAAAAAAGAAAAGTTTATTTTGACTTCTGTTCCGCGACTGATGAATACTACTGTGTGACTTTATTTCTTACATGAATTATGTTATTTTGCCACAGGCCGTGGGTATCTGCTCTCGGCCACTGGCCAGGGTGCCAACCTGTAGAAGCAGCACCTGTATGGAGACATTTCGGCAGCAGCGGGAGCAGTATGATGCATTACTGGGGAGGATTGGGAGGCTAGAGACACTCCTGAAAATGCAGAGGAAGGAGACAGTATGTTCCAGCAGTCAAACAGTTGAGCAGCTGTCTCCCGAAAAGTGCCTCTCCCCGCCGCGCAGGTTGCAATGCCTGGCGGAAGCTCTGCCCCCCGCAGAGCACACACCGCCTCAGGACACTCCATCCCGGCCTCTCAGTTCACCACCGCACAGGAATCTGTTGATGCTGTCCCCGTCGTCTATCTCCCCCCAGGAAGCACAGCGGAATTCACAGAAGCCAGTGGGACGAATAATTCTCCCAGATGTCCAACTGCTACCCATCACCCAGGAGATGGAGGGGGGATTGTACTTGCAGTGCATCGGCATAGACGGGAAAGCAAGAGCTGACCGCTACGCCGCCCTCGTGTTTCGAAATCTTGTGATTTTTGAAATTTACTGGGGGTGGACCACGTCTGTAAATTTCGATGGGTCCAGAGGCAAAAGTGCCTTGCCTTGCAATCTCTGGGAAACCATTAGTACGATGGTGAATCGGAGATTCTCAACCCTTTCTGCGTACGACTGGAAAAGAATTCGTGATCGGATCAACGAAATGCTTCGTAGGAGGAGGCGGTCTTTTCCTCTTGTCTAACAGTCTGTTCACAAACAAAACATTCCTGTTAGACAAGAGGAATTGAAAAAAAACAATGTTGTCAATGAAAACCGGTGTGTGTGTCTCTCCCTGCTGGATGTCCCTCTCACAAACTGCTGAATGAATAAAATAATTTTATTGAAAACGAGTTTGCGATTGTCTGGTCTTTAAATTCTTGAGATACGCGATTCCATATTATATTCCCTTTTAATCAAATTCTAAAAGTATGCTTGTTGACTCCGGTATCGCGTTAGTTAAAGACTTCGATGCTTAAAATGTTTAGGGAGAAATGGAATACTGGTGTGTATGTTTTCTTTAAAGTACCGAGACCAGCCATATACTGTATGTTTAAGTTCCAAAATTAATATCGTTTATGGACTTCACACGCGTTGCAGTATGCTCAGGCACTAAGTAAAAGGAGATGCTTCGTATTGCTTGACTAATTTTAAAAACTAAGTTATAAATGCAGACGCTCCCTCGGTGCGCTGCTCTGGTGCGTCGGCTCTTACACAGTGCCTGTCTGCCGTAAGCGTTACAATATACATACCCAACACTGCTTGTACCCATCTGTCATGCAAATAAAACACCTTGAATTGAATTGAATTGAGGGGAGAAGGGGGGAATACTAAAGCCAATACTGGCTCAATGGGCTTTGACGTGCTAATGCGTTGGTTTAACAGTCCGGGTGTGGCAGGCTTCCGATGTCAACTCGACTCGATTGGAAGACAATGAACGTATTTTAGCCCTAAATGAATTAATAGCAAACATGGTTTACATAAAATACATTTTTCCAAGAAAGTTTATAATAATACGATCTATAGTTGAAATCTGAGCCTACTTTAAAAATAAAGGAAAAGCATTTTCAGAGAGCAATCACGCTGTGTTTATGTAGAAAAAGCGATTAGGTTTATGAGCATTCTAATTACCTATTCGCTTAAAACGCTATATAAAATAAAGTTTATTTAGAGATGAATGATCAGTGTCGCAGTTTAAATAATGTGAGTCAGGAAACTAACACAGCGCCACCGGATTTAATAACGCAATAAAAACTCTATAAAATAATGTGACTAGGCACAGAAAACGTTTACAGCACAGTACAATAATAAATACTTACCATGACTTTAGAGGCATAAATTACCTTACACTCAATTTAAACACAAGCTGTCTTTCTGTATGAACCTCTAAGCTGGTTCATACAGAAAATGTAGAAATGCATTAGCCTGATTATGATTAAAAAACACATAGTTAAACACACGTTTGCGATTTAAATCAGAACACGATTTAAATCAATATAAATGTTTATATTGTAACGCATACTGTCCAGCCTCCATTTCTCTATAAAAATTTACTCTGTTGCACACACACACACAATAGAAGCCGGAACCGCTGTCAGAAGGGAAGATATGTTCAAAATATCGCAAATATCAATCATGTTGCGATATTTTGAAATATAAAAGTCAATTGATTGTCCATAATATCGCTTACCTATTTTTTCGAAGAAATGTTTGTTAAAAGAAAAGTCCAGCACCAGCTGGATTCGAACACACAACCTGCCAGTTGGTAGTCACACACCTAGACCAGTAGGCTACAAGACAGCTCACATGAACAGGCAGGCGAAACAGCCCTACACAGCCCTGTCGCAGTACACGGATATAATCATACTGTTATTAAATTCTTGAGATATGCGATTCCATATTATATTCCCTTTTAATCAAATTCTAAAAGTATGCTTGTTGACTCCGGTATCACGTTAGTTAAAGGCTTCGTAGCTTACAATGTTTAGGGAGAAATGGAATACTGGTGTGTATTTTTTTCTTTAAAGTACCAAGACCAGCTATATACTGTATGTTTATGTTCCAAAATTAATATCGTTTATGGCCTTCACACGCGTTACAGTATGCTCCTATTCTTTTTATGCTCAGCTACTAAGATTTCCCTTCAGTGGTAAAATTCAATATCTACAACGGGCACAGTAAAGACGTTTACAGTAAGTCTTTCTACGACAGACCAACGGACCACGAGTGCCCCTGTCGGTCAACCAATCACGCACCGCGGTATTTTGCGTCATCGCGCGTCACGATGCACGACGCCGTAGCCAATTACCTCCGGTACGTGTCTGTACCGCGCACTTTGAATGGCTGCATCTGTATAAGCAATAGGAACGTACTAAGCTCTCTCATTTGCAAACCTTTTAAAAGAATAGGTTGCATTCACCTCATGCTTGGGTTCAATGCTTGTTAGCGTAAAATAGCTATCTTAAAGTGAGTTTATTGTAACAATGCCTTTTGCCTGAAATTAGGATTTGAGCTTATTACAGTAATAGGGAGGATCTGACTGGCTTGAGAAGATAAAATTCAATCGTTGGTTTGCACGATAAAGATATAGTACCACCATCTGCACTACAACAAAATGGTAAACAAGCACAAATCTATTTTCAAGGAAGGCTTTGGGAAGTTAAAGGATTTAAAGCTAAAATACATGTTACCATTGCTACTGTTATAATCTAAGATGGGAGTATATTTTATCAAGCAAACGTGGACTCTGATTTACTACATCTGTTTAAATTTTGTTGATTTTATTTTTTTTCTCTTTCTTTCTTACATTGGGTATATGTGAGAAAACCAAGAACAAATAATCGTGATATGCACATTTCTTCCCTTACTGCGTCTTACACTATGTATTAACTTACTGCACTATGCTAGACTGTTCGTCTAAAACATGTTTGTAAGTGCACCCCCTTTGAACAAGTGAAAAAGTGCACAACCCCCAAAAAACATATTACCACATCAAATAAAAAATAAAACAATGGATAAAACTACTTACTCAATGAGATGGTTGCACTTGCATAGAGGCAGAGAGGACTTCTAGATGGGGATTTCTGGGGCTGAGGTAAAGACAGAAATCATCTTTGACCCTGAGAGGGGCTCTGTATTTCTTCTTCATGTAAGTTAGAGCTGAAAAGCCTGATTCATAAAGATAGGTTGATGTGAATGGGAGATTTTTTTTTCAAGGCCATGTTGCTCTGTCCTTGGTATTTATCATGCACAGAGATCTAAAATTGAGCCAGAGGCCTCTCTGTGAACATCTGCTTCAGAGCGAAGTTACCTGTGAAATCAATCAATGATGCCTGAAATCAAAGATTCTTCTATAAATTTTAGTGATAAATTAGCTGTCTCTGAATATTGATTTCTGACCCATCTATCTGCATTAGAGACCACCATGTTTTTGGGCAAATACTCACAAGACTGACGTTTCAGTCCTTCCAAATGAGCTCTGCTAACTTTCTTTAAATCAGCTTTTCAAACACCGTTCCTGCAAAAAACCTCCTCCAGTAATGGGAAGGCTTCAAGGTTTTCTTTGACAACACTCAATTGCCATAACGCAAGTCTTCTGACCCACCACTCAATTTTGTCAGAAAGATTGTGAAAGCATAGTGGGTTTTTTTCCTTGAAGTGCTGCATTCAGTTCATTCAGTTGGCTGAAAATGTCTGCAAAAGGGCAAACCATTTCACAGCTGAAAAGTTATTTGCCAGATCAGTGGTCTCATCCAGTTGAAGGGAAAAAATAAACACATGATTTAACTTTGGAAATAACTTGCTCAAGCACCTCATTTGTGTGTTTCATCACAGTTTCGTTTGACAATGGTATCAAAGCCAGTTGGTCTGCTACACTTTTCCAAAACATAATTGAAACAGTTTCTTTTCACATGGTAAGAAAAAAGTCTGACTTACTGTGTGTACTTTCCCAGTTTTGGCAATCCAATGTGAGATAACAATAATTGCCTTCTTATTTAAGCCTTCTCATGATGGCTTTCTGTATGGTACACTTCTGGTCTCATAGTGTAACGCAGCTAGGTTGTGGTGAAAAGGATCCGATGCAGATGCAGGAGACCTTGGGAGATGAGTAGGGGGAAAGAGCAAATCCAGGAGCTGAGTCGTAGTCCGTAGGCGTAAGGTAGGTCAAGATCCAGTAAAGGCACTGGTGGCGAACAATCCAGAACGAGAGACAGGTTCGTGGTTGAAACAAGAGCGGCAAGGTCAATTCCGAAAATAGTCACTGGAGCGAACAATCCAAGGGGCGAGACAAGAACCGAAGTCGGAAGGAAAAAGGTGAAGTCAGAAAATCCAGTAAGGCAAAAGGGAAAGCAACACTAGGTAGAGCAACACGAAGTGAACTCAATACCGAGCAGTGATATGCGGGTAAGGGAGGCTTAAATAATACAGCCTGCCGCACGGTAAGGCGTCTGATGAGAAATTAACACGTGCGGCGGTGTTTGTAATTATCACCCTGCTGCTGGAACTGATTAGATCTCTTAGGAGCTGGACTGGGCCGGTTAGTGGTCGTGACAGTACCCCCCCCCCCCACGGGCGGTTCCCGACGCCGGAGACGGTCGCTGGGGAAAATTACAATGAAAATCAGTGATGAGAGCTGGGTCGAGAATATCTCCCCCCGGAACCCAAGATCTGTCTTCCGGTCCATACCCTTCTCAATCCACAAGATACTGAATGGTATTACAGTGCCATCTTGAATCCAGGATCTTGTTAACTGTATAGGCCGGATGCCCCTGAATAGTAGGAGGAGGTGGTGGACGAGCAGGAGGGGCCACCAGGGGTGAACGGTGGAATGGTTTTAAAAGAGACGTGGAAGGCGGAATGGATTCTGAAAGTGGGGGGAGCGCTAGTCGGTAGGTGACTGGTGTAATTCGTTAGAGGATCCGGAAAGGACCTATATACTTAGGGCCTAGCTGCTTGGAGGACAGGCGCAAGGGTAAATTCTTGGTGGCCAGCCAGACGAACTGACCTTTCCTGAACCAAGGGGCAGGTCTACGACGTCTGTTGGCAAAAGCAGCCTGGCGCTGAGTTGACTAGAGAAGAGATGTTCTAGCCACCTTCCAGATCCTCCTTAACTTCGAGATGTACTGCCTCAGAGAAGGAATTGTCGTAACCAAAGGGGCGTCAGAGATGAGGGAGGGTTGGTAACCTAAGGAGCAAAGGAAGGGAGAGAGGCCTGTGGAGGAGGATGTAAGGAAGTTATGAGCATACTCTGCCCAGGGAAGTAAAGATGACCAGTCATCTTGGGAAGTTGAAGTGAAGGCTCTAAGAAAAGCAAGGAGCGTTTGATTAGTTCTCAACCTGCCCGCTGGCTTCAGGGTGATATCCTGACGTTAAGGACACATGAGTGCCCAGGGCTTGACAAAAAGCTTTCCAAAAGGCCGAGACAAACTGGGGACCTCTGTCTGACACCACATCCCTGGGCAAACCATGTAGGCGAAATACGTGCTGGACGAACAGCATTGCCATCTCCTGGGCTGTGGGTAAGGCTGGGAGTGGAACAAAGTGGGCCGATTTGGAAAATCGATCGGAGACCACCATGATAACCGTATTGCCTTGACTACTGGGGAGATCCGTGATGAAATCCACCGCTATGTGAGACCAAGGGCGGTAGGGGACCGGGAGGGGGTACAAGAGACCCATCTTCCTGGCACGCGGGGTCCTGGTTCTGGCACAGGTAGGACATGCTCGAATATAGTCTGCTACATCCACTCTCATGGTAGGCCACCAGAAGTCCCTACTCAGGAGATCCAAAGTACGTTTGACCTCAGGGTGGCCTGCGAACCGTGAGTCATGACTCCACTGTAAAACCGCCGAACGTAAATTATCCACCACAAATAATTTGTCCACGGGGCAATGGAGCGGGATGGTAGTCTTGTCCAGGGACCGCCTGACTTGATCGAACTGCTGCCACGACACGGTTAGTTGAAATTATCGGTTCGGGTGCATAATCCAGATCCGGGGGGTCGTGAAGTCGGGAAAGTGCATCTGCCCTGCCATTCTTAGATCCAGGGGTATAGGTGATCACGAAGTTGAAGCGCGAGAAGAACAGAGACCGGTGAGCTTGACGTGAATAGAGGCGTTTAGCCGATTGGATGTAGGCCAAGTTCTTGTGGTCCGTGATTATAACAAAAGGATGCTGAGCACCCTCCAGCCAGTGCCTCCATTCCTCAAGGGCCAGCTTGATTGCAAGGAGCTCGCGATTACCCACGTCATAATTCACTTCGGCAGGAGAGAGCTTCTTGGAGAAGAAGGCACATGGATGCAGAACCTGTCCTTCTTCCTTACGCTGGGAGAGGACTGCACCAACCCCATAGGCAGAGGCATCCACTTCCACTACAAAGGGGCGGGAGGGATCCGGGTGACGGAGAAGAGGAGCAGTGCTGAAGAGGTGCTTTAAGCGTAGGAATGCCTTGTCTGCCTCCCGGTTCCACTTACCTCGGCCAGGTCGGTTGCGAGTTAGAGCAGAGATGGGCGCAACAACCGAACTAAAGTTCCTAATGAACCGCCTATAAAAATTAGCAAAACCCAGAAAACGCTGGATCTGCTTTAGATTGCGCGGGACTGGCCAGTCGTTAATGGCTGCTACATTAGATGAGTCCATTGCCACACCCAGAGGGGAGATACTGTAACCAAGGAAATGGATCTTGGAGACATGGAGCACGCACTTTTCCAGCTTCGCATAGAGCCTATTGTCAATCAATCCTTACAAGACCTCCTGTACATGGCGGACATGATCCTGAGGGTCGGTAGAAAAAATCAAAATGTCATCGAGATATACCAGAACAAAGCCACCAATAATGTCCCTAAAAATATCATTCATAAAGGACTGGAAGATAGCCGGAGCATTGACAAGGCTGAAGGGCATGACCTGGTATTCATAGTGCCTATGCCTAGTCATAAAGGCCGTCTTCCATTCGTCCCCCTCCCGTATCCTGATAAGGTTATAAGCCCCACGTAAATCTAATTTTGAAAAGATGGTGGCTCCACGTAAGGACTCCAAAGCCACTGGAATTAGAGGCAGAGGGTAGCGATGTTTAATCGTGATGGAGTTCAACCCCCTGCAGTCGATGCATGGGAGCAATGAGCCATCCTTCTTTTCAATAAAAAAGAAACCAGCACAGGCAGGAGAAGAGGAGGGGTGAATAAAACCTGAGTCCAGAGCTTCCTTAATGTAGTCTTGTAAGGCCCGATTCTCCTTTTGGGTTAAAGGGTAAATGCGACCCTTGGGGGGAGTGATCCTGGCAATAAATCGATGGCACAGTCGCAAGTTCGATGAGGGGGGAGCAAGAGATCCTGTTGTTTATCGAATGCCTGTTTCAGGTGAACGTACTGAGGTGGAATGGAAGGTGGAGCATCCCAGGCAATTATCTCATTCTTGGCCCAGGAGATGTGGGGGTCGTGTTTCCTGAGCCAGGGAAGGCCCAGGATCAGCGGGTAGGCAGGCGAGTCCAGGAGAAGAAATTAAATATCTTCCG
The DNA here is from genome assembly GCF_040954835.1 of Lepisosteus oculatus. Classification (NCBI taxonomy): domain Eukaryota; kingdom Metazoa; phylum Chordata; class Actinopteri; order Semionotiformes; family Lepisosteidae; genus Lepisosteus; species Lepisosteus oculatus. Next base: position 33,585,297 of record NC_090701.1, read on the forward strand.
TATGAGTGGCCCCAACCCTGAGAGAGAGTGGGATGGTTTGCAGGGAAACCTGAGCAGGGGTGAGTGGAGAACCATCTAGGGCTAGAATGCTGACGGGGGGTGACACAGAAACCACGGGGATATTCCAACGGTGGACGAAGGAAGCGTCTATGAATGATCCTTCTGCACCTGAATCAACAAAAATCGACAGGGGAAGGTGAGTATCAGACCATGACAATTCCGCCGGAAACAGAGTGCCCGAAGAGGCTGGGGAAAAAACAGCACTGCTAACCTTAGCTGAAGGCTGCGGTAGAGCACGAGGTGCAGACAGTGGTCTTGAAGGACAAGTAGCGAGCAGATGGTTAGGAGAACCACAGTACAGACATCGTCCCTCTCGGCGGCGCCTTTCCTTTTCTTGAGGGGAAAGAGGAGCATGTGGCAGAGCTGGCAAAGCAGGAAGTGATGCCTCGGGGGGGCCATGTCTGCTTCCAGTGGGTCTGTCTGCTTTCCGGATTCTGATGCGGGTGTCCAATTTCAGGACCTCCCGCTTCCAGGGAATGAGAGTGGATTGGCATGAATACCAAGTGTTCCTTCAACTCCTCTGACAAACCCTTACAGAAAAGGCAAACAAGCACCTCTGGGTTCCAGGCGGACTCTGTGGCAAGAGACTGAAATTCCTCCACATAATCCTGTAGAGGTCTGTCACCCTGTTGAATTGCTGAGAGCCGAAGGTGAACCAGGTCCAGATTGTTCTGCGAAAAACATGCCTGAAGACGATCCGCAAAGCTATTAAAATCCATGGGTTGCGAATCTGCTCTGGACAAAAAAACAGAAGCCCAATCCAAAGCCTTGCCTGTCAACAGTGAGATCGCAAAACCAATCTGTTCTCGCGACGTAGGAAAACGCTCTGGATGCAGATGAAAAGAGAGAAAGCATTGAGTAATGAAGCCTCTGCAACCAGAAGGATTACCGTCATATTTTTCAGGGAGAACAAACGGTAAGGTTGTGGGGGTGGTGGATGGGGCCGCGGCTTGTGCGGAAGAAACTGCAGGAGGAGCTGTTGAAGGTGCCGGGGGCACCGGGGGGGACGAAAGCCAGGCATCGTGATTGGTAAGAAGTTGGACAGACTGCTGTAACTGAGATAGAGCTTGGGAGTGCTGGTGAAGGAGGGAGCGAAGAGCTTGCGCATCCGCGGAATCCATACTGTAAGGCTCGGTATTCTGTAACGCAGCTAGGTTGTGGTGAAAAGGATCCGATGCAGATGCAGGAGACCTTGGGAGGTGAGTAGGCGGACAGAGCAAATCCAGGAGCTGAGTCGTAGTCCGAAGGCGTAAGGTACGTCAAGATCCAGTAAAGGCACTGGTGGCGAACAATCCAGAACGAGAGACAGGTTCGTGGTTGAAACAAGAGCGGCAAGGTCAATTCCGAAAATAGTCACTGGAGCGAACAATCCAAGGGGCGAGACAAGAACCGAAGTCGGAAGGAAAAAGGTGAAGTCAGAAAATCCAGTAAGGCAAAAGGGAAAGTAACACTAGGTAGAGCAACACGAAGTGAACTCAATACCGAGCAGTGATATGCTGGTAAGGGAGGCTTAAATAATGCAGCCTGCCGCACGGTAAGGCGTCTGATGAGAAATTAACACGTGCGGCAGCGTTTGTAATTATAACCCTGCTGCTGGAACTGATTAGACCTCTTAGGAGCTGGTCTGGGCCGGTTAGTGGTTGTGACACATAGCTCCTGTAGCTTTCTCTCAAAAAAATTCTAGTGGCTTTGTTTGCAGAGAACTGTACCTCGTTCAACAGCTTATGACTCTCCCTTGCCAAAACTTTGCCACATGCAACACCCTGTGATTAAGGTTCCATTCCTCCCTCACGTGTGAAAAAATATTTCAAATACTTGGAGTCATATTTACTACATTTTGTCTTTTTTCCTTTGTCTGTCTCTGCAGCTTTATGTTTTGCTTAGCTCTCCCAACAGTTAAAATCCACTCCATGTTTTTTTTAGCTTTTTACCTGGTAACAACTCATTCATTGCAACTTGAAAATGCAAAGGTATGTTGCGATAAAATAGCCATGGGGTGGTGCTGTTTTTCACAATTATTTTTATTGCACCTTTTTCAAAATAAACTGTAGTATTACGGTGTATAATTACTTATTTTAATACAGTATTCATGCAACTGCCATGTTAACAAACGCTGGTTAACTATTTCTCATTGAATTTGCACATTCAACACTGGTCAACCTTTGTCAGACACCATTTTATCATGCCCGAACACGTATCTCAATCATTCCCACTGAAGATACTGAAATCCCATGAACAGTGAATGGCCCGAATACCTGGTCATTGTAGCTAATTCTATGTGTGGTTAGTTAAGTTTTCTTCAGAGGTAGTTTGCTCTCCATTTGCATTATAGCTTCTTAAGTTTACCTGCTGCTGTTAGGCAGTTTCAGAATTTGAAATCAATACCTTCTCTAAACCCCTTCAAATCTAGACTCAAAACCTTCTTCTTCAGAAAAGCCTTTACTTAACTGGTTCCATTCTTCACCCCTCTGCTCTTCTTAATACCACCTTCCACGGTCTCCTCTATTGTTATTGTTGTATTGTTGTAATTATAATTGTGTCCTATCTTGTGAAATCTTCTTAATTATTGTTGAAGTCTTCTTATTTATTGTTATTGTCATCCTGTAAAGCGCTTTGAGAAGCCACCTAATAATGGCAAGTTTATTATTATTATATAATATTTTCCTTATAAGAAGCTCATCTCCATAATTTCATTCTATGATAAACCTACCTTATGTAAAACATAGGGCAATATCCTGTACAATGGGTTGCTTCAAGGTACAAGAATGTTCAACTTACTATCAAATAGTATATCTACAAAAGCATTCAATTACTTTTCTAAAGGCCTTCTGAGATAACCACACAATATCTGAACTAACTCTATTTTCTGTTCAAGTTGTGTGGGCAACAACTACCTCTGGTAGCTGAAATGCTCTAGATGTTTAGTTCTCCATGCTCTTTATAATGCCCTGTCTCTCTTCAGGTAAGAGGTTTTTGAGGATTCAGACTTTTCTCCTGTACATACTGTATATAGAAATTTCCAAACTAGCTGAACTATGAACCACAACACCCTGCTTACATGTCAAAGCATCAATTATCAGTATTTTGATATATATATATATTCTTTATACCTAGTTTTAACTTATTACACAGATAAAAATGATCACACCTCATTACACAACCACATTCACTGTCCAAAAATATAAGGAAAATCAGTGAGCAAAACTGCAAAAAGAAAAAAAAACTATTTGATAACTTAATCCAAAATCACATAGCTCACATTTTTCTATAACTTAAATAATGTTGTCAAATATAATCAACTTAAATACCAAAGTTTCATTAATCCATTTTATGCAAGATACAGTAGGGTCTCAGGGGAGCTGAAGACTATTCAGGCAAGCAACAGGAACAAGCAGGACACCAGTCCATCCCAGAGCACAAGCAGACTAACATGCACACACTCACACCAAGGCCAATTTTCCCAGAATGCATTAGCATACTAGCATGTCTTTGGAGTGTGGGAGGCAACCAGAACACTTGAGGGAAAATGTGCACAAAAACAGGGTCAACATACAAACTCCAGACAGAAAGCACCCCAGGTCCAGAGTTAAACCAAGGTTCCCAGCACTGTGAGGCAGCAATTCTATTGTGCCACCATGCTGCCCCTGCCAAAGTTAATCTTTCAAAATGTTGCATATTGCAATATTTGGGAAATGCAGCAATATTATTACTGTATATAATTTAAGGACTCTGTATTAAAGATTGCTAAATCTTTTGATGTGTCAATACATTATGAACAGCATTTTCTAAAATATAATTTTGTAGTAAAACGTACATTAAAATACAATTTACAGTCTAGTGCTCCAGATACTTGTTTGATTTTCAACATTAGAAAATAAAGCACATATTTTATTTACAGACAGTAATATATTAATAAGCACATTGTTTTTTAAAGGAAACTAAAATACTCTTCATACTACATACTCTTGTTTCATACTCATTATGTGGCAATCAAAACTATAATTATTCTATGAAGTGTATAGGAACCTTCTTCTCATAAATGTGCAATGAAATCCATTAATAAAGTAACATTAAACTTGGAATAGAAAAGACTATAGATATCACAAACATGGGCTACAATAACCAAAATAAACCATTTCACACTCCATTTTCCTAGTACATAATAATTGCAAATAATTATATTAAAATTTAAGTAACCAGCAGACAAAATAATTAAACAGAAGAAATACTGTTCTGGTACTCAGAAGGTTTTCTTTTAGGGCTAGGTTTTTCTAAAACAGTGAGCTGAGTTACAGTGCTGCTCTCTGTGAACAAAGTTTTACGTTTCTGTGTAAAAGTTGAATAACCTTGGTTGTGCCACTTAGCAAGTCGCTTCTTCATTTCCGCCTGAACCTACAACAGAGCATAACGTTAAGACTATGCTGTACGTTGTAAAAAAAAATCTCTGAATTAATACTGTATATGTTTATCACTTTCATTTTTATCCTAAAAACATTTTAAAGCCTTTGCTAGTCCTGGAAAACAAGTCTGTCACATCATGTTGAGATATTGTACTGTGTTAAAAATAACTAGACAGTTATTCTGAGCAAATTCATTATTCTTGAAATGTTCCTAATCTTAATCTTAATTTTATTAGGGATGTACAGTGGTTGAGGTATCTGGCAAGGCACAGGAGTCAGGACGTCTTTAATATTTTCTTGGCCATTCAGAATAGTTGTTGAATCAATAAACTCTGTGCTCTAGTCTTAAACTTCTGATTTAGAATCTTGCATTCAAAATGTCATGACTGTATTGCTGCTAGACATGCAAACTCTGTTTATTATTTATTAAAAGAATGTATCAAAATAAAAACAATATTCAACATGAATAATTATAGAAAATAATATTTATGGAAAATATTCAATTAGTACATACCTCTCCATTCAGGAAACAGTAGAGTAAAGCCACAACAAAGCCCTAAAAAGGAAGTGAATCTATGACATTGTTCAAGCACCAAAACGTATGGTGGTAATAAGAGAACACAAAGATCTTGAAGATATCAAATGCCTCAGTTATGTGTTTCAAAGGTGTCCACTTGAAGTATTTTGAACAGAAGCTATATTGCAGACATGGAGGCTCAACAACTTGGACAACTGTTTAGTAACCAATCTGGATATATATATATATGTAAATGTGCACTGTGTGATACAATGTATACTGTTTACGCAAAACAAATGTATATACAAAACCATAAATACATCAGGACATCAATTATGCTTGCTGATTAAGGAGGAATTCAAACTGATTCAACTGATCTTTAAGTATATTAAAAGATTGCATATAACTTAATATACTGTATATCATTTTGCCAAATAATGAGGACATAGAATAATACTCAAATTACAAAATATTAATATATAGTTCATATTCAATTCTAAATCAGAACTAGATTATCTATGCCACAGTAAATATACTTACAAAAAGAACTCACCTGATACATGATAAAGCAACAGAAAATAAGTATGGTTTTATACAGCATACCTGTATATGATTACTGTTGCAAATAACTGACTTATCTGTTGAAGACCCGGAGACTAATCTAAATAGTAATACAGTAGCTATTCTACATTTGTATTGACACATTTACATTAAACATTAGGACAAAACAATGTGACTGTAAAAATATTAATTATGCTCCGATATTAAATTTAAAAAGAGTTATTTCTGTTCATTATTAATTTGTAGGAGAACCTCTGAGATGTTAGAAATCCAGTTGTAATATTTTTCTGTAAGTTAAAGGAAATATGTCTTGTGCCAACATAACTGGTTACACTCTTGTAAATTGCAATGGGGACTTTCAGAGTTTTTAAAGCTAAGACACATTGGTTTTGTTTTATGCCCCCAATTAAAAGGAAAGAGATGACATCAAACAAAAAGGCAGCTAACTTTAGTCATACACATAGTAATGTGTCAGTATTTGTGTTACCAAACACAAATGGAAAATGACATACCTGAAAAGAGCCTAATCCCAGCTCTATGTAAAGCCTTGCGTATACTCCGGTATTTTCAGGGAAGAATGCAAAGACTGTGTAGTGAACTCCAAACAGTGGAATAAGAAATAAGGTTGATTTTGCAAGCCTCCTAAAAAGAGAAAAAATATATACATCAGTATATAAAATATTAACAAACACAGGAATCATATTAACAAAAGCATATTGTATGTTATACTGCAGTATATATATTATATATATTATATTACCAGATGTATGAAAGCAACATTGCATCATTATTGCTCCATTAAACCAAATAAAGCACAATCTAACCACAACCCTGGAGTTTTTATTCTCTTTTTTTCTGCTGTACTGTATATGTGTAACCCACAGCCCAAGGTGTATAAAGATATTTAATTTGAGACACACATACTGTAGGCTTCAGGAAAGAAAGTGCTATCTTAAATTACAGTATTAAAATAATATTTAGGCTTCTTATGCAGTGACATTGAATATTCAGAAATAAATGCCAGGCTTTATTTTTTGGAACAAACCTGTCATATTGCATTGTATAGAAATATGGATCCAAGTGCTTTAACTGAATGTGAGAAAACACCTCATAACATATCATAACATATCATAACTGAAAGTATAACAAGAAAAACAATAAAAAAAAAATTGTATCTCAGATCACCATTGCAACAATTAATCAAGCTGAAACAAGATTTTAACTAATACAATTATATTTTCAAATCAGGATCAGTGTTTCTTTCTGTCACTTTGTATATTTTAGTTTGTAATGTCACAGCAACATTTAGAAAATTACTAGTCTAGTACTAAAAATACAAATACAAAGATTGGGTTACATAGTAAAACAGCACTTATTCCTCCATTGCAAGTAATTGGTTCTTATTTTGTTATTCTTACGTGTCTTTAACTTTAGTTGTCAAATAAAACTTGCAGTAAGTAAAAACCTAAATTGGGCTTTTAACACATCCATGTATATTGTGATAAATTAACAGTGTTCAACTATTTTTAGGAAGATTTTTCATTTGAAATCAAAAGCCATTTTGCCCAGGAGGCTTCAGATACAGTAACTGTTGTTAAACAAGGCAAGGTTATGTTAATGTTTCTGATGTATAAAGAATTCAGAAACTGTAATATCAGTTTGATCCTGTGAAGGATACTAAACTATAATAAACATGCATGAAAAATTACACAATTAAAAATGTTATTCTGAAATGTTATTATTTTACAGCTCTGTTTAGTTAAAATATCATAGTTAACTCATAACTTGAATAGTCAAAGGCAACAACATTAGCTTTAAACAAATACAACTAAGGGCAGAAAAGTGGCAATGGTAAAGACATGCTGTAGATGAATTGGATTCTTGGTAAATTGCTCCTGCAAGTTTGTGTGTCTAGCTATAGACTGACATCCTATCCAAAGTGTATCCTACTTTGTGCCTAATGCTTTCCAGAAAGGCTCTGTGCCACTGTGACCCTAAATTGGATGAGCAGTTTTTGAATGTGGTGTAATGCATTCAACTAAAACATCTTTTATAACTTACATAAAATGGCTAGTGTCATTTCCTCCCACAGCTGGCACCTTTATCTTTTGCACCAGAATCCGTATCACGTTGATGAATATGACAAAGTTCACCTTCATAAAAATACATAGATTAAGAAAAATAACTATAAGTAATAATAATAATACTAATAATAATAATATTAAACTATTATACAAATCTGTGCAAAATAATCAGTCCACAATTTGTCCAGAAGACACTATCTTAAATTGATATAGTTTTTATAATTTTTAGTTCATCCTGGACAGAAAACTATAATTAGCTTTTTTTAGGTTTTATATTTGAAAATGGGGCACCTTAAATGATCAGTTATTCAAACATTAAAATATGCCCAAAGGTATAATTATTATTATTTCAGTATTAAGTAGGTGGCTGCATCAGAATGCTAGGCTGCAAAGGAACAGGTAAAGTTTTATTCCATGCTGAAAGGAAAAGAAAATGTACAAAACGTTTTAGCTATGGAACTTTCTTTTCCATTCTGTATAGAATAAACATTTACACGTACCTTTACAACAGTATATTATGTCAAATGCTGTGTATGTCAAATACTGTAAAGCAAATCCAATAACAGCAAAACTAAACCATTTATGTTCCTTCTTCTAGCACAAAAGCCAGCAAGTCTTACTGTATGCCCATTACTTTTCATATATATAAAATATACTTAATGTGTAAATCTGTTTTTTTTTGTAGTACCGATACTTTATATACTCACTAACACTGACACCAATATTGGTCCTTTGATAATCCACCAAACCGCATTATCATTATCATCCCAGCACCTAAAAAAAATGGAAATATGTTTTTCCATTGCTAAAGAAGCAATGTCACCCTTTCAGTGTGATGTTCATAGGATTCCACGAGTTTATTAAACTATTATTAAAGTCACTATTACTGTTCTTCAGAATTATAATTATAAAGAGAAAGTGTCAAACAAACTGATACACAAATTTAAAGAAACTGGTGCGAACTGGTGTTTATTCCTTATAGAATAAATATTTCTTAGTAAATTTACAAACTGTTGTAAAATTTATAAAAATATTTTGTTTATTTAATAAGTACATGAGCAATCAGTAAGTGTATCTTAAATGTCTTTGTTTCTCCTTACAGGGGTTCTTCCTTGGTTGTTTCTGGTGTCTTGGTTTCCACTCGGGGACACTGTGTGCCTAATAACGATTTTTTCTTAAAGAATGTCTTAAAGGCAACTCCCACACCTACAATACATGTAGGTGGATAGCATCACTTTAGCTTTCTTTATCTACAGTATATACTATATATGTAAATCTACTTTGATGCAAGATTCATGGTTTATAGGTCTGAAGCAAATACAATGATGCTGTTAGCAAAACACGGGCAATTTGCAATGGCTCCTTCAATTTTCAGTTCTTCGGGATTAACAATAGTCTTGTATCTTAATTCCGCCTTGGAAGCTCCTTTACGGTGAATAATTATTGATACTATTTCAGTTAATTTCATTTAAAATACATGTTAATATTTAAAGAAAGATGTTCAAAATGCACATTACAACCCCATACCGCACGCAATTACCCACAGTGCACCGCAGTGTGCCACGGTACGTGATTTGGCTGGCCAAAATGACCGACAGAGGCACTCGTGATGCATTGGTTGTTATTGAAACGATTGAATAATTTAATCTCTTTACTGGACATGTTTTAATCTGCTTAGTATTGAATATTTATTTGGAATTTTACAACTAAAGGGAAATTTTAGTAGCTAAGCATAAAAAGAAGAGGAGCATAACGCATTTGAAGGTCATAAACGATATTAATTTAGGAACATAAAACATTATGTAAACTGTATATGGCTGGTTTTGGTAGTTTAAATAAAAATACATACCAGTATTCCACTTTCTTCCTAAACATTTTAAGCATCAGAGTCTTTCATTCGGTTAGATACTGTGGTTTATTTAGAAACGTTTTTATGTGCTCCGTCTGACTATCTCAAGTTTATATATTTTGTAAAAAGTTATAATGTTTTAGCATTTTCTGTGAATATGCTCGTTATCGCAGTAAACAAAAGCATACTTTTTAGAATTTTATTAATAGGGAATATAATACGGAATCGCATATCTAAAGAAATGAATAACGATATAATTTGAAACTGCATTTTCTGGCAACAGCTCAAATGCTGTACATGAGAGGTTAAGCTTTATTAGCTCCACCTGGCGGTTTTACAAGGTGATTCCAGATACTATTATCATAACTGCGGTATGACACGTTATGACGCACCATGCCTACTGCGTTTTTACCGCAGCGTACTTCGTGAATTTTGAATGGCTACATCTGTACAGCACCAATGATTTAATTTCATAAACAAATACTACTCAACTGGATGTAACTCAAAAACATTTGGAAAATCTTTGATATACGCTAAAACCAACCAAAAGCTAAACTTCAGCAAATACTGGAAGAAACATTTCTTTAGTTACTTTACTGAGACCATCTGGGAAATTGAAAGCTCCGCCAATTGCCTTTATGTTGATACTGCAAAAAAACAGGATGAAAACTGGAAGAAATCCATGAAGCTAATATGACTAAAGTTCTGAGAATAAAAATGTTGACACTATATAGCATTATCTTCCTCTATATATATTTACAGTATAGAGAAATTTGGTCAAACCCTAATTAAGGTGGAGAAGAGGAGTGATTTGAAAAGTGAGTTTTATTGTGATAACACAACGGGCTGAGAAGAATGACAACTTGTTCATAAGGATGGGGCTGTTGGGATCCCCCTTCCCTTTTAATGAAGGATGAGATACTACAAGGCAGAAGACAGGGTGGGGGGAAGGATGTGAAAATTAATTTCAGAAGCACAAAAGCAAGAAGTGTAATATTTATATATTGGCAAGAAATAGGCATGATTAGGTTTTGACTTCCACCAAACTTTTGACTAAAATGACATTCCACTAGTTTCGTCAAACTACAATTTAGGATTTGAAAAGATGAGAACCAAATAGTGAGCTTGTTGTTTTGGTGGTAACTCACCTAGCTGAGTAGAATGACAACTGCAGCAGAGAAATGTGAGAGATTCCATGATGCTGATGCAGAATATTTGAGCTCAAATAATGAAAGTAATAAAAATAAAATCTGAATGAGAATACAGTTAGTTAACATATAAGATTGAAATTAAAATCCAGAAGAAAACGTAAATAAATTCCTACAATGACCAGAGAGAGATTTGGGGGACACTGCTTGAGAGAACCATATTTGAGTGAGGGTGAAGAACCAATAAGAACCTTGAAGCAGAATCCTAATTATGGAAGATGGTACTGTAAGCTTGTTTAAAGATTAGGATTGGATTTAATGCAAAACTTTGTAAGTTTGGAAAAGAAGGAGGTAGACATGGCAATTGTGGTTCTTCAAGGAGCATGGAAGAATGTTGTACAAATCCAGCCTAAAGTCTGGAAAGCTTTCAGTACTGAGGCCAGCTTAGTGATTCAAGGAAGTAGTACAGAAGCCAACAAGTCACCCACTGTTGATTTGTGAAAGCATAGTGGATAGTAAAGGATAGCTACATGAGTTGGTTATTTATGGCTCTAAATGGAACCCCAAAGCATGGCAACAATGATAAGATGATAATTATTATGAGCCCAGGCTGCCACAAAACTATTTTCACCTCTAAAGGCACTGCTGCTGCAAAGGGAGCTCAAAGGGACAGATTTGAAGAAGTGATCACTGTTTTGAAATTCTTTTTCTGTCTGTACATCATGCATGTGGAAGCAGTAAGAAATAAGGCTACAAAACACACACAATCTATTAATATAACTATAACATCATGTTTGTGAAACTGTTTCTGTGAAATAAAAAGTATAAACATGGAAGACCATATTTTCAAGAGACTTTGCTTAAAGGCACAAACATGTTCTCTTCAATAATGCCACATCAAAATAAAGCTCAAACTCTTTGATTTGTACAGCTATTGCTTATCTGTTGAAAACAAGCAGCATGCTGTCACGATTATAATCCTCCCCCTTAAGGGCGCTCTGGCTCTTTCACATTTTACTTGATTTTGTGCACCTACCTTCTATCCAGCCCCACTTAAAAGCCAGACGCTCACTCTGTTCTGGGCTTTGCATTGGAAGACGGATGCCCAGAGGCCCACCTACCACCAAGTTGCCCTACGCCCATGCCTCCTATCGGCATCCTGACCTAGCTGAGTCCGGGGTTTAGAGCGCCTTGCCTCATCACCCCTATTTTTATTCCCTCTCCCTGCACCGGATACTGTTCAGGTTTTTAACTTAATCTTGTCGTCATCTCTCTTGAATTTCACCACGCCCCCCTGAGCACCAGTGCACCGTCATCACGCCCCTCTGCTCGTTAACCTGCCCAGTTGCCTGTCATCTCCCTGTGTTTATTGCACTCCCTTCCGGATTCTACTGTCTGCAAAGGACCTGAAAAATGCTTCTTAACACAAGCTTTATCCAAGCATTTGATGTAGTTGATATTCAACTTTAATGATAATTAGAAACGGTTTATATATTTTTTACATATTGTTAGTAAAGCTAATTCTCAGCAGATTAATAATGTCGATGTGCCTTATGGTACTACTGCAAGAATAACCCAAACTTTTGACCACATGTAAAATTACACACTTTTGACAACATGTGAAATGTGTTCTACAACAAAATCACAACGGTTAAAAGTCCGTTTTAAGACTCATAGAGCAGCTGTGATGACCAGTAAATTGTCAGGGGTTAGCACCCTTTAAAGCAACACAAAACTGAATCCCCAGGCAACATCGGTGCATAGTATAGCACATTATATAGCAAATACCTCTTTAGGAGCCACTACAAAAGTAACTCTAAGTGGTAAAGAGTCAATGATGTGCCCAACAAGTTCAAGTATTCTACTTGTTGTCATGAAAGAATGATAATTTGAATTTTTGATTGACAGGACTTTAAAAAGGCTCTTTGCTGCCACATAGAAAATAGAAACAAAATAGCCCGATCTTATGCTGCAGTTTCATGAAGGTGAATGAACCAATGTAGCAGCAGGGGGCTTACATTAACAAATCGTTACCTACACTTTTGAAGCTTTACATGTTTATTGATGTGATGTTATAGAAAGACTCACATTAGGAATGGAGAAAATACTGTTAATCTCCAGTGAATGTGAATCTTTCAGTTAAGACAGATTTAGAGTTGTTCTCTTATTTACTAACCACTAGCAATGAGAGAGGCTGATTCTGAGTGAGAAATTACAGATTAGCCATTCAAGAGAACTGCAAACTTTCATTCTGCAGTCAGTCAAGCATTCACAACTACAGTACAAAGACACCAGAGTGGAATAGCTATTGTATCTCATTTGTGAAACACACAGATTTAGAATTACATTCACAAAGTTCAGCTGTCTGACATAAGCACACACAAAGCAAATACATTTTTCTCTTGATCTGAAACTTAACTTTTTAACTACATCCATGCAAATTAAATCTTCACTGGTACTGCAGAAAGGCCCAAATATTGACATCAATGTGTTGTATGTGAGGCAAGACATTTCTTGAATGAAAGCAGTTCCATTGTGTTACTACTGGATTGGGTAGAAGGCAAGGTTTTTCCTTTGCAAGTACACACGGAACTACTGTAAGTTCTGTGTGTGAGCAAAGCAATAGATACTTGTTTCACAGCTACACAACAGCTAACATCTTGTACAAAACAACCACAGTGATTCAGCTGAAGATTACCTAGTATAATGCTGTGTGTTGTGTTGCCTGGAAATTCAAAACTTCCAGAATGACAGTCTAGCAGAAGCACATCCATTTTAAATGCATGGTTACAATCCAGTTAATTTAAAACAAGAAAATTAACCAGAAGAAGTTTAAGTTTTTACTTCATATCAGTGATATATTTTTCAAATACTATACGTTTTGCAATTGAGAAGCAGTAGACATAGTTTTAATGGTTTTCAAATTAAATTACAAATACTGGGGAATGACACTGTGAAGAGTTTTCATGTGAATGTTTTCTGCACAGAAAGCAGTAAGCCATAAAAATACAGTATTCTAGGTCATTTAATCCATTTTGGTATGACATATCTCTGACATCTGCTGCCGCCATCTGCTGATATTTAAATGTGTATCACAGCATGTTTGACATAGGTAGTACATTGGCATATTACACAAAGAGTAAATAAATTAGCCTCCGCTTTCAAGAAATGTATTTTTGGGAATTTATGCACATCATACTTTTCTTCTGGTATTTGCTACTTTACTAAGTTTGTCAGTGTTAATACCAAGGGTTGTAATGGTACTCACAAAGTTCAAAACCCATAGGTTCTGCATTCAGAATTGTGACTTTGACTAAATCATAACTTAAATCTGATTGAAAAAAATGTACTTACCCTCTGTTATCGTAATATATCCTAGTGAGGACCCATACAGTTAACACTGTAGTTGGAAAGCCTAAAATACATGGATTGATACAATTAAAATTACACTTCATAGCACCCACCTTAAGAAAATACACTTTTATTAAAAACCATATTGGTTATCAGACAACTTCCACATTTGCACAACACATATTTCAACATATATTAAATTTTCACTCAGATTAACCTCTTAGCATAATATTTTAGGAATAACTCTGCCTATGTATACAGTGTAGAATATTCTAAGCATCTTAACATTTCCTTCGCTAAGCAACATACAGTACATATACTGTACCACAAATCATGTAAATAAAATATTCCACCAAAAAAGTACATTTTTCAACAGTTTTTTCTATGTTTTTTTATTTTAGAAAAAGCTTCTTCTAAATTAACCAGTTAATTAATAAAAATACTAAATATGTTTACTGTCTGTATTACAGTAATTATATTTACTGTAATTATTACATATAATGCAATAATTTAAATGTAAAATTTTCTCAGAGTTTGATTAGCTTTTAAACCAGTTATTTTCATTGAATATCTATTCAATGAATTTAATGATAATTACACTTGTTTAGGATTTTGTAATACAGTACTATATGAATTCCAATCCTTAAGTTTTAAGTTAATGTTTTCCTTTTCTGAAAAAAAAGATAACTAATTTCTTTATGTACTGTAGAAAAGAGAATAAAAAGCTTTGCACTCACCCCATCCTATTAATATGTACCACCAGAAATATTTTTTCTGTGAAACAAAAGTGAGAGCAAGAAGTGTCTGCAGATACATGCCTTCTACCAGCAGCCAAAAGAAATTTGCCAGTATGCTGAACTGAAAGAACCCAACAGCAGACTTACAAGAGATCTGAAAAAAAACACAGCGTTTACTGTGAGGTTACTTGTATCATTTTTTAATTAACTGGATACTGACAGGTATTCAGGTATTCATTTTTTTATGAATACAGGTATTCATTTTTTTAATTGTAAATAATAGCAGTATAATTATCACAATCTTGATATAGAAAAACCACTGTCCTTACGTTTTCTCAGAAGCCAATTAGGTACGATTATGATATTTCAGAGGCTATGTATTGTACAGATGCAGCCACTCAAAGTGCGCGGTACAGACACGTACCGGAGGTAATTGGCTACGGCGTCGCGCATCGTGACGCGCGGTACTGCGGTACGTGATTGGTTGACCGACAGGGGCACTCGTGGTCTGTTGGTCGGACGTAGAAAGATTTACAGTAAATATCTTTACTGTGCCCGTTTTAGCATTGAATATTTATATGGAATTTTACCACTGAAGGGAAATCTTAGTACCTGAGCATAAAAAGAATAGGAGCATACTGTAACGCATGTGAAGGCCATAAACTATATTAATTTTGGAACATAAACATACAGTATATGGCTGGTCTTGGTACTTTAAATAAAAAATACACACCAGTATTCCATTTCTCCCTAAACATTTTAAGCTTCGAAGTCTTTAAGTAATGTGATACCATAGTCAGCAAGCATACTTTTAGAATTTGATTAAAAGGGAATATAATATGGAATTGCGTATCTAAAGAAATTAATAATGATATAATTATATTCATGTACCGCAACACAAGAATAGTACACGCTGTACATCGTCTGTTGATAATGTTTCTGTAGTGCATTTTCAGCACCCTGCATGTGACCTCTCCGGTGGCGGTGTGGGTTAGGTTCCAGACTCCCACCTCACACCCTGTGTGTTAGAATCCCCCTGCAATCATGACTTTTTTTTTAACAAACATTTCTTTGAAAAAATAAAATGTTTCCCTGGGTCAGAGATTAAATAAAACCTCACTCGCATCAAACAAATTTATATTTCTAAATATCACAACATGATCGAATTTAAGTCATTTTAATAACAATGAATAGTCACCTATGCGTTACAATATAAACATTTATATTGATTTAAATTGCGTTTTGATTTAAATCGCAAACGCGGGTTTAAATATATGTGTTTTTTGATTCACAGTCAGACAAATGCAACATAAATTGATATCTTTGTCTTCTAAGAATCTCAATAAACTTTCAGCATAGCTTTCTGCCCGTTTAGATTTATTTTTCTTGGGATCTTGGGATCAAACGTGGAAAGATTAGATTGTAATCGTTTAAGAAAAGTGTAATCTATACAAAAAGCTGTACACCACCTGCTATAAAGATACATACTGTAATACTTTCGGGCTCGGATAGGACAGACACAAGAACTCAAACTAAGTACCGATTCCTGGAATCTGACTGGCTGATACCCTACTGAAGTGGTTCCATAATATCTGGTATACGGAAAAGAAAGCGTTGGCAAAAAAGCCTGGAGTCTCATGTGTCTCATACAAGTATCTTTTAATACAGTCTTTGCTGTGTTCTTGAGGATCCTTGTGATATTTTGTGCTCTGGTTGAATGATAAGTGTCGCAGTTTAAATAATTTTCGTAGTTAGAAATTATGAAACGCTCTGTTAAAAGCAAGGGAGTTTTTATGTCCGTTGCAGTAAAAGAAAATGCTTGACAAAGTAGGGCTTGGACAGATTCCAAGTGCTTGTACAAATGTGCTAAAGAAATTATACTTTGAGTTTACAGCTTGTCCAAAGTCATTCATTATTAATACTATTAGTAATATCTTCGGTAAAGGCTTTGATGCATAAATATTTCTGATAAAGGTAGGTTGTGTACTTTTGTCCAACTGTGCAATCTTGCTTTCATAAAATATACAGGCTTTTTAATGACTGATGATTAACATTCTGTAATACACAGTTTAAATTTAAAAGCTCAAATGCTGTACATGAGAGGTTAAGCTTTATTGGCTCCTCCTGGCGGTTTTACAAGGTGATGCCGGATACTTTCCGGCATGACGTCAAATGACGCGATTAACCCCGTGATACGGCGTGATACTGTGACACGCCCACCGGCGTATACCACGAAATATCCCACCCATTTTGAATGGCTGCATCTGTATGTCCTTGAATTGTGGGAGAAAACTGGAGTGCAAAACATGGGCAAAGACACAAGAGAAATAACAAACTCCACACAGATACTGTAGCACCCCATGATCTGAGCCCTCTGCACCACCATGCCATCCCTAGCCCTTTTAAGTAATGCTAATTAATGTCTTCATTAATTTCATTCTGTTTGTTTCTAATAGCATTTGGTATATAACTGACATACTGTAAGACTATTAAAATAAAAACCTGGTAGTTCTATGATATGATATTTTAACCTACAAAGTTCTTCATGAGACCTTCATGAGAATTTCTGAGCGATTAGGATTAACATATCCATCTTCCTCTTAATCTAATACTAAGGGAACTGATTTTGACAATAAATCTGCCATTAGATTGAATGATATTGAACAAGCTTGAATAACAGAAAATGTAAAAAATAAAATGATCAATTTTTCTTACCGTTGACATGAAACAATGATCTGTGTTTTCATCTGCAAACAGTATGCCATCCTTTATAAACACAGCGCTAGCTCGGAGAATGAATGATGCAAACAGGTTAATGTGAATATAATTTCTGGTACAGTGGAACTTTCTGTGGAGGAAAAAAGAAGTATGTAATGAAATGTTTGCAAAACGTGTATATTGCAATATGTGTAATATCAGTAAAAAAAAGTATTCAGATCTGAATGTTTGCTATGCTTCTTACTTGACAAAACAGCATACAGTAATTGAATACTGCCCTAACCTGCCTGTTACACAATGTATAATTAGTAAAATGCTCCATTAGTTTCAGATGATAGATTTTAAGTTCTGTACTTCCTATTGTTTGTCTGAAAACATACTAGGTGAAACAAACAACTGCTTAATAGTTGTCGATACATTAAGAGCAGTCTGGATGTGATTTATACCTGAGCACACAATTCTGCAATTAATAAGGGTAACCCTCTTTGAAATAATGTATTGGTAAAGAATTATGTAAAAATGTTTTCAGGTTTAATGCTAAAATATTTATATTTGGGTGTGATTCTAAAGAATGGACTGATATGCACCTTTGAATTAGTTCATTTCCTCTTTCTGAATTAGCATAACAATCCTTAAGCAACACATCT
This sequence comes from Lepisosteus oculatus, assembly GCF_040954835.1. Lineage (NCBI taxonomy): Eukaryota > Metazoa > Chordata > Actinopteri > Semionotiformes > Lepisosteidae > Lepisosteus > Lepisosteus oculatus. The sequence continues at coordinate 33,603,369 of NC_090701.1, forward strand.
GTGTTTCACTATTGGAAACTTTCTCTCCATGAAACACACAGACAGGGAGAGAAGTTTAGGGTCAGAGCGCAGGGTCAGCCATTTTTACAACACCCCTGGTTGTATAAATGCTACCCCTGGAGCAGCTGGGGTAGGATTTGGAGGGACCATGTAATCTAGGCAGTGTCTGGATGACTTAAACTTCACCATGATCAAATAACATTCTGAAATGTTTTATATACTACTCTTCATCTGTGCCTTTATACACCTTTATCTCTGAGTTGTTTTGAAAGCTCCTTGGTATTCATTTTTGAATCTTTGCTTGAAATTTACTAATTCAATGAATGACAGTAGATTAAGTGCTTTATTGCGTAATCATGTGACGCACTATTCTTCCATATAGACATTGGCTAGTCAATTGTATGACTCCCTTAGGTTATTTTGCACACATAAAATACATTTAGATTGCCAAATTAGGGTGTGAATACATTATTTTATTATTTTTTTCTTTCATGTTTATTATCTATAAAGTTTTTTGCTTTGTGGAGTATGTTATAATAATAATTGCTTACACTTATATAACACTCCACCCAAAGCGCTTTACAGGTAATGGGGACTCCCCTCCACCACCACCAATGTGCAGCATCCACCTGGATGATGCGACGGCAGCCATAGTGCGTCAGAACGGTCACCACACATCAGCTATCAGTGGGGAGGAGAGCAGAGTAATGAAGCCAATTGATAGGTGGGGATTATTAGGAGGCCAAGATTGGTAAGGGCCAATGGGAAATTTGGTCAGGACGCAGGGGTTACACCCCTACTCTTTTCGAGAAACGCCCTGGGATTATGGATTTTTAATGACCACAGAGAGTCAGGACCTCGGTTTTACATCTCATCTGAAGGACGGCGCCTGTTTTACTGTATAGTGTCCCTTATGTATGTAATAATTATTTGCTCATTCAAAGTATCATGACATAATCAAAATTTGCCAGATTTACATACTTTTGTATACTGTATGTTTGTAAAAATCAAAATAATGTTATATTATAGGTAATAATATTTTTAGAAATAGTCAGAGCCTATGTATTGGTGATTTAAAACTTTTTTCTTAAAGAGAAACCCTTTATATTCTGTTTCTTTGCACAAAAATAAAAAATAATATAATATATAATCTCAATACTAAAAAAAAAATACATATACTCAAATTTATATATTTTCATGAAATACAAGAATTGTAAAAATGTAAATAAATTAACAAATTTATTGAAAATAAAAAAAACATTCTTCATTACCTGAAAGCAGTGAAGACAATAATGGCTGTTATTAATGATATCACTGATGTAGAATACCCTGCGGTGTAGACATGTCTAAACGTTGAATAGTATGTTTTCTAGGAAAAAAATGTTAAAGTTTAACTGTGTTACAAATCTCCTCATATTACCATAATAATATAAAAACCCTAACAATCACGTATTTTGGTCTGGTTATATCCATTAATCCACAATAAAACACGTCCTTGCTCTTAAAAACGTTTTTATTTTATGTTTAATATCAAAGTGGGATTTAAAAACCTCCTATCCCAAGCCTAGGTGTTTGCTTTATATTCCTATGTAGTTACAGTGACATCTAAAATTAGAGATGAAATTACATAACTGTCCATAGTTCCAGAGGATTTTGGACATACTGTGCCTTTTTTTCTGCCAGTACATGTTTGAGAATATTATCAAAACCTAAAGAAATAACAAGAAGTCATTGCTGTTCTGTCTCATAGAGAACAAGGTAAATTGCTTCATTTTTATTACAAGCATGTGTCTGTTCATTCTAGTTAACAGAAACGTTTTCTTACACGTTATTCCTTTCATAATGCAAAATTGTTTTTTTTTTAAATTTCAGTAATTTGATTTTCTTTCCAGGCATTCCGCCATGAGCACTTAGTGAACTAAAAAATAGAAAACAGGTTGAATCAAAAGTTACCAAATTATGGGTTAAAGTATTAGGTTGTTTAGAATCTATTCATTCAGTATATTGTTTTGTGTAATTTATTTTTTAAACCAATTTTATGCCCTGCCCAACTGTAATAATTTGACTGATAAAGGGGTGACAGACCTTGTTTGGTGTAATGGTAAAGTATATATTTATGCATATATTATAGATCTAGGTTGGAAAGTAGTTGATGTATACTTTTATACCAAAACTATAGTATAGAAACAGATTTCTATACTATATTCCCTACAGTAGGTTTCCAGAGTATTGCAAAGGTCATTAACCTTATATTAACCTGATATCAATCTTTCTTTCAATCATTTTGGAAAACACTATTTAAGAAATTTTAAGGCAATGATAGAAATAAATATATTACTTAAAGAAATGAATCTATTGGGTTTTAAAATGTTTATTAAGAAAATTATATATTTCAGTACTGATTAAAAAAAAACTTTATTGCAAAATCATGAGATCTCTCATTGAACTGTGAAGAATCCAATAAAAACAATTTTATTTTTCAAATATTGTTATATAATGGCTTATATAATGTTTTTTTAGCAAAAAATAATATGGAAATAAACCTACAGTTTTACTCCTGTTGTGCTTTTAACTAGTCCTTATGTACAGTATATATAATCCCAAAGTCATGTAACTGTAAACATCTGAAAAAACAAACCTCATTTTCAGGTTCTGTGTCTTCATCAATGTCACATGCATCTAGATAGAGTGGATGTGGCTCTGTCCAACCTATACTCGTACAGTTTCTGAAGATGTGCCCTGAAAAAGGATATTTGTGCATCAGCAACACTACATAAATGAACATTGACAAAAATGTGTATGGTTAAGTGGAATGTAGTAAGACATCAGCATTCAAGCATGGAACTGTTACTGCTGTGGACTCAAACTCCATTACTGGAAGGCCTGGTAAAGTACTGTATCTTGTGTTTTTTTGTTTCACATAAGCTTTCAGTACTGTGATGGATTTAATTAATAGACTTTGTAGTTATGATACTTGTAACCAGGGTTCAAGTTGCTTAATGGGTAACTGTACCGTATTTTAGGTGAATGTTGCATATAAAAGCCTTCCTATAGTTTTATATGTATTTTTCCATCCATCTAGCCATTTTCTAACTACTATTTCCAATTCACTGGATCCAGAGCTTATCCCAGCAAGCAACAGGCACAAGATGAGGTACTGTACACTCTGGACAGGACACCAGGCCTTTGCAGGACACAGAGACACAGACATGCAAACACTCACATTCAGTTGTGCAAAGTTGATGGAGATATGTTGAAAAATGTGCAACAGTAATTGTTGCCAAAGAAGCGTTCACGAGGTACTGACTCTGGGGGTGAATACATTTACAATCGAATACTACAACACTAAAATAAATATTTCTTTAGGTTTTGATTTTTCTTTTTCAGTTTTTAATGATATTTAACTTCTTTCACTCATAAACGTGTTAAATTTGAACAAGACTGGATTAAAATGTTTACAAAATGAGCATATATCATTTGCAACTAAACAAATAGGAACATCTTTGGAAAGGAGTGCATGATATATATTTAAAATGCATTTATTTAATCTAATGATCTTGCAATTAGTAGCAACATCACCCTTCTACAATCCCCTACTTTAATGGCTTTGTTGAAAAACAACATACATCCAAATATAAGTGTTGTGTCTGGATGTTAAATACTTTACTTCCATTATTATCATAATCCATAAACACTGAATTGGATTATGTAATAGATTAAAGAGTGGATAAGTGAAGCGAGATATTGCTAACTGGTTGAATACGAGGCACATTCTGTTTAATCTTTGAATTACAAATTCTATACTATAAAACTACTATATTTCAGAGGATTCGAAAACTTAGAGAATGGGATGAGTTTTCAATCATTACAGTTTAGATATCAAACCCAAACTGAATATGCAAAGAGCTTAAAATAGACTTTAACACACATTTAAAACTATACTCTGTGTGTATCAGGGGAATTTGCTTACAAGTAACAAGATAAGGAGTATGATGCAGCCAAATAAATCCAGGGTCCAAATAAAGTATACTGTCCACTTAATTAAAATAAATATTTCATCCACTTTCACACACCATTTATTTTGAAGCATTCTTCAGAATTTTCTATCCTTAAAAGAAGCATGTTACTCAAACAAAAAATACCAAGTGTAAGAAAAATATCAAAAGTCTTTACTTGTCTTCAATCGTACATGCCTTATATAATAGGGAGGCACGTCTGATAAATTATAATATAACTCAACCTCCCTCCCCAACTCTCCTTTGGGAAATCAGCATAGGTTTAATTGCCTGAAAACAATTACCTCAAAAGAACAGCTCAAAAGAAACAAAGTAATGCATTCTTATTTATTACCTGTCAGTGCATTTTACCTAGATTATCAATCTGACAGCTGAAGTTATCTGGAAAGAACATCATATCATTAAAACATAGTGCTGCCCTAACCTCTCCAATTACTTTAGAAAAACTACATGACTGCAGACTGCAATATTTTAATATCAATTTAAGGAATTGTACATCTAGTGTCTGTATCATATCTGATGAAAGTTGTAATTTATTGAAGAATCAGATTCAGTTCAACAGTCCTAAAAATCTTAATCTTTCCAAATATAATTTTATGTAACTCTTTTACACCTTTTAAATGGCATTAGGGATGCCATTGGAAAAAAAGATAACTGCCCATATGAAGTTTATGGTTATTGAAAACAGAAGATGGGCCTGCCACACTATCTGTAATTTTGTGAATCTCATAAATGAAAGCTAAAGCTTACAAAATGTAAAGTAAAATGTCTATACTGTATCATTGTACTAGACTTTCTTCAAGTGGCTGCCAAGATACAGCAGTATCATTACATTTAGACAGAATATTAAATAAGTCTGGAAATACAACACTTTAACTGGTACAGTATGTTAGGTTTAAGATATATGGAAGAGAGTAATAGTCCAAGAGACAGATCTAAGAAAGGAGGATGATCATGGTAAAGGGAGAATTCAATTGCCTCCATATTCTGAAAGGACACAGTCAGAGGCTTTATGAGAGAAAATTCTACTATCTGTACCTGAAACATTTTTAAATCATATCTTATGAAAACGACTGAATTGAAAACTAAGTTGAATTTTCTGAATAACTCACCTTTTCTGAGGTAATAGCATTGAACATCATCCTTGTAAGAAAACAATCTCTGCTTAGACTTCTAATTCACAATGCATAGCTCTTATTCAAATGCTAGTGAGCACAATTATTATTTCTGAATATGTTAATGGTTTCCTGATAATTCTACCATTACATCAGTAAAGGATTCATCACTGCCAGATCCAGTGTAGATAGACTCCACATTGTCATTGTAAGTACTGTATACGGTACAGAAATGCAGTCCAATCAGGGAAAGTCACTTGCCTAATCATTTTCCTCCAGAGGATGTTGTACAGAAGGTGCCTAATATCCCTGTCTGAGCCAAAGGAAGGACATGATAAAGGGTAATTCTCTCAATGATTATCTTATTTTTTTGTCCAAATTAAGAACTTTTTTGTTTGACTTGGGAAATTCATTCATTTGGAAAGGCACTTTTCAGAGGGATTTTAATATTGATGTTAATAATTTCCTTCCCATTGAAAAAAATAAGGATCCAACACTTTGTGTGGAATATCTCTAATTTGGAAGATGGTATGCTAAGCTGCTTTTACTGTAAGTCAAAGTTTTATACAGTATGACCAAAAAAGTTTACCATGTTCTCAGGGTCTTTATTAAAGGATGCCTGACCTCTGGTTACATTTGCTGTCTTTTTCATATTTTACATGCAATTACAGACACTGTCTTCCATGTTCTGTTCTGTCATTAGATGCAGAGAAGGATTTTAATCAAATACTGTGTTTGGCTGGTTTTTAATTTTATGTTCTGGGAATTAGGGTTAATTAAGGTAGACTACATTTTTATATCAACCCCTCATCTATAGTGATGAGTGTTCTACCCAATTTGTTACAGTATATCTAGGAGCTGTTGTAAGGTTAACCAACTTTGTTGTTTGCCCTCTATTTAAAATCTGTAATAAAGATTGTTTAAGAATATAATGCTTTTACCTCTGTTATTGTAAATAATACTCAATATGATATATCACTTTATGTATGTAGGTAAAGTCTCTCAATTTCTGTCTCATATGCTATTTTTAATTAATGTGATGCTCTGTCAAAGTTCAAAATCAATTATTCCAAATAGGTATTACTGTCATTATATTACATGGTGAAGAGGGTCAACCCACCTCTAACTGTACCAGTGGAAGAACACTTCAGATACATTGGTGTGGAGGTTCAATTTTTTTATTATAAGCTGTCATAGTAAACAATAATAACATTCTAGAAAGGTAGCCACAGATCTAAACAGGTTCATGTCTCCATAATGAAAATGAATGTGCTTCCTTGCCTGTTTTTTTAGTTCTATGATTCCTTTTCCCCCCTTAGGGTACTGGGAATGACTACATTCTAGAATTTCAATATTATATAAGAAAGAAAGTGATTGCAAATTCCAGATTTTCAAAACCTCCATAATTTCTGTCTGACATACTGTATGCAAATGTATTCAATAACAACTTTTTGGTGGTCCTGCTCAGGCAAGCAATCAACTTCTAACTATGTGACTTCTATACAGCATATAAAGAACGTGTAGTATAATAACCCAGTATCATTATTATTATTATTATTAGTAGTAGTAGTAGTAGTAGTAGTAGTAGTAGTAGTATTATCATCATCTGTGGCTGCTAAGAAAATGGGCAACTTGAAAGACCTATAAACCTGAATCTATAAACATAAATAACGTTATATATAAACCTGAAATCAGATGACTCAAAGTTGGTTCTAGTGTATCTGATGCAGACAACCCCCCAGTTGGGACTCCCTATGTAGTTTATGGTTTATGATTCACATTTGTCCATGGTAATGTATGTACATATAGGAGATAATACAAAAGCTTACTCAAGTCTGTGTAATAGCCTGACACTGTTTTGTTTGTTGCAAGTAAAGGTACACTAATAACACTAATAATTCCTTACACTTATACTGCATAGCGCTTTTCTGGACACTCCACTCATAGTGCTTTACAGGTAATATGGACTCCCCACCAATGAGCAGCACCCGTCTGGATAATGCAACAGCAGCCATAGTGAAGCCAAGTCATTGATGGAAATTATTAGGAGGCCATGAGTGGTAAAGGCCAATGGGAAATTTGACCAGGACATAACACCCCTTCTCTTTTTGAGAAATGCCCTGAGATTTTTAATGACCACAGAGAGTCAGGACCTCAGTTTTACGTCTCAACGAAACAATGACGCCTGTTATGGTTGTAGATTTGAAGAGAGAAGCAATTCTGTACGGCAGCTAACATCACAAACACTACAGAAGGTGCTGGAGACAACCCAGGCCATCACTGGTACAGAACTCCCTTCCATTTAGACCATCTTCACTATGCGCTGCCTCAGAATGGAAAATAATATAGTTAAGGATCAAAACTACCCTGAGCATGCACTTATCTCTCTTTTTCCTTCTGACAGAAGATTTAGGAGTATAAAAGCTTCTTTCACATAGCCATAAGACTTCTGAACACTACCTCTTAATCCTCCTATTTCATTAGTAACTGTCATTAGTAACTGTATGTGAGGAAACACATTGTGACAAAATGTGGGTCAGGGTCACAGAGGGAGTGTATTTTGAGCCTAGAATTTTGAGAAGCCTTTATCTTCTTTGACCCTGTCTCTTTAAAAAATTGAAGTTTCCTCTGTTTAGAGAGCATGGAAACTACACATCTCAAGATACCATGGGGAAATGGCCTGCTCATTTTTTGTAAATGCTCTAAATGCTCTCACCTGTGAGAGATTAGCTGCCGGTTTGATGGGTTTAAAAGGGTGTGGTAAACACAAATCAGGCTCTTTTGTTTGAGGAAAACTAGAGAATTTAGTTGTTTTTTGGTGCTGATTTATTTCTGGATGTTAAGAAGATAAAGTGAGTGCTATTGAAGTTTTGGGTGTTTGTTAGATACTTTGTTTATACTACTGTAGTTTTCATGAATGTGGGAACTTGAGTATGGTTTTTGACACTGTTTTTTGAAGCATTTGAGGAAAAAGACCTGACAATCTCTGAAAGTGTTACAATGTAAATAAGTATTTCATTGGACCATATGAAAATGAACTTGAACACATTTCAGTTTTCCATATTATGAGATTTATCAAAGACTAATTACAAGAATTACTGACTTCAGTTAAAATTAGTGTTTTCCACACTTTCATATTTATTTCTATGTTGGTTTTATATGCTTCAAGATCCAAGGTAGAATGTTGCAGTTGTACCTATGAGCGAGGTAATTCACTTGATTTCGCCAGTACTATACAGCACTATACTACAAATGGGCATTTTCACATGATTCTAAGCAAGAATTTCTTATCTTGTTAAACCAACACCCAGGTAACCACTATCTAGCCTGATTTTTTTTCACATCTCTGAAGCTAAGCAAGATTAGATGTGTTCAATGCATGGTTGAAAGAACTCCAGGGAAAAATCCAGATTGCTGCTGTAAGTGATGTTAGATGACCAGTAGGTGGCACTCTTACCTCTGTAATAAAATTCCCTACAGTACGTCCTTGTACTGAATGTAAATAGATGGTACTGTATTGTAGGAGATGCATCTTGTAGATGAAATGTTAAATTGAGATCCTCATTATTTGGCAATTAAATATCCTATGTCACCATTCCTTGCCTAAGGTCTGTGAGAGACAAGGGACTTGGGAGAAGATTCATCTTTCAGTTGGAAAATGCAGCCAAAGCCACAGTGGAGTGGTTCAAATGGGGACTACAACACTATTTTTATATTTTGGGGTTAGAATCCATCAGCATTAAGATCATTTCAAACTGCCATATAAATATTCTTGTAAAACCTGAAATTTACATCACAAAATAGACTAAATTTCCATGGATACGCAGTGCCATGTTCTGTGATTCAGAATGAGGCAACAAAATACCTGGTGACTTGAAGTGGCCCTATTGTATTACATAGTAAACAAGCAGTCTTGCAAATACATCTCTTTAATAGAAATATTGCTCTGACTTTAAGACCATTTTATCGATAACTGGAACTTGTATGCAGATCATATTTGAACACTTCTGCAGTGCAATGTCTGCTGCACAACTTGCAGTTATTTGCTGATGTACTGTATCTAATTGCATTAGTCATTACAGTGACTAGCAAGCAGGAAGGTCTGCATCATGTCACAACTGGTGGGAACCAGCACCATCAAGGCCTGTGGCCTTGTCTTTATTCTGAATATACTGGGAAAACAGCTTTACAATGTCTGTCTGTAAGCCTTGAGGTATGTTGTGTAGCAGAGAGGTCCCCTTTGGCTGCATGTTTTCTTACACAAAGCCCAAACTAGTCTCTAGGCAACAAAAAGGGAAATCTTTAAAACATAATTCTTAGTGTACAGTAAACTATGGAACTCCATTTTCTCAAACTAATTTGAGTGTATTTGAATCCCTGTCCTCTTGAATGTTTTTTTAGCATGGAATAAACCATGGAATAAAGTCTTGGTTCTGATTGTAACACTTACAAACTATGGAAGTGCCGTTTTCAAGATAATTGTTTAATCAAATCTAATTGCTTTTTTCAATACAATTTAACAATGTAAATGCACCCATGATAGAAGGGTTGGGGATATTCTGGATGTCCTGTTTGGCTCTTAACCAGTTGAAGTAACTGGTGCCTTTATATTTAGCTGTAACTTTTACAACTCTAAAAATGCTGGTTGATGTATCTAAAACCTGTTGGACTGCTGCCTTCCAGAACTGTAGTTGAGTATCCATGCTCTGTGTTGTTCCTATACATTGTTTACAGTTTCACATTCCCATCTGAATATTGCAATATCATTAGCGTTTTACAATAACCCTACCTGTGTAGTATAAATGATATTTTTGTTTGCGCTCGTCATCATTTGTATACCTTTACATCCAACTCACTCAAGAAAGATGGAGTACAGGAATGTTTTGTGGGTGGCTTGTAAGATATGTTGCCAAAGTATTATTCAGGGATTTTTATACTGACAATTTAGTTTGTTATACAGAATCCCTTAAGCACATAAATCGAAAAGAAAGTTGACTTTAAAACCTTTGCCTGGTAAAAGGGTAAGACCTATGAGGCTATTATTTGTCTCTCATGAATCACAGAGCATAATAAATACCAACGAGTGTCCAGGCTTTAGGCGTTTTTTTAACTCTTTGATTTTTTTTTTTAATACAGTACATCTCTTGGGTGAATAAACTGAACTATGTTTATTACATTAGAGATTTTTCAACACTAAATACTGTACTAACCAAATATGTGGTGGAAGTAGACTTTCAGGGGCTCTTATAGAACAGAATAAATCCTCCTCGTCAGTTACAGTATGTTCCTTTGATTGGCAACTGAATTCAGCACACTGCAAAATTTAATTTTGTCATTTTGTGCTCAAAATCATAGTGATGCCTTTTGGTTTGTATCAGATAACACCAAGATTGGTTATTTCCTCTTTCACTTGTAAAATTGTAATACCCTTCACAAAATAACTGTATTATAATATATTATATTATATATTAATATAAATATATTAATATTATCAAAATAAAAAGATTTATTTCACATTAATTATTCAGCTTTGAATGTTCATTTGCCTACTGGACATACTGTGTGTATAAAATGTATTCAGGGTGCTTCTTTTGTTATGCCAAGCATTACCGTGCATGTGTGAGAAAATAAAACTGTCAAAAGGAATTGGGCTGCATCCAGCTGAACTCTTCTGGAGTAATTTATCCACCACACCTGCCTCCCAATTTTACAGTGGCGTTCAATGTCAAATTAAGCAAGTACGGTATATACTGCACATGAAGCATTAATGAAATTAACCATTAATATCTAATGACTGAAAAATAAAAGTAAGTTTTACTACCTTGTTTAGTTTTAAGATGATGAAATACTTCGGAACATGTCACTCTGACAACATGGCCAACATCTGCCCTGGGCCAGCAATGTATTTCGTCCCAGTCTGTTGGACACCCTGAAATCGGAAGGATTTTATTTAGTAATTATGCTTTTAGTAAAACAAGACACCAGATTTTGAAAAAATATACCCCAGGGTTATTCAATTCTGCGGCTTACTTGGACTTAATATAGTATTTGGAGAGCAAATAGTTTCTTATACTCAACACATGTATTTTTTAAATGAAGATACTAAGTTTCTCTCTTGTAATCTATTTTTTTTTTCCTAGGGTATTCTGGACCCTGAAAGAACTTAATGACTACAATCCTACTGTAAATTCAGTTCTTACTGAAAGAAAATCCGCTTACACCTGGGATCTGATGTATTCCAAAACTTTCCAAAATACTCTCAGTAAGTGAGCAAATGAATGACTTTGATGCATAAAATGTTTATGAAGAAAGTGGAATATTGGTGTGGTAGTTTAAATACACTACCAGCAATGTATAGTTTGTATAATTACATATTAAGTAAATATCATTTATGACATTCAGAGACATTATGTTCCTGTTATTTTTATACTACCAAATTTCCCTTTAGTTGTAAAATTACACATTCATATTCAATATTAAGCAGATTTAAACATTCACAGTGAAGAGATTAGATGAAGCAATCATTTCACTAAAAATCAATGCATCACAAGTGTCACCTGTTGGTCTTTTTGGCCAGCTGATCATTGCAAACATCAAACCTACTAAATTATGTACTATAAAACCAAAGAAATTGAAACCTTGGAGAGGCATTACATAGCCTGATGTTAATCATGGTTAACCAATACAAAACATTTGACCATGTACTGTCTAAATAAACATTACAAAGTAGCTATATACAGTATGTAGTTTGAAATGGAACAATGCATATAAAAAAATTCACCCATACATACTTTTGATAACCTTTAATTATTTTTCACAACATGACCTAAACAAGCAGTTTCATCAATGCAATTTTTCAGTGGTAATTTGTTGTGGTTCTCCAGATGATTTTAGTATCTGCTTCACATGCTGTTTTATTTATAGTTTTATCTAGGATTAAACTTATTTATCCTAGTATTCCTACTAGACATTGTATTTTTCCCAATAATTTTGCACTTAATTATAGCTTAATTTGGTGGAAAGATTAATGCGTTCTGAGAGGATGTATTCCCAATTTTTCTTGTTCCAAATCGGTTATTAAATTGAGACCTTTGGGAAAGATTCAGTTCTCTTAGGTTTATGAATGTCAATTTCTGTGACCTGCATAAATTCTACTTTGTGTGTGTACTGTATATGATCTAGCCCACCTTAATTTTTCCTCAGTTTAACTGGTATAGTAAGTTCTCATTATTTTATCTGATCTGTTGTATAGTGGTGTTACTGGTGCATAATGGTCACTAGGTGTCACCCGGACGGGTATTGCAAGTCAGAGATTAATGAAGTAGGTTACCTTATATACTATACGTGCATTTTCATATCCTCTGGAGGAAAAAAAATCAAAATATCAGGAATTGACCGAGGGGTTTAGTCAAGTAAAATTATTATAACCAACTCGTAAAGGACTTCTCCAGAATACACTTCTATCACTTCTAGAGACCTATGTCTATTCCACCCAGACAACCTCAAACAGATACCAAGTATTTGACTCTTAAATATTGTCTACAAAAGCAAAGGAAGAGATTAGTTGCATTCTAAATAGAATGTAACCTATGATTAACTCTCTCTAACCTGGGTGCCAAAAGATAAAAAGAAACCAATTCTAAAATGCACCCAATAAGTAGGAGAGGCAATTTTAAACCAAGGGATTCTTCACTCAGGACCTCCAAGTTCCCTAAAAGCTATAGAACAGCAAGCTCTCTTGGCAAAATTGTAATACTCTCACCTGGCACAAACTTCAACTTCCTTCTTTCTTTTCTCTCCCCCTTCCTTCTCCTGATTTGATCTTATCTTTTGGTCTGTTTTCTGGACTGTTAATTGATCAAACACAATCACTTACCCAGAACTTACAGTAATTAACTAAGGTAAACGTTATGACTGTTTTGATCACAGACTCTGGTCCCCCTACATTTTAGCAAGCTTCCCCCCTGCCTTGAAGCTGGAAATGTTTACACTGCCAGGCTTTGCACATTTTATCTAGATTCTTAGAGCCCTACATTCTCCTACCTCAGCCTGAAGTAAAAAAAAAAATTAAAAAAATAATTTTGCAAAAGATTTTCAATTTTTTTACTCCAAATGCATTTGTATAATGACTACTACAGCACATATATTTTTTAAAATTGTACAACTATTTATAAAATTAAAGGTAATGTGATGGGTTCAACGACTGCACTTTATTACCCTGGGTATTTATAGGGCTTGTGGAAGTCAAAGAAATAAAAAAAAGAATCAATTTCTTTCACTTACTAGTACATGGAAGCTATGTGTAGATATGCTAAGGGTGTGGGATGGTGACACATGAAGGTGGCTGATTCATTTCTAAACAGACATCACCTACTCTCACTATGCACACAGTTTTACAGAATACGCCCACAGAAGACTCATTACAGGCATAGGAAATCCCAGACTTCCTTGCTTCGGTGTTAATCAATGATCATCTTTCTATTGCTGATGTCGTGTGTAAGAGGCTTTGAGCCTGGCAGGGTCAGTAATGTTTTAATGCTTATGATTCTTTAAAATGATAGTCTATATAATATGATTCATAAAATCTCTTTTATATAGCACCCTTTAAAAGTGGCTTCTAAAGGCACTTGACAGAACCAAAAAAAATGGTGATGGGAGGGGTTTTGGAAAACTTTAGGAAAGGAAAGGGGCAAACCAGTTACATAAAAGCCCTTCTGAAAAAGTCTAGATTTGAAATAGATCAGGTAAGGTGACTGATTTCCATAGTGTTGGGGTGGAGATGCCTTGTACATGTGTAATTGTAGAAAATGTTTAATTTATTATTTTACTAAGACTAAGTCTGAAGAAGCCCTGTTTATGACGGGTAAGCCTAAGCAGGAAACGATCACCATAGTGTAGTGGAGCTAGTTCGGACACCGTGACTTCTTTGCCCTCCCTGCACGTAGCAGGGACCTCAGCTGCCTAGGCTGAGGGAGGTCTCCTTCAGCTCATGCAGCTGGCTCCCTGTTGCGTTACGCTGGAGACCTTGGTTCGCGGCCCAGGTGTTATAGCTTTGGGTCATAGCAGGAGAAGTCCCTGTCACCCATAGAGTGTTGACGGGCAGGGTAGATAGGAGACCAGAATTAGTCAAATGAAGGATACGAGGTGGACAGTAGGATGATAGTAACTCGGATGGGTACTAAGAAGTTTAAGAGCAGTGTCAGAAACTCCAAGCCATGTAGAGTCTTTATAGGTGAGCATGAGGATTTTAAGGTCAACACAAAACCTGAAAGGAAGCCAGAGCAAGGACTCCAGGACAGGAGTAATGTGATCACTTGCACTGTACCTGGTCAGATTCTGGCCTCAGAATTCTGGACATAATGTAGTTTGTTCAGCGTGGATTTAGATACCCCAGTGAGTAGGTGTTACAGTAATCAAAACAAGAGAAAACAAAAAGTGTTGACCAGCCTTTCAGCAAAAGTTAGCTGAAACAACATAGGATGAGTCTTGCGATAGTTCTGAGGTGGAAGAATGATACATTGACAATGTTGCACGTGTGGGTCAAACATCAAGCCCGGATCCAATATCACCCCCGGGTTTTTCAAATTAGATTTTAGTCATCCATGTTTTTTTGTCAAAGATGTAGTAAGTAAAAAAAAGCCACATCAGTGTTGTGTTAAGTATGGACGTGGTTTTGAGTATTGTCAGCATAGAAGTGACTATTTACATCATGCAATCGTAATAGCACACCAAGTATGGACTTGTAAATACTGAAAAGTAGGGGCCCAGTATTGAGCCCTGAGGAACACCAGTGTTATAATGTCCAATTTCAGAACTAAAAGAGACAAAGTGACTGCTATCAGTAAAGTAAAACTTGAACCATTTAAGTTTAAGGGCAGTGTCAGAAACTCCCAACACAGTCTCAAGATGAGAAAATATGGTATTGTGGTTATCAGTATTGAAAGCAGCACTGAGGTTAAGCAGAATCAGGATAGAAAGAGAACAAGAATCAGAAGCCATCAGAAGATCATTAGTGACTTGACACAGGGCAGTTTCTGTGCTACGTAGTTGTCGGGAACTAGATAAGAGGGGTTTGAAGAGCTCATTTGTAATGAGATGGATATTTAACTGAACTATAACGGCACATTCCAATTTTTTTAATTTTAATAATGTTAGCTGTTTATACTCAAATTACATACTATATTAGTTTGTGGTGGTAGATGTTTTTCATTAGCATTATACTCTTTTAAATAGTGCATCTTATTGCCTCTGTGTGAAATTGTCAATGGAGGACAAAATTGGTAAAGACCAATTCCTTCTCTTGTTAATGCCTCTTATGGTCATAGAGAAAACACAGATGATACATCTATCTGCAATATACAATAGGTTCTTTGCACCTTGCCATTTGATAATGAATCTTTCTAAATGGTTTAAATCTGTCTGCTCAAAAATAAATCCAATTTGGAGAAACATTAGGTATTGTCTTTTTTCCCCACTGCACAATGTCTTCCCTTCAGGCTCAGTTGGCAGATTATTGTACAATTTGTTTTCTCCTTTTTTATTGATTTGTGGTCTGTAATATTTCCTGCTTTTGTTATTGAGAGCTGTGTTTGCAATTTTTATATCATAATAAAAATACTTTATTCCTTCTTAATCCACTAAAAAAGTGGGCAATTTTTATTAAAATGTACAAGAAAGATACTGTTGTAACAGACAAATAAGTTCTGGATCCTGAGATGAAGTTAAACAGATGAGTTTTATTGCATGCAAGGAACAATAAAACTGAAGTATTGTTCAAAGTGCCGGTACAAAACTTCCAGTTTATATAGCCCTTTTCTGCTGCTTCTGACGTAGCTCATTATTATGGTAATGGAGGGAGGTCATGGTGTTCAGACAGTTCACAGACTCTGGCCAAATGGTCAGTGTTAGGTTTCCTTCCTTAAGAAGGAGGGCATCTGGAATCCTTATCAGTTATCCCCCTTTCCTGCCATAACTCTAAGCCTGGAATGTCTGGTGTCACAAGTTAACGCCCTTCTTCACATCTTATATCTTTCTTCAATACTAATGGAACAAAAGTAGTATTACATTTCATGTATCAAATGTATGTACGGTATCTAGCTACAATTTTCAAGAGTGGAAATAAGGAGATGGTTATGCACCTTTTATTGTACCATTCCATAATGTTGTAAAAACTAACACAGTAATTCTACAATAGTATCAGCCTGAAGATTAGTTATCTTTTTCAGTCTTTTTCTTCACTATGTATTCCAGTACTGTATTTCAACTAGATTAAGTTTTAACAAGTTTCCAGATACGTCCAGGTCTATGTCCATCTGTATGGAATTTGGGTGATATAGCTGCTGCTTTTTTTGACACAGAAGTAAAACCACTTTTTTTGCTTTCCATAACTCACTATGGTCTGTTAATTCAGCCATGTCTGCCTCATCCTTAAAGCAGTTTGCGTGTTTTGTCTAAAAAATGTCATTGGACATTCTATGTACAGCAAACAATGCTTTCACAACTCGGGAGTGTGAGAATCATGGTATTTGAACAAATCTGTATTCACCTCTCCAAGAGGTTTGTAACATCCTTAGGATAGTTGATTTTGCCAGTTAGTATGGAAAATGTGGTGATACGCATTTCGAGTTTGCCATTTCGAGTTTGTGGAAAATATAGGCTGATCCCACTGAAAGTAATATAGTAAATAAACTCATTGAAATGTTTTTTTTTACATTAAAGAGTTTTCATTGGTAAGCATAATTCAGAGATGGAGCAGACAAGCATATTTTTTTCTTTTTATAACTTAGTTTCTTTGTGACTTATTAACCTTTCATTGTGCATCTGCCAAATCCTGGTCTAGACCATAGCTGTTTCTTAACAGTGTTATATTGACACTTCTGCACATTGATGGAAGAAATCCTCTTACAAATGTGGCATCAAATCAATGAAGCAGAACAACTGTCACATGGGACTTGGGCTTGCTTTCACATTTCCCCTCAGCATTTTATTACTTGTATAATTTACATTTCAAGGGAACATTTCTGAATTGGAATAGATAACATATATATAGTAAATGTTGAAAGGTATCCACACTAATAATTTCTACTAAACATAAATGCAGTGCTTGTTTAGGAAACAAGTTTAGGAAATGGATGTCCTCTGGAATCTTTCTAGCTCCACCTAAATTCAAGGATAGTTTTGCTGCTGACCTTCATGCTTTTTCTTCACATTTAACAACGAACCAAATGTGATGTAGAGATACCAGGTTATCTGGTTTGGATGACAACGCTTAAAAGAGCACCCATCTGAGTAAAAAATAAACTAAATGGACACCATGAACCAAAGGAGAAGTAACCTAGATCTCAGAACTTCCTGAATCAAACTTTTAGAATCCATCCATTCTTCCTCCTAGAGGGGATTGATGCTCTGTGCTGCTCTCTGAAGACTGGCTAGTTAGTGCTGGCTTTAACTAGCCAAGTTTGTGCACAGGAGAAAAGTTAACTGCGGGTCCCAGCAGGTTAGTCCACTACAGGCTCTCTGTGTTGCCTGTTTTTACCGGGAAGAACTTCAGCTCGTTCATTGGCTGAAAGTTTCATGGGCATCAGAGACCTACGTGGGTTACTTGGCCCTACCAGTCCCTGATTGGTTGATCAAGGTGAGATATGAGTCACTTACTCCTGACACTTAGGAATGCAGTCCAGATGTCCATTTGGCACTCCCTAGACAGATAGGCGCCAATGGATGACCATTGATCATGGTACCCAGGCTTAGCTAAGTGCATCCCCATTTGGGAGCTGTCCCTTAACTCTTTAAATCAGCCTGCATGAATAGCTTCTCTGTGGCTGCTGTGGGTCTTCATTTGGGAAAGCACAGCAACACTTTATTCTGTCTTATTAACAAGCATTGCCGCTACACGCTGAAGATTTTCACTGTAGGGATAAAGGATAACCATCCCAATGGAAGTTTTTTCTTGTCCACTTATTGCCATGTGGTTTGTGAAAGCCATTATGTAAGACATTTACTAATGTTCTGCTTAGTATAAGAAATGGAAAATGGATATATTCAGGCAGAGAATTATTGAAATGGATCTTTTTTTTTTAATTTATATTTGAAAACATGTCAAACATCAGTGGAGAACCTACAGATACTGTATACCTAACACTTCAGCCATTTTTAGGCAAAATAAAGCTGCTTAATTCTGATGGACAACCACCTAAAATTCTAAAACAAATAGGGTCAAATGTCACATTACACTTTCTAATCACACACGTACTTCTTGCTTAGTTTGACTTAGTGTTTTAATCTCCCAAGTTCTACAGTTGATTGAATCCTATAATTGCTTAATGCCGCTTCGCAGTATATTGGAAAGAAAAATACATTGGTGAAACATTTTTCAATTAAAAATAATAAGGTGCACAATGCTGTTGCATCAGAGATGCTATCAAAACGAGGTGATTAAATCAATTACAGTAGCAGGTTTTAAGGAATGTTTCTCGGTACCTGAGTTATTTGTACTGCAGGTATTGCTAAAAATATGGCATTGTTAGTTTTTCTTTTTGTCTATAAACATGTTAATTGTTAGCGTCCTTTAAATAATTTGATAGGAAAATCTTTTTTATAAAAAATAAAGCATTAAAAAAACTGCACTATTAGGAATAATTTAAAACAAGTCTAAAGATATCAAATAACACTGGTCAAACAAGCATTTAAAACTAAAAACTACTTGTACTTCATGCATAAGGCTAGCACTTGGAATTCTTATTGGTAAGTTACCATAGATGAACATCATACAACCTTTGGATGAATCTGTTATTGTCAAAATATTGCATATACAGTATATATTTTCATAAAACCAAGGTCTTTTTCCGTACTTAAAATAGTGAAGGGACTCAACTACAATGCCAACATTCTTAACTAAAAACATTAATTATTTTGTGTTAAAAGCGCTCTGATTAGTGAACCCCACTTGTATCCATACTGTACCTATACCCATACTTAATGACAACTAATGTTTATTCAATAATGCACTTCTATGCCGTGCCAGTTGTAACGTTACATAAACCTAAACAGGATCTATATCCAATTCGGTCTCTCACCTGAGCATCCTTTATCTTCACCTCTGCTTTAAGAACCATAGCAACACTTACAAATTATTAATTATAACATTTTCCAATAATATACAGTAATGGATACCACATCCAGTGCAGGATGCACATTTGCCACATCACACATGTAATTTAGACTGCAAGCATTTAAACTGTGGGAGGAAATCAGTATCTGGCAAAATCCATATGGCCATGGGGAGATAATGCAAGCTCCACGTGGAAGGTTCTCCAGGCTAGAAATAAACCCAGGACTAGAAATTTCTAAGGCATTTATTTGCATTTATGTAAAGTATTTTGTAATCATTTAACTGTTCTGAACACCGAGCAAAAAACATTTTTTTCAGGTTGTTGATACACAGTAGGAACAAATCTTTAGATACCTGTATCAGAATCTATAACTTTCACTTTAACAACAAACTATATTAACAGATACAGTATATCAACTTTAATTTTCTGTATATTGAAGTATTTACATTTTGAACATGTGCATGTTAAGTTTTTGTTATATTCTTTGCTGTGTGATATATTTTAAAAAAGACATACTGTAAGTCTAATGTTATTTTGGAAATTTGGCCAAACCGTAAATAAGGTGAAGTAGATGTGTGATTTGCATTTTTTGTTTTATTGGCTTGCCTGGCTAAGTGAACGGAAAACTAGCTCTAAGAACCAGGAGTAAGAATCCCCCTTTATTTTGTGTGGGATTAGGAATAAATTGGAAAACATGAAAAGGGAAGGCCTTTACACACAGGTTAGCATAAATTAGTGAGAATAAGGTAATTCCTTCTCCAGAACATTATTTTAAAACTACTTTTCATCACCAATCTCTAATGAATGGATTAATGGAAGGATGGATGTGTGGATGGCTGATATGCTGCCACTTTTGAGGACATTGCTAAGGCTAAACCCCAGAACGCCACTTTTTTTAAGGGCAATAAATCACCAAATTAAGGCATTTATTAAGCAAATCGATTTTTTAATCCCTTTGTGCTGTAACATTTGATAAGCCATAGTGAAATTATTTAATATCTTATTGTTTCATCTCTGTGAGAGTATAAAATGTGCATGTGGTAAGAGACTGTACTAAGACTGAATATGCATGAGGGGATTATGGATCCATATTTAAGAACAAGTGAAAGAGAAACCCTCAGGGGACTCAGACCTTTGGTAGCAAATATAGGAGATGTTGGGCAAGTGAAAAATCTTAACCTTGGAGGAACTGGGCTCCAGCACCAATACCAGAAGGGACTGGCTATTGACAGTTGCTACAGAGAGAAAGCAGGGCTGCCTGAATTAAATCTGTATTACTTTGGCAAGAGTTGTAGAGAGACCAGCAGTCACAATAATTACCATATCAGCTCACTAATAAACGAGATGGTTAAAGTGTGTCTGGCCAAACAGAATTTCCCAGGATGAGGTACTTGATATTGCTCCTTAATTGCTGTGTGCAGAAAACGAACAGCAGAAGATTCCAGGTGGCCAGTTAAAACGCTAGCATTGGTCTGATCATGGTTTGTTTTAAACCTCGCATTACAGCACACCCCAAGAAGTGTCACATTTCATATGGGCTGAATGCAGGGTATAGTTTAATGTATGTTGAAAAGCTCTGATAAGTAGAGAGAGAGGGACAAAGGAAAAGCTAGTAAATTCAGAACAGTGAAGGACTTTCAAGACGGCAAACAGTATTATTAATGGGCTAAGCCCTTATTTTATTTCAACCATTTTGGAGGGAGGAGTTGTAAAAGGTTAAAATTTGGATGGTAATTGGCAGGATGAAGATAACGGGGAAGTTTCCTTTTTAGACGCCTTAAAGGCGCAAGCCAATTTATGTATGCTACAAGAAAATTTCCATAAGGATTTTGTGGAAGATCTGGAGACCAGATAAGAATAATTTGGAGGAAGAGGTTCACGTATTGTTATTGAGAGATGGATATGAATGTACTCTAAATATAGCTAGTGGACAAATATCCAAACAAATTATATTATAGCAATTATAGCAAAGGTTCAATGAGTGTGTGCTCCCAGGAGTACTAATTCTTAAATACTGTGTGAGTGAAGATTGAAGACTTCACTGGATTAGCAGTAATGACATTTCTGGTATATTTATCAAAGAAAATTATAATCCATCTGTAAGTCAAACTATTTGATATCAGGGTGTGGGTACTCATTTCGTGCTGACAAGTCTGCATGCTTGGAACATGCCCAGATGGGGCATTTGTATTTCTTGAGGCACCACAAGGCTAGAAGAACTGTGAACCTCTCTCTGAAGTAGAGATGAGATTTGCAAAGACAGAGCTGAACATAAAACAATTTGGCCATGAACAAACTAGGCCTTGTGATTCTCAACTCAAGAGAAGAGATTCCCCAACACCAAAGACAAGGCCATACATTTGGGGCTACTACTTGTGTTAAGCTTCAGTTTCTCGAAACTGTGAAACCAGTCATTTTCCATATACTGTGTATATCCTATGTTTTGGGCTTAAAGACCAATTTATAATAAAACAGAAGAGTCAGAATTTTGATTGCCACAAGCATTACTGAAAAAAATAGCACTTTGATAAAAGGTGTGGATTATCGTACAAGGAGCAGCTGGTGGCTTGTGATGAGCTAGCAGTTCTTTGTGATTTGGTACCTGTTTCTCAAAATCTTGTTACCTTCAGTAACAAGATCACTTTGTTTTACATTTCTATTTTTTTTTTAATAGATTGGATATCTACTTACCACTTTTCTCTGTAATGTTAAATGACTCCTCTTGTAGCTTTTCAAAACACAGAGACTTGGCTTCTAAAAGCTCTGAAATTAAGGCACACTCCGGATGAATTGAATCAACCTGGAAAATAAGATGAAAGAATTGAACTCAATTTTATTTATGATCTCAAACAATTTTTTCTCACTGTTATACTTTTTGCATCTCAGACATCACAAACTTATTCTATAAGAATGAATCTTTGAAACTTTGCCAATCACTTTCTATCATGAAGAAATATGGTTTGCATTGGTTTCATGTTGAATTAATGATAATGTCAAACAAGCAGGATTTAAAATTGCCCAAATCTGATATTGGCAACCAAACAATCTAGCGGTTCTAGGTTACAGTTCATTTCACAACTAAGATTTCATTTACATTACATAAAACATCTTGAATTATGAATGCACCACTTTAATGTGATTGATCACATCTAACATGAATAAATTAATTGGTGCAGAATGTAAGCTCAATATTTATATCGTTTATTCTGAAAATATAAAATGATATTGGAAAGCTTTAAGCAAAAAGTGCTTATAATCTCATAGTTTCACATGTTTTTCAAGCATTCAACCCCATAGGGGTTTGACCTGTTCACAGTGCACTGTACTGGGTCAACATCCCACCATATTTCATTTCCCCAGGAGTACTTTTGCTCTTAGCCTTTTTTATTTCTTATCTGTTTTTTTGACCTGACTCACCTCAAATGGTAATCAGACTGGCAACACATTTTTTTAAAAACATCTGTGACTCTTCCCACAACAAAATACTATTTATAAAACATTAATGGCAGCTGAAAGTTTCCAACTCAAATATTACATTAATGAAATCCTGCATATACTTCTATCACACAAGATGAATTATTGATAAAACTATGACAGATTTCCTAGACCACAATATAGCAGAATCTTTTACCATCTAGCAGCATGAAAACCAAACAACCTTCTTAAAAAATATATCTCCTTAAAAGCTACAGTAGCACCATCATGAGCTGTAACCTCTCTACAATACAACAATATATTCTTCCCATCTTCATACTGGTATCTAAGAACTTCATACAAACATTTCAATCTGTCTTCACTGTGTTCCTGATGTCACAGACCTAGTTTGACAAGGGTGTGTCTTAACACAAAAATAGGAAAGACTTTATTTTCAACTATAAATCCTGATTGTACTCTTCCTTCTCCAACCTTGGGAGCAACATCAGCAACTGCACCACCTTTTTACTCAATGAAACTGTCCCTAGTAATTATCTCAAAATGAGGTAACAGGGTCCTTTTGATAGTATAGACTACCCTACTTAGTGGTCTATAGTTAGTTGATCCAAGGATCTCACCTGGTCTTTTCTTGAAAGTCAGGGTATTGGCTTTAATATAGTAGGGTAGCTTGTTCCATACCCCAGAACCCTTTGTGAAATTAAGTGCCTCTAATTCTGGGTTTGATTGTATTTCCACAGTTTCCACTTGCGCTCTCAGGCTAATTTTTCACTGCTTTTTAAGAAAACTGCTGGGTTGATGTCAGTACCTGATATCTAAATACTTTGTTTTAGGTCCAGTAGTAATCATAGTGTGATATCCCTCACACTGCATTAGCAGGGCCCTTACATGAGCCAACACTTCACAAGGATTTCCGGCACCCGAAAATGCATTTTACTTAAGACCAAGGTCATTACAAATTTTCAATTTACAGGATATCCCCTCAGCTGAAGCCTTCTTTCATGTATACATGTTGGCCCCTGTGTCCCTTCAGGATCACCAAAAGAGTGCATGTCTGTCTAGCAATCTTATGTATCATTGCACCTCTTGCAGAAAGTGCTGTGCCATTAACACTGGAAAAACAGGAAGACCAGAAGTTCCCCATTTTGTCTCTCTCAGCCTTGATTACATTGACCTTACTATCTGTATACAGTACATTAATAGGGATTCTAGGATATTTATTCTGGAAAGACATTTGACACCTGTTTCAAAATAGTCACACTGACAAACTGCAACCTCAGCTAGGGCTGCTTCTAGTGGTGGGTCAACTGCATCTACAGTCCCTTCATCACGCATTCCACCAGCTATTGATTTTGGCATTTCACACTTTCCCAATTTTCTTTGAACACACTATCATTCTCATATGCTCTTTCTTTTGTCCTTCTTACCCAACCCTTTTCTTCATATTCTTACTCGCTGCCTCCTTCCTTCACTCCTGAATAAGACTCCACAGCTGAAACTGTTTTTCTTCTACTTTTCTATGTGGAATTAACTTCTACTTGTTCTTTTACTTCTGTTTATAGCTTTGTTAGCCATGCCTTCTGTCCTTTAAAGTACTCACATTTACCTACAGATGCAGCCATTCAAAATGCGCGGTAAAAACCTGCGGTACAGTAACCTACCCACAAGCCACCACAGGTCACCGGAGGGCACCGCGGTAAGTGATTGGCTGGCCAAAATGACCGACAGGGGCACTCGTGGTGCATTGGTTGGTAGTGAAAAGATTTAATCATTTAATGTCTTTACTGTGCACATTTTAATCCGCTTCATTTTGAATATTTATATGGAATTTTACCACTAAAGGGAAATTTTAGTAGCTGAGCATAAAAAGAAGAGGAGCATAACGCATCTGAAGGTCATAAACGATATTAATTTAGGAACATAAACATTACTGTATGTACATAAACTGTACTGTGTATGGCTGGTCTTGATAGTTCAAAGAAAAAATACACACCAGTCTTCCATTTCTCCCTAAACATTTTAAGCATGAAAGTTTTATGAAATGGTACCCAAATATGTGATTGCTGTATAGAATGAATTTTAATTTAAAAAAATTATTTAACACGAAAATTAAGCTGTTTACATCTTCTGCCTGAGAACAGTCACCCGTTGCTACCCAACGCCAAAACACAGCCACTAACTAGCAAAAAGAGGACATTAGCTAGGCAATATGATAAAGAAATAAATGATTATTTTGTTTATTTCTTTTCCACATTTATTTGAACATTTCCATCGATTGTACAAGCACTTGGAAACTGTCCAATCCCTTGTTCATCAGGCATTTTACCGGTCCGGCGCCGGTCTGTGTCTTCTAGGATATAATGCCAGCGAACTCTTGTTTTTATGTCCACTATAACAGACAATCTCATTTGCTTTTAACCGAGCGTTTAATAATTTCCTAAAATGAAAATGATTTACTTTATTTCCCTCACGGGATCAATAAAAGTATCTATCATCTGTCTAAACTATGGGACAGAATTCTGGGGTCTCCCCATACCAGAGATTATGGTAGGGCTTCAGAATGGTGATTGGCTGACACCATCTGACACCCCTCTGATTGCTGTACCAGGAAGAGGATTTCTTTCTATTCAAAACGTGTATTTTAAAAGTTTAAGAAGTAAAAACCTTACAGCGTACACAGATTTCTAAACTGATCAGGATCGTTATCTTTGTCTTATGCATAATAATGTTCACCGCTCTGTCCAGCAAATTAATAATAAACTTTATTTTATATAGCGTTTTAAACGAATAAGTAATTAGATTGCTCATAAACCTAATCACTTGCTTTTTCTTTTTATTTAGGCTCAGATTTCAACTATAGGTCGTATTATTAATAACCATAATAACAACCAACCAACAAAAACAACCATATAAACATAATACCAACCAAAAACATAGATAACAACCACAATACAAAATCAAATATATAAAACCATTATACTCTTGCAAATTCCACCAATTATCATAATCCCACCCCTTATGCAAAACCAAACCCTCCTCCCATCCCAGTTTATCATAAACAAAATCCACCTCAATTTTCAACATAAAGCATTACACAAAATCACTACCTCAACACTCCATACTCAACAACGATAATTCACAAACAGCCAGAACATGTAACTCCACATTCCCAAACAGACCTCATTTCCGTAGCCCTGCCCCTTATGCAAAACAAACATCCCTCTCTTTCTTCCCTGGCATTTGTAATCGTTTTTATTTTCAAATAAATTTTAGCAAAGTCATGTATTTAAAAAATCTTAAGATTTCTATATTTATGTCTTTATTTAGTGGTTTCATTAGTGACAAAGGCTAAACTTTCTTGGAAAAATGTCTTTTATGTAAACCATGTTTGCTATTAATTCATTCAGGGCTAAAATATGTTCATTGTCTTCTAATGAAAGAAGGGTTCCTTTCGCCGTAGTCGGGTTGAAATTAGAAGCTTGCCACGCCCGGACTGTTACACCAACGCATTAGCATGTTAAAGCGATTTCATTGAGGAGCCTAGCCTTTAACTAGTAAGTACTGTACTTACTGGGTTTTTGAGGGGGGAGGTGTCTTTCGCTGGAAATCTCGCCTCCTTCTACTTTGAAAATACCTGTGAAACCGGTTTAATTCGTCACAGCCAGCACTCCTGCAGAGAGGGGGTTGTACTTGCAGTGTATACAGTAGATGGGAAAGCCATAGCCAACCTCTACGCTGCCCACGTGTTATGCTCTTCGTTAATGAATAAGCTGGAACACATCATTGTATCTCATTTTGTATTTCTTAAAAACAAAATTGTTTGCCCAGCCTAATAGTATTGTTGTTGTTGTTGCTGTAAAGCGCTTTGAGGAGCCACCTTTAAAGGCGCCATATACAATAAAGTTCATTATTATTACTATTGTTAATTTGCTGGACAGAGAGGTGAACATTATTACACAGAAGACAAAGATAGCGATTTACGTTGCATTGTGCATTGTGCTGCTGTAATACAGTTTTAAATAATAAGAAGTCTAAACAGTATCAGCTTTATTTATGGGTTTTAAATAAAGGCGATTTAAACGCGATTTAAATCAATATAAATGTTAATATTGTAACGCCTAGGTGACTATTCATTGTTATTAAAATGACTTAAATTCGATCATGTTGTGATATTTAAAAATATAAATTTGTTTGGTGCGAATGAGGTTTTAATTAATCTCTGACTAAGGAAACGTTTCATTTTTTCAAAGAAATGTTTGTTAAAAAAAATCCAGTGGGATTCGATCACAGACCATGTGACATGGGAGTCAGGAACCTAACCCACAG
This sequence comes from Lepisosteus oculatus, assembly GCF_040954835.1. Classification (NCBI taxonomy): domain Eukaryota; kingdom Metazoa; phylum Chordata; class Actinopteri; order Semionotiformes; family Lepisosteidae; genus Lepisosteus; species Lepisosteus oculatus. The sequence goes on from NC_090701.1 coordinate 33,630,369, forward strand.
CGTCACCGGCAAAGTCACGTGCAGAGTGCTGAAAAAGCACTACAGAAACATTATCAACAGACAATGTACAGCGTGTACTATTTTTGTGTTGCAGTACATGAATATAATTATATAATTATTAATTTCTTTAGATACGCGATTCCATATTATATTCCCTTTTAATCAAATTCTAAAAGTATGCTTGTTGACTCCGGTACCACGTTAGTTAAAGACTTCGATGCTTAATGTTTAGGGAGAAATGGAATATTGGTGTGTATGTTTTCTTTAAAGTACCGAGACCAGCCATATACTGTATGTTTAAGTTCCAAAATTAATATTGTTTATGGCCTTCACACGCGTTGCAGTATGCTCCTATTCTTTTTATGCTCAGCTACTGAGATTTCCCTTCTGTGGTAAAATTCCATATAAATATTCAATACTTAAACGGGCACAGTTAAGACATTAAATATACATATACATACTGTATACAGTACAGTTTGCATACGGTAATATGTTTATGTTCCTAAATCAATCTCTTTTATGAGCATGTGAAAGGCATGGTGAATCAATTCTCAAAAATTACTGTACTTTGCATGACTGGAAACAAATGCGTGATTGCGAAATGCTGTGGTGTTACTTTTACAAAGACAATCAATGAAAAAAAGAACGTGGACAAAGGCAATACTTTGTTTACAGCTTGTCCAAGGTCATTCATTATTAATACTATTAGTAATATCTTCGTTAAAGACTTTGATGGCGACAGCTCAAACATGAGAGGTTGAGCTTTACTAGCTCCACCTTGCGGAAATTCCAGATACTATTATTTTAATTGCGGTATTATAGGAGAATTTACGGTAACTCGTGGTAGACCGCGTAAAGCGCACCACAAAATAATGCGGTATCGCCCGCGCATTTTGAATGGCTGCATCTGTACAAGTCTGCCATCTTTTTACCATCTTTACATATTTTAAGCAGTTGATATTACACTTCTTTCTTGAATCTCAGATCCTCATGATATATCTTTGTCTTACTGTAAGTTGTCTGAAATACCTGGCCATCTGATTGGTTTATCCTTCACCCAACAGCATACTGTACATGCCAGTAAGGATTCATGTCAAACAGAAGGTTATAGGTTTTACTTGTGCCCACTCAAGATGATAAGAGGCATGTTATTCTCTGTAAATTTCTGTAAACATGAAATACAAATTGTGTATTTCCTGTGTTTTACAGTAGTGAGTATCATTATAATATTGCAACAATTTCTAACCAGTTCCATAAATACATGCAATTCTAATGTTCTTGCATGTTTGGTTCCAAAGGGTTTCCCTACCTTTTACCTACAAAGTGTGCAATGGAAGAAAAAGCTGTGAATGTTAAAGTGCCTCTGAACTAACTGTACCTCTGTCTCATTTTCATGAAAATGTCAAAGTAATTTATTTCTAAAACAAGAAAACTATAAAAGAAGCATATACACAGATGATCTGAGAAGGGGCATACTCATTATATGCTGTATAATAACAATAGGTTTAGCTTCTTCCTGTTGACAGATGGTCTTCCACAGCAGTGACATTTGATACAGACTTAGCAATTAAAGCTCCAGTGTTATTGAAATGTTTTAAACAGCGTGCATTAGATTATACTAAATCACAGCTGAATGTAATTAAAAAATACAACTGTATTTTCTACCCTTTCAATAATTAAAAACAGGTGCCTTTTACTTTATTGCAGACTCTATGCCTGTCAAGCCTGTTGCACATGTACCTTTAATTAAAAATCACTCCTGCGCTGCAGATGTCTTAATGATCTTATAAGATTTAATCCAAACCCTCTTATAATTTTATTCCAGTACAGTTGTTCATAGATTTTTAAATTACTTTTTCTTTGGTTTGGGAAAAAAAAACGTATTTCATACAATTCTTATTGTTAATATTTTAACATTTTTTTAGCATATATATTTTTAACTGTATTCCCTTTTAGTCTTTTGCTACACTTTTCTTTGAGTTACAATTTCAAGAAGCCAACAAGGAAATGGGGGTAAAATATACGGATGTAAATAGTGAGTATTTACTTCATCTTACTATAATGACATTCAATTAACCAACCTGAAAGCAAATATGTAGGCAATCAGTCCAATCTAGTGATTTAGAGTACAAATGAACAGGACTGAACAACTAGATTTGTATTCATTCATTACCTACACTTTAATGTAAAAACACCAAGAACATGTTTAAAATCACGATTGTGTCAAAATAAAGCTACTGAAAAATTGTATGAGAGTTAGCTCATGTTTATGGATAAGCAAAATACATACTGTTTACATATCACACATTACTATACAGTATGTCAACTAATCCAAAATTAAACCCAATTTAAGATTTGAACATATTGCAGGTATGACTGTTAAGTGAATAACGCTACAACACAGCACAAAACACAATAAGAACTGTTAATTTTACATTATTTCATTTTTTTTAAATCACAAAATTACACTTTTACCTGCAGTTGCTTCCTTCATTATGAAATACATACAGTATCTCTGTAGGAGATGGGGCCCATTCTTGGATAAACACTTCCTAGTGCTTCTGAATCATTTAAGGATTGCACTGCCATGCCCAGGCTGGGATTGGCTCACAACCTGTGGTTGCCAAGGGTAACTGCAGCATTCTCATGAGCAAACTCGCCAAATCTGTAAGAATATGATCTGGCCACATGTCTATCAGTCCAGCTGCCCATCAGGCAACCAACCTTATAATCAAGTCATCAATTACCTATAGCGTTGAAGGCCTAATTTAGAGCTAGATTGGTACTCTGAAATGGAGATACTGAGAGCCATCCAGTGATCAGCTTTGAGCTCGAAATTCACTTGCAATGGAACTGAAATCATCTCGGCAGAGGTCCAGTGGTGACCTGTATGCCTGCTTCCTGGGCAGCCCAGCACAACCAGCCTACCCAACTGCATTCCTACTCTTTCAGTTCTTCCTGAAATCACATAGAGAAGCCCAAAGTTCTGAAGGATACCACAATATAACACGCATTGATTGGGTTAATATTATCCATTTTACCATATTTGGTTAATCAGATTACCAATATCAATCTAAAGAAATGGTCTGCTCCAAAACATATGTAATGTACTGTATTAAGCTCTATTTAAACTCTGTTGGTATCTTTCAATATTGATTCAATCCTGGGTAACTATAGAATGTGAAATGTTTTCTTCTCATAAGAGAACAGTACCATTACACATTAAAAAGAAAAGTGTTTATGAAATACTCACAGATATTTCTATTGAAATGTGTGTAAATGTACTTGTTATTTAAGTATTAATTAAGATTTGTAATGAAGATGGGGGGGAAACTCTACAATTAAATTTTCATCAAACCATTTAACTGAAATCCTGTTTAAACTATGTTTCTCCACAAATATGCCATTTAACTTTTATGTAGAATTATTTAAAAAGTTTAGTAGCAACATGATATATCCTTCCTTTCTGTGAACACTGAATTCCGATCAATTCACTTTACTGTGTAATTTTGGGATTGTAATTTTAGATTTTCAGCAGAGTAAATAGGTAACTATTGGCACAACTGAATGGTCATGAAACAAAGCTCTTTCATCTGTAAAAATTATATAACACTTCACCTGATGAAAGCTAATATGCCAATTAGAGCTACAATGTGTTCTCTTTGAGTCACTCCTTGTGGCCAGAAAGCAATTAATAAGGCAGTATAGAGAGATCAGCACCACTCAATAACATGGGGAAGCCACCAAGAACAAGGTGATTATGAGTATAATAGGAAGCATTTCTCATAAGTGAGCACATTTTTTGTACCAGTTCTACTGTGTTGGTATTTAAGGCACTACAAATAGAAAGTTAGAAACAGAAATAGTTGATTTGTTTAGAGATTTAGATCCATCTTTGGTTGTAGACAGCACCAGACCAGCAGGTTTTACATGTCAACATTAATTTGTCAATTCCTAAAGACCTGGCAATTTTTAACTACAATCATATATACAGGTAGATCAATTAAGTAACATAAGAGACTATAAGGAACGTGAATTAGAAATCATTTAGTAAGTTACAAATGGTCCTAATCTTTTAAATAACAGGTGATATGAGGTGACCTACACTATAAGATTAACTGGACTGGGCTCTTCAGGACCAGTACTGGAAACCTTTCCAGCCCATATCTCAGCATGAATGAGGAGTTCATGGTCACATTTGATGTAAATTGAAGGTATGGCCCCATACCAAAGCAGTCTCTGTTATGTAGTGTTCCCTTGGGATTGTTACCTCATTTTTGCTGCTTGCTGACTTGACATATGTGGATGCTAATAGAATAGTTATGGTAATGTTAATCTTAACTGAACTTTGCTGAAGGATGGCTTAGTCCCTTTGTTGCAACATTCTTCCTATACAATGTTGTGTATGGCACGAGGCTATGTAGAATTTAAGCCTAGCCATCAGCTATATAAAAGTACAGTATAAAACACATTCTTTTAATGCATTAATTAAAAGTAGGATTTGAAAGAGACTTTTGTTCAAGCTGTGTAGAGAACAATGACATTAGACCCCGCCCCTTTACAAGTGAGCCTTGCCTTGAGAATGCCTATCTCATTTACTGTATATCAATGATCTGGTTTGGATACCAAACTAGAAAGATTAGTAAACTCCAGATTCAGAACTGGGAAATCACTGAGCAGATCAAACATAATGTAAACAAGCATAGATTATTGGAGTTTGCAATATCATGAACTACAAGTATACAGTTGGAAACACTGAGCTTGAGTTTTTGTTTATGAAAAAGACTTAGGAGTCCATGTAGACACCATTTATCTTCCAGCCAACAGGGATATATAAATATATAAAGGGCAAACAGAATGAATGCATACTGTGATTGAAAATGTAGAAAGGGTACTTAAAGGATACAATATTAAAGTTGCATAATACATTTGTAAGATGACATTTAGAATATTGTGTACAATTCTGGTCACCACACTACAGAAATGTTGTGTCTGGATGGACCACTTTTGTAATCATTTGCATGCTGTAAATAAGCATCTAATATGTTTTGAGTTAAAATTACTTATTTCTATATACTGAGAACCTTTGATGCCTGTCATTGTGCTCCTGGACAAAATTCTGGAAGAACAGCACAAACATATTCATTTCAAATATGTGCATTCTTTCTGAGGATACAAAATTTGACCCAACAATGAAAAGTCTTAGTGCTGCCCTTGTTCATGTGAGAGCTGTAAAGCTGAATTATGCACCAGCTCTATCACTGGTGTCCAGAATATACAGAAGGAGAGAGAACCCTCATCTTATCTTGAACTATGCATGATTGTGATGTGTAATAATATTTCAGAATTATAAATGAATTACAAATATTATGAGAAGACATTTGCCCACATTTTCAATGTAAGGCTTCAGTGAATTTTCAGGTTCTTGTGACATTCCTTTCTGTGTGCTAAGACAGTTTCCAGACTAAATTTATCAGTGGGAAGTGCCTGCCAAACACCACTTTGTATACTGCTTAAAGGATCTAAATTCTCATTTTGTTTGCCACTATTAAAACATTGAAGTAGACATTGTGTCTTACAAGTATAAATACTAAAAATACAAACAGAAAATCCAGATACGTCATTAAAAAAAGCAGAAATGTAAATAGTTTAAAAGAAAATTATCTGGAAAAACAATCCATTTTATTGGCTCCTTGAGGAGAAGATGACCAATCTCCTACAACTCATCCATAGTTGGTGTTTTGGCTTTTCTACAAACAGTCCCCCCTCACCCCAGCACCCTAAAGAATTTGCAACATCCTTTCAGTGTTTAACCTTTCTGATGTGGAGCTTCAAGTTATGCAGATAGCCCATGCTTTCCTATACTGATTTCTTCTCCCTGCAGGCCAAAGTAGCACAACTTCAATCTCTTGACACCCCAATATCTTTTACTATTGCTCCTTGAATTACTCAAAAACAATTACCAGTTATCCAAATAACAGACTAAAAGACTGTTTTGTACTTTGTGACTGCTGCCATGGTGGCATCTGAAGTGGTCTCTGGTATACAGTAAGACAGTATGACATCCCCATTATCCTAGCACAACCAAAAGGCCTTGATTAGCTGTGCATTGGCTTGTTTCAAAGTGTCCCATCCTAAAGAGACGGAGCCCTTCTTCATTTTTAAACATTTTAGCTAGTCACACATCTCAACAAACTGCAATCTATGACTTTCTGTGGGAGGTCAGCATATTTTGACAGAGGGATAGGGGAAACAACGGGTACCCCAGCAATTCTGCTGGTAAAAAAAAATTACACATGTCTTATAACAATCCAAGGAGGGCACACAAATGTTTAAAAGACATGACATAAGATATTATCTGCATATTCTATAATACTAATTTATTTTGCTAAATCTTACATTTTAGTATTAACTTTAGAAATGTATCTAAATATCCTGTTTTTTTTTCCTTAGAATATATAATACATTTAATACATTCTGCTTCAACTGTTCATTTGTAATGCAGCATTAGGCATGGGGCTTAATTGTGGACATTCTTAATCCTATGTTCTGTGCCTTTGCATAATTCACCACTATAAAAGCCTAAAAGCTTCTATATGCTATAGTTCTGGAGCTACTGTTACATGGAGAAATCAATATTTATAATATAATTCAATATAATGTATACGATATAGGAACATTTTCAAAGGTACTTTTAAATGACATGAGTTTAAAATAAATATTTACATATGCTTTAAGGAATGTATTTTTCTTTACCTGTTAACTGGAACAATGAAAAGAACAAATCCTAATTTACTGTACTCTTGGAGGATTGTCTTTATATCACTTTTAGTATTTCTCTTTAAAGCCTTTTTACTAACTGTGGGATTCTAAGACCCTTTTGTGGAGTCATGAATCATAAATTTGCTTTTGACATTTTTTTCTGCATGAAAACTCCAGTGATTCTGAAATTAAGGTTGCACTTAAAAACTAAGAAGCAGTTACATGTAGTCTTCAATTGTTCATTTCAAAATTATTACTTTGAAATAAATGAACAAATGATTTAAAACAAATTTTAAAGAAAGAGGGAGAACTCCATTTCTAAAATATGGTGTAATGTTATATAGGTAATCTATTGTGTGGGGCTTGAGATTTTGTATGCCCATGAAACAAAAGTAAATCATATAACTGTATCTGCTCCAGTTGGTTCTCCAGGAATAAACAACTGAATGTAGAGTAGTACTGTGATATCTCAGTCAAGTGCACCATCACAATATGAAAAAACTAGTTTAGCTGTCCTACAGTGGAAGAAATGATACTGTAGAAAAAAGAGCAAAGGCAAACTCCCCTTTTTATAACCACCACTACCTGACCTTTAGATCACACAGCCTGTTCAGGGCTTAGATTGAAAACAACTAGAAAAAGGCAATAATACTGTATGGTAAGAATGTTTAAGATGTATTTGAAATCTTCAGAGCTGCTGAGCAACAACCACTAAACTCTAAATCTAAATATACTGTAATGCCGGACAGTGAAATCTTATTCACATTCATTTTATATTGTATGTTCTTTCACAACCAGCTATGTGCAATGCAAACTGTTGATAAAGCTGCTTTTTGCAATGTGCTAGAGTGCTGAATGGTTTCCTCTTTACTCTTGTCTTTGTAACCTTTCTCAGTCTTACATTCTTATACTATCTTACTTTTACTAATTATAATTGCAGTTATACCAAAAAGCAAGGAGAACCTGAAGATTTTGTCTTATTTCCATAACTCAATCAGATATGCTAACCAAATAAGTCATAGGTAGGCTGCAATTAGCCCATCATATGAGAGAAACATTTGTAAGAGAAAATGGGGCACAATTAGACAAATTGCATGACTGCCATAGAAACTGTTAAAGTACTGCCATTTTGTGTGGAAATAATGTGATTAATGGTTTTTATTTCATAGTCAAGAGCTACTGCATATACTCTATATTCACAATTCAAAAGAACTTTATGGGCTTTGTAGGTTATTCAAACGCAGTTTACCTGAACTCAGTAAAACATAATTGTTTAATTGTTTTAATTTATTTTCATTTAATTATTGCTTAACATTGTTATTTGAACACTGGCTTCACATTTTAAATTTAACATCTAAAAGTAATAATGACCTTTACAATTTTCAACATTTTCATGTTTCACAGTCTAAACCTATTTTGGATTAGTGGAGTTTATTACAGTATTTATCTGTAATTTTATATTTATAGTTTGAAAAGAAAATGCAGTCTTTGATTAGTTCCATATTCATACTGTATATTGTTATTTTTGCCCTAGTTCTGGAATTACAGGTTCTTGTCCACCTGAGAATGTGAAATGAAACTTTGCTCATCCCAGAATTCACGTAATGAATGTTTTCAGCATGTGAAATTGCAAGTTAGAAGGGGAACTACTGTAGAAATTACTCAGCAATGTGATCCCAATAATTGCTCTTGGTTTTAATCATGTGTAAAATACAGTATAACATACTGTGCTAGTCATGCTATTGTATTGCTTCACAGTAAGATTTTCCAAGGGTTTCCATAATTTCAATCAATTATCAACAATGTGGTTGTTTGATAGGCTTATTAAATAATAAAGATTGAAATTTCCATTCATGCAAGTGATATTTAATACATTTTGAAAATGTCTTTAATAATTTGACCAACATGTAAATTTACACTGCTAATGCCTACAATAATACTGTCTAAACTGTAACAGACTAAGCAGAGTCCTTAAATTATAAATATATAATAACTGAAAAAAATAAATGAACATTTGTTCCAATCTTGTCAGTACTTCTTTATATGTTTATAGATATGTTTAGCATATTTAGTCACTCTTCGCTATATTAAGCTATAGGATTTGAAGGTTGCAGAATTGGTATTCTAAGTCTTGGCGCACCGCATTTTAAGAGAAATAAAGGGAATTAACTTGGTTGGGGTTCAGTTTCAGAAACAATTAGCACATATTTAGAGATTAAATATAAACATTCACATACAGTATAGTACGAAAAGAAAAACAAAACTCAATCTTAATGTTTATATCGCTCCCCCAAAACATTCCCAGACGTCTGTTTCGATAACACCTTGTAATGGAATCATACTGATAGTTAAAATAATAGACACAATTAAAAATACAAGATACGAGACTGATCCCAAAACGATTTGTTTAACCAGCCCTTTCAGTTTTTTTTTTTGACATTTTTACACACAGGAAAATTGGTTAACATACATGTTATCAGAATAAAAAGGAGCTGTACTGTCAACAATCAGGTTACAGAATTTATTCACATAACACAAAGTCTGCAATGCATAAATGGTATATAGTACTTACCAATTTCAAGAAATTCAGCAGAAGGCACAGATAGAATAAATTCATTTTCAGTCTTCGGGTAGTAAAGTTTCAGAAAGGACACATTTCAGTTTAACAAAATTAACAGCAATTCATCGAGCATTGTTTTTGTATTTTAGTACTGGGGACCTGGAGGATGTTTCAAAATCGAAGATGTAACAATCACAATTATTTCAAAATTCCACTTTAGTGTACCACAGCTCAAATTAGTCACCGTGTTAAAATTCTCTACATCTTAGTTTAGATATCATACAGCATTTACCGCAGGTTTTTACCACAGGGGAAAGGACGGAGAGTGTTTACATCTTCGGCTTGCATTTCTTTCTACTTCTTGAAACCCTGTTCAACTCGCTCGAAGGCTGACTTTATCACTCACTGTTTCAAAACTAGAATGAATGTGAGCAGCGACGCAGGCAGGCTCAGGTCAAAAGCTGTGAAGAGGCTGTCTCTAAATCAGCGAAGCACTGCTACGTAAACTTCACCACAGTAACACTTATTGTAAGTGTGTGGTAACTTAATTGGTTTGGTAAGGCACCTAATGCATTTAAAAATACAGTATAATTAATAGGTGCAATAAAATATGCACTTCAACGTGCACGTCTCGAGCACAGCAATTTCACCTTTTTACTGTGTAGAAGAAAAATACTTTGTGCACATTTCTAATGTGACATCACTGTAGTTATTAGCCATTTTTGTTTTAAATGATTTTTATTTCAATAAGGAACAAAACTAGTATACTCTGTATTTTGTAGCAGAAAACAGATTCAACCTAAGTGTATGTAAATCCAAACTTAAAAGGCTGTTTCCCAAATAGTCCAATGGATAGATACTTTACTGATCACGTAAGGGAAATTGCAGAATAAATCAATTACGAAAAATGTAAGGGAAAATAATTAAATAACAGAATCCATTTTCAGACAAGGATGATATTGAATTGCAAACGTAGATAAAAAAAGAAAAACAGAACTGCAAAGAGTGGGAGGTTAAAATTTATTTAGCACAACAAAATAAAATGTACAGTTTCTGGGGGAAACTGAGAAACTGTGACAATGAAATGGAAATGGCTGATGCTCTAAATGTTTTTCACTTAGACGTTCATTAAGAAGTCAACAACATGCCTCAGGCAGGACGTAGTTCTGTATTAAATAGTGTAACGCCCTCGCCTGGTGGTGAGGAGGAAGCGCCCTTAGGCGCTCGTAGTACCGCTGGGCATGCCGGAAGTGGTAGCCGGGGAGAGTCTGAGGGTCAGCACGATGACCAGCGGCTGACCCTACCTGTGTAAATAATGTCCTAGTAGTTCTAGTGCCCTGTGTAGTCCTGTAAAAGTATAGTGTGTTGTTAGGTAATTACCACCCTAAAAATGTGTACGAGTTCCGTCAGTCTCCTCTTGTGTGTGTAGATCTTGTGTTTGGTTTTGTGTGGTTGTTAACAAATAAAGGTAGTGCTTCGTTGGTTAATCGCGTCTCCTCTGTTCTTTAGTTCTGAAAAGAACCTGCAAACGCTACAATAGTATTAGCATCAAAGAGGCAGAAGAGTTTCAAGCACTAGAAGCATTCAAGATTAATAGTTCCCCAGGGAGCAAACGTTTCTCAATGAAACGAGGTATTATTCAGAAGCCTCTGATGGATCTCTATCAACAGTCTGAAGACAGGGCTGTGTGAAACTGAAAGTTTTGATACTGTAATATGTCCATCCACAAGAAACCAAGTAATTACTTTATAGACCAATACTGTATGTCTGACTTCTGTTAGGTTTTAGAAGTCATTTTTAGACAGAGGATCATAAATATGGTAATATACTGTAACGCAACGGGGGCTCAGGCGGGCGCCCTTGCCGCATCTGGTCGGCCCAAAGTATAGGTGGCTCGAACCCGGGACTTCCGCGTCTCTCTGCAGCGACCTAGCCCCGTGAGCCAAAGAGAGAGATCTCTCTCTAGCTCACGTACCAGAGCCGGCGTACCAGAGCGGGTGACGTCACCGCCCTTCCCTGTGATAGCAGGTCCACAGCTACTGGGCTGTGGAGAGATCTCTCTCTAGCTCACGGGGCTAGGTCGCTGCAGAGAGACGCGGAAGTCCCGGGTTCGAGCCACCTATACTTTGGGCCGACCAGATGCGGCAAGGGCGCCCGCCTGAGCCCCCGTTGCGTTACATTGGTGTCAGAAGCGGGGTGGGATAGCCCTTCGCCGGGGATGGCGATTTAAGCGGGGGAGAGTGTAACGCTTACAGCCGACAAGCACTGGGTGTAAGAGCCGGCGTACCAGAGCGGGTGACGTCACCGCCCTTCCCTGTGATAGCAGGACCACAGCTACTGGGCTGTGGAGAGATCTCTCTCTAGCTCACGGGGCTAGGTCGCTGCAGAGAGACGCGGAAGTCCCGGGTTCGAGCCACCTATACTTTGGGCCGACCAGATGCGGCAAGGGCGCCCGCCTGAGCCCCCGTTGCGTTACATTGGTGTCAGAAGCGGGGTGGGATAGCCCTTCGCCGGGGACGGCGATTTAAGCGGGGGAGAGTGTAACGCTTACGGCCGACAAGCACTGGGTGTAAGAGCCGGCGTACCAGAGCGGGTGACGTCACCGCCCTTCCCTGTGATAGCAGGACCACAGCTACTGGGCTGTGGAGAGATCTCTCTCTAGCTCACGGGGCTAGGTCGCTGCAGAGAGACGCGGAAGTCCCGGGTTCGAGCCACCTATACTTTGGGCCGACCAGATGCGGCAAGGGCGCCCGCCTGAGCCCCCGTTGCGTTACATTGGTGTCAGAAGCGGGGTGGGATAGCCCTTCGCCGGGGACGGCGATTTAAGCGGGGGAGAGTGTAACGCTTACGGCCGACAAGCACTGGGTGTAAGAGCCGGCGTACCAGAGCGGGTGACGTCACCGCCCTTCCCTGTGATAGCAGGACCACAGCTACTGGGCTGTGGAGAGATCTCTCTCTAGCTCACGGGGCTAGGTCGCTGCAGAGAGACGCGGAAGTCCCGGGTTCGAGCCACCTATACTTTGGGCCGACCAGATGCGGCAAGGGCGCCCGCCTGAGCCCCCGTTGCGTTACAATACTTAGTAATAGTTAGAATGGATTGAGAAAAGATCAGTCTTGACTAAATAAATTGGTAATACTTTCATCAAGCAACCACAGTAATGGAAACACACACAGCATAAGATTCTGTGCTTTTATTTGTATAAGACTTTTAAATAGAAATGAATAAAATCCACAAGGGTTTAATGTTCAAATTGGGGTTAATGTAATTAGTAAAGTTCATAGATAGAATTCATGGTTGATAATGCATTTTAATTGTCTTTTTAACTATAATCTTTGGGAGTGTGTTTTCCTTTTTCTGTATTTAGCAGAGTACCACAGAGATCTGTATTAGGATCTTTGCTCTTTCTTATTCATATTGATCCAGTTTCTGGCACAGGTAGTAAACTAGTCACATTTGCAGATGATACTAAAATAAGTGGAAAGGTAAACACTGTAGATGCAACAAATTAAATGTAGAAAGGTTTTAAATAAAATTCAAGACTGTTACACATTGTTTGCCCGTAGACAAGTGCAGAGTGTGCAAACAAGTAGTAAAAAACTATGAAAACGAAATGGCCTAGAAGAGGATAGTTATTAAAAAGACATGGAAACAATCTTAGAATATACAGTAAAGTTGAAAACTGAGAATTTGAATCAAGGGATATTGTTAAAATTATATAATGCACTCATTTAGAATATTGTCACCAATTTGATCACCACATTGTAGAAAAGATATTTGTGCTCTGGAGCCAGAGATGTGCAACCAATGTAGAGATTCCTATGCAGAGAGACTATAAAATAGTTTTGAAAAGAGAAGCCTATGAATGGGTCTAATATCAGTATTAGAAATCATCAAAGCCTTTAATACATTTAATACAGTAATTTAGTGAACTTTATTCAGTGAAACAAACTTAAGGGCACATCTGGAAAAGCATTGAAAATTGTATACAGAAGGCACTTTTGTTTACAATCCTTTCATCCATCTTAAACAGGAAGGTTACCAGGATCTTTAAGGAAAAACCTAGCAAAAATACTTCTTTCATGAAGCTCAAGCTTGGTCTGAATTAGATTTGTGGGATAATACAAAACATGCATCATCCTCAATGACCAAAAGGTTAATAACAATCATTGTTTGTGATTGGTTATCACATTCAATAGTATAACTTTTAGTCTGAGCTGAAAAAAAAAGAATCATAAGCAAAAGATGTAGCAAGAAAAAAAGTTAATGTAAAGTACATACTGTAGTTATAGATGTCCTTAGATTTTTGTTTATAGAGTACAGAAGATTATACAGTACCTCTTCATTCTAAATCAATTTTTGTCAGTTAATTGAGGATATGAATAATTTAGAAGCTACTAGAGTCTAAATATAAATACTCTTTTGCAAGATAAGAGCATAAGAATGGTTACAAATCAGCAGAAGCCATTTGGCCAATCTAGCTGATTTGTTAATTAGTACATAATTGATCCAAGGATTTCATCCAGGAAACCAGGGTAGTGGCTTCAAGAACTTGGCAGGATAGCCTGTTCCATACAAAAAGATATGTTATTGGATTAGTGTATTCACATATGCCTAATAATTTATGGTGTACTTGTACAGTAATCAGTGTATATTGGTTAAATGGAGACAGCAGAATAGCAGCAGTTTTGTCATTAAAATTGTATTGATTTTTGCCTTGTACAGTTTTTACTGAAACATTAGGTAACGTTGATAAGTTGAGCAGTGACAAGCAGACACAAGTGCACGTTGAATGTAAAAGGTTAAAGAAAACTAAAACAGAAGTATGAGAAAGCAAAACAGGAAAGAACAAGGATTATTTTTCTCCTGTGGATCATCACCTTCCATATTCAGTATGTGTCCCTTTTTTATTTTTCTTTTGATCTTGGGGTGGAGCATCACTGTGTCTTCATACAGAGCAAACTACTAGGGTTGATTAACTTCATTGAGGCATTTAGCCATAAGGTCATTATTTTATTGTGCAAGATATAAAATACTTTAATTTCCTTATTATAGATAGATACTTTATTGATCCCGTGAGGGAAATTGCAGTGCAACAGCAGCTTAACACAGACAACACAGCCACAGTGTAACGAATCATACAATAATAAAAATAATACAATACATATAATGCAATCAGTACAGTGAGGGGTGCACTAAAAGTTGCTCACAGTCCAGAACACACAAAGAACAAACTAGAACAGGGGTGAGTTTCCCGAAAGCATTGTAGCGCAAGAACATCGTAAACCTGATCTTAAGATCTATCATTAATTTACGAGTGTTTTCCAAAACCTATCATAACTAAAGTAGCATGTTAAATCCTACGTAATCTACGTGCTCCCCGACCCACTCGTTATTCACTAAGTGCTTCTTAAACTGGCTACCTCTTGCGCCAACCTTAGCGACAGAGATCGCCAGACAGAGCACATTAAATTCACGTCATGGGAATTCTCTGGAAATATAGAATACTTTTAGAAATATAGAAAGATTTTATATTAAGGATTCTGATATTTTGTTGTAATATGTAAGAGGAAATTTGAAAAAAAGAACATTTATTTATACAGTAATGAATTTATTAGTCATCTTGGGTAAATTTCATATTCATAAGTCAAATGTTTTAATAATACTCCCTCTTTTAGTACTTTTGATGTGGGGTTTAAATTGTATTTAAATTCCATAAAGAACGTGAAAAATGCCAAAGCAAGGAAAACATTTGATATATGTAAAAATATAACTTGGTTACATATTTACCACATTACCGCTGACAGTTAATTGTTTTTGTTCTTTTTAGATTTTCTTTCTTTTATCTGTATTTTCTCTACTTATATTTGTTTGGGAGCTGCGAGGACATATGCCCAGGGAACCCCAATCCGTTACAATACACTTAATTTAAAAAAATGCTAAGTTTTATACTTGATTAGATATTATTTTCAGGATGAAATGCAGCAATGCATTATTTAAGTTAAATCATTGGGCCTAACATATATTTATAATGTAGCGCCACGCAGGGTGCTTTAGCCATACGCACGCAAGACGGGCTGAGAATAGCACCTGGGGACTACCAGACTGTATATAGTGGGATGGAGGCTGAGATTGTCTCTTCCCTTCGTGTGTGTGTTAGTGTAGGTGCAGCGCTGTAACCCCTGTCCCTGTGTGTGTACCTTTCCCAATTCGAGTTAATAAATGTGTTGTTCAACCCCATTCCCTGAGTCTCACACTTGCTCCATTCTGTAGCGAAACCTCCTGTCGATACAATATTTAAAGTGCGAATACCGTTTTATGTTAAAAAAAAGTTTTTCTCATGAAACACTGTGATTCTTAACAATGGCAGCGCACACTAACAGTAAGATGAAGACTGGATCGGATCCAGTAAAACAAATTGTAAAATTTAAAATCCAGTTTGAATTTCTCACACCATTGTTTTAGATTGACTTTTAACCCCTTGTTCTTGATTTTATGGCAATTTTAAGGTCTGCCACCTACACAGAATTTAATGCAGAGGCTTTTTTGTCACACTGCTGTGGTAGCATTGTATACCATGGTAGGCTGCAGCCTCTTGTCCCTCACCAGGTCTAATCATAATGTCTATACATATATTGTGGAAGCTCACTGGCTGAGCTAAAAGTTTGTATAAGCAAGTTTCAAAACTGGAGCAAAAGCCCAAACTGGAACTTTTTCAGTAGTTTTTCAAATGATTTCATAGCATTGCCTTCATATACTGTAGTTCTAACAGCCATTCCGTCCAGAGAAAGGCTAAATTAGCAAAAGTCACAGTTAGACATGCTCAAAATGAAATATGACGCTGTGGGTGTTGAATAATAACAAAATTTAGCTGGAGCCTTTGCAAATAAAATTAATGCAGCTCCCTATTGTCTAAATGTAATGTCAGAACTATTACATAAAATAACTGAGTAGTCATTGTATAACATTTTTCAAACCTGAGGGTAAGGGTGAAATATGAACTATATATTTGGTATATAGGATAGCCTTCAGCAGCACCACTGTACAGTAGATAGCAGTTAATCATGCAGCATAATCTTCTCTGCAGAGTTTATCATTTTTTATTTCATAGGAGTCTCACAGGATATTTATATCATATCTGAGAGACATTTACATGTATGTATCCATATTTATACATTTTAATTGGGCAATATATTTTAGATAAGAAAAATATAAGAGACTAAAGAAGGTAGCAAAAAGAAGTGTAGCAAGAGCAAAGGAAAGAACCTGGAAAGAAGGGTATGGGAAGCTTAAAACAAAGGAAGGAGAGGACCAAATCTACAAGATTGCTAAACATAGAGCGAGACAGAAAAAAGATATTATCCGGGTGGCAGTACTCAAGGATGGAGAAGGCAGAGTCTTGATTAAAGAAGAACAGATCAAGCAAAGATGGCTGGAGTACTTCAAAAATCTGTTAAATGTAGAAAATGAGAGGGAGAACCTAGTGGTGGCAGACGTAGTGTGTGGACCAATCCAAGAAATTTCAGTAAAGGAAGTGACAGAAGCTATCAAAGAGATGAAAGTGGGCAAAGCAACTGGACCATCAGGAATAGCAGCAGAACACTTTAAGAACCTTGATGAAGAGGGGATTCAGTGGCTGACGAGATTGCTAAACAATATTGCAAAGGAAGAGAGAATTCCAGAAGAATGGACAAAAAGCAGTATGGTTACCATCTACAAGGAGAAAGGAGACCCAATGGAGTGTAAAAACTATAGAGGAATAAAACGTCTGGAACATGGATTGAAAATCCTGGAAAAACAAAGAGACTCAGGAAGATAGTCAGGACCCACAACTCACAATTTGGATTCTCAGCGGGGAAAAGCACAACAGATGCCATTTTTGTGATGAGACAGTTACAGGAGAAGACACTAGAGAAAGGGACAAAGCTGTATGTGGCCTTTCTGGACTTGGAGAAGGCATATGACCGTGTGCCCAGAGAGGTGGTGTATTGGTGCTTGAGGAAGAAAGGAGTACCAGAACGCATGGTGAAGTTAGTTCAAGCAACCTATAGAAATGCAACTACGAAGATGATAACACAACGAGGAGAGACAAAAGAGTTTGAAATCACAGTTGGAGTACACCAATGATCAGCACTAAGTCCTTTCCTTTTCATAAACATTATTGACACACTGACAGAGGAGGTAAGAACAGTAGCGCCTTGGGAACTCATCTTTGCTGATGATGTGGCACTGATGGCAGATTCAGAAGTAGAACTACAGGAGAAAGTGTTCAAATGGCAGAGGAGTCTGGAAAAGGGTGGACTGAAAATGTATGCAGAAAAATCTGAAATAATGGTAATGGAGAGAAGAGGAGATACTATGACCAATGTTGAGGAGACAAATGGAGGAAAACTGAAACAAGTTGATGGCTTTAAATACCTTGGATCAAAACTGGTAAAGGGATGAGAAACACTGGAGGCAGTAAAACAAAGAGTGAAAGCTGGATGGATCAAATGGAGAGAAATAACTGGAATAATCTGTGACAGGAAAATTCCTAGAAAGTTAAAGTGCAAAATGTACAAGACTGTGATTAGACCTGTACTACTATATGGAGCTGAATGCTTGGCAGTTGGAAAGAGGGAAGAGAACTTGATGAGGAGAACTGAAATGAGGATGTTGAGATGGATTCTGCAGATTTCAATGAAGGATAAGATCAGAAATGAAGAAATCCGTAGACGATGTAGGGTGGTGGATGTGGTTGAGAAGATGCGGGAGGCGAGGTTACGGTGGTATGGACATATCATGAGGAGGGACGCTGAGGAAGTAACAAAGAGGGTAATGGAATTTGAGGTGGAAGGTAACAGGGGAAGAGGCAGGCCTAGAAAGAGATGGATAGATTGTGTGAGAAAAGATGGAGGTATGTGAAGTGAGTGAGGAAGATGTGCTTGACAGAAACAAGTGGAGAAGAGCAACCAAAGCAGCTGACCCCAGGACAGTCTGGGACTAAGGCTGTGAAAAAGAAGAAGAAGAATGTATTTTAGATAAGCTTTATACATTTTTAATGATTGCATTTTCTATTTATAATATACAAAGTATACAGTAGATTTATAATTTATGATATGTTTGGATGACATACCTTTCAATGGGATTGTTCCAGAAATTGAAAGATTATATTTAGTTTATATTAATTATAGCACTGCCACAGTAAGACTCTTGCTTAACTAGTGCTTTAATATAGTGCTGCCTTTGCTTGCTCCCAAAAATAAGATGGAAATTAATATTTAGACAAAAAAATAACTTTAACAAAAGCTTAAACACTCCATGTCTTTGATTAGGTCACTTTGTTCTATCCTGTATTGTTAAGACAGGACTTAAACATGTGTACAGGTAAGTAAGATATAGGATGCATATTTTTATTATTTTTAGTGTATGGAATTTTATTTTTTTCTATACTGATGGTAAAAGTTAGTAAAAATTAAAACCTTGGACTGTGCTTTTTAAATGGTTTTGTTCAATACTGTTTTCTCGAATGATTCTCCTTTTCATTAAATGTACAGATGCAGCCATTCAAAATGGGTGGGGTATTTCACGGCATACCCCGGTGGGCGTGTCGCGGTATCATCCAGTATCACGGGGTTAATCGCGTCATTTGACGTCATGCCGGAAAGTATCCCGGCATCACCTTGTAAAACCGCCAGGGGGAGCTTCACCTCTCATTTACAGCATTTGAGCTTTTAAATTTGAACTGTGTATTACAGCATGTTAATCATCAGTCATTAAAATGTTGGTATATTTTATGAAAGCAAGATTGCTCAGTTGGACAAAAGTACACAACCTACCTTTATCAGAAATATTTATGCATCAAAGCCTTTACCGAAGATGTTACTAATAGTATTAATAATGAATGACTTTGGACAAGCTGTATACTCAAAGTATAATTTCTTTAGCACATTTGTACAAGCACTTGGAATCTGTCCAAGCCCTACTTTGTCAGGCATTTTCTTTTACTTTAACGGACATAAAAACTCCCTTGCTTTTAACAGGGCGTTTCATAATTTCTAACTACGAAAATTATTTAAAATGCGACACTTATCATTCAACTAGAGCTCAAAATATCACAAGGATCCTCAAGAGCACAGCAAAGACTGTATTAAAAGATACTTGTATCAGATACATGAGAATCCAAGCTTTTTTATCAACGCTTTTTTTTCCGTAATACCAGATATTATGAAACCACTTCAGAAGGGTGTCAGCCAGTCAGATTCCAGGAATCGGTACTTTAAAGGAAAAATACACACTGGTATTCCATTTCTCCCTAAACATTTTAAGCATCGAAGTATTTAACTAACATGTGAAATAGTGTGTGAAAAAGTGGTAGTTTTAAGCTTTTCTGCTAATATAATATGGAATCGCATATCTTAAGAAATTAATAACGATATGATTATATTCGTGTACTACGACAGGGCTGTGTAGGGCTGTTTCACCTCTCTCTTCATGTGACTTCCCTTGTAGCCCACTGGTCTACATGCCTGATTACCAACTCACGGGTTGTGTGTTCAAATCCAGCTGGCACTGTGACTTTTCTTTTAACAAACATTTCTTCGAAAAAATAGAATAGCAATATTATGGACAATCAATTGACTTTTATATTTCAAAATATCACAACATGATCGAATCTAAGTCATTTTTTATAACAATGAATAGTCACCTTCTTCCCTTCTGACAACGGTCCCTGCTTCTGCTTCCTGCTTCTATTGTGTGTGTGTGTGGGGGGGGATCCCTTCAGATCTCCCTTCAGATTTAAAAGGTTATTAATCATATCTTCGGTGTCGCATCTTACCAGTGCAGCTGATCTTTTGCTGCCTGGGTGGGTCAACTATCACAAAGCTTTAGAAACCTAACATTTCTATTATCAACAAATTGTAAATTTGTAATAGAGTAAATTTTTATAGTGCATTTCGCAATCACGCATTTGTTTCCAATCATGCAAAGTACAGTAATTTTTGAGAATCGATTCACCATGCCTTTCACATGCTCATAAAAGAAATTGATTTAGGAACATAAACATATTACTGTATGCAAACTGTACTGTATACAGTATGTATCTGTATATTTAATGTCTTAACTGTGCCCGTTTAAGTATTTAATATTTATATGGAATTTTACCACTGAAGAGAAATCTTAGTACCTGAGCATAAAAAGAATAGGAGCATACTGTAACGCGTGTGAAGGCCATAAACGATATTAATTTTGGAACATATGCAGTATATGGCTGGTCTCGGTACTTTAAAGAGAACATACACACCAGTATTACATTTCTCCCTAAACATTTTAAGCATTGAAGTCTTTAACTAACGTGATACTAGAGTCAACAAGCATACTTTTTAGAATTTGATTAAAAGGGAATATAATATGGAATCGCGTATCTAAAGAAATTAATAACGATATAATTATATTCATGTACCTCAACACAAGAATAGTACACGCTGTACATTGTGTGTTGATAATGTTTCTGTAGTGCTTTTTCAGCACTCTGTATGTGACCTTGCCAGTGGCGCTGTGGGTTAGGTTCCTGACTGCCATGTCACATGGTCTGTGATCGAATCCCACTGTAACCATGACTTTTTTTTTAACTAACATTGTTTGAAAAATGAAACGGTTCCCTTGGTCAGAGATTAAATAAAACCTCACTCGCACCAAACAAATTTATATTTCTAAATATCACAACATGATCGAATTTAAGTCATTTTAATAATGGTCATTTTAAGTCATTTTAATGAAGTCACCTATGCATTACAAAATAAACATTCATATTGATTTGAATCACGTTTTGATTTAAATCGTAAACGTGTGTTTAAATATATGTGTTTTTTGATTCACAATCAGACAAATGCAACATAAATTGATATTTTTGTCTTCTAAGTATCTTAATAAACTTTCAGCATAGCTTTCTCCCCGTTTAGATTTATTTTTCTTGGGATCTTGGGATCAAACGTGGAAAGATTAGATTGTAATCGTTTTTATTTTTAAAATACATTTTGTAAAAGTGTAATCTATGCTAAAAAGTTGTACACCACCTGCTATAAAGATACATATTGTAATACTTTCGGTTCGGATAGGACAGACACAAGAACTCAGACTTGTGGAGTTAAAGCAAGTTAAAGCCTTGATTTTATATATCACCTTTAAAAGTGGCATCTCAAAGCAAAGTAAATACCCCAAACTGTCATGCTAATAAAGCACCTTGAATTGAACTGAATTGAGGGAGAGAGGGGGGAGGGCGAGCGAGAGAGCCAGGACAGACAGGCAAATAAGATACACTCCACAGACATTCACAACAGAGACATATAATAAAACGTTTGCACATATAGTTAAGTTATTACTTGGTTTTCAAAGTGCAATGAAATACAATATTGTTGTTGTTGCTGTTATTGTTGTTTTTATCCTGTAAAGCGTTTTGAGAAGCCACCTTTAAAGGCGATATATAAAAGCACTGATTCTTAGTGGCATGTTACATTATTAATTTGGGTGTCTCCTCTTGCCAGAAAGCTCTAAATCGCATTTTGAGTGCGGTTTTTAACTTTTTCTAAATTGCAACCCATAAATAAAGCTGATACAGTTCAGACTTATTTTAAACTGTATTACAGCAGCACATTGGACAATGCAACGTAAATTGCAAAAATGCACTTGGAATCTGTCCAAGCCCTACTTTGTCAGGCATTTTCTTTTACTGCAACGGACATAAAAACTCTCTTGCTTTAAACAGAGCGTTTCATAAT